>NC_073632.1:12735963-15235963 GCF_029407905.1 Bubalus kerabau | reverse complement strand
CCCTCCTCCCTCCTCCCTCCCCATTCCATCCCTCTGGGTTGTCCCAGTGCACCAGCCCCAAGCATCCAGTATCGTGCATCGAACCTGGACTGGCAACTCGTTTCATACATGATATTTTACATGTTTCAATGCCATTCTCCCAAATCTTCCCACCCAAAGTTTAAAAACAAAATAAAATTAAAAAAAAAAAAAGTGTTGAAATATGATGCCTAGAAAAAAAAAAAAAAAGAGACCAGTTTTAAATGATTTCATTCAGTCCTCCTGGCTCCTGATCCCCAGGCTTAGAAATTAATTTCTACCCTGTTGGGTTGGCCTTGTGATTCCATTCAGAGTGGCCTAAAGACTTGAGGATGAAAGGAAATGAGGCACTAGGCGGCGTTTCAGACACACAATCTCCACAGTCCAGGATGCTCCACAGCCTGTCACCACGGTACACAGCAGAGGCTGTGCTCAGGCCCTCGCTCCAGAACTTTCCTTCCTGTACCCTGTCTGCTGTCGGCCTTTCACTCCCCTCTCTGCTTGGTTTGTGGAGGTCTATTTTTACTGCCTCTATCCTTCCTTCTTCGTTCTCTCTTTCCTGTTTCACAGTTTATTTTTTCCAGCTTTATTGTGGTATAATTGATAAACTAAAAAGTGTATATATTTAAGGCACAGAGTGGGCTTCCCATAGAATGGGCTCAGATGATAAAGAGCCCACCTCCAATGCAGGAGACCTGGGTTTGATCCCTGGGCTGGGAAGATCCCCTGGAGGAGGGCATGGCAACCCACTCCAATATTCTTGCCTGGAGAATCCCACGGACAGAGAAGCCTGGTGGGCTACAGTCCATGGGGTGGCACAGAGTCAGACAGGACTGAGCAACTAACACACAGGCACACAAGGCATAGAATATCCTTTTTCATATATGTACATGTGTGTTCAGTCATGCCCAGCTCTTTGCAACCCCAGAGATTGCAACCAGCCAGGCTCCTCTATTCATGGATTCTCCTAACAAGAATACTGGAATGAATTGCCATTTCTTCCTCCAGGAAAACTTCCAGGTATCGAACCCGTGTCTCCTGTCTCTCCTACATTGTAGGTGGGATCTTTACTACTGAGCTGCTTGGGAATCACTGTTTCACATATGTATAGCTTGTGAAATGATGGCCACATCAAAATAGTTAACATAGCCTTCACCTCACATAGTTAAAAATTCTTTGTGTGTGATGAGAACAAACAGGATCAAGCCTCTTGGAAAATTTCAAATCATAGAAAATAAATAAAATCATATTAATAACTGCAGTTACTATGCTGCACAGTAGATGTTTAGATTACATAACCAAAACATAGGATCCTGGGACCAAAATCTCCCCACTTCCACCTCTGGCAACCAGCATTCTGCTCTCTGCTTTTAGATGCTCCATATTTTTTTTTTTTTGGATTTCACGTGTGAGATCTTACATATTTGTCTCTATTTGGTCTATCTCCTTTAGCAAAATGCCTTCCAAGTCCATCCATGTTGTTGCAGATTTACTTCTTTTTTAAGGCTGAATATATACATGTATGGATGTGAGAGTTGGACTGTGAAGAAGGCTGAGCACCAAAGAATTGATGCTTTTGAACTCAGGTGTTGGAGAAGACTCCTGCGAGTCCCTTGGACTTCAAGGAGATCCAACGAGTCCATTCTAAAGGAGATCAGCCCTGGGATTTCTTTGGAAGGAATGATGCTAAAGCTAAACTCCAGTACTTTGGCCACCTCATGCAAAGAGTTGATTCATTGGAAAAGACTCTGATGCTGGGAGGGATTGGGGGCAGGAGGAAAAGGGGATGACAGAGGATGAGATGGCTGGATGGCATCACTGACTCAATGGATGTGAATTTGAGTGAACTCTGGGAGTTGGTGATGGACAGGGAGGCCTAGCGTGCTGCGATTCATGGGGTCGCAAAGAGTCGGACATGACTGAGTGACTGTACTGAACTGAACTGATATACATATATCTGGGCTTCCCCAGTGGCTCAGAAGTAAAGAACTCATCTGTAATACAGGAGGCACAGGAAAGGCAGGTTTGATCCTTGGGTCAGGGGGTCAGGAACATCCCCTAGAGAAGGAAATGGCAACCCACTTCAATATTCTTGCCTGTAGAATCCCATGGACAGAGGAGCTTGGCAGGCTACAGTCCACTGGGTCACAAAGAATTGGACATGACTGAAGCAACTGAGTATACACACACACACACACACACACACACACACACACACACACATATATATATATACACATATATATGTCTCTCTCTCACATTTTCTTACATATTCATCTATCAACAAACATTTAGGCTGTTTCCATATCCTGGATATTATAAATATTTCTGCAGTTAACATAATGATGCAGATATCTTTTCAAGATACGAATTTCATTTACTTTAGATAGATACCCAGAATTGCGAATGCTGGATTATATGACAGTTTAATCTTTAATTTTCTGAGGAACTGCCATACTGTTTTCCATAATAGCTATACTAATGTACATTCCTACTAACAGTGCAAAAAGGTTCCCTTTTCTGTACATCCTTGCCAACAAACTATCTAAAAGAGAAATTAAAAACGAGTCCCATTCATAGTAGTGAACAATACACATAAAGTATTTAGGAATAAACTTAACCAGAGTTGAAGGAATTAAAGAAGAAACACACAAATGAACATCTTTACGTTTATCTCTGTCTTCTTTAACTCCTTCGTTAGTATTTTATAATTGTCAGTGTGCTAGTCTTTCAACTGTTTGAACATATCATGGATTACAAAATTAGTACTGTTAAAATGTCCATACTACACACGGTGGTCTACAGGGTCAATGCAATCCTTATCAAAATCTAAATGACAGTCTTTACAGAAACAGAAAAAAACAATCTTCAACTTCATGTGGATCCACAGAAGACCCAGAATAGCCAGAGCAATCTTGAGGAACAACAGAGCTGGAGGCATGATACAAAATACATTACACAGCTATAGTAATCAAATCAATATGGTACTGGCATAAAGACAGAGACCAATGGACCAGGATACAGAGCCCAGAAATAACAACATACATCTACAGTCAACTGTTCCTAGACAAGGCGCCAAGAACGAAAAATAGGGAAAGAATAGTCTCTCCAATAACTAGTGTTGGGAAAACTGCACAGCCACCTGCCGAACAATGAAATTTTATTCTTATCTCCCACTATATAGAAATTCAACTCATAAATAGTCTTAAATATAAGACCTGAAACCATAATACAGAAAAAAAAATAGAAGGAAAAAGCTTCTTGACATTTGCCTGGGCAATGATTTTTTTTTTTTTTCTTTCAGCTATGACACTAAAATACACAGGCAGCAAAAGCAAAAATAGGCAACTGGGATTGCATCACCCTAAAAATCTGCACAGCAAAGCAAACAACTGACAGAATGAAAAGGAGAAAATATTTGCAAACTAAGATGTCTGATAAGGAGTCAATAAGCAAAGTATATAAGGAACTCAACTCAATAGCAAAAATAAATAACCCAATTTAAAATCATGGGTTTTGGACATGAATAGACTTTTCTAAAAAGAAAATCAACAGGAATTTCCCTGGCAGTCTAGTGGTTAAAATTTCACCTTCCAATGCAGTGGGTGCAGATTCGATCCCTTGTCGGGGAGCTAACACCCCACCTGCCTCACGGACAAAAAAGAAAAAGGCAGAAATAATACTGTAACAAATTCAATAAAGACTTTAAAAGAAAGACAGACAAATGACTCTCAGTATATGTAAAGATTTTTCCTTTTCTTGCATTATATTTTCCTCCTAAATTTATCTACCAACAAAACACCTATGAAAACAAAATGTTTACATTCACCGTTCTCAATATTTTCTTATAGGACAAATAACTGAATTCAGTTTTTTTTTTTTTCTTTTGATGATGTCTTTCTTTTGAGTCTGTCCTGAAGTTGCTTTTTGTTTACCTGTTTCTCCTCAATAATGTTGACCTCTGCTTATCAGAGCCACTGTGATCAGTATAGAATGAGATTTCAAACAGAAGGTTACAGGAACAGTCAAAGGTAGAAGTAACTATTTCTGCCAATAAAAATGTAAGCAGAAGTGATACTCCTAGTCTATAACAAACTTACAAACTTTCCCTTTCCTCTGCTTGGGTACAAGAATCTCCATGTCCCTATGGGGTGCAGAGCCACAATAAAGGAATCAGAATCCTAATATCACCTCCTGAAGGGAGTGAGTGAGTGAAGTCGCTCAGTCATGTACGACTCTTTGCAACCCCATGGACTGTAGCCCACCAGGCTCGTCTGTCCATGGGATTCTCCAGGCAAGAATACTGGAGTGGGTTGCCATTTCCTTCTCCAGGGGATCTTCCCAACCCGGGGATCGAACCCAGGTCTCCCACATTGCAGGCAGAAGCTTTAACCTCTGAGCCACCAGGGAAGCCCTAAGGAAGCCACCCACAAACCAGGAACACCTTCACTGAACTGTTCTGTGAACAAGAAATAAATTTTTATTGTGTTCGGCTACTAAAACTTTGGAGTCTGTTTGTTTGTTTTTCTTTGTTCATTTTATTTTTTTAAATTTATTTATTTTTTATTTTTTTTTAATTTATTACAACAGTAAACATTATCCAATTAACATACTATCAGTCTCTTTTTTGGTCTAGACTTAAACATATTCACAGTAATCTAACAAATATTTAATTTTATGCAAGTGCCTTCTATACAGTTTGAATGTTGAAATCCCAGCATAAATATTCACAAGATGATTCACAGAAAAGGTGAAAATCTAAACAATAAATAAACTGGAATAAAATTTAAAAGAAAAGGAGGTTATAAAAGTCATTCACTTGTATTTATGTGCATAATACTAAAACATCTGTCAGGTAAGTCACTGGAGACTTTAAAATAACATCTTTTGAAGTTTTTTTATTGTAATTATAATGTTCGTTTTATTTGCTATTAGCATTATTGTTTTAATTTACATATTCTGATTTTCTGAATCCTGGAATTAATGGAGTGTTAAGATTGTTAGCCTACTGACAACCCTGAATATTAAAAAATCATACTAAAGTTCAGGCGTATGAGAAATGCTAACAAAGGTAGATTAGAAACTGGCTATTAGACTCAATAGGGAGGAACCCTGAAAATAATGATCCGAACCTGGATGTACTCCCCAATGTCATACGTTTCACTCCACCTAATTTTCTTCTGATCACATCCACATTCCAAATTCCAAATGAATGAAATTGTTTTTTTAACCACCATTTTTCATTCTATACACCTGTTATTAACCTGTTCTACAGCAGGGCTCACAGATCCAAAAGCTTACTGTGTAGTGGACTCACCCAGGACTTCAGGTTATACTTCCAGGACAGCAATGAGTCTGTGATGAAACGCAGGAGGCATTTCTACAAGGAGCAGATACCAGGCTCCAAGCAATGCTTGGTGGAAATGCTTGTCTAGCGATTCTGAATCTTCTGATTTTTTTTTCCAGAAAAATTAACAATTCAGAGCTCCACATGAAACTAACTTTTGAGACACTGCAAAGCAACCAAAATACATGGTGAGCACAGCCCTGACCTGTGTTCTGAAGATTCTAACTGCCTGTGAATGAATGAGGGTGTATTTTTAATTGCTGAAGAAAAAGCAAAGCAATGCTTTTGCTCCTCATTCAGGGGCAAAGATACTTTGGTCTGTCTTTTGATTCAACATGACCTAGAGAGACAAGATGGAATTTTCCATGATGATTTTATTAATGAAAGATCATCCATGAACAGGGGAGCCTGGTGGTCCATGGCGCCACAAAGAGTCAGACACGACTGAGCTACTGAGCACACACATCACTACTGTTAACTTTTTCAGTGTCATATACCTGATGGCATCACTTTTTTTTTTTTCACATAACTGAACAAAAATTTGGATGCATCTTTTTGTGTAGTCCCCTCTATTATGACTTGAAATTACATTTTAAATTCCTATGACTCTATGTATATCAATAAATTCTGAATGTTCCACTGAAACATTCAGGTGGGGAAAACACACAAAAGGGAAAAGTAGTGACATCCCATAAAAAATTCTGAGCTAGTGTTTGCAGTGACAAGAAGAAAATAACTTCAGAAAGTAATTCTTCAGAAAACTCAGAGTTATCAAAGATTTGTATTGAATCAAAAGCCAGTAGAAATGAACTGAGGACAGCAAATATTTCACCAGTTAAGAAAAGAAATCTATATGCAGTATAAAAAATAGACTTTCAGTTTTATATACAGTTTTTGATCTGTTGTGAACCTCTTAAGAAATGCAAATGTCTGAATAAAAGTAAGGAAAGAATGTTGCCATATAAAGAAAACATTCTTGCCAAAAATTAATGTATGGCGTACTTCCTGTTTATGTATGCTCTTTGCCAAAAAAGGAATGATGAGCACTAAATAGGATTTATTTAATATTTCCGGAGTCAAACAGCAAAATTCACTTAGAACAAACAATATTCTGAAATGGCTGGGTCCTGAGTAACTGCATCGTTTTTTCTGCAAATTGACTCTCAGAATTTTTAAAAAAGTATCCTTTTAAGAAAGCTATTTGTATTTAAATGCAGGATTACTCGACTGGAAATCCTTGGCTGCCTGACTCCTTATATGCACAGAGGAAATGTATAATTAATTCAACAAATATACATTAAAAAGCACATGGTACGCATCACTGTACCAAGAGCTATGGAGAACATAAAAGCAGTAAGATACTGTACTTGTCCTGGGGGATTTTACAGTCTGTTCTGTGGGAACAGAATACTACAGAAATATTAGAAAATAAAACAAGTGCCTAATAATGTAGCTTGAAAGAGATTCACAACATAGGTAGGTGCTTAAACCGCAGTTCTCTGGCTGTGAGTTAGCTTTATTACAGTTTCACTACTGCATTAGCATTCCAGAAAGACAATACCATCCATAAAAATGGCACACTTTCCTTTGGGAAACAAACAACAAAATGTTGGAAGATAATTTTAAAGGAAAGTACTCTGTAGGTCAAAACATTTTGAATAAACAAATACAAGGTTTTTTTAAATATATAAATGATAAAATGGGACAAAGAAAGTAAAGCACTTTGGGGAGGGGGGTGAATGGTAAACAAAATGATGAGTTGGATAGGAGAATGGACCTTTCTATAATTTTATATACATGTTAAATGATGATAAATCTAACCAGAAAAAAATAAAACTAAAGAAAATCATCAAAGAGCATAAGTGACATTCAGAAACAATGAGTTTGTCAACTACTACATATCTGGGGACTGGGTGATTAGAAAGGGTCCAAATAACAAAGAGAGGACTTTTCCTAAGCTCCCCTCAGGGAGAAGCGGGGACCCCCAGCTAGGTAAGGGGCTCCATCACCCCGGGCCTCTACTCTCTGCATCTAATAGGCACGTTGTAGCCTCTTACTTCACTTTGGTTTCATTTTTTCTTTGAATTATCGCATTTATTTCCCTCAACTTTATTTCTCAGCTCTAACTACTATTTTTAGATTTTAAACTCAGTTGCAGTTTTTTTTTTTTCCCTCCTTGCTTTTGATCCTTTAGAAAGCCTATCTTAAATCTTCTGTGTACCTGTTTCTTTCACTACATTTTATTCTGGCTACTGGCTTTAAGCCTGAATTTAAATTTCATAGCAATAATTTATTATTTACCTCCTTTGCTTTCTCATCTTCTTTGAATTGACTACCAGTGAGACATAAGCTTAGATGAAGCAATGTCAACATATCAGACAAAGGACAATTGAGCTTATCTTACTCCCCACTACCCCGTGCTTTGCAATCATGGCTTCAGAAGAAAATGTTAAATTTTCTCTGACAATACCAACGGTTTGTAACTGCCAAATAAAAACTGTTGCTCCCCATCTAGTTCTTACAGAAGGAAGTCACTGGCCACTGTAGTCACAGACCTTCAAAACCACCTGAAAGGACTTGAGAGAGGAGGTCCGGAGTAAGGCACTCTGTGCTCTGGGAAAAACTGGCAGAACAGGTCTTCAGACAGTTAGATATTTTCAGAATATTTTATGAGCCCAACTTCTTGCCTCTTCTCATGTCTAGAAAAGCACTAAAATCATTAATGATGATATCGGCTCTTTGTGACTAGCAGCAAGCCTCTGCCAAAATGTGTGGTTGACTGAAGGCACCCTCTTCACCAAAATCACATGTAACACTGATTTCCACCCCTGCCCCCTCCACCGGAACTCCATCCCCTCTATGGAGCAATTCATCAGAGCTACCTGAGAGGTTCTCTACTGGGCTATTGTCCTCAGTTCAGTTCAGTTCAGCTGCTCAGTCGTGTCCTTGCAACCCCATAGACAGCAGCACACCAGGCCTCCCTGTCCATCACCAACTCCCAGAGTTTACACAAACTCATGCCCATTGAGTTGGTGATGTCATCCAACCATCTCATCCTCTGTCATCCCCTTCTCCTCCCATCTTCAATCTTTTCCAGCATCAGGGGCTTTGCAAATGAGTCAGTTCTTCGCATCAGGTGGCCAAAGTATTGGAGTTTCAGCTTCAGCATCAGTCCTTCTAATGAATATTTAGTACATTTATAAACAATGATATCCTTTACCATTTACTGGTTTGATCTCCTTGCTGTCCAAGGGGTTCTCTCTCAAGAGGCTTCAGAGTCCTGATTACTTAATCTCTTGCCCTCAGGGAGTGAGTCATCTCCCCTGCTGGAGTTTGGGGGAAGGGGCTGGTGTTGGCTACAGAAACTTCTAATCTTGCAATCACACTTTCTCCAGGCAACCACCCTCCTCAGGTTACCTAAGAGTCATCTAATTAACATAAAAAAACATCTTTTCATGCTCTAATCACAGAAATTCTAAGGGTTTTAGGAGCTCTAACAACACAACAGAAGACTCTACAGGTCAACATCACCAGTTGGTCAACAGCAATATCAGATTGATTATATTCTTTGCAGCCAAAGGTGGAAAAGCTCTATCAGATCAGATCAAATCAGATCAGTCGCTCAGTCCTGTCCGACTCATTGCAACCCCATGAATCACAGCACGCCAGACCTCCCTGTACATCACCAACTCCCGGAGTTCACTCAGAACTAGAGCCAGTGATGCCATCCAGCCATCTCATCCTCTGTCATCCCCTTCTTCTCTTGCCCCCAATCCCTCCCAGCATCAGAGTCTTTTCCAATGAGTCAACTCTTCGCATGAGATGGCCAAAGTACTGGAGTTTCAGCTTTAGCATCATTCCTTCCAAAGAAATCCCAGGCCTGATCTCCTTCAGAATGGACTGGTTGGATCTCCCTGCAGTCCAAGGGACTCTCAAGAGTCTTCTCCAACACCACAGTTCAAAAGCATCAATTCTTCGGTGCTCAGCCTTCTTCAAAGTCCAACTCTCACATCCATACATGACCACAGGAAAAACCATAGCCTTGACTAGATGAACCTTTGTTAGCAAAGTAATGTCTCTGCTTTTGAATATGCTATCTAGGTTGGTCATAACTTTCCTTCCAAGGAGTAAGCGTCTTTTAATTTTCATGGCTGCAGTCACCATCTGCAGTGATTTTGGTGCCCAGAAAAATAAAGTCTGACACTGTTTCCACTGTTTCCCCATCTATTTCCCATGAAGTGACGGGACCAGATGCCATGATCTTCGTTTTCTGAATGTTGAGCTTTAAGCCAAGTTTTTCACTCTCCACTTTCACCTTCATCAAGAGGCTTTTTAGTTCCTCTTCACTTCCTGCCATAATGGTGGTGCCACCGGCATATCTGAGATTATTGATATTTCTCCCAGCAATCTTGATTCCAACTTGTGTTTCTTCCAGTCCAGCGTTTCTCATGATGTACTCTGCATATCTCTTCACGCCCAAGGAAAAGCTCTATAAACTCCGCAAAAACAAGACTGGGAGCTGACTGTGGCTCAGATCATGAACTCCTTATTGCCAAATTCAACTTAAATAGACGAAAGTAGGGAAAACGACTAGATTATTCAGGTATGACCTAAATCAAATCCCTTATGATTATAGAGTCAAAGAGACAAATAGATTTAAGGGACCAGATCTGATAGACAGAGTGCCTAAAGAACTATGGATAGAGGTTCCTGACATTGTACAGGAGGCAGGGATCAAGACCATCCCTGCTGGGCAGTTAGAATAGGAAAAAGGAGTCCAGAATGGCAGTGGCTAACAGACAAAGAAGGGAAAAGCCCACAAAAATAGACCAAAGGAAGGAGTGAGGAGGTCCTCACTCCAAGGACCTGAGTGAAGACCTCAAGTAGAACAAACAGCACTCCTAGCTAGCCCAATTTACATAGGCAGGCCCAGAGAGGGGGAAAGACATACAAAAAGAAGAGCCAAAGGGCCGGGCATCTCTCTCCAGTGAGCACACGTGCTAGCTCGCTCGCGCTCTCTCTCTCTCCCCCTCTCGTTCTCGTCTCTTCATATCCTTTGGATCGGCATACCCTCACGCCTCTAGGATGTATTTTTCTTTATTTTCTAAATAAAACTGATCTGTCCAAGAGCTATAACACAGACTGTCCGAGAGCTGTGACACGCCGAGGGCTTTAACATCCGTCACTTCAAATTTTTGTTGTAACAAGAGAGAACCAAAGACATTACACGGCCATGCCAATTCCCAAGAAAAAGAAATGCAAAAAGGCAAAATGGTTGTCAGATGAGGCCTACAAAAAGCTAAGAAAAGAAGAGAAGCTAAAGGCAAAGGAGAAAAGGAAAGAGATACCCACTAGAATACAATTCCAAAGAATAGCAAGGAGAGATTAAAAAAAAGCCTTCCTCAGTTATCAATGCAAAGAAATAGAGGAAAACAATAGAATGGGAAAGACTAGAGATCTCTTCAAGAAAATTAGGGCTACCAAGGGAACATTTCATGCAAAGATAGGCTCAATAAAAGGACAGGAATGGTAGGGACTTAACAGAAGCAGAAGGTATTAAGAAGAGGTGACAAGAATACACAGAAGAACTATACAAAAAAGATTTTCACAACCCAGATAATAACGATGGTATGATCACTAACAAAGAGCCAGGCATCCTGGAACGCAAAGTCCAGTGGGCCTTAGGAAACATCACAACAAACAAAGCTAGTGGAGGTGATGAAATTCCACTTGAGTTATTTCAAATCCTAAAAGATAATGCTGTGAAAGTTTTGTACTCAATATGCCAGCAATTTTGGAAAACTCAGCAGTGGCCACAGGACTGGAAAAAGGTCAGTTTTCATTCCAGTCTCAAAGAAAGGCAATGCCAAAGAATGCTCAAACTAATGCATAATTGCAATAATCTCACATGTTAGCAAAGTAATGCTCAAAATTCTCCAAGCCAGGCTTCAACAGTATGTGAACTGTGAACTTCCAGATGGTCAAGGTGGATTTAGCAAAGGCAGAGGAACCAGAATCAAACTGCCAACTGTTGGATCACTGCAAAACCAAGAGAGTTTGAGAAAAACACCTACATCTGCTTTATCAACTACACCAAAGCCTTTGACTGTGTGGATCACAAAAACCTGTGGAAAATTCTGAAAGAGATGGGAATACCAGACCACCCGAGCTACCTCCTGAGAAATCTGTATGCAAGGCAAGAAGCAACAGTGAGAACTAGACATGGAACAAAAGACTGGTTCCAAATAGGGAAAGGAGTACATCAAGGCTGTATACTGTCACCCTGCTTATTTAACTTATATGCAGAGTACATCATGTGAAATGCCAGGCTGGTTGAAGTACATGCTGACATCAAGACTGCTGGGAGAAATATCAATAACCTCAGATATGCAGATAATACCATCCTTAAGGCAGAATGCGAAGAATAACTAAAGAGCCTCTTGATAAAAGTGAAAGAGGAGAGTGAAAATGTTGGCTTAAAACTCAATAGTCAGAAAACTAAGATCATGGCATCTGATTCCATCATTCCATCATTTCATGGCAAATACAACAGGGAAACAATGGAAACGGTGGCAGACTTTATTTTGGAGGGATCCCAAATCACTGCAGATGGTGACTGCAGCCATGAAATTATAAGATGCTTGCTCCTTGGAAGAAAAGCTATGACCAACCTAGACAACACATTAAAAAGCAGAGACATTACTTTGCTGACAAAAGTCCATCTAGTCAAAGCTATGGCTTTTCCAGTGGTCATGTATGGATATGAGGCATGTATGGGATATAAAGTAAGCTGAGCACAGAAGAATTGATGCCTTTGAACCGTGGTGTTCAAGAAGACTCTTGAGAGTCCATTGGACTGCAAGGAGATCCAACCAGTCCATCTTAAAGGAAATCAGTCCTGAATATTCACTGGAAGGACTGAGGCTGAAACTGAAACTCCAAAACTTTGGCCACCTGATATGAAGAACTGACTCACTGAAAAAGACCCTGATGCTGGGAAAGATTGAAGGTGGGAGGAGAAGGGGACGACAGAGGATGAGATGATTGGACGGCATCACCAAGTCGACAGACATGAGTTTGAATAAGCCTCAGGAGTTGGTTATAGACAGGGAAGCTTGGTGTGCTACAGTCCACAGAGTCACAAAGAGTTGGGACACGACTGAGGGACTGAACTGAACTAGGAGCTCTGTGTCAGGAACTGGGTCTAAGAAAAAATAAACATTTCTTATTATAAATTATAATATCACACCTTCCTCATATGAATTCCTGCACTATGATTCTGGAGTACTAAAATCTACATTTCTCAGACTTTTCTATGTGTAGAGTTTTTGGTTTGATTTAGTTTCACATTATTAGACAGCTGTATACAGTATTTGAAAGAGAGGTGCTCTCTGCAATAAGGATGCCCATGAGAACATCTGCCTTCAGGGCCGTGGTCCCTCAATGATCGTTGCTGAGAGACAGCATCAAGCTTCAGATTATGGCTTTAGCAATTGCTGCACAGTTTTGAGCCAATATCTGATTCAGTAAATTCCTATTCTCTTACTCATACCAAAGGGATTATCTTGAGTTAGCTTATGCTCTACAGTATTTATCAGCTTAAAAACACAAACATTTATAATTTCTCAAGATTATTTGGATCATCTGTGTGATTCTTCTGAACCTCGGGCAGTTCCAGCTTAAGCTGGATGGTCACACACCTGAGCCCATGGTGGGGATGGCAGGGAAGGCTCAATACCGGAGGGATCACCAGTGTGGCTAGATCCTCTCTCCTGTGGTCTCAAATTTTGCAGGAGGCTAGATCTAATTACAAGCATTTTCAATGCCCCACTGGCCAAAGCAAATCACACAGCACAGGTGATGAAAACAAAGAACACTATCTCACAGCTTCTCCCATCTAGCATCTGTTTGCCTAACTCATGGATCTGGGCTGCCCACAATGAGATGCTTACTTTGACAAATAAAATATGGCAGAAATAACATGCTGCTTAGAATCCTAGGCATAAAAATGCTGTGGGCACACAAGCCTTTCTGTGTTCCCAATTTATTGATTATAAGCAATATGCTTCATTCAGCCTCATTAACCTTCCCCTGAGTTCCGAGAGGCAGGCTCAGACACTTGTTAATCACAGAGCAGAGGGGATGCCAAACAAAAGGAGGAACAGTAAGGAAACAACAGCGCAGCCTTGGATGCAAACTCAAAAACGACAGAATGATCTCTGTTCGTTTCCAAGGCAAACCATTCAATATCACAGTAATCCAAGTCTATGCCCCGACCAGTAATGCTGAAGAAGCTGAAGTTGAATGGTTCTATGAAGACCTACAAGACCTTCTAGAACTAACACCTAAAATAGATGTCCTTTTCATTATAGCAGACTGGAATGCAAAAGTAAGAAGTCAAGAGGTACCTTATGTAACATGAAAATTTGGACTTGGAGTACAGAATGAAGAAGGGCAAAGGCTAATAGAGTTTTGCCAAGAAAACACAATGGTCATAGCAAACACCCTCTTCCAACAACACAAGAGAAGACTATACACATGGACATCTGCTGCTGCTGCTGCTGCTAAGTCGCTTCAGTTGTGTCGGACTCTATGCGACCCCATAGACGGCAGCCCATCAGGCTCCTCTGTCCCTGGGATTCTCCAGGCAAGAACACTAGAGTGGGTTGCCATTTCCTTCTCCAATGCACAAAAGTGAAAAGTGAAAGCGAAGTCACTCAGTCGTGCCTAACTCTTAGTGACCCCATGGACCGCAGCCTACCAGGCTCCTCTGTCCATGGGATTTTCCAGGCAAGAGTACTGGAGTTGGGTGCCATTGCCTTCTCTGCGCATGGACATCACCAGATGGTTATTACTGAAATCAGATTGATTATATTCTTTGCTGCTGCTGCTGCTAAGTTGCTTCAGTCGTGTCCGACTCTGTGCGACCCCATAGACAGCAGCCCAACCAGGCTTCCCTGTCCCTGGGATTCTCAAGGCAAGAACACTGGAGTGGGTTGCCATTTCCTTCTTCAATGCATGAAAGCAAAGACTGAAAGTGAAGTCGCTCAGTCATGGCCGACTCTTAGTGACCTCATGGACTGTAGTCCACCAGGCTCCTCCATCCATGGGATTTTCCAGGCAAGAGTACTGGAGTGGGGTGCCATTATTCTTTGCAGCCAATGATGAAGAAGCTCTATACGATCAGCAAAAAAAAAAAAAAAAAAAAAAAAAAGACTGGGAGCTGACTGTGGCTCAGATCATGAACTCCTTATTGCAAAATTCAGACTGAAATTAAATAAAGTATGGAAAACTTCTCGACTATTCAGATATGACCTAAATCAAATCCCTTACGATTACACAGTGGAAGTGAGAAATAGATTTAAGGGACTAGATCTGATAGACAGTGCCTGATGAACTATGGATGGAGGTTCATGACATTGTACAGGAGGCAGTGATCAAGACCATTCACATGGAAAAGAAACACAAAAAGGCAAAATGGTTGTCAGAGGAGGCCTTACAAATAATTGAGAAAAGAAGACAAGTGAAAGGCAAAGGAGAAAAGGAATATTACACTCATTTAAATGCAGAGTTCCAAAGAATAGAAAGGAGAGATAAGAAAGCCTTCCTCAGTGATTAATGCAAAGAAATAGAGGAAAACAACAGGATGGGAAAGACTAAAGATCTCTTCAAGAAAATTAGAGATACCAAGGGAATATTTCATGCAAAAATGGGCAAAATAAAGGACAGAAATGGGATGGACCTAGCAGAAGCAGAAGATATTAAGAAGCGGTGACAAGAATAAACTGAAGAACTACAGAAAAAAGATCTTCATGACCCAGATAACCATGATGGTGTGATCACTCACCTAGAGCCAGACATCCTGGAATGTGAAGTCAAGTGGGCCTTAGGAAGCATCACTATGAACAAAGCTAGTGGAGGTGATGGAATTCCAGTTGAGCTATTTCAAACAGATGATGCTGTGAAAGTGCTGCACTCAATATGCCAGCAAATTTGGAAAACTTAGAAGTGGCCACAGGACTGGAAAAGGTCAGTTTTCATTCCAATCCCAAAGAAAGACAATGCCAAAGTACGTTCAAACTACCGCACAATTGCACTCATCTCACAAGCTAGCAAAGTAATGCTCAAAATTCTCCAAGCCAGAATTCAGCAGTATATGAATCATGAATTCCAGATGTTCAAGTTGGATTTAGAAAAGGCAGAAGAACCAGAGATCAAAATACCAACATCCATCAAAAAAGTGAGAGAGTTCCAGAAAATCATCTACTTCTGCTTTACTGACTACATCAAAGCCTTTGACTGTGTGGATAACAACAAACAAATTCTTAAAGAGATGGGAATACCAAACCACCTGACCTGCCTCCTGAGAAATCTGTATGTAAGTCAAGAAGCAGCAGATAGAACTGGATATCAAACAACAGACTGGTTCCAAATTGGGAAAGGAGTACGTAAGGCTGTATATTGTAAATAACCCTGCTTATTTAACTTATAGGCAGAGTACATCATGCGAAATGCTGGGCTAGATAAAGCACAAGCTGGAATCAAGATTGCCGGGAGAAATATCAATAACCTCAGATATGCAGAAGACACCACCCTTATGGCAGAAAGTGAAGAGAAACTAAAGAGCCTCTTGATGTAAATAAAAGAGGAGAGTGAAATTGTTGGCTTAAAACTCAACATTCAGAAAACTAAGACCATGGCATCCAGTCCCATCACTTCATGGCAAATAGATGGGGAAACAATAGAAAACAGTGACAGACTTGATTTTTATGGGCTGCAAAGTCACTGCAGATGGTGACTGCAGCCAGGAATTTAAAAGCTTGCTCCTTGGAAGAAAAGCTATGACCAACCTAGACAGCATATTAAAACCAGAGACATTACTTTGCCAACAAAGGTCAGTCTAGTCAAAGCTATGGTTTTTCCAGTAGTCATGTATGGATGTGAGAGTTGGACCATAAAGAAAGCTGAGCATCTAAGAATTGATGCTTTTGAACTGTGATGTTGGAGAAGACCCTTGAGAGTTCCTTGGACTGCAAGATCAAACAAGTTCATCTTACAGGAAATCAGTCCTGAATATTCAATAGAAGGACTGATGGTGAAGCTCAAACTCCAATACTTTGGCCACCTGATGGTAAGACCTGACACACTGGAAAAGACCCTGATACTGGGAAAGGTTCAAGGTGGGAAGAGAAGGGGATGACAGAGGATGAGACGGTTGGATGGCATCACTGACGCAATGGACTTGAGTTTGAATAAGCTCTGGGAGTTGGTGATGGATACGGAGGCCTGGCATGCTGCAGTCCATGCGGTCGCAAAGAGTCGGACACCACTGAGCGACTGAACGAACTACGGCAGGGTGCTGGTTCCCCCTCAAGGGCTACATGTAAAGATGTCTTTGAGCAATTTCACTGATACTAAAGCCCCCACCAGGTGGGAGAAGCTAACTGTATGCTCCCCATAAGCATGCAGACATCGAGCCGTTGGAATCAGAAGGTTGACGATGAGGACTCCAACTTACCTCACTGCTAATCAATCAGAACCATGTCCATAAGCTGATCGATCTCTCCCTCCTCTTTGGACCATTGCTATAAAACTCCTCCATACCCTCTCCAGGAGGGAACCCACAGTTTTAGGGCATTAGCCCGTGTGGCCCCCTTTGCCTGGTAAAGCAATAAAGCTACTCTTTTCTACTTCATTACCCAAAACTGTGTCCTGGAGATTTAATGTGGAGTCAAGGTACAGAGGAGAAGGCAATGGCACCCCACTCCAATACTCTTGCCTAGAAAATACCATGGACGGAGGGCCTCGTGGGCTGTAGTCCATGGGGTCGCTAAGAGTTGGACACGACTGAGCGACTTCACTTTCACTTTTCACTTTCATGCACTGGAGAAGGAAATGGCAACCTACTCCAGTGTTCTTGCCTGGAGAATCCCAGGGACGGGGTAGCCTCGTGGGCTGCCGTCTATGGGGTCGCACAGAGTCAGACATGACTGAAGCGACTTAGCAGCAGCAGCAGCAGCAGCAGGGTACAGAGGCCGCATTTGTTCAGCTTCCCCCCTTGCTCTTTTGAGGCCTTGAGAATCATGCTGTGACGAAATGCGATCCAGTCTACGAGAGACTGAGGGCACATGGGGGAGAGTCAAAGTGCGGTTAATCAGCTGATGTAGGAAAGCCACCTTACCTCCTCCAACTCCGTCGGGACATCTGAAGAGAGCTGTTGTACACTTAGGTTAGCTGTGTAACCATGGAACCTTCTCAAGCCATTTATGCTTAAATTGCTAGTTATTTAACTAAACTTATTGCAACTTTTATCATAATATATATGTATTTCAGCAACAAAGTATGTCTTCTGGAATTGGAAAGTTTTAACATTACTACACAGTACTTTCTTCTATACTCTTTGTACTCATAAGAAAAAAAAAAAAAATGAAACACATGGAAGCAAATGAAACTGATCCATAATCCTAGTAGAAGACAATTACATTTATGTGTGTTTCTATATAGTCTATACATGTAGCCATAATTTAAAACCAACCTCTGGTATCATAGTTACAATTTTCTATCTTTTTTCACTTAACATTATATCATGGGTCATTTTTCCATTATTACATTTTCTAAACCATGAATTTGAATATTCATATTCATATAAAATGTAACTGAATTAATCATCTATTTATTATTGGGCATATGAATTTCTCAAGGTACTGACAAATATAAAAAATACAGAAGACTATTATAGAAAGAGTTCTGTGAAAATTCAGCTAAATTCTTAGAATGACAAATTATTGGTTTAAATCTATTGGTACATTCTGCCAAAATCCCTTTTATATATTTTCCACTAATAGTAGTCTAAGAAAAGGCACCTATGACTTCACTGTTATTATCAGTATTATCTTCTTCAACATTTTTTTTATTTGACAGATTATAAAATTGGTATCCTAAATGGCATCCTAATTACCATATCAGTCATATTTCATTACTAGTGATGTTCAGTATTCTTATATATTTACTGCCCATTAGGATTTAGTTTTTTATTTTCTATTCGTATCCTTTATTCTGTCATTACAGTATTTTTTGTCTATATTAATTTAAAATAATGCTATCCAAGCAGAGTGAAAAGCAAGAATTTGATTTAAAAGAGAGCTATTTATGCAGTAAGGACATTAATCTATATATTTAAAATATCTTTCCCATTTGGAAATCTGGCTTTTAAGTTTGATTATAATGTATTCTGATATGTATTAGTTTTCTTTTCCTTTTTTTTTCAGTTTTTGGTGGCCAATTTTATTAAAATTTTCTTTGCATTTTCTATTTTTTTTCTAATATTAAATATCCTGAGATTAAATATAAATATTTTCTTACAAATTTTGAAGTTATTTTTTTACATTTAACACAGTGACTTATTTACTCCATCTATACATTTTTTTCCATTAGCATAAGATTTGAGGGGAGATTTTAAATTTGTAGTTTTCCAAATAGCCTAGCCCTCCAACACTATAGGTTGAATCTTTGACTGAATGTGTATTTGTTGGCAGTGCTTCTCTTACTGAATGTTAAATTTCTAAGTACACTAGGATTTTAGAGCTTTATATTAAATATCACTGATAAATGTTAATTGTTGGGTAAATACACTTTTTACTTATAACTTTACAATTACATGATAATTAAATTCTCTTCAGAGCTCTTTCAATAAGAAGATTGTTACTAGAATAACATTAGCAAAGTTTACATTTTAAAATCCACCAGATTAGTAATTTGACTTTGGAAAAATTAACATTTTCATAATTCTTAGTTATATTACCTAAGAAAACAGCATAGTTTTACATTTAAAATATTGTATTTTCTCCAAAGTGGTATACTTTTTCTTCAAATTTTCCTAATAAACTTTTATTAAGGTTGTCTGTAGTTATGTTATGAAATTTTGCTACTGTTGCTATTGTGAATGGACTCTTTATTGAGTTGATTTCTTTTAAATTTGATTTGGAAGACATATTAATTCTAAGAATTGTTTGATTCTCTAAGGTTGCATGGGCTTCCCTCATAGCTCAGTTGGTAGATGCAAAATTCATATTGTCAGAGTTTCTAAAGTTTGCTTTATGAGTTTGTTGCCTTGAGTTAAACAGAGGAGGTACCACTGCTGTTTGAGCAGATAAGGATCTATGAATTAGCATTTTCACATTTAAATTCAATTTCAGTAGAAGTGTGAAATCTCCAAGCAGTTTGATACATTCCCCTTAAATGTGTCCTATGAAATGTTTGTTTGCATCATACGATGAGCAAATAATCACTGTAAAACTTAGCAAATTCCCCATTTAAGGAATTTTTAAGCCATTCTAGAATTATAAATCAAACTATAACTTGATCTCAGCTAACAAAACCAAGTTTGATATTCCTGTTTTAGTTATATCACCTTTCCCTCAAAGTAAAAAAAAAAAAAAAATCATATCTATATGGAACACTGTCATTTGTTACAAGGTAGTTTGACTATGAAATAATCCACTAGAACCAGATAAACACTCTTTAATTCTACAGGTATTACTACTGCCAGCAGTGGGTCAGCTTCACATTTACAGAACACTAAAAATAATCCATCATTAATTTGCATATGACAACCTCTTTTCCAAAGAGTATAAACCACACTTCCTTTTAAATTACCTCATTATTTTGACCTTTAGCCTAACAAAATTCCATGACTTTTATATCAAGATATTTTACCATTATTCTTAGGGTAATTATACTTATGGACTTCAAAAAAAGAGTTTTGACATTCACAAGTCTTCAAAAATTAAAAGAAAAGTGAAAATAGCTAATGGCAAAATTAATAATGTTAAGATAAAATCTACAGTTGTTACTTTTTTATAGCGAATTAATAACACATTCTTTTCCTTGAAATACCTTTATAGCCTGAAAGATAATGAGCACTTACAAAATCATAATATGTTACTTTCTGGTGCCCCTGACCAAAAGAGAAACAGCTATTCTTCCCAAGAGGATTGTGACAGGTACAGGTATCCACCAAAAATTGTAACAAACAGGGCAGATGGGCACAAATAAAGACCTATTTGTTCACTTCTCTACCACAGAGGAACAGTCACATAGATACACAAATCTTTAAAGTAGGAAGTGACCTCCAAAATATAGGTCTAGGAGTCAAAACCTCTATTTTGGCAGTGGTCACACACCTAACATAAATGTATAAAACAGCTATACGTAAGCTGTTGAGTGTGATAAGAACCGTGACTCCATGCCCTGATGAAAGGCATTTAAACTAAAAAATGCTTTGAACATTGTGCTAAAACATCAAAACATTTCTCCAGGCAGATTCAGGTCTGCTAGTCTATGACTCTAGAACTCATCTATGAAACATGTCAATAATGAAGAACATGAGACTCACAGAAGTATCTCATTTAAGGTGAGAATAAACAAAGCCTATAAATATATTGTGAGATAAATTATCAATAATTAAATGATAATTATTAATGATATTAAACCTTAGAATACATCTATTCATCTGTTAATGTTAGATAAACTTTCAAGAGATATTGAACCAGTAAACTTGGGAATACAGAAATTAGACACTAATATATTGATGCTTCTGTGATGTAAATTTACATCACTATGGCTGCAGCTTATAATAATATCAAATTACACTTTACGTAATATACTTCATGTATCTATCCATTGACATTAACTGCCACTCCAAAGATTAAAGATGAACTATTGGAATTATTTCATCAAGTATTACATTCAAAATATTTACAGTTACTTATTTGAATTGATTGAGAATTTAAAGTGAATTCAAACAAAACAGACATATGATATTATCCCCCAGAAGTTCCAACCATCATCACAATGATGGTGATGATGGTGACAGCTAAACACTATTGTGCATTTATTAGAGTACGTGTGTGCACGCTCGGTCACATCTGACTCTTTGTGACCCCATGGACTACAGCCCAACAGCTTTCTCTGTCCATGGGATTCTCTAGGCAAGAATACTGGAGTCTGTAGCCATTCCCTTCTCCAGGGGATCTTCCAGACCCAGGGATCGAACCTGCGTCTCCTGAATTGGCAGGCAGATTCTTTACCACTGAGCCACCTGGGAAACCCATTATAGCATATGGTTCTTGGCTAAGCCGCAACGCAGTTTTGGGCTACAGCTACTGTTATGTTTTTTTGTTTGTTTTTTCCCTCCAGAGGTAAACAAGTTGTACTAAGATATTATAATTTTAATTCGGGGAAAATTCTTCTGAGAAAAATATTTTGGACTACAGTTAAAGGCTGCAGGAGAGCTGCATTTTTCCAAACCTTTTCTCAATCCCTGAAACCCAATGAGCACAATGAAACACATATACAGGGCAAGACTGACTTCATTTTCATCAAAGAAACCACCATAAACCCCAAACACCAGTCACAGAGAGCCTACTACAAATACCACAAAGTGGGGAGTGTAGAGACAGAGTGATACTTCACTCCTCACCCTCGAGCAGGACACAGAGTTCCCTAGAGGGTCCTGGCCGAGATAGAGGGCTGAGCTGAGGCCTGGTGAAAGTGAAAGGGGTGAGATCCTATGATTTAAATGATCTCATCTGATCCACACACTAGGCATCTGAACACAAAAAAATGAAAGACAGACCCTCAACCAACCATTGAAAAGGAATTAAATAAAATTATTAAGAATTAAATAAAATCATTAAGAATAAAATTACTAAGACTGTGAATTCTGATGCTGCTCCAATAACTCACTTGCAACCACAATCTCTCCACCCCCAAAATCAATCACTAGTCCCCCTCCTAGGAAACTTTTCAGCAAGTATCTGGGGGCAGTGAAGTGTGGAGCAGTGAAGACGGACTGCCCTGGTGCAGACCAGCATTCTGCCCGATGAGTCCGACATTAATTATCACACATAACCACTGGTCCTCAACTTTCTCATTTTGGTCAGAGCAACATGAAAACATTAGGAGGACAAGATACATTATTCTAAACACCAAACATATCTTACATATTTTCATACTACTCAAATAAATACAGTTTTGAGAATGATGGTCCATCAGCTTTATGAACTGATGATATTGTAAAATATAAAAAATGTAATTAAGATTATTCTTTTTTTCAAATGTAGAACACACTAGGGGAATTAAAATAAATTAGGGCAAATGAGAACACTGATCATTAACAAAATGACAAATATCACTCAGCATATTTTGCTCCATTTACAAATAATCCTTTTATCCCATGAATGGAACCTCTATGTTCAAATTCTGCTGACAGGGTGATTTTCCTATTGACTCTCATGCTTTTAGTGAAAATTAAATTTCACAGAAACTGCCACAGTGCAGATGTTTTAGTTGGATTACTTGTAATATATAGATAATGTAACTCTAAAGATCACAATCTGTGCTATGCTAAAATGCAACACTTGAATCATCTGGCTTTCACTTAATACTGAAGTTTCTAAATGAAGAAGGCACAGCAGAAGGCCAAGGACTCAGTTCAGCTCTTTATATTTAATTCTGGTTGAAATCAAGGCAACGCGCTCATTGATAGCTGGAAATTTCTATTTTAAAATTATTTCTATTCAAAAGCCTTTAACAACTTCCAAAGAAAGAAGGAAAACATTTCAAGCAGGCAACACTGAATCCTATCTTCTTTAAAGACAAAATGTGTCTTTCAAAAATAACTCTCAGTTCTTATATATAGGCAGAACACATACAGATATTAATGGCAGATTTTAGCAAACGTAGGCAATTTAAGGAGCATAAGAGTAGCTGCATAGGTTTGGCTGGATAATTTAATTCTACCAACCTCAAATTGAAAACTCCGAAAATATAAAGATTTCTTCAAATATGAAAATGTGATATACGTGTATGCATAATTTACTGGGCAAATTTTTGGTAAATCAAGTTTTTAATTTCTAAAAATAAAAAAATTGTGATTCCAAAATCAAGAACTACTTTCAACCGAGTTTCAAAATACAAAACTGATGGGGAAATGGTAGAGTTCTAGGTATAAATTATGTAATGAATACAAACTATATTGTATAAAAAAAACTATTAAAATTATTTCCTAGAATCTAAATAGTATACTTCATATTTATGAAGCTCTGAAAAGTTGGAATAACAGAGGTAAGTTAAAAGAAAATATAAATTGTTTAAATTTTTTCTTATCCATTTTAGTTTTTTATTATTTCGAATAACTTGTTGTAAACTGATAAAATGATCAAAATAAAAATTTCTTGTTTATTTGACAAACAGGATTATATCATATGTGGGAAGACACTTATAACATCTTCTTTCATGATATAAATAACACCAATTCTTAGAATCCCAGATGTTAACTTTTTTCTCTTTACATTTTTCCCCTTAAAGTGACTAGTAGATCTAAAATAGTGATTTTTTTTACTTTATGAAAAAGTGCTAATAAAGAAAGGCAACAAGCACTATTTTCATGATTCCCTTGTAATAAAATTAATGTTTATACATAAGATAATTTTAACAAGACTAAAAATGATATTTTTATATATGACACATTGTAGGATAAACTTTCTATAATGAATGGATTTTATATATTAACATTATTTGAACAGTACTTTTGCAATTTCTATATAGTGTCACAAGAATAAAACCTTTAACTTAATTCAGTGACCCTTAAAACATGGTGTTTAAGAAATACTGAAATTTTGATTTGCATTTCTCTAATAATTAGTGATGTTGAGCATCTTTTCATGTGTTTATTGGCCATCTGAATATTTTCTTTGGAGAACTGTCTGTTAAGGTCTTCTGCCCAACTGTTGTACAGCAGAAACCTATGCAACATTTTAAAGTAATTTTCCACCAATTAAAAAACAAATTAAAAAAATGACAAAAGAAATATATTTTGACTATTCTCGGCTCTTTTCACCTTGCATAGCACCGTTTTGATTTTAAACATTAGATTTTAAAATGCTTTGGGAAAAAACATAATTTCTGAAATGAATGTCCTATGATAACAACTTCAAAATCCTCACCAAAAATTCTTTTTACCTATGCCTTAGCATCATTTTTTACCTCTCACCACTTTGCTACCCTTGAAGACTTTCACTGATCTTGCCCTAGACTATAGACTTGACCTTGGCTCTCTAAGTTATTGCCAATTTTGATAATATGAAATAAATTATTCTTGTGAAAATTAACTTAGAGTACTTTTTCCATTTATTTACTGTTTTCACCAAAATTATTAAGCAGAAATTACATGCAAAGAACCATTCTAAGCTTCTTAGATTAACTGATTACTTGATTTATGTGGTAAATACCATAGCTATTAAGTGACTGAGCTACAATATAAAAAGTCTAATTGCTTTTTCACAGAACAAGGCCAATTTAATTATCTGCCAAAACCACAGACTCATCATTTTTGAACCATACTGTGATTGAACTTGAACCAGGTCCCCTTTGAAAACTATGAACCTGTCCCAGGGCCACAACCATCAAAAGTCAAGCCTTTTCTTTCCCTCTGGTACTTTATTTGAAAAATGTATCACCTCATGCCATTTTAAATCTCTCAAACTGATCATATAGTCTTCACCATTTTTTTGTTTTTTTGGTTTTGATTCATCTTTGCCTTGGGGCTTCCCTGGTGGCTCAGACAGTAAAGACTCTGCCTGCAATGCAGGAGACCTGGGTTCGATCCCTGGGTCAGGAAGATCCCCTGGAGAAGGAAATGGCAACCCACTCCACTCCAGGCATGCAGGACCCAAGCTCCCCATCCAGGGACTGAACCTGTGCCCCCGGAAATGGAAACACAATCTCAACCACTGCACCACCAGGAAAATCCCCAAAGGCCATGTCGCTCTTTCCTTTCTGACCTCCTACAGTGTTTGCTTCTTCTCAACAGTGGCAAAATCTTAAATACTCTTCTCATCTGTGATATACTAAGTGTACTCCCTACTTCTATTGCATGGCTCTGATTTCGAGGCCAAGAACATGATATATGCAGTAAGTACCTGTTTACCCTTATCAATACATGTGGAACCTTACCTAGAGACACTTCTTAGAAAGTAAAGTTTCAAAACAGATATTTTGTACATAAGATAATTCAACTCAGCAGACCACCTTGAGATATTACATATATGTCAACGTGTGAACTATGATATACAAACTACATATAATCTTATTTTTGAAAAATTGTTTTAGGGAAGGAAAACTCCAAGGATCTTTTCCCTTTTTTTAGCAAATCCCTATAGCAAAAGGAAGCAAGAATTAATAGTAGTTAATACTTCCTAGTGTTTGTGAGTGCACAGGAGATCAGTGTAAAAGACGGTCACTGCTGCGTTAACTCTCATTACTCCAGCTGTTAACCAGATGCTCAAAACAAGCAAATTGCCCTGAAATGTTTTTCTAAATTCTTTTTCTTAATCTGCTAAATTATCCAAATGCTGCAGAGAAGGCAATGGCACCCCACTCCAGTACCCTTGCCTGGAAAATCCCATGGACGGAGGAGCCTGGTGGACTGCAATCCATGGGGTCGCTAAGAGTCAGACATGACTGAGCGACTTCACTTTCACTTTTCACTTTCATACACTGGAGAAGGAAAAGGCAACCCACTCCAGTGTTCTTGCCTGGAGAATCCCAGGGACGGCGGAGCCTGGTGGGCTGCCGTCTATGGGGTCGCACAGAGTCGGACACGACTGAAGCGACTTAGCAGCACCAGCAGCAGAATATTTTTAATTATGCACCTGAAGTCCTGCTACAAAATTTGCATGACATAAGAATTCAGAAGTAATTTAAATATATTTTTGAAATTATGTAGTATAAAAATAATTAGTATTGGAGCTGACAGGATTTAAGATATATTAATATTGTAATAAGACTGTAATATTATAAAATTCAATAAGAAACACAGAATAAAAATTTATGGGGGAATATGTTTTCCTAGCACATACAAATGTGAAAGAAACTCAGGGAAATATAAATGGTGAAAGGTAAATGAAAAGAAAATGGAAATCAACCTTAAATCTTCTGATGTGTCTGAACTTTTCAGAGAATTATTTTGCAGTTATCTTTTCCTTTTTGTTTTGTGACTGATATTTACCTACATAAACTCTGTGAATTCCTCTTTTTAGAATAAATGGAATAGCTGTTCTTTTTAAGAAGAAAAATAATTTTATTTTGATTACTTCCTCTCAAGAAACTCTTAAATCCTCAACACATTGAATCACTACCATTCAGAAGGAAAAATTAGCATCAGCTTGATTTTCGGTATTTGAATATTATCACTAAGAAAATTCCACAGAGGATGATTTTAGTCAGACTGGATCAGGATTTATTCTTTTTCCTTATAGGATAGTATTCATTTTCAATGCCCAAGCATATGAAAGTTGAGAATTTCAAAAGAACATATCAAAATTAATTTAAAGACAAAGATCAAATATTCTCTGAGCAAGGAACTGAACTTTTCACCTTTGTTTCTTTTTTATAATATTCTGTATTTTCTAGTATTAGAGACGTTTCATCTAACTATAACCTATTTTTGTCTAATATAAATGACATCTTCCCAACTTAAAATCATTAACTTATACAAAAAAAGATAATTGTCATTCTAATTTTATTTTGATCTTCTATGATCATAATTACAGAAAAGATTAAGCACCTCATTGTGTTAATATGGTACTAAGTAAAGTTCAAGGTAATTAAGCTGTAGTTTTTACCAACCATACACTTGAAACCTAAGAAATTCATATTTTATAGAAAACTATTAAAACAGACTATACTTAAATCTAAATGAACATTTTTATTGTTGCTCAGTCCCTCATCGTGTCTGACTCTCTGCAACCCCAAGGACTGCAGCCCACCAGGCTTCCCTGTGGGGAAGCCTTTACTATTCCCTGGAGTTTGCTCAACCTCATGTTCACTGAGTCGATGATTGCAAATATAAACATTCAGAGTTGTATATTTATGAGTAGAAAGGATTTCATAAGCATTGGATGTCTCAGAGCAAGTCAAAATCAATACTCCTATTTTCATCACTTGAGGTTTCCTGAGAGAGTTGAGATTGAAGGATTCTGTGAATAATGGACTCGGTTGGAGAAGAAAGCTCCTTTACTAGGGAGTCTCTGACACAGGCAACAGCTTGGGAAAGACTGAGGGCTAGCAGCATTAGCAGATCAGAGGCTACCCAAACACAGGAGGAAATGGACTTTGGAGGAATTAAAATAAAATGTTATACTCTTTAAAAACATCCTATAATTCAAGGATTTTAAGAGTCAAGCACCTTTGCAATTATTCAAAATGTCAGACTGTATTCATCTGCACAGAGTGAAGGTATATTGTAAGGATTAAAAGAGGGATCATTTCAGCTATTGCCCTTCTCAGTGTGATCCTGGCAGGTCACTCAGTCAGTCCTGCTGTGTCCCAGACACCTCATCTGGAAACTGGAGGCAGTAATGACAATACACATCTCACAGGAGTCTTAGAACCTTGAAAGAGTTGAGATCTAAAATTATACTGGACACACAGTATTCATTACTACTATAATTAGAAAATAAACACACAAATAGATTAAAAAATTTACAAAAAACAAAGTTAAAAATTATATAAGCTTGGTGGACTATTTTGTTCCATTTTATATTCTCTTCAAAATATCCATTATGCACGGTACCTTTCTTTTAATGGATTTCTAAAGTATACACCACCTACTGAAGTCAGGCTAACTGAAAAATTTACATTTAGTGGTTAGGTTGTGCTATGCCTGGTGTAGGAAACTCTGAGTCAAAACAAATACTTTGTTAAACCTGTATTAAGGTTCATTTTAAAAATCTGAATATAGTTTTACTGATTCAGTTTGCTATACTTGTTCAAAAGCACAAAACTGAATGTTTTTAAAAACTGTTTACCAAGTATTAGATTTGCCCAAACTCTTTACAAGTTGATAAATTATTTTAAGTCGGCATTTTACCTAGTAAATTTGATGCCATCAGAACAATGGCATGTCTGGCTACCAGATCACATTTGACCTTGGAAATATTCCCAGCTGTGACCTAGAGAAAACAGATTCCAAACTGCCGTCTTTTCAGGACGGATACAAAAATACTTCAAGAAATTATGAAGCTCTCTCTGCATGTTTCTTTCCATATTTTACTCTGTTTCAAAATCCACCTTGATGCAAAATTTACCTAATTTGTATTCCTCAAAGATTAATACATTTAATTTCAATTACTTGTATGGCATAGAAATCTTTGCTTATTTACACGTAGCCTTCTCCCCTTGAGAAAATAAGCAGTTCTGTAAAATTCCAATTTCTCCCACAGTATTTTTGGCACTGGGCATAAGGTTTTGGGCAAGCGTTCATCTACTCATTCTCCTCCAATGCTAACTCTTGACACAAAAAGGAAGAAAGGATGTGTTTATTTTCAGACTATTTCTTTGACCAACATGGAGTGGAAAGCTTATTATGAAGTGATTCAGTGTACTTCTGATCTTCATCTATAGAAGAGGAAAGCTAGACCTGAACACAATTGAACTCATACTTAAACTTACAATGGGCAGCTGAAAACTTAAAGCTTGATTACCTAAAAACCAGCATTAAGAGAAACTGACCACTTCTGCATTTTTCATGCATTTATCTTAACAGTGTTTGTGTTTTGTTTTTTTTTTTTTTGGTACAGAATACATTTTTTAAAAAGAAATGGCATAGAGATGATCTCTCTTTCACAGATACAGAAAATGTGATTTACATATATGAAGCAAATTGCCAAAGGTCACCAAGCTGGCGGAAGGCAGGGCTGGGAATCAAACTAAAAGGTTTGAACGTGCAGCTCAAATTGTCACTGCTTCCACTGACATCAAAAAGAAAAAGAAGAGCCAAGGGAACAGTGTTTTCCCAAGGACAAATCAGTCTCATCTGCAAATAAGTCCAACAATCCATCCAACCATCTATGATATTTATTATTGCAGGACAGGGCCGTTATTTCACATGCACATATGCCAATGAACTAATGAATCTAATCAAATTTACAAGTTAATACCATAAATAACAATAACATTTTTGGATGCCACTGTTCATTTTCTTAATGGCTTTCATATATGGTTTGTTTTACTTGCCACAGAATCCTATGAGTTTCACTCAATCAAGTTTATTTTCTATAACTGAGTAAACTGGAGCTCAGACTGACTTGCCTCAAGTTATGGCAAATCTCATCCAAAAGGCAGTTATTCAGTCTTCTAAGTGCTCTTCTAAATACAAAGGATTCTAGAGTGTTAAAAATATTAGTATCTAATGCCACATTGCTAATTTTCTTGTTTATAAAGGCAAAAGTAAAAGTTTCAGAAAACTGAAAGTAAAAAGATATGATCTTTTGAAAAATATAGTATGAATTTATATTTTATTGATATTTTCTTACAGTAAGCCTTAGAATAAATGTTAAGAAGCAGGCAGCAAGCAAGATATTTTTCTAGGAGATCTGACTCTACTCAGAAGAAAAAAAGGGATTGTATGCCAGTCGTGAGAAAGAAATCAGAATACAGATTTTAACTTGACTTAACCAAAAAAATGGGAATTCATTTAGACCATAATGTTATGAGGAAAGGACTCACCCAAGATACAAAAATATTTTCAGGAAAATACCCAGAAGTTGAAGCTGCTTAAGCAGACAAAATACAGTCCATAACGCTTTCTGATTCTGATTTAGAGTAGAACCGGGCCTTTGAGAGAAAATCATCTGGGGGCAATCACCATTTGTCAAACGATCTGTGAATATCACTGGCTAGTCTATTTTAAGAGGAAAATGATGTGGGGAACAGAGTGAATCATTTCTGAAATGAGGAAGAAAGAAGAAGAGATATGGCAGCTTAACTCAGACTACTTTTCTCAGGAACGTGAAGATTCAGAGGGAAGAAAGGTTAAAGATACAGTGTGTTTTTCCAGACTGAATGACCCAGAAGGCATTTTAGTTTCTTGGAGGTCAATTAAATAATTACTTTTTATTACAAATCAAAGTTTTATTCGTTGCACTAAAGAAAAAGCTTATGCAGGGTTTCTAAAGGGTTCCAAAACCATCCAATTAATGGAAGTTCATATGTATTGAGCGTCTATTAAACAGTCCAGGAATCATGTTAATTTTTTATGTTAATTACCTCAATCTCTCAAAGAAACTGAGGTTTAGAGAAATATGTAATATTCTCCATTAGAAGTTGAGAAAATGAGATTTGAACCCACGAAGTCTGACTCTTAAATCACTATGAAATGTTGACTTGAAGCAATTTTCGTTTTATATTAAGCTCTATAAGGAAATATCTAAATTAATGGCCATCAGATGTGTGGGATCTAATATGGAACAAGTTCCAAAGGAAGAAAATAATCAATGATTAAAGAGAATTTGAAAGTGTTAATTTGTTATGACATGATACATGTGAATTTCCCAGAAATGGAAAAGTGTACACGTTTATGAATTGACATTTGTTTTCAACTTTTAGAAACCTGCTTGACAAATGATTTTTACTCTTAAATCCTAAGTAAAAAAAAAAAAATTAATTTCTGAAAATTAAGAAGATCCACAGAACACTGATCTGAATGTATTTATTAAAAAGGCTCCAAGTGAATTTTCAAAATATCAACTTAAATGTTAAAGCTTACTTGCAAAAGGCATCTTTATTCTTTGCCATTCCTGTGATCTTCTCAATAGTGAGACTAGTTAGATTCATATCTAGTTAATATTTAGTTAGTAAATGCAGTTTAGCAGGGAATATATCCTCAAGCTATTGAAAAAATGTTCATCTTTTCAAATCACATTGCATATAATACCTGTGAGTGTTTAATGCCACAGATCATGCATAAGTGACTGTGTATGTGTATGTGTCCCAAAGATCAGATATAAAATACAGGGGAAGGAAAAAAAATTGATAATTCACTGCATACCTAAATTTTGTTCAGAACACAATATAAAATGGAAAAAAGAGAATATATTTGTGTTCAATTTTTTTTTAACTTCTCAGCTGCTTAGTATTCTGTATACCCCCATCGGAGTCCTGGAATGTGTCTAAATAACGCGCATATTATAATGAAAACTTGAGGACAGGAGAGTCAGGGAAAAAATGCAAGGTTCAGGCCAGTATAGTACGATTTTCCCGAGTACTACCAACATTCACTCCTGCGAAGTAGCATTCAGAGGCATGTTTAAAGTTCACAGCAGCCCAGTGCTCCCTCCCACCTCTCCTGGAAGGGAAAAACACTTCTCAACATAGCAAAAGCCCACCTACTCACAGGGGAGGTTAATTACCACTACATAATTAACCTCACAAGAAAATTGTTAAGATTAATGAGGCAGTGCTTACTAAGTGTTTATAAGCTCCCCTTGAACGCCCATAGAAATATTTGTTTACCACAAACACCTACATGTATATTGATAACAGATTCTGTGCAAATTGTGGCAGTACAGGATCTGGGTGAACACATATATCATGGCCTATGTATCTGGAGGGAAAAGAAGTACCCAAGGAGAAAGAGAGGAAGGGGGGAAGGAGGAATGAAGATAAAGAAGGGAGGGTGAAGGGAAGGTAACGGGGCCACGTTTTCATCTGTCAGTAAGAACCCCCAGACCATAAGGAATGTCTGCTACTCAGTTCTTTGACAATCATGACTCAGCAAAAGACCACGTGAACATATATAAAAATCCAATAGCTTTTGAGTGTATGTCAAAAGAATGGTCTCTTGTTATCTAAACGTACAACAGTGAGTGAAGTCACTCAGTCGTGTGTGACTCTTTGCGAGCCCATGGACTGTAGCCTACCAGGCTCCTCCGTCCATGGGATTTTCCAGGCAAGAGCACTGCAATGGGTTGCCATTTCCTTCTCCAGGAGATGTTCCCGACCCAGGGATTGAACCCTGGTCTCCCGCATTGTATGCAGACGCTTTACCGTCTGAGCCACCAGGGAAGTCCAAACATACAATGCCTGTATTAATTTACTATTTTAATTAGGCTAGGACAATTAAATATTGATAAATTAATACTTAAAATGAGGTCCAGAATGTTGTTAACAATAAATTGAAATTCAGCTACACCAGAGTACACTGTAGAATATTCAGGTAGGCGAGATCCTCCCCACAAAATATCACAGACCTGTCTGGCCACCACATCTTCACAGCTGAATTACACAACAGGTCACCAGTGTGCCCCGTCACCTTTTAAAACCACCAGTTAACGCCACTGTGCCCCAATCCTCCCTAACTGGACGTTTTGTTATCAGCTAGAATATGCTAGGTTAGGCTGCAGTAACAAAGACAAATCTGAATACCCAGTGTCTCGAAACAGAACAAGAACTTCCTGGCTCAGCCTTCAGGCCACGGAAAGGGGCTCCAATCAGCTCTCATGTTTAATGACACAAGCTGCCTGGGGAGGCCCTTCTCTCTGGCACAGGTCCCCCTGCCAGAGGCAAAGAGACCACTCTGGTGATCTTACTCCAGCAATGAAATAACCCAACTCAGAAGCAAGCAGTAACACTTCTGCTTACCACCCATTGGCCAGAACCAGTCACATGATCCCATCCAGGCACAGCTGGTCCAGAAATCAGTCACGACCCATGCCCAGAGAGAGGGAAGGCTGACACTACTGGAAGAGCATTAATAACACTTCAGTGTCCACTCATGTCCATAGAACAGATAGATGCCAACATGGTGAACAAATGACCTCCAAAAAAATTTTATGCCCTGATAACTTTAGTTTACTTCAAGATGCTTGACAGTCTTCAGCTGAACAGTTTGGGGAGTAACTAAACAATCAGGAAGAGAATCAGAATGAGTAACACCCAAAAACAGTACATTTATAAAGATTTAACACGAGGGCTTCTAATTATTCATCAGATAAAGATCCAAAAGGATCCTAATACAATATTCGTATTTATCTGGGTAAACTCCAGTCTATGAGCAAGAGGTATGATTGCAATAAGCGAATTTGCAGGTTCGGAAACTTCAGGCGAAGAGGCTCAGAATCCAGATGATGAGACAGAAAGATGGACAATTCAGGTACTACTCCTGAAACACGACATGCAGCCCCAGGACAAACTGACCCCAAGGAAAGAGAGATCCCAAGGAAAGTGTTCACAGGACAGGCAGTAGGGGACAGGTCATGAGCAGGTCTCTTATTCCATAAGTGTGACAAAAACAGAAGGAGGGTGTTTCACCTGTGGAGGTGGATAAGGCAAGCTCTGGGCTTCCTGCTCACTTCACCAAAGAAGTCCTATTTTTAATAAACTTTTTCATATATTGACTTTTTATTTTGAAAAAAATTTCCATTGCTAAGGGGGAAAAAAGCTGTATTAATTCATATCCTATACATACTTACTTCTTTTGCATTAATCAGTTCTTGCTACTTAATGGATTAACTTCTAGTCAGCCATATTACTGTGGTTTCTCTCCCCTCAGGATGCAGAGACCAGTGGCAAGTATATGTAATATTTATTACTGCCTAGAATTCACTTATGCCCTTTATCACCAACTGGACACCAAAATATGGTCATAAGAAAATTCCAGGAAAACCACTAGACAGAGGGAAGCCATACATTTTTAAGAGAACAGACTGTTAATATATCACAAGCTAAGGAAGGCAATTAAAATGCTCTCAGTGGTACAAATGGAACCAACAACCGTGCTTCATGGCCATTTACTTCATTGTAGTTGGAAGTAAAGCCGATTGAAAAGGCTGCATTTGGTTAATATCTCAGACACCACTTAAAAAATATACATAGTTTGCCCTCTAAGTTACAAAAACCAAGGCCAGCCAAAGAGAGCCGACCACAAGCTGACATTTCTGTAAAGGAAGCTGACCTCTCTGGGAAGCCAAAATAAACTGAAATCTCTCAGCCCAGATACAGAAGCAGATCGTTGAAAATTTGCCAGATTTATGTGGAAAGATTATATAAAGTAAACAGATTTCTATCTTCTCAAGGTGCCCTCTTTTCCACATTACAATTAGTATGAGGAGCCAACATTAGAAAAAAATATTTCCAAAAGCATTCACTGAAGAATAAATATTTGTTATGTATCACCTACTCAGAAAAATCAGAGCTGTATATCAACAGAAGGTCAGAAAAAAATAAAGGTTAGCCTGTTTGTTTCTTTGGAAGTTATTTTCCTTTTTCCTTCTCAGGACTCTTCTGTGACGTGAAAGGCAACCTAAACACAGAAAGAGTTAAAACTGTAATTTTCTTAATGAAATTATAAGGGTAAACTTAGCTGCCTTGGTTTCTTTTTGCAATGAAATGAAAGAAAAAAAAAAAGTTCTGTATTAGTCTTGTTGTTGTTTGTTTGTTTGTTTTTTGTCTTTGCTTGGAGTAGGAAATGGCAACCCACTGCAGTATTCTTGCCTGGAAAATTCCATGGACAGAGGAGCCTGGTGGGCTGTAGTCCATGGAATCACCAAGAGTTGGACACATGTACTTGAGATGTATAATGAAATCAACAGGCAAAAGGATATTTACATTAGCAACCGAAATTGTTTTTTCATTTTATATTTCCACTATTATAATGATATAAAATGAAAACTAAATATTAACCTGCCAGGACTTTTTACATTTTATATGTGAGCCTTGAAATTGCCAACTCACAAAACTTTCCTCGAACACCCAGGCCAGTTCAAATGTTCTGTGGTCACATCATTACTGAAAAATTGTATATGAATGTACATGTTACATGATTTTAAAACAGGCTAAGTAGTCAACAAGTCAACATGTACATACAGAAAGACTATTGGAGGAGTTCCTAAACTCAATGTAGTTATGAAGATGAACATTTACTGATCCTGAGTTAGGATCAAGTGTAAAATAAACCATGTCAACTGAGCTTCTTAAAAAATGGCCAATTGGTTTTTACTTTGATTAGCTCAACTCTTTCAAGTGAAGTGAAAGTTGCTCACTCGTGCCCGACTCTTTGCGACCGCATGGATTGTAGCCCTTCAAGGCTCCCCTGTCCATGGAATTCTCCAGGGAAGAATACTGGAGGGAGTTGCCATTCCCCTCTGCAGGGGATCTTCTGGAACCAGTGACAAACCTGGGTCTCCTGCATTGCAGGTGGATTCTTTCCCATCTGAGCCACCAGGGAAGCCTAGCTCAATCCTTTCAATTAGTAGGGTTAGCCAACCTGCAACTCTGCAAATGGCTAATTATTACATAAGACTGTTAGCACATTAAAAGGAACGATTTCAGACCAAGCTCAACGTAATGACTTAACAAAATCACATACTCCTGTACCAGTAAATGTCCCAATAAGAAACAGACGATGTCTTGTAGTAAAGTAATGTGAGAAGAGAGTAAGGCATGGATAAAGCTTGGAGAAATCAGGGAGACAGAGTACAGTCCTAGGGTGAGAATCAGGGCATGGGCCTCAGGACTGAGAGAAGAGAGGGGTTTCCAGAGAATCCAGGGAAGCCCACCCACAGGGGCTGTGACCTTCAAAACAGGAGTGGGTTCTGATCTGTTTCCCCCTGTAATAGCATTTCTCAATGTGCAATGGGATAACTAAAAAACAGAACATGTTATTTCTTTAAAACACAGATTGCCCTAGAGAATGATAATAAAACGAAAATCCAAGATAGACCTTGGTAAATCATCTTTCTAAATCTAGACAGGCTCTGCACTTGAAACACACTGCTCTTTAAACTTAATGCGCTTAGACTGAAAATCAATAGATTTTTGAAACTTACATCACATTTGTTTAAATAATATATACCAATTACAAAAAAAAAACCTAATGAATGAAAGTTCTGATTTGTAAAGACGAGTCTATATTCAGTAGTAAAGCAATATACTCTGATTATTGTTCTGGCTGGATACCAGGTAATTTTCTTTTTTAATAATTAGATCTATCCAACCATCCTAAATGACCATGTCTCTTTTACATTATAGAAATGGCATTAAATATAAACTCCAAGAACACTTACGTTCAGTTGAAATAATATTCCCGTGATACATCTGCAGATTGGAATTCTTTTAGTCAGGTAAGATTTGGATGAGATGATGCTGAGAGGCCCTTATGAATCTGAGAATTTGTGATTCAGGTGTTCCAGAAACAGAAAGAAACTCATAGCTCTAAAATTCTGTAGTTTTTCATTTGGACCAGTCTATAGTAAAATGATGAGAAAGGAAAGTCATGGTCTTTAAGGTATAATCGGCCCATGTTGATGGAGCGAATAATAGGTGCCTCACACAGTTACTGCTGAAGTAGAATAATCTGTGCCACAGACCTCTGTGAACTGGAAAACACTTTCTCAATGTCGGGTTTCCTTACATTCTTTTAATTTATAAAATGTTTAACAAAACACTCCACATCTTTCTTTTCTTAAAAGTGATACGTAGTTGAAGTTTTCTCTTTAAAAATAGTTATTAGAGAACAAATTATCTTTATTTATATATGTGGTGTAGATATTAATTTTAATAAATTTTTAATCAAAACTTTAAAAATTATTTTTAAATGGAGGAACACCAGTAGAAATGTCATGAAATAGATACTCTATACCATTGACCTAGGAAAGCAAATATTTCTGTGTGCCATTTCTATCTTTTTAACCCATTCATTGCTAAAAAGTAATTCACCAAGGTAGACTCTGGTTAGGTCCACAATTGGTTTAATGCTTTTGATTATATCTAAGTGCATGTAAATTGCATCCTCAACACTGTAATCTGGTTCCATCAGTGTTTCAATGTCTTTTCCATGCACATATTTGCTCTGTTTTCCCAAACAATTCTCAGTCTTTAAAGAATCTTGTTGTCTAGAAGTAATTTGAGAATATAATATCCAAGATTAGGTTAGCAGATAAATTATTTCACTTAATATGGGAGAAACTAAGCAGTAACCATTTTGCTTTCATATTTTATAACATGCTCTAAGTGTAAGGGATGTGTCATAAGGGGAAAATGCATATCAGCAAACATGTACAATTTCAGAAAAGATTCCTATTCAGGGAATTATTTTTGAGAGAAATATCTCCACACTAATGTATTTACTATGCATTTGTTACTCATGGCACTTTCTGTGCAAACTAGAAACATATTACTTTATTAAGAATATCTTATTAATAATAAGAAGAAATATATTAACCTTTAATAAATAAGTATTAGCTAGGTCATTCTCTGCATATGAGCAAAATTCCTGAATGACAGTTGAAAGATAATTGAAAAATAGAGCATTTAGCATTTAATTGAACACATAACATTTTATGCAGTCTTATAGTTGGCATTCTGTAATTCAACTTTAAGAAAACATTAGAATCTTCAAATGAGTTCTAACAAATTTTTAAATTTGTTTTCAATATCTGAATATGTAAGCCTTTGGAGGACTCTGAGGGCTCATTAGTCTATAACAACTAAACACAATTCAGTGAAAAAAATTCCAAAAATGTTCTACTTCTTTTCAAATGATTTAATATAGATTTAATTGTTTCAGGATAATTCCTTTTCAAAACAGAACTCAAAACGGGAATTTAACTTTGCATAATGCAGCAAAAAGTAAAACACTTGGAAACTCCTTAATTTACATTTAGATTTTACAGACTTTAAAAAGGATCAGCAATGATATCCAGAGGACAGCTTTCCAGCCCTGGGATGACTCACATTCACTGGCTTGATCTATCCGATGTATTAGTCATGCCTCCATCAACACAAAGGTATCCAGATGCGACCTTTTCTTTACATAATACAAAACAGACATTCAATCAACTAATGACCCTTTGTTAAATGCCCTAAATTCCTAAACAAGTTCAAATAATTATATGGTAATCTACTTCATTAGTTATTATCAATCATCTATCATTTATAGCCAAAAGATAAGAATAAAATAGAGGTTTCAAAAACTGAATTGAGGGCCTAACAAAACTTGAGGATTAGACCAAGTGTCTTCCATATGCAATCTCATCTAATTCAGCACTTCACTACAGTACAGTCAAGCTCAGTGAAGCACTGTCCCTTGTCAAGGATGCAACGAGGTGGCTGAGTCACTCTCAGGACCCAAGGGCATCTCATACCAAAATACACCTTTCATTTCAATGAACTGACACACTTAGAAAAATTGAATACCTCTCTGATCTGTATTAGTTAATTGAATTGGTAAGAAGTTTCCACAGAGCTGACAGGAACTAAAATATTCCAAGCCATTAATTTCATTAGTTTTTTGGGATAATTTTTTTTTAACTACATAATGTCATATCCTGTTCTCTGGTACCCTGAGGAATAAGCATTTCTAACAACCCAAGAAGGGAAGCGGGGACACAGAACAGGTTCTCAGGTGAAGGTGTGGATTCAAACCCAGCTCATTATATTTCAAAAAAGTAACAAATGTTGATTTTTTAAGAAACTATGATTTCAGATCCAAGGGCCAGATGACTTGATCTGTATTTGTAGATAATACAGATCAAACTGACTCTAAGGACCCTGTATTTTATTAAAGTATTTCATTTAACAAGAAAATCACTTCTATTAGGAAATGAAGTATAGGAATACATGAAGTTGGAATCTAAGTAAATGAAATGCCCATCTCAGTTTTGAAGAAAACTAATGTGTAGCACATTTATCTGCAACTAACACTGAAGTCAGAATGACACACATGTGTACACAAGATTTTTCTGTTAATATTTTTAATTTACTGCCTCCAAAAAAAGTTGCCATATAATGGAGTTTTCATTAATTCTACATATCTGAGCCACTCCCTAAATTGCTTGACAAAATTCTAAAATGGCAAAAGTAAAAATTAGGGCCTGTTACTTGGCCAGGCCTAAAATTTTAGTAGTATTCTACTATTACTATACGTATAGATCATAATCAGGAATAAGTAACAGAAGCTCTAAACGACATGAAAATATTCCTCTTTCTTGGAAAGACTTTGCATATGTTTCTCTTCAAACTGTGGAAAAAAGATTTGGAAAATGTCATTTCTGGATAAGAACTGCTAAAAAACGTAGATAGAAATGAAGAAAATTTAAAAAACAGGTAAAAATTGGCAAATTTTCTTACTACTGTTTTTGTAGACAGCTGTATATAGAAAGCTATATTTATCACTAATCTATTATAATAAATGCATATGGAACCAACACTATTTCTCAATGACTCCATTCTTCTTGTGCTTTTAAAAATGTTATTAAACAATACTTTGAGATACGGAGCTGGCTAAATAACACCTTAATTGTACTGGAAATGTTATAAATGGTATTAACCTCAATTTATTGGTATATTCCTTATTTAAATTTTTTATTTTGTTTAGCTCATTTAACATTCATTTCAACCAATCTTTATTGAAGCTCTGTTTAGACTGTGCTAGACAACTGGAAGACCAAGTCTGTACACTTGAAGAACTCACAAGACTAGCACAGGAAGACGGAAAAATAAATGGAAATTTCAATGCCATATGATAGATGCTAGAACAGAAGTACAGTGTGTGCAAAGGGCTATGGGTCCAGCCAAGGGGAAGGACAGACTGACAAGATGCCACTGACTCAGGAGATCTCTGTACATCCTGATACAGTGTGGGATCACAGCATTCACAAAGGAAGTAAGAGCCAGGAGGCTAAAGAAGCAAGGGAAAAGTGACTAAAAGAGTGATGAGGCAAAAAAACCCCACAAGTAGAAAGAAATGAAATCACCTGAAAATGAAGAGACACACAAATTGCTCTGGATTTGTGCCAAGTTCAAACACACACACACACACACACAGGCTAGACTTTATATAGGCACATGGTGAGACTTCCTTTGGGTGGATGATTATCAAGGATTAGCAGGGGCAGAATGAAAAGACAAGGAAGTGTGTGTGTCCAGATTTCCTGGAATCTATACAGGGATCCCAACTCCCTGCACATAAGTAGCGCCATTGATGTTAAGTAGGAAACAAAGCTTCGATTAAGGATTATTATGTGATTTAGACACCCTGGTATGCAATTTCTCTCTCTTAACTGTTTTAATTATTTAAGTGAAGTAGTAAGAAATAAGATCATATATGATCTTTTATACTTTAGCTATATAGTCCAGGATCATCTGTGGTAAAAGAAAGCTATAAAAAATATTAAAGACCTCATGAATAAATACCAGTCTTGCCCCTACTCACATCTGAAAGCCAGGTAAACAGCAATGTTACTTTAGTTTTCTTTTAAAAACAGGTATATAGACTGTACATAAAAAGTTCTTTAATAACTGCCTGAAATAAGATGACATTATTTTCAAGAGAGTCCATTTTGCTGATTTACTAGACTTTCAAAATTAAACATAAAAATTAGGAAATGACAGCTAAGTTTCTATAATCACATGGCACCCTCAAATATGTGAAATATGATCTTAAATAAGAAAATATTTAAATATAATAAAATTTCACACTTTAATGTAGCATCATTTAACAATTTACTTTTATAATATATTCAAGATAACACCTATAATTGTCAGTGTTGTCATTTCAAACAGTAATAGTCTTCTCACTGTTTTCTGGTTATGAAATTCTTAAGTACATGAATGTTTGTTAACAAATATCTTAGTAGAAATCCTATCTCAAAACTGACATTCCATTGCTGAGAGCCCATAGTTTTCTCAAATACTGACTAAACATGATAACTCCAATGGACAGATACAAAATATTCAGTATTCAGCATATCTTTATCATCACTAGCAGCATTACATTAAAAATTCTGAAACTGTATCCACTGAGCATAAAGACCATTCAGTCAAATTTGTGCCACCTGTGTGACATAATACACTGGAAAATACTTCTACTCAAGGCTTCTGAGTCAGTACTTATAACAGCAAATAAAATGGGAGGCAAAAACTATGGAGGATGAACTTGTAAATATTCCCCTTATGATTTACAGGATAGTTTACTTTTCACAGAGAATAGAAATCATAAAGTAATATACAAGTGGGACTTTTAAAACCCCATTTTAGAAGTTGAGATTACATGTTACCAAATAAAATGAAAACATTTTGGAATTAAATTAGATATGAGTAGCACCACCGTATGTAATTATTACATATAGCCCTCAAGCCCTGTGAATATCATTATGTGGTAGTTTATTCGAAACAGTAAGATTTTACATATCATTTGTATTGACTATGATTTAATGTACTTTTTGCATAATTTGACTAAATTAAGCATCTGCAGATTTTCACATTCCTTTCCTACAATGTAACATGGCCTGAAAGGTCTTCTTTGAATGAAGTAAGGAGTACTATATACATATTTTATAGGAATTACTTACAAATGCATCAGCCACAATTATGTCATCAGGAATTACTTATCCTTACCTTTCTGACTCAGAACACCTAAGCAATTCAAGAGCACAAATTTAGAAGACAAAGGATATAGGCTGTGCAATTTTACTGATACAGCACATACTCTTCCCCTATTATATAAACTTTTCCTCTTCAGCTCTATTAACATGTTAACAATTTTAAAACAATCACTGATTTCTCTATGGAGGCATTTCTTTCTCATTTCACCAGCTAATTAGCCAAAAGAAGCGTACAGCCTCCCCCAGGATTCAAACATCTAATGTCTAAAATCACTCTTAGTCATTTACTGAAACGAATGGCCATCTAGTCCAACTTCTATAAATCTCAGCCCTTTCCTAACCCACACCTCATGATCATGACTAGCAAAATCTCTAAAAATCATACTCCGTGAGAACACAACAACTTTGTTTTTGTCACTTGCTACCATTCACAAAAAAAAAGGTTGTATATATACCAAGATTCTTTTTCCACTGTCATCAGCAGTCAGTTTGATGATAAAATTTTAACCACTGAAGATACAAATTTTCTCCATTTTCTTAGAACAGCAATAGAACAGACAAACAAAACCTGGATTCTGGTGTTAATTGTCTTATTAGCCAGCTTATAACATCACACTTTCCTCATGTACTATAGCTTCTTATTCTAAGGGACACTAATCGGTTTTAAATGGTGTTAAATACCATCCCTGCAGTTGCAAGTGCTTCTCTGGGATTTTTACTAGAGAAAAGAACTCCTGTAATTTAAAACCACTTTGCTTTCTTCAGTCACAGCTGTTAGGGAAACACTGACCTGTAGAAATCTTAAAGGTTTTTTCACCCTTCTCCCAGCGCCATTAGTCTGAATTTATTTTCTAAGGCTTCTTTGCCCCGGGTGCCATGTCTCTTCCATAATTCCCATCCCCCAAAAGGCTTTCAGCAGAAAAGTCAAGGCTTTTTGCTGGTTAAGCCGTTTTCTCTCTCTTTCCCCACCGCCCCCCACCCCCTTACAAAACCTTGGCTACTCTTAAAATTCTCCAACAACGTGTCAATTTTATGTTGGCCACAAAGACAACTTCTGTTGGGGGAGGAGAGCAAGGAGGGACTGGAGCTTGGCTGTCCCTTTCCACAGACAGAGATCTTTGTGGCAATCAGAAAACATTTCCTGCATAAAAATTCAACATGCACTCTGGGTGCAGGGTTGGGGAGCAAGAGAGGCTAGATACCAGCCGTGCCCTCAAATGAACAGAATGCATCCCCTAATCTTCCAAAGGGGAAGGCCGTTTTCTCAAAATGTGCCAGCTTTCCAGCCTTATTAAACATAATCCACAGTCTCAGATCCTGGGGCAGCTTCCCCACTAGTCTGGGTGAAGCTATAAATCACTCCTGTACTTTCCCCTTTTCTTCTGCATTTCCGCTGCACGGCTTTCCATCTAGCTCAGCTCTGACAAGCTCAAGAGGGGACCAAGAAGACAGAACCAAAAGTCATGCTAACAGGGTACCAGGTCTTGCAGGACCTGCCTGTGTTCATTTGTAACCTTACAGTCTGCACTTTCAGTGGGCTTCCGTTGACCACAGAGCCAGCATGGGACTTACTGTGCAAAGCATCTTTAACACAATGATGGGTCTTTGGGGGAGGGGCACCCTTGCCATCCCATGTAGGGGAGTAATTTGGTCCACACCGACATGCCATTGAATCTGTGTCACCTCTCAGTAGCTACACCCCAAGTTCCAACCCGGAAAGAGGCCACAGATGAGACAGTGGGCTGAAGCCCCAGCGAGAAGCCTACAGATCCACTCCTAGGTCTCTGAGTGTCTCCGTCTCCCCCAGGGGCTGCAGCCTAAGAAAGCAATAAAGCATCACCCCCCAGCCACCCACCTCCATCTCAAACTGACTCCACATTTTTGCACCTATTTTCCCCTGAACACTCCCACTGGCATCTAAGGGCAGGTTGCTGAGCACCACCCCACCCTGCCACCCGTCTAAAACCTTGAAAAGTAAAACTAGCTTAAGAGACCAGTGAGGATCACAAATCAATCCAGAGATGACCCAGGGATGTGGCAAGGATCCGGCCAGTGTGGGACACAGCACATTTCCGCCCCATCACCCCCCGCCCCCACCCAGGCACCCCCTCTTGGCTGACCTTACCTTCTTTGGGCGGTCGCTTGGCCTCCCTGGTAAGATTGCAGACCTGGGTGGTTTGCAGCTCTTGGGTCAGGCAGCCCTCGGTCTGCTCATTCAGGGGCAACACCACGTTATTTAACAAAACCAGCGCCTGGTCGTCGAGCCCCCACTCTCCCAAGTGCTGAGGGCAGGTGCACTTTGTATACATGATCCCGCAGGACTCCGTTCTCCCATTTTCTGACTTTAAGCAGCTCTCCAACCAAGTGCATAACACATGGCAACCAAACTGGCTCGGGCTCACCTTGTTCAACACCAAAAACTCAAAAAAAGATTTCTGATCTTCTTCCCCTTTTTTCTGTAATCCTGGGAAATCGGTTGGAAAGACCCGACGTATCTGAATAAAATTTTTGTCATACTGTAGAAAAACGAAAGCATTCTTGGATTCGCAGAGTTGCATTATAGAATGATTCTTTCTTAAAAGATCCTTGATTTTTTCATGGGAAAAATGATCAAACTGATAAGCCAGGAGGGAAAAGTTAGAGCAGCTAAGGTCCTTTTTGGAAAATTTCAGGTAAATGCTATATTTGGTTGGATCTGGATTTTCCAGCGTCCAAGTGCAGTTTGTAAAGTTTTTGGGAAACATTTCACTTACAGAATACGATCCATAAATGACTCCCTTCACCAAAGTTGAACACCAGAAGTCTTGGGCAGCATTAAATCCAAACATAACCAGGAGATAGGTGGAAAATATATAAATCAGCAGGTTACGAACAGCCTTCATCCTATGTCATTTGGCCTGTAAAAATGGCAATGAAAGTAAAATGCAAGTAGGAGTCTACGCGCATTGATAAAAAGAAACTCCTTCCAATATTACAGCCAGCTGTTTCCAAGATTTCAGTAAAAAAGCCTTTTTTAAAAAGGGCAGGTAATTTTTTTATGCCATAAAACTATCTGTTGCTGTGTGAACAGCGCCCTCACGTGGTCCTTCGCAATGGCCAAATTCTCTACATTCAATTTTAAAATAATATTCAATAGATTACTAATAGGAATGCTCTTATCTACCAAGATTTCCTTCAAGTGCATTATGATTCTAGTAAAAGAAGAGGAAAATTCAGCTTTTTAAATATAACAACCTAAATTTTAATTTCTGAGATATTTTTAAGCAACCTAGACAAACCTTTTCTCCCCCTCAGCTCTCTGCCTGCAGTAAACAACATCACACAAAATCTGATAATCTGGGAACAGCTGTCGTCATATTATTTCTTTTCTTTTAAATGTGAAAAGCACGTATGACAAATGATAGCCTCAATTTTAAAAGCACAAATGATAATTTGTTGCAGCTGAAACACCATCACCCAAATGCTCCTACTAGTCTTTGCAGGGGCCACTATGTGAACTGATGGGAAATTCCTATGCAAAACTACAGGCATTCATGTAGATTAACAGAATTTGTAAACTATCATCCAAGAAAGGGCAGATACAGAAGGAAGACTAGCTTTCGGACATCATCATTGAGAACCACGATTTAAGGCAGTCATTTCAATGTGACATGCCTCCTGGGATACATAAAGTAGACCATTGTATTAGTATCTGTTTCCAAAGGCGTTACTAGTGAATAATCCCAGAACCACAGGAACTGAACTGGTTTCAGTCTTTTTTTTTTTTTTTAATTAGGGCTATTTTACCTAGAATTATCTACTGTAATTTAACATTTACACATGGTAGATATATGAATTAGCATTGTCTCTTCTAGCAGATTTCAATTACTGAATTGTTGCTACCTCTCCAATAACAGCTCCAAAGCTCTTTTCCTTTCCCCCTCTATTTTTTTAACCTGGTCTTACATAATACGGTAATTCTTGGTTATATTTACCTCTGTAAGTTGTTATCCAAAAGTAACTTGAATATTTTTCAGCTTTAACCTTTAAGAAGTTATTTCTTAGAATAAATGACACTGCTTTTTTGCTTAGCCTTTGAGCTGAGAAAAGTGATGCCAAGTTAATTTTAAAAGTCTTTAGGCTGCAGTCTCTTCCACTGTTCTGTAAACAGAGACAGACATACAGACATATAGATAGTTAAGAGTTTTCATGTCTTTGCCTGGGTCCTCTCTGAACCAAAGGATAAAATCCTCTTCCTCCCCATTGCATAACACACACCAATGCATGCACACAAAATCCAGTTTTGAAGTCCCTGAAGACAGATCTGCAATCCCCAGATCATGATTCCAATTCTATGTCTTCATATAAGCAAAAACAACTCCAATTCTAAATCTCCATATAGCAGCAGTTTAAAATAACATCAGAATTGCTGGGACTATCAAAACAGTGTTCTCGGATTCAAACATACAGCTCAATGAATAATGCATTTTCTTCTTGAGAAAATAAAACCAAAGAGGATGTAAAGGTTAAAAAATAGGGAAAGTTATAGCAAATTCTAGAAATAATCCCCCCTTTTCCCCCTGCTGTAGCACTTTGCAGGCAATGCAGGTCTGCGCAGTGTTCTTCAGGATAGAGTGTAGGCGTTGAGAGCCAATGTGACAGTGAGTGTCTAAATTAGGAATTCCATCCATGAAAGGGGGCTTCATTTTATAATCACTAACTCAAAAAGAGGTCGTATTTCTTTTCCTAATGAAACCCGGTACTTTTGCTTCCATCTATTTGACAGTGCATGTCTGCATTGCTGTGCTCATCAAGGATGAGAAACAGTGGATAAAAGGCTCTGATTTCACTCTTCGAGCCTGCTCAAGAAAGCCCCCTCAATATAACGCTCTTTATTTCGATCACTGGTATACTCCTTCGTGTACGGAGTCTTCTTTTATTCTACATAATCACAAATGGATCGCCGAACTCTGTCACCCCCACCACCACCCCCATCCCCCGCCAGTCCCCGACTGCAGGGCCACTTCCAACAATTATATCTTTCTCTTTAAGAAAGAAAGAACCGGGTTGCGGGTGTGTAAGGGACCCGGCCACCGAGGATTCAAGGATGCCATTTATTTATTTATTTGTCTCCTGCTGAGAGGCAAACTGGCGTTTAGTTTAGCTCCCCTCAAAACTGATTTTCTGGGTGACACTTTAGTCGAACATAGACGGCGCCATCACTCCACTGATTTTTTTTTTCTTTCTCCCCCAACAGAAGACCCACGGCCTCCCCTTAACTTCCTTTTAACCTAACATTTCCCCCCACAAAATGACCCCGATCACACACAACCGCCAGATGTTCCAGGTCTCTCAGCCTATCCCTCCTGACGGAGCACATCTCTGGAAAACGAGACTTGCCTAACTTTTCAACTGCGGCGTTTAAGTCAATGGAGACGGTCAGGTCTGCTCGCAGCCCCTCCATCCACCAGCAACAGCCTTGCCTTTCCCGATCCTTCCTCCGCAACCCCCGCCCCCCGGGGGGGGGGGGGAAGGCTGGTGGCTGGCGACCCTGGCGGAGGGAAGGTGACCCCCGGACCCCCGTCCTTACCTTCCTCTCGGAACACTCGGGGCGCCTAAGGCAGCAGCGCAGGCACGCGTCCCAGCAACAGCGACGGAGAGACGCCCCTTCGGTCCCGAGCCCCGGAGCCCATCTTTCCCCGGCTGAGCTTAGAAAATCAGGATGGATTTTTTTTTTTTTAACGCGCACATAAGATAAGTAAAAGAACGCGGGGATCGGGGGTGGGGGGAGAGAGAATCAAAGAGGGGAGGGCTGGGGGAATAAATGCCCCCCAAGGAACCCGGAGCCTACGCCGTAGCCAAGTGAATCCAACCTCCCACCGAGGCGCCGGCGGGAGCGGGGAGAGCCCCCCGAAGACAGACGCTAAGGAATTTAAAAAAAAAAAAAAAAAAGGAAGTGGCTTCACAGCCACTGGAGCTGTTTTTCCAGACCTGCCCCCCCAGCAAAGCAATCGGCCAGGAAGCCAAGGAAGCGCGCCGAGCAGAGGCGGCGGCGCGGCCGATGCGCCGGGGCGGCGGGTTCACTCCGCGGGCGCCCGCGGCCGCCTCGGGAGGCTGGGGCTCCTGTCTTCCCCTCTCCCCGCTCTCCTCCCGCCCCTCCGTCTCCTCCCGCCCCACAGCCCGCAGGTACTGAGGAGAGGAGGGGGGAAGAAAAAAAAAAAAAGAGAGAGCCTTGGCTGGGGATGCTGGTGATGTCGGAGAGCCGTGTGAATGCCCGGCGAGGAGGGAGGCGAGAGGGGAGCCAGATAGTAAAGCTCTGTGTCGGGCGTGCGCGCGCGACGCTCGCTCTCCCGGGCGCGCGGCGGCCGGAACGCGCGGCCCCCCAGGCGCGCGCCGGGCCCCGCGTGTGCTCGGCGGCGACGGAGAGAGCGCGCGCCCCCGGGGCGCGCGCCGGCCCCCCGCGTGTACTCGGCGGCGCGCGCGTGAAGCGCGGTGCGCCCGGAGGCGGCCCGGGGCCCGCACGGAGCTCGGCGTGGTGGAGCGCGGGCGGCAGGAGGGGCGCGCGCTGGGGGACGGCGGGCGGCGCGCCAACCCCCGGGCCGCGATGCCCCTCACGTCACCGCTGCTTCCAGCCCGCACTTCTCGGGAGCGCGGCTGTCTGCGCCTGGGAGGTCTGTGCACCTGCAGTTCCCAGCGCCGCTGCCGGCGGGGACTCATCGCCCCAGGGAGGCCAGGCCGGGGCTGCGGAGCGCGGGAAGGCGACCCCCGGGGCTAGGGGCGAAACTGCCGCACTAGGTCGCTTTTCTCTCTCTCTCTCTCTCTTTTTTTTCCTAGCGCCGACCTGTCGCAGCTTTTCTTTTCCGCACCTGGACTCGGAGGGATGGATCTCCCACCGCGGAGGGGGCAGGTCTCGCCCCCCGCAAACGGCGCGCGTACCCGGGAGGAACAATACTAGTTTTTTTGTTTGTTTTTTTTTTTTTTTTCCTCTGCGAGTCTGCAATTAACATCTTACTTGTTCTGGCTGATACGGCGACCGAGGTTGGGCGTCTGCGTTGCTTTCTGCATGGCGATGGGATCGTGCCTATGGGGTCGAAACTTTTGTTTTCGTAATGCATCCAGTTCTTTTTCGAGTTTCCCTAGTAACAGTTTGGGCACGGGGGTGACAAGGAGGGAAGGACTGGAGGAGGAGAAGCGACCAGATTCTCGATTTAGCATGGAAAGAGGGGTAAATGTCTGCCACTCCCCACCTTGGTGTTCTTGCCTCCTGGACAGTTGGCTGACAAGTATTTGATGAGCTAGCCTCCAGTACGTGCAGCAAAAGGTTATTTGACTACCGGGTATGCCTCTACTTGTAAACGCAGTTGGTGCCTTGCAAAACAGGTGATAAAATAGTGCGTTGATGTAGGGGAAGAGACCATGCTGGGGTAATTCATACAACGTGTGGAGTCTTCCTCTGGGTGAGTTGCTTGAGCGGCAGGTCAAGTTGAATAAAACACATTTCCATCATTTTCTCTCCTTCTGCATTTTTTTTTTCTTCCTCATGTTGTTCCTCACCCCTGGGTCGATTGGATAGCCGGGAACATCGTTTTTTAAAAGAGGATTGAAACATGTAAATATCATGTATGAAATGAGTTGCCAGTCCAGGTTCGATGCACGATACTGGATGCTTGGGGCTGGAGCACTGGGACGACCCAGAGGGATGGAATGGGGAGGGAGGAGGGAGGAGGGTTCAGGATGGGGAACACATGTATACCTGTGGCGGATTCATTTTGATATTTGGCAAATCTAATACAGTTATGTAAAGTTTAAAAATAAAATAAAATTAAAAAAAAAAAAAAAAAAAGACTGTAAAAAAAAAAAAAAATAAAAATAAAAGAGGATTGTAGTGAAAACAGAAAGGTGTCCACGATCTGTTCACAGGAGTTGTCTGAAATGTTAAAACTGGTCCTTTACTGCTTAATACATATTAATAGGGTGACCCTCTTTAAGGCTTTTTCTTTTGGGACAAATGTTCAGAATAACACTCTGTAAGGGAAACAGTTAATCATTCCCCATCCAGCCGACTTTAACCGTGTTCCAGGAAAATTCACTGCTGAGAGCTGCCTGGGTGGCGTTTTGGTTTTGTGTCGTTTTGGGTTCGTTTCAATATTTTTTATTCATTTAAGAGAATGTGAAAGGAAAATAAGGTTTATGTCCGGGGCATAATCCAAAACATTGTGTCTTCAGCAAACACATTTTTTAAAATTAAAAAAAAAATACATTTAACAATCAAAGAAGCAGCACACATTTCATTTATTTCAACTTCCACAGAGATTGTGATTATGATACTTGCAAGACATTTTGGTCAATTCTGTTATTTTGCCAGAAGCGAAAAGTAAAGAGACTAATGGCATGCAAAATAAATGGAGAAAAGGAGTATGTTGCATATGATTTGTACATAAAAAGGAACCAATGTGAGGTTTAAATATACTTTGCAACTAGAGGTTTCTCACATTATCTAGAATAGTGATTTAGTCGTTTCTTTCAAAATCTTGTGGGTCTCACAACAGTGACAAAAGAATAACAGCCAAAAGGAACAATTTAAAAAGCCTTAATCCTGAAGGGAAAGGAGCACTCACTCCCAGGGTCATTTATATTCCAGAGCAATGCGGGGCTGGGTTAGGGAGAAAGCCACCCTTAATAAAGCACTTCACCCTTCACACCGTTTCCCATAACCTTCATAAATTGCAGGCTACAGAGCCGGCCTGATGATCATCCTGCTGAGGTATATTTATAGCAGATGATTTGTGGATGATAAATATGCCAAGCAAGTGGCGGGCTCCAGTAACCCTAGGCTAGTCTGATTTGCTCAGGGAGTCAGAATCCAGAATCACAAAAAGAACGGTACGTGGAGAAATCTGGTGTCTGGCCCCTGACAACAGCGCAGTCCCAAGAGAAGCCGAGGGAGAACCACCCTGCTCCCGTCTGCAGAGTTCTACCAGGCGACGGCACTGCTGATACACAGACTCCAGCCCCCACCCCAAAAAAGGAGTGCAGCAGTTGAGACTCTGTGTCCTGTCTCCCTCTTGAGACTGGACTATTTTGTACTTTAATGCAATTTAAATTCACCGTTTCAAAGAATAATCATCAGCCTTCCTGTGGCCTTTCACAAGAGACACAGTTTCAGTCCCTGGGTTGGGAAGATCCCCTGGAGAAGGAAATGGCAACCCACTCCAGTATTCTTGCCTGTAAAATTCCATGGACAGAGGAGCCTAGTGTGCTACAGTCCATGCATGGGGTCACAGAGTCAGACATGACTGAGCAAGCACTCATGGTACTCTTGCCTCCAAACTGCCAGATTAATGTATAAAGTAATTTTCATTTAAGTAACCCAGATAACCACAATGAAGTGGCCTTTCACCTATACCCAGACATTCTAGAGTGTGAAGTCAAGTGGGCTTAGGAAGAATTACTATGAACACAGGATTGTTGGTATCTAAAGCCTAGCTTGAGGGATTTTGAGCATTATCTTGCTAGCATGTGAAATGACTGCGATTGTACAGCAGTGTGAACATTCTTTGACATTGCCGTTCTTTGGGATTGGAATGAAAACTGACCTTTTCCCGTCCTTGGCCACTGCTGAGTTCTTCAAATTTGCTGACATATTGAGTAGAGCACATTAACAGCATCATATGTAGGATTTGAAATAGCTCAGCTGGAATTCCATCACCTCCACTAGCTTTGTTCATAGTAATGCTTTCTAAGCCCACTTGACTTCACTCCAGGATGTCCAACTCTAGGTGAATGACCACACCGTCATGGTTATTTGGGTCATTAAGAACTTTTTTGTATAATTCTTTGGTGTATTCTTGTCATCTCTTCTTAATCTCTTCCTCTTCTGTTTTGACCATACCATTTCTATCCTTTATTGTGCTCATCCTTGCATGAAAGTTTCCCTTAGTATTTCCAATTTTCTTGAAAAGATCTCTAGTCTTTTCCATGCTATTATTTTCTTCTATTTCTTTGCATTTTTCATTTAAGAAAGCCTTTTAAAAATAATTTTTAATTGAAGGCTAATTACTTTACAATATTGTGGTGGTTTTTGCCATACATCATCATGAATCAGCCATGGGTGTACATGTGTCCCCTATCCTGAGCCTTGTCCCTCCTCCTCCCCACCCCATCCCTCTGGGTTGTCCCAGAGCACCAGCTTTGGGTGCCCTGCTTCATGCTTTGAACTTGCACTGGTCATCTGTTTTACATGTGGTGATATACATGTTTCAGTGTTATTCTCTCATATCATCCCACCCTCACCTTCTCCCAGAGTCCAAAAGTTTGTTCTTTACATCTGTGTTTTTTTGTTTTTGTTTTTGTTTTGCTGTCTTGCATATAGGGTCATCAATGCCATCTTTCTAAATTCCACATATATACATTAATATACTGTTTTGGTGTTTCTCTTTTTGGCTTACTTCACTCTGTATAATAGGCTCCAGTTTCATCTGCCTCATTAAAACTGACTCAAATGTGGTCTTTTTTATAGCTGAGTAATACTCCACCGTGTATCTGTACCACAACTTTCTTATCTGTTCGTCTACCAATGGACGTCTAGGTTGCTTCCATGTCCTTGCTATTGTAAACAGTGCTGTTATGAATATTGGGGTACACATATCTCTTTCATTTCTGGTTTCTTTGATGTATATGCCCAGCAGTGGGATTGCTGTGTCCTATGACAGTTCTATTTCCAGTTTTTGAAGGAATCTCCACACTGTTCTCCATAGTGGCTGTACTAGTTTGCATTCCCACCAACAGTGTAAGAGGGTTCCCTTTTCTCCTTACCCTCTCCAGCGTTTATTGTTTGTAGACTTTTTGATGGCAGCCATTCTGACCAGCATGAGATGGTACCTCATTGTGGTTTTGGTTTGCATCTCTCTGATTATGAGTGACGTTGAGTATCTTTTCATGTGTTTGTTAGCCATCTGTATGTCTTCTTTGGAGAAATTTTTTTTTAGTTCTTTGGCCCATTTTTGATTGGGTCATTTATATTTCTGGAATTGAGCTGCAGGAGCTGCTTGTATATTTTTGAGATTAATTCTTTGTCAGTTGCTTCTTCTGCTCTTGTTTTCTTCCATTCTGAAGGCTGTCTTTTCACCTTGCTTATAGTTTCCTTCATTGTGCAAAAGCTTTTAAGTTTAATTAGGTCCAATTTGTTTATTTTTGCTTTTATTTCTGTTAACTCTGGGAGGTGAGTCATAGAGAATCCTGCTGTGATTTATGTCAGAGAGTGTTTTGCTCTTGTTTTCCTCTAGGAGTTTATAGTGTTACATTTAGATCTTTAATCCATTTTGAGTTTATTTTTGTGTATGGTGTTAGAAAGTGTTCTAGTTTCATTCTTTTACAAGTGGTTGACCGGCTTTTCCAGCACTTGTTAAAGAGATTGTCTTTCCTCCATTGTATATTCTCTCCTCCTTTGTCAAAGATAAGGTGTCCATAGGTGTGTGGATTTATCTGTGGGCTTTCTATTTTGTTCCATTGATCTGTTTTTCTGTCTTTGTGCCAGTACCATACTGTCTTGATGACTGTAGCTTTGTAGAACAGTCTGAAGTCTGGCAGGTTGATTCCTCCAGTTCCATTCTTCTTTCTGAAGATTGCTTTGGCTATTTGAGGTTTTTTGTATTTCCATACAAACTGTGAAATTATTTGTTCTAGTTCTCTGAAAAATACTGTTGGTAGCTTGATAGGGATTACATTGAATCTATAGAGTGCTTTGGGTAGTATACTCATTTTCACTATATTGATTCTTCCAATCCATGAACATGGTATATTTCTCCAACTATTTGTGTCATCTTTGATTTCTTTTATCAGTGTTTTATAGTTTTCTATATGTACCACAGCTTTCTTATCCATTTGTTTGCTGATGGGCATCTAGGTTTCTTCCATGTCCTGGCTATTGTAAACAGTGGTGTGATGAACATCAGGGTACACATGCCTCGTTCAATTCTGGTTTCCTCGGTGTGTATACCCAGCAGTGGGATTGCTGGGTCGTATGGCAGTTCTATTTCCAATTTTTGAAGGAATCTCCACACTGTTCTCCATAGTGGCTGTACTAGTTTGCATTCCCACCAACAGTATAAGAGGGTTCCTTTTTCTCCACACCCTCTCCAGCATTTATTGTTTGTAGACTTTTTGATAGCAGCCATTCTGACTGGCGTGAGATGGTACCTCATGGTACCCCAGTGTTCATCGCAGCACTATTTATAATAGCCAGGACATGGAAGCAACTTAGATGCCCATTGGCAGATGAATGGATAAGAAAACTGTGGTACATATACACAATGCATTATTACGCAGCTATTAAAAAGAATGTATTTGAATCAGATCTAATGAGGTGGATGAAACTGGAGCGTATTATACAGAATGAAATAAGTCAGAAAGAAAAACACCAATACAGTATAGTAACACATATACATGGAATTTAGAGAGATGGTAATGATGATCCTATATGTCAGACAGCAAAAGAGACACAGATGTAAAGAACAGTCTTTTGGACTCTGTGGGAGAAGGCAAAGGTGGGATGATTTGAGAGGGTAGCATTGAAACATGTATATTACCATATGTGAAATGAATTGCCAGTCCAGGTTCGATGCATGAGACAGGGTGCTCAGGGCTGGTGCACTGGGATGACCCTGAGGTATGGGGTGGGGAGGGAGGTGGAAGGGGGGTTCTGGATAGGGAACACATGTGTGCCCGTGGCTGATTCATGTCAATGTATGGCAAAAACCACTACAATATTGTAAAGTAATTAGCCTTCAATTAAAATATATAAATTAATTTATTTAAAAAAAAAGACACCAAGTATCTGCTGTTTCCATTGGCAAGTTTGGGGATAGCTTGTTATGTAACAATAGATAACTGATGCATAACCCTATAGATTCCATACCCATTACTATAGTAATTTATTTAAAACCTTCAGTTCTTGCTTATATTTTCCTGGCTGAATGTACTGTAAAACTGCCTTCCTGGGCCAGCATCCATGCAGCAGAACATTGGTGAAGAAATCCACACCCTTGGGCACCCTAATGTCCCTGTATATACACTGGGTTCACATGGCCTCACTCTATGGGCTGTTACTCTATCATAACTTAAGACTTGTAAGCTGACTTGCCCATTACACCCCCATATGAATATTTTGCTTTGTCAATAAACGTCCGTCTAGTCAAGGCTATGGTTTTTCCAGTGGTCATGTATGGATATGAGAGTTGGACTATAAAGAAAGCTGAGCACTGAAGAATTGACTCTTTTGAACTGTGGTGTTGGAAAAGACTCTTGAGAGTCCCTTGGACTGCAAGGAGATCCAACCAGTCCATCCTAAAGGAAATCAGTCCCAGGTGTTCATTGGAAGGACTGATGTTGAAGCTGAAACTCAAATAGTTTGGCTACCTGATGTGAAGAGCTGACTCATTTGAAAAGACCGTGTTGCTGGGAAAGATTGAGGGCAGGAGGAGAAGGGGATGACAGAGAATGAGATGGTTGGCTGGCATCACGGACTCAGTGAACATAGGTTTGGGTGGACTCCGGGAGTTGGTGATGGACAGGGAGGCCTGGCGTGCTGTGGTTCATGGGGTCGCAAAGAGTCGGACACAACTGAGTGACTGAACTGAACTGAACTGATGAATATTTTGTATTTTTTACTTGATTGTTAAAACATAAAACTTGAGTTCAATACATCAACTCTGATAACTTTCTGCATTCTTCATTGATAAAGAGATGTGGTTGGATGGGAGCTCCCTCATCTTACAGAGCATGTGAATTTTGAGGGGAAATTAACCCATGCATGTGTGCATGCTCATTCAGTTGTGTCAGACTCTGTGTAACCCCATGGGCAGAGGAGCCTGACAGGCTACAGTCCATGGAATTTTCCAGGTAAGAGTACCGGAGTTGGTTGCCATTCCATTCCAGGGAATTTTCCTGATACAGGATTGAATCTGTGTCTCCTACGTTGGCAGGCAGATTCTTTACCTTGTGCCATCTGGGAAGCCTATATTCAACCCATAAAACATTTCAAAGGCATGTATCTCAAATCTAACTAATTCTGCTTTCACTTACATTTTTATTTTCCAAAGCATGTCATTTTTACTCAGTTGACTGTAGTAAGCTTCTACCTGGTATCAAATATTCTTGATTAATCCACTTTCAATCAATTATGCTCAAGGCAAAATATGTTCTTTTAAAACATAATTTAAAATAGTCTTTTGTTTAAACCCTAGTTGCTTTCCATTGTACATATATTAAATAAGTCCAAACCCTTAATCACAGCCTACAGACCTCACATCATGTGACTCCTGTTTCCCTTTCATCGTGCTTACTTATGCTGCCCACACTACTTAATCTTTCAGTGTCTCAAAGACACCAAGCTTTTCCATTCCTTATAGCCTCCCCGCATAAGAAATGGACTTCCCGTCCCTTGATGTGTGGCAAAATTTTATTAGCCTGTCCTATTCTCATCCTTCAGGTTTCATCTGAAAATCGCCTCTTTAGAGAAGCATTTTTTTTTTTTAACCACCCAATCTATGGGTTCTTACTTTATATTCTTTCCAAGATACTTATTTGTCTGTTTCTTAGTAGTTGCTAATTTAGGCAGAATGCCAAAGAATTGATGCCTTTGAACTGTGGTGCTGGAGAAGACTCCTGAAAGTCCTTTGGACATCAAGGAGATCAAAACAGTCCATCTTAAGGGAGATCAACCCTGAATATTCACTGGAAGGACTGATGTTGAAGCTGAAGCTTCAGTATTTTTGTCATCTGATGCGAACAGATGACTCATTGGAAAAGTTCCTGATGCTGGGAAAGATTGAGGAGAAGGAGAAGAGGGTGTCAGAGGATGAGATGGCTGGATGGTATCACCAATGCAATGAACATGAACTTGGGTAAACTCCGGGAGATGGTGAGGGACAGGGAGGCCTGGCGTGCTACAGTCCGTGGGGTCACAAAGAGTCAGACACCACTGGGTGACTGAATAACAACAACAGCAATTCTTAATTATTTAATTGTTCTTTGATTTTTTAGTAGCCTACAAACTCCGTGATTGTATACTCTTCCCTAACACAGCACAAGGCACACAGTAAGTGATTGCTAGATACAGTGAATTCCCTGCATGATCCTTCGAACTTGCAAAGATAAGAGCATGCCTTCTCATGTCAGATCACATAAGTGAATCCACATGGCTGGTGTATATTGTCATGTATTGACAATACACATGTGATTTTGTGTATTTTACTGTATAGTACTACATAAAGTACAGTAGTATAGCATCTTTAATTCATGCCTAGGATGTCTGGAAGCAGGTGTAAAAGCAGTGGTATGTACTTGGTACTGCTAAGAACTGCCAAATGATAACAATGGGAAAAAAATGAAAATAATAGAGTGGCTTGAGGCAAAAAAGATGGTAGCTATCACTCCTCCTTATAACATGAATTGTTTAGTGATTCTAAAAAACAAGGACAAGATTATGGAACATATGAAGCCTGTTGTGCTGATGATGTCAGCAATAATATTGAGAAAGTGTGGAAAAGTGATGGAGGCGATGGAGAAGCTTCTCTGTGTATAGGTGCAGGATCAGCGTCAGCACTGAGTCTCACACAGCTGAATGACAATTCAAGAGAAAGCCGGAAAACTTTACAAAGACGTGAAGAAAACACAGCAAAGAATCAGAGGGCTCATCTCTTAATGCCAGCTGTGGCTGGTTTCATCTGTTCAAGCACAGAGCCAACCTTCACAATGTAAAAGTCAGGGGTGAGGAATCAAGTGCGGATTTGGCAGCTGCCTGAGAATTTCCTGAACTGCTTCAAGAAATTATTGATGAAGGTGGATATTTACCTGAGCAGGTTTTTAGTATAGATGAGATAGGACCAAATGGGAAGAGGCGAGGTTAATGCCAGGCTATAAAGCAGCAAAGAGTAGGCTAAACCTGTTGTTTGGTGGCGATGCTTACAGTGATATGAAGCTGAAATCTCACTTAGTTTAATGAGTGGCAAGGTGGTGAATGCAGATTCGGGAGCTGCAGAGGAATTTGCTGAAATGCTTCCTCAAATTATTAATGAAGGCACATATTTACATGAGCAAGCATTTAATGTGGATGAGGCAGGACTATACTGAAAGAGAATGCCAGACCAAAGTTATATCAAGAAGGAAGAAATGTTGATGCCAGGCTAGAAGCAGCAAAGGATAAGCTAACTCTGTCGCTTGGTGGCAATGCTTCCGTGATATGAAGCCAAAGTCTCTCTTAGTTTATCATTCAGAGAACCCAAGAGCCCTTAAAACATAGCCAAGGGCTCTCTTCCTGTTGTGTGTAAAAGTAACCCCAAAGTCAGGTTTACATAGGCCATTTTCCAGGACTTGTTTTTCCAGCACTTTATCCTGGAGGTAGAGAAATATTTCTTGAAGAATGACGTCCCATTCAACATTCTTTTGTTGCTTAACAATGCTGCAGGCCACCCTCTATTCATGGACAATATTCATCCCAGTATCAAAGTAGTATATCTGCCACCGAATACCATGTTACTCATCCAACCTATGGACCAGGGAGTTACAGCGACTTTCAAGAAATACTATTCACATCACACTCTTTGTCAGGCAGTAAAGGTGAGTGACAAATCAAGAACAGCATTGTGATAATTTTGGAAAAACTATAAAGGTCATAAAAAAATTGCTTGGTGTGAGGATATGGCCATCACCATGAATGGGGTTTGGAAGAAACTTGCCCACAGGTTATTCATGATTTTCATGGATTTGAGAAAGTGGGTGAGGAGTCCAAAGAGGTCTTCAGCAACTCAGTGAGCCTCAGCGAGAAGTTAGAGTCAGCCTCAGCGAGAGCTGCAAGAGGACGACTTCGTTGAACTCCTTGCTGTGCACACAAGGAGCTTACTGATGAAGACCCCATGAAACTGGAGGCCCAGAGAAAGGATGAAGAGGGACAGGAGGAAGAAGAGGTGACTGAAGAGATTCAGGATGCAGGAAATGGCAAGGTAGTTTTCTTTATTTGATGGGGTATTGTTAGTTTTTGAGGCACAGGGTCAGAACACAGAACAGTACAGAAAGGTTGCAGCAGCCATTCAGAATGCAATCCAGGCCTACCATGTTATCTATGATAAGAAAAAAAGAGCTACAACCCAGGCATTACTGGATCATTCTCTCTCTCTCTCTCTCTTTTTTCCCCCCAAGAGAGTCGATAGAATTGACTCCAGCAAGGACCAGAACCTGTGCATCAACCTCAGGCGTGAGTGAATTTGCAGTTCGCCCTCCGTCTTCTAATGCTGAGGATATTTCAGCGCCAATACCTTCCTTCTCTCCCTCCTCTAGTCGGTATCTCTTCTTGCCTGTTCACTGGATACCAGTCCCTGTATGCCAGCTGTTGTACTGTACTACTGTACTTTTCAAGGTACTGTACTGTCAAATTAAAATGTTTTCTTCATTTTTTGTACTTGCTTTTATGTGTTATTTGTGGGAAAAGTATTATAAACCTACTACAGTACAGTGCCATGTAGCCAATTGTGTTAGTTGGGTACCTAGGCTAACTTTGTTGGACTTAAAAATAGATTGGACTTACAAACATGCTCCTGGAATGAAAATTGTTCATATGTAGGGGGCTTACTTTATTAAGTGAATGAGTTGGTTGGAATTTGCAACATGATAAACCCCATAGGTTGATATTAGCTGCTCCCACTGGAGTATTTTCTGTTTTAACAGCTGTGTAATATATATATGTGTCACAACTCAGCTAGAGTTCTTTCTTCCCTGGACTTTATTTCTTGCGGTCACTTCTCATGTGCCTTGTCTCCATCTATATGGCTGCTTTCAGTTGACGTTATTTCAGTTTGCCACATTTCTTGGATGCCCTGATTTTAAAAATTGCTCCATACTTTAACTTTCCCATGTATAATAAGGCTGTTTATTCAGTTTAAATGAATAAACATTTACTGAGCATCTACTTAACCAACCTCTGTAGTTGCAGGATGAATAATATTTCATGTTCTACCATTTTCAGAGAAGAAGGCTTTAAAGATCCTGAAACAAATCAATCATTGATCTATTTAACACATAATCACTAAGCAGGTACTCCCTTTAAGGCATGTTGTAACATGTTTGGGAGTCAGAGGTGGTAAGAGTCCCGCCATTGCTATGATTGTCTCTGTTGGTAGAGGTAACCAGTGAATAACTAGCCACACTTAATTATATGTTGAAAATGTATCGAATGTCTCAGAGGACAAAGAAAGCACATTCTGAAAAGTGAGGAGCACGTGTGGTGGGGGAGGGGGGCATACGACCAGGTATTGGTGGGCAGAGAACAGTTTTCTGAGGAAGTGGCATTTAATCAGAGAGCTGAAGGACAGTGAGAGGTGACTAGTCATCTTCGCCAAGAGGAACAGAGGGTGCAAATACACTGAGGTGGGTGGGAGCAGAACAGGTTCAGAAAAAGAAAATAAAAGTGTGGAGAGTGAAAAACAAACAACAAACAAAGAAAGGGGTCATGGCAGTTGATGCTGTTGATATACATGAGGGTAAAAATCAGTAGGTGTTTATCCGATAGCAATATTGATTGAAGAATTGTAAACAGAGAAGTAAGTCATTCATGTTTACATTTTTAATAGCTCATTCTCACCTCAACTTGAGCGGTTTGAGGAAGGTAAGAATGGACATCAGGAATCAACTTAGGAGGCTACTTCGTGACAATGATGGGTTGAGTGAAGATGGAGAGAAGGAGAGGAATCCAAGAGACATTTGGAGATAAAATCAATAAAATTTGTCAATGATTATATGCAGCAAGAATGACGATTTAGATAAGGGCAAACATGCATACTGCTGGTTCATATTCAGTGACAGTTTGATCAATGCATTTGTGTTTGTTTTTATTTATACAATTGAGTATTTATAAAATGTGTGTGTCTGCTCGTTTCTATGAGAAGGCAGGGGGGCCCACATGTGGCTTAATAACAGTCACTTCTTTTCCTCATAAAGACAGTCTGAGGAGGGCTTGCCTGGCGGGAAGTCTTTCCTCTGGGCCCTGCAGTGCCCCCTGGGATGGACTGTTGGCTGGTATCGAGAGACGCTGCTTCCATGATGGCGCGCTGGTAACTGGCGTTCGGTGTTGGCTGGAGATTGGGGCTCAGCAGGAGCCCTTGGTAGAAGGTGTCAGTGCCTCTTCGCATTGGCCCCCTCAAGGCTGCTCGGTCTTCCAGGCAGCGTTGCAGGTGTCTTACCTGAGACAGGAAAAGAAAACTGCCGGGATCTCAAGGCCTATATCCGAAAACATTACATCCAACGTTATTCTACTAGTCAAAACAGTCACTAAGCCTGCCCGGATTCAAGGTGCCTGTGGAACTGGTGTGGGGGATGGAAAAGAGGAGTGTCTTGGCTTAATCACCTCTTAGTGGAAAGAGTGTTAAAGAATATGTGATACGTGGTGCCCACTCAGTTTATTGACATCTTGTGGGTGGATAATATAATTCAACGCCGTTCCACACTCAATGACATCTGTACATCTGATGTGCTTATCAAGTCAGTGGACTGTGTTAAATTGATCAAGTTCAAATAGAGTGTTCAATAAGATACCACTAGAAGCTTCTCCCCTTTAGAATGTAAATTTCTGGAAAGAAGGGATATTGTCTTATGCTTTGATGAGTATCACCTGATGATTGTTTGTTGGCTAGTCCACTAACTAGGGTTTCCCTGATGACTCAGTGGTAAAGAATTCGCCTGTCTACACAGGAGACTAGGGTCTGATCCCTGGATGGGGAAGATCCCCTGGAGAAGGAAATGGCAACCCATTCCAGAAATATTGCCTGGGAAGTTCCATGGACAGAGGAGACTGGTGGGCTATGGTCCATGGGATTGTAAAAGAGTCAGACACAGCTTAGTGACCAAACACCACCACCACCCAACTAACTGACATTCTTTTAGTTGTTATGGAATGCTTTTTAACCAAACAACCCATGCTTATCTTTCCTTCCTCCAAGAATATGCCAGATTATGCCAAAAATCTTGTAATCACAAGCATAGGCATTATTCTAATGACATTCCTCTCCTGTAACATCCTAAGAAGTAACCTTTAGATTAACAATATTGTTTCTTAGTATATCCAGGTTGGTTCCTATTTGTCATCGTTTTATTTTCTATACAAATCACCTATTCAATAATTTATTCTATAATTTTTCCAGGGATCAATACTGAATTTGTTAAATTATGATTTCTAGGAATTAGTTCTTTTTCCCTTTTAAGAGTCAATATGTACCATTTTAAAGATGTATTCTTCCTGTGCCTATTTTTACTTTCCTGTTCAGTACAGTTCAGTCTCTCAGTCATGTCCAACTCTTTGCGACCCTGTGGACTGCAGCAAGCCAGGCTTCCCTGTCCGTCACCAACTCCTGGAGCTCATTCAAACTCATGTCTATTCAGTCGATGATGCCATCCAACCATCTTATCCTCTGTCATCCCCTTCTCTTCCTGCCTTCAATCTTTCCCAACATCAGGGTCTTTTCCAATGAGTCAGCTCTTCTCATCAGGTGGCCAAAATATTGGAGTTTCAGCTTCAACATCAGTCCTTTCAATGAACACCCAGGACTGATCTCCTTTAGGGTGGACTGGTTGGATCTCCTTGAAGTCCAAGGGACTCTCATGAGTCTTTTCCAACACCACAGTTCAAAAGCATCTCAGCTTTCCTTATAGACCAACTCTCACATCTATACATGACTACTGGGAAAACCCTAGCTTTGATGAGACAGACCTTTGTTGGCAAAGTAATGTCTCTGTGTTTTAATATGCAGTTCTAATGAGGTGGATGAAACTGGAGCCTATTATACAGAGTGAAGTAAGCCAGAAAGAAAAACACCAATACAGTATACTAAAGCATATATATGGAATTTAGAAAGATGGTAACAATAACCCTGTGTACGAGACAGCAAAAGAGACACTGATGTATAGAACAGTCTTATGGACTCTGTGGGAGAGGGAGAGGGTGGAAAGATTTGGGAGAATGGCATTGAAACATGTAAAATATCATGTATGAAACGAGTTGCCAGTCCAGGTTCGATGCACGATAATGAATGCTTGGGGCTAGTGCACTGGGACGACCCAGAGGGATGGTATGAGGAGGGAGGAGGGAGGAGGGTTCAGGATGGGGAACACATGTATACCTGTGGTGGATTCATTTTTATATTTGGCAAAACTAATACAATTATGTAAAGTTTAAAAAAAAAAACTTAAAAAAAAACATGCTGTCTAGGTTGGTAATGGCTTTTCTTCGAAGAAGCAAGCGTCTTTTAATTTCATGGCTGTGGTCACCATCTGCGGTGATTTTGGAGCTCAAGAAAATAGTCTCTCACTGTTTCCATTGTTTCCCCATCTATTTGCCATGAAGATCTTTTTTGTACAGTTCTTCTGTGTATTCTTGCCACCTCTTCTTAATGTCTTCTGCTTCTGTTAGGTCCATACCATTTCTGTCCTTTATTGTGCCCATCTTTGCATGAAATGTTCCCTTGGTATCTCTAATTTTCTTGAAGAGATATCCAGTCTTTCCCATTCTATTATTTTCCTCTATTTCTTGGCATTGATCACTGAGGAATACTTTCCAGGAGTCTTCAAAAATCGCTGAAAATGCTTTCATATGAACACTTATTCTTTCTTTATACTGTGATGCAATTTTTCTAAACTAGGACATTTGAATCAATATAAAGGATTTAAGGGTCCTTTGAATATTTTCTTGATTTCTTGAGTATCATTTCACTCAAATATTGTCATACCATACTTTCAGGGTGAAAGATCATTTTCTTTTTAGTAGGAGATAAAAATCAAGGAAGAGATTTAATAATGCTGCTTTTCCTCTATCTCTATTATCATTAAGCATTCTGGGCTGTGAAGGCAGTATCTGTTTCAGACTTTTTATTATTACACATTTGAACATTTTGTTTCTTTTATCTTTCTTTATGTGGTCATCTTTTTCTCATCCTTACAAAATTTTATTTTACGTTATTTTGTCCTAGTGATACAACTGACTATCTCATTTAATTTTGGCCTTACTGAACCAGAGTTACATAGATTACCCACTGGGGCCAATTTACTTTCTTAATACATTTTTCCTTTTCTCTTGAAGTATTGTTGATTTACAATATTGTGTTAGTTTCAGGTGTACAGAGTAATGATTCATTTGTGCGTATACATATATGTGTAATACCTAGATATTCCTTTTAGATTCTTTTCCTTTATAGGTTATTATAAAATATTGAGTATCATTTCCTTTGCTGTACATTAAGTCCCTTTTAATTTTCTTAATACTTTAAAAACATTTTTCCTGGAAGATAAAATGATCTGTTAAAAATTTCAGTGTCTTTTGGAGCGAGATTTGTTTACTGAAACCTCTTGTGCATTACCTGCATTTTAATACTGTATAGCATTTGACAGTTCCAACTTACAGAGAGCACATTTCCTCACCTAGGCTGTTCTTTGATTTTGCTTTTGGAATTTAAGTCTCAGGCAAATCTTCCATTTCCATATCAACACTGTCTCTCTATGATCTTAGTTGCTCTACTAAGGTAAAAATTGGTAAACAACTCCTTCCAAAATTCTCTTTTCAAAACCTACCTAATCTTCTTAATTGATGCTTTCAGTGTCAACATCGGGAAGAATTTCTTTACATCCCAGAGTCTGCTCAGCAGTTTGTTTTCCAGATTGCAGGCAGGGCACCCAGGTGACATGTTAATCCTTAGAACACTAACTATAAAGGAATTATTCAGCAACCAAAAGACAAACAAAATACGAATATGATATCAGTTATCTAAATGCATCTTCATATTTTCTTTTTAGGAAAGGGAATAAGACACACCATGGATTTTATTAATCTTTTTTCTCTGTGCCTTTCTTGAATCACACTGAATTAGAACTAGTAAAACTCAACTTAATCTTCCAAAAGGATATAAAAATGCAGATTCCTACCAATGTATTAAGTTTTCTAATAGGCTAAAAATGAAGTATCCTCATTGAGTATATTACCCTCTGAATTATTGAACATGTCAAACATAGGAAGAATTTGATGCGTCACACATTCAACTCTGTTTTATTTTACTCAAAATTTCATGCTGTCCATATGTCAGAAACTCCAGTAACAACAGAGTATATACTGAGTCTCAATTTTGTTTTCTTCAAGAAATTAATTTATAAAGTAGAAAGAAAATCTAGATTAAGCACAAGTATTAGCAGTGATAAATCATTCAGTTTATCCACTCTCCATTTTTCTACAGAAAACTCTATGGAATTATAAGATAGATTATGGATTTTCATAAGTATAAGCAACACCAGAAACAATTTACTCCTGTATTTCTGTAACTTGCCCCATCATCAGTGTCAATGAGGGTTTTCATTAAAATGTACATTCCTAAGACCCTTCCTCAAGGATTCTGATCCTCTAGATTATACAGAGTTAAATTTTTTGACCTCAAACTCAAGTGATTCTTATGATCAGATAGTTCAGTTCAGCTCAGTCACTAAGTCATATTCTACTTTCTGTGACCCCATGGATTGCAGCACGCCAGGCCTCCCTGTCCATCACCAAGTCCAGGAGCTTGCTCAAACTCATGTCCATTGAGTCAGTAATGCCATCCAACCGTCTCATCCCCTTCTGTCATCCATCCTCTGTCATCCCCTTCTCCTGTCTTCAATCATTCCCACCATCAGGATCTTTTGCAGTGAGTCAGTTCTTCTCATCAGGTGGCCAGTGTAATGGAGCTTCAGCTTCAGCATCAGTCCTTCCAATGAATATTCAGGATTGATTTCCTTTAGGGTGGACTGGTTGGATCTCCTTGCAGTTCAAGGGACACTCAAGAGTCTTCTGTAACACAACTGTTTTCTTTATAGTCCAACTCTCACATCCATACATGACTACTGGAAAAACCATAGTTTTGACTAGACAGACTTTTGTTGGCAAAGTAATGTCTCTGCTTTTTAATATGCTGTCTAAATTGGTCATAGCTTTTCTTCCAAGGAGCAAGTGTCTTTTAATTTCATGGCTGCAGTCACCATCTGCAGTGATTTCAAAGCCCAAGAAAATAAAGTCTGTCACTGTTTCCATTGTTTCCCCATCTATTTGCCATGAAGCAATGGGACAAGATGCCATGATCTTTTTTTTTTTTTGAATGTTGAGTTTTAAGCCCACCTTTTCACTCTCCTCTTTCGCTTTCATCAAGAGGCTTTTTAGTTCCTCTTCACTTTCTGCCATAAGGGTGGTGTTATCTGCATATCTGAGGTTATTGATATTTCTCCCGCAATCTTGATTCAAGCTTGAGTTTCATCCAACCCAGCATTTCACATGATGTACTCTACATAGAAGTTAAAAAAGCACAGTGACAATATACAGCCTTGACATACTCCTTTCCCAATTTGGAACCAGTCTGTTGTTCCATGTCCGGTTCTAACTGTTGCTTATTGATGTGCATACAGATTTCTCAGGAGACAGGTCAGGTGGTCAGGTGTTCCCATTTCTTTAAGAATTTCCCACAGTTTGTTGTGATCAAAGGCTTTGACATAGTCAATAAAGCAGAAGTAGATGTTTTTCTGGAATTCTCTTGCTTTTTTGATGATCCAGCAGATGTTGGCAATTTGATCTCTGGTTCCTCTGCCTTTTCTGAATCCAGCTTGAACATCTGGAAGTTCTTGGATCACATATTGTTGAAGCCTAGCTTAGAATTTTGAGCATTACTTTGCTAGCACATGTGAAGAGTGTAATTGTGCGGTGGTTTTAACTTTCCTTGGCATTGCCTTTCTTTGGGATTGGAATGAAAACTGACCTTTTCAGTCCTGTGGCCATGTTGAGTTGATCAGACAAATTTGGGAAATAACAGCATAGCTCAAGGTCCTCACTTTACAGATGAGGAAACAGACACAGGTTTGAACAGTGAACTGCCTAACGTTACCCAGCTGAGCGATAACCGAGTTGAGTTGGGAAGATGGTTATTCATGGCCTCTTACTCTTTCCCATTTCCAAAATCATTTCTGTTTTGACATTTATATCTCAATTCCTGAAACATGATTATTCATCCAGTTCTGCTAAGTAGACTTTTTTTTCATTATATAAGATTATTTGAACAAAAAATATACCATATTATTTTCTATTACCTTATGCTAGGATATAGGCACTGCTTATCTTGTTGCACTGGAACCTGCATTATAGCTCCGGATAGTGGACAACCTTCACATGGCAGGAAGCCATCTGGTGACCCCTTTTAACTGAGCCTGAACAGACAGTTGCATAAATATCTTGTAACCCCTGAGAGCTTTGATGGTGCACTTTGAAATTAATTAAAATTGTTGATGGAATTCATGGAAGTAGAAGAAGGCTATTCTTAAAACTAATAAATTTTTAATGCTTCCATTTAAGAAGAATATTTATTATGTCTTTGCTCCTGAAATATACTTGCTGTATTTGAAATTATCAAAAAGATCATTATAACCTACAAGGCAAAGATAACCAAATGCATTAGTGCTATAGTATGGGTTTTGAGACAGACCAGTGTTTGAATTCTGACTTGGCTTTCTAGTGACTGTTTAGGCACAGGCAAGTCACTGCACATCTGAATCTTAGTATTTTCAAAAATCAGTTATTAAAACAATACCACTTATTTCACATCATTGTCTTGTAGATTAGTGATGACGTGGAAAGTGCTAAATATGGTGAGGAAAGGAGAAGGGCTTCATTTATAAGAATACATAATTATTATAATTATGGCTTATATAATTGTAATAAATTACTATTATAATAAATTGGAGAAAGAAATGGCAACCCACTCCATTATCCTTGCCTGGAAAATCCCATGGACTGAGTAGCCAGGCCTGCTATGGCCCATGGGATTGTAAAGAGTCCAACATGACTGAGCAACTTAACTAACTTAACTTATTGTAATAAATGGTAACGATTAGCACTATTTACAAGCACATTGTATAACTCTGAGTCATCTATATTGATGCACTCATGCTGAGTCAAGCAGTGGTGATATAAGTCTGAGAACAAGAGTTTCATATTCTCAGGGCCAAGGAGAGGTTAGACTCAGAACACCAGAGCTGAAACCAACTAGGCAGGAAGAGGGGCCCATTGGAATATTGTATGAGTCCTCAGTTATATTTTTTTAGACAATAGGCTGGGCTTGTTGTATCAAATATTCCAAGCACTTGACAGAGAAAAGTTAAATTGAGCTAACATCACAGTGTTAAAATATAATTATTTAAGATTATTTGGCTATATATACTTTTTCCTTGAAAAACAAAATAAAATCCATATATAGAAAAATATTTGAATTATTTTTCTAGAGATGGTAACATTCAGGTAATAAACTTTGCCATCTGAATTATTATCAATAAATCCTAAACATATTTAAATTCTTTTCAAAAATATTACTTGTATGATAGGATATGAATTATGTTTTCATAGATCTAAATATCTAAACATAAATCTGTCTTCATACATGGATATAGTATTCAGTTATTGTGTGCTTGCTCAGTCGCTCAGTCATATCTGACTCTTTGTGACCCCATAAACTGTAGCCCGCCAGGATCTTCTGTCCATGGAATTCTCCAGGCAGAAATACTGGAGTGGGTTGCCATTTCCACCTCTGGGGATCTTCCTAACCCAGGGATCGAACCTGCATCTCTTGGGTCTCATGAATTGGCAGGTGGATTCTTTACCACTGAGTCACCTGGGAAGCCCATTTAATTATTAGTGACATATAAAACCAGCATTCAGATATATTCCTATTTATGTTGAATATTTTTATATAATCAGACTTGGCTAATGAATAATAATTCAGGAACAATGTTATCATGTTAAATTTAGTTTTATATCTGTGAATATAAGAGAAATAAAATATCAAGAAATCTATTAAAATTCTTCTACAGGTAAGAAAATGATACTGGACTCAACCTACTTTTCATTTCTGATTATTTAATTATTTAATAAAACCTTAATTTTCAAGGTGGCAGAAGAATGGATTCAAGACATATTTTTAAATTTTTATATTTTTCAATCTATGTGATTAAAAAGTTTGCTGAAAGAGGGTGTGAAAGTAAAGTTCTGGTCTGAGATGAGCATTTCCAGCTAATGTCAAGCTATTCATAACCTCATGAAAAACTTTCAGAGAATGTGACTTTGGTAGTATGATTGAGTGCTTCCATAATAAAACCCAAGTGATTGGAAAATTAAATTTCCATAGTGTTCTTACAGTAAAAAGTACATTCTAATAATCATTGAAAACTTAGTTTATATGAATTAAAATTTAATATTAAACTCTAGCTGTTTTTAGGTATGACTTTTAGAAGATGTTAGATGGTGTTAAGTGCCCACTGTTATGTGCTGCTAAATAGTGATGCTTTTCAAGCAGTTACTTGGTATAAGTGTTAATTGATATAACCACCAATATTTTCATTTTATAAAAATTGTTAAATGTATCAATTATTTTAATGTGAAAAGAAAAAAAATACTCATGGGCACTTTTGAAAAGAATGTTTTAGAAATTGTGAGGCAAATACTTCTTACCCTTCTGCTGCTGCTACTGCTGTTGCTGCTAAGTCGCTTCAGTCGTGTCTGACTCTGTGCAACCCCATAGATGGCAGCCCACCGGGCTCCCCCGTCCCTGGGATTCTCTAGGCAAGAACACTGGAGTGGGTTCTCCATAAATAATCACCATGTAACCATGACATTAAATTCTTATATCATTGATCGTGGAGTTCACAAGATTTCAGAGTTTCAATGAAATGCAATATGAATTTTAGAATCAGGTTGTCTCCCTTGTTACCTAAAGAAAATTAACATTGAGATCTGAATAGCATATCAGATCTAATATACTGCAGCAGAAGACTTTTGTTCTTCTTTGTAGTTTCATGTCTGTTGGAATATGGACTGGAGACAGATTTTAGGTTTAACAGACCTCATTTTTTATTAAATTCCTAAAACATCTGTTTGTTATTTTCAGTATTTTAATTTATGCTTTCTTTTTAACACAGATATTTTATTTCCATTTTTTCTCAGCTTGTTTAGCTATAAATTTATCTAAGAGATATAGTTATCAGATAAAAGAACACTTGAAACCTATGTATGAGAAGGAAATATTTGAATAAACTGCTAGAAACGAGAAAGAGCCAGTTGGTTTAAGTAATCTGGTAAATAAGGTAGCTTGAGCTTTGTTACCATAGCCTCTGCTATAACAACGGCTAGAGAAAGTGATAGGTGAGAGATAGGTGATGGATAGAGAGATGAGAGATGGATGGCAGGTAGATAGATACATGTATATATATACATGCAGACAGATGGATGATAAGCAGATGATAGACATAGACAGAGAGCCAGAGCAGATGTCATTAGGAGTCTTCTATGGCTCCTCATATCTTAAAAGAATACTTCAAAAACCCAATTTCACATCTGTGAAGTGTTTATATATCGCAAACCACCCAACAAACAATTTGACATTACACATTCATGAGGAGGGCATGGAAACCCACTCCAGTATCTTGCCTGGAGAATCCCCATGGACAGAGAAGCCTGGCCAGATACAGTCTATGGGGTTGCAAAGAGCTGGACATGACAGAGCCTTGGAGTATGGAATGAAGCAGGGCAAAGGCTAATAGAGTTTTGCCAAGAGAATGCACTGGTCATAGCAAACATTCTCTTCCAACAACACAAAAGAAGACTCTACACATGGACGTCACCAGATGGTCAACACCAAAATCAGATTGATTATATTTTTTGTAGCCAAAGATGGAGAAGCTCTATACAGTCAAAAAGAAAAACAAGATTGGGAGCTGACTGTGGCTCAGATCATGAAGTCCTTATAGCCAAATTCAGACTTAAATTGAAGAAAGTGGGGAAAATCACTAGACCATTCAGGTATGACCTAAATCAAATCCCTTATAATTATACAGTGGAAGTGAGAAATAGATTTAAGGGCCTAGATCTGATAGATAGAGTGCCTGATGAACTATGGACGGAGGTTCGTGACATTGTACAGGAGACAGGGATCAAGACCATCCCCATGGAAAAGAAATGCAAAAAAGCAAAATGGCTGTCTAAGGAGGGCTTACAAATAGCTATGAAAAGAAGAGAAATGAAAAGGGAAGCAGAAAAGGAAAGATATAAGCATCTGAATACAGAGTTCCAAAGAATAGCAAGGAGAGATACGAAAGTCTTCCTCAGCGATCAATGCAAAGAAATAGAGGAAAACAACAGAATGGGAAAGACTAGAGATCTCTTCAAGAAAATTAGAGATACCAAGGGAACATTTCATGCAAAGATAGGCTCGATAAAGGACAGAAATGGTATGGACCTAACAGAAGCAGAAGATATTAAGAAGAGGTGGCAAGAATACATAGAAGAACTGTACAAAAAAGAGCTTCATGACCTAGATAATTACAGTGGTGTGATCACTCACCTAGAGCCAGACATCCTGGAATGTGAAGTCAAGTGGGCCTGAGAAAGCATCACTACGAACAAAGCTAGTGGAGGTGATGGCATTCCAGCTGAGCTATTTTAAATCCTGAAAGATGCTGCTGTGAAAGTGCTGCACTCAATATGCCAGCCAGTTTGGAAAACTCAGCAGTGGCCACAGGACTGGAAAAGGTCACTTTTCATTCCAATCCCAAAGAAAGGCAATGCCAAAGAATGCTCAAACTACCGCACAATTGCACTCATCTCACATGCTAGTAAAGTAATGCTCAAAATTCTCCAAGCCAGGCTTTAGCAGTACGTGAACTGTGAACTTCCAGATGTTCAAGCTGGTTTTAGAAAAGATAGAGGAACCAGAGATCAAATTGCCAACATGCACTGGATCATGGAAGAAGCAAGAGAGTTCCAGAAAACATCTATTTCTGCTTTATTGACTATGCCAAAGCCTTTGACTGTGTGGATCTCAATAAACTGTGGAAAATTCTTCAAGAGATGGGAATACCAGACCACCTGACCTGCCTCTTGAGAAATCTGTATGCAGGTCAGGAAGCAACAGTTAGAACTGGACATGGAACAACAGACTGGTTCCAAATAGGAAAAGGAGTACGTCAAGGCTGTATATTGTCACCCTGTTTATTTAACTTATATGCAGAGTACATCATGAGAAACGCTGGACTGGAAGAAACACAAGCTGGAATCAAGATTGCCGGGAGAAATATCAGTAACCTCAGATATCCAGATGATACCACCCCTATGGCAGAAAGTGAAGAGGAACTAAAAAGCCTCTTGTTGAAAGTGAAAGAGGAGAGTGTAGAAGTTGGCTTAAAGCTCAACATTCAGAAAACTAAGATCATGGCATCTGGTCCTTTCACTTCATGGGAAATAGATAGGGAAACAGTGGAAATAGTGTCAGACTTTTTGGGGCTGCAAAATCACTGCAGATGGTGATTGCAGCCATGAAATTAAAAGATGCTTACTCCTTGGAAGGCAAGTTATGACCAACCTAGATAATATGTTGAAAAGCAGAGATATTACTTTGCCAACAATGGTCTGTCTAGTCAAGGCTATGGTTTTTCTGGTGGTCATGTATGGATGTGAGAGTTGGACTGTGAAGAAAGCTGAGTGCCAAAGAACTGATGCTTTTGAACTTTGGAGCTGGAGAGCTGGTAAAGAATCTGCCTGCAATGTGGGAATCCTGGGTTTGATCTCTGCGTTGGGAAGATCCACTGGAGAAGGGAAAGGCTACCCACTCCAGTATTCAGGCCTGGAGAAGTCCATGGACTAAGTCCATGGGGTCGCAAAGAGTCGGACACGACTGAGTGACTTTCACTAGCTAACTCACTCACAGAGTCTCCATTTCATAGTTCTTAATGTCCAAACCATTATTTAGCAGTAAGTTTCATGTTAAGAAAAAAAGATAATCTATGATTCTTATTATCCAAATATTTATAATAGAATGATAATATTCTTGATATAGTCTTCATGAATTACTGTTTCTTATGCATACGTATGTATCTGTGTTTATCAAGGCTGACAGAGGGAGCAATAAAATAGAAAAAATATATCAATCATGATAATAAATTATATCAAAATGTTTAACTTAAGAAAGTATAGGTGGTGTTAAAGGTATCATGGAAGAAGATTCAGGCAAGTCTAGCATCTGCCAAATAGTCATCAGAAAGGAAAATAACTTTAGTGATATTCTAACTAAATCCTTTGGCTAGGTTCATAGTCAATTGCTTAGTTTAGCTTTTGAAGTAGTAACCTGGAAATAATTCATAAAGGTCTTTGCTTATTAAAAAGATTTGCTATTATAGCAACAACACAATCTCATTCTAGATAACATCCACATGAATAAGTGCAATGCTCTCCCTGTTGCCTCCAAGCCTTGGATTAAAAAAAAAATTTTTTTTTAACTCATAGCTTTATTCTCTTAGCTAAGTTCATATCCGCCTGGTTTCAAGCCAATTTTTAATTGAATTCAGTTAGTGTAACTGCTCCTCAGAGATGTCCATAAAATGTGCTTTCCCAGATTTTTTAGCAGAAGCCCCATTATCTCTGTTCAGCATTCCCAAGCAGACAGCAAAATTGCCATCAAGCTCTATCTTGCTCAACAACGACTCTTTAATGTGGTCACCTCATGGGCTTTGTGTTTCAATTATAATTTAGAATGAATTAAAATTCATTTAAATGGATAGCATCCTCTCTTACTATCCCAATGGAAATCCATTTCAGAATGTTCTATCTCTTTAAGGTAGTTCAGTATAAAGTAGGTTATATTATATATCCTTAATTTTATGCCATCAATCTTACTCTCCTTTATAATCCTCCATTTTCATTCATCAACTGAATAAAATACAGTCAAATGTTTAAGACATATACTCTGCATAGATAAAACATCAAAAATTTACATTTAAGATAATATTTTAAAATTTAGGATTTTTATTTCAATATTTGAATACATCAAGGCTGTATATTGTCACCTTGCTTATTTAACTTGTATGAAGACTACATCATCAGAAATGCTGGACTGGATGAAGCACAAGCTGGAATCAAGATTACCAGGAGAAATATCAATAACCTCAGATATGCAGATGACACCACACTAATGGCAGAAAGTAAAGAAGAAATAAAGAGCCTCCTGATGAAAGTGAAAGAGGAGAGTGAAAAAGTTGGCTTAAACCTCAACATTCAGAAAACTAAGTTCATGGCATCTGGTCCCATCACTTCATGGCAAATAGATGGGGAAACAATGGAAACAATGACAAATTTTATTTGGGGCAGGCTCCAAAATCACAGCAGATGGTGACTGCAGCCATGAAATTAAAAGACAGTTGCTCCTTTGAAGAAAAGTTATGACCAACCTAGACAGCATATTAAAAAGCAGAGACATTTCTTTGCCAACAAAGGTCCATCTAGTCAAAGCTATGGTTTTTCCAATAGTCATGTATGGACGTGAGCGTTGGACTATAAAGAAAGCTGAGTGCCAAAGAACTGATGCTTTTGAACTGCAGTGTTGGAGAACACTCTTGAGAGCCCCTTGGACAGCAAGGAGATCAAACCAGTCCATCCTAAAGGAAATCAGTCCTGAGTATTCATTGGAAGGACTGAGGCTGAAGCTGAAACACCAATTCTTTGACCACCTGATGTGAAGAACTGACTCATTTGAAAAGACCCTGATTCTGGGAAGATTGAAAGCAGGAGGAGAAGGGGATGACAGAGGATGAGATGATTGGATGGCATCATTGAATCAATAGACATGAATTTGAGTAAACTCTGGGAGTTAGTGATGGACAGGGAGGCCTGGAGTGCTGCCGCCCAGGGGCTTGCAGAGTCAGACACGACCGAGTGACTGAACTGACGGTAGCACAGATTTTAGAATCAAGTTGTTCATGGAAGTGTGTAAAGTTATTTGCTACAGATTGAAGGGGCTTCCCTGGTGGCTCAGAAGGTAAAGAATCTGTCTCTACTGTGGAAGATCTGGGTTTGATCCCTGGGTTAGGAAGATCCCCTGGAGGAGGATCTTCATGGCCACCCACTGTGGTATTCTTGCCTGGAGAATCCCCATGGACAGAGGATTCTTAGGTGTCATATTATGGTGTTTCAGCATATTATACAAGTATCTCATAGAATGAATTCTAAGGTTGTGAAATCATTGGTGGTAACATCATGCAAAGGTATAGAGATTTACATTTATGTTAGAATACATTCCCATGTATTAAATAATTTATGTCAACCCTGTGAAAGACTGGTATTTTTATTCTCATTTCATATGTCACGAGTTGGCATACTGCAGGCTGTGGGCTAAATATGGCCAGCCACTTGTTTGTGTAAATAAAATTTAATTGGATAACAGCCATGTCCAATCATTTACATATTTTAATGGCTGCTTTGGAGCTACAAAGACTGAGTTAAATAGTCATGACAGAGAAGAATAGCCCACAAAACCTAAAATATTTACTTTCTGATCCTTTACAGAAAAAATTTTTCCAACCTATTATAAATGACTAAACTGAAATGCAAAGTTTGACTAATGTTACAAATGTATATATCTAATTGAAAACAAATGTGCAATCACTCAAATCTAAATCCAACTCTTTGAATCCAAATCCTGGTTTATTTTCTCCTTAACATCATGTGACTATTAGTCTAAAACACCTGTCTCAGCAGTGAAAAGCCTTAAGTTATATTTTTATTTGGTATGATTACATAGATGCTATTTCAGTGTATAACTACTTAAATATCTGAACTCTACAAGGAGTAGAAATGATGTGAGGGGGAAAACCGAGACAACAGGAATCACATTCCATAACCCGTGTATCGGTGCCCAGGAGCTGGCAGTACGAGGTTATATGTTTGCCGTAGGGAATGCAAATTTTCAGAAGCCCAAACTTAGGAACGAGGTACTCAAACAGAAGGCTATTGATGGAAGATGGAGTCAGAGTGAACTCTGAAGACCAACACTGAAGTTCCAAACAAACAAATAGAAATATTCTGGATTCCAGGGCGCTGTAATGCCATCTGGTCGAACAGCTGCTTTTTAAACTCTTTGAGCACTTGGAGGCTCTCCTCTGGTTATTGTGATAGATTTTACTGTGCTAATAATAGCTGTCTGAGTTTTTGTCATAGAACTCACTTCATCATTTTAGCAATTACTATGATAATTAAATACATTTACTTTCTTATTCCAATCTCTGTGCATGGCTTGACAATTTTAAAGAATTTTACTGCCTTATTTATAAAGTTCAGATTTTTTTAATGTCATTTTTCTTAAATATAAACTACATTTTGTGTTAGCCCATTGCTTTGTTATACTTATTCAAATATTTTCTTTCTCTTTAGTGGACTAATATGCTCTATTATTAATATTTTTTGTTTGTTTGTTTTTTTGCTCCAAGTTCACTTTATTTAATATACGTCAATACAGATCTCATATATGTTTAAATCACTTTGGCTTGTAAATTAAGTCCTTTGCAAAAACTAAAAGTTCTGGACCCCATTCTCACTTGCATAATACTAACAGATGAATAAGCCCCTTAATTTGTATGTTCATATTATGGATATGATATACAAATAATATGTATCATTTAATAAGAAACATATTTTTGTTAAGATTATGATCAGTTTGAAGAAGAAAATATTGAGAACTAAATATGGTAAAATTTGTATTTATAATTATTCACATTGTTGCCTATGCATAAGTACATTTAAGTACCTTCACACAGTTGTATCATCCTGTGTATAATATTTTATATTTTTAATTAAAAATATTTTGAAATACATTAATAAAGTGAGTGATGTAAAGAGATATCCTTCTTGAATTTCAAAGCAATAAAGGGGAGAAACTAGCATTACATTATAAAACAATTTATGTAAAATTTCAAAATCATATAATACCTAGCAAAGAATAATAAGGGTAAAGGGTAAACAGCACAGTCAGAAAACAAATAGCAATTTCCAGGTAAGGGTTAACACTGAATAAGAGGTAAAAAGTAAAGGATAGTGATAGGAGGGATTTAAAACTGTATCTAAGTTTTATTTCTTTGTAAGATAACCTGTGGGATATATTGAAAAAATTTGACACATTAAATCTGACTATAGTTGGCCTTCAAACAAAGATTTGAACTGTGGCAAATTCAATTATATGTGGGTTTTTTCCAATAGTAAATTCTTTAGTACTACACAATCCACTGCGGATAGAGGAACTGATATTTGGGAGCCAACTACAAATTATATTTCAATTCTCAGTTGCATGGAGAGAAAAAAGCACCTGGTCATAGCATTGTTTCAGGGTTGACTGTGTTTTTATTATTTTGTTTTTATGCCAGTGCCACGCAGTGTTGATTACTACAGCTTTGTAATAAAGTTTGAAATCAGAAAGTGTGGTGCCTACATTTTTGTCTTTCTTTCTCAAAATCATTTTGGGTTTTTAGAGTCTCTGTTGATTCCATATGAATTTTAGGGTGTTTTTTTCCTGTTTCTGTGAAAAATGTCTGGGATTTTAATAAGGAGTATGTTGAATCTGCAGATGTTTGGGGGTATTACAAACTTAACAAATTAATTCTTCCATGAGTATGATATATTTTTCAATATATTGAGGTCTTCAGTTTATTTCATCATCTTATAATCTTCAATGTACAGATCTTTCACCTTCCTGGTTATATTTATTCCTCAGTATTTATTCCTTTTAATGCTATTAAAAATTGGATTATTTTAATCTCTGATGCACATTGTTGTACATTAAAATGCAACAGAGTTTTGTACATTTATTTTGAATCATTGAAATTACTGAATTTACTTATTTGTTCTAACTCATTTGTTGGATTTTTAAGATTTTCTGTATATAAGATCGTATCTACAAACCAGTAATTTTACATCTTCCTTTGTAATTTGGATATCTTTATTTACATTTCTTGTCTGATTACTCTGGCTAGGAGTTTGAGTACTATATTCAGTAGAACTGGCAAGAACGAGCACTTTGCCTTATTACTAATGTAGAGGAAAAGCTTTCAGCTTTTCACAGTTGAGTGTTACGTTACCTGTGAGTTGTCATATGCCTTTTGTTATGTTGAGATGCACTGCTTTTGAATCAATTTATTGAGAGGTTTTATCATTCAAAGATGATGAATTTTGTGAAATACTTTTCTTTATTATTTGAGATGATCTTAGGATTTCTATCCTTTATTCTCTTAACGTGGTGGATCACACTGTTGATTTGCATTATATTGATTCATCCTTGTGTCCAGGGATAATAACACTTGATCATGATGTATAATCTTTTTAATGTTCTGTTGAATTCAGTTGCTTAATATTTTATTGACAATTTTTGCATCTATATAAAACAGGGATATTAATAATTTTATTTTCTTTAGTGTATTAGGCTGACTTCGATATCAGTATATTCCTTGCTTTAAATTTTTTGGAAGAGTTTGAACAGAATTGATATTACTTCCTATTTAAATATTTGGTAGACCTCACCAGTGAAGCCAACTAGTCCTAGGCTTTTCTTTTTTACTTTGTTAGGAGAATTGTGATTACAGATTTAATTTCCATACTCCCTATTGGAGTGTCCATATTCTCAATTTTTTACTGATTCAATCTTTGTGGTTGTATGTTCCTAGGAACTTACCTGTTTTTCTCTAGGTTATACAATTTGTGTCATATAATTTTTCATAGTAGTCTCTTATAATCCTTGGAATTTCTACATTGTCAGTTATAGTAACTCTTGCTTCATTTTTATTTTGATTCTTCTCTCTTTTCCCCCTTAATTAGTTTCACTAAAGTTTTGCCCAAGCAGTAATGCTGAAGAAGCTGAAGTTCAATGGTTCTATGAAGACCTACAAGACCTTCTAGAACAAACATTCAAAAAAGATGTCCTTTTCATCATAGGGGACTGGAAAGCAAAAGTAGGAAGTTAAGAAATACCTGGAGTAACAGGCAAATATGGCCTTGGAGTACCAAATGAAGCAGGGCAAAGGCTAGCAGAGTTTTGCCAAGAAAGTACACTGGTCATAGCAAACACCCTCTTGCAACAACACAAGAGAAAACTCTATACATGGACATCACCAGATGGTCAATACTGAAATCAGATTGATTATGCTCTTTGCAGCCACAGATGGAGAAGCTGTATACAATCAGAAAAAGACAAGAAGTGGAGCTGACTGTGGCTCAGATCATGAACTCCTTATTGCAAAATTCAGACTGAAATTGAAAAAAGTAGGGGAAAACCATTAGAACATTCAGGTATGACCTAAATCAAATCCCTTACAATTATACACTGGAAGTGACAAATAGATTGAAGGGATTAGATCTGATAGACAGAGTGCCTGAAGAACTATGGATGCAGGTTCGTGGCATTGTACAGGAGGCAGGGATCAAGACAATCCCCAAGAAAAGAAATGCAAAAAGGCAAAAGGATTGTCTGAGGAGGCCTTACAAATAGCTTAGAAAAGAAGAGAAGATAAAGGCAAAGGAGAAAAGGAAGGTTATACCCATTTGAATGCAGAGTTCCAAAGAATAACAAGGAGAGATAAGAAAGCCTTCCTCAGTGATCAATGCAAAAAAAAAAAAAAAAAAAAAAAAATAGAGGAAAACAGCAGAATGGAAAACACTATAGAGATCTCTTCAAGAAAATTAGAGGTAAGGGAATATTTCTTGCAAAGATGGGCACAATAAAGGACAGATGTGGTATGGACCTAACAAAAGCTGAAGATATTATGATAAGGTGGCCAGAATGCACAGAATTATACAAAAAAAAGATCTTCATGACCCAGATAACCACCATGGTGTTATCATTCACCTAGAGCCATACATCCTGAAATGCAAAGTCAAGTGGGCCTTAGAAAGCATCACTACGAACAAAACTAGTGGAGGTGGTGGAATTCCAGTTGAGCTATTTCAAATCCTAAAAGATGATGTTGTGAAAGTGCTACACTCAATATGCCAGCAAATTTGGAAAACTCAGCAGTGGCCACAGGACTGGAAAAGGTCAGTTTTCATTCCAGTCCCAAAGAAAGGCAATGCCAAAGAATGTTCAAACTACTGCACAATTGCACTCATCTCACACACTAGCAAAGTAATGCTCAAAAGTCTCCAAGCCAGGCTTCAGCAGTGCCTGAACTATGAATTTCCAGATGTTCAAGCTGGATTTAGAAAAAGCCGAGGAACCAGAGATCAAATTGCCAACATCTGTTGGATCATCATAAAGCAAGAGAGTTCCAGAAAAACATCTACTTCTGCTTATTGACTGCACCAAAGCCTTTGACTGTATGAATCACAACAAACTGTGGAAAATTCTTAAAGAGATGGGAATACCAGACCACCTTCCCTGCCTCCTGAGAAGTCTGTATGCAGGTCAAGAAGCATCACTTAAAACTGGACATGGAACAACAGACTTGTTCCAAATTGGGAAAGGAGTATGTCAAGGTTCTATATTGTCACCTTGCTTATTTAACTTATATGCAGAGTACATCATGCAAAATGCCAGGCTGGGTGAAACACAAGCTGGAATCAAGATTACCTGGAGAAATATCAATAACCTCAGATATGCAGATGGCACCACCCTTATGCCAGAAAGAGAAGAAGAATTAAAGAGCCGCCTGATGAAAGTGAAAGAGGAGAATGAAAACACTGGCTTCAAACTCAACATTCAAAAAAACAAAGACCATGGCATCTGCATCACTTCATAACAAATAGATGAGTAACTATGGAAACAGTGACAGACTTATTTTGGGGGGCTCCAAAATCACTGCAGATGCTGACTGCAGCCTTGAAATTAAAAAACGCTTGCTCCTTGGAAGAAAAACTGTGACCAACCTACGAAGCATATTAAAAAGCAGAGACATTACTTTGCCAACAAAGGTCCATCTAGTCAAAGCTATGATTTTTCCAGTAGTCATGTATGGATGTGAAAGCTGGACTATAAAGAAAGCTGAGCACTGAAGAATTGATTCTTTTAAACTGTGGTGTTGGAAAAGACTCTTGACAATCCCTTGGACTGCAAGGAGATGCAACCAGTCAATCCTAACAGAAATCAGTTCTGAATATTCATTGGAAGGACTGATGCTGATGCTGAAACTCCAATACTTTGGCCACCTGATGCAAAGAACTGACTCATTGGAAAAGACCCTGATGCTGGGAAAGATTGAAATCAGGGGAAGAAGGGGACAACAGAGAATGAGATGGTTGGATGGCATCACTGACTCGATGAACATGAGTTTGAGCAAGTTCTGGGAGTTGGTGGTGCACAGGAAGCCTGGTGTACTGGAGTCCATTGGGTCACAAAGAGTTGGACATGATTGAATGACTGAATTGAACTGAAAGTTTTGCCAATTTTGTTTATATCTTCAAAAAACAAGTTCTTAATTTCATTAATCATTTACATTAATTTTTAGCCTCTATTTAATTTGTTTCTGCTCTGATACTTGTTGTCTCCTTTCTGCTAAGTTTGGGATTAGTACGTTCTTTTCATAGGTCCTTTAGGTGTAAAGATAAGTTGTTTATTTGGCATCATTTTTGGTGTTATTATTTATTACTGTAATCTTCTCTCTTAGGATACTCTTTAATGTTTACCTTAACTTTCAGTATGTTGTGTTTCTGTTTGTGTTTTTTTCCATTTTGGTTGTTTCTAGATATTTTTAAAGTTTCCTTTTGACTTTATCTTTGATCTATTGTTTTTTGAGGATTGTACTGTTTAATGTCTACATACTGGTGAATTTTCTAATTTTCCTTTTGCTATTTATTCTAGTGTCACACCAATGTTTTTGGGAAAGATACATGATATTAATTCAATCTTCTTGAATTTCTTAAGATTTGTTTGTGACCTAACATATGATCTATCATAGAGAAAGTTCCATGTAAAGTTGAGACAAATTTGCATATTGCTGCTTTTGGATGCAATATTCTATAAATGTAGGTTATATCCATTTGGTCTAAAGTTTAAAGTCCAGTGTTTCCTAATTGATTTTCTGTCTGGAATACCCATTCATTGTTAAATATGGGTTATTGAAATCCCCTACTTTTATTGCATTTATGTCTCGATCTCCCTTCAGAAATGTTAATGTTTCTTCAGACAGTCTCTTCAATAAGTGGTGCTATAACTTGACAGCTACATATAAAAGAATGAAATTAGAACACTTCCCAACACCATACACAAAAGTAAACTCCAAATGGATTAAAGACTTAAATTTAAGGCTGGACACTATAAAACTTAGCAAAAAACATAGGCAGAACAGTCTTTGACATAAATCGCAGCAAGATCCTTTCTGATCCACCTCCTAAAGTAGTAAAAATAAGCAAATGTGACCTAATGAATATTAAAAGCTTTTGTACAGCAAAGGAAACCCTAAACGAGATGAAAAGACAACCGTCAGAAAGGGAGAAAATATTTGCAAATGAAAAAACTGACAAGGGTTTAACCTCTGAAATACATAAACAGCCCATGAAACTGAATATCAAAAAATAAATGAACAAAAAATGGGTAGAAATATAGACATTTCTCCAAAGAAGACTTACAAATGGTCAAGAGGTACATGAGAAATGCTCGACATCCCTAATTATTAGAAATATGCAAATCAAATATCACCTAACACATGTCATAATGGCCATCATCAAAAAATCTGCAAACAATAAATGCTGGAAGGGTGTGGAGAAAGGGAACCCTCTTACAGGATGTAGAAATATTGATTGGTGCTGCTACTATAAAGAACAGTATGGAGCTTCCTTAAAAAACTAAAAACAGAACTCCCATATGATGCAGCAATCCCACTCTTGGGCATATACCCAGAGAAAACCATATTTCCAAAAGATACATATATCCCACTATTTATTGCAGCACTATTTACAATCACCAGGTCATGGAAGAAACCTAAATGTTCATTGACAGAGGAATTAATATAGAAGATGTAGCACATATATATGCATATATATGTATACAGTAGAATATTACTCAGTCATATAAAGGAACAAAATTGGGTCATTTGTAGAGACGTGGATGGACCTATAGACTGTCACACAGACTAACATAAGTCAGAAAGAGTAAAAACAAATCATATGTTAATGAATATATGTGAAATCTAGAAAAATGGTACAGATGAGCTTATTTGCAAAGCAGAAATAGAGACATAGATGTAGAAAACAAACATATGGACACTAAGGAGGAAGGGAGGGTGGGATGAATTGGGAAATTGGAATTGATGTATACACATTTTGTGTGCTTAGTCACTCAGTCATGTCCAACTCTTTGTGACTGCATGGACTGCATGTAGCCTGCTAGGCTCCTCTGTCTATGGAATTTTCCAGTCAAAGAAGACTGGCGTGGGTTTCCATTTCCACTCCATGGGATCTTCCTGACCCAGGGATCAAACCAACATCTCTCACATCTCCTGCATTGGCAGGTGGATTCTTTACCACTGTGCCACCTGGGAAGCCCCATATAGATACACTATATCCACTACTATGTACAAAAAATAGATACCTAATGAGAACCTACTGTGCAGCACAGGAAACGCTACTCAATGCTCTGTGGTGACCTAGATGAGAAGGAAATTTAAAAAGGAGGGACTGTGTATATACGTATGAGGGATTCACTTTGCTGCACAGCAGAAACTAGCACAACATTGTAAAGCAACTATAATCCAATAATTTTTTAAAATAAAAATGTTATTGTTTCTTTAATACATTTAGATATCACAATGTTGGATGCATATATATTTACAACTTTTATATTCTCTTGATGAATCGACTGCTTTTCATTTTATAATGATCTCTTTGTCTCTTGTTATAATGCTTAAAGTCTATTTTGCCTGATATAAATAGAGTTATACCTGTTTTCTTTTGGATTTCATTTGTATGAAAAGCCTTTTTCCATCCCTACACTTTCAGGCTATGTGTCCTTAAAACTAAAGTGAGTTTCTTGTAGGCAGCATAATGTTGAATCTTTTAAAAAGAATTTTATTCATCCACTTCATCATTTGATTGGAAAATTTAATACATCTATGTTTAAAGCTTTTATTATTTATTATTTACCTATTTATTAACAGATGATTACTTGTTATTACTATCTTGTCAATTATTTTATTTCTGTTTTATAGTTACTTTCTCTTTCTATGCTATCATTGTGGTTTGATGATTTTCTATAGTGGTGTGCTTTGATTCTTTTATCTTTATCTTGTGTATATCTAGTGTTGGCTTTTGCTTTGTGGTTACCATGAAGTTTACATAAAACATTGTATTGTTACACTACTCTATTTTAATCCAATCACAACTTAACTTTTATTACAAACAAAATCTCTACCCTTTTACTTCCCCCTTTCCATGTTATGTTTTGATATTATATTTGCATCATTTTATATTGTGTATTCATTAACAAACTATCATAGCTATTGTTACTTTCAAAACTTTTATATTTAACCTGTTACAAGAGTTAAGTAATTACATACTACTGTCATGTTATTATGGAGAAGGCAATGGCACCCCACTCCAGGACTCTTGCCTGGAAAATCCCATGGGCGGAGGAGCCTGGTAGGCTGCAGTCCATGGGGTCGCGAAGAGTCGGATACGACTGAGCGATTTCGCTTTCACTTTTCACTTTCATGCATTGGAGAAGGAAATGGCAACCCGCTCCAGTGTTCTTGCCTGGAGAATCCCAGGGACAGGGAGCCTGGTGGGCTGCTGTCTATGGGGTTGCACAGAGTTGGACACGGCTGAAGCAACTTAGTAGTAGCAGCAGTCATGTTATTAACTTGAATTTGACCATTTACTTTTACAAGTGTATATTATACTTTCAAATGCTCATGTGTTATGATTTTGCCTTGAAGAACTCGTTTTAGCATTTCTTGTAAGGTGACTATAGTGGTGATGAACTCCCACAGTTTTTGTTTGTCTGGGAAAATTTTATCTTAGATTTATTTTTGAATTTTTTGATTTGCCAGATAAAATATGTTTGGTTGGCAACTTTTTCTTTCAGTTCTCTAAATCTCTTAGCCCACTCTCTCCTTGCCTGCAAGGTTTCTGTAGAGAAACTCATCAGTAGCCTTGGGGAGGTTCCCTTGTACATGCTGTTTCTTTTTCCTTGCTGCTTTCAAAATTCTCTATTTTCTGATTTTTGGTAGTTTTATTATAATGTGTCTCTGTGAAGTCTTCCTTAAATTGAGTCTGCTTTGGACCTAGGAGCTTCAGTCACCTGGACAACCATATCTCTCTCCAGATTTGGGAAGTTTCCAGCCATCATTTTTTTACATAATCTTTCTGTTCATTTCTATCTCCTCCTCACCTTTTGAGGCTTCTGTGATATGTGTGTGTATATATATATATATATACACACACACACACATACATATATATATCCAAGTTATATATATAAGACTTGGATATATATATATATGTGTGTGTATATATATATACACACACATATATGTATACATATACATATATCCAAGTTCGATTTCTGGGTTGGGAAGATCACCTGGAAAAAGCAATGGCTACCCATTCCAGTATTCTTAATAGGAGAATTTCAGGGACAGAGGAGCTGGTAGGCTACAGTCCCTGGGATCACAGAGTTGGACACAATTGAGCAGCTAACACTAAAAGTCCTCTGTGATGGTCTATTTTATTTTTCATTGCTTACAGTGTTTTCTTCAGCTTCGGAATTTCTTTCTGCATTTTTTTTTTTTTAAGATTTCTGTCTCTTTGTTCAACCTCTCATCTTGTTCATGTATTATTTTCCTGATTTTATTGAGTCATCTGTGTTATCCTATAGCTCACAGATCTTCCTTAAAGCAATCAATTGCATTTTTCCTCAGGCAGTTAGTAGATCTCCATTTCTTTGAGGTCAGTTATTGTAAAGCTTTTTCGTTCCTTTGGTGATGTCATGTTTCTTTGACTCTTCATGTTCATTGGAGTCTTGCATCGTTGTTTTTGTGATTAAAGAAGCAGTCATGTCCTCCAGTCTTTACCAACTGGCTTTAGAAGAGAGATACTTGCCTCAGGCGGTTCACCTAGTGATTCTGAGGCTTTATTTGGCCTTATACGTCTGCTCCAACACTTCTTGTTCGGCCTTTCCCTTGATCCTGCAAAGTGAGAGGATTTTAGAACTTCCAGTTTGTTTTCCCTTGGGCAGTGCCTCAAAATGGTCAAGTTTGTGAATCTTCTTCCAGTTTCACAGAGTTGGGAGGCTTTCTGTGTGTGTTAACCAGCTGCCTGGAAAAGCTTATGCGTGCTGTCCTCAGGAGTATGTGCTGGGACCTGACCATGGTAGAAGAGATGTTCAGAGCACTGAGGTGTGCAGAGCACTGAGGCATTGTGGGTGCATGTATGCCAGTGTATAGAAGATGTTCCCAGGAGCTTGTGGCCTGGCTCTTGGAAGCAATCCATGAGGAGACTGATAGAAAAGAATTGTGAATTGGTGAGGAGCATCGCTTTAATGAGTCCTGAACTCTGGTTGCTCTGCTCAAACTTCTCCTGATCCCTCAATTTTACAGATCACCTCAGTATTCTGAGTAGGGCAAGAAAGAATGGCGTCTTTGTGCAGCATGCTGCTACAGGCACTCATTCAAATATTCTCATTTTTCCCCACGGGAGAAATCATGGGCAGAGGGCTTATCTTTTGGCACTGACCTAGGACACTTGGAGAAAGGACTGATGTGGGTAAAGTGAACTTGTTTTCTTACCATACTCAAATCCTCTGTCTCAGACTTTTTGCTCCAGTGATGCATTGGAACTTCTCCACTGGACTCTTGAACTCCCAGAAAGACATTCTCATCTGTGAATGATTGCCAAAACTGATGCTCTGCTGAGGGGCAGGGAAGTGATGGTAGAAAACTGCTCTGTCATCTTGCTAATGTCCCATTCTTAATCCTTGTTATGACATTTGAAACTTTTGTCTAACAACTTTTTAAAAAAGAATATGTTTGGCTGCTTTTAGAAAACATTATCTAAATGATTACATTTAATGACAAAGTAATATTACATTATATGAGTGTTCCATAATCCATTTAAACTTTCTCTTATTGTTAATAATTTTGAAAGTTTCCACTATTTTGATACTATAAACCATATCACCATGATCAAACTTTCTGCACATTTCTAGCAACATTTTAAGATAAATCCCTTCTGAGTGAAACAGATGAAAATTTGTAATTATTTCTGTACATATTGCCAAATTATCAAATGTCATAAATGAATTTGTTTACTTTGCATACCAAATAACAATTGGTAAAAGTGAACAATTCAATAAGCCATCTCCCACTGCAGTATTTGTTTCTAAAAATATTTTTCTATTGATAAACAAGTAAGATGTATTATGGTTTCTTTAAGAAATTTTACTTTTGGTCATTAGTAAGAATTATTTTAAATATGTATTGACTATATATCTTCAGTGTAGTAGAATGGTTAAGGATACAGCCTGCCTCAAAGAGAGAGATGAGTTTGAGACCAAGCTCTGATATCATTGGTTATATTTCCTTTGACATGTTATTAACCTAAGTCAATATTTTCTTTTATGTATTACTTTGTTGAAAGTTAAAGTGTTAGTCACTCTGTGGTGTCTGACTCTTTGCAACACCATGGACTGTAGCCTGCCAGGCTCCTCTGTTGATGGAATTCTCTAGGCAAGAATTACTTTGTTCAGGCTGCTGTACCAGAGTACCACAAATTGGATGGCCTATAAACAGAAAGGTATCTTTTCACAATTCTGAAGTTAGAGATTTGAAATAAAAATGTCAGCAGTATTGATTCCTTTTTAAGGTTGTGAGGGAGATTCATTTGAGGCCTCTCTTCTGGATTATATATGGCTGTCTTCTCAATGTCTCTTCACATATTCTTTCTTCTATGTATATCTACCTCTATATCAAGCTTTTTCATTTTGTAATGCCACTGGACATATTGAATTAGGGCTCACATTAATGACTTAATTTTTATTTTATTTTATTTTATTTTTAAACTTTACATAATTGTACTTAATTTTAACCTGGTTACCTCTCTAAAGACCCTAACTCCAGATAAGCTTACATTACAAAGTACCAGGGTTAGCACTCCAGCATCTTTTTGGAGGGGATGCAAGCAACTCATAACAGGAATAATATTATCTTATCATAAGCTCATTGTGAAGATTAATTGCTGCCATGTACTTAGCACAGAATGTGGCTGAGTAAAATCAATATCAATATCAGCTAGTATTATGAGTTAAGGTTCTTGCTCATAAAATCATTCCATTTTTCCACTAAGGTTATTTTTTTGAATTAATTTGTAAGAGATATTTCCATATGAACAATTAAATTATAAATGCAAACATATTTTCCTCAGTTTTCAAGTTTTTCTAGCCTCAATTTACATATTTCAAATGTATTTTATAAACAAATCCATTGTCCTCTTTGTGTGTGTGTGTGATTTCTGTCTCTCTCTTTTTTCCTTTTTTCTCTTTTTACATTCAGGGAATGTTTTCCCCATAGTAGGATGAATTTTACATGTGCATCTTTATTTTAATCTGATTATTTAATATTTGATTTTCTCCTCGCATGCACATCTCCTCCACATACCTGTAAGATAATCCAAATCTTTGATTGTGGGTGATACCTGTGGTTATAATAAGAAAGTACTCCAATGATTAGATTAAGTAATGGGGCAAGATGAAAGTATTAATATCTTGAAGATGAAATTGGGATTTCTAATCAACTAAGTTAGTCAGAAAGGAGATTATCCTGGATAAACTGGACACAAATGAGCCCTTTGAAAGAGAATATAGAAGCCAGAGATGGAAGAAGTCAGAGAGATTCCAACAGGAAGAGATTCCGTTGTCCTTAAGTGAATGGTCTGGTGTCTTGTGGAGAAAGTCATGTGCCAGGAGCCACGAGTGACATCCAAGAGTGCAGACCTCAGTCCTACAGCTGCAAGGCATTGAATTCTGTAACAACCAGTTAGCTTGGATGAGCACCATGAACATCAGATAAGGTAGCAGCCTGGGTTATAGTTATAGTACAGCTTCCCGAGATCCTGAACAGAGTAACCAATGTGTATACAGTTTTCACATTCAAAGAAACTGAGATGATACATTTGTGTTTTGTAAAGCCACCAAACTTGTGGTAATTTGTTACATCATAATGGATAATTAATACTCCTTATCATATACTTTCAGCACTATTCATGGATTCCTAATAGATAACCAAAATCCCACATTTTCAATTTCTGAATATTTATATATCCTTGAGTCTCTTGGAAGAATCAATGTGTTTAAACTGCTTAACCTTATAATTATGACTTTGTACATATATAAATCATATTATATGATTTAATCTGGTGATTCAAATTACACTTTGGATCTCTTTTCTAAAATGTCTGTGCAATTTTCAACAGTTTATTCAGTTCAGTCGCTCAGTCATGTCTGACTCTTTGCGACCCCATGAATCACAGCACGCCAGACCTCCCTGTCCATCACCAACTCCCAGAGTTCACTCAAACTCATGTCCATCGAGTTCGGTGATGCCATCCAGCCATCTCATCCTCTATCGTCCCCTTCTCCTCCTGCCCCCAATCCCTCCCAGCACCAGGGTCTTTTCCAATGAGTCAACTCTTCGCATGAGGTGGCCAAAGTACTGGAGTTTCAGCTTTAGCATTAGTCCTTCCAAAGAACACCCAGGACTGATCTCCTTTAGAATGGACTGGTTGGATCTCCTTGCAGTCCAAGGGACTCTCAAGAGTCTTCTCCAACACCATAGTTCAAAAGCATCAATTCTTCGGTGCTCAGCTTTCTTCACAGTCCAACTCTCACATCCATACATGACCACTGGAAGAATCATAGCCTTGATATTAGGTGTAGATAAAAGAGTGGATAAAGTATTCTTAACAATACAATAGCAGTAAGGAAATGAAAATGCAAGCCATGAGCAGGGAGAAATTATTCACAATATACATGGGAATAGTATTTACTAGCAGATGTAAGTATAACATACAAAGACTTTTAAATGTTTGTACTAACAACCTTCCCCGGTGGCTCAGTGGTAAAATCTGCCTACAGTGTAGGCTACACAGGAAATGCAGGCTCAGTCCCTGGGTTGGGAAGATCCCCTGGAATAGGAAATGGCAACCAACTCTAATATTCTTGCCTGAAGAATCCCATGGACACTGAGCCTGGAGGGCTACAATCTATAGGGTTGCAAAGAGTCGGAAACAACTGAAGCAACTTAGCGTGCTGCTGCTGCTGCTGCAAAGTCACTTCAGTTGTGTCCAACTCTGTGCAACTCCATAGAGAGCAGCCCACCAGGCTCCCCTGTCCCTGGGATTCTCCAGGCAAGAACACTGGAGTGGGTTGCCATTTCCTTCTCCAATGCATGAAAGTGAAAAGTCAAAGTGAAGTTGCTCAGTTGTGTCTGACTCTTAGAGACCCCATGGACTGCAGCCCACCAGGCTCCTCCATCCATGCACTAAAAAGCTAACATCAATAATTGCCTAGCTAATTGAACTTTGGAGCTTCTCTGGTTGCTTAGATGGTAAAGAATCTACCTGCAGTGCAGGAGACCCAGGTTCAAGGCCTGGAACTTTTTCAATGATTTAAGAAAGAATCTGATTAAAATAATTAGCATAGTGCCTTATCTTTGATATCAAGTTGCTTTAAAAGCAACTTTTAGAACTTTTGTAAAAAGTTGAGAAAAAATCAGATGTGACTATTGTTGAGGTCCTTTAATGGACCGGAACCTGGTGATCCCGAGTTGACCAATAAGAAAGTAAAGGTGAGAGAAATAAGTTGATATTCCTTGGTTTTTGCAGAAAGCCAATAAAGTCCCTAACACGGGGCTTGCTCTGTTCACAGAGGCCTCAGGCACCCTCTCGATGGCGTGAAAGTGCAGGGCACCTTCTCAAGAGGGTCTTAGAAGCCCGGACAGGAAAGTGAACTCAGAGAGCCTCTGCGCTCCAAAGAAATAGCCTGAGAGAGAGAGAAAGAAAGAGAAAGAAAGACTCGGGGACCAAAGCTCTGACAGAGCAAAGGTGTTTTATTCAACATTGTGTAGGTATTTATACTGTCTTACAAGATAGCTATTTTCAGCAGAGATAAAATCAAAACTTGCAAGTTATCAAGGAAACATGAGGTCATCCATATGAAGGAGAGAGGGTTGTAAATAATCACTTTTACCATATGGTTCATAAGAAGGGAGAGGGTACTTATCACCATGTAGAAAAAGTAATGAAGGGAATGCCTGGATTCCTCAGCCCCCAGGAGAGGCTTGCCTCTCTTCTTAATTCCTGAATATTCAGGAATTAATACGGAACAGAGAATTCCTGACAGATCCAAAACAGCACACAGGAAGCCTCCTGTTAAATGCTTCCTGACAGACTATGAAAACTTTGATATGAGTAAAGGGTCTCACCTTTACCAGGGACCTAGCGTTATTAAAGTAACTCACACAACCTCTGACCATACAGACAAAAGATAAACTGGCAAAGGAACATCTTGAAGCCAGGAGAAGATTGATAAATTAGGAGAGATGGTTTTCTGGATTATGCAATAGCTCCCAGTAGGCCTTCACTATACTCTCCTCCAATCAAGATCTCTTGTTGGTAAACTGCTGTTAAGAATTATATTTAGAATGTCATTTCATAATGTTATTCATAGAAATTTAACTACATCAAATGTATAACAGAAAACCACAAAATTCTATAAAGCAAATATCCTTCAACTGAAAAATAAAGTGACAAAAAAAGAAGAAAAAAATGTATACTTTTCTGCTACTTCTTTAAGATGTTCAGAATCTTTCTTCACCCTATCTTCCCAGGCACAGTTATGTTTCTCTTGAGTCAGACTATTCGTTTTACAGCCCATAACTGCATTATGATAATTTCTCTCTCCATTTCTTTTTTTCTGGCTATTTCTTAGCCATAAATTAAATTGAGTGTAATAAATATATTCACTGAGCTCCTCTTCCATAGAGGAAACTGTGAGAGAAGCTAAAATTAATTCAAATAGCGTCTTCATTGGTGCAGAGTCTTTTACATGCTGGCTACTGAGAAGATGTACAATATAAAGAATGAACAAATTAATAATGCTAATATAAATATCTTTCTACCTTTCCGTCTGCTCCTTCACTTTGAAAAAGAGTTATCAAGATTCATTTCCTCTCCAAAACCTTCTTTAGTTACTCTAATTGGTTTCTAAAAAAAAAGAAAAAAAATACATTTTATGCCTAAATACCGCCATTGAGCTCAAATAATTTATACAACTACAAACATTAAAATATTACCAATGGATGTAATTCAAGCAAGTGTAGGAGAGGCTGCTGTTTGTTTAAAAGTTCTTACCTTTTAACAAATGCAAACTATGAGTAATGGAAGTCAAATTGCTTTGCGTTTTTCAAATAGTTGTACTGTATTGGCAAAGAATTTTAAAGAAATTGAATTAATCTGTTAGCTTTAATTATAATTTGTTTTTAAGAGACCCAATCATAGTTACTCTAATTCCTAAAGATTTCTTTCTTCTATAACTTACATCCTATACTGGCTACTTAAATTGTGATCCAAGGGCCAGAACTAATTAGAAACGAAGACTATCAGGCCCTACTACAGGTCTATGCAATCCGAGTGTGCCTTTTTAGGAGATCCTTGGTAATTAATAGGTACATAAAAAATTTAAGAAGGTCTATACCATGAAACTTGATGTTTTTGGAGTTATATCATCTGTGTGTAATTGTTTATTGTTTCCTACCTAGTTAACCTTTTAGCTGTCAGTCACAGAGATTGTCACAATGCCTATGTGGCAATTGTTGACCTGGTACATAATAGGCTCTGAATAATTGCTTGTTTACTGATCATATTCAGACATTGCCAAGATGTTTATAATTCATAAAACTTGTCTTACTTGATATACAATACTTGGCAACAATGGGAATTGTAGTTATGAAACTCTATCACAATAACCAGAAGAAATATTTAACATTGACACACTCATCTAACATACAATTCATTTTGAAAATTTTTCATTTTTCTATCAGTATTCTTTTAGCTTCAAAAATATCCAGAATCCAATTAAATTGAAAACACTGTCTTTAGTTGTAAAGTCTCCTTTTATTTAAAAAAAGACTATCATCCCCTTTTTTAATGCCTTTCATGATGTTGGCATTAAAAAAATAACATTTCAGACCAATTGGTTTATAGAATGACCCTCAATTTGAATTTGTCTGATTAGTACCTTATTAGGACATTTGGATTTAATATTGGTTTGAAAATAACATTAAATATGTAGCGTCCTTCTCAGTGTATCACAGCAAGAGGCACACAATATTTGTGTGTTCTTTCTGTATTGAAAATCTTTAATTTTGAAGGCTTTCCATTACAAAGGTGTCCTTTTCACTTTTTAATTAACAAGTAATATATAAATATAAAAACTTTCAGACCTATGTGAAAATCTCATTCCCAATACTCATTCACTTAATGGCTTTAGTACCAACTGATGAATCCTGTGTACATCATTTATTATTTCTGTGGTTTCTAAAGGTAATTTTTGCATGCTAGCAAGGTAATGCTCAAAATCCTTAAAGTTAGGCTTCAGCAATATGTGAAATGAGAACTTCCAGATGTATAAGCAGGATTTAGAAAAGGCAAAGGAACCAGAGATCAAATTGCCACATCTGTTGGATCATAGAAAAAGCAAGGAAATTCCAGAAAAACATCTACCACTGCTTTGTTGACTATACTAAAGCCTTTAAATGTGTGGATCACAACAAAGTGTGGAAAATTCTTAAAGAGTTGGGGATACCAGACCACCTTACATGTCTCCTGATATGCAGGTCAAGAAACAACAGTTAGAACCATACATGGAACAATGGACTGGTTTAAAACTGGGAAAGGAATATGTCAAGTCTGTATATTGTCACCCTGTTTCTTTAACTTCTATGTAGACTACATCGTGCAAAATGCCTGGCTGGATGAAGCACAAGCTAGAATCAAGATTGTCGGGAGAAATATCAGCAACCTTACATATGCAGATGACATCACCCTAATGGCAGAAAGCTAAAAGGAACTTAAGAACCTTTTTTTTTTTTTTTTTTTTTTTTTTTTAAATTTTATTTTATTTTTAAACTTAACATAACTGTATTAGATTTGCCAAATATCAAAATGAATCCGCCACAGGTATACATGTGTTCCCCATCCTGAACCCTCCTCCCTCCTCCCTCCCCATTCCATCCCCCATTAAGTTCCTCTAAAAGGAACTTAAGAACCTTTTGATGACAGTGAAAGAGGAGAGTGAAAAAGCTGGCTTAAAACTCAGCATTCAAAAAACGAAGATCATGGCATCCAGTTCCATCATTTCATGGCAAATAGGAGGGGGAAAAAGTGGAAATGGTGATATACTTTATTTTCATGGGCTCCAAAATCACTCTGGATGGTGACTGCAGTCATGAAATTAAATGATGCTTGCTCCTTGGAATAAAAGCTATTGCAAAACTAGACAGTGCATTAAAAAAACAGATATCACTTTGCCAACAAAGGTTCATATAGTTAAAGCTATGGTTTTACCAGTAATCACATACAGATGTGAGAATTGTTCCATAATGAAGACTGAGTGCTGAAGAATTGATGGTTTTGAACTGTGGTGCTGGAGAAGACTCTTAAGAGTTCCTTGGACAACAAGGAGATCAAATTAGTCAATCTTAAAGGAAATCAACCCTGAATGCATTTTTGAAGGACTGATGCTGAAGCCAAAGCTCCAATACTTTGGCCACCTGATGTGAAGAGCCTGCTCATTGGAAAAGACCCTGATGCTGGGAAAGATTGAGGGCAGGAGAGAAGAGGACAGAGAATGAGGCAGTTGGATGGCATCATCAACTCAATGGACATGAGTTTGAACAAATTCTGGGAGATAGTGAAGGGTAGGGAAGCCTGGCATGCTGCAGTCCATGGGGTTGCAAAGAGTCAGACAAGACTAAGCAACTGACCAATAACAAAATGTAATTTTTAATCCATCTTCCTTCTACAATTATGATTCATCATTCTTCTCTTACCCCTTCCATTGCATTTTTAACTATCACTAATGACTCAGTTAACACACACACACATTCCATGTATGATGTTTCATTACTGTCAATATTATTTATGATGTTCAAAGTCTTTTGGATAGAAACTCCTTCAAGCTGGCTTCTGTCTTATGACATATCCTCTTACTCTCAGCATAGTAGCATGATATTCTGGCTTATCTTACTTTGCACCATTCACAGTTCAGTCCTGGAATCTGCCTTTTCTCCAGCAGTCCTTCCCCACTCCCTTTTTCCTGATGAAAGGCATATAGCAAGCAAACATGGGCCCTGGATGTGTGCATTGCAATTGCGATATAACTGCTTGAGGCCTTTCCAGGGATCAGAGCATGGGGACTCATGTTCATGTTCATATGTCCAAGTCCAATCCCAAAGTGATGGTATTTGAAGATAATTAGGTTTAGATGAGGTGATGATCTTCAGTCCTCATGATGGGATTAATGTCCTTTCAAGAAGAGAAAGAGATGAGAGTTTGATTCACCTGTTTCATGTGAGGACACAGAGAAAGAGAGGTCATCCCCATGTCAGGGTGAGAGCTCTCAGCAGGACTCGAAATGCCGGGTTATTATCTCAGACTTCCAACCTAGAGAACTGTGAAAAAATGAATTTCTGTTGTTTAAGCCACCCCATTTATGGTATTTTGTCATGGCAGCCTGAGCAGCTTGAAACAAGGTCCTTCTACATAATTACCATGCTCCTTATCTTATGTTAAAGAACCATGTTGCATGTTATAAATTACCAGTAATAAAAATGTGTTTTCTTTTCTCATTGCTTAGCCATGCAAGAATGTAAGAATAAAATCTCCGAGTACCTGTTTCAAAAAAATCTGTAATAGTTAATAAATAAATGAACTATGAGGACATATTATTGTATAATACATAGAATATAACCAGTATTTTGTTGTAACTGTAAATGGAATACAAGCTTTAAAAATCATGATTAACTATGTTGTGCCTGTAACTCATGTAGTGGTGGTTGTGGTTTAGTTGTTAACTGAGCTGCTAGGAAAACCCCAATTGATGTAGTATTGTACATCAATTATACCCTAATAAAAATATATATAATCAGTTCAGTTCAGTTCAACTGCTCAGTCATATCTGAATCTTTGTGACCTCATGGACTGCAGCATGCCAGGCCTCCCTGTCCATCACCAACACCCGGAGTTTACTCAAACTCATGTCCATTGAGTTGGTGATGTCATCCAACCATTTCATCCTCAGTCGTCCCCTTCTCCTCCTGCCTTCAGTCCTTCCCAGCATCAGGGTCTTTTCCAATGAGTCAGTTCTTCTCATCAGGTGGCCAAAGTATTGGAGCTTCAGTTTTGTCATCAGTCCCTCTCATGAATATTCAGAACTGATTTCCTTTAGGATGCACTTATTTGATCTCGTTGCTGTCCAAGGGGCTCTCAAGAGTCTTCTCCAACACCACAGTTCAAAAGCATCAAATTTTCAGTGTTCAGTCTTCTTTATGGTCCAACTCTCACATCCATACATGACTACTGGAAAAACCATAGCTTTGGCTAGATGGACCTTTGTCGGCAAAGTTATGTCTCTACTTTCTAATATGCTGTCTAGGTTTGTCATAGCTTTTCATCCAAGGAGCTGGCACCTTTTAATTTCATAGCTGCAGTCACCATCTGCAGTGATTTTGGAGCCCAGGGAAATAAAGTCTGCCATGGTTTCCATTGTTTCCCCATCTATTTGCCATGAAGTGAAGGGACGAGATGCCATGATCTTAGTTTTCTGAATGTTGAGCTTTAAGCCAATTTTTTCACTCTCCTGTTTCATTTTCATCAAGAGGCTCTTCAGTTCTTCTTTACTTTCTGTTATAAGGGTTGTGTCATCTGCATATATGAGGTTATTGATATTTATCCTGGGAATCTTGATTCCATCTTGTGCTTCCTCCAGCCCAGCATTTCTGATTATGTACTCTGCATATAAGTTAAATAAGCAGGGTGACAATATACAGCTTTGACATACTCTCCCAATTTGGAAACAGTCCATTGTTCCATGTCCAGTTCTAACTGTTGCTTCTTGACCTGCATACAGATTTCTCAGGAGGCAGGTCAGGTGGTCTGGCATCTCTTTGAGAATTTCTATAATAGTCTGGATTATTCAGAAGATTTTGACTCTCTTCTGTTCCCCCTTTGGGTAGAATGTACTTCCTGTCTCAGTATGTACTGTATTTGGCCACATGTTTTTTCTTGGCCTTGTGGTAGGCTGAATGTAACCCTTGACTCTAGGTTTGGCCATCTGACTTGCTGTAGCCATTGGATTAGAGTAGTCATGATGCATGTGAAATTTAGATTGTGTTCTCACAGTAGGGCTTGCTGTTCCAGCACTGCCCCCTTCATCTCAGGCCTCTGAATGAGAATATGTTGAGTGGAGGAGACATCAACAAGCCATAAGAAGACCCCTATGTGGAGTCAGTTTAACATAGATCCTCGGTGCAACTAGAGATTATCATATCAAACAAAGGCAGTCAGAGAGACAAATGTAATGATATCACTTACATGTGGAATCTAAAATTTGCACAAATGAACTTATCTACAAAACAGAAACAGACTCATAGACACAGAGAATAGACGTGTGGTTGCCAGTGATGCCGAGCAAGGCCCTTTGGAGCTCTTGGGCACAAAGCCCTTCTACGTCCCCTTTTCCTTTGATTATAGAAAACAGGCTTTATTCAGCCTCCATGACCTTCTCTAAGTTCCAACAGAGAGATTCAGGCAGTTGTTAATTGGTGAAGGATGGGGATAGGAGACCAGGGAGGAGCAGTCAGGAAACAATAGCGCAGCCTTGGGGCAGGGTCCTGGATATACACAACAATATCTTTGACCTGATTTGCAGATATTGAAACCTCCTCCAGGTGGGAGAAGTTAATGATTAATGATAGTATGCTGCTACAATCTTTCAGAACCCATACCAGCTGGAATGTGAAGGTTGATGATGCTGACTCCTATTTACCTTACCATCAACCCATCAGTAGAACATCCATGAACTGATCATGACTTATTTGAACCATCACTTCTCACTCTCCTCTCCAACTGAGGACATATAGTATTTTTTTGAAGTAGGAGCTTGCTGTGTCCCCTTTTGCCTGGCAAAAAAAAACACAAAAAAACAAAAACAAAAAAACTATCCTTTTGACTTCACCTAAAACTCTGCTCTGATATTTGATTTGACACCAGCGCACAGAAAATCTGAGCTTTCTGCTGCATCAAGGGGGAGGTGGGGAGGAAGAGGGATGGACTGGGAGTTTGGTTGATGCAAACTGTCACATTTAGAATGGATAGGGAACAGGATCCTAATGGACAACAAAGGGGAATATATTCAATATCCCATGATAAACAATATGGAAAGAGTATTTAAAAAGAATAGATATGCATATATAACTGAATCACTTTGCTGTATAACAGAGATTGGCACAACATTGTGAATCAACGAACTTCATGAAAAACTTAAAAAATGAAGTGGACGGAAATTGAGCATATTAATTAATAGATCTTCAGATGTATGGTTGCTTTTTCTGCCATCAAGAGTTTGTGGTTGTAGATATATAGCATTAGCTCCTTTTATTCTGAAGAAATTTAAGTTGTTATTAGGTGTCAATATTGAAAGCTTAATATGATGAGATATATAGTCTATTACCTTTCGAGATAAACTGATATTCACCCATTATTCCAACCTCAAATAATAAAACCAACACACAGAAACCTAAATTAGAATTAGGAGACCAGCAGGGGGAGCTTTCACACCCCGTGATGATAGCTAAACCCAACAGAAAGGAGAAAGGCTCCTCTTCTTTCCTGGCAAGGGCTCAGCCAATGAAAAACCAAGGAGTCTTTGTTTACTCCACCCTCCCAGCTTCTTTTCCCATCTATAAAGTTATTTTTTTCTCTATTTTTGAGGGGACTTGCTTGTGATTCTCCATGTTTGCAAATTAGGAGCTTCCCTTGTGGCTCAGCTGGTAAAGAATCCACCTGCAATGTGGGAGACCTGGGTTTGGTCCCTGGGTTGGGAAGATTCCCCTGGAGACGGACTGTCTACCCACCCCAGTATTCTGGCCTGGAGAATTCCACCCACTGTATAGTCCTTGGGGTCACAGAGTCAGGTACAACTGAGTGACTTGGACTTTCACTTTCACTCCATGTTTGCAGACCCTGAACTGCAATTCTCTGCTGATCCTGAATGAATAAACGCATCCCTAATGGAGAAATATCTGGTAGTCTATTGGTTTCAGGTCAACATATTTAACAATTTTTAAAATCTATTTTTGTTCCGTGTTAGGAGAACGGCTTGAAAAGCAAATTGCTGGAGGAGAATATATATAGTATTATTAATTTCTCTTTTATACTAAGTGTACATGTCAGTTAAAAGCTGTGAGATAGGAAAGCCTACTGGAAGGGGAAGCATAGTGTTTGAGTTCCTTGCTAGTACCAAGAAATATACATGTAACTCTAATGAACAGCCGGCTTTCTGTGGAATATTGTCACATGATACTGGTAGATATCTGTTTGAATTCATATATAGTTCTTTGCAAAGTGTCTTTATCCTTGTTTTTGTTTTAGAATGCATCTGCAAAAATCTGAAAATAAACTTTCTTTTGAAGGTGAATTTGTTAAAAATTTATTCTCTCACCAACTTGTTTTTCCCATCATGAGTATATTTTCTTGTCAGTCACTTTCTTAATGTTGCATTCCCATTTTTATACCTGTCAACTCTTGAGAAAATTGTATACACTGTATGTTATAGGAAAAATTGTTCATAAAAAGACTCTGGATAGTTTAAAGATCTATATGTGCAATATTTGTGGTCAATGTATGGGAAAATATTAAACAATATTCAGAAGCATACATTATATAAAAAAAAGACCATTGGAATTATGTAAAAATTGAGAATTTTTGTGATGTGAAAGAGATCACACAGATCATAGAATGGAAGAAGACACTGTCATAACAAAACATAATGTTATTTTTATATACAACATAACATTATATTGTATATCTGAAATATACAATTGATTCTTATATTAAAATGAAGAAAGCACGCAAAACAGAAAATGAGCAAATGATTATGAAAAAGTAATGACCAGAAAAGTAAACCCCAAACTTCACTAGTCTATGAAGAGATTTTAAAGTTATTGTAATCATATAAATCCAAGTTAAAAAAAAAAACCTTGTAATTTCACTACAACTCTCTCAGCCTAACCCAAAATGAAAACCTCTGGTGTCTGTGTGCTCTGGGGGAGTTGTAGTTTGGTGCAGTTGTTTTTGAGGAAAGTGTGCTACTGCTTAGTCATCATTTACCTTCCTGAACATAAGATCCAGAGTAACTTTTATACAGTTCCGTGGCGGACTGTGTATGTGTACCAAGTTAACTGTGGAAGTGAGTGGTTCTTGTATCTCCATTTTAATGGAGTGAAAAAGATGTACTTGACACATAGTTAGATACAACTGATCTGAAGTCCCCATGACGATAAGGGTGAAAAAGCTGAGAAAGACTTAGCTATACAACACACAAGCAAGTCTCTTATGAAAGTGAAAAATAGCAGCACACAAAATGACAATTTACATCTTGAGAAACCATAGTCAGATAGATTAAAGGATTGCCTTGGCAGAGAGATTGAGGAAGAGTAAGGGATAGAATGTTTCACTTTCATGCACTGGAGAAGGAAATGGCAACCCACTCCAGTCAGTGTTCTTGCCTGGAGAATCCCAGGGACGGGGGAGCCTCGTGGGCTGCCGTCTATGGGGTCGCACAGAGTCGGACACGACTGAAGTGACTTAGCAGCAGCAGCAGCAAGGGACAGAAGGGAATCAATAAAGCATAAAAAGATGGTAAAATTAATCAAAATTATAAGCCCTGCTCCCACATACCAACTGTGTGATTGAACCGTAATAATTGATGTGAAACCACCAAATAAGAGAAAGCTCCTCTGTTGTTACAGTAACAAAATGTGGCATGAACACATCTTTACATTAAATGGCTGTGACTAGGTGATTGTCTGATAGCTTTTATAAAACAGAATGGATCCTTAAATATAAAGAATTTTAAAAATATGAATTATTCTGCTTGGAAGAATTGTTAAACAAGCCACAATCTTTCAAAAACATTTACATGCATTCCATGAAGGCATTCCATGTAAATGTTTTTGAAAGATTGTGGCTTGTTTAACAATTCTTCCAAGCAGAATAATTCATATTTTTAAAATTCTCCAATCCTTAATGTAAAGATCTTGTGCTATAACTTTTAAAGCCATACAAATAAGAGTGCTAAACTGTGGACTTTCAAGTAGGTGTGTAAATATTTTTAATCAGTATTACTTGGAAAATAAAATATAACAACAACAGAAAATAAACCAATATGCTATTTTCTTTACCTGTTTAAAAAAAAAAAACATTTACATGCAACCTATGTTTTTGTGCTCTAAAATCACTAAAGGCTCATATATGGAACATCAATTTCTGAAATGTATATGCTGGGGAACATACCGCACAAAGGCAATTGAGATACAATTATTGAGCATAGGTTTTGAATTGGTCTCCAATAGGAAGTTTAAGAAGGGATTTGTGATTAATATTAAATTATATTTCCCCCCAAAAGAAGTATGAAACAAAGTGGACTGTTACTTCTATGCTGAGCATTCTGTACATAAATTATTTAAAATTTTCATGTCCCAGTTGAAAGAATGACAGTATTATTACTTAAGTAAAGGGGAAATTTCCTCCATGGATAGGCAATATCCACTAATAGCTATGAGCATTTGCCTTTCTTCAGTGATGAACACTGTTTAAAGGAGAATTTGATGGATGAATGTTATTAGTAATTTCTTGGCCACATAAAAAAATCATCGAGCTTTCATCATAGAGTACCAAGCAGCTTGTGTCTTTCTGTCCAGGTACTCTACTTTTGATGTTGTTAGACTCAATTTAGAGCAATTAATGCTTTCCTCATTTTATCCAGGCAACTGAAGAAGTTAATAGTTGTTACCTCATTTTAAATGATTTTTCCTACTGATTTATGGAAATTATCAAAATATATAATGATATTTACTTCAGAACTGCAAAGCAATTAGCAACATTCATCAGATATTTCACAGGATAAAATGTGTCTTGGTGATGGAAACAACTACATCATTAATTGTTCAACTAAGCTGTTCTTATTAAGAGTCAATTTGGTCTTTAAAAAGGCCAAAATACACTCAATAGTTTCACCACAGAATGTCAGAAAAACAAAAAGAGTAATTACCCAAGTCCGTGACCACAGGTAGATAAGCTCCTGTGCTGAAACTAATTGGACAGAGATGAATATTCTCTGTTTGACCTAATGTATTATTTTTTCGGTCTCATAGTTAGATATGATACTTTAAAAAATACTACTACACCAGTATAAGCCCAGTTTCATATACAATTCCTGTTGTTTTCTGCTTGCTGATTTCAAACCAAACCAAAGGAATCGGTCTAGGCTAATGTGCAGTGCTATTCTCCCCTCAAACCAGGATGAGCATGGGGTCTGGAAAGCTAGTATCAGAAAAATAGATTTTAATATCACCAGAATATTTATATGCTATTCTTAGAATTTAACAAACGAATGTAACTGCACTCTTAAATCCTCCCTCTCAAGTATGGACGAGGAGAGCAGGAAAAGGATAAATTCTGAGAGTTAGTAAAAAAAAAAAATTGTTTCCCATCGCAGATATGTGACTTTGTTTATTTTGAAGAAATGCTTGATTTAGAAGAATCATTTCTTTGGAATGTAGCATAAGCTTTTAAATATTTTAAGATCGTTGTAGAACAATTATCTTTCACAGAATTAGTCCCTTTGTTGCAATATTTGGCATTACTCCAATGGGAATTCAACCAACTAAAATGTTGTGACAAAATGATTATTTAAGCTCACTGAAAGCTTCTCTTTCTTTTTTTCTTCTTTTTTCCTTTCTTTCATTAAAGCTGAGTTATGTGTTGTACTGCAGTTTGACTCATAACCATAAAATTTAAGATGGCAGGCACTTAGGATATCTGTGGCCATTTGCATTATCACATGGTCGCCCACTACTAGGTCCAGTTCAGAAAAAATAGGAAAACAATAGGGAAACTGCATATTCTTTAAGTGCCAATTGCTATGTGTGTGTGTGAAAAATATTTTCTGCTGCTGCTGCTGCTGCTGCTGCTGCTGCTAAGTCGCTTTAGTCGTGTCCGACTCTGTGCGACCCCATAGACGGCAGCCCACCAGGCTCCCCCGTCCCTGGGATTCTCCAGGCAAGAACACTGGAGTGGGTTGCCATTTCCTTCTCCAATGCATGAAAATGAAAAATGAAAGTGAAGACGCTCAGTTGTGTCCGACTCTGTGCGACCCCATGGACTGCAGCCCACCAGGCTCCTCCATCCATGGGATTTTCCAGGCAAGAGTACTGGAATGGGGTGCCATTGCCTTCTCCGTTTCTTCTACTACCAGTTATATTATATTCAGATATTTGGTTACTACTTTTGTTAATTTTTTAAGCCAAAACATATTTTACTTTGATAAAATAATTAAGATATGTTTGCTTTAGATTACTTTTTAATAGAATACTGCATTTAAATTAAAATGTCTTGTGAATGTGACAATTTGAACATTGTGGGGAATATAGTCAATAATCGTTTAGTATCTTTCTATGGTGACAGGGAGAAGGCAATGGCAGCCCACTCCAGTACTCTTGCCTGGAAAATCCCATGGACAGAGGAGCCTGGTGGGCTGCGGTCCTTGGGGTCGCAACTGAGCGACTTCACTTTCACTTTTCCCTTTCATGCATTGGAGAAGGAAATGGCAACCCACTCCTGTGTTCTTGCCTCGAGAATCCCAGGGATGGCGGAGCCTGGTGGGCTGTTGTCTATGGGGTCACACAGAGTCGGACACAACTGAAACGACTTAGCAGCAGCAGCAGCAGCAGGTATTAACTAGACTTATTGTGGTGATCATTTTGTAATATATAAAAATATAGAATCATTATGTTCTAACACAATGTTATAGATCAATTATACTACCAGAAACAAACTCTTAGAAAATGAGATCAAATTTGTGGTTATCAGAGGTTGGGGTCAGTGGGTGGGAAATTGAGTTTAGATAGTCAAAATGTACAAACGTTCAGCTATAGCTAGAACTTAATCCTCTGCTTGAGAAATTAAGCAGGCACTATTGCACTATCTAACTTAGTCTTTTAAATCTATAATTCAGTGTCATGAGGGAATTTATATTAGGCGTGTATTGTAAAGATGCTAGTTTTATTCATTCTAAAGCCTCAGAATATATTCTTTAACCTTTGAAGAAGAACTTTTATTGGTATCCATATTTTATGGCTAGAAACTGTGAATACAAATTCCATTTACAATTTTAATTGAGGTCACAGGAAATTGAAACAGTAGAATGTGAAGATTTTCTTCAGCAAAATAAAGTTAAATGGCACCATCAAACTATGCTACTTAGGCAGGAAATGATGCATTTACCTCAAAAAGAGGGAGGGAAAGTTATTAAGAAAGTTCAGCACAAGCTTTGGGCCTATGTGGGTAACTGACATTAAAGTGGCATTAAACCCCAGGAGATAAAAGTATAGAGTTTTGCTGTCATTAGCTTGGACAAGATATTGGCTGATATAGACCTCGGTCTGGAGTCATATTATTTTGTAATTTTAAAACCTGAGAGATAGTAGCTGTAAGGGCTTTTTGCAATGGTCACCTGGAAATAACTGTCCCTGACAAGAGATTATCTGGTCTTTTCCATATGATGTTGATAATAATAATAACACCTTATAGTATTTTGCAACATTCAAATACTGTATCTCTTGCAGATAGAACCCAACCAACCTTGGGGCAAAGGTACTATTTCAAACTTTAATTTTTCAGTGGAAAAGACTGAAGTTTCAGCATGAATTGTCTATGATCGTATAGATAATAAGTGACAAAAAATATAGATCATGAATCTTGTTCCTTTGAGTCTAGGTGCTTTGCCTTTTTATTTCACTAGAGTGATTGCAAAGTGTTATCTGAAAGAATGAACTTTGACATGTTTAGACAACAGAACATATATTTTCAATAGCATCATTAGGGAAGCATGGTTAGGGAACATGGTTTTTAAAAATTTTATTGTATTTTAAGTGGAGTAAAATTGCTTTAAAATGTGTTAGTTTCTGCTGTATAACAATGTGATTCAGCTTTATGTGTATATATAGCCCCTCCATGACACCCCACTCCAGTACTCTTGCCTGGAAAATCCCATGGGCGGAGGAGCCTGGTAGGCTGCAGTCCATGGGGTCGCTAAGAGTCAGACATGACTGAGCAATTTTGCTTTCTTTTTTCACCTTCATGCATTGGAGAAGGAAATGGCAACCCACTCCAGTGTTCTTGCCTGGAGAATCCCAGGGACGGGGGAGCCTGGTGGGCTGCCGTCTATGGGGTCGCACAGAGTCAGACACGACTGAAGCGACTTAGCAGCAGCAGCAGCAGCAGCATAGACCCTCCTTCTTGAGTCTCCTTCCCCTCACCATCCCACCATCACAGACAGCAGGCTGAGCTCCCTGTGTTACATGCAGCTTTCCACTAGCTGTTGGTTTTACTCATGCTAGTGTATATACATAAAAGCTACTCTCTCAGTTCATTCCACACTCTCCTCCCCTGCTGTGTCCACAAGTTCATTCTTTACATTTGCTTCTCTGTTCCTGCCCCACAAATAGATTCATCAGTAGTTGAAACTTGCTTTGAAATGGAAGTTGTGGCCATGTGAGGTCAGATTTTGATAGCAACACTTAAGAGTTGAGTGACAAGCATTTGTCAATGTCTTTTCTAAATTGTGGTTTGCCTCTTTATGAAATAATAATAAATACTAGCTCCATTTGTTTCTCAGGATCATTAGGAAGTTCAAGAATAATATCTGTTTTGTTAAGAGATATAATATCTGTACCTGCATGCAGATATATGCTAAAAATTACTCCATGAAGATACGTCTGCAGACTTCACCTTTTGTTTGGACGTCTAGATATTCAGTAAACAGCACTGTTGTATTGATAAGGAATCACGGTTAAAATCTGTAAAAATGCCTTCAGGAATACAGAAATGATGCTGCTTCTCCCTCACCCATGCTCTTCTTCACTTCCAAGTCTCTCAAAACTTATATCACTTTAATTTTTTAGAGATTTATATAAGAATCCCTTTTGATAACATTTTAGATGATTTTGATAATGCGTCTCAATGACACTATTGGTGTCTAACCCAGGATTCTTGAGGATCCCTTTTAACTGCAGCTGCAGGGGCTGCTATGGGCTCTACTTTCTGCAGCCTTCTCTGGAGCTGCCTCACTTACTAGGGGGAAGATCCCCTGGAGGAGGGCACAACACCCCACTCCGGTATTCTTGCTGGGAGAATCCCATGGAGAGAGGAGCCTGGCAGGCTATGGTCCATAGGGTCGCAAAGAGTCAGAGAAGACTGAAGGGACAGCACGCACACACGCACTTGTTAGGAGACCAGAAGTTTTCTGACTGTGCTGGGCTGCAAAAGCCCTTGCTTTAGGGAGAGAGACTCTGTAGTGAAATGTGTGGGATCAGCCTCCCCTGAAATCACACCCTCAACTTCTCTTCTTCCCTTTCCTAACGCAGCTGCATTCACACTCCTCCTGAGAACACGCCCTTGATACATCCAGCTTTGGCATAGGAATCTCAGCCTTGGGCTCTTCTAGAAACTTGAAGTAAAACGGACTCTGAGCCCTGCTCCTTAACTCAAAGCTGCTTAAGGAGTGACATTTTAGGTGGTTTTCAGCAACATTTGTTTATCACAAGGCCAAACTTTGGTAGGAAGTAAAAAGAAGAACTGATTAAGAATGCAGATGCAGATTAAGAATGAAAACTTGAGAGGAGCATCTCTGCTTCACAGTTCTGCATCAGTTCAGTTCAGTTCAGTCGCTCAGTCATGTCCAACTGTTTGCGACCCCATGAATCGCAGCACGCCAGGCTTCCCCGTCCATCACCAACTCCCGGGGTTCACTCAGACTCACGTCCATCGAATCAGTTCTGCATAGGCTAAAGCAAAATGTAGAGTTCCTAGGTTGTGTTGCTGAGATTAAAATGAATCTTTATTTAAACATTATAGATAGAATGGGCCACTCAGCCTTACAAATAATCGCTGTAGATTTAAAGCAGAATTTCTAAGTTTTGACTGTCCTTTCCTCCTTTAAAATTATCATTTAAAATGCATTCTCCTGTATGCATTTTTCATTTCTGCCTTTTCTTGTCTTTTTATGTTCTAATGTCTGGTAACCATAGATATGCATGACCTTGTTTTCAGTGTAGAAATAGTTCATTCATGCACACATTTTGGCTTTTGGCCTGGGAGCAATGATGGATGTTTGTCCACCCCAAGAAACAATATCCACCTTTGGAGGGAGTAATGGTATGTATAATTCTATAATTACAGTGTTGCCACATCTTGTAACAGTAACAATAAAACACTCATTCCTGACTTTGTTTCCATGACCCCAGACTACTTGTGGCCATGCTTCCTGTTTTGCCTTTACTCCTAATCCTCAACTTGTCTCCAAGTCGTCCACTCAGCAGTATCTCAAATCTCCTGCTTGACATCACCATCAGAACTGCACCTGGTCACCTGCTTGTATTGTCCTCACATATTGCAGGAAGTCATGTTAGGAGATCTCCCTCAAATCCTAATAGTTACAATGACTCAATTGTATCAGATATACTTACTCTAATGCTTCTCACTCCTATTTATTTATTCAATGCAGATGATTGGATACTGGCTAAAGTCCTATGAGAGGGCAGAGTAAATCAGAGTTGGTGTCTTATCATATGGGATGTAAACGCAGGGAAAAAAATCTTCAGCAAAGGATAGATTGGTTGTCTCATGGGGAGCAAGATGGTGAGGGATCCTAGCTTTGCTTCACTGTTCCTTTGTACTATAATTTCCTTGGCACTTTCTATTTAATCGTTCAATCTGCAACATCATTCTGGAGGCAGATATTATCATCTCCATTTTAAGATAAGAAAATTGGTTTCAGAAGGCTTACATAATTTATGAGATAGTGTTGTCAACATTTCAAACCCAGATTTGTCTCACTCAAAAACATGGTTATTGTTATTATGTAACTGACTGTACAAATGTTTCTGGTCCAGACATTTGAGTTGCTTATTCTCTTGACATAGCAAGAGTTAGTAGCTGAAAAATATAGGCTTCATACAAAGGCTCCTTAATCACCCCTACAACCTCTCATGCCTTTTTTCTTTTTTTCTACACTTTTTTTGGATCTTGATGTAGGGTTAAGGAAGTAGTATGAATGTTCTACTAATAATTTATTCACTTTACAGAGTATCTTTTCTTCTCTCACCCATTCTTCTGTAGACTTACTCCCTCCCACCCCAGTTTTAATTGATTTTTTCTCCTTTCTTTTTCTCTAAGTGACAGTACAAGAATTTGTTTCAGTAAAGGACATTTAGTTTTGAACTAGTCATCTTTTTTGTCATTTGTTTCAAGCATTGTCAGTGCCTTTATATTTTTAACTCTGCAAAGACTAACGTTAGTCTTTGAGTAATTAGTTCAGTTGCTCAGTCATGTTTGACTCTTTGCAACCCCATGGACTGCAGCACAACAGGCTTCCCTGTCCATCACCAACTCCCAGAGCTTGCTCAAACTCACACCCATCAAGTCTGTGATACATTCAACCACCCCATCCTCTGTCGTCCCCTTCTCCTCCTGCCTTCAATCTTTCCCCGCGTCAGGGTTTTTTCAATGAGTCAGTTCTTCGCATCAGGTGGCCAAAGTATTAGAGTTTCAGCTTCAGCATCAGTCCTTCCAATAAATATTCAGGGCTGACTCTACAAAAGCAGAGATGTACTGTAATATCCCCGCTTGCTTGGAATTGTTCTGGCTCATAAAGAAATGCTGTATGTCGTGTTCTTCTGCTAGTCTGCAATTTTTTGATATATACAATATGTGCCTGCAATCCACCTCATGGGAGAGTGAAAGAGTAGTTTGATCACAGATATTATAGCTACTAGGATAGCTCTTAGAAAATAAATAATTAAAAGCAAAATGTGGCTGTTTGAAAACAAGAAGAAATATTGCAGTTATTGGATACAGTAATTTGAAAATAAAGCACTAAATTATAATTGCTAGTGGGAGAAAGAAATCAGATTTTCCCTGGATATGCAGAAAACATCCACTGTGGAGTTTGTCATGTAAGTGTTTTAGGCTAAACTCTCATAAAATAAAGTTGATTCAATACTCATAAGTCAAAATATTTTGTAATTTTAAAAGGTGGCAATTTCTTGTTGTATAAGGAATAAGTCCATGCTAATGATCAGACTTGCTTCAAGTAGAATAAAGTTACAATGAAGGCATTAAAAAGCGATATAAAGACATTATACAATTCAAAATAAGATTTCATCAGGAGGAATACTTTGAGTCAATCTAGAGCAAGATACTTAAACATCGTAATGTTATAGATTATCTAAAATAGAGATACTATAGAGAATCTAACCTTGCTGGCTTGTTTGGGGGTACAGGGGTTGAAATATATATAAAACACATTGCATAGTGCTAGTGAGACTTTTTAAGTGTTAAACTAGTGCTATTATGATCATCATCTGAAAACTTTATGATTGGAATAAACACTGATTTGTTTATCATCTCCCAATGTTTAGATTTGAATATTTTTGCATACAAAGTGTTACACTGAAAAGGTTTTTTTTTAATATAAAATTTCAAAATTCTTAGTTTCTTTTGAGTGAAAACTAAGGAATATTCATTGAGAGATAGTTTTACTCTCTAATAGAAAAAGTATATCATTTGTGAGCATCAAGAGATATGGGTTGAAGTGTGATCTCTAGTTTTCTAGCCCGTTGGAGCAGTTTCACACCATTACCTTCATGGGTTATGAGCCTGTCACATATCCGTTAGTGCCCTTACCAAAGACAAAACAAGAAATTATTTCCACAGTTTATTCAGTGAAAACTCACAGGAATTTCCAGATGGAATATCAAGACTCTGCTGGGGAAAGGAAAGTTTTTATTTGGGGCATTTAGAAAACTTTAAAGAGGGGAAAAAAACAACTGAGAAACTTATGATCTGGATAGGGTCCCTAGTTCTAGAAAATACGAAAAAACTACATGAGTTATGGTCTGTCAAGATGGAGATGTTACTAAAATCTTTTTTTTTTTTTTTACATTTTTTGTTTTTAAATTTATTTATTTTATATTGAAGGATAATTGCTTTACAGAAGTTCACTATTTTCTGTCAAACATCAACATGAAGCTTTTAAGAATCTTACACAATTGAAGATCTGTTAAAATTCTTCATTTATATTATAGTATTTTTTTTTGTTTCTATTGTTATAGATCTATAAAACCAAATTTCCAGTTTGAAGTAATAGATGTGTACAAACATAAATCAAGAAAGTAAATAACTGTTCATGAAGCACAGATACATAGCTGACCTATCAAAATACATAGTCTTTAGACAGGTAAATTCTGTAACTGAACCCACTAATTTCTTTTTGACCAAATTCAAATAAGACTTCAAATTCAAAAAACACCTTATTTGAAAGAGTCCCTGTGCTATATAGTAGGTTCTCATTGTTATGTATTTTATACATAGTAGTGTATACATGTCAATCCCAATGTCCCAACTCATCTAAGCCTTCTTCACTTCCTTAGTATCCATACATCTGTTCTGTAGTCTGTGTCTCTATTTCTACTTGTAAATAAGATAATCTATACCATTTTTTTTCAGATTCTGCATATATGCAACAATATACACATTAATTAGTATGTATATTGTATATATTTTGTATGTATATTGTATATACATACATATATACTATATATATATATATAGTATATATAGTATATATTTTCTTTTCTCTGACACTGTATGGCAGTCTCTAGGTCCATCCACATCTCCACAAATGACCCAATTTCATTTCTTTTTATGGTTGAGTAATATTCCGTGGTATATATGTTATCACATCTTCTTTTGTTTCCATTCCTCTGTTGATTGCATATACTTTCAACACACCTCAAATGGCAGTTGTCCGTTTAGTTAATCACTGCTTTTATGTATAGGTGTGTAACATCAATGGGCATCCCTGATGGCTCTGTGGTTAAAAGTCCACCTGCAATGCAGGACAGATGGAGTTGATCCCTGGTCAAGATCTCCTGGAAAAGGAAATGGCAACCCACTCTGGTTTTCTCACCTGGGAAAGTCCAAGGACAGAGGAGCCTGGGAAGCTACAGTCCATGGGGTCACAAGAGAGTCAAACATGACTTATCCAATAAATAATAGCAAACATGTAACATCTATATACTGTCTAGTTTTTGTTGTCCTTGTTTAGTTAGCAGTGACCAAAGGGTCTCATATGTTTATAATTTCTCAGTACATTTTCTGCTTGTATATTTGTTTGTGCTTTCCTGCTGTTAAGGAAGCTGCAATATATGCACTGTGCTACTACATAGAGAGTACTGTCCCGTGCGATATTGTAAGAGGCAGGAATGTCCACAGGAATGGTTCTGAGCCAAGAGACAGGCTCTCACAAACACACAGTTTCCTAGAGGTCTCAGCTCATGGGGATTTTGTCACTGTGAGATTTCACCACTTTTATGAACAGTATTTTGTGGATTTCTTCATCCTACCCTGTGAAGAAAGTCATTTGAAGGCTGGAATGACCATGGTCAGAATCAGAAGGTAACACTGGGCAAGGCATTGTCCCGTCAATAGGTCCTGCCCCTAGAGAGACAGGAGATGCAGGACTGAGTCCCTGAGTGTTGGTCAAGTTTGTGTGGGCACCTCAATCAAAGCACAGTGAAGGATCAGGATAAAAGTGGAAATCAGCCATATCTGTGGATTCTTCCTCTAACAAATGTTGGTGGAGAGCAATGATTAGAAATGAAATGAAACAATTAAGTTAAAATGACACATAAAAGAATGAAACTAGAACTAGCATCATACACAAAAACAAACTCAAAATAGATTAGAGATCTAACTGTAAGACCAAAAATAATAAAACTCTTAGAGGAAAACTTAGGCAGAACACTCTTTTACATAAATCACAGGAAATCCTCTATGACCTACCTTGTAGAGTAATGGAAATAAAATAAAAAATAAACAAATGGGACCTAATTAAACTTAAAAGCTTTTGCACGATGAAGGAAACTATAAACAAGGTGAAAGACAACCCTCAGAATGGGTGAAAATATTAGCAAATGAAACAACTGACAAAGGGTTAATCTCCAAAATATTCAAGCAGCTCATGCAGCTAAATAAAAGAAAAACAAACAACCCAATCAAAAAGTAGGCAGAAGAACTAAATAGACATTTCTCCAAAGAAGATATACAGATGGCTAACACATGAAAAGATGCTCAACATTATTCATTATTAAAGAAATGGAAATCAAAACTTCAGTAAGGTATCACTTTACATGGGTCAGAATGGCCATCATCAAAAAATCTACAAACAATAAATGCTGAAGATGTTGTGGAGAAAAGTGAACGCTCTTGCACTGTTGGTGGGAATGTAAATTGTTACAGCCACTATGGAGAACAGCATGGAGATGTCTTAAAAGACTGGGAATAAAACTACCATATGACCACCTAACAATACCAGTGCTTGGCATACACCCTGAGAAAACCATAATTGAAAAAGACATGTACCCCTATGTTCATCTTGGCACTATTTACAATAGCTAGGAGATGGAAGCAGCCTATATGTCTATCAACAGATGAATGGATAAAGAAGTTGTGGTACAAATATACAACGGAATGTTAGCCATTAAAAATAACACATTTGAGTCAGTTTTAATAAGGTGGATGAAACTGGAGCCTATTATACAGGGTGAAGTAAGTCAAAAAGTGAACAATGAACATTGTATACTAACACATATATATATGGAATCTTGAAGCATGGTACTGATGAACCTATCTGCAGGGTAGCAATGGAGACATTGACATAGAGAAGACTCGTGGACATGGCAGGGGAAGGAGAGGGTGGGAGCAGCATTGAAGCATATACATTACCCTATGTGAAATTACATAGCCAGTGGGAATTTGTTGTGTGATGCAGGGAGCTCAAATCCAGTGCTCTGTGACAACCTAGAGGGGTGGGATGGGGTGGGAGGTGGGGAGGAGGTTCAAGAGGGAAGGGACATATGTATTCCTGTGACTGATTCCTGTTGGTCTGTGTCAGGAGCCAATACAATATCGTGGAGTGATTATCCTCCAATTAAAAATAAATAAATTTAAAAATGACAATCAAGTGAGAAAGAGAGCAATTTTCCTTTTTTTTCTTCCTGGCCTACTTTTGTAGGTGAAGATAAATTTTCTCTTCACTTTTTCATCTTTTATTTTCTCTTCTCTCTTTAAGAATTCCAACTCTTAAACATCTACCCCACCTGTGCAGACTACCTGTACCATTTCCTTTTCCATTCTCCCAATAAAATACCCATTTTCTTATCCCTAGAACTGTTACATCCTCAGCAGAGCTCTAAAATTTTATAATTGGGATTATGTTTTTAGAAAGTAAATACATGTTTGCAAGTCTTGTCACACTGTTGCCTTTAGAGATTACTTGTGGTGACAGAGTGGCAGCATCTAATGGGCTTAGAGTTACTTTAAGGTTTAAATTTTGAACAGTTCTTAGCATAATGCCTTGTGTTCAGTGTATCAACTGGCGGGTGATATGTAACTGCATGCATTAATTGATACTTTTCTTTTCCAAGAATTAAGTAAATATCACCCGGAGAATAAAACTTTGTAGCTATTATGAATATCTTCATTCTTATAACTTTAAAAAAAATTAAAAATATTAACTTTTAAAAGGCAAAGATCAAAGTATTTTCATATGTATTAAAGGTATGAAATAGAAACAATTTTTTATGGTTAGAAAGACACAATTTTTAAAAATTTATGTTAGAGCAGAGTTAACTAAATAGAGATTTTGCTTTACAATTTTTAAAATATTTCTATGTGAAAAGAATATAATAATTAAATTATAAAAGACAAAAACTCATTTTATGATTGCTCTGAAATACCAATGCTTTCTTTTCTTATAGTAAATGCCAGCAAACATGTAAGAAGTTCCTTAGTACAAAGTGCTGGTATCTGTTTATTATGCAATGGTAGGAAGTGCCAAGAAAACACAAATTAACAGTGTTTTCCATGAGTGAACAAAGGATTATACCTCCACTGATTCATCAGAGGTGAACAAAATATGTATTAAAAAGGTGTCCCTTCCTTTCAGGCCAACACAGCCCCGTGTCTTCAAGAGCTGAGCAAGGGTGGACTTCAGCCCACAGTCACTGCCTCAGACTAGTCCTTGTGCAGGCTACTGGTGCTTACCAGTTAAAGGCATCCCTGATGACTTTTGTGGATCACCTATGCATGTCTTAGGAGTTACAGAGCATCAGAAGTATTCCCTCCTCTACCTGCACTTTCCATTTTTACATTCATGTTCAGATTTTCTAGGCAAAATGTGGAATGGTATGGATTGTAATTATTTCTTTTTACACAGCCTAACACTATCTTCACAACCCTGAGGATTCAACCTATTGCTATTTTTCTAAATTGGTTTCTTCTATGGGCTGGTAGCACTCCAGTACTCTTGCCTGGAAACTCCCATGGACAGAGGAGCCTGGTAGGCTGCAGTCCATGGGGTGGCTAAGAGTCGGACACAACTGAGTGACTTCACTTTTACTTTTCACTTTGATGCATTGGAGAAGGAAATGGCAACCCACTCCAGTGTTCTTGCCTGGAGAATCCCAGGGACGGGGGAGCCTGGTGGGCTGCCGTCTATGGGGTCGCACAGAGTTGGACATGACTGAAGTGACTTAGCATGGGCTGGTAGCTGTAATATTTGTGAAAAAATTTATTATTTTTCCTAAATGAATTGTGACACCCTTTAGTTCTTCAAAATTTAACTTCTCTTGGAGATTTGGGAGAGAGGCTTTAAGAGACTCTCAGAAAAAGAACCGAAAATTAGGAATCAGCTCTTTAGAAAGTAGCACACATTGCTAAAACCTATTGGCATTGGTTTTACTCCTTTCTTGCGTCCCGGTCTCCAGGTCTGACTTTAACTGTTGCATACTAAACTCTCTCTTTATTGACTATGCCAAAGCCTTTGACTGTGTGGATCACAATAAACTGTGGGAAATTCTTCAAGAGATGGGAATACCAGACCACCTGACCTGCCTCTTGAGAAACCTATATGCAGGTCAGGAAGCAACAGTTAGAACTGGACATGGAACAACAGACTGGTTCTAAATAGGAAAAGGAGTATGTCAAGGCTGTATATTGTCACCCTGCTTATTTAACTTATATGCAGAGTACATCATGAGAAATGCTGGACTGGAAGAAACACAAGCTGGAATCAAGATTGCTGGGAGAAATATGAATAACCTCAGATATGCAGATGACACCACCCTTATGGCAGAAAGTTAGGAGGAACTAAAAAGCCTCTTCATGAAAGTGAAAATGGAGAGTGAAAAAGTTGGCTTAAAGCTCAACATTCAGAAAATGAAGATCATGGCATCCGGTCCCATCACTTCATGGGAAATAGATGGGGAAACAGTGGAAACAGTGTCAGACTTTTTTTTTGGGGGGGCTCCAAAATCACTGCAGATGGTGACTGCAGCCATGAAATTAAAAGACACTTACTCCTTGGAAGGAAAGTTATGTCCAACCTAGATAGCATATTCAAAAGCAGAGACATTACTTTGCCAACAATGGTCCGGCTAGTCAAGGCTATGGTTTTTCCCGTGGTCATGTATGGATGTGAGAGTTGGACTGTGAAGAAGGCTGAGCACCGAAGAATTGATGCTTTTGAAGTGTGGTGTTGGAGAAGACTCTTGAGAGTCCCTTGGACTGCAAGGAGATTCAACCAGTCCATTCTGAAGGAGATCAACCCTGGGATTTCTTTGGAAGGAATGATGCTAAAGCTGAAACTCCAGTACTTTGGCCACCTCATGCAAAGAGTTGACTCATTGGAAAAGACTCTGATGCTGGGAGGAGGGAGAAGGAGACGATAGAGAATGAGATGGCTGGATGGCATCACTGACTCGATGGACTTGAGTCTGAGTGAACTCCGGGAGTTGGTGATGGACAGAGAGGCCTGGCGTGCTGCGATTCATGGGGTTGCAGAGAATCGGACACAACTGAGCGACTTATCTGAACTGAACTAAACTCTCTCAGTTTCTTAGTTTGGTATTTGCTGCAACTTGTCTCATGATTGCTACAGAATAACTCTGTGCTACTCTGCCATTTACAAAGCTCAAATTAAACAACTGATTCTAGTAAAATACTTTTCTGTCCTTCTTGGGCTAATGTGTTAGTATTTATTCCCGAGACTATCCCATTTCTGACGTCAGAGCAAACTGTTTCAGGTAACCAGATTTCCCTTTATTTTTGCTAGTGTTAGTGACCAGACAGAATCAACGCATGACATGTTTTGATTCTCCTGCATTAGAAAGCCTGTCATTCCTTAATAAAATGGAATTTGATCAATTTGAAAAATATAATTATGAAGAAATTCTGTTCTACTCTTGCTATTACAAAATTCTACAAGCTGATTTTACTTGACATAATCTTATCTAATATTTTCAACCAAAAATTGTAACAGATGGGTAGGTATCTTTCATATTGTTAAAGGAGAAAAGATCAGGTTAAGAACTGGGTCATGTATTCATCATTGCAAAGTTCAAGTTATAGAGTGAGCATCTAACAAGTTTCTGTGGAATTGAAGTTCTTTTCCATGTTCTAGATTATAGTTTCATGCACAAGTATGGTGTACACCGAGGAACAGAAAATAGGAATCCTGCCTTAAAATACCTAGACATTCCCCCAGAAAACTCTTAGGCCTTAAATTCTGAATAGGTTATACTGTGACATTCAGGCAAGGATAATCTGCCCAAACTCAAAAAGTCATGTGTGAATGTATGTGTACCTGTGGGGGTGTATAATATTTTGAGATTATATACCATATTTTTATTTATTTATTTAAAAAAATTTTTTTTAATTTTATTTTATTTTTAAACTTTACAATATTGTATTAGTTTTGCCAAACATTGAAATGAATCCACCACAGGTATACCTGTGCTCCTCATCCTGAAACCTCCTCCCTCCTCCCTCCTCCCTCCCCATACCCTCCCTCTGGGTCGTCCCAGTGGACCAGCCCCAAGCATCCAGTATCGTGCATCGAACCTGGACTGGCAACTCGCCTCATACATGATATTATACATGTTTCAATGCCATTCTCCCAAATCTCCCCACCCTCTCCCTCTCCCACAGATTAAGAAATATGTCAAAGAAACAGAAATTATTTTCATGCTGGCATATACAAAATGTGTAATAATGATGAAAATATTCCTACTCAATCTTCAAGAATATGGGAAAGCCTTATGTATTTATTTGTTCTTAGATGTGATCTTCATTCCCTGATCAGGATTGAATTTGTGTCCCCTGCCGTGAAAATGAGGGACCTTAACCACCGGACGGCCATGGAAGTCCCAAGCCTTATTTGGATAAATAACTTAGAACTTAATTAGGAAATAGTGACGGATCTGTGGGACTGGGTCTAGGAAGGTTTTGTATTGCCTTGTTACAGAGAGAATGAGATAGGGAGTGATTTGGATGGCAACTTGGAAGGGATCGGGTGAACAGGAATGGGCAGGAATGCAGTGCATTTAATGGTGTGCATTTACTTTGGGATGCAGCCTACTGGCTCATTAGTCCAGAGAGGAAAATCTTAACGCCATGCTATTTTTTTTTCCTTGAAAACCATAGAAACAAAAACATTTGCCTTAATTTTAAATATCAATTTAATTTTAGTTTTTGCTGGTTTTAGATGCTCATTTTCTCTGAATTCATTTTACTGACATTTTGCTTCTTTGCCTCATAGAGTTTAGGAGAAGATCTGAAGACACTAAATCAGCTATTAACAACCATCCAGGACTTAGGAATGAAACAGGAAGCAAAGAAACACTCGACAAGTTATATTTAAGCTTGAGTGAAGTCTATAGTATGGGCCACTCTTTAAGGGGCAGCTAAATTTTTACATGAAATAGGATGGTGTGACTATTCTGTAAACCAGAACTATAATATTTAATATTGTTATCACAACAAGGAATAAACAATTGCTTAAGGAAATGGGTGATCCTGGTTCTCCGAGCTACAGTGCTGACTCAGTCATGCAGAACTAATTTCCTGGCGGTCTCTGAATGCACATAAAGCTGCTCTGTAGCTGCCGCTGACAATGAACTAGTGACTGGAAAAAGGAATCTTAAACACAGTCACATCTCCTCACTGTTAAAATCCTGTTCACAAAGTGGCCTGATCTAATATGCTGCATGACAGGAATAGCATTTTTTAAAAATGGCTAAACAGTATACAAAATTTCTCATCTTCCTTTTTGGGGAGTGTTGCTAGGCAACTATATCATTTATATATATTTATTCCTCAGAGCACCAAAAGTATGTTCTGGCTATTTTTTTTTTCCAATGAATACTTAAATGTTGAAAAGTTTGCTGGATACATGATTTTATAGTAAATATTTGCCATGACATCTTAAATGAGACAATTGTTTAAATTTAGAATGACTTTTTTTAAAGTCCTAAAACAATTTACGTAGAGAATTTTATAGGAAGAGTGCTAATATCTGATATGTAAAAGAAATACATCACTTTCACCAACTTGTAACCGAATTACAAAGGTTGACTTGCTAATTAGTGTTTATCGATTGGGATGCATCACATGACTGAGTTTGTTTAAAGTGCAAATATGAGAGCCACACTGATTTCTCAGACTTTACTACTTGGCAGAAAACAAAGCTGAAAGTTGCATCATCCAGTCACCCCATGTGGGTTTTGCAAGGGATGGATTGTACTGGCGATCCTCCTGGGCACATAACAAGACTTTACCGCCCTCTAGTAGTTACAGGGTTTCCCATGTTCATTTGACAAATTGGTTGTATTTATGAATTTAGAGATATCTGAGAGAAACATAGCTTCAGTATCTAAGAGGGAAGATTAAATGTGTTAGATGTGAAGATAAGACTAGATAACTTTTTTTATCATTCTCATCGGAGTTAAGCTTTAATGTAAAATTCAATTAGGATATAGTCATATTGGCTTTATCTTTCTTATCTTATTTGATTTACCTTTTCATCATGTGTGGTACCTTCTAGTCAACATCAATTTTTGAAACAAATTTAATATGAAGAAATAGGTTCATTTATGTATTAGAAAATATGGTTTAGAATAAAACAAGTTGGGGTTATAAATACACAATTGATTACAGCAGATTTATTAAATCCAAAATATGTGTTTAACATCTTTATTAAATTGGTTATTAATTTTAAGCATGAATAAAAAATACTTTCACTTAATTTAAAAATACTAGGGCTTATTAACTTAATAATATACTCATCAGAGTATTTTTTCAATCTATAAAGCCCTGGAAACTTGGAATTAAAAGGAATCTTCTTATCTAGTCCTATAATTCAGGAGAATTTAAAAATTTTTAAGTGTGTGAATTTATAAACTGAAAATATTTGTTATTAATGTTTAATTCTAACAAATATAGTTTGCATTTTGGAAATACTATATTTGAGGCTGTTTGTATTTGTATTCCTGTTTATAACCATTTTTCTGATAACATTTTGTGGAAAAATTAAAGACATATTTTCTATTTGGGAAGATCAAAATATATATATATCGACATTTTTCCTTATTTGTTATGTTATATAGGGCTACAGTCCATGGCGTCAGAAAGAGTCAGACATGACTGAATGACTTTCTCTTCGCTTATAGTCCTATTTTTCTTCATATTTCTACTAGATCTCTCATAGAATGATTACTAGATTTTTAGTTTTTATACACTGAGGGCATTCCTCTCAAATTTAGTATTTTTTTTTCTAACAGTTTTCTATCTATGTTTTGTTGTATGTTGTTCAATGAGTAGAGGACTATCTATGTTATGCTTTCATTACGCATTTAGCTTTCATTAACATGTTTGTTACAATTCTGCTTTTCGTGTAAATTCTTGATATAATATTCCAAAGTTTACTTGTTTTCTTTGTAAACTTTTCACTTCTGTTTTCTTTAAACATTTTAATATTGTGGTCCTTTTGTGAGTGCTAGTAGTGGACTCTGTTACTGTTTCGTGTTTTAATTAATTAGTTAATGTACTTTTTATTTCTTAGCCATGCTGCCAGCATGCCATATGGGATCTTAGTTCCCTGAACAGAGATCAAACTCACAACCCTGCAGTGAAAGCTTAGTGTTAACCACTGGACCAACAGGGAAGTCCCACCTCTGTTACTCTTCATCTCTCTTTTTCCTGAAGTCTTCCTCTCCTGCTTGTGAGGCTATGATGAACTCGACCTTTACTTTGTGAATCCCACATACCCGGCTACAGTGCTCAGTTCAAAAAGGATTTGTAGCCATCGTTGGGCTGATCAGAGATCTGCTGTTGCTAATTATGTATTCATATGAAAATAGGATCACTACAGTTCAGTCACTCAGTTGGGTCCGACTCTTTGTGACCCCATGGACTGCAGCGTGCCAGGCCTCCTTGTCCATCATCAACTCCCAGAGTTTACTCAAACTCATGTCCACTGAGTTGGTGATGTCATCCAACCATCTCATCCTCTGTCGTCCTCTTCTCCTGCCTTCAATCTTTCCCAACATCAGGGTCTTTTCAAATGAGTCAGGTCTTCGCATCAGGTGGCCAAATTATTGGAGTTTCAGCTTCAGCATCAGTCCTTCAATGAATATTTAGGACTGCTTTCCTTTTGGATGGACTGGTTGGAACTCCTTGAAGTCCAAGGGATTCTGAAGAGTCTTCTCCAACGCCACGTTTCAAAAGCATCAATTTTTCAGCACCCAGCTTTATTCACAGTCCAACTCTCACATCCATACATGACCACTGGAAAAACCATAGCCTTGACTAGACGGACTTTTGTTGGCAAAGTAATGTCTCTGCTTTTCAACATACTATCTAGGTTGGTCATAACTTTCCTTCCAAGGAGTAAGTGTCTTTTAATTTCATGGCTGCAGTCACCATCTACAGTGATTTTGGAGCCCCACCCCCCCCAAAAAAAGATCTCTCACTGTTTCCATTGTTTCCCCATCTATTTGCTTTGAAGTGATGAGGCCAGATGCTATGATCTTAGTTTTCTGAATGTTGAGTTTTAAGCCAACTTTTTCACTCTCCTCTTTCACTTTCATCAAGAGGCTTTTTAGTTCTTCTTCGCTTTCTGCCATAAGTGTGTTGTCATCTGCATTACTGACGTTATTGATATTTCTCCAAGTAGTCTTGATTCCAGCTTCAACCAGTCCAGCATTTCTTATGATGTACTCTGCATATAAGTTGAAAAAGCAGGGTGACAATATATAGCCTTGAGGTACTCTTTTCCCGATTTGGAACCAGTCTGTTGTTCCACGTCCAGTTCTAACTGTTGCTTCTTGATCTGCATACAGATTACCCAGGAGGCAGGTCAGGTGGTCTGGTATTCCCATCTCTTTCAGAATTTTCCACAGTTTCTTGTGATCCACACAGTCAAAGGCTTTGGCATAGTCAATAAAGCAGAAATAGATGTTTCTCTGGAACTCTCTTGCTTTTTCGATAATCCAATGGGTGTTGGCAATTTGATCTCTGGATCCTCTACCTTGTGTAAATCCAGCTTGAACATCTGGAAGTTCACAGTTCATGTACTGTTGATGCTTGGTTTGGAAAATTTTGAGCATTACTTTGATAGCATGTGAGATGAGTGCAGTTGTGTGTGGTAGTTTGAGCATTCTTTGGCATTGCCTTTCTTTGGGATTGGAATGAAAACTGACCTTTTCCAGTACAGTAGCCATTGCTGAGTTTTCCAAATTTGCTGACATGTTGAGTGCAGCACTTTTACAGCATCATCTTTTAAGTTTTGAAATAGCTCAACTGGAATTCCATCACCTCCACTAGCTTTGTTCATAGTGATGCTTCCTAAGGCCCACTTGACTTTGTATTTCTGGACATCTGGCTCTAGGTGAGTGATCACACCATCTTGATTATCTGGGTCATGACGATCTTTTTTGTAAAGTTCTTCTGTGTATTCTTACCACCTCTTTTTAATATCTTATGCTTCTATTAGGTCCATCCCATTTCTGTCCTTTATCAAGCCCATCTTTGCATGAAATGTCCCCTTGGTATCTTTAATTTTCTTGAAGAGATCTCTAGTGTTTCCCATTGTATTGCTTTCCTCTATTTCTTTGCATTGATCACTGAGGTAGGCATTCTTATCTCTCCTCGCTATTCTTTGGAATTCTGCATTCAAATGGGTATATCTTTCCTTTTCTCCTTTGCCTTTCGCTTGTCTTCTTTTCTCAGCTATTTTTATGGCCTCCTCAGACAACTATTTTGCCTTTTTACATTTCTTTTTCTTGGGGATGGTCTTGATCCCTGCCTCCTGTACAATGTCACGAACCTCTGTCCATAGTTCTCCAGGCACTCTATCAGATCTAATCCCTTGAATCTATTTGTCACTTCCACTGTATAATTGTAAGGGATTTGATTTAGGTCATACCTGATTGGTCTACTGGTTTTCCTTACTTTCTTGAATTTAAGTCTGAACTTGGTAATAAGGAATTAATGATCTGAGCCATAGTCAGCTCCCAGTCTTGTTTTTGATGATATAGAGCTTCTCCATCTTTGACTGCAAAGAATATAATCAGTCTCATTTCTGTATTGACCATCTGGTTATGTCCCTGTGTAGAATCTTCTCGTGTTGTTGGAAAAGGGTGTTTGCTATGACCATTGCATTCTTTTGGCAAAACTCTTAGCCTTTGCCCTGCTTCATTTTGTACTCCAAGGCCAGATTTGCCTTTACTCCAGGTATCTCTTGACCTCCTACTTTTGCATTCAAGTCCCCTAAAATGAAAAGGACATCTTTTTTGGGTGTTAGTTCTAGAAGATCTTGTAGGTCTTCATAGAACCATTCAACTTCAGCTTCTTCAGCATTACTGGTCGGGGCATAAATTTGGATTACCGTGATACTGAATGGTTTGCCTTGGAAATGAACAGAGATCATTCTATCATTTTTGAGAGTGCATTCAACTACTGAATTTCAGACTCTTTTGTTGATCCTCATAGCTACTCCATTTCTTCTAAGGGATTCTTGCCCACAGTAGTAGATATAATGGTCATCTGAGTTAAATTCACCCATTCTGGTCCATTTTAGTTCTCTGATTCCTAAAATGTCGATATTCACACTTGCCATCTCCTGTTTGACCACTTCCAGTTTGCCTTAAATTATGGACCGAACATTCCAGGTTCCTATGCAATATTGCTCTTTACTTCCATCACCAGTCACATCCACAACTGGGTGTTAATTTTGCTTTGGCCCCGTCTCTTCACTCTTTTTGGAGTTATTTCTCCACTGATTTCCAGTAGCATATTGGACACCTACAGACCTGGGGAGTTCATCTTTCAGTGTCCTATCTTTTTGCCTTTACATACTGTTCATGGTTTTCAAGGCAAGAATACTGAAGTGGTTTGCCACTTCTCAAGTGGACCATGTTTTGTCAGAACTCTCCACCATGACCTGTCCATCTTGCGTGGCTCTACATGGCATAGCTCATAGTTTCATTGAGTTAGACAAGGCTGTGGTCCATATAATTGGATTGTTTCATTTTCTGTGATTGTAATTTTCAGTCTGTCTGCCCTCTGATGGAGAAGGATAGGAAGCTTCCTGATGGGAGAGACTGACTTGGGGGGAAACTGAGTCTTGTTCTGATAGGTGGGGACATGCTCAGTAACCTTTAATCCAATTTTCTGTTGTAGGGTGGGGCCATCTTCCCTCCTTGTTATTTGACCTGAGGCCAAAGTATGGTGGAGGTACTGAAGATGATGAAGACCTCCTTCAAAAGGTCCCATGCAGGCACTGCTGCACTCAGTGCCCCCAACCCTGCAGGCCCACCGCTGACCCATACCTCCACCAGAGATTCCTCGAAACTCATGGGCACATCTGAGTCAGTCTCTTCTGGGGTCACTGCTCATTTCTTTTGGGTCCTGGTGCATGCAGGGTCCTGTCCTGTGCAAGTTCTAGCAGCTCTCTGGTGGGGTTAATGGCAACCTCCTCCAAGAGGGCTTATGCCCAGGTCTGCTGCACCCGGAGCCCCTGCCCCTGTAGCAGTCCTCTGCTGACCCGTACCTCCTCAGCTAAGTTCAGTTCAGTTGCTCAGTCGTGTCCGACTCTGCAGCCCCATGGACTGAAGCATGCCAGGCCTCCCTGTCCATCACCAACTCCTGGAGTTTACTAAAATGCCCATTGAGTTGGTGAAGCCATCCAATCATCTCATCCTCTGTTGTCCCCTTCTCCTCTTGCCTTCAATCTTTCCCAGCATCGGGGTCTGTTCAAATGAGTCAGTTCTTCACATCAGGTAGCCAAAGTATTGGAGTTTCAGCTTCAGCATCAGTGGTTGGATCTCCTTGAAGTCCAAGGGACTCTCAAGAGTCTTCTCCAACACCACAGTTCAAAAGCATCAATTCTTTGGCGCTCAGCTTTCTTCACAGTCCAGCTCTCACATCCATACATGACCACGGGATAAACCATAGCCTTGACAAGACGGACCTTTGTTGGCAAAGTAATATCTCTGCTTTTAAATATGCTATCTAGGTTGGTCATAAATTTCCTTCCAAGGAGTAAGCGTCTTTTAATTTCATGGCTGCAATCACCATCTGCAGTGATTTTGGAGCCCAAAAAAATAAAGTCTGACACTGTTTTCACTGTTTCCCCATCTATTTCCCATGAAGTGATGGGACCAGATGCCATGATCTTAGTTTTCTGAATGTTGAGCTTTAAGCCAACTTTTTCACTCTCCTCTTTCACTTTTCTCAAGAGGCTTTTTAGTTCCTTTTCACTTCCTGCCATAAGGGTGGTGTCATCTGCATGTCTGAGATTATTGATATTTCTCCTGGCAATCTTGATTCCAGCTTGTGCTTCTTCCAGCCTAGCGTTTCTCATGATGTACTCTGTATATAAATTAAATAAGCAGGGTGACAATATACAGCCTTGATGTACTCCTTTTCCTATTTGGAACCAGTCTGTTGTTCCATGTCCAGTTCTAACTGTTGCTTCCTGACCTGCATATAGGTTTCTCAAGAGGCAGGTCAGGTGGTCTGGTATTCCCATCTCTTTCAGAATTTTCCACACAGTCAAAGGCTTTGGCTGCATGGTTACCTCTGCACTATTATCTCTTCTGTACATTTGAACATCTTGCTTATTATAGTTCTCTTTTCTTTAGTCTTACTTTTTTACCTGATTATTTTTAAATTTTAAAATAATTTAAAAGATTTTAAAATTTCATGTCAAATAGATGGGGGAAACAATGGAAACAGTGACAAACTATTTTGGGGGGCTCCAAAATCACTGCAGATGGTGACTGGAGCCATGAAATTAAAACACACTTGCTCCTTGGGGGAAGAGAACAAGATGGTGGAGAAGTAGGTGAGAGAAACTATATCTCTCTCCAAAGATATGTCATGAATGTACCTTCAGACACAGAAGTGCTTGCAGAACACCAGCTGAGAGTTGACAGGAGTACCTGACCAGTGGAAAAGAGTATATAGAACCATGCAGAACTCGGTAAGATGAAGGAACTAGGGGGAAAGACTGGAGGTTAGTAGGCCTGGACCTGCCCTCAGTGGGTGGGGGAACTGAAGCAAGGGTCTGATACTCACATTGGGGCAATTGTCTGAATCAGAGGGGTAGCATTTAAGGCTTATAATTAAACAGCTAATCTGTGGCAGCCTAAGTGGAATGAGAATCAGACAATCCTTGCCAAAGCCATATATACCCCAGATAGGGATGCAGGTCCCCTAGAAGGTGCAGTGGCTATGAGATGGAGCATAGTGATTTGGAGAAATCCCAGGGTGAGGGCTGCTGTTACTGTGGAGAGACGGACCAATGGGATGTGAGGGAGGAGATAGTGGTGGGAAATGCCTGTGGAGGAAAGCCGGCCAGCCATGGAAGCAAGGCGATACTGCCGAGTCATGGGTCGGGGTGGGCCATCACCATAACCTCTCTCTCCAGCTGGCCCATTAGGCGCCTGATGCAACGAACTACAGAGTAGGACCCCAGCCAGGGGCCCCTCTATGTGCCTCAAACGCTGAACAACAGACTAAGATCTCAGGCAAGGGAGCTCTCTAAGTGCCTAAAGTGCAGAGCTACAGAAAAGACTAGCCAAAGAGGCTTTCTGATCTCCAGCTACCAAAGTCTCAAAAAAGACTCTGATAGGGCCATAGCTCCAGTGGCTGAGACAGTCTGTGTCCCTGCACACTTGGCACTGCCAGGGTCCCTGCAACTCAAGCAGCTGTGCCATCTTCACACTCAACTCTCACTGATGCAGAGCTGCCACAGGCAAAAAAAAAAAAAAAAAAAAAAAAAAAAAATCTTGTGTATATGTACACAGAGTCACTTTGGTCATGTCCAACTCTTTGTGAACCTGTGGCTGTGGCCTGCCAGGCTTCACTGTCAGTGGGGTTCTCCAGGCAAGAATACTATAGTGTATTGTTCAATACTGGTTGTCATACCCTTCTAGAGGACTATATTTCCTGCTGCTCTAGCCAGCAAGTCCCTTGAGTACCTGGTGCTGCCAGAATCCCTGTGACCCAAGCAGCTGCACCACCTACACACCTGGCCCTCGCTGGGACCTGGATTCTCCAGGGCAGCCTCAGGAACAAACTCTAGTGGACGACCAACATCTGAAGGTGGAAATAAAAACACAATTGAAACCCAGAGGCAGTGTGGCTAAAAAAGAAGACCCAAAACCCTCCCACCTTCTATACAAGCTGCTAGATTAAATCTGCATGATCAACTAGGCAGACTCTGTCTATGGAATATATAAAAGGATACTGGGAGCTCCCATGAAAGAAAATAGTTCTGATAGCTGTGGACATTGGCGGCAACAACACTCAGGAGTAGGACAAGATTAGAATCTGAGCAGCCCCCACAGCTGGTCCAGAGACCAGCACAGTGCTGGAGGGCATCCTAGGGGGGTGAGATGGGCTGTGACTCTCAGCTAAGGAAAGGACCCTGACAGCAGTGACTCAAGAAAAACATTTATTATTCTTATGTTTTGACTAGTTTTGTAGTTTCTTTTGGATTTTTTCTTTTTTACCCCTATTGCCACCCCCAACCCTGGTGTAGTTGTCACTTTTAAGAGCACTATGGAAACTAATTAAACTAATTAAGCTTTGAGATTTTTTTAAATCAATTACACTTTTTATTCTTGTTATAAACCTCTGCCTCTATGTTAGTCTTTTTCAGTTCTGTGGAGTTTTCCTTTCTTCTTCTTTAATATTTTAATTAAAAAATTTTAAGTGTATTATTATTTTTCTACATTTATTCCTTAGTTTCCTTTTCCTACTATTCTTTCCCCTTTGAAGTTAATCTTTAATGTGTATAAACCCTCTTTATACACCTCTATTTAACTTGGCATGTCTATTCTTTCTTTTCCTCTCACAATATTGTTAGTTTCATTCTCATTGCTTTATTTCCTACTTGGCACCTTGCTTTAGTTTTGTTTTCCACTTTATACTTTAGTTAGTTTTGTTCTGGTAGATATAATTTTTGGTCTCCTTTGTTCATCTGGTAAATCAGTAGTACTTTTTTTGTTGTTGGGCTGTGTTGATTTTGCTTATGGGTGCATAGGAAAAGGTCAGTTTTCATTCCAATCCCAAAGAAAGGCAATGCCAAAGAATGTTCAAACTACCACACAATTGCACTCATTTCACACGCCAGTAAAGTAATGCTCAAAATTCTCCAAGCCAGGCCTCAGCAATACGTGAACCGTGAACTTCCTGATGTTCAAGCTGGTTTTAGAAAAGGCAGAGGAACCAAAGATCAAATTGCCAACATCCGCTGGATCATGGAAAAAGCAAGAGAGTTCCAGAAAAGCATCTATTTCTGCTTTATTGACTATGCCAAAGCCTTTGACTGTGTGGATCACAACAAACTGTGGAAAATTCTGAAAGAGATGGGAACACCAGACCACCTGACCTGCATCTTGAGAAACCTGTATGCAGGTCAGGAAGCAACAGTTAGAAGTGGACATGGAACAACAGACTGGTTCCAAATAGGAAAAGGAGTACATCAAGGCTGTATGTTGTCACCCTGTTTATTTAAGTTCTATGCAGAGTACATCATGAGAAACGCTGAGCTGGAAGAAGCATCAGCTGGAATCAAGATTGCAGGGAGAAATATCAATAACCTCAGATATGCAAATGACACCACCCTTATGGCAGAAAGTGAAGAGGACCTAAAAAGCCTCTTGATGAAAGTGAAAGAGTGAAAAAGTTGGCTTAAAGCTCAACATTCAGAAAACTAAGATCATGGCATCTGGTCCCATCCCTTCATGGCAAATAGATGGGGAAACAGTGGAAACAGTGTCAGACTTTATTTTTCTGGGCTCCAAAATCACTGCAGATGGTGACTACAGCCATGAAATTAAAAGACACTCCTTGGAAGGAAATTTGTGACCAACCTATATAGCATATTGAAAGGCAGAGATATTACTTTGCTAATAAAAGTCTGTCTAGTCAAGGGTATGGTTTTTATGGTGGTCTTGTATGGATGTGAGAGTTGGACTGTGAAGAAAGCTGAGCACTGAAGAATTGATGCTTTTGAAGTGTGGTGTTGGAGAAGACTCTTGAGAGTCCCTTGGACTGCAAGGAGATCCAACCAGTCCATTCTAAAGGAGATCAGTCCTGGATGTTTATTGGAAGGACTGATGCTGAAGCTGAAACTCCAATAATTTGGCCACCTCATGTGAAGAGTTGACTAACTGGAAAAGACTCTGATGCTAGGAGGGATTGGGAGCAGGAGGAAAAGGGGACAACAGAGGTCAAGATGGCTGGATGGCATCACCGCCTTGATGGACATGAATTTGAGTGAACTCCGGGAGTTGGTGATGGACAGGGAAGCCTGGTGTCCTGCGATTCATGGGGTCACAAAAAGTCGGATACGACTCAGCAGCTGAACCTAACTGAACTGAACTGATGGGTGTATGTGTATATGTGTATATTCCATTATTTTGATTATTATTTGCCAGATTTTGTAACTGCCATTTGTTTGGGGTTAATCTTTGGTTTCTCATTTTTGGGTATTTGTTTTGTTTTATTTTATTTTTTTTTGAGGGGGGTGTATTTTGAAGAGTTGACTCATTGGAAAAGACTCTGATGCTGGGAGGGATTGGGGGCAGGAGGAGAAGGGGACGACAGAGGATGAGATGGCTGGATGGCATCACTGACTCGATGGACGTGAGTCTGAGTGAACTCCGGGAGTTGGTGATGGACAGGGAGGCCTGGTGTGCTGTGATTCATGGGGTTGCAAAGAGTCGGACACGACTGAGCGACTGATCTGATCTGATTTGTTTTAATGTCACCTAATGCCATAACAAGACACATGTGGAATCTTCGTTCCTGGCCAGAGATCAAACCCTGATCCTTTGGAGTCAGAACACTAACTCCAAGGCCCTAGACCACCAGAGAACTCCTAATTCTAGGGAGTATCAAATAGTGAGAACTCCCACAAAGGAAGGCACTTGAATAAAAGACCCAACATCAACAACCACTAGTAGAACACCGTGTGCATGATGCCTCGTCCAAACAACAAGCAAAACAAAAATACAAACTCAATCATCAGGATGCAGGGTTACCACCCCACTTGGTCCTGCCCATCAGAGGAACAACAACAAAATACCTCAACACAAATCTCACCCTATATGAAGCCTATACAAACCACTGGACCAACCTTATGAGGGCAGGAACCAAAAGGAACAAAGAATTCAACCTGAGCCTGGGAAAAGTAGACCTCAAACACAAGATTTTTAAAAAATGAAAAAGCACAGATAAATGGCACAAATGAAGGAACAAATTAGAAACATAAAAGCCCAAATAAATGAAGAGGAAATAGGCAAACTACCTGAAAAAGAATTCTGAATAATGATAGTCAGATGATCAAAAAGCTTGAAAACAAAATGGAAAAAATGCAGTAATCAATTAACAAGGACCTCGACGAATTAAAGAGTAAGCATTCAGAGACAAACAACACAGTTACTAAAATTAAAAATACTCTAGAAAGAATCAATAGCAGAATATCTGAAGCAGAAGAATGGATCAGTGAGCTGGAAGATAAAATGATGGAAATAACTGCTGAAGAGCAGAATAAAGTAAAAAGAATGAAAAACAACTGAGGATAGTTTCAGAGACTTCTTGAACAATATTAAATACACAAACATTTGAATTATCAGGATTCTATAAGAAGAAGAGAAAAAGAAAGTGTATCAGAAAATTTTTGAAGAGATTATAGTTGAAAAATCCACCAACATGGAAAAGGAAATAGTCAAGAGCAAGAGGTGCAAAGAGTCCCATAGAGGATAAAGCCAAGGAGAAACACGCCAAGACACAAACTAACAAAGATTAAACACAAAGAAAGAATATTTATAACAGCAAGGGAAAAGCAACAAGTAACATACAAGGGAAACTCCATATATTTAACAACTGATCTTTCAGCAGAAACTCTGCAGGCCAGAAGGGAATGGCAGGATATATTGAAAGTACTGACACGGAAAAATCTACAACCAAGAAACTCTACCCAGCAAGCATCTCATTAAAAATTAATGGAGAAATCAAAAGATTTTCAAAGAAGCACAAAAACAAAGCTCAAACAATTAAGAAAATGGCATTAGGAACAAATATATCAATAATTATTTTAAAAGTAAATGGATTAAATGTTCCAATCAAAAGACATAGACTGGCTGAATGGATAGAAAAACAAGACCTTTATATATGCTGTCTACAAAAATTCTACTCCAGGTCTAAAGACACTTAATAGACTGAAAGAGAGAGAATGGAAAAATATATTCCATGCAAATGGAAAGCAAAAGAAAGCTGGGGTAGCAATCCTCATATCAGAAAATGTAGACCTTAAAATAAAGAATATTACAAGAGATAAGGAAGGAAACCTCAAAATGATCAAGGGATCAATCCAAGAGAAAAACATAACAATTGTAAATATCTAGGCACCCAACATAAGAGCACTTCAATACATAAGACAAACACTAACAGACATAAATGGAGAAATTGACAGTAACCCAATAGTAGGAGACTTTAACACCCCACTTACACTAATGGACAGATCTTCAAAACAGAAAATTAATAAGGAACCACAAGCCTTAAATGATACATTAGATGGGATGGATCTCATGGATATCTTAAGGACATTCCATCCAAATGCAGAAGAATTCACCTTTGTCTCAAGTGCACATAGAACATTATCCAGGATAGACCACATCTTGGGTCACAGATAAGAAATTAGTAAATTTAAGAAAATTGAAATTGTATTAAGCATCATTTCCAACCACAATGTTATGAGACAAGGTATCAACAAAAAGAAAAAAAAGCTGAAAAAAACACAAACACATGGAGATTAAATAATACATTTCTAAATAACAAACAGGTTATTGAAGAAATCAAAAGGAAAATAAAAAAAATTCTAGAAGCAAAAGACAAGGAAAACATGACAACTCAAAACCTACGGGATGCCACAAAAGCAGTTCTAAGAGGAAAGTTTATAGCAATACAATCCCACCTCAAGAAACAAGAAAAAATCAAATAGACAACCTAACTTTACACCTAAAATAACTGGAAAAAGAACAAAAATACCCCAAAATTAGAAGAAGTAAGGAAATTGTAATGATCAGAGCAGAAATAAGTGAAAAAGAAATGAAAGAAACAATAGTAAAGTTTAATAAACTAAAAGCTGGTTCTTTGAGAGGATGCACAAAATTGACAAACCTTTAGCCAGACTCATCAAGAAAAAAAGAGAGAAGAATCAAATCAACAAAATTAGTATTGAAAAAGGAGAGGTTACAATAGACAAGGTAGAAATAGAAGGGATTATAAGAGACTATTATGAACACTATATGGTAATAAAATAGAGAACCTGGAAGAAATGGACAGAGTCTTAGAAAAGTTCAATCTTCCAAGACTGAACCAGGAAGAAATAGAAATTATGAACAACCCAATTATAAGGAGTGAAATCCAAACTGTGATTAAAAAAAAAAAAAAAAAAAAAAAAAACCTCCCCAAAATAAAAGCCCAGGACTAGATGGCTTCACAGGTAAATTCTATCAAACATTTAGAGAAGAGCTAATGCCTATCCTTCTAAAACTGTTTCAAAAAATTTCAGAGGAAGGATAACTTCCAAACTCATTCTATGAGGCCACCATCACCCTGATACCAAACCAGACAAAGACTACACACAAAAAAGGAAAATTAAAAGCCAATACCATGATGGATATAGATGCAAAATCCTCAACAAAATTTTAGCAAACAGAATTCTGCAACACATCAAAAAGTTCATACACCATGACCAAGTTAGGTTTATTCCAGGGATACAAGAAGTCTTCAATATATGCAAATTATTCAATGTGATACACAATATGAACAAATTGAAAGACAAAAACCATATGATAATCTCAATTGATGAAGAAAAAGCTCTTGACAAAATTCAACACCGTTTATGATTAAATCTCTTCAAAAAATGGGTATAGAAGGAACCTAGCTCAACATAGTAGAGGTCATATATGATAAGTCCACATCAAACATTATTCTCAAAGGTGAAAAACTGAAAATATTTCTGCTAAGATTAGGAACAAGACAACGGTGTCCACTTTCAAGACTATTATTCAACATAGTTTGGAAGTCCTAGCTATAGCAATCAGCGAAGAAAAAGAAATAAAAGGAATCCAAATTGGAAAAGAATAAGTAAAGCTCTCACTGTTTGCAGATGACATGATACTATACATAGAAAGCAACAGTTAGAACTGGACATGTAACAACAGACTGGTTCCAAATAGGAAAAGGAGTACATCAAGGCTGTATATTGTCACCCTGCTTATTTAACTTCTATGCAGAGTACATCATGAGAAACACTGGGCTGGAAGAAGCATCAGCTGGAATCAAGATTGCAGGGAGAAATATCATAACCTCAGATATGCACATGACACCACCCTTATGGCAGAAAGTGAAGAGGACCTAAAAAGCCTCTTGATGGAAGTGAAAAGGAGAGTGAAAAAGTTGGCTTAAAGCTCAACATTCAGAAAACTAAGATCATGACATCTGGTCCCATCCCTTCATGGCAAATAGATGGGGAAACAGTGGAAACAGTGTCAGACTTTATTTTTCTGGGCTCCAAAATCACTGCAGATGGTGATTGCAGCCATGAAATTAAAAGACACTTACTCTTTGGAAGGAAAGTTATGACCAACCTGGACAGCATATTAAAAAGCAGAGATATTACTTTGCCAGTAAAGGTGCGTCTAGTCAAGGCTATGGTTTTTCCAGTGGTCATGTATGGATGTAAGAGTTGGACTGTGAAGAAAGCTGAGCACCAAAGAATTGATGCTTTTGAACTGTGGTGTTGGAGAAGACTCTTGAGAGTCCCTTGGACTGCAAGGAGATCCAACCAGTCCATTCTGAAGGAGTTCAGTCCTGGGTGTTCTTTGGAAGGACTGATGCTAAAGCTGAAACTCCAATACTTTAGCCGCCTCATGCGAAGAGTTGACTAATTGGAAAAGACCCTTATGCTGGGAGGAATTGGGGGCAGGAGGAGAAGGGGATGACAGAGGACGAGATGGCTGGATGGCATCACCAACTCGATAAACATGAGTTTGAGTGAACTCCGGGAGTTGGTGATGGACTGGGAGACCTGGCGTGCTGTGATTCATGGGGTTGCAGAGAGTCGGACATGACTGAATGACTGAACTGAACTGAACTGATCTGATACATAGAAAACCCTAAAGATACTATCAGAAAATTACTACAGCTAATCAGTGAATTTAGCAAAGTCATGGAATACAAAATCAACACACAGAAATCATTTGTATTCCTATATACTAACAATGAAAAATCAGAAGGAGAAGTTAAGGACTCAATCTCAGGCACCATTGCAACAGAAAGAATAAATATCTAGGAATAAACTTATTTAAGTGACAAAAGAACTGTACTCAGAAAATTATAATACACTAATGAAAGAAATCAAAGGTGACATAAACAGATGGAGAGATATTCCATACTCTTGGGCAGGAAGAATAAATATTGTGAAAATGATTATACTGTGAAATGCAATCTACAGATTCAATGTGATCCTTAATATTTTATCTATGGCATTTTCCAGAATGAGAACAAAATATTTCCCAATTCATATGGAAACACAAAAGACCCCAAATAGCCAAAGCAGTCTTGAGAAAGAAGGATGGAGCTGGAGGAATCAACCTTCCTGACTTCAGATTATACTGCAAAACTACAGTTATCAAGACAGTATGGTGCTGGCACAAAAGCAGAAATATAGACAGTAAGATAGAAAGCACAGAAATAAACCCATGCACCTGTGGGTACCTTATTTTTGACAAAGGAGGCAAGAATATACAATGGGGTAAAGACAGCCTATTCAACAAATGGTGATGTGAAAACTGGACAGCTACATGTAAAATAATGAAATTAGAACACCTCCTAACACCATACACAGAAATAAACTAAAAATGTATTAAAGACCTAAATGTAAGGCCAGAAAGTATAAGACTCTTATGAGAAAACATAGGCAGAACACTCGATGACATAAATCAAAGCAAGATCCTCTATGATCCACCTTCCAGTGCAAGGAAAATAAAAACAAAAGTAAACAAATGGTATCTGATTAAACTTAAAATCTTTTGCACAGCAAAGGAAACTATAAGCAAGATGAAAAGACAACCCTCACAATGGGAGAAAATAATAACAAATGAAACAACTGACAAGGGATTAATTCGCAAAATATACAAGCAGCTCATACAACTCAATACCAGGAAAACAAACAACCCAATCAAAAAGTGGGAAAAAGACCTAAACAGACATTTCTCCAAAGGAGACACATAGATGGCTGCTGCTGCTGCTGCTGCTAAGTTGCTTCAGTTGTGGCCGACTCTGTGCGATCCCATAGATGGCAGCCCACCAGGCTTCCCTGTCCCTGGGATTCTCCAGGCAAGAACACTGGAGTGGGTTGCCATTTCCTTCTCCAATGCATGAACGTGAAAAGTGAAAGTGAAGTCGCTCAGTCGTGTCTGACTCCTAGCGACCTCATGGACTGCAGCCTACCAGGCTCCTCCGTCCATGAGATTTTCCAGGCAAGAGAAGACAATTTGCAATTCCCTCAATGCAAATGATGGAGAACATCTTTTCCTGTGTTTATTTGCTATCCACTTCTCTTCTTTGATAAAGTGTCTGCTAAGGTTTTGGATCATTTTTAAATTAGACGATTTGTTTTCTTATTACTGAGTTTTAAGGGTTCTTTTTATATTTCAAATAATAGTTCTTTATCAGATATACATTTTACAAATACTTTCCTGTAATGTGTTGTTTGTATTTCTAATTCTCTTTACACTGTCTTTCACAGAGCAAAATGTTTTAATTTTAATGAAGTCCATCTTAACTATTTCTTTCATGGACTGTGTCTTTGGTGTTGTATCTAAAAAAGAATCACCACACTTATAGTCATCTAAAATTTCTCCTCTGCTACCTTCTAGGGGCTTGATAGTTTTGATCTATGAGTCAGTTTGTCTTAATTTTAGTGAAGTTTGTAGATTCATTTCGTTGTATATGGGTGTCCAGTTATTCAAGTGTCATTTGTTGAAGATGATCCATCATATTGTCTTTGCTTTTTGTCAAAGATCAGTTGACTCTGCTTATGGGGGTCTATTTAGGGGCTGTCTTTGCCATTGCACTGGTATTTGTTTTTATTTTCTTTTTTTTTTTTTCACCAATGCCACTTTAACTTGATAACTATAACCTTATAATAAGTCTTGATTGAGTCAGGTAGTTTCAGTTCTCAGACTTTCTACTTCGTCAATATTATGTTGGCTATTTTGGATCTTTTTCTACTCCATATAAACTTTAGGGCATGTTTGTCTATATATATGGGGTTCCCTAATAGCTCAGTTGGTAAAGAATCTGCCTGCAAAGCAGGAGACCCCAGTTTGATTCCTAGGTTGGGAAGAGCCGCAGGAGAAGGGATAGGCTACCCACTCCAGTATTCTTGAACTTCCCTTGTGACTCAGCTGGCAAAGAATCCGCCCACAATGTAGGAGACCTGGGTTTAATCCTTGGGCTGGGAAGGTCCCCTGGAGAAGGGAAAGGCTACCCGCTCCAATATTCTGGCCTAGAGAATTCCACGAAAAGTCCATGGAGTCGCAAAGAGTCAGACACGACTGAGCGACTTTCACTTTCACTGTCTATATCCATAAGATAACTTGATGGGATTTTGGTGATTGTATTCAATATATAGACTAAGTTGAGAAGAATTGACATATTACAATGTTGAAAGACTTGTTCTTACCCTTGAAAGTGGAATCTTTATTCAGTTCTTTTTTTTTTTTATACTTTTTTTCCTTTCTTAATTTTATTTATTTATTTATTTTTAGCTGTGCTGGGTCTTTGCTGCTACATAGACTTTTCTCTAGTTTCAGTGAGTGGGAGCTCCTCTCTAGTTGCAGCTGCAGTGATCTCTGCTGTCGTGGAGCATGGGCTCTAGGGTATGTGGGCTTTAGTAGTTGGGGTGCCTGGGCTCATTAGTTGAGGCTCCCAGGTTCTAGAGCACAGGCTCAGTAGTTGTAGCACATGGACTTTGCTGCTCTGTGGCATGTGGGATCTTCCACGATCAGGGGATCGAACTCTTGTCTCCTGCATTGGCACGTGGATTCTTTTGCTGCCAGAGAAAACCTATTCAGTTCTTTAATTTCATTCATCAAAGTTTTGTAGCTTTATTCATATAAATCATTTACATATTTTGGTAAATTTATGCCTAAGGACTTCAGTTTTTTTTGGGTGCTGACGTAAATGCTATTTTGTTTTTAGTTTCAGGTTCCACTTGTTAATTGTTGGTATATATGAAAAGCACTCACTTTTTATTTCTTTTCTTTTTTATTTTATAGGATTTATTATATTTTTAATCAGTGATTTTTTTCTGGACATAATCACCACTCAAGCAAATGTTATTATTTTTTTTAAATTATACATTAATGACAGGACATTTTGATTGCTACATTCTCCAAGGCAATTTGGATGACTTGAACTGGGGGTTAAAGTAGATTTTGCACTTCTTGAGAAAGCTGGTCAGACTCTTTTTCCTCAGATTCCTGTCACTTATTGTCCACCAAAGAAGATGACAGTAATATAAATTCCTTAATTGTTTTCTGGATGATGAGTTACTTTTTTCTTTTTAGTTTACTATTGTGGTGTCAGAGCACAGAAAGGGTGACTATTCTGTTTTTCACGTATTATTACACTTTTTAATATGTAAGTGAGATATACACAAATGCAACTAGTAATATAGCAATAATTCAGGTTAAGGAGTTGCAAGAAAATGGGGAAAATTTTTGTATTTTTCCCCCTCTTCCATACATAACAAACTCCCTTGGTATGCATCAACCCTCATCTTGTACTGGTGGAGAACTGCCTTAGTATAATTTTATCTCTTACCACATTAAGTTGTTTTTCCCATATAAAAGCTATGCTTATTTATTATAAAATTTTGGAAATATGGGAAAATACAAAGAAGAAAATGAATACCATCTTATATCTACTTCTTTTCTTTTTTTACAAGCCCCTATCAACCAACTTTAACAAAACATATACTTCTTTTAAGGAGGTTCATTATGTGGTATTTGAAAATATTTATTTCCTTGGACCCAAAATGAATTATATTTCCTTAGACAAAATTCAGGTACAGCGAATTGAAAACTTCACATTTTGTTTAGAGAGAACAGAAAAGCATTCAGGTAAAATAGTTTTAAATTTCACTTCTTTATTTTGACATAGTAATAAAAATACAATTCTAAATTTGTTTGTCAATGTTTCAAATGTCACTCAAATCTTGTTTTTACATATTTTGACTGAAATATACTGAAAGTCTGTAAAAGAGATTTTACAAAAGGGATTATTTTCTCAGATTACATTTTCATAACTTAAGAAAGTTGGTGATGTTTGCAGTACTGCCTAGAGAAGTCATCTGAGTGATTCTGTGGTAAGAAATGTTGTTTTTCATCATTTCCCCCTGAAGCCAGATAAATCTGTATTGATAAAACTTTAAATCCCCCTTAACATGACTTTAAGAGTCACCTCTCATAAACTTTTTGGCCTTTTATGCAGTTCGTGAGGTTCTCACAGAAAGTATACTGGAGTGCTTTGCCATCCCCTCCTCCAGTGTATCTCATTTTGTCAGAACTCTCTGCTATGACACATCCATCTTGGCTGGTCCTGCTTGGCATGGCTCATGACTTAATTGAGTTATGCAAGCCCTTTCACCATGGCAAGGCAGTGATCCTTGAAGGATATAAAGATAGGTGGGAGAAACATCAACAACCTCAGGTACATGGATGATACCACTCTAATGACAGAAATCAAAGAGGAATTAAGAGCATCTTGATGAGAGTGAAGGAGAAGGCTTCAGACTAAATATTTTAAAAAAGTAAGATCAGTACATCCTCCCCCTACTGCATGGCAGATAAAAGGGGGAAAGGTGGAAGTAGTGACACATTTCCTCTTCTTGGCTCCAAAATCACTGTGGATGGTGATTGTAGCCGTGAAATCAGAAGACGATTGCTTCTTGGCAGGAAAGTGATGACAAACATACACAGTGTGTTGAAAAGCAGAGAAATTGCTGACAAAGGTCCATATAGTCAAAGCTATGGTCTTCCCAGTGGTCACGTACAGTTGTGAGAGCTGGACCATAAAGAAGTCAGAATACCAAAAAATTGATGCCTTTGACCTGTGGTGCTGAGAAGACTCCTGAGAGTACCTTGGACAGCAAGGAGATCAAACCAGTCAATCCTAAGGGAGAGTAAACCTGAATATTCAGTGCAAGGACTGATGCTTAAGCGGAAGCTCCAGTATTTTGGTAATCTGATGCGAACAGACAACTCATTGGAAAAGTCCCTGATGCTGGGAAAGATTGAGGGCAGAAGGAGAAGAGGGTGTCAGAGGATGAGATGGCTGGACGGCATCACTGATTCAATGAACATGAACTTGGGCAACCTCCAGGAGATGGTGAGGACAGGGAGGCCTGGCGTGCTGCAGTCCATGGGGTCACAAAGGGTCAGACACAACTGGGCAACAACAACAACAACTCATAAACTTTAAACAGTGGGAAAATATTACCAGAGGCAAAAAGAGGAGAAAACACACTTAAGCTTAAGAGGGCATCCATAAAGCTGCCAAGTGTCTAATGACATGCAAAAATTATCCACGTTTCACAGTTCCTTTTCCTGAATTATACAGAAAGCACTTGTATGGTGTAACCCTTTCAGAGCTAAAGTACAGAGAGTTCTTCAGAAGTTATAGTCTCAAAGGACCACAGATTTCTTTCCCCTGAGTAAATGTTTGTTTCCCATTTTCACCTGTTCTTGTACTTAACACCTTCCTTCCTTCCTTTCTTTCTATTTGAAGTATAATTGATATACAATATCATATTCATTTCAGGTGTGCCTCATCACAGCTATTTGATATTTAGGTACAATTAAAATGATCCTCTTAATAAATCTAATACCATGAATCACCATACAAAGTTATTACAATATTATTGGCTATGTACCTTATATGGTAGCTTTCCTCCCCATTATATTTATTTTACAGCTGGAAGTTTGTATCTCATTAATCCCCTTCACTTTTTCACCTGCCTCCCCAATACCCCTTTCCTTTGACAACCACTAGTTTGTTTCCTATACCTGTGAGTCTGTTTCTGTTTTTTTGTATTCATTTTGTTTTATAAATTTCACACATAAGTGAAATTATACTCTAATTGTCTTTGTATGACTTATCTCACTTAGCATAATATACTCTAGGTGCATCCATGTTGTTGCAAATAGCAGAGTTTCTTGCTTTTTATGGCTAAATATTATTGCATTATATATGTGTGTGTGATACACACACACACACACACACACACACACACACACATATATGTATCACACCATATCTTCTTTATCCATTCATCTATTAATGTACTTGCAGGTTGCTTCTGTAGCTTGGCTATTGGGAATAATGAATATTTTTCAAATTAGTGTTTCTGTTTTTTTCAGATAAATACCTGTGACTGGAAATGCTGGATCATATGGTACTTCTATTTTTAACTTTTTGAGAAAACTTCATAAAGTTATCCATAGTGCCTGCACCAAGTTATGATCCAATCAGCAGTGTACAAGTGTTCCCTTATCTCCACATTCTTGCCAAAATTTCATGTTTCTTATCTTTTTGATAATAGACCTTCTGACATGTGTAAGGGGATATCTCATTGTAGTTTTGATTTACATTTCCCTGATGATTAGTGATGTTGAGCATCTTTTCATATTCCTGTTGGCTATCTGTCTGCACTTTTTCAAAACATATCTATCCATGTTCTCTGCCCATATTTTAATTAGGTGGTTAAATTTTTATTAAGTTATTTGTGTTCTTTTATATTTTGGAGATTAACTCCTTATTGAAAATACGAATTGCAAACGCCTTATCCCATTAAGTAGGCTGTCTCTGTGTTCTGCTAGTTTTTTCCTTTCCTGTGCATTAAATTTTTAGTTTGAAGAATCCCATTTGTTGGTCATTTTCTTTTATTGCCCTTGCCTGAGAAGGAGAGGACAAAAAATAATGCTGAGACTGATATCAAAGACAATATTGCCTTTATTTTCTAGGACTTCTATGGTTTCAGGTCTTACATTCAAGTCTTTAATGCCTTTTGAATTTATTTTTGTACATGGTGTGAAATAGTGGTTCAGTTTCATTCATTTCCAAGTATTTGTCCAGTTTCCCCAACACTATTTATTGAAGAGATTATCTTTTCTCCATTGTGTATTTTTGCTTCTATTTTTGGAGATTAATTGGCTATAAGTGCATGGATTTATTTCTGGACTCTCTACTATACTCCATTGATGTATATGTCTCTTTTCATGCCTGTGTCACACTACTTTGACTATTATAGCTTGTATTAAAATCAGGAGTCATAAATGTCCAGCTTTATTCTCATCTCTGAAGATTGTCTTGGCTATTTGGGGTCTTTTGTGGTTTGATACATACTTTAAGATTCTTGTTCTACCTTGTGAAAATTTCCTTTGGTATTTTGTATTGAATCTATAGATTGATTAGGGTTGTATAGCCATTTTAACAATTTTAATTCTTTTGATCAATGAGTATGGTTTATCTTTCCATTTATTTGTGTCATCTTCCATTCTTTCAGTAACATCTTATACCTTTCAGAGTATAGGTCTTTCACCTCTTTGATTAAGTTTACTCCTAGGTATTTTATTTTTTTAATGTAAATGAGAATTTTTTAATTTTAATTTTTATTGAAGCATGGTTTATTTACATTGTTGTGTTATAAATAGTTTCTTGTGTGAAGCACACACACACTATATATATATATATATATATATATATATATATATATATATATAACCATATTCCTTTCCACTGTGGTTTATTACAAGATATTGAATATAGTGCCCTGTGCTATACAGTATGACCTTGGTTTTTTAAATCAATTTTATGTATAGAAGTTTGTATATTTTAACTCCAACATATATTATCCCATCCCCACCTACCCCTTTTCCCTTCTGGTAACCATAAATTTGCTGTCTGTGAGTCTGTTGTTTCTCTTTGTAAATAAGTTCATTTGTGTCATATTTTAGAATACACATATAAATGATTATGGTATTTGTACTTCTCTTCCTGACTTACAACACTTCATATAATAATACCTAGGTTTATTCATGTTGCTACAAATAGCATTTTTATGGCTGAGTAATACTCCACTGTATATGTGTACCATGTCAAATGTCACATCATATGCCACAACAAAATTCAAAAAGTGAAGATCATGGCATCTGCTTCCATCACTTCATGAATAATAGATGAGGGAAAAAGTGGAAACGATGGCAGATACTATATTCTTAGGGTTCAAAATCGCTGTAGACAGTGGCTGCAGCCACAAAATTAAAAAGATTGATGATCCTTGGAAGATAAGCTATAATAAACTTAGACAGCATATCAAAAAGCAGAGACATCACTTTGCAGAAAAATATCCATGTAGTCAAAGCTATGGTTTTTCCAGTAGATATGTATGGATGTGAGAGTTGGACCAAAGAGAAGGCTGAATACTGAAGACTTAATGCTTTTGAACTGGGGTGCTAGAGAAGACCCTTGAGAGCCCCTTGGACTGCAAGGAGTTCAACCCAGTAGATCATAAAGGAAGTCAACCCTGAATTGTTGTTGGAAGGACTGATGCTGAAGCTGAAGCTCCAATACTTTGGCCACCTGATGTGAAGAGCTGACTCATTGAAAAAGACCCTGATGCTGGGAAACACTGAAGGCATGAGGAGAAGGGGACAACAGAAGATGAGATGGCTGGATGGCACCATTGACTCAATGGACATGAGTTTGAGGAAACTCATGGAGATGGTGAAAGACAGGGAAGCCTGGCTTGCTGCAGTCCATGGGGGTTGCAAAGAGTTAGATATGACTTAACCTCCTCAGACAACCACTTTGCCTTGTTGCATTTCTTTTTCTTGGGGATGGTTTTGATCACTGCCTCCTGTACAATGTTATGAATCTCCATCCATAGTTCTTCAGGCACTCTGTTTATTAGAGCTAATCCCTTGAATCTATTTGTCACTTCCACTCTATAATCATAAGGGATCTGATTTAGGTCATACCTGAATGGCCTAGCATTTCTCATGATGTACTCTGCATATAAGTTAAATAAGCAGGGTGACAATATACAGCCTTGACGTACTCCTTTTCCTATTTGGAACCAGTCTGTTGTTCCATGTCCAGTTCTAACTGTTGCTTCCTGACCTGCATATAGGTTTATCAAGAGGCAGGTCAGGTGGTCTGGTATTCCCATCTCCTTCAGAATTTCCCACAGTTTATTGTGATCCACACAGTCAAAGGCTTTGGCATCGTCAATAAAGCAGAAATAGATGTTTTTCTGGAACTCTCTTGCTTTTTCCATGATCCAGCAGATGTTGGCAATTTGATCTCTGGTTCCTCTGCCTTTTCTAAAACCAACTTGAACATCTGGAAGTTCATGGTTCACATATTGCTGAAGGCTGGCTTGGAGAATTTTGAGCATTACTTTACTAGCATGTGAGATGAGTGCAATTGTGCGGTAGTTTGAGCATTCTTTGGCATTGCCTTTCTTTGGGATTGGAATGAAAACTGACCTTTTCCATTCCTGTGGCCACTGCTGAGTTTTCCAAATTTGCTGGCATATTGAGTGCAGCAATTTCACAGCATCATGTTTCAGGATTTGGAATAGCTCAACTGGAATTCCATCACCTCCAATAGCTTTGTTCATAGTGATGCTTTCTAAGGCCCACTTGACTTCATATTCCAGGATGTCTGGCTCTAGGTGAGTGATCACACCATCATGATTATCTGGGTTGTGAAGGTCTTTTTTGTACAGTTCTTCTGTGTATTCTTGCCACCTCTTCTTAATATCTTAATATCTTCTGCTTCTGTTAGGTCCATACTTAAGTACTTGGAACAAATCTCACCTACTTGTGGTGCATAATTGATTTTTAATGATTTTGGGGGTTTGATATGCTAATGTTTTGTTGATATTTTTTGCACCCATGTTCATTAGAGATATTTTTTTTTCTTTTCTTAATCCTGTAATATATTTTTTTGGTGTTGAAATTAGGGTAATGAGCCCTATTAGTGACTCAGTGGTAAAGAATCCACCTGCAATGCAGGAGATACATATTTGTTCTCTGGGTTGGGAAGATCCCCTGGAGAAGGAGATGGAAACTCACTCCAATATTCTTGCCTGGGAAACCCCATGGGCAGAGGGGTTCAGCAGGCTACAGTCCATGGGATTGCAAGAATCAGACACTACTCAGGGACTAAACACCACCACCAGTGTTGGCCTCAGAGACTGAGTTAAGAAGCATTTCCTTAGCTTCTACCCTCCAACTGAGATTATAAAGAATTGGTATAATCTCTTCCTTTCATGTTTGGTAGATTTCTCCAGTGAATCCATCTGGGCATGGTACTTTCTGTTTCAGAAGTTTCTTAATTAATGACTCGATTTGTTTAGAACATATAGGCCTATTCAGATTATCTGTTTTTCTTTCTATGAATTTGGCTGGTTTGTCTTTCTAGACATTAGTCTATTTAAGGTTATCAGATTTGTTTTCCAGGTGGTGCAGTGGTAAGGAGTCTGCCTCCCAGTGCAAGAAACTCCAGAGACTTGGGTTTGATCCCTGAGTCAGGAAGATCTCCTGGAGTAGGAAATGACAACCTGCTCCAGTATTCTTGCCTGGAAAATCCCATGGACAGAGGAGTCTGGTGGGCTACAGTATGTAGGGCTGCAAGGAGCTGGACAAGACTAAGTGAGCACACACACATCAGATTTGTGGGGATAGAATTGTTTATCAGTTCAGTTCAGTCACTCAGTTGTGTCCGGTTCTTTGCGACCCCATGAATCGCAGCACGCCAGGCCTCCCTGTCCATCACCAACTCCTGGAGTTCACTCAGACTCACGTCCATCGAGTTGGTGATGCCATCCAGCCGTCTCATCCTCTGTCATCCTCTTCTTCTCCTGCCCCCAATCCCTCCCAGCATCAGAGTCTTTTCCAACGAGTCGACTCTTCACATGAGGTGGCCAAAGTATTGGAGTTTCAGCTTTAGCATCATTCCTTCCAAAGAAATCCCAGGATTGATCTCCTTCAGAATGGACTGGTTGGATCTCCTTGTAGTTCAAGGGACTCTCAAGAGTCTTCTCCAACACCACAGTTCAAAAGTATCAATTCTTCAGTGCTCAGCCTTCTTCAAGTCCAACTCTCACATCCATACATGACCACTGGAAAAACCATAGCCTTGACTAGACGGACCTAGTTGGCAAAGTAATGTCTGCTTTTGAATATGCTATCTAGGTTGGTCATAACTTTTCTTCCAAGGAGTAAGCGTCTTTTAATTTCATGGCTGCAGTCACCATCTGCAGTGATTTTGGAGCCCAAAAAGATAAAGTCTGACACTGTTTCCACTGTTTCCCCATCTGTTTCACCTAGAGCCAGACATCCTGCAATGTGAAGTCAAGTGGGCCTTAGAAAGCATCACTACGAACAAAGCTAGTGGAGGTGATGGAATTCCAGTTGAGAATTGTTTATAGTGTCCCTTTATTATTCTCATAATTTCCATGGAATCTGTGGTTGTGTTCTCTTTCATTTCTGATGTTACTGATTTATGCCACTTCTCTCTTTCTCTTATTTATCCTGGCTAAAGTCTTATTGATTTTATTAATTGTTTCAAAGAATCAGCTTTTGGTTTTGTTTATTTTTTTTTCCAATGTATTTCCTTTTTGCAGTTTTACTTATTTCTGTCTTAATATTTGTAATTTCTTTTCTTTCTCATTTTGGATTTAATCCCCCCCCCCCACTTTTTTCTAGTTTCTTAATCTAGAAATTTACATGATTGATTTTAGATCTTCTTTTCTACCATATGTATTCAATGCTATAAGTGTCCCTCTATTCTCTGCATTTACTATATCCAACACATTTTGGTAAGTTGTATTTTCATTTTTTTCCAAAATATTTTATTTCTCTTGATTTTTCTGCTTTGATGCATGAGTTATTTAGAAGTATGTTGTTTACTGTTCAATTCACTGTGGATTTTTCATTTATCTTTCTTATAGAAATTCCTAGATTAATTCCATTGTGGTCTGAGATCAGATATTGTATAATTTTTATTATTTAAATTTGGTAAGAATTTTTTTAAATTAGTTTATATTTTATTAAAGGATAATTGCTTTACAGAATTTTGTTGTTTTCTGTCAAACCTCAACATGAATCAGCCATAGGTATACATATATCCCCTCCCTTTTGAACCTCCCTCCCATCTCCTGCCCCATCCCACCCCTCTTGGTTGATACAGATCCCCTGTTTGTGTTTCCTGAGACATACAGCAAATTGCTGCTGGCTATCTATTTTACATATGGTAATGTAAGTTTCCATGTTACTCTTTTCATACATCTCACCCTCTCCTCCCCTCTCCTCATGCCCATAAGTCCATTCTCTATGTCTGTTTCTCCATTGTTGCCCTGCAAATAAATTCTTCAATACCATTTTTCTAGATTCTGTATATATGCATTAGAATATGGTATTTATCTTTCTCTTTCTGACTCACTTCACTTTGTATAATAGGTTCTAGGTTCATCCACCTCATTAGAACTGACTCAAATGTGTTCCTATTAATGGCTTAAGTATATTGCAGTAAGAATTGCTTTATAACCCACAATTTGGGCTATTTTGGTTTATGTTTAGTGTAAACTTAAGATGAATGTGTATTCTGCTATTGTTGGATATAGTAGTCTATAAAAAATGTCATTCATACTGAGTTAATTGATAATGCTGTTAAGTTCAACTATGTCTTTACTGATTTTTGCCTGCCGAGTCTGTCCATTTTGGATAGAAGGATGTTGGAGTCTCCAACTATAATAGTGGATTCATCTATTTCTCTTTGTCATTGTCATGTTTTTTAAAAAAATATATTTATTTAATGGGAGGCTAGTTACAATATTGTGATTTTTTTTTTTTGCCATACATTGACATGGATCAGCCACAGGTGTACATGTGTCCCCATATTCTGAACCCCTTCCCGCCTCCCTCCCCATCCCATCCCTCTGGGTTGTCCTAAAACCCTGGCTTTGAGTGCCATGCTTCATGCATCGAACTTGCACTGCTCTTCATGTTTTTGCTAGTTGATGCATGTTTTTTGCATGCATCGAACTTGCACATCTTGTCAGTTTTTGCTTCAGGTATTTTGACACTATTCTGTTAGTCATATATTGGGTTGGATTGGCCAATAACTTTGTTTGAGTTTTTCATAGGATCATGAAGTGAAAGTGAAAGTGAAAGTTGCTCAGTTGTGTCCGACTCTGCAACCCCATGGACTATAAAGTCCATGGAATTCTTCAGGCGGGAATACTGGAGTAGGTAGCCTTTCCCTTCTCCAGGGGATCTTACCAACCCAGGGACTGAACCCAGGTCTCCCACATTGCAGGCAGATTCTTTACCAGCTGAGCCACAAAGGACATTCAGGAATACTGGAGTGGGTAGCCTATCCTTTCTCCAGTGAATCTTCCCGACCCAGGAATTGAATCAGGGTCTCCTGCAATGCAGGTGGATTCTTTACCAACTGAGATAACAGGGAAGCCCATAGGATCATATGGAAATATCCAAACTAACTTTTTGGTTAACCCAAATACATGTTAAAAATTATATCTAATTATATCTTCTTGGAGAAGTCACCCTTTTATCATTTTTTAATGCCCTTCTTTATCCCTGATATCTTTTCTTATTTTGAAGCTTGTTTTGTCTGAAATTAATATATCTACTCCTGTTTTCCTTTGATGAGTGTTAGCATAATATGTTTTCTCCATCCATTTAGTTTTAATTTATACGTGTTTTTTATATTTAGATGGGTTTCTTGTAAGCAACGTATGATTGAATACTTTTGATCCACTCTGACAATCTCTTTTAATTTGTGCTTTTAGACCTTTAACATTCAAAATGATTATTGATATAGTTGGATTAATGTGCACCATATTTGTTACTGTTTTGCATTCATTGCTTTGTTCTTTATTGTTATTTTTGTCTTCCATTATTTTTCTGCCTTTTATGGTTTTAATTGAGCGCTTTTTATAATTCCATATTCTCTCCTTTCTTAGCACTTGTTTTACTTTTTAAAGTAATTGCTCTGGAAATTGAAGAATACATTTATGAGCAATCTAAGTCTACTTTTAATTAACTATTATGGGTAGTGTGAATATCTTATAGCTACAAAATACTGCTAATATCTTTCATCTCTTGTGTCATTGTTGTCATTCATTTCACTTATATATAAGTATGCATAAACATATATATGTATATATATATACATAAACATACAAATAAAAGTTACTACTATTAATATTTTGAAGAATTTTTTAAATTTTAATTTTATCATTTTGGAAAAAATGTTAGCTTAATTAAGAATAAGTAAAATAGAAGTTTTGTTTTACCTTATTTTTTCTTCTTTAATTCTCTTTCTTTATGTTTATTATTCTCCTTCTCTCCAAAGAACTGTTAACATTTCTTGCAAGGCAAGTCTACTGGCAAAAAAGTTCCTCAATTTTTGTTTGACTGATAAAGTCTTTATTTCTCCTCTAGTTCTGAAGGATAATTTCACAGGTTACAGAATTCCATATTGGTGGGGTATTTTTTCTCTCAATACTCTAAGTATTTCACTCTGCTTTCTTCTTGCTTTCATGGTTTTTGAGAAGTCAGATGTTATTTTTATTTTGTTTCTCTTTAGGTAAGGCATTTATCCAATGCCTGGTTTCTTTCAGGATTTTTTCTTTATTTTTGATTTTCTATAGTTTGAAGATGAGGTGCATAAGTGTCTGTTTTGCCTGTTTTTGTATTTATCCTGCTTGGTGTTCTGGGTTTCCTTCCTGAGTTTGTTGTCTAACATGAACTTGGGGAAAATTCTTAGTCATCATTGCTTCAAATATTTCCTCTTTCCCCTTTCACTTTGATTTCTTCTGACATTTCTATTACATACAAGTTACCCCACCATCCATGGATATTGTGTTCGGGTTTTTTCAATCTGTTCTGTTTGCTTTTTGGTTTCAAGGATTCTGGCTTTATGTTGGTAGCTCAGATAAACTTTCCTTATTTGTGTCTAGTCTAATTAGTCCATCAAAGGCATTTTTCATTTCTGTTACAGGGTTTTTTTTTTTTTTTAATCTCCAGCATTAGTTTTAGTTCTTTCCTAGGATTTTCATCTCTCTGCTTACATGGACCATCTGTTCTCACATGCTGTCTACTTTATCCATAATTCATATTTGTTTTAAATTCCTGGGCTGATAATTCCAAAGCTCTGCCATATCTGGTTCTAATGCTTACACTGTCTTTTTATTTTTATTATTATTATTTTTTTTTTAAATTTTATTTTATTTTTAAACTTTACATAATTGTATTCGTTTTGCCAAATATCAAAATGAATCTGCCACAGGTATACATGTGTTCCCCATCCTGAACCCTCCTCCCTCCTCCCTCGCCATTCCCTCCCTCTGGGTCGTCCCAGTGCACTAGCCCCAAGCATCCAGTATCGTGCATCGAACCTGGACTGGCAACTCGTTTCATACATGATATTTTACATGTTTCAATGCCATTCTCCCAAATCTTCCCACCCTCTCCCTCTCCCACAGAGTCCATAAGACTGTACTATACATCAGTGTCTCTTTTGCTGTCTTGTACACAGGGTTATTGTTACCATCTTTCTAAATTCCATATATATATTATTATTATTATTTTTTAAATTTATCTACAAGTCGTTCCCAAAAAAGAATTTTGTCTTTTTAAAAATTCTTTTTTTTTGGGAATGCCTTGTAGTTTTTTCCATGATAGCCAGAAATGTTATACTGGATGAAAGAAGATGCTGTAAATAGGCCTTTAGTGGTGTAGTTCTGAGATGTAGGGAAGTTGAAGTGTTATTTACTCCTGTGTTACAGCATTGGACTTTTATCTAGTCTCTGCCTGTGGTTTGTAAATGCCACAAGTGTTTCTCAGTTTTCTCTCCCCTTTTCAATGGGAGAAGATGGCTAGAGTTGGCTAAAGTTGGGTATTTCCTTCCTAGGTAAGCTAGGATAATACCCCAGGAGATTAGACTCTGGTTAATTAGTTTCCCCGAGAGCAGACTTTGTTAAGAACAAAGTGCTCTGGGTACTTCAAAATGGTTTCTTTTTCCCCTCCTCCTAAAAGAAATATGGGGGAATTTTTCTCTGATATTTACTGTGGAAATCCGACTGAGCTCCTAGAAGTAAATCTCACCAATTTGTGACTACTCTTCCACCCCATTCCCTTTACTGGGATCCCCTGGAGTTGTCCACACTCATGCTTCAGTGATTTATCAATTAAAATTCCATTCTCCTGCCTCAACACCAGTTTCCACAGCAGTTTCTGCTCATAAATCTCTGCCTTAGTAAACTATGACTTTCTGTATTTGCTGGTCTGCCTTTCCAATCTTGGGAGCAATGGTTTGCCTTGTATCCAGCCTCTGTCTTATGAATACAAGAGGAGCTGCTGGTCTTTCAATCTGTTTGGCTTTTCACTTGTGATTAGAATGAAGCGGCGACTTCTGAGCTCCTTGCATGTGGAACCAGATTGGTTTTTTTGCTTGTTTTTTTAATTGGTGCCTTAACTTTCTTGAGTTTCCCAAGCTTAAAGGAAAGTTCTAGGAAAAAAATCTGTAAACTATCCTTAGGCAACCAGCTAGAAAAGTATTTTCTATGCATTCATTGCCAAACTACTTGAATGAGCCAACTACATTCACTTCTTCATTTTCCATCATTCAATACAATCTACTACGCCACCACTTTAGGAAGACAGCATTTGTTAGTATTAGCAATAACCTACTGACTGCCAAATCAGTGGTGTATTTTCAGCATATTATTTAACCTTTCCAAATCGTGAGGTAATGCTGCCCCTCTCTTCTTGAAATTCTACTGTCTTCCAAATAGTGACACATTGCTTCTAATTCACACTTTTTTTCTGGTTTTCATATTCAAGATACTAACTTTCCACTAGCCCTTCTACCTGAAAGCCCCACAACATTTAAAACTAAACATAATCCCCAGATGACTGTATGGTGACCTGCTCTCATCCTTACTCCTCAACTTATGCCTGGGTCTCCTTTATTTCCCCTGCATTTAATGATGGAGATTGTCAGCCTCTGCCTGTTTCTTGCCTTTACCAGGCTTCTCTTGTTAGAACTGAGTCTACTGTCTCCCATGTGCAGATTTTGCCACATGTCACTTTGTAAACTAGTTTTAATTAAGGCAAGGAAACTATCAATAGTCTCAGAGACATATTCAGGACGAGTTATACTCTCAAATCTAGGACTTAGTGGTGCAGTCATCCTTTTACCTAAGATTTTTCTACTAAACCCTCTGGGTTATCTCATCCATAGAAGTGAGTACCCATTTTTGTCCTTATTCCTAGGCTTTTCCAGGCTCTTTTCCCAAAGCTTCTCCCACTCTATTCTTCCATTCTCATTTCATTCTCCATGGAAACTTTCTAAATTCTGCCACATTATTTTTTTCTTTAAATTCTTTTTCCACATAGGTTATTATAGAACATTGAGTGTAGTTCCCTGTGCTATACTGGAGGTCATTTCTGGTTATCTATTTTAAATATAGCATTATTCTTCTGTTTAAAAATCTTATATAATTCCCTTTAGTTTATTATTGTATATGATTAAGAAGCTTAACATTTTTAAACAGTTATAATCTTATTTTATTTTTAAAGTGTCTTTTATTTGTTTATTTTTGGCTTTTCTGGGTCTTCCTTGCTGCCCATGGACTTTCTCTGGTTGTGGGAAGTGGAAGCTATTCTCTAGTAGTGGTGGGTGGGCTCCTCATTGCAGTGGCTTCTCTTATTGCAGAGCACGGGCTCTAGGCATGTGGGCTTCAGTAGTTGCAACTTGTAGGCTCCAGAGCAACAGGCTCTGTAGTTGTGTCACATGGGTTTAGCTGCTCTGCGTCATGTGGAATCTTCCCAGATCAGGGATCAAACCTGTGTTCCTTGCACTGACAGGTGGATTTTTTACCACTGGACCATGAGGGAAACCTTATCTTAACATTTTAATAGCCATGTGTCATTAATAGCACTAGTGTCATTCCTTGGAACAACTCCCCAGATGCCTAATACATAGTTTTCACTTTCCATATTTTATTGGTGTGGGTGCTGGTAATCCCTATAGTAGGCATTTCTGGGTAAACAATATAATTAAAAAGCTGTTGTTTCCCAGTCAAAGTTTCTGATACAGTAGGTAGAGTTGGTGCATGCTCAACACTTCAAAACAGTTAAATCTGAAGCTATAGCAATTTATAATCAGCCCTAAGAACACCCTCTCATTTAGGATCGTGCAGGTCATATGATGGGACATGTCCTCGTAAATAGACATTGGCTTGGGATGTCATCAGCTCAATGGCAAGGAAGTTTAGATTGATGTGTAAGAACTGATATCAATGGTACGCCACTCCAGTACTCTTGCCTGGAAAATCCCATGGATGGAGGAGCCTGGTAGGCTGCAGTCCATGGGATTGCGAAGAGTAGGACACGACTGAGTGACTTCACTTTCACTTTTCACTTTCATGCATTGGAGAAGGAAATGGCAACCCACTCCAGTGTTCTTGCCTGGAGAATCCCAGGGACGGGGGAGCCTGGTGGGCTGCCGTCTATGGGGTCACACAGAGTCGGACACGACTGAAGCGGCTTAGCAGCAGCAGCAGTGAGAGAATTTATATAATATATAGTATCTCCATGTTTAAACAGAGTTGACATCAGGAGGTCAGAGAACTGGGATGAATCTGGGTCAGCCAGTGGAGGTAATATTACCCTAGCTATAGAGAGTAGAGAAGACATGGATCATGGAAAAGAGGTATAACTCACCAGTACAAGGCTGGATGTGATGCACTTGTTAAAAATAGGAAGCAGAGTGGAGACCTAACTAGTCGGGAAAGGCACTGTTATGACAGTACATGAGCAGAATATGCGGAGGCTCTGTGGGCTAGGGCCTCTGATTCAGCTTAACCTTTGCAAACCATTACATCTATTGGGACAGGGAAGAAATCCGACAAGAACTGCTCTCCTCAGCTTTGTAGGAGATTAATGGCTAGAACTTAATACATAAAAACGGGCTCATTCTAGACACTACTTTTCCCTTGGAAGAATACCAGCTTCTTGAAAAATAGTCAAATCTCTCCTAGTTTGTGAAATACAGTTCATAATGCTAAGGTTTTCATAGAATATGCCTGTAGTTCAAGGTGAATCCAATCACGTGCTAATGAAGTTCTAAATACTATGGTATTGTTGCAAACATTTCTACGAATTTAAAGCATGCTCTTTATAAATCAAATTTGCAAGAGTATATTTCTCTCAGGGCTTCCCAGGTGGCACTAGTGGTAAAGAACCCACCTGTCAATGCAGAAGATGGTAAGAGATGCAGGTTTGATCCCTGGGTTGGAAGATCCCCTGGAGGAGGGCATGGCAACCCACTCCAGTATTCTTGCCTGGGGAATCCCATGGACAGAGGAGCCTGGCTACAGTCCGTGGGGTTGCAAAGAGTCGGGGATGACTTGAAGCGACTTGAAGTGAAAGTGAAAGTCGCTTAGTCGTGTCCGACTCTTTGCGACCCCCATGGACTATACAGTCCATGGAATTCTCCAGGCCAGAATACTGGAGTGGGTAGCCTTTCACTTCTCCAGTGGAGCTTCCTGACCCAACTTAACACGCAGTAAGTAATTTCATATTTCTCTTAAAACTGTAAAACTATGTCCTGGAATTTTTCATTTTACAATAATTTCTTGCTATGTGTTTTTCATTGCCAAAGAATAAAATATTAAGAGTGATCAAATCTAAATAAACATGGTGAGTATTATAGAAGAGTTAACCCAAGGACGGCTTGAGGCAAAAGGGAAACTATTTAATTGAGAGAATTTTTATTGCATCTCTTACAAAACACTATATGTGTTATCCTTTCCAGAGACAGTAGTCAAATCTCCTTAGTATGGCTAAGAACAGGGACTTTATCTCCTTAACACCCACCAGTGGTTCCTTACTTACAGGAGCATATTCAAACTTCTTGAGGATACTCAAGTACTGAACACAGCAGGTTAAAACATATTTACTATGTGTAAAATAACATCACATAGATAAGTGAATATTGTGTTTATGACCTCCAAATACAACATAGACAAATGGTTCTTCAAGAATAGACATTTGCATTTCAAAGTTATGGGCAGCTGGAAATGGTTATCTAAATATTTGCCATACATGTATTTATGGCCATTAAATCCACAGATTTTTAAAACTCCTAGACTGATGAATACATATGCAATATATATATATATATATATATATATATATATATATATCATGGCAAGACAACTGTTTAATGAGAAATGTAATTTTCTCTAGATAAAAAATTTAACCCACGATATACTACACATCCAGCATAAAAGAAAAGCATGCTTAAAGGCAAATTAAGTTACAAATTAACAAAAGAGTTTGACAATACAGAATACAGAATATCTAACATTTTCCAGATTTCCTCTCTATTGCCTGAAGACTTAGAGTCCTGTTGCATAAGTGAGAGAGTGGTTCAAGGTTTTAAAAAAAAAACATTTCTGTAGAAAGAATTGCTTCAGACCTCTAGCAGGCTTTACAAAGGTAATATTGAATATTTTGCATAAAATAAAATAAAGCCCACATGTATTTTAATAGGCCGGGCTTTAAAAAATTAATTTTGATGATCATAATATATGTCAATTAATTCATTAATTATTGATTATGAACATCAAAATACTAAAAATTACTGAAAATAAGATAACATCATGAAGACTTTTTCATAAAGTCCAGTTTTAATATACTTTATAACTATTTGTATACAATGATTACATTGTATGATTACATGTATACATGTAATACAATGATTACATATATACAATGATTGCAACTAGCTTTTTATTAATAGTACCTTATAGTACACAAAGTACTTTCATATATATTGCTTCATTTATATCTATATTCAAATTTGTAATTGAAATAAAAGCTTGCTGCTGCTGCTGCTAAGTCGCTTCAGTTGTGTCCGACTCTGTGCGACCCCATCGACAGCAGTTCAGTGCAATTTTTTCTGTTCTGACTTTGGAAGACATCCTAAGGGAAGGACATGTGCACACTATTAGCTTCATTTCAGCATTACTCTTTAAAGAAATATTAAAAAAGAAAGATATAAATAATCAGAAGGAAACCAAACAAGTATGAATTATGTGACCATGAGTTCTTCATTACACGTCATTATATGTCGTTCTGTCAAATGCAGTCAACCAAAGACATGGCCAAATATAATACACCTTGATATTCAACTTACCTTGAAATCACTTAAGAATTGATGAAGCTAAGGATGAAGGATGTGCACATAATTAATGGATCATAGTGCTAAAAGTTTAAAAAATTGTTTTGGAATAATGAATGCTATCCATGGGTGAAAATAACAAAAAGTGGTTATAATATAGAATGATAACCTGGATATCTTGCCTCTTTAAGCCCGGCAGTTGCATTAGTCCAGTAGGTCTCCAATAGTTCACTCCCATCACACTTTTTAGAAAATTTCAGCACTTCTTTTTCCAGACTTTAGATAAGCAGTAGAAATGTGCAATCTGCTAAGATGAAAATATACACAGATTCATACACATATCTGCTATTTAGTGTTTATATCACAAAACAATTAAAATATCTAGTTTCTGGATGAGAAGGGATAACACAAAACTATCTTCTGCATAGCTACTGGTAACTTTGAAGGAAATAAGAATCAGTTAATAAAATAATGCAAATAGTAGCCATAGATGTAATCAGCCAACTTCTCCTCCATGGCCTGTAAATTCTCCAGCAAGGTGTTCTTGTGGATGGAGAGATGGAAAAATCACTGTTTTGGGTATTCTTAAATAGGCAAACAAATGCTTTTGTTCTGTATTTCTTCAAAACATTAAAACATATATCACATTTATCTTATTAAGAGTAAAATTCCTTTTTCCTGTATTATTTCTCATGGAGTGAGTATATAGAGAAAACATTTGCTGGCCAGGATACCATCTATAACATATTATGCTCATCTTTTTAAAAGCTATTTTTCTAGACTGGAAATATGGTTTGGGGGGAGAAAAATTTTTCCAGGCTGAAAATATAGCTTTGTGCGGGGGTGGGGAGAAGGTGGATCACATGTGGGGAGACTGCATCATTTGGGAAGGTGAAATAAATTGCCATTTAAAAATATGAAAATAGTTTATTTGTATAGATGTATGCTAATTTCTTAATATAAAAACCAATTTGTACAAAATACTGTATTAAAACCCTAGATCCAAAGTTTCCCATTCTAAACACTTTATTGCCAAAGAAACACCTTCAGAGAGGATCAATATCTGTGAATAAGGAATCCTCAAAAGAAAGGCTTTAGTTTTCAAATATTTCTGCTTTTTAATTTGAATTAGAATTGTTTTCATGTCCCTATGTGTATATGAAATCATTTACATACAAGCATTTTTTAAAAAAGGGCTTCCCTGGTAGCTCAGCTGGTAAACAATCCACCTGCAATGCAGGAAACCCTGGTGCAATTCCTGGGTGGGGAAGATCCCTTGGAGAAGGGATAGGTTACCCACTCCATTATTCTTGAGCTTCATTGGTGTCTCAAATGGTAAAGAATCTGTCTTCAATGTGGGAGACCTGGGTTTGGTCCCTGGGTTGGGAAGATCCCCTTGAGGAGGGTATGGCAACCCACTTCAGTATTCTTGCCTGGAGAATCCCCATGGACAGAGGAGCCTGGTGGGCTACAGTCCATGGGGTTGCAAAGAATTGGACATGACTGAGTAACTAAGCATAGTACATTGTTAAAAATAAAATAAATTTCCTCAGTGTCTCAGATTTGAAGAGACTACACACAATCACTGAGATGTAGTCATAGTCATATCCAAAGTTTGTGCTATTAATATATTTCTTGTAAGAGAAAACTACTAAATCAACCAGTTTTTCACTCAGGGGGGCTGTGAAAGGGGATGAGATGACAGTGTAAATTATAGGATTTATTTTTTTTAATTTAAATTTATTTATTTTAATTAGATGCTAATTACTTTTTATATTGCACATAAATTGAGCAAAAAAAATCCATCAAGCTAGGCTTCAGCAATATGTGAACTGAGAACTTCCAGTTGTACAAGCTAGAATGAGAAAAGGCAGAGAAACCAGATATCAAATTGCCAACATTTGCTGGATCATAGAAAAAGCAAGGGAATTCCAAAAAAGAAAAAAACAAACAAAAAAAAAAAACAAAAAAAAAACCCTCCTTCATTGACTACCTTAAGGTCTTTTAATGTGTGGATTACAACAAACCGGAAAATTCTTAAAGAGATTGGGAATACCACAGACCCTTACCTGTATACAGGTTTCCTGAGAAGCCTGTATGCAGGTCAAGAAGCAACAGTTAAACCAGACAATGGACTGGTTTAAAATTGGGAAAGGAATATATCAAGGCTGTATATTGTCACCCTGCTTATTTCACTTGTATGCTGAGTACATGATGGAAAATGCCAGGCTGGATGAATCACAAACTGGAATCAAGATTGCTGGAAAATATCAATAATCTCAGATATGTAGATTACACCACCCTAATGGCAGAAAGTGAAGAGGAATTAAAGAGCCTCTTGATGAAGTGAAGGATCAGAGTGAAAAGCTGGCTTAAAACTCAACATTCAAAAAACTAAGATTATGGGGAGGGAGGAGGGAGGAGGGTTCAGGATGGGGAACACATGTATACCTGTGGCGGATTCATTTTGATATTTGGCAAAACTAATACAGTTATGTAAAGTTTAAAAATAAAATTAAAAAAAAAAACAACTAAGATTATGGCATCTATTCCCATCACTTCATGGCAAATAGATGAGGAAAAAGTGAAAACTGTGACAAATTCTGTTTCCTTGGGCTCCAAAATCACTGTGGATGGTGATTGCAGCCACAGGATTAGAAGACGCTTGCTCTGTAGAAGAAAAGCTATGACAAACCTAGACAGAGTATTAAAAAGCAGAGACAAAACTTTGCCAACAAAGGTCCATAGAGTAAAAAATATGGTTTTTCCAGTAGTCATGTACAGATGTGAAATTTGGACCATAAAGAAGGCTGAGCGCTGAAGAATTGATGCTTTCCAATTGTGGTGCTGGAGAAGACTCTTGAGATCCCTTGGACTGAAGAAGATCAAACCAGTCAATCCTAAAGGAAATCAACTCTGAATATTCATTGGAAGGATTGATGCTGAAGCTGAAGCTCCAATACTTTGGCCACCTGATGCAAAGAGCTGAATCACTGGAAAAGAACCTGATGATGGGAAAGACTGAGGGCAAGAGAAGGGGGCAATTGAGGATGAGATGGTTGGATGGCATCACTGACTCAATAGACCTGAGTCTGAGCAAACTCTGGGACATAATGAAGGACAGGGAAGCCTGGAGTGCTGTAGTTCATGGGGTTGCAGAGTCAGATATGACTTGGCCACCGAAAAACAACCAAGTGTATTAGTTCTCTGGAGCTTCTGTAACAAAGTACTACAAACTGGGTAACTTAAAAGTATAAATATTTTATCTCTTGTGGTTATGAAAGCTGGAAACATGAATGGAAGGTGTTGACAGGGCCAGGCTTGTTCTGAGACTTTAGGGGCAGACCTTTGCATTGTCCTAGCTTCTGGTGGTTGCAGGCAATTCTTGCTCTTCCTTGACTTGTAGCTGCATCATCTAAACTCTGCCTCCTTCACATGACTGTATTTTTCCCCTCCTCATAAGAATGTATTGCATAACTACCCCACACCAGTAAAAACTTGTATTAACTGAGTTAATTACAGTTGAAATGATTTATTTTCAAATAAGGCTAATCCTGAGGTTCTAGGAAAGACATGAAGCTTTGGCTGACAATCTTCAACCTAGCACACTGAGCAATCTATATCATATTTTTGTAATGTTTATCATTGGTTAAAAAAATACCTTGAATTGAAGACCATGTGGTTAATATCATGAAATGTCACTTCTACTTTTAGGTTACAGTAAGTCCATGTGTCAAAAATTTATTGAAATCTTGAGATGGTACTTTATTCAATATGGGCTGAAGAGTATATAAAATTACTGATACAAATGAACAGATCCATTTATTATAATTGCCTTTATATGTTTGATAAAAGAGAAATAAAATTTGGGCCCCAAAATGGAAGAAGTGTTAATGAGATTAATAAGTCTGTGGATGGGAATAGTAGCTGAAGAACAACAGCTGAAAGCAGTAGGCATGTATAAGCAGGTATTTGAAAAAATTCATTTTTTTAAGTATTTGCATAAGATATTATTAATAAATTCAGGTATATCTCAAGGTAACTATCCTTATTTAATTATTGTTTAATAAGTATTTATTAAATATCAACTAAAAGGCAGAGGAACCAAAGACCAAATTGCCAACATCCGTTAGATCATTGAAAAAGCAAGAGTTCCAGAAAAACATCTATTTCTGCTTTATTGACTATAACAAAGCCTTTGACTGTGTGGATCACAATAAACTGTGGGAAATTCTTCAAGAGATGGGAATACCAGACCACCTGACCTGCCTCTTGAGAAACCTATATGCAGGTCAGGAAGCAACAGTTAGACTGGACATGGAACAACAGACTGGTTCCAAATAGGAAAAGGAGTACGTCAAGGCTGTATATTGTCACCCTGCTTATTTAACTTATATGCAGAGTACATCATGAGAAATGCTGGGCTGGAAGAAGCACAAGCTGGAATCAAGATTGCCAGGAGAAATATCAATAACCTCAGATATGCAGATGACACCACCCTTATGGCAGAAAGTGAAGAGGAACTAAGAAGCTTCTTGATGAAAGTTAAAGAGGAGAGTGAAAATGTTGGCTTAAAGCTCAACAATCAGAAAATGAATAGATCATGGCATCTGGTCCCATCACTTCATGGGAAATAGATGGGGAAACAGTGGAAACAGTGTCAGACTTTATTTTTTGGGGCTCCAAAATCACTTCAGATGGTTATTGAAGCTTACTCCTTGGAAGAAAAGTTATGACCAACCTAGATAGCATATTGAAAAGCAAAGACATTACATTGCCTGCAAAGGTCCATCCAGTCAAGGCTATGGTTTTTCCAATGGTCATGTATGGATGTGAGAGTTGGACTATGAAGAAAGCTGAGCACCGAAGAATTGATGCTTTTGAACTGTGGTGTTGGAGGAGACTCTTGAGAGTCCCTTGGACTGCTAGGAGATCCAACCAGTTCATTCTGAAGGAGATCAGCCCTGGGATTTCTTTGGAAGGAATGATGCTAAAGCTGAAACTCCAGTACTTTGGCCACCTCATGCGAAGAGTTGACTCATTGGAAAAGACTCTGATGCTGGGAGGGATTGGGGGCAAGAGGAGAAGGGGACCACAGAGGATGAGATGGCTGGATGGCATCACCAACTCGATGGATGTGAGTTTGAGTGAACTCCGGGAGATGGTGATGGACAAGGAGGCCTGGCGTGCTTTAATTCATGGGTTCGCAAAGAGTCGGACATGACCGAGTGACTGAACTGAACTGATATGTATAGCTCTATTTAGGTACCATGCAGTACAGAGAGAAGTATAAATGTGTTTTTTATTTCTACTCCCAAATTTTAGAAAACTTTTACATCCTAGAATCTACAGTGATAGCAACCTAAATTATGAAGGAATGAAGACGTCTCCCTAGTCCTTTGACTTAAAAAGTAGTTTTAATAGTTGCATATAAAAACCTAAATTATGAAAAGGCAGTGGGAAGCAGTATGTCATTAAATCTCACAATTTTAATTATGTCTGGTGTTCAAAAGCAGAACAAATTTATAGATGTCTAATAACTTCATATTGAACTAGTATAGAATTTTAAAGTGAATTGTGCAGTGTTCTGCTGTCTTTCTTTTTTCCTAATGTACTTGTCAGAACACAGAACAATTTTTCACTGTCATGAAAACATACTTATTTTCCAATAGTTTTTGCTGAGGGAATTTATATTTCAGCAGAATATTTGTATGAAGTAAGTGCTCATATGATTGTTTAAGGGGTCAGGGAATTTAGTTATATTTTAGGCTACTTCCTTCAGTTAGTAAAAACTTTTTTTGCAAGTTTATGGGTCATTTCAAGTTCTTACTTCAATATTTTAACCTGAAAGAATTACCATTTTGAAAATGTGGTGCATTTTAGGAAAGTTTAAAGTGAATTGAGTTCCAAATGATTGAAAAATATAAAGGTGAATTTGTTTTCTTCTACCTACATGATTTGAAGAGGCACTCATATGAATGACATGGTGTTGAGTAACAAGATGGTGTATTTTGCATATAGACTAACTGAAACAATAGCAAAATTAATTTCTTACAAGTTCCTGATCAAGAAAATGTTGTCAGATCCTGAATTTTTCACGTTACTTAATTTAAGTGATAATAAATGACAAAGGATATGTATTAACTTTAATGTTAATTAATTTATCTATTAAGTTATTCATTCAGTGAGTTGTATTGAATGTGTATTCTGAAGCAGCCATTGTTCTGTATACTTGGGATATATCAGGGAGAAAAACATTTTCTTACTCAAGGAGCTTACTTTCCAGTATCAAGGAGACAATGAAAAATAAAAATAATAAGCAAAATTATATAGTTTATAAAAGGATTATAAGTATTAAGGAAAAAGAAAAAATAGAGGATGTAAGGGGAAGAGAGTGTGACATATGGGGGTGTTTGCTTTATTTTACTAAATAGAATCATGTGGATAGATTGCACTGGGAGTTTGAAATTTGAGCACAAATTTAGAAATCTATGCAGGAGGAGAGTATTCAAGTGAAAGCGTTAAGTGATCACTCTAAGGCAGGGTGTCTGAGGTCAGCCAGGAGGCCAGTGTGGCTGGAATAGAGTGGGTGAAGGATAGAAGGGTGGAGACCAGGTCAGAAAAGGGAGGGGAGAGCCAGGCTAAGCAGGGTCTGCTAGGTATGCCATGGAGAGACATTACACTTACTCTGAGTTCAACAGAGAATCATTCTAATCAGATGTGGCTTCATTTCTAACTTTTTGAAATTTTTAATTGGAAGATAATTGCTTTACAATGTTGTGTTGGTTTCTGCCATACAGCAATGTGAATGTGTATATAATCAATGTGAATATATACACCACCATTGTGTAAAATAGATAGCTAGTGGAAAGCTGCTATACAACATGGGGAGCCCAGCCAGGGGGTCTGTGGTGACTTAGAAGTGTTGGATGGTGAGGGGAGGGAGGCTCACAAATGAAGGGATATACATATATATGGACATGGGTTTGGGTGGACTCTGGGAGTTGGTGATGGACAGGTAGGCCTGGTGTGCTGCAGTTCATGGGGTCACAAAGAGTCGGACACAACTGAGCAACTGAACTGAACTGATATATATATATATATATCAGGAGATATATATATATATATATATATTATATATATATATATATATACCTAGGGTGTGACTGGATCTTATTCATGTGCTACTGGGTGACTAGGGAAGTGTAGGGTAGAAATGGGGAGCTTTGGGTATTTAATCCTGGTGAGAGACAGTAATGACTTGAACTCAGTTAGTAGTATAGCAGATGTGATAATATTTGGTCAGATTCTGGGCATTCTGAAGGTAGAACTAACATGATCCCCTTACACATTGCATATTGGTGGTGAAGAGAAAAGAAGAGTTTTTGATGCTGATAAGAATTTTTGCAATCAGAGGGAAAGATTTGGTATCAAGTGAGGTGGGAAAGCTGAGCATAGAGCAGGCTTTGGGGGAAAGATGTGCAACTTTGGAAATACTGAAATTTTCCAAAGGAAGATAGCATGTTGACAACTGAATTTCATGATTTAAATTCAGAAGAGAAGACGAGAAAGAAGATTTTAAATCAGCAATGACATAACAACTAAACAAAAACAAATAATTTCTGAATATGAAGTGTATTTAAATACTTGGGAATGGGTAACATAATTCTATGAGTTTCCTGTGGCTGCTATAACAAAATATCACAAACTTGATGGGTCGAGATAACACAAAACTATTCTCACTGTTCTGGAGACCAGAAGTCCAAAATCAGTTTCTCTGAGACAAAATCAGGGTGTCATCAGCCTGCTCTCCCTTTGGAGGCTCTGGATACTCTGTTTCTTGCTTCTTTCAGCTTCTCTTTTCATGGCATGGGACCACTCTGCCTCATCCTCTTCTATCTCTGTTAAATCTCCCCCTGACTCCCTCATAGTTGAGTATATGTGAGTGCATTTAGGAGCCACAAGGGAAATTCAATAGCTCAACCCATATCATGGTACTTGAGCACATATGCAGAGACCTTTGTTCCCAAATAAGGTAATAGTCCCAGGTTCCAAGGATTAGGGCCTGGTATCTTTTAGGGATTATTCATTTTATTACAATCACCAAGGGAAGGAATGTAGATAGACAAGGACCAAATAATGAGCATTCATTGCCTCTTTTATTGTTTATATTTTTATGGAGGTATAATTGATAGATAATAAACCTTATTCATTGTGTATCATTTGATGAGTTTTGATATTAATGTTCAAACTAAACAATGATTTGCTTTACATCATTGTAGCTTACAGGCTTCCCTGGTAGCTCAGTTGGTAAAGAGTTGCCTATAATTCAGGACACTGCCTGCAATGCAGGAGACCTGGGATCGATCCCTGGGTCAGAAATATCTCCTGGAGAAGGAAATGAAGACACACTCCAGTATTCATGCCTGGGAAATCCCATGTACAGAGGAGACTGGTCAGCTATAGTCCATGGGGTCCCAAGGGTTGGACACAACTAAACCACCACCACCACCATTATAGCTTACTTTGAATTTTCTAGAATTTTAAATAAATAGAATTATGAAGATCATACCATGAAACCATTAAAAAATAAGACAGATATTAAAAAAAGACAAAAAGACATGAACAGAGGTGAGTGAATCATGAGACCTCAAGAACTGGTCTTTCCAGGTAGCAGGCTATGGCAATCGTAGGTCTCATCTTATTTGTTTTCCTTCTCTCAAGGATCATTTTCCTGTGCTGCCTGTCCAATATCTGAAAGCTGTTGCTTCATATACTTTGGCCAGTTTATTACTGTCGAGGAAATGTAAATGTAAATCTGGTTGTTTACTGTATCATGGCCAGGAGTGGAAATTCAGAACATATTGATTCTGATCAGAGTTCTTACTATTTGGCTTTTACTTCATTTCCTTTGATCAAGTCCCTTCAGCTGGTTTTCACTTATATCCCCTCATGTCAGAGTTCCTAACTGGTACTCTAGATATTTCAGAGATAGGAATACTGCTTTTGATCTTACTTATGATGCTAAACTATGTTTTTTTTTTTCCCATTTCTCTAAGTAAGTCTTGCTAACTCCTTCCAGAATGCTCTGAAAACAATATGCCTTCTTAAACTTTTCTAACATATGCTGTCTTCCTGGCAATGATCCTTTTTGCATTAGCTCATGGACCTAGCTATCTCAATCTCTGAGTTTCCCTCATCTCCTCCTCCAAGCCCAAATTGTGTGAGATCTGTCTTCCTGCATAGAATCCTCTGCTGCTGCTGCTAAGTCGCTTCAGTCGTGTCCGACTCTGTGCGACCCCATAGATGGCAGCCCACTAGGCTCCCCCGTCCCTGGGATTCTCCAGGCAAGAACACTGGAGTGGGTTGCCATTTCCTTCTCCAATGCATGAAAGTGAAAAGTTAAAGTGAAGTCTCTTAGTCGTGTCTGACTCTTAGCAACCCCATGGACTACAGCCCACCAGGCTCCTCTGTCCATGGGATTTTCCAGGCAAGAGTACTGGAGTGGGGTGCCATTGCCTTCTCTTAGAATCCTCTAGTCCTTGCCAAAAGTCACTCAGTCGTGTCCGACTCTTTGCGAGTCCATGGACTGTCCACGGAATTCTCCAGGCCAGAATACTGGAGTGGGTAGCCTTTCCTTTCTCCAGGGCATCTTACTAACCCGGGGATCAAACCCAGGTCTCCTGCATTGCAGGCAGATTCTTTACCAGCTGAGCCACAAGGGAAACCCAATTTGCCCACAAAAATACCTATTTTCTAAGATACTTGCCATTTAGGGGATATCATATTCTCTGAATTTGGGGATTTTGGTTCTTTGTATAAATCTTGTTTAGAGATCTAGAGAGCAGTACATAATCAGGACTTGACTTTAGAACAGCTGAAATATGGTGCTTGGTTTTCTGTATACTGAGAATATTCTTGTGCCAAAATTGTTTCCTCAAATCTTAGAACTTGAAAAGGAAAATGTACATTAATTTGAAAGAAATATGCTTTAGTCTTAAAAATCATTTTACTCACACATTGCAAAGTAGAAAATGAACTCTGAAAGGGATAGGAACATAAACCTTACCACCTATCACTTTGGCAGGAATTAGTTTCTTGGTTTGTGTGGTCTTCTCAGGTGGCTCAGTGGTAAAGAATTTGCCTGCCAATGCAGGGGATGAGGATTTGACCCCTGGGTCCGGAAGATCCCATGGAGGAGGAAATGGCAACCCACTCCAGTATTCTTGCCTGGAAAATCCCATGGACAGAGGAGCCTGACAGGCTCAATAGGGTTGCAAAGAGTCAGACACGACTGAGCACGCCTACATGCAGTTTCTTGGTTTAATTGTTGGTAGTTACTGAAAATGATAAGGATAAGATTATACAGTAAAGGAATAGAAAAATCTTTAGGAATGACTGAAGTGAACAGGGAAGCCCTGATGTGAATATGGGCTAAAGATAAATTACCTATTTTATAATTTTGTCTTAAATTGTTCCTCAATCTACGAAAAACACTTGAAGTTAACATGGTTTTCAGTAGCTGTGTTGCTGAATGAATCCACAATGATCATCAACAAATAGCATACAAAAAAACCTTTTCCACCTAGTTAGCTACATTACTACATCTTCTTGAGAAAGAATGAGCAAGTTTATCTAAAAGTAAACAGATTTTAAAGATGTGTTCCATCTGGCAGCTTCTAGTTCAGTTTCTATCTCAGCTGTGGCTAGTTATTTTAACAGATGTTTTCAGTTCCTTAAAAATGCACATATTAGGGAAACTTTTATCTAGGAAACAACCACATATCAAGATGCTTTGTCTTACATGGTCAAAGGACATCAAGAAGAAGTGAGACATCTGAGTAAGGAAGGTATACTATTTGAGCCACAAAGAAGTCCTTTTTATTCACACATAGTATATATATAGATATCATAAAGCCAAATTTGAATTACTTACATTATTTATTGTCAAGATTTACTAAAATCTTGAAATAGAACAGAGGATAATTACCTTAGTTACTGATAGCCTTGTAGAGACTTCCTTGAACTGCTTCCGTCTAGGTCTCCTTAATGTAGCAGAGAGGTAAACTATAATATCTTTAACTCCTTATTCTTCCTTTTATTTTTTTTTTCTATATGCAATCAAATAATTTCTAGCTTGTAAAACTGGATGTAATAAATAAGGAAACACAATTTTGTCCAGGTATATATTTACTACCTCAAAGAAATTTTCACAATTTAGCTATGTGAATTTCTATGCAAATCATTGCTTATTGGAAGATCAAAGTGTCCTGTATTTTCACTGATTACAACACTAACGCTTGCCACTAGGGAGCTATGTACTAAACTCCTGCGTTGTAGAACACTGATCCAAGCATCTAATTCTTTACATGAATTTTGATGTACTTTGCCTTTTCTAGGTAATAGTAATTTCTGGGTAATCAGAGCATTTAAAATTAAAAGTTAAAAGCACCATCCATAAACACTGTAAGATGCTGCCAGCAAATTTACTGTGCAATTCAAAATGTTTTCTTCCAACTGTGAGGAAATGAGTCATATTAGCTGAGAGCAAGCTTTTTGACTTACAGCAGTAGGAAGGGTCTGGCCCCAAACTAGCACTGAAACAGGTTAGAAATATTACTCTCCATCATTCATTTAAAAAGTGGGTTTTCCTGTTTATAAATATCTTACCGAGGAGTTGTTTATGGACAATTGTTGAAATATTCATTTTCACGGAAATAGTTTTCAAAACTCTGTTATACTGGGGAAATTTGGGGGAAGCCCATTGGAAAATCGATATCTGCTAGACTGATCTGTTAATGTCAACGACTAGTATTTTCAATATTGATGATTCTTACAATTGCTATTACTTCTTTGTAAAAATGCTTAATATGGAAGAATTATGTTTGAGATGATTGGGTAAAGATATATTAAGGATAAAAACCACTTCTGGGTGTAGGAGAATAAATTAATGAATATTAAAGTCAATCCTAAAGGAAATTAGTCCTGAATAGCCATTGGAAGGACTAATGCTGAAGCTGAAACTCCAATACTTTGGTCACCTGATCCAAAGAGACGACTCATTGGAAAAGACCCTTATGCTGGGAAAGGTTGAAGGCAGGAGGAGAAGGAGACGACAGAGGATGAGATGGTTGGATGGAATCACTGACTTGATGGTCATGAGTTTGAACAAGCTCCAGGAGGTTGGTGTCGGCGTGCTGCAGTCCATGGGGTCGCAAAGAGTCAGACACAACTGAGTGACAGAACTGAACTGAAATGAAAGTTGATAATTTGTCTCTGCTAGACCTGAATTTAAGGGAGAATTAGATATATAAAATTGGAGTTTCATTCATGCAATTTATGCAAGATTTTAAGGTCTTAGAACATTAGTTTTAAAAATACAGTTGAAAGTTTCATTTTAGTTTAAGTAAGATCAAGATGGAAAAGATGATAGAAATAATGACTCACAAGGCATTTATTTAAAACTATGGAAATCCTATGCTTTAAATTAAAATCAGAAAATATTTTGAAAAAATGAAAATATTTTGAACTTTACATACATTTAGAAAAGAAGTAATTTCTCCATAAATGCCAGATATATTAATATGATTTTTATATTGTTAACATATATTTACTGCATCTTCTTACATTCTAAAAAGAATATAGATATGTAATATATCCCTAAAAGCATATTGCTGCTAAAAAGTCTTCTAAATTTGTTCTTTGTCAATATTTCTCTCTATTTTAAGCTCTTTGCATTTCAGTAATAATCTTAGAATCATTTATGCCTTATATACCAAAAAAACTTCCTGGAAATAGATTTAAGATTACTTCAAACCCACAGCTTAATTGGAGAAGAAATGAATTCCTCAAAATATTGTCTTCCAGTTCATGAGTATGGTGTATCATTCAGTTAGATCTTCTCACAGTCTCTCATCAATAATTTGGGGTTTTCATTGTGCTAATATTGTACTTTTTTGCTAAAATTATGTGCAATTATATTACTCCTTATGATGACTACTGAAAATGCACTCTTAAAGTTTTATTTTCAGATTGTTCATGTAATTAAACATTTTTATTGAATATTTTCCTGTTGAAACAGAACAGTTGAGCTCTGGAAGTTCTTTGTGTATTATGGATGAAAATCCTTTAATAAATTGTTTTACTGCTAAATCATGTCCAACTCTTTGTGACCTCATGGACAGTAGCCCGCCAGACTCTGTCCATGGAATTCTCCAGGCAACAAAATTAGAATGGGTTGCCATTTCTTACTCCAGAGCCACCAGAGAAGTCCCTTAATCAATTATGAATTTGCAAATAAATTCTCTCAGTGTATGACTTCTTTTTTCATTCTCTGCAATGTTATTCAAGAAGCAGAGTTCTTTATTCTGATAAAATCAAACTTATCAATGTGTTCTTTTATGGCTTAGGATTTTGGTCCTATTCAAGAAACTCTGCTGAACTCAAAATCACAAAGACATTTTCTTATATTAAAAAAAAAAAAAAGCTTTGTTGTCTTATTTTTCTTTTTTAGGTTTATGGTATATTTAGAGTTAATATTTGTGCACGTTATAAGGGCCGAGTTCATTTTTCCACATTCACGGATAGCCAGTTATGTTCAATCATTTGTTGACAAGACTATCATTTTTCATTGAATTTCTTGGTTGCTCATGACAGCAGTTTAAGAGAGAAGATGGATGTGAACTTGTGGAGAGGATGGACAAACTGAAACTCAAAGCATGAGGTGGAACCACTAGGACCAACTGAAACCCATATCAATTCCCTTACTATCTAACCTAGATGGTAGTTTTTATTTTTAATCTCTATTTTGGCTTATTAGATGTTGGTGAATGATACATTTATCATTTACCCCATATGCTGCTTGACCATGTAAAACTATATTAATTTAGAAATTCTCTCTACTTTTGCCTTAATTTTCCTGTGAACTCAAAAATGCTCTAAAAATAAAATCTATTTTTTTTTTAAAACAGCACATTCAGAGCCTTAAAGCGATCAGGGGTACGGAATCTGGAAATGGATAAAGTTTTTACTTATGACTTTGGCTTGTGTTCTATGACTGTGTTGTTCAGTCGCTAAGTCATGTCCAAATCTTTGTGATCCCATGGACTGCAGCAAACCAGGTTTCCATGTCCTAATAGGGGTGAAATAGTCACGATTGAATGTAATATATATAAAATATATTTTGGGGGAGAGGGAAAAGTTTTTTGAGTCGTTTTGGAGAAGGATGTACAAGTCCCCTACATACAAATGAATTTTGTTCTGAGAGTACATTCCTAAGTACAATTTGTAAGTCCAATAAAGTTAGCCTAGGCAATGGCACCCCACTCCAGTACTCTCGCCTGGAAAATCCCATGGATAGAGGAGCCTGGTAGGCTGCAGTCCATGGGGTCACTAAGAATTGGACACGACTCAGTGACTTCACTTTCACTTTTCACTTTCATGCATTGGAGAAGGAAATGGCAACCCACTCCAGTGTTCTTGCCTGGAGAATCCCAGGGACAGAGGAGCCTGGTAGGAGGCCATCTATGGGATTGCACCGAGTCGGACATGACTGAAGCGACTTAGCAGCAGTAGCAGAAGGCACTCTATTAACACAATTGGCTATTAGGAAATGGTTAATCCAGTGAAGAAGCAAGAAAGTCTTTGGAGTATTTATATGTTGTGTCTGAGCTTTCTTCAGCCTCAGCTTTACTATCTGACAAATTTAAAAATTGAATGAGTGATACAACTCTTCCTCTTTAGTGCTTACATTATTCTTTTATTTCTGATATTAACCACAGACTCCTAATATAAACTTTAGGCAACATAAAAATCTTTAGGAATCTGTCAATGATAATTCATCTGCACCAATTCTGACTCACGTGCAAAGTGAAGCGTCCTAAAGTAAAGACACAACTGAAAGAGGAATTATTGGAAATACATTTTCAAGTTTTCCCAAATATGCAATATGACATTTTGTGAATAGTAAAAGCTCAGTATATGTCTATTAAATGCAAGCAGAGAGAGAAATGGGGGAAAATATATTCTATACTGGAGAAAAACAGTATTAGATCACTATAACTTCTTTCCAATCATTTTAAATTATATGAGTTATGTATGAAATATTTGCTTTATCTTAAAATTTTTTTTTATTTAACTTATCTGAAAAATGATTTTCAGGGCATGCATACTATAGTCAAAACCTACAGTTATGTAAAGTTTAAAAATAAAATAAAATTAAAAAAAAAATAAATGACAATCTATAAGATCATGCTATCAATGGATTAAAGAGAAATTTAAAGTTTTTTATATTTGCTTTGTCTTTTACATGTCCTGAGAGGGATGGAAACACAAAAACATGTGACTACTATGTGTATTACAATTTTGGAAGAAAATATGTAAGGTAAATCAGTGCATTTTTACGATAATGGACCTCATTTCTTATGGTGTCTAGAACACACAAAAAGCACTATATAAATTACGGTAACTAATGAGTTTTCTTTTCTGTTTGATAGGTTCCCTAAAAATATTAAACTTGGGAATGGGAAGGGACTTTGATAGTCTTCTTTGAAATTCACATTAAACCAATACTCTTATAACAGTTCCATTACTCTAAGATTATAGCTCAGTTGTGGTTCTGCAACATTCAGTGGTATTCAGAAAACTTTGGTGGCATTTAGACTACTTTGTCTGAAACTCTAATGAATCTAGTCAGCTGGCTTGGATCAATCAAAATTTAGTTTTAATTTTAATTCAGTGAGAAAATAGATATAGGTTTTTAGTTTATGATCAGAGTTTGTTATTGGAGACAAGTCTAACATAATTTAGAAGTTTTATTTTTCTTGTGTATGACAGAAATGAATAGAATAAAGAAAAAGGGAAAAATTGGAAAATTATTTTTCTGGTCTTATTAACTGTGTCTTGTAACAGCTGTAAATTTGTTTATGTAACTTTCTTCTCTCTTTAAGATGTTTTGCTTTTACCTTAAAATAAACTCGTGATTGCTATTTAGTCACTAAGTTTTGTATGACTCTTTTGCAACCCCATGGACTGTAGCCCACCAGGCTCCTCTGTCCCTGGGATTTCTCAGGCAAGAATACTGGAATGGGTTGCCATTTCCTTCTCCACGGAATCTTCCAGACCTAGGGATTGAACCACGTTTCCTGTATTGGCAGGCTGATTCTTTACCACTGAACCACCAGGTAAATCCAAAATAAATGCATACATGTATATAATCTAAACACACACATATATGTCAGTATAAAGGTATACAATATTACACCTAGCTCTTTACCAAATCCCTATTTGTCAGTTTCTTTTACCCTTTTCACAATAATAATCCTGAGACACAGAGTCAGCAGAAATCAGAACAAGGCATGTTAGAAATCTTAGAAATTACTCTCTGGACCCATGAATATGAACACTTCACTTGTTAAATATATAATATTGGATAAAAAACTAAGTGCAAAATTATTGGGAGAAGCCACAGATATCAAAATATATCTTTACCCTTTCTCTTTTCTTTCAATTCACTTTAAACTTGAGTGCAGGCTTTGCATATATGGTAACAATCATGATATTATTTCAAAGTTACATTATCAGCCACACACATACTATATTTTAGCATTTACCCTTAAAATAAGTAATGCCCTTTAACATTATGATGTGCAATTCTACTCCATTGAAAATGTTAAAGAGACTCAACAAATTATAAGAAATATAAAAGAAGTTTAAAATACAATTTTCATTTAAAAATATCTAATAGCACTACATAATGACTCCATTCACTTTTCACAGATAAATAATATCTTTTTGGGATACAAGAAAAGCTGGAGGAAAGTAAAGGAACAATAAACAGAATGATAAAATGGTAAAAAAAAAAAGTTATGTAAGAGTATATTCACATGGTAATTTGAAAATATGATGGCAATTTCCTCACAGGATATTTCTCCCAGCCATAAAAATTAAAAGAAAGAACATAAAATTCAATCTGTATTAATGTAGAGTAGGAAACTCTAGGTTATAGAATTACTTTCAAGAGTAAAAAGTAACTGTATATGCAAAACAGAGAAGTCTAGCAGAACCTGCCTATTTTGCAGTTGGATTTTGGTTTTGGCTTTACATAAAGCTGTTATGAACAATTGTATTTGGCTTTTCTGTAGACATATAGTTTTATTTCTCTTAGGTAAATACCAAGGAGTAGAATGATTGAATCATGTAATAGTATATTTTTAACCTTTTAAGAAACTGACTTCCAAACTGTTTGTAATATTGTACATTCCCACAAGAGTATATGAAAGTCCAGTCCTCCACCATCTTGTCAAAACATGGTGTGGACTGTCTTAAAATTTAGCCAGTCTGGTAAGTATGTAGTGATATCTCATGGTTGTTTTAATTTTTAGTTCTCTAATTAATGGTGATGCTGGGCATCTTTTCATTCAGCTATTTGCCTTTTATACAGTCTCTTTGGTGAAATGCCTCTTCAGATATTTTGTCTGTTTAAAAAATTAGGTCATTTGATTTTTTTATTAACGACTTTGAAAGTTCTTTTTTGTTTTTTAAATTTTAGACACAAATCTTTTATCAGATATATGATTTTAAAATATTTTCACCTAGTCTGTGGCTTGTCAGTTCATTCTCCTAACAGTTATCTTTTGAAGAGTGTGCATGAGTGAGTGCTCATTCTTAAAAGTTTTATTTTCAGATTGTTCATGTAATTAAACATTTTTATTGAATGTTTTCCTTTTAGTTGAGTTCTGGAAGTACTTCGTGTATTATGGATGAAAATCCTTTAACAAATTGTTTTACTGCTAAATCATGTCTAACTCTTTGTGACCCCATGGACTGCAGCCCACCAGGCTCCTCTGTCCATGGGATTCTCCAGGCAAAAATACTGGAGTGGGTTGCCATGTCCTCCTCCAGGGGATCGTCCCAACCCAGGGAACAAACCTATGTTTCCTGCAGGTCCTTCATTGAAGGCAGATTCTTTACCCTTGAGCTGGCAGGGAAGCCCATTTTTTGAAGAAGAAAACTTTTTAATTTGGGGGAAGTTAAATTTATCAATTTTTTTTTTTGTGGAATGTGACTTTTGTGTAATAGCTAAGTAATCTTTGCCTAATTAATTTCAGAAACATTTTCTTCCTTTTTCCTCTAAAATTTTTGTAGTTTTATAGGTTGTACAGTTAGGTCTATAAAACTATTTTGAGCCAGTTTTGATATGTGGTAATTTATTTATGCTTTTTGGATTTGGATGTCCAATTGGTTCAGCAAAATTTGTTGAAAAGATGATCCTTTGCTGAATTGCATTTGCACCTTTCCCCAAAATAAATGAAGTGTGAAAGTGTTAGTCACTTGGTCATGTCCGATTCTTTTTGACCCCATATCCTCTTTTTGTCTGCAATAGAATTCTCTCCATGGAATTTTCCAGGCAAGAATTCTGGAGTGGGTAGCTCTTTCCTTCTATAGGGATCTTCCCGACCCAGGGATAGAACCAGGTCTCCTACATTGCAATGGATTTTTGACCACTGAGTCACCAGGGAAGTCCCCTTGTCAAAGATAAGCTGCCTATAAATATGGGTATTTTCCTGGACTGTCTTTTATATTCTGCTACTTTATTTATCAGTTTTTATGACAATACAGCACAGTCTTGATTACTGTCAGCACTCTAACTTTGCTGTTATTTATCAAAGTTGTTTTGGCTATTTCAGATCCTTTCCATTTCTACATGGACATTGAAATGAACTTCTAAAATTCAATCAGTAAGTGTACTTGTATATTTATTGGGAATGCTTTTAACTGACAAATCAGTTTGAAAGAATTGCTGTTTTAGTGTTGAAGCTTCTCATCTATAACCTAGGTATGTCTCTACTTTTTAAGTCATCTTTAATCTTTTCAGCAATACTTTGTAGTTCCTTTGTACAGGCTCTCTAGAGTGAGTGTTGAATGTTTGTGTTGTAAGAAATTTATTTATTCCATTTCTGTGATTTAACTTATAGGCATAGTTTTACTTACCATCCATTTGCCACATGCAAAATAGATAGTAATATCACTTCTATTTATGAAATGATAATTTGTATTTTCTCCTTTTTTGTTGTTCTGACATGGAAAGGGATTTATCAATTTTATTGTCCTTCACAAAGAACCAAATTTTGGCTTCAATAATTTTTAAAATTTTTAAAATATTTGTTATATTTTCCTCTTTGTTATTTTTCCTTTCTTTCGCTTATTTTAAGTTTAATTATCTCTTTTCCCAATATCTTAACATAAACTGGTCTTTGTCTTTGATATTTGATATTTTTTAAAAAGAATGATAAGTATTTTCCTAATATTGGCTTTCAGTGATCTGTTTTTCAATATCTGATATACTGTGTTTCTAAATAAGTTTGAAGTTAACTATAATTTGTAATTTTCATTTATTTTTGGCCCATACTTATATGAAAATATCATTAGGTTAAAAAAATGTGTGAGTTTTTCAGATATATTTCTGTTATTGAGATTTAATTCAATTCCATTTGTTATTAATTGAATTCTCTTGACCATATAAGGAATTATTTTGTAGTTCAATATGGATTACGTTAGTAAAATGTCCTGCATGCACTTGACCATGGACTGTAATTGCTGTAGATGGCAAAGTGTCCATAAATGTCAATTAGGTTGTTTTATAGTTTTGCATAGGTCTTCCATATATTTATTTTATTTACCTTTTACTTACCATTTACTGTTTATTTATATTTTTGAAGTTTTGCCTCATAAATTTTGAGGCTCTTAGATGCATCCATTTAGAACTGTGATGTCACCTTGATTAATTGACAGCCTTTACTTTTTAATTAAAATATAGTTGATGTAAATACTACATTAGTTTAAGATACACTACATAATTTAATATTTGCATACATTATAAACTGATAGCCACAATAAATCTAGGGACCATCTATCCCCATATAAAGTTATTAAAATACTGACTGCATTCCCTATGTTGTATATTGCATCCCTGTGACTTGTTTATTATATAACTGGAAATTTATGGCTCTTAATCCCCTACTCCTCTTTCACCTACTCCTATTTCACCCACACTTATCCCCCCATCCCTTCTGGGTACTATCCAGTTATATTCTATAACTATGACTCTGTTTTTATTTTGTTTTTATTAGTTGTTTGTTTTATATTTTAATATCCACTTATATGAGATCATGTGATATTTGTCTTCTCTGACTTATTTCACTTAGCATAATACACTCTCATTACAACCATGCTGTCCTCAAATGGCAAATTTTCACTTCTCTATGGCCAATACTCCATTATGTATATTTACCACATCTTCGTTGTTCATTCATCAAACAATGGACACTCTGGATATTTCCATATATTGACTATTATAAATAAGGCTCAATAAACATTTGGGTGCATATATCTTTTTGAACTGGTGTTTTTGTTTTCTTTGAGTAAACACCCAGAAATGAAATTCCTGGATCATATTGAAGTTTTATTTTTAATTTGTTGAGGAAACGTCATACTTGTTTTCAGCATGACTGCACCAATTTGCAATCCCACCAACAGTACACAAGGGTTCCCTTTCTCCACATTTTTGCTGTCACTTGTTACTTGTTGCCTATTTGATGACAATCATTCTGACATGTAAAGTGGTAACTCATTATGGTTTTGATTTGCATTTCTCTGATAATTAGTGAAGTTGGTTATCTTTTCATGTACCTCCTGGCCATCTGTAAGTCTTATTTAAGTCCTCTGCTCATTTTTTAATTAGGTTGTTTGTGGAGTGCTTTTTTAAATGTTGAATTGTGTAAGCTCTTTGTATATTTTGGATATAAACACCTAACTGGGTTTGTTGTTTGCAAATATGTTCTATCATTTAGTTGGTTATTCTGTTGATAGTTTCTTTCATTGTGCAAAAGCTTTTTAGTTTGATATAGTCCTCTCATTTTTTATTTTCTTTTGGTTCCCTTGCCTGAAGATATATAAACAAAAAAAATTGCTAAGAGTGTGCTGCCTATGTTTACTTCTAAAAGGTTTATGGTGTCAGGTCTTACATTTAATTCTTTACTCCATTTTGGGTTTATTTTTATATATGGTGAGAAAGCTTACTTTGATTCTTTTGCATAGAGCTCTCCATTTTCCCCAATACCATTTGGTGAAAGTGTATTTTGCTTCATTCTGTACTTTTGCTTCCTTGTCGTAGAATAATTGACCTTTTAAGCATGGATTAATTTCTAGGATCTTTATTCTGTTCCACTGATCTGTGTGTCTGTTTTTGTACCAGTATCATGCTGTTTGATTACTGTAGTATAGTTTCATATCAGGAAGTGTGATATTAATACCTCCAGCTTTGTTCTTCTTTTCTCAGGATTACTCTGGCTATTTGGCATCTTTTGTGCTTACATATAAATTTTATAATTATTTGTTTTATTATGTGAAAAATGCCTTTAATATATTTTTAGTTTTATTGGTGTATGGTTAACTTACAAAGTTGTATTAATTTCTGCTGTACATCAAAGTGATTCAGTCATACATGTATATTCTGTCTCATATTTTCTATTGTGCTTTATCACAGGATATTAAATATTGTTCTTTGTTTTATACAGTAGGACATTGTTGTTTATCCATCCTATATATAATAGTTTGCATCCACTAATCCCAAACTCTCAGTTAGACCCTCCCTTACCCATTCCTCCTTGGCAAATACAATTTTTTTGTCTATCTCTGTGAGTCTATTTCTGTTTCATAGATAAATTCATTTGTGTGTATTTTAGATTCCACATATAAGTGATATTATATGGTATTTGTCTTTCTCTTTTGGACATACTATGTTTAGCATGATAAACTCTTAAGTCCATGCGTGTTGTTGCAAAATGAAATTATTTCATTCTTTTTTATGGCTGAGTATTATTTCATTGTATATATGTACCACATCTTCTTTATTCATTTATCTGTCACAATGTTCCCTTTTCTCTATATGACCTCTAACACTTGTTATTTGCAGACTTTTAAATGATGGCCTTTCTGACTAGTATGAGATGTTACCTCACTGTAGCTTTGATTTACATTTCTTTAATAATTAGTGATGTTGAGCATCTTTTCATGAGCCTCTTGTCCATCTGTTTGTTTTCTTTGGAGAAAACAAGTGTCTTTTTTCTTTGTAGAAAACAATGTCTTCTGCCCATTTTTTATTGGGGTGTCTGTTTCTTTGTTATTTGAGTTGTATGAGCAGTTTGTATATTTTGGAAATGAAACTTTTGTTGATTGTATCATTAGCAAACATATCCCAGCCTGTAGGCTATCTTTACATTTTTTTCTGGTTTGCTATGCAAAAGCTTATAAGATTGGTTAGGTCCCATTTGTTTATTTTTGCTTTTATTTCTGTTAGGAGACTGACAAGAAAACTTTGATGCAATTTATATCAGAGAATGTTTTGCTTATGTTCTCTTCTAGGAGTCTGATATTAAAAGTTAAGTCTTGAAGCCATTTTAAGTTTATTTTTTATTTGGTGTGATGATGTATTCTAACTTCATTGATTTGCATGAAGTTTTCCAAATTTTCCAACACTACTTGCTGAAGAGACTCTCTTTTCTCCTTTGTGCATTTTTGTCTCCTTTATTAAAGGTTAATTTGCCATAGGCATGTGGGTTTACATCTGAGTTCTATATTCTGTTCCATTGATCTGCATGTCTGTTTTTGTGCCAATAGCATACCATTTGATAACTGCAGCTTTGGGTCTGAAATTTATGAGGGTTATGCCTCCTGCTTTGTTCTTTTTCCTCAGGATTTCTTGGCAATTCTGTATCTTTTGTATAGTTTCATAACATTTTTAAAGGATTATTTGTTCTAGTTCTGTGAAAAATGTCCAGGGATAACTTGCTAGGAATTACATTAAATCTGTAAATTGCTCTGTGTAGTATGTCCATTTTAACAATATTAATTCCTCCAATCCAAGAGTGTGGGATTTTTTTTTATTTCTTTGAATAATCTTCAATTTCCTTTATTAATGTTTTGTAGTTCTCAACATATAAATCTTTCACCTCCTTGGTCAGGTTTTTAACTAAGTGCTATTTTTGGTGCCATTTAGAAAATAAAAAGTTTGTTTACATTCCCTTTCTGTTAGTGTCAGGAAATGCAACTGATTACTCTTTGTTAATCTTGCTGCTGATGCTGCTAAGTCGCTTCAGTCATGTCCGACTCTGTGCGACCCCATAGACGGCAGCACACCAGGCTCCCCTGTCCTTCTATTGGGCTGAATTTGCTTATCAGTTCTAGTAGTTATTGTGTGGGTTCTTTAGGATTTTCTATATATATTATCATGTCATCTGCTTATAATGACAAGTTTACCACTTCCTTTCCAATTGAATATCTTTTATTTATTTTTCTTGTCTGCTTGCTGTGGCTAGGATTTCCAATAGTATGTTGAATAGAAGAGATAAGAGTGTGTGTCTTTGTCTTATTCCAGAATTTAGCACACAAGTTTTCAGTTTTAAAACATTAATTATTATACTGGCTGTGGGCTTGTCATAAATAGTTTTCATTATGTTGAGATATGTTCCTTACTCACTTTGGTAAGAGTTTTATCATGAATGAATGTTGAATTTTATCAACTGCTTTTCCTGCATCTACTGAAATAGTTATGCATTTTTCTATTATCTTTTGTTGATGTGGTATATCACATTGACTGATATGTATATGTTGAACCATCCTTGTATCCTTAGGATAAACCCCAAATGTGATGTATAAATTTTTTATGTTGGTAAATTAGGTTTGCTAACGTTTTGTTGAGAATTTTTGTATCTCTATTCATCAAAGATATTAGCCTGTAATTTTATATTCTGGTAGTGCCTTTTCTGGTTTTGGTATCATGGTGATGGATGCCTCATAGGTTGTCTATTGAGATTTTTCTTGTTTCTTGATGAATGCCTGTGTCACTAAGAATGTTTCTCTATGAATTTATTTTGTTGCATCCCAAAAGTTTTTTATGGTTGCATTTTCATTGTCATTTGCCTCTTAAATTTTTTTCTTTTATTTCAGCATTGACAAATGGTTTTTTAGTAGCATGTTGCATGTGTTTTAATCTTTTCTCTTGTTTCTTTTTCTGTGGTTGTTTTCTAGTTTTATGCCATTTTGGTTAGAAAAGATCCTTGAAATAAGTGATACAATAGAACAGTTAGACTTAACTGATGTATTTCTGTAGCTTAAATAAATAAAAAAAAAGAACACATATTCTTTTCAGGAGCACTTGGAACATGTGCTCAATCCCAGAGCATGTTCCATGTGCACCTTAAAAGAATAGTATTCATATATATATATATATATATATAGGATGTAAGTTCATGAAATTCATCAATTAAGTCTAACTGTTCTATTGTATCTTTTAGGATCTCTGTTACATTAATGATTTTCTGTCTCAAGGATCTGTCAATGAATATGAGCAGGGCATCAATTTCTCCTTTTATGTCTGTTAGAATTTATTTCATGTATCTGGGTACTCTTACACTGGGTGCCTATATATTGATGAGTGTAATATCCTCTTATATAAATCCCTGGGCTTCCCAGGTGGCACCAGTGGTAAAGAACTCACCTGCCAATGCAAGTAGATGTAAGAGATGTGAGTTTGAACCCTTGTTTGGGAAGATCCCTTGCAAGAGTTCCTGGCAACCCACTCCAATATGCTTGCCTGAAGAATCCCATGGACAGAGGAGCCTGACAGGCTAAAGTCCATACGGTTGCAAAGAGTCAGACCCAACTGAAGTGGCTTAGCATGCACACACACATATAAATCCTTTTATCATTACACACAGTCTTTCCTTATCTTTTCTTATAACATTTCTTTTAAAGTTCCTTTTGCTTGCTATGAGTATTGCAATCCCCACTTTCTTGTCATTTCCATTGGCAGTAAATATATTTTTCTGTCCCTTCACTTTGTAAAGTTTGTAAATAGAATAATATATATTATACATATTTACCATATGTATTATATAACATATATTATACATATACATTATTCTATTTACAAGTTTATCTGCTATAAATATAAGAAATTAGTTTAGATTTAATGCAAAGAAAATGTTTCCCTATATTTAATCCATAGAGACCATATAAAATATTGTCTATATTTGGACATATTGATAACATTTAAAATCAGGAAATATACTTTTCAGAATTTATAATAAAGACAATACAATATTTTAATGTTAAAGTGAAAGAATAGTATTTGATATAAATTTAGAAAATAAAAAAATTAGTAATTTCATTACTTAAATGAAATAGAAAGAAAAAAATAAATATAGAGCCAAATTAGAACTGCTTACTTTGATAACATTCTGTTTTATAAAAATACCAGTTAACTATGGAATCATTTCTCAAAACAAAATCTTACTTGAAGTTTCCAATGTTAAGCAGGTAAAAATGGATTGGCTTTGGTTGAAAATTTAAGGAGGAATCAGGGCTTTCTCCTTTCCACTGTATCTCCCATTCCCCAACCATACCTGCTGAATGTCTCCTCATAATGTTTGGAAAAACAAAGGTGAAGACATTGATGCTTCAGGATCTTCTCTTGCTCAAAATACTTTTGTCTCCTTAAAGAATAAGTCATTGAACCAAAGCAAAATTCTGAAGGTGAGGTACTAACCTAAGATAGATAAAGTCTCTAAATAATATAGATTGGAATGTTGAAAGTTTGATGAACCAGTTTGGAGTGTAGATCATAGCTCAGAAAAGTTTCTTTACTAAAGAGACTGCTCAGTCCTAGTGGTGTTGAGTATTAATATGAGCTGGGAGCCACAAGAGAGTGGCAACAAAACTGAGATGAAGAGGGAACAAAACATAAGCTCTCCCCATTTTGGGAAAATGAAACTTCTTGAAATGTGTGTATTAATCTAGTCCAGGGATCTCCTACATTTGTATATCATACATTCCTATAAGTTAATGTCTTTCAGTGTAAATGCTCTAAAATATGCATATTTATGCATTATTTCAATGTATTATAGTATTAATGGTTTTATGGTAGCTAAGGTTATTTTAATTTTCATCAAAAATCATCTTGTAGAATTATTTAAACTCAAATTAAAGATATTTATATAGGATAACTGAATGAAAAGCAGTTTATAAATGTATGACAATAAAATCATAATGTATTTTATGAGTGCAAAGTGATTCAGTTCAGTTCAGTCACTCAGTCGTATCCCATTCTTTGTGACCCTGTGAACTGCAGCACACCAGGCCTCCCTGTCCATCACCAACTCCTGGAGTTCACTCAAACTCACATCCATCGAGTCAGTGATGTCATCCAGCCATCTCAACCACTGTCGTCCCCTTTCCTTTCTGCCTTCAATCCCTCCTAGCATAAGTCTTTTCCAAAGAGTCAACTCTGCATGAGGTGCCCAAAGTACTGGAGTTTCAGCGTTAACATCATTCCTTCCAATGAAAACCCAGGACTGATCTCCTTTAGAATGGACTGCTTGGATCTCCTTGCAGTCCAAGGGACTCTCAAGAGTCTTCTCCAACACCACAGTTCAAAAGTATCAATTCTTCGGTGCTCAGCTTTCTTCACAGTGCAACTCTCACATCCATACATGACCACTGGAAAAACCATAGCCTTGACTAGACGGACCTTTGTGGGCAAAGTAATGTCTCTGCTTTTGAATATGCTATCTAGGTTGGTCACAAATTTCCTTCCAAGGAGTAAGTGTCTTTTAATTTCATGGCTGCAATCACCATCTGCAGTGATTTTGGAGCCCAAAAAATAAAGTCTGACATTATTTCCACTGTTTCCCCATCTATTTCCCATGAAGTGATGGGACCAGATGCCATGATCTTTGTTTTCTGAATGTTGCGCTTTAAGCCAAGTTTTTCACTCTCCACTTTCACTTTCATCAAGATGCTTTTTAGTTCCTCTTCACTTTCTGCCATAAGGGTGGTGTCATCTGCATATCTGAGGTTATTGATATTTCTTCCGGCAATCTTGATTCCAGCTTGTGCTTCTTCCAGCCCAGCGTTTCTCATGATGTACTCTGCATAGAAGTTAAATAAGCAGAGTGACAATATACAGCCTTGACGTACTCTTTTTTCTATTTGGAACCAGTCTGTTGTTCCATGTCCAGTTCTAACTGTTGCTTCCTGACCTGCATATAGGTTTCTCAAGAGGTCAGGTGGTCTGGTATTCCCATCACTTTCAGAATTTTCCACAGTTTATTGTGGTCCACACAGTCAAAGGCTTTGGCATAGTCAATAAAGCAGAAATAGATGTTTTTCTGGAACTCTCTTGCTTTTTCCATGATCCAGCAGATGTTGGCAATTTGATCTCTGGTTCCTCTGCCTTTTCTGAAACCAGCTTGCACATCTGGAAGTTCACGGTTCATGTATTGCTGAAGGCTGGCTTGGAGAATTTTGAGCATTACTTTACTAGTGTGTGAGATGATGAGTGCAATTTGTGGTAGTATGAGCATTCTTTGGCATTGCTTTTCTTTAGGATTGGGATGAAAACTGACCTTTTCCAGTCCTGTGGTCACTGCTGAGTTTTCCAAATTTGCTGGCATATTGAGTGCAGTACTTTCACAGCATCATCTTTCAGAATTTGAAATAGCTCAACTGGAATGCCATCACCTCCACTAGCTTTGTTCTTAGTGATGCTTTCTAAGGCCCACTTGACTTCACATTCCAGGATGTCTGGCTCTAGGTGAGTGATCACAAATTAAATATTTTTATTTATACTTGCCACATGTAATTCAAACAGAATTTTTCAAATAAGAAGTTGTTTCTCCTCGCTCTTATCAGTGATATTTTCTGTCGGAAGTAAGGGATCATATCAACAGTGGACTGGAAAGTTTCTAAACTTTATTAAAAAGATCTCCCAAGTTTGTTTGGTCACTGTGCCTTTGTTAACCTATTAGAGGCACCCTGTGGTGACATTGTAGGATTACAGGATGTACATGTGTGAGCAAACAGAACCACCGGAGTTGGTGACTGCAGCCATGAAATTAAGAGATGCTTGCTCCTTGGAAGAAAGTTATGATCAACCTAGACAGCATAATAAAAAGCAGAGACATTACTTTACCAACAAAGGTCTGTCTAGTCAAAGCTATGGTTTTTCCAGTAGTCATGTATGGATGTGAGATTTGGACCACAAGGAAAGCTGAGCACCGAAGAATTGCTGCTTTTGAATTGTGGTGTTGGAGAAGATTCTTGAGAGTCCCTTAGACTGCAAGGATATCCAACCAGTCCATCCTAAAGGAGATCAGTCCTGGGTGTTCATTGGAAGGACTGATGCTGAAGCTGAAACTCCAATACTTTGGCCAACTGATGCAAAGAACTGACTCATTGGAAAAGACCCTGATGCTGGAAAAGATTGAAGGCGGGAGAAGGGGACAACAGAGGATGAGATGGTGGATGGCATCATGGACTCAATGGACATGAGTTTGAGTAAACTCTGGGCATTGGTGATGGACAGGGGAGCCCGGGGTGCTACAGTCTATGGGGTTGCAAAGAGTTGGACACTACTGAGTGACTGAACTGAACTGAAACAGTGTTTTGCCATATTTTTAAGGAGAAAAAAGTAAAAATTTTCATTTTTCTGTTCATTCACGTGTTTGCCATATATTACTGTTAAAGCCAAATGTAAATTTTTAGAAGTTGTTTTCCAAATAGTCATGGTACACATGATCCTACCTCTAAATTTGGATTGTTGGAAACTATGTGTGAAGAAGATAATTACACTCCCAGATTTAGGCTAAGATTCTTTTTTTTTTTCTTCAAAATAAAATGGAAAGCAAACTGATCAAACAATATAAAATAGTTGGATTAATGGATTTGGGAAGGAAAAGGAAAATTTAATACAAATATACAGTTATTCTATCTAAATTAATTTTTCTTTTTTATTGAAATATAATTGACATACAACATTGTATAAGTATAACGTGTACAATGTGATGATTTTGTGCACATACTTATAGTGAAATGTTTACCACAATAAGGTAAACACATCCTTCAGCTCACATAATTGGTTGTTTTTATGGTGAGAATATTAAAATTCTGCTCTTGTAGCAACTTTGAAGTATGCCTGAAGTATACACTACAGCATTGTTAACTATAGTCATCATGCTGCGCCTTAGATCTCCAGAGCTTATTCACTTTATAACTGAAATTTTGTACCATTTGACCAACATTTCCTATTTTCCTGACCCCTAATCCCTGGCAACCACCACTCCATCCTTGTTTCTATGAGTTTAATGATTTATATTCTGTGTATCAATGAGAGCATGTAGTAAAGACACAGTTCATGTTATTGTTTCACTTTATTGTCCTTCATAGATATTGCATGTTCCATGAATTGAAGGCCAGAACCAACTCTGTGTCAAACAAGTTTATCAGCATCATTTTTACAAAAGCATCTGCTCACTGTGTCTCTGTGCCACATTTGGTGATTCTCACATTTCAAACTTTTTCCTTATTATTATACTTATTATAGTGATCTAAGATCAGTGATCTTTGATGTTACTATTGCACAGAGAATATGACTTGTTGAAGGCCTAGATGATAGTAAGCATTTTTACCAATAAAGTATTTTTTAATTAATTTATTTTTTATTGAAGGATAATTGCTTTACAGAATTTTGCTGTTTTTTGTCAAACCTCAACATGAATCAGCCATAGGTATACATATATCCCCTCCTTTTTTAAAATTAAGACATTTATATTGTCTTTTTAGACATAATGCTGTTGCATACTGGGAAACCAAAAAATTAATGTGACTCGTTCTATTGTAAAATTTGTTTTGTTATGGTAGTTTGGAAGAAAAACCACAGTATCTCCCAGATATGCCTGTCTGACTTATTTCACATAGCACAATGCCCCAAAAGTCCATTTACAGTGTCATAAATAGAAGGATTTCCTTCTTTTGTATCAGTGAGTAATATTCCACTGTATGTATAAGTTATTTTGTATATTATTCATTTTCATAATCCTATACTTGTAAATTTATTTGGGTATGTATATTCATGCATAAAGAATGCTTGAGGGGATAACCATTTTAACCTCAGGATGATGGGTAGTATTTACTTTTTTCTTTATATATTTATATGGTAATCAAATGTTTACAATGAGTATTTTTTACATGATGCTCATATAAAAATAATAATAAAAGTATTATCACTCTGGCAAAAAGCAGAAAAAGTGACTTACATTAGTAACAAAATCTATAAGGAACCTTGGAACACAAAGTTTAACAAGATCTTTGTTGTTCAGCTATGGAGAGTTAGTGGTAAATTATAGGAGAAACCATAGGACTAGGAAAAGAGCAGTGATAAGAAAGAGGGTTCCTTGGTGGCTCAGATGGTAAAGCATCTGCCTACAATGCAGGAGACCCAGGTTCAATCCCTGGGTGGAGAAGATCCCCTGAAGAAGAGAATGCAACCCACTCCAGTATTCTTGCCTGGAAAAATCCACAAATGGAGGAGCCTGGTAGGCTACAGTCTATGGGGTTGTAAAGAGTTGGACACGACTGAGTAACTTCACTTTCACTTTTCACTTTCAAGGAAGGGAAAGAAGTCAGATAAAGAAATCATTAAAAAAATAAATCTTAAAAAAAAAAATAAATAAAACCGGCACAACTTTGAAATAAAAAGTAACAGATTTCTGGATTACATTATAAGGTACACATTTTAGCAAAGGAAGCCTTGAAATTAATATAATGAAACTGTTAGCTTCATGAAAGTTTAGCTCACCAGCTATCAGTAATATATTCCCTGGGGCCTGGCATTACAACTTCCATACAGGAATTCTGTAAATATTTGCTGAATAAATGAATGAATAGATTGCGTTAAATTTGAAGTAACTGTGACTCCAAGGAAATAGATAAATGGGATGCTAAGGAACAAGTCTTGGAATGAATGTATGGATTTGGAAGTCATTAAAATCAAAGTAGTATTTAAAATGAAGAAAGTGAACAGAAGTGTAAAGGTAAGCATGTTTGCAGAGATGAGCAGCAGATTCTGACTAATGGAACAGGGATACAGTCATTAAGGTGGTGTGGAAAGAACAGTACATATAGTACCCTTCATTCCCTTAATTTGGACTTCACTGTATTTAGAGTTCCCTCCTCCCCACAACAGCCCCTCTCTCTCACTCAATTGCTACTATTATGTCTTATAATCCTTGGAGACTAGCATGCATTTAAAAGAACACAGCCACATAATCACAATCAAAATCAAGACATTAACATTGATACACTAAAATCATCTAATCCACAGATTCCATTTAGACATAATGAATTGTTCCAATAATGTCTTTTATAGCAAATATTCCAGTCTAGGATGATATGATATGTTTATTTGTCATGTCTCTTTCAATGTGGGAAGAATTCCTCCTTTTCCCTTGACTTTCATGATCTTGACATTTTTTTTTTTTAATTTTATTTTATTTTTAAACTTTACATAACTGTATTAGATTTGCCAAATATCAAAATGAATCCGCCACAGGTTTACATGTGTTCCCCATCCTGAACCCTCCTCCCTCCTCCCTCCCCATTCCATCCCTCTGGGTCGTCCCAGTGCACCAGCCCCAAGCATCCAGTATCGTGCATCGAACCTGGACTGGCAACTCATTTCATACATGATATTTACATGTTTCAATGCCATTCTCCCAAATCTTCCCACCCTCTCCCTCTCCCACAGAGTCCATAAGACTGTTCTATACATCAGTGTCTCTTTTGCTGTCTCGTACACAGGGTTATTGTTACCATCTTTCTAAATTCCATATATATGCGTTAGTATACTGTATTGGTGTTTTTCTTTCTGGCTTACTTCACTCTGTATAATAGGCTCCAGTTTCATCCACCTCATTAGAACTGATTCAAATGTATTCTTTTTAATGGCTGAATAATACTCCATTGTGTATATGTACCACAGCTTTCTTATCCATTCATCTGCTGATGGACATCTAGGTTGCTTCCATGTCCTGGCTATTATAAAGAGTGCTGCGATGAACATTGGGGTACTCGTGTCTCTTTCCCTTCTGGTTTTCTCAGTGTGTATGCCCAGCAGTGGGATTGCTGGATCATAAGGCATGTCTATTTCCAGTTTTTTAAGGAATCTCCACACTGTTCTCCATAGTGGCTGCACTAGTTTGCATTTGACATTTTTTAATTCTAAAATAAAATACTCATTAAAAAAATCATGAAATCTCACAAGTAGACCAATTAAGAGTTGGACACGACTGAGTGACTTCACTTTCACTTTTCACTTTCATGCATTGGAGAAGGAAATGGCAACCCACTTCAGTGTTCTTGCCTGGAGAATCCCAGGGACAGGGGAGCCTGGTGGGCTGCCGTCTATGGGGTCGCACAGAGTCAGACACGACTGAAGTGACTTAGCAGCAGCAGCAGCACCCTCAACTGAAGAACTTTTTTTAGGGAAACAACCTAAAATGTTTCCAGATGAAATAGTGTTTGGGTGGGGCTGTCTGAGGAACTGGAGGTGGCCCTTCAGGGTTCTTTTCACTTGTGTTTGGAAATGTCTGTGTAAGAAAATGTTAAAAGAAATACATGTCAATTATTTTATAGAAAGGTCCTTCATTTAGTTCTGTATGTAGTTTTCCTAAAGTTAGATTTGGTTGGCCAGGCAACCTAAACAAATAACAGCTGTAGAAGATATTATTATTATTTTTTAAATGTAGGTAAATTCATAGCATAAAACTATACATTTTGAAGGGAATGATGTCTGTCTGCTTCTTGCTCCTTCTGGGAGTGCCATAATATTGATACGTATGCTGGTTCATTTGTTGGTCTCCACAGGCCCTTTGGCTCTGTCTCCTTTTCTTCTCTTCTGTTCAATGGCCTGAACTTCGTGTTCACTGATTTGTCTTTTCTGCTTCCTTACATCTCTTGTTGAAGTTTTCTAGTGAATTTTTTAATTTCAGTTATTGTATGTTTCGGCTCTAATATTTCTATGTTGTTCCTTTTTTATAATTTCTATCTTTTAGATGGATATTTTTACTGATATCCATTTTCTTCAGAAATTCTCTCCCTAATCTTCTTTAGTTTGTTGTTCATATATATATATAAGCTTTTAGCAAAGCCTGTATTCTTTGCCATGTGTGGCCACTGAAGTCACTGTGGATCAGCCAGTGACCTGACAGGAATTTACTTAAATATCTTGAGCTAAAAGAGACAGAGAGAAGTACTACTTTACCTGGCCTTAGCAATTTGGCCATGAGCTGGAAATTCCTTCAATGCCAGTCTACCAACACTCTTTTCCTTTTGTAAGATTTTGTGGTTTTGTCCTTAACGTCCTTTTTGCATGGAGATCATACATCCAAAGGTGGATGTACAACCTGAGTTGTGGGCCCTCTCAGGTCCTTTATATCTGGACCTGGGGATGTGCATCCTGTCCTCTCTTACACAGTGTATGTGGAGGCCCTTTGAGCTCTTATTCCCTCAAGAGAGTTCCTGCTCTACCTTGTTCTTCCCAGACTTTTGGGTCTCTGTGCCCCTTTCCCTGCTTGCCGTCTCATCACGTGGGTGCAGACTATATATATATATATTTAAATATTTCCAACAGCTTTCTGGAAAGCTTCTTTGCCTAAAAAGTATGGAGCAGAAGGGGCAAAAACAAAGGCCAGTCTCAATGGAATATTACTCAGACATAAAAAAAGAATGAAAGAATCCCATTTGCAGCAACAGTATGGACTGTCATACTGAGTGAAACAAGTCAGACAAAGACATATCCTTGTGGAATCTAAAAAAACATGGTGTAATGAACTCATTTACAAAACAGAAATAGAGTCATAGATATAGAAACATTTATGGTGACTGGGAGGATATGGGAGGAGGGATAAATTGGGAGTTTGGGACTGACATATATACACTGCACTACTAAATATAAAATAGATAACTAATCATGATCTACTGCATAGAACAGGGAACTCTGCTCAGTACTCTATAATGGTCTATAGTGGAAAATAATCTAAAAAAAGAGTAGATATATGGGTACATATAACTGATTTATTATGATGTATCTTGATTGTTTTATTATGGGCTTCCCTGGTGGCTGAGAGGGTAAAGTGTCTGCCTGCAATGTGGGAGACCCGGGTTCAATCCCTGAGTCGGGAAGATCCCCTGGAGAAGGAAATGGCAAACCACTCCAGTACTCTTGCCTGGAAAATCCCATGGATGGAAGAGCCTGGAAGGCTGCAGTCCATGGGGTTGAAAAGAGTCAGACACGACTGAGTGACTTCACTTTCACTTCGTACCTGAAATAATACAACATTGTAAATCAACTATATTCCAATAAAATCTTTTAAAAAATTAAAACAATGGTGAGCCTCTGTGCTGATTCCTGATAAAAATGCACATGGTCAGTGTGAATTTGGAACCAGTAATCTGCCCCAGGAACACTGACTATTATTCTGTATTTACCACCACTATGATGAGGAATGGGAGATGATGGGTAGGTGAAAATACCACAGCAATCTCTTATTAACAACCAGCTACCCTTTTCTTCAGTAAGCAGAACTTTAGTTGCTGAAAGTTTTGAGTTAGTTTTCAGATTAAAAAAAAAAAAGTGTCAGTCTTTGTGAGTTTAATTTGTTTTAGTGGAGGGGGTGTTTTTCTTAAATGCTCTACCTTGTCATATTCCATAATGTCACTGCTATAGAAAATACTCTCATCTATACATGTTGTTTTTTGGTGTGTGTAGGGGTGGGGGACTTCCCTGGTGGCTGGCTCAGACTGTAAAAAACCTGCTTGCAATGCCAGAGACTTGGCTTCAATCCCCAGCTCAGGCAGGTCCTCTGGAGAAGGGAATGGCTACCCATTCCAGTATTCGTCCCTAGAGAATTTCATGGACAGAAGAGCCTGGAGGGCTACATTGCATGAAGTCTGCATGAGTTGGACACAACTGAGTGATTTTCACACATGCATTTTATTGTTTATATGTTTGGCATTTAACAAGAAATATTAAGCTCTAGGATTTAATAGAAATTTAATTATGATTCTCTTTTTTCTTTTTCCACAAATGTGTATATTTTCCAGTGATGAATAGCATTTGTCTTTTTGACATTAAATCTCTCATATTTATGCTTTACATAGTCAATTGTTTGTTTCATTCCTCTTTGTTGATATTTAGGTGTAGTGTCTTGACGTCGAGTCCTAAGTGTGAGTCCCTTTTACAATGCTCTACACTGTTGAAATCAGTAAATACTAATTTTAGTCACCTACAAATATTCAAGCATTGTGGAAGTGGCATTGATACAATCTTGTGACCATTTGTATGACTCCAAGAAAATTCTCATATATTTACTTTTAACATTTTAACAAAATATGCTTTAGTAGATTTAAAATTTGGACTACGAATTTCTATATAACTGATTATGAGAATGCAATGAATAAACATACCCTGAATTACTGCATATAGAATTGGAGAAATCTTATTAACATTTATTTTTACCTTAATGAAGGCTGATATTTTTCCAAACTTCCTGATACAGTAGCTTAACATAGAAAAAATGTTTTTTAACTTTAATTCTGAATGAAATTGTTCAAATTAGAAAAGAATTGCATTTAGTTAATTTAATTGACCACAAGCAACCATTACCTCAACCATGTGGTAACCAATAAAATACCCTGGAGGAATTAGTGCAAGCAATGATGCTTATTATTGTCTACATGCTATTGCTCACTTTAACATACACCTGGCCTGAGTAACCATATCATGTAAGGATTCAATTTAGAGACTTAGATTCTAAATTATGTGCTGAGCTAATCAGAACAGACTCCCATTTTAATGGAAATAATAAATGAAGGGAGCTATAATTTCATTACAGAAAAACAGTTTTGGATTAATTGGATTGAGATATCAGTGTTTTCACTAAATTTTTGAAATCTATTTTTTCTTTTCATTTATGCACAATTTTTACTTTATAACTGTACCTAACTCTATGATTTTCTTAAAATTAGCTGAAATATGACAATACTTTTTTTTTGACCTGCAAGGTGGACATGCTTTATAACTCTATCCTCTGCTGTTTCTTCTGACAGCTGCCAGATGACAGAGGGCCGGCCCATTTGGCTTCCACACCAAGACTTGCTCCTTCTGTCCTTTGCTCTGCTGCACTGAGATCTTTTATTAACATCTAACTGCAGCAGCCTTATGTCTGTGGACTGCAAATAAGAATGAAGCTGGGAGAAGCCTGGAATTTGTTCCATTATACACTGGAATAAGGCCAAAGGCTGACTACTTGATTTTGAGTCTAGTGACAGATTTAGTATCTGCTTTCTCAAGAAGCCAAGAGATTTGAAATATGTCTAAAGCCTGTCCTTATACCTAAGATCTGAGATGTTATAACTTGAAATCTCATCCATTATCTTCTGAGTTTAACAACAATTGGTGGTAGTGAATGGAATGATTATGTGAGAGTTCACGATGCACCTAAAAGAGAGGGGAAACAAAAGATTCTTTTTTCCTTATTTGGTTCATTAAAAAAAAAAAGTCTTTAACCCCTAGAAGAGGAGTTGCAGAAATTATAATTGAATGTTATTGTGGAGTCAATATGAATATTTTCAACTCTGTTAAAGTGGGAAAATTATAAAGATAGAAACCCAGTGTTAAAAAGACAGACTTCCTAGAGTTTCTTGTTCAAAATATACAATCAATACCTTTCAGTTCAGTTCAGTCGCTCAGTCGTGTCCGACTCTTTGTGACCCCATGAACTGCAGCGTGCCAGGCCTCCCTGTCCATCACCAGCTCCTGGAGTTTACCCAAACTCATGTCCATCGAGTTGGTGATGCCATCCAGCCATCTCATCCTCTGTCGCCCCCTTCTCCTCCTGCCCCCAATCCCTCCCAGCATCAGGGTCTTTTCCAATGAGTCAACTCTTTGCATGACGTGGCCAAAGTGTTGGAGTTTCAGCTTCAACATCAGTCCTTCCAATGAACACCCAGGACTGATCTCCTTTAGGACGGACTGGTTGGATCTCCTTGCAGTCCAAGGCACTCTCAAGAGTCTTCTCCAACACCACAGTTTAAAAGCATCAATTCTCTGAAAGTTAAAAAAAAAAAATAAAAGCATCAATTCTTCAGTACTCAACTTTCTTTATAGTTCAACTATCACATTCATACACGACCACTGGAAAAACCATAGCCTTGACTAGACGGACCTTTGTTGGCAAAGTAATGTCTCTGCTTTTTAATATGCTGTCTAGGTTAGTCATAACTTTCTTTCCAAGGAGTAAGCATCTTTTAATTTCATGGCTGCAATCACCATCTGCAGTGATTTGGAGCCCCCCAAAATAAAGTCAGCCACTGTTTCCACTGTTTCCCCATTTATCTGCCATGAAGTGATAGGACCAGATGCCATGATCTTAATTTTCTGAATGTTGAGTTTTAAGCCAACTTTTTCACTCTCCTCTTTCACTTTCATCAAGAGGCTCTTTACTACATACTAAACACTGTACTAAGAACTTTATATATGTTAGTTAGTTTATATGCTAACTTTGTAAAGTATGTTTTCTTCCACATTTTGCACAGTGGGAAACTGAAGATTATAGATATTAGGAAACTAAGCCATAAAACATTCCTCATGAACAATATGCTAATCAGGGTAGAGTAAAAGTTCATCATCTTTCCGGTGTGAGTTTTCTATACCATAGTGTCTTTCATAGTAATAAAAGGAGAGATCTACATCTTCCTTTAGACATTATGGAGCAAAAGATGTGGGAGTTCATGGAGTTCAGTAATTTCCCTATAAACAAAGCCATTCTAGCCAGAAAATTTGGGGAGCATGTCCATAAACATGCAGATAACAAAATGATTAGTGCATTGTTTGGATGCTTGCCAAACAAAAGCCCTGGGAAATTGGAGGTGGTGGTGTTGTCAATACAGAGAAGTTACTGTAGGCGAGAAGGGGGCCCAAAGTTAGATACTCAGCCCATTTCAACAACGACACCCACAGTCTGCCATATGCTCTTCTCTACAAGTATAAACCATAGTCTGATTTTCAATATTTCATAGCATGTTATATAAGCATATTGTGATGGTTAATTTGATGTATGAACATGATTGGGCTGTGGAATATCTAAATATTTATTTAAATCTTATTCTGGATGTTTCTGGATGAGATTAACATTTAAACAAGTGGACTAAGTTTGCTCTCCTTAATGTGTGTGGGTCTCAATCAACCAGGTAAAAGATTGGATGGAAAAAGAAAGCAAACCTGATCATCTCTGAGTAGGAGGGAATCCCTTTACTTGGCTGCCTTTGATCTGTGGCTGGTTTTTTCTGCCTTTGAACTCAAGCATTGGGTCTTCTTGGGTCTTCAGCCTGACCACCACTGGCCTAGAACTACACCACTGGTTTTCCTGATTCTCAGGCCTTCAGGCTTACACTGAAACAGTACCGCTGGTTCTCCTGGGTTTCCAGTTTGACACCTTACCCTGTAGATCTTGGGGTATGTGTATGTGTGTGTATATGAGTGTGCATACACACAGAATTTCTTGGTTCTGTCTCTCTGGAGAATGCTAATGGATGGTTGCTTATGTTTTTCTAGTTTTAGTATTCAGAATTTTATTTTCATTATTACTCTGATTTGAGAGAATACTCTATGTGTTTAAATAAAATTTAATTCTAGTAAGAAAATATGAAAATGGCAACATTCATAAAACATATTTTTTATGTTAGGCTATATTATAAATGTGAAGTCAAGTGTAATATGCTTTTATTTTATTTTTGGCTTTTGTAATCTATATTACTGCTGTCTTCCAAGTTACCAGATATGATCATTAAGTATTATGACTTTATAAATTAACCATATTAATAAATCTTTTGTTTACAAAAAGTAGAAAATACCAAAATTCTTCCTGTAGCAATAAACCAATCCCTCATCAAAAAAAAAAAAATCATTAGGAAAATACTTTGTAAATTTCATCCTTATCTAACCATTGGCCTTGCATAATTTTAACTATAATAAATATTTAATAGCATGATCTCAATGTGATGGGCTTCCCTGATAGCTCAGTCAGTAAAGTGTCTGCCTGTAATGCAGGAGACCTGGGTTTGATTCCTGGGTCAGAAAGATCCCCTGGAGAAGGAAATGGCAACCCACTCCAGTATTCTTGCCTGGAGAATCCTGTGGGCAAAGGAGCCTAGCAGGCTACAGTCTATGGGTTTGCAAGAGTCGGACACAAATTAGTGACTATACTACCACTCAGTCTGTTATTTATGTATCCATATTTCAGGCTATACAATCTTATCTCAAAACAAACCATGTTATAAATAAGCAAACAAATTATGTACAAAACGAGAACAGTTAACAAAGGGCATAAATATGACTGGTTCCCTGAAATTCCCCTTTGACTTAGTTGGCACATAAAACATAAAGGAATTCCAAATGCTTTATGTAGCCATTATTATTAATAACAGAAGGTATATATACTTGAGAGAAAATTTCTGCAGATCAGCTAATAACTACTACTGTTAATTATGGGCATGTTATGTGCCAACCATTTCACTAAGAACTTTGTTACAGGAAATTAGAGGTGGCACCCCTACCTGGATTAGATGGCACACTGATTCTTATAATGACTATTAAAAGGGATTTTAGGACACCAGGGGAGAGGCTGCTCAAAGGGTTTCAACAAATATTTTATTCCGTAATAAGCAATTCTTAAGTAATATGGTGATATTCCCTCAATTTCTTATAGTCTTGTGGTTGATGATGAGAGAGTCTTCAATTTAAGACTCCAAAATCACTACTGATGTGACTGCAGCCATGAAATTAAAAGATGCTTGCTCCTTGGAAGTCAAGCTATGACAAACCTAAATAGAGTATTGAAAAGCAGAGACATCACTTTGCCAACAAAGGTCCATATGGTCAAAGCTATGGTTTTTCCAGTAGTCATGTATGGATGTGAGAGTTGGACTGTAAAGAAAGCTGAGCACCAAAGAATTGACGCTTTTGAACTGTGGTGTTGGAGAACACTCTTGGGCATCCCTGGGACAGAAAAGAGATCAAATCACTCAATCCTAAAGGAAATAAACCCTGAATATTCATCAGAAGGACTGAAACTGAAGCTGAAACTCCAATACTTTGGCCACCTAATGCGAAGAGCCAATTGATTGTAAAAGGCCTTGATGCTGGGAAAGATTGAAGGCAGAAGAAGCAGGTGACAGAGGATGAGATGATTGGATGGCACCATCAAATCAATGGACATGAGCCTGAGCAAGTTCCAGAAGATAGTGAAGGACAGGGACGCCTGGCATGCTGCAGTCCATGGGGTCACAGAGAGTTGGACATGATTGAGTGACTGAACAGCAACAAATTCAGGACTGGTGACAAAGAAAGCCCTTACATTCTGGATCATGATTCTGAGCTCTGAATGAACTATAGAATCACCTGGACAATTTTTAAAAGACACTTATGCTCAGGCCCCATTTCTGGAATTTCTATTTAAATCATCTGGTGTTTGCGATAGCAAAATAAGTATCCCATAATAGTATAATGCACAGGTGGAGTTTAGAGGTCCTGGCTTAGAAAGAAGGGCAATGTGACCTCTGTTTTATTTATTTTTGTAAATTTATTTTCAGCAGAAAAGCTAGTGTTCAACTCTCACCTAAGGCTCCCCAGGGCTTATTTCTAGCAATATTGTTTCAGCAAAGACATATTATTTCTTATACTGTTGATGTTAAATAACCTTCAAGGCAAGAGCAGGCCTCTTTCTAAATAAGAGAGACAGATTCAAAAGGATAAACCAGCAAAATGCTTTAACATTAGGAGCTTTAAGCATAGAATTTGCATCTGTTATTCATTATCCTCAAGTGTATATATAGCTCTTGTTCCAAATAAGGAATGACAGAAATTACAGGGTGCATTAACATTTGTCATACTTAGTTTAGGATCAAGTGTAATACTATTTATGCTCACAAGAGGATCATTATATGACAGGTGGATAAGAGAAGATGGCTTAGAACCATGTAAACTTTTCCTAAGAATCAAAAAGAATACAGAAAGCATTCTTTCTGACTGCTATAATTCCTTTATTCTAACCTGACTGGGCAGCGAAATCCCTCTCAAGCTTCATTCAGCAGAACCTGTGCCCCGGTATGAACTGCATCAGTAGCAAAGCTATGGTGCCTTTTCTTAATTGGTCTACCAGGACCAGAGGGAGTTGTTTCTCCTTCCTAATGATGCAGAAAAACATAAAGCTTAAGTTTTCTTAAACTATGGGATAGTTTAAGACCACTTACTGGTCTTGCTACCTCGGACAAAATGGTTAACATTTCGGAGCCTGTTTCTCATCTGTAAAATGGGAAGAATAATATGTACTGATTAGGTAGTTATAAGGATTGAATAAGTCATTATTTGGAAAGTGCTTAAAATAGTCCCCATCAAAGACTTAATCAAATATAAGGGCTCGTTAAACAAAAAATTTTTAAAAATGAATAACTTAGACTTTCTCAAGAAGAAACTGTTAGTCTTCTTCAAAAAGAGAGTACTATATGTGCACTTAGAGATCTCCAAACAATTTTTTCCATTTTATTAGACAGTCACAAAAACTATATATGGTAGGCTTTTCATAATTTGGAAGATGGAGAAACTGAAATTAGAGAAATTTAGTAACCATATACTTAATAATTTGTAGACCTGGCAATTATCACTGAGATTTAACTTAAAGATTGTGCTGTTACACTCAAAATGATTTACTTTATGAATCATCTATAATGACTTAGAATGAATGACAAATGACATAAAATCACTAGTAAATGATTTTTACTAGTGATAAATAACCAACATAGCTATTTATAATTACAATTACTCTCACTTCTAACACTTCTTACATTCTTTCTATCCTTTTTCTCTTCTTAGCATACATTATTGTATAACTTGTTTTCTGAATTCCTTTTACAATGAAAACTCCATGAGGTACATATTTGGGATCCACTTCATTCATTGTCTAAGAGTTGGCAATCAACAAATGTTGACTGAAGGGATAATGTATGAACACTTCCTCAGCAAAGATGCAATTTTTAAGGAGCCATGAAAATATTTACTATTAATTAGAGCTTAAATGGAGAAGGAAATGGCAACCCACTCCAGTGTTCTTGTCTGGAGAATCCCAGGGATGGGGGAGCATGGTGGGCTGCCGTCTATGGGGTCACACAGAGTCGGACACGACTGAAGCAACTTAGCAGCAGCAGCAGCAGAGCTTAAAAGTTTTAAATGTGGAATGAGTTGCCAGTCCAGGTTCGATACTGGATGCTTGGGGCTGGTGCACTGGGACGACCCAGGGGGATGGTATGGGGAGGGAGGAGGGAGCAGGGTTCAGGATGGGGAACACATGTATACCTGTGGCAGATTCATTTCGATATTTGGCAAAACCAATACAATAGTGTAAAGTTTAAAAATAAAATAAAATAAAAAAAAGTTCTAAATGGATGAATTCTGAAAATGGCCATGACATGACACTTTCAGTGGTTCATGACTTTCTAAATCTTTGAAAGACAGTGAAGTTAAATCAGTTACTATTTGAAATATTTCACAAAATTATAATGGTTGTAATCCTTGTATAGTATTATGTGCCCATGATTATCCTAAATGCTTTATAGTTATTAACTCATTTCATCCTCACATCAACCTTATGATGTAGATACTATTATACTCACCATTTTATAGCTTGAGACCTGAAGCACAGAGCTGGTAATTTATTTGACCCATTTCAGACTAGTAGGAAGTGGTGGAACCAGAATTGGAGCCATGGACTCTGACTCCAGAATCCATACTCTTAATCACTATCCTGTGCTGTATATTGTATTGCTGTAAGACAAATTCAGATGTTTAGACTAGCAGACATGAAGTAAAAAGTTCTTTGCTTTCAACTTTTAGAAACATGACATTTTATCACTCAAGAAGAACAGTCCAAGTTAGTAGAAATAACTTTATTTTTAAAAATTTAAAATTAATTTTTATTGGAGTATATTTGCTTTGCGATGTTGTGTAAGTTTCTGCTGAATAGCAATGTGTATCAGCTATATGTATATACATCCCCTCTTTTCTGGATTTCCTTCCCATTTAGGTCACCACAGAGCATTCAGTAGAGTTCTCTGTGCTATCCAGTAGGTTCCCTGTTTTATACATAGTGTCAATAGTGTATATATGTATGTACACATGTATACTGTATGTCAAACCCAATCTGGCAATTCCTCTCACCACTCCTTCCCCTCTTGCTATCCATACATTTGTTCTCCCTGTGTCTTTATTTCTGCTTTGCAAATGAGTTCACTTGTATGATTTTTCTAGACTCCACATAAAAGTGATATTTATATATTTTTCTTTCTGACTTCACTTTATGATTATAGCCTCTAGGTCCATTGATGTCTCTGCAAATGGCACAATTTTGTTTCTTTTTTATGGCTGAGTAGTAATCCATTGTATATATGTGAAAAGTGAGAGTGAAGTCGCTCGGTTGTGTCTGGCTCTTTGTGACCCCATGGACTGTAGCCTACCAGGTTCCACCATCCATGGGATTTTCCAGGCAAGAATACTGGAGTGGGTTGCCATTTCCTTCTCCAGGAAATCTTCCCATCCCAGGGAATGAACCTGGGTCTCCCACATTGTAGGCAGTTGCTTTACCATCTGAGCCACCAGGGAAGTGGCTCAGGGACGTATATATGTACCACATCTTTATTAATTCATCTCTTGATGGACATTTAGATTGATTCCATGTCTTGGCTATTGTAAATAGTGCTGCAATGAATATTGGGGTGCTTGTATCTTTTGAATGATGGTTTTCTCTGGATATACTCTTAGAAGTGGGATTTCTGGGTCATATGATAGTCCTACTTTTAGTTTTTTTAAGAAATCTCTATACTGTTCTTAGTTTCATTGAGTTAGACAAGGCTGTGGTCCTAGTGTGATTAAATTAACTAGTTTCCTGTGAGTATGGTTTCAGTGTGTCTGCCCTCTGATGCCCTTTTGCAACACCTACCATCTTACTTAGGTTTCTCTTACCTTGGGCGTAGGGTATCTCTTCACGGCTGCTCCAGCAAAGTGCAGCCGCTGCTCCTTACCTTGGACGAGGGGTATCTCCGCACCGCCACCCTTCCTGACCTTCAACGTGGGATAGCTCCTCTAGGCCCTCCTGGGCCCATGCAGCCACTGCTCCTTGGACGTGGAATTGCTCCTCCCAGCGCCACCCCTGGCCTCGACTTGGGTAGCTCTTCTCAGAGGTTCCTGCACCGTTGCAGCCTGGCACTCTTGGCTGCTGCCCCTGACCTTAGACGTGGGGTAACTCCTCTTGGCTGCCGCCCTTCGGGCATTGGGTCCTCCCGGCTTCTGCCCCTGACCTCGAACGTGGGGTAGCTCCTCTCGGCCGCGCTTATGTGCACCGGTCACAGCCACCCACGCTTAAGTGCGTGGGTCGCAGCTGCCTGTTATGGCAGAAAGTGAAGAGGAACTAAAAAGCCTCTTGATGAAAGTGAAACTAGAGAGTGAAAAAGTTGGCTTAAAGCTCAACATTCAGAAAATGAAGATCATGGCATCCGGTCCCATCACTTCATGGGAAATAGATGGGGAAACAGTGGAAACAGTGTCAGACTTTATTTTTTGGGCTCCAAAATCACTGCAGATGGTGATTGTAGCCATGAAATTAAAAGACGCTTACTCCTTGGAAGGAAAGTTATGTCCAACCTAGATAACATATTCAAAAGCAGAGACATTCCTTTGCCAACAAAGGTCCATCTAGTCAAGGCTATGGTTTTTTCCTGTGGTCATGTATGGATGTGAGAGTTGGACTATGAAGAAGGCTGAGCACCGAAGAATTGATGCTTTTGAAGTGTGGTGTTGAAGAAGACTCTTGAGAGTCCCTTGGACTGCAAGGAGATCCAACCAGTCCATTCTGAAGGAGATCAGCCCTGGGATTTCTTTGGAAGGAATGATGCTAAAGCTGAAACTCCAGAACTTTGGCCACCTCATGCAAAGAGTTGACTCATTGGAAAAGACTCTCATGCTGGGAGGGATTGGGGGCAGGAGGAAAAGGGGACAACAGAGGATGAGATGGCTGGATGGCCTCACTGACTCGATGGACGTGAGTCAGAGTGAAACTCCAGGAGTTGGTGATGGACAGGGAGGCCTGGCGTGCTGCGATTCATGGGGTCGCAAAGAGTCGGACATGACTGAGTGACTGAACTGAACTGAACTGATACTGTTCTTCATAATGGATATGTAAATTTACATTTCCACCAAAAGTGTAAGAGGTTGGAGCTAACATTCTCCATTATATAGAAACTTTGAATGTTATCAAGCAATTCCAAAGTACTTGAGAGAGTTCTATAATTCTTTAACAAATAGTAAGAAAAGGTTGACTGCTATAACTTTCTAATTTTTAGAGCAAGTGTTAATTTATCATTTGCCCATAGTACAAATGCCAGTAGCTTGCACTATCTTTTTTATGAAGACCTTACTTATATTTACAAGGCTCCTTTAGTATAATTTACCTGTAAAGAATCTAATAAATTAATCTTTTGGATGGTGGTTTTGGTCATCAACATATATATCAGCACATACCTTCCAATTACACAAGTTGTAGTTTGTTAGTCCCTATAATACTGAAGGCTTGTCTTGCTTTTATTGAGACTAAAGTTCTACACCTACACTTATATCATGGTTGTAGCCCCAAATTGCTAACTTAGATAGCGTGGTCTCCTGTTTCCCTAGGTAGTATGCAATATATATAATAAGAAGATCATTCTGTACTCTCTGCCCTGCAATATTAGGTAAAATTGCATTGAATCTCCACTTACATCTTTTATGCAAGTTCAAATACTTTTGATTGATTGATGCAAAAACTCAGGTTGTGGCATAGATACCGAACATCTCCCTGGGCTTGGCTCTGAACAGCATTGATCCAAGAATAAAGTTGTGTGATTTCAAAGCAAATAAACCCATTATTTTTATATATGTATAAGTTTATAAGAAGTATAATGGATAATACTAAAGAAACTGGGTTGAAGAAAAGAGGTTATACCCTACATAGCACAATAAGTAATTTGTTAAGTGTTATTGTCCTGCAAGGTCCTGTTTGCTCTTCTACCCTTTTCCTTACTTACTTTTCTCCATTACTACATTAATTTAATTTAAAATGAATCAAACCAAATAGAGAAGTAAAATGAAAATAAATCTGATAAAGCTTCCATTTATTATAATGTCAGGGTTACTTGTACTGGACAAATCAAATGGCAGACAACACTCGATAAAGGACTAAAACCTCTAACTCTTTGAAGGCACTGATAAGTATACAAAACCAGACAGAAACTGGAGTGAATTCAACTCTTGAGAGAAGTGGTGATCACTAGGTGAGATCTTACTTTAACTGGCTTTTCTTGGAGGATATTCTCCAGGCTACTGGAATGGCAGGAGTATAATCAAACACAAACAAAAATGAAAACTATTTTTACATTAAGCTATCAGAAGCTGGAGTACAGGGCTGTCAGAAGAGCTAGATGTTAAGAGGGGAAGTATACCTACAACACAGCTACACAACTTGGACAGTCGCAATGTCTGCATATAAACTATGTTCAAATCCTTTGTGGCCCACTGACCTTCACAGGAGGAAGATTCAAGGAATCCTGTGAAAAATGGGCTTCTCCAGTGGTGCAGATGGTAAAGAATCTGCCTGCAATGCAGGAGGCCCGGGTTGAATCCCTGAGTCAGGAAGATCCCCTGGAGAAGGGAATGGCTACCCACTCCAGTATTCTTGCCTGGAGAATTCCATGGACAGAGGAGCCTGGTGGGCTACAGTCCACAGAGTTCCAAAGAGTTGTACACTATTAAGCAAGTAATGCTTTCACTTTCCATGAAAAACAGTAGATGGTAGGCTCAAAAACTGAGAAGAGATTTTTGCTTTTGTGCATCATGGGAAAACACTTCAGTGTTTGAGTCCAGGAACGTAAAAGAGACTTTTTAATAGAGCAATATAACTCCTTATTAAAAGATAAATCAGTACATTTGAGAGTCTAGGGTTTCTACAATGTATAATCTACAATGTTCAATTCAAAATAAATGCTAGGTAGATTAAGAAGCAGGAAAATGTGACCATCATCAAGAAACAGTTAAGAGAAACAGAACTGGGATTACATGCTAGCATGAGCAGATAACAAACTATAATGCATTTGTTTAAGGATTTAAGAAGAAACATTGTTAAAAGTGTTGAACAGGTGAATGAAAAATAGAAATTATAAAGTAGAACTAAATAGAAATATTTTAACTAAATTGAAATACAGGAAATGAAAACTTTACGGCATGGGATTAACACCAAATTGAGGTAACCAAAAGAGTCAATGAAGCATTCTTCTCAAGGACAGATGGAACATTCTCAGACAAGTCTAATAAATTTTAAAAAAGACACAAAATATCAAGCATGTTTATGATTGTATGAAATAAAAAAATAATTGCAAAAAGAAAACTGGAAAATTCACAAATATTTGGAAGTTAAATGCTTGCTACTGAACAATCAATGATCAAAGAAAAAAATCAAAAAGAAATCAGAAAATACCTTGAGAGAAATGAAAATGGAACCAAAAATTGCAGGATGTGGCAAAAGATAGGTGGAAAGAAAGTGAAAGTGAAAGTCCCACAGTTGTGTCTGATTCTTTGTGACCTCATGGACTGTATAGCCCATGGAATTCTCCAGGCCAGAATACTGGGTGGCTGTTCCCTTCTCCAGGGGATCTTCCCAACCCAGGGATCGAACTGAGGTCTCCTGTATTGCAGGCGGATTCTTTACCAGCTGAGCCACAAGGGAAGCCCTCATATAAAACCATCTAACTCGACACCTAAATGAACTAGAAAAATAATAAAATGAAACCCAAAGTTAGCAAAAAAAAAAAAAAAAAAAAAAAAGAAATGGAAATAACAAGGATCAAAGTGAAAATAAATTAGATAAGATTAAAAGACAGTGTCAAAGATCACTGACAACAAGAGCTGGTTCTTTGAAAAGATAAGCAAAACTGAAGCCTTTAACTAGATTCATTAAGAAAAGGAAAAGAGAGCATTCAGATAAATAAAATCAGAAAAGAAAGAGGAGACGTTACAACAGATAACAGAAAAACAGAGGATCAAAGTAGACTACTGTGAACAATAATACACTAAAAATTTGGATACCCTAGATAAAACGGATAATAACATAAGACTTACAAGGACTGAATCATAAAGATAGAAAATTTTAGCAGATTGATTACTAGTAAGGTGATTGGATCAATAATAAAAAACCTCCCAACAAACACAGCCCAGGACCAGAAGATTTCACTGGTGAATTCCACCAAACATTTAAAGAAGTTAATACAAATTTTTGCAATCTCTTCCAAAAATAGAAAAGGGGCAAAGTTCCAAACTCATCATACAAAACAGGGATGCCAAAAGAAAAACAGCTGAGATCCTAGATTTCAAATTATATTATCTAGATATAGTATAGAGATGTTGTTGTTCAGTCGCTAAATCATGTCCAACTGTTTGTGACTCCATGGACTACAGTATGCCATGCTTCCCTGTCCTTCACTATCTCCCTGAGTATGCTCAGATTCATGTCCATTGAGTTGGTGATGCTATCTATCCAGCTCATCCTCTGCTACCTCCTTCTCCTTTTGCCTTCAATCTTTTCCAGCTTCAGGGTCTTTTTCAATGAGTTGGCTCTTTGCATCAGGTGGGCAAAGTATGGGAGCTTCAGCTTCAGTGTCAGTCCTTCCAATGAATATTCAGGACTGATTTCCTTTAGGAGACCTCCTTGCAGTCCAAGGGTCTCTCAAGAGTCTATTCCAGCACCACAATTTGAAGGTATTGATTCTTCTGCACTCAGCCTTCTTTATTGTCCAACTCTCATATCTACATGACTACTGGAAAAACCACATTTTTGACTATACAGACTCTAGAAGTATTGCAGATTCAGTTCTAGACTACCACAATACATCCAATATTGCAATGAATCCTGGTTTCCAAGGGCATATACAAGTATGTGTACACTATATATATTCTGTTATGTGCACAATAGCATTGTATCTAATAAACAATATAAATATTATAATTAAAAATATTGCTAAAAAATGCTAGCCATCACACGAGCCTTCAGTGAGTCATGATCTTTTTGCTGGTGGAGGGTCTTGCCTCAATATTGGTGGATACTGGCTGATTGTGGTGGTACATGTGAAGACTGAGGTTGATTATTTTGTGAAAACAGTTATATTTGCTACATCGATTGGCCCTTACTTTCACTCATAATTTCTCTGTAATGTATAATTCTGCTTGGTAGCATTTTGCCCACATTAGAATTTTTTTCAATATTGAGGTCATTCTTCTTAAAACTTGCTGTTTTATCAAATAAGTTTATGTAATGTTCTAACTTCTTTGTCATCATTTAAACACTCTTCACAGTTTCTTCACCAGGAGTATATTTCATCTCAAGAAACAACTTTATTTGCTTATTGATAAGAAGCAACTACTCATCCCTTCAAGCTTTATCATAAGATTTCAGCAATTCAGCCACATCTTCAGACACCACTTCTAATTTTAATTCCTTTGCTACTTCCATCACACCTGTAGTTACTTCCTCCAGTAAAGTCTTGAATCCCTCCAAGTCATCCAGGAGGGTTGGAATCAACTTCTTCCTAACTCCTCTTACATTGATATCTTGATCTCTTCCCACAAATCACAAATGTTTTTAATGCCATCTAAAATGGCAGTTTTTCTGAAAGATTTTCAATTGAATTTGTTTAGCTCCATCAGAGAAATCACTATTTATGGCGGCATAGCTGCTATATCAAATCATAAAACTTGAAATTCAAAATTGCTTCTTGATTCATTGGCTGCAGAATAGATCTTGTGCTAGCAGTCATGAAAATATTAATCTCTTTGTCCATCTCTGTCAGAGTTCTTGGTAATGACCAGTAATATGTTGAGAGGAATATTTTTTTTCTGAGAAGTAGTCTCAGCTGTAGGCTCAAAATACTCAGTAAACCATGTTGTAAATAGATGTGCTATCATTCAGGCTTTGTTGTTCCATTTAGAGAGCACAGGCAGAATAGATTTGGCATGATTCTTAAGGGCCCTATCATGCTAAATCTACCCTGCCTGTGCAAAAAGTTGATTCCAGGCCTCCTGGATGACTTGGAGTGATTCAAGACTTTATTGGAGGAAATAACTGCATGTGTGATGGAAATAGCAAAAGAATTAAAATTAGAACTGGAGCCTGAAGATGTGGCTGAATTGCTGAAATTGTATGATAAAACTTGAAGGGATCAGGAGTAGAGTATATTTAGCACGATTCTTAAGGGCCCTGCTTCCCTTGTGGCTCAAGAATCTGCCTGCAATGTGGGAGACTTGGGTTCGATCTCCGGGTTGGGAATGATCCCCTGGAGAAGGGAAAGGCTACCCACTCTAGTATTCTGGCTTGGAGAATTCCATGGACTGTATAGTCCAGAGGATAGCTAAGAGTCGGACATGACTGAGTGATTTTCACTTTTATTTAAGGGCCCTAGAAATTTGGAGTGGGAAATGAGCGTTGACTTCAACTTAAAGTCACCAGCCACGTTAGTCCTTAACAATAGAATGATCTTGTCCTTTGATGCATTGAAGCTGAGCATTGACTTCTTTCTACCTACGAAAGTCTTAGATGGCATCTTCTTTCAATAGAAGGCTCTTTTGTCTACACTGAAAACCTGCTGTTTAGAGTAACCACTTTCATGAATTATCTTAGCTAGACCTCTAGATGACTTGCTGCAGTTTCTACATCAGCATGTGCTGCTTTGCCTTGAACTTATATGAGTATGGCTTCTTCCTTTGAGCCTCATGAATTAAACTCTGATAGCTTTAAAATTTCCTTTTGCAGTTTTTTCACTTCTCTCAGCCTTTAAAAAATTGAAGGAAGTCAGGCCCTTGCTCTGGATTAGGCTTTTGTTTAGGGGAAAGTTGTGGCTGGTCTGATGTTCTATCTAGCCCACTAAAACTTTCTCCGTGTCAGGAGGAAAGCTATTTCACTTTCTCATCAATTTTGCTTTTACTGGAGTAGAACTTTTAATTTCCTTTAAGAACTTCTCCTTTGTAGTCACCGGTTGGCTAACTGGTGCAAGATGCTTAGCGTTTGGCATACATTGGTTTTTAACATGCTTTCATTGGGAAAATTGGTCATTTCTTATTTTTGATTTAAAGTGAGAGATGTATAATTCTTCCCTTCACTTGAATGCTTGGAAGCCATTGAGAGCTATTAATTGGCCAAATTTCAATGTTGTTGTGTCTCAGAGACTAGGAAGGCTTCAGGAAAGAGTGGGCAAAGGGGATCGTTTGTTGGTGGAACAGTCAGTCAGAACACTCACAATATTTATCAAATTCACTGTCTTATAAGGGTTCAGTTTGTGCATCCCCCAAATAATTACAATGGTAACATCAGAAATCTATGATCACAGATCATAACAAATGTAATAATAAATTAAAAAGCTTAAAATGTTGTGAGACCTACTAAAATATGACACAGACATGAAGAAAATGGCATCGGAAAAAATGGTGCAGACAGACTTGACTTCAATTTGTTAAGATAAAAACCCCACAACATCTGCAAGCACAGTGAAGTGGAGAGAAATAAAACAAGGTATACATGTAATTTAGACAGTATGATATTGTCATAAACATGTACATGTAAATTGGCGGATCAGAATAGAGAACCAGAAATCAATTTATGTATACATGATCATTTAACAGATGACAAAGCAACCAAGAACATATACTGGGAAAAGGATGGTCTCTAAAATAAAAGATGCTGGGGAAACTGGACAGACACATGAAAAAGGATAAAACTGGATCACTCTATCATACCATAAAAAAATTTAGGTCAAAATAGGCTAAAGACTTGAATATAAGATCTGAAATCATAAAATTCCTAAGAAAAAAGGCAGTAAAGTTCTCAACATTGATCCTGGTCATAATATTCTCAAATTTGACACCAAAAGCAAAGTCAACAAAAGCCTAAACAAGTAGACTACACCAAACTAAAAAGCTGCTGCACTGAAAAGGAAACTGTGAAATAAATGAGAAGTCAACCTACTTAATGGGGGAAAGTATTTTCAAATCATATATCTGATAAACTGTTAATGTCCAAAATATATAAAGAACTCCTACAACTCAGTAGCAAAACCGAAGTCCAATTTAAAAAAAATGTATATTATGAGCATACATTTTCCTGAATATGATATCCAGTAGCTGCATGAAAAGGTGCTCAGTATCACTAATCATCAGGGAAATGCAAATCAAAACCACAATGAAATATCACCTCACAGCTATTAAAATGGCTATCATCATAAGCACAAGATATAACAAATGTAAGTAAAGATGTGGAGAAGGAGGTTTCCCTTATGCACTCTTTGTAGGAATGTAGATTGGTGTTGCCACTATAGAAAACAAAATGGAGTTTCTCTTAAGATTGAAAGTAGAACTACCATACGTGCTAAGTCACTTCAGGCATGTCTGACTCTGTGACCCTGTGGTCTGTAGCCCACCAGACTCCTCTGTCCATGGGATTCTCCAGACAAGAATACCGGAGTGGGTGGTCATGTCTTCCTCCAGGGGATCTCCCCAACCCAGGGATCAAACCCTCCTCTCTTATATCTCTTGCATTACCAGAAGGTTCTTTACCACTAGTGCCATCGTACAATTCAGCAATTTTAATTTTGGGTATTTACCTAAAAAATGAAAAACAACAACAACAACAACAAAAAACCCCAAAAGATATATGCACCCCATTTTCAGTACAGTGTGATTTACATTAGCAAAGAAGTGAAAACCACCTTGAATGGATGAAGAAAATAAAGTATATGTATAGTGGAATATTGTTATGATAAAGAAGGTAGTATTGCAAGTTGTGACAACATGGATGAGCTTTGAGGGCATTATGCTAAGTGAAACAAATTAGAGAAGAGCAAATATCATATGAACTCACTCATATGTGGAATCTAAACAGAACAGAAACAAAAACAAAAGTTATAGATACAGAGAAATGACTGACACTTATGGTGGTTGCCAGAGGTAGGAGTTTGGGGATGGGCAAAATGGATAAAGCAGATCAAAGGGTAAAAACTTCTAGTTATTAAAAAAAATAAGTGAGGAGAATGTAACGTGAGCATGCTACTAAAGTTTATGTCTCTTCTTTATATAATAGTTCATATCTCTCTCACACACACACTCTCATATATATGTGTATGTGTGTAAACTACTCAGAGACCTCAGCTAACTGAGAATAAGCATGGTGATATCAAAGAGTAATTTTTAAGAACTTTTAAAAAAGAAGTACTATGCAAATAAAGTATAAGTATACATGATAGATTTATTTAACTTATTATGAGGTAAGCAGGATGGTAAATTGATTCAAAAGAAGGCTTAGGAAATGAGCATTAATTTTTTTTAGATTTCTAGGTTATGTAGAATCCTGAATAAAATCCTAAAGGGCAACAAATCCATTCCCTTTGGTTATAATTTCAACCAGACAAATTATTTGCATCTCTACCAAAGTCTATAAGGTAACATGTAACATTGGATAGTTTGGACTCTGATCAGTAATAAAAAGCATGTAAAAAGGTTCATGACACTGAAGATTACAATAATTCTTAGTGAGACTCTTAAATAATTCTCCAATGTGACATTGAAAGCACACATAATCATTTTCCTATCTTATTTCTAAGTTTTTCATATTTTTCATAAAAGCAGTGATACCATGATATTATGAAGATTAAATAAATAATACATGTGAAATGCTTTATACTATAGAGCCTTATAAAAATGTAAAATTATTTTCTGTAGTTTACTACTAAAATACACAATATTCCAAAGGCAAGTCTGATATAAAGGAGTCAAGTTAGAGTTAGTAGTTTTCTTCTGAGATCCTAAAATAGAGACATTGCTGCCTCCAATGCAGGTTGGTAATGAATTTCTGTCAACTGGGACATTATAAGCACAAAAGATTAGAGGAATCACAAATCCTTTTACTACCCCAGGCAGATATGTTGCAAAATAAAATTTAGCTCATTTTCTTCCCAACAGCCTGAAAATGATGCTCAGCAACAACTGCATTTCCTGCTTTATTAATTCAACAAATAATGTGTTGAGCACTACCAAGGTGCCCCTTGTGTCCTGTTGTGGGGAGCTAAAAGGAAATAAGATTTTCACTCTCTCCATAAGGATTCAGATTTAGCATCAGAGACAACACAGAAATAGCCAATTAAATAAAGGATAGGGGGATTAATTATTTTTTTAAAATAAGGGCACATGAAACTTTGATTAATTCAAGTGTTTTTAAATTATTTATAAGTTGGTGGCAGTATTTCTTGTCTTTTACTAGATAAGTTCATACTGAACTACATGTGAAATTACCTATTTCTCTTTTTTAATATTTTGTTCATTCTTTTTTATTTTTTTCTCATATTTAAATATAAAGTAACTAAATAAGAAGTAGTGATTAAAAATGATTATAATTTTAAAAAATTATTTAATAAGATGAGGCTTATTGTCTGATAAAATGTTAGTTTATTTAATTGCCTGGTAATAAAAATAAGAAAATAGACTTGTGTTTGAAGAACCACACTGAAAAAAAATAAAGAAAGAAATTTAAAAGGTGAAATAAGGGAACCATAAAAAATGAAAAGAAATCCAACAGAATGGGAGAAAATATTTATAAGCAAATCTACTGAGACGGGATTAATCTTCAGTACATACAAATAGCTCATGTAGAACAATGTTAAAAAAAACAACACAAAAACAACCCAATCAGAAAATGAGCAGATGATCTGAATAGACATTTCTCTATAAATGGCATACAGACTGCCAAAAAGTACACAAAAAGATGCTTAACATCACTCATTATTAGAGAAATGCAAATCAAAACTGCAGTGAGATATCAGCTCACACTGGTCACAATCATTTCAGTTCAGTCACTCAGTCATGTCCGACTCTTTGCGACCCCATGGACTGCAGCACGCCAGGCTTCCCTGTGCATCACCAACTTCCAGAGCTTGCTCAAACTCATGTCCATCGAGTTGGTGATATCATCCAACCATCTCATTCTTTGTTGTCCCCTTCTCCTCCTGCCTTCAATCTTTCCCAGAATCAGGGTCTTTTCCAATGAGTCAGCTCTTCCCATCAGGTGGCCAAAATATTGGAGTTTCAGCTTCAGCATCAGTCCTTCCAATGAATATTCAGGACTGATTTCCTTTAGGATTGACTGGTTGGATTTTCTTGCAGTCCAAGGGACTCTCAAGAGTCTTCTCCAACACCATAGTTCAAAAGCATCAATTCTTCCATGCTCGGCATTTTTTATAGTCCAACTCTCACATCCACACATGACTACTGGAAAAACCATAGCCTTGACTAGACGGACTTTTGTTGGCAAAGTAATATCTCTGCTTTTTAATATTCTCTCTATGTTGGTCATGGCTTTTTTTCCCAAGGAGCAAGCATCTTTTAATTTCATGGCTGCAGTCACCATCTGCAGTGATTTGGGAGCCCAGAAAAACAAAGTCTCTCAATGCTTCTATTGTTTCCTCATCTATTTGCCATCAAGTGATGGGACTAGATGCCATGATCTTAGTTTTTGAAATGTTGAGTTTTAATCCAACTTTTTCACTCTCCTTTTTCATTTTCATCAAGAGGCTCTTTAGTTCTTCTTTGCTTTCTGCCATAAGGGTGGTGGCAATCATCAAATCTGGTCAGAATGTCAATCATCAAAAAGCTACAAACAGTAAATGCTGGCTAGGGTGTGAAGAAAAGAGAACGCTCTTACATTGGTGGTGGTAATGTAAATTGTTACAGCTACTAAGGAAGACAGTGTGGGAGTTCGTCCATTTCAGTTTGCTGATTCCTAGAATGTTGACATTCACTCTTGCCATCTCTTGTTTGACCACTTCCAATTTGCCTTGATTCATGGACCTGACATTCCAGGTTCCTATGCAATACTGCTCTTTACAGCATCAGACCTTGCTTCTATCACCAGTCACATCCACAGCTGGGTATTGTTTTTGCTTTGGGTCCATCCCTTCATTCTTTCTGGAGTTATTTCTCCACTGATCTCCAGTAGCATATTGGGCACCTACTGACCTGGGGAGTTTCTCTTTCAGTATCCTATCATTTTGCCTATCAGGCTGCCCAAAGTTCCTACAAAACTATAGACATCTCATAACTCATTACTGGACACTTCATTACACTCCAGAGAGAAGAAATCCAGCTCCACCCACCAGAACACCGACACAAGATTCCCTAACCAAGAAACCTTGACAAGCCACCTGTACAAACCCACACACAGCGAGGAAACTCCACAATAAAGAGAACCCATCAAACTGCCAGAATACAGAAAGGACACCCCACACTCAGCAATATAAACAAGATGAAGAGACAGAGGAATCCTCAGCAGGTAAATGAACAGGATAAATGCCCACCAAACCAAACAAAAGAGGAAGAGATAGGGAATCTACCTGATAAACGATTCCAAATAATGATAGTAAAATTGATCCAAAATCTTGAAATCAAAGTGGAATCACAGATAAATAGCCTGGAGACAAGGACTGAGAAGATGCAATAAAGGTTTAACAAGGACCTAGAAGAAATAAAAAAGAGTCAATATATAATGAATAATGCAATAGATGAGATCAAAAACACTATGGAGGCAACAAATAGTAGAATAACAGAGGCAGAAGATAGGATTCGTGAATTAGAAGATAGAATGGTAGAAATAAATTAATCAGAGAGGAAAAAAGAAAAACGAATTAAAAGAAATGAGGACAATCTCAGAGACCTCCAGGACAATATTAAACGCTATAACATTCGATTCATAGAAGTCCCAGAAGAAGAAGACAAAAAGAAAGACCATGAGAAAATATTTGAGGAGATAATAGTTGAAAACTTCCCTAAAATAGCGAAGGAAATAATCACTCAAGTCCAAGAAACCCAGAGAGTCCCAAACAGGATAAACCCAAGACAAAACACACCAAGACACATATTAATCAAATTGACAAAGATCAAACACAAAGAACAAATATTAAAAGCAGCAAGGGAAAAGCAATAAATAACACACAAGGGAATTCCCATAAGGATAACAGCTGATTCTTCAATAGAAACTCTTCAAGCCAGGAGGGAATGGCAAGACATACTTAAAGAGATGAAAGAAAATAACCTACAGCCCAGATTATTGTACCCAGCAAGGATCTCATTCAAATATGAAGGAGTAATCAAAAGCTTTACAGACAAGCAAAAGTTGAGAGAATTCAGCACCACCAAACCAGCTCTCCAACAAATACTAAAGGATATTCTCTAGACAGGAAATACAAAAAGGGTGTATAAATTCGAACCCAAAACAATAAAATAAATGCCAATAGGATCATCAGATCAGATCAGTCGCTAAGTCATGTCCGACTCTTTGCGACCCCATGAATCACAGCATGCCAGGCCTCCCTGTGCATCACCAACTCCCCGAGTTCACTCAGACTCACGTCCATCGAGTCAGTGATGCCAACAAGCCATTTCATGCTCTGTCCTCCCCTTTTCCTCCTGCCCCCAATCCCTCCCACCATCAGAGTATTTTCCAATGAGTCAACTCTTCGCATGAGATGGCCAAAGTACTGGAGTTTCAGCTTTAACATCATTCCTTCCAAAGAAACCCCAGGGCTGATCTCCTTCAGAATGGATCTCCTTGCAGTCCAGGGGACTCTCAAGAGTCTTCTCCAACACCACAGTTCAAAAGCATCAATTCTTCGGCGCTCAGCCTTCTTCATAGTCCAACTCTCATATCCATACATGACCACAGGAAAAACCATAGCCTTGACTAGACGGACCTTTGTTGGCAAAGTAATGTCTCTGCTTTTGAATATGCTATCTAGGTTGGTCATAACTTTCCTTCCAAGGAGTAAGCGTCTTTCAATTTCATGGCTGCAGTCACCATCTGCAGTGATTTTGGAGCCCAGAAAAATAAAGTCTGACACTGTTTCCACTGTTTCCCCATCTATTTCCCATGAAGTGGTGGGACAGGATGCCATGATCTTCGTTTTCTGAATGTTGAGCCTTAAGCCAACTTTTCCACTCTCTACTTTCACTTTCATCAAGAGGCTTTTGAGTTCCTCTTCACTTTCTGCCACGAGGGTGGCATCATCTGCATATCTGAGGTTATTGATATTTTTCCCGGCAATCTTGATTTCAGCTTGTGTTATAAGTATGTTATAAGTACCCCCAATGGGATCATACTTAACAATAATTACCTTAAACGTAAATGGGTTGAATGCCCCAACCAAAAGACAAAGACTGGCTGAATGGATACAAAAACAAGACCCCTACATATGTTGTCTACAAGAGACCCACCTCAAAACAGGGGACACATACAGACTGAAAGTGAAGGGGTGGAAAAAGATTTTCCATGCAAACAGAAACCAAAAGAAAGCAGGAGTAGCAATACTCATATCAGATAAAATAGACTTTAAAACAAAGGCTGTGAAAAGAGACAAAGATGGTCACTACATAATGATCAAAGGATCAATCCAAGAAGAAGATATAGCAATTATAAATATATATGCACCCAACATAGGAGCACAGCATTATGTAAGACAAATGCTAACAAGTATGAAAGGAGAAATTAACAATAACACAATAATAGTCGGAGACTTTAATACCCCTCTCATACCTATGGATAGATCAACTAAACAGAAAATTAACAAGGAAACACAAACTTTAAATGATACAATAGACCAGTTAGACCTAATTGATATCTATAGGACATTTCATCCCAAAACAATGAATTTCACCTTTTTCTCAAGTGCACACAGAACCTTCTCCAGGATAGATCACATCCTGGGCCATAAATCTAGCCTTGGTAAATTCAAAAAAATTGAAATCATTCCAAGTATCTTTTTTGACCACAATGCAGTAAGATTAGATCTCAATTACAGGAGAAAAACTATTAAAAATTCCAACATATGGAGGCTGAACAACACGCTGCTGAATAACCAACAAATCACAGAAGAAATCAAAAAAGAATCAAAATTTGCATAGAAACAAATGAAAATGAAAACACAACAACCCAAAACCTGTGGGACACTGTAAAATCAGTCCTAAGGGGAAAGTTCATAGCAATACAGGCATACCTCAAGAAACAAGAAAAAAAGTCGAATAAATAACCTAACTCTACACCTAAAGCTACTAGAAAAGGAAGAAATGAAGAACCCCAGGGTTAGTAGAAGGAAAGAAATCTTAAAACTTATGGCAGAAATAAATGCAAAAGAAACAAAAGAGACCATAGCAAAAACCAACAAAGCTGGTTCTTTGAAAGGATAAATAAAATTGACAAACCATTAGTCAGACTCATCAAGAAACAAAGGGAGAAAAAACAAATCAATAAAATTAGAAATGAAAATGGAGAGATCACAACAGACAACACAGAAATCCAAAGGATCATAAGAGACTACTATCAGCAATTATATGTCAATAAAGTGGGCAATGTGGAAGAAATGGACAAATTCTTAGAAAAGTACAACTTTCCAAAACTGGACCAGGAAGAAATAGAAAATCTTAACAGATCCATCACAAGCGTGGAAATTGAAACTGTAATCAGAAATCTTCCAGCAAACAAAAGCCCAGGTCCAGACGGTTTTACAGCTGAATTCTACCAAAAATTTAGAGAAGAGCTAACACCTATCCTGCTCAAACTCTTCCAGAAAATTGCAGAGGAAGATAAACTTCCAAACTCATTCTATGAGGCCACCATCACCCTAATACCAAAACCTGACGAAGATCCCACAAAAAAAGAAAACTACAGGCCAATATCACTGATGAACATAGATGCAAAAATCCTTAACAAAATTCTAGCAATCAGAATCCAACCACACATTGAAAAGATCATACACCATGACCAAGTGGGCTTTATCCCAGGGATGCAAGGATTCTTCAATATCTGCAAATTAATCAATGTAATACATCACATTAACAAATTGAAAAATAAAAACCATATGATTATCTCAATAGATGCAGAGAAAGCCTTTGACAAAATTCAACATCCATTTATGATAAAAACTCTCTGGAAAGCAGGAATAGAAGGAACATACTTCAACATAATAAAAGCTATATATGACAAACCCACAGCTAACATTATCCTCAATGGTGAAAAATTGAAAGCATTTCCTCTAAAGTCAGGAACAAGACAAGGGTGCCCACTTTCACCATTACTATTCAACATATTTTTGGAAGTTTTGGCCACAGCAATCAGAACAGAAAAAGAAATAAAAGGAATCCAAATTGGAAAAGAAGAAGTAAAGCTCTCACTGTTTGCAGATGACATGATCCTCTACATAGAAAACCCTAAAGACTCCACCAGAAAATTACTAGAACTAATCAATGACTATAGTAAAGTTGCAGGATATAAAATCAACACACAGAAATCCCTTGCATTCCTTTACACTAATAATTAGAAAATAAAAAGAGAAATTAAGGAAACAATTACATTCACCATTGCAACAAAAAAAATAAAATACTTAGGAATATATCTACCTAAAGAAACTAAAGATCTATATATATATAAAACTATAAAACACTGGTGAAAGAAATCAAAGAGGACACTAATAGATGGAGAAATATACCATGTTCATGGACTGGAAGAATCAATATAGTGAAAATGAGTATACTATCCAAAGCAATTTATAGATTCAATGCAATCCCTATCAAGCGACCAACAGTATTCTTCACAAAGCTAGAACAAATAATTTCACAATTTGTATGGAAATACAAAAAACCTCAAATAGCCAAAGCAATCTTGAGAAAGAAAAATGGAACTGGAGGAATCAACCTGCCTGACTTCAGGCTCTATTACAAAGCCACAGTCATCAAGACAGTGTGGTACTGGCACAAAGACAGAAATATAGATCAATGGAACAAAATAGAAAGCCCAGAGATAAATGCACATACATATGGACACCTTATCTTGACAAAGGAGGCAAGAATATACAATGGATTAAAGACAATCTCTTTATCAAGTGGTGCTGGGAAAACTGGTCAACCACTTGTAAAAGAATGAAACTTGAACACTTTCTAACACCATACACAAAAATAAACTCAAAATGGATTAAAGATCTAAACGTAAGACCAGAAACTATAAAACTCTTAGAGGAGAACATAGGGAAAACACTCTCCGACATACATCACAGCAGGATCCTCTATGACCCACCTCCCAGAATATTGGAAATAAAAGCAAAAATAAACAAATGGGACCTAATTAAACTTAAAAGCTTCTGCACAAAAAAGGAAACTATAAGCAAGGTGAAAAGACAGCCTTCAGAATGGGAGAAGATAATAGCAAATGATGCAACTGACAAACAACTAATCTCAAAAATATACAAGCAACTCCTACAGCTCAATTCCAGAAAAATATATGACCCAAGTGAAAAATGGGCCAAAGAACTAAATAGACATTTCTCCAAAGAAGACATACAGATGGCTAACAAACACATGAAAAGATGCTCAACATCACTCATTATCAGAGAAATGCAAATCAAAACCACAATGAGGTACCATTTCACGCCAGTCAGAATGGCTGCGATCCAAAAGTCTACAAGCAATAAATGCTGGAAAAGGTGTGAAGAAAAGGGAACCCTCTTGCACTGTTGGTGGGAATGCAAACTAGTACAGCCACTATGGAGAACAGTGTGGAAAAAACTGGAAATAGAACTGCATTATGATCCAGCAATCCCACTGCTGGGCATACACACTGAGGAAACCAGAATTGAAAGAGACACGTGTACCCCAATGTTCATCACAGCACTGTTTATAATAGCCAGGACATGGAAGCAACCTTGAAGTCCATCAGCAGATGAATGGATAAGAAAACTGTGGTACATATACACAATGGAGTATTACTCAGCCATTAAAAAGAATACATTTGAATCAGTTCTAATGCGGTGGATGAAACTGGAGCCTATTATACAGAGTGAAATAAGCCAGAAAGAAAAACACCAATACAGTATACTAACGCATATATATGGAATTTAGAAAGATGGTAACAATAACCCTGTGTATGAGACAGCAAAAGAGACACTGATGTATAGAACAGTCTTATGGACTCTGTGGGAGAGGGAGAGGGTGGGATGATTTGGGAGAATGACATTGAAACATGTATAATATCGTATATGAAACAAGTCGACAGTCCAGGTTCAATGCACGATACTGGATGCTTGGGGCTGGTGCGCTGGGACAACCCAGAGGGATGGTATGGGGAAGGACGAGGGAGGAGGGTTCAGGGTGGGGAACACATGTATACCTGTGGTGGATTCATTTTGATATATGGCAAAACCAATACAATATTGTAAAGTTAAAAAATAAAATAAAATAAAAAAAAGAAAAAAAAAGAAGATGTAGTACATACATACAATGGAATATTACTCAGTCATACAAGAGAATTAAAGAATGCCATTTACAGCAGCATGGATGGACCTAGAGTTTATCATACTGAGTGAAGTAACTCAGACAGAGAAAGATAAATATCATATGGTATCATTAATCTAAAAATTTGATATGAATGAACCTACTTTCAAGAAAGAAACAGAATCACACTTATGGTTACCAAAGGGGAGGGATAAATTAGGAGTTTGGTATTAACATATATACACTACTCTATATAAAGTAGGTAATCAATAAGAGCCTCTCTATATAGCATAGGGGACTCTATTCAATATTCTGTAATATCCTATATAGGAAGAGAATCTGAAAAAGAATGAATATACATATAACTGAATCACTTTGCTATACACTTGAAATGAAAAAAACACTGTAGATGGAATGGATAGCCTATCCCTTCTCCAGGGGATCTTCCTGACCCAGGGATTCAACCAGGGTCTCCTGCATTGCAGGCAGATTCTTTACCAGCTGAGCTTCTAGGGAAGCCCTAAGTCAACTATACTTCAACATAAAATAAAAACTAGATTAAATATTTTTTAAAAGTTAAGGATATCACATTATTATAAAAATATTTTATTTATAGCAATCATATTAATAAATTAAAGTGAATGGATAAAGGCATTAATGAGAAGGTGTTTTATCAGATAAGATAGATAAGCATGACCAAAGTATATGTTTTCTATAAGGTATAAAGGCAAGTATAAATTGAAAGCAAAAGTATGTGAAAAGATGTCAGCCTTGGCCAACCCAACATGGAGAGGACAGAGATGGGGATATTTCACTCTCCACCACCCTCCTGCCCCTCCTGCCTACCGAGTCTGAGTCTGTGTCTGAACTTTTGTGGATCATGCAGAAGTAACTGAGGCAATAGTTTCTTGACTGTATCTTGACCAAGGGCTTGTAGTACAAAGCCAGGCCAGTGTCATGCATTGAAATACTATGTAAACATAAGAACACTGATTAACTATATTATTAGCAAATGAACTAGTCTTTATGAAAAGGAAAACTATCAGATACAAAGAGAGACATTTATAATGATAAAAGAGACAGTTTATCTCAAATGTAAAATCATAAAACTGTACAAAACTAGTAATAGAAATCCCTAACTAATGAAATAAAACTGGACAGAAATAGATACATTTAGAAATCTACTATAGTAGGATATTTTCAAATCTCTCCCTGAGCAATGGAGATATGAACAAGAGAAGAAGCTTTACTTAATTAATGTTTATAGGCTACTCTAGCCAACAAAATGTGGATACATCAATAAAGCTATGGTAAACTATATATTGATAAAATAATGTGTATCTCAGGAAAACATAGTTTAATACTTAAAAAACAAACTAAGCAAATTTACAGCACTAACAGAAATTCCAAAAACAGATTGATTATACTTTTTGCGCCAAAGATGGAGAAGCTCTATACAGTCAGCAGAAAGAAGACCGAGAGCTAACTGTGGCTCAGATCATGAACTCCTTATTGCCAAATTCAGACATAAATTGAAGAAAGTGGGGAAAACCACTAGACCATTCAGGTATGATTTAAATCAAATCCCCTATGATTATATAGTGGAAGTGAGAAATAGATTTAAGGGACTAGATCTGATAGAGTGCTTGATGAACTAAGGACAGAGGTTCATGACATTGTACAGGAGACAGGAATCAAGACCATCCTCAAGAAAAAGAAAGGCAAAAAAGCAAAATAGTTGTCGGAGAAGGCCTTACAAATGGCCGAGAAAAGGAGAGAAGCTAAAGACAAAAGAAAACAGGAACGATATACCCATTTGAATGCAGAGTTCCACAGAAGAGCAACGACAGAGAAAAAAGTGTTCCTCAGCGATCAATGCAAAGAAATAGAGGAAAACAAGAGAATGGGAAACACTAGAGATCTCTTCAAGAAAATTAGAGGTACCAAGGGAATATTTCATGAAAAGAAGGGCACAATAAAGGACAGAAATGGGATGGACCTAACAGAAGCAGAAGATATTAAGAAGAGGTGGCAAGAATACACAGAACTATACAAAAAGATCTTCATGACCCAAATAATCATAATGGTGCGATCACTCACCTAGAGCCAGACATCCTAGAATGTGAAGCCATGGGACTTAAAAGCATCACTACGAACAAAGCTAGTGGAGGTGATGGAATTCCAGTTGAGCTATTTCAACTTTTAAAAGATGATGCTGTGCAAATGCTGCACTCAATATGCCACAAATTTGGAAAACTCAGCAATGGCCACAGGACAGGAAAAAGTCAGTTTTCATTCCAATCCCAAGGAAAGTCAATGCAAAAGAATGATCAAACTACTGAGAGAGTGAATTCCTAGGCAGACTAATAAGAAGTCCAGGGTCCCCAAGGAGGAGAAAGGGATTTGGGGCTCTCAAAGTGGAAATAGGGGTCTGGAATTCTCAAGGAGGAGTAAAGGACAAACTTTTTTTGGTCTGAGTTTCTTAGTCTTAATCAATTACACAACTCAGTTTAAACTCTGTACTAGGGATTATACAACAACAATGTATCCTGCTTGAGGAGAGTTTCTTCTTCCTGAAAACCTTCTTGCTAATCCTGTTGTCTTAAAATGTAAATTATGGGAGTGGGTCTTATCTCTACAACTTCCAGACATTCTTTTGATTCATTGTAATAACTAAGTAAAAAGTATATAACTCTCTTGCTAGCACTGGAGGGGGGGGCGCACTCTCCATCCCCCTTCTGATGTCTATGTCAGAAGCTTTCTCTATCTTTTTTATATTTTAACAAAACTTTATTACACAAAATCTCTGAGTAATCAAGCCTTGTCTTTGGCCCCAAATTGAATTCTTCTACTCCAGAGGCCAAGAATCCCGGTGTATTTTGTGGTTCAGCAACAACCTTTCACTACTGTACCATTGCACTCATCTCACATGCTAGTAAAGTAATGCTCAAAAGTCTCCAAGCCAGCCTTCAGCAGTACTTGAACATGAACTTCCAGATGCTCAAGCTGGATTTGGAAAAGGCAGAGGAACCAGAGATCAAATGGCCAATATCCGTTGGATCATAAAAAAAGCAAGAGAGTTCCAGAAAAACACCTACTTCTGCTTTATTTACTATGCCAAAGCCTTTGACTGTGTGGATCACAACAAATTGTGATAAGTTCTTAAAGTGATGGGAATAACAGACCACCTTACCTGCCTCCTGAGAAATCTGTATGCAGGTCAAGAAGCAACAGTTAGAACCGGACATGGATCAACAGACTGGTTCCAAACAGGGAAAGGATTAAGTCAAGTCTGTTTATGGTCACCCTGCTTATTTAACTTATATGCAGAGTACATCATGGGAAATTCTGAGCTGGATGAAGCACAAGCTGGAATCAACATAGTCAGGAAAAATATCAATAACCTCAGATATTCAGGTGTTACCACCCTTTTAGCAGAAAGTGAAGAAGAACTAAAGAGCCTCTTGATGAAAGTGAAAGAGGAGAGTGAAAAAGTTGGCTTAAAACAGCATTCAGAAAAGTAAGATCATGGCATCCGGTCCCATTACTCCATGGTAAATAGATGGGGAAACAATGGAAGCAGTGAGAGACTTTATTTTTCTTGGTTCCAAAATCACTGCAGATGATGACTGCAGCCATGAAATTAAAAGACACATGCTCCTTGGACAAAAAGTTATGGTAAACCTAGACAGCATAGGAAAAAGGAGAGATATGACTTAGCCAACAAAGGTCCGTCTAGTCAAAGCTATGGTTTTTCCAGTAGTCATGTATGGATGTGAGAGTTGGACTATAAACAAAGCTGAGTGCCAAAGAATTGATGCTTTTGAACTGTGGTGTTGGAGAAGACTCTTGAGGGTCCCTTGGACTGCGAGGAGATCCAACCAGTCCATCCTAAAGGAAATCAGTCTTGAATATTTATTGGAAGGAATGATGCTGAAGCTGAAACTCCAATACTTTGACCACTTGATGCAAAGAACTGACTCCTTGAAAAGACACTCTTTCTGGGAAGGATTGAAGTCAGGAAGAGAAGGGGACAACAGAGGGTGAAATGGTTGGATGGCATCATTAACTCGATAGACATGAGTTTGAGTAAACTCTGGGAGTTGGTGATGGACAGGGAAACTTGGCATCCTGTAGACCCCAAGTCCATGGGGTCTCAAAGAGTTGGACATGACTGAGTGACTGAACTGAATTTTTATTTTTTTTAGTTTATTAACTTATTTAATTTGAAGCTAATTACTTTGCAATATTGTGTAGATTTTTGCCATACATTGATATAAATCAGCCATGAGTGTGCCTGTGTCCCTCCATCCTGAACCCCTACCCCCTTTCACTTCTGCCTCATATCCCTCAGGGTCATCCCAGTGCACTGGCTTTGAGTGCCCTGTTTCATGCATTAAACTTGGATTGGTCATCTATTTCACATATGGTAATATACATGTTTTGATGCTACTACCTTAAATCATCACACCCTTGCCTTCTCCCACAGAGTCCAAAAGTCTGTTCTTTATATCTGTGTCTCTTGCTGTCTTGCACATCGGATCACATTACTGTCTTTTAAAATTCCATATATATGTGTTAATATACTGTATGGGTGTTTTTCTTTCTGATATACTTCACTCTGTATAATAGGCTCCAGTTTTGTCCACTTCTTTGAAACTGACTCAAGTGCATTCTTTTTAATAGCTAATATTCCATTGTGTATATGTACCACAACTTTCTGATCTATTTGTCTGCCTATGGATATCTAAGTTGCTTCCATGTCCTAGCTATTGTAAATAGTGCTGAGATGAACATTGGGATACATCTGTCTCTTTCAAGTCTGGTTTCCTTGATGTGTATGCACAGCAGTGGGATTGTTGGGTGTATGGCAGTTCTATTCCCAGTATTTTTAGGAATCTCCACACTGTTTCCATAGCGGCTGTACCATTTTGCCTTCTCACTAACAGTTAAAGTGCAAGAGGATTCTCTTTCTCCACAACCTCTCCAGCATTTATTATTTGTAGACTTTTTTTTGATAGAAGACTTTAGTAGACTTTTAAAGATAGCAGCCATTCTGACCAGCATGAGATGGCACCCCATTGTGGTTTTGATTTGGATTTCTCTGATAATGAGTGATGTTGAGCATCTTTTAATGTGTTTGTTAGCCATCTGTATGTCTTCTTTGGAGAAATGTCTCTTATTTCTTTGGCCCATTTTTTGATTGGGTGGGTCATTTATTTTTCTGGTATTGAGCTGCATGAGCTGCTTGTATATTTTTGAGATTCTTTGTCAGTTGCTTCGTTTGTTATTATTTTCTCCCATTCTAAAGGCTGGCTTTTCACCTTACCTATAGTTTTCATCATTGTGCAAAAGCTTTTAAGTTTAATTAGGTCCCATCTGTTTATTTTCACTTTTTTGTCCATTACTCTGGGAGATGGTTCATAGAGGATCTTTGACCTCTGTAATTTATTTCAGAGAGTGTTCTGCCTATGTTTTCCTCTAGGAGTTTTATAGTTTCTGGCCTTATATTTGGATCTTTAATCTATTTTGGGATTATTTTTGTGTATGGTGTTAGAAAGTGTTCTAGTTTCATTCTTTTCCAGGTGGTTGATCAGTTTTCCCAGAATCATTTGTTAAAGAGACTTTTTTTCTATTGTATATTTTTGCCTCCTTTGCCAAAGATAAGGTGTCCACAGGTGTGTGGATTTATTGCTGGGTTTTCTATTTTTTCCCATTGTTCTATACTTCTGTCTTTGTGCCAGTACCATACTGTCTTGATGACTGTAGCTTTGTAGCATAGTCTGAAGTCAGGCAAGTTGATTCCTCCAGTTCCATTCTTCTTTCTCAAGATTGTTTTGGCTATTTAAGGTTTTTTTGTGCTTACACAAAAATTGTGAAATTGTGTGTTCTAGTTCTGTGAAAAATACCATTTTAGCTTGACAGGGATTGCATTAAATTCATAGATTGCTTTGGGTAGTATATCCATTTTCCCTATATTGACTCTTCCTATCCATGAACATGGTATATTTCTCCATCTATTTGTGTCATCTTTGATTTCTTTCATCAGTGATTTATAGTTTTCTATATATAGGTGTTTTATTTCTTTAGGTAATTTATTCCTAAGTATTATATTCTTCTAGTTGGAATGGTGAATGGGCTTATTTCCTTAATTTCTCTTTTTGTCTTCTCATTGTTAGTGTATAGGAAAGCAAAGAATTTCTATGTATTAATTTTATATCCTGAAACTTTACTATATTTACTGATTAGCTCTAGTAATTTTCTGATGGTGTCTTTAAGGTTTTCTAGGTAGAGGATCATGTCGTCTGCAAACAGTGAGAGTTTTACATCTTATTTTCCATTCTGGATTCTTTTATTTGTTTTTCTTCTCTGATTGCTGTGGTTAAAACTTCCAAAACTATGTTGAATAGTAGTGGTGAGAATGGGCACCCTTGTCTTGTTCCTGACTTTAGGGGAAATGCCTTCAATTATTTGCCATTGAGGATAATGTTTGCTCTGGTTTTAATCATATATGGCATTTATTTTGTTGAGGTATGTTCCTTCTATGCCTGCTTTCTGGAGAGATTTTATCATAAATGGGTGTTGAGTTTTGTCAAAGTCTTTCTCTGCATCTATTGAGATAATATTTTTATTTTTATCTTTCAATTTGTTAATGTAGTGTATTACATTGATTGATTTGTGAAAATTGAAGAATCCTTGTGATAAAGCCCACTTGGACTTGATATATGATCTTTTAAATATATTGTTGGATTCTGTTTGCTAGAATTTTGTTGAGGATTTTTGCATCTCTGTTCATCAGTGATATGGGCCTGCAGTTTTATTTTCTTGTGGCATCTTTGTCTGGTTTTGGTATTAGGGTGATGGTGGCCTCCATAGAAAATGTTTGGGAGTTTACCTTTCTCTGCAGTTTTCTGGAAGAACTTGAGTAAGATAGGTGTTAGCTCCTCTCTAAATTTTTGGTAGACTTCACCTGTGAAGCCGTCTTGTCCTGGGGTTTTGTTTTTTGGAAGATTTTTGATTACACTTTTGATTTCTGTGCTTGTGATGGGTATGTTAAGATTTTCTATTTGTTCTTGGTTCAGTTTTGGAAAGTTATTCTTTTCTAAGAATTCATCCATTTCTTCCAAGTTGTTCATTTTATTGACCTATAATTACTGATAGTATTTTCTTATGATCCTTTGTATTTCTGTGTTGTTTGTTGTTATTTCTCCATTTTCATTTCTAATTTTTCTGAACTGAACTTAATGATGCAGGATTAAATATCCATTCAGAATAAACATCTTTTGTTTTCTGAAAAGTGCTGTTAAGAACACAGAAATAGTATATATATATGTGTGTGCAAGTGTGTGTATTCAGTATTTATATCTGACAAAGTATTTTAATTCTAAATATATAAATAATTATTATATATCAACAATGGACAAAATATTTAAACATACACTTCAGAATAGAAAACATTTGTGTGGCCCACAAGCATGTTAAAAGATGCTTGATACCACTGGTTACCAGGAAATTTCAAATAAAATTACAGTGAGATAAAATTGAAGATTCCATAGAATGGCTAGATTTTTAAAGACTGGCAACACCAAATATGAGTGGCAACCTAAAATGTCTGGGGATCTTTTAGATGGCTTATGGTGCAACCACAATTTGGAAATGTTTTCACATATCTTTTGACACAATCTTAGATGTCATTAACCCAATTTTAGTCTTTGTTATTTACTCAAAAGGAACTCAAGTAAAATATTCTAATGACAAAATAGAGAAGGAAAAATAAAAATATCCTCAAGAATACTTGTATAGAAATACTTAGAAAAACTTAAAACTAGTCCCTAGTTGGAGACAAATCAAATACATATGAATAGCAAAATGGGCAACCAAATTTCAGTTATTCAAACAGTGCAATTCTCTACAAAAATATAAATAATGTATGATACACTCCACATATGATTAGAACACATACATATTATATTGGGAGAAAAAAGTTAGAAATCAAAGAATAAACACTGTATGGTTCCTTTTGTATGAACCTCTTGTTTACTCACTATTGTTGTGTCTGGACTCTTTTGTAGCACCATGGACTGTAGCCTGCCAGGCTACTCTGTCCATGGCATTTCTCACACAAAAGTACTGGAGTGGGTTGCCATTTTTTTTCTCCAGGGGATCTTCCTGACCCAGGGATTGAACACACATCTCCTGCATTGGCAGACATTCTTTACCACTGAGCCTCCAGGGAAGCCCATATGAACCTCTAGGGAAAGCAAAATGAATTCACAGTGGTAGAATTCAAAACAGTGATTGATTGGTTGCCTTTGTTGAGTAAGGATTGACTGGAACAGGAAACTTTCAATAGTGATGTTTTTAATATCTTGGTTGAGGTAGTGGTTACTCTGGTTTGTGTATTTATCAAGACTCATGGAATTAGCCCTTTACAATCAGTGCATTTTGCAGCACATTTTACTTCTAAAATAGAAAAAAAAAAGAAAGCTTTAAAATGTTAGAAAAATCAGATAAAACTACTATGGTAGAAAGCAGCAGAAAAAGTTTAATGAGACCCTAGAAAAGCAGAACACCTAAGTAAAAACATATTTCCAAATTTAGAAATATAAATAAAAAATTTTTGCAGTTGTTAAAATAAAAAACAAATGATAATCAGCCTTAAAATTCCTTGGAGCAATGAAACCAGTTTAGTCATACAAACAAAGCTTAATTTAGCTTATTTTGCAAGAATAACTCGACCAGATCATTTCTTGTTTATGCCTACAGAAATCATAAGCAAAACTTAAACTGCTTCTCCAAAGTAATTTGAAATAACCACTAGCCAATTCCCTGTAATTAATTTTTTTAATTGTTACATAGTATTTTATTCCAACTTTGTCTTTTATACCTTACAAATTTGTCATTATTATTATTATTTTATGAAGTCAGTGCTTACCTGGTATCTAAGTTAACCTGTAATTAATTTTATTTTTCTAATACTATAACCAACAACTGTGGAAATAAGCAGTGCCTGCTTTCTCACTATATAAACTACTTTATAACAGTAGTCCCTAAGCTTCGTTCCTCATTCCTTCCTTCCTTCATTTTGGCTCGAGTGCTCCTGATTTGTGAGCTGTCTTTTTGGTGTGTGCACAGTAAGCTTACTCCTTGGAAGGAAAGTAATGACCAGCCTAGATAGCATATTGAAAAGCAGAGATGTTACTTTGCCAACAAAGGTTCGTCTAGTCAAGGATATGGTTTTTCCAGTGGTCATGTATGGATGTGAGAGTTAGACTGTGAAGAAAGCTGAGCACCGAAGAATTGATGCTTTTAAACTATGGTGTTGGAGAAGACTCTTGAGAGTCCCTTGGACTGCAAGGAGATCCAAGCAGTCCATTCTAAAGGAGATCAGCCCTGGGATTTCTTTGGAAGGAATGATGCTAAAGCTGAAACTCCAATACTTTGGCCACCTCATATGAAGAGTTGACTCATTGGAAAAGACTCTGATGCTGGGAGGGATTGGGGGCAGGAGGAAAAGGGGGAAACAGAGGATGAGATGGCTAGATGGCATCACTGACTCAATAGATGTGAGTTTGAGTGGACTCGGGGAGTTGGTGATGGACAGGGAGGCCTGGCATGCTGCAATTCATGGGGATGCAAAGAGTCGGACATGACCGAGTGACTGAACTGAACTGAACAGTAAACTTTTATTTATTTATTTATTTATTTTTGAACAGTAAACTTTTAACTAATTTCTATGTTGGTGATTCACTGGCTTTATTTCTGTTATTTCTGAAGATTTGACACCACTGAAAATCTGACATAAAACAAAAAAAAAATTTTGACCTAATATAAAATACTTAATACCAGGCAGTTGGACCTTGCAAATGGAATTCTGGAACTGGATTTCAATTCCACTGCACTCAATCATATGGTCATAAAGATCCCTTGCCAATAGCAAGCAGAGGAGTAGTGATCCATGGTAAGCCATGGTATCAGTATTCCTAAGATTTATGTATATGTTAAATTTGGAAGTGATCCAGGATGAGAGCAATTGTTTTATAAGAATTGAGGAATTTACTGGCTCTTGTCGTCACTGAGACTTGGAATTTCCACTGTCTTGGCGACTTTCCTGGTGGCTCAGATGGTAAAGCGTCTGCTTGCAATGCAGGAGACCCGGGTTTGACTCCTGGGTTGGGAAGATCCCCTGAAGAAGGAAATGGCAACACACTCCAGTAGTCTCACCTGGAAAATCCCATGGACAGAGGAGCCTGGTAGGCTATAGTCCATGGGGTTGCAAAGAGTTGGACACAACTGAGTGACTTCACTATCTTTCTTTCTTTGCTGTCACTGAAATGCAGAAAAGAGAAAATAACATCATCAGATAAGCCATTCATCAACTCAAGATGAAACTCCTCTATACAAGGCAATGTACCCTGTCTTTTGAAGTAAAAGTTTTTTCTTTAGTCTCCTAGGTCTTTCTTGAGTTTCTAAGGGCTGGCTCAAGAGTTAATGGTTAGGAAATGTGAAGACATGAAACAAAGAATAGCTGTTGGGTTAGGACACTGATAACAATTTAGACCATAAAACATTCATATAGAAGAAAACTTCTATAAACACCAAACTTGGAGTTCACTGAAAGATAGAGATAAAGGTCTGACACACATTCCTAAGTTTGTTCTTACAGGAAGCAGACCCCACCAGAAGAAATTGCTGACTGCAAGCACAGGAACCCTAGACTTGTTGAAACCAGATTGACGATCCTCAAAACTTCACCTTGATGCCAACCAACACAATATTTATGCATAAGCTGATCACACACCTTGCAGCTCCCTCCTTCCCACTGCCTTTAAAACTCCTTCCCTGAAAGCCATCAGGAAGTTTGTGTCTTTTGAGCATGGGCTGCACTTTTTTCCTTGCTTGGTGCCCTGTATTAAACACTGTATTTTTCCTTCACCACACAAAAAAGGAAAGTTGGATTTCTTAGATGACAGGGAATTCATCATGTGGAATTAAAACATGTGTTGCTGTTGTTCACTAAAGAAAGTGAACAATAAAATCCACCTAAGTCTTCTCTCTTCAAAATAAAATGTTTCCCACATTAAATTATGCAGAGTGTTTCATTGTCTCTACCTTTTATTCTGAAACTTGTCACATGTATTAAGATCCTCAGTAGATAAGAGAAACTTTTACTTCATGGGAATTGTACTACTTAAAAGAATGAAAACTTACAGTTCCACAAGAATAAAGATAGCAATTTGTCTCATATGTACAGAAAGTATTCCATACAAAGAGTTTATAATATTTATAGCTTCAAACTGCTTTTCCATCCTTTCATATGCACATTAAGTTGTTTAGACAATACAAAGCATGTTAAAGAACACTTTTTGAGTTATAGGAAATGAATGCATTTACCTCCATTTCTATAGATATGTTGTCTACTCAAGTCCTAGGACTAAAAGTGACATACTTACAATATGGTTAGATTAAGTGGCATAAAATAATTGTATAAATTGAAAATATCACTTCTCTAACTTTTCAACATTAAAATGGCAGATATGAATATGAGAAAATAGTTATTTTTCCTTAGCACTCTGAGTTATCTTTAGAGGCAGAGGTATTGCATTTATAGAACATGTGTTTACATTGAAATTAGGCAGAAAATCAAGAGCTTTGCATTTAGGTGTGAGGCTTTCAGACCTGTTTGGAGAGCTCATCTGTATTAGTACACTTTGTTCTTCCATTCTTGTCTGAAGTTATGAAAAATAAACTAAGCCAAGCAAACAAAGATAAAAATAAATCAGGGAAAATAAAAATGAAATAAAGTATTAGAATATACATTATCCATACAAAAATAAAGACTTTACAAAAGGCCTGACAAGTTTGAACCTCTAAATAAAAACATTAAAAATGTAAGGGATGTAAATAATCATCCCTCACAATAGAAAACCTTAAAAATTAATGTTAGATTTCTTGGGGAATATAGACTACACAGTTTTTCCTGATGTGAAACTTAATAAGTGTGTTATATAGAACCATTTGCTAAACTATTATGACTCCTCTGTTTGGCTTGTTGCAGAAGATGTATATATATGTGATAGCTTATAGTGAACAATGTTAGATTAATGATCTCCAAAGAATATTTAGCTTCGGGACCAGGGACCAGGTATGATCACTCAGAACTTTTGTGTAGCAGAGTTTTATTAAATTATGAAAAGGGAGAGAGAAAGCTTCTGACATAGACATCTGAAGGGGGATGGAGAGTGCCCTTTCCCCCCATTGCTAGTCTTATCCAGGCCTTACATACTTTAACCAGACCCATTCCTACCACATACATCTTAAATTAACAAAATTAGAGCTAAGAATAGAAAGGTCTTACTAGACCCACTCCCACCATATAAGTCTTAACAAGAGAGTGAAGTAAGCCAGAAAGAAAAACACCAATACAGTATACTAACACATATATATGGAATTTAGAAAGATGGTTACAATAACCCTGTGTACGAGACAGCAAAAGAGACTGATGTATAGATCAGTCTTATGGACTCTGTGGGAGAGGGAGAGGGTGGGGAGATCTGGGAGAATGGCATTGAAACATGTATAATATCATGTATGAAACGAGTCACCAGTCCAGGTTCGATGCACGATACTGGATGCTTGGGGCTGGTGCACTGGGATGACCCAGAGGGAGGGTATGGGGAGGGAGGAGGGAGGAGGGTTCAGGATGGGGAACACGGGTATACCTGTGGCGGATTCATTTCGATGTTTGGCAAAACTAATACAATTATGTAAAGTTTAAAAATAAAATAAAATTAAAAAAAAGAAAAGATTAGTCAGAAGGTTTTTGATAAGGAGAAACAAGTCCTCAAGCAAGATACATTTTTACACTACAAGACAAAGCATTGTGGAAAAAAAACAGTTTGTCCTTTTCTCCTCCTCAAGAGCCCTGGACCCCTTTCTCCTTGAGAGTCCCAGGCTCCTTATCAACCTACCTAAGGATTAGCTGTCTCATATGCTTGCTTCTTTCTTTTAACCATGTGCTTTAATCATTTTCTTAAGGGTAGGAGTGTATGAATATGTTTTAATTTATAAATGATAACTACTTACATTAAATATAAATAAGAAAATGACCAACCTGATTAGCTGCACTGGAAAGTAGAGGACTGGAAGGGAAAAGTAGAGATGAAAACACAAGAGATATAAGTAAGTATATTTTGTCATTTTTGATATGTTTACATATTAAAGATGGTGTGGTTGCTTTCCTTTTAAAACTATACAGGAAGTGCTATTTACAGGAAATCTTATTTGAAAAGAGTTTTGAAATATCATAAGAATTTTGATAATGCTGTTGTTCAATGTATATATTTATTTTTTCATTATTATGGCAATGAATATTTTTCAGCCTATAGGAAGAAAAGTTCACAGACAGCATATTTATGCATTTTGTTTCAAAATACTGGGCAGTTTTCTTTAAATATTATATAAGATTCATAATGTAGTAAATTTAGTCTGAAAAATATAATATGCAAATGTAGGAAGTCAAGAAACACCTGGAGTAATAGGCAAATTTGGCCTTGGAGTATGGAATGAAGCAGGGCAAAGGCTAATAGAGTTTTGCCAAGAGAACACACTGGTCATAGCAAACACCCTCTTCCAACAACACAAGAGAAGGCTCTACACAGGGACATCACCAGATGGTCAAACTGAAATCAGATTGATTCTATTCTTTGCAGCCAAAGATGGAGAAGCTCTATACAGTCAGCAAAAACAAGACCAGGAGCTGATGGTGGCTCAGATCATGAACTCCTTATTGCCAAATTCAGACTGAAATTGAAGAAAGTGGGGAAAACCACTAGACCATTCAGCTATGACCTAAATCAAATCCCTTATGATTATGCAGTGGAAGTGAGAAATAGATTTAAGGGACTAGATCTGATAGACAGAGTGCCTAATGAGCTATGGAATGAGGTTCGTGACATTGTACAGGAGACAGGGATCAAGACCATCCCCATGGAAAAGAAATGCAAAAAAGCAAAATGGCTGTCTGGGGAGGCCTTACAAAATGCTGTGAAAAGAAGAGAAGCGAAAAGCAAAGGAGAAAAGGAAAGATATTAGCATCAGAATGCAGAGTTCCAAAGAATAGCAAAGAGAGATAAGAAAGCCTTCTTCAGCGATCAATGCAAAGAAATAGAGGAAAACAACAGAATGGGAAAGACTAGAGATCTCTTCAAGAAAATTAGAGATACCAAGGGAATATTTCATGCAAAGATGGGCTTGATAAGGGACAGAAATTATATGGACCTAGCAGAAGCAGAAGATATCAAGAAGAGGTGCCAAGAATACACAGAAGAACTGTACAAAAAAGAGCTTCATGACCCAGATAATCACGATGGTGTGAACACTCACCTAGAGCCAGACATCCTGGAATGTGAAGTCAAGTGGGCCTTAGAAAGCATCACTACGAACAAAGCTAGTGGAGGTGATGGCATTCCAGTTGAGCTATTTCAAATCCTGAAAGATGATACTGTGAAAGTGCTGCACTCAATATGCCAGTAAATTTGGAAAACTCAGCAGTGGCCACAGGACTGGAAAAGGTCAGTTATCATTCCAATCCCAAAGAAAGGCAATGGCAAAGAATACTACCGCACAATTGCACTCATCTCACACACTAGTAAAGTAATGCTCAAAATTCTCCAAGCCAGGCTTCAGCAATATGTGAACCGTGAACTTCCAGATGTTCAAGCTGGTTTTAGAAAAGGCAGAGAAACCAGAGATCAAATTGCCAACATCTGCTGGATCATGGAAAAAGCAAGAGAGTTCCAGAAAAGCATCTATTTCTGCTTTATTAACTATGCCAAAGCCTTTGACTCTGTGGATCACAATAAACTGTGGAAAATCCTGAAAGAGATGGGAATACCAGACCATCTGACCTGCCTCTTGAGAAACCTATATGCAGGTCAGGAAGCAACAGTTAGAACTGTAAATGTGACAACAGACTGATTCCAAAAGGAAAAGGAGTACGTCAAGGCTGTATATTGTCACTCTGCTTATTTAACTTATATGCAGAGTACCTCATGAGAAATGCTGGGCTGGAAGAAGCACAGGCTGGAATCAAGATTGCCAGGAGAAATATCAATAACTTCAGATATGCAGATGACACCACCCTATTGCAGACAGTGAAGAGAAACTAAAAAGCCCCTTGATGAAAGTGAAAGAGGAGAATGAAAAAGTTGGCTTAAAACTCAACATTCAGAAAACAAAGATCATGGCATCTGGTCCCATCACTTCATGGGAAATAGATGGGGGAACAGTGTAAACAGTGTCAGACTTTATTTTGGGGGCGCTCCAAAATCACTGCAGATGGTGATTTTAGCCATGAAATTAAGACGCTTACTCCTTGGAAGGAAAGTTATGACCAACTTAGCATATTAAAAGACAGAGACATTACTTTGTCAACTAAGGTCTGTCTAGTCAATGCTACGGTTTTTCCAGTGGTCAAGTATGGATGTGAGAGTTGGACTATAAAGAAAGCTGAGCACAGAAGAATTGGTGCTTTTGAACTGTGGTGTTGGGAATCCCTTGAGATTCCCTTCAAAGTCCCTTGGACTGCACGGAGATCCAGCCAGTCCATCCTAAGAGACACTGATGTACAGAACAGTCCTTTGGACTCTGTGGGAGAGGGAGAGGGTGGGATGATTTGGGAGAATGGCATTGAAACATGTGTAATATCATATATGAAACAAGTCACCAGTCCAGGTTCGATGCATGATACTGGATGCTTGGGGCTGGTGCACGGGACGGCCCAGAGGGATGGTATGGGGAGGGAGGAGGAAGGAGGGTTCAGGATGGGGAACACATGTATACCAGTGGTGGATTCATTTTGATATATGGCAAAACCAATACAATATTGTAAAGTTAAAAAAGAAAAAAAAATAAATGAGATCAGGCCTGGATGTTCACTGGGAGGACTGATGTTGAAGCTGAAACTCCAATACTTTGGCCACCTGATGCGAGAAGCTGACTCATTTGAAAAGACCCTAATGCTGGGAAAGATTGAGGGCAGGAGGAGAAGGGGATGACAGAGGATGAGGTGTTTGGAAGGCATCACTGACTCAATGGACATGAGTTTGGGTAAACTCTGGGAGTTGCTAATGGACAGGGAGGCCTGGTGTGCTGCGGTTCATGGGGTCAGAAAGAGTCAGACATGACTGAGCAACTGAACTGAACTGAAACTGCAGTATGCCAGGCTTCCCTGTTCTTTACTATCTCCTGACATTTGCTCAGATTCATGCACATTGAGTTGGTGATGGTGTCTTGTCGGGGTCCAGCCCCAGTGGATCCAGGGAAATTTGAAGGGGAGATGGCTTCGGCGATCAGGATACGATAGCTTTAATTGAATATTAATTAGAGATATACAGAGTAATAGAATGAGGATAGCTCTGTAGGAAAATTCAGTGGAGAAAAGAGGCTGAATAACTTGGTTTACATGGAAAGCTAGTAAAATTCCAAGGCAAGGAATTTACGTCACCTACATAGGCCGCAGGCGTCCTCCTGTTCTCCCGAAGGAGAGGAGACACTAAGGCCTTCCCAGTCAGACCTTAGAAGCCCAGGCATAATTACTAGGCTTGACAAACCTCCACATTCCAGATGGGGATTCAGCCAGAAGGTGAGAGAAAGAACGACATGGAGAGACCAGTCTTTTGAGGAAATGATCCCAATTCTTTGTTTTCCAGGGTCTGTTTTTATACACTGAGATGTTATACAAAAGTCACGAGGGGTCAGCAGTCCTGACTTTTATTAAAGTTAGGTGCTTCATACAGATGTATACAGAGGTCTTAGGGGTGTTACATCATCTTCTGGCCAGGGGGGCCTGCTGACAATTTAGGACCCTCTCCTTGTGACAGCGGTCAGTCAACCAGAACACTTATTTCTCCAGGGGTGATTATTTTTGAAACAGACGCCACCTTCCGAAGGTACCAGATAAAGTTGCATTCCTATAGGGTAAGGGTGTAGTGGGTTTTAATTAAGGAAAGAATTTGCTTAGCCTAAGGTCTAACGTGATTAATATCAAAGGTTAATACTTCTTCTATATATTCATTAATGTGTATAAGGGCAGGGGATGTGGAGACTTAGCAGTAAACATTGGCTCAACAAATGAAAAACCCTTCACCAATACAGTTTCTAATCAGCCCATTATACTTATACTAATAGTTTTCTAACTTCTCTAAAGAACCTGTTTTTAGAAAGTTTAAAGCATCTCGTGCCTCTCACAGTTGGGAGGCTGTGAGCAATCACATGTGGCCGGACAAGCCTGTCAGGCAGGCTAGAGAACCTTCAGAGGAGTTTGTAAGTTTGGAACGCTCCTGTCATGCCCAGGAATTATTATTAACTGGAGCTCTAAGTTAACTCCTTCTCTGAAAGAGGTGGTGGGGGACAGCCCCCCATAAAGTCAGAGGTGTAGGTGAGAGCACAAAGTAGTAAAGTAGGCAGGCTCTGGTTATGGGGGTAGATGCTCGAGAATTTCCAGGGGGACTCTTGAGGCTCCATCCTGCCTTTGCGTATGTCGAGCCTCCTTCCTCATGACCTTTGCCACGTGCGGAGTGCCTCACGCTAGCCCCCAACAGTATCTAACCATCTCATTTTATGAGACACCCTTCTCTTTTGCTTTCAATCTTTCCCAATGCATTCACTCTTTGCATGAGGTGGTCAAAGTATCAGAGCTTCAGCTTCAAGCAACAGTCCTTCAAATGAATATTCAGGGTTGACTTCCTATACCATTGACTTATTTTATTTCTTTGCTGTCCAAGGGACTCGAGTTTTCTCCTGCACCAAAATTCTAAAGCATCAAATCTTTGGCACTCTTTATGTTTCAACCCTCATATCTGTACATGACTATTGGGTAAAAAGTATAAAAAAAAAGTATAGCTTTGACTATACAGACTGTTGGCAAAGCAATGTCTCTGCTTTAATATGTTACCTAGGTTTGTTATATCTTTCCTTTCAAGGAAGAAACGTCTTTTAATTTCAAAACTGCAGTCATTGTCAACTGTGATTTTGGTGCCCAAGAAAATAAAATATGTTATTGCTTCCATTGTTTCCCTATTTGCCTTGAAATGATAGGAACAGATGCCATGATCTTAGTTTTTTGAGTGTTAAGCTTTAAGCCAGCTTTTTCACTCTCCCTGTTCACTCTCAACAAGAAATCTTTAATTACTCTTCCCTTTCTGCCATTAGTGTGGTATCATCTGCACATCTGAGGTTGTTGACATTTTTCCCAGCAATCTTGATTCCAACTTGTGATTCATCCAGCCTGGCATTTCACATGATGTAATCTGCATCATATAAGTTGAATAAGCAGGGTGACAATATACAGGCTTGTTTTACTTCTTTCCCAATTTTGAACCAGTCAGTTTTGCCATATTTGGTTCTAATTGCTGCTTCTTGACCCACAACAGGTTTCTCAGGAGACAGATAAGGTGATCTAGTATTCCCATCTCTTTAAGAATTTCCCACTTTTGTTGTGAGCCACACAGTCAAAGGCTTTAGCATAGTCAATGAAACAGAAGTAGATATTTTCCTGGAATTCCCTTGCTTTCACTATGATCCAAGAAATATTGGCAATTTGATCTCTGGTTCTTCTGCTTTTTCTAAATTCAGCTGAGAGTTCTCAGCTCACCTATTGCTGAAGCCTGTCTTGAAGGATTTTCAGCATAACCTTTCTAACATGTGAAATGAGTGCAATTGCACAGTAGATTGAACATTCTTTGACACTGCCTTTCATTGGAATCGGAATGAAAACTGACCTTTCCAAAGCATTATAAATCAACTATATTTCTATAAGAATAACCAGAGCGGCTGATTGGATTAAAAAAATGACTTATCTATAGGCTGTTTATATAGCATATTCAAAAGCAGAGACATTACTTTGCCAACAAAGGTCCATCTAGTCAAGGCTATGGTTTTTCCTCTGGTCATGTATGGATGTGAGAGTTGGACTGTGAAGAAGGCTGAGCACTGAAGAATTGATGCTTTTGAAGTGTGGTGTTGGAGAAGACTCTTGAGAGTCCCTTGGACTGCAAGGAGATCCAACCAGTCCATTCTGAAGGAAATCAGCCCTGGGATTTCTTTGGAAGGAATGATGCTAAAGCTGAAACTCCAGTACTTTGGCCACCTCATGCGAAGAGTTGACTCATTGGAAAAGACTCTGATGCTGGGAGGGATTGGGGTCAGGAGGAAAAGGGGACGACAGAGGATGAGATGGCTGGATGGCATCAGTGACTCGATGGACGTGAGTCTGAGTGAACTCCGGGAGTTGGTGATGGACAGGGAGGCCTGGCGTGCTGTGATTCATGGGGTTGCAAAGAGTCGGACACGACTGAGTGACTGAACTGAACTGAACTGGACAAAACGATTTCAACTTTCTTTCTTTAGCACTTTAAATCTTTAATACTCTTGCCATTTTAATATTAACCACTCTTGTCTGAAGGAATCTTTTTTTTTTTCTTTTACATTATAGGTTGTGTAATCCAGTAACTTGATACATTTCAGTAAATTTTTTTTTTTTATATAGTGCTGTCAACAAATTGCTAGAAGGAAAAACAGACAAAATTATTTGAACATATTATTTGTGAATTATGCTGATGATCACGAATGGTAATCTGTGAACAATTGTTCTTGCCTCTTGGCCCAGTATCTGGCCTCTAGCTGCTCTCTGTCTGGAAGTCATTAAGTTGAAGAACCAACATATCCTTTCCTGTTGTTCAGTTGCTAAGTCCTGTCAGACTCTTTGTGACCCCGTGAACTGCAGCATGCCAGGCTTCCCTGTCCTTCACTATCTTCCAGAGTTTGCTCAAACTCATGTGCATTGAGACAGTAATGCCATCCAATCATCTAATATTCTGCATCCTCGTCTCCTCCTGCCCTCAATCTTTCCCAGCATCAGGGCCTTTTCCAATGAGTTGCTCTTTGCATCAGGTGGAGAATTGGAGCTTCAACCTCAGCATCTGTCCTTTCAATAAATATTCAGGATTGATTTTCTTTAGGATTGACTGGTTTGATTTTCTTGCAGTCCAAGGGATACTCAAGAGTGTTCTCTAAAACCACAGTTCAAGAACAAATTCTTTACTGCTCAGCCTTCTTTATGGTCCAACACTCACAATCATACATTACTACTGGAAAAACCATAGCTTTAACTAGACAAACCTTTGTTGGCAAGTAATGTCTCTGCTTTTTAATACACTATCTAGGTTTGTCATAGCTTTTCTTCCAAGGAGCAAGGGTCTTTTAATTTCATGGCTGCAGTTGCAATCTGCAGTGATTTTGGAGCCCAGAAAAATAAAGTCTGTTACTGTTTCTATCATTTCCCCATCTACTTGCCATGAAGTGATGGAACCAGATGCCATGATCTTCAATTCCTGAATATTGAGTTTTGAGCCAGCTTTTTCACCCTCCTCTTTCACCATCAAGAGACCCTTTACTTCTTGTTCACTTTCTGCCATAAGGGTGGCGCATACCTTATGCATATATCTGAGCATATATTATGCATATCTGCATATCTGAGGTTATTGATATTTCTCCCAGCAATCTTAATTCCAGCTTGTGCTTCATCTAGCCTGGCATTTTGCATGATGTACACTGCATAGAAATTAAATAGGCAGGGTGACAATATACACCCTTGACATACCCCTTTCCCAATTTGGAACCAATCCATTGTTCCATGTCTGGTTCTAGCTGTTGCTTCTTGACCTGCATATAGGTTTCTCAGGAGGCAGGTAATGTGGTCTGGTATTCCCATCTCTTTTAGATTTTTCCTTGGTTTGTTGTGATCCACACAGTCAAATTTGTTTTACTTCTCTACTTAATAGTTCCCCTATCATATGTGACAAGTTCAATTTTACTTTCCATTTCCAATAGGATAAAATAATAATTTTATGGCCACAAAATTAAAATGCCAGTTCTTCCACTTCAGGGGTTCTCTACATGTCTTTACAGGGATCGATGAGAGGAAAATGTAGTGTAGTTGTATGCATTATGAATACAGAATTCATAGGAAATCTTAGTTATGTTCTTTTTTTTCTTTACTTTGTACTTTCATTTTTTTCTTTTCTTTTTTATTGAAGGATAATTACCTTACAGAATGTTGTTGTTTTCTGTCAAACCTCAATAGGAATCAGCCACAGGTAAACACATATCCCCTCACTTTTGATATTCCTTCAATTTCCATCCCCATCCCACCCCTCTAGGTCGAAACAGAGCCCCTGTTTGAGTTTCCTGAGCCATACAGCAAATTCCCGTTTGCTATCTATTTTACATATGGTAATGTAAGTTTCCATGTTACTCTTTCCAAACATCTCACCCTCTTCTCCCCTCTCCCCATATCCATAAGTCCATTCTCTATGTCTCTTCTCCATTGTTGCCCTGTAAATAAATTCTTCAGTACCATTCTTCTAGATTCTGTATATATGTGTTTGAATACAATATTTGTCTTTCTCTTTCTGACTCACTTCACTCTGTATAATAGGTTCTAGGTTCATCCACCTGATCAGAACGGACTCAAATGCATTTCTTTTTGTGGCTGAGTAATACTCCATTGGGTATATGTACCACAACATCTTTATCAATTCATCTGTAGATGGACATCTAGGTTGCTTCCATGTTCTAGTTATTGTAAATAGTGCTGCAGAGAACAATGGAATACATGTGTCTTTTTCAATTTTGCTTTCCTCAGGGTATATGCCTAGGAGTGGGATTGCTGGGTCATATAGTGGTTTTATTTCTAGTTTTTAAAGGAGTCTCCATACCATTTTCCATAGTGGCTGTATCAATTTACATTCCCACAAACAGTGCAAGAGTGTTCTGTTTTCTACACACCTTCTCCGGCATCTACTGTTTGTAGACTATTTGATAATGGCCATTCTGAATTGTGTGAGGTGATATCTCATTGTGGTTTGATTTGCATTTCTCTAACCTAGATAGTATATTGATAAGCAGAGATATTACTTTGCCAACAAAGGTCCATTTAGTCAAGGCTATGGTTTTTCCAGTGGTCATGTATGTATGTGAGAGTTGGACTGTGAAGAAAACTGAACGCTGAAGAATTAATGCTTTTGAACTGTGGTATTGGAGAAGACTCTTGAGAGTCCCTTGGACTGCGAGGAGATCCAACCAGTCCATCCTAAAGGAGATCAGTCCTGGGTGTCCATTGGAAGGACTGATGCTAAAGCTGAAACTCCAATACTTTGGCCACCTCATGCGAAAAGTTGACTGACTGGAAAAAACCCTGATGCTGGGAGGGATTGGGCGCAGGAGGAGAAGGGGACGGCAGAGGATGAGATGGCTGGAGGGCATCACCGACTTGATGGACATGAGTTTAAGTGAACTCTGGGAGTTGCTGATGGACAAGAAGGCCTGGTGTGCTGCAGTTCATGGGGCTGCAAGGAGTCGGACATGACTGAGCGACTGAACTGAATAAAGAGTGATGTTGAGCATCTTTTCATGTGTTTCTTAGCCGTTTGTGTGTCTTTGGAGAAATATCTGTTTAGATCTTTTCCCCACTTTTTGATTGAGCTTTTTTCCCTTTTTTTTGGTATTGTGTTGTATGGGTTGCTTGCATATTTTGGAAATTAATCCTTTGTCAGTTGTTTCATTTGCTATTATTTTCACCTATTCTGAAGGTTGTCTTTTCACCTTGCAGCTTCCTTTGCTGTGAAAATGCTTTTAAGTCTAATTCTGGTCCCACTTGTTTACTTTTTTAATTTCTGTTACTCTAGGAGGTGGGTCATAGAGGATCTTGCTTTGATTTATGTCATAGAGTGTTCTGCCTATGTTTTCCTCTAAGACTTGATAGTTTCTGGTCTTACATTTAGGTGTTTAATTTATTTTGAGTTTATTTTTGTGTATGGTGTTAGGAAGTGTTCTAATTTCATTCTTTTACATGTAACTGTTGAATTTCCCCATCATCATTTATTGAAGAGGCTGTCTTTGCCCCATCGTATATTCTTGCCTCCTCTGTTAAAAATAAGGTCCCCATAGGTGCATGGGTTTATTTCTTGGATTTCTATCTTGCTCCATTGGTCTATATTTCTGTTTTTGTGCCAGTACCACACTATCTTGATGACTGTAGCTTTGTAGTATAATCTGAAGTCAGGAAGGTTGATTCCTCCAGCTCCATCCTTCTTTCTCAAGACTGCTTTGGCTATTAGGGGTCTTTTGTGTTTACATATGAATTGTGAATTTTTTTGTTCTAGTTCTGTGAAAAATGTCATGGGTAATTTGATAGAGATCATGCTGAATCTATAGATTGCATTTGGTAGTATAGTCACTTTCACAATATTGATTCTTCCTACCCAGGAACATGGAATATCTCTCCATCTGTTTATATCATCTTTGATTTCTTTCATTAGTGTCTTATAATTTTCTTTGTACAGTTCTTTTTTCTCCTTACATAAGTTTATTCCTAGATATTTAATTCTTTTTGTTGCAATGGTGAATGAGATTCATTCCTTAATTTCTCTTTCTGATTTTTCATTGTTAATATTTCATTGTTAACAAGTGATTTCTGCGTATTGATTTTGTGTCCTGCAACTTTGCTAAATTCACTGTTTAGCTCTAGCAATTTTCTAATACTATCTTTAAGGTTTTCTAGGTACAATATGATGTCATTTGCAAACAGTGAAAGCTTTACTTCTTCTTTTCTGATCTGGATACCTTTTATTTCTTCTTCTTCTCTGATTTCTATAGCTAGGACTTCCAGAACTATGTTGAATAATAGTGGTGAAAGTGGACGCCATTGTCTTGTTCTTGATCTTGGGGGAATGCTTTTTGTTTTTCACCATTGATAATAATGTTTGCTATAGTCTTATTATATATGGACTTTATTATGTTGAGCTAGGTTCCTTCTATGCCCATTTTTTGAAGAGTTTTAATCATAAATGGGTGCTGAATTTTGTCAAAGACTTTCTCTGTATCGAGATTATCATATGATTTTTATCTTTCAATTTGTTAATATGGTGTATCACATCGATTGATTTGTGTGTATTGAAGAATCCTTGCATTCCTAGAATAAACCCAACTTGATCATGGTGTATGAGCTTTTTGATGTGTTGCTGAATTCTGTTTGCTAAAATCGTGTTGAGGATATTTGCATCCATGTTCATCAGTGATACTGGCCTGTAGTTTTCTCTTTCTGTGTTGTCTTTTCCTGGTTTTGGTATCAGGATGATGGTGGCCTCATAGAATGAGTTTGGAGGTGTTCCTTCCTTTGCAATTTTTGGAAAGAGTTTTAGAAGGATAGCTCTTCTCTATTTAGAAGAGCTAATTCTAATTCTCTAATTTAGAAGGCGTTAGCTCTTCTCCAATATTTGATAGAATTCTCCTGTGAAGCCATCTGGCCCTGGGCTTTTGATTTTGGGAGATTTTTGATCACAGCTTCCATTTCAGTGCTTGTAATTAGGTTGTTCATAATTTCTATTTCTTTCTGGTTCAGTCTTGGAAGATTGAACTTTTCTAAGAATCTGTCCATTTCTTCCAGGTTATCCATTTTATTATCATATATTTGTTCATAATAGTCTCTTATACTCTTTTTTATTACTGCATTGTCTGGTGTAAGCTCTCCTTTTTAATTTATAATTTTATTGATTTGATTCTTCTTTTTTTCTCAAGTCTGGCTAAAGGCTTGACAATTTTGTTTATCTTCTCAAAGAACCAGCTTATAGTTTTATTTATCTTTGCTGCTGTTTTTTTTTTCCCCCACTTTGTTTTCATTTATTTCTGTTCAGATCTTTATGATTTCTTTCCTTCTACCATTAAAAGATTTTTTTTTTGTTCTTCTTTTTCCAGTTGTTTTAGGTGTAAAGTTAGGTTGTCTATTCAATGTTTTTTGTGTTTATGGAGGTAGGAATGTATTGCTATAAACTTCCCTCTTAGAATTGCTTTTGCTGCATCTCATAGGTTTTGAGTTGTGTTTTCATTGTCATTTGTTTCTTGAAATTCTTTGATTTTTGTTTTGATTTCTTCAGTAATCTGTTGGTCATTTAGAAACATGTTGCTTAATCTCCATGTGTTTGTGTTCCTTACAGTTTTTTATTTGTAATTCATATCTAGTCTCATAGTATTGTGAGATGATGCTTGATATGATTTCAATTTTCTTAAATATACTGAGGTTTGATTTGTGACCCAAGATCAGGTCTATCCTGGAGAATGTTTCACGTGCACTTGACAAGAAGGTGTATTTTTCTGCATTTGGATGAAATCCCAAAGATATTAATGACATCTTTCTCATCTAATGTATCTTTTAAAACTTGTGTTTCCTTGTCAATTTTCTGTTTTGATGATCTGTCCATTGGTGTGAGTGGGGTGTTAAAATCTCCTACTATTATTGTGTTACTTTCAATTTCTCCTTTTATGTCTGTTAGTGTTTGTCTTATGTATTGAGGTACTCCTATGTCAGGTGCCTAGATATTTACAATTGTTATGTCTTCCTCTTGGATTGATCCCTTGTACATTATGTGTTGCCCTTCCTTAGCTCTTGTAATATTCTTTATTTTAAGGTCTATTTTGTCTGATATGAGGGTTGCTACTCAAGATTTCTTTTGCTTCCCATTTGCAAGGAATATATTTTTCCATCCTCTCACTTTCAGTCTGTAACTGTCTTTAGGTCTGAATGGTTTTCTTGTAGACAGCATATATATGGGTCTTGTTTTTGTGTCCATTCAGCCAGTCTGTGTCTTTTGGTTGGAGCATTTAATCCATTTACATTTAAAGTAATTATTGTTATATATGTTCCTATTGCCATTTTCTTAATTGTTTGGGGTTTCTTTTGGAGATCTTTTTTCTTCTCTTATATTTCTTGACTATATAAGTCCATTTAACATTTGTTGTAAAGCTGGTTTGGTGGTACTGAATTCTCTTAACTTTTGCTTGTCTGAAAAGCTTTTTATTTCTCCATCAATTTTGAATGAGATCCTTGCAGGATTTTTTAGATATTTAGATTTTATCTTTTTAGTTCTTTAAATATATCCTGCCATTACCTTCTGACCTGCAAAGTTTCTGCTGAAAGATCAGCTGTTAGGCGTATGGAGTTTCCCTTGTATGTTACTTGTTGCTTCTCCGTTGCTGCTTTTAATATTCTTTCTTTGTGTTTAGTCTTTGTTAGTTTGATTAGTCTCTGTGTTGGCATGTTTCTCCTTGGGTTTATCCAGTATGGGACTCTTTGTGCCTCTTGGACTTTACTGACTATTTCCTTTTCCATATTGGGAAAATTTTCAACTATATCTTTTCAAAAATTTTCTCATACCCTATCTTTTTCTCTTCTTCTTCTGGGACCCCTATAATTTGAATGTTGGTCCATTTGATATTGTTCCAGAGGTCTCTGCGACTAATATCAGTTCTTTTCATTCTTTTTACTTCATTCTGCTCTTCAGAATTTATTTCCACCATTTTATCTTCCAGCTCACTGATTTGTTCTTATGCTTTAGGTATTCTGATATTGATTCCTTCTAGAATATTTTTAATTTCAGTAATTGTGTTGTTTGTCTCTGTATGTTTATTCTTTAATTCTTTTAGGTCTTTGTTAAAAGATTCTTTCATTTTCTTCATTTTGTTTTCAAGGTTTTGATCTTTTTTACTATCATTATTCTGAATTCTTTTTCAGGTGGTTTGCCTATTTCCTCTTTATGTATTTGGACTTTTGTGTTTCTAGTTTGTTGCTTTATTTGCTTAGTATTTCTTTGCCTTTTCATTATTATTTTTTTTAACTTATTGTGTTTGAGGTCTCCTTTCCCCAGGCTTCAACGTTGAATTCTTTCTTCCCTTTGGTTTCTGCCCTCCTAGGGTTGGTCCTGTGGTTTTTGTAATCTATAGAGGGTAAAATTTGTGCCAAGTTTTTATTTGTTTGTTTGTTTTTCCTCTGATGGTCAAGACTGAGGGAGGTAGTAATCTTATCTGCTGATGAATGGGTTTGTATTTTGGTTTTATTTGTTGTTTAGATGAGATATCCTGCACAGGGTGCTACTGGTTGTTGGGTGATGCTGGGTCTTGTAGTCAAGTGTATTCCTTTGTGTGAGTTCTCACTATTTGATTCTCCCTAGGGTTAGTTTGCTGGTAGTCTTGGGTCTTGGAGTCAGTGCTCCCACTCCAAAGGCTCAGGACTTGATATCTGGTCAGGAACAAAAATTCTCCAAGTGGTTTTTTATGGCATGAAGTGAGATGAAAATAAATATCCAAGAATGAGAAACCAAAGATGAACCCCAGACAAAAGGCAGTTGCAAAATCAGGCAAATAATAATTAAAATAATGGAATATACACATACATATATATATATATCCATGAGCAAAGTCAAAACAGTCCAACACAAATAAAGTACAGTAGATTGACCCGGCAAACAAAGGAAATAAAAAAGTTTATTTACCAGTTAAGAACAAAACTAACTAAAGCACAAACTTGAAAATAAAACTAAAGCAAGGTGCCAAGTGGGGAATAAAGCAATGAAAACAAAACTAACAGATATGTTGAGAGGAAAGGAAAGAAAAAAAGAAAGAATAGATATGCAAAGTTAAATAGAGGTAGATGAGGAAGATTTATATTCATTAAAAATTAACTGCAAGGATAAAAGAACAGTAGGAAAGGCAAACAAAGGAATTAATGTAGAAAAGATATAATAGATTTAAAAAATTAAAATTATAAAAAAGTGAAAACAAACAAACAAACAAACAACAGAAGAAGAAAGAAAGAAGGAACAGAAATAGTGGAAACTCCACAGAACTGAAAAAGCCCAATGTCGAGGCAGAGGTTTATAACACCAATACAACGTGTGACTAAATATACACATATACATATACATATACACCCATAAGCAAAATAAAAACAGTCCAACATAAATAAAGTACGACTGATTGACCCAGTGACCAAAGGAAACCAAAAATTATATCTATCAGAATAAAACTAACTAAAGCACAAACAGGAAAACAAAAGTAAAGCAAAGTGCCAATTTGGGAATAAATCAATGAAAATAAAACTAGCAAATATACTAAAAGGAAAGGAAAGAAAGAAAAGAAAGAATAGATATGAAAAGATAAATAGAGGTAGATGAAGAAGATTTATATACATTAAAGATTAACTGCAAGGGGAAAAGAACAGAAGGAAAAGCAAACAAAAATAAATGTAGAAAAAATAATAATAGGTTAAAAAATTGAAAATTAAAATTAAAAAAGGAAAGTAAAAAAGAAAACAAAGGAAAACTCCACGGAACTGCAAAAGCCCAATGTTTAGACAGAGGTTTATAACAACAATAAAAAATGTTACTGAGAAAAAACAGGTCAAAAGCTTAATTAGATTTCATAGTGCCAGTAAAATCAACTACAACAGAGGAGGAAAAAAAAAAAAAAAGAAAGAAAATAAATGAAAAAAGCCCCAAAAGAATTTATAGAACAAGTCAAAACATAAGAATAATAAATATTTTTCTTGAGTTACTGCTATCAGAGTCCTTTCCCTCGCAGGAAGTCACAGTCCACCTCACCTCCCCAGGATGCCCTCAAACACTGTGCTGATCTCTAGACCTGCTGTGGGAGCAGCTCAGATTCTAATCTGGTCCTACTCCTGTGTGTTTTTGCCTCCAATGTCTACAGCTACCAGAACTAGTGTGTTTGCTTTTGTGGGAGCTCTCAATGACCTTTTATATATTCCATGGACATAGAGTCTGCCTAGTTGATCATGTGGATTTAATCTGCAGCTTGTACAGCTGGTGGGAAGGTTTTGGGTCTTGTTCCTTAACCACACTGCCCCTGTGTTTCAACTGTCATTTTATTCCTGCCCCTGGGTTTCAACTGTCATTTTATTTCTGCTTCTGCATGTCAGTCATACACTGGGGTTTGCTCCTTAGGTTTCCCTGGAGGACTTGGGTTTGCCTCTGTGAGGGCCAGGTGTGGAGGTGGTGCAGCTGCTTGGGTTGTAGGGATTCTGACAGCACCAAGTAGTCAGGGAAGTTGGCAGCTATGGCAGCAGGAAATATAGTGCTCTAGAAGAGTATGACAACCAGTATTGGCCAATACACTTCAGTATTTTTGCCTGGAGAACCCCCTCCCTGACAAAGAATCTGGCAGTCCACAATCTACAGGGTTGTAAAGAGTCAGACACTATTGGAGTGACCCTGTGCACATAGACACAAGACTTTTTTATGTCTGTGGCAGCTCTGTCACATCGATATTTGAGTGTGAATGTGGCTCAGCTGCTTGGCTTTCTGGTACCCTGCTAGTGCCAAGTGTGCAGAGATATGGACTGCTTCCACTGCAGAAGTTATGGCCCTATCAGAGTCTTTTTTCTAGCTCATTGTAGCTGGCGATCAGAAGGCCTCTTTGGCTAGCCATTCCCATAGCTCCACCCATTCAGGCACTTAGAGGGCTCCCTTGCCTGGGGTTCTGCTCTGTTGTTTGGTGCATCAGGCACCTAGAGCTCCCCCTCCCCCACCCCTCCCCCCCCAACAACCCGGCTGGGGCCCTACTCTGTAGATCTGTGTACATAGAGCTCCCCGACTCCCCACCCCCAACCCGGCTGGGGGCCTACTCTGTAGATCTGTGCGGTCAGGCACATGGAGGGGCCTCCCTGGCTGGGGTCTATTCTGTAGTTCAGTGTCGCAGGTGTTTGATGGGCCAGTCTCTCTATTGTTCAGCTGCCGATGCTGGCATGTGGGGAAAAAGAGGCAATAGTGATGGCTCCATCCACTATGTGTGACTCAGCAGTATCTCTTTGCTTCCATGATTGCCTGGTTTTCCTCCACAGGCATTTCCCACCACAATCTCCTCCCTCACATCCCCTCGATCTGTCTCTCCGAGGTCAACAGCAGCTCCACAATTGCTCCACAATCCCTAAACTCCAGCTCCCAGCCTCTGCACCTTCCAGGGGGCCTGTGTCCTTGTCTGGGTTATGCACAGCTGTGGCAAGGACTGTCTGATTCTCATTCCATCTAGGCTGCCACTGATCAGCTGTTTCACTCTCAGCTGTAAATATTTCTCCTGTGACTCAGAAAATTGCTCCGACCAGCACTTCTGTTTTTCCTTCTAGTTCCTTCATCTTACCAAGTTTGGCATGGCTCTATATATTCTTTTCCACGGGTCAGATACTCCTGTCCACTCTCAGCTGGTGTTCTGCTTGTGTTAAGCAAATTTTGAAAAAATAGTACATACGACTACTCTTTCAAAATAAACCTAAAAGGAACCACTTTTTTTAAACTATATGTAAGTGAGTTGATATTGAGCCCTACTTTAAAAAAAAAAAAAGTTTGCTTGCATTTTTCTCTAGTCAGAAGGTGTATTCCTGTGTATTCCTGTGTATTTCTCTGTGTCTGAAGGTGTATTCCTGATATATCCATGGAGAGAGATGTTCTCCATGTCCACCTACTCCTCTGCCATCTTGTTCTCTCTATATTCTTGGTTTTAACACTGATTCATTCAGTGACTTTGAATAAAGGATGAGTTGTATGTGATTAATTTTTTAAGTTATTAAGAAAATATTTCTGCTTCAAGGAGTAAATATGAAAAATAGTAACATGTGGTGAATTTCCCTGAACTTATACTTTATAAAAACTTCATTTATTATTAATTATAGTAATAAATGGGAAGGAAAAAAATATTCCACTGGGGATTCTAGAAATAACAACATTACCTGAAGTCATGCCCCACTATTCTTCAGATGATTTTAAAGGTAAAAGAACTTGCTTTTTTTTTATACTGGTTATCCAAGTATAACCAGTATAAAAGAAATTAGAAAAGAAATTATATGGGCAGTTGATAATCACTAATTATTATTTATTTTTATTCAAAAAGAATGATTTTCAAGTTTGAATATCAGATCAGATCAGTTGCTCAGTCGTGTCCAACTGTTTGCGACCCCATGAATCGCAGCACGCCAGGCCTCCCTGTCCATCACCAACTCCCAGACTTCACTCAGACTCAGGTCCATCGAGTCACTGATGCCATCCAGCCATCTCATCCTCTGTCGTCCCCTTCTCCTCTTGCCCCCAATCCCTCCCAGTGTCAGAGTCTTTTCCAATGAGTCAACTCTTCACATGAAGTGGCCAAAGTACTGGAGTTTCAGCTTTAGCATCATTCCTTCCAAAGAAATCCCAGGGCTGATCTCCTTCAGAATGGACTGGTTGTATCTCCTTGCAGTCCAAGAGACTCTCAAGAGTCTTCTCCAACACACCACACTTCAAAAGCATCAGTTCTTCGGTGCTCAGCCCTCTTCACAGTCAAACTCTCACATCCATACATGACCACAGGGAAAACCATAACCTTGACTAGACAGACATTTGTTGGCAAAGTAATGTCTCTGCTTTTCAATATGCTGTCTAGGTTGGTCATAACTTTCCTTCCAAGGAGTATGAGTCTTTTAATTTCATGGCTGCAGTCACCATCTGTAGTGATTTTGGAGCCCAGAAAAATAAAGTCTGACTGTTTCCACTGTTTCCCCATCTATTTCCCATGAAGTGATGGGACTGGATGCCATGATCTTCGTTTTCTGAATTTTGAGCTTTAAGCCAACTTTTTCACTCTCCACTTTCACTTTCATCGAGAGGCTTTTGAGTTCCTCTTCACTTTGTGCCATAAGGGTGGTGTCATCTGCATATCTGAGGTTACTGATATTTCTCCTGGCAATCTTGATTCCAGCTTGTGTTTCTTCCAGTCCAGTGTTTCTCATGATGTACTCTGCATATAAGTTAAACAAACAGGATGACAATATACAGCCTTGACGAACTCCTTTTCCTATTTGGAACCAGTCTGTTGTTGCATGTCCAGTTCTAACTGTTGCTTCCTGACCTGCATACAAATTTCTCAAGAGGCAGGTCAGGTGGTCTGGTATTCCCATCTCTTTCAGAATTTTCCGCAGTTTATTGTGATCCACACAGTCAAAGGCTTTGGCATAGTCAGTAAAGCAGAAATAGATGCTTTTCTGGAACTCTCTTGCTTTTTCCATGATCCAGCAGATGTTGGCAATTTGATGTCTGGTTCCTCTGCCTTTTCTAAAACCAGCTTGAACATCAGGAAGTTCACAGTTCACGTATTGCTGAAGCCTGGCTTGGAGAATTTTGAGCATTACTTTACTGGCGTGTGAGATGAGTGCAATTGTGCAGTAGTTTGAGCATTCTTTGGCATTGCCTTTCTTTGGGATCTTTTCCAGTCCTGTGGCCAATGCTGAGTTTTCCAAATTTGTTGGCATAATGAGTGCAGCACTTAGTTTGAATATAGACCCCTGTTTTCCTAATTCTTTTTTTTTGTATTTTTTGCTGTGTGAGGACTTTCTCTATTTTCAGGCAGTGGGGGCTACTATTTTTTGCAGTGTGCAGACTTCTCATTTTAGAAGTTTCTGTTGCTGGGGAGCACAGGCTTTTGAGCATGCAAGCTCTGTTGCTATTGCTTGCAGACTTAGTTGCCCCACTGCATGTGGGATCTTCTAAGACCAGGGGTTGAACCTATCTCCTTTGCACTGGCAAGTAAATTCTTAAACAGGAACATTAGGGAAGTCCCTTGTTTCCCTAATTTTTATCCAAGGTGTGTGAGAATTCTACCTATGGTTAGGCTTCTATTATAATGAACTTAAAATAACTTTAAAGCGTTTAGCATTTGGGTCTTTGAACTTAATGGCAAAAAGATTGTGAAGGAGTATGTTTATATATATGTATTTGTGTGTGTGTGTGTTTGTGTGTGTGTGTATATATATATATATATATATACATATATATATATATATGTATATATATACACTTTACTTCTTGGACCTTATATACAAAGGCCTAAGATCTACAGAATTTCCATCTTAACATAATAGTATTATACTACCAAAACTACAATAAAAATTAGATTGGTTCTCTATTATCACATCCATTTTTTCATAGATTAATGACACTGGGATCAAAATACCCTTTGGCAAATTGATATGCATGTTAGGTCAGGTTAGAAGTTATAATCAAAGGTGGAATGAATTTATGAAATTATATATCTGTAGAGAAAAATGCAAGCAAACTTTTTTTTTTTTTTAAAGTAGGGCTCAATATCAACTCACTTACATATAGTTTAAAAAAAGTGGTTCCTTTTAGGTTTATTTTGAAAGAGTAGTCGTATGTACTATTTTTTCAAAATTTGCTTAACACAAGCAAGACATAATTGCTATGGAAGCCATTAAGGTAAATTTAGATATTTTCTGGGACATATGGCAACTAATAGAAGAATCCTCCCCTATATGCACCTACATAGTCTTTGACCTAACATTTTTGTGCCAAAAATTATTTACTAGCCGACATGCACAAGTCCCCACCGGTTTTTGTTGTAAATTAAATAGGTACAACATTAAAGCCTGTTATAAAATATATTTCTGGAATATTTTGCTTTCTTGCTCCATTTTTGCATCTCACACTAATGCTCCCCAAATGGCATTTAATGGTCCCTCTAGAATTACAACACAAACATCTGTGTATTTCAATTAGGAATAATGATCAGTATTTACTCTAATTTGCTTATTTAATGTGGTTTCTTAATAATTCTTCCTGTTCCTGATTAATAGACATATTTATATTAAATATGTGAGTCTGTAAATTATGTCAATTATCCATTTAAAAAGTTAAAAAAAATAATTTCAAAATGAAAGTTGTCTGTATATCTGCCAATGTTCCACTGTGACAGTAGCTTCCTTCAGCAGTGTGGTTCTGCAGGCTGTTTCTAACAGCACATATTTAGCTTCTTTGTGGTGAACTTTTGGACCTGGACCTGCCATTTTGAATTCCTTTTTAGAGTTTATCTATCTCAATAATATGATTCCAGTAAGTCTCTCAGGGAGGATTTCCAATGATTTCAAACTACTTCTCTTTTTTCTCTCCCAGAAAAATATAAAACACTAGGACTCCCACTATGAGCCACCAGGGATTTGCCTCAATATCATATGGATGCTGCAGTTTCACTTGCTCTTTTCCTTAAATTTTCTTCTCAGCTGAATAGTTTAATAAGGATCTAAAAGAAATTCTATAATATCAAGGACTGCACAAATGTTTAAAAGCATAGCACTTTGTATACATTGATTCACTCTTTGTGGTATTTGTTAAAGTATTTTATTTGCATTAACATAAAATTAAAAACATTGAAAATAAAATTTACAATAATTTAAACTATGCAAACATTAAAAAAAATTAAAGGCATATACAGACATACATAATTGATAGATTGATTCATATATTTGGACTTAAGTTTAAGTATTTTAATACATCTCCTCAATGAATAGACTATGTTACCTATGTTATGAGACAAGTTGAAAATACATGTGCATGTTCACTATAATTTTAATGTGGCTACCTTTATTTATGGTCTATCAGTTCAGTTCAGTTCAGTTGCTCAGTCGTGTCCAACTCTTTGTGACCCCATGAATCGCAGCACGCCAGGCCTCCCTGTCCATCACCAACTCCCGGAGTTCACTCAGATTCACGTCCATCGAGTCGGTGGTGCCATCCAGCCATCTCATCCTCTGTCGTCCCCTTCTCCCCCTGCCCCCAATCCCTCCCAGCATCAGAGTTTTTTCCAATGAGACAACTCTTTGCATGAGGTGGCCAAAGTACTGGAGTTTCAGCTTTAGCATCATTTCTTCCAAAGAAATCCCAGGGCTGATCTCCTTCAGAATGGACTGGTTGGATCTCCTTGCAGTCTAAGAGACTCTCAAGAGTCTTCTCCAACACCACAGTTCAAAAGCATCAATTCTTTGGTTCTCAGCCTTCTTCACAGTCCAACTCTCACATCCATACATGACCATTGGAAAAACCATAGCCTTCACTAGAAGGACCTTAGCTGGCAAAGTAATGTCTGCTTTTGAATATGCTATCTAGGTTGGTCATAACTTTCCTTCCAAGGAGTAAGCATCTTTTAATTTCATGGCTGCAATCACCATCTGCAGTGATTTTGGAGCCCAGAAAAATAAAGTCTGACACTGTTTCCACTGTTTCCCCATCTATTTCCCATGAAGTGATGGACCAGATGCCATGACCTTCATTTTCTGAATGTTGAGCTTTAAGCCAACTTTTTCACCCTCCACTTTCACTTTCATCAAGAGGCTTTTTACTTCCTCTTCACTTTCTGCCATAAGGGCGGTGTCATCTGCATATCTGAGGTTACTGATATTTCTCCCGGCAATCTTGATTCCAGCTTGTGTTTCTTCCAGTCCAGCATTTCTCATGATATACTCTGAGTAGAATTTGAATAAGCAGGGTGACATATACAGCCTTGATGTACTCGTTTTCCTATTTGGAACCAGTCTGTTGTTCCATGTCCAGTTCTAACTGTTGCTTCCTGACCTGCATACAGATTTCTCCAGAGGCAGATCAGGTGGTCTGTTATTCCCATCTCTTTCAGAATTTTCCACAGTTTATATAAACTATATATTCTTTGAGAAACAAATATTCTCTAAATGCTTAATGAGATGGACTCACCCATTCTTAAGAATGGTTTTAAAAAATGAGAAGGATTGTATACATTGTTTACCTTAATAATTTCTACATCTGTGTGCTGTGTTCTTTTAGCAATGCTGCTTCCCCTTCACCCTGCCTCATCACTGTGCTGTCAGGTCTTTAATACACAGGCAGCTTCTAGACTGTTGAAAGTCCATTGAATAGAACAAGACACTTGTTTTTTTTGGAAAGAGAATGGAAGGAAAGTCTCTTTTAAAAAAATGGAGTACAGTATATTTATTTATATATAATGGAGTATATAGTATATTTCTTTGCAATGTTGTGTTAGTTTTTGCTGTACAAAGTGAATCAGCCATAAGGATACATATGTTCCCTCCTACCTAAACCTCCCTCCCACCCCATGCCAACCCTCTAGGTCATCACGGAGCACTGAGCTGAGCTCCTGTACTATTCTGGAAGAAATGGATGAATTCTTAGAAAGGTACAACCTTCCAAGACTGAACCAGGAATAAATACAGATCAATCACAAGTAGTGAAACTGAAACTGCATAAAAAATCTTCCGACATAGAAAAGTCCAGGAAAAACTCTTTAAAAATTAGTTCGTGGCCCCAAGATTCAAGCTGCTATGACAGTCAGAGGGATATACATTTACAGCATATGCTGATAAACCAATTGTTATACAGGACCCATAAATACACCAATGAGACATTTAAAGATGATTTTGAGGCAGAAAAATATATTTCGGCATTGACTTTTCTCTATTTGGTAGCAATGTGCCATTAACCCAGTACCCTGCAAGAACGCTGGCCTTCTAGTCAGAAGACCATGCTGACTTTGTTCATGCCTTTGTGTCTTGCCCTTAACTCTTCCTCATGTGGCTTGTCTCTCTGGGTCTAAAAGTCAACTCCTCTGAAAGGACTACCCACCAGCCAACAGAAATAAACTTCTAACATACTTCTCTCCATTTAACCTATTCTTGTTTAATTTTCTTCATTGCTCATCACTGTCTGAAATTATATGGTGAATAATTTCTTAAAATCTACTGGTTCCTGCTAAATGATTAGGCTCTGCAACAGTAGGTGTCCTGTCTTTGTCCCCATGGTACCCAGTTGTTGATAAGAAAGCCTGAAGCAATTTAACAATCAATAGTGTCTTTTTAAATGAATGAATTTACTAAAGTCAAGTTATGTGGAAAAACAAATAGATTACCCTAAGTATGTAAGGAAAAACCTGGATCACTTGGAATTTGCAGGATGCTGAATTTCAAATTCTAAGTGAATTTCCAAGTTGTTCTAAAGTGTAAGTATTCCTTTCCGTTTTCCTCTGGAGCCTGAAGAGAAGGTAGAGAGAAGCATGCAGTGGGAAAACCAGCATGATGGGAACAGAATTATGAAAACATCAGTCACCTTATTGTCTCTTCTTGGCCTCTCTAGATAGACTGTATTATTCAAGTTTTAATGAGCAATTATTTATAAGCCATATATGACTGCTATGGGCTTCCCTGGTGAGTCAGATGGTAGAGAATCTGCCTGCAATGCAGGAGACCTGGGTTCGATCCCTAGGTTGGGAAGATCCCCTGGAGAAGGGAAAGGCTACCCACTCCAGTATTCTGGCCTGGAGAATTCCACAGACTTTATAGTCCATGGGGTCACAAAGAGTCAGACACGACTGAGCGACTTTCACTTCACTTCATTATGGCTGCTATGGCTGCAGTTCTATGTGTAGGATCTATGCAGTGATCCTCAAATTGGAAGAAGAATAGCTAATAAATCTTGTAGGTAGCATAGGAAGTTTCAGTGATACTTTTCCTTGGGGGCATGCAGACTGCACAGTATTATTCACACTTATATGGTCTTTTGCTATGTAGAACAATAGGTTTTTAAATCTTAATGAAGTGGTAGGGTCAGCGGCTGGGAGGAGCTACCCCACGCCCGAGGTCAGGGGCAGTGGCTGAGAGGAGCAACCCCATGTCCAAGGAGTGGTGGCTGCACGGGCGCAGGAGGGCCGAGAGGAGCTACTTCACGTTCAAGGTCAGGAGGGGCAGCTGTGAGGAGATAACCCTCCTCCAAGGTAAGGAGCAGTGGCTGCACTTTGCTGGAGCAGCTGTGAAGAGATACCCCACGTCTAAGGTAAGAGAAACCCAAATAAGATGGTAGGTGTTCCAAGAGGCATTAGAAGGCAGACACACAAACCATAATCACAGAAAACTAGTCAATCTAATCACATGGACAACAGCCTTGACTAACTCAATGAAACTAAGCCATGCCATGTGGGGCCACCCAAGACGGGTGGATCATGGTGGAGAGGTCTGACAGAATGTGGTCACTGGAGAAGGGAATGGCAAACCACTTCAGTATTCTTGCCTTAAGAACCCCATCAACAGTATGAAAAGGCAAAATGATAGGATCCTGAAAGAGGAACTCCCCAGGTCAGTAGGTGTCCATATGCTACTGGAGATCAGTGGAGAAATCACTCCAGAAAGAATGAAGGGATGGAGCCAACGCAAAAACAATATTCAGTAGTGGATGTGACTGGTGATAGAAGCAAAGTCCGATGCTGTAAAGAGAAATATTGCATAGGAACCTGGAATGTCAGGTCCATGATTCAAGGCAAATTGGAAGTAGTCAAACAGAAGATGGCAAGAGTGGACATTGACATTCTAGGAATCAGTGAACTAAAATGGATTGGAATGGGTGAATTTAACTCAGATGATCATTATATCTACTACTGTGGGCAGGAATCACTTAGAAGAAATGGAGTAGCCATCATGGTCAAAAAAAGAGTCCGAAATGCAGTACTTGGATGCAATCTCAAAAACGACAGAATGATCTCTGTTCATTTCCGAGGTAAACCATTCAATATCATAGTAATCCAAGCCTATGCCCCAACCAGTAACACCGAAGAAGCTGAAGTTGAACAGTTCTATGAAGACCTCCAAGACATTTGAGAACTAACACCCAAAAAAGATGTCCTTTTCATTATAGGGGACTGGAATGCAAAAGTAGGAAGTCAAGAAACACCTGGGGTAACAGGCATTTGGCCTTGGAGTATGGAATAAAGTAGGGCAAAGGCTAATAGAGTTTTGCCAAGAGAATGCATTGGTCACAGCAAACACCCTCTTCCCACAACACAAGAGAAGACTCTACACATGGACATCACCAGATGGTCAACATTGAAATCAGATTGATTCTATTCTTTGCAGCCAAAGATGGAGAAGCTCTATACAGTCAGCACAAACAAGACTGGGAGATGACTGCAGCTCAGATCATGAACTCCTTATTGCCAAATTCAGACTTACATTGAAGAAAGTAGGGAAAACCACTAGACCATTCAGCTATGACCTAAATCAAATCCCTTATGATTATACAGTGGAAGTGAGAAATAGATTTAAGGAACTAGATCTGATAGATAGAGTGCCTGATGAACTATAAACAGAGGCTCGTGACATTGTACAGGAGACAGGAATTCATACCATCCCCATGGAAAAGAAATACAAAAAAAGCAAAATGGCTGTCTGAGGAGGCCTTAAAAATAGCTGTGAAAAGAAGAGAAGTGAAAAGCAAAGGAGAAAAGGAAAGATATTAGCATCTGAATGCAGAGTTCCAAAGAATAGCAAGGAGAGATAGGAAAGCCTTCCTCAGCGATCAATGCAAATAAATAGAGGAAAACAACAGAATGGGAAGGACTAGAGATCTGTTCAAGAAAATTAGAGATACCAAGGGAACATTTCATGTAAAGATGGGCTTGATAAAGGACAGAAATGGTATGGACCAAACAGAGGCAGAAGATATTAAGAAGAGGTGGCATGAATACACAGAATAACTGTACAAAAAAGAGCTTCAAGACCCAGATAATCACGATGGTGTGAATACTCACCTATAGCCAGACATCCTGGAATGTGAAGTCAAGTGGGCCTTAGAAAGCATCACTACGAACAAAGCTAGTGGAGGTGATGGAATTCCAGTGAAGCTATTTCAAATCCTGAAAGATGCTGCTGTGAAAGTACTGCACTCAATATGCCAGCAAATTTTGAAAACTCAGCATTGGCCACAGGACTGGAAAAGGTCAGTTTTCATTCCAATCCCAAAGAAAGACAATGCCAAAGAATGCTCAAACTGCCGCACAATTGCACTCATCTCACATGCTAGTAAACTAATGCTCAAAATTCTCCAAGCCAGGCTTCAGCAGTACATGAACCTTGAACTTCCAGATGTTCAAGATGATTTTAGAAAAGGCCAACATCCTTTGGATCATGGAAAAAGCAAGCAAGTTCCAGAAAAACATCCATTTCTGCTTTATTGACTATGCCAAAGCCTTTGAATGTGTGGATCAAAATAAACTGGAAAATTTTGAAAGAGTTGGGAATATCAGACCCTCGACCTGCTTCTTGAGAAATCTGTATGAAGGTCAGGAGGCAACAGTTAGAACTGGACATGGAACAACAGACTCTTTGCAAATAGGAAAGGAGTAGGTCAAGGCTGTATATTGTCACCCTGCTTATTTAAGTTCTATGCAGAGTACATCATGAGAAACGCTGGGCTGGAAGAAGCACAAGCTGGAATCAAGATTGCCGGGAGAAATATCAGTAACCTCAGATATGCAGATGACACCACCCTTATGGCAGAAAGTGAAGAGGAAGTAAAAAGCCTCTTGATGAAAGTGAAAGTGGAGAGTGAAAAAGTTGGCTTAAAGCTCAACATTCAGAAAACGAAGATCATGGCATCTGGTCCCATCACTTCATAGGAAATAGATGGGGAAACGGTGGAAACAGTTTCAGACTTTATTTTTTTGGACTCCAAAAACACTACAGATGGTGATTGCAGCCATGAAATTAAAAGACACTTACTGAAAGAGATGGGAATACCAGACCACCTGAACTGCCTCTTGAGAAATCTGTATGAAGGTCAGGAGGCAACAGTTAGAACTGGACATGGAACAACAGACTCTTTGCAAATAGGAAAGGAGTAGGTCAAGGCTGTATATTGTCACCCTGCTTATTTAAGTTCTATGCACAGTATATCATGAGAAACGCTGGACTGGAAGAAACACAGGCTGGAATCAAGTTTCCTGGGAGAAATATCAATAACCTCAGATATGCAGATGACACTACCCTTATGGCAGAAAGTGAAGAGGAACTCAAAAGCCTCTTGATGAAAGTGAAAGTGGAGAGTGAAAAAGTTGGCTTAAAGCTCAACATTCAGAAAATGAAGATCATGGCATCCGGTCCCATCACTTCATGGGAAATAGATGGGGAAACAGTGGAAACAGTGTCAGACTTTATATTTTGGGGCTCCAAAATCACTGCAGATGGTGACTGCAGCCATGAAATTAAAAGACGCTTAGTCCTTGGAAGGAAAGTTATGACAAACCTAGATAGCAAATTCTAAAGCAGAGACATTACTTTGCCAGCAAAGGTCCATCTAGTCAAAGCTATGGCTTTTCCCGTGGTCATGTATGGATGTGAGAGTTGGACTGTGAAGAAGGCTGAGCACCGAAGAATTGATGCTTTTGAACTGTGGTGTTGGAGAAGACTCTTGAGAGTCCCTTGGACTGCAAGGAGATCCAACCAGTCCATTCTGAAGGAGATCAGCCCTGGGATTTCTTTGGAAGGAATGATGCTAAAGCTGAAACTCCAGTACTTAGGCCACCTCATGCGAAGAGTTGACTCATTGGAAAAGACTCTGATGCTGGGAGGGATTGGGGACAGGAGGCGACGACTGAGTGAACTCCGGGAGTTGGTGATGGACAGGGAGGCCTGGCGTGCTGCAATTCATGGGGTCGCAAAAAGTCAGACACAACTGAGCAACTGAACTGAGCTGAACTACTCCTTGGAAGAAAAGTTATGACAAACCTAGATAGCATATTCAAAAGCAGAGACATTACTTTGCCAACCAAAGTCTGTCTTGTCAATGCTATGGTTTTTCCAGTGGTCATTTATGGATGTTAAAGTTGGACTGTGAAGAAAGCTGAGCGCCAAAGAATTGATGCTTTTGAACTATGGTGTTGGAGAAGACACTTGATAGTATCTTGGGCTGCAAGGAGATCCAACCAGTCTATTCTAAAGAAGATCAGTCCTGGGTGTTCATTGAAAGGACTGGTGCTGGAGCTGAAACTCCAGTACTTTGGCCACCTCATGAGAACAGTTCACTTGTTGGAAAAGACTCTGTTGCTCAGAGAGATTGGCGGCAGGAGAAGGGTACGACAGAGGATGAGGTGGCTGGATGGCATCACCGACTTGATGGACATGAGTTTGGGTGAACTCCGGGAGTTAGTGATGGACAGGGAGGCGTGGCGTGCTGAAATTCATGGGGTCGCAAAAAGTCCTACACAACTGAGTGACTGAACTGAACTGAATGAATATCACTTGTGACTCATATTCCTGAACCGCACTAAAATGTTCACAAAATTTAAAGTATAAATATGATTGTTATGCAGGTACACTTTTGTGGTAGATTTAATACAAGATCTCAAAATCATATATAGCTTTTCTTATGCTAACAAAAGTCTTCTACTTTAACACATGTCTATGTATTTACCTTTATTCATATGCAAATGCTTTTCAGTTAAATGTATATTACTAATAATATGATGGAGGTGGTAATCACATCAATACTTGGTGTTCATTTAAAAGTACTATAAATTGAGAAAAGTTATGAGAAATACTTGCACATTTCTATTACCTAATTTCAGTACCTATAGGAACTGCTTTTACTTAAGGCATTAAATTAAAATAACCCTAGAAGATGAAACATACAAATATCCAATCCATCATAGTAGTGTAAATGAAGAGCTTTAGAAAAGTCTCAGCAAATGATGCTTAGGCTACATATGCAGAGAATTTCAGCTTGGCGAAGAGAACATGTTTCTTGATGAAAATGTTAACTGAAAAGGTACATTTTCTTTCTTCTTCCCAATGCTTCATCTAGGAAAAGTATTAGCAGATATAGTCTAGATGACTTTAATTGTCAATGTAATGTATAGATATTTGCCATTATTTTTATCCTGTACTATCCGTAAAAAGCACTTTAATTTTGTGATCAATCTTATATTCACTAGCATCTTATTTAGCATGCTTTACCACCATGATTCATTCATTGATTCTCTCTTAGAATGTTGGTCTTAAAGTTCTTTTTGTTTATTTAAGCTGCATAGAACAAGGACTTCGGCTGTAGGTGTCACTTTACAGAACCCATCCCTGCAAAGCTATGGTGCAGTGTCTGTTTGTACTGACACTTACTCTCTCATTCTCTGCTTAGAAACAACATGCAATTGATTTTAGATTTTTTTTTTTTCAGTTGGAAGGGCATAGTATTTTGTCCCTCAACTCAGTATTATTTCTCCTACCTTTATACTTCAGTCTTTCCATTGCCTAATATAAATAACAAACAGCTTATGTGTCTAATCTGACATTTAAATTCTTATTTCAAATGCCCTGCTAGTCACAATTTTTCTGTCTTTTCATGGATGTTTATTTCTTCAAATTTAAAAATTTTCAGTAATTCCTCTAACAAAGTGGTACTTTTTACAAAAATAACCATTGATTAAAAAATAGTTTAACTAATACTAACTCTGCTAATTTATTGACTAAGATTACCATACTAATGAGTGTAAACACATCATTGCTATTCTTTAACAAAATTAGTGTTTCTGCTCAGGCAATGAATAAGCATATTATCAAGTGTTATTAACATCATTAATAAGGTTTAATAACAACAAATTTAAATGAATAAATAATTCTAAGATCATAGAGCATTAGTATGCCAGGTTAATGCTATTACTTCTATTTAAAAATACTTGGCTTTAAAAAATTCAAATGAGGTATCACCTAACTAGTGTTTCACAATGTACATCCTCTTCTTATTTTAGGAAAAGTATACTAGAATACTACAAATTCTATTTTAGAGTAGGAAATGAAAACAAACATATAAATAATTTAAAACAGAAGCTTTAGCTTTCTCCTCAGTCAAAAACTACCAATATTACTTAAAATACTGTTATATTGATCTTCCAAAAACCATTTTCTTTTCTTCATTATCTCTTGCCAATATTCTACATCTGACTCTTTCTACTCCTGGATGCTTAGGCATCTCTTTTTCTTTTACTGTCTTTAATACATGGTTATGTACTGTGTCAGTTTCTATTGCCTGGCCTCATGCTTTCCCATAAAAGCCCTTTTGTACACAGCAAGTATATTTTCACTCTTGTTTTTATCTAATAGTTTTCATATTTCAAAATGTCTATGAATATTCACCTCTGCACACCCACTGTAAGATTAATTAAAAAAAAAAAAACAAAGAGGAGTGATGTCAGCATAACGGACGTGTGAGTCTCTTCTCTTTTCTTTCTCCTTTGATTTAAAACAATTGGACATCCATAACAGAAAAAAAGTGACTCTGCTCAGCAAACCATAACACCCAAGAGTCCATCCATCTGTACACCAGTAAGTGGGTGGACTGGACCACAGAGGAGGTGAGGAGGCAGAGGAGCAAAGGAAGTGGTGGCAGAACCAGCAGCAGCTGAGAAGGTGACAACTAGTCAGAGAGCAAGCCACCAAGTCCTTTCTGGTAGAGGAGGTAGAGGGTGAAGGCACATGGAGGTCTGCCAAGCTCACACTGCAGCTGGAGGGATAAGCTGCTCAGTCTGAAAAGAGACTGCAATAACTAGAAGAGGGAAAGTAAACAGAATTAGGCAAAGAGAACTGAGGAAAATGTCCTTTTTTCTCTGTCCCAGGAGACATGAAAATCACTCACTGCAAACCTCTAGGATCCCCCTACTTCTGGATTCCTCTACTGAGCCATGGGAATATGCACAGCTCCCAGTGAACACCACACCTCCTCTGCTGCTATAAGTTTTCTCAGATATGAAGGAGAAATAAAGTCTTTCTCAGACAAACAAAAGTTGAGGGACTTAACCACAACTATATCTGTTACAAGAAATGCTTAAAAGGAGATCTATCTGAAATTGTAAGACAAAAGTAAGCAAAACTCTGATTAAGTTGATATGTACTCAGAATACTGTAACTAATTTTGAAAATAGTATGTTAAACTCTTAGCATAAAGACTAAATGAAAAGAGAATTAACCATAAACACAGCTATCACAATTTGGTAACAAAATTGCAGTATAAAGAGCAATACCTGTGACATCAAAAATATAAACAGAGGAAGAGTAAAATGATAGAGCTTTCATAGGCTAATGGAGATAAATTGCTAACAGGGGAAAAATGACTGTTTATGAGATATTTTATGTAAACCATGATGACCACAAAATACATATTTAAAGCACACACACACATACACACACACACACAGACAAAGAGGTTGGGAGAATAAGAAAATTATCAACTTACAAAGCTAGACAGAAAGAGAGGAGAGAGAAATATTGGTGGGATAAAATAACCAGAAGACAAAAGATAAAATGGTAGTAGTAAATCCTTACACATCATGAATCACCCTAAATATTAATTAATTGAACTTAGTAATCAAAAGGCACATAATGGTTGGATGGATCAAAAAAAAGACATAACTATATGCTACTTATAAGATGTTCATTTCAGCTCTAAAGTCACATTTAGGCTCAAAATGAAAGGTTGGAAGATGATATTCAACAAATGAAAACAGAAAGAAGGTAGCCATACTTAGAGAAAATAGACTTCAAGCCTAAAAGGATAACAAGAGACAAAGAAGATCATTATAGAATGATAAGATAATCAATACATCAATAAGATGTAATAGTCATGAACATACCTGCTTCCAACACTTAAGCACTGAAATATATTAAACAATTCACAACAGATATTAAGGAAGTAATAGACAAAAACACAACAGTCGCATGGGATATGAATACTCTGCATTAACAATGGGTAGATTACCAGTCAAAAAATCAATAAGAAAATTTGGAACTGAATCAGATTTTAAAATAATTGGACTTAATGGACATATACAGAACATTCTATCCAACAGTAGCAGAATTCATGATATTTTCAGGTACACATGGAATATTCTCCAGGATTGATTATATTTGTTATAAAGCATATCATAAAATATAAGAAGACTGAAGTCATATCAGTTGTCTTCTCTTGATCACAATGATACGAAAGTAGAAATCAACAACAAGAGGAAAATAAGAAGATCTACAAATATTTGCAAGGTAGGCAATATACTTCTAAATAACCACTGTGTCAAAGAAGAAATCAAAAGGGAAATAAATAATCTCCAAACAAATGAAAATGAAAATAAATTAAACATTGTGGGATGCAGCAAAAAGCAGTTCTGAGAGGGAAGTTTATAGCAATACACACATACACTATTACTAAGATCTTAAATAAATAATGTAACTTTAAATGACAAGAAACTAGAAAAACAAAACATCTTAAGCCCAAAGTTAGCAAAAAGAAGAAAATAATAAGAATCAGAGCATAAATAAATGAAATAGAGACCAGAAAAAGAATAGATATAATCAATGAAACAAAGAACTGGTTTTTCAAAAAGATAAACAGGTTGAAAAGGTTGAAAAACTCTTAGCTAGATTAAATGAGAAAAAAGTAGAAAACAGTCAACAAACAAAGCCAGGTGTGAAAGTGGAGACTTTACAGAATTATGAGACTATATGAACAAATATATGCTAACAAAGTATATAACCCAGAAGAAATGAATACATTTCTAGAAATACACAATCTACCAAGACTAAATCAGAAATAAGGAAGAAATCCAAACAGACCAATCATGGATAAAGATTGAATCAGTAATAAAGTGAACAAACAAAACACCGAACACAAAAACACCAATATCAGATGATTTCTCTAGAGAATTCTACCAAAAATTTAAAAAAAAAAAATTATCAATTCTTCTCAACTCTTCCAAAACATTGAGGAGGAGTGAATAATACCAAATGCATTTTGTGAGGCCAGCAATACTTTGATACCAGCAACAGATATGATTACCACAGTAAAATAATACATAAGTCAATATCCTTGATGAATATACATACAAATATTCTCAACGAAGTTTTAGGAAAATGAATTCAGGCAACAGGTTCAGTCAGTCAGTTAGTTCAGTCGCTCAGTCGTGTCCGATTCTTTGAGACCCCATGAATTGTAGCACGCCAGGCCTCCATGTCCATCACCAACTCCCGGAGACTACCCAAACCAATGTCTATTGAGTCAGTGATGGCATCCAATCATCTCATCCTCTGTCGTCCCCGTCTCCTCCTGCCCTCAATCTTTCCCAGCATCAGGGCCTTTTCAAATGAGTCAGCTCTTCGCATTAGGTGCCCAAAGTATTGGAATTTCAGCTTCAACATCAGTCTTCCCAATGAACACCCAGGACTGATCTCCTTTAGGATGGACTGGTTGGATCTCCTTGCAGTCCAAGGGACTCTCAAGAGCCTTGGTGTTCTTCTCCAACACCATAGTTCAAAAGCATCAATTCTTCAGCACTCAGCTTTGTTTATCGTCCAACTCTCACATCCATACGTGACCACTGGAAAAACCATAGGCTTAAAAGGGTTCAAATTAAATTGAAGAATATATTAAAAGGATAATACATCACAATGGAGGAATTCAAGGATGGTTCAACATACATAAACCAATAAAATCACATCAATGAAATGAAACATTAAAAATCACATGATCATATAATAGGTACAGAAAAGGATTTGACAAAATACATAAACGTACTGTGATAGGATATTTCATCTATCAAACGCTAAGTTGTGTCCGGGTCTTGTGACCCCCATGGATTGCAGTATGGTAGGCTTCACTGTCCTTCACTGTTTCCCAGGGTTTGCTCAGACTCATGTCCATTGTGTTGGTAATGCCATCCAACCATCTCATCCTCTGACATCTCCTTCTCCTCCTACCTTCAATCTTTCCCAGCATCAGGGTGTTTACAATGGGTCAGCTCTTTGCATCAGATGGCCAAAGTATTGGAGCTTCAGCTTCAGCATCAGCCCTTCCAATGAATATTCAGGGCTGATTTCTTTAGGATTGCCTCGTTTGATATCTTTGCTGTCCAGGGGACTCTCAAGAGTCTTCTGCAGCACCACAGTTCAAAAACATCAATTCTTCGGTGCTCAGCTTTCTTTATTGCCCAAATCTCACATCCATATATGACTAATAGCTTTGACTGTATGAACATTTGTTGGCAAAGTGATTTCTTGCTTTTTAATGTGCTATCTAGGTTTGCCATAGTTTTCTTCCAAATAGCAAGTGTCTTTTAATTTCACAGCTACGGTCACCATCCACAGTAATTATGGAGCCAAGAAAAGAAAATCTGTCACTGTTTCCATTTTTTCCCCTCATCTATTTGCCATGAAGTGATGGGAACAGATGTCATGATCTTAGCTTTTGAATGTTGAGTTTTAAGCCAGCATTTTTCATTCTCCTTTTTCACCATCATCAAGAGGCTCTTTAGTTCCTCTTTGCTTTCCCCCCTTAGGTTGGTATCATCTGCATATCTGAGGTTGCTGATGTATCTATTTGCAATCTTGATTCCAGCTTGTAACTCAACCAGCCCAGCATTTTGCACGATATCTTCTGCATGTAATTTAGACAAGGCAAACCATTCAATATCACAGTGATCCAAGCTTATGCCCCAACCAGTAACGCTGAAGAAGCTGAAGTTGAATGGTTCTATGAAGACCTACAAGACCTTTTTGAACTAACACCCTGAAAAGATATCCTTTTCATTATACGGGACTGGAATGCAAAAGTAGGAAGTTAAGAAACACCTGGAGTAACAGGCGAATTTGGCCTTGGAATACAGAATGAAGCAGGGCAAAAGCTAATAGAGTTTTGCTAAGAGAATGCACTGGTCATAACAAACACCCTCTTCCAACAACACAAGAGAAGATTCTACACAGGGACATCACCAGCTGGTCAACCCCGAAATCAGATTGATACTATTCTCTGCAGCCAAAGATGGAGAAGCTCTATACAGTCAGCACAAACAAGACGAGGAGCTGACTTTGGCTCAGATCATGATCTCCTTACTGCCAGATTAAGACTTAAATTGAAGAAAATGGGGAAAAACGCTAGATCATTCAGGTATGACCTAAATGAAATCCCTTATGATTATACAGTGGAAGTGAGAAATAGATTTAAGGGGCTAGATCTGATAGAGTGCCTGTTGAACTATGGACAGAGGTTCATGACATTATACAGGAGACAGGGATCAAGATCATCCCCATGGAAAAGAAATACAAAAAAAGCAAAATGGCTGTCTGAGAGGCCTTAAAAATAGCCGTGAAAAGAAGAGAAGCGAAAAGCAAAGGAGAAAAGGAAAGATATTAGCATCTGAATGCAGAGTTCCAAAGAATAGCAAGGAGAGATAAGAAAGCCTTCCTGAGCCATCAATGCAAAGAAATAGAGGAAAACAACAGAATGGGAAAGACTAGAGATCTCAAGAAAATTAGAGACACCAAGGGAACATTCATGAAAAGAAGAGGTTGATAAAGGACAGAAATTGTATGGACCTAACAGAGGCAGAAGATATTAAGAAGAGATGGCAAGAATACACAGAAGAACTGTATGAAAAAGATGTTCACGATCCAGATAATCATGATGGTGTGATCCCACACCTAGAGCCAGACATCCTGAAATGTGAAGTCAAGTGGGCCTTAGGAATGGCTACTACAAACAAAGCTAGTGGAAGTGATGAATTCCAGTGGAGCTATTTCAAACCCTGAAAGATGCTGCTGTGAAAGTGCCACACTCAATACGCCAGCCAATTTGGAAAAGTCAGCAGTGGCCACAGGATGGGAAAATGTCAGTTCAGTTCAGGTCAGTTCAGTCGCTCAGCCGTGTCCGACTATCCGTGACCCTATGAATCGCAGCACGCCAGGTCTCCCTGCCCATCACCAATGTCCGGAGTTCACCCAGACTCACGTCCATCGAGTCAGTGATGCTATCCAGCCATCTCATCCCCTTCTCCTGCCCCCAATCCCTCTAGCATCAGAGTCTTTTCCAATGAGTCAACTGTTCGCATGAGGTGGCCAAAGTACTGGAGTTTCAGCTTCAGCATCATTCCTTCCAAAGAAATCACCGGGCTGATCTTCTTCAGAATGGACTGGTTGAATCTCCTTGCAGTCCAAGGGATTCTCAATAGTCTTCTCCAACACCACAGTTTAAAAGCATCAATTCTTTGGTTTTCAGCCTTCTTCACAGTCCAACTCTTACATCCATACATGACCACAGGAAAAACCATAGCCTTGATTAGACGAACCTTTGTCGGCAAAGTAGTGTCTCTGCTTTTGAATATGCTATCTAGGTTGGTCATAACTTTCCTTCCAAGGACTAAACGCCTTTTAATTATATGGCTGCAGTCACCATCTGCAGTGATTTTGGAGCCCACCAAAATAAAGTCTGACACTTTTTCCACTCTTTCCCCATCTATTTGCCATGAATTGATGGGACTGGATGCAATGATCTTCGTTTTCCAAATGTTGAGCTTTAAGCCAAATTTTTCACGCTCCTCTTTCACTTTCATCAAGAGGCTCTTTAGTTCTTCACTTTCTGCCATAAGGAAGGTGTCCTCTGTATATCTGAGGTTATTTATGTTTCTCTGGGCAACTTTGATTCCAGCTTGTGCTTCCTCCAGCCCAGCGTTTCTCATGATGTACTCTGCATATAAGTTAAATAAACAGGGTGACAATATATAGCCTTGATGTACTCGTTTTCCTATTTGGAACCAGTCTGTTGTTCCATGTCCAGTTCTAACTGTTGCTTCCTGACCTGCATACAAATTTCTCAAGAGGCAGATCAGGTGGTCTGGTATTTACATCTCTTTCAGAATTTCCTACAGTTTATTGTGATCCACACAGTCAAAGGCTTTAGCATAGTCAATAAAGCAGAAATAGATGCTTTTCTGGAACTGTCTTGCTTTTTCCATGATCCAGCGGATGTTGGCAATTTGATCTCTGGTTCCTCTGCCTTTTCTAAAACCAGCTTGAACATCAGAAAGTTCACGGTTCACATATTGCTGAAGCCTGGCTTGGAGAATTTTGAGCATTACTTTATTAGCGTGTGAGATGAGTGCAATTGTGCAGTAGTTTGAGCATTCTTTGCCATTGCCTTTCTTTGGGATTGGAATGAAAACTGACCTTTTCCAGGACTGTGGCCACTGCTGAGTTTTTCAAATTTGCTGGCATATTGAGTGCAGCACTTTCACAGCAGCATCTTTCAGGATTTGAAATAGCTCAACTGGAATGCCATCACCTCCACTAGCTTTGTTCATAGTGATGCTTTCTAAGGCCCACTTGACTTCACATTCCAGGATGTCTGGCTCTAGGTCATTGATCACATCATCGTGATTATCTGGGTCGTGAAGATCTTTTTTGTATAGTTCTGTGTATTCTTGCCATCTCTTCTTAATGTCTTCTGCTTCTGTTAGGTCCATACCATTTCTGTCCTTTATCGAGCCCATCTTTGCATGAAATGCTCTCTTGGTATCTCTAATTTTCTTGAAGAGATGTCTGGTATTTCCCATTCTGTTGTTTTCCTCTATTTCTTTGCATTGATCACTCAGGAAGGCTTTCTTAATTACTTAAGGCTTTCTTATTACTTAAGAAGTAATAATAATAGAGGTAATATGTGACAAACCTACAGCTAACATTATACTCAATACTATACTTTCCATTCCCATTCTGATGTCTATGTCAGAAGCTTTCTCATCCTTTATCCCTGTAATAAAACTTCTGCCATACAAAGTTTTGAGTGTTTGAAGCCTGGTCCTTGGTCCTGAAGCTAAATCTTCTTTGGAGATCACAAATCGAACATCATTCACCGTAAGCTATCAAATGCAGGTCACTCTGGTTAAACTAGAATCTCATGGGAATGCTTTTGAAATGAACTGTTTAACCCTTCTATAATATGCTTTTACCCATTGAAATTCTGTATTTTTAAAGGCAGTTTTTCTGCAATATATATTCAAGATACAGAAGTATATTCAATTAGAATTTAGGATCTTATTATCTGGATTCTATGGCATCTATTTTTTTGTTTGTTTGTTTCATAGCTGTTTTTTCCTTTTTTTCCCTGAGCTTAAATAGAATGGCATTTCTGTTGCATAGTTTTCTTCTTTTATAACTTATTTCTTGACTGATTTTCAATAACGTGATATTAAGAATAGGACATTAATTATCATAGTTATCAAGTTACAGTAGTACCTATGAAAGCAATATAAAATAAATGCTATGAAAAGAAATTGAAGTTTTGGTATCAGAGAGTCTAAATGACTTCAGGATATATTTTCCCTGTATTTCAAAGATTCAAATATTTTAGTACTGTTATTTTGCAAGAGTTTGTATATTATCTCTATCAGACAGAAAGATATTTTTCAATTAAAAAAAAGTAAGTTTAGATTCTATTTCTTAAAAATTATTCTGACAAAATATTATGTAAGAAAAATTAAGTATAAAGCTTATTTTTTAGTCTATACTATGAATTTGTATTTGTTTCAATCCCTACTCTAGGGTAAATAATTGCTATTTCTGAATTAGGGTCCTATCCTAAAAAAGGTAGAAAAGTGGGCTACTTTCTACCATTGGCATACAAAATTCTTCTGGCTTCTGCCTACTTGGGCTATGTTAATTTTTCCTCTTCAAAGAGACAAACCTTAGTTGATGGTAAATTTATTAAAAGGGGAGGGTGTATAAAAAATAAATTAAAAAAAGTAAGTTACTATCTAACATCATGTATGTAAGTTTTCTTTCCCAGAGGGGGAAAAATGGAATTAAAAATATTCTAAACATATTAATATTTTCTCTTTTTTTCTCTTTTTTTTTTTTCCTCTTCTTTAAAGAAAAGGTTTTATTTATTAATTTTGGCTGTGCTGTGTCCTTGTTGCTGTGTGCAGGCTTTGTGTCTAGTTGTGGCATGTGGGGGCTATCCTCAGTTGTGGTGCACAGGCTTCTTACTGTGGTGACTTCTCCTGTTTCTAAAAGCCATTGTGGCTCTCAGGCTCTACAGTATGGGCTCAGTAATTATGGCACTGGGCTTAACTGCTCCATGGCATGTGGAACCTTCCCAAATCAGGGATAGAATCCATGTCCCTGCATTGGCAAGCAGATTCTTACCATTGGACCACCACGGAAGTCCGTATTCATATTTTCTACTGAAAAGGGGCAATAAAAGTCTGCATTCATTTCCCAAATAAATAAATAAAAGTATAGAATGAAGGTTCCTTTCCTATTATTGTAATATTTTTATATAAAAAGATGATCTAAAGATGAAAAGACAAGGCTGTCTTATATTTTACCTATTTTATACTTACATAGAGGAGAACGTTCACTTTCTCCTTAGATTTCCCTTTTGAGATTTAATTGAAAAGAAATATTAATGTATTGACTCATTGAATGCATTCCAATTTGTATGTATACATTTTTTTTGTACCCACACCCTAAAAGTTTAGCCAAAAGAATATTTAAAAGAGAACTCTAAAGCATAAAAATAAATGTCCTTGTAGAAAACACACAGTCAATAAATAGAGTTAATAGGTTAAGTCTAAGGACACAGACATGTAAATTGCTTTTATCCCATTAAGAGAATAATAGATGAAGTCAGAGAAACTGTGCTTATTTTGTAGTGTAAAGATGCTAAAAAACTACTCGATTTAGACATACTCAAGAGTTTAATAGTTTAATAATCATCCACAATTTCTATCAGAAATGTCTGAAACAAACTTCTGAGCGATAATGTGCATCCAAAATCTACTGAAGAATGTATAATCATATTATACTATCAACAAAAGGATTATTTTAAGAAAACACTGCAAATGAAAATAATAATAAAAAGAATTTTCAGCAGTGAAAACAATCTCATGGATATACAAGCCACTGGATATAAAGGAATACTGTAGTTTTTCAGCAATTAAGTGCCATCCAAGGATATAAATTTTATACATCCGAGGGAATTGTTTGAGCATACCAATTGAGTAGGCTGAAATGCTTAGACTTCTTATGCTTATTTCCATAAGGAAAACTGAATATTACATCAGTAAAATAAGGAATGATTGCCTTATGCACATTGGAGTCTTGCTCATTTAATGCATAAAAATACTGCTCTTAAATGAATAGCATGTTGGGAGATGCAAAGCAGAAAGTGTACTGGGCTTTTATGAGGTAGAGAACATGGCATTTAATGGAATGGTATAGGATATATAAGGATTGTTTAAGAATATCTAGATTTCCAGGATTTTGAATTAAGTAAGAGAGGAAGGAGAAATTAGTTTTAAAGCATTAATCCATTTTGATGTTATTCCTATGAGGAGGAGTCTAAAAGGCTGAGGAAATAAAAGTTTAAATAGATATTTTATGGCAGTGTTGGCTGAATGGTCCCTATTCTTAGCAATAGTAATGACTGTGTAAAATTATATATTTGCATAAAAATAAGTATATGACAAAGCACTTTGGTACAGTTTAATAGATAGATGTGCCTGGGGAGGGTGGTGGTGGTGTATGTGGTAGGATGATAGAAGTTGGAATGGAGAGAAGGGGAGTGAAAAAAAAAATTGGAAATGATTCAGCTCTCTTAAAGAATTCAATTTGGTTAAAAAGAAACACATATGCAGACAACAGAAACAACATCATAATAAAGCAGGTATATTCAACTGAGTTAGACCTATTCAAGAAAAGAAGAGGTAACCTCTTAACCTGTATGGCCCATATTCCTTAATGGAAGTTGTTAAATTTAAGCTTGGTGTAAATGACTGCTTGGAACTTTAATATGTAAAGGAAGTAGGGAGAAAATTCCAGCTGGAAAAGTAAGGGTAAAGAGAATAAAAGGTGAGAGGAGATCAAGATAGAATAGGAGGATGTGGAACTCACTTTTCCCTGTGAATACATTGAAAATAAACCTACATGTCAAATAATTCTCACTGAAAACTAACTAGGGGTTGACAGAAAGACTCCTATACAACATTGGCTAGGAAAGGTTCACAAGGGAATCAAGTAAGGAAGGAAGGGAAGTGAACTAGTTTGGACCTGGTCCCCTGGGAAGAAGAAAAAGAGGATTACACAGGCAGGGATTCCCCTGGGGAGTATGTGGTCCAGGCCCATATTGGATCCCCTATTCCTGGGACCCATTACCAGGGAAGATGAATCCCCTTGTCTGATTGGAAGGCCTTGTGAGACAAAAAGAGGGCTCTGGGAAGCCTGGGCTCTGCTTGTGAGGAGGGTGCAACTTGCTTGTGAGGATTCTGCTTGGGAAGAGAGGGTGGGTTGAAACTGCATGGGGTGTTGGTGTTTCTCACAACCAACCAACCCAGCATACCTCAGCCTGAAAGGAGCGATCACTCTGACCCCACATGCTTCAGGATACAGCTTCACCCTGGCACAAAGTCTGCAATGGTTAAGGGGAGAACTCAGGTGGAGGAACAAAGGTGACTCAGACCCAGAGATGTTTGTCTTACCAGCAGCCAGGTAAGACTGCTGTGAGGAGCAGCCATCACTGGTGCTTACATAGGCAGGACCCAGAAGTGGTCTGGGTCACCAGTGCAGCCAGGACAGACACAGCCCATGCCAGTGCCTTCGCCAGTCTCTCTTGTCATGTACTGTTCTCCTCAGGGTAAGATTCGGCAAAGGTAGTCTATAAAGGGGTGCTCCAACATAAGGACACCACTTTAATAACACAATAGGCAACTGTTTTGCCAAGATCCGCTGGATCATCGAAAAAGCAAGAGAGTTCCAGAAAAACATCCATTTATGCTTTATTGACTATGCCAAAGCCTTTGACTGTGTGGATCACAATAAACTGTGGAAAATTCTGAAAGTGATGGGAATACCAGACCACCTGACCTGCCTCTTGAGAAACCTATATACAGGTTGGGAAGCAACAGTTAGAACTGGACATGGAACAACAAACTGGTTCCAAATAGGAAAAGGAGTACCTCAAGGCTGTATATTGTTACCCTGTTTATTTAACTTATATGCAGAGTACATCATGTGAAACGCTGGGCTGGAGGAAGCACAAGCTGGAATCAAGATTGCCTGGAGAAACATAAATAACCTCAGATATGCAGAGGACACCTTCCTATGGCAGAAAGTGAAGAAGAACTAAAGAGCCTCCTGATGAAAGTGAAAGAGGAGAGTGAAAAATTTGGCTTAAAGCTCAACATTCAGAAAACGAAGATCATGGCATCCGGTCCCATCACTTCATGGCAAATAGATGGGGAAAGAGTGGAAAAAGTGTCAGACTTTATTTTGGTGGGCTCCAAAATCACTGCAGATGATGACTGCAGCCATGAAGTTAAAAGACGCTTACTCCTTGGAAGGAAAGTTATGACCAACCTAGATAGCATATTCAAAAGCAGAGACGTTACTTTGCCAACAAAGGTCTGTCTTGTCAAGGCTATGATTTTTCTGGTGGTCATGTATGGATGTGAGAGCTGTACTGTGAAGAAAGCTGAGTGCCAAAGAATTGATGCGTTTGAACTGTGGTGCTGGAGAAGAATTGAGAGTCCCTTGGACTGCAAGGAGATCCAAGCAGTCCATTCTAAAGGAGATCAGTCCTGGGTGTTTATTGGAAGGACTGATGTTGAAGCTGAAACTCCAATACTTTGGCCACCTGATGCAAAGAGCTGACTCATTTGAAAAGACCCTGATGCTGGGAAAGATTGAGGGCAGAGGGAGAATGGGACGACAGAGGATAAAATGGTTGTATGGCATCACAGACTCAATGGACATGGGTTTGGATGGACTCCAGTAGTTGGTGATGGACAGGGAGGCCTGGCGTGCTGCGGTTCATGGGGTCGCAAAGAGTCGGACACGACTGAGCGACTGAACTGAACTTAACTGAACTTACTTAACTTCAAAATGTCAGAGAAACTTTAGGAAAAATGGCAGAGGAACTAGTCTCAATTGAAAGAACAAAAGAAACCCCCTGAAAGAATGAATAATAAAACAGAAGCATACATTTGCCCAGATAAGGAACTCAAAGTATTAGTAAGAAGAATGCTAATTGAATTAAGGGAAAGAGTAGATTAATGTAGCGAGAATTTAAGAAGTAACTAGGATATATTTTAAAAAGAAAAGTAACTGAAAGGTACAACAGCTGAAATGAAAAGGAAAAAAAAAAACACATTATATCAAATGAACTGCAGGGATACAGAACACATAGTGAGGTTTTCATCCATTATCTTCTCAAGTATTTTCTCATGCCCTTTCTTTTGTCTTCTTCTTTGGGACATCTATGATTCAAATGTTGGGGCATTTAGCATTGTCCCAGAGGTTTCTTTAGGCTCTCCTAAATTCTATTAATTCTTTTTTCTTCTCTATTTCATTTATTGCCACCATTCTATCTTCCACCTCACTTATCTTGTCTTCTGCCTCAGTTATTCTACTGTTGGTTCCCTCCAGAGTGCTTTTAATCTTGGTTATTGCATTGTCTATTATTGATTGACTCTTTATTTCTTGTAGGTCCTTGTTAAACATTTCTTGCATCTTCTTAATCATTGTCTCTAGTCTATATAGTAATTTCACTTTGTTTTCAAGATTTTGGATCATCTTTACCACCATTATTTTGAATCCTTTTTCAGGTAGACTCCTTATCTCCTTCTCTTTTGTTAGGTTTGGTGGCTTTTTATCATATTCTTTCACCTGCTGAATATTTCTCTGCCTTTTCATTTTGTTTACATTGCTGTGTTTGGGGTGGCCTTTCTGCAGGCTGGAATTTCATGGTTCCACTTATTTGTGGAACCATGAAATTATCTGACAGAATGTGGTCCACTGGAGAAGGGAATGGCAAACCACTTCAGTATTCTTGCCTTGAGAACCCCATAAACAGTATGAAAAGGCAAAATGATAGGATACTGAAAGAGGAACTCCCCAGGTCAGTAGGTGCCCAGTATGCTACTGGAGATCAGTGGAGAAATAACTCCAAAAAGAATGAAGGGATGGAGCCAAAGCAAAAACAATACCCAGCTCTGGATGTGACTGGTGATACAAACAAGGTCCGATGCTGTAAAGAGCAATATTGCATAGGAACCTGGAATGTCAGGTCCATGAATCAAGGCAAATTAGAAGTAGTCAAACAAGAGATGGCAAGAGAGAATGTCGACATTCTAGGAATCAGTGAACTGAAATGGACTGGAATGGGTGAATTTAACTTAGATGACCATTATATCTACTACTGCGGGCAGGAATCCCTCAGAAGAAATGGAGTAGCCATCATGGTCAACAAAAGAGTGTGAAATGCAGTACTTGGATGCAATCTCAAAAACGCCAGAATGACTTCTGTTTGTTTACAAGGCAAACCATTCAATATCACAATAATCCAAGTCTATGCCCAAACCAGTAATGCTGAAGAAGCTGAAGTTGAACGGTTCTATGAAGACCTACAAGACGTTTTAGAACTAACACCCCCAAAAGATGTCCTTTTCATTATAGGGGACTGGAATGTAAAAGTAGGAAGTCAAGAAACACCTGGAGTAACAGGCAAATTTGGCCTTGGAATACAGAAGGAAGCAGGGCAAAGACTAATAGAGTTTTGCCAAGAAAATGCACTGGTCATAACAAACACCCTCTTCCAACAACACAAGAGAAGACTTTATACATGGACATCACCAGATGGTCAACATTGAAATCAGATTGATTATATTCTTTGCAGCCAAAGATGGAGAAGCTCTATACAGTCAGCACAAACAAAACGAGGAGCTGACTGTGGCTCAGACCATGAACTCCTTATTGCCAAATTCAGACTTAAATTGAAGAAGTAGGGAAAACCACTAGACCATTCAGGTATGACCTAAATCAAATCCCTTATGATTATACAGTGGAAGTGAGAAATAGACTTAAGGGCCTAGATCTGATAGATAGAGTGCCTGATGAACTATGGACAGAGGTTTGTGACATTTTACAGGACACAGGGATCAAGACAATCCCCATGGAAAAGAAATGGAAAAAAGCAAAATGGCTGTCTGGGGAGGCCTTACAAATTGCTGTGAAAAGAAGAGAAGCAAAAAGCAAAGAGGAAAGGAAAGATATAAGCATCTGAATGCAGAGTTCCAAAGAATAGCAAGAAGAGATAAGAAAGCCTTCCTGAGCGATCAATGCAAAGAAATAGAGGAAAACAACAGAATGGGAAAGACTAGAGATCTCTCCAAGAAAATCAGAGATAGAAAAGGAGCATTTCATGCAAAGATGGGCTCGATAAAGGACAGAAATGGTATGGACCTAACAGAAGCAGAATATATTAAGAAGAGATGGCAAGAATACACAGAAGAACTGTACAAAAAAGATCTTCAAGACCCAGATAATCACAATGATGTGATCATTGACCGAGAGCCAGACATCCTGGAATATGAAGTCATGTGGGCCTTAGAAAGCATCACTACGAACAAAGCTAGTGGAGGTGATGGAATTCCGGTGGAGCTATTCCAAATCCTCAAAGTGCAGCTGTGAAAGTGCTGTACTCAATATGCCAGCAAATCTGGAAAACTCAGCAGTGGCCACAGGACTGGAAAAGGTCAGTTGTCATTCCAATCCCAAAGAAAGGCAATGCCAAAGAATGCTCAAACTACTGCACAATTGCACTCATCTCACACGCTAGTAAAGTAATGCTCAAAATTCTCCAAGCCAGGCTTCAGCAATACATGAACCATGAAATTCCAGATGTTCAAGCTGGTTTTAGAAAAGGCAGAGGAACCAGAGATCAAATTGCCAACATCTGCTGGATCATGGAAAAAGCAAGAGAGTTCCAGAAAAACATCTATTTCTGCTTTATTGACTATGCCAAAGCCTTTGACTGTGTGGATTACAATAAACTGTGGAAAATCCTGAAAGAGATGGAAATACCAGACCACTTGATCTGCCTCTTGAGAAATTTGTATGCAGGTAAGCAAGCAACAGTTAGAACTGGACATGAACAACAGACTGGTTCCAAATAGGAAAAGGAGTGCGTCAAGGCTGTATATTGTCACCCTGCTTATTTAAATTCTATGCAGAGTATATCATGAGAAACACTGGGTTGGAAGAAACACTGGGTTGGAAGAAACACAAGCTGGAATCAAGATTGCCGGGAGAAATATCAATAACCTCAGATATGCAGATGACACGACTCTTATGGCAGAAAGTGAAGAGGAACTAAAAAGCCTCTTGATGAAAGTGAAAGTGGAGAGTGAAAGAGTTGGCTTAAAGCTCAACATTCAGAAAACGAAGATCGTGGCATCCAGTCCCATCACTTCATGGGAAATAGATGGGGAAACAGTGGAAACAGTGTCAGACTTTATTTTGGGGGGCTCCAAAATCACTGCAGATGGTGACTGCAGCCATGACATTAAAAGACACTTACTCCTTGGAAGGAAAGTTATGACCAACCTAGATAGCATATTCAAAAGCAGAGACATTACTTTGCCAACAAAGGTCTGTCTAGTCAATGCTATGGTTTTTCCTGTGGTCATGTATGGATGTGAGAGTTGGACTGTGAAGAAAGCTGAGCGCTGAAGAATTGATGCTTTTGAAGTGTGTTGGAGAAGACTCTTGAGAGTCCCTTGGACTGCAAGGAGATCCAATCAGTCCATTCTGAAGGAGATCAGCCCTGGGATTTCTTTGGAAAGAATGATGCTAAAGCTGAAACTCCAATACTTTGGACACCTCATGAGAAGAGTTAACTCATTGGAAAAGACTCTGATGCTGGGAGGGATTGGGGGCAAGAGGAGAAGGGGATGACAGAGGATGAGATGGCTGGATGGCATCACTGACTTTATGGACGTGAATCTGAGTGACCTCTGGGAGTTGGTGATGGACAGGGAGGCCTGGCGTGCTGCGATTCATGGGGTCACAAAGAGTGGACACGACTGAGCGACTGATCTAATCTTATTGATGGAGTCTGCTCCTTCTGGGTGGGGTTGGACTAGTGGTTTGTCAAGGTTTCCTTGTCGGGAGATCTTGCATCTGTGTTCTGGTGGGTGGAGTGAATCTTTTCTCTCTGGAGTAGAATGAAGTGTCCAGTAGTGAGTTTGGGGGGTTTACAGGTTTGGCATGACTTTGGGCAGCCCATCTTTTAATGTTCAGTGTTATGTGCCTGTTTTGCTGCAGAATTAGCATGGTATATCTTACACTGGAACTTGTTGGCTCTTGGGTGAAGCTTGGTTTCAGTGTAGGTATGGAGACTTTTGGGTGAGCTCTTATCTATTAATGTTCCCTGGAGTCAGGAGTTCTCTGATGTTCTAAAGTTTTGGAGTTAAGCTTCCTGCCTATGACTTTTCATCCTTTTATTACAGTACCCTCAAGACTTCTCCATCTATACAGCACAGAAGATAAAACCCCTAGGTTAATGGTGAAACAATTCTCCACAGCCAGGAACACCCAGAGAAATTCACAAAGTTATATAGACAAGAGGGAGGAAGGAGATAGAGGTGACAGGATGAGGAAAGGGAGAGTCAAAAGGGGAGAAAGGAGTCTAGCCAGTCCACTTCCCAGGTCTAAGCTACTCACGTTTTTGGGTGCTCTGCAGGGGCACAGACCGAGATGGGCTGTGTGTTTTGTGCCCTTCCCAGGTCCAAGCACCTCAGGTAGCTGGGTGGGCCTAGGTGGGCTGTGTGTCTTATTCACCTCCGTGGTCCCTGCCAATGAATTTCCTGTCCAGCCCCCACTCTCTGTTGGTGGATGTGAGCGTCTGTGCCACGTTTCTGTCTCCACTTGTAATTGTGGTTAGGCACATATTCTTCGGGTTTTTGTTTGTTTGTTTTTCTTTTATTTTCTTTTGGTTATGGTGCCCTCTGAGATTCCAAACTTCTGACAGACACACCTGTGAGAGGGTTCCCTACTATATGGAAACTTCTCCTCCGTAACGACTCCCTCCCTAAGATGGGTCTCTGTCCCTAAATTTTGGTCTCTGTTTTCTTCTTTTAAATTTTCTCCCACCTCCTTTTGAAGAGATTGGGCTGCCTTTCTGAGTGCCTGGTGTCCTCCACCAGCATTCAGAAGTTGTTTTGTGGAAGTTGTTCAACATTCAAATGATTTTTTGATGAATTTGTGGGGGATAAAGTGGTTTCCTCATCATATTCCTCTGCCTTCTTGGGAGCTTGTGAAGAAAGAATAATGAAAGTCACACAAACAGAATAGCAAAAAGAATAATTAAAAAAAAATTGAGAACAGCGTAAGGAACCCTGAGAAAACATCAAGTATACCAACATAGCCTAAAAGGGGTCGTAGAAGGAGAAGAGAAGGGAGTATAAAATATATTTGATAAAATTATGGCTGAGAACTTCCCAATCCTGAGGGAAGACAAAATGGTATAGAAAACACAGAGAAAACCAAGAAAGATAAACCAAAATAAACAGCATCAAGACATATCATAATTAATATGGCAAAAGACAAAGCTAAAGAGAACATTCTGAGGGCAGCAAAGAGAAAAACAAAATGTCATATTCAAGGTAACCCACATAAAGCTATCTGCTGATAGCTTTATTTTTTATAAAAATTTTAAAAATACATACATTTTTTTCTACAAAATTTTGTAGCAAAAAGAGAGTGATACATTCATACTGATGAAAGGAGAAAACCGGCAACCTAGAATATTCTACTCAGCAGAATTACCCATTTAGAATTGAAGGATAAAGAACTTTTCAAAAGAGAAAGTCTAGAAGGGTTCATCAGTAATAAAACACTTTAAAATATTTAAAATGTATTTCTCCAAGTGGAATAAAATTTAAATAACAAGAAGTAAGTATCTACAGAAAAAACAAAACAAAACAAAACATTAGTAAAGACAACTAAATATTAAAGGCTGAGAATCAACCTTTAGACTGAGGATCAGCATAAGCATATAGAAAGGTTAAAAGATTGAACACAAACTTGTAGAAAGATTAAATGACAAATTATAGTAAAATGAAATATAAATACAGTAATCAGAAAATAGATGAAGATTTAAAATATGAAATCAACACAAAATATGGGGGAAGAAATTTAAAAATTTAGATCTTGTAGAATGTGATTTAATTTAAAAAGCTATCCATTTAAAACAAATAGATATAGTTACAAGAAAACATAGATGAACCCCAAGAAGATCACAAATCAAATCCTACAATAGATATATAAAAATGAGAGAGATAAATGAATGAAGCTTATAACTTTAAAAAATCATTCAACTACAAGGGAAAAAATTTAAAGAAAAAGTAAGCTACAGAGAACTAGAGAATAACTCAAAAACAACTAAAAACATGGCAATAAGTATATATCTATCCATATTCACTTTATTTTTTAAAATTTATTTTAATTGGAGGCTAAGTACTTTACAATATTGTAGTGGTTTTTGCCATACATTGACAAGAATCAGCCATGGGTGTACATATTTTCCCCATCCTGAACCCCCTCCCACCTCCCCTCTGCATCCCATCCCTCAGGGTCATCCCAGTGCACCAGCCAAGTGCCTTGTCTCATGCATCGGACCTGGGGTGGCTGTTCATTTCCCATATGATAATATACACGTTTCAATGGTATTCCCTCAGATTATCCCACCCTCACCTTCTCCCACAGAGTCCAAATGACTGTTTTATAACTGTATCTCTTTTGCTTTCTAACACATATGGTTATCAGTACCATCTTTCTAAATGCACATATATGTATTAGTATATTGTATTGGTGTTTTTCTTTCTGACTTACTTCACACTGTATAATAGGCTCCATTTCATCCACCTCATTCAGTTCAGTTCAGTTCAGTTCAGTCTCTCAGTCATGTCCGACTCTTTGAGGCCCCATGAATCGCACCACACCAGGCCTCCCAGTCCATCACCAGCTCCCAGAGTTTACTCAAACTCATGTCCATCAAGTCGGTGATGCCATCCAGCCATCTCATCCTCCGTCATCCCCTTCTCCTCCTGCCCCCAATCCCTCCCATCAACACGGTCTTTTCAAATGAGTCAACTCTTCGCATGAGGTGGCCAAAGTATTGGAGCGTCAGCTTCAACATCAGTCCTTCCAATGAACACCCAGGACTGATCTCCTTTAGGATGGACTGGTTGGATTTTCTTGCAGTCCAAGGGACTCTCAAGAGTCTTCTCCAGCATCACAGTTTAAAAGCATCAATTCTTTGGCACTCATCTTTCTTCACAGTCCAAATCTCACATCCATACATGACCATTGGCAAAACCATAGCCTTGCCTAGACGGACCTTGGTTGGCAAAGTAATGTCTCTGCTTTTTAATATGCTATCTAGGTTGGTCATGGAAAAGCCATAGCCTTGACTAGAGAGACCTTTGCTGGCAAAGTAATGTCTCTGATTTTTAATATGCTATCTAAGTGGTCAAGGAAATGGCAACCCATTCCAGTAGTCTTGCCTGGAGAATCCCACGGACAAAGGAGTCTGGTGGGCTACAGTCGACGGGGTCACAAAGAGTTGGACACGACTGAGCGACTAACACACACACACACACACACACACACACACGCACAGGTTGGTCATAATTTTCCTTCCAAAGAGTAAGTGTCTTTTAATTTCATGGCTGCAATCACCATTGGCAGTGATTTTGGAGTCCCCCCAAAATAAAGTCTGACACTGTTTCCACTGTTTCCCCATCTATTTCCCATGAAGTGATGGGACCAGATGCCATGATCTTAATTTTCTGAATCTTGAGCTTTAAGCCAACTTTCTCACTCTCCTCTTTCACTTTCATCAAGAGGCTCTTTAGTTCTTCACTTTCTGCCATAAGGGTGGTGTCATCTGCATATCTGAGGTTATTGATATTTCTCCTGACAATCTTGATTCCAGCTTGTGCTTCTTCCAGCCCACTGTTTCTCATGATGTAGTCTGCATATAAGTTAAATAAGCGGGGTGACAATATACAGCCTTGACGTCCTCCTTTTCCTATATGGAACCAGTGTGTTTTTCCATGTCCAGTTCTAACTGTTGCTTCCTGACCTGCATATAGGTTTCTCAAGAGGCAGGTCAGGTGGTCTGGTATTCCCATCTCTTTCAGAATTTTCCAGTTTATTGTGATCCCCACAGTCAAAGTCTTTGGCATAATCAATAAAGCAGAAATAGATGTTTTTTCTGGAACTCTCTTGCTTTTTCGATGATCCAGCAGATGTTGGCAATTTGATCTCTGGTTCCTCTGCCTTTTCTAAAACCAGCTTGAACGTCTGGAATTTCATGGTTCATGTATTGCTGAAGCCTGGCTTGGAGAATTTTGAGCATCCACTTCATTAGAATGATTCAAATGTGTTCTTTTTAATAGCTGAGTAATATTCCATTGTGTACCACAGCTTTCTTATCCATTCGTCTGCTGATGGGCATCTAGATTGCTTCCATGTCATGGTTATTATAAACAGTGCTGTGATGAACATTGGGGTGCACATTTCTCTTTCAATTCTGGTTTCCTCGGTGTGTATGCCCAGCAGTGGGATTGCTGGGCCATATGGCAATTCTATTTCCAGTTTTTTAAGGAATCTCCACACTGTTCTCCATAGTGGCTGTACTAGTTTGCATTCCCACCAATAGTGTAAGAGGGTTTCCTTTTCTCCACACCCTCTCCAGCATTTAGTGTTTGTAGATTTTTGGATAACAGCCATTCTGACTGGCATGAGATGGTACCTCATTGTTGTCTTGAATTGCATTTCTCTGATAATGAGTGATGTTGAGCATCTTTTCATGTGTTTGTTAGCCATCTGTATGTCTTCTTTGGAGAAATATCTGTTTAGTTATTTAGTTATTAGTTTGGCCCATTTTTTGACTGAGTCATTTATTTTTCTGGTATTGAGCTGCATGAGCTGCTTGTATACTTTTGAGATTAATTCTTTGTCAGTTGCTTCTTTTCCTATTATTTTCTCCCATTCTGAAGGCTGTCTTTTCACCTTGCTTATTAATGTCAGTAGATTAAATGCTCCAGGCAAAGACAAAGGTTGTTGTTCAATTGTTAAGTCATGTCTGATTCTTTGTGACCTCATGGTCTGCAGTGCTTCAGGCTTCACTATCTTCATTATCTCCAGGAGGTGTTTTTTTTTTTTTTAATTAGAGGCTAATTATTTACAATATTGTGGTGTTTTTTGCCATACAGTGATATGAATCAGCCATGGGTGTTCATGTGTCCCTCCATCCTGAAGTCCTTCTCAAATCTCTCCCCATCCCATCCCTCTGGGTTATCCCAGTGCATTGATTTTGAGTGCCTTGTTTCATACATCAAACTTGGACTGGACATCTATTTCATATATGGTAATATATATGTTTCAGTGCTATTCTCTCAAATCATCCCACCTTTGCCTTCTCCCACAGTCAAAAATTCTGTTCTTTATATCTATGTCTCTTCTGCTGTATTGCAAATAAGGTTGCCATTATCCCATAGATGTTGTTACATCTTTCTAAATTCCATACATATGCATTAATATATTATACTGGCAATTTTCTTTCTGACTTACTTCACTCTGTATAATAGGCTCCAATTTCATCCTCATTAGAACTGACTCAAATGCATTCTTTTTAATAGCTGAATAATGTTCCATTGTGTATAGGTACCAAGACTTTCTTATCCATTCATCTACCAATGGACATCTAGGTTGCTTCCATGTTCTAGCTACTGTAAACAGTGTTGCAATGAACATGGTTGTGCACGTGGCTCTTTCCTCAGTGTGTATGCTCCGCAGTGGGATTGCTGGGTCGCATGGCAGTTCTAGCTTCAGTTTATGCAGTTCTAATTCTAGTTTTTAAGGAATCCCCACACTGTTCTCCATAGTAGCTGTATTAGCTTGCATTCTCCCCAACAGTGTAAGATGGTTCCGTTTTCTCCACACCCTATCCAGTATATATTGTTTGTAGACCTTTCGATGGCATCCATTCTGACCGGCATGAGATAGTGCCTCATTGTGGTTTTGATTTGCATTTCTCTGATAATGAGTGATGTCGAGCATCTTTTCATGTGTTTGTTAGCCATCTGTATGTCTTCTTTGGAGACATGTTTGTTTAGTTCTTTGGCCCATTTTTTGATTGGGTTGTTTATTTTTCTGGTATTGACCTGCATGAGCTGCTTGTATATTTTGGAGATTAATTCTTTGCTAGTTACTTTGTTTGCTATTATTTTCTCCTATTCTGAAAGTTGTCTTTTCACCTTGCTTATAGTTTCCTTCTTTGTGCAAAAAAATTTTAAGTTTAATTAGGTCCAATTTGCCTATTTTTACTTTTATTTCTATTACTCTGGGAGGTGGATCATAGGGAATATTGCTGTGATTTATGTCAGAGAGTGTTCTGCCTATGTTTTTCTCTAGGAGTTTTATAATTTCTGGTCTTACATTTAGATCTTTAATCCATTTTGAGTTTATTTTTGTGTATGGTGTTAGAAAGTGTTCTAGTTTCATTCTTTTACAGCGGGTTGACCAGATTTCCCAGCACCACTTGTTAAAGAGATTGTCTCTTCTCCATTGTATATTTTTGCCTCCGTCATCAAAGATAAGGTGTCCATAGGTTCATAGATTTATCTCTGGGCTTTCTATTTTGTTCCAATGATCTATATTTCTGTTTTTGGACCAGTACAATACTGTCTTGATGACTGTAGCTTTGTAGTATCATCTGAAATCAGGCAGGTTGATTCCTCCAGTTCCATTCTTCTTTTTCAAGATTACTTTGGCTAGTCAATTTTTTTGTGTGTTTCCATACATATAGTGAAATTATGTGTTCTAGTTCTCTGAAAAATACTGTTGGTAGTTTGATAGAGATTGCATTGAATCTATAAATTACTTTGGGCAGTATACTCATTTTCACTATATTCTTCCAATCCATGAACATGATATATTTCTCCATCTATTTCTGTCATCTTTGATTTATTTCATCAGTGTTCTATAGTTTTCTATATATAGGTCTTTTTTTTTTAAGGTAAATTTATTCCTAAGTATTTTATTCTTTTCATCACAATGGTGATTGTTTCCTTAATTTCTCCTTCTGTTTTCTCATTGTTAGTGTATAGGAATGCAAGGGACTTCTGTGTATTAATTTTATATCCTGCAACTTTACTATATTCATTGATTAGGTCTAGTAATATTCTGGTGATGTCTTTAGGGTTTTGTATGTAGGGAAATGGCAACCCACTCCAGCGTTCTTGCCTGGAGAATCCCAGGGACGGAGGTGTCTAGTAGGCTGTCATCTATTGGGTCTCACAGAGTCAGACACGACTGAAGTGACTTAGCAACGACAGCAATGTAGAGGATCATGTCATTTACAAACCGTGAGAGTTTTACTTCTTCTTTTCCAATCTTTATTCCTTTTATTTCTTTTTATTTTCTGACTACTGTGGCTAAAAGTTCCAAAACTATGTTGAGTAGTAGTGGTGAGAGTGGGCACCCTTGTCTTGTTCCTGACTTTAGGGGAAATGCTTTCAATTTTTCATCATTGAGGATAATGTTTGCTGTGGGTTTCTCACAGATGGCTTTTATTATGTTGAGGTATGTTCCTTCTATGCCTGCTTTCTGGAGAGTATTTTTTTTTTTTAATCATAGACTGGTGTTGAATTTTGTCAAAGGCTTTCTCTGGATCTATTGAGATAACCCTATGGTTTTTGTGTTTAATTTGTTAATGTGGTGTATTATATTGATTGATTTGTGAATATTGAAGAATCTGTGAATCCCTGGGATAAAGCCCACTTGGTCATGACGCATGATCTTTTTAATATGCTGTTGAATTCTGTTTGCTAGAATTTTGTTGAAGACTTTTGCATCTATGTTCATTGGTGATATTGGCCTGTAGCTTTCTTTTTTGTGGCATCTTTCTCTGGTTTTGATATTAGGGGAATGGTGGCCTCATAGAATGAGTTGGGTGTTTACCTTCCTCTGCAGTTTTCTAGAAGAGCTTGAGTAGGATAGGTTTTAGCTGTTCTCTAAGTTTTTGGTCAAATTCACCTGTCAGGCCATCTGGTCCTGGGCTTTTGTTTGTTGGGACATTTTTGATTAGAGTTTCTATTCTGTTCTTGTGATGGGTCTGTTAAGATTTTCTATTTCTTCCTGGCTCAGTTTTGGAAGGTTATACTTTTCAAAAAATTTGTTGATTTCTTCCAAGGAGTCCATTTTATTGGCATATAGTTGCTGATAGTAGTCTTTTATGATCCTTTGTATTTCCTTTTTGTCTGTTGTGATTTCTCCATTTTCATTTCTAATTTTGTTGATTTGATTCTTCTTCCTTTTTTTTTTCTTGATGAGTCTGGCTAATGGTTTGTCTATCTTATTTATCTTCTCAAAGAATCAGCTTTTAGTTTCGCTGATTTTTGCTATAGTCTCCTTTGTTGCTTTTTCATTTATTTCTTCTCCAATTTTTATGATTTCTTTCCCTTTACTAACTTTTGGGTTCTTCATTTCTCCTTTTCCTATTTGCTTTAGGTGTAAAGTTCTGTTATTCATTTGATGTTTCTCCTGTTGTGGTATCTTGAGGTAAGCTTCTATTGCTATGAACCTTCCGCTTGGCGCTGCTTTTACTGAATCCCATAGGTTTTGGGTTGTCGTGTTTTCACTTGTTTCTATGTATATTTTGATTTCCTTTTGATTTCCTCCATGATCTGCTAGTTATTCAGAAGCATGTTATTTAGCCTCCATATCTTTGTATTTTTAATAGTTTTTTTTCCTAGTTTTTTTTTTTTTTAATGTCAGCATCTAACATTACTGCTGACATCCAATCTAACTCGTGTCCATTGAATTTGTGATGCTATTCAACCATCTCATCCTGTCACCCCTTCTTCTGCACTCAGTGTTTTTCAGGATCAGGGTTTTTCAGGTAGCCAGATTATTGGAGCTTCACCTTCAGCATCAATCCTGATGATAATCCAATGAATATTCAGTGTTGCTTTCCTTTAGGATGGACTGATTTGATCTTCCTGCAGTCTATGGGACTCCCAATGGTCTTCTCCAGCACCACAATTCTAAAGCATCAATTCTTCAACAGTCAGCCTTCTTTATAGCCCAATTCTTATATTTGTACATGAGTACTGGAAAACATAGCTTTGACTGTATGGACCTTTTGACAAACTGATGTTTTTGCTTTTTAATACTCTGTCTTAGTTTGTCAAGGAGTAAATGTCTTCTTATTATATGGCTATAATCAGTAACCAGTGATTTTGGATCCCAAGAGAATAAAATCTATCACTGTTTCCGCCCTTTCCCCTTCTATTTACCTTAAAGTGATGGGAATTGAGACAATGATCTTACTTTTTTAATGTTGAGTTTTAAGCCATTTTTTTCATTCTTTCACCCTCATCAAGGGTCCTTTTAGTTTATCTTCACTCTCTGCTATCTGCATGTCTGAGGCTGCTGATATTCCTCCCAGCAATCTTGATTCCAGCTTGTGTTTCATCCAGCCTCACATTTCTTATGATGTACTCTGCATGTAAGTTAAATAAACAGGGTGACAATATACACCCTTATCATACTCCTTTCTCAAAGTACAACCAGTACATTGTTCCCAGTCCAGTTCCGACTGTTGCCTCTTGACCTGCATACAGGTTTCTCAGGAGACAAGTGAGGTGGTCTGTTACTACCATCTCTTTAAAAATTGTCCACAATTTGTTGTGATCCACACAGTCGAAGACTTTTGGGTAGTCAATGAAGCAGAAGTAGTAGTAGTTGTTGTTGTTTTTCCTGGAATTCCCTTGCTTTTTCTGTGATTCAACTGACGCTGACAATTGGATCTCTAGTTCCTCTGTCTTTTCTATACCCAACTAGTACATTTGAAATTTCTTGGTTCAAGTACTTCTGAAGCCTAGTTTGAAGGATTTTGAGCATTATATTGCTAGATGTGAAATGAGGGCAATTTTACAATAGTGTGAACATTCTTTGACAATGCCTTTCTTTGAGGTGAAATGAAGCCTGAGATTTTCCAGTCCTGTGGCCATTGCTGAGTTTTCCAAATGTGCTGACATATTTACTGCAGGATTTTAAATAGCACAACTGGAATTCCATAACCTCCACTAGTTTTGTTGTAGTAATTCTTCCTAAGGTCCACTTAGTTTCATACTCCAAGCTATCTGGCTCCTGATGAGTGACCACACCATTGTAGTTATCTGTGCCATTAAGACCCTTCTCTGTATAGTTGATCTGTATTTCTTTCCACCTCTTCATCTTCTGTTAGACCCTTAATGTTTCTGTGCTTTATCATGCCCATCCTTGAATGAAATATTCCCTTGTACTTCCAATTTTCTTAAAGTGATCTCTAGTCTTTCCCATTCTATTGTTTTCCTCTATTTCCCTGAATTGTTCACTTAATAAGGCTTTCTTATGTCTCCTTGGTATTTTCTGGAATACTACATTCAGTTGGGTACATCGTTTCCTTTCTCACTTGCCTTTTGCTTCTCTTATTTTCTCAGCTATTTGTAAAGCCTCCACAGACAACCACTTGGCCTTCTTGTATTTCTTTTTCTTTGGGATGATTTTTGTCACCATCTCCTGTGCAATGTTATGAACCTATGTCCATAGTTCTTCACACACTCTGTCTACCAGATCTAATCCCTTGAATCTATTCATCACTTCCACTGTATAATCATAAGGGATTTTATTTAAGTCACTGCTGAATGGCCTAGTGGTTTCCCCTATAGTCTTCAATTTAAGCCTGAGTTTTTCAATAAACAGCTTATGATATGAGCCACAGTTAGCCCCTGGTCTTGTTTTTGCTGACTATATAGAGCTTCTCTATCTTCAGCTGCAAAGGATATAGTTAGTTTGTTACTCAGTCGTGTCTGTCTCTTTGCAACCGCATGGGTTTCAGCACGTCAAGCCTCCCTGCCCATCATCAACTCCCAGAATTTGCCCAAACTCATGTCCATTGAGTCGGTGATGCCATCCAACTGTCTCATTCTCTGTCATCCCCTTCTCCTCCTGCCTTCAATCTTTTCCAGTATCAGGGTCTTTTCCAAGGAGTCAGTTCTTTGCATGAGGTGGCCAAAGTACTGGAGTTTCAGCTTCAGCATCAGTCCTTCCGATGAATATTCAGGGTTGATTTCATTTAGGATTGACTGGTTTGATCTCCTTGCAGTCCAAGGGACTCTCAGGAGTATTCTCCAACACCACCATTCAAAAGTATCGATTCTTTGGCACTCAGCTTTCTTTATAGTCCAACTCTCACATCCATAATGACTGCTGGGAAGAACATAGCTTTGACTAGACAGACATTTGTTGGCAAAATAATGTCTCTACTTTTTAATATGCTGTCTAGGTTGGTCATAGGATATAATCAATCTAATTTCAATATTGACCATCTGGTAATGTACACGTGTAGAGTTGTGTCTTGTGTTGTTAGAAGAGGGTGTTTTCTGTGACCAGTGTGTTCTCTTGAAAAAACTCTGTTAACCTTTTCCCTTCTTCATTTTGCACTCTAAGGCCAAATTTGCCTATTAGTACAGGTATCTCTTGACTTCCTACTTTTGAATTCCAATACCCTGTGATGAAATTACATCATTTTTGGTGTTAGTTCTAGAAGGTCTTGTAGGTCTTCATAGAACAATTCAACACGACTTCTTCAAGATTAGTGGTTGGGGCATTTGCTTGATCACTATGACGATGAATGGTCTGCCTTGGATATGAACTGAGGTCATTCTGTTGTTTTTGAGAATGCAGACAAATAGTGCATTTCAGGCTCTTTTGTTGACTATGAGGGTTATTATATTTCTTTTAAGGGATTATTTTCCACAGTAGTAGATATAATGATATTCTGAATTAGATTTGGCCCTTCCCATCCATTTTAGTTTACTGATTCTTAAGATGCCAAACTTCATTCTTGCCATCTCCTTTTTGACTACTCCAAATTACCTTGATTCATGGACCTAGCATTCTAGGTACCTATGCAGTATTGTTCTTTACAGCATCAGGATTTCTTTCATGCATCACAGCCTTGTCATGGCAAAGAGGCTTGCATAAAGCAATGAAGCTATGAGTCATCTTGTGCAGGTCCACCCATGATGGGTAAGTTAGTGAATTCTGACCAAACTTGGCCCCCCTGGAGGAAGAAATGGCAAACAATTCTAATATTCTTGGCTTGAGAAACCAATAAAGAGCATGAAAATGCAAAAAGACATAACACTGGAAGATGAGCCCCTCAGGTTGGAAGGTATCCAATATGCTACTGGGGAATAGTACAGAAATAGCACCAGAAATAATGAAAAGGCTGGGCCAAAGCAGAAATGACACTCAGTTTTAGATGTGTCTGGTTGTGAAATAAATTCCAAGACATAGGGTGGTTGATTCAATAAAAAAGCCAAAACCCATCTATATACATCATATAAGAGACTCCAGAACTAAAGATACATACACACACTGAAAGCATGGGGATCAAAGTTTATGAAAATGAAACAACAGTAAAATGGGTCTAGTGAAGTCATATCAAGATTTAAAACAAATTCTGTAACAAAAAGCAAATATATAATAATAAAGGGATCAAAATAAGAAAAGGTTGTTTTATATGTATGTTACATGCATTAACATATATGCATGTAATACAAAATACCTAAATATATAAAGCAAATATTAACAGACAAAAGAGTGAAACTGACATTAATACAATATTAGTATGGGTGTTTAACATCACACTTACATAAATGGCCAGATTATCCAGACAGAAATCAATAAAGAAACATTGTTTTTCAATAACACATTAGATCAGTTGGACTTAATTGGCCATTCCATCCAAAAACAGCATAATGCACATTCTTTTCACATGCATATGGAACATCCTCCAGGATAGATCACATGTAAGGCCACAAAAAAAACTTAACAAATTTAAGTATATAGAAATTATATAAAACAATTTTAATAAACACAACACTGTGAAACTAGAAAACAATTAATGAAAAAAAAAAAACAGGGAAAGTAAAAACACTTGGAGACTAAACAAAATGGTATCACAAAAATCAATGGATCAAAGAAGATATCAAAGAGCAAATCAGAAAATATTTAAAGTAAAAAAAAAATGGAAATATAACTTTAAAAAAATTATGGGATATATAAAAGTGATTGATAAGGGAAAGTTTATAGTAGTAGAGGCATATCAAGAAGCAAAAAAAAAAAAAATTAAAATAACCTAAGCTACCATGCAAAGGAAATGGAAAAGAAGAAAAACGAAGTCCAAATGCATCAGAACAAAGGAAACAACAATGATCATAGATGAAAAAAATAAAATTGAGGGAAAAAAACCAATAAAAACAGGTCAGTGAAAAAACAAAACAAACAAACAAACAAAACAAAACAAAACAAAAAAACAGGTCAGTGAAATAAAGATAATTAAAAAAAATATAAGCATAATAGAAAAACTTTAAGCCAGTATCATCAAGAAACAAGAAAAAGATCTCAAGCCAATAAAAATAAGAAATGAAAGAAAAATAGCAACCAATATGACAGAAATAGAAATTATAAGAGAATATTACAACAGTGATATGCCAACAAGTTGAACATCCTAGAAGAAATGGACAGATTCTTAGAAAAATGCAAACTTCTAAGACTGAATCAGGAAGAAATAGTTTAAGGAGATCAATCATTAAAAGTTAAATTGAATTTATAATTTCAAAAAATCCAAGCAAAACATTTTTTTTTTCCAATACCAGATAGCTTCACAGAGGAGTTGTACCAAACAAACAAAGAAGAGTTAATACTTATCATTCTCAAGCTATTTTTAAAAAATGAGAATGAAAATGTCACAAATTAATTCTATGAAGCCACTATTATCCTGATACAAAGATCAAATAAATATACCACAAAAAACAAGTATCACTGATGAATATAGATAGAAAAATGCTAAAGAAAATGTTAGAAATTGAATTTAACAATATGTGTGGATTCCCAAAATATTACACACTTTGATCAAGTGGGATTTATTACAACAATGCAAATACTTTGAATATTCACAAATCAATCAATGTGATACATCATATTAACAAATGGAAGGATTAAGTTGAAATGACCATTTTAATAAACACAGAAAAAGCACTTTGGAAAATTCAATGTCCATTCATCACAAAAAGTCTAGTCAACATTTATATAAATGGAATATATCTCATCATAATAAAGGCCATTTATGATACACAGTGATATTATACATAATGGTGAAAAACCAGAAAGCCTTTCCTCTAAAAACAAAAAGAATAAAAGGATACCCACTCTAGCTACTTCTACTTAATGAAGCATTGGAAGTCCTAGCCACAAGAATAAGACAAGAGGAAGATAACATCCATTCAAATTGAAAGGAAGAAATAAAATTCACTATTTGCAAGTGACACGGTACTCAACATAGAAAAATCCAAATGTCTCCATCAAAAAGCTATTGGAACTAACAAGTGAATTCAGTAAAGTTTTAGGATACAGATAAACATACAGAAATCTGTTTCTTTTCTATGTACTAATAATAAACTGTCAGAAATAAAAAGCAAAACCATTTCCATTGTATCAAACAATAATCAGCTCAGTTCAGTTGCTCAGTCGTGTCCAATTCTTTGTGACCCCATGGACTCCAGCACGCCAGGCCTCCCTGTCCATCACCAACTCCTGGAGCTTACTCAAACTCATGTCCATTGAGTCCGTGATGCCGTCCAACCATCTCATCCTCCGTCATCTCCTTTTCCTCCCACCTTCAATCTTTGCCACCATCAGGGTCTTTTCAGATGAGTCAGTTCTTCACACCAGGTGGCCAAAGGATTGGAGTTTCAGCTTCAACATCAATCCCTCCAATGAATATTCAGGACTGATCTCCTTTAGGATAGACTGGTTGGATCTCCTTGCAGTCCAAAGGACTCTCAAGAATCTTCTCCAACACCACAGTTCAAAAACATCAATTCTATGGCACTCAGCTTTCTTTATAGTCCAACTCTCACATCCGTACATAACTATTGGAAAAATATAAAAATAATACCTAGGAATAAATATAGCCAAGAAGGTGAAAGGCTTATATTGTTAAATCTATAAAACAGTTACAAATTAATTTGAAAATGGTACAAAAAATGGGAAATATCTGGTGCTTTTGGATTGGAAGAATGACTATTTTTAAACAGCCGTACTACAAAAAGCAATACACAAATTAAATGCCCTATCAAATTACCCACAATATTTTTCACAAAACTAGAACAAATAATCCTAAAATTTATAGGCACTGACTAAAGACCCCAAATCACCAAAGCAATATTGAGTAAAAAGAATAAAGAAGGGAGTATGGATCTCCCAGGCTTCAGACTGTATTACAAAATTTTAGAAATTCAAACAACATTGTGCTGGCACAAAAGTATACTTATAGATACATGGAGCAAAATCGAGCACTCCTAAATAAATCAATGCATGTATGGTCAGTTAATATATGACAAAGGAAGCAGGAATATATAATGAAGAAAAGAAAGTCTCAATAGGTGGTGCTACAAAAACTGGATAGCTACATGTAAAAAATGAGTTGAAAACATTCCCTCACACCATGTACAAAAATAAACTCAAAATGGATTAAAGACTTAAATATTAGACCTGAAAACATAAAACTCCTGGAAGAGTACATCAGTAGAAGACTCTTCAACATAATTCATAGCAATATTTTTGGATCATTTTCTTGAGACAAAAAGAATAAAAGCAAAATTAACCACTTGGGACCTAACCAAATTTTAATTTTTTTGTGCAGAAAAGGAAACCATTGGCAAAATGAAAAAAAAAAAAAAAAGAGAGATAATATTTGCAAATGATATGACCAAATATAAAAAGTACATACTGCTCAATATCAAAAAACAATCTTATTAAAACATGAAAAGAAGACATGAATAGACTTTTTTTTTTCCAAAGAAGATATACAGAGAGCCAAGAGGCACATGAAAAAATGCTCAATATGAATAATCATCAGAGAAATGTAAATCCATACTGCAATAAAGTATCACTTAACAACTATCAGAATGGCTATCATCAACACGTCTACAAATAATAAATAGTGGTGAGAATGTTGAAAAAAGGGAATCTCAGTACACTGTTTGTGGAAATGTAAATTGGTGCAGCCACTATGGAAAAGAGTATGGAGGTTCAACAAAAATCTAAGAAGAGTGGTACTATGCGATCCAACAGTTTGACTGTTGGGTATATATTTAGGGAAAAAAAAGTCACCAATCTGAAAAGATACATGCACTCTAATGTTCATAACATTATGTACAATAGTCAAGATATGAAAAATTTGTGTCCACCAATAGATGCATGAATAAAGAAGATGTGATATATATGAAATGGAGTACTACTCTATTATTAAAAAATGAAATTTTGTCATTTGCAACAATGTGGAAAGACCTAGAGAGTATTATTCTTAGTGAAAAAAGTGAGGCAGAAAAAGACAAATGTCTCATCTTATTATTCATATGTGGAATAGAAAAAATAAAACTGACTAATATATATAACAAAACAGAAAGGGACTCATCGATAAAGAGAATAAACTAATTGTTAACATCAGGGAAGGGGACTTGGGTATGAGACTAAGAGTTATAAACTACCATATATAAAATAAATAAACAACAAGGATATATTGTACAGCACAAGGAATATAGCCATTATTTTGTAATTACTTTAAATGGAATATAATATATAAAAACACTGAATCCTATGTAATACAACTGAAAAGAATATTTCAAATCAATTATTCCGTTCAGTTCAGTCGCTCAGTCGTGTCCGACTCTTTGCGACCCCAGGAATCGCAGCACGCCAGGCCTCCCTGTCCATCATCAACTCCCGGAGTTCACTCAAACTCATGTCCATGGACGGAGAAGGCAATGGCATCCCACTCCAGTACTCTTGCCTGGAAAATCCCAGGGACGGAGGAGCCTGGCGGGCTGCCGTCTATGGGGTCGCACAGAGTCGGACACGACTGAAGCGACTTAGCAGCAGCAGTAGCAGCATGTCCATCGAGTCGTTGATGCCATCCAGCCATCTCATCCTCTGTTGTCCCCTTCTCCTCCTGCCCCCAATCCCTCCCAGCATCACAGTCTTTTCCAATGAGTCAACTCTTCACATGAGGTGGCCAAAGTATTGGAGTTTCAGCTTCAGCATCAGTCCTTCAAAAGAACACCCAGGACTGATTTCCTTTAGGATGGACTAGTTGGATCTCCTTGCGTTCCAAGGGACTCTCAAAAGTTTTCTCCAACACCACAGTTAAAAAGCATCAATTCTTCAGCGCTCAGCTTTCTTTATTACACATCTCTCACATCCATACATGACTATTGGAAAAAGCCAACATTTTCACTCTCCTCTTTCATCAAGAGGCTCTTTAGTTCCTCTTCACTTTCTGCCATAAGGGTGGTGTCATCTGCATATCTGAGGTTATTGATATTTCTTCTGGCAGTCTTGATTCCAGCTTGTGCTTCCTCCAGCCCAGTGATTCTCATGATGTACTCAGCATATAAGTTAAATAAGCAGGGTGACAATATACAGCCTTCATGTACTCCTTTTCCTATTTGGAATCAGTCTGTTGTTCCATGTCCAGTTCTAACTGTTGCTTCCTGACCTGCATACAGATTTTTTAAGAGGCAGTTCAGGTGGTCTGGTATTCCCATCTCCTTCAGAATTTTCCACAGTTTATTGTGATCCACACAGTCAAAGGCTTTGGCATAGTCAATAAAGCAGAAATAGATGTTTTTCTGAAACTCTCTTGCTTTTTCAATGATCCCACAGATGTTGGCAATTTGATTTCTGGTTCCTCTGCCTTTTCTAAAACCAGCTTGAACAACTGGAAGTTCATGGTTCACGTATTGCTGAAGCCTGGCTTAGAGAAGTTTGAGCATTACTTTATTAGCATGTGAGATGAGTGCAATTGTGTGGCAGTTTGAGCATTCTTTGCCATTGCCTTTATTTGGATTTGGAATGAAAACTGACCTTTTCCAGTCCTTTGGCCACCGCTGAGTTTTCCAAATTTAGTGAAATATTGAGTGCAGCACCTTCACAGCATCATCTTTCAGGATTTGAAATAGCTCCACTGGAATTCCATCACCTCCACTAGCTTTGTTTGTAATGATGCTTCCTAAGGCCCACTTGACTTCACATTCCAGGATGTCTGTCTCTAGGTGAATGATAACACCATCGTGATTATCTGGGTCATGAAGATTTTTTTTTTTTTTTTTGTATAGTTCTTCTGTGTGTTCTTGCCGCCTCTTCTTAATATTTCTGCTTCTGTTAGGTCCATACAATTTCTGTCCTTTATTGAGCCCGTATTTGCATGAAATATTCCCTTGGTATCTTTAATTTTCTTGAAGACATCTCTAGTCTTCCCCATTCTATTGTTTTCTTTATTTCTTTGCATTGATTGCTGAGGAAAGCTTTCTTATCTGTCCTTGCTATTCTTTGATACTCTGCATTCAAATACGTCTATCTTTTCTTTTCTCCTTTGCTTTTCACAGCTATTTGTAAGGCTTCCTCAGACAGCCATTTTGCTTTTTTGCATTTCTTTTCTTGGGGATGGTTTTGACTCCTGTCTCCTGTACAATGTCATGAACTTCCGTCCATAGTTTTTCAGGCACTCTGTCTATTAGATCTAGTCCCTTAAATCTATTTATCACTTCCACTGAATATTCCTAAGGGATTTGATTTAGGTCATACCTGAATGGTGTAGTGGTTTTCCCTACTTTCTTCCATTTAAGTCAGAATTTGGCAATAAGGAGTTCATGATCTGAGCCACAGTCAGCTCCCAGTCTTGTTTTTGCTGACTGTATAGAGCTTCTCCATCTTTGGCTGTAAAGCATATAATCAATTTGATTTTGGTGTTGACCATCTGGTGATGTCCATGTGTAGAGTCTTCTCTTGTGTTGGAAGAGGTTGTTTGCTATTACCAGTGCGCTCTCTTGGCCAAATTCTATTAGCCATTGCCCTGCTTCTTTTCGTACTCCAAGGCTAAATTTGCCTGTTACTCCAGGTGTTTCCTTACTTCCTACTTTTTAATTCCAGTCCCCTGTAATGAAAGGACATATTTTTGGGGTGTTAGTTCTAGAAGGTCTTGTAGGTCTTCAATGAACAGTTCAACTTCAGCTTCTTCAGTGTTACTGGTTGAGGCATAGACTTGGATTACTGTGATATTGAATGGTTTGCCCTGGAAATGAACAGAGATCATTCTGTTGTTTTTGAGAAATGAAAGAAATGGAAGACATTACAAATAAATGAAAAGATACACTGTACCCATAAGATTTTAAGAATATTAAAATATCTATACTGCTCAAAGAAATATACAGATACAATCTAATCCTTGTAAGAATTCCAACGGCCTTTCCCCCCCCCACACAGAAAAATAATATATAACTTGAAAATTCATATGGAAGCAGAAAAGATTGAGACCAAAAATAATATTGAGGAAAGAAAAAAGCTGAAAGTATCATGCTTTTTAATCTTAAACTATATTTTAAAAGATATAGTAATCAAAATAGGATGGTCCTGGCACAAAATCAGATGCATATTCTGTTCAATGGAACAGAATAGAGTCCACAAGTAAATCCACACATATACTGTCAATTTACCTACAACAAAAGAGCCAAGAATATATCAGAAAACGATCTACGTTTCAACAAATGATGTTAGGAAAACTGGACAGCTATATGGAAAAAAAATCACAGTAGACCATTTTCTTGCACCACATACATACATGTAGACACACATAAATATACTCACACACACATAAACCTTGAAATTGATTAGATAAATAAATTTGAAACCTAAAACCTATACATACCAGGGCTTCCCTGGTCGCTCAGATGGTAAAGCGTCTGCCTGCAATGCGGGAGACCCAGGTTCGTGGGTCGTGAAGATCCCTTGGAGAAGGAAATGGCAGTCCACTCCAGCACTCTTGCCTGGAAAATCCCATGGACTGAGGAGCCTGATAGGCTACAGTCCATGGGGTCTCAAAGAGTCTGACACGACTGAGCGACTTCACTTTCATTTTCACTTTCTTTCAAAACCATACAATCTTCGAAGCAAACATAGGCAATGAGCACTTTGCGATCCATCTTAGCTATATATATAATCTGTCTCTTCAGGACAAGGGCTTCCCAGGTGGCCCAGTAGGTAAAGAATCTGCCTGTAATGCAGTTGTTGCAGCAGGTTCAATCCCTGGGTTAGGAAGGTCCCTGGAGGAAGGCATGGCTATCCACTCTAATATTATTGCTTGGAGAATCCTATGGACAGAGGAGCCTGGTGGGCTTCAGTCCATAGGGTTACAAAGAGTCAGACATGACTGAAGTAACTGATCACACACATCTCAGGACAACAAAAGCAAAAATTAAAAAAAATGTACTACATCAAACTATGAAACGTTTGCATAGCAAAGGAAACCATGAACAAAATAAAATTCATTCTACTGAGTGGGAGAAGTACATTTGTACATTATTTGTTCAATGAGGGGTTAATATCCAAAATATGGAAAAAAAAAAACAACTCATACAATTCAACATCAAAAACAAACAAACAAAAACAAAACAAAACAAAACCAAAAAACACCTAATTAAAGAGTGGGCAGAGGACATGAACAGACATATTTCCAAATGAGACATACAGATGGCTAACGGACACATGAAAATATTCTCAACATCACTAATCATCAGGTGAAAGCAAACCAAAACAGGAATGAGACATCATCCCACATCTGTAAAAACGGCTATTATCAAAAAGATAAGAAATAACAAATATGTTGACGTGATGAAGAAAAGGGAATCTGTTATTCCGAGTGTCAGTGAGTGCAGCCACTATGGGAAACAATCTGGAGATTCCTTAAAAAGTAAGAATAGAACTACCATATAATTTAGCAAGTCCACTTTTTTTTTTTCCCAAAGAAAGCAAAAACACTAAATCAGTAAGATATATACACTCCTATGTTCATAGCAGCATTATTTACAGTAACCAAGATATGGAAGCAACATAAGTGTCTAACAGATGATTAGAAAGTAATATGTGATTTATATATACAATGGAATATTTCTTAGCTGTAAAGGGAATGAAATGTTGCTATTTCAGATAACATGGATGGATCTAAGAGTATTATGCTAAATGATATAAAGCAAACAGAGAAAGATAAACAATGTCTGTTATCACTTATATGTGAAAACTGAAAAACAAGAGCAAGTGTACAAACGTGACAAAACATAAAAAGACTCATAGATACAGAGAAAAATAGACCATTGCAATGGGGTGGTGGCAGCTGGGTACGGGAAATAGGTGAAGGGGATTAAGAGGTACAGATTTCCAGTTATAAAATAAATAAGTAATGGGGACATAATGTACAGCACAGGGGATATAGTAAATAATATTTTAATAACTTAGGTGGCATGGTAACTATACTGTGGTGATGATTTCATAATATAAAAAATATAGAATTATGTGGTATGCCTGATACTAATATAACATCACATTTCCACTAAATTTAAAAACAGAACAAATAAACTCACATTTCTCCAGTTTCCAAGTCTCTATTCTTTTTTACTACACCTTATGCCTGTTGGGATCTAGATTGGAAAATGAACAAGACTTTCAGAATAAGGAATATATATATATATATAAAATATAAAATAAATAAATTATAATTTACTATTTAATTATATTGAATTATAAATATATATTATATAAAATAAATAAATTATATAATAATTATATATTATAATATATAATTAATTAATTATTTAAATAAATAAATTATTAATTATTTAAATTAAATCAATTAATATATAATTATGTATAATATTATATTATATATAAAATTTATTTATTTATATTTTTTGGTTGAAGAAGACTTTTTATTTCTTTTAAATTTTAATTGGAGGCTAATTACTATACAATATTGTGATGGGTTTTGCCATAGATTCACATGAATCAGCCATGGGTGTACATGTGTTCCCCATCCTGAACCTCCCTCCCACCTCCCTCCCCATCCCATCCCTCAGGGTCATTCTAGTGCACCAGCACTGAGCACCCTGTCTCATGCATCGAACCTGGACTGGCGATCTATTTCATATATGATAATATATATGTTTCAATGCTATTCTCTCAAATCATCCCACCCTCGCCTTCTCCCACAGAGTCCAAAAGTCTGTTCTTTACATCTGTGTCTCTTTTGCTGTCTCTCATATGAGGTCATCGTTACCATCTTTCTAAATTCCATACATATGTGTTAATATACTGTATTGATGTTTTTCTTTCTGACTTATTTTGCTCTGTATAACAGGCTCCAGTTTCATCCACCTCATTAGAACTGATTCAAATGCATTCTTTTTAATAGCTAAGTGGTATTCCATTGTGTATATATACCACAGCTTTCTTATCCGTTCATCTGCTGATGGACATCTAGGTTGCTTCCATGTCCTGGCTACTGTAAACAGTGCTGTGATAAACATTGGGGTACACGTGTCTCTTTCAATTCTGCTTTCCTCGGTGTGTATGTCCAGCAGGTGGATTGCTGGGTCGTATGGCAGTTCTATTTCTAGTTTTGTAAGGAATCTCCACACTCTTCTCCATAGTGGCTGTACTAGTTTGCATTCCCACCAACAGTGTAAGAAGGTACCTTTCTCTCTACACCCTCTCCAGCATTTATTGTTTGTAGACTTTTTGATAGCAGCCATTCTGACCAGCATGAGATGGTACCTCAATGTGGTTTTGATTTGCATTTCTCTGATCATCGGTGATGTTAAGCATCTTTCCATGTGTTTGTTAGCCATCTGTATGCCTTCTTTGGAGACATGTCTGTTCAGTTCTTTGGCCCATTTTTTGATTGGGTCACTTATTTTTCTGAAATTGAGCTGCAGGAGTTGCTTGTATATTTTTGCAATTAATTCTTTGTCAGTTGCTTAATTTGCTATTATTTTCTCCCATTCTGAAGGTTTTCTTTTCACCTTGCTTATAATTTCCTTCATTGTGCAAAAGCTTTTAAGTTTAATTAGGCCCTATTTGTTTATTTTTGCTTTTATTTCCCTTACTCTGGGAGGTGGGTCATAGAGATCCTGCTATGATTTACATCAGAGAGTGTTTTGCCTATGTTTTCCTCTAGGAGTTTTATAGTTTCTGGCATTACATTTATATCTTTAATCCATTTTGAGTTTATTTTTGTGTATGGTGTTAGAAAGTGTTCTAGTTTCATTCTTTTACAAGTGGTTGACCAGTTTTTCCATCACCACTTGTTAAAGAGATGGTTTTTTCTCTATTGTATATTCTTGACTCCTTTGTTGAAGATAACGTGTCCATAAGTACATGGATTTATCTCTGGGTTTTCTATTTTGTTCCATTGATCTGTTTTTCTGTCTTTGTGCCAGTACCATACTGTCTTGATGACTGTAGCTGTGTAGTAGAGTCTGAAGTCAGGCAGGTTGATTCCTCCAATTCCATTCTTCTTTCTCAAGATTGCTTTGGTTATTTGAGGTTTTTTGTATTTCCATACAAATTGTGAAGTTAGTTGTTCTAGTTTTCTGAAAAATACTGTTGGTAGCTTTATAATGATTGCATTGAATCTATAGATTTCTTTGGGTAGTATACTCATTTTCACTATATTGATTCTTTGGATCCATCATCATGGTATATTTCTCCATCTATTTGTGTCCTCTTTGATTTCTTTCACCAGTGTTTTATAGTTTTCTATATATAGGTCTTTTGTTTCTTTAGGTATATATATGCCTAAGTATTATATTCTTTTCTTTGCAATTGTGAATGGAATTGTTTCCTTAATTTCTCTTTCTGTTTTCTCATTGTTAGTGTATAGGAATACAAGGTATTTGTGTGTTAATTTTATATCCTGCAACTTTACTGTATTCATTGATTAGCTCTAGTCATTTTCTGATGGAGTCTTTAGGGTTTTCTATGTAGAGGATCATATCATCTGCAAACAGTGAGAGTTTTACTTCTTTTACAATCTTGATTCCTTTTATTTCTTTTTCTTCTATGATTGATGTGGCTAAAACTTCCAAAACAATATTGAATAGTAGTGGTGAGAGTGGGCACCCTTGTCTTGTGCCTGACTTTAGGGTAAATGCTTTCAATTTTTCACCATTGAGGATAATGTTTGCTGTGGGTTTATCACAAATGGCTTTTATAATGTTGTATGTTCCTAGAAGAAGGAACATGATTTATAGAAGTTTAGTTACACAGATGAATGGGAGAATAAAGAATAAAATTAGGGAATAGTGAAGCAACCAAGAGATTTAGAAAAACTGGGAAGTTGCTAGCCTGGAGGCTGGGTGACATGGGGATAAAATGGCATTGTGTGTGTGCAGGTGAAGTCGCTTCAGTTGTATCTGACTCTTTATGATCTTACGGATTATAGCTCACCAGAGCTCTGTCCATGGGATTCCCCAGGCAAGAATACTGGAGTGGTTTGCCATGCCCTCCTCCAAAGGATCTTCCTGACCCAGGGATCGAAAACATATCTCTTAAAGTCTCCTGCTTTGGCAGGTGGATTCTTTGCCACTAGTGCCAAAGTAAGAAGCTGGGCTGTCAGGCAGAGGAACTCTACCACAGGTGAATTGCCCAAGGGAGAGCTTGGGCTAGGAAGGGAGGGGACCTTGCCAGATTGCACAGAAAACAGGGAAACCTTCTTTGCTCTCAAGCCAGTCTTTGAATGTTGCTTCCCATTGCTCTAACCTATTAACAGCTAAGAGAGCCTGAAAAAGCAGTGCATAGGAACAATGGGGATGAGTCTGAGGCTAGAGCAAGCATCCGCTCTCTCTACCTGAAGTGAAAAGGACTATGGAATAAAATAGTATTTATTTGGGGGCTATAAAAATGGCAGAAATATTAAGCAAGTTCAAAAAAAGGAGAGATTAATGATGAGTGCAGCATCAAAGGAAAGACTTCTCAGTAAAGGTAAAGTGATTTATAAAGAGAGGTAGAATTTCTGAAAGTAAAGAAAGAGTGTAAGCATTGCTGATATAAGGAACTAGTTCAGTACTTTCCTGCAGGTAAAGAATACTGTTCATTCTTTTAAAAAGTCTTTCTACCCAGCAATATCTATAACATATATTACAACATAAAGAGCAAGAAAAAATATATACATGCTATCCAGACTCATGGGATAATACACCATTAAATACAACTTTTACAAATATTTTATGGATCAAAAATGTACTTGCATATATGCATATGTGTGTGTATATAATAAAATTTACTATTATAATTTTGCATGTGCAATTCAATGGCATTAATTGCATTGAAAGTGTTCTCCAACCATCACCACTGTTTGTTCCTAAAACTTTTTCATCATCCCAAACAGAAGCTCTGTAGCCATAACTCTTCATTCCCTACTTTCCATAAGCCCTAGTAATTAATTTACATTAAAATGCATCAAAACCAAGATGGATTAATAAATTAGAGGAATGTCAATAAACAGAAGGACGTATGATAATAAAATGTTGAGATGAATAAATGTGTATCATAAGATGTTAATAGAAGATGTAGGTGGTGGATTAAAAAAATCAATAAATAAAAAGACCAAGTAAATGATAGAATATGGGTTTAGTATATGTGGCTGATGTTAACTCTTCACTATTTCCTATGTCAGAAATAGTCTTTGTAAGTGTTTTGAGAGTAAGGGCTGTGTCTTATAATTGTTCTCTGTATGCTTCAGGGCACTTATCAGAGCAAACTGCAAATGGCTGGTACTGGATTTTTTACATTCTCAGAAGGAAGAATGTAAGGAAGAACATTGGAGTTTGTCTGAGTAATAGTCCTGGCAAGCTATTCTTGCATGCATGCCAATTCTGTAGCTTCTATTTCCTAAATTTTTGCTCCTTTTCTCTAACTTTCCCATAGATTCAAAGAATGCATCAGCAGATTTCAATATATTTCTGTTTTACCTAAGTTAATGACAGCTCCTGCATGTTAAAAAATGTCCTGTTGTACAGAATGAAGTAAGTCAGAAAGAGAAAAACAAATATTATATATTAATGCATATATGTGGAATCTAGGAAAATGATACTGATGAAGCTATTTGCAAGGAAGGAATGAAAATGGGGATGTAGAAGACAGACCTGTGGACACAGCAGGGCAAGGAGAGGGTGGGACAAATTGAGAAAGTAGCATTGACATATATATATTATCATGTGTGAGATACATAGCTAGTTGGAAGCTGCTATGTAACATAGGGAACCTAGTCTGCGATGACCTGGAGGGGTGAGATGAAGAGAGGGGAAGGGTGCTAAATATATACATATATATATATATATATATATATATATATATTTGTATAATTGTGACTGGCTTGCATTGTTACATAGAGGAAACCAACATATATTGTAAAGCAATTTTCCTCCAATTAATAAATAAAAGAATAATTAAAAAATAATAATTTTAAAAAATTACAAAAAAGTGTGACTCAATTGAAGTTACATTTATGTTTATATGAGATGTTTTGTTGTCTATTTCTTTCCTAAAGAACTTGATTTATCATCCCTGTAATGTTTTCTAGTAGAGAAACACCTAAAATATGCAATTTTAAAGAATAAAATGAGATTTAGAACACTAATGGTTTATCCTTATGTAATGGAGTCTGCACAAGTGGAGGTCTAGTTGATTAAGTTAGAAAAATATTTGTTTCTCTTATGTTCTTCACACAATGTAAGTCTTCCTACCATCAATAAATTATAATTGGTTTTATCAGTTTATCAGATTCAGAGTGTAGGACTTATTTTCATATCATTGAACAAAGAATTCAGTAGGCAAATTCTGTAAATAATAACAATGGTTATGCAAATAAGTCCTTTTGCTCAGCAAAGAAATTTTTTCTATTTTCTAAATATTCCCTTTGGGGTACAGTAATGTTTATTTGTAAATTTCATTAATATTTGTACCCTTGAGTTATTGCTATGATATACAAAAATCACAATACATTTCCTTTCATTGATAAGAACAACATCATCAAAAACCATGTAATTAAACTTTTTCCATTAATAACTTAAAATATATCTTTCTTGAATGTTCCTTCTTAGAAAGTAAAAAGAATGAGATTGAATATAGCATTAATATATTCACAGGATGGGTAGAAATAAGCTGAATGAAATGTATTGCACAAATAACATGCTACACTGTGTGCTGAGGATTTTGCCTATTATTTAATCCTCAGAGCAGTTCTAAACAAAGGTAGAAAGTCTTTGGAAGACACACATGTTAGATCAGTCTTTCTTTGAGTCAGTCATTTATAGGTAATTTCATAAAAATGTATTTTGGTTATTGTTTTTTCTAATTTCAATGTGTTAAGCATACAAGGCCAAATAATGCCATGATTTTTGGATTATTTGTAGTTTTTATGCACTATAAAAAAATGTGCCCACTTTATTAAAATAAGCAGTACAAGCCAAACTATTCTGACAGTTGAGTTTTCCCTTAATGAATTAAGTACTTCAGATAAGAAGCATTTGACTGTAAGCAACAGTAAACCATAATTTAGAATTGGCTTTTAATTCAAAAGGTGGTGCTACTTTCTCATTCTTCTGTTCAAAACAGATGATAGGATGGTTGCAACAGTTTCCAAGTGGGTCATCTGGTCATTAACAGGAAAAAGAACTATCCTTTGATATCTTTACAGGGACGAGAGTTGCTTTCCCATAGGTTTGACAGGTCTCTCCTCTGATTTCAGAGGTCCCTCATTAGTATTCATATACTATGTTTTGATTCAACACTGCATATCCAAAACTTTCAGATTCTTCCAGTAGATGTTAGATAATTTTGTAGGCAATAGAATCATTATAACTAGCTTGAGTCAGAGTTTACCCAGAGAACAGAACAGGGATCATCCTTTCATAAATAACATGGGGGTGGGGGAGACATCTTAAGAAAACTAGTCTCTACCAGGAAAGTAGACGTGGAATGGTAATCAATAGTCTGCTATATTTGGTTTCAGCATTAAAGAGTAAATTAAAATTGCACCCAAATTATATCCAATTCATGATTATTTATGCAATACCCATCAAACATCATTCTGGACCTTTCTTCATTTTAATTTCCACAAAATCATTTTTACAAAACATTTTATTGGAGTACAGTGTAAACTAATGACTGTGAGTGGGTAGATTGTACCTTCAACAGATCTGTCTGAATTCTTGCTGCATTTAAGCTTTATTCAATAACAATCTTATGTAAGATTGTTACATAATGATGTATGGATTACATACATCATTATGATGTATGTAATCATCATATGGTGGATTACGGTGTAATCATCATATGGTGGATTAAGATGTAACCATTTTATGATGGATTCACCCTACTATATTCAGTAGCTCACAATAGGGTAGAAAAGAACCCAACTAATCATAATTTTAGAATATTTAGAATATTGGTCTTCAGTTGCTAAGTCATGTCCAGCTCTTTGTAACCTAATGGACTGCAGCATGCCAGGCTCCCCTGTCCTTCACTGTCTCCGGGATTTTGTTCAAATTCATATCCATTGAGTCAGTGATGCTAACTAATCACTAATTCTCCACTGCCCCCTTCCCCTGTTACCTTCAATCTTTTCAAGCATCAGGGTATTTTCCAATGAGTTGGCTCTTCATATCAGGTGGCCAAATTGTTGGAGCTTCAGCATCAGTCCTTAAAATAAAAATTCAGGGTTGATTTCTTTTAGGATTGACTGGATTGATATCCTTGTGTTCCAAGGGACTCTTGAGAGTCTTCCTCAGCACTACAGTTCAAAAGCATCAGTTCTTCAGTGCTCAGCCTTGTATATGGTCCAACTCTTATGTCTGTACATGACTACTGGAAAAACCATAGCTTTGACTATATGGACTTTTGTTCCAAAGTGATGTCTCTGCTTATTAATACACTGTCTAGGTTTGTCATAGCTTTCCTTCCAAGGAACAGACATTGTTTAATTTCATAGCTGCAATCACTATCCACAGTGTTTTTGGAGCCCAAGTAAACAAAATCCATCACTGCTTCCATGTTTTCCCATTTCTATTTGCCACGAAGTGGTGACACTAGATGCTGTGATCTTAACTTTTTCAGTGTTGAGTTTAAGCCAGCTTTTTCACCTTCACCACGAGGTTCTTTAGTTGCTCTTTACTTTCTGCCATTAGAGTGGTATCATATACATATCTGAGGTTGTTGATATTTCTTCCAGAAATCTTGATTCCAGCTTGTGATTCATCCAACGTGAAATTTCACATAATATACTCTTCATATAAATTAAAAATCAGGGTGAGGCTATACGGCCTTGTAGTACTCCTTTCCCAATCTGGAACCAGTCTATTTTTCCATATCCTGTTGCAAATGTTGCTTTTTGACTTGCATAGGATTCCTCAGGAGACCGCTAAGGTGCTCTGGTACTCTCATCTCTTTACTAATTTTTCACACCTTGCTGTGATCCACACAGTCAAAGGCTTTAGCATAATTAATGAAGCAGAAGTAGAGGTTTTCCTGGAATTCCCTTGCTTTCTTTTTTTTTTTTTTTTTTTTTTTTTTTATTTTTTTTTATTTTTTTTTTAAATTTTATTTTATTTTTAAACTTTACATAACTGTATTAGATTTGCCAAATATCAAAATGAATCCGCCACAGGTATACATGTGTTCCCCATCCTGAACCCTCCTCCCTCCTCCCTCCCCATTCCATCTCTCTGGGTTGTCCCAGTGCACCAGCCCCAAGCATCCAGTATCGTGCATCGAACCTGGACTGGCAACTCATTACATACATGATATTTACATGTTTCAATGCCATTCTCCCAAATCTTCCCACCCTCTCCCTCTCCCACAGAGTCCATAAGACTGTTCAATACATCACTGTCTCTTTTGCTGTCTCGTACACAGGGTTATTGTTACCATCTTTCTAAATTCCATATATATGCGTTAGTATACTGTATTGGTGTTTTTCTTTCTGGCTTACTTCACTCTGTATAATAGGCTCCAGTTTCATCCACCTCATTAGAACTGATTCAAATGTATTCTTTTTAATGGCTGAATAATACTCCATTGTGTATATGTACCACAGCTTTCTTATCCATTCATCTGCTGATGGACATCTAGGTTGCTTCCATGTCCTGGCTATTATAAACAGTGCTGCGATGAACATTGGGGTACTCGTGTCTCTTTCCCTTCTGGTTTTCTCAGTGTGTATGCCCAGCAGTGGGATTGCTGGATCATAAGGCATGTCTATTTCCAGTTTTTTAAGGAATCTCCACACTGTTCTCCATAGTGGCTGCACTAGTTTGCATTCCCACCAACAGTGTAAGAGGGTTCCCTTTTCTCCACACCCTCTCCAGCATTTATTACTTGTAGACTTTTGGATTGCAGCCATTCTGACTGGCGTGAAATGGTACCTCATAGTGGTTTTGATTTGCATTTCTCTGATAATGAGTGATGTTGAGCATCTTTTCATGTGTTTGTTAGCCATCTTTATGTCTTCTTTGGAGAAATGTCTATTTAGTTCTTTGGCCCATTTTTTGATTGGGTCATTTATTTTTCTGGAGTTGAGCTGTAGGAGTTGCTTGTATATTCTCGAGATTAGTTGTTTGTCAGTTGCTTCATTTGCTATTGTCTTCTCCCATTCTGAAGGCTGTCTTTTCACCTTGCTAATAGTTTCCTTTGATGTGCAGAAGCTTTTAAGGTTAATTAGGTCCCATTTGTTTATTTTTGCTTTTATTTCCAATATTCTGGGAGGTGGGTCATAGAGGATCCTGCTGTGATGTATGTCAGAGAGTGTTTTGCCTATGTTCTCCTCTAGGAGTTTTATAGTTTCTGGTCTTACGTTTAGATCTTTAATCCATTTTGAGTTTATTTTTGTGTATGGTGTTAGAAAGTGTTCTAGTTTCATTCTTTTACAAGTGGTTGACCAGAGTTCCCAGCACCACTTGTTAAAGAGATTGTCTTTAATCCATTGTATATTCTTGCCTCCTTTGTCGAAGATAAGGTGTCCATATGTGCGTGGATTTATCTCTGGGCTTTCTATTTTGTTCCATTGATCTATATTTCTGTCTTTGTGCCAGTACCATACTGTCTTGATAACTGTGGCTTTGTAGTAGAGCCTGAAGTCAGGTAGGTTGATTCCTCCAGTTCCATTCTTCTTTCTCAAGATCGCTTTGGCTATTCGAGGTTTTTTGTTTTTCCGTACAAATTGTGAAATTATTTGTTCTAGCTCTGTGAAGAATGCTGTTGGTAGCTTGATAGGGATTGCATTGAATCTATAGATTGCTTTGGGTAGTATACTCATTTTCACTACATTGATTCTTCCAATCCATGAACATGGTATATTTCTCCATCTGTTAGTGTCCTCTTTGATTTCTTTCACCAGTGTTTTATAGTTTTCTATATATAGGTCTTTAGATTCTTTAGGTAGATATATTCCTAAGTATTTTATTCTTTCCGTTGCAATGGTGAATGGAATTGTTTCCTTAATTTCTCTTTCTGTTTTCTCATTATTAGTGTATAGGAATGCAAGGGATTTCTGGGTGTTGATTTTATATCCTGCAACTTTACTATAGTCATTGATTAGTTCTAGTAATTTTCTGGTGGAGTCTTTAGGGTTTTCTATGTAGAGGATCATGTCATCTGCAAACAGTGAGAGCTTTACTTCTTCTTTTCCAATTTGGATTCCTTTTATTTCTTTTTCTGCTCTGATTGCTGTGGCCAAAACTTCCAAAACTATGTTGAATAGTAATGGTGAAAGTGGGCACCCTTGTCTTGTTCCTGACTTTAGAGGAAATGCTTTCAATTTTTCACCATTGAGGATAATGTTTGCTGTGGGTTTGTCATATATAGCTTTGATTATGTTGAGGTAGGTTCCTTCTATTCCTGCTTTCTGGAGAGTTTTGATCATAAATGGATGTTGAATTTTGTCAAAGGCTTTCTCTGCATCTATTGAGATAATCATATGGTTTTTATTTTTCAATTTGTTAATGTGGTGTATTACATTGATTGATTTGCGGATATTGAAGAATCCTTGCATCCCTGGGATAAAGCCCACTTGGTCATGGTGTATGATCTTTTTAATGTGTTGTTGGATTCTGATTGCTAGAATTTTGTTAAGGATTTTTGCATCTATGTTCATCAGTGATATTGGCCTGTAGTTTTCTTTTTTTGTGGGATCTTTGTCAGGTTTTGGTATTAGGGTGATGGTGGCCTCATAGAATGAGTTTGGAAGTTTACCATCCTCTGCAATTTTCTGGAAGAGTTTGAGCAGGATAGGTGTTAGCTCTTCTCTAAATTTTTGGTAGAATTCAGCTGTGAAGCCGTCTGGACCTGGGCTTTTGTTTGCTGGAAGATTTTTGATTACAGTTTCAATTTCCGTGCTTGTGATGGGTCTGTTAAGATTTTCTATTTCTTCCTGATCGAGTTTTGGAAAGTTGTACTTTTCTAAGAATTTGTCCATTTCTTCCACGTTGTCCATTTTATTGGCATATAATTGTTGATAGTAGTCTCTTATGATCCTTTGTATTTCTGTGTTGTCTGTTGTGATTTCTCCATTTTCATTTCTAATTTTATTGATTTGATTTTTCTCCCTTTGTTTCTTGATGAGTCTGGCTAATGGTTTGTCAATTTTATTTATCCTTTCAAAGAACCAGCTTTTGGTTTTGTTGATTTTTGCTATGGTCTCTTTTGTTTCTTTTGCATTTATTTCTGCTCTAATTTTTAAGATTTCTTTCCTTCTACTAACCCTGGGGTTCTTCATTTCTTCCTTTTCTAGTTGCTTTAGGTGTAGAGTTAGGTTGTTTATTTGACTTTTTTCTTGTTTCTTGAGGTGTGCCTGTATTGCTATGAACTTTCCCCTTAGGACTGCTTTTACCGTGTCCCACAGGTTTTGGGTTGTTGTGTTTTCATTTTCATTCGTTTCTATGCAAATTTTGATTTCTTTTTTGATTTCTTCTGTGATTTGTTGGTTATTCAGCAGCGTGTTGTTCAGCCTCCATATGTTGGATTTTTTAATAGTTTTTCTCCTGTAATTGAGATCTAATCTTACTGCATTGTGGTCAGAAAAGATGCTTGGAATGATTTCTATTTTTTTGAATTTACCAAGGCTAGCTTTATGGCCCAGGATGTGATCTATCCTGGAGAAGGTTCCATGTGCGCTTGAGAAAAAGGTGAAATTCATTGTTTTGGGATGAAATGTCCTATAGATATCAATTAGGTCTAACTGGTCTATTGTATCGTTTAAAGTTTGTGTTTCCTTGTTAATTTTCTGTTTAGTTGATCTATCCATAGGTGTGAGTGGGGTATTAAAGTCTCCCACTATTATTGTGTTATTGTTAATTTCTTCTTTCATACTTGTTAGCATTTGTCTTACATACTGCGGTGCTCCCGTGTTGGGTGCATATATATTTATAATTGTTATATCTTCTTCTTGGATTGATCCTTTGATCATTATGTAGTGACCATCTTTGTCTCTTTTCACAGTCTTTGTTTTAAAGTCTATTTTATCTGATATGAGTATTGCTACTCCTGCTTTCTTTTGGTCCCTATTCGCATGGAAAATCTTTTTCCAGCCCTTCACTTTCAGTCTGTATGTGTCCCCTGTTTTGAGGTGGGTCTCTTGTAGACAACATATGCAGGGGTCTTGTTTTTGTATCCATTCAGCCAGTCTTTGTCTTTTGGTTGGGGCATTCAACCCATTTACGTTTAAGGTAATTACTGATAAGTATGACCCCGTTGCCATTTACTTTATTGTTTTGGGTTCGAATTTATACACAATTTTTGTGTTTCCTGTCTAGAGAATATCCTTTAGTATTTGTTGGAGAGCTGGTTTGGTGGTGCAGAATTCTCTCAGCTTTTGCTTGTCTGAAAAGCTTTTGATTTCTCCTTCATACTTGAATGAGATCCTTGCTGGGTACAATAATCTGGGCTGTAGATTATTTTCTTTCATCATTTTAAGTATGTCTTGCCATTCCCTCCTGGCTTGAAGAGTTTCTATTGAAAGATCAGCTGTTATCCTTATGGGAATTCCCTTGTGTGTTATTTGTTGTTTTTCCCTTGCTGCTTTTAATATTTGTTCTTTGTGTTTGATCTTTGTTAATTTGATTACTATGTGTCTTGGGGTGTTTCGCCTTGGGTTTATCCTATTTGGGACTCTCTGGGTTTCTTGGACTTGGGTGATTATTTCCTTCCCCATTTTAGGGAAGTTTTCAACTATTATCTCCTCAAGTATTTTCTCATGGTCTTTCTTTTTGTCTTCTTCTTCTGGGACCCCTATGATTCGAATGTTGTAGCGTTTAATATTGTCCTGGAGGTCTCTGAGATTGTCCTCATTTCTTTTAATTCGTTTTTCTTTTATCCTCTCTGATTCATTTATTTCTACCATTCTATCTTCTAATTCACTAATCCTATCTTCTGCCTCTGTTATTCTACTATTTGTTGCCTCCAGAGTGTTTTTAATTTCACTTATTGCATTATTCATTATATATTGACTCTTTTTTATTTCTTCTAAGTCCTTGTTAAACCTTTCTTGCATCTTCTCAATCCTTGCCTCCAGGCTATTTATCTGTGATTCCATTTTAATTTCAAGATTTTGGATCAATTTCACTATCATTATTCGGAATTCTTTATCAGGTAGATTCCCTATCTCTTCCTCTTTGGTTTGGTTTGGTGGGCATTTATCCTGTTCCTTTATCTGCTGGCTATTCCTCTGTCTCTTCATCTTGTTTAAATTGCTGAGTTTGGGGTGTCTTTTCTGTATTCTGGCAGTTTGTGGAGTTCTCTTTATTGTGGCGTTTCCTCGCTGTGTGTGGGTTTGTACAGGTGGCTTGTCAAGGTTTCCTGGTTAGGGAAGCTTGTGTCGATGTTCTGGTGGATGGAGCTGTATTTCTTCTCTCTGGAGTGTAATGAAATGTCCAGTAATGAGTTATGAGATGTCTTTGGTTTTGGGGTGACTTTGGGCAGCCTGTATCTTGAAGCTCAGGGCTGTGTTCCTTTGTTGCTGGAGAATTTGCTTGTTATGTCTTTCCCTGGAACTTGTTGGCCCTTGTGTGGTGCTTGGTTTCAGTGTCGGTATGGAGGCGTTTGATGAGCTCCTGTCAATTAATGTTCCTTGGAGTCAGGAGTTCCCTGGAGTCAGGGATTGGACTTAAGCCTCCTACTTCCAGTTATGGGTCTTAATTTTACAGTAGTTTCAAAACTTCTCCTTCTATACAGCACCACTGATAAAACATCTACGTTAAAGATGAAAAGTTTCTCTACTGTGAGGGTCACTCAGAGAGGTTCACAGCGTTACATGGAGAAGAGAAGAGGGAGGAGGGAGTTAGAGGTGACCCAAATGAGATGAGGTGGAATCAATAGTGGAGAGAGTGGGCTAGCCAGTAGTCACTTCCTTATGTGCACTCCACAACTGGACCACTCAGAGATGTTCACGGAGTTATACAGGGAAGAGAAGAAGGAGGCAGGAGACAGAGGTGGTCAGAAGGATAAAAGGGGGAAATGAAAAGGCGGGAGACAGATCCAGCCAGTAATCAGTTCCTTAAGTGTTCTCCACCGTCTGGAACACACAGAAATTCACAGAGTTGGGTAGAGTAGAGAGGGGTTAGGGAGGAGATACAGGTGACCTGGTGGAGAAAATGGAGAGTCCAAAGGGAGAGAGAGCAGTCAAGCCAGTAATCTCGTACACTAGTGAAAAATGGGTCCTGAAGATTGGGTTCTTAAAGGTACAAAATTGGTAACAAATACATAAAAACAAAAATTAGAAATTATAGTAGAGTTTGGAATTTCAAAAATGCGATGTTAATGAAAAGGAGAAGGAAAAGAAAGAGAGAAAAAACGAACAAAGAAAAACAAACAAGGTCGTGAAAGTAATAAAGAAACTACAGGTACAAAATTGATAACTAATACCAAACAGCAAAAATTAAAAATCCAGAGTAGAGTTTGGAATTTCAGAAATACAACGTTAAAAAAAAAAAAAAAAAAAAAAAGAAGAAGAAGAAAAATAAAGAGAGAAACCAAACAAACCAACAAAAACAATGTCGCAAAAATTATAAAGAAAATACAGGTACAAAATTGATATCAAATACCAAAAAGCATAAATTAAAAATCTTGAGTAGAGTTTGGAATTGCAGATATACGATGTTATATAAAAGAAGAAGAGAAAGAAACAGAGGAAAAAAAAAAAAAGTCACAGCAATTATGAAAAAAACTATAGGTACAAAATTGATAACATATATCAAAAGGCTAAAATTAAAAATCTAGAGTAGAGTTTGGAATTTCAAAAATGCAATGTTAAAGAAAAGAAGAAAAAGAAAAAAAAAAGAAAAAAAAAAGAAAAACAAAAAAAAACCACGGTCAAAAAATTATAAAATATATATATGAAGTTTGCTGAAGAAGAAAAAAAAAAAAATAGGGTCTTTTTTTTTTTTTTTTTGCAAAGTAATAGTTATAAAAGTGAAAATTAAAGGACAATAGAGGACTTAAAAAAATTTTTTTTTAATTAAAAAAAAAGAAAGAAAGAAAGATTGATCGTAAAAATAGTAGAAATATATCTAGGTCTTTCTCTGGTTTTGTTGTGAGTATTGTGGGTTCAGTTCATTTTTGGCAGTTCCTTAGTCCGACTTATATTTCTCAAGATCCATAGGCCCCTTCCTATGTAATCCGTAGTAACCACAGGGTTTTAATCTATGGCCTGTAGCTTCCAAGGCGTTTCCCTCTGTTAGAGCTTCTTCTGTTTGCTGGTCTCTTCAGTGTCTGGTTCCCGCCCTGACACAAAGGGGACGGTGGAGGACCCTATTTTTTTTTTTTTTTTTTTAATTTAGGCTCACTTGTTCAGCCGCGCTGTGGGGAGGGAGGGAGGGATGCTGCAAACAGATAACACTGGCGTGCGCTCGAAGTGCCTCGGCCACACTGGGTCTGCCCCCGCTCACGGCGCGTGTAACCTCCCTGCCCACACTGCTTGGGCTCTAGGTTGTTCCGCCGGGAACAATCAGAGGCCGGCCCTGGACTGAGCTCCCAGGTCCAAGCCGCTCAGGTTCAGGCACTCGGGTAGTCCTCAGAGGCGCAGGCTCGGTTGGGCCTGCGTTTTGTGTTCTTCCCAGGTCGAGCAGCTCAGGCGATGAGGTGCTTGGCGGGCGCCAATGCTGCGACTTATCGCCTCCCCGCCACTCGGTTATCTGGGTGTAAAACCGGCGCACCTTCTCAGGCAAATGTTGACCGTCCAGACCCCCAAGAAGTTTTAGTTAGCAAAGAAGCCTGCTTACAGTTTTATAGATAGTGTCTCTCTGGGGCTGCGATTGCCCCCTTCCGGCTCTGGTTGCCTGTCACCGGAGGGGGAGGTCTGCAGCCGGCTATCTCTGTTCAGTCCTTTGTTCTGTGCGCGGGCCTGGCGGTGTCTTAGGTTAGGGCTGGCTTTTCGCGTGGTAGATATCCCACAGTCTGGTTTGCTAGCCCAAATTATTTCGCTCAGATAGCGCTCAGGACATTCGGCCCGATTCTTACTCTAAGGGACACAGCCCGCGCCGCACTTCCCTGCCCAGCCCCCGCTTGCTAATGCCGTGTGCAGGCGTCTGCGCTGCTTCTCCGCTGGGGGAGTTCCCGTAGGGCTCACAATCCGCGATTTTTAATTGTTTATTTTTTTTTTTTTCCCCCTCCCTTTTATGTTGCCCTCTGTGCTTCCAAAGCTCGGCACAGATTCGGCAGTGAGAGGGTTTCCTGGTGTTTGGAAACTTCTCTCTTTTTAAGACTCCCTTCCCGGGACGGAACTCCGTCCCTCCCTCTTTTGTCTCTTTTTTTGTCTTTTATATTTTTTCCTACCTCCTTTCGAAGAGTTGGGCTGCTTTTCTGGGTGCCTGATGTCCTCTGCCGGCATTCGGAAGTTGTTTTGTGGAATTTACTCGATGTTTAAATGCTCTTTTGATGAATTTGTGGGGGAGAAAGTGTTCTCCCCGTCCTACTCCTCCGCCATCTTGGCTCCTCCCCCTTGCTTTCTTTATGATACAAGAAATGTTTGCAATTTGATCTCTGGCTTCTCTGCCTTCCTTGAACCCAGTTTATACATCTAGAAGTTCTCAGTTCACGTACTTCTGAGGCCTAACTTAAAGGATTTGGACCATAAAGTGGCTAGCATGTGAAATCTACATAACTGTATGGTACTTTGAGCATTTTGGGTATTGCCTTTCTTTGGGATTGGAATGAAAACTGACCTTTTTCAGTCTTGTAACCACTGATAAGTTTTCCAAATTTGCTGACCTATTGAGAATAGCACTTTGATAGCGTCATCTTTTAGGATTTGAAGTAGCTCAGCTGGAATTCTGTCACCTCCACTAGTTTTTCTTTTCTTTTCTTTTTTTTGTAACAATGTTTCCTAAGTTCCACTTGACTTCACATTCCAGGATGTCAGACTCTATGTGAGTGACCACACCATCATGATTATTCGGGTCACTAAGACCTTTTTTATATGGTTCTTTTCTGTATTCCTGCTACCTCTTCTTAATATCTTCTACTGTTGTTAGGTCCTTACCATTTCTGTCCTCTATCATGCTCATCCTTGCATGAAATGTTCCACTGATATCTTCACTTTTCTTGAAGAGATTTGTAGTCTTTCTCATTTTTGTTTTCCTTTAATTCTCTGCATTATTCATCTAAAAAGGCTTCTAAACTCTCCTTGCTATTCTCTGGACTTCTGTATTCAGTTGGGTAAACCTTTCCTATTCTCCCTTGCTTTTCACTTCTTTTCTTTTCTCAGATATTTGTAAAGCCTCCTCAGATAACCACTTTGCTTTAGTGCATTACTTTATCTTTGGGATGGTTTTGTTCACTGCCTCTAGTGCCTTCAATGTTATGAACCTCCATCCACAGTTCTTCACATGCTGTCTACCAGATCTAATCCCTTGAATCTATTTTTCACCTCTGCTGTGTAATCATGAAGTATTTGATTTAGGTCATATCTGAATGGTCTAGTGGTTTTCACTACTTTCTTCAATTTAAGCCTGAATTTTGTTATAAGGAGCTCATGATCTGAGCCACAGTCAGCTCCAGGTCTTGTTTTTGCTGACTATATAGGGCTTCTCCTCTGTAGGTTGTAAAGAATATTATCAGTTTGATATCATTATTGACCATCTGGTGATGTTCATGTGTAGAGTCATCTCTTGGGTTGTTGGACAAGGGTGTTTAACATAACTAGCATGTAATTTTGACAAAACTCTGTTAGCCTTTGACCTGCTTCATTTTGTACTCCAAGGGCAAACTTTTCTGTTACTCCAGGTATCTTTTGACTGCATACTTTTGTGTTCCAACCCCCTATGATGAAAAGGACATTTTATTTGATGTTAGTTATAGAAGGTCTTGTAGGTTTTCATAGAACTGGTCAACTTCAGCGTCTTCAGCGTCAGCGGTTGGGGCATATACTCAGACTACTGTGATGTTGAATGGTTTGCATTGGAAGCAATCCAAGATCATTCTGTCATTTTTGAGATTGAACCCAAGTACTGCATTTCAGAAGTCAACTATTTTGTTGACTATGAAGGCCCTTCTTCAAAAGGGTTTCTTACTCACAGTAGTAGATTTAATGGTCCTCTGAATTATATTTGCCCATTCCTGTCCATTTTAGTTCACTGATTCCTAAGATGTCAATGTTCACTCTTGCAGTGTTCTGATTGACCAGATCCAATTTACTTTGGTTTATGGACCTAACATAGCAGACTGGCAGGCTACAGTCCATGGAGTTGCAAAGAGTTGGACATGACTGGGTGACTAGCACTTTCACTACAATCTTCCCAGGTGGTGCTAGTGGTAAAAGACTTAGTTGCCAATGCAAGAGACATATGAGACATAGGCTCAATTCCTGGGTTGGAAGGAACCCCTGAAGGAGGAAATGGCAACCTACTCAAGTATTCTTGTTTAGAGAATCCCATGGACAGAGAAGTTTGGTGGGCTACAGTCCACTGGGTCAAAGAGTTGGACACAACTGAAGCATCTTGGCACACACGCATTGGCCTAATAGTCCAGGTTCTTATGCAATATTGTTTTTTTATAATATCAGACTTTACTTTCACCACCAGACACATCTATACTTGAGCATCGTTTCCACTTTGGCCTAGTCACTTCATTCTTTCTGAAGCTATTAGTAATTGCCTTCTGGTCTTCTCCCATAGCATATTGGACACCTTCTGATTCTAGGGGGCTTATCTTTTGGTGTCACATCATTTTGCTGTTATACTGTGCATGGGCTCTCGTGGCAAGAATACTGGGGTGGGTTGCCATTTCCTGCCCCAGTGGACCACGTTTTATCAGAACTCTTCACTATGATCCGTCCATCTTGGGTGGCCCTGCATGACATGGCTCATAGCTTCACTGAGTTACAAAAACCCCTTCAACACAGCAGGGCTGTGATCCATAAAGGGGATACACATGGTATAATAATTTATTCATTCAACTTCTGATATAAATAAGACTTAAAAATAATTTAAAAATTATTTTGGCATAAAAAGCTTTTTATTATTTAATAATTTTAGATTTACAGAAGGATGAAAATATGATGAAGGAAGTTCTTCTATATTCTTCACCCCAGATCCCCCCAAAGCTATTATCCTGTAGGACCAGTTTATATTTTTTTCAAAAACTAAGAAAACAAAATTGGCACAATACTATTAACTAAGCTATAGTTACTCAGATTTACAAAATTTCCCACTAATATTCTTTTTATGTTCCAGGATCCCATCCAGAAAGGCATGTTGCATTTAGTCATCATAAACCTTAATTTTTATAATCTGTGATTTTTTTCAGTCTTTCCTTGTTTATCAAGACCTTTGTGCTTTTGAAGGTACTGATCAAGTACTTTGCAGAATGTACCTCAATTTGGGAATGATGTTTTCTCATAATTAGATCAGGATTATGAACTGATGAATTCCACTGGTAACTTTACCACTAGGTGAGGTTTATAAACAGTGCTAATAAGAATATCAAAGAAGTTAGGGATCTTGAATAGAAAGTAGGAAGTATGGAGATACACTCAGAACAGATTTTTACAAGGAAGTAACCACTTCCAAGGTGTCAGCTGCTTTTGAAATCTAAATCAATTCTTATAGAATGTGAGAATACGTTTAGCATCAGAAGCATTACTTTGCTCCCATGGCCTTAAATTATTGTTTGAGGCAATATCAAAAAGTGTTTAATTTGCTTTCAGGTAGCAGCTTGCTCAGTGGCAGAATGAATACTTTCTATTTCAAGTATATTTTGTTGCACTAGGCCAACATTTTCCAAATTATAGGTTATATTCACTTGATGTATAATACATCAGTCAGTTAAATAGAAATGTTTCCATATATTTATATATTCATTCATCTATTGATATTTCCATTTGCATATTTTTGGAAAAGTATAAGCAAGTACAAAAGTAAATAAAGGAAAATTTTTATTAATATATTATAAATTCTTGAGAAATTCATTAAAAATATATTTTTCACTTGCTTCCCTCATTTTCATCTGAAGGACCTCCCAAACATACATATACACAAATAAATTCCCTATTTCTATTAGAGATTTTGGGCCAGTGCATGCATGCATGCTAGGCCGCTTCAGTCTTTTCCAATGCTTTGAGACCCTATGGGCCATGGCCCACCAGGTTTTTCCATCCATGGGATTCTCTAGGCCAGAATACTGGAATGGGTTGCCATGTCCTCCTCCAGGAGATCTTCTAGACCCAGGGATCAAACCTGAGTCTCTTAAGTGTTCAGAATTGGCAGGTAGGCTCTTTGCCAGTAGTGCTATCTGGGAACTGACCCTTTGGGTCAGTTAACTACAGATATATTTGATGTAAGATTTGAAATCATTTTCACAAATTTGAATCAATCATCCTTCAATTTCTTATTGATTCTTCTTTCAAAATAAGTCTTTATTTTAGCTTTCTCTATACTCTTCCTGACTTTACCTTAGGTTAGGCCCTCATAGATGAACCATCAGAATATAATTTTTGCTAATATTATTTCTTCAGTCTGTCCTTTCCCGTCATATATTTGCTACTCTGTCATCATACAATATTCCCAAACTTTGTATGGAATATATGCACTTGTGCTAACATTAATGTTTTTCCTCTATTACAAAGTAATATCTCAGATATGTTACTTCCTTGCCCCCATGTACATATACAAATTACAGTAGATGCTTCTGAAAGTGAAAGTGAAGTTGCTCAGTCGTGTCTGGCTCTTTGCGACCCCATGGACTGTAGCCTACCTCTGTCCATGGGATTTTCCAGGCAATAGTACTGGAGTGGATTGCCATTTCCTACTCCAGGCGATCTTCCCAACCCAGGGATCGAACCGGGGTCTCCCGCATTGTAGACAGACGCTTTACCGTCTGAGCTTTTGCTGCTGCTGCTGCTGCTGCTGCTAAGTCGCTTCAGTCGTGTCCGACTCTGTGCGACCCCATAGACTGCAGCCCATCAGGCTCCACCGTCCCTGGGATTCTCCACTGAGTTGCCTCTATTTCATTTTCTCTTCCTTCCCTGTCTTCTTTTGGGAAATGTAATTTCCTTCATTCTAAACATGTTTATTCTAGTACAACTTCATCTTTTTCAGAGATACTGGTATGATGATTGACCTGCCTAGTTACTATGATTAGAACCTCCAGTACAATAGGGAATAGAAAAAGAAACCGTATATTTTTTTTCTGATCTTAGAAGAAAGTTACTAATTTACACACAATGAGTATATTAGCCATGGGCTTTTAATTTACTTGGCTGTGCTGCATCTTAGTTTTGGCATGTGGAATCTTTGATCCTTGTTGTGGCATGATGGATTTTTTTGGTTGCAGTATGTGGGATTCTTCAATCTTTGTTTCAGCATGTGGAATCTTTAGTTGTGACACGCAGTATCTAGTTCCCTGACCAGGGATCAAGCTCAGGCCCCCTGAACTGGGAGTGCAGAGTCTTAGCCACCATACCATCAGGGAAATACCTATTCATGAGGTTTTAATAGATGTCCTTTATCAAGTTGAAGGAATTCCTTTGCATTTCTGGTTTGAGTGTTTTTATCATGAAAGAATGTTAGATTTTGTCAACTTCTTTTAATGTATGTATCCAAATGGTCATGTGGTTTTGGGCCTGTTTTCTCTTAACATGGCTAATTCATTTTTGGATGTTAAACCAAGCTTACATTTCTGAGATAAACCCCAATTGATTATGGTGTGTAATCCTTTTAATACTTTGCTATATTCAGTTTAGCAGTGTTGGTGATTTTTGTATCTATATTCAGAAGAGATATCAGCCTGCAGTTTCCTTGTGATGCTTGGTCTGGCTTCTGTATTATCATAACACTGCCCTCATAGAATGAGTAAAAAGTGTTCCTTCTTCCATTTTCTTGGGACACTGTATTAAAAAAAAAAATGACATCAATCATTCTTTAAATTTTGGGTATAACTGGCCAGTGACACCATCTGACTTTGAGCTTTTCCCTCCATTTGAAATTTTAAAAAACATTATTAGAATTTCTTTACTTTTTATAAGTCTAGTCAGATTTTTTATTTCTACTTCTGTTAGTTGTGGTATAGCTTGGATCCTGCCAGGAATTTGTCCATTTTTTCTGCTTCTAATTTGTTTCCATACATTTGTTTATGGTACTTCCTTTATAAGACTTTTATTTTTGTAAGGTTAGTAGTGATGCTTCCTTAATAGTGTTTTAAAATAACATTTACTTTGGTAGTGATTGAAATGTGGGGACATGGAGTGTAGCATTTGGAAGCATTGCATAGCCACAAAATATATATGCATATATTGAACTTCTAATTGTAATACCAGTGAGCTCACTAAGGATTTTTCACTGGGCTGACAAAGCAGGGAAGTTTTCCTTTTACTGCTGTATAAGTTTTAAAAATAATAAATGAATGCTACTTGAGAGGAAATGGGGATACATCCAGGTATTTCCATGTAAATACATGGAATGGATTTTCAAATCAAATAATAGTGTTTTCATGATACATGGGGTCAGGTCATTTTATCTTAAAAACAGTTCTTAATAAATGTGTGTATTCTAAGCAGAAGTCCTCTAGCTCTACATTTTTTCATGTTGTTGTTAGGAAATTATTGTTCACATATTTTACATATGTCTAGAGATTAAGTATTGAAATAAACACAAACACCTTTTCAAATACAACCATGCACTTGACTGTTATTTTTATTGCTGCTTTCTCTTTACCTTTTTACCATCCACACTATGAGTTGGTCCTTCTTATTCCTCCCACAACTTGACTCTAAACTTCTCTTCATGACTCTTCACAATTTAACCACAGCTCCTTCATGAATTATATGAAACACAGATTACATAATATTATTTATAATACTTTAATTTGTCCAGAATGGTGCTATTCTTAATTCTGTTGCTAACTTTGGTCTGAAAAGCAGAGCAAATATGTTTGACAATATTATTAAATAAGAAGTTATTGTTTGTAACTCCTTTGGGCTATTGATAACTTCTAATAATTCACACAACCATGCTCATCTTCCTCTTATCAACTCTTAAGTGACTCATCTTATTTTACTGTTATTTCATAACTATAAACTGGCAAATGAAAAACATTAAAGAAAAATAATCTTAAAATTTTCATTCTGAAAATTTGGTCTGAAAAGCATTGTGATTATTAAATGTCATATTTTTAAAAACATTTCAACTTATTTCTTGCCATAGGTTTGGCAGGATCACATTTTGTCTTTTTCACTTCTTATTCTTAGCTGAACTCAGCAAAGAAAGAGAAACTTTGTTAGCATAATAAATCAAGAGCTTTATGACAGGAGAGGCAAGTGAAGTTAGCAAAGGATACATTTTTTGTTATATATGATTCTTTCTGAAGATTATAATGGGTCTTACACAGTATTCAAATTAGGAAGTTGATAGTCCATTTTATGGACTTGGAAAGTAAATGGAATACATAGGCATTGATTAAAAGACCAAGTTACACCTAGGACTATGTGCAGAATACTGAAGGTAAAAATAGGGGTTATACGAAGATACGAGAAAAGAGGAGGTGTACTGGAAAAATAAAGGAAAATCTAAATACTAGTTTGAGGTGTGCTTCAAATGGCCTCATAACAGACTTTATGATTAATAATTTAGATCATCATAATACTCTTTATCCTAATGGAAGAACTCATTCTTTTATAAGGAATCATATCCTAGTGTTTCCTTAAAGGATTTCATGAGGAATGGAAACTTTAGTGTGGAAAAATTTAACTGCAGTCTTATTCTTTCCTGTATTAATATGATTTACACTTTGACTAGGAGAGCACAACTGTGGTGTGAAAAATGGGCCAGAATTTCACATGAACAGTAATAGTGGAGAGGGATGAAGTGATGACTAGTGCTGTACTAGCACCAGAGTATCCAGGTAGTATAAAGTTGAAGCATGGATAGCTCAATAAATAGCCAGAGCTATATTCTAATGTTAGTTTTATATATATATATATATGTATATACTGATCAATGCAGCAAATATTTTTCAATAATGATCCAATTGAGAATGATTCACATACTATAAATAACAGATTTTTGTAGGAATTTGTAACATTTCTGAAATATGAGTAAAAATGTTCAGTATGACAGACATGGTATAAAGATCCAGGCAGAGCACCGCACTGGGACTCTGGATTGAAAGCCTGTGAAAAGTAATAGAAAGGAAAATTTAACTTCTACTTGATGCTAAAAAATGTTAAAATGTCACATTTTTTAAATGGAGTTGAGTGAGAAATACAAAACTTGTGCCTAGGAGGAAAATTTTGAACTCTGCACTGAACATACTCTGGAAATGACATAATGATTAATGGCTCAGATAAGATTCACTGCTTATCTTAAATTGATTTGAGGTAGTATTTAGAGTGAAAGAAGAATGGGTATCTGTGTCTGCAAGTGACTTGGCTACAAGTTTTGGAAAAGACTTTAACAAAAATCTAACAAGCAAGAGTACTTGTGACTGTCGAGGAGAGAGAGTATTAAAAACAAACAAACAAACAAAAAACTATAGATTTTTAATTATGTGTTTTCTTTTTACAATGGAAGAAGACATGAAACAGGATGAGGGGAGGGGAATGAAAATTGAGTGCAAGAAGCCAGATACAATATATATTTCATGGTATAACTTTGCCAACAAAGGTCTGTCTAGTTAAATCTATGGTTTTTCCAGTAGTCATGTATGGATGTGAGAGTTGGACTGTAAGAAAGCTGAGCACCGAAGAACTGATGCTTTTGAACTGTGGTGCTGGTGAAGACTCTTGTGAGTCCCTTGGACTGCATGGAGATGCAACCAGTCCATCCTAAAGGAGACCAGTCCTGGGTGTTCATTGGAATGACTGATGCTAAAGCTGAAACTCCAGTACTTTGGCCACCTCATGCAAAGAACTGACTGACTCATTGGAAAAGACTCTGATGCTGGGAAAGATTGAAGGCAGGAGGAGAAGGGGAAGACAGAGGATGAGATGGTTGGATGGCATCACTGACTCAATGGACATGAGTTTGAGTAGGCTCCAGGAGTTGGTGATGGACAGAGAAGTTTGCCATGCTGCAGTCCATGGGGTCATAAAGAGTTGGACACGACTGAGCGACTGAACTGAACTGAACTGAACTGAAAAACATAAAGTCAATCTGGTGTTAGACATTTTCTATTCGTGGGTGTAGTGACATGATGGGGACCGAAGGAATCCTCTGTGATGCAGAGGGATATTCCGTTTCTTGTTCTGGGGAATGGTTACATGGATGTCTTCACTGTGCAAAAATTAATGTAGTTATGGGGTGAGGCCAAGAGTAGGAAGAACCTCACCTCACCTTCTCCCATAGGTACATCAAAATTATAACTAACGTTCTGAGCAAACTATCTATGAGGATGACATTAAGGCTAGCAGAAAAGGGTTTTCACAAGCAAAGATATAAAGTAGGGACCACAATGAGGTTGGCTGCTGCTGTTGCTGCTGCTGCTGCTACTAAGTCGCTTCAGTTGTGTCTGACTCTGTGCGACCCCATAGACCACAGCTCACCAGGCTCCTCTGTCCATGGGATTTTCCAGGCAAGAGAACTGGAGTGGGTTGCTATTGACTTCTCTGAATGGGGTTGGTAGGAGGGGTAAAAACATGTTACAGGTGGGGATCCATACCCCACGTTGGTTAGCCAAAAATGAGACAAATATAACAATGAAAGAGGTCTTCCCCAAGAATAAAGGAGTCTGAATCTCACACTGGGCTTTCCAGTCTTGGGTGTTGAACCATAAAGACAAGTCTCCAGAATACCTGACTTGGAAAACCAGTGGAGCTTACATGTGGGAAAGCTGGAGAGCTATAGGACTTTAAAGGAAAAACACAAAGTGATACATACTGTGAGTCCCAGTGCAGAGGCAGTAATTTGAAGGAAACCTAGATCATACTACTTGCTGATCTTGAAGAGCCTCCCAGAAAGGAAGGAGGCAACTGAGTTTTCCCCTGGGAATAGAGACCTTGGTAGCAGCAATTTTTTAGAGCTAATTCTACTACAATGATACAGGTACTGGTAAGTCCCATCTTGGACCCCTCCTCCCCCCATCTAGCTTATTAGAACTGGGAACTTATCTGCCCCTCAATGGGCCAGCACCAGCTCCTCATCCCCTGAGTCGCACAGTCTCTATACAGGGACGAGGCTCCACATACATGTAGGTCAGGACTAGTCCTGTCCCCCAAGACACAAAAGCCAATAATGAAGGAAAAATACCCCTATTTCAGTAGTCATGAAGTGATTGTAAAAAGCAGGGTCTCGAAGACAACTGGGCCAGTGGTCAGCTCTGCCTACCAGCACACCCCAGTAGTCAATACTACCACAACACAAGAGGCACACAGCCTGCAAAGGGAACACCTCTAGAGTATATAGATCTGCTAGGAGAGGGGGGTGTGGCTCTGGATCCCTTACAACATCTACATAAGACCACTTCACCAAGTTTAGGAAACATAAACAACCTACCTAACATGGAGAAATCAACACAAAATGAAGCAAAATTATATAATAAATAAGTGTGTTCAAAACAAAAGATTAAGACAAAAAACCCCCACAAAAATAACAAAAGTGAAGATAAACAATCTATCCAATATAGTTAGTTACTTCTATTGAGTTTCTTATTTCTCTTTGTCCTAGTTGTTTTAAATGTAAGGTTAAATTCTTCACTATACTCTTTTTGTTTCCTGATTAGAATTGTATCACTATGAACTTTCCTCTGAGATCTGCATTTTGGTGCATCTCATAGATTTGAGATCACTGTTTTTCTATTTTCATTTATCTCAAAGTATATTTTTATTTCTTATTTGATTTTTTGTTGACCTATTGGTTCCCTAGTACCATGTTGCTTAGACTTAACTCAGAGAATAATGGATAAATACAGTGGGGATTTTAACACAGAATATAAAGAAGAACCAAGCAGAACTGAACAATACAGTAACTAAAATGTCAAAAACATTAAAGAGGAGAACCAAAATATGATGGTGTTTTAGGGTTGTTAGAATTTGTTCAAAACTAAGAGATTATATGCATGCTTGGGTGCTAAGCCACTTCAGTTGTGTCCAACTCTGTGCAACCCTATAGACTGCAGCCTAGCTTTGTTTGTAGTGATGCTTCCTAAGGCCCACTTGACTTCACATTCCAGGAAATCTAGCTCTAGGTGAGTGATCACACCATCGTGGTTATCTGGGTCGTGAAGATCTTTTTTGTGCAGTTCTTCTGTTTATTCTTGCCACCTCTTCTTAATATCTTGTGCTTTTATTAGGTCCATACCATTCAAGGCTGTATATTGTCACCCTGTTTATTTAACTTATACGCAGAGTACATCATGAGAAACGCTGGGCTGGAAGAAGCACAAACTGGAATCAAGATTGCCAGGAGAAATATCAATAACCTCAGATATGCAGATGACACCACCCTTATGCAGAAAGTGAAGAGGAACTAAAAAGCCTCTTGATGAAAGTGAAAGTGGAGAGTGAAAAAGTTGGCTTAAAGCTCAACATTCAGAAAACGAAGATCATGGCATCTGGTCCCATAACTTCATGGGAAATAGATGGGGAAACAGTGTCAGACTTTATTTTTCTGGGCTCCAAAATCACTGCAGATGGTGACGGCAGCCATGAAATTAAAAGACGCTTACTCCTTGGAAGGAAAGTTATGACCAACCTAGATAGCATATTGAAAAGCAGAGACATTACTTTGCCAACAAGGTTCGTCTAGTCAAGGCTATGGTTTTTCCAGTGGTCATGTATGGATGTGAGAGTTGGACTGTGAAGAAGGCTGAACGCTGAAGAATTGATGCTTTTGAAGTGTGATGTTGGAGAAGACTCTTGAGAGTCCCTTGGACTGCAAGGAGATCCAACCAGTCCATTCTGAAGGAGATCAGCCCTGGGATTTCTTTGGAAGGAATGATGCTAAAGCTGAAACTCCAGTACGTTGGCCACCTCATGCGAAGAGTTGACTCATGGGAAAAGACTCTGATGCTGGGAGGGATTGGGGGCAGGAGGAGAAGGGGACGACAGAGGATGAGATGGTTAGATGGCATCACTGATTCGATGGACGTGAGTCTCAGTGGCCTCCAGGAGTTGGTGATGGACAGGGAGGCCTGGCATGCTGAGATTCATGGGGTCGCAAAGAGTTGGACACGACTGAGAGACTGATGTGATCTGATCTGATTTCTGTCCTTTTTTATGCCCATCTTTGCTTGGAATTTTCCCTTGGTATCTCCAATAGTTTTGAAGAAATCTCTAGTCTTTCCCATTCTATTGTTTTCCTCTATTTCTCTACATTGATCACTGAAGCAGTCTTTCTTATCTGTCCCTGTTCTTCCATGGAACTCTGCATACAAATGGGTATATCTTTCCTTTTCTTCTTTGCCTTTTGCGTATTTTCTTTCTTTCTTTCTTTTTTTTTTTTTTTTTTTTTTTTTGTGAGGGCTCCTCCAACAACCATCTTGCCTTTTTGCATTTCTTTTTCTTGGGTATGGTCTTGATCCCTACCTCATGTACAATGTCATGAACCTCATTCCATTGTTCTTCAGGCACTCTGTCTATCAGATCTAATCTCTTGAATCTATTTGTCACTTCCACTGTATAATCATAAGGAATTTGATTTATGTCATACCTCAATGCTGTAGTGGTTTTCCCTATTTTCTTCAATTTAAGTCTGAATTTGACAATAAGGAGTTCATGATTTGAGCCACAGTCTGCTCCTGGTCTTGTTTTTGCTAACTGTATAGATCTTCTCCATCTTTGGCTACAAAGAATTTAATCAATCTGATTTAAGTATTGACTATATGGTGATGCCATATGTAGAGTCTTCTCTTGTCTTGTTGGAAGAGGGTGTTTGCTATGACCAGTGGCAAAACTTGGTAAAACTCTGTTAGCCTTTGCTCTGCTTCATTTTGTACTCCAAGGCCAAACTTACCTGTTACTCAAGGTATGATCCTGGCTTATGATCCAACAATTTTTCTTCTGGGATTTTATGGAAGAAAATAAAAAAACAACAGTTTTCAAATATATACACACCCCATATGCATAAGCAATGTTCATTTCAGCATTATTTAAAATAAGCAAGGTATGGAAGTAACCTGAGTATCCATCTATAAATGAATGAATGAAGAAGATGTGTTATATATGGAATGAAGCATTATCATTCATTAAAAACACAATATCCTGCCATTTAAAACAACATGGATGGACCTAGAGGTTACTATGCTACCTGAAATAAGCCAAACTGAGAAGACAATAAATTATGATCTCACTTATATATAGAAGTAAAAGAGATTCATGGATTCAGAGAAGGAGCAGGTGGTTGCCAGAAGGGAGAGGGTTGAGCGAAATAGGTGAAGGAAATTAAGAGGTACAAAACACCTCAAGATATAAATAAAGAAGCCACAAGAGTGTCATAGACAGGGGCTTCCCCAGGGCTCAGTGATAAAGAATATGCCAGCAGTGCAGGAGCCACAGGGCATGCGGGTTCAATCCCTGGGTAAGGAAGATCCCCTAGAGGAGGGCATGGCAACCGACTCCAGTAGTCTTGCCTGGAGAATCCCAGGGACAGTGGAGCCTGGTGGGATACAGTCCATAGGGTTACAGAGTCAGACATGACTTACCATGCATGTACATGTCATATACAGCATAAGGAATATTGTCAGTTCAGTTCAGTTCAGTTGCTCAGTCGTGTCCGACTTTTTGCGACCCCATGGACTGCAGCACGTCAGGCTTCGCTGTCCGTCACCAACTCCTGGAGTTTATTCAAACTTATGTCCATCGAGTCAGTCATGTCATTCAACCAACTCATCCTCTGTCATCCCCTTCTCCTCCTGCCTTCAATCTTTCCAGCATCAGGGTCTTTTCCAATGAGTCAATTCTTCCCATCAGGTAGCCAAAGTACTGGACCTTCAGCTTCAGCATCAGTCCTTCCAATAAATATTCAGGACTGATTTCCTTTAGAATGGACTGGTTGGATCACCTTGCAGTCCGAGGGACTCTCAATTGTTTTCTCCAACACCACAGATCAAAAGCATAAATTCTTCAGTGCTCAGCTTCTTTATAGTCCAACTTTCATATTCATAGATGATTACTGAAAAAATGATGTCTTTGACTAGACAGATCTTTGTTGGCAAAGCAATGTCTCTGCTTTTGTAATATGTTCTATAGGTTGGTCATAGCTTTTCTTCCAAGGAGCAAGTGTCTTTTAATTTCATGGTTTCAGTCACCATCTGCAGGGATTTTGGAGCCCTAAAAAATAGTCTCTCACCATTTCCATTGTTTCCTCATCTATTTGCCAAGAAGTGATGGGTTGAATGCTATGATCTTTGGTTTTTGAATGCTGAGTTTTCAGCCAGCTTTTTCACTCTCCTTTTTCACTTTCATCAAGGGGCTCTCTAGTCCCTTTTAGCTTTTTGTCATAAGGGTGCTGTCATCTGAAAATCTGAGGTTATTGATATTTCTTGTGGCAATCTTCATTCAAGCTTGTGCTTCATCCAGCCTGGCATTTCACATGATATACTCTTCAATAAAAGAAAGGTATGTCATGTACAAGGTCAAAGAAGTCCTAACAAGATGGTAGGAGGGATGAAATCATGTTTAGAATCAATCCTCATACCCACCAATGACGCTCGAGGGCTCAAACAAAACCTTGGGTGCAACAGGACCCAAAGACCCCAGAGACTGATCCAGAACTGCCTTTGGCTTTGAGTGTCTCCTGCAGAGGCACGTGTAAATTGTGGCCTGCCGTGTTGACAGGGGCTCTGCCTGCAGCAGACCTGGGACTTAAGGGATGTGGCATATGCCCTCTTGGTGGAAGTCACCATTAGCCCCACCATAGAGCCTCTGAGCAGATGACCCATGAACTGCAGAACAATTAGGCCAAAGAAATTCTCTCACTGTTGAGAAAGTTCTAGGACCAACAACAGATTTCCCAACATGGGGACCTGGCAAAGGCACTGAGAAACCCCAGGGAATTAGACTTTGGAGGCCAGTGAGATTTGATTACAGAACTTCCACAGGACTGGGGAAACAGACTCTTGGAGGGCACAATCAAAATCTTTTGGACACCAGGACCCAGGAGAAAAGAGCATTATCCCCACAAGAGACAGAGACAGACTTGCTGGTAGGTTTTCAGGAGACTCTGGCCAAGGTGTGGGTCAACAGTGGCCTGCTGCAGGGTTAGGGGTACTGAATACAACTTTGTGGGTATAAGTCATTTGTAGGAGGTCGCCCATCAACAGAAAATTGGATTAAAGACTTACTGAATATCATCAGTCAGTCTCTCCCATCAGGAAGCTTCCATAAGCTTCTTATCATTATCCATCAGAGAACAGTCAGAATGAAAACCACAGCCAGAGAGAACTAATCAAACCGATCACATGGATGACAGTCTTGTCTCACTCAATAAAGCTATGAACCATGCCATATAGGGCCACCCAAGATGGGCAGGTCATGGTGGAGAATTCTGACAAAAATTGGTCCACTGGAGAGGGAATGGCAAACTACTTCAGTATTTTTGCCTTGAGAACCTCATGGACAGTATGAAAAGGCATAAAGATATGGCACTGAAAGATAAACTCCATAGTCAGTAGGTGCCCAATGTGCTACTGGAGAAGAGTAGAGAAATAACTCTGAAAAGAATGAAGACATGGAGCCAAAGTGAAAACAATGCCTGATTGTGGATGTAACTGGTGATGGAAGTAAAGTATGGTTCTGAAAAGAGCAATATTGCATAGGATCCTGGCATTTTAGGTCCATAAATCAAGGTAAATTAGAAGTGGTCAAATAGGAGTTGGCAAGATTGAACATCAACACTTTAGGAACAGGTGAACTAAAATAGACTGTAATGGGCAAATTTAATTCAGATGACCATTATATTTACTCCTGTGGGCAAGAATACCTTAGAAGAAGGGGAGTAGCCCTCATAGTCAACAAAGAGTCCAAAATGCAGTACTTGGGTGCAATCTCAAAAATGACAGAATGATCTCTGTTCATTTCCAAGGCAAACCATTCACTATCACAGTAATCCAAGTCTATGCCCCAACTACTAATGCCAAAGAAGCTGAAGTTGAATGATTCTAAGAGCGCCTACATAAAAATCACATGATTAACTCAATAGATGCAGAGAAAGTCTTTGATAAAATTCAACACATATTTATGATAAAAACTTTCCAGAAAGCAGGCATGAAAGGAACATGTCTCAACATAATAAAAACAATCTATGAGAAATCCACAGTGAACATTATCCTCAATGGTAGGGTGCACACTCTTATGACTACTATTCAACATAGTTTTGAAAGTCCTAGCTACAGTGATCAAAGAAGAAAAATAAAAGGAATCCAGCTTGGAAAAGAAGAAGTAAAAGTCTCACTGTTTGCAGATGACATGATCCTCAACATAAAAAACTTAAAGACACCAACAGAAAATTACTAGAACTAATCAATGAATATAGCAAAGTTTCAGGATATAAAATTAATGCACAGAAGTTCCTTGCATTCCTATACAGTAACAATGAGAAGACAGAAATATAAAGTTAGGAAACAACCCCATTCACCATTGAAACTAGGAGAATGTAATACTTAGGAATAAATTACCTAAATAAACAAATGGCTTATATATAGAAAACTATAAAACACTGATGAAAGAAATCAAAGAGGACACAAATAGATGGAGAAATATACCATGTTCATGGGTAGGAAGAATCAATATTGAGAAAATGAATATACTACATAAAGCAACCTATAGATTGAATGTAATCCTTGTTAAGCTAAAATGGTATTTTTCACAGAACTAGAACACATAATTTCACAATTTGTATGGAAACACAAAAAACCTCAAATAGCCAAAACAGTCTTGAGAAAGAAGAATGGAAATAGACGAATCAACTTGCCTGACTTCAGACTATGCTACAAAGCTACAGTCATCAATACAGTACAGTACTTGTCAAAGACAGAAGTATAGATCAATGGAACAAAATAGAAAGCCCAGAAACAAATCCATGCACCTATGGATACCTTATCTTTGGCAAAGGAGGAAAAAATACACAATGGAAAAAAGACAATCTAACAAGTGATGCTGGGAAAACTGGTCAACCACCTGTAAAAGAATGAAACTAGAACACTTTCTGACACCATACATAAAAATAAACTCAAAATGGAGTAAAGATCTACATGTAAGACCAGAAATTATAAAACACTTACAGGAAAACATAGGCAGAATACTGTCTGACATAAATCACAGCAAGATTCCCTATGATCCACCTCCCAGAGTAATGGAAATAAAAGCAAAAATAAACAAATGGAACCTAATTAAACTTAAAAGTTTTTGCAAAAAGAAGGAAACTATAAGCAAGGTTAAAAGACAGCCTTTAGAATGGAGAAAAATAATAGCAACCAAAAAAACTGACAAAGAATTAATCTTCAAAATATACAAGCAGCCCATGTAGCTCAATACCAGAAAGTTAAAGGATGCAATCAAAAAATGGGCCAAAGAACTAAACAGACATGTCTCCAAAGAAGACACACAGATGGCTAACAAACACTTGAAAAGATGCTCAACATCACTCATTATCAGAGAAATGCAAATCAAAACCATAATGAGGTATCATCTCACGCAGGTCAGAATGGCTGCCATCAAAAAGTCTACAAACAATAAATGCTGGAGAGGGTGTGGAGAAAAGGAACCCTCTTACACTGTTGGTGGGAATGCAAACTGTTGCAGCCAGGTGCCAATATGGAGAACAGTGTAGAGATTCCTTTAAAAAACTGGAAATAGAACTGTTATAAAACCCAGCAATGTTATTCAGCCATTAAAAAGAATACATTTGAATCAGTTCTAATGAGGTGGATGAAACTGGAGCCTATTATACAGAGTGAAGTAAGCCAGAAAGAAAAACACCAATACAGTATACTAACGCATATATATGGAATTTAGAAAGATGGTAACAATAACCCTGTGTACGAGACAGCAAAAGAGACACTGATGTATAGAACAGTCCTATGGACTCTGTGAGAGAGGGAGAGGGTGGGAAGATTTGGGAGAATGGCATTGAAACATGTAAAATATCATGTATGAAACGAGTTGCCAGTCCTGGTTCGATGCACAATACTGGATGCTTGGGGCTGGTGCACTGGGACGACCCAGAGGGATGGAATGGGGAGGGAGGAGGGAGGAGGGTTCAGGATGGGGAACACATGTATACCTGTGGCAGATTCATTTTGATATTTGGCAAAACTAATACAGTTATGTAAAGTTTAAAAATAAAATAAAATTAATAAAAAAAAAACCAGCAATGCCAGAATGGAAAGAGACACGTGTACCCCAATGTTCACTGAAGCACTGTTTATGATAGCTGCTGCTGCTGCTAAGTCGCTTCAGTCGTGTCTGACTCTTTGTGACCCCATAGACGGCAGCCCACCAGGCTCTCCCGTCCCTGGGATTCTCCAGGCAAGAACACTGGAGTGGGTTGCCATTTCCTTCTCCAATGCATGAAAGTGAAAAGTGAAAGTTAAGCCGTTCAGTCGTGTCTGACTCATCGTGACCTCACGGACTGCAGCCTACCGGGCTCCTCCACCCATGGGATTTTCCAGGCTAGGACATGGAAACAACCTAGATGTCCACTGTCAGATGAATGGAAAAGAAAGTCATGGTATATATACACATTAGAATATTACTCAGCTATTAAAAAAAAGATTGCATTTGAGTCAGTTCTAATGAGGTTGATCAAACTGGAGCCTATTATACAGAGTGAAGTAAGTCAGAAAGAAAAACACAATTACAGTATATTGATGCACTTCTAAAGGAGATCAGTCCTGGGTGTCCATTGGAAGGACTGATGCTAAAGCTGAAACTCCAATACTTTGGCCACCTCATGTGAAGAGTTGACTCACTGGAAGAGACCCTGATGCTGGGAGGGATTGGAGGCAGGAGGAGAAGGGGACGACAGAGGATGAGATGGCTGGATGGCATCACTGACTCTATGACATGAGTTTGAGTGAACTCCGGGAGTTGGTGGTGGACAGGGAGGCCTGGTGTGCTGCGATTCATGAGGTTGCAGAGTTGGACACGACTGAGAAACTGAACTGAACTGAATGCATATATATAGAATTTATAAAGATGATAACAATGACCCAATATGCAAGATGGCGAAAGAGACACAGATGCAAAGAACAGACTTTTGGTCTCTGTGGGAGAAGGCGAGGATGGGTTGATTTGTGAGAATAGCATTGAAACATATATATTACCATATGTGAAATAGATGACCAGTCCAAGTTTGATGCATGAAGCAGGGACACTCAAAACTGGTACACTGGGACAACCCATAGGGAGAAGTTGGGGAGGTACCTGGGAGGGGTGTTCAGGATGGGAGACACATGTACACCCATGGCTGATTCATGTCAATGTTTGGCAAAACCCACCACAATGTTGTAAAGTAATTAGTTTCCAATTAAAATAAATAAATTAATAAAAAAAAGACCTACAAGATCTTCTACAACTAACAACAAAAAAAATATGTCTTTTACATTATAGGGGACTGGAATGCAAAAGTAGGATTTCAAGAGATACCTGGAGTAACAGGCAAGTTTGATTTTGTAGTACAAAATGAAGCAGGACAAAGGCTAGTAGAGTTTTGCCAAGAGAAACACAGGTCAATTATAGCATGGGGAAAAAACAAACAAACATGAATGGACATATCCTGAAAACTGAAGGCATGAACAGGCGGAGAATGTGCTTGACATAGAAGAAGGGAAACTGAGTAAGTTTACTCAAATTCTGGGTCTGATCTCTGAGACTCACTTGCAAAGGCAGTGTATTCAAGGTGTTTCAAGCATGCTTGTTATTCATATATATTTTATGATTCAGAGCACATAGGGAATAGCAAAATTTCTAAACCCCAACTCTCCATCTGCCTTTGATCTTGTGTCATCCATTTGCCATAAGCAAATGGAAGCTAGTTGGAAAAGGAACTTGAGTGACACAGTTCATAGGGGTCAGTCTTTCAGGTATAAAGCAAGGGTGGGGAAATAGATGTGTATGGACAGATAAAAGTAAACACAGATGGGGAATTAGAAAACTAGTGAAATACCCACTTGCTAATAAAACTCTTGCTGTACCTACTATTAAAAATAAACACTGGCATCTCCTGGTTTGCTTACTTGGTTTGCTTGCTACTATCTGCACGAATGAAATGACTCAATGCTTTCTGAATTCCAAAAGGCTACTGAGAGTCGACAAAGCTTTGATTGACTTGAAGTCCAAAACTTACACATGGCTTGAGGTTTTTAAGAGATGGACCCTTATGACCCTGTACATTTTAGTGAGGTTCAATTTGCCTTCTGTGCCTGCTGTTTCATCAGTTTATTCTCCCTTAGCTACCTCTATTTCAAAGATGTCATCCTAAATTAAGATGCTTTTGCTGAACTGACAACAGCTGGAAATGTGTATTTAATTGTTCTTTCAGGAGAGAAAATATGTTGTACCCATCCCATTGGGGCCATTGTCTTGCTTTCCTGGAAAGGCTGACCGAACTTCATGGTATGATTTGTGTTGGTAGAACAGCTTTGTTGTTGTTGATGATTTTTTTTTTAATATACAAAGTTAATTGTTTCATACAATTAGATACATAACCTTGTGCAAGTAACAATTTTCTAAACAACTGAGAATCAACATATAACCTTTACATAAATGTGTGATTCTCATTCATTAAGTGAAAAATCTAATCAAGATAACTTCTAAGGGGTTAACCACCTTGGTTTCTTCTGTTTTAAATTTAATGTTTAAAATAACTGTATTTTATTCATAATAAATATATCCACTTACAATTCTATTTTCTGTTTTACACATGTGAATATATACCTGTTTATTCTAAAACTATTTCTCTTAAAGGAACAAAATATAATGATCATACCTTTAAATACTGAAATGTTATAAAGGGGAATTTAAGATGATGCAGATCTACCTAATATATATTTATGGGTAAATTTATAAACTATTAGGAATTCTAAGAGCTATTTTGAACATCAGTAAGCTAATCATAATTTTCCTTGACATTATAACTCAGTATTACCTTTGTTCATTCACAAAAACATAATTAACTTTGTAGTTAAACATTTCATTTTCAAAATCAATGTGATTATAAAATTATCCAAAGGTAGAGCCTACAGGCTTGCAAAATAGAAGTATACTTACTATTTTTGAAAATTTATGAGTTAGGTAAATACCTAAATCCACCTATAAATAGTAAATTTATCAAAATTTTGGATAAGTAAATATTTGAAATTCTCAACAAAGCAAATAAAATATTTAAATGCTTCTGTTAATCATCAGCAGAGAAGGCAATGGCACCCCACTCTGGTACTCCTGCCTGGAGAATCCCGTGGATGGAGGAACCTGGAAGGCTGCAGTCCATGGGGTCGCTGAGGGTTGGACACGACTGAGCAACTTTACTTTTACTTTTCACTTTCATGCATTGGAGAATGAAATGGCAACCCACTCCAGTGTTCTTGCCTGGAGAATCCCAGGGATGGGGGAGCCTGTGGGCTGCCGTCTATGGGGTCACACAGAGTTGGACACGAGTGAAGTGACTTAGCAGCAGCAGCAGCAGCAGTGAATCATCAGGCATATGTCTCCTTGGCTCCTAACTTCCTCTCTTTGTTTTGCCCTTGCCTCAGTCATCTCCTACTCTTTGATACCCTATGGACAGTAGACTGCCAAGCTCCTCTGTTCATGGAATTTTCTAGGCAAGGATAACTGGCATTGGCTGCCATTTCCTACTCCAGGGGATCTTCCCAACTCAGGGATCAAAACTGGGTCTGTATCGTCTCCTGCATTGGCAGGTGGATTCTTTACCACTGAGCCACCTGGGCAAGCTTAACTACCTTTCCAGTTGCCCTCAATCTTCAGTTCAGTCATTAAGTCATGTCTAGCTTTTTGCAACCCCATGGACTGCAGCATGACAGGCCTCCCTGTCCATCTCCAACTCCTGAAGTTTACTCAAATTCATATCCATTGAGTCGGTAATGCCATTCACCATTTCATTCTCTGTCATCCCCTTTTCCTCCCACCTTCAATCTTGACCAGCATCAGGATCTTTTCAAATGAGTCAGTTCTTCACATCAGGTTGCAAAAGTTTTGAAGTTTCAGCTTGAGCATCAGTCCTTCTAATGAATATTCAGGATTTATTTCCTTTAGTATGGACTAGTTGTATCTCCTTGCTGTCCAAGGGACTCTCAAGAGTCTTCTCCAACACCACAGTTCAAAAGCATCAATACTTCAGTGCTCATCTCTCTTTATAGTACAACTCTCATATCCATACATGACTACTGAAAAAACAAACAAACATAGCTTTGACTAGATGGACCTTTATGGCAAAGTGATGTCTGTGCTTTTTAATATGCTGCTAGGTTGGTCATAATTTTTCTTCAAGGAGCAAGTGTCTTTTAATTTCATGGCTGTAGTCACCATGTGCAGCGATTTTGGAGCCCCCCCAAAATAAAGTCTGTCCCTGCTTCCATTGTTTCCCCATCTATTTGCCATGAAGTGATGGGACCAGATGCCATTATCTTAGTTTTCTGAATGTTGAGCCTTAAGCCAACTTTTTCACTCTCCTCTTTCACCTTCATCAAGAGGCTCTTTAGTTCTTCACTTTCTGCCATAAGTGTGATGTCATCTGCATATTTGAGGTTACTGATATTTCTCCTGGGACTCATGATTCCAGCTTGTGCTTCATCCAGTCCAGCATTTCTCATAATGTACTCTGCATATAAGTTAAATAAGCAGGGTGACAATATATAGCCTTGACGTTATCCTTTCTCGATTTGGAACCTGTCTGTTGTTCCATATCCAGTTCTACCTGTTGCTTGCTGACCTACATACAGATTTCTCAAGAGGCAGGTCAGGTGATCTGGTATTCCCATCTCTTGAAAAATTTTCCAGAGTTTGTTGTGAGCCACACAGTTAAAGGCTTTGGCATAGTCAATAAAGCAGAGTAGATGTTTTTCTGGAACTCTCTTGCTTTTTCGATGATCCAGAGGATGTTGGTAATTTGATCGCTGGTTCCTCTGCCTTTTGCAAATCCAGCTTGAACATCTGGAAATTCACAGTTCATGTACTGTTGAAGCCTGGCTTGGAGAATTTTGAGCATTAGTTTACTAGTGTGTGAGATGGGTGCAGTTGTGCTGTAGTTTGAGCATTCTTTGGCATTGTCTTTATTTGGGATTGGAATGGAAACTGACTTTTCCAGTCCTGTGGCCACTGCTGAGTTTTCCAAATTTGCTGACATATTGAATACAGCACTTTCACAGCATCATCTTTTAGGACTGGAAACAGCTCAACTGGAATTCCATCACCTCCACTAGCTTTGTTTGTAGTGATGCCTCCTAAGCCCCTTTTGACTTTGCATTCCAGGATGTCTGGCTCTAGGTGAGTGACCACATCATCTTGATTATCTGGGTCATGAAGGTTGTTTTGTATAGTTCTGTGTATTCTTGCCACCTCTTCTTAATATCTTCTGCTTCTGTTAGGTCCATAGCATTTCTGACGTTTATTGTGTCCATCTTTGCATGAAATGTTGCCTTGCTATCTCTAATTTAAGGGATCTCTAGTCTTTCACATTCTGTTGTTTTCCCTTTTTTCTTTGCATTGATCTCTGAGGAAGGCTTTCTTATCTCTCCTTGCTATTCTTTGCAACTCTGCATTCAAATGGATATATCTTTCCTTTTCTCATTTGCCTTTCAAGTCTCTTCTTTTCACAGCTATTTGTAAGGCTTTCTCAGACAGCCCTTTTGCCTTATGCATTACCACTCCCTCCTCCCCGCCCTTGGGGATGATCTTGATCACTGCCTCCTTTACAAGGTCACCAACCTTTGTCCATAGTTCTTCAGGCACTGTGTCTATCAGCTCTAATCCTTTGAATCTATTTGTCATTTCCATTGCATAATCGTAAGGGATTTGACTTAGGTCATACCTGAATTGTCTAGTGGTTTCCCCTACTTTCTTCAATTTAAGTCTGAATTTGGCAATAAGGAGTTCATGATCTGAGCCACAGTCAGACCCCAGTCTTCTTTTTGTTGACTGTATAGAGCTTCTGCATCTTTGGCTGCAAAGAATATAGTCAATCTGATTTTGGTATTGACCATCTGTTGATGTCGATGTGCGGAGTCTTCTCTTGTGTTGTTGGAAGAGGGTGTTGCTATGATCAGTGCGTTCTCTTGGCAAAACTCTGTTAGCCTTTGCCCTGCTTCATTTTGTCCTCCAAGGCCAAATTTGCCTGTTACTCTAGGTGTTTATTGACTTCAACTTTTGCATTCCAGTCCCCTATAATGATAAGGACATCTTTTTTGGGTGATAAGTTCTAGAAGGTCTTGTAGGTCTTCATAGAACCATTCAACTTCAGCCTCTTCAGCATTACTGGTCAGGGCATAGACTTGAATTACTGTGATATTGAATAGCTTTCCTTGGAAATTAACAGAAATCATTCTGTGATTTTTGAGATTGCATCCAAGTACTGCATCCACATATTTTGGACTCTTTTGTTGACTATGAAGACTACTCCATTTCTTCTAAGGGATTCTTGCCCATAGTAGTAAATATACTGGTCATCTGAGTCAAATTCAGCCATTCCAGTCCATTTTAGTTTGCTTATTCCTAAAATGTCAGTGTTCATTCTTGCCATCTCTTGTTTGACCACTTGCAATTTGCCTGATTCAGGGACCTAACATTCCAGGTTCCTATGCAATATTACTCTTACAGCATCAGACTTTACTTCCATCACCAGTCACATCCACATCTGCGTGTTGTTTTTGCTTTGGTTCCATCTCTTTATTCTTTCTGAAGTTCGTTCTCCACTGATCTCCAGCAGCTTATTGGGCACACCGATCTGGGGAATTCATATTTCAGCATTCTATCTTTTTGCCTTTTCTAATAATCATGGGGTTCTCAAGGCAGGAATCCTGAAGTGGTTTGCCTTTCCATTCTCCAGTGGTCCATGTTTTGTCAGAACTCTCCACCATGACATGTCTGTCATGGGTGGCCCTACACGGCATGGCTCATAGTTTCATTGAGTTAGACAAGGCTGTGGTCCATGTGATCAGATTGATTAGTTTTCTGTGATTGTGGTTTTTAGTCTTTCCTCCCTTTGGTTGAGAAGGACCTAGTTACCCTCAGTTTTACCTACACTCACATTCAAGTCAGGTCACCAATAGCCCATGTATCTTTGGGCAGCATTCAGCTACATGTGGCCTACCTTACTGAGCTACTCAGTCTTCAGGGGTCACATTCCAGACCTGTTACTTTCATATTTATACTTCATAGATACTTCATAGAATTTTTTGGATAGTATAACTATGTTTAATTCTACAACACCTAATTTATGAAATGGAAGTTAAAAAATACTGTCATTTTAACAGCTTTTCTTAAAATTTATCACATTTTTACTTCAAAGGGAATAGAATTCTAGAGAGCTTAAATAGAAAATATGATGGGTAGATATGACCACTCTGAAAGATTTAGCTCCATAAATTTACAAAACTCTTGATGACACAGATGATCATATGTATGGTTGTCTCTCTACTGTCTGTGGCAGTGCATGGCATGTTGTTTTTTCTTAAATATATGTTTACCTAACAAGAGAATGGAGCTATATAATTTGGGAAACTGATTCATGAAAAAGGATGATTAATATAGATGTTAAATAATTCAAATAATACCTCTATTAATAAAAATACTTCTATAAAGGCAATCCTATTTTCTGTTAATATATTTTCACCTAAGTAAAGCAAAGAAAATATATAATGGCATTCAGAAATTTGTGTGTGTCTGTGCTCACTCCCTCAGTCATGTCCGATTCTTTGTGACTCTGTGGACTTCAGCTCATCAGGCTCCTCTGTCCATGGAATTTTCCAGGCAAGAATACTGGAGTGAGTTGCCATTTCCTCCTCCAGAAATTTATAGATTAGGAAATTAAGTGGTCACACAAATCACAAATATATACAATAATACTTGCAAAATATTTATGATATAATAGCTCTTATTTATATTTAGCTGGAAGTGTTTTTAATGTTTCTTTGATTAAAAAATAAATGTTAGTCTTTTATTTTCCTTGATTTATTATCTACTGATAAGTTCACATTGAAGAGATGCTAAAATACTGAACAGAACTGTGACACATAATTAGGGAAGCCTGAAATGCCTGAAGTTTCCAAATTTCCTTGAAGTACTCCCTGTCTTCGCCCATGTAAGTTTACCTGGAGGGAATGTAGTAGTGGCAGTGAAAATTAATTTTCTTCCTCTTTTGGAGCCTAGGTACTACAATTAAACCCCTTGACATAGATAGATATTATGATGCTGTTAAAATGTCTAGCATAAAATATATTCTATAGTAGGTACAACATAACCTATTTAACTGTACTGAAAATTTTTCATTCTTCAGCATATTAAACTTTTAGTACTCAAATTGTAGGTCCTAGGTTAAGATAATTGAGAATTTGAGCTGTTAAAGACTCGGAGGGATGGTACGGGGAGGGAGGATGGAGGAGAGTTCAGGATGGGGAACATGTGTATACCTGTGGCAGATTCATGTTGATATATGGCAAAACCAATACAATATTGTAAAGTTAAAAAATAAAAAAAATAAAAAAATGAATTTTTAATGTGCATTTTCCTCTTTTACCATGGTAAGGATTAGCTCCTATTCAGACTATCAAAAATAAATGGTTATGTTACATTGTTTTAAAGCATATATAATTTTTAGCTTCTTTGAATTGATATCCAACATAAAACCCATTGCAGAATAACTACTAAAAGACAATTTTAACATAATTAAAATTTTCATAGATTATCATCTACATAAGTATGTGTAGAATTTTTCTAAGAATTGTTGGACACATAAAGTTTAATCATTATCAAAGTATTATATTTTCAATTTTGCTTTTAAATTTTATTTTTATTGAGATTCAATTTGACATATATCAATGTATAAATTTAAAGTGTGCAGTGTGTTCATTTGATGCATTTATTTTGTGATATAATTTCCACCTTAGATTTAGCTAATCTCTCTCTCATGCCATGTAATTATCATTTTTTGTAGTGATAATGATTAAGAGCTAGTCAGTTAGTAAGCTTGAAGTATTACTGTCTATAATCACTGTGCTGTATTTCAGATCTTTAGGAGTTTTTATTGGTTGTACATATGTATACTTAAACAGCAGCTCCCAAATTCCTGCACCCCAGCCCCTAGAAATCATCATTCTATGCTCTGCTTTTTAAAATTTTTTTCTAATTTTTATTGTTTTTTTAAAAATTAATTATTTTTTAAATTAAAATTTATTTTAATTGGATGCTAATTACTTTACAATACTGTAGTGGTTTTTGCCATACATTGACATGAATCAGCCATGGGTGTACATGTGTTCCCCATCCTGAACCTAACTCCCACCTCCCTCCCCATCCCATCCCTCAGGGTAATCCCAGTGCACCACCCTGAGCACCCTGTCTCATGCATTGAACCTGGACTGGCGATCTATTTCACTTATGGTAATAAACATGTTTCAATGCTATTCTCTCAAGTCATCCCACCCTCACCTTCTCCCACAGAGTCCAAAAGTCTATTCTTTACACCTGTGTCTCTTTTGCTGTCTTTTATGATAGACTTTTAAAATCTAATTTATATAAGATTCCTTATATAAATAATATCATATGGTATTTGTATTTATCTCTCAGACATCTCACTTAGCATAATGCCTTCAAGGTCAGCCATGTTGTCACAAATGGCAGAGCTTTCAATTTCTTCTTGGATGAATAATATTATATATATTTTTAAATGTATAAAATTTATATAACGAACAAAGCTAGTGGAGGTGATGGAATTCCAGTTGAGCTATTTCAAATCCTGAAAGATGATGCTGTGAAAGTGCTGCATTCAATATGCCAGCAAATCTGGAAAACTCAGCAGTGGCCACAGGACTGGAAAAGGTCAGTTTTCATTCCAATCCCAAAGAAAGGCAATGCCAAAGAATGCTCAAACTACCGCACAATTGCACTCATCTCACACACTAGTAAAGTAATGCTCAAAATTCTGCAAGCCAGGCTTCAGCAATACGTGAACCATGAACTTTCTGATGTTCAAGCTGGTTTTAGAAAAGGCAGAGGAACCAGAGATCAATTTGCGAACATCCGCTGCATCATGGAAAAAGCAAGAGAGTTCCAGAAAAACATCTATTTCTGCTTTATTGACTACGCCAAAGCCTTTGACTGTGTGGATCACAATAGACTATGGGTAATTCTAAAAGAGATGGAAATACCAGACCACCTGACCTGCATCTTGAGAAATCTGTATGTGGTCAGGAAGCAACAATTAGAACTGGACATGGAACAACAGTCTGGTTCCAAATAGGAAAAGGAGTACCTCAAGGTTGTATATTGTCACCCTTATTATATCACCTTATGATACTCTGCTTATCAACTTATATGCAGAGTACATCATGAGAAACGCTGGGCTGGAAGAGGCACAAACTGGAATCAAGACTGCCAGGAGAAATCTCAATAACCTCAGATATGCAGATGACACCACCCTTGTGGCAGAAAGTGAAGAAGACCTAAAAAGCCTCTTGATGAAAGTGAAAGTGGAGAGTGAAAAAGATGGCTTAAATCTCAACATTCAGAAAACGAAGATCATGGCATCTGGTCCCATCACTTCATGGAAAATTCAATGGGAAACAGTGGAAACAGTGTCAGACTATACTTTTTTGGGTTCCAAAATCACTGCAGATGGTGACTGCAGCCATGAAATTAAAAGACACTTACTCCTTGGAAGGAAAGTTATGACCAACCTAGATAGCATATTCAAAAGCAGAGACATTACTTTGCCAACAAAGGTCCGGCTAGTCAAGGCTATGGTTTTTCCAGTGGTCATGTATGGATGTGAGAGTTGGACTGTGAAGAAGGCTGAGCACCGAAGAATTGATGCTTTTGAACTGTGGTGTTGGAGAAGACTCTTGAGAGTCCCTTGGACTGCAAGGAGATCCAACCAGTCCATTCTGAAGGAGATCAGCCCTGGGATTTCTTTGGAACGAATGATGCTAAAGCTGAAAGTCCAGTACTTTGACCACCTCATAAAAAGAGTTGGCTCATAGGAAAAGACTCTGATGCTGGGAGGGATTGGGGGCAGGAGAAGAAGGGGACGGCAGAGGATGAGATGGCTGGATGGCATCACTGAGTCGATGGACGTGAGTCTGAGTGAACTCTGGGAGTTGGTGATGGACAGGAAGGCCTGGCGTGCTGCGATTCATGGGGTTGCAAAGAGTCGGACACGACTGAGCGACTGAACTCAACTGAACTGATATTATATACTGTATATATATTTATATCACCTTCTTTATTCTTTGATCAATTGACTGCAAAAGTATGAAGTCAAGAAATACCTGTAGTAAAGGGCAAATTTGGCCTTGGAATACAGAATGAAGCAGGGCAAAGGCTAATAGAGTTTTGCCAAGAGAACGCACTGGTCATAGCAAACACCCTCTTCCAACAACCAAGAGAAGACTCTACACATGGACATCAACACATGGTTAATAACAAAATCAGATTGATTCTATTCTTTGCAGCCAAAGATGGAGAAGCTCTATACAGTCAGCAAAAAGATATCATTTTATTTACTTATTAATTTGATATCTGGATGGTCTGTCCATTGGTGTAATTGTAGTTTTAAATTCCTTCAATATTTTTGTGTTATTGTTGATTTTTTCTTTTATGTCTGTTAGTAGTTGCTTTTGTTTTTTTTTTGAATTTTTTTATATTTATTATTATTTTTTAAATTTTATTTTATTTTTAAACTTTACATAATTGTATTAGTTTTGCCAAATATCAAAATGAATCCGCCACAGGTATTGAAGTGCTCCTATACTGGGTTCATAAATAGTTATAATAGTTATGTCTTCTTGGATTGATCCCTTGATCATAAGGTAATGTCTTTCCTTATCTCTTACAACAATTTTATCTTAAGGTCTATTTTATCTAATATGAGTACTGCTATTTCATCTTTCTTTTGATTTCTATTTGCACGGAACATATTTTTTCATTCCTTCCCTTACAATCCATATGCGTCCCTGTGCCTGAAGTGGGTCTTTTGTAGGCAGGATATACATGGTTTTTGTTTTTGAATCCCTTTATCCAGCCTGTATCTTTTAGTTGGGACATTTAAATCATTCATATATTTAAGGTAATTATTGATATATATAGTCCTATTATCATTTTATTAATTTTCTTGTGTCAGTTTTGTTGGTCTTTTTCTTCTCTTGTGTTTCCTGCCTATAAAAGGTATTCTTAATGTTTGGGTTTAATATTTATTTATACATTGGAATTAAAAATCTAATATTATTATTAAAAAACAGTGAGGGTATGACACATGTAAATATCTATGCACCCAGCATAGAAGTAGTTAATTATACAATGCAAACATTAATAGAATTATTGGGAGATATTGATAGCAGTACAACAATAGTAACTGAATTTGATAACCCACTAACAACAATGGATACATCATCTAGACAGAAAATTAATAGGAATCATTGGTTTTAAAGAAATGTTAGAACATTTAAACCTAATAGATAAAAACATTTAAACCAAGTGAAAAAATATCATTACTAAGTACACATGAAACAGTATCCAGGAAAGGCTATATATTGCAAGACCAAGAGAAAAGAAGAGAGGTTGCAAATAAGTTAAATCAGAAATAAAAAGGAGGCATTATTATTAATATCAAAGATATCCAAAGGAACATAAGAGACTGCTTTTAACCATTTGTGTCAACATATTGACAACCAAGAAGAAATTAATACATTCATAGAAATATACAAACCACAAAGACAGAATCATGAAGAAATAGAAAATCTGAATAGAAACGAGATTGAATCAGTAAACAATATCTCTCTAAAGACTAAAATCCAGGGACAGATGCCTTCATTGTTGAATTCTAGGTGACATTTAGAGCAGTATGCATACCAATTCATTCTTTCTGGAGAAATAACTCCAGAAATAACTCCAGAAAGAATGAAGGGATGGAGTCAAAGCAAAAACAATACCCAGTTGTGGATGTGACTGGTGATAGATGCAAGGACTGAAGCTGTAAAGAGCAACATTGCATAGGAACCTGGAATGTCAGGTCCATGAATCAAGGCAAATTTGAAGTGGTCAAACAGGATATGGCAAGGGTGAATGTCGACATGATGGAATCAGAGAACTAAAACGGAACAGAATGGGTGAATTTAACTCAGATGACCATTTTATCTACTACTGTGGGCAGGAATCCCTTAGAAGAAATGGAGTAGCCATCATGGTCAACAAAAGAGTCTGAAATACAGTACTTGGATGCAATCTCAAAAACGACAGAATGATCTCTGTTCGTTTCCAAGGCAAACCATTCAATATCACAGTAATCTAAGTCTATGCCCCAACCAGTAACGCTGAAGAAGCTGAAGTTGAATGGTTCTATGAAGACCTACAAGACCTTTTAGAACTAACACCCAAAATAGATGTCCTTTTCACTATAGGGGACTTGAATGCAAAAGTAGGAAGTCAAGAAACACCTGGAGTAACAGGCAAATTTGGCCTTGGAATACAGAATGAAGCAGGGCAAAGACTAATAGAGTTTTTCCAAGAAAATGTACTGGTTATAGCAAACACCCTCTTCAAACAACACAAGTGAAGACTCTATACATGGATATCACCAGATGGTCAACACCGAAATCAGATTGATTCTATTCTTTGCAGCCAAAGATGGGGAAGCTCTATACAGTCAACAAAAACAAGACCAGGAGCTGACTGTGCTTCAGATCATGAACTCCTTATTGCCAAATTCAGACTTAAATTGAAGAAAGTAGGAAAACCACTAGACCATTCAGATATGACCTAAATCAAATCCCTTATGATTATACAGTGGAAGTGAGAAATAGATTTAAGGGACTAGATCTGATAGACAGAGTGCCTGATGAACTATGGACTTAGGTTCATGAAATTGTACAGGAGACAGGGATCAAGACCATCCCCATGGAAAAGAAATGCAAAAAAGCAAAATGGCTGCCAGGGGAGGCCTTACAAATAGCTGTGAAAAGAAGAGAAGTGAAAAGCAAAGGAGAAAAGGAAAGATATAAGCATCTGAATGCAGAGTTCCAAAGAATAGCAAGAAGAGATAAGAAAGACTTCCTCAGTGATCAATGCAAAGAAATAGCGGAAAACAACAGAATGGGAAAGACTAGAGATCTCTTCAAGAAAATTAGAGATAGCAATGGAACATTTCACACAAAAATGGGCTCAATAAAGGACAGAAATGGTTTGGACCTAACAGAAGCAGAAGATATTAAGAAGAGGTAGCAAGAATACACAGAAGAACTGTACAAAAAAGATCTTCATGACCAAGATAATCACGATGGTGTGATCAATCACCTAAAGCCAGACATCCTGGAATATGAAGTCAAGTGGGCCTTAGAAAGCACCACTATGAACAAAGCTAGTGGAGGTGATGGAATTCCAGCTGAGCTATTTTAAATCCTGAAAGATGATGCTGTGAAAGTGCTGCACTCAATATGCCAGCAAATTTGGAAAACTCAGCAGCGGCCACAGGACTGGAAAAGGTCAGTTTTCATTCCAATCCCAAAGAAAGGCAATGCCAAAAATGCTCAAACTACTGCACCATTGCACTCATCTCACACGCTAGTAAAGTAATGCTCAAAATTCTCCAAGCCAGGCTTCAGCAATACGTGAACTGTGAACTTTCAGATGTTCAAGCTGGTTTTAGAAAAGGCAGAGGAACCAGAGATCAAATTGCCAACATCTGCTGGATCATCAAAAAAGCAAGAGAGTTCCAGAAAAACATCTATTTCTGCTTTATTGACTATGCCAAAGCCTTTGACTCTGTAGATCACAATAAACTGTGGAAAATTCTGAAAGAGATGGGAATACTAGACCACGTGACCTTCCTCTTGAGAAACTTGTATGCAGGTCAAGAAGCAACAGTTAGAAGTGGACATGGAAAAAGGAAAAAAAAAAAGAAGTGGACATGGAACGACAGACTGATTCCAAATAGGAAAAGGAGTAGGTCAAGGCCGTATATTGTCACCCTGCTTATTTAACTTATATGCAAGAGTACATCATCAGAAATGGTGGACTGGAAGAAGCACAAGCTGGAATCAAGATTGCCAGGAGAAATATCAATAACCTCAGATATGCAGATAACATCACCCTTATGGCAGAAAGTGAAGAGGTACTAAAAAGCCTCTTGATGAAAGTGAAATTGGAGACTGAAAAAGTTGGCTTAAAGCTCAACATTCAGAAAATGAAGCTCATGGCATCTGGTCCCATCACTTCATGGAAAATTCAATGGGAAACAGTGGAAACACTGTCAGGCTTTATTCTTTTGGGCTCCAAAATCACTGGAGATTGTGACTGCAGTCATGAAATTAAAAGACGTTACTCCTTGCAAGAAAAGTTATGACCAACCTAGATAGCATATTGAAAAGTAGAGACATTACTTTACCAACAAAGGTCCATCTAGTCAAGGCTATGTTTTTTTCCAGTCGTCATGTATGGATGTGAGAGTTGGAGTATAAAGAAAGCTGAGCACTGAAGAATTGATGCTTTTGAACTGTGGTGTTGGAGAAGACTCTTGAGAGTCCCTTGGACTGCAAGGAGATCCAACCAGTCCATTCTGATAGAGATTGGCCCTGGGTGTTCTTTAAAAGAAATGATGCTAAAGCTGAAACTCCAGTACTTTGGCCACCTCATGCGAAGAGTTGACTCAATGGAAAAGACTCTGATGCTGGGAGGAATTGGGGGCAGGAGGAGAAGGGGACAAGAGGATGAAATGAGTAGATCACATCACTGACTCGATGGACGTGAGTGTGAGTGAACACCAGGAGTTGGTGAGACAGGGAGGCCTGGTGTTTTGCAATTTATGGGGTTGCAAAGAGTAGGACAGAACTGAGTGACTGAACTGATGATTAAACATCTCAACAAACTGGTTATAAAGTAAACCTAACTCAATAAAGGCCATTACATGACAAGTCCATGGTTAACATTAAACCCAAGGATGAAATTTTGAAAAATTTTCTGTAAACTCAGGAACAAGACAAGGATGCCCACTCTTAAAATTTTTATTCAATATAGAATTGCAAGTCCTGCCAGAACATCTAGATGAGAAAAGTGAAAGTTCCCCAAATCAGAAAAATAGAAGTAAAACGGTCACTATTTGCAGATGACATAATATAATAATTTAGGACTAATAGATTCAGAAAAATTACATGATATATTAGGTTACTAATGACTTCTTATAAAGAGAAAATTGCATTAAAAATAGAAATGAGCTAACAAAGGAGGTAAAAGCCCTTTACTTTGAAAACTATAAAACAGTTATGAAGGAAATTAAAGGTAATTTGAAGAAATAGAAAGATATTCTATGATCCTATATCAGAATAATTAATATTGTTAAAATGCCCACAATACATGAAGCAATCTATAGAATTAATAGAATCCATATCAAAACATCCACGACTTTATTTTTTCACAGAAATAGAACAACAGCAAAAAAGTAACATGGAACCACAAAAGAGCCTAAAATGCCAAAGCAATCTTGAGAAGAAAGAACGAAGCTGGAGATATCACCCAACCAGGCTTCAAACTATATTACAAAGCTATAGCAATCAAAATAGAATTGCACAGGCAAAAAAATGGACACAGAGATCAATGGAAAGAAATTGAAAGTACAGAAATGAACCCATATGCCTGTGCTCAACTAATGTAAACAAGGAGGGACGAATATAAAATGAAGAGAAGACAGTCTCTTCATAACAAGTGGTGCTAGGAAAACTGGACAACCACATGTAAAACAAGGAGATTAGAATTCTCTCTCAAACCATATACAAGAATAAGCTAAAACTGGATTAAAAACTTAAATATAAAACCTGAAACTATAAAACTCCATGAAAAGAAAATAGATGGAACACTCTTTAACATAAATCACAGCAATAGTTTCTTTTATGGATCTGTCTGCTAAAGTGAAAGACATAAAAGCAAAATAAATGAACGGGGCCTAATCAACTTACAAATTTTGAAGAGCAAAGGAGGTCACTGACAAAACAAGCAAACCAAAAAATGTAGTACTGGAAGTGAAAAAATGTTTGCAAATGATGTTTCAGACAAGGGGCAAACCTCCAGATAAACATCACTTATAATTCAAACTTAAATATTAAAAAAAGCAAACAACAGAACCCAAAATGGACATAAGATCTGAATAGGCACTTTCCAAAGAAGACATACAGATGGCTAACAAATAGATGAAAAGATGCTCAACATTGCTTATTATTAGAGAAATGTAAATCAAAACCACCAAAAGCTATCACATCATACTTGTCAAAGGCTATTATTAAAAAGCCTACAAACAACAAATGTTGGTGAGGATATGGAGAAAATATAACCCTGTTGGAGATACTGGACACTGGCAAGGCCACTATGGTAAAAAGTATGGTGTTTCATTTAAACAAACAAACAAAAAACTAAAATTTGAAAGACTACATGATCCACTTCTGGATATATATGTTTTAATTAATTAAAAATTTAATTAATTCAAAAACATTCACATACTCCAGTGTTCACAGCAACACTATTTAGCCAATAGCCAAGACATGCAAGGAACCCAAGTGCCCATTAATTGATGATTGGATTAAGAGGGTTTATTGTATATATACACACAGATATATACAATACAATATTACTCAGCCATAAAAAACAATGAAGTAATGCCATTTGCAACAAAGTGTATTAACTTAAAGAGTATTATACTCAGTAAAATAAATCAGGAAAAGAAATAGGAATACTGTATAATATCACTTATATGTGGAATATAAAAAATAATATAAGTCAATGTACATGAAAAATAGAAGTGGCCTCACAGATATAGAAAACAAATGTGTGGTTACCAAAAGGGTGAAGAGAAGAGGGAAAAATTGGGGACATGGGATTAATATATACAAACTTCTATGTATAAAATAGGTAATCAATAAGGATTTACTTTATAACAGATAGAATTATAGTCATTCTTAAAATGACCTATAATGGAGTATAATCTGAAGAAATACTGAATAACTGTGTTGTACACCTGAAGCTAACAAAGTATTATAAATCAACTATATTTCTATAAGAATAACCAGAGCAGCTGATCGGATTTAAAAAAATGACTTATCTATAGGCTGTTTATATAGCATATTCAAAAGCAGAGACATTACTTTGCCAACAAAGGTCCGTCTAGTCAAGGCTATGGTTTTCCCTGTGGTCATGTATGGATGTGAGAGTTGGACTGTGAAGAAGGCTGAGCACCGAAGAATTGATGCTTTTGAACTGTGGTGTTGGAGAAGACTCTTGAGAGTCTCTTGAACTGCAAGGAGATCCAACCAGTCCATTCTGAAGGAGATCAACCCTGGGATTTCTTTGGAACGAATGATGCTAAAGCTGAAACTCCAGTACTTTGGCCACCTCATGAGAAGAGTTGACTCATTGGAAAAGACTCTGATGCTGGGAGGGATTGGGGGCAGGAGGAGAAGGGGACGACAGAGGCTGAGATGGCTGGATGGCATCACTGACTCGATGGACATGAGTCTGAGTGAACTCCAGGAGTTGGTGATGGACAGGGAGGCCTGGCGTGCTGCCATTCATGGGGTCGCAAAGAGCTGGATATGACTGAGCGACTGAACTGAACTGAACTGAACTGATAGGCTGTTTACAAGAGACTCAACTCAAAACTAAAGACATACACAGATTGAAAGCAAGGGGATGGAAAATATATTTCAAAAGATAAAACATTATTGAAATAATAATATTATTATAATGTGACAAAATACACTGGGAAACAAGTTATCATGAATGACAACTAGGTATGACAAATAGCACTATTTGAGCCCAAGAATTTTATCTAACTGTTCAGTTAGGTATAGATTATATAATGTGTTTGTTGAAGATGATTAGGCGAAAAGGAGGCAAAACCAGAAGAGACAAAAATTATCTTAAAATTCAATAGAAACAAATAGAAATTCCACAAATTAACATTTCAAATAGGTAAGTAAAACCACAAATTAAACACTACATTGGAAGCACTGGAAAGCAATAAAGGAAGATCCATATGTGGAAAATATGAATGTCATGTTAAGAATAATATAAAGCAAAATGCGAGATTCAGCATATATCTAATAGGAATTACAAAAAGTGAGAGTAGAGAGAGTAAGTGGAGAAGCAATATTGCATAATTTCCAATGATTTTAAAAGATGTTAATTCTCATATCTAGAAATGATAAGTATCAAGTAAGAGAAAAGTGAAGAAAGGAAGGATGGAAAAAAAGATGGAGGAAAAGAAGGAAGCAAGCAGGCAGGAAATCTGTTTACCAATGTATGGTAGAAAGCTAGAGCTTCGAAATCAAAGTGAAGCACTCAAAAAGAGAAAGAGAGATCACCTCTATTAAAGTAATTCTTATATTGATTTTACCAATAACAATGCAAATTAGAACTCAGAAAATACTATCTTCAAGGAGTTGAGAGAAAATGGTTTTTATTATTTTATTTATTTATTTATTTTTTAAATTTTATTTTATTTTTAAACTTTACATAATTGTATTAGTTTTGCCAAATATCAAAATGAATCCACCACAGGTATACATGTGTTCCCCATCCTGAACCCTCCTCCCTCCTCCCTCCCCATTCCATCCCTCTGGGTTGTCTCAGTGCACCAGCCCCAAGCATCCAGTATCGTGCATCGAACCTGGACTGGCAACTCGTTTCATACATGATATTTTACCTGTTTCAATGCCATTCTCCCAAATCTTCCCACCCTCTCCCTCTCTCACAGAGTCCATAAGACTGTTCTATATATCAGTGTCTCTTTTGCTGTCTCGTACACAGGGTTATTGTTACCATCTTTCTAAATTCCATATATATGCATTAGTATACTGTATTGGTGTTTTTCTTTCTTGCTTACTTCACTCTGGATAATAGGCTCCATTTTCATCCACCTCATTAGAACTGATTCAAATGTATTCTTTTTAATGGCTGAGTAATACTCCATTGTGTATATGTACCACTGCTTTCTTATCCATTCATCTGCTGATGGACATCTAGGTTGCTTCCATGTCCTGGCTATTATAAACAGTGCTGCGATGAACATTGGGGTACTCGTGTCTCTTTCCCTTCTGGTTTCCTCAGTGTGTATGCCCAGCAGTGGGATTGCTGGATCATAAGGCAGTTCTATTTCCAGGTTTTTAAGGAATCTCCACACTGTTCTCCATAGTGGCTGTACTAGTTTGCATTCCCACCAACAGTGTAAGAGGGTTCCCTTTTCTCCACACCCTCTCCAGCATTTATTGCTTGTAGACTTTTGGATCGCAGCCATTCTGACTGGTGTGAAATGGTACCTCATAGTGGTTTTGATTTGCATTTCTCTGATAAGGAGTGATGTTGAGCATCTTTTCATGTGTTTGTTAGCCATCTGGATGTCTTCTTTGGAGAAATGTCTATTTAGTTCTTTGGCCCATTTTTTGATTGGGTCATTTATTTTTCTGGAGTTGAGCTGTAGGAGTTGCTTGTATATTCTCGAGATTAGTTGTTTGTCAGTTGCATCATTTGCTATTATCTTCTCCCGTTCTGAAGGCTGTCTTTTCACCTTGCTAATAGTTTCCTTTGATGTGCAGAAGCTTTTAAGGTTAATTAGGTCCCATTTGTTTATTTTTGCTTTTATTTCCAATATTCTGGGAGGTGGGTCATAGAGGATCCTGCTGTGATGTATGTCAGAGAGTGTTTTGCCTATGTTCTCCTCTAGGAATTTTATAGTTTCTGGTCTTACGTTTAGATCTTTAATCCATTTTAAGTTTATTTTTGTGTATGGTGTTAGAAAGTGTTCTAATTTCATTCTTTTACAAGTGGTCGACCAGATTTCCCAGCACCTATACACTAATAATGAGAAAGCAGAAAGAGAAATTAAGGAAACAATTCCATTCACCATTGCAACGGAAAGAATAAAATACTTAGGAATATATCTACCTAAAGAAACTAAAGACCTATATATAGAAAATGGTTTTTAGTACTGATTCAGTTCAGTTCAGTTTCTCAGTCATTCCCAACTCTTTGCGACCCCATGAACCGTAGCACGCCAGGCCTCCCTGTCCATCACCAACTCCCAGAGTCCACCCAAACCCACGTCCATCGAGTCGGTGATGCCATCTAACCATCTCATCCTCCATCGTCTCCTTCTCCTCCTGCCCTCAATCTTTCCCAGCATCAGGGTCTTTTCAAATGAGTCAGTCAGCCCTTTGCATCAGGTGGCCAAAGTATTGGAGTTTCAGCTTCAACATCAGTCCTTCCAATGAACACCCAGGACTGATCTCCTTTAGGATGGACTGGTTGGATTTCCTTGCAGCCCAAGGGACTCTCAAGAGTCTTCTCCAACACCACAGTTCAAAAGCATCAGTTCTTCAGTGCTCAGCTTTCTTTATACTCCAACTCTCACATCCATACATGACCACTGGAAAAACCATAGCCTTGACTAGATAGACATTTGTTGGCAAAGTAATTTCTCTGCTTTTGAATATGCTGTCTAGGTTGGTCATAACTTTCTTTCCAAGGAGTAAGTGTCTTTTAATTTAGTTGCTGCAATCACCAACTGCAGTGATTTTGGCGGCTGTGATGGCGCAGGAGCAGTGCTGAGAGGAGTTACCCCGCGCTGGAGGTCAGGGGCGGCGGCCGAGAGGAGGTACACCGTGTCCAAGGTCAGGAGTGGTGGCTGCACTTTTCTGGAGCAGCCCTGAAGAGAGACCTCATGTTCAAGGTAAGAGGAACCCAAGTAAGACGGTAGGCACTGAGAAAGGGCATCAGAGGGCAGACAGACTGAAACCACAATCACAGACAACTAGCCAATCTGATCACATTGAACACAGCCTTGTCTAACTCAATCAAACTAAGCCATGCCATGTGGGGCCACTCAAGATGGACAGGTCATGGTGGAAAGGTCTGACAGAATGTGGTTCACTGGAGAAGGGGATGGCAAACAACTTCAGTATTCTTGACCTGAGAACCTCATGAACAGTATGAAAAGGCAAAAATATAGGACACTGAAAGATGAACTCCCCAGGTTGGTAGGTGCCCAATATGCTACTAGAGATCAGTGGAGAAATAACTCCATAAAGAATGAAGGGATGGAACCAAAGCAAAAACAATACCCAGTTGTGGGTGTGACTGGTGATGCAAGTAAAACCTAGTGCTGTAAAGAGCAATATTGCTTAGGAACCTGGAATGTTAGGTCCATGAATCAAGGCAAATAGGAAGTGGTCAAATAGGAGATGGCAAGAGTGAACATCACATTCTAGGAATCAGTGAACTAAGATGGACAGGAATGGGTGAATTTAAGTCAGTACTGATTATGGTACCCAATTAAATTACCTTCCAAAATAATCAATGAAGATAACTTTTCTTTCATCAAAGGCTAAAAGAGTTTAACACTTATAGACTCCTAATGAAGCACTTATGCCATTCAAGAAGAGAAAATGAGCTCAATGAAAAGAGTCAATGTGAAAAAGAATGGTAAGGTATCCCAGAAAATTTAAGCCATAAAATAGGAATAACACAATTATTTATTTAAGGATATAACACAACAGAAGCTGAAGATGTTAAGAAGAGGTGACAAAAATACACATAAGAGCTACACGAAAAAGATATAATGACCTGGATAACCATGATGGTGTGATCACACTCCTAGAGCCAGATAAATCTGAAGTCAAGTGGGCCTTAGGAAGCATCACTACAAGCAAAGCTAGTGGAGGTGATGGAATTCCAGCTGAGCCATTTCGAATCCTAAAAGATGATGTTGTGAAAGTTCTGCACTCAATATGCCAGCAAATTTAGAAAACTCAGCAGTGGCCACAGAACTGAAAAAGGTCAGTTTTCATTCCAATGCCAAAGAAGAACAGTGCCAAAGAATGTTGAAACTACTTTGAAATGCTGAAAAAATTACAATCATTTCACATGCTAGCAAAGTAATACTCCAAATTGTTCAAGCCAGGCTTCAACAGTAAGTGAACTAAGAACTTTCAGATGTTCGAGCTGGATTTAGAAAAGGCAAAGAAACCAGAGATCAAATTGCCAATATTTGTTGGATCATAGAAAAAGCAAGAGAATTCCAGAAAACAATCTACTTCTGCTTCATTGACTATGCTAGAACTTTTGACTGTGTGGATCACAACAAGCTGTAACAATTCTTAAAGAAATGGGAATATCAGACCACCTTACCTGTCTCCTGTGAAATCTGTACACAGGTCAGGAAACAACAGTTAGAAGTGAACATGAAACAATGGAGTGGTTCCCAATTGGGAAAGGAGCACGAGGCTGTATATTGTCACCCTGCTTATGTAACTTATACTCAGAGTACAATTCAGAGTATATTCAGAGTGAAATGTGGGTTGAATGAAGCACAAGCTGGAATCAAGATCGTCAGGAGAAATATCAACAACCTCAGATACACAGGTGACACCACCCTTATGGCAAAAAGCAAAGAGGAACTAAGGAGCCTCTTGGTGAAGGTGAAAGAGGAGAGTGAAAAAGCTGGATTAAAACTCAACATTGAAAAAACTAAGATCATGGCATCTGGTCCTATCACTTCATGGCACATAGATAGGAAAAATCAATGGAAACAGTGACAGACTGTTTTTGTGGGTTCCAAAATCACTGTAGACAGTGACTGCAGCTATGAAATTAAAATATGCTTGCTCCTAGGAAGAAAAGTTATGACAGACATAGACAACATATTAAAAAGCAGAGTCATTACTGTTCCAACAAAGGTCCATGTAGTCAAAGCCATGGTTTTTCCAGTAGTCATGTATGGATGTGAGAGTTGGACTATAAAGAAAGCTGAGATCCAAAGCATTGATGCTTTTGAATTGTGGTCTTAGAGAAAATGCTTGGGAGTCCCTTTGGCTTCAAGGATATCAAATCAGTCCATCCTAAAGGAAATCAATTTGAATATTCACTGCAAGGACTGATGCTGAAGCTGAAGCTCCAATACTTTGGTCACCTGATGCGAAGAACTGACTCATTGGAAAAGACCCCAATGTTGGGAAAGATTGAAGGCAGGAGGAGAAGAGGACGACAGAGGATGAGATGGTTGGATGGCATCACAGCCTCATTGGACATGGGTTTGAGCAAGCTCTGGGTGATGGTGAAGGACAGGGAAGCCTGGCATGCTGCTGACCATGGGATTGTAAAGAGTCAGACACAACTAGTGACTGAACAGCAGCAACAACAAGAGCATAAGAACCACAATAACCTGTAACATTTATTAAATGAAGTGTAGTGGATAGAGTTTAAACATCTTGAGATCCTTGAATTATTAGGCAAAAGAAATGGAGCTGCAACTATATTTTATCCTCTGTAAAAGAGTAGAAATTGAATACATAGATTATAGAGTAATAGTTGGGAAAAAACAATTAAAAAAAACTCAACTATCCTGGAAAAGGCATAAAAATTTGAAAAAGAACATAAAAACATAGTAAAATATTGGGAAGTAGAAAGAAACAAACATGAATATGTTAATATGTGTTCAACTGCACTAAATCAGTAGTAAGATGCAAGTTTGTCAAGTTGGATCTAGAAATGAAATCAACATATTTACAAGGATCATAACTAAAATACAAGAACACAGAAACATTGAAATTCAAACAGGATGAGGCAATTATACCTTAAAGCAATGTGGAGAAATACACTGATCGGACACAACTATAGTTATATAAAAGGCAATATTGGCAATGAAAGCAATCACTATATAATGATACAAGAAAGAAACAAAAAACTTTCAGTTTGTTATGACATTAAATAAGAATAATGTGATGAGAAATTGTCCATATAGCTATCTCTTCTTTTATAATTATGGTTCAACGTGTAAGTTTTCTTTATGAAAAATAAGAAACATAACAATCTGAACTAAAATAGTCAAGATTGAGGAAGTTGAATCAAGATAGTGTAGGAGGATATGGGACTCAGTTCCTCTCATAAACACATCAATATACATCACATGTGGAAACGTTCTCACTGAAAACTGGAGACTGGCAGAAAAACTCCTTCACAACCAAGCTGTAAGAAAGTTTCACCCAGAATAGGTTAGGAAAGAAAGAGAAGCTATGAGTTTGTCACCTGTGTTCTGAGAGGGGACCCAGAAATAAAGGAAGATTACATTGGCAGAGACCGTCCCTCAGGAAGAGTGTGGTTTGATTGAGTACCCCAGTTCTGGGGTCTGGCAAAGAGAAGCTCCTTTAGCTGTTGGAAAGCTAGTGGGACTTATAGTAGTAGGGCTGTGGGGAAGCCTCTACACCACTTGTGAGGATCACACGAGTGTTCTCTTACTCCTTCAGGCACACAGGGCAGATTGAATCTGTGTGGCTGGCTGACTGGTTTTCTGTGACAAATCTAGTGCAGAACCCAGCCTGAGATTTGTGGATTCTCTAGGACCACTTGCTAGCACCTCATGCTGTAGCTACTCACTTGAGCAAGGGCTTCCATGATTGAGTGAAAATGTTGGGTGGGAAAAACTGTGGCAGCTCAAAAGCAGGCAGCCAATACTGGAGATTGCAGAGTGGCACATTAGACTCTTTGAGAAGAAGTAGGATCTCTGACCATAGCCAGACTGCCACAGCCTGTACTTGGATCATCACAAATGGCTCCTCTTGCTCCACAGGGAGGGGAAGAACACACACTTAAAGAGAATTTGGCCAGCTCAGACTCAAATTCTGAAGCAACTTGAGATCTGAACCTACCCCTGAAAGGGTAGTGATGGCTACGGAGAAAGGGAAGCCCTGCCCGATATCTGTCTCTTGCCCTATCCTCTCCATTTCCAGCCCAGCCTCCTATGAAGGTAATATCTGCCAACACACTCTGAGGAAAGATGTGACTTGTGTTTATGTCAATTCAGCTCTCCCAGCAAAGAAATTTGGCACATGCAGACTATGCTATGATGTTCCCAATTAAGGGCCCCCTTCAAAACTGCAATATGGAACTGTTTCACCTAGTTTCATAGATACAGAGAAATATAAACAAAATGGTAAGACTGAGGAATTGGTTTCAATAGAAAGAGCAAGAGAAAAATCTCTGAAAAGAATAATAAAAGAGAAACAATTTATCATATAAAGAACTCAAAGTATTAGTAATAAGAATGCTAGTTGAATTTAGGGAAAGAATAGATGAACACAGTACAAATTTTAACAAACAAATAGAAAATATAGAAAAGAAGCAGTCAGAATTGAAGAATATAATAACTAAAATAACAAAAAAAACAGCAGAATGAATAAACAGCAGACTAGATAAAACAGAAGAAAGCATAGTAATCTAGAAGATAGAATAATAAAAAACACTATTATCACAACAGCAAAAAGAAAATAGTATAAAAAATCACAACAGTTTAAGGATCTGTGATTACAAGTATACAAACCTTAACCTTATAGAGGTCACAGAAGGACTGAGAGAAGGGGGTCCAAGTGTGTTTAATTGATTTATGGTTGAACACTTTCCAAACCTAAAGAAGGAAGTTGATATCCAGGTACTGGAAGCACAGAAGGTCCCAATTAAGATGAACTCAAATATACACATATCAAGACATATTTCAATTGAAATGGCAAAAGTTAAAGAAAGAATTTTAAAGGAAGCAAGATAAAAACAGTGAGTCACGTGAAAGGGAATTCCCATAGGTTATCATCTGCTTTTTTTCAGAAACTTTATAGGCCAAAAGGGAGTGGCATGATATATTCAAAGTGCTGAAATGTAAAATACTTTCAGCCTAGCATATTCTACCGAGTTATATAATCATTGTGAATTGAGGAAATGAAGGCCTTCTCAGATAAGAAAGAACTAGGAGTTAATTAATACTGAACTATCCTTAAAGAAAAGGTTATAGTGTCTTCTCTAAAAGAAAAAGTAAAAGCTATAAGGTGTAAATATCAATAAGAAAGGAAAAATCCCACTAGTATGGGCAAACATATAGTAAAGGCCGAGGATCAACCACTTAAAAAGTTAGTATAAAGATTAAAAGATATAAAAAATTATGAAGCCAAGTGTAACTATAATAATCAGTAAAGGGGAAACCATGAAAATTATAATATGACACAAAGAGACATAATATACGGCAAATAAAATAGTGACCAAGAAAACAATAGAAATCAATGCAACCAATAACCGATTCTTCATAAGATAAAATTGATAAACTATAAGCAGGCTCATTAAGAAGAAAACAACAAGGGCACCAATAAAATAAGAATTTAAAAAGGAGAAATAACAACCAATGCCACAGATACATAAAAAAATCATAAGCAAATACTATGGATGTTTATATGTTAATGATTTGGACAGCTTAGGAAAAATGCACAAATTTCTAGAAACATAAGCATTCTAAGACTGAATCAGGAAGAAATAGATAATCTGAACAATACACCCACTAGTAGTCAAGTTCAGTTCAGTAGATCAGTCATGTCCGACTCTTTGTGACCCCATGAACTGCAGCATGCCTGGCCTCCCTGTCCATCACCAACTCCTGGAGTTTACTCAAACTCATGTCCATTGAGTCAGTGATGCCATCCAACCATGTCATCCTCTGTCGTCCCCTTCTCCTCCTGCCTTCAATCTTTCCCAACATCAGGGTCTTTTCAAATGAGTCAGCTCTTTGCATCAGGTGGCCAAAGTATTGGAGTTTCAGCTTCAACATCAGTCCCTCCAATGGACACCCAAGACTGATCTCCTTTAGGATGGACTGGTTGGATCTCCTTGCAGTCCAAGGGACTCTCAAGAGTCTTCTCCAACACCACAGTTCAAAAGCATCAATACTTTTGTGCTCAGCTTTCTTTATAGTCCAACTCTCACATCCATACATGACCAGTGGAAAAACCATACCCTTGTCTAGATGGACCTTTGTTGGCAAAGTAATGTCTCTGCTTTTTAATATGCTGTCTAGGTTGGTCATAAGTTTCCTTCCAAGGAGTAAGCGTCTTTTAATTTCATGGCTGAAATCACCATCTGCAGTGATTTTGGAGCCCCGCCCCCCACCCCCCTGCCAAAATAAAGTCTGCAACTGTTTCCACTCTTTCCCCATCTATTTGCCATGAAGTGATGGGAGCAGGTGCCATGATCTTAGTTTTCTGAATGTTGAGCTTTAAGCCAACTTTTTCATTCTCCTCTTTCACTTTCATCAAGAGGTTCTTTAGTTCTTCTTCACTTTCTGCCTTAATGGTGGCGTCATCTGCATATCTGAGGTTATTGATATTTCTCCAGACAATCTTGATTCCAGCTTCTGAGTCATCCAGCCCAACATTTCTTATGATGTACTCTGCATATAAGTTAAATAAGCAGGGTGACAATATACAGCCTTGACGTACTCCTTTTCCTATTTGGAACCAGTCTGTTGTTCCATGTCCAGTTCTAACTGTTGCTTCCTGATCTGCATACAGGTTTCTCAAGAGGCAGGTCAGGTGGTCTAGTATTCCCATCTCTTCAGAATTTTCCACAGTTTATTGTGATCCAGACAGTCAAAGGCTTTGGCATAGTAAATAAAGCAGAAATAGATGTTTTTCTGGAACTTTCTTGCTTTTTTGATGATCCAGCGAATGTTGGCAATTTGATCTCTGGTTCAGTCAAACTGAATTTATAATAAAAAAAATTCCCAGCAAACTAAAGTCTAGGACCGGATAGCTTCACAGGGAAATTGTATCAAACATATAATGGAGAGCTAATACCTATCCTTTTCAAACTATTTTTTTTTTTTCAATGAAGAGTAAGACTCTGAAATTCATTCTATGAGGTCTTCATTTCCTTAATACCAAAACAGAACAAAAATATACAGGTCCATACCTCTGATAAATATAGATGCAAAATCCTAAACAAAATATTAACAAACCAAATACAACAATATATAAAAAGGGCATATGCAATGATCAGGTGGATTTATTCTAGGGATGAAAAGATAGTTCAGTATTCAAAAATCAATCAATGTCATACACCACAAAACAAAAGAAAGGATAAAAAGCATGTGATCACCTCAATAGGCATAGAAAAAAAATTCAACATTCATTCATATAAAAATTCCATTTAAAGTTGGTATAGAGAGGACCTATCATACTATAATAATAAACCATTTATATCAAATTCACAGATAACATCATACTCAATGGAGAAAACCTGAAAGCAGGAACAAGCCAAGGATTCTACGTTTACCACTTTTATTTAACACAGTGTTGCAAGTCCTAGTCAAAGCAATCAGACCAAAAAATTGTCGTCTTAATTGGAAGGGAAGATTAAACTGTCCCTGTTTGCAGAAGGAGGTTTCCCAGGTGACTCAGTGATAAATAATCTGCCTGCCAAAGCAGGAGATGTGGGTTGGATCCCTGGGTTGGAAAGATCCCCTGAAGAAGAAAATGGCATTCTTGCCTAGGAAATCACATGGACTGAGGACTCTGGAGGGTTACAGTTCAAAGGATCACAAAAGAGTCAGACATGACTTAGTGAGTAAATAACAACAATTTGCAGATGACATGATACTATATAGAAAAAACCCTAATGTGTGATGAATTGGCAACCCACTTCAGTATTGTTGCATAGAGAAGATCATGGACAGAGGAGCTTTGTGGGGGTCCATGGGGTGGCAAAGAGTCAGAAACAACTGAGTGACTAATACTTTCACTTTATTTTCAGTGTGTGCTTAGTTGCTCAGTCACCCTAATATTTCACTCAAAACTATTGTGAATTCAGTAAAATTGCAGAATTCAAGATTATCATACAGTGATATGTTGCTTTCTATTCACTAACAAGCTATCAGAAAGAGAAAACAAGAAAGTAATCTCATTTAAAATAGTATCCAAAGAATAAAATAACCGGGAATAAATTTTACCAAGGAGGTGAAAAAGCTAAAATCTGAAAATTATAACACATTGGTGAAGGAAATTATTTATTTTTTTGATTATACAAAAAAGAAAAGACAGAAAAGATATTGTGTGTTAATGAGTTAGAAGAATTAATCACTGAAATGGCTATAATACCAAATACACAGACTTAATGCAATCCATATCAAAATTCTCAAGATGATTTTTACAAAATTAGGACAAATAATCATAAAATTTATATGAAACCCTAAAAAGCCTAAATTGTCAAAGCAATCTTGAAAAGTGAAAACAAAGCTATAGGTATTATGTTTCCTGGCTTTAGACTATATTGCAAAGCAACAGTATCCAAAACAGCATGGCACTGGAACAAAATAGCCATGTAATTCAGTGGAATAGAATAGAAAGCCTAGAAATAAGCCCATACACCTGTGGTCAACTAATGTAAAACAAAGAAGGCAAGAATATACGTCTTCAATAAATGATGCTGAAAAAATTGGAAAGGTATATCTAATGAATAGGATAAGAACATTATCTCACATCATATACAATGAATTAACAATGGAAATAAAGTCCTAAATATAAGAGCTGAAACTATAAAACTAGAAGAAAATATAGACAGAACACTCTTTGACATAAATCATAGCAGCATTCTTTTGTATACATCTCCTGTCTCCTAAAGGGAAAGAAATAAAGCAAAAATAAACAAATTGGACATAATTAAACTTAAATGGTTTTGTGAAACAAAAGAAACCATTGACAGAATGAAAAATTAATGTACTGAATGGGAGAAAATATTTGCAAATGACATGATCAGTAGGGGTGAATATCCAAAATTTATAAACAGTTTGTATACCTTGATATCAAACTCTTACAAGAAACAAATTTAAAAAAGCTAAGAAGACTGAATAGGTATTTCTCCAAGGAAGACATACAGATGGACACCCAATGAAAAAATGCTCAGTTTCACTAACTGTCAGAGAAATATATATCAAAACAATGATGAGCTATTATCTCACACCTGTTTAAATAGATATCAGCAAAAGTCTGCAAAAACCAAGTGTTGTCAAGGATGTAGGGGAAAGGAATACTAGTATACTGTTGACGGGATTGTAAATTGGTGCAGCCATTATGGAAAACAGTTTGGAAAATATTATGGAAAACAATATCTAAAAATAGTACCACCATATGATCCAGCCATTCCACTGCTAGGTGTGTGTGTGTGTGTCTGTGTGTGTGTATATATATATATATATGTGTGTGTGTGTGTGTGTGTGAAAACACTAATTTCAAAACTCAGTGTTCATAGCAACACTATAATAGTCAGGATATAGAAGCAATCAAAGTGTCCATCAGTAAATGTATGGATAAAGAAGATATGATGTATGAGTAGTATTCTATGGGAATATTATTGAATCATAAAAAATACAATCCTGTCATTTGTAGCAATATAGATGGACCTGGGAGATATTATGCATAGTGAATAAATTCAGAGAAAACAAAATACTCTACGATATCACTTACATATGAAAATTAAAAAATGCAAGTAATGAATGTACATAATAAAACATAAAGAGACAGATATAGAGAGCAAACTTGTGATTAATGGTCAGGAGAGGGAAAGGGGGGATAAATTAAGGTATGGAATTAAGAGGTGCAGACTATGAGATACAAAATAAATAAGATTGAATAGCTCAGTGGGATATAATCATTATTTTGTAACAGCTTTAAAATAAGTATAATCTATATAAATATTGAATTACTATGTTGTATATTTACTGACGAACTTAAAGAGTTAATGAAGCCAGAGAACACTTTTTGAAAAATTAGTGTTTGAGCTTATAAATAAAGTGATTCAGTTCAGTTGCTCAGTCGTGTCCGACTCTTTGTGACCCCATGAATCGCAGCATGACAGGCCTCCCTGTCCATCACCAGCTCCCGGAGTTCACTCAGACTAACATCCATCGAGTCAGTGATGCCATCCGGCCATCTCATCCTCTGTCGTCCCCTTCTCCTCCTGCCTCCAATCCCTCCCAGCATCAGAGTCTTTTCCAATGAGTCAACTCTTCACATGAGGTGGCCAAAGTACTGGAGTTTCAGCTTTAGCACCATTCCTTCCAAAGAAATCCCAGGGCTGATCTCCTTCAGAATGGACTGGTTGGATCTCCTTGCAGTCCAAGGGACTCTCAAGAGTCTTCTCCAACACCACAGTTCAAAAGCATCAATTCTTCGCGTTCAGCCTTCTTCACAGTCCAACTTTCACATCCATACATGACCACTGGAAAAACAATAGCCTTGACTAGACGGACCTTTTTTTGGCAAAGTAATGCCTCTGCTTTTCTATATGCTATCTAGGTTGGTCATAACTTTCCTTCCAAGGAGTAAGCATCTTCTAATTTCATGGCTGCAGTCACCATCTGCAGTGATTTTGGAGCCCAAAAAATAAAGTCTGACACTGTTTCCACTGTTTCCCCATCTATTTCCCATGAAGTGATGGGACCAGATGCCATGATCTTCGTTTTCTGAATGTTGAGTTTTAAGCCAAATTTTTCACTCTCCTCTTTCACCTTCATCAAGAGGCTTTTTAGTTCCTCTTCACTTTCTGCCATAAGGGTGGTGTCATCTGCATATCTGAGGTCATTGATATTTCTCCCGGCAATCTTGATTTCAGCTTGTGCTTCTTTCAGCTCAGCGTTTCTCATGATGTACTCTGCATGTAAGTTAAATAAGCAGGGTGACAATATACAGCCTTGATGTACTTCTTTTCCTATTTGGAACCAGTCTGTTGTTCCATATACAGTTCTAACTGTTACTTCCTGACCTGCATACAGGCTTCTCAAGAGGCTGGTCAGATGGTCTGAATAAAGTGATTAATATATAACATTTAGGAAAATATAGGGAACAGTTTTAAAATGTTCCTATATTGTGGGTAATCCGTATAGAAAACCTCAAGAACTTTTAAAGACCATGTATCTTGAAAGCCTCAGTCTTTCATTGCAATAAAATGAAAATTGAATTTTATTAAAATTCACACACATGGATGACAGGTATCACAGTACTTAAATATTTCATATTCATACATGATTGTGTTAATATTTGAAAAACAGAAATAGGTAACAAGATAAAAATGATGTAAAAATCTAGGAAAAGGGGCACAGATTAAACAGAAAGTAGAAGAAATGAAATGATGAAGAGGAAATGTTAAGGATTAAAAATTAAAGACATAACTGAGAAGATTAGCAAAACCAAAAATTTCATTAAAATTTGGAACAAAATAAGCAAACCTTTGGTGAAATAAATAAAGAAAAATTATAGAAGGTAAAACTTTAGAAAAAAATATGCAAAATGTGAGCATAGCTATAAATACAAAAGACCTTAAGATTTACACTGGAGAAGGAAATGGCAACCCACTCCATTGTGCTTGCCTGGAGAATGCCAGGGATGGTGGAGCCTGGTGGGCTGCCATCTCTGGGGTCGCACAGAGTCGGACACGACTAAAGTGACTTAGTAGCAGCAGCAGCAGATGAGTCCTGATGTTGAGCATCTTCTCATGTGCCTGTTGGCCATCTGAATGTCCTATTTGGAAAAATGTCTGTTGAAGTTTACTGCCTATTTTTTAGTCAGGTTATTTGTTTTGGTATTGAGTGGTATGAGTTTTATATATATTGTACAACATGGGGCATATAGCTAATAACTATGAACAGAGCATAATCTTTAAAAATTGACGTACTATATTGTACACCTGCCATTTATGTAATCTTATACAGCAACTATACTTCAATTAATAAAAAGAGTTCTGAAGATTGGCTGCACAAAATGTGGATGTACTGAACACCACTAAACTGTATGCTAAAAAACGGTCTGAATTGGTAAATTTTACATAAATATGTTTTACCACAGGTAAAAAATAAAAATAGAAATTAAAGAATGAAAAAAATAAAAATATTAAAAATGTAGCACTTAATACAAAAACTTAGCCATTATAATGACATCTTTCTCAAATATCTATCAACCAGCAAGTCACTAGACTCAGATACTTTTAGAATCAAGTTCTAAAAATCACTGAAGATGAAATATTTTTAAATGGAAACTATTCTAGAAATAGCAAAAGAAGTGTTTTCAGCACATTTTATGAGGATTGCAATCAGAGACTTGTAATTGAAAAGGCTATTATGAGATAAGGTTATTATATGTCATTATTCCTATAAAAAATTATTAGAAATATTTTAAGTTAAATATGAGCAAAACTAAATAGTTATATCAATGATAAGTTGGGTTTATTCTAGAAATGCAAAGGCAGTTTTGCATTTAAAAATTGATTTGTATAATTAATCATCACAACAAAATAAAGCAATTACAAGGGTTTTAAAAATACCCTAGATTCATTCTGAACAGATTTTTAAAAAGATTTAATCATGTGAAAAACATCCAAATAAGCAAAGAGGGATAATATTGATTTTAAAGGACATATGACATTCATACAATATTGTAAAGTAATTAGCCTCTAATTAAAATAAATAAATTTAAATTAAAAAAGAACATATGACATTCAAAATACTTTGTGCTCCTAATAATATTTCAAATAATATACAGCAAATGTGGTAAAAGAGCAAAGAAAAATTGATGAATTGATCATCAAGATGTAAGAGTTTAAGTTAATTCTGTTGAAAACCAGATTCAGTAACAAAATGTAAATGGAGACATGAAAAATTTGAAAGAAAACAACTTCCTAGATAATTTACAAACATACACAAATCTGAAAATAGAAAATATATTTTCTTTCCAAAATATGGTATGTTTATAAATGTTGAATCTGTAGCACTCTGAGAAGTTTTCAGGTTCTTAGGTAGGATATCATATGGGTCACTATCAGTATCAAAAATGAAAAAAAATTTTTAAGAAGATTAATAAGATAAAGAAACCTTAAAATATGATCAAGGAGAAAGAAAATTCACAAATTGGAGCATAAATACAAAAGAGGAATAGCTATAGAGATAACTATTTCTACCCTTTTTCATTGTTGTATTTAATCCCTTAACAAAGGTAACTATACTTTCTATAAGCACTGAAAGATCAGCACTTGTGTTTCCAAGTCTTACTTTTTCTAGTAGAAGAGTATTGCCATTTTGGTTGGAGATATAGGGGTTGCTGGGTTAAGCAGGTATAGTTCAGCTAACCTTGGGTTCTCTTTGGAGGAGGATAATAATCTGGATGTGTTCTACTGTCATCAATCTAGAAAAATGAATGAAAGTGGACCTGTGTCTTAGTAAGGAAATTGACAACTATCCAGCTGTTCAACCTACAACTAGGTTTTCAAATTAAATTCAGGACAGTTTGGGAAAACAAAAGTGGCCTAAATATTCATTGTGACACTATTCACAACAGCCAAGAAATGGAAGAAACCTAAACGTCCATCGACAGATGAATGGATAAAGAAGATGTGGTACATATATACAATGGAATATTACTCAGCCTTAAAAAATAATGGAATAATGCCATTTGCAGCAACATGGGTGGGCCAAGAGATTATCATACCAAAGTGAAGTAAGTCATGGAGAGAAAGACAAATATCTTGTGATGTCACTTATATCATATGATATGGAATCCAGAAAAGATACAAATCAACTAATTTACAAAACAGAAACAGACTTACATAGAAAATAAACTTAGGGCTACAAAAGGGGAAAGGTAGGGGAGGGATAAATTATGCATTTGGAAGTAACATATACATACTACTATACATAAAATAGATAAACAAGGACTTATTGTATAGCACAGATTACTCAATATTCTGTAATAATCTATATGGAAAAATAACCTAAAAAGGAAGAGATACATTTATATGTATAAATGAACCACTTTTATGTACACTTGAAACTAATACAACATATGTAAGTCACCTATACTTCAATGGTAAGGGGAGGGAAGACGGAGGAGGGTTCAGGATGGGGAACACGTGTATACCTGTGGCTGATTCATGTTGATATATGACAAAACCAATACAATATTGTAAAGTTAAAAAATAAAATAAAATATAAAAAAAAGAGTAAACTGAAAAAAAAAAAGATTAAAAAAAAAAAAAAAAGCTCTGGAAGTCCATTCAACTTCAGGTGCAAGCCATATTTCCTGGTTCAGCTCTATCGGATATAAATTGGTATTTTGACCCTGATATTACCATTGTGTATCACTTCTACCCACAATCATAAATTACTTTTATCATACTCTCAGTCAAAGGAATCCAGATCTATCAACAGGTTATATCTAGGCAGGTGGCCATGAATCTCACAGTGATTTGGGAAGTGAAAAAAAGAGGGAGGGTCACCTTTTTTGACAAGGACAATTCAAGGAGCCTTAAGAGTTCAGACACACTGAAACCATACTCACAGAAAACTAGTCAATCTAATCACACTAGGACCACAGCCTTGTCTAACTCAATGAAACTAAGCCATGCCTGTGGGGCAACCCAAGATGGGCAGGTCATGGTGGAGAGATCTGACAGAATGTGGTCCACTGGAGAAAGGAATGGCAAACCACTTCAGTATTCTTGCCTTGAGAACCCCATGAACAATATGAAAAGGCAACATGATAGGATATTGAAAGAGGGACTCCCCAGGTCAGTAGGTGCCCAGTATGCTGCTTGAGATCAGTGGAGAAATCACTCCAGAAAGAATGAAGGGATGGAGCCAAAGCAAAAACAATATCCAGTAGTGGATGTGACTGGTGATAGAAGCAAGGTCTGATGCTGTAAAGAGCAATATTGCATAGGAACCTGGAATGTCAGGTCCATGAATCAAGGCAAATTGGAAGTGGTCAAACAAAAGATGGCAAGAGTGAATGTCGACATTCTAGGAATCAGCAAACTAAAATGGACTGGGATGGGTGAATTTATCTCAGATGCCCATTATATCTACTACTGCAGGCAGGAATGCCTCAGAAGAAATGGAGTAGCTATCATGGTCAACAAAAGAGTCTGAAATGCAGTACTTGGATGCAATCTCAAAAACGACAGAATGATCTCTGTTCGTTTCCAAGGCAAACCATTCAATATCTCAGTAATCCAAGTCTCTGCCCCAACCAGTAACACTGAAGAACCTGAAGTTGAATGATTCTATGAAGAGCTACAAGACCTTTTAGAACTAACACCCCAAAAAGATGTCCTTTTCATTATAGAGGACTGGAATACAAAAGTAGGAAGTCAAGAAACATCTGGAGTAACAGGCAAATTTGGCCTTGGAATACAGAGAGAAGCAGGGCAAAGACTAATAAAGTTTTGCCAACAAAATGCACTGGTCATAGCAAACACCCTCTTCCAACAATACAAGAGAAGACTCTATACATGGACATCACCAGATGGTCAACACCAAAATCAGATTGATTATATTCTTTGCAGCCAAAGATGGAGAAGCTCTATACAGTCAGCAAAAACAAGACCAGGAGCTGACTGTGCTTCAGATCATGAACTCTTTATTGCCAAATTCAGACTGAAATTGAAGAGAGTGGGGAAAACCAGTAGAACATTCAGGTATGACCTAAATCAAATCCCTTATGATTATATAGTGGAAATGAGAAATAGATTTAAGGGCCTAGATCTCATAGATAGAGTGCCTGATGAACTATGGTCGGAGGTTCATGACATTGTACAGGAGACAGGGATCAAGAACATCCCCATGGAAAAGAAATGCAAAAAAGCAAAATGGCTGTCTGGGGAGGCCTTACAAATAGCTGTGAAAAGAAGAGAAGCGAAAAGCAAAGGAGAAAAGGATAGATGTAAACATCTGAATGAAGAGTTCCAAAGAATAGCAAGAAGAGATAAGAAAGCCTTCCTCAGTGATCAGTGCAAAGAAATAGAGGAAAACAACAGAATGTGAAAGACTAGAGATGACTTCAAGAAAATTAGAGATACCAAGGGAACATTTCATGCAAAGATGGGCTCGATAAAGGACAGAATTTGTATGGACCTAACAGAAGCTGAAGATATCAAGAAGTGATGGCAAGAATACACAGAAGAACTGTACAAAAAAGGTCTTCACGACCCAGATAATCACAGTGGTGTGATCACTGACCTAGAGCCAGACATCCTGGAATGTGAAGTCAAGTGGGCCTTAGAAAGCATCACTATGAACAAAGCTAGTGGAGGTGATGGAATTCCAGTTGAGCTATTTCAAATCCTGAAAGATGATGCTGTGAAAGTCCTGCACTGAATATGTCAGCAAATTTGGAAAACTCAGCAGTGGCCACAGGATTGGAAAAGGTCAGATTTCATTCCAATCCCAAAGAAAGGCAATGCCAAAGAATGCTCAAACTACCACACAATTGCACTCATCTCACACGCTAGTAAAGTAATGCTCAAAATTCTCCAAGTCAGGCTTCAGCAATATGTCAACTGTGAACTTCCTGATGTTCACGCTAGTTTTAGAAAAGGTAGAGTAACCAGAGATCAAATTGCCAACATCCTTTGGATCATGGAAAAAGCAAGAGAGTTCCAGAAAAACATCTATTTCTGCTTTATTGACTATGCCAAAGCCTTTGACTATGTGGATCTCAGTAAACTGTGGGAAATTCTGAAAGAGGTGGGAATACCAGACCACCTGATGTGCCTCTTGAGAAATCTGTATGCAAGTCAGGAAGCAACAGTTAGAACTGGACATGGAACAACAGACTGGTTTCAAATAGGAAAAGGAGTACGTCAAGGATGCATATTGTCACCCTGCTTATTTAACTTCTATGCAGAGTACATCATGAGAAACGCTGGCCTGGAAGAAACACAAGCTGGAATCAAGATTGTCGGGAGAAATATCAATGACCTCAGATATGCAGGTGACACCACCCTTATGGCAGAAAGTGAAGAGGAACTAAAAAGCCTCTTGATGAAAGTGAAAGTGGAGAATGAAAAAGTTGGCTTAAAGCTCAACATTCAGAAAACGAAGATCATGGCATCTGGTCTCATCACTTCATGGGAAATAGATGGGGAAACAGTGGAAACAGTGTCAGACTTTGTTTTTTGGTGCTCCAAAATCACTGCAGATGGTGACTGCAGCCATGAAATTAGAAGATGCTTACTCCTTGGAAGGAAAGTTATGAGCAACCTGTATAGCATATTCAAAAGCAGAGACATTACTTTGCCAACAAAGATTCATCTAGTCAAGGGTATGATTTTTCCAGTGGTCATGCAGGAATGTGAGAGTTGGACTGTGAAGAAGGCTGAGCGCTGAGAATTGATGCTTTTGAACTGTGGTGTTGGAGAAGACTCTTGAGAGTCCCTTGGACTGCAAAGAGATCCAACCAGTCCATTCTGAAGGAGATCAGCCCTGGGATTTCTTTGGAATGAATGATGCTAAAGCTGAAACTCCAGTACTTTGGTCACCTCATGCGAAGAGCTGACTCATTGGAAAAGACTCTGATGCTGGGAGGGATTGGAGGCAGGAGGAGAAGGGGACGACAGAGGATGAAATGGCTGGATGGCATCACTGACTCGATGGATGTGAGTGTGAGTGAACTCCGGGAGTTGGTGATGAACAGGGAGGCCTAGCGTGCTGCGGTTCATAGGGTCGCAAAGAGTTGGACACGACTGAGCGACTGAACTGAAATGAATTAAGAGTTCAAATTTGTTAGCTAATGCCTAATTCACATTTCTAATCTAAGTACTTTCTTCCATTGCCATTTATATAGAAAAAGATCAGATTTAATATTTATTTAGTATTTAATTTGTGTAAATCTTTTGTTTACTAGGTATCTTTGAACTACAGTTATCGGAGATGGAAGCTCTTTTAGAGCTGCTGTCAAAGTTGTCGATTTTTCACACTTTCGTTTGGATATACACTGCTTTCATCCTTTCCTTTTCCTTATCAAAACTGTTTAGAACCATGGGAGCAAGTGAGCTTTGCACTGTTGTCACCAGAATGGCTGAGTGCCAAATCCACCAGATCGCCTAATATTCTTGCCTTGTTTGCACTCCAACCATGCTGTGTCTGATGGCTACTTGAGCAAGTGTGAGGAGATTCCACCAAGGGAAGAGGGCAGTACTGGGATTTATGGTGAGAAAGAGCCAGTGCAGAGTGAAGCTTGTCAAAAGAGATGATGTTCTGTTGAGTGAGGCAGCAGCCAGTCCAAACCATGAAGGAAAGAACGGGGGAATGAGTACTCTGAAATTGCATATCTTCCTCCCTCTGATTTTTCTTACTGCTTATATTGATCACATCCAACTAAAAGCCGAAGGGCAAAGTAGCCTCTTGAAATACACACCCAATAGAATAATCTTTCAAGGAGAGTTGAGAGTAGTTGTGAAGCAACAAAGAGAAAATGTCTTGCATACTTTGCAAGAACATTATACATGTTCAAATTCCCAATGATTAATTCACAGTCATTTTATTTAATAATATGCTCTTGTCAAGTCTTTCTTAATTTGGAGATTCTGGTATATGACTTGGTTGGAAGCCAGTTACTCCATACATGATGATATAGCAAAATAATAGATTACATTCAAGTCAAACATATTTTTGAGAATAACATGAATTATATCTTTAGGCAGTTCTTTTGCTGTGAATACACTGAAATGTATTAGCATCCATATGAATGAGACTCAAAGATAACTCTTATAATTTTGAGGCAGAGCTATAACTTTTCCCTTCTCACATTTAGTATTTAAAGTGTATGGGTGGCAATTTAACCAGCAACAGAGAATTTTACATTAGAATTCATCTTTAAAAGTTTCAGTACTAATTGACTAAAATCTAAAAACTGCCAAGGGTTGGCTCAAGACTTGTGAAATTTCAGAGAGATAGAGTTCAACAGATGTATTAACTATCTGTTCTTCTCATGTCTGTAAGTTCCATCCCAGTACTAAGATATGTCACCAGAAATCAGGTAACTAGACATATTTTATGAATTAATACTTTCATTATTTAACATCATTCACTTAATATTCATAATGATAATTCTGTACTAGTTATAGAAGATTCAATGTGTACTTGGCACAGGTGAAAAATTTTTACATGAATTAATTTAATCCTCACAAAACACTTTGCTATTGTAGCAGTATTTTTTGCATATTTTACATGTAAAGTGAAAAAAAATAATGCTGAAGACATTGTCTATAGTGTTGACCATTACAATAAAAAATATAAAACTTCAGTCTCACTAAATTCTATGGGAAATATTTTCCCCCTTAGTTTAGTTTGTATGTGCATAGTGCATTTATTTTGGAATATAAATGCATAACATATACCTTTAAATTTTAAGTATATATTTTCACAAGTTTAGAATTAAATTCTGAGTTCACTAAGCACAGCTTAGGTACCTAATAGTACCTATTTTCTCTGCTCACATGATTATTACATATCCCAAATGCCCATATTTGCATCAAGTTCAATCTTATTTTGTTTCCTTACATTCTGTTTGAAATATATGGCATGTACATTCTTAATAAATAAGGTAAAATTAATATTAGCTTGATAATAGTCTCAACAGCAGGAACTATGCCTTTGATAATTAATGATATGGTGACATAGTTTTGCTTCCACCTACAGGAATTTATCTTTAAGAGCAATTTCAGGCATATAGAAAAGAAACATAATTGTTTCACATACCTAGACATTGGTTTATTACATTAATGTATATCCTTATGAATACTAATGAATATTTCAAATCACTTGTACAAATCCATTAATCCTCATTGTTTTATTTTCTAAGCATAAAAATAGCTAACCTGCACACATCAGAGCAACTCTCTTCAATATAAATGTATATGATCACATGAATATACATCTTTGCCCTTTAGGGAATAGTGGATTAATCCATAGTAGAAAACTACCATAACTATTTATAAAGAAGGGTGGGGACTCATGTACTTTTTAGAATATATTTTGATTGTGAGAAGAAAAAAAAAAGCACAAGTTCTTCCTTAGTTTTACCACCTAGGAAAACACCATTATCGTATTGATTAACCCTGGCCCATTATGTCAATATTATGTAGCCTAGATTCCTGGGGACTCCATGACTACTGACAGATGTTTCCCTGGCTCTTTAATTTGGCCGGTGGGTGGTAAAATCTGGTTATCATTTGTTTTCCCTTTCTAATTTGCTCTCTGCCCTTCTGGACTGTGCTTTATGCCTGAGTTGTTAGCTTGATTTAGACTATCTTAGCACAACTTCATGTCCTTGGGCTTCCATTTGGCTTTCACTAATGGAGAGTCCCAGGATATTTGAGGGGGTAAAGGAGTTTAAAATCAGGTTACCTATCATCCTGGTAACCTCCTTGCAAAGCTAATACAGCTGTGTTGCATTTCTTGAGGTTAGCCCTAGCTTCTCCAGAGATGGCCTTACACAAAACTGTTCTCTCATCTTTCCAGGTCTTGGTGTGTATAGGGAAAGAGCACATTAGCCAGGATGGCATGATCAGGCTTGCTCACCCCCATGGCTTCTCAGCTCTTGCCCCACAGTTTGTAAATGATGTTTATGTAGCAGCTGAGATCACTTAGAATGTGCACGTGTGTCATGAGGTACTCACTTCATTGTGGTTGCCTTGGGCTATATGTATATATGAACGTCACCTAAACAATGGCAGCATTACTGCTGTGTCACAGTTGTATCCACTGGGTCAGCCGTGAGAGGAGAGAAGAAATGTGGCATCAGTTCTTACGGCTCCTTGAGTCACCTTCCAGCCTCTTAGCTCACGCCTTGCCTACCCTTTGTTCAGCGAACAGTGTGAACAGCAAGACAGCTGGTGTCAAAAACAAGATCAACGAGACAATTGGTGTAGTCGGCAGGATACCCAGCAGGTAGGGAGGCCTGAGGCTCAACTGGATGGAGGGAGCCAGTGGTCACCATATAGCATGTGGTAGCATGTGGACATGATTCTGTCAGCTTGGGTTCCTGTGAAAGACTGAGAGGCAGTGGACATTTCACTGGATAGCATTAAAAAGGCACTACAGATGGTGAGTTACCATTTGCCAAACAAGGCATCATGGACTTCTGCTGGCATCGTGGGGTGGATTTTCTTGATTGTCCTAGGGCAAATTTGGATAGTGCCCCCTGTGGTGCTCCACTGGTGTGCAATGTGCAACGATGCTTGGAAGAATGTGTATTGGCATTAAAGCAAGAACTCCGTAGCCCTGAAGAACCCAGCATCTCTGAAAGTGAGGCAGTAGGTGATGGTGATGGTGAACACTATGAAACTGTGGGTCCCTGCTTGGCAGCAAGGCCTATTGTAAGCATGAGATTACAATGGGCCCAGTGGGGGCCCTCCTGGAGGGGGCCCCAATGTGACTGTGTTCACAACATATTGACCACATACTCCAGCGGAATTTGTTGACTTGGGCACACAATTTCAGCAAAAACAAGGGGAACCCTTGGCAGCATGACTCTTGTGACTTTGGGACACAGGAGTGGATGGTTTCACTTATTTCAGGGACAAGATAGAATGGTTGGCATCTATAACCATGCACCCCTTGTTGAGACAAAGGCTAGGCGACTCATGCAAAGAGCACCTAACCAAATGCACACCCCCATGGAATGGATTAATGCTGCCATCCACATCATGTGGTTGAATGCGGGAGGGATCCCAGATACTGTGAGTAAATGTCATGTCAGTGCCAAGCTGACCTAAGTGGTGAGAGAACTGGGTATGAAGCAGTAGATATTTAACCCACATACCCGAGGCCCAGATGATGATTGTTTTACTGGCATTTGAGAAGCCATTTTGAACAATGCCCTGGCTACCACTTTAGGATCCCTGACTGCTATTCTTGTGCCCTATGTGGGGTATCCCATCTATGAGGAGACCTCGGTGGTGGCTAGCTTGGGAGAAATAGAGGGACAGTGGCAGACAAAGGGGATTAGAAGTGTAAAGACCCTGAAGGGGGTCTGAGCTGGTAAAGGCCCCATCGGGTGATGAGAAAGCAAGTATGGGGTGATTTGCTGACAGTGAGTTGACAGAAGTAAAATTGATAGACAGCCCCATGCTCTGTTGTCTTGTTGCTCACACTGTTCACTGAACCCAGGTAGATAAGGTGTAACCAGGGAAGATGGAAGGCTCTAGCAGCTATGGGGACTGCAGACACCTTTCTTCTCTCCAGGCAGTAGCAGCAGCATCAAGTCTTCAAAGACTACTGATATACTAAGACAGACAAAAGTGGCCTATGGCCAGGTGGGCATGCAGGCCCAGTGCTAACAAGGTCAGCAATATCATTGTTTACAGAACATAGGGTATGAGGCCATGACAGAGTGGGGAAGCAGAGCCTGACTGACACCGTGCTGTCAGTTAATTTCCCCATGATCCTTCCACCCCTCAGGGTCTTCTGTCCCACTGTTTACACAGACTCAGCTCTCTCTGGCTTTTTCTGGTGTATACCACTGCTGCTTGCACCCATATTCCACAACAACAGTAAAGGCTATAACAACAAACCACTAGAGTGTGGGCTACACATCTGATACAAATCAAAACCCAATGCCCAGTACAGGACAGGCTGGCCCACCCCTTTTGCAGTGGGTCTCTGGTAAGGCATCGCATGTTATAGATTTCTCACATCCTGCAGCTCCACAAGGAGCATAACAGGGGAAGTCATGATTGACTGCAGGGAGAGTACAAATGCACCTTTTGACACTGAGGCAGCTCCCAGAGGTCCTGGCCAGGTGATATGCACATGAGGGGACCAGGTGCTTGTCACCTAGGGGACAACCAAAGAGTCCTGTTGTAATCCCTGACCCCGAGGGACTAGAAGAGCTAACCACCGCATGTGGGGTGCCTTTATCTTCCATGGCCGAATCCAGTCCTTGCACAATCTCTGCTGGGGCTGGCAACAGGATATTACCTTGGGTTTTACAGCCAGGCTTTAGGAGAATATCTCTTGTTGCCACCTGCAGTTGTTCGGTGCAGCAGCTTGATGCAGAAGAGCCTCCACAGGGCTGACTTTACCCCTGTGTGGTTTCACACTGAGAACCTGTAAGACTCCCCATAGGCATAGGTTCAAGAAGTGGGGATCAATAGACAACAACAAGCCTTGTTTTAACAAACCATTATATCATTCAGTCGTATCCACTGCCTGGGGGTGATATGGGACATGGAATACCCATCGAATTCCCAGCCTCTTTGCCCAGTCCTGGACTTCCCTTCCGGTGAAATGGGTACCCTGGTCACTCTCTATAATCAGAGGATGACCGTACATGGCTTTCAGGCAGTCAAGCACCTTAAGTGTACAATATTGGCCAACAGCCTTACATGGCCAGGCAAACAGCAAACCTGTAGCTGTATTTACAGCTGTTAAAGTGAAGCTGGCCTTCTCTGTTAGTGGCAGAGGCCTTGCAAAGTCCACTTGACATCAAGTCAAAGGAAGTCTTCCTCTCACCACCTGTCTGTCCATCAGTGGCTGTCAGACTGTGGGGGTAAAGAGCTTCCTGGGCACATATAGAACATTCATGGCAGGCATCTGCTATTTCTCCCCAAGAAATAGGAAGATCCCATCTTTTGGCGATTGTCCACACAGTTTTTGTCCCTGCGTCACGCAGGCACCAAGGTAGCCAAGCCACTACCTTATTAGGAGGGGCTTGGTTCACCCATTTGACTCATGCGAATGTGTCAGCTTTATCATTCCCTGGGCTCACCACAAACAGGTGCGCAGTTACATGTATCACTGATATGTCCTCTTCATGTCCTAAGTCCCATAGATCTTGTCACATGGCTTGTCCTCACAGGGGTCTGTGGCCTACTAGCCACTGCTGTGTTTTTCAGGTAGTAATTTATAAAGTTAGGCCCTTATAAACTTCCAAACTATCTGTACAGATAGCAAGGGGCCCTGCTTCATATTTGGCCACTATCCAGACAGCATGTAACTCAGCCCACTTGGCTTCTTTGACCAACCCCAGAGTCAAACCATATGATGTCTGTAGCAGGCTGGATGGCTAGGGCAGTGCAGGTGGAGGCTTGGCCCCATCTGCACCCATCAGTATACCAAGCCTGGGCATTTATCAGGGGTTTACCTTCCTTGAAAGGTGAGGGTTCCGGCTCCATAATCGTGCTGTCTTCCCACATGTGCACTGTAAATGTCACCAGTCCCAAAATGTGAGGTAACTCTGGAGACAATGGGCTGGCAGACAGGGAACTCCTTTGCTCTAATGATGTCCCTCACTTAACCAAAGTTGGGGTCTGTGTCATTCCCCCTTGGGAGCGGACTCCCAAGACTGTAGCCAATCTGCTATGGGATGTGTTGTCTTAACAAGCACAGGGCCTTCCCCATGATCGCCTTTGTGGACAACAAAGCAGTACACAGAGATGCCAGCTATTTCTCTACCAAAGAGTATCTTGTTTTTGCCCCCTTCCACAACTGGGACAAAAAGCCTAAAGGAGCATGCAGTTGCTCCTGTCATTGCCACAAGCCCCATCTAAATCCTTCCTGGATAGCATGTACATCTAATTTAAAAGGTTTTGTGGGATTCATAAAATGTTTGCATATCCTGCACTGCTTGCTTAGTGGCTCAGAATGCCTGTTCCACAGAATCTGACCAGTCCCAAGTCACCCCCCTTCTTATCAATGAGTACAAGTGTCGTGCCAGTTGGGCTACGCTAGGTGAGGTATGACGGAGAAGGCAATGGCACCCCACTCCAGTACTCTTGCCTGGAAAATCCCATGGACGGAGGAGCCTGGAAGGCTGTAGCCCATGGGGTTGCTGAGGGTCGGACACAACTGAGCAACTTCACTATCACTTTTCACTTTCATGCATTGGAGAAGGAAATGGCAACCCACTCCAGTGTTCTTGCCTGGAGAATCCCAGGGATGGGGGAGCCTGATGGGCTGCAGTCTATGGGGTCACACAGAGTCGGACACGACTGAAGTGACTTAGCAGCAGCAGCAGCAGGTGAGGTATGAACATCCTCCCATAGCCAAAGAGGCCACCATAGATCTGTAACTGGGTCACTATTGTGGGCCGTGGGAACATTTGTATTTTATCAACCACTGTTTCTTGTATAACTTTTATCTTATCTGACCAGATATTTCACCAGAATTTGACAGACAATATAGGCCCTTGGATTTTTGTGGCATTTACCGCCCACCCACATGATTCCAAGTGCTCTATAAGCTTTGGTGCACACTGTTCTAAATCTGCAAAAGAACCAGAGGTTAGTAACACATCATCAATATAATGAAACAGTTTCACTGATGTAGGGTGAGGCCATTTTTCCAAATCCCCTGCAACTAGCCCATGACATATTGTTGGGCTGTACAGATATCCTTTGGGGAGGACTTGGAACATCCACTGATGTCCTTCCCAAGTGAAGGCAAACTGATCTTGATTCTCAGCAGCTATAGCTATGGAGAAAAAAGCATTAGCTAAGCCCACCACATAGTGATTAGTGCCCAGCACTGTAGTTAACTGGTCTATCAAGTCGTGGATTGATGGCACAGCAGCATGCCTAGGTGGCACCACTTTATTTAGTTCTCTGTAGTCCACAGTCATCCACCAAGAGCCATCAGGCTTCCAGACAGCCCACATAGAAGAGCTGAATGGACTGTGCAGTATGTACAATGTCCACTTTTGCCTCTCAGCAATGGTGGCACCTATTTCTTTGTGGCCACCTGGTGGGCAATATTGTCTCACAGTCACTGCCCTCTGAGGTGTTGGCAATACCTGTGGGGGATGCTTTGTGTATCCCCTTATATCTTCCTTCACAACATGTGCTTGGAGATGGAATTCCCCCACAGAGGTCTGAAACACAAGACTGTGCAAGATATCTGTCCCCAAAACATTCTGGAATTGGGGACATATACACAGTGAACACTCGCACAGGAAGCTGCCCAACTTCCTATGGTAAGGACACAGCCTTTACTCCAATGCTTTACCTACCACAGCCATCATTACATGCACTGAGGCCAGGAAACTTCTGGTTTGCTATTACCAGATTGCATTAAGCACTGGGGGCAGCCAGGGCTACTACTGTTTGTACACTGGTCAGTTACCAGTGAACTGCAAGCTCCACATGCAGCCTCTGTTCAAAATGGAACAGGGCATCAGCAGAGACATCTCCAGTTGGCATAAAGTCTTTTATCTGAACCACCCGTACCTCATGCCGTGGGTGCTTTTCACATTTAGTAAACTGTTGCTCTGGGCTCAATTGCTTCCATTGTTCTAGGAGTACAGCATTAGGTTGCTTATCAATGTTATTCTTGTCAAGCCCTGTTGTTATTAAATTAGCCCACATTTGTGCCAGTGTCATCTGGGTGGGACCTTTGTCAACTCGGCTGCCCTTTGGGGCTCTCACAGGACTAAGCCCTTTAGCCTGCTGTTGCCCTTCTGAGTCTCCCAAACTAGCCATCCCTGAGGTCACCTTGTAGACAGGGCACCCCACATGGGGTATAAGCATAGCAGGTGAGGATCCAAAATAGGCAGATGGAGAACTGTTAAGCATCTTGCATACCAGTGAAACACCCATTGTCTGGGCTCTGGGCATTCAGGTTAAACATGGCTGTCTCATGCCCAATTTTCCCACCACTTGGGTCAACTTGGCATAGGTATGCCATTTACTCACAGTCCCAGGCAGCTCTCCTGCATTCATCCACATGGTGCAGATGGCAGTATTGATCCATTCCATCAGGGTGTGTGTCTGGTTAGGGGCACCCTGTATGAGCCACCTTGCATTATTCAATCTCTGTCTCAATGAGGGGTGTGTGGTCAGGGATGCCAGCCATTCTACCCCATCCCCAGCACAAATGATGCCATCCACTCTTGTGTCCAACATTCATAGAACCCATGTTGTCAAGGTGTCCTCATGTCCCTGCTGGATCTGCTTGCCCAAGTCGGCCCACTCTGCCTGAGTAAATGGCCGATATATTGTGAATTCAGTCACATTGCAGGCCCCTTGGGGATGCTTCCCCTGGGCCATGGGCCGCTTGTGCTTCACCTTTTGCTGTACAACAGATCTCACTGACAAGCAAGGACCCACAGTCTCCTCATCTTTCATTACCTCATAGTCTGAGACACCATGGCCCCCAAGGCCATGCAACTCTTGCTCTAGTGTCTGTATCCGTTTTTCTAATTTCTCTGCCCATCTCTGCAGTTTGCACACTTGCACAGCATCACAGAGAGCGCTCTCCATATTCGCCTTCAAGGCAGCCAACAAAATCCACTTCACAGTGTTAGCAGCAGTATGTTCTGCTTTGTCCGGCAAATGAGAGCTTGGGTTGGACTAGTGGTTTGTCAACGTTCCCTGGTTAGGGGAGCTTGCATCTGTATTCTTTTGGGTGGAGCTGGATCTCTTCTCTCTGGAGTGCAATGAAGTGTCCAGTAGTGAGTTTTGGTGTGCCTATGGGTTTGGTATGGTTTGGGGCAGCCTGTCTTTTAATTCTCATGGCTATATTCCTGCTTTGCTGGAGGATTAGCATGGTATGTCTTGCACTGGAACTTCTTGGCTCTTGGGTGGAGCTCAGATTCAGTGTAGTATGGAGGCTTTTTGATGAGCTCTTGTCAGTTAATGTTCCCTGGAGTCAGGAGTAGAAGCCGGGAGAACCCCATGCCCAAAGGGCAAAGGACAAGAGGAGTTACCCCACGTCCAAGGTCAGGGGCAGTGGCTGAGAGTGCCAGGCTGCGACAGCGCAGGAACAGCAGAGAGGAGCTACCCTGCGTCCGAGGTCTGGGGCGGCAACAAGAGGAGTTACCCCGCGTCAAAGGTCAGGGGTGGTGGCTGGGAGGAGCTATCCCGTGCCCCCAAGCCCAAGGCCAGGGGCGGCGGCCAGGAGGGCCAACACCATGCCCAAGGAGCCATGGCTGTGCAGGTGCAGGAGGGCCTAGAGGAGCTATCCAATGGAAGGGCGGTGGTGAGGAGATACCCCTCCTCCAAGGTAAGGAGCGGCGGCTGTGCTTTGCTGGAGCAGCTGTGAAGAGATACCCCATGTCCAAGGTAAGAGAAACCCAAGTAAGACGGTAGGTATTGCAAGAGGGCATCAGAGGGCAGACACACTGAAACCATACTCACAGGAAACTAGCCAATCTAATCACACTAGGACCACAGCCTTGTCTAACTCAAAGAAACTAAGCCATGCCCGTGGGGCAACCCAAGATGGGTGGGTCATGGTGGAGAGATCTGACAGAATGTGGTCCACTGGAGAAAGGAATGGCAAACCACTTCAGTATTCTTGCCTTGAGAACACCATGAACAATATGAAAAGGCAACATGATAGGATACTGAAAGAGGAACTCCCCAGGTCAGTAGGTGCCCAATATGCTACTGGAGATCAGTGGAGAAATCACTCCAGAAAGAATGAAGGGATGGAGCCAAAGCAAAAACAATACCCAGCTGTGGATGTAACTGGTGATAGAAGCAAGGTCTGATGCTGTAAAGAGCAATATTGCATAGGAACCTGGAATGTCAGGTCCATGAATCAAGGCAAATTGGAAGTGTTCAAACAAGAGATGGCAAGAGTGAATGTCAACATTCTAGGAATCAGTGAACTAAAATGGACTGGAATGGGTGAATTTAACTCAGATGCCCATTATATCTACTACTGCGGGCTGGAATGCCTCAGAAGAAATGGAGTAGCCATCATGGTCAACAAAAGAGTCCGAAATGCAGTACTTGTATGCAATCTAAAAAACGACAGAATGATCTCTGTTCGTTTCCAAGGCAAACCATTCAATATCACAGTAATCCAAGTCTATGCCCCAAGCAGTAACACTGAAGAAGCTGAAGTTGAACGGTTCTACGAAGATCTAAAAACCTTTTAGAACTAACACCCAAAAAAGATGTCCTTTTCATTATAGGGGACTGGAATGCAAACGTAGGAAGTCAAGAAACACCTGGAATAACAGGCAAATTTGGCCTTGGAATATGGAATGAAGTAGGCCAAAGACTAATAGAATTTTGCCAACAAAATGCACTGGTCATAACAAACACCCTTTTCCAATAACACAAGAGAAGACTCTACATATGGACATCACCAAATGGTCAACACTGAAATCAGATTGATTATATTCTTTGCAGCCAAAGATGGAGAAGCTCTATACAGTTAGCAAAAACAAGACCAGAACTGACTTTGGCTCAGATCATGAACTCCTTATTGTCAAATTCAGACTGAAATTGAAGAAAGTAGGGAAAACCACTAGACCATTCAGGTATGACCTAAATCAAATTCTTTATGATTACAGTGGAAGTGAGAAATAGATTTAAGGGACTAGATCTGATAGAGTGCCTGATGAACTATGGACTGAGGTTCGTGACATTGTACAGGAGACAGGGATCAAGACCATCCCCATGGAAAAGAAATACAAAAAAAGCAAAATGGCTGTCCAGGGAGGCCTTACAAAAAGCTGTGAAAAGAAGAGAAGTGAAAAGGAGAAAAGGAAAGATATAAGCATCTGAATGCAGAGTTCCAAAGAATAGCAAGAAGAGAAAAGAAAGCCTTCCTCAGTGAACAATGCAAGGAAATAGAGGAAAACAACAGAATGGGAAAGACTAGGGCTCCCTTTAAGAAAATTAGAGACACCAAGGGAAGATTTCATGCAAAGACGGGCTCGATAAAGGACAGAAATGGTATGGACCTAACAGAAGCAGAAGATATTAAGAAGAGACGGCAAGAATACACCAAAAAACTGTACAAAATAGATCTACATGACCCAGATAATCACGATGGTGTGATCACTGACCTAGAGCCAGACATCCTGGAATGTGAAGTCCAGTGGGCCTTAGAAAGTGTCATTATGAACAAAGCTAGTGGAGGTGAAGGAATTCCAGTTGAGCTATTTCAAATCCTGAAAGATGATGCTGTGATAGTGCTGCACTCAATATGCCAACAAATTTGGAAAACTCAACAGTGGTCACAGTCCTGGAAAAGGTCAGTTTTCATTCCAATCCCAAAGAAAGGCAATGCCGAAGAATGCTCAAACTACCGCACAATTGCACTCATCTCACACGCTAGTAAAGTAATGCTCAAAATTCTCAAAGTGAGGCTTCAGCAATACGTGAACCGTGAACTTCCACATGTTCAAGCTGGTTTTAGAAAAGGCAGAGGAACCAGAGGTCAAATTGCCAACATCTATTGGATCATGGATAAAGCAAGAGAGTTTCAGAAAAACATCTATTTCTGCTTTATTGACTATGCCAAAGCCTTTGACTGTGTGGATCACAATAAACTGTGGAAAATTCTGAAAGAGATGGGAATATCAGACCACCCCATCTGACTCTTGTCAAATCTGCATGCAGGTCAGGAAGCAACAGTTAGAACTGGACATGGAACAACAGACTGATTCCAAATAGGAAAAGGAATACATCAAGGCTGTATATTGTCAGTCTACTTATTTAACTTATATGCAGAATACCTCATGAGAAACACTCTACTGGAAGAAGCACAAGCTGGAATCAAGATTTCAGGGAGAAATATCAATAACCTCAGATATGCAGATGACACCACCCTTATGGCAGAAAGTGAAGAGGAACTAAAAAGCCTCTTGATGAAAGTGAAAGTGGAGAGTAAAAAAGTTGGCTTAAAGCTCAACATTCAGAAAATTAAGATCATGGAATCTGGTCTAGTCACTTCATGGGAAATAGATGGGGAAACAGTGGAAACAGTGTCAGACTTTATTTTTTTGGACTCCAAAATCACTGCAGATGATGATGGTAGCCATGAAATTAAAATATGCTTACACCTTGGAAGGAAAGTTATGACCAACCTAGATAGCATATTCAAAAGGAGAGACATTACTTTGCCAACAAAGGTCCATTTGGTCAAGGCTATTGTTTTTCCAGTGGTCATGTATGGATGTGAGAGTTGGACTATGAAGAAGGCTGAGTGCCGAAGAATTGATGCTTTTGAACTGTGGTGTTGGAGAAGACTCTTGAGAGTCCCTTGGACTGCAAGGAGATCCAACCAGTCCATTCTGAAGGAGATCAGCCCTAGGATTTCTTTGGAAGGAATGATGCTAAAGCTGAAACTCCAGTACTTTGGCCACCTCATGAGAAGAGTTGACTCATTGGAAAAGACTCTGATGCTGGGAGGGATTTGGGGCAGGAGGAGAAGGGAATGACAGAGGATGAGATGGCTGGATGGCATCCCTGACTTGATGGATGTGAGTCTTGATGAACTCCGGGAGTTGGTGATGAACAGAGGGGCCTGGCATGCTGTGATTTGTGGGGTCGTAAAGAGTCGGACACGACTGAGGGACTGAACTGAACTGAACTGGAGTCAGGAGTTCTCTGATGTTCTTCATGTTTTGGAGTTAAACCTCCTGCCTGTGGCTTTCAGTCTTATTCTTACAGTAGTCAAGACTTTTCCATCTATACAACACAGAAGATAATACATCTAGGTTAATGGTGAAACAACTGTTCACAGCAAGGGACACCCACGGTTTCACAGAGTTACATGAAGAAGAGAAGAGGGAGAAGAGAGATAAAGGTGACCAGGAGGAGAAGAGAGGGAATCAAAATGGGAGAGAGCAAGCTAGCCAGTAATAAATTCCCTATGTGCTCTCCACAGTCTGGAACACCCAGAGAGATTCACAGAGTTACATAGAGAAGAGAAGAGGGATGAGGGAACTACAGGTGACCAGGAAGAGAAGAGGGGGAAATCAAAAGGAGAGAGACAAATCTAGCCAGTGATCAATTCCATAAGTGTTCTTCACAGCCCAGAACACCCAGAGATTCACAGAGTTAAGTACAGAAGAGAAGGGGGAGGGAGGAGATAAGAGGTGACCTGGGGGAGAAAAGGGAGAGTCAAAAGGGGAGAGAGCAATCAAGCCAGTAATTACACCCCTAAGTGAAAATGGATAGTGAAGATTAGATTCTTAAAGGTACAAAATTGATAACAAATACCAGAAGGCAAGATTAAAAATCTAGAGTAGAGGTTAAACTCTTAAAAATAAAAAAACAAAATCAATCACAAAAATTATAAAAAATACAGATATGAAATTTGCTTTAAAAACAGGGTATTTTTTTCAAGGTAATAGTAGGTTATAAAATTGAAAATTAAAGGAGTAATAAAGAACTTAAATTAAAAAAAATTAAAAATTAATAATAGTAAAAATGTATCTAGATATTTCTCTGGAGCTGTTGTGGGCATGTGGGGTCAGTTCAGTTTCAGATAGTTCCTTTTTCCAGCCATTGCTGTTCACAAGATCTATAGCCCCCCTCCAATGCTTAGTCAATGTTAACTACAGGGTTTTAAACTGTTGCACCTGTTACTTCCAGAGCAGTTCCCTGGGCTTTATTCCAGGGATCCAAGAATACTTCAATATTTACAAATCAATGTGATACACCACATTGACAAATTGAAAAATAAAACCATATGATTATCTCAATAGATGCAGAGAAAGCCTTTGACAAAATTCAACATCCATTTACAATAAAAACCCTCCAGAAAGCAGGCAAAGAAGGAACATACCTCAATATAATAAAAGCCATATATGATAAACCCACAGCAAACATTATCCTCATTGGTGAAAAATTGAAAGCATTTCCCCTAAAGTCAGGAACAAGACAAGGGTGCCCACTGTCATAACTATGATTCAACATAGTTTTGGAAGTTTTAGCTACAACAATCAGAGAAGAAAAATGAATAAAAGGAACCCAGATAGGAAAAGAAGAAGTAAAATTCTCACTGTTTTCAGATGATATGATCCTCTACATAGAAAACACTAAAGACACCACCAGAAAATAACTAGAGCTAATCAATGAATATAGTAGAGTTGCAGGATATAAAATTAATGCACAGAAATCCCTTTAATTTCTATACAATAACAATGAGAAAACAGAAAGATAATTTAAGGAAACAATCCCATTCACCATTGCAACAAAAAGAATAAAATACTTAGGAATAAATCTACCTAAAGAAACAAGAGACCTATATATAGAATACTAAAAAACACAGTAAATGAAATAAAAGATGACACAAATAGACGGAGAAATACACCATGTTCATGGATTGGAAGAATCAAAGTGAAAATGAGTATATTACCCAAAGCAATCTATAGATGCAATGCAATCCCTATCAATCTACCACCAGTATTTTTCACAGAACTAGAACAAATAATCATACTTTATATGGAAATACAAAAAACCTCGAATGGCCAAAGCAGTCTTGAGAAAGAAGAATGGAATTGGAGGAATCAACTTGCCTGACTTCAGGCTCTACTACAAAGCCACAGTCATCAAGACAGTAGGGTACTGGCACAAAGACAGAAAAATAGATAACCACAATGAGATATCATCTCACACCAGTCAGAATGGCTATCGTCAAAAAGCCTACAAAAAAGAAATGCTGCAGAAGGTGTGGAGAAAAGGGAACCCTCTTACATTTATAGCCAAATTCAGAATGAAATTGAAGAAAGTGGAGACAACCACTAGGCCATTCAGGTATGACCTAAATCAAATCCCTTATTTGAGGAATTCATTGAGGAATCCCAAATTCCTCACAGTGGAAGTGAGAAATAGATTTAAGGAACTAGATCTAGTTGACAGAGTGCCTGATGAACTATGGATGGAGGTTCGTGACATTGTATAGGAGACAGGAATCAAGACCATCCCCAAGAAAAAGAAATGCAAAAAAGCAAAATGGCTGTTCGAGGAGGCCTTACAAATAGCTGTGAAAAGAAGAGAAGCAAAAAGCAAAGGAGAAAAGGAAAGATATCCCCATTTGAATGCAGAGTGGGGAGAGATAAGAAAGGACAGATAAGAAAGCCTCCCTCAGAGATCAATGCAAAGAAATATAGGAAAACAATAAAATGGGAAAGACTAGACATCTCCTCAAGAAAATTAGAGATACCAAGGGAATATTTCATGCAAAGATAGGGTCAATAAAGGACAGAAATTATATGGACCTAACAGAAGCAGAAGATATTAAGAAGAGGTGGCAAGATTACACAGAAGAACTGTACAAAAAAGAGCTTCATGACCAAGATAATCACGATGGTATGATCACTCACCTAGAGCCAGATATCCTGGAATGTGAAGTCAAGTGGGCCTTAGAAAGCATCACTATGAACAAAGCTAGTGGAGGTGATGGAATTCCAGTTGAGCTATTTCAAAGTCTGAAAGATGATGGTGTGAAAGTGCTGCACTCAGTATGCCAGCAAATATGGAAAACTCAGCAGTGGCCACAGGACTGGAAAAGGTCAGTTTTCATTCCAATCCCAAAGAAAGGCAATGCCAAAGAATGCTCAAACTACCACACAAATGCACTCATCTCACACGCTAGTAGAGTGATGCTTAAAATTCTCCAAGCTAGGCTTCAGCAATACATGAACCATGAAATTCCAGATATTCAAGCTGGTCTTAGAAAAAGCAGAGGAACCAGAGATCAAATTGCCAACATCTGCTGGATCATCAAAAAAGCAAGAGAGTTCCAGAAAAACAACCATTTCTACTTTATTGGCTATGCCAAAGCCTTTGACTGTGTGGATCACAATAAACTGTGGAAAATTCGGAAAGAGATGGGAATACCAGACCACTTGACTGGCCTCTTGAGAAGCCTGTATGCAGGTCAGGAAGCAACAGTTAGAACTGGACATGGAACAACAGACCGGTTCCAAATAGGAAAAGGAGTATGTCAAGGCTGTGTATTGTCACCCTGCTTATTTAACCTGTATGCAGAGTACATCATAAGAAACACTGGGCTGGAAGAAACACAAGCTGGAATCAAGATTTCAGGGAGAAATATCAATAACCTCAGATATGCAGATGACACCACCCCTATGGCAGAAAGTGAAGAAGAACTAAAAAGCCTCTTGATGAAAGTGAAAGAGGAGAGTGAAAAAGTTGGTTTAAAGCTCAACATTCAGAAAACTAAGATAATGGCATCTGGTCCTATCACTTCATGTAAATAGATGGGGAAAGAGTGGAAACAGTGGCTGACTTTATTTTTCTGGGCTCCAAGATCACTGCAGACTGTGATTGCAGCCATGAAATTAAAAGACGTTTACTCCTTGGAAGGAAAGTTATGACCAGCCTAGATGGCATATTAAAAATAGAGATATTACTTTGTCAACAAAGTTGCATCTAGTCAAGGCTATGGTTTTTCCAGTGGTCATGTATGGATGTGAGAGTTGGACTATAAGGAAAGCTGAGCACCAAAGAATTGATGCTTTTTAACTGTGGTTTTGGAGAAGACTCTTGAGAGTCCCTTGGACTGCAAGGAGATCCAACCAGTCCATCCTAAAGTAGGTCAGCCCTGGGTGTTCCCTGGAAGGACTGATGTGAAGCTGAAACTCCAATACTTTGGCCACCTGATGTGAAGAACTGACTTATTTGAGTCAGTTCTCATGAGGTGGATGAAACTGGATCCTATTTTACAGAGTGATGTAAGTCATAAAGAAAAAGACAAATATTGTATATTAATGTGTGCATATGGAGTTTAGAGAGACAGTAACCGATACTTCCTGAAGGACAGCAAAGGACACACAGACATAAAGAACAGACTTTTGGACTCAGTAGGAGTTCGTGAGGGTGGGATGCCTTGATAGAATAGAATTGAAACATATATATTACCATATGTAAAATAGATACCACAGGGCATGAAGCATGGCACCCAAAGCCAGTGCTCTTTGGCGACCCAGAGTGATGGGATGGGGAGGAAGGTGGGTGGGGGCTCAGGATAGGGGGCACACATATACCTGTGGCTGATTCATGTTGATGTATGGCAAAATCCATCAGAACATTAAGTAATTATCTTCCAATTAAAGTAAATAAATTAAAAAATTAAAAATCAGAGTCAAGGAAGGGCTACACACTGATCAAACTACTTTTCTCCTGGCTGGTGAAGCACCATACTGAGAGATCTCCCCTGAGCCCACAATTCCTCCAGTGGGAAAAGAGAAAGAGAGCTTTGAGTGATATCTACCTCCCCGCCCCCCCCCCCAGAACTGTGGGTCACTGTGGGGGTCCTGATTCTGGTTTCACCCCAAGAGATCTCAGGGGAACCTTTGGGACTCACCCACTAGGAATCTGATTATGACAGAAGGAGGGAGGGTCTTCTAAATGTCAGCATGTGAATCTTGACAGACTGAGTTCCTATTTGCAAAGGCCAAGTGGTAGTATATACCAGCAAATTTATTCATCTACACAGCAAACTGCTAAGTCACTTCAGTCGTGTCCAACTCTGTGCGACCCCATAGACGGCAGCCCACCAGGATCCCCTGTCCCTGGGATTCTCCAGGCAAGAACATTGAAGTGGGTTGCCATTTCCTTCTCCAATGCATGAAAGTGAAAATTGAAAGTGAAGTCGCTCAGTCGTGTCTGACCCTCAGCAACCCCATGGACTGCAGCCTACCAGGCTCCTCCGTCCATGGGATTTTCCAGGCAGAAGTACTGGAGTGGGGTGCCATTGCCTTCTCCGCTACACAGCAAAGTTGATGGTTAAATCTGACCAGGATACTCAGCAGGTACAAGTCTGCCTGATTTGGGTTCTCAAAATGCAGAGTGTGAACGGCCTAGAACCTGGTATGCCTACACACAGGCAGAAAAACTAACTCACAGCTTCATCCACTGTAGAGCAAGCTTGATTCCTGATCTCTTCTGACCAGAAAGACTGTTTGGGAAATTTTTGGAGTTTCTTAAAGTGGTCCTCCTTGTCCTGCCCAGGAGAGCAAAGTAGTAACCACTCTCACTGCAGAACGTGGCTTGTGAACCCATCTGACAGGGGCTGAGAGAATACCTGAAAACTCTAATGCAGCATCACTTAAGAGGTGGGTTGGCAGAGCTTTACTAGAACACATGCAGCGTACTAGGTAATACAGAAGGATACATAAGTGACCTGGAAGATAAAATAACAGAAATCACACAATCAGAAAAGGATAAAGAAAAAAATAAAATAAAATTGAGAACAGTTCAGAGGAAAAGTCCTTTGGCACAGCTTCACACTTACTAACATTATTAATATTATAGGGGTTAAGAAAAGGAAAGTGGACAAAATGTATTTGAAGAATTTATGACTGAAAACTTCCTAACGCTGAAGAAAGAAATAGATATCCAGATCAGGAAACAGAAAGAGTCCAAAATAAAATGAACCCAAAGAGATGTACACCAAGACATATAATAATTAAGATATTGAAAGTTAAACATAAAGAAGGCATTCTAATGTCAGGAAGCGTGAAAGAGAGTCACATATAGGAAAAGCTATATAAGGTTATCAGCTCATTGCAGGCCAAAATGGAGTAGCAAGATATATCCAATGTGCTTAAAGGGGAAAATCTACAAACTAGGTTTTCCGCCCAATGAAGTTATTATTCAGAATTGAAGGAAAGATAAAATTCTCAGAAAGGCAAACACTAAACACATCAATACTAAAGCATTTCTACAAGAATTGTAAAAGGAATTCTCTAAGAGAAAAAGAAAAGACTATAAGAAGTAAGAAACAATACTACCTAGACAGCAGAGACATTACTTTGCTGACAAAGTGCACATAGTCAACGCTATGATTTTTCCAGTAGTCCTGTATGGATATAAGAGTTGGACCATAAAGAAGGAATTTATTCTTTCCAATTTTGTCACTAGAGAAGACTCTTGAGGGTCGCACAGGACACACAGGACTAAACAAAAGGACACTCTACCAGGTGGCAGCCATGGCATTTTCTTGGGAAAGTCTGGCATGTACCAGTCTCCAGTCCTAAAACTTAGCTTTTCGATCCTGTTGCACCCTTGGAAAAACCTCAGTCAACACTGGTCTCCAGCTAAGTCTCCCCCGACCAAAGAAGTAACCACTGGCCTGCCCTGGGAAAACTCTAGTTCATTCCAAGTGCTGGCTACAGCCCTATTGCCAAGATGGTTGCCACTGGTGTGCACTGGAAAAAAGGCCTGGCCCATGTCCACTCCAGCTCCAACTCCAGCCCAAAATGACAAATGGTTAATCAAAGAAGAAAATATAACATTCATAAATATTTATGCACCCTACAGAGAACACTTAACTAGAGCAAATATTAACAGACATAAGGGAGAAATTAACAGCAATACAGCAATATTTGTTGTTGTTCTTCTGTCACTCAGTTGTGTCCAATTCTTCGTGGCTCCATGGACTGCAGCACACCAGGCTTCCCTGTCCTTCACCATCCCCCAAAGCTTGCTCAAACTCATGTTTATTGAGTTGGTGCTGCCATCCAACCATCTCGACCTCTGTTGTCCCCTTCTCTTTTGCCTTTAATCTTTCCCAGCATCAATAATATTTGGGGATATTAATACCTCACATCAATGGATATATCATTAAGACAGAAAGTCAGTAAGGAGATATTGGCTTTAAATCTGCAGTCCCCAACATTTTTGGCACCAAGGACCAGTTTTGTGCAAGACAATTTTTCCACAGACTAGGAGTAGTGGATGGTTTGGGGATGATTTCAACACATTTTAATGCAGAATCAGTGAGAGCCCTGAGTTTGTATTCCTGTAACTAAAGGGTCCCATTGGGAGTGTATTGCTTATGTCCAGTCTACTCTGTAATCTCATTTTGGTTGCTCTCACTGCATAAAAATCCTTCACAGAGATAGGATGTTGGAAATAGAAGCAGGCTTTTCAGTGCTTTTGTGGCAATCTCAGGATATTGCAGCTTGACTTTAATCCAGATCATATGGAAATTTGAAGTTGTCTCAAACATGCTTTTAAGACCACCATCATTTGTGATTTGAGCAGTTGATCCTCTTCTAGCATGGACAAAGTTGATTCATCTTGCATATTCACAAATGGTCTCGGATCCATTCCTTCCCAGTTTAAGTGCTTTTTCGTGCCTGAGAAGTAATGCTCAGTCTTTTGAAAGCTGAGATAAGTGATCATGTGTCAGCTGGGAGGAAGAAGGGCCTGGCTCAGTCTCCTTCAAAATCTCTGCTAATCTTTGAAAAATGTCAAAAATGCTAGTGTTCACTCATTGTCCCATAATTCCAGGTTGGTTTTGAATATAACCACTTTATCTGCCAACTTGGACACATTTGTCATTCTCCCTTGAAGTTACAGATTGAGTTTGTTGAGCAGATTGAATGTATCACACAAGTAAGCAAGTTTGTGATCCATTCTGTGTCACTGAAATTTGCTACCCGTGGTGATTGTTTTTCTAAGACAAATCTGTGGAGTGGCTCTCATTAACGCAAAAATTCTGGCCAGTGATATACCTTTAGAAGCCCATCTTACTTCTGTGTATAAGAGAAGACATGTATGCCCTGTATCATGTCCTCACAGAGCTGCATGAACAGACATGAGTTAAAGACATGCACTTTAATGAAGTTGATAATTTTAATTACATCCTGGAACACTTTGGTAAGCTCAGGTGACAATTTTTGGCTGGTCAGCATGTCTCTGTGGATGGCACGGTAGATAGACTCACATTCAGAAGCAATCTCTTTGACCTGAGTAGTATAATCAGAAAGACATCCATTCATGGCAGCTGTTCCATCTGTGCATACACCAACACAAAAAGACCAATTCAGTTTTCCTTTTGCCAAGAAAATGCACTGGTCATAGCAAACACCCTCTTCTAGCAACACAAGAGAAGACTCTACACATGGACAACACCAGATGGTCAACACCAAAAACAGATTTATTATATTCTTTGCAGCCAAAGATGAAGAAGCTCTATATAGTCAACAAAAAGAAGACGAGGAGCTGACTGTGGCTCAGATCATGAATTCCTTATTGCCAAATTCAGACTGAAATTGAAGAAAGTAGGGAAAACCACTAGACCATTCAGGTATGACCTAAACCAAATCCCTTATGATTATACAGTGGAAGTGAGAAATAGATTTAAGGGACTAGATCTGATAGATAGAGTGCCTGATGAACTATGGACTGAGGTTCGTGACATTGTACAGGAGACAGGGATCAAGATCATCCCCTGGAAAAGAAATGCAAAAAAGCAAAATGGCTGTCTGGGGAGGCCTTACAAATAGCTGTGAAAAGAAGAGAAGGAAAAAGCAAAGGAGAAAAGGAAAGATATAAGCATCTGAATGCAGAGTTCCAAAGAATAGCAAGAAGAGATAAGAAAGCCTTCCTCAGCGATCAATGCAAAGAAATAGAGGAAAACAACAGAATGGGAAAGACTAGAGATGTGTTCAAGAAAATTAGAGATACCAAAAGAACATTTCATGCAAAGATGGGCTCGATAAAGGACAGAAATGGTATGGATCTAACAGAAGCAGAAGATATTAAGAAGAGGTGGCAAGAATACACAGAAGAACTGTACAAAAAAGATCTTCATGACCCAGATAATCATGATGGTGTGATCACTGACCTAGAGCCAGACATCCTGGGATGTGAAGTCAAGTGGAGCTTAGAAACCATCACTATGAACAAAGCTAGTGGAAGTGATGGAATTCCAGTTGAGCTATTTCAAATCCTGAAAGATGATGCTGTGAAAGTCCTGCACTGAATATGTCAGCAAATTTGGAAAACTCAGCAGTGGCCACAGGACTGGAAAAGGTCAGTTTTCATTCCAATCCCAAAGAAAGGCAATGCCAAAGAATGCTCAAACTACTGCACAATTACACTCATCTCACACGCTAGTAAAGTAATGCTCAAAATTCTCCAAGCCAGGCTTCAGCAATACGTGAACTGTGAACTTTCTGATGTTCAACCTGGCCTTAGAAAAGGCAGAGGAACTAGAGACCAAATTGCTGGATCATCTGCTGGATCATCGAAAAAGCAAGAGAGTTCCAAAAAACATCTATTTCTGCTTTATTGACTATGCCAAAGCCTTTGACTGTGTGGATCACAATAAACTGTGGAAAATTCTGAAAGAGATGGGAATACCAGACCACCTGACCTGCCTCTTGAGAAACCTATATGCAAGTCAGGAAGAAACAGTTAGAACTGGACATGGAACAACAAACTGGTTCCAAATAGGAAAAGGAGTACGTCAAGGCTGTATATTGTCACCCTGTTTATTTAACTTGTATGCAGAGTACATCATGAGAAACGCTGGGCTGGAAGAAGCACAAGCTGGAATCAAGATTGCCGGAAGAAAGATCAGTAACCTCAGATATCCAGATGATACCACCCTTATGGCAGAAAGTGAAGAGGAACGAAAAAGCATCTTGATGAAGGTGAAAGAGGAGACTGAAAAAGTTGGCTTAAAAGTCAACATTCAGAAAACGAAGATCATGGCATCCGGTCCCATCACTTCATGGGAAATAGATGGGGAAACAGTGGAAACAGTGTCAGACTTTCTTTTTTTGGGTTCCAAAATCACTGCAGATGGTGACTGCAGCCATGAAATTAGAAGACACTTACTCCTTGGAAGAAAAGTTATGACCAACCTAGATAGCATATTGAAAAGCAGAGACATTACTTTGCCAACAAAGGTCCATCTAGTCAAGGCTATGGTTTTTCCAGTGGGCATGTATGGATGTGAGAGTTGGACTGTGAAGAAGGCTGAACGCCGAAGAATTGATGTTTTTGAACTGTGGTGCTGGAGAAGACTCTTGAGAGTCCCTTGGACTACAAAGAGATCCAACCAGTCCATTCTGAAGGGGATCAGCCCTGGGACTTCTTTGGAAGGAATTATGCTAAGGTTGAAACTCCAGTACTTTGGCCACCTCATGTGAAGAGTTGACTCATTGGAAAAGACTCTGATGCTGAGAGGGATTGAGGGCAGGAGGAGAATGGGACGACAGAGTATGAGATGGCTGGATGGCATCACTGACTCGATGGACGTGAGTCTCAGTGAACTCCGGGAGTTGGTGATGGACAGGGAGGCCTGGTGTGCTGCGATTCATGGGGTCACAAAGAGTCGGAGACGACTGAGTGACTGAACTGAACTGAATCATTCAAAGACTCGACAATTTCTGTAGCTGCCGTGTTGGTTGGCAACGAAGTGCATACAACATATCCTCCAGCACATCCTCCTGAAAAATTAATTAGCCTCAAACAAGCACTGTTGCCCTGTTGCCAATATTGGTAGACTTGTCAATCCGGATTGAGTACCATGGTGATTCATCAGTCCTCTCTAACAATTGTGCCTCAGGGTCTCCTGTTTCATCAATTCGTCTTGTTATGGTGCTAATTGACAGACATGCACATGCTGTCTTTTGAACTGCAGCCTCTCCCAAAAGTAAATGTCCTTAGCAGCAGGCAAGATCAACTTTTCACCAATAGTAAAGGGCTTCTTAGCTTTAGCAATGCAGTTAGACACTAATAATCATGCGCTCAGTGCAGACACATTTGATGAAGTGGTGTCCTTCAATAATTGCTTCTGTTCTTCACGCTCACATTGTTTTCCTTTTGAAAACTCTAAAGGCTTGTCATTTAATGCAGGGTGCTTGGCCAAGCAGTTTCAAAGGTTTCAGCACTTCATTGGGTAGCCAGTTACCTCATATTATAAATACAAAGCAGGCTTTGAGAATGTGAATAACCTGTTGCAATGAACCTGTGATTTAAATAGGACTCCTGATATTTTAAGCGCATCCTTCTTTTTTTGGCAGTGTTAGAGTCTTCTGCTGTCTCATCACTGGGTCTTTACCTCTTTTCAAATAAGCTCTCAAGCAATCTTTTTTTTTTTAAATTAATTAATTAATTTTTTAACTTTACAATATTGTATTGATTTTGCCATTTACTCATCTTGAATGTGGTCATGTTGTGCGTTTACCAAAACTGGCTGAGATGATTGTGCCATGTGGGAAAGAGGCATGGATGGAAGTGGTAAATAAAATAATGGGTAGACCATGCATGGAATAAAATAAATGTTGGTTTATGACTTAAAGCCTGCCATTAGAGGCAACTCTACAATTGAAGTATATCAACTCACTTGCCTGTGTAAAGCCTGCCACCAGATGCAGCTTAATTTTCACTTGCCACTCAGTGATAGTGATTTGATATGAGTCTGCAAGAAATTGATTTATTATGGTTTCTGTGCTGTCAAACCAGTCTGCTAATGATAATCTGTATTTGCAGCCACTCCCCAACACTCACATCATTGCCTCAGCACCACATCAGATCACCAGGCATTAGATTCTCATAAGAAGTGTGTGACCTAGATCTCTCACATGCACAGTTCACAGTAGGTTTCATACTCCTTTGAGAATCTAACATTGCCGTTGATCTGACAGGAGGCAGAGCTCAACAGTAATGTGACCAATGGAGAGTGGTTGTAAATACAGATGAAGCTTCAGTCACTCATCCACCACTCACTTCCTGCTGAGTGGCCTGGTTCCTAACAGGCCGTGGACTAGTACTGATCAGTGGCCCAGGGGTTAGGGCCCCCTGCCTTAAATGACCATTTATCCAAGGATCCTAGTAGATATATATTGAAAATTTCATCAATTAGTAGCAGAATACACATTCTTCTCATGTGCACATGGAACATTTGCCAGGATAGTTCACATGCTATCCCTTGTTGTTGTTCAGTCACCCAGCCATGTCTGACTCTTTGCAACCCCATGGACTGCAGCATGCCAGGACTCCCCATCCCTCATTATCTCTCAGAGTTTGCCCAAGTTCATGTTCATTGTATCTGTGATGCTACCTCTTAAAACAAGTCAAATAATTTTAAGAAGTTGGAAGTCATATCAAGCATAATTTCTGACTACAATGGTATGAAACTAGAAATCAATTACTGGAAAAAAAATGAAAAAAGACATGAACAAGAGGAGATTAAGCAGCACGTTGCTTAACAATAAATGGGCAGTGAGAGAAAATTAAAAAAAATACCTTGAGACAAAATTTAAAAAACAAAAATGTTGAGACGAGGGGCTTCCCTGGTGGTCAGTGGTAAACAATCTGCCTGCCAATGCATGACACGGGCTCTATCCCTGGTCCTGAAAGATTCCCCGTGCCACAGGGCAACTGAGCCTATGCATCACAATTACTGTGCCTGTGTTCTTGAGCCCAGGAACTCCAACTACTAAGCCCACATGCTGCAACTATTGAAGCCTGCATGCTCTAGTGCCTGTGCTCCACAACAGGAGAAGCCATGGCAACAAGTCCATGTGCTACAATTAGAGGGTAGCCCCCTGCTTACTGCAACTAGAGAAAAGCCCATGCAGCAACAAAGACCCAGCACAGCCATAAATAATTGAATAAAAATATGTTTAAAGAAAGTGAAAGTGTTAGCTGCTCAGTTGTTTTCAACTCTTTGCAATTCCATGGACTGTAAACCACCAGGCTCCTCTGTTCCTGGAATTCTCCAGGCCGGAATACTGGAGTGGGTAGCCATTCTCTTCTCCAAGGGATCTTCCCAACCAGGATTGAACCCAGGTCTTTTGCATTGCAAAATTCTTTACTATCTGAGCCACCAGAATGAAAAGAAAACTGACCCAAATCTGTGAGATGCAGCAAAAGCATTGTTAAGAGGGAAGTTCATAGTAATGCAAACTTACCTCAAGAAAGAGGAAAAATCTCAAGTAAACAGCTTAACCTTACACCTAAATAGAACTGAAAAAAAATAAACAAGCCCTTTTGGTAGAAGTAAATAAATCATAAACATCAGAGTATAAAGAAATAGAATAGATATTTTACAAAACCCTTGAGATTATCAATTACACTGAGATGGTTCTCTAAAAAAAATGATAAACATTAAGCAGACTTATTAAGGAAAAGAGGACCAAAATAAATAAAATTACAAATGGAATAGAAGTCACAACTGATACTAGAGATAAACAGTCATGATAGACTACTACAAACAATTACATATCAACAAATCAGATAATCTAGAGAAAGTGGTCAAATTAGTAGAAACTTATAATCTTTTAAGATTGAATCAGCAAGATGTAGAAAATTTGAGCAGACTGATTTAGAGTAATGAAGTTGTATCTGTAGTTAAAAATATCTCCCAACAAACAAAAGTGCAATACCATAGAGCTTCACAGGTGCATTCTACCAAATATTCACTGAAGAGTTAATATAGCTTTTATTCTCAAACTATTCAAAAAACTGAAGAGAAAGAAGTACTTCCAAACCAGACAAAACCACTACAAAATTAATAATAAAACTTATAGCCCAATATTCATGATGAACATAGTTGTAAAAATCCTCAAGAAAATATTAGCAAACTGAATCTAAGTGTACTTTTAAAAGATCTTACACCATAATCAAGTAGAATTTATCCTAGGGATTAAAGGATGGTTCAATATTTGCAAATCAATGAATGTGACACACCATAAACAAAATAACAAAACAAAGATAAAAAAATCACATGATCATCTTAATGATGTGGGAAAGGTACTGCAAATAATTCATCATAAGTTTATGATAAAAGCCCTCAGCAAAGTGGGTTTGGATGAAATATAACTCAACATAATAAAGGTCATATATGACAAAATCACAGCTAATATCACACTTAGTAAGGAAAAGAAGAAAATATTTACTCTAAAATCAAGAACAAGACAAGGATGCCCCTTCTTGCCACTTTCATTAAATGTTTTATTGGAAGACCTAACCACAACAATCAGAGAAGAAAATGAAACAAAATTAATCTAAATTAGAAAGGAAGAAGTAAAACTATTACTCTTTGCAAATGACATGATTCTCTATATATAGATATCCCAAGGATTCCACTAAAAGGCTATCAGAAGTAACAAATGATCTCATTAAAGTTTCAGGATACAAAATTAATATAAAAATTATGTTGTGTTTCTATACACTAAAAATGAACTATCACACAGATAATTAAGAAAAAAATCTCATTTAAAATTGCATCAAAAGAGTAAAATACCTACAAATAAAATTAACAAAGGGAATGGCAATCCACTCCAGTAATCTTGCCTGGATAATCCCGTGGAAAGAGGAGTCTCCTGGGCTGCAGTCCATGGGGTCACAAAGAGTCAGACACGAATGAGTGACTAACAGAGACACAAAGCTAACCAAGACGGTAAAACACGTGTGCTCTGAATAGTATATGGCATTTATGAAAGTCACTGAATTGATGCAAATAAATGGAAAAAATATACTGTGCTCATGAATTGGGAGGATATTTTTAAATGATCATACAACTCAAGGCAATCTACAGATTCAATGAAATTCCTATCAAAATAATAATGTCATTTCACAGAGAACTAGAACAAACAACTTTAAAATTTTTGTGAAAACACAAGACCCTGAATATCTGAATAATTTTGAGAAAGAAGAATAAAGCTGGAGGTATTACATGACCTGATTCAAATTATACTATAAAATTACAGTAATCACAGTAATATGATATTGGTACAAAAATAAATACATAGATCAAGAGAACAGAATAGAAAACTCAGAAATAAACCCACACTTAAATGGTCAGTCTATGATAAAGGAGGCAACAATATACGATGGGGTAAAGACACTCTCGTCAGTAAATGGTGTTGGGAAAACTGGACAGCTACATGTGACACAATGAAACTCAGTCAATTTATCACACCAAGTACAAGGGCAAGACAAGCAAACATATACATATGGGATCACATCGAATTAAAAAACTCTTGCACAGGAAAGGAAATCATCCACAAAATGAAAAGAAGCTGAATGGGATAAAATATTTGCAAGTGATATTTTATAAGGGGTTTATATCCAAAATATATAAAGAGCTCATACATCTCAGTATCAATAAACAAAGAATCTGTTTTAAAAATAGGCAGAGGAACTGAGTAGAAATTTTACTAAAGAAGACATACAGATGGCTACCAGGCACATGTAAAGATGCTAAACATCACTAATCATCAGGGAAATAAAATCAAAACCACAGTGAGTTATTACCAAAAAGACAAGAAAAGTGTTGGTGTGGAGACATGGGATGAAATACCAGCTTTTGCTCTCATTATATGTAGTGCTTAATTGTCCAGCTTTTTATTTTCAACTGTTAAATGGGAATAATCATATTTCATACCACAGAAGCATGTGTAAGATGCAATTTTTTAAAAAAGTAAAGTGCTTACGAAAATCTGGCATATTTAACACAGAAGGAAATGTAATTGCTATTATTATATTTTGGTGTAGCTTTCAGAGAGCTATTTCCAGTTTGATTATCTGCAAAGATGCCAGCAGTACTTTTTTCCCCTGAAAATACTTAAATACATTTGTCAACAAATTGAAATGTGATTCATTAAAAATGGACTTAAGAGAATATTTGTACCTGTGAATATTTCTGTTGTGCTATATATGTGTCATCAACCATACTTAATGAGTTTTTCCTTTTATTATTTGACATACAAAAATATGACATAAAATTGATAAAACTGTGTGGACACGTTTTTAATAATCAGAAGTCCCTTGTTTGTTTATATTTGAAGTCTGTTTGAGATTTTATCTACTTGTGGCACTCTGACAAGGTGTTAAGTCGTTATGAATCTCTGTCTCTTCTGCTCTAAAATGAGAGTAATGCATAGTCATATCATGAGTTTTTATGATGATTAAATAAAATAGCATATTTAAATTAAAAGTCATATCTGAGGCATCACACATGGACATTTTCATTAGGAGGATATTTAAACACTCAGTAACAGTGGTTGCCTTTACGTAAAGGTCCTGAGTAGCTGGAAAACAAGTAGGTAGAAAGAATTATTTTCTACTTTAACATTTTTTTTTTAATTTAAGCTTATCTTTCGCTTTTGTTCAGTTTCATTGAAATATAGTTGACATATACCTGTGTGTGTGTGTGTGTGTGTGTGTGTGTACATATATCAGATTAAGGTGTACAGCATAATGGCTTGACATATATATTTGAAATTATTACAGCAATAAGTTTAGTTAGCATATAGTATCTCATGAAGTACAAAGAAACAGCAAAAAGAGATTTTTTTCCCTTTGGGATGAAGACTCAGGATTTATTTTCTTAACAATATTTGTGTATATCACATAGTAGTGTCAACTATAGTCATTATGCTGTGCATTACACTCCTAGTACTTATAAATGGAAATTTCTACCTTTTCTTGAATTTCCCTTGTCCCTAACCCTTGCTGATGGTAACCACAAATTTGTTATCTATTTCTTTCTTTTTTTTTTTTAATTTTCTCTTTTAGATTTTATGTATAAGTAAAATTACATGGCATTTGTCTGCCTCTGTCTGAGTTTCATCATTTAGTGTAATACCCTCCAAGTTCATACATTTTGTCACAAATGGCAAGATTTCACCCTTTTTCATTCCTTTTTTATGGCTGATTAACTTTGTCTTATATATCTATATATATCTATCTATAACATCTTCTTTGTTCATTCATCTATTAAATGGACACTTAGGTTGCTTCCACATCTAGGCTACTGTAAGTAATGCTGCGATGAACACTGGGATGCATATATCATTTTGAGTTAGTGATTTTTGTTTTCTTCATATAAATGTCCAAAACTAGAATTGTTGGATTATGTGGTAGTTCTACTTTTATTTTTTTGAAGAACTTCTATACTTTATCCCACTGTGGCTGTACCAATTTATATCCCATGAAAAGTGCATGAGGTTTTCCATTTCCTTTCATTCATTTATTCATCTTGAATGACAATGACCTTCAATTTTAAACTCATTCCAATAACAAGACTTTAATATTTGCTTTGTATGAAATTCTCTTTCTCAGATATCCACTTGGTTTATTTTATCTTCCTTGACAATCCTTAAAAACAGCACCTGAATCATGCTTTCCATTATTCTGTTCATCACTATCTGACTCTTTATAATATACATATTTGCTTATCTCTATATTATTTACTTTTACCATGAGAATATGAGCTTCACATGGATAGGGGCTTGCTTATTTGTTTATAGCTATGTAACCAGAGCCTTGAATTATGTGTGACATATTGCATATGATCATAAATATGCATGAATAAGTCATTTAATGAGTAATATATCACAATATGTGGTATTTATGTTTGTCATTAAATATTATTTTCAAATATTCTTTAATTTTGATAAGTTGTTTCCTGTTTATGAAAATTTAATACATTCCTTGCTTTGATTTCAAATATTTTGACATTTCAATTAATGGTATAATGAACATCTCTGTACATGAACATTGTTGCCTAATTCTGATTGTTTCCTTAGGATAAAGTCTAGAGTAGAATTCCTTGATCAAATAATTAACATTCCATAACTTCTTAAATATTTTGCCACAGCAGGAAATTCATTGCAAGAGCTAATCCAATACCTTGTTGCTAATACAGATACAAGAGATATTTAATTGAACATGTAGGTTTTTGAGGGAAAAAATAGGATGAGATGCAGAAGGAGCTCAGAGAAACATGGTGGTCTAGGGTAGGTTTCTAGGGTAGGTAAAAAGACACAACTTCTTTCTTACCACTTAGCCAAGCCTTTTCGATATTTCTTGCAAAGTTAGTTTCAGTTCCGTTCAGTTGCTCAGTTGTGTCCGACTCTTTGGACCCCATGGACTGCAGCACGCCAGGCCTCCCTGTCCATTACCAACTCCCGGAGCCTACTCAAACTCATGTCTATTGAATTGGTGATGCCATCCAACCATCTCATCCTTTGTCATCCCCTTCTCCTCCCGCCTTCAATCTTTTCCAGCATGAGGGTATTTTCCAATGAGTCAGTCATTTCTTCGCATCAGATGGCCAAAGTATTGGAGTTTCAGCTTTAGCATCAGTCCTTCCAATGAACACCCAGGACTGGTCTCCTTTACGATGGACTCGTTAGATCTCCTTGCAGTCCAAGGGATTCTCAAGAGTCTTCTCTAACACCACAGTTCAAAAGCATCGATTGTTGGGCGCTCAGCTTTCTTTATAGTTCAAAGTCATTTTAGTGGTGCTGAATTCTTTGGGCTTTTCCTTTTCTGTAGAACTCTGTTTCAAATCTGAATAGTAGCCTTCCTGGGTAGTCCATTCTTGCTTGTAGATTTCCCCCTACCAGTTTAAATATATTGTGACATTCCTTTCTGGTCTGCAAAGTTTCTGCTAAAAAACATACTCATCAAAGATAAGGTGTCCATATGTGCGTGGGTTTATTTCTGGGCTTTATATTTTGTTCCATTGATCTATATTTCTGTCTTTGTGCCAGTACCATACTGTCTTGATGACTGTGGCTTTGTAGTAGAGCCTGAAGTCAGGCAGGTTGATTCCTCCAGTTCCATTCTTCTTTCTCAAGATTGCTTTGGCTATTCAAGGTTTTTTGTATTTCCATACAAATTGTGAAATTATTTGTTCTAGCTCTGTGAAGAATACCGTTGGTAGCTTGATAGGGATTGCATTGAATCTATAAATTGCTTTGGGTAGTATACTTATTTTCACTATATTGATTCTTCCAATCCATGAACATGGTATATTTCTCCATCTATTAGTGTCCTCTTTGATTTCTTTCAGAAGTGTTTTATAGCTTTCTATATATAGGTCTTTAGTTTCTTTAGGTAGATATATTCCTAAGTATTTTATTCTTTTCGTTGCAATGGTGAATGGAATTCTTTCCTTAATTTATCTTTCTATTTTCTCATTATTAGTGTATAGGAATGCAAGGGATTTCTGTGTGTTGATTTTATATCCTGAAACTTTACTATATTCATTGATTAGTTCTAGTAATTTTCTGGTGGAGTCTTTAGGGTTTTCTATGTAGAGGATTGTGTCATCTGCAAACAGTGAGCGTTTTACTTCTTCTTTTCCAGTTTGGATTCCTTTTATTTCTTTTTCTGCTCTGATTGCTGTGGCCAAAACTTCCAAAACTATGTTGAATAGTAATGGTGAAAGTGGGCACCCTTGTCTTGTTCCTGACTTTAGAGGAAGTGTTTTCAATTTTTCACCATTGAGGATAATGTTTGCTGTGGGTTTGTCATATATAGCTTTTATTATGTTGAGGTATGTTCCTTCTATTCCTGCTTTCTGGAGAGTTTTTATCATAAATGGATGTTGAATTTTGTCAAAGGCTTTCTCTGCATCTATTGAGATAATCATATGGTTTTTATTTTTCAATTTGTTAATGTGGTGTTTTACATTGCTTGATTTGCGGATATTGAAGAATCCTTGCATCCCTGGGATAAAGCCCACTTGGTCATGGTGTATGATCTTTTTAATGTGTTGTTGGATTCTGATTGCTAGAATTTTGTTAAGGATTTTTGCATCTATGTTCATCAGTGATATTGGCCTGACAAAGGAGGCAAGAATATACAATGGATTAAAGACAATTTCTTTAACATGTGGTGCTGGGAAAACTGGTCAACCACTTGTAAAATAATGAAACTAGAACACTTTCTAACACCATACACAAAAAAAAAACTCAAAATGGATTAAAGATCTAAACGTAAGACCAGAAACTATAAAACTCCTAGAGGGGAACATAGGCAAAACATTCTCCGACATACATCACAGCAGGATGCTCTATGACCCACCTCCCAGAATATTGGAAATAAAAGCAAAAATAAACAAGTGGGACCTAATTAAACTTAAAAGCTTCTGCACAACAAAGGAAACCATAAGCAAGGTGAAAAGATAGCCTTCAGAATGGGAGAAAATGAAGCAAATGAAGCAACTGACAAACAACTAATTTCAAAAATATACAAGCAACTCCTGTAGCTCAACTCCAGAAAAATAAATGACCCAATCAAAAAATGGGCCAAAGAACTGGACATTTCTCCAAAGAAGACACAGATGGCTAACAAACACATGAAAAGATGCTCAATATCACTCATTATCAGAGAAATGCAAATCAAAACCACTATGAGGTACCATTTCATGCCAGTCAGAATGGCTGTGATCCAAAAGTCTACAAGCAATAAATGCTGGAAAGAGTGTGGAGAAAAAGGAATCCTCTTACACTCTTGGTGGGAATGCAAACTAGTACAGCCACTATGGAGAACAGTGTGGGGATTCCTTAAAAAAACTGGAAATAGAACTGTCTTATGATCCAGCAATCCCACTGCTGGGCATACACACTGAGGAAACCAGAATTGAAAGAGACACGTGTACCCCAATGTTCATCGCAGCACTGTTTATAATAGCCAGACATGGAAATAACCTAGACGTCCATCAGCAGATGAATGGATAAGAAAGCTGTGGTACATATACACAATGGAGTATTACTCAGCCATTAAAAAGAATACATTTGAATCAGTTCTAATGAGGTGGATGAAACTGAAGCCTATTATACAGAGTGAAGTAAGCCAGAAAGAAAAACACCAATACAGTATAATAACACACATATATATATATATGGAATTTAGAAAGATGGTAACAATAACCCTGTATACGAGACAGCATAAGAGACACTGATGTATAGAACAGTCTTTTGGACTCTGTGGGAGAGGGAGAGGATGGGATGATTTGGGAGAATGGCATTGAAACATGTATAATATCATTTGTGAAACGAGTCGCCAGTCCAGGTTCGATGCACGATACAGGATGCTTGGGGCTGGTGCACTGGGACGACCCAGAGGGATGGTACAGGGAGGGAGGAGGGAGGAGGGTTCAGGATGGGGAACACATGTATACCTGTGGTGGATTCATGTTGATATATGGCAAAACCAATACAATATTGTAAAGTTAAAAAACAAACAAAAAAACATACTCATCATCTTAGAAATTGCCTCCCTTCTGGCTCAGATTGTAAACAGTCTGGCAGCAATGTGGGCTTCCCTGGTAAAGAATCTGCCTGCAGTGCAGGAGATGCAGGTTCAATCCCTGGATTGGGATGATCCCCTGGAGGAGGGCATGACAATCCACTCCAGTATTCTTGCCTGAAAAATCCCATGTAGAGATGAGCCTGGTAGGCTTCAGTTCATAGTGTCACAAAGAGTCAGACAGGACTGAAGTGACTTAGCATGTACAGGGTTCTCTAGAGTAAGTATTTGTACACAGAAGTTAAAACACATGAATTTGATCAGCTATCAACTACACAATTATGCAGAGGGAAAGATTATTACCATTGTAGATGGGTGTGTCAAAAACGCAAGAAGACTATAATAGTTTAAGGTAGGTTTGGGATAGCCCTTGGATGTGCAGAAGCCAATGACTGCCTGAATAGACAACAGAATTAAGTGCCCAATAAACAAAAATGATACTTTACTTTAGACGATTATACAATCAAGATTAATACTAACCTAAAGGGGTTTCTTGATTGTGCTATTTAGCTTACCATATGTAGACTAAATTGCTACCTAATGGCCCACTATTCAGCATAAGGAAATTAAAAACTAAAATTATGTTTTTGTGAACTCTTCTTTATTTCATGAATATAGGAGTATTTAATTCTCCCTTATATTATTAATACATAGATATTAAGAATTTAAAAAATTTCTCTGCTTTCCAAAGCTAATTTCGAATTCACTTAATCATGCTAGCAAATTAATCAGCACTATGTGCTCCATTTATTAAACACCTATTAATAATAAGTGAAAGAGTGTGCTTGATGTCGTCTGAGTTAGAGTAAGTTGTCATTCCTGTCCTTAGAAGATTTTAATCTCTTGTGAAGAAGGGATATAATTACAGAAAGTAACCAAGTACATGTTTAAGAAAAGAGAGAGCATTGAAGTAAAGAATATAAACATCCTTACAATAAAGACAGAAATATGACCTGAATTTGAAATGGAAAGGATAGCTTAATTTTAATTTCCATGTAAGACTCCATGGCGAAGGTAGGACAAGCAGGATTTAGGTTAAATCAGTGGAAGAAAATAGACTTTTCAGGAGAAATAGCTATTGAAAGATGTAATAAGAATACAAAGACAAGAAGTAGGAAAGAACAATGCCCACCTCATGGGGGCAGACATGGATGGTAAGTGTGGACAACCAAAAGCAGAGGACATTGGAAGATACGATAGAAAATATGTGGAATATGGGCTCAGACAACTCATAGAAGACTGAAAGCGTGACTTTGACTTCAAAATGGTTTTGACAAATCAGGATGCATGTGACATTTTAATAGTGATGCAGATGTCTTCATAGACAGCTGTAAAGACAGGGGTCGGTCCATGAATGAAGTTAATCGACACTAAAGGATTTCTTTCACCTTAAACCAGAAGGTTCATAAAATGTTTAGCTCATGGCTGCATTCAAAGCACAGTTAGGATAAGGGGACTGTACAAGCAGTAAGACAGACCCAGTATAATTTAATGGGGTAACAATATTTCATAAACTCCAAGGTTGTGATTCTTAATCCTGCTCTTACAGTTAACACAGCATGTGGCATTTCTGCATTAATTTCTCTGGTTATAAAATAGCTGTTTCCCACGACTCTCTAGGGGATAGTACAAAATCAATTGAATAATGACAGATAAGTACTTTGAGCTTCTTAGTGAGAGAACTAAATCTCATAATTGCCTTCTCCAGCCACCTTCATTTTACTTTACAGAGTGAACAGGAGTACGTATAAGAGATGGATTAATCTTATCCTTCTTCATTCTCCCTTCATTTTATCTTAAGAAATTATACAAAAAGGGAATTGTTACAGAAATTCAGGATACAAAATTTTTGTTCATAAATGATAAACATAAGTCATATATTAATAAAATCATTCAAATGATACATTTAAGAACTGAGGCATAAGTCTTTATAATCAAAATATGCACATATAACATACCTGAAGTATGCTTTTATGTTATATCCACCATTAGAATAATTTATACATGGTCTTTTAATTTTCCGAAAAAAAAAAAAAAAAGATAGATTTTCACTGATTCACCTATATTTTTTGTTCCAGATTCAACTTTTCTCCATAGCTCACATTTAAAAAAAAAATTGGTTAAGTTTAAATGTACTGTCCTTGGGCATAGAACATTTCTCAGTGTAGCACTAACAAGTTTACTGTATCTGTTAAGGTTATTTTGAGCACATGCAATAGAAAGCAATAGACCTTGGCCTACTTAATTAAGTACAAGGAGATTTATTATGAGTTTGCTTGGTGCTCAAAAGGCAATGAAAAAGAAGGGAATCAAAACTTCTGAAAAGGCAGGTACTAAAACAGCTTCAGGGACAAGGAACTCCTTGTGCTTTAACCAAATCATTGCCATCAGGTTGCCTCCCCTCTCCTTAGATCCCAGCCTGTATCTCTCTGTCTATGATCTAAATTCCTGGCTGGGAGTAAATCTGACTGCCACTTTGAATCTAGCTCTAATGGTTTGATTCAGTCAGGTGCAGAGGGCAGGCTCAGGTGTTTGGGGCCACATCCATAGTGGGAAGATTTTTTAGGCGCCCAGGATCCATCACTCTAGTTCTTATGATCAAAGGCATTTTTAGCTCTGTTATTATATATAAACTCTACTCCAGTTTATGCTAAAGAGGATTTGAGTAAAACACCTTTAATAGCAGCATTATTGGAAGCATAATAAAGGGCAACTGTAAATAAATTTTGTCAGGAGTTAAGCCAATCTATACAAAAGTCACTTAAATTTATTGAATGGTTGCTACTCTTTAAAAAATGATTGAAAAGTGGAATATTATAGAAAGTAAAAGGCAAGAGTGGGTATGTAAACTGTATTTTAATTAAAAAATAAGAAATAGAGAAATAAAGAAAACACTGTTATAGGAGCTAAATTCCAATGTAACATGTAAAGTAACTGAAAATGTACTCAGTAGATATACTAGTTCAGTTCAATTGCTCAGTCACGTCGGACTCTTTGTGACCCCGTGGACTGCAGCACGCCTGGCTTCTCTGTCCATCACCAACACATGGAGCTTGCTCAAGGTCATGTCCATTGAGTCAGTGATGCCATCCAACCATCTCATCCTCTGTCGTCCCTTTCTCCTCCTGCATTCAATCTTTCCCAGCATCAGGGTCTTTTCCAATGAGTCAGTTCTTCGCATCAGGTGGCCAGAGTATTGGAGTTTCAGCTTCAGCATCAGTCCTTCCAATGAATATTCAGGACTGATTTCCTTTAGGATGGACTGGTTGGATCTCCTTGCAGTCCAAGGGACTCTCAAGAGTCTTCTCCAACACCACAGTTCAAAATATCAATTCTTCGGTGCTCAGCTTTCTTTATAATCCAACTGTCACATTCATATTTGATTATTGGAAAAACCATAGCCTTGACTAGATGAACCTTTGTTGGAAAAGATATAATGAGGGCCTTATACATGGACATAAAAATACTGAAAACACATAATATATAATATGAAAGAGACACTTCAGTATGTTAGCTAATATCACTTCATATGTATTATAGAAACTTTCTAAGAAAGGAGCCTAGAACTGGAATGCTTAGATTGTTTTCTTAATAAAAAGATGGAACAGACATGTGGAGGAGTATCCCTGTACGCCAAGGAGGTATGCAGCTGGATGGGAATCTGAGGCTGGATCTCAGGACAGAACATTTGAATAAATGGAAAGATGATCATAACTGATGTTTCTGTGGAAGAAGTTGAAAGTTCTCAGCCCTGAAAATAGTTCCAAAATATCAATTGTGAAGCTGTCACAGAAGGAAGATACATCAGCAATGTAGGACTTCAAATGTCTTGACATCTGCTGGAAGTCTTATTGTGCTAAAAGCAGCAAATCTGATAACTCAGTAATGGTAGATAATGTGTTATCTTCAATACTGCATCCCCACAAGTCAGCGTTCTCCCACAAGACCCATCCTCCAGCCCCCCTAAGACCTGTGTGTCTCCATCCAGGAATCCTACTCTCGTGTACACAAACCCCTCATCAAGCTACTGTCTTCTTTGTTGGCTTTCACTAGCACTGGATCTTTCCTAAGAGGGTGGTTGTACTTTCGTTTTTTTTTTTTTTAGGGTTTTTATAATGCAGGTTGTGGAGGCTACATTCTTGCTGTTTCCAAACCTTTACAACCCAAAGCTCATATAAATAGGCATTCTGCTTTGATGCTTACACCAGGCTTTATTACATGGGTCCTTCTCTCACCTGTCATCCACCCACCACTTGTCAGTAGCCTACCCCTAGGACCATCCTCCCCCAAGTCTTTAACTCTAGTCAACAGTTTTACCCTGTGCCTTAAGCTCTTACATCATTCTGGCCTTTCCATGGACAATCTTAGAGCATTCTGATTCTCTCTCTTTCTTTTTTTTTTTGCCTCCAATTTTCAAGATTTTTTTTTCCTTTTTCACACCAGCCATTTCTCAACTTTCACAGCCTGAAGTGGGTTTTTGTGATAACATTTTGCTTTTGGAGTCTGATATTCTATTTTCTATTTTTTGAAGTTGCTCAACCCCTTAATATCTTTTTTCTGACCATTGTGAGAAAGCCTGTTTGACTATCTTATTTTTCCCAGTTTGATCCTGATCCATCTACTCATTCATTCTCCTGTCAGCCATCTCATCTCCTAAGTCTTCTTTCTTCACAGCTCTCATCTGGCTAGTTAACTAACTGATTTCTCCACTCATATTTATGTTGTTGAACAGAGAGGGGGAAAACTCACAGTTTTCAATAATTTGTGATTAAAAACTCAGACTTTCTAATCTTATCTGGTCTATAAAAACTGTCCAGGTTTCCTATGAATGATGCTAGACAACTCGTTTCCCACTCACTATAGGTGCCATATTCAACCTTCATTTCATGAAGACACCCAAACACATCATCGCCTCTACTTCAAAGAGAAAATAGAGGATTAAACTAAGAAGTTATTAATGTTTCTTGTTCCTTTGATATTTTGAGGAAAGTAGCACAACTTCTTATCAAAAGTGACTTTGAAGTGTAAGGACTGTTAAGGTCATGTAAGAAAAAGCACTGATGTAGATGATTCCAGGGTTGGTTCATCTGCATACTATTGTCATTAGAGAACCATCCACTTTGGACCATGGTGAATAGATTCAAGCATGAACCCTCACAATCTCTGACTTCTAGTCTTCATGACTCTATATAATTTCCTTCCCTGGGGTTTGGGTGGGACTTGTAACTTGCTCTAAACAATAAGATATGGCAAAGGTGACAAGATGTCGCTCCTTTGATTATGGTATGTAATGTTGCTCCTGGATGTACTTTGGAAACACTCCTTGTGAGCTTTGAGGAAGTAAGGAGCCATATTGACTCCCTGTCAGAAAGCTGGGCATGGCCTTTAGGAGCTGATGGGCAACTCTGGCCAACAGGCAGGAAGAAATTATATCCTCAGTCTACAACCACAAGGAAATGAATGCAGAGTACAACCTGAGTGAAGTTGGCAGCATAATCTGCCCCAGTAGAGTTTCCAAATGAGGACACATGTAGAAACCTTAATTGCTTAAAAAGTCTACCCGGTAGCCTTCAACCAAAAGATGCCATTTCATTTATACTTTGAATGATAGTACTAAAGAAGTTTGGAAGCAATTACCCTGAGGAGAGTACCTGCAGTATGATAAGACCTGCATCTAGAAAATAGGAGATTTATGAAAGCTATTTTTCAGGGCAGAAATGAACAGCATTTGAATTACATGGGATTAGATAATATATTAAACATCTCCTGCAATATATATGCAATTTTTTGGTGGCTTGAAAATACCCTGTTTTTACAGTCCACCATATTATGCAGAGCTGAGTGAATATAGTGGGAGAAAGAAAAGTAGGACTGCTCTTCCATGAATGGTTTGGATAGGGATCTGAGTTATCAAGGCCATGTTACAGAAATTGAGTTTGCAACAGGGCACACAGGACTAAACAAAACAATACTCTGTCACCAAACCAGGAACAATGGCAGTCCAAAGCAGGGCTTGTTACCTGATTGGACTTTCCAATTTTCTTCCCTTTGAGACAGTTGAAGTATGGATAGTTCCTTCCCAGAATCACATAACATTATTGGGTAACTTGTGTGTGTGTGTGTGTGTGTGTGTGTGTGTGTGTGCATGTGTGCATCTGATATTTAGGTAAAGGAGCTGTGAGTCCTCCATTTTGGTACTTTCTAGTACAATTCACCTGACTAAAAAAGTTACAATGAAGAGTGCCCCTCACTACCCTACTCTATCATATTGCACATGGATTTTAGTACATATCCTTGCTACCCCCTCTCAGCCAAACCAAATATAACTAGTATTATATTATCAAATACAGATCTAATTATATCCACTATAATATTCAACCCCTTTTGGGAAGTATGTTGTAATTCAAGGCCAACTTATTTATCATTATTATTTAATTCATCCTCAGTTTATGCAAGAGAATATTTACTTTGTTATATATTTAGAACATTCCATATTTCTTTAATACCTATTTACTATTCCTGAATTATATTTGTCTGGAAGAAAGGCAAATCAAATTTTAGTATACATTCCCAAGACATGAAATATTTGTTAAAAGGAAATAATATGAAAATTCTCAGAATATCCTTTTTGTATCAATATACAGTCCTAAGTCGCTTCAGTCGTGTCCGACTCTGTGTGACCCCATAGATGGCAGCCCACCAGGCTCCCCCGTCCTTGGGATTCTCCAGGCAAGAACACTGGAGTGGGTTTCCATTTCCTTCTGCCATTTCCTTCTCCTATGCATGAAAGTGAAAAGGGAAAGTGAAGTCATTCAGTTGTGTCTGACTCTTCGCAACCCCATGGACTGCAGCCTACCTGGCTCCTCCATCCATGGGATTTTCCAGGCAAGAGTACTGGAGTGGGTTGCCATTGCCTTCTCTGAATATACAGTGAACTGAGATGTACAGGGGTTATACCATAGTTATTTGTTGAATAATATACAACAAATAACTATGGTATAACCCCTGTATATCTCAGTTCTTTAACTGATATTTGAACAGCACCATGAATGGAAAGTAAATACTATTTAATATGCTCCTACTTTCTCCCTTCTGGCTATCCCTTTCTCCTCATCATCTGCCACGGTTGTCGCATTATTCTCACATCTCAGCTCAACAAAATGTTTTCAGTAAATTATTCCTGACACCTCAGAATAGATGAGTCTGTCTCATGGATACTCTCAGTGCAGCTCTTCCTTTGCCTTCAGAAACTCTAAAACATTGTTTATGCCAGAGCACAATTTAATTATTTCCTGGGAAAAGGAAGATCTCTACTAAAATCTTCCTGAGTCCACAGCTACCAGAAATGCAAACCACAAAAAAGCACATGCATTCTGCATTAGGAGTGGAGTGCAGTTTCTCAACTTGGTGGTAAAAATGTACCAAATGGGCAGGGAGGGGCTATGGAAAGATTGGTAAAGTCTGCAGAGGTGTAACAAGGTGTAGAGGCAGGTCCTTTCAGAACCATTATAAGTAGCTTGATCCACTTCTCCCTGACTTGACACAAATAAATGACTTAGATGCAACCATTTGATTCCTTACGTTTGATTACTCTGGAAAGTAGATGTCCTTTTCCCCTAAAATACCAAGACTCCCAGTAGCATTCCTCATGCTCTTCTTCCCTGGTGTATCAGGTACAATAGTGCTTAGAAAAGTGGTTGTACCTGCTTCTTGGTCCATTGGAGAGGCAGAGTCAAGGTAGAGCAGGCAGCAGGGCAGCAGGTCTCCCCTTGGCAACTTTTCTTATTGTGGGAAAAAAATCAGATCTCACTTTTGTATTAAATGCAGGAATATGAAACAAGTTGTACTTTATGGCCACCAAACTCCCTACATATTTATAGTTATGTTATTGAAACCAATGAGGTCTGTAATTTTTAATGCATTTAAAGTTCTGCAGCCATGTGGGAATTAAATTTACTTTTCTTGTGTGTGAAAATTCAAGTAGAGGAAGAGTTAAATGCTTTTAAGGTGTCTAATTCCCCAAGACTGATCGCCTACACACCCCGTTATTTTTTCTGTGGTCTAATTGTCATACCGCCCTACAGCATCACTAAAGGTGATTCTAGACATGCTAATGAGTTTTGAAGACTCAAAATAAACAGTCCAAAAGAAACAGTTCATTCTCTCCTTCCATCTCTAAATATTAATGCTCCAAATCCAAAGTTTTACTTATACTGCTTCCAATAATCCCTTTTCTTAATCATCTCCTTGTCACCTTATTTTCCCAACATGCTACCAAAGGCATATTCAAGTAAAACTGAAGTCAAGAAAAAAGTTATGTCTACATTAATTTATTGTAGAGTTTCTCATTTTAATCATATCAAAATTGATTACATTTATATAGGTTCATTTTTCAAACTGAGTTCAGTTTATCTCTTTTGTGCTTACTGTGATTCTAAAGGAAAATTCAAGCAATGATTCATATCATCATGAGCTATTCTCTACCCTCTAAATTTAATCCTCTAAGCAGTCAGGCAAAGGAAGTCTCTTTGACATTATTTGTAGAAACATTTACTTATTTCTGCTCATCTTATTCTTAGTATACTTTGGAAAGTGAAATCTAGAATTTTGTATTTCAAACACAGAATACCTGCTCTATAGGAGGAGTATTATACTTTAAAAGTAAAACTGTTGTTTCTTTTGAACTTTATCCATGAAATATAAGCCCCAGAAATGACATAGCTTGTCATTCATATTTTTTAAAGTTTTTAATAAATACTTATGAAAAACTTCATATGTGCCACCAGCTTCCCTGGTGTCTCAGACGGTAAAGTGTCTGCCTGCAATGCAGGAGACCTGGGTTCAATCCCTGGGTTGAGAAGATCCTCTGGAGAAGGAATGGCAGGCCACTCCAGTACTCTTGCTTGGAAAATTCCATGAATGGAGGATCCTGGTTAGGCTACAGTTCATGGGGTCACAAAGAGTTGGACACGACTGAGCGACTTCACTTTCCTTTCCTTTCCTATGTGCTAACCCTTTTGGACCCAACTGGTACACTGAAGAAGATTCTAGTAAAGTTCTGTGCTCTGCCTAAGTAAACTTTGTGCTGCCCTTGATTCCCCAAGGGATCCAGCATGAGGACGCTTTCTTTACGCTTGCATCCTATCCCTGCTAGAGGAAGAACGACCGCCAAGCAGACCTGGCCTCCTCAGTGTTTATACCCACCAGCTGCATCCTGGCTCTGACCACATCCCAGCATGCCTGATATTTCTCCCTCATTGACTGCTTGGCTCATTTCTCTCAGAAATATTTCAAGTCTCTTCAGCTCATAGGCTTCCAGTTTTTTCCTAAATATCAGTGAGATCAGAGCTCTTACTTCACTGAGCATTTTGATATAATTCAGAAGGAGTCCTTTGTTTTCTCAGTCCTCCTACATTTTTCATCAGTCTTCCATACAGTCTCAGAAAAGAATGGAATGGAATTGCCCAAAATATAAAACTAATTTTGATGCCATTTTTTGGGTATCCTGAAGAACCCTGAATGAATGCTAATCCCTTCAAGCATTTTAAGTGGCATCCTCCTAATTTTTTTTTTTTATCTCCCATTCATTCAGTTAGCAAATATTTACTCAGGATCTACTATATTAGGCAGTGGGTCTAAGGAAGAAAAAAATGAGACATTAAGGAGTTCACAAACTGCTATTTAGATAGTCATTCTACTGTGTGATAAAGGAAATAAGCATACTAGCAAGTATTGAACTCTGACTATAGACAAGCATGGTATTAAACTATTTAATATAATTTTAAAACAAACCATGACAAAAATTATGTCCAAGAAAATTCTATGTTTATATTATTTCTTCCAACTCTGAGACTGACATTTTGTGGGGTTCTATAACTTGTCAAAGCATATTTAGAGAGTGGCAGAGTTGATATTCAAACACCTGATTTTCCGACTCCAGGATTGATGTACTTGAAGTATCATATTATCTATACAATAATGGGCTATACAATGTACTATGGGAAAATAGGAATGTCTAATCCAGACTGGAATACTTCAAAAGTCCCTACAGAATAGGTTATACCTACACTGCTTTACTAACTGAACGATTTAGCTGAAAGAGTACATAGGTCTTCCTCTGCAGGGCATTACTAGTAGAAGAGATAGTACATAGCAAAATGGCTGTTAGCAGAATCAACAGAGAAAATATAATATTAGAAGATCAAAGAGTAGAAAAATAGGAGTGGTGGCAAATTATGTCAAGAAGTAGCCTGGGATTTTGTCTGTGAAGTCCTTCTTTGACACAATGAGTTTAGATTTTATATATTATATAAGAAGTATTGGGAGTCAGTACCATTTTAATAATTTCCAAGGTCAGACGTGCATTACTTACTCATACTGAACTTAGAATGGAAGAGGGGTAATGGAGAGAACCAGACAAGAAGCAGAGACAGACCATTGTTCCAATAATCCAGGTGAGAGGTGATTAATGGTAGCTCCGCAGGCAATGGCATTGGCTTCCAGCAGACCTGTACTGTTATTCTGGCTCTGCCACCCCCTAGCTGTGTGACTGGGGGATGGTTTTTAGCCTTTCCAATTTCTCAGTTCCTTAGATGGTAAATAAGGGTAATAACTCTTTCATAGATTTGTTGAAAGGGAAAAATGTGGCATTCCATGTAAGCTGCTTAACAGATGGCTTGACACATTTTAAGTCTTTAACAAGTCAGTGACATTATTATTAATGATGTTAAGTTTACTTACAAAATCAATGTTAATTGCCCTCTTGGGGAGTGGAGCATGGAGCATTAGTTCATGTTTTGGTCTTAGAAGTCAGGGTCAAATGTTGCCTGCTGATGGAGCAGGTTAGACCACTGGATTGCAAAAATTTCCACTCACAAAACATATGTAGCAGGTGGCAATTTTAGTGCACAAACCCAACATACATTTCATAGTAAAACTGCATCAAGTCCTCTCTTGATGTGAGAATATCAGCCTGAAGTACCTTTGGGGCTTCCTCTTCCCCATAGTGTCCCATAGGTCACCAAGAATCTGAGGAAAGTGCCAGGGTCCTTTTCTTTTTTTCCCCCAGGTAATTGTTTTTATTACTCAGTTACTAAATTTATTTTTTAATTTGAGGAAAATTGCTTTACAATGTTGTGTTGACCCTGCCACACAAAAATGCGAATCAGCCATAATCACACATATATTCCCTCCCCGTGTCCCACCCCTCTAGGTCATTAGAGTGTTAAGTTTCTCCTTGTATCATACAGCACCTTTTCACTAGCTATTTATTTTACTCAGGATAGTGTTTATATGTTGATGCTACTTTCTCCATTTGTCCCACTCCTTCCTCTGCCTATTGCATCTACAAGTCCATTCTTTATATCTGTGTCTCCATTCTTCCCCTACAAATAGGCTCATCAGTACCATTTCAGGGTCTTAATTCATAGTGATGCTATAATTTCTTTGGATTCTTCTGCTCCCCAGTCTAATGACCAGAGAGAATCTTTAGATTCTTGTCTGTTTTCAGGACAGTGGGCTCAAAGCTATCCATTGTGGTAGCAACAAACCCCAGAAACTCTGTTTTCTTGGTTGTTACTTGTTTATTCCTGGTCAGCTGGAGGCCTCTGCTCTGCATTGCGAACATTTTGGGACCCAAGAAAATAGATGGTTTTGGTGTACCATGGGAGAGGGAAAGAAAAATCATCATGGATCCCTACTTAACTTTTAGAGTGTCTACCAAAAAGTGGCATGTTACTTCTTTAGTTAACGTTGGTCAAATAAGGGCATACTTAAATCTCAAAGAGCAGCAAAATAAAACCCCACCATGTACTTAGGAAGAGAGCCAGGTATGTTTGACAGATGTCAGTCACACTCTGCTTCCACAAACTTGCACATGTTGACCTTTCAGTCTGTCCTTTAGTTTGGAAAAACACAGTGTACAGCCTCTACTGTTCTCCTCAACAAACTTGGATACCCTTCACACTTGCTGATGGGGACTTTGTATCTATCATATACAGAGAACATCTCCAAGTCCACACCCATGGGATCTCACTCTTCCTAGAGTGGACCATTTCTACTCTCCACTCAAGTTCTCTTTGCTTTACTAAAGTTTTGGTGTAGATAACTTCTAAATGTCTGCAATTCTGTTACCTCATCACAGCTTTTTAAAACACTTAAGACTTTAACTATCAATCACTATTGCTACCCTTCTCAATTTTCCAAGCAAAGAACTCTGGAATGAGAATTAAGACAAATTTTATGAAGCACAAGAGGGAAAAATGCTTCTGAAGTGAAGAAAAATACAAATTATATTATTAAATAAGGGAAGTTTCAAAAATGCAACATCTTGTGCCTATTATGGAAAACAGTATGAAGGCTCCTTAAAAACCGAAAATAGAGTTACCATATGATCCAGCAATCACTTTCTGACATATATCCAGAAAAGACAAAAGCCATAACACAAAAGACACCTATACCCCAATGTCCATAGCACTGCTATTTCAATAGCCAAGAACTGGAAACAATATAAATGTCCAGCAACAGGGGAATGGTTAAATAAGATGTGGTATGTGTATACACACACACAAACACACACACACATGCACACACACACACACACACATACACACAATGGAAAATTACTCAGCTATAGAAAAGAATGAAATAATACCATGGATGGAGAAAGAGATTATCATACCAAGTCCAACAAAGAAAGACAAGTATTACATCATATTACTTATATGTGAAGTCAAGAAACACCAGGAGTAACAGGCAAATTTGGCCTTGGAATACAGAATGAAGCAGGGCAAAGACTAATAGAGTTTTGCCAAGAAAATGGACTGGTCATAGCAAACACCCTCTTCAAACAACACAAGAAAAGACTCTACACATGGACACTACCAGATGGTCAACACCAAGATCAGACTGATTATATTCTTTGCAGCCAAAGATGGAGAAGCTCTATACAGTCAACAACAAGACCAGGAGCTGACTGTGGCTCAGATCATGAACTCCTTATTACCAAATTCAGACTTAAATTGAAGAAAGTAGGGAAAACCACTAGACCATTCAGGTATGCTATGCTCTACTATGCTATGCTATGCTGTCACTTCAGTCGTGTCCGACTCTGTGTGACCCCATAGATGGCAGCCACCAGGCTCCCCCATCCCTGAGATTCTCCAGGCAAGAACAGTGGAGTGGGTTGCCATTTCCTTCTCCAATGCATGAAAGTGAAAGGTGAAAGTGAAGTCGCTCAGTCATGTCTGACTCCTAGCGACCCCATGGACTGCAGCCCACCAGGCTCCTCCATCCATGGGACTCTCTAGGCAAGAGTACTGGAGTGGGGTGCCATTGCCTTCTCCGATTCAGGTATGACCTAAATCAAATCCCATATGATTATACAGTGGAAGTGAGAAATAGATTTAAGGGACTAGATCTGATACAGTGCCTGATGAACTATGGTTGGAGGTTCATGACATTATACAGGAGACAGGGATCAAGAACATCCCCATGGAAAAAAATGCAAAAAAGCAAAGTGGCTGTCTGAGGAGGCCTTACAAATAGCTGTGAAAAGAAGAGAAGCAAAAAGCAAAGGAGAAAAGGAAAGATATTAGCATCTGAATGCAGAGTTCCATGGAATAGCAAGAAGAGATAAGAGAGCCTTCCTCAGCAATCAATGCAAAGAAATAGAGGAAAAGAACAGAATGGGAAAGACTAGAGATCACTTCAAGAAAATTAGAAATACCAAGGGGACATTTCATGCAAAGATGGGCTCGATAAAGGACAGAAATGGTATGGACCTAACAGAAGCAGAAGATATTAAGAAGAGATGGCAAGAATACACAGAACTGTATAAGAAAGATCTTCATGACCCAGATAATCATGATGGCGTGATCACTCATCTAGAGCCAGACATCCTGGAATGTGTGGACCTTAGAAAGCATCACTACAAACAAAGCTAGTGGACGTGATGGAATTCCAGTAGAGCTATTTCAAATCCTGAAAGATGATGCTGTGAAAGTGCTGCACTCAATCTGCCAGCAAATTTGGAAAACTCAGCAGTGGCCACAGGACTGGAAAAGGTCAGTTTTCATTCCAATCCCAAAGAAAGGCAATGCCAAAGAATGCTCAAACTACTGCACAATTGCACTCATCTCACATGCTAGTAAAGTAATGCTCAAAATTCCCCAAGCCAGGCTTCAGCAATACGTGAATCGTGAGCTTCCTGATGTTCAAGCTGGTTTTAGAAAAGGCAGAGGGACCAGAGATCAAGTTGCCAACATCTGCTGGATCATTGAAAAAGCAAAAAAGAGTTCCAGAAAAACATCTATTTATGCATTATTGACTATGCCAAAGCCTTTGACTGTGTGGATCACAATAAACTGTGGGAAATTCTTCAAGAGATGGGAATATCAGACCACCTGATCTGCCTCTTGAGAAACCTATATGCAGGTCAGGAGGCAACAGTTAGAACTGGACATGGAACAACAGATTGGTTCCAAATAGGAAAAGGAGTACATCAAGGCTGTATATTGTCACCCTATTTATTTAATTTATATGCAGAGTACATCATGAGAAATGCCGGGCTAGAAGAAGCATAAACTGGAATCAAGATTGCCAGGAGAAATATCAATAACCTCAGATATGCAGATGACACCACCCTTATGGCAGAAAGTGAAGAGGAACTCAAAAGCCTCTTGATGAAAGTGAAAGTGGAGAGTGAAAAAGTTGGCTTAAAGCTCAACATTCAGAAAACGAAGATCATGGCATCCAGTTCCATCACTTCATGGGAAATAGATGGGGAACCAGAGGAAACAGCGTCAAGACTTTATTTTTTTGGGCTCCAAAATCACTGCAGATGGTGACTGCAGCCATGAAATTAAAAGACGCTTACTCCTTGTAAGGAAAGTTATGACCAACCTAGATAGCACATTCAAAAGCAGAGAGATTACTTTGCTAACAAAGTTCTATCTAGTCAAGGCTATGGTTTTTCCTGTGGTCATGTATGGATGTGAGAGTTGGACTGTGAAGAAGGCTGAGCGCCGAAGAATTGATGCTTTTGAACTGTGTTGGAGAAGACTCTTGAGAGTCCGTTGGACTGCAAGGAGATCCAATCAGTCCATTCTGAAGGCGATCAGCCCTGGGATTTCTTTGGAAGGAATGACGCTGAAGCTGAAATTCCAGTACTTTGGCCACCTCATGCGAAGAGTTGACTCATTGGCAAAGACTCTGATGCTGGGAGGGATTGGGGGCAGCAGGAGAAGGGGACGACAGAGGATGAGATGGCTGGATGGCATCATTGACTCGATGGATGTGATTTTGGGTGAACTCCGGGAGTTGGTGATGGACAGGGAGGCCTGGAGTGCTGCGATTCATGGGGTCAGGAAGAGTTGGACACGACTGAGCGACTGAACTGAACTGATGAATGGATAAGAAAGCTGTGGTACATATACACAATGGAGTATTATTCAGCCATTAAAAAGAATACATATGAATCAGTTCTAGTGAGGTGGATGAAACTGGAGCCTATTATACAGAGTGAAGTAAGCCAGAAAGAAAAACACCAATACAGTATACTAACGCATATATATGGAATTTAGAAAGATGGTAACAATAACCCTGTGTACGAGACAGCAAAAGAGACACTGATGTATAGAACAGTCTTATGGACTCTGTGGGAGAGGGAGAGGGTGGGAAGATTTGGGAGAATGGCATTGAAACATGTAAAATATCATGTATGAAATGAGATGCCAGTCCAGGTTCGATGCACGATACTGGATGCTTGGGGCTGGTGCACTGGGACGACCCAGAGGGATGGAATGGGGAGGGAGGAGGGAGGAGGGTTCAGGATGGGGAACACATGTATACCTGTGGCGGATTCATTTTGATATTTGGCAAATCTAATACAGTTATGTAAAGTTTAAAAATAAAATAAAATAAAAAAAAAAAAAAAAAAAAAAAAAAGGAAGAGTCGGACACGACTGAGCGACTGAACTGAACTGAACTGAAAAAATAATACAAATGAACTTATTTACAAAACAGGAAACAGATTCAAACATAGCAAACAAAAAATTGTCAAAAGAAAAGGAGAATGGATAAATTGGGAGTATGTGATTAATAGATACTGCTATGTATAAAATAGCTAGGCAATAAAGATCTACTGTATAGTATTGGGAAGCATATTCAATATATTACAGTAATCTATAATGGAAAAGAATCATTATATATATATATGTATATATATATTCAGTTCTTAAGTCATGTCTGATTTTTGTGGCCCCATGAACTGTAGCATGCCAGTCTTCCCTGTTGTTCACTATCTCCTGGAGTTTGCTCAACCTCACATCTGTTGAATTGGTGATGTCATCCTATCATCTCACTCTCTGTTGAGGAGAACGGGTTTTCCTCCTACCTTCAATCTTTCCCAGCATCAGGATCTTTTCCAATGATCAGGCTCTTCATATCAGGTGACCAAAGTATTGGAGCTTCAGCTTCAATATCAGTCCTTCCAATGAATATTCAAGGTAGATTTGCTTTAGGATTGACTAACTGCATCATTTTGCTGTACAAATAAAATTAACACAACATTGTAACTCAACAACATATAATTTTTAAAAATTTAACATTTTAAGCAACATTATATAAGCTATTTTTTTTTTTTTTTTTTTTTACTTAAAATTTTAAGTGACACAATAGCCACTCTGGTATTTAGGCCACCTAGATAAGCTACAATCATCCAGCTGAGACTTTGATGTTATTTACTTCTCCATTCAGTACAGATAGAAACTAATCCTCTCCTACAATTTTATTGCCTTTTGGTATTACATAACTTTGTTTATTAATAACTATAAAGATCTGATATACCACTATATTTGCTGGGATTTTAGATGTTAAATACTTAGCATTCTTTGCTAACACTTGCAACCTTAGGTGGCTTAAACAGGCATTTAAGAAAGTTTCACCTCATCTGTGTGTGGTAACACTGATGAATTATTTCAGAACAGATGTTAACATTTAACACATTTACTTCTTGGATGTTCATTTGAAAAAGAAATCTGTAAGGCTGTAAATAATCTGACTGACAGACTGGAAAGAAGAAACATATCTATATTTTTTCTATCAATTAAACACCTTTGATTTTAGAGTCAATGTCTTCAGTGACGTCTTTTAGAGCTGTTAAACATTGTTCACGTCTCTTCAATTACTCTTGCTAAGCATTTAATAACTCCATAGGAAGAAACTGTGTTCCCACTCTCAGTGGCTACACAGTTCCCAGTGCTAATTCTTTATACACTAATTCTTTACTAATATATGTGTGTGTGTATATGTGTGTATATATATATATACACACACTAAGTCTGTACTAATATATATATATATATATATATACACACACACACACACACACACACACACACACACACACACACACCTTAGAGTAAAAGTCTGTCCTGAAGAGAGGAGTGGATTGGGATCCCACAAATCATATGTGGAATAAGGAAATGAATCTCAAACATCAGTGTGAATCAAAATCAACTGGCATGTGGGTAGATTAAAACAGACTCGAGTTTCTGATTCAGCTGGTCTGGGGTTGGATACAGAGCTTATCTCTAACAAGAGTCCAGGAGGTACTGATGCTGAGGCTTCTAGTCTGAGAAACACACTGTAACATCAAAAGAGTTAGCAGCCCATCTCCTAGCTTCTATTAGAAGACATGAACCTAATTTCAGTGGGTATCTCGCTCCAAGTTGCAAAACTACCTCTTGATCACAAAGAGGTGAGAAGTTAGTTTTTCATCTGAAAAAAAAAAAAAAAGGCATTCAGATAATACAGATGGTCACCTCAATTTCCAGGTAAAATTAGGATGAATTGTGGGTGACAAATGGTGTTGTCAAGTTCTCTTGAGGACCAGTTTTTTTTTTTTTTTTTAATTTTTTTTAATTGGAGGCTAATTACCCTACAATATTGTGGTGGTTTTTGCCATACATTCACATGAATCAGCCATGGGTGTACATGTGGACCAGCTTTGTTTACCTTAAAGATATGTGAATAATGGATTGCGGTTGAAGTTGATTGCCTACAATACTCAGCACATTCTGGTTTAATGCTTATTCAACAATAAAAGTGTTTTCTTTCTCTAAAAAAGAATTCACTGATGTTGAATATAAGTTTACCCAGTTGTCTTCCCAGGTTAAAAATTGTTCAATAATTGAAAAAGTCATGGGGCTCTTGCAAATTCAATAAACATGATTTTGTTTTTTAGAGATGTAGAGCAAAGATTCTAAGTAGCTCTAAAAATGAGAAAAAATTGTTTAATTTCATTTAATTTCAATATTTTGATGCAGAAAGCTTCCCCCTTTCATGGGTAATGAACATCTCTACTTAAAATATTTCATCATTACAGGGAAAATTGCTCTCAGAACTTTACTATGAGAACCTCCTAGCATGCTATCTTATAGAAATGCATTCTTCACTCTTGACCCTTTAGGAAAAGGATGTCAAAGGGCTGCCTTTCTTCTTGCACAGAGAAGGAGTCAATGACACCAAAAGTGTCCTTGAAACTGTAAATACTTTTTGGGAAGCCATAGTAGAGCAGACATGCTCATCATACCAATTTTTTTTTTTTTGGGGGGGGGGGGGAGCTGGATATTGCCATCAGTCAAAAAGTTTTACTACTCACTGATCCTATGTCCAGTGCTTTATTTTTTCCATCTTCAGATCTAAACAAGATCATTAACTTGTTAATGAGTGGAAATGTTGCCTGGCAGCTAAAAAGAGGTGGTTTAATTTCACGTTGCTGCAAAATGAATGATCACACAAATAATGGATGAAAACAACACACACTTACTCTTATATTTCTTGATCAGGAATCTGGACACAGCTCCCTGGATTATCTCCTCAGGATCTTATGAGGGTGCAATGAAGGTGTTGGTCAGACTGCATTCTCACCTAGAGGATCAGCTTGGGAAAGATTATCTTCCAAAATCTCTGCAGTTGTTAGGAAAATTCAGCTTCCTGCCATTGTGAGGTTGATGTCAGAGTTTTCTTCTTGGCTGTTGCCTCCCTTCCAGGGAGCCTCTCAGTCCCTTGCTCCACAGCCCTCTCTGTTGCCTTTTTACAATGTGACAGCTCACATTTTCAAAACCAGAGGAGGAGAGACAGCTCTTCTCATCAAGGATGGTCCCATTCTTCTAAGTGCTTTCAGCTGATTAAGTCAGGCCTTCCCAAGATGACATCTTTTCAATGAGTTCAAGTCAACTGCTTTAGGACAATATATTAATTTGCAAAATCCTCTCACCACTGCCTATTCCACTGGCTAGAGGCATGTCCCACCACACTTGGGGTAGGGGAGAGAATATGGGTGGAAGCTCAGAGTGCAGACAGCATAGATTCCATCTTAGCCTTTGCCTTTTACATTAAGTTTAGATCACAGATTATTTTTGTGACAAGTAAATCTGTGATGAGGTGGAAAAGCGGTTTAAACTAGTGGTTAACAAAAGGAAGCGAACTTGAGATTGTTAGAACATGCTCATAACTGCCTTAAACCAGGGTTTATAATTTAATTGTCTTTGGGTAGAATTAGTGCCTCAGTCTGTTTTCAATGCTCCCAGGTGATTCTCTGTTTAATTAGGTGAACACAAGTGCTTTCAATACTTGGAAAATTTAGAGAACTAAAGTGCTTACCCAACAGCCCACCTCTTTCTAATCTCATTGAAAGACCCTAAAATAAGTGAGACTGTCTAATTCAACACCTGCAGAAGGGGCTATTTTAATTTGAGAGTCATTTGTACTCACATTTTGGTGAGACCTGAGGTGTCTAGGAGTTAATTATTTAGTAAGATGAAATGTTTAGATTAAAAAAAAATAGTTCATTTGCTTCCTTCATACCATCCTAAAAATTTCAGCTGGGGGTAGATGTATACATTTAAAAAGAAAAGAAAACTATAATAAATCCTGTGACCATGTTGTATTGAAGTTGGAGTATCAGTGTAAATTCACATTTGTATGTGTCCACACTCTCCACTTTGCTGGGAGAAACATCAACAACCTCAGATATGCAGATATCACCCCAATGGCAGAAAGCAAAGAGAAATTAAAGAGCCTCTTGAAGAGGATAAAAGAGGAGAGTGCAAAAGCTGGCTGAAAACTCAACATTCAAAAAACAAAGATTATGGCTTTCAGTCTCACTACTTCATGGAAAACAGATGGGTAAAAAAGTGGAAGCAGTGGCATATTTAATTTTCTTGGGCTGCAAAATCACTGTAGACAGTGACTGCAGTCATGAAATTAAAAGATGTTTGCTCCTTGGAAGAAGGCTATGACAAACCTAGACCGTGTTTTAAAAAGCTGAGACATCGCTTTGCTGACAAAGGTCCTCTAGTCAAAACTATGGTTTTTCCAGTATTCATGTACAGATGTGAGAATTGAACCATAAAGAAGGCTGAGCAACAAAGAATTGATGCTTTCAAATTGTGGTGCCGGAGAAGCCTCTTGAGAGTCTTTTGGATAGCAAGGAGACCAATCCAGTCAATCCTAAAGGAAAACAACCCTGAATACTCACTGGAAGGACTGAAGCACCAATACCCTGGCCACCTGATACAAATAGCCAACTCACTGGAAAAAGACCCTGATGCTTGTAAAGATTGAAGGCAGGAAGAGAAGGGGGCAGTGGAGGATGAGATGGTTGGATGGCACCATCAACTCAATGGACATGAATTTGAGCAAACTCCAGGAGATAGTGAAGGACAGAAAAGCCTGGGGTGCTTTAGCCCATAGGGTTATAAAGAGTTGGACACAAATTAGTGACGGAACAACACACTTTCCACTGAATGAGCCTGGGACCAGTTATACCCCAGTATCAATGAGCTCATTTAGTGCCTAGATCTTGGCTTCTAAACACCACTGTCACTAAAAGGAACCATGTATTCTTAAAATATGTGGATAATTCCAGGAATGGCATTGTAAATGCCAGACATGAGCTGGAAAGCTCATGAAAAATATCCTCAAAGAACACTGGGGACTTGTTAACAGAGCCTGAAGAGTTTCCCACTGTTGAAACCAGAGACAATTTAAATTTCAAAATAAATATATAAAGAAATGAATAAATAAATGAAGGGAAGATAAATTTTTTCCTTATAGTAGAAAGCCATGTAATAAATATATAAATAATTTAAAACTTCACTATTTAGTAATATCATAGTAATTGATACATGCAAGAATTATCCCTGAGTCCTCAAAATACTGGGTGAAAAATTTTGATGAGAACTAGCATATTTACATAATCTCAAACTGTATGAACAACCAAATAACAGCAACAAGAAATTAATTGCAAAAGGAAAAAGACTACCGTTTAAGTGGAAAATGACAGCAGATGTGACTCTAAATCAAGTGGTTAAGATAGCATTACCAGTATTGAGACAAAGTCAAAAATAGGATTCAATGAGATAAAGCACAGCCTGAATTGTCTGAATCTAATCATGATGAAATACAAAACAAACTGAGTGTCTTTCTATGAAATAACCCTGCAGAAATATATATATATATATATATATATATATATACACACACACACACACACACACACACACACACAAGCATCAAGGGTGAATGGTTTCTGACTGAAGGAGAGTGAAAATCTATTCCATTTTGAAGCATAGTGAAAAGACACGACAGCTAAATGCAACTGGCCAACTTTGTTTGGATATTTTATTATACATACTATTAGACCACCTGATCTGCCTCTTGAGAAATTTGTATGCAGGTCAGGAAGCAACAGTTAGAACTGGACATGGAACAACAGACCGGTTCCAAATAGGAAAAGGAGTTCGTCAAGGCTGTATATTGTCACCCTGTTTATTTAACTTATATGCAGAGTACATCATGAGAAACGCTGGACTGGAAGAAACACAAACTGGAATCAAGATTGCCAGGAGAAATATCAATAACCTCAGATATGCAGATGACACCACCCTTATGGCAGAAAGTGAAGAGGAACTCAAAAGCCTCTTGATGAAAGTGAAAGAGGAGAGTGAAAAAGTTGGCTTAAAGCTCAACATTGAGAAAACGAAGATCATGGCATCTGGTCCCACCACTTCATGGGAAATAGATGGGGAAACAGAGGAAACAGTGTCAGACTTTATTTTCCTGGGCTCCAAAATCACTACAGATGGTGGCTGCAGCCATGAAATTAAAAGATGCTTACTCCTTGGAAGGAAAGTTATGACCAACCTAGATAGCATATTCAAAAGTAGAGACATTACTTTGCCAACAAAAGTTCATCTAGTCAAGGCTACGGTTTTTCCAGTGGTCATGTATGGATGTGAGAGTTGGACTGTGAAGAAGGCTGAGCACCGAAGAATTGATGCTTTTGAACTGTGGTGTTGGAGAAGCCTCTTGAGAGTCCCTTGGACTGCAAGGAGATCCAACCAGTCCATTCTGAAGGCAATCAGCCCTGGGATTTCTTTGGAAGGAATGATGCTAAAGCTGAAACTCCAGTACTTTGGCCACCTCATGCAAAGTGTTGACTCATTGGAAAAGACTCTGATGCTGGGAGGGATTGGGGGCAGGAGAAGGGGAGGACAGAGGATGAGATGGCTGGATGGCATCACTGACTCGATGGACATGAGTCTCAGTGAACTCGGGGAGTTGGTGATGGACAGGGAGGCCTGGCGTGCTGCAATTCATGGGGTCGCAAAGAGTTGGACACGACTGAGCGACTGATCTGATCTGATCTGATCTGATTAGACAACTGGGAAATTAAATGGAGTTTATGGGTTAGATAGTGCATTAGTTTTCTAGAGGTGCTGTAACAAAGTAATACAGAGTGGGCTTAAATTACTGAAATTTATTTTTTCACAGTATGGAAGCTGGAAGTCCAAGATCAAGGTATAAGCAGATTTGTTTTTTTCTGGGGCTTCTCTCCCCAGTTTGCGGATTGATACTCTCTTGCTTCCTCTTTGCATCATGGTCTCATGGCCTCCACCTTCTTGTGGTGTCTCTGTGTGTGTCCAAATTGCCTCTTCCTAGTTCAGTTCAGTCGCTCAGTTGTGTCCGGCTCTTTGCGACCCCATGGATCGCAGCACACCAGGCCTCCCTGTCCATCACCAACTCCCGGAGTTCACTCAGACTCACGTCCATCGAGTCAGTGATGCCATCCAGCCATCTCATCCTCTGTTGTCCCCTTCTCCTCCTGCCCCCAATCCCTCCCAGCATCAGAGTCTTTTCTAATGAGTCAACTCTTCGCATGAGGTGGCCAAAGTATTGGAGTTTCAGCTTTAGCATCATTCCTTCCAAAGAAATCCCAGGGCTGATCTCCTTCAGAATGGACTGGTTGGATCTCCTTGCAGTCTCTTCCTAAGGAGGCCAGAAATGGGAATGGTTTGAGACTAACCCTACTGGCCTCATTTTAATTTAATCACCTCCTTACAGTCTCTAGCTCCAAATACAGTCATATTCTGAGGTAGTGGGGATGAAGACTTCAATATATGAACTTGGGGGGACACAGTGTAGCCCCAAACAGATGGTATTAAGCTCAAAACAGATGGTATTAGCCCCAAACAGATGGTATTAAGAAATCAATATTAATTTCCTGATTTTGATGGTTCTACTGTGGTAATGTTTGACAATGTCTTTGTTTTCATGACCGCTCCCACTAAGGAATTTGAAAGTGACACCAGTCTCTCAATTTACCTTTAACTGTTTCAAATTTTTCATGCTATATTTTTAAAAAGTAGGACTAGTAAGAAAATCATGGCTTTATGGAAGAGGTATCAATGTCATGCTTAGGAAAGGGCTGAAACAGTGTCAGTATTTACTAAGTGACCAGCACTTATTCTTCTGGCTTTAGTTGCAAACTATAGGAAATGTGACCCACTCCAGTGTTCTCGCCTGGAGAACCCCAGGGATGGGGGAGCCTGGTGGGCTGCCATCTATGGGGTCACACAGAGTCGGATACGACTGAAGTGACTTAGCAGCAGCATAGGAAATGTGATTATAGATGGAATCACTTTCTTGCTCTAACTTTGAGAGATTTCCAGGAGTATAAGTAAAACAGAATTCTAAGGGGAAAAGGAGAGATAAAGCTCTAGTTCGGTATAGTCAAGAAAGATGAACGAATTTTGATGCTCAAGGCGCAAAGCTTTATATAAACTTCTGACATCTTAAGTGGAGAGCCCTGATAGAAGGAATCTCAGCTGTGGTTGGCTGTGAAAAAAATAGCATGAGAGTACAGAGAAGTTAAAACAATTTTTGGACAAGAGATAAATTCAACATTATGTGATAATAGCAATTGACAGTGTACAAAAAATAATGCTTTATTTTCCTCTACACTGAACTTTTCTCCTTTGAATGTTACTATCATATTTAACTGCAATGAATATAAAAAGATGACTACAATAAAGGGCAGAAATGTATGGACCTAACAGAAGAAAATATTAAGAAGAGGTGGCTCTTTTGCTGTCTTGTACTCAGGATGGGGAACACATGTATACCTGTGGCAGATTCATTTCGATATTTAGCAAAACTAATACAATATTGTAAAGTTTAAAAATAAAATAAAATTAAAAAAATGATTGTCAAAATGTAAGATACAAGAAGAAAATTTAACAAAAATAAATATAATTTTGGCTTAAAAAAAAAAAAGAAGAGGTGGCAAGAATACACAGAAGAACTGTACAAAAAAGGTCTTAATGACCCAGATAACCACCCTGGTGTGATCACTCAGCTCGAGCTACACATTCTGGAATGAGAAGTCAAATGGGCATTAGAAAGCATCATTATGAACAAAGCTGGTGAAGATGATGGAATTCCAGCTGAGCTATTTCAAGTCCTAAAAGATGATGCTGTCAAAGTGTTGCACTCAATATGCCAGTAAATTTGGAGAACTCAGCAGTGGCCACAGGACTATAAAAAGTCAGTTTTTATTTCAATCCCAAAGAAAGACAATGCCAAAGAATGTTCAAACTACCACACAATTGCACTCAGTTCAGTTCAGTTGCTCAGTCATGTATGACTTTTTGTGACTCCATGAACTACAGCCTGCCAGGCCTCCCTGTCCATCACCAATTCCCGGAGTTTACTCAAACTCATGTCCATTGAGTTGGTGATGCCATCCAACCATTTCAACCTCTGTCATCCCCTTGTCCTCCCACCTTCAATCTTTCCCAGCATAAGGGTTTTTTCAAATGAGTCATTTCTTCACATCAGGTGGCCAAAGCATTGGAGTTTCAGCTTCAGCACCAGTCCTTCCAATGAATATTCAGGGTTGATTTCCTATAGGTTGGACTGATTGGATCTCCTTGTAGTCCAAGGGACTCTCAAGAATCTTTCCCAGTACCACAGTTCAAAAGCAGCAATTCTTTGGTGTTCAGCTTTCTTTATAGTCCAACTCTCACATCCACACATGACTACTGGAAAAACCATAACTTTGACTAGATGGAGTGCTATTGGCAAAATAATGTCTCTGCTTTTTAATATGCTGTCTAGGTTGGTGATAACTTTTCTTCCATGGAGCAAGCATCTTTTAATTTCACGTCTGCAGTCACCATTTGCCCTCATCTCACACACCAGCAAAGTAATCCTCAAAATTCTCCAAGCAAGGCTTCAACAGTATGTGAACCATGAAAGTCCAGATGTTTAAGCTGGATTTAGAAAAGGCAGAGGAATCAGAGAATAAATTGCCAACATCTGTTGGATCATCAAAAAAGCAAGAGAATGCCAAAAAAACATCAACTTCTGCTTTACTGACTACACCAAATCCTTTGACTGTGGATCACAACTGGAAAATTCTTCAAGAGATGGGAATACCAGACCACCTTGCCTGCCTCCTGAGAAATCTGTGTGCAGATCAAGAAGCAATCATTAGAACCAGATATAGAACAGACTGGTTCCAAATTGGGAAGGACTACTCCAAGGCTGTATATTGTCACCCTGCTTATTTAACTTATATGCAGAGTACATCATGCAAAATGCTGGGATGGATGAAGCACAAGCTGGAATCAAGATTGCCAGGAAAAATATCAATAACCTCAGATATGCAGATGTCACCACCCTTATGGCAAAAAGCAAAGAGGAACTGAAGAGGCTGTTGATGAAAGTGAAGGAGAGAGTGAAAAAGCTGGCTTGAAACTCAACATTCAGAAAACCAAGACCATGGCACCTGGTCCCATCATTTCATGTCAAATAGTTGGGGAAATAATGGAAACAGTGACAGACTTTATTTTCTTGGCCTCCAAAATCACTGCAGATGGTGACGACAGCCATGAAATTAAAAGATGCTTGCTCCTTGGAAGAAAAGTTATGACCAACCTAGACAGCATGTTAAAAATCAGAGATATTAGTTTGACGATAAAGAAGCATCAAGTCAAAACTATGTTTTTTTCGATAATCATGGACCATGACGAAAGATGAGCACCAAAGGATTGATGCTTTTGAACTGTGGTGTTGGAGAAGACTAAAGAATCCTTGTCTTCCTAGTCATCTCAGTCAATCCTAAAGAAATCAGTCCTGAATGGTCATTGGAAGGACCGATGCTGAAGCTGAAGCTCAAATATTTTGGCCACCTGATGTGAAGAACTAACTCATTGGAAAAGATCCTGAGTCTGGGAAATATTGAAGACAGGAGGAGAAGGGGATGACAGAGGATGAGGTGTTTGGATAGCATCACTGACTTGATGGACATGAGTTTGACCAAGCTCTGGGATTTGGTGATGGACAGGGAATCTGGTGTGCTGCAGTCCATGGAGTTGCAAAGAGTTGGACAGACTGTGAACAACTGAACTAAACTGATAATTTGTGGGTCAGTGTCCTTGGCTGTGTATGATATTCTGGAGAATATAGGACAAGTTCTCTCAAACAAAGAGCTTACCATCTGGTGGTGTAGATGAACAAAAAAGAAAAAAAAAAAAGAAAGAAAAAGTTTCTCCAGTATTTTAGACAAAGGCAAATAGAAGGCCTGTTTTGTGGTTCATTGAGGAAAACTACAGAGGTCAAGAAGGCTAGAAAGCATGGTAATTACCCAGAGCCTGATGCCTTTTTTTTTTTTTTTTTTTGGTTCTGGCCTCTTTTGTGATGCAGATAATCCTCCTCCCCTCTCTTGGGCCTCCAGTCACTTGACTAATTCCTATGCAGCTGTAAGTTTATGGCAGCATAAACTCTGCTGTGGACTGTAAGTAGACTTTACAAGTTTTGAGGAGGGGATTGGCATAATCAGACTTGCAATTCGGGTCTCTTCATTATTTCAAATGAAGAATGTATGTCTTCCAGACAGTCCTTGCTGACACCCCAAGAGCCTGTGGTTGAATTCTTCCCTGACAGATTACCTAGAGCCATGTACTAATAGTTCCTAAATTATCTCTACTGTAGTGATCTGCCGGCATATCTGGAATTCCAACCAGACTATCCATTTCATGGACAGGAACCACATTTCACAGAATGTTAGATCTTCAGCACTTAGCTAAATGCTGTAAGTTTTTGACGAATTAAAGAATAAATACTTGACGAAATATAACCAAAGGGTTTGTAAACTCAGAGACATTTCTTCCACCTGGAGGATCACTCATGGATTACGTGAAACTTGAACTGATTTTTGGAGCGTGGATATGATTGGAAAGGATAGAGAAAGAAGAAAAGGAATTCTAAGCTGAGGCAGCAGGGTTGTGCAAAGATGCTTAAGACCAAGGTGTTCTGTGAGAATGATCTATTTTAACTGGACTGAGAGTATAGCCTGACTGGAATGTATACTTTCTCAGGGATTGTAAAGTGGAGGGCCAAGTTGTAGGGCATATGAATATTGTGCTTAGGAACACACTCTGTGCTGCAAATCATGAGGATATACTGAAATTTTTGAGCAGGGAATTGGCATTTTCAGAGCTCTGGTGTGGGGTTCACTCATCACTTCAGTACCTGTTTTCTGAGCATCTCTTCTGTCTCAGTCACTGTGTCAGATGCTGGGAAAAACACACAAACACTACCATGGAAGTCAGATACACATGTGAATTCTGGAGAGAAAGCAAAGAAAATAAGACAATTGCAATAATATTGAAATAATCTAGTGAGAATTAAGGACACACTGGCTGTGGAAATCTTTGCAGTTATCAATATCTTAATAAGCAAAATATTGTCTACAGAACAAAACATTAGGCATATTTCTTGTGTGACGTATGTGTGATATCAATTATCCATACTTGGACATCATCTATGTACCCAGAGAAGGCAATCCTTTTATCGAATTATTTTTGGACTATCTTAGTTTATAATTGATGTTGTTTATTTGCTAAGTTTTCTGCAACTCTTTTGTGACCCCATGGGCTTGTAGCTCTCTAGACTCCTCTGTCCATGGGATTTCCCTGACAAGAAAACTGGAGTGGCTTGCCATTTCCTTTTCCAGGGGATTTTCCAGACCTAAGGATCAAGCCCAAGTCTCCTGCATTGGCAGGCTGCTTCTTTACAAGTGAGCCACCAGGGAAGCCCCCACTTTATAACAGAATCTCACTATAGCATCTCTCTCTGACCTACTTCAGTTCAGTCGCTCACTCGTGTCTGACTTTTTGAGACCCCATGAACTGCAGCACACCAGGCCTCCCTGTCCATCACCAACTCCCAGAGATTACTTAAACTCATGTCCATTGAGTCAATGATGCCATCCAACCATCTCGTCCTCTATTGTCACCTTCTCCTCCTGCCTTCAATCTTGCCCAGCATCAGGGTCTTTTCCAATGAGTCAGTTCTTCGCATCAGGTGGCCGGAGTATTGGAGTTTCACCTTCAGCATCAGTCCTTCCAATGAATATTCAGGGTTGATTTCCTTTAGAATGGACTGGTTAGATCTCCTTACAGTCCAAGGGACTCTCAAGAGTTTTCTCCAACACCACAGTTCAAAAGCATCAATTCTTCGGCACTCAGCTTTCTTTATCGGAGAAGGCAATGGCACCCCACTCCAGTACTCTTGCCTGGAAAATCCCATGGATGGAGAAGCCTGGAAGGCTGCAGTCCATGGGGTCGCTGAGGGTCAGACACGACTGAGTGACTTCACTTTCACTTTCATTCATTGGAGAAGGAAATGGCAACCCACTCCAGTGTTCTTCCCTGGAGAATCCCAGTGATGGTAGAGCCTGGTGGGCTGCCATCTATGGGATCACACAGAATCGGACTCGACTGAAGTGACTTAGCAGCAGCAGCAGCTTTCTTTATAGTCCAACTCTCACATCCATACATGACTATTGGAAAAAAACCATAACTTTGACTAGACCTTTGTTGGTAAAGTACACTTTGTTGATAAAGTTTGTTGGACCTTTGTTGGCAAAGTAATGTCTCTGCTTTTTAATATGCTGTCTAGGTTGGTCATAACTTTTCTTCCAAGGAGCAAATGTCTTTTAATTTCATCATCTGCAGTGATTTTGGAGCTCCCCCAAATAAAGTCTGTCACTGTTTCCCCATCTATTTTCCATGAAGTGATGGGACGAGGTGACATCTTATGTTCTGATCTACTTGTTTCAACTAAATTAAGCACATTTGAATGACATCTACTTAAAGGGTAGAAACCACTAACAGGGCTAATGAACAAAAAAGAAAGAATATATGTGACATGAATTGTACACACCTCCCCTCTTTTAGAACCATCTGGAACCATTAGAACCAGAACCATTTGTGTTTCTGGCTTCCTTGGTATTCCTTGGTCTGTTTTTCTTCCTTGGTCTCAGGGAACTGCACCCTCTTGTGGAAGAAGTGTAATGGCTTCTTTTGGATGATGCGTTGTCTATGCAGGTACCTACCCGGCTAAAGAGCCAGGGATAATTGGAGGCTGAAGGTTGAGTCTTAAGTCAACCTATTACAGGACTGGTCATCTGTGAACATGGCTCAGGTATTTAAAAAAAGTTCTCCATTCCTTACCTCTACAGTCAGAGCAGAACCAACTTTCATCATTTGTTTTCCCTGAAGGGTGTTGTATCAAAGAACACCCTCCACCTCACTGGCCTCTTTCCTCAGAAGCTTCTGAAAAAAAAAAAAAAAAAAAAAAAAAAAGAAGCTTCTGACAAAGAAATGTGTGTGGTGGGGCAGTGTTAATTAATATTGATTCACTACTTTGACTTTGTCTACTTTAACTCAGAGAACTGTATGCAATAGATGAAAACATTTCTCTGGCTTCTTGGTTTTCCTGGCCAGTATAAAAAGAGCTTTGATTCATAATTCATTTTGGGCTAAACATATTCACAATCTTATCTTAAACTTCAGTTTTCAAGGAGAAAAAAAGAACAATACCAATATTCTGACCATATAAATGTTTCACTGCTTTACTTTCTTATTCTAATGCATGAGAGTTGCATATAAAACAAAGGACTTTAAGAAATGCTATCGATATCCTTAAACTGGTAAAACTACCTCTGGATTGGCAGCTATTGGAATTATAGGCATCATGAGTAGAAGAAGAAAATAAGCTTCTGGGGTGACTACCTTGCCTTTCCTCCCTTGTTGTAATGGTGATCAATGTCCCAGAAGGAGTCAAAGTTAGTTGGCCTTCTCTTCCATCTCATTGCAGAGCCAGGGGTCAGAAATTGCCTTTGTGTAACCAAAATCAGTTGGGCCACCTTGGTTTACTTTCATGGTAATGAGTACATGCTTAAAACTCCTTTTTAAGTATTTCTTAAGCATTAGCACAATAGTTGTACTCTAATATTATTAATACCAATCATTGGAAGCAGGTTTAGTATAGTATCATTGCAACCAAAAGTGGGTTCTGACTGCTCACTACTCAAAAGCCAAGAAACAAAGTTGGTGGAAAGAAAAGTTTGCTTATATTTTAGATGCCAGCAACTGGGGAGAGAAGGAGGGATGGCAGATGTCTATCCAAGGGCTGGTACCATCCCCTCATTGCCTACTGACTGAATTATTATTATTTTAGCTTATTTGACTCTTTTACTTTGCTCCTGCATTTACTCACTTCTTTGATTAAATTTATTCTTTGAAGTTTTTCTGCTGACAAAATGCAGGCAGGCAGAGGACATGGCAGGCAAGGGTCATAGCATCCCGCTCAATTTCATCATTATATTCTGAGAAGTTTTATGATTTTAAAAGTGACATATTGTGAGCTAAGTTCCAATTTCATGCATGTATTTGCAACCATGACAATGCAAAATCATAAAAATCATTGAAAATATGAAGGCTGCTAGTTAAAGGAGTGGTATATTGAATAATATGGAAAAATATATTCTTGAATGCTGGTATTAACTTTATTCAGAGTATACTGGTGATTTTTTGGAAAAGGAATTTTTTTTTTCTAGAATAAAAGAGAAAATTTCAAAAGCAAACTCAGGTTTCTATGAATATTTTTATCATTAATAAATTAGTTAACTGAAGCTTACTAATAAGTCGCTGCACACCTGCTGAGTGCCTGCTAAGTGCCATGGACTGATCTCAATATCTTACATATGTTAACTCATTCCACCCTCAGACAGTGGTATGAGTTAAGTACTATTATTATCCTGATTTTGCAGAAAGGAAATTGAGGCATGGAGATTTAAGTGTCCTGTCCAATTGTACACTTAGTAAGTATCAGGGGAATTCTTTGAAGCCCAGCATTCTGGACTAGAACCTGTTTGCTAACTGCTGTGATGCATGCATTTGCTTCTCTGAGCCTTGAATCCATGGGAGCTACTCTTGCCAGTGTGAGCTGCCAGAAGCCAGGAGCCAAGTGGCAGTGAGCATACAGGAGCATCAGCTGTCAAGGGGGCTCACAAGCGCTCAAGCTCCTGCTCATTTACAGTGCAAAGGAGTAGAAAAGAGAGACAGGACCAGAAACATCACTGTGTGGAATGTTGTAGAGTAAGTTCATATCTACTGAGATCAAAATAGCTCTTCTAACACTGAGTGATGAAAACAAAACTTCTGTTGATGTATCTGCACTGTTTCCTGTCAGAGAATATTCTTAAGTCACTGATGTCTTTGAAGAAGTTTGGGCCCCATCTTGAGGGCTCAGAGTGCTGGGTTGTGTTATGGTTTCCATGTTTGTATCTTCCCCAAATCCTCATGTTGAAATTCTAATGCTGATGTAATAGGTGGGGCTCTGGGAGATGTAATGGCCTTGGTAGCTGGGGGTGGGGGCTCTTTGGAGGTGCTTTAGTCCTGAGGGTTGAATATCATTAAGGGAATTAATATCTTATGAAATTAAAAAGGTGCCAGAGAGATTCCTTGCCTACCATCTTGTGAGGCCACACTGATAAATCCATGTCCTGGAAGAAGGATCTCACCAACCCATTCTGGTATCCTGATCTTGGACTTCCAGTATCCAGAACTGAGAAAAATATGTTTTTATTGTTTAAACCCAGCCTGGTATTTTGTTGTAGTAGCCTACACAGACTAAGGTAGGGTGCATGGCAGTCACAAAGTATTTTGAAAGGAATACTATGCCAGAGAATTTTGCATTTCTCATTTCTAGACATTATTTAATTAAACTTCTGATTATGCTCAGGATGATCTGAGTTTCTCCTTATTTATTCCTTCTTCTAATCCTTTTTGACCTTTCTTGATCCTCCAATAATTTCCTACACTCAGGGCTGGTATTCAGCAGAAATGCACCAGCATATCTGATAGATAGCATCATCCTCAGGGCCCAGGCCAATCTTGTTGCTTTTTATACTGATTATCATCTCATTTATATCACTACCATTGTCCTTGTCTTATCTTCTGATTGTCCATCCACAAAGGAATGGATAAAGATGATGTGGTCCATGTATACAGTGGGATATTACTCAACTACATAAAAGAACAAATAGGGACTTCCCTGCTGGTCCTTGTGGTTAAGACTCCTGGATTTCACTGCAGGGGGCATGGGTTTGATCCCTGGTTGGGGTACTAAGATCCCACATGCCACATAGAGCAGCCAGAAAATAAAAACAAATAAATAAAAATATGCAGAAGTCATTAAATAATTTTTTTAAAGAAAGAATGAATGAAATAATTCCATTTGGAGCAACATAGATGGACCTAGAGATTATCATACTAAGTGAAGGCAGTCAGATAGAAAAAGGCAAATGTCATATTACTCCTAGTTTTCTAAAAATGATACAAATGAACTTATTTACAAAACAGAAACAGACTTACAGATATTGAAAACAAACCTATGGTTATCAAAGGTGAAAGGATGGCAAGTGAGGAAAAATCAGGACTTGGATTGAATATATACATGCTACTATATATAACGGAGAAGGCAATGGCACCCCACTCCAGTACTCTTGCCTGAAAAATCCCATGGATGGAAGAGCCTGGTAGGCTGCCATCCATGGGGTCGCTAAGAGTTGGACATGACTGAGCGACTTTGCTTTCACTTTTAAGTTTCATGCATTGGAGAAGGAAATGGCAACCCACTCCAGTGTTCTTGCCTGGAGAATCCCAGGGACGGGGGAGGCTGGTGGCTGCCGTCTATGGGGTCACACAGAGTCAGACACGACTAAAGTGACTTAGCATAGCAGAGCATAGCATATATAACCCTGAAGAAAGAAATGGCAACCCATTCCAGTATTCTTGCCTGTAGAATTCCGTGGACAGAGGAGCCTGGTGGGCTGCAGTCCATGGGGTCACAGAGAGTCAGACATGACTGAGTGACTAACCCACAAGCCCATTGATTGTCCCCTGACTTCTCAATATCCAGAAGTGCAGACTATAAAGAGGATGAAGAGGAACATCAGCTAAGTTTCCTAATCAATACAGAACTAAAAATCTCACCTTCACCCCAAATATAAGCATTAGAATTGATGTGAAAAGAAAGATCATCCCAGGACTGTTATGCTCAACGACCAAGAACCGATTTTAGTGTGAAAATGTTTGCATTTCTCTTTCTCCTGAACATTCACTGAAGCATGCATTTTTAGTGCTATTCAGGATCTGCACAATCATCAAACATCAATTTCTTCCTTTTAGTGGTAAATAAACAAAAGCCAGAATACTTAAATGAGTCACTCAAGGTCACAGAGATTGCTCATGGAAGAAGCAGGAATAAAATTCTCAGATAAATGGATGTAAAAATTTCGAGTCACACACTCCTGAAGAGCTGACATATGTCAGGTTCAGAGTGCCTGATTGGATAATAAGCTAAATTTAATATATTGACATTAAATTAACAAGCAGTTTAGCAAATTAACCTTTAATTTTCACAGCCACCTTATGTGGCAGTTACTTTTATTTCTATTTTACAGATAAGGCACTGATGCACAGAAAGGTTGTTTAACCTATGCATGTTTTCACAGGTACTGAGCAGCAGGAGTGAGATGATACTTTAAGAACTGTAGTTTTATGGGTCTATAGTATTAGCCACTGAACTCAGTCTCTTTCCCTTAAATGTGTACCAGACATTTCTAATCACAGGTCATCTCTGCTTGCATTCTTTTCAGGAAATGCTCTTGCTCTTAATAGATTAATGTTGCTGGGATGTACTCGTGCCTTGGCTTAAATATATATATATATATATATATATATATATATATATATATATATATATTCAGAGACTATAAGATGTTTGTAGAAAGGAAAAATACTGAATGCCTTTTTTGTTCAGCCACTATATGGTTGCTTCAATGATTATGAGATGTGGACACTACTGGTTAAGAGATTATAATTCTCTTGGATAGATTAGACTTATATAGAAGGCATGACAGAAAATATTTAGAAGACATAACCATGGAATGGCAACTAAAACAGAACATTTGGCAATATATTTGATTCAAGTATTCAGGAAATATTTACTAAGCAACTATTCTACATTATTGGAGAAGGCAATGGCACCCCACGCCAGTACTCTTGCCTGGAAAATCCCATGGACGGAGGAGCCTGGTAGGCTGCAGTCCATGGGGTCACTAGGAGTCAGACACGACTGAGCGACTTCACTTTCACTTTTCACTTTCATGCACTGGAGAAGGAAATGGCAACCCACTCCAGTGTTCTTGCCTGGAGAATCCCAGGGATGGGGGAGCCTGGTGGGCTGCCGTCTATGGGGTTGCACAGAGTCAGACATGACTGAAGGACTTAGCATAGCATAGCATTCTACATTATAGTTTGTTCTAGACACACACTTTTGTAGTAAACAAAATATAGATTCTTTCTATTGGATAAGTTTACATGCTAGTGAGAGAAGACATTCAAACAACAAAAATAAAAATGGTAATAAATAGGTAAAGTCATTTTTATTGGAAAATAATGTGTTATGTTGAATATAAAAAGTGAGTATTAGAATTTGGTAGGACTTAAAAAGGAGTTGGTAGTTGGCATATATAGCGAATGAGTTTCCCTGGTGTCTCAGATTGTAAATTTACTTAAAAAGCAAAAATATTAAGACAGAAATGGAGGTGTTTGGAGGTGTTTGCCAATGGAGGTGTCCCTCTTTTAAGAGGGACAACTAAGTGTAAATCTCCCTATGACAGGAGAGCTGCTTGGTTTGTTCAGGGTCCAGGAAGAAGCCCAGTGTGGTTGGAATAGGGTGATAAGAGGAGTTGGAAATCAGATTAGAGGGTTAATCAGGCAAAGATCTGTGGGGCTTTTGTTCCAAGAGAAAAGGGGAGTTGTGGGGAGGTTTAGAGACAAGCCAATCTGCATTTTCCTCCACTGAATGGTCCACTAGGCCATTGAGATGTTATCTGAATGAAATCCCTTATGATTACACAGTGTAAGTGACAAATAGATTCAAAGGATTAGATCTGATAGACAGAGTGCCTGAGGAACTATGGACAGAAGTTCCTGACATTGTAAAGGAGGCAGTGATCAAGACCATCCATAAGAAAAGGAAATGCAAAAAGGCAAAATGGTTGTCTGAGGAAACCTTACAAATAGCTGAGAAAAGAAAGGCAGTGAAAGGCAAAGGAGAAAAGGAAAGATATACCCATTTGAATGCAGAGTACCAAAGAACAGTAAGGAGAGATAAGAAAGCCTTCCTCAGTGATCAATGCAAAGACAGAGGAAAACAATGGAATGGGAAAGACTAGAGGCTTCTTCAAGAAAATTAGAGATACCAAGGGAACATTTCATGCAAAGATGGGCTCAATAAAGGACAGAAATGCTGTGGACCTAACAGAAGCAGAAGATATTAAGAAGAGGTGGCAAGAATACACAGAAGAACTAAAGAAAAAAGGTCTTCATGACACAGATAACCACAATGGTGTGATCGCTCACCTAGAGCCAGACATCCTGGAAAGCAAAGTCAAGTGGGCCTTAGAAAGCATCACTACAAACAAAGCTGGTGAAAGCGATGGAATACCAGTTGAGCTATTTCAAATCATAAAAGATGATGCTGTTAAAGTGCTGCATTCAATATGTCAGAAAATTTGGAAAACTCAGCAATGTACACAGGACTGGAAAAGTTCAACTTTAATTCCAATCCCAAAGAAAGACTATACCAGAGAATTTTCAAACTACCACACAACTGCACTCACCTATAATGCTAGCAAAGTAATCTTCAAAACTCTCCACAGGCTTCAAAAGTTTGTGAACCATGAACTTCCACATGTTTAAGCTAGATTTAGAAAACGCAGAGGAACCAGAGATCAAATGGCCAGCATTCACTGGATTATCAAAAAAGCAAGAGAGTATATAAAAACATCTACTTCTGCTTTATTGATTATGCCAAAGCCTTGACTGTGTAGATCACAACTAACTGTAGAAAATTATTCAAGAGATGGGAATATCAAACCACCTTACCTGCCTCCTAGAAATCTGTATGCAGGTCAAGAAGCAAAAGTTAGAACCGGCCATGAAACAACAGACTGTTTCCAAATTGGGAAAGGAGTACGATAAGTCTGTATATTGTCACCCTGCGTATTTAACTTCTATGCAGAGGACATCATGCAAAATTCCAGTGTGGATGAAGCAAAAGCTGGATTCAAGATTCCCAGGAGAAATATCAATAACCTCAGATATTCAGGTGACACCACCCTTATGGCAGAAAGTGAAGAAGAACAAAAGATCCTCTTGATGAAAGTGAAAGAGGACAATGAGAAAGCTGGCTTAAAACTCAACATTCAGGATGGGGAACACGTGTATACCAGTGGCGGATTCATGTTGATGTATGGCAAAACCAATACAATATTGTAAAGTAAAAAAAAAAAAATAAATAAAAAAATAAAAACAGGGAAAAAAAAAAAAAAACAACACCTCAACATTCAAAAACAAAAGTCATGGCATCAGGTCCCATCGCTTCATGGCAAATAGATGGGGAAACAATGGAAATGCTGACTGACTATTTTTGAAGGCGCCAAAATCACTGCATAAGATGACTGCAGTCATGAAATTAAAAGACACTTGCTCTTTGGAAGAAAAGCTATGACCATCGTAGACAGCATATTAAAAAGCAGAAACGTTAGTTTGCCTACAAAGGTCCATCTAGTCAAAGCCATGGTTTTCCAGTAGTCATGTATGGATGTGAGAGTTGGACTATAAAGAAAGCTGAGCACCGAAGAATTGATATTTTGAACTGTGGTGTTGGAGAAGACTCTTGAGAGTCCCATAGACTGCAAGGAGATCCAATCAGTCAATCCTAAAGGAAATCAGTCTTGAATATTCATTGGAAGGACTGATGCTGAAGCTGAAACTCTAATAATTTGGCCACCTGATGCAAAGAATGGATTCATTAGAAAAGACCCTGATACTGGGCAAGATTGAAGGCAGGAGGAGAAGGGGACTACAGAGGATGAGATGGTTGGATGTCATCACCAACTCGATGGACGAGTTTGAGCAAGCTCCAGGAGTCAGTGATGGTTAGCGAAGCCTGGCATGCTGCAGTCCATGGGGTCGCAAAGAGTTGGATATGACTGAGTGACTGAACTGAAGTGAATCTGCATTTTGGAAATGTCATTGCTTTGTGCAGTGAGAACATTGCAGCAAAGTAGGGTGGAATCTGAGATAGCAGTCAAGAAGTCTCCTGACAGCAACAATGTCAGTGAGAGATCATATTAACTTATACAAGGGACGAGGCAGTAGCGGTAATCAGGACTGGTCAACTTCCTAATATAATTTGACACTACTGACAGATTAAAAAAAAATACTGACAACTTAATGTAGGGACTTGAGAGAAAAGGTAGAATCAATGATGGATACAATTTTGAGGGGCTTGATCAAGTGGGACAATTGATTATTTATAGATTCAAAGGAAAGAAATGTGGTGCATGATTTGGGGAAAAGATTATTAATTCAGCTTTTATAGATGATTCTGAGATGGACATTAGACTTCCAAGTTAAGATGTCAGGCAAACTGATGAGATGGGACAGAGAGAGGTCTAAGCTGGAGATACAAAATTTTGAAGCTCTTTTGTCATGTAAAATTCAGGAGTCCCCCACCTTTTTGGCACCAGGGACCAGTTTCATGGAAGACAGTTTTTCCACAGACCTGTGTGGGGGGTGATCTCAGAATAATTCAAACACATTACATTTATTGTGCACTTTACTTCTAATTTGATGTCACCATTGGCATGACAGGAGGTACAGGTTCATGGCTCAGAGGTTAGGGGCCCCTGATGTAGATGACATGTGGAAGCCCTGAGATACTGAGGGAATGTGCATTTTTACAAAACAAGAGAGGATCAGAACTGTCCTGTACACTGATGTGAAGGGTTGAAAAGAGGAGAAATCATCAGAAGAACCTAAGAAAGAACAATTGGTGAATTGTAAATGACTTCCAAATTATATGAAGTTCTGAGAAACAAAGACTAATGAGTATTGATGAGGAGGAAATGATCAACAAAATGCAATTCTGCTGATAGATCACATGAAATGAAGACAGAATATTGACCTTTGGATTTAGCAACATTAAGGGCATTGGTGACATTTTCTTAATTTTATGGAGAGATGAATGTGAACTAAGCAGAGAATGGGAGATGAATTGAAGACAACATAGATAGCATTCTTGAGGGATTTTACTGTAAAGGAGAATAGTAAAATGAGGCTGTATCTCTTAGGGGGACATTTATCTTTCTATCTATTAAAATATTTAGCTTGTGTGTGTATGTATGAAAATACAGCTATTAATATAATAAATAAAGGGCAAACATCCAGAGAAGAGACTTTACAAGAGTCAAAAATGCGAATGCCAAAGACTTCTCTTCTAATGTGAGACATTTTAATATGGTTTTGGAATAACTAGGTTACAGTCTAAACAAGCCTGTGTAATGGAGAGTATTAGATAAGGTTGCACTCTGTAAAGTTGTGTGTTTGGGGAACCTGCATGCTAATGACTCCGAGAAAATTCACTTGAAAAACACCAGCTGGCCAATCAAACACATCCCTACAGGGTGGCACTATTTTGGTGAATTCATTACAGCCTAACTGTCAAAACTGGATTCATGCTAGTGAAGCTTACCAGGAATCCAAGTTTATTTATTTAAATTAGGCACATTCTCTTCTGACTAATTCTAGAGAAAGGAACATCTTTTGTCTTTCAGTTTCTTCCTTTTTATTAGTTTATCTCCCTTCTCTTTGTATATTTGTCAAGCTCCTCGAAAAGACTTCAATGTAATTATGTTAATGTGTGTTTCCTTAGTTACAGTCAAACCCAGTCATACCTCCCTGAGGGCATTCTCAGGTCACTTTGATCAGATTTCAGGTGCATAAAGAGTGCCTCAAACCAAGTGATTTAGACAAATGTGGTGATGATTATGCCTATTCTATACTTCAAAACTCCCAAATTAACCTACTACAAGGATAACTTTTACTACAGCACTGAAGAAACTTTGTGTACTTCGTAAGGTGCTCATGGATAGTGGTTGGGTTCTTCTTTAAAAGTTTGGCCACCTTGAATATTCTGTAGTCAGTGAACAAATAGACATTCAGAAAAGCCAGAGGCCAATAATTCCCATATTGCTAGGCTTCCCTTTCTTATGTCTGGAGAAGGCAATGGCACCCCACTCCAGTACTCTTGCCTGGAAAATCCCATGGACAGAAGAGCCTGGTAGGCTGCAGTCCATGGGGTTGCTAAGAGTTGGACACGACTGAGCGACTTTGTTTTCACTTTCCACTTTCATGCATTGGAGAAGGAAATGGAAACCCACTCCAGTGTTCTTGCCTGGAGAATCCCAGGGACGGGGGTCACACAGAGTTGGACACGACTGAAGTGACTTAGCATAGCATAGCATAGCACATATTTAGGCCTGTGACCTCGAGGAAGAAGTCTTAAATGACACCTGTTATGTAGGGTGTTATTCATTCCTGACATTCCTCCAAAAAGTAGAATGGATTATTAATATGATACTGTATCTAGCTAGAGATCTGAGAAAAATGAGCTTAGCAAAATAAAATTTAAAAGTTCAAAAATGGGCCAAAGAACTAAATAGACATTTCTCCAAAGAAGACATACAGATGGCTAACAAACACATGAAAAGATGCTCAACATCACTCATTATCAGAGAAATGCAAATCAAAACCACTATGAGGTACCATTTCACACCAGTCAGAATGGCTGCGATCCAAAAGTCTACAAGTAATAAATGCTGGAGAGGGTGTGGAGAAAAGGGAACCCTCTTACACTGTTGGTGGGAATGCAAACTAGTGCAGCCACTATGGAGAACAGTGTGGAGATTCCTTAAAAAACTGGAAATAGACATGCCTTATGATCCAGCAATCCCACTGCTGGGCATACACACTGAGGAAACCAGAAGGGAAAGAGACACGTGTACCCCAATGTTCATCGCAGCACTGTTTATAATAGCCAGGACATGGAAGCAACCTAGATGTCCATCAGCAGATGAATGGATAAGAAAGCTGTGGTACATATACACAATGGAGTATTATTCAGCCATTAAAAAGAATACATTTGAATCAGTTCTAATGAGGTGGATGAAACTGGAGCCTATTCTACAGAGTGAAGTAAGCCAGAAAGAAAAACACCAATACAGTATACTAACGCATATATATGGAATTTAGAAAGATGGTAACAATAACCCTGTGTACGAGACAGCAAAAGAGACACTGATGTATAGAACAGTCTTATGGACTCTGTGGGAGAGGGAGAGGGTGGGAAGATTTGGGAGAATGGCATTGAAACATGTAAAATATCATGTATGAAACGAGTCGCCAGTCCAGGTTCGAAGCATGATACTGGATGCTTGGGGCTGGTGCACTGGGATGACCCAGAGGGATGGAATGGGGAGGGAGGAGGGAGGAGGGTTCAGGATGGGGAACACATGTATGCCTGTGGTGGATTCATTTTGATATTTGGCAAAACTAATACAGTTATGTAAAGTTTAAAAATAAAATAAAATTAAAAAAAAAAAAAACTATGGAAAAAAAAAAAAAAAAGAAGAAAAAAAAAAAAGTTCCAAAGAGAATAATTTAGGGTAGATGTGGTACTTTGGACCCCATCATAGGCTCCACAATGCAGTAAAACTAAAGGCTCTCTAGCTCATCCATCATTCATTCTTTGCAAATGCCTTCATCCTCAAGGCCACCTCATTGTCATTGGTAGTCACTGTAGCTCCAGCATCATGTCTCTGTGAGAGACACAAGGGGCTAAGAATCCTGCCAACTGAATTTACTCTCCCAGAAGCCCCTCTCAAAACTTTCATTCACACCTCATCAGCCACAAATTGTTTATGCTAAAAAAGGTGGAAACATAGGATTTTGTAGCTGGGCACAATGCCATCCCAACAAAACCAGGGTTTGGTTACTAAGTAAGAAGAAAAGAATGGATTTGGTATAAATGATAAACCTTGTCACAGTTGGACTCAGTTGTGAGTGCTCCAGAATGTTATTTTTTTAAGAAGCCTGATAGTCTGTATATTTCAATAACTTAATTTTATTTAAAATTTTATGCCTGAGATTTTGCTTTTGCTTAAATGTCCTTGATTGGTTTCTGCCACTTCTATATTTAACAAGATTTTAAGAGCACTGCTGCAAGTATTGATGGCTAATCTTTAGAAACATTGTTTATAAATAAAGTTGATTTTCTTCTTTATTGCTTTGACAATTATTTTTCCAGGCCAATTCTGTTAATAGTTGTTCCAGTAAACTTATACTGAGCTGTTGGGAAAATAAATCACTTATTTCATATGGAGTTTTCCATATAGTGATTTTCATATGATTATGCTAAAGACCACAAGTTGGTTGAGTTTCTGTGTAATCAATTTTTCCAAAGCTCAAATGATTTATATTCAACAATTTTGATTATTAATTTGACCTCCTAGGTTTGTTTTTTATAATTATTTCCAAACATAGGAAGATAAATTGCTTATATAGTTCTGAAAATGATATTTTCTCTCTAATTTTCCTGTCTTAGATAATTTTGTTTTCATGGTATAACAGTAATTCTATGAGGGTGTGATTCTTTTTCCTATTATGTTAAGACCGAATAGTAAACATTTATAAAAATATCCATTTCTATAGGAATTTAAAATCCAATTTTAAACCAACTTAGATAAGTAAGTAGTAGTATATACTTCCCTGGATTGAGACAATCCCCCACAGGAGGGCCTGTCAACCCATTCCAGCATTCCTGATTTGAGAATCCCAAAGACAGAGGAGCCAGGCAGGTTATAGTCTGCAGATTTGCAGTCAGACATGATTGAAATGACTGAAAACAGCACAGCACAGTATTATATACTTACTGAATACCTATCATCTCAGAGTACTAATACTGTTGCTGTTTAGTTGCTAAGTCACATATGACTCTTTTGTGACCCCATGGACTGTAGTTGTCAGGCTCCCTTATCCAGGGGATTTCCCAGGGAAGAATACTGGAGTGGGTTGCCATTTCCTTCTCTAGGGGATTTTCCTGACTCAGAGATTTAATCCACATCTCCTGGTGTCAAGCAGATTCTTTACCACTGAGCCAGCGAAACCCAGTAATACTGTGCTGCTACTGCTAAGTCACATCAGTCGTGTCCGACTCTGTGCAACCCCATAGATGGCAGCCCACCAGGCTCCCCCGTCCCTGGGATTCCCCAGGCAAGAACACTGGAGTGGGTTGCCATTTCCTTCTCCAATGCATGAAAGTGAAAAGTGAAAGCAAAGTCGCTCAGTTGTGTCCGACTCTTAGCAACCCCAAGGACTGCAGCCTACCAGGCTCCTCCATCCATGGGATTTTACAGGCAAGAGTACTGGAGTGGGGTGCTATTGCCTTCTCCAATAATACACACTACTCTTATATAAAACAAACAACAAGGACCCACTGAATATCACAGGGAACTATACTCAATGTTAGGTAGGTAGAACAGGGAAAAGCAGTCCAAAATGGCGGTGGCCCAAAGACAAGGACGGTCCGAGGACCAGAGTGAAGACCCCAGGCAGAACAAACAGAACAAACAGCACTCCTGGCCAAGTCCAACCTGCATAGGGCAGGCCCAGGTGGAGGAAAAAACACACAAAAGGAGGAGCCAAAGCGCTTTCTCATGGACTCCCTCCCGCGTGCATGCGCTCTTTCTCTCTCTCTCTCTCTCACTCTCTCTCCCTCTCTCACTCTCTCTCCCTCTCTCGCTCTCTCTCTCTCTCCTGCTATCTTCTAAACAAAATAGAGCTGTAACACTGACCCGCCTAAGAGCTATAACACAGTAATACTGTGCAGACACACAAATATCAATATACTAATAGCCCTGATTCAGTGACAAAACATTTAAGTCGATAAACACAATGCAGTGTGATGAGTAGTGTAATTGCTGTAATAGGAACATCGGCCAAAATATTGGTCCAATGCCAGAAAGACCTCTGTGTTGAAGAATTAAAGCAATGACTCTCAATACTTAAACTCGCTCAAAATCAACCTCAAAGATGCAAAAAAAAAAAAAAAAAAAAAAAAAGCCAGCATCTCACTACTAGACATCTAGAGCTTTCTTGAATGATTCTAAAGAACAGATAGGTGTGGGATAATATTAGATTAAAGAAAGAAAGCTTATTTTTGAGAGTAGGGTAGTTTTCCCAGAAGAGAGCCTGCCAGGCAAATAGCAGGTACAGTCATCCAAGGGTTTCTGTGTGACAGGAATCCAGGAAAGAGAAGAGCTGATACCAGCGGATTTTGGAAGTGAGAAAGATGAAAAGCAGTCCTATATTGTCACAAGAAAAAGTTTTAAATTCTTCCATAAAACAGTACTTCTTAAATGGTGTTCATAGGCATTTGCACTCCTCTCCCTGCCCAGATTTCTTGAACAAATAGCTTAAGGAAATGTTGAATTAAAAGCATTGAATGTCTACTCTTCTTGGATATTAAGGATGTATACAACATCAAGATAGCCTGAGAAATCTGCAATAATGAGACCAGTTACAGCCACAATTTCTAAAGCTTTCTTGCACAAGAAAATTTTGTCCTTTCCCCCTAACCCAGTTTTGGATTTCAACTGATATTCCATGAAACACAATAAGGAAGGCACTGTTTTAGGCAATGATGAGGGCATTAAATATGGCATAAAACCCAGGTTCAGTTCAGTTCAGTCGCTCAGTTGTGTCTGACTCTTTGTGACCCCATGGACCACAGCACGCCAGGCCTCCCTGTCCATCACCAACTCCCGGAGTTTACTCAAACTCATGTCCATTGAGTCAGTGATGCCATCCAACCATCTCATCCTCTGTTCCCCTTTCGTCCTGCCTTCAATCTTTCCGAGCATCATGGCCTTTTCAAATGAGTCAGCTCTTCACATCAGATGGCCAAAGTATTAGAGTTTCAGCTTCAATATCAGTCCTTCCAATGAAGGTCCTTCAAACCCAGGTACATTGTGTATTTTGAAAATCAATTTTTAAATTAATTTGTTTATTTTAATTAGAGTATAATTGCTTTGCAATATTGTGGTGATTTTTGCCATACATTGACATGAATCAGCTATGGGTGCACATGTGTCCCTAATGGTTGTAGTAAGTTGGGAACTTGGCAAGGCTGGAGGCGGGAAACCAGACTACTGCCCCAGTCCCAAAAAGGGACACTAATCATTGAGCAAGGCAATGCTAGTGCAAGAAAAACAGAAAGACTAGATTTGAGAGATATTTTAAAAAACAGTATATGAAGATTTATGGGTAATAGACAGGAATTATTCATGTACAGGTAATAAGGGAAGTGAGTGAAGTCATTGTCGTGCCCAACTCTTTGTGACCCCATGGACTGTAGCCTACCAGTCTCCTCCCTCCATGGGATTCTCCAGGCAAGAGTACCAGAGTGGGTTACCATTTCCTTCTCCAGGGGGGTCTTCCCGACCCAGGGATCGAACCTGGGTCTCCTGAATTCCAGGCAGACGCTTTAACCTCTGAGCCACCAGGGAAGTCAGTACAGGTAATAAAGTCCAGATTAATATAAGAAAAAAACAGGAAATGTTTACATGGGGTACTTGCAAATCCACATGAGATAATCAAAGGCATGTGAAAGATACTTTATTTAGGCATGGAGAAAAACAAATGCCTGTTAGAAGTTTCCCAAGTCTCCTGACATGAAACAGTGAAAATGAAAAGTAAATATTTTAGTTTGAAATAAAATTATTACCCTTATAAAAGCATTTGATTGTAATATAATTTAGCAAGAAAAGTGCAATTTTTGACACAGTGTGTTTTATAAACATCTCAGGAACATATGTATCTTGTCAGTGGGTGGTACACCAGGATGAGATCTAGAAAAATCCTGTAGACTGTCAGGCTGAAGGAGGAAGATATGGCAGAAATGTGATCTGAGAACTAGCATGCTGATGATATGCTGGAAACCAGGAGACAGTGCTTCTGTGGCAGGTATGGTGGAAAGAAGAGAAGCCAGTCCTTACTGGTTCTATTTTTAACACCTTCATGGACGGTGTTTACACTAAACCTGCAGTATTTGAAGGACAATGGATTCATAAATCTTAAAAAAGTTTTTTTTCCTTTTATTTATTTATGTTTTCTGAACATTGAATTCTCTCAGTCATGGTGCCATTCAAATGTTTCTCATCCATTTCGATGACAATTACATGTTTCTGCCACACTGATGAACTTAGTGGGAGTTAGTGATTATCATTAAAAATACAGTGTTTTAGAATTTTTATAAGCAACATAATGAAGTAAAATGAACTATATAGATGCGGTGAGTATGCCTTTGAGCTATTCCATATGTATTACATACAGATTCCAAGAGTATTTATATGACACATCTGACATAATATAAGAAGATCAAATCAAGATTTAAAATCTCCAGATACTGCAGAATATTTTAAAACTTAGACTGAAGCAAACTTCAGATTATATATACCCTAAAAATTTAAGTACAGAATGTCCAACTTCAATTGCATGTAAACAAAACTGAGTGAGCACTCAAACTAATGGCATAAACATATTGAATAGGGATGAATGTTTTCAAATTAGCTTATCTACAAGACAGAAACAGACTCACAGACACAGAGAACAGGCTGATGGTTGCCAAGGAGAAGGGGACGTGCGGGAAGGATGGATTGGGAGTTGGGATTAGCAGATGCAAACTATTGTGTATGGAAGGGATAAATAACAAGGTCTTCCTCTATAGTACAGGGAATGATATTTAACATCCCGTGATAAAGCATAATGGAAAAGAAAATGAAAACGATTATATGTGTATGTATACCTGAATCTCTGAATGGAAGAAATTAGCACAGTATAAATCAACTATACTTCAATAAAATAAATTTTGTAAAAAGAATGCATGCTATCATATGAAGACAGCCTGGCTGTCTAATAAAGCTGTGGCCATGTGTAGCAATGCGTGCAAAATCCCAGTGTTCTCTTCCATTTCTCTTTCTTGAATTTCTGTTGATCCTGAAGAAGAGCAAACAGTTCTTTTCTAAAGAATGTAGTCCCATCTGCTTCTCATTTTGACCCTTTTTATGCCTGAATGTTTTAAACTAATATTCAGGCCTTTTGTAAAGCTAATCTAAGAGAAGATTATAGAAGACAGCTAAAAATCCTGATCTCAACTTGTTTGTTTTGGTTAAAATATTTGATATTGCATCATCAACTTGTTTCTTTCCAACTGAAATTAATGTTGGCTTTAGAGTTTTTCACCATCATAAATACAATAGAAAATAGCAGCTAAGGATAAAATTTATCTATTCTGAGGGCAATGTGTTGCTAAGTTGCATCTATCCTCATGGAGTCCTTATGAGTAATGGCATAAACCATGTTTTTCTAAAAAAAATAAATAAAACCACTATCATCTATAAATAGATTCCATGTACCAATTAAAAATTCAGCTATTATATACACATATTCTGTTATATTTTTCTGACCAATTGATTATCCAAGAATAAAGTAGTATCTATTGGTAAGAAAGATTTAGATTAATTTAGTTTATGATGAGGAATTAGGCTGCCCCAAACCCTAAAATTGCTATTATTAATTTAATAATTATGCTTAAGAGCTTTAGTTAACTGTTTGAATGAACAGTTATAATTGACTTTAACAAAATAGCATTTGGATTCCTGCCATGAACTGTTCTTGTCAGTTTCCCAGTCTATAGCATTTAAGTGTATTACTCTTATTTGAGGTTGAGGAAAATCTATAAGATAGGTATTGGAGAACTTTTTGTAAAAACAGAAGATACGTTTTTATTATTTTATATTTAGTTTAATAAACCAGTAACAGAAAAAGAAATCATCAACGGAATCCCTCTTCTTACCTACTTCACCAACTGAATTAAGGGTCTGCTGGGCTATAAGTGAAAACCTCTCCATGGTTTACAGCAGCAAGAACAGTGAGGATTGTAATATGTTTCACTGTACTTGTTGCACTCATAAAGGCTGATCACTATCATTTTCAGTTCTTGGGAAGTTTCTTTGCTCCTAGCTCCAAGACATGATTCTTACTGTATATTGGGAAATGGAGTAATAAAAAGACAGTGCAGAAGATGCTTGTTTGTGGGTCATGAAGAGGAAATAAATTTGAATTCAGTGGAGTTGTGTGAAAAAAGGAGAAAGGCAATCCTGACTACACAAATGTTACTAATGCCTGCACATTTGGTTCCATGATGCATAGTGCAATGGGGGCCCTACGATTAAGGTGAGCCTGTGTTATTTAGAGTCACAAATACCAGGCAATTAGACCACTGATAGATATTTCCTAAATAGAACATTTCCATGATGTTCATGGATCTAAAACAATTTATATAAAAAATATAAACCATGACTAACTTGTGTGTGAAGTGTGAAGTCGCTCAGTCATGTCTGACTCTTTGCGACTCCATGGACTGTAGCCTATCAGGCTCCTCTGTCCATGGTATTTTCCAGGTAAGAGTGCTGGAGTGGATTGCCATTTCCTTCTCCAGGGGATCTTCCCGACCCCGGAATCGAACCCAGGTCTCCCGCATTGTGGGCAGACGCTTTACCGTCTGAGCCACCAGGGAAGCCCATGACTAACTTACCCAATGACTAACTTACCCAATTGATATCTTGTTTTGGTGCATCCTACAGGCCTCATGAGAAATCTGTATGTGGGTCAGGAAGCCACAATTAGAACTGGGCATGGAACAACAGATTGGTTCCAAATTGGAAAACGAGTACATCAAAGCTATATATTGTCACCCTGCTTATTTAACTTCTATGCAGAGTACATCATAAGAAATGCTGGGCTGGTGGAAGCAGAAGCTGGAATCAAGAATGCCGGGAGAAATATCAATAATCTCAGATATGCAGATGACACCACCCTTATGGCAGAAAGTGAAGAGGAACTAAAGAACCTCTTGATGAAAGTGAAAGAGAAGAGTAAAAAAGTTGACTTAAAACTCAACATTCAGAAAACAAAGATCATGGCATCTGGTCCCATCACTTCATGGGAAATAGATGGGGAAACAGTGGAAACAGTGTCAGACTTTATTTTTGGGGCTCCAAAATCACTGCAGATGTTTATTGCAGCCATGAAATTAAAAGACGCTTACTCCTTGGAAGGAAAGTTATGACCAACCTAGATAGCATATTCAAAAGCAGAGACGTTACTTTGCCAACCAAGGTCCGTCTAGTCAAGGCTATGGTTTTTCCTGTGGTCATGTATGGATGTGAGAGTTGGACTCTGAAGAAAGCTGAGCACTGGAGAATTGATGCTTTTGAACTGTGGATTCAGAGAAGACTCTTGAGAGTCCCTTGGACTGTAAAAAGATCCAACCAGTCCATTCTAAAGGAGATCAGTCCTGGGTGTTCATTGGAAGGACTGATGCTAAAGCTGAAACTCCGATACTTTGGCCACCTCATTGAAAGAGTTGACTTATTGGAAAAGACCCTGATGCTGGGAGGCATTGGGGGCAGGAGGAGAAGGGGACGACAGAGGATGAGATGGCTGGATGGCATCACCAACTCGCTGGACATGAGTTTGAGTGAACTCCGGGATTTGGTGATGGACACGGAGGCCTGGTGTGCTGCAATTCATGGGGTCACAAAGAGTCAGACACGACTGAGTGACTGAACTGAACTGATTTTTACCACCTAATCCAAAAAACCTGGTAATACATTAGCCTGTGGCATAATGGAATTAATGTTTCTAGTCATTTTATTTTAATTTAGTTAGAGATCCTGGATGATCTGGATGGACCCAATATAGACACAAAGATTTTAAAAGTAGAAGTGAAAATTGGGAGAGAGAGCAGAGAAAGAGAGAGAGAAATATGAGAGTGACTTGGATAATGTTGCTGGCTTTGGAGCTGGGAAGGAGTTATGAGCCAGACATGGAAATTGGTGGCCCAGAAAAAGAAAACAAAACCGTTCCTACTTCAAGGATACATAAAAGAGCACAGGTATTCTATGACTTCATTTGAGCCTGGTGAAACTTATGTTGATATTCTGATCTTGAGCATAGTAATATGATAAATTTGCATTAAGACACTAAACTTGTGGTAATTCAGTATGACAGCAAGGAGAAATGAGTACATTCTTTGGTGTCTGCGCTTGATCTTAGCCAAAAGTCTGAGAAGCAATGTACTTTGGTGTCTGAAATTGAGCTGTAATAAATACCTAAACTGTGAAAATGAGTTTGTAATTGGTCAATGGACAGAGGCTAGAAAAAAACTGAAGGAACACAATAGCAAAAGCTCAGATTGCCTTAAATTTACTGTTAGTATAAATTTGGATAACAATGTCTCTGCTAGGGAGGACTCAGAACTAAAGACTATGCTAGATAAAACATTTGTTGCCTTACAGAATGTTTAAGTTGTCTTGTTGACTATTGGTAAACAATGTCAAAGGTGCTGATGGATAAGTCTCAAAAGGATTTGAGAGGTTGTTATTGGAAATTGGAGGAATAGACATCTTTGTTATCTAGGGGCTGAATCTTAGCACAATTATATCCTGCAGTTATATGGAATGTCGAATTTATAAGTGATAAAACTGAACATTGTCTGAGAAGATATGTAAGTGAAGGATTAAAATATATCTTAGCTTCTTTTTTAGTTTCTTTTTTTCTAATTTATTTTTTATTGAAGGATAATTGCTTTACAGAATTTTGCAGTTTTCTATTGAACCTCAACATGAACCAGCCATATGAACCTCAACATCCCCCTCCTTTTGAACCTCCCTCCCATCTCCCTCCCCATCCCATTGAAAAAGACACATGTATCTATTGTTCATTAGCTTCTTTTTTATGCTTAAAGTACAAGATAAAAGAAATAAATTGGAAGAATAACTTTTAAACAAAATAGAACCATATCTGGATGATATGAGGAAAGCATGTCCAGTCTGCAAAAGATGCTAGAATTAAGAAGTTCAAAGCTGAAAAAGTAGGCTCTAAGGAAAAAAAACCCAAATGCATGGATAGGCAATCTTTCATTAATACCTCAGAAAGATTAAGAGTTTATAGTGTGATTTTGCATTAAGAGCCCTGAAAACATCAAATGTATGATTCAGAGTCCCTCAACCATATCAGAAGAAGGCAATGTTAGAGACTGAGGTATCCACGAAGATCTCTTGTCTAAAGGAGTAACAAGGCCTTGACAGGTCCAGGTGTCAGTCAGTGGAATGACATACCCTTGGTTCTCCGGTCTCTTAGCAAGCAGCAGCATAGTGGTACAGAGAACAGTGCTGGATCTTCCTAAGATGTTTGGCTCATTTTGAGGCCATTGCTCACATTCTATGCTGATACTACCTCTGGTCCTTGTTTGATCTGTGTATCTTCACATTTGAGAAATGAGTTACCCTACACATGGCCAATCTTATGCTTATCTGATTAAAATATTGTATAACTCAATATGGCAGGAACTAGCAAAGTTGTAACAGAGAAGGCAATGGCAACCTACTCCAGTACTCTTGCCTGGCAATCCCATGGACGGAAGAGTCTGGCATGCTGCAGCCATGGGGTTGCTAGGAGTCAGACATGACTGAGCGACTTCACTTTCACTTTTCACTTTCATGCATTGGAGAAGGAAATGGGAACCCACTCCAGTGTTCTTGCCTGGAGAATCCCAGGGATGGGGGAGCCTGGTGGGCTGCTGTCTCTGGGGTCGCACAGAGTCAGACACGACTGAAGCGACTTAGCAGCAGCAGCAGCGGCAAAGTTGTAATGATGTTAGAGCTTCCTATATATCGTGAGAGTATGATAACTACACTTCCTAAGCAGATCTTTCCCTCTGAGGAAGTTCTGACAGGGGACAGTTTTACAGTTGGCAAACAATGGTGCATTTCACATGGTGATGATGAAATCTTTATCCAGTTTCTACTGTCCTATATTTTACCAGTGGAGGAATGACAGCATCTTATACTTTATAAGAATTAAACATGCTTTCATTTGAGGGTTTTGTGAAACTCATTTTAGCTTTATGATTCTGAATTCATACTCATGAATATAACATCTAGTCCTCATGACCAGGCTTTCTACTCCAGGATTTGAAAGCACATAACACATTATAAATAATTTTTCAGTGCAGACATAGCCCAAGAGCATTGCTATAGTCTTTTCCCAATATAATCTGATTTAGTGGTGAATAGAGAAGTGTCTACACAATAATTGAAGGAAATCAATCTAATTTGGTCAAGATGATAGAGAGAGCTGACATGATATTTTAACTGTAACAGTAGGAACCTAAAGATCAAAAAGTGTTTTTATCTGTACAAAGAATTGAAAAAATTTTTTTCTTACATATTATTGCTGTTGCTAAGTTGTGTCTGACACTTTGTGACCCCATGGACTGTAGCGCACCAGGCTTTACTGTCCTTCACTCTTTCCCAAAGTTTGCTCAAACTCATGTCCATTGAGTGAGTGATGCCATCCAACCAGTTCATCTTCTGTCATCCCCCTCTCCTCCCTTTAATCTTTCCCAGCATCAGGGTCTTTTCCAATGAGTTGACTCTTGGCATCAGGTGGCCAAACTATTGGAGCTTCAGCATCAATCCTTCCAATGAATATTCAGGGTTGATTCCCTTTAGGATTGACTGGTTTTGGAATTGAGAATTCCTTGCTGGAATTGAGAGTTCTTTACTGTCCAAGGGGATCTCAAGAGTCTTCAACACCACAGATTGAAAGCATTAACTGTTCAGTGCTCAGCCTTCTTTATGATCCAACTCTCACATCCATACATGACTACTGGAAAAACCATAGCTTTGACTATATGAATCTTGTGTGGCAAACTGATGTCTCTGCTTTTTAATGCACTGTCTAGGTTTGTCATAGCTTTTCTTCCAAGGAAGAAAAGTGTCTTTTAACTTCATGGCAACAGTCACCATTCACAGTGATTTTGGAGCCCCCCCAAATAAAATTTGCCACTGTTTTCATCCCCCCCCCCATCTATTTGCCATGAAGTGATGGTGCTGGATGCCATGGTCTTAGTTTTTGAATGTAGAATTTTAATCCAGCTTTTTTGTTCTCCTCTTCCACCTTCATCAAGAGGCTCTTTTGTTCCTCTTCAATTTCTGCCATTGAAGTGGTGTCATCTGCATATCTGATGCTGTTGTTATTCCTCCCACCAATCTTGATTCCAGCTTGTGATTCATCTAGCTTGGCATTTTGCATGGTGTGCTCTGCATATAAGTTAAATAAACAGGGTGACAATATATAGCCTTGACGTACTTCTTTCCCAATTTGGAACCAGTCCATTGTTCCATGTCTGGTTCTGTTGCTATTTGACCTGAAAGCATTCTAAGGAGACAGGTAAGGTGGTCAGATATTCCCAATGAATCGTCAATCCAGGTTCGATGCATGATACAGGGTGCTCAGGGCTGGTGCACTGGGATGACCCAGAGGGATGGGATGGGGAGGGAGGTGGAAGGCGGGTTCAGTATGGGGAACACAGGTATACCCGTGGTGGATTCATGTCAATGTATGGCAAAACCAATACAATATTGTAAAGTAATTAGCCTCCAATTCAAATAAATAAATTTATATAAAATAAAATAAAATCAGAATATGAAAAAAATAAAGACAAAAGTAATCTTAAAAAAATAAAAAATAATTTTCTACAGAAAATTTCAACCAAATTCCACAATTTTATTGTGATCCACACAGACAAAGGCTTTCGTGTAGGCAATGAAGCAGAGTAGATGTTTTTCTGGAATTCCCTTGCTTTTTCTATGATCCAGCAGCTGTTGGCAATTTGGTCTCTGGTTCCTTCGCCTTTTCTAAATCCAGCTTTTACATCTGGAAATTCTCAGTTCTTGTACTGTTGAAGTACATGAATGTTGTGTTCACATACTGTTGAATACATACTTACATATTAACTTTCATTAAATTATTGTTTCACTATGTTCAATTCAATAAATTCCAAAACCTCACAGAAAAGACACATTGTAGTTACTATATCAGAGCAGAACTTTTAAAATGTTTTACATTTTCCTAGTATTTGGGCTTAGGTCCTCCCTTAATGCTGCATACTTTTTGTAAACTTTATGAAAGGTTAATGATAAATCTTTGTTACATGATTTGGGGGGATATAGTATCTTTAAATATGCAAAACGTAGAGGGTAAAGTCCAAGTTATTAATTTATAAGAGCCAGAGTCCCCTGATGCTTCTCCCATGTGCTGTCATTTCTATTAGAATTGAAAATATAGCTTTCTTTCCTTTGGATGTGAAGTGCTGCTTCTAAAAAAAAGGGCATTTTGGAAAATAGAGATCACATCTCTCAGATTTTCACAGAGTTCTCAAACCAAGTGGTTATTTTATGGAACAGGCACTCTGGGTGCAGTATACTTTTCAACTACCTGAAAAGCCCTGCTGGGCAATCATTACTTATATCTGGAAACAACAGAAACTGTCTCTTATGGTCTTAGATGTTCTTGTACCTGTAAACATGTATACACAGATGGAGTAGAGATCCTGTCATACTAAGAAATCTCTTTCTCCCTGCACTTCAATCTATTTCTTACATATTTATATTCCTGAGTCCTTTCTTCAACCATAGTGGTTTTGGAAACAGCAACCAGGATTGGGTTTCATAAGGTATAGTATACAAAAATAGAGTGAAGCTAAAGCAAATTATACTCCACAATACCTGCTCATATCCCTTGATTTATTAATGGTTAGCATCTTAGCTTTTGACCTTTAGGATCCCACTACCACTAGGAATATACAAATACCATTGTAAACATTAGAACATTAGCTAGCTCTTGGCTTCCTTAGACACCACAAATTGTGAGACATTTATGGTATAATGGCAACGACTGAAATTAAAATGTCCCACCTTATTGTACAAATGACAAGATACAGCACAATTATTATAGTATACTGAATGTTATACTACAATAAAATATGTCTTTTAAAAGGTAATCTTTAGTTCTTCTAAAGCAATTTAAATTTCTAGGGACATCGGAGAGTGTTGAAAGGTAGTCATGTAATAAAGAATGTATTAAATAGTAACTTTTTTTTTTGAGAGGGGAATACAATATGGACTATGAATCAATATATTTGGTTTAAAAGGCTTAATTTAACAATTTCATCATTTTCTTCATATATATAAACACCTGAGTATAACATTAAAAGTCATTCAGTTGAGTCGGACTCTTTGTGATCCCATGGACTGTAGCCCACCAAGCTCCTCCATCCATGGGATTTTCCAGGTAAGAATACTGGAATGGGTTTCAATTTCCTTCTCCAGGGGGTCTTCCTGACCAGGGATCGAACCTGGGTCTCCCACATTGTGGGCAGACTCTTTGCCATCTGAGCCACAAGGGAAGCCTTTTATATTAACATTGGTAAAACTCTTTAACATTAATATAACATTATAGCATTATGTATACATAATGTTATATATATTATGTTAATGTTACATTAATATGACACATATTAATGTTTAATATAGATTGATATAACACATATATTACATTTAATATAATTAACATTTAATATACATTAACATAACATTTACATTACATTTAATATAACATAACATTATGCTACATGTAATATAATGTTAAGTTACATGAATGTTACATTAATATATCATTAATGTATAACATTCATAAAGTGCTATTATGCTATTTTACCAGAAAAAAGATACTGCTGTTTTTACAGTTTAAGAAACCAAGATTCAAAGAGGCTAAGTTCCACAAAATTACATCTTGAAAATATTCCATTTTGAATTCCAAAACTACCAGCTGCGTCCCACTTTAAGGGAAACTATGGTAAAGAAAAAAGGAAAAAAAGAAAGGCCAAATGGACTTATGGTGCCAGTAATCATTAACACCTTCAGATTTTTCCTTCAGGTAAAATATACTTAAAAGGCTTCATTTTGATATTTAGCAAAACTAATACAATTATGTAAAGTTTAAAAATAAAATAAAATAAAAAAAAATACTTCAAATTCTCACTAGTTGAATTGCCTCTGAAAATCTTACTAATTTAACGTGTTACTTACCTCACTCTAATCCTGTGACAATTCTACTGCACCCATCTGTCAGGATAAACATATGTAAGTATTATGTGATTTCCTCCAACTCTGGAAATATCCGTACAGAAAACTGACAGTTTTTCGTTTAGTAACAATTGCATTTTATTGATTCTAAATATTAAGTTCTTGTAATTTTAGATTTTTGGCACTGCAGCTATAGATGACTTTAACTTTCAAAGCAATTACCAAAATCCATTCATTTCTATAACAATCTTATACTTCAATAAAACGTTCCTATTTACAAACAAACAACAGCAACAACAAAAATCAAAGTAAAATTAAAAAAAAAAGAAGAGATAAAAAAAGAAAAAAAAAGAAGAAAAAAAAGAGAAAAAAAAAGAAAGAAAAAAAAAAAAAAAGAAAGAATAACCACTGGTGACTTTGTTTAAATTATTTGACTTATTAACAGGCTAGTCCTGGGAGGTCCTTTGGGCTTCCAGTAGTCTTCATTCTCCTTTCTAAACTCTAGGCTGTCACCTTGTGTTTCTAAAAGGGCACATTTAGGTATCTTTTGAGTTGAGCCGGGATGGGTTTAAGAAATTGGGAGAATGGCATTGAAACATGTAAAATATCATGTATGAAATGAGTTGCCAGTCCAGGTTCGATGCACGATACTGGATGCTTGGGGCTGGTGCACTGGGACGACCCAGAGGGATGGAATGGGGAGGGAGGAGGGAGGAGGGTTCAGGATGGGGAACACATGTAAACCTGTGGCGGATTCATTTTGATATTTGGCAAATCTAATACAGTTATGTAAAGTTTAAAAATAAAATAAAATTAAAAAAAAAAAAAAAAAAAAAAAAGAAATTGCTTTCTGTTCTGTGACCACTTCATCGATCTTCTTAGGGCTTGCACCCCTGGACACAGAACATCTTCTCCCATGAATATGGTTTAAAGGGTTTGTAATGAGAGCTTCTCTTGTAGTAGCAGGTTCTGGATCATCAGGGGGCAAGCCATCAGGAGGCATGAGGATGAGAATCTCTGTAATGTCCTTGGAGTCTAACTTATTACCTCCTATTTGCATTGGGATGACAAAACAGGCCCTTTGGTTCTTTACATAAAGATAAAAGGCACATTTTTCATAGTCACCAAGAACTTTATTGAACAATGTATTCACCAGTTTGGTCTACTACCTTCGGCCATTTTTAGGCAACTTTATAATTCCATCTTCCCCAAATTTTTGATCTTCTTGACAAAGAACTCTTCCATGAACCTGTTAAGGTCTTCCAAGGAATTGAAATCTTTTCCATTAAGAGAATTTTGTAGACTGAAATAAATGGGAACACAAAGGTGGAATACCAGATGAATATGGCTGATGAATCAGAACTTCCCAGCCAAGTTGTATCAGTTTTTGCTTGGTCATCAAAGAACCATGAGCCCTTGAGATATCCTGATTGAAGATTATGTGTTTTCTGTTGGCTAACTCCCAATGTTTTTTTTTTTTTTTTAATTTAAATTTATTTATTTTAATTGGAGGTTAATTACTTTACAATATTGTATTGTCTTTGCCATACATCAACATGAATCTGCCACAGGTATACACATGTTCCCCATCCTGAAACCACCTCCCTCCTCCCTCCCCGTACCATCCCTCTGGGTCATCCCAGTGCACCAGCCCCTAGCATCCAGTATCATGGATCGAACCTGGACTGGCGACTCATTTCATATATGATATTATGCATGTTTTTTGTCAAGTGCTGCTTTCAGTTGGTCTATCAGTAGCAGTATTTGGAATTATTTGTCTAGTTTTCCAGAAGCAGCTCATAATAGAGGACTCCCTTCCACTCCCACCATACTTTCCAATTCCACAGCATCACCTACTTTGAATGAAGATGGGCCTTTGGCATGGTTGGGTGGTTCATTTCTCTTTTTTCCATGATCTCATCCATTCAAAACTGTTATACAGTATCCACTTTTAATCATCTGTCACAATTTGTTTTAAAAGTGGAATCTTTTCCTAATGTTTAAGTAGATAATCAAATGTGGAAATACAATCAAGGAATTTTTTTTTCCCCACTTAACTTATGTGTAATCTAAATATCAAAGCTATGGACGTAAGTAAGATGAGGTAAATATTTTTCAAAACTTGATTCAGATATTTTGAGTATGTTGGCTGTCTCTTGCATGGTATAACATTGATGGTTCTCAATTAATGTCTCAATTTGGTCACCATAACTTCCACTAGTCTATCTGACCATGGAAGCATCATCCAATGAGAAATCTCTTGCACAAAATTTGCACATTCAGTCACAGCACCTTCTCTGTACACTGTACAAGTTTTTTTTTTCTGCATTTCAATTGTTTTTTTACCTTTGTTGAAATAGTAGAGCATAATATGCTGAAACATTGCTTTTTTCTTCCATATTCAATATTAAAATGGCTACACAAAAATTCACCAATTTTTATGTTTCTATTTTAAATGCAGACCTATCTGCCAAATGTCAGTATCTAACAAAATTGTTTCAAATGACATTAAATAAAATTTAGTGTTACTAGAGCCATCTTCAGAGAAGGCAATGGCACCCCACTCCAGTACTCTTGCCTGGAAAATCCCAGGGACGGGGGAGCCTGGTGAGCTGCTGTCTATGGGGTCGCACAGAGTTGGACACAGCTGAAGTGACTTAGCAGCAGCAGCAGCAGCAGCAGCAGAGCCATCTTACAAAAAAAAAAAAAAAAAGGATGAACACTTTGGCCAACTCATCTTTAGTTTTTGAAAGAATCTTGAGCAGTAGGAAATAATATAAAATGTATGCATATTCAGCCATTGCTAAATCAGATCTCAAATGGAAACTTTTTGAGGGAAAAATTGAGCCCTCAAGAATATTAACAGAAAATAATAAACCTATAACATTCTTCATGGAGCACAGTTAGGAAAGAAAACTCTAAAGATACATATAGGTAATATGTTCTACTTGATTTTATGCAGACAATGTGCAAATAGAATTTTCATTCTTTATTTGCTGCTTTCCCCACATTCTGATTCTGAGTCCTATTAAAAAAATAAATTAACCATCTGTTAGTAATTAAATACAATTTATAAGACAGATTCAGACATTTGTCCAGAAGCATTAATCTTAAAGGAAATCAATCCTGAATATTCACTGAAAGGACTGATGCTGAAGCTGAAGCTACTTTGGCCACCTGATGAGAGGAGCTGACTCATTAGAAAAGATCCTGATGCTGGGAAAGATTGAAGGCAGGAGGACAAGCGGGCAGCAGAGGATGAGATGGTTGGGTGGCATCACTGACTCAATGGACATGAGTTTGAGCAAGCTCCAGGAGATGGTGAAGGACAGGGAAGTCTGGCGTGCTGCAGTCCATGGGGTCACAAACAGTTGGACACAACTGAGCCACTAAACAACAACAAATCTTTAAAACCCAAAGAAATTAGAATATTTTCCATCAGTAATTTTAATCTCATATTTATAAATTTTTCATGCATTTAAGATAATTGGATGCTTCTTCAATATTCAAGTTTGTTTATTTACATGTTGAATCTTACTAATACTTAAAGACCATAACAGATTAAGAAATTGGAAGGAAAGTGATAAAAAATATAACCTGAATTCTTGAAATATCAATTACATTTTAATTTTATGCTATCTTTAGGTTCTATTTCCAAATAATAATTGTGAATAAGATGAACAATGTCTTTTACATGTGATAAAGTTTTAATTTGTCAATTAGTACATTATGTCATTTATTCATAATTTAATTAGAAAAAAATGTGTTTTATTACACCCAGGTTCAGAAAAATATCAATGTTCAGGTTTTGACTTCTACTTCTGTGGTGATAAAATATAATTTAAAATCATACTTTATGCTATAAATTAATACTCTAAACTCTGATATTAGATAACCATTAATTAAAAGCATATACTTACACTAATGTAAAGTTACCTGTGCTTGCTCAGTCTTTCAGTCATGTCTGGCTCTTTGCAACACCATGGACTGTAATCCACCAGGCTCCTCTGTCGATAGGATTCTTCAGAGTAGAGTACTGGAGTTGGTTGCCATTTCCTACTACAGGGCATCAAACCTGTATCTCCTATGTCTCCAGCATTGGAAGGTAGATTCTTTATCACTGAGCCACCAGAGAGGCTCATATCACAGAATATCAGTTCAGTCAGTCAGTCTTGTCTCACTCTTTGTAACCCCATGGGCTGCAGCATACCAGGCTTCCCTGTCCATCACCAACTCCAGGACCTTGCACAAATTCATGTCCATGGAATCTTTGATGCCATCCAACCATCTCATCCTCTGTGGTCCCCTTCTCCTCCTGCCTCCAATTTCCCCCAGACTCAGGATCTTTTCCAATGAGTCAGTTCTTTGCATCAGATGTTCATAGTATTGGAGCTTCATATTCACCATCAGTCCTTCCAATGAATATTCAGGACTGATTTCTTTAGGATTGATTGCTTTGATCTCCTTGCAGTCCAAGAGACTCTCAAGAGTGTTCTCCAATGCCACAGTTCAAAAGCATCAATTCTTCAGTGCTCAGCTTTCTTTATGGCCAACTCTCACATCCATGGAAAAGCTATAGAAAAATAGCTTTGACTAGATGGAACTTTGTTGGCAAAGTAATGTCTCTGCTTTTTAATATGCTGCCTAGGTTGGTCATAGCTATTCTTCCAAGGAGAAAGTGTCTTTTAATATCATGGCTGCAGTTACCATCTGCAGTGATTTTGGAGCCCAAGAAAATAAAATTCATCACTGTTTCCCCATCTATTTGCCATGAAGTGATGGGACTGGATACCATGATCTTAGTTTTCTGAATGTTAAACTTTAAGCCAGCTTTTTCACTCTTTTCTTTCCCTTTCATCAAGAGGTTCTTTAGTTTTTCATATTCTGCCATAAGAGTGGTATCATTTGCATATCTGAGGTTATTGATATTTCTCCTGGAAATCTTGATTCGAGCTTGTGCTTCATCCAGCCTGACATTTTGCATGATATATTTTGCATATAAGTTAAATAAGCAGGGTGACAATATACAGCCTTGACATACTCCTTTCCCAATTTGGAACCAGTGTGTTGTTCCATGTCTGGTTCTAACTGTTGCTTCTTGACCTGCATACAGATTTCTCAGGACACAGGTAAGGTGGCCTCAGAATATACCACTTATTAATAACACATACGTTATTGCCTCCTACTACTGTTTCCTTCATGTTCTAGTGTCTGGACGCAGGGAAAAATATACTGGCAAATCCTAGATATTTGTGAAGTCATAATGACTTTGATTATTATCCCACATGCTTTCTCAAGCTAGTTTTAGCCACAGGATTATCAGTAGGATTTTTTTTCTAATCTGGATATATGGAATAATGTAATTTTGTGGGAATAAAGTACCTTTCTGCTAAGATATATGACCCTGCCAGCCTGACATAAATATATTTTCCCAACATCCTCCACATCTTCCTGACAATGGAGGTGGAGAGGGCTTCTTTAGATCATTATTGAGCATTGTCTGAACTCCCTGTACCTGTATCATAAAGATTTTTGACTCAAATTTTGTAACAAATCCAAATATTGTGACCAATTATGGTGGCCCAGGGAAAGTTTAGGAGATCCAACCAGTCCATTCTGAAGGAGATCAGCCCTGGGATTTCTTTGGAAGGAATGATGCTAAAGCTGAAACTCCAGTACTTTGGCCAGCCACCTCATGCGAAGAGTTGACTCACTGGAAAAGACTCTGAGGCTGAGAGGGATTGGGGGCAGGAGGAGAAGGGGATGACAGAGGATGAGATGACTGGATGGCATCACTGACTCGATGGACATGAGTCTGAGTGAACTCCAGGAGTTGGTGATGGACAGGGAGGCCTGGTGTGCTGCAATTCATGGGGTCGCAAAGAGTCGGACACGACTGAGCGACTGAACTGAATTGAGGGAAAGTTTATTGCAGCCTCTCTTAAACTATACAATATCGATATTGACACTAACTGCCGATCCTATGCAATCTGTATGCTTATCAATGGAGATGGGGGTTCCCTAAAAGGAATTTAGGATGCTATTACTGTGAAAGATAGTTGTCCCTTATAGTGAGACTAAGTATACTGAGTCAGATATACCTCTGCTGGCCCATAGTGCAAGAAGTGAGGCAGAAAGAACCATCATATGCTGATGTCTAATAAACTAAGCTGCGACCGGTGCACTAAGCATGGCCAAGAGGAGCTACCCCACGTCCCCAGGTCAGGGGCAGAAGCCACGAGGACCCCATTCCTGAAGGGCAGCGGCCAAGAGGAGTTACCCCACGTCCGAGGTCAGGGGCAGCGGCGGAGAGTGCCAGGTGGCAACAGCGCAGGAATGGCAGAGAGGAGCTACCCAAGTCCCAGGTCAGAGGCGGCAGCCGGGAGCAGCTACCCTAGGTCCAAGGAAAGGGGCAGCGGCCGAGAGGAGCTACCCCACACCCGAGGCCAGGGACGGCGGCCGGGAGGACCAACCACATGTCCAAGAAGTGGTGGCTGCATGGGCGCAGGAGGGCCCAGAGGAGTTATCCCACATTGAAGGTCAGGAAGGGCGGCGGTGAGGAGAGACCCCTCGTCCAAGGTAAAGAGCAGTGGCTGCGCTTTGCTGGAGAAGCTGTGAAGAGATACCCCATGCTGAAGGTAAGAGAAACCCAAGTAAGAGGGCAGGTGTTGCAAGAGAGCATCAGAGGGCAGACACACTGAAACCATAATCACAGAAAACTAGTCAATCTAATCACACTAGGACCACAGTCTTGTCTAATTCAATGAAACTAAGCCATGCCTGTGGGGCAACCCAAGACGTGTGGGTCATGGTGGAGAGATCTGACAGAATGTGGTCCACTGGAGAAGGGAATGGCAAACCACTTCAGTATTCTTGCCTTCACAACCCCATGAACAGTATGAAAAGGCAAAATGATAGGACACTGAAGGAGGAACTCCCCAGGTCAGTAGTAACCAATATGCTACTGGAGATCAGTGGAGAAATAACTCCAGAAAAAATGAAGGGAAGGAGCCAAAGCAAAAACAATACCCAGCTGTGGATGAGACTGGTGAAAGAAGCAAGGTCCGATGCTGTAAAGAGCAATATTGCATAGGAACCTGGAATGTCAGGTCCATGAATCAAGGCAAATTGGAAGTGGTCAAACAAGAGATGGCAAGAGTGAATGTCGACAATCTAGGAATCAGTGAACTAAAATGGACTGGAATGGGTGAATTTAACTCAGATGATCATTATATCTACTACCGTGAGCAGGAATCCCTCAGAAGAAATGGAGTAGCCATCATGGTCAACAAGAGTCCAAAATGCAGTACTTGGATGCAATCTAAAAAACGACAGAATGATCTCTGTTCGTTTCCAAGGCAAACCATTCAATATCAAAGTAATCCAAGTCTATGCCCCAACCAGTAATGGTGAAGAAGCTGAAGTTGAATGGTTCTATGAAGACCAACCAGACCTTTTAGAACTAATACCCAAAAAAGATGTCCTTGTCTTTATAGGGGACTGGAATGCAAAAGTAGGAAGTCAAGAAACACCTGAAGTAACAGGCAAATTTGGCCTCGGAATACGGAATGAAGCAGGGCGAAGACTAATAGAGTTTTGCCAAGAAAATGCACTGGTCATAGCAAGCATCCTCTTCCAACAACACAAGAGAAGACTCTACACATGGACTTCACCAGATGGTCAACGCTGAAATCAGATTGATTATATTCTTTGCAGCCAAAGATGGAGAAGCTCTATACAGTAAACAAAAACAAGACCAGGAGCTGACTGTGACTCAGATCATGAAATCCTTATTACCAAATTCAGACTGAAATTGAAGAAAGTACGGAAAACCACTAGACCATTCAGATATGATCTAAATCAAATCCCTTATGATTATACAGTGGAAGTGAGAAATAGATTTAAGGGCCTAGATCTGTTAGATAGAGTGCTTGATGAACTATGGAATGAGGTTCATGACATACAGGAGACAGGGATCAAGACCATCCCCATGGAAAAGAAATGCAAAAAAGCAAAATGGCTGTCTGGGGAGGCCTTACAAATAGCTGTGAAAAGAAGAGAAGTGAAAAGCAAAGAGGAAAGGAACGATATAAGCATCTGAATGCAGAGTTCCAAAGAATAGCAAGAAGAGATAAGAAAGCCTTCCTCAGAGATCAATGCAAAGAAATAGAGGAAAACAACAGAATAGGAAAGACTAGAGATCTCTTCAAGAAAATTAGAGATACAAGGGGAACATTTCATGCAAAGATGGGCTCGATAAAGGACAGAAATGGTATGGACCTAACAGAAGCAGAAGATATTAAGAAGAGGTGGCAAGAATACACAGAAGAACTGTACAAAAAAGATCTTCACGACCCAGATAATCACGATAGTGTGATCACTGACCTAGAGCCAGACATCCTGGAATATGAAGTCAAGTAGGCCTTAGAAAGCATCACTATGAACGAAGCTAGTGGAGGTGATGGAATTCCAGTGGAGCTATTTCAAATCCTGAAAGATGATGCTGTGAAAGTGCTGCGCTCAATATGCCAGGAAATTTGGAAAACTCAGCAGTGGCTACAGGACTGGAAAAGGTCGATTCATTATAATCCCAAAGAAAGGCAATGCCAAAGAATGCTCAAACTACTGCACAATTGCACTAATGTCACATGCTAGTAAAGTAATGCTCAAAATTCTCTAAGCCCGGCTTCAGCAATACGTGAGCCATGAACTTCCTGATATTCAAGCTGGTTTTAGAAAAGGCAGAGGAACCAGAGATCAAATTGTCAACATCCGCTGGATCATGGAAAAAGCAAGAGAGTTTCAGAAAAACATCTATTTCTGCTTTATTGACTATGCCAAAGCCTTTGACTGTGTGGATCATAATAAACTGTGGAAAATTCTGAAAGATATGGGAATACCAGACCACCTGACCTGCCTCCTGAGAAATCTGTATGCAGGTCAGGAAGTAACAGTAAGAACTGGACATGGAACAACAGACTGGTTCCAAATAGGAAAAGGAGTACGTCAAGGCTGTATATTGTCACCCTGCTTATCTAACTTATATGCAGAGTACATCATGAGAAACGCTGGACTGGAAGAAACACAAGCTGGAATCAAGATTGCTGGGAGAAATATCAATAACTTCAGATATGCAGATGACACCACCCTTATGGCAGAAAGTGAAGAGGAACTAAAAAGCCTCTTGATGAAAGTGAAAGTGGAGAGTGAAAAGGTTGGCTTAAAGCTCAACATTCAGAAAACGAAGATCATGGCATCTGGTCCCACAACTTCATGGGAAATAGATGGGGAAACAGTGGAAACAGTGTCAGACTTTATTTTTCTGGGCTCCAAAATCACTACAGATAGTGACTGCAGCCATGAAATTAAAAGACGCTTATTCCTTGGAAGGAAAGTTACGACCAACGTAGATAGCATATTCAAAAGCAGAGACATTACTTTGCCAACAAAGGTCCATCTAGTCAAGGCTATGGTTTTTCCTGTGGTCATGTATGGATGTGAGAGTTGGACTGTGAAGAAGGTTGAGCACCGAAGAATTGATGCTTTTGAACTGTGGTGTTGGAGAAGCCTCTTGAGAGTCCCTTGGACTGCAAGGAGATCCAACCAGTCCATTCTGAAGAGATCAGCCCTGGGATTTCTTTGGAAGGAATGATGCTAAAGCTGAAACTCTAGTACTTTGGCCACCTCTTGCGAAGAGTTGACTCATTGGAAAAGACTCTGATGCTGGGAGGGATTGGGGGCAGGAGGAGAAGGGGACGACAGAGGATGAGATGGCTGGATGGCATCACTGACTCGATGGACGTGAGTCTGAGTGAACTCCTGGAGTTGGTGATGGACAGGGAGACCTGGCATGCTGCGATTCATGGGGTTGCAAAGAGTCGGACACGACTGACTGACTGAACTGAACTGATACCTCTGCTTGTATTTTTGGAAAAGAACAGCATGGGCCAAAGATATTAGTCTCAGAACGGTAAAAATGCCTGATTTTCTGAAACATTTGTGTGTTTGCAAAAAGAATAAAGAATACCTCTGGACTTTTCTACCTAGGAGTCTCCCTTCAGCATCTTCTGGTTTAAGTCTTCTCAAAGGTTCTTCCAAGGTCTACACCTTTCAAAATGAAGCCCAGAATAGCTGCAGAATTTTTTGTAACATTAATTTCAAAAATAAGCTAAAACAAGAAAGTGAGAATCCATCCAGGAGAGAGAGCAAGAAGGAGAGAATTAAAGAAGTCTGACTCTTTCCTTTAGAGATTTACCTCTAATCTGATATGTAATAAATATACCAGGTATTTTATATATTGGTCCCTGTGTCTTGATGCCATCTTTTATTCCATTATAAGAAAAAAGTTCTATACATTTCAGAGAAGATAAGTACTTAGCTTTGTAGATTTTAATTTACTTTTGGGACAAAATCCAAATTTCTTAAGCGTTTGCTGCTGCGTACTTACTCATTCTCCGTGTCTTATACTTAATCTCTGAGTTTATCATACTCTAGCTATCAGGTACTCTTTCCATGTCTTTAAGATTTTTCAAGAAAATACAAATGCCTAATCTGTTATGTAGCCTGTGGATGGTCTTCTCTCCTGATGCTCTTCACCTGAGTTATCCCTGCAATTTGAAGACATCATCTTAAATACTTCACTCCCTCCCGCCTCCTTTCCTTTCTTCCTTCCCTTCTTCATTCTCTCCCTTCTTGTATTTTCTCTCTCTACTTTCCTTTCCTTTTCTTTTATTCATCCATTCTTTCTTTAGCTATTCAAATAAGCTTTTTTCAACAACTGGTTTCAGTTCCTTTGGGTCATGCTTCCAAATCCCCCTATACACATGCTTCCTAAAATTGATCCTGAATGAATTTTTAAAAACAGTTTTATTGATGTAAAATTGACATACAATAAAGTATACATGCTAAAGCTATAAAATTTTATATGTTTTGACATTTGTATATACCTGTGAAACCATCGACACAATTAAAATAATGTATATATAGGTATATACTTATCTCAGTATAGATATATTTCTTCAAATGTTATCATCTCTTCCTCCTGAACTTCCCTGTCTCTCTCCTCCACCCCTTAGCAGGTAAACACTGATCTGTCTCCTGGTACTATACATTATCTTTAATTTTCTTTCATTTTTAAAAACATATTTTAAAAAATTATTATTGGAAAGCAAGTTGAAAAAAGTAGTGCAGAAAAGTCCCTTATATTCAATATTCAGCTTTCCCTAATGACAACAACTTACATATAAAACTAAAGTAAATTATGAAAACCAGAAATTGATATTGGCAAAATGCAGTGAACTACATTACAGGCCTGACTTGGGTGTCATAAGGATGTCACAGGATTTCCAGTCCGTGAGATCTTTTACATTCATTTCTCCTCACCAAGTTCCACATGGTAATAGAGGTTTACATAAAAGCAATAAATAGCCTTTTTCATATTGGCGTCTGTAGTTATGACCCCTGCCCCTGGGTCCATCCTGCAATTACAGATCACTCGTGACAAAGATGGGGACTGGCAGAAATGTTCTTAGAGGGTAATGTCAATTAACCACTCTCATTTTTGAGGAGAATTCATGTAAAATGCAACAAGCCTGAAAACTGGGAAAGAAAACCGAGAGAGGAGTTCTATATAATAGGAAATTAAAGGACAGGCACAGTGTAAGAAAAGTGAGAGAAATTTTGCAGACTGGAAAGAGAAGACTGTATAGTGAAAATCTCTAGAACCACCACCAAGTAAATGAAATTGGAGAAATATGGAGAAGTAATTTTGAGAAATGTTACATTTGGTAAAAAAAATAATATTCTCTATCATTTTTCTGGAGATACTACAAAGATAGCCCTTTTTAATTACTCATGACTTTACATATGTGCACCTATGAAAGTTATTCAGTATAAAAGATTGATCATGTGGAGTGCTGAGACTTTTTTATGATATCACTGAATTCATTCATCACAAAAACCAAGATCATACCACCAGCACCACCACTGTCAAAGTATGCATCCTTCTATGTTCCTGATAGTGGTGAAAACCATTAACATCTGTCTAGATGAGGTAAAACTTACATATAATATTATATTAGCTTGAGATTTACAACATAATAATTTGATAAAAAATGATCATCACAGTAAATTTTGTAAACGTCTAATATATAGCTACTTTTTTGTTTTCTTGCAATGAGAACTTTAAAAATATATTTATTTGTTTTGGTTGCACTGGGTGTTCACTGTTACATGCAGGCTTTTCTCTAGTTGTGGTGACTGGTGGCTAGTTGAGGTGCAAGTCTTCTCTAGTTGTGGTACATGGGTTTCTCTCTGTGGTAGCTTCTCTTGTTGTGGAGCACAGGTTCTACAGCACACTGAGCTGCAGTAGTTGTGGTGCATAGGCTTAGTTGTGCTTGGCATGTGGAATTTTCAGGACCCAAGATCAAACATGTGTCTTTTGCATTGCAAGGTGGATTCTTATCCCCTGAACTGCCAGGGGATCCTGTAATGAGAAGTTTCAAGATCTACTGTGTTTCAGTTCAGTTACTTAGTTGTGTTCAACTCTTTGCGACCCCATGTACTACAGCACACCAGACTTCCCTGTCCATCACCAACTCCAAAAGTTTGATCAAACTCATGTCCATCCAGTCAGTGATGCCATCCAACCACCTTATCCTCTGTCATCCCCTTCTCTTTCTGCCTTCAATCTTTCCCATCATCAGGGTCTTTTCCAATGAGTCAGTTCTTCGCATCAGGTGGCCAAAGTATTGGAGTTTCAGCTTTAGCATCAGTCCTTCAGATGGATATATTTTTTCCTTTTCCCCTTTGCCTTTAGCTTCTCAATCACTGCAGATGGTGACTGCAGCCATGAAATTAAAAGACGCTTACTCCTTGGAAGGAAAGTTAGATAGCATATTCAAAAGCAGAGACATTACTTTGCCAACAAAGATTCATCTAGTCAAGGCTATGGTTTTTCCTGTGGTCATGTATGGATGTGAGAGTTGGACTGTGAAGAAGGCTGAGCGCCGAAGAATTGATGCTTTTGAACTGTGTTGTTGGAGAAGACTCTTGAGAGTCCATTGGACTGCAAGGAGATCCAACCAGTCCATTCTGAAGGAGATCAGCCCTGGGATTTCTTTGGAAGGAATGATGCTAAAGCTGAAACTCCAGGACTTTGGCCACCTCATGCGAAGAGTTGACTCATTGGAAAAGACTCTGATGCTGGGAGGGATTGGGGGCAGGAGGAGAAGGGGACAACAGAGGATGAGATGACTGGATGGCATCACTGACTCAATGGACGTGAGTCTCAGTGAACTCCAGGAATTGGTGATGGACAGGGTGGCCTGGTGTGCTGCAATTCATGGGGTCGCAAAGAGTCGGACACAACTGAGCGGCTGATATGATCTGATCTCTTCTATTATCAGCTATTTGTAAGGCCTCCTCAGACAAACATTTTCCTTCTTGTATTTGTTTTTCTTAGGGATGATCTTGATTACTGCCTCCTGTATAATATCATGAACCTCCGTCCATAGTTCTTCAGGCACTCTATCAGATTTAATCCCTTGAATCTCTTTGTCAAGTCCACTAAATAGTCATATGGGATTTGATTTAGAAACTGTATAATCATAAATGATTTGCTTTCTATTTTCTTAGAAACTTTCAAATAAGTAGTACAGTTCTGTATTACTAACTATAGTCACCATGTCATTCATTGCATTCTCAGGACTTAAAACATGGAAGTTTATAACTTTTGATCACCTTCACCTATTTCACCCCCCCACCCCTTTTCTCTTGCAACTGCCAATCTGTTTCTATATCTATGAATTAATTAAAAATATATATATTCCACACATAAGCGAGATCATATAGCATCATGCCAACACTGAAATGTTTCTATCCTTGTACTTTGTCTCATGATCTCTAATCCATTCTTTACACTGAAGTTAGTGTGATCTTGGGGGCTTCCCTGGTGGCTCAATTTTAAAGAATTCACCTGAAATGCAGAGACATTGGTTCCAGCTCTGGATCAGGAAGGTCCCCTGGAGAAGAAAATGACAACCCACTCCAGTATTCTTGCCTAAGAAATCCCCTGGATGGAGGAAACTGGTGGCCTACGGTCCAGGGGTTGCAAAAGATCTGAGCACAACTTAGCAATTAAACAAACATGATCTTGCTAGAATACATATCTAATGATGAGATTCTATTGTTCCAAAATATTTCAGTGATTTCCTGTTCCTTGGAAGGAGCCCAAACTCCTTTCAATTTGAAGTCTCATATCTTACTATTCCCCATCTCAGACTCTTAACTCTTTAACACACCAAACACTTACTTTCATCCTCTTGACATGCTCTCTCAAGCCTGTAAGACATTGTCCTCTTTACAGACATTCAGTTTCATTTCTCTCTGCTCTGTGCCTGGCATACCTGGGCTTGCTCCTCCCTGTCTTTCAGATTCACCCTTAGGATTCACCTTTATTCTCTTCTCTCCAGTTTTGATGGAGAATATGGAATTCATCCATATTCTCTTCTCTTCAGTTTTGATCATGTGCTCTTTCTCTGTCCTATGAGAACTCCCCCTCCCCCATGTGTTAGAATTTACTAGAAAAATTAGAAAGACTAAGTGTTCTTCACAAGACTGAAAGCTCTGTAAGAACACAGCTTATGCATTTCTTATTAACTTGTCAACAATAATAACAAGAACAAAAACTCTGTGGTGACTGGCTCATATAAAACTCAATAAACATACACTGAGGTAAAATTAAACTTCAAGCATTGTATCTTTCTATACAATAGTAAATATATTGAATGTTAGGTAAAATGCATCTATTGCTTCTACCAAGAAATTAATTGAGATGGAGATTATTTTACTTTATTGTTGATGTGTCTCAGGACATAAAACAATTAGGCTTCCCACTAAATGTTTGATAAATACATATATGTAGTGCTGGCACTTAGTAGGCACTAAATAATAATTACTTTGAAAGGAGTTACACAAAAGAATATTTTTAAAATTAATTCATTAGTAGTAGCATAAGATTTATTAAATGTGTATAGACAAAAAATTTATAAATAATTTTTAAGAATATAATTTTTCCTCAGTAAAGTTACTCTGGCCCACTCTAGGTTTCCATTTTTCCAAGATCTTTTATGATTTACTGAGAGAATAAATGGACTGTAATAATGCTAATATAATTTTATAATTAGTGTCATTATAAACTGACACTAGCTGGCATTTAATAAATAATATTGTCCAAATAGATTTATTTATTTATTAATTTTAGGATTTTTTTAAAAATAAGAAGTGATTTGTAATATTCTGTTAGTTTCAGATATACAATACAGTGATTCAGTTATATATGAAATCATTTTAAGTTTATTTTCCCTTATAGGTTATTACAAAATATTGAATATCAGTTCAGTTCAGTTGCTCAGTCATGTCCGAATCTTTGTGACCCCATGAATCTCAGCACTCCAGGCCTCCCTGTCCATCACCAAATCCCGGAGTTCACTCAGACTTATGTCCATCAAGTCAGTGATGCTATCCAGCCATCTCATCCTCTGTTGTCCCCTTCTCCTCCTGCCCCCAATCCCTCCCAGCATCAGAGTCTTTTCCAATGAGTCAACTCTTCATATGAGGTGGCCAAAATCCTGGAGTTTCAGCTTTAGCATCATTCGTTCCAAAGAAATCCCAGGGCTGATCTCCTTCAGAATGGATTGGTTGGATCTCCTGACAGTCCAAGGGACTCTCAAGAGTCTTCTCCAATACCACAGTTCAAAAGCATCAATTCTTCGGCACTCAGCTTTCTTCACAGTCCAACTCTCACATCCACACATGACCACTGGAAAAACCATAGCCTTGACTAGATGGACTTTTGTTGGCAAAGTAATGTCTCTGCTTTTGAATATGCTATCTAGGTTGGTTATAACTTTCCTTCCAAGGAGTAAGCGTCTTTTAATTTCATGGCTGCAGTCACCATCTGCAGTGATTTTGGAGCCCAGAAAAATAAAGTCTGACACTGTTTCCACTGTTTCCCCATCTATTTCCCATGAAGTGATGGGGCCATGATATTCGTTCTCTGAATGTTGAGCTTTAAGCCAACTTTTTCACTCTCTACTTTCACTTTCTTCAAGAGGCTTTTTAATTCCTCTTCACTCTCTGCCATAAGGGTGGTGTCATCTGCATATCTGAGGTTATTGAGATTTCTCCTGGCAATCTTGATTCCAGCTTGTGCTTCTTCCAGCCCAGCGTTTCTCATGTACTCTGAATAGAAGTTGAATAAGCAGGGTGACAATATACAGCCTTGACGCACTCCTTTTCCTATTTGGAACCAGTCTGTTGTTCCATGTCCAGTTCTAACTGTTGCTTCCTGACCTGCATATAGGTTTCTCAAGAGGTGGGTCAGGTGGTCTGGGATTCCCATTTCTTTCAGAATTTTCCACAGTTTATTGTGATCCACACAGTCAAAGGCTTTGGCATAGCCAATAAAGCAGAAATAGATGTTTTTCTGGAACTCTCTTGCTTTTTCCATGATCCAGTGGATGTTGGCAATTGATCTCTGATTCCTCTGCCTTTTGTAAAACCAGCTTGAACATCTGGAAGGTCACGGTTCACATATATTATATGTATATGTGTGTGTGTGTGTGTGTGTGTGTGTATGAATTTCCCAATTCATTTCATCCCCCTTCCCCCCTTGTTATCTATAGGTTGGTCCTCTACATATTTGTGTATTTCTGCTTTGTGAATCAGTTTATCTGGACGATTTTTCTAGGTTCCACATATAAGCAAATATTATATGATAGTTGTTTTTCTCTTTCTGACCTACTTAACTCTGTAGGACAATCTCTACATCCATCCATATCTCTGCGAATGACACAATTTTGTTCCTTCTTATGACTGAGTAATATTCCATTGTGCATATGTACCACATCTTCTTTATTCATTTCTCAGTTGATGGACATTTAGGTTGCTTCATGTCTTGCCTATTGCAAATAGTGCACCAAAAAATATTAGGATGTATGTGTCTTTCTGAATTTTGGTTTCCTCTGGGCATATGCCCAGGAGTGGGGTTGCTGGATCATATGGTAACTCAAGTTTTAATTTTTAAATGAACTTCTGTACTGCTCTCCATAGTGGCTGAACCAATTTATGCTCCACCAATAGTTAGGAGGGCTCCCTTTTCTCCACATCCTCTTCAGCATTTATTATTTGTAGATTTTTAAATGTATTTTAGACTTGTGAACATAACTTCAGGACTTTCAAATAACAAATATAAGTTTTGTCTTCTATTTTTGTCATGTGCCATTGCATTCATTACTTGAATGTGGCTGCCTAAAATATCAGATGCTGTTATTAATTTTTGTTTTTCTTCATGTTATATATGGGAGAGTAATCATATGGGTAATGAAGATAATTATTGTCTTCATCAATCTGTTAAAAATTAAAAAAATAAAATGAACATGGATTACCAGAAAATGAGACATATTTTGATGACTGTGTTCAGTTTTTCAAGCTTTTATTGAAGTATAATATATATGCATACACATAAAATAAGGTATAATTAACACTCACAATTAGTTTTCTGATTTTACATAGCTGTGTGAATGTAAAAGTATCAAGATCACAAAACAGAACCTTACTGTCCCATCATAAGACCCTCCTCCCCATGGTTTGTTTAAGGCAATAAACCCCTCCTCCACCCTGGCCAAAGTTAACCACTTTCCTGACCTCAAGCACAATTATTTCATTTAGTTTTAAAAAATTTGCATAATTAATCATATGGTATGTACTCTTTTGTCCTTTTTTCCACTCCATATTATGTTAATGAAACATTTTCTTTAGTTGCATTGCATATTTTTTATTGTCATTGCTACATGATTTTGCATTATTTGAATATAATACAATTTATTTTTCCACTCTACTATCGATAAACTTTTGGGAATTTATAGATTTAGGCCATTGGCTATATTTCTATTATGAACATATGTGTATTTTTGCTAGTTGTAGCCCAGAGTGTAATTCTAGGTTGTGGGATATACCCATATATCTAAACTTTAAACACACAAAGAATCACTTTCCAAAGAGGATTTTTGCCAGTTTGCTCACCAACAGGAAGGGTATGAGAGTTCTGGTTTTACCACATCTTTGCTAATATTTGCCATTATGTTATTATTATTATTTAAACTTTAACCATTTGGCTGTGTGGACTAGAGGTACATTCTAAATTGCATTTCTATGATGGGTATTCATTTATGTGAAGTGTCTATTCAGCGTTTTTGCCTAATTTTTATTAGTTTTAATAGCATTTACATACAGGTTTGTACAAGCTCTATATTCTTTTTTGAATTCAAGTACTGCAAATATTTTTTAAACACTGTTGATTTCATTTTTTCTCTCTGGTGTTTTTTGATAAGCATAATTGTATAACTTGAAATAGACTGATATATTAAGTTTTTCAACATTACAGTTAACATGAATATTCATTTCCAAAAGCTTAATTTCAAAATTAAATATTTTAAAATATATCTTTACAAAGTAGAGTTCCCTGGTGGCTCAGAGGATAAAGCATCTGCCTGCCATGTGGGAGACCCGGGTTTGATCCCTGGGTTGGGAAGATCCCCTGGAGAAGGAAATGGCAACCCACTCCAGTATTCTTGCCTAGAGAATCCCATGGAGAGAGGAGCCTGGCGGGCTACAGTCCACGGGGTCGCAAAGAGCTGGACAAGACTGAGCGAGTTCAATTCAGCATTTGAACCCTGGGACTTATTTTGTGGTCTGGATTTCTATGTATGGCATAATCTTAGGTAAGAAATTCAATTTCTCCTTGCCTTTATTTCCTCATTGTAAAAATAGAAATGAGGAAAATAATAATATATATATTTTGAACTAAAAGATGCAAACATAAAATAAGATATATAATGATAGTTAAACACCTTCATGAATGACAAAGCATGTTCAATGATTAAAAGAAAGCTACTTGATTTTCTCATTAAAGGCCTTACAGATGTTATAACCCCTTATTTATGCCATAACTTTCAGTTAATGTTCAATAGCAGAAATAATTAACAGGCTGGTAAATCAGAGTATATTTAATCAATCAAAAGATACCTCTAATACTACTAATTTGAGTGAAATAACTTGAATTATAAGATCAATTAGTTATTTTCTATATAACCAAATAGAATTAAATTTTGTAATAGTCTTATGGTTCTTGATTGGCACTCACCACAAAAAACTATGTGTGCTAGAGCACATCAATTCTTATGTCCACTGTAAACGTGTAAACTATGCAATAATTCAATCATGAATTATTATAATTTTGTAGAATCATATTTTCAAATATTTTAACATTTATGAACCTATGAAATATGACTGTTAATTTGTACATTTAAATAACGCTTTTTAATTAAAAAAAAATGGGTCAAAGAAGTAAACAGACATTTCTCCAAAGAAGGCATACAGATGGCTAACAAACACATGAAAAGATGCTCAAAATCGCTCATTATCAGAGAAATGCAAATTGAAACCACAATGAGGTACCATTTCACACCAGTCAGAATGGCTGCTATCCAAAAGTCTACAAACAATAAATGCTAGAGAGGGTGTGGAGAAAAGAGAATCCTCTTACACTGTTGATTGGAATGTAAACTAGTACAGCCACTATGGAGAACAGTGTGGAGATTCCTTAAAAAACTGGAAATAGAACTGCAATATGACCCAGCAATCTCACTTCTGGGCATACACACCGAGGAAACCAGAATTGAAAGAAACACGTTTACCCCAATGTTCATCACAGCACTGTTTATAGTAGCCAGGACATGGAAGCAACCTAGATATCCATCAGCAGATGAATGGATAAGAAAGCTGTGGTACACATACACAATGGAATATTACTCAGCAATTAAAAAGAACACATTTGAATCAGCTCTAATGAGGTGGATGAAACAGGAGCCTATTATACACAGTGAAGTAAGCCAGAAGGAAAACACCAGTACAGTATACTAACACATATATATGGAATTTAGAAAGATAGTAACGATAACCCTATATGCAAGACAGCAAAAGAGACACAGATGTATAGAACAGTCTTTTGCACTCTGTGGGAGAGTGCAAGGGTAGGATGATTTAGGAGAATGGCATTGAAACATGTATATTATCATATATGAAACAGATCGCCAGTCCAGGTTCAATTCATGGGACAGGGTGTTCAGGGCTGGTGCACTGCGATGACTCAGAGGGATGGGATGGGGAGGGAGGTGGAAGAGGGTTCAGGATGGGAAACACATGTACACCCGTGGCTGATTCATGGCAATGTATGGCAAAACCACTACAATATTGTAAAGTAATTAGCCTCCAATTAAAATGAATAAATTTATTAAAAAATTATTGCCAACCTAAGTTAATATTAGGATAGGGTTATAATTCTTCATAAAAATAATTATAACTTTTTACTAGCCTAAAAATATCAAGATTATTTTTCAATCATGTTGCAATCTATCTCAAGTGCATTGTTGTCTCTAACTTATGTTGTTCTCATTCTGTTTTTAAGATGAAGGATCAGATACCATTTAGGGCATTATTAGTTGAGTACCCAAATTCTTAGAAGTATTTATGTTCTGCAAGAAAAGTTTGTGTTTTAACATAGCTGGAGCACAAAGTAAATGAGGGAAATGGCAAGAAAGAAAGCTAGAAAGTTAGAAAAGGTAGAGATTATGGAGAGATTTGTATGCCAGAAAACCACGTAGAGGTTTTATGTTTATAAACAGGGCAACACCAAAAGGATTTGAAAATGAGGGAGATGTTAACAACATTTTTTGTTTGTTTTAGAAGGAACTTTTTGGTCCTAGGTAGAGAATTCATAGGTGGCATAAAAATGAAGTCAAAGACTTCAGTTGGGGTAGAAACCTGAATAAAAGTAGATTAGCCAACATGGATAAAAAGATAATATTTGTGCAATGTAAAGAATAAAATATGGAATGTTTTGGGGGTATTAACAGCATAGTCAGTAGACTATATGGTATTGATGAAGCATAGTATTGATAATTATGTGAGTCAGCATTAATCAGTCAGGTGAAGCATAGGACTCTGAATAAAGCCCTATCAAAAGAGGGATGAATAAGGGGATTAGTAAAGAAAGATAAGGAAAAGTTTAAGAAGCAACAGAGAGGGACAAATTACAATGAGGGCAAACTTAAAGCCAAATGATACAGAAATTTTTCAGCACATGTAAGCAAGTTCAGAGTACTTGTGAAAGGATGACAAAAACCAAAACAAGCAAAATTTCTCTGAGGATTAAGAAACTAATATCTATACAAATACAGTTTTAGACTTAGGGATGAGAAGTGGAGGGGATTCATATTTGATAGCCTAAATTTATGCAGTATAATTTTTTAAAAGCTAGCTCAAAAGCCAAGGGGAAAGGATGATAGTCTAGATACAATTTGTATAATAAATATGACAGATCCCATATAATTCAGAAATCCTACCTCTGTGTGTGTATCCAAACAAAATGAAATTACTGTGTCAAAGAGATATCTGTACCCCTATGTTCATTGCAGTATTATTCACAATTGCAAGGTATTGATACAATCTAAGTATGCATGGATGGATGAATGGATAAGGAGAATGGTGTAGATGTATAAAGGGGCTTCCGTGGTGGCTCAGGTGGTAAAGAATCAACCTGCAATGAAGGAGACCCAGGTTCAATCCCTGGGTCAGGAAGATTCCCTGGAGGAGGGAATGGCTACCCACTACAGTATTCTTGCCTAGAGAATCCAATAACCAGAGGAGGTACAGTTCATGGGGTTGCAAAGAGTCAAGACAGAATGAACGACTAACACACACACACACACACGCGCATGTAATGAAATACTATTCAGCCATAGAAAATAATGAGATTTTGTTATTTGGGACAACATTTTTGGACTTCAGGGCATTATACTAAGTGAAATAGGTCAGAAAGAGAAAGAAAAATATGATCTCACTTATACATGGAATCTTTAAAAACCAACCAAACAAGCACCTAGTTACAGAGAACAGATTAGTGGCCTCCAGAAATGGGGGTGGTGATGGTGGGGAAAATCTGGAAAAGAAGTTAAAAGGACAAATTTTCATTTGTATAATAAATAAGTCATGGGGGATGTGTGGGTAGCATGGTGACTATAGTTAATAAAACCGTATTGCATATTTGAAAGTTGCTGAGAGTAAGTCTGAATTTGGCAATAAGGAGTTCATGATCTGAGCCACAGTCAGCTCCCGGTCTTGTTTTTGCTGACTGTCTAGAGCTTCTCCGTCTTTGGCTGCAAAGAATATAATCAATCTGATTTCAGTGTTGACCATCTGGTGATGTCCATGTGTAAAGTCTTCTCTTGTGTTGTTGGAAGAGGGTGTTTACTATGACCAGTGTGTTCTCTTGGCAAAAATCTAGTAGCCTTTGCCCTGCTTCATTCCATATTCCAAGGCCAAATTTGCCTGTTACTCCAGGTGTTTCTTGACTTCCTACTTTTGCATTCCAGTCCCCTATAATGAAAAGGACATCTTTTTTGGGTTTTAGTTCTAAAAGGTCTGGTTGGTCTTCATAGAACCGTTCAACTTCAGCTTCTTCAGTGTTACTGGTTGGGGCATAGACTTGGATTACTGTGATATTGAATGGTTTCCCTTGGGAAACGAACAGAGATCATTCTGTCGTTTTTGAGATTGCATCCAAGTACTGCATTTTGGACTCTTGTTGACCATGATGGCTACTCCATTTCTTCTGAGGGATTCCTGCCCACAGTAGTAGATATAATGGTCATCTGAGTTAAATTCACCCATTCCAGTTCATTTTAGTTCGCTGATTCCTAGAATGTCGACATTCACTCCTGTTTGACCATTTCCAATTTGCCTTGATTCATGGACCTGACATTCCAGGTTCCTATGCAATATTGCTCTTTACAGCATCGGACCTTGCTTCTATCACTAGTCACATCCACAACTGGGTATTGTTTTTGCTTTGGCTCCACCCTTCATTCTTTCTGGAGTTATTTCTCCACTGATCTCCAGTAGCATATTGGGCACTTACCAACCTGTGGAGTTCCTCTTTCAGTATCCTATCATTTTGCCTTTTCATACTGTTCGTGGGGTTCTCAAGGCAAGAATACTAAAGTGGTTTGCCATTCCCTTCTCCAGTGGACCACATTCTGTCAGACCTCTCCACCATGACCCGCCCATATTGGGTGGCCCCATAGGGCATGGCTTAGTTTCATTGAGTTAGACAAGGCTGTGGTCCTAGTGTGATTGGATTGACTAGTTTTCTGTGATTATGGTTTCAGTGTGTCTGCCCTCTGATGCCCTCTTGATACACCTACCATCCGACTTGGGTTTCTCTTACCTTGGAAATGGGGTATCTCTTTACGGCTGCTACAGCAAAGCAATGCTGCTGTTCCTTACCTTAGATGAGGGGTATCTCTTCAACGCAGCCTCTCCTGACCTTGAACGTGGAGTAGCTCCTCTCAGCCCTCCTGCGCCTGCCCAGCCACCACTCCTTGGATTTGATAGATAGAGTGCCTGATGAACTATGGTCGAAGGTTCGTGACATTGTACAGGAGACAGGAATCAAGACCATCCCCATGGAAAAGAAATGCAAAAAAGCCAAAATGGCTGTCCAAAGAGGCCTTACAAATAGCTGTGAAAAGAAGAGAAGCAAAAAGCAAAGGAGAAAAGGAAAGATATAAGCATCTGAATGCAGAGTTCCAAAGAATAACTAGGAGAGATAAGAAAGCCTTCTTCAGCAATCAGTGCAAAGAAATAGAGGAAAACAACAGAATGGGAAAGACTAGAGATCACTTCAATAAAATTAGAGATACCAAGGGAACATTTCATGCAAAGATGGCCTCGATAAAGGACAGAAGTGGTATGGACCTAACAGAAGCAGAAGATATTAAGAAGAGGTGGCAAGAATACACAGAACTGTACAAAAAAAGATCTTCACAACCAAGATAATCACTATGCTGTGATCACTGACCTAGAGCCAGACATCCTGGAATGTGAAGTCAAGTGGGCCTTAGAAAGCATCACTATGAACAAAGCTAGTGGAGGTGATGGAATTCCAGTTGAGATCTTTTAAATCCTGAAAGATGATGCTGTGAAAGTGCTGCACTCAATCTGCCAGCAAATTTGGAAAACTCAGCAGTGTCCACAGGACTGGAAAAGGTCGATTCATTATAATTCCAAAGAAAGGCAATGCCAAAGAATGCTCAAACTACTGCACAATTGCACTCATCTCACATGCTAGTAAAGTAGTGCTCAAAATTCTCCAAGCCATGCTTTGCAATACATGAACCATGAAATTCCAGATGTTCAAGCTAGTTTTAAAAAAGTCAGAAGAACCAGAGATCAAATTGCCAACATCTGCTGGATCATCGAAAAAGCAAGAGAGTTCCAAAAAACATCTATTTCTGCTTTATTGACTATGACAAATCCTTTGACTGTGTGGATCACAATAAACTGTGGAAAATTCTGAAAGAGATGGGAATCCCAGACCACCTGACCTTCCTCTTGAGAAACCTGTATACAGATCAGGAAGCAACAGTTAGAACTGGACATGGAACAACAGACTGTTTCCAAATAGGAGAAGGAGTACGTCAAGGTTGTATATTGTCACCCTGCTTATTCAACTTCTGTGCAGAGTACATCATAAGAAATGCTGGGCTGGAAGAAGCACAAGCTGTAATCAAGATTGCCAGGAGAAATCTCAATAACCTCAGATATGCAGATGACACCACCCTTATGGCAGAGAGTGAAGAGGAACTAAAAAGCCTCTTGAAGAAAGTGAAAGTGGAGAGTGAAAAAGTTGGCTTAAAGCTCAACATTCATAAAACTAAGATCATGGCATCTGATCCCATCACTTCATGGGAAATAGATGGGGAAACAGTGGAAACAGTGTCAGACTTTGTTTTTTGGGGCTCGAAAATCACTGCAGATGGTGACTGCAGCCATGAAATTAAAAGACACTTACTCCTTGGAAGGAAAGTTATAACCAACCTAGATAGCATATTCAAAAGCAGAGACATTACTTTGCCAACAAAGTTCCGTCTAGTCAAGGCTGTGGTTTTTCCAGTGGTCATGTATGGATGTGAGAGTTGGACTGTGAAGAAGGCTGAGCGCCAAAGAATTGATGCTTTTGAACTGTGGTATTGGAGAAGACTCTTGAGAGTCCCTTGGACTGTCAGGAGATCCAACCAGTCCATTCTAAAGGAGGTCGGTCCTGGGTGTTCTTTGGAAGGAATGATGCTAAATTTGAAACTCCAGTATTTTGGCCACCTCATGCGAAGAGTTGACTCATTGGAAAAGTCTCTAATGCTCCTATGGATTGGGGGAAGGAGGAAAAGGGGATGACAGAAGTTGAGATGGCTGGATGGCATCACCGACACAATGGACATGGGTTTGGGTGAACTCTGGGATTTGGTGATGGACAGGGAGGCCTGGCGTGCTGCAATTCATGGGGTCTCCAAGAGTCAGACACGACTGAGCGACTGAACTGAACTGAGAGTAAGTCTTAAAAGTTCTCAGATCAAAAATATTTTTTAAACTCTGTATGGTGGAAAATATTTATTATCTTATTTTGGTGATCATTTTGCAATATATACAAATATTCAATCATTAGTCTGCATACTGAAAAGTACTAAAATGTTCTATGTCAATTATCCTCAATTAAAAATAAGTTGAACATACAGAAACATAGAATAGAATTGTGGGTGCTAGGGGTTGCTTGTTAAGGAAATAGGAAGAGATTGGTCCAAACACATACAATTTTAGCTATAAGAAGAATACTTTCTGGGAGTTTAATATACATCATTGTTGTCATAGTTAACCTTACTGCACTGCATATTTGAAATATGATAAGAGCATAGATTGTCAGCATGCTCACCAGAAAAAAAAAAAAGCAACTAACTATATGAGGTGATGAATGTGTTAATTAACTTGATTATGAGACTCATTTCTCAATGTAAATTTATCATCATTATTACATTGGATCCTTTAGATACATAAAATTTTATTTGTCAAAATAGTTTAAAAAAAGCAAGTACAAAAAATCTCAAGAAGTGCAGAATTTCTAGAGAATTTAATACAGGACTCTAGAGAAATAGAAGGATCTATATTAGGATGTGGCTCATAGGTGTCATAGGGAAATAGAATATTTGCCACTAATATTTAAGTAATATATATGTCTATTTGAGAATGTAACAAATTTGAGACAGGAGATATTTTAAAAATCTATTTCATTCATTAAAATACGTCAGTACTCTCATTTTTATTGAAAACTATATTCTAGTAGTTCAGCTATTAAAAGAATAGATGATTTAGGAGGATAATCAGTTATAATTTAGAATAACTTGTATGATTAGTCCTTGAGTTTTTCATGTTTTTCATTAATTTTGGGGATGGGAATAGACAATGACTTGCATTTTTAAAAATAAAGGTGTGACTTATAGGTATTTCCATCATTTTCTTCAAATTATTGAAAGTCACAGTTAAGGATTCACAGAGTAGAAAGCTCAATTGATCCTGTCTTTTTTGTCCTCTTGTGTGTGCCAATAATGGCAGCCATTGGATCTTTTTTCTGTTTGATATAAAGTAATATTGATTTGTTTCTTTATTTCATTATTCTAATGCTGGCCTCTAGTTATTGATTGGTGTCAACAAAGTCTTAGAATGTAGAAAGAACAAAAAAGGAAGCTGACTACAAAATAAATGTTCATCCAATGTTTACTGATAGGAAATTACAAAACCAAACCAAAACAACACAACAATGCCAACAAGAATAAAATAAGTCACAGCTGAACACTTACAATATGTCATCTACCATGCAAAGCACTTTCCACTTAATAGTTCAGTTCAGTTCAATCACTCAGTCATGTCCAACTCTTTGCGACCCCATGAATCGCAGCACGCCAGGCCTCTCTGTGCATCACCAACTCCCGGAGTTCACTCAGACTCATGTCCATTGAGTTGGTGATGCCATCCAGCCATCTCATCCTCTGTCATCCCCTTTTCCTCCTTCCCCAATCCATAGCAGCATCAGAGTCTTTTTCAATGAGTCAACTCTTCGCATGAGGTGACCAAAGTACTGGAGTTTCAACTTTAGCATCATTCCTTCCAAAGAACACCCAGGACTGACCTCCTTTAGAATAGACTGGTTGGATCTACTTGCAGTCCAAGGGACTCTCAAGAGTCTTCTTCAACACCATGGTTCAAAAGCACCAATTCTTTGGCGCTCAGCTTTCTTCACAGTCCAACTCTCACATCCATACATGACCACTGGAAAAACCACAGCCTTGACTAGACGGACCTTTGTTGGCAAAGTAATATTTCTGCTTTTCAATATGCTATCTAGATTGGTTATAACTTTCCTTCCAAGGAGTAAGCGTCTTTTAATTTCATGGCTGCAATCACCATCTGCAGTGATTTTGGAACCCCCCAAAATTAAAGTCTTACACTGTTTCCACGGTTTCCCCATAAAGCAGTCTATAAACCAGGCTATATGGATTGTTATAATTCACAGGTCAGGATATTTAAAATTAGAGTGGTAAACTAAACTAAGCCCTCAGTATTAAAAAGTTATAAAAGCAAGACATGAATCCTGTTACATACACATTTTTATAAACAACACACTCTTTCACTTTATGAGATTAGGACTGAAAACAAAACTGAATGCCTTATCCTCACTCACAAGAGCCAACGTACAAACTTGCAAATCGATTGTGGATATTTCCATCACAAAAGTTTTGTTATAAAGAAGATTTTCTGATAACAGTCTTCATTTTTACAAGATGTGGTACAGTTGATGACGAAAAGACAATTTTTTAAAAATATAAATTTATTTATAGACATTTCTCCAAAGAAATCATACAGATGGCTAACAAACACATGAAAAGATGCTCAACATCACTCATTATCAGAGAAATGCAAATCAAAACCACCATGAGGTACCATTTCACTCCAGTCAGAATGGCTGTGACCCAAAGTCTATGAACAATAAATGCTGGAGAGGGTGTGGAGAAAAGGGAACCCTCTTACATTATTGGTGGGAATGCAAACTAGTACAGCCACTATGGAGTACAGTGTGGATATTCCTTAAAAAACTGGAAATAGAACTGCCTTATAACCCAGCAATCCCACTGCTGGGCATACACACTGAGGAAACCAGAATTGAAAGAGACACGTGTACCCCAATGTTCATTGCAGCACTGTTTATAATAGCCAGGACATGGAAGCAACCTAGATGTCAATCAGCAGATGAATGGATAAGAAAGCTGTGGTACATATACACAATGGCGTATTACTCAGCCATTAAAAAGAATACATTTGAATCAGTTCTAATGAGGCGGATGAAACTGGAGCCTATTATACAGAGCGAAGTAACAGAAAGAAAAACACTAATATAGTATACTAATGCATATATATGGAATTTAGAAAGATGGTAACAATAACCCTGTATATGAGACAGCAAAAGAGACACTGATGTATAGAACAGTCTTTTGGACTCTGTGGAAGAGGGAGAGGGTGGGATGATTTGGGAGAATGGCATTGAAACATGTATAATGTCATTTATGAAACGAGTCGCCAGTCCAGGTTCGATGCACGATACTGGATGCCTGGGGCTGGTGCACTGGGACGTCCCAGAGGGATGGTACCAGGAAAGAGGAGGGAGGAGGGTTCAGGATGTGGAACACATGTATACCTGTGGCGGATTCATGTTGATATATGGCAAAACCAATACAATATTGTAAAGTTAAAAAATAAAATAAAATAAAAATGAAAAAAATTATTTATTTTAATTGGAGGTTAATTACTTTACAAAATTGTACTGGTTTTTCCATATATCAACATGAATCTGCCACAGGTAATCACGTGTTCCCCAACCTATTTAAACAGAGAGTAATTTTATACTTCTGGAGTTAGACCAGGAATACTGCTCTCAGCAGAAATTCATCTCAGGAATCTTAAGTAATTTAACCTCTCTGAACCTAAATTTTTACCTGTTAAATATATTAATATTATGCATATTTGAGACATCAAGGTAGGCTAATTATTAACAGGTTTCTCATCTCAAGCTAGCTTGAATGCCATGTGACTCATATACTTTTCTTGTTCTAAATAAAGAGCAAAATGGAAAATAAAAATTCAATATAGTTATTTAGTTCTTAAGTATAACTTGAATGTAATACAGACAATGAAAATCACCGAGATAAATTATTCTAAAAAGTTTCCTACTTCTGGAGGGAAGAAAATGAATATTGCTCTGTTTTTTAATTTAGTCTTATTGATCAAATTATAATAAAGTGACTTTATAGTGATTTTTATACCTCATTATCATGCTCCATTTGCTAGCCTAGATTTTGTTAAAAAATTGAATGGGTAAAATTGAAAGTGTTCTTAGAATGTGTTTCCATAAGCCATTTACACTGTGTTTAGTACATAGAAGCAGAAAGTAATTATGAGGTGACTTATTTCTGTCTGGTGGTTCTGTTATGAAAACTTTCAAAGTTATTGAAATATTACTTTAAAAGTTTCAGTTCAGTTCAGTCACTCAGTCGTGTCCCACTCTTTACAACCCCATGGACTGCAGCACACCAGGCTTCCCTGTCCATCACCGACTCCTGGAACTTGCTCAAACTCATGTCCATTGAGTCAGTGATGCCATCCAACCATTTCATCCTCTGTTGTCCCCTTCTACTCCTGCCTTCAGTCTTTCCTAGCATAAGGGTCTTTTCAAATGAGTCAGTCTTCACATTAGATGGCCAAAGTATTGGATCTTCAGCTTCAGCATCAGTCCTTCCAATGCATATTCAGGACTGATTTCCTTTAGGATGGACTGGTTGGATCTCCTTGCAGTCCAAGAGACTCTCAAGAGTCTTCTTCAACACCACAGTTCAAAAGCATCAGTTTTTCATTGCTCAGCTTTCTTTATGGTCCAACTCTTACATCCATACATGACTCCTGGAAAAACCATAGCTTTGACTATATGGACATTTGTCTGTAAAGTAATGTCTCTGCTTTTTATTTTTTTATTTTTATTTTTTATTTTTGGCAAAGTAATGGTTCTGCTTTTTATTTATTATTTTCTTTAATTAATTTATTTTAATTAGAGGCTAATTACTTTACAATATTGTATTGGTTTTGCCATACATCAACATGAATCCACCATGGGTGTACACGTGTTCCCAATCTTGAACCCCCCTCTCATGTCCCTCCCCGTACCATCCCTCTGGGTCATCCCAGTGCACCAGCCCCAAGCTTCCTGTATCCTGCATCAAACCTGGACTGGTGATTAGTAGTCACCATTGTTTCTGCTTTTTAATATGCTGTCTAGGTTGATCATAGCTTTTCTTCCAAGGAGCAAGCATCTTTTAATTTCATGGCTGAAGTCACCATCTGCAGTGATTTTGAAAATAAAGTCTGTCACTGTTTCCATTGTTTCCCCACCTATTTGCCATGAAGTGATGGGAACAGATGTCATGACCTTCGTTTTTTGAATGTTGAGCTTTAAGCCAGCTTTTTCACTCTCCTCTTTCACTTGCAACAAGAGGTTCTTTAGTTCCTCTTCACTTTCTTCCATAAGGGTGGTGCCATCTGTATATCTCAGGTTATTTATATTTCCCCAAAATCTTGACTCCAGCTTGTGCTTCATCCAGCCTGGCATTTGTGTGATGTACTCTGCATATAAGTTAAATAAATGGGGTGACAATATACAGCCTTGATATACTCCTTTCCCAATTTGGAACTAGTCCATTGTTCCAATACTGGCGTGGGTAGCTGTTCCCTTCTCCAGGGGATCTTCCCCACCCAGGGCTAGAACTCAGGTCTCCCTCATTGCAGGTGAATTCTTTACTGACTGAGCCACCAGGGAATTCCAAGAATATTGGAGTGGATAATCCATCCCTTACCCAAGGGATCTTTCTGACCCAGGAATCGAATCAGGGTCTCCTGCATTGCAGGCAGATTCTTTAGCAGCTGAACTATAAGGGAAGCCTTTTAAATGTTTGGTCATGCTTTATATTATCTGAACCACAGAGTATTGTTTTGAATATATGTACTTCATGTAGATATTATTGTTGTTCTAGTTACTAACTTGTGTCTCACTCTTTTGTGACTGCATGAACTGTAGCCCTCCAGGCTCCTCTCTCTGTGGCATTTCCCAGGCAAGAATACTGGAGTGGGTTGCCATTTCCTTCTCCAGGGGACCTTCCCCACATAGGGATCCAACCTGAATCTCCTGCCTTGGAGGTCAGATTCTTCACCACTGAACCACCATTGAAGCACATATAGCTGAATTATAAATAATTCCATATATATATATATATACACACACACACACACACACACACACATGCAGACATTTGTTGTTTAGTCGCTAAGCCGTGTCCAGTTGTTTTGTGATCTCATGGACTGCAGCCCTCCAGGCTCGTCTGTCCGTGGGATTTTTCCAGGCAAGAATACTGGAGTGGGTTGCCATCATCTTCTCCAGGGGATCTTCCCAACCCAGGAATGGAACTCCCATCTTCTTCATTGGCAGACAGATTTTTTTACCACTGACCAACCAGGGAGCCCACATGCAGTCATATGCATACATAAAACTATATTATATAAGTATATACTACATCATTACACATATATAAAATAAAAATTCTCTGATATGTATCTACATATATATATATATATATGTCTAAACTATAGCAAATATAATTGGACTGTGGCTTTTAATGTTTTGTATTAGAATGTGGCCTCATGACATGTATTTGATTGGTTGACTTCAAGTATGCATTTCATAGGCCAAGCACTTGAGGGCACATGGCACTAAGTAATGGCAATCTTTTGTAGCAAGTTCTTTGAACAGAGAGATTTTATGACCTTAAGCTTATAAATGTAAAGACAAAATTAAACAATGGAAATAAAGATTGTTCCTTTAGACAGAAATTTTCAGTCCAAAGTGTGTGTGTGTGTCGGGGGGGGGATCTGTTATGTGGATTAAAGCTTAATTCTGTTATTTAACATCAGTTGTGTTAGATGAAAGAAACCGATTTTCAGAGCTCTCGTCTCTACATATATTTGTGTCTTTTCGGATTGCTATAGCTTAGTATCAGACAGAAATCCTATGCCTTCCTGACAGGTTGCTTAATTGAGAATAGAAGGAAATAACAGTATTCAATTGTTGAGTAAACTTAAAAGATTGAAGAATTGATTAATGTATTTAAATGATCAATGTAAATTCTATCATTTCAAGCTGTCTAGTAGCAGAAATTTTAAATGCAGTAAAAATTTAATAAGCATTTGTTGAATTAAAAACAATTCCATTATATTTACTTGAATACAATTATTGGTGCCTTTTAAAAAATTAAGATATAACGCTTCCTAAAAATAAAGAGATATCCAAGTTATAAAATGTAAATTTTTATAAACATGTTGAACAATTGCTAGTAGCTTTTACATTGCTGTGCTGTGCTTGATCGCTCAGTCATGCTGACCCTTTGTGACCCCATGGACTGTAGCCTGCCAGGCTCCTCTGTCCATGTGGATTCTACAGGCAAAAATACTGAAGTCAGTTACCGTGCCCTCCTCCAGAGGATCTTCCCAACCCAAGGATCAAACCCAGGTCTTCTCCATTGTAGGTAGATTCTTTACCCTCTGAGCCACCAGGAAAGCCCAAGAATACTGGAGTGGGTAGTCTATCCCTTCTCCAGGGGATCTTCCTGGCCCAGGAATTGAATTGGGGTCTTCTGCATTGCAGGCAGATTCTTTATCAGCTGAGCTACCAGGGAAGTCCCAGCTTTTACATTTAAAGTTAAATCATGAGAAATGAGAAAATGAACACATATAGAATCACTTTTGTGTGCATTGTTTGATAATATATAGGAATACATGGGAATTATAAATAGCTTAATTATGAATTGGACATTTGAAATATCACTTTCTCTAAGGGTAAAAATGTGGATTATGTTGCTGCAGGTTGTTTTAAATTCTTTTTCAAAACTGTTTAAGTCACTTTGTTTCTGAACTCAAACTGAAAAAATAAATCAGATAGACATTTGTCAGCTGTATCTTCTATATGCAATAATTTCCACATGTATCAGAGACTAGAGTAAGAGACTTGGGAAAGATAGTGGACCCTCATCCTTTACTAAGGCCTATGATGTCCATAGAGTTTCTCCTATGATTCTGTAAGTTTAACAGTTCCTCTGGTTTCAATAGTTTTGTGCTAATGGGGGAAAAAGCATGCTTAGCTCAGTTTAGTCCAATGATGACCAATGTATTCTCCTGCATTTGCCAACACTGATGTAGAGCAGCTAATGAGACTAAAATCACTGTATTCAAAAGGGGTCTGACTCCATCCTGGCTCTTAGTTGTGTCTGTTTCAGGCAGTTATAGGAGGCGGCACTAATCTTACACCAAGCAGGCTGTCCTTGGTCTTTTCTACATAGTTGCTGAGAGTTCCTAGGTATATTTTCTCAAACAGGACAGAGCTCTAAGTCAGAAAGGTTATATAAACAATAATCTGTTTATACTATAACTAATGCTTCTTGAACACTGTATAGATTCTGCATGTATTGTGCTTAGGAAACTCAGCAATGATGTTTTATCTCAACCCCTACTAGTTGTATGTTCCAGGTGACTTATTTAAACGATTTAATAATGGTAACTTGTTCCTGTGCTGGTTATGAGAATTTAATAATATTAAATATAATACATTGAACATGATCAGCACGGTATCTCACATAATAAATCCTCAGTAAATATTAGTAATTACCATTCTTAGTATATTGATTCAGTTCAGTTCAGTTCAGTCACTCAGTCGTGTCCGACTCTTTGAGATCCCTTGAATTGCAGCATGCCAGGCCTCCCTGTCCATCACCAACTCCCGGAGTTCATCCAAACCCACGTCCATCAAGTCAGTGATGCCATCCAGCCATCTCATCCTCTGTTGTCCCCTTTTCCTCCTGCCCCCATATCAATAATTTAATTATACTAATTCACTTAACAATATACTGATGCTAATTAGAAGAGTCCATATATGGATACTTTTCTCATGAATGTTTAAAATTATTATTTATGATACTCCAAAGAATGTCATTGAAAAAAACTTCTAAATTTTTCTTTCTTATCATGATTCTGTGATTCTATATTAAGCTTATTGGTAAAAAATAGAAATAAAATAATATTTCTATGTTTTATTTAAGAAATACAATATGAGAGGTGACCTAACAAGTACCTGAATATTGCTAAAAGTATAATTTTGATGTTACTATATTCAATATCTGTTGAATATCTTCAGCTAACATGGTGGTGTGACTGAAACAGGCTAAGCATCACAGAAGTTTTTGATCAATTTTAAAAAATTACAATACTTTTTGAAGAAAATACAGGTATGATTATATAATTATGCACTAAAAACTGTCCTGTATTTCTCAAAAAACTTGTCTCTATTCCTCAGCTTTTCAGAAGGTAGAAACATTAGATTGTGGCACAGACATTAATCAAGAAACTGAAAATGGAACTACTATATAATCCAACAATCCCTTTTCTGGGCATATACCTAAAGGAAATAAAATTAGTGCCTCAAAGACATTTCTGAAAATGGAGCTACTATATAATCCAACAATCCCTTTTCTGGGCATATACCTAAAGGAAATAAAATTAGTGTCTCAAAGACATTTCTGCACTCCCATGTCCTTTGCACAATATTCACAATAGTTAAGATGCTATAAGAGTCTAAGTGTCTGTGGACAGATGAATGGATAAAGAAGATGTATTGTATATATATAATGAAATATTATCCAGTCCTAAAGAAGAAATCCTGCTATTTACGAGGACATGGATGAAACTCAAAGAAATTACCCTTAGTGAAGTAAGCCATAGAAAGAAAAAACTACATTATCTCTCTTATATATAGCATCTAAAAAAGTTGAAAACATAGAGGCAGAGAGGAGAAAGATGGTACCAGTGGTAGGGAGGGGTAGGAAATCGAAGATGTTGGTTAAATGGTACAAATTATGTACCTTGCATTCCATTATGCAAGATGAATAAGTCTATTGAGATCTAATGTTCAGTGGGATGATTATAGTTAATTCTACTGTGCTCAATATTGGAAATTGACTAATAATAAATTTCAGGTGCTCTCATCACACACAAAAATGGTAACTGTGAGGAAAAGATACATTGATTAACTTGATTATAATAATTATTTCACTATTTACGTGTACATCAAGTCATTAATTTGAACATCTTAACTCTATACAATGTTTATTTAAAAAAAAAACAAACAAAACTCGGTTCACTTAGAAGAGCATGGCTCAAGTGGAAAAAAGTTCAGTCCTACTTAAATCTAGGCATGGGTAGTTACTATCCCTATTATTCTGGGTAAAACAACATATTTCCTGCTCCAATTTCCTTTCATTTAATGGGATATAATAGAATTTACCTTGTAGGGCTATTGAGTAGACCAAGTGAAAGGGTGCAAAGGGCCTGACTCATGTTAAGCATTCATTACTCATGAGATTCCTTCATGCTTGCCTTTGTATAAGTACTCCAATAATTGAAACAGAATTTTCTTTCTTTCATCATCTGAAGGGTAGAGATACAGTGAACAGTCCAGTAATCAATTTCATGCCTCCAAAGTTATCTTCTGAAAGGTAAATCAGGTTGTGCCAATAACCTGCCAAAAAACTTGCAATCTTCTTAAAATGCAGATAAACATTTTGTTATTGCTAACATAGCTCAATATATCCCCACTAATTATTTATTCAAAAAGGTTGCATTTTGCACACCCTCTGTGGCAGTCAGATATGGAGCGGTCCCCATCATTTCCACCTTCTCTCCTCCCTTGTCCTCAAGTGATGGCAGAGTTGGTGACCAATAGAATATAACAAAAAAGTGATGGATTGTCACTTCTCCAAATAACTTGCATCAAATAAGTTTCCATTGTGATGGCAGACTCATTCTGAAGTCTTTTCATCCTTGGTGGTTTGAAGAAGCATGCTGCAATAACTTCTTCAGCTTTAAAAAAATTAATTCTTCTGACAAAGTGAGTGAGTCAAGACCATTATTGAAATTTCACAGAGGACCAGATGAGCATTTCTAGAGGTTCTGATTCACAGAAACCATAAGATTACATATATGTATACATACAAACACACACACATACATCATAAAGTGTGTGTATATATATATATATATATATATATATGGTAAAACATGGTAAACATGGTAATTTTAAACATGGTAATTTGTTATGTGACATGGTAATTTGTTATGTGACATAGAGAAGTGAAGCAAATTGTTTACTGGTTAAAAAAGTGTTTCTGTTCCTTTGACACATTGAACTTGTGTACTCCTTGTTTATTTTAGGCTATCTACATGATGCCCTACCACCTGAAACCTAAGTCATCATCTATTCATTGCCCTGTCTTTTATTGATTGTTCTGATGCTTTAGAAATTAATTCACTTCCAACAAACTAGCTTGCAAATCTCATTGATGTAATTGATCATTTGGTTGAATATTTCTAGCAAAATTACTTGTTTAATCATACCCATAAGAAACTAACGTGTATAAAGGCAAGATAAAATTGGCATTAATCAGCAGGGCATATAGCCATAAAATATGCAACATTTTTAAAGAAAATAATGTTTTAAATATAAAAGATCACCAAATGCTGAGTTACACAAACATTTCATAATTATTTTTTCCTATAAAAATTCCTTGATGATTGTATTTTTGAGACATAATACTATACATGTCTACATGCTCTGTCACTCATTGGTTTCCGACTTTGTGACACCATGACTGTAGTCCACTAGGCTCCTCTGTCCATGAAATGGAGCTGCCATTTCCAGCTCCAGGGTTGTTTTTTTCTGACATAGGGATTAAACCCACATCTCCTGTATCAGCAGGCAGAGTCTTTACCACTGAGCCACTTGGGAATCCCAATATTGTAAACAGATTTTCTTAATTATCATGAGGCTGAATTACATGCTACATACCAGTACATGATGCAGCTTATCTTCAAAAATCCCTTGATATGCATACATATCATGAAAAGTTTGCTTCATTCATTTTGAGGGAAATTTTAAAATTCTTAACTGGGGAAAGAATGGAGGCACACACCTTTCCCCAGTTAAGAATTATATAGTAAATATACTATTTACTATATATACTATAATAATTTATATACTATATATATACTATACTATTATAGTATATTTATAGTACAGTATATATAATATATACTATACATATATAATTGTATATATATTATACTATATATAGTATATTATATATAATATATTTATTATAGTATAGTAAACTATATACAGTTATATATATGCAGTTATACATATATACATAATAATATATATATATAATAGTTTATATATTATAGTATCAGTTCAGTTCAGTTCAGTCACTCACTTGTGTCTGACTCTTTGCAACCCCATGAATCGCAGCACGCCAGGCCTCCCTTTCCTTCACCAACTCCCGGAGTTCACTCAGACTCACGTCCATCGAATTAGTGATGCCATCCAGCCATCTCATCCTCTGTCGTCCCCTTTTCCTCCTGCCCCCAATCCCTCCCAGTACCAGAGTCTTTTTCAAGGAGTCAACTCTTCCCATGAGGTGTCCAAAGTACTGGAGTTTCAGCTTCAGCATCATTCCTTCTAAAGAACACCCAGGGCTGATCTCCTTCAGAATGGACTGGTTGGATCTCCTTGCAGTCCAAGGGACTCTCAGGAGTCTTCTCCAACACCACAATTCAAAAGCATCAATTCTTCAGCGCTCAGCTTTCTTCAGAGTCCAACTCTCACATCCATACATGACCGCTGGAAAAACCATAGCCTTGACTAATACACTCAGCATCACACACCAGAGTGCAGGCACCAGTCCCTCCCTCTAGGAAGCCTACACAAGCTTTAGGACCCACCAGAAGCCTCAGAAGCCTCCCCAACTAGGGGACAGGAAACAGAAGCAAAAGGAAATATGACTCTCCAGCCTGTGGAAAGGAGAAGATAAACACAATAAGTTAGACAAAATGAGATGACAGAAAAACATGTTGCAGACAAAGGAACGAGATAAAAACCTACAAGAACAACTAAGTGAAGAGAAGATAAGCAACTTATATGAAAAAGAATTTAGAGTAATGAATGAAAGATGATCCAAGATCTAAGAAACAGAAAGGAAGCACAAATAAAGAAGATAAAGAAGTATTTAACAAAGTACTAGAAGAACTAAAGAACAAAGTGGTGTTGGAGAAGACTCTTGAGAGTCCCTTGGACTGCAAGGAGATCCAACCAGTCCATTCTGAAGGAGATCAGCCCTGGGATTTCTTTGGAAGGAATGATGCTAAAGCTGAAACCCCAGTACTTTGGCCACCTTATGGGAAGAGTTGACTCATTGGAAAAGACTCTGATGCTGGGAGGGATTGGGGGCAGGAGGAGAAGGGGATGACAGAGGATGAGATGGCTGGATGGCATCACTGACTTGATAGACATGAGTTTGAGTGAACTCCGGGAGTTGGTGATGGACAGGGAGGCCTGGTGTGCTGTGATTCATTGGGTCACAAAGAGTCGGACATGACTGAGCAACTGAACTGAACTGAACTGAAAGAACAAAGTGATGAACAGCACAAAAACTGAAATGAAAAATACACTAGAAGGAATCAATAGAATGGTGGAAATGGCTGCTGAGGAGCATAATAAAGGAAAAAGAATGAAAGGAAATGAGAATTCCAGATGAATGAGACATCTGGGATAACATTAAATCCACCAACATTCAAACTACAGAGACCCCAGATAAAGAAGAGAAAGATAAAGTGTCTGAGAAAATATTCAAAGGGATTTTAATGGAAAACTTCTATGACATGGGAAATGAAATAGTTAATCAAGTCCAAGAAACACAAAGAGCCCTGTACAGGACAAACCCAAGGAGGAACATGTCAAGACACATATTAATAAAACTAAAAAAAATAAATATAAAGGAAAAATATTAAAAATAGCAAGGGTTGATGTATGGCAAAACCAATACAATATTGTAAAGTAAATAAATAAATAAATTTTTTAAAAAGGAAAAAAAAAAGTAGCAAGGGAAAATCAACAAATAACATACAAAGAAATCTCCAAGAGGTTAATAGGTGGTTTTTCAGCAGAAACTTGCAGGAAGGCCAGAAGAGGGGGTCAGCATATCTGAAGTAATGAAAGGGGGAAACTTCAAAAGAAAATTTTGCCTATTGACGACTTGTGATTGTATGCTATCTACAAGAGACCCACTTCAGACCTAGAGACACATACAGACTGAAAGTGAGGGGATAAAAAGATATGACATGCAAATGAAAATTATAAGAAACCTGGGGAGCTAGGCATCCTAGAATGTGAAGTCAAGTGAGCCTTAGGAAGCATCACTACAAGCAAAGCTAGTGGAAGTGAGGGAGTTCCAGCTGAGCTACTTCAAATCCTAAAAGATGATGCTATGAAAGTGCTGCACTCAATACACCAGCAAATTTGGAAAACTCAGCAGTGGACACAGGACTGGAAAAGGTCAGTTTTCATTCCAATCCCAAAGAAAGACAATGCCAAAGAATGCTCAAACCACAGCACAACTCATGTCCTCATCTCACATGCTAACAAATTAATCCTCAAAATTCTCCAAGCAAGGCTTCAACAGTACATGAGCCATGAACTTCCAGATGTTCAAACTGCATTTAGAAAAAGCAAAGGAACCAGAGATCAAATTGCCAACATCCGTTGGATCATTGAAAAATCAAGAGAGATCCAGAAAAACATCTACTTCTGCTTTATTCACCATATCAAAGCTCTTGATTGTGTGGATCACAACAAACTGTAGAAAATTCTTAAAGAGATGGGAATACCAGACCACCTGACCTGCTTCCTAGGAAATCCATATGGAGGTCAAGAAGCAACAGTTAGAACTGGATATGCAACATCAGACTGGTTCCAAATTGGGAAAGGAGTATGAAAAGGCTGTATATTGCAACCTGCTTATTTAACTTCAATGTAGAGTACATCGTGCAAAATGCCAGGCTGGATGAAGCACAAGCTGGAACTAAGATGCTGGGAGAAATATCAGCAACCTCAGATATGAAGATGACACCACTCTTATGGCAGAAAGTGAAGAATTAAAAAGCCTTTTGATGAAAGTGAAAGAAGAGAGTGAAAAAGTTGGCTTAAAACTCAGTTTTCAGAAAACTAATATCATGGCATCTGGTCCCATTACTTCAAGGCAAATAGACGGGGAAAAAATGGAAACAGTGACAGACTTTACTTTCTTGGGCTCCCAAATCACTGCAGATGGTGACTGAAGCCATGAAATTAAAGACCCTTGTCCCTTGGAAGAAAAGCTATGACCAACCTAGACAGTGTATTAAAAAGCAGAGACATTGCTTTTCCAACAAGGTCCAATTAAGACAGGCTTAATTGATATTTATAGGACCTTGCCATTGAAAACATCAGAAATCATCTTCTTTTAAAATACATACAGAACATTCTCCAGGACTGACCACATTCTGGGTCACTAATAAAAACTTTGTAAACTGAAGAAAATTAAAATCTTAATAAGCATATTTTCTGACCACACTACATGAAATTAGAAATCAGTTGCAAGAAAAATATGTAAAGAAACATTAACACATGGATACTAAAAAAATTCTAATAAATAACCAAGATATTACATAAGAAATCAAAGAGAAAATGAATTTAAAAAAAACCCTAGAAATAAATGACAACAAAAACATGATTGATCAAAACCTATGGGATTCATAAATGCAACTCTAAGACTGAAGTGGATAGCAATAAAATCTCACCTCAAAAAGTAAGAAAAAACACAAACAACTTAACATTTAACCAAAAGCAATTAGATCAAGAGGAACAAATCAAACCTTAAGTTAATAGAAGGAAAAAGCTCATACAGATCAGAGCAGAAATAAATGAAATAGAAGTGAAGAAAACAATAGCAAATTCAATGAAACTAAAAGCTGGTTCCTTGAAAAGATAAACAAAATTGATAAAGCTTTAGCTAGACTCATCAAAACAAAAAGAGAGCTGAAATCAATAAAAATAGAAAAAATGAATAAATTGCAACTGACAAAATCTTTCAGGAACAAAAGTGCAGGACAAAATGACTTCATGGGTGAATTATATCAAATATTTAGAGAAAAACTAACATCACAAATTCTTTCAAAAAATTGCAGAAAGAGGAACACTCTCAAACTCATTTTCCTTGGCTACCATCACCCTGAAATCAGACAAAGATACCACACAAAAAAGAAAGCTACAGGCCAAAATAACTGATTAACATAGACGTAAGAATCCGCAACAAAATTTTAGTAAACCTAAACCAACACATTAAAAAGATCATAAAACATGATCAAGTGGGATTAATCCCAGGGATGCAATAATTCATTGATATATGCGAGTCAATCTATGTGATACATCATATTAACAAAATGAAGAATAAAAACCATGTGATCATCTCAATAGATACAGAAAAAGCTATGATAAAATTCAATATGCATTCATGATAAAATCTCTCCAGAAAGTAGGCTTAAGGGAAACAGTAGGAAAAGGGTGTGACAGAGGATGGGATTGTTGGATGGCATCACCAACTCAATGGACACGAGTTTGAGCAAATTCCAGGAGATAGTGAAGGACAGGGAAGCCTGGCATGCTGCAGTCCTTGGGGTCACAAAGAGTCAGACACAACTGAGGAGCGAACACTTTCACTTTCATACATAGGAAATCCTAAAGATGCTGCAAGAAAACTGCTAAAGTTTATCAATAAATTTGTTGAATTTGCAGGGCACAAAATTAATTTGCAGAAATCCTTTGCATTTCTATAAATTAATAACAAAACAAAAAGAAATTAAATAAACAATCCCATGTACCTTTGCAACAAAAAAGACTAAACTACCTCAGCATAAACCTACCTAAAATGTTAAAGATCTGTGGTCAGAAAAATATAAGATACTGATGAAAGAGATCAAAGATGACACAAACACGTAGAGCAATAGGTCATGTTCTTTCATTAGATGAATCAGTATTATGAAAATGACTATACTACCCAAAGCAATATACATAATCAATGCAGTCCCTATCAGATTTCCAATGACATTTTTCAAAGAATCAGGAATAAAAAATTTATAATTTGTGTGGAGACACAATAGATCCTGAATAGCCAAAGCAAACTTGAATAAGGAAAATGGAGCAGGAGAAATCAGGCTTTCTTACTTCAGACTATATTACAAAACTACAGTAATTAAGACAGTATGGCATTGGCCCCAAAACAGAAATACAAGACAATGGAGTAGAATAGAAAGCTCATAGATAAATCCAAGGACCCATGGCTACCTGTTGTTGTTCAGTCACTAAGTCATGTCTGACTCTTTGCCATCTCATGGAGTGTATAGCATGCAGGGTCCTCTGTCCTCCACTAATGGTCACTTCAGATCAGATCAGATCAGATCAGTCACTCAGTCGTGTCTGACTCTTTGCGACCCCATGAATTGCAACACGCCAGGCCTCCCTGTCCATCACCAACTCCCGGAGTTCACTCAGACTCACGTCCGTTGAATCAGTGATGCCATCCAGCCATCTCATCCTCTGTCGTCCCCTTCTCCTCCTGCCCCCAATCCCTCCCACCATCAGAGTCTTTTCCAATGAGTCAACTCTTCGCATGAGGTGGCCAAAGTCCTGGAGTTTCAGCTTTAGCATCATTCCTTCCAAAGAAATCCCAGGGCTGATCTCCTTTAGAATGGACTGGTTGGATCTTCTTGTAGTCCAAGGGACTCTCAAGAGTCTTCTCCAATACCACAGTTCAAAAGCATCAATTCTTCAGCACTCAGCTTTCTTCACAGTCCAACTCTCACATCCACACATGACCACTGGAAAAACCATAGTCTTGAGTCAGACGGACCTTTGTTGGCAAAGTAATGTCTCTGCTTTTGAATATGCTATCTAGGTTGGTCATAACTTGCCTTCTTAGTCTATTACAAAGGAGGCAAAACTGTGCAATGGAGAAAAAGTAGTATTTTCAACAAGCGGTACTGGGAAAACTTGACAGCTACAATGTAAAAGAATTGCATTAGAATATGCCCTAACACTGTATGCAAAAATAAAATAAAAATGGATTAAAGAATGGGCACTATAAAACTCTCAGAAGAAAACATAGACAGAACACTCATTGACATAAATCACAGCAAGATCTTTTTAGAAACACCTCTTTAGATTAATGGAAATATAAATGAAAATAAATGGGACCTAATTAAGCTTAAAAGTTTTTGCACAGCAAAGAAAACCATAACCAAGATGAAAATGCAAGCATCAGAATGGGAGAAAAATTTGCATATGAGTCACTGACAAATAATTTACCTCCAAAATATATAAGCAACTTCTGCAGCTCAATACCCAAAAAGCAAACAACCTAGTCAAAAAATGGGTTGAAGAATTAAATAGATGTTTCTCCAAAGAAGACATACTGATGGCCAAAAACTACATTAAAGGATGCTCAACATCACTAATTATTAGCAAAATGAAAATCAAAACTACAATGAGATATCACCTCACATCATTCAGAATGGCCACCATCAAAAAATCTACAACCAACAAAAGCTTGAGAGGGTATGGAGAAAAGGGGTCTGTTTTGCACTGTTGGTGGGAATATAAATCAATACATTCTCCAAGGACAACAGAGTGGATACTCCTTAAAAAAATTAAAAATAGCACTAACAAATCCCACTCCTGGACATATGTTCAAAGAAAACCATAAACAAAAGACATACGCGCACCTGTGTTCATCGCTGAACTAATTAAAATGGCTAAATGTCCATTGATAGAGGAATGGATAAAGAAGTGGTTTGTACACACAATGGAATAATACTCAACAATACAAAGGAATAAGTTTGGGTTATTTGCAAAGATGCTGGATAGAGACTTTCATACACAGTGATGTATGTCAGGAAAAAAAAGCAAATATTGTATATTAACATTAACATGTGGAATCTAGAAAAATCGCATAAATTATTTTATTTACAAAGCAGAAATTGATACACAGACTTATAAAACAAACATAGGGATACCAACAGGGAATGTGAACACTGGGAAGAATTATGCCTTGCAACTAGTAACCACTAACTTTTTTCTACACTGTGAATCTGTTTTTTAAACTTGCTTGTTGTATTTTTATTTTTCAAATATAAATTATATCATACAGTATTTGTCTGTTTCTGTCTGACATTTCAGTAAGCACATGAAAGGTTGTTGTTGAATGAAAAAAGATGCCAGGATTCTTGGCCCCCGGAGGAGAAGAATTCAATCCAGGGCCAGAGACAAGGCTTGATCGCTCAGAGCTTTTGTGTAATAAAGGTGATAGAGAAAGCTTCTGACATAGGCATCAGAAGGGGGCAGAAAGAGTGCCCCCCTGCTAGTCTTCAGCTGGATGTTATATAGTCACTAGCAGTCTGTTAATGAAAGAAAGGAATGTCTTAAAACTCAGAATGGCACCAGGCCCTCACCCATAAGATGCATTTTGGGATAATCTTGGCACCAAGTGGTTCATCCTGGGCCATAAAATGATTAACTTGAATCTTGTAGAAGGGCAGATCACCATACAAATAGTTTTGTTTACGTAGACTAGGGGAACAATATCTGAGTATAACATACTGATTTGTCAAGTAGATTCTGAGCCATTAGGTGGAACCCACTTGAAGACAGAGTTTGGGGTAAATGCATAGTGCATTAACATAGCTTAGGACAGACATTGCCATAAAAAAAAAATGCATTGGTTATCTCAAGGTTTGAGAATAGTTAACTTCAGGTGAAACCAGGTGTCATTATGGCAACACAATATTTTAAAAGAAACCTCTTTTTAAATTTGTATAGAGAAGGAAAAAAATATCGCTAGTTTGATTCCTCCTGCTGCTTAAGAGAGATAAAAATATCTGACACTTGCAGGCTATTTCCTCCATTTGGAGACCCCTGGCCTGTGCAAATAGTAAAATTTCATCCAATTTTATGACTAATATTCTATTGTGTGTGTGTGTATATATATATACCCTAACCCTAACCCCTAACCCTAACCCTAACCCTAATTATATATATATATATATATATATATATATATATATATATATATATAAAATACTTTGTAATCCACTCACCTATCTGTGGATTTCCCTTGTGGCTCAACTGGTAAAGAATCTGCCTGTAATTCATTAGACCTTGGTTCAGTCCCTGAGTTGGGAAGATCCCCTGGAGAAAGGAAAGGCTACCCACTACTCCAGAATTCTGGCCTGGAGAATTTCATGAACAACAGTCCATGGGGTCGCAAAGAGTTGGACACAACTGAATGACTCTTGTTTCACTTCACCTATCTGTTGATAGGTGCTAAGTTTGCTTCATTATCTTGGCTACAGTAGATAATGCTGCTATGAACAATGAGGCACATATAACTTTTTGAATTAATTTTTTAAAATTTTCTGTGGATATATATCCAAGATTGGAATTACTGGGTCACCAAATCCCTTATGATTATAGAGTGGAAGTGAGAAATAGATTTAAGGGCCTAGATCTGATAGATAGAGTGCCTGATGAACTATGGAATGAGGTTCGAGACATTGTACAGGAGACAGGGATCAAGACTATCCCCATGGAAAAGAAATGCAAAAAGCAAAATGGCTGTCTGGAGAGGCCTTTGGGAATAGATGGGGAAACAGTGGAAACAGTGTCAGACTTTATTTTTCTGGGCTCCAAAATCACTACAGATGGTGACTGCAGCCATGAAATTAAAAGACGCTTACTCCTTGGAAGGAAAGTTATGACCAACCTAGATAGCATATTCAAAAGCAGAGACATTACTTTGCCAACAAAGGTTCGTCTAGTCAAGGCTATGGTTTTTCCTATGGCCATGAATAGATGTGAGAGTTGGACTGTGAAGAAGGCTGAGCGCCGAAGAATTGATGCTTTTGAACTGTGGTGTTGGAGAAGATTCTTGAGAGTCCCTTGGACTGCAAGAAGATCCAACCAGTCCATTCTGAAGGAGATCAGCCCTGGGATTTCTTTGGAATGAATGATGCTAAAGCTGAAACTCCAGGACTTTGGCCACCTCATGCGAAGAGTTGACTCATTGGAAAAGACTCTGATGCTGGGAGGGATTGGGGGCAGGAGGAGAAGGGGACGACAGAGGATGAGATGGCTGGATGGCATCACTGACTCGATGGATGTGAGTCTGAGTGAACTCCGGGAGTTGGTGAGGGACAGGGAGGCCTGGCGTGCTGCGATTCATGGGGTCGCAAAGAGTCGGACAGACTGAGCAACTGATCTGATCTGATCTGATCTACAAATAGCTGTGAAATGAAGAGAAGTGAAAAGCAAAGGAGAAAAGGAAAGATATAAGCATCTGAATGCAGAGTTTCAAAGAATAGCAAGAAGAGATAAGAAAGCCTTCCTCAGTGATCAATGCAAGGAAATAGAGGAAAACAACAGAATGGGAAAGACTAGAGATCTTTTCAAGAAAACTAGAGATACCAAGGGAACATTTCTTGCAAAGATGGGCTCGATAAAGGACAGAAATGGTATGGACCAAACAGAAGCAGAAGATATTAAGAAGAGGTGGCAAGAATATACAAAAGAACTGTACAAAAAAGATCTCCATGACCAACATAATCACGATGGTGTGATCACTGACCTAGAGCCAGACATCCTGGAATTTGAAGTCAAGTGGGCCTTAGAAAACATCACTATGAAAAAAGCTAGTGGAGGTGATGGAATTCCAGTGGAGCTACTTCAAATCCTGAAAGATGATGCTGTGAAAGTGCTGCACTCAATATGCCAGCAAATTTGGAAAACTCTGCAGTGGCCACAGGACTGGGATAGGTCGGTTTTCATTACAATCGCAAAGAAAGGCAATGCCAAAGAATGCTCAAACTACCGCACCAATGCACTCATCTCACACGCTAGTAAAGTAATGCTCAAAATTCTCCAATTCAGGCTTCAGCAATACGTGAACCGTGAACTTCCAGATGTCCAAGCTGGTTTTAGAAAAGGCAGAGGAACCAGAGACCAAATTGCCAACATCCACTGGATCATGGAAAAAGCAAGAGAGTTCCAGAGAAACATCTATTTCTGCTTTATTGACTATGCCAAAGCCTTTGACTATGTGGATCACAATAAACTGTAGAAAATTCTGAAAGAGATGGGAATACCAGACCACCTTATCTGCCTCTTGAGAAATCTGTATGCAGGTCAGGAAGCAACAGTTAGAACTGGACATGGAACAACAGACTGGTTCCAAATAGGAAAAGGAGTACATCAAGGCTGTATATTGTCACCCTGCTTATTTAATTTCTATGCAGAGTACATCATGATAAACGCTTGACTGGAAGAAGCACAAGCTGGAATCAAGATTGCTGGGAGAAATATCAATAACCTCAGATATGCAGATGACACCACCCTTATGGCAGAAAGTGAAGAGGAACTAAAAAGCCTCTTGATGAAAGTGAAGGTGGAGAGTGAAAAAGTTGGCTTAAAACTCAACATTCAGAAAATAAAGATCATGGCATCTAGTCCCATCACTTCATCGGAAATAGATGGGGAAACAGTGGGAACAGTGTCAGACTTTATTTTGGGGGGCTCCAAAATCATTTCAGATGGTGACTGCAGCCATGAAATTAAAAGACGCTTACTCCTTGGAAGGAAAGTTATGACCAGCCTAGATAGCATATTCAAAAGCAGAGACATTACTTTGCCAACAAAGTTCCGTCTAGTCAGGGCTATGGTTTTTCCTGTGGTCATGTATGGATGTGAGAGTTGTACTGTGAAGAAGGCCGAAGAATTGATGCTTTTGAACTGTGGTGTTGGAGAAGACTCTTGAGAGTCCCTTGGACTGCAAGGAGATCCAACCAGTCCATTCTGAGGGAGATCAGCCCTGGAATTTCTTTGAAAGGAATGATGCTAAAGCTGAAACTCCAGTACTTTGGCCACCTCATGCGAAGTGTTGACTCACTGGAAAAGACACTGATGCTGGGAGGGATTGGGGGCAGAAGAAGAAGGGAACAACAGAGGATGAGATGGCTGGATGGCATCCCTGACTTGATGGACGTGAGTCTGAGTGAACTCCGGGAGTTGGTGATGGACAGGGAGGCCTGGTGTGCTGCGATTCATGGGGTCGCAAAGAGTCGGAGACGACTTAGTGACTGAACTGAACTGAACTGAAAGTATTTCTTTATTTAGTTCTCTTGAGGAGCCCCCATACTGCTCTCCATTATGTTTGCACCAATTTTATCCCCACCAACAGTGTACAAGCCCTGTTTTATACACATCTTCACCAACACTTGTTATTTGTAGAATTTTGATGACAGCCGTTCTGACAGATGTGTAATGATATCTCATTGTGGTTTTAGTTTGAATTTTCCTGGTGATTAGGGGTCTAGTGCCTGTTGGGCATCTTATTTCTCTTCAGAAAAATGTCCATTCACCTCTTATGCCTATTTTTAATCATATTGTTCGCTTTTTGATTACATATTTTAAGAGCAATTTATATTTCTTCGGATAGTAACCCTATATTGGTCATTTTATATGCAAATAGTTTCTCCTATTCAGTAAGTTGTCTTTTTGTTTTGTCAATGGTTTCTTCCTTTTTGGAAAACTTCTTAAGTTTCATTAGGTTCTATTTGTTTATTTTCCTTTTATTTCTTTTTTCTTAAGAGATATATATATATATATATTATATATTATATATATAATTATATATATTATATATATTACTGTATATATATATAATATATATATATATTATATATATTACTACAAGTTATGCCAAAGACAGTTCTATGTTTTCCTCTAGGAGTCTGATAGTCTCTAGTGGTACATTTAGATATTTATTACATTTTGAGCTTATTTTTGTATATGGTATTAGAGAATGTTCTAAGTTCATTTTTGAATATGTGTTAATAGTTGTCCAGTTTCCCAAGCACAACTTAATGAAGAGACTGCATTTTCTTCACTGAATAGTCTTGACTCCTTTGTCATATATTAGTTGACCATAATTGTATAGGTTATTTCTAGGATACTATTTTGTAAACTGTAGCTTCTCAGTCTTCTTGAGGACTGCGAGGTTCATATTTCCAGTTTTGTTCTTTTTTCTCAAGGTGGCTTTAGTTATTCAGATATTTTGTGATTTCATACACATTTTTAGGATTATTTGCTCTAAATTTGTGGAAAATGTCTTTTTTTTGGGGGGTAGAGATTGCATTAAATCTTTAGTTTGCTTTGGATATTATGGATATTTTAACAATGTGAACTCTTCCATTTTATTAACATGGGATAAATTTCCATTTATTTACATCAAATTCTTTCATCAAAGTTTTATAGTTTTCGGTGTATAAATCTTTCACTTCCTTGGTTAAGTTTAGTTCTATGTTCTACATATTTTATTGTTTGTGAACATTTTTAAATGGAAATTTTGTATTGCTTTCTATTTCTAATAATTTATTGGTAATATATTGAAATGCAATAAAATTCTATATGTTAATCTTGTATGCTGTTTATTGAATATATTTATTAGTTCTAATAGATTTTGCCAAAATCTTTAAGGTTTTCTATGTATAGTGTCATGTCACTAGAAAAAAAATGACAGTCTTTCCTTTCTAATTTTTCTATTTCTTTGGATGTCTGAGTGTTTTGGCCAGGACTTCAAATTCTATTTTAAATAGAAGTGAGAGTGGCTTCCATGTCTTATTCCTGATTTTAAAAGAAAAGCTTTTAGTTTGTCATTATTGTATATTATGTTATGAATTCATCATAAACAGCCTTTTTTTTGTTTGCTTTGTTTGAACTTTTTTATTTTGTATTGATGTATAGCCAATTAACAATGCTGTGGTAGTTTCTGGTGAACAGAAAAGGGACTCAGCCATATGTATAGATTCATCCATTCTCCTGCAAGGCCCCTCCTATCCAGACTGGCACACAACATTGAGCAGAGTTTCATGTGCTACACAGTAGGTCTTTGTTGCTTATCTATTTGAAATATAGCAGTGTGTATATGGCCATCCCCAAATCCCTAACTATCCCTTCCCCCTGGCAACCAAGAGTTCATTTTCTAAATCTGTGATTCTGTTTCTGTTTTTAAGTAAGTTCATTTGTATGATTTCTTATTAGATTCCATGTATAAGAGATGTCATACAATATTTCCCCTTCTCTCTGACTTCTTGACTGTTAGTATGGCACTGTCTAGGTCCATCTATGTTGCTTCAAATGGCATTATGTCATTCTTTTGAATGGCTGAGTTATATTCCATTGTATATATGTGCCACATCTTCTTTATCCATTCCTTTGTCAACATACATTTAGGTTAATTTCAGGTCTTGGGTAGTGTAAACAGTGCTGCGATGAACGATGTGGGGCATGATCCTTTAGGATCCTGTTTTTCTCTGGATATATGCCCAGGAGTCGGATTGCATGGTTATATGGTAACTCTAATTTTAGGTTTTTAAGAAATTTCCAGTCTCTTCTCCATATTGGCTGTTCCAAGATACATTCCCACCAATAGTGTAGGAGGGATGCCTTCTGTCCGCACCCTGTTCAGCATTTATTGTTTGTGGAGTTTTTGATATAACCACTTGGCTGGTTTGAGGTGATATTTCATTGTAGTTTTGTTTTGCATTTCTCTAGTAAGTAGTGATGTTAAATATCTTTTCATAAGCCTATTGGCTACTTGTATGTTTTCTTTGGGGAAATGTTTGTTTAGGTCTCATGCCCACTTTTTGAGTGGGCTGTTTGTTTTGATGCTGTTAAGCATAATAAGTTGTTTGTAAATTTTGGAGACTTTTATCCCTTATTGGTCACATCATTAAAATATTTTTTCCCAATCTATGGGTTATCTTTTTATTTTATTTTTTTAAATTGTTTCCTTTGCTGTGCAAAAGCTTTTGAACTTAAGTAGGACCCATTTGCTTGTTTTTGTTTTTATATACATTATTCTGGGAAACAGATCAACAAAAGATGTTGCTGTGATTTATCTCAGAGTGTTTTCTGCCCACTTTCCTCTAGGAATTTTATACTGTTCAGTCTCATATTTAGGTCTTTAATCCACTTTGGACTTATTTTTTGTGTATGGAGTTAAAGAATGATCTAATTTCATTTTTTGAACATGTGACTGTCCAGTTTTCCCATTATCATTTGTTGAAGAGACTGTCTTTCTAACCTTGAGTAGTCTTGCCTTTTTGCATTGACTGATTGATCATAGGAGAATGGGTTTCTTTCTGGGTTTCCTATCCTGTTCCATTGATCCATATTTCTGTTTTGGTGCCAGTATCATAATGTTTTGATGACTCTAGTTTTGTAGAATAGTCAGGATTCAGGGAGTCTGATTTCTCTGATTCTGTTTTTATTTTTCAACTTTGTGCTGGCTATTCAGAATCTTTGTGTCTCTACACAAATTTTAAGATTTTTTTTTGTTGTTGTTCTAGTTCTGTTAAAAATGCCATTGGTAGTTTGGCTGGGATTGCATTGAATCTGTAGATTGCCTTGGGTAATATAGTCATTTTGAAAATATTGATTCTTCCAATCCATGAACATGTTATATGTTTCCATCTGCTTATGTATTCTTTGACTTCTTTCATTAGGATCCTATAATTTTTGGAGTACAGATATTTGGTTTCATTGTATAGGTTTATTCCTAGGTATTTCAACTTTTGATGCAATGGTAAATGTAATTGTTTCTTGAATTGATCTTTTGTTAGTTTATAGAAATACAACAGATTTCTCTCTCTCTCTTTTTGGCAATGGATTTATTGGTCTTAATTTTGTAACCTGCAATGTTACCAAATTCATTGATGAATTCTAGAAGTTTTTCAGTAGTATCTTTAAGATCTTCCATGAATAGTTTCATGTCATCTGTAAAGAGTGACTGTTTAGCTTCTTTTCCAAATTACATTTCTTTTATTTACTTGTTTTTCTTCTCTGATTTCTATAGGTAGGACTTCCATAACTATATTGTTAGAACTAAAAGCAGTAAGAGTGTATATTCTTGTCTTCTTCCTAATTTTAGAGGGAATGCTTTCAACTTTTCGCCATTGAATATGATGCTACCTGTACATTTGTCATATATGGCCTTTATTGTGTTGAGATATGTACACTCTATGCTCACATTCTGGACAATTTTTATCATAATATTTTATATAAACCATTTAAATATATTATGTATAATATAATTTATTATTAATAATAAATGTATGTATAAATATATCATAAATGGGCACTGAATTTTGCCAAAAGCTGTTTCAACATCTGTTTAGATGATCATATAGTTTTTATTCTTCAACTTGTTGATGTGCTATGTCACATTGATTGATTTATGGATGTTGAAAAAGCCTTACATTCCTGGGATAAATCCCACTTGATCATGATGTATGACCTTTTTAATATACTGTAGGTACAGATTCCTAGTATTTTGTTAAGGAATTTTGCATCTGTGTTCATCAGTGATCTGTCCTATAATTTTCATTTTTTGTGGTATCTTTGTCTGGTTTTGGTATCAGAGTGATGACTGGCTCATAAAATGAGTTGAGGTTTTCCTTCCTCTGAAATTTTTAAAACAGTTTCAGAAGGGTAAGTGTTGACTGTTCTCTCAAAGTTGATAAAATTTGTGTGGTGCCATCAGGTCCTAACTTTTGTTTATTGAAAAGTTTTTAATCACAGTTTCAATTTCAAAGCTTATGATTGGTCTGTTCATATTTTCTATTTCTTCCTTGGGAGACTGTACTTTTCTAAGAATTTGTCTATTTCTTTCAGGTTGTCCATTTTATTGGCATATAGTTGCTCATAGTAGTCTTTTATGATCCTTAGTATTTCTGTGGGGTTAGATGTAATGTCTGCTTTCTTATTTCTAATTTTATTGATCTGAATTCTTTTTTTTTAAATGCAAACCACATTTTATTGAATTCCAAAATCTCTAAAATTTAATGTATCACCAAGAAAAAAAATTAACCAGTTATAAAATACCATCAATTGTAAGATACATTCAATTTTAGAGATGCAGCTCTAAAAGTTTTTTAAACCATCTTAGAATTGTTAAAATATGGTAACATATTGATGTTCCATCTGAATTAGAAGCTTATCCAGGTAGTATATGGTATTCTTATTTCTCAGGAGAAAACCAAGTGTAGCACAACACTCAACAGCTTTGATTAGTTTCATTTGTTGGTTTTACTATAGTAAGCATATTGTATAGGTCATGATTCTATAGTATTTGTTTTGTAAAAATCCATTTATATTCTGTACACTTTTGCATATTTAAAAAACTAATTAATTTGTTTTAACTGAAGGATAATTACTTGACAATATTGTGATGGTTTTGCCATATATTGACGTGAATCAGCCACCAGTGTACATGTGTCCCTCATTTTGAAACCCCCTCTCACCTCCCTCCTCATCCCATCCCTCTGGGTTGTCCCAGTGAGCTTTGAGTGCCCTGTTTCATGCATCGAACTTGGACAGGTCATCTATTTTACATATGATAATATACATATTTCAATGTTATTCTCTCTATCATCCTACCGTCGCCTTTTCCCACAAAGTCCAAAAGTCTGTTCTTTATATTTGTGTCTCTTTTGTTGTCTCGCATGTAGTGTCGTCATTACCATCCTTCTAAATTAAATACATATGTGTTAATACACTGTATTTGTGTTTTTTTTTTCTGACTTAGTTCACTCAGTATAATAGGCTCCAGTTTCATCCACCTCATTAGAACTGATTCAAATGTGTTGTTTTTAATAGATGAGCAATATTCCATTATGTATATATACCAAAATTTTCTTACCCATTCATCTACCAATGGACAATTAGGTTGCTTCCATGACTGAGATATTGTAAACAGTGCTGCAATGAACATTGGGGTACACAAGTCTCTTTAAATTCTGGTTTCCTCAGTATGTATGCCCAGCAGTGGGATTGCAGGGGTGTATGGCAGTTCCATTATAAGTTTTTAAGGAATCTCCACACTGTTCTCCATAGTGGCTGTACTAGTTTGCATTCCCACTAACATGGAAAGAGAGTTCCATTTTCTCCACACCCCCTCCAGCATTTATTATTTGTAGACTTTTTGATAGGAGCCATTCTGACCCTTGTGAGATGGTACCTCATTGTGGTTTTCATTTGCATTTCTCTGATAATGAGTGATGTTGAGCATCTTTTCATGTGTTTGTTAGCCATCTGTATGTCTTCAGATAAAAGTCTCTTTAGTTTTTGGGCCATTTTTTGATTGGGTATTTTATTTTTCTGGTATTGAGCTGAATGAGCTGTTTGTATATTTTTGAGATTAATTCTTTGTCAATTGCTTCATTTGCTATTATTTTATCCCACTCTGAAGGCTGTCTTATTACCTTGCTAATAGGTTCCTTCATTGTGCAATTGCTTTTAAGTTAAATTAGGTTCTATTTGTTTATTATTGCTTTTATTTCCATTACTCTGGGGGGTGGGTCAAAGAGGATTCTGCTGTGATTTAGGTCAGAGAGTGTTTTGCCTATGTTCTTCTCTAGGAGTTTTATAGTTTCTGGTCTTATATTTAGATCTTTAACCCATTTTGAGTTTATTTTTGTGTATGGTGTTAGAATGTGTTCTAGTTTCATTATTTTACAGGTGGTGGACCAGGTTTCTCAGCACCACTTGTTAAAAAGATTGTCTTTTCTCCCTTTTATATTCTTGCCTCCTTTGTCAAAGATAAGGTGTCCATAGGTGCATGGATTTATCTACTGGGCTTTCTATTTTCTTCCATTGTCAACATTTCTGTTTTAGTACCAGTATAATACTGTCTTGATGACTGTAGCTTTGTAGTATAGTCTGAAGTCAGGCAGGTTGTTTCTTTCAGTCCTATTCTTCTTTTTCAAGATTGCCTTGGCTATATGAGGTTTTTTCCCATTTCCATACAAACTGTGAAATCATTTGTTCTAAAATTGTGAAAAATACCGTTAGTAGCTTGATAGGGATTGCATCTATAGATTTCTTTGGGTAGCATACTCATTTTCACTATATTGATTCTTCTGATCCATGAACATGGTATATCTCTTCATCTATTTGTGTCATCTTTGATTTCTTTCATCAGTGTTTTATAGTTTTCAATATAGAGGTCTTTTGTTTCTTTAGGTAGATTTATTCCAAAGTGTTTTATTATTTTCATTACAATGGTGAATGGGATTGTTTCCTTAATTTCTTCTCTGTTTTCTCATTGTTAGTGTATAGGAATGCAATGTGTAGGATTTCTGTGTATTAATTTTATATTGTACAATTTTACTATATTCATTGATTAGCATTAGTAATTTTATGGTGGTGTTTTTAGGGTTTTCTATGTAGAGGATCATGTCATCTGCAAACAGTGAGAGTTTTACTTCTTTTCCAATCTGGATTCCTTTTATGTCTTTTTCTTCTCTGATTATTGTGGCTAATACTTTCAAAACTATGTTGAATAGTAGTGGTGAGAGTGGGCACCCTTGTCTTGTTCCTGACTTTAAGTGAAATGCTTTCAATTTTTTACCATTAAGGATAATGTTTGCTGTGGATTTATCATATATTGTTTTTATTATGTTGAGGTATGTTCCTTCTAGCGTGTGAAATGAATGCAATTGTGTGGTACTTTGAGGATTCTTTGGCATTGCCTTTCTTTGGGATGGGAATGAAAGTTGACCATTTCCAGTCCCGTGGACACTGCTGAGTTTTCCAAATTGGCTGGCATATTGAGTGCAGAACTTTCACAGCATCATCTTTCAGGATTTGAAATAGCTCAACTGGAATTCCATCACCTCCACTAGCTTTGTTCGTAGTGATGCTTTCTAAGGCCCACTTGACTTCACATTCCAGGATGTCTGGCTCTAGGTCAGTGATCACACCATCGTGATTATCTTGGTCATGGAGATCTTTTTTGTACAATTCTTCTGTGTATTCTTGCCACCTCTTCTTAATATCTTCTGCTTCTGTTTGGTCCATACCATTTCTGTCCTTTATCGAGCCCATCTTTGCAAGAAATGTTCCCTTGGTATTTCTAATTTTCTTTAAGCGAGCTCTAGTCTTTCCCATTCTGTTGTTTCCCTCTATTTCTTTGCACTGATCACTGAGGAAGGCTTTCTTATCTCTTCTTGCTATTCTTTGGAACTCTGCATTCAGATGATTATATCTTTCCTTTTCTCCTTTGCTTTTTGCTTCTCTTCTTTTCACAGCGATTTGTAAGGCCTCCCCAGACAGCCATTTTGCTTTTTTGCATTTATTTTCCATGGGGATTGTCTTGATCCCTGCCTCCTGTACAATGTCATGAAGCTCCGTCCATAGTTCATCAGGCACTCTATCTATCAGATCTAGTCCCTTCAATCTATTTCTCACTTCCACTGTATAATCATAAGGGATTCGATTTAGGTCATAGCTGAATGGTCTAGTGGTTTTCCTTACTTTCTTCAATGTAAGTCTGAATTTGGCAATAAGGAATTCATGATCTGAGCCACAGTCAGCTCCCGATCTTGTTTTGCTGACTGTATAGAGCTTCTCCATCTTTGGCTGCAAAGAATATAATCAGTCTGATTTTGGTGTTGACCATCTGGTGATGTCCATGTGTAGAGTCTTCTCTTGTGTTGTTGGAAGAGGGTGTTTGCTATGACCAGTGCTTTCTCTTAGCAAAACTCTATTATCCTTTGCCCTGCTTCATTCTGTATTCCAAGGCCAAATTTGCCTGTTACTCCAGGTGTTTCTTGACTTTGTACTTTGATTTTGGCTTAAAGCTCAACATTCAGAAAACAAAGATCATGGCATCTGGTCCCATCACTTCATGGGAAATAGATGGGAAAACAGTGTCAGATTTTATTTTTTGGGGCTCCAAAATCACTGCAGATGGTGACTACAGCCATGGAATTCAAAGATGCTTACTCCTTGGAAGGAGAGTTATGACCAATCTAGATAGCATATTGAAAAGCAGACACATTACTTGCCAACAAAGGTCCATCTAGTCAAGGCTATGGTTTTTCCAGTAGTCATGTATGGATGTAAGAGTTGGACTGTAAAGAAAGCTGAGGGCTGAAGAATTGATGCTTCTGAACTGTGGTTTTGGAGAAGACTCTTGAGAGTCCCTTGGACTGCAAAGAGATCCAACCAGTCCATTCTAAAGGAGATCAGCCCTGGCTGTTCTTTGGAAGGAATGATGCTAAAGCTGAAACTCCAGGACTTTGGCCACCTCATATGAAGAGTTGACTCATTGGAAAATACTCTGATGCTGGGAGGGGTTGGGGGCAGGAGGAAAAGGGGAATGCAGAAGATGAGATGGCTGGATGATAGCACCGACTCGATGGACGTGAGTTTGAGTGAACTCCGGAAGTTGGTGATGGACAGGGAGGCCTGGTGTGCTACGATTCATGGGATCGCAAAGAGTCCGACACGACTGAGTGACTGAACTGAACTGATGTTCCTTTTATGCCTGCTTCTGGAGAGCTTTTATCATAAATGGATGTTGAATTTTGTGAAAGGCTTTCTCTGCATCTATTGAGAAAATCAGATGGTTATTATCCCTCAATTTGTTAATGTGATGTATCACATTGATTGATTTACAAATATTGCAGAATCCTTGCATCCCTGGAATAAAATCCACTTGGTCATTATGTATGGTATTTTGACTTTATTGTTGGATTCTGCCTGCTAGGATTTGGTTGAGGATTGAGTATATGTTCATCAGTGATATTGGCCTGTAGCTTTGTGTGTGTGTGTGTGTGTGTGTGGCGGGGGGCATCTTTTTCTGGCTTAGGTATTAGGGTAATAGTGACCTCATAGAATAAGTTTGGGAGTTTACCTTTTTCTGCAATTTTCTGGAAGATTTTGAGTAGGATAGGTATTAGCTCTTCTCCAAATTCTAGGTATAATTCACCTGTGAAGCCATCTGGTCCTGGGCTTTTTTTGTTGGAAGATTTTTGATTACAGTTTCTATTTCCCTGCTTGTGATGAGTCTGTTAAGATTTTATATTTCTTGCTGTTTCAGTTATGAAAGATTATACTTTTCTAAAAATTTTTCCATTTCTTTCAAGTTTTCCATGTTATTGTCATTTGTTGCTGATAATAGTCTCTTATGATCCTTTGTATTTCTCTGTTGTTGTCCTTTGTAATTTCTCCATTTTCATTTCCAATTTTGTTGATTTGATTCTTTTCCCTTTTTTTCTGGATTAGTCTGGCTAGTAGTTTCTCTATTTTATTTATCTTCTAAAAGAACCAGCTTCTAGTATTGCTGATTTTTGCTGTACTTCTCCTTTGTTTCATTTTCCTTTATTTCTTCCCTAAATTTCATGATTTCTTTCCTTCCACTAACCCTAGGGTTCTTCATTTGTTCTTCCTCTAGTTGCTTAAGGTGTAAAGTGAGGTTATTTGCGTCATTTCTGTCTTGTTTCTTGAGGTAAGTTTGTAATGCTACAAACTGTCCCCTTAGCACTGCTTTTACTGAATCCCATTTTGGATTGTCATGTTTCCATTTTCATTTGTTTCTATGCATATTTTTATTTTCTTTTTTATTTATTCCATGAGTAGTTGGTTATTTAGAAGCGGGTTATTTAGCCTCCATATGTTTGAATTTTTAATGTTTTTTTTTTTTTTTTTTTTTCCTGTAGTTGATATCTAATCTAATCACATTGTGATCAGCAAAAAATGCTTGAAATGATTTCAACTGCTTTGAATTTTCTAAGGCTAGATTTATGTTCCAGGACATGATCTATCCTTGCGAATGTTCTGTATGCACTTGAGAAAAATGTGAAATTCCTTGTTTTGGTGTGAAATTTCCTATAGATATCAATTAGGTCTAACTGGTTTATTGTATAACTTAAAGTCTGTGTTTCCTTGCTTATTTTCTGTTTGGTTGATCTATCCATAGGTGTGAGTGGGGGATTCAAGTCTCCCACTACTACTATGTTACTGTTAACTTTCCCTTTCATACTTGCTCACATTTGCCTTATGTTGAGGTGCTTCTATGTTGGGTGCATATATATTTATGATTGTTGTAGCTTCTTCTTGGATTGATCCTTTGATCATTATGCAGTGTCCTTCTTTTCTTTGTCTCTCTTCACGGACTTTATTTCAAAGTCCATTTTATCTGATATGAGTATTGCTATTCCTGCTTTCTTTTGGCTTCCATTTGCATGAGATATCTTTTTTCAGTCATTAGCTTTCAGTCTGTATGTGTTCCTTGATTTCAGGCCGGTCTCTTGTAGACAGCATATATAAGGGTCCTGTTTTTGTATCCATTCAGACAGTTCTTTGTCTTTTGGTTGGGGCATTCCACCCATTTACATTTAAAGTAATTATTGATACATATGATCCCATTGCCATTTACTTTGTTGTTCTGGGTTCAAGTTTATAAACCTTTTTCTGTATTTCCTGTATAGAGAAGATGCTTTAGCATTTGTTGAAGAGTTGGTTTGGTGGTGCTGAATTCTCTCAGCCTTTGCTTGTCTGTAAAGGTTTTTTCCAGTAATCATGTATGGATGTGAGAGTTGGATGGTGAAGAAAGCTGAGTGCTGAAGAATTGATGCTTTTGAACTGTGGTGTTGGGGAAGACTCTTGAGAATCCCTTGGACTGCAGGAAGATCCAACCTGTCCATCCTAAAGAAGATCAGTCCTGGGTGTTCATTGGAAGGACTGATGTTGAAGCTGAAACTCCAATACTTTGGCCACCTCATATGAAGAGTTAACTCATTGAAAAAGACCCTAATGCCTAGAAGGATTGGGGCAGGTGGAGAGGGGGATGACGGAGGATGAGATGGCTGGATGGCATCACTGACTCCATGGACATGGGTTTGGATAGACTCCGGGAGTTAGTGATGGACAGGGAAGCCTGGTGTGCTGAGATTCATGGGGTCACAAAGAGTCAGACACAACTGAGCGACTGAACTGAACTGAACTGAAAGCTTTTGATTTCTCCTTCATATTTGAATGAGATCTTTGCTGGTTATAGTAATCTGCATTGTAGGTTTTTGTCTTTCATCACTTTAAGTATGTCCTGCAATTCCCTTCTGACCTGAAGAGTTTCTATTGAAAGATCAGCTGTTATCCTTATGGGGATCCACTTTTGTGTTATTTGTTGCTTTTCCCTTTTAATATTTTAATATTTGCTCTATGTGTTTCATCTCCGTTAATTTGATTAATATGTGTATTGGGGTGTTTTGTATTGGGTTTATTCTGTTCGAGACTCTGGGTTTCTTGCACTTGGGTGGCTATTTCTTTCCCCATTTTAGGGAAGTCTTCAAGTATTTTTTCATGCCCTTTATTTTTGTCTTCTTCCTCTGGAGCTACTATGATTCGAATACTGGGACATTTAACATTGTGATAGAAGTCTCTGAGGTTGTCTGCATTTCTTTTAATTATTTTTTTCCTCTCTGCTTCATTTATTTCCACCACTCGATCTTCCACCTCACTTATCCTATCTTGTGCCTCAGTTATGCTACTGTTGGTTCCCTCCTGAGTGCTTTTAATTTAAGTTATTGCATTATTTATTATTGATTGACTCTTTTTTATTTCTTCTAGGTCCTTGTTAAACATTTGTGGCATTTTCTCAATGCTTGTCTCTAATCTATTTACCTGTAACTCCATTTTGCTTTCAAGATTTTGAATCATCTTTACTATCATTATTCCAAATTCTTTTTCAGGTAGACTCCAGAATTCCTCTTCTTTTGTTTGGTTTAGTGGGCATTTATTATGTTCCTTTACATGCCAAATATTTCTCTGCCTTTTCATTTCCTTTAGAGTGCTGTGTTTGGGGTGCCCTTTCTGTATATTGGAAGTTTGTGGTTCCTCTTTATGTTGGAGCCTGTTCCCTGTGGGGGGGGTTAGACTGGTGGATTGTCAAGGTTTCCTGGTTAGGGGAGCTTGTGTCTGTGTTCTTGTGGGTGGAGCTGGATCTCTTCTCTCTGGAGTGCAATGAAGTGTCCAGTAGTGAGTCTTGGGATGTCTATGGGTTTGGCATGGCTTTGGGCAGCCTGTCTTTTAATGCTTAGGGCTGTGTTCTTGCTTTGCTGGAGAATTATCATGGTATGTCTTGCTCTGGCACTTGTTGGCTCTTGGGTGGAGCTTGGTTTCATTGTAGGTATGGAGGCTTTTGGATGAGCTCTGCTCTATTAATGTTCCCTGGAATTAGTTCTCTGATGTTCTCAAGTTTTGAAGTTAATTCTACTGCCTCTGGCTTTCAGTCTTATTCTTAGTAGCCTCAAGACTTCTCTATCCATACAACACTGATGATAAAACATCTAAGTTAAATGTAAAACAATTCTCCACAGTGAAGGACACCAAGAGAGATTCACAGAGTTAAGTAGAGAAGAGAAGGTTGGGGGAGGAGATAGAGGTGACCTGTGGAGAAAGGGAGAGTCAAAAGGGGAGAGAGCAATCAAACCAGTAATCACACTCCTAAGTGAAAATGGGTACTGAAGACTAGATTCTTAAAGGTACAAAATTGATAACAAATACCAAAAAGCAAAGATTAAAAACCTAGAGGACAGATTAGACTCTCAAGAATACAATATTAAAAATCCAAAAATATCAACCATAAAAATTATAAAATTTATATATGTAATTTGCTTTAAAAATAGTTTTTTTTTTTTTTTTTTTGGCTAGGTAATAGTAAGACAAATGAATATTAAAGAAGTAATAAAGAATTTAAATTAAAAAAACATTAAAAAGTGGTAATAGTAAAATATATATCTAGGAATGTCTCTGGAGCTGTTGTGGGTAGTGTGGGGTCAGTTCAGTTTCAGATAGCTTCTTGTTTCAGCTTATACTTGTTCTCAAGGTCTATAGGCCTCCTCCAATGCTTAGTCAGTTAACTACAGGATTTTAACCTGTTGCAGCTGTCACTTCCAGAGTGTTTCTCTCTTTGTTTATTTTGGCTTCCTCTATTTGCAAGTCTCTTCAGTGTCTAATTTCTGCCCTGACACAAGAGGGGTGAAAGTGGTCACTTATTTAGGCTCACTTGTTCAGTTGTGTTGTGGGGAGGAATGAACACAGCAAACAGATATTCCTGGCATGTATGGGGAGTGCTTGCAGTGTGTGGACCACCCTGGGTTTGCCCCAGCTCACAGTGGTGTGTCCTTTCTGGGTCTACACTGCTCAGACTCAGGGATGTTCTCTAGGGCACTGTCCAAAGCAGGCCCTGCGTTTTGTATACTTCCCAGGTCTAAGCCATTCAGGTTCAGGTTCTCGAGTACACCGCAAGGGAACAGATTCGGTTGGGCATAAGTTATGTGCCTTTCCCAGGTCTGAGCAGCTCAGGTGACCAGCTGCTTGGTGAGTGCACTATCCCAGATGAACCGTGTGTCTTAATCACCTCCCTGGTCCCAGCTGCTCGGTTTCCCGGGTGTACCAGAAGAACACAGTCCCAGGTATGCTGTGTGTCTCCTCTGGGGAGCTGATCTCAGGCTGGGATCCTCCTGGCAGATGTCAACTGTCCAGGATCCCAGGAAGAGGTGGTTAACAAGTGGAAGCCTGGTCACCATTTGGTGGAGGATGCCAGTCTCTGGGGCTGAGATTGGAGCAACCCCTTGACTTCCAGCTTTGGCTGTTACATGCCTGCCTCTCTGCCTCCAGTGGGGGAGAGGGAACTGTATGCAGCTGGCTTGCTCTCTGATATTCGCTCAATCATTTGTTCTGTGAGCAAGCTAGGCTGTGAGTTAGAGCCTTCTGTAGGAAAGTTCTCTCTCTTTTTCTTTTTTCCCCTCTCTGATGATCCCACAGTTTGGATTGCTATCTCATGTTAGCTCCTTTAGATTGTCCTTTGGCGTTCAGACCCAGTCCTTACCCTAAGGACCAATGATACCACCCGCACCTCCCTGTCCAGCCCCTGCTCGCTGGTGGCGGATGTGAGTGTCCGGGCTACATCTTTGCTGGCAGTTGCAGTTAAGTGCCTGTTCTTTGTGTGTGTATGTGTTTCCTCACAGTTATGCTGCCCTCTGAGATTCCAAATCTCCCCACAGATCTGCCTGTGAGAGGGTTTCCTGCTCCTCCTTCACAACTCCCTCTCCAGGTCAGGTCTCCATCCCTAACTCTTTTGTCTTTCTTTTTGTCTTTTATATTTTGTCCTACCTCCTTTCAAAGAGAATGGGCAGCCTTTCTAAGTGCCTGGTGTCCTTCTCCAGCATTCAGAAATTGTTTTGTGGAAGTTTCTCAGCATTCAAATGATCTTTTGATGAGTTTGTGGGTAAGAAAGCGGTCTCCCGGTCCTATTCCTCTGCCATCTTGGGACCTGATTTGAATTCTTTCTCCTCCTCCACCCCCTTTTCTTTATGATGATTTTGGCTAAAGGATTATCAATTTCATTTACGTTTTCAAACCACCAGCTTTTGGTGTCATTAATCTTTGCATTTGTTTTCTTTGTTTTTATTTCATTACTTTCTGCTCTGATCTTTATGTTTTCTTTCCTTCTACTAAGTTTAGGTTTCCTTTTTTTTTTTTCTTTCTCTGATTGACTTATGTGTAAGTTCAGGTTGTTTATTTAAGATTTTTCTTGTTCTTTGAGGTAAGATTGTATTGTTATCAACTTCCTTCCTAGAATTGCTTTGCTGCATTCCTAAGTTTTGGGCCATTGTGCTTTCATGTTTATTTGTCTCTAGGTAGTTTTTGTTATTTCCTCTTTGATTTCTTCAGTGATCTGTTGGTTGTTTAGTAGTGTATTGCTTAACTGAAATGCCATGTGTTTGTGTTTTAGAGTTTTTTTTTTTTTTTTTTCCCTTGAAGTTTATTTCTAATCTCATTGCATTGGGGTCAGAAAAGTTCCTTGATATGATTTTGATTTTCTTAAATTTACCTAGACTCAATATGTGGTCAATCGTAGAGAAAGTCCTTGGTGTACTTGAGAAGAATGTGTAGTTTGCTACTTTTGGAAGGGATGCTCTATAAATATCAATTATGTCCAATTCATCTAAAGTGTCATTTAAGGACTGTGCTTTTTAAATTAATTTTCTGTTGAGATGATCTGTCCATTGATGAAAGTGGAGTCTTAAAATTCCCCACTATATTGTGTTACTGTCAATTTCTCTCTTTATGAGTGTTAGCATTTGCCTTACATATTAAGTTGATCCTATGTTGAGTGCATACATAGTTATAATTTCTTCTTTGATTGAGCCCTTGATTATTATGTAGTGTCATTCTTTGTCTCTTCTAACAGTCTTTGTATTGAAATCTATTTTGAATAATACAAGTGTTGATACTCCAGCTTTCTTGATTTCCATTTGTGTGGAATACCTACTTCCATCCCCTTATTTTCAGTCTGTAAATGTCCCTAGGTCTGATATGGGTTTCTGTAGACAATATAAACAGTCTTGTTTTTGTATTCGCCAGTCAGCCTATGTATTTTGGCTACTGCATTTAATCTATTTGCATTTAAGGTAATTATTGACATGTATGATCTTATTCGGGCTTCCCTGATGGCTCAGAGGTTAAAGCGTCTGCCTGGAATGCGAGACACCCAGGTTTGATCCCTGGGTCAGGAAGATCCCCTGGAGAAGGAAATGGTAACCCACTCCAGTATTCTTTCCTGGAGAATCCCATGGATGGAAAAGCCTGGTAGGCTACAGTCCATGGGGTCGCAAAGAGTCGGACACGACTGAGCGACTTCACTTCACTTCAAGTCATGTCTTATTCACGAGAAATGCCAGGCTGGATGAATTACAAGCTGGGATCAAGATAAGTGGGAGAAGCATCAACAACCTCAGGTATGTGTAGGATACCACTCTAATGGCAGACAGCAAAGAGGAACTAAAGAACCTCTTGATAAAGATGAAGGAGGAGAGTGAAAGAGCCGGCTTAAGGCTAAATATTAAAAAATCTAAGATAATGCCATCCAGTCACATTACTGCATGGAAAATAGAAGGGGAAAATGTGGAAGTAGTGAAAGATTTCTTCTTTTTGGGCTCCAAAATCACAGCCGATGGTGACTGCAGCCATAAAATCAGACAACAATTGCTTTCTGGCAAGAACGTGATGACAAACCTAGACAGTGTGTTGAAAAGCGGAGACATTAGTCTGCTGACGAAAGTTTGTATAGTCAAGGCTATGGTCTTCCCATTGGTCATGCACGGTTGTGATAGCTGGACCATAAAGAATGCAGAATGACAAAAATTGATGCCTTTGAAATATAGTGTTGAGGAAGATTCCTTAAAGTCCCTTGGACAGAAAGGAGATCAAACCAGTCAATCTTAAGGGACATTAACCCTGAATATTCATTGGAAAGACTGATGTTGAAACTTAAGTATTTTGGACATCTGATGCAAACAGATGACTCATTGGAAAAGTCTCTGCTGCTGGGAAATATTGAAGGCAGAATAAGAGGGAGAAGAGGGTGTCAGAGGTTGAGATGGGTGGATTACATCACTGATGCAATGAACATGAACTTGGGCAAACTCTGGGAGATGGTGAAGGACAGGGAGGCCTGGTGTGCTGCTCTTCATGGACTCTCAGAGTAGGACACAATTGGGTGACTGAACAGTAACAACAATGATCCTATTACTAGTTTCTTAATTGTTTTGGGTTAATTTTATGTAGGTTTTTTCCTTGTCATGTTTCCTGCCTAGAGATGTTCCTTTATTAATTGTTTTACAGCTGGTTTAGTGATGCCAGATCCTCTTAAATTTTGTTTAGCTCTAAAAATTTTGATTTCTCTATCAAATCTGTTTTAGAATCTTGCTCAGCAGATTATGTATATAGGTTCTTTGCTTTCATCAGTTTGAATATATTATGCCATTGCCTTCTGCCTTGAAGCATTTCTATTGAGAAGTCAACTTATTGCATTTTAGGAGTTCCTTTGTAAGCTATTTGTTGCTTTTCCCTTGTTGTTTTTAGTATTTCATCTGTGTATTTAATTTGTGTCAGTTTGATTGCTATGTATTTCAGTGTGTCCCTCCTTGCATTTATCCTGCCTGGGTCTCTCTGTGTTATCTGGACTTGGTTGGGATTTTTCAGCTTTTATATATATCCAAATATTTTCTTGGGTCCTTTCTCTCTCTCTTGTCATTCTCAGTTCTGTTCAGTTCAGTCACTCAGTAATGTCCGACTCTTTGTGACCCCATGAACGGCAGCACACCAGGCCTCCCTGTTCATCACCAACTCCCAGAGTCCACCCAAATTCATGTCCATTGAGTCAATGATGCCATCCAACCATCTCATCCTGTGTAATCCCCTTCTCCTCCTGCCCTCAATCTTTCCCAGCATCAGGGTCTTTTCCAATGAGTCAGCTCTTGACATCAGGTGGCCAAAGTGTTGGAGTTTCAGCTTCAACATCAGTCCTTCCAATGAACACCCAGGAATGATCTACTTTAGGGTGGACAGGTAGGACCTCCTTGCAGGCCAAGGACTCTCAGGAGTCTACTTCAACACCACAGTTCAAAAGCATCAATTCTTCTGTGCTCAGCTTTCTTTATAGTCCAGCTCTCCCATCCATACATGGCCACTGGAAAAACCATAGCCTTAACTAGACAGACCTTTGTTGGCAAAGTAATGTCTTTGCTTTTGAATATGCTCTCTAGGTTGGTCATAACTTTCCTTCCAAGGAGTAAGCGTCTTTTAATTTCATGGCTGCAATCACCATCTGCAGTGATTTTGGGGCCCAGAAAAATAAAGTCAGCCATTGTTTCCACTGTTTCCCCATTTATTTGCCATGAAATAATGGGACTGGATTCCATGATCTTAGGTTTCTGAATGTTGAGCTTTAAGCCAACTTTTTCACTCTCCTCTTTCACTTTCATCAAGAGGTTCTTTAGTTCTTCTTCACTTTCTGCCATAAGGGTGGTGTCATCTGCATATCTGAGGTTATTGATATTCCTCCTGGCAATCTTGATTCCAGCTTGCACTTCTTCCAGCCCAGAGTTTCTCATGATGTACTCTGCATATAAGTTAAATAAGTAGGGTGAGGATACACAGCCTTGATATACTCCTTTTCCTATTTGAAACCAATCTGTTGTTCCATGTCCAGTTCTTACTGTTGCTTCCTGACTTGTATACAGATTTTTCAAGAGGCAAGTCAGGTGGTCTGATATTCCCATCTTCTTAAGAATTTTCCACAGTTTATTGTGATCCACACAGTCAAAGGCTTTGGAATAGTCAATAAAGCAGAAATAGCTGCTTTTCTGGAACTCTCTTTACTTGTTTTTTCCATGATCCAGCGGATGTTGGCAATTTGATCTCTGGTTCCTCTGCCTTTTCTAAAACCAGCTTGAACATCTGGAAGTTCATGGTTCATGTATTGCTGAAGCCTGGCTTGGAAATTTTTAAGCATTACTTGTCCTTCTAGGACCCCTAAAATGCGAATGTTGGTGTGTTTAATATTGTCCAGAGGGCTCTTAGACTCTTTTCATTTCATCCTTTTATCTATATTGTATCTTGTGGCAGAAATTTCCACCATTCTTTCTTACATGTCACTTATCTTTTCTTAAGTCTCAGCTATTCTTCTATTGATTCCTTGTGTTTTGTTCATTTTTTTTTTTTTTTTTTTGTTCTTCAGTGATCCTGAATCATTTGCAATATCATTATTCTGAATTCTTTTTCTGGAAGGTTGCTTATCTCCACTTCATTTAGTTGTTTTTCTGGGGATTTATCTTGTCCCTTCCCCTGAGAAATAATCCTATTCCTTTTCCTTTTGATTGTTGTTTGACTGTTGATCTATGATTGTAATTTTTGTTCTAGAGGATACAGTACTGTAGTTCTTCTTGCTTCTTCTGTCTGCTCTCTGGTGGATAAGGCTAAAAGACTCGTGTCAGTTTCCTGATGGATGGGACTGGCAGTGTGGAAAACTGAGTCTTGCTCTGTTCAGTAGAACTGTAGTCAAGAAAAATTTAATCCGATTGTCTGTGAATGGGTGGGGCTGCCCTACCTCCTTAGTGATTGTTTTGTGTGAGGTGAACCAGGCTTGGACTCTACGGGCTCTGCAGTAGATCTAAAGGTGATCTCCAAGAGGGCTCATACCAAGGGTGTCTTCCAGGACAGCTGCTGCAAGTGCCCCTATCCCTGTGGTCAGCCACTGCTGACTCATGCCTTAGCAGGTGGCCTCCAATTCTCACAGGTATATCTGGCTCAGTCTTCTATGTTCCTTTCCCCTGAGTCCTGGTGAACACAAGGTTTAGTTTGAGCCCTCCAACACTGGAGTTTCTGTTTTCCCCAGTTCTGTGTTTCTGCAATCAAGTCCCACTGGCCTGCGTAGTTAGATTTCCTGGTGATCATAGTCCCTTTGCCAGATCCCCAGGCAGGGAAGCCTGGTGTGGGGCCTAGAACCTTCAATACAGTGCAAAAACTTTGTTGATATTCTGGTTCTCCAGTTTGTGGGTCACCAATCCAGCAAGAATGGGATTTGATTTTATCATAATCTTGCCCCTCCTACTATCTCATTGTTGCTTCTCCTTTGTCCTTGGACTTGGAATGTCTTTTTATGGTGGGTTCCAGTATCTTCCTGACAATGGTTGTTCATCAGCTAGTTGCAATTTTGGTGCTTTCATGTGAGAAGATGCACACACATTAAACAGCCTTTACTATGTTGAAATATATCCCCTCTCTACTCGTTTTGATGAGAGTTGTTTTTTTTTTTTTAACTTGAATGGATGTTGAATTTTGTTTATTGACAAGATCATGTGATTTTTTAAATATAAATTTATTTATTTTAATTGGAGGTTGATTTTTATCCTTCCTTTTGTTAATATCATGTATCACATTGATTGATTTGCAAATATTTAACCATCCTTTCATCCCTGAAATAAATCCTGATTTATTATGGTGTTTATTCTTTTTAAATATTGCTGAATTTTGATTACCAATATTTTGTCTAGGATTTTTGCATTTGTATTCATCAAAGATTTTGGCCTATATTCCTTAGTAATTTGCTTTTTTGTAGTGTCTTAGTCTTATGTTGAAGCTGAAACTCCAATACTTTGGTGACCTGATGCGAAGAGCTGACTCATTTGAAAAGACCCTGATGCTGGGAAAGATTGAGGGCAGGAGTAGAAGAGGACGACAGAGGATCAGATGGTTGGATGGCATCACCGACTCAATGTACATGGGTTTGGGTGGACTCCGGGAGTTGGTGATGGACAGGGAGGCCTGAAGTGCTGCGGTTCATGGGGTCGCAAAGAGTCAGACATAACTGAGTGACTGAACTGAACTGAAATGTCTTATTTTAGTGTCCAGGTAATTAGGGCCTCATAGAATGAATTTCAGCATATTTTATCACCTTCAATTTTTTGTAATACTTTTAAAAGGGTGAGTATTTGCTCTTCTTTATATGTTTAGTAGAATTCTCCCTTAAAACAATTAAGTCCTGTACTTTTATTTCCTAGAAGTTGTTTTTCATTACAAATTCAATTTCACTACTCATAATTATTCTATTGTGATTGTTTATACATTCCTGTTTCAGTCTTGTCAGTTTGAATATATCTAGAAATTTGCCCATTTTTTTCTAGGTTGTCCCATTTGTTAACATATAACTGTTCATAGTATTTTTTTTTTTTCTGTGTGTCTGTGTGGCATTTTTGTGTTTCTTTAATATTGTTTCAGCTTTCCTGTAGCTCAGTGTAAAGAATCTACCTGTGATGCAGGAACCTCAGGAAACATGGGTTAGATCCCTGGATAGTGAAGATCCCCTGGATGAGGGAATGGTAAACTATTCCAGAACCTGGCAGGATATAGTCCATAAGGTTGCAAAGAGTTGTTCATGACTGAAGCAATTTAGCCCACATGCATGCAGTACTATTACTTCTCTTCTTTCATTTCATTTTTTGTTTATTTGTGTCCACTCTCTTCTCCTTGATGAGCCTCCCTCCAGGCCTATCAACATTTTCTTATTCAAAAAAGAGATCTTGGTTTCATTTATCTTTTCTATTTTTTGTCTCTATTTTATTTCTTCTGTGATATTTATTACTTTCTTCATTTGCTCACTTGATAATTTGTTCCTTAAAAAGAAAAATTCCATTAGAAGATAGGTCAGATTGTTTATTTGAAAATTTTCTCTGCGTCTTGAAGTTGGCCTGAATGGCTGTAAGCTTTCCTCTGAGAACTACTTTTGCTACATCCCAGCTTCCTTGGTGGCTCAGATGGTAGAGAATCTTCTTGCAATGTGGGAGACCCTGGTTTGATCCCTGAGTCAGGAAGATCCCCTGGAGAAGAAAATGGCAACCCACTCCAGTATTCTTGCCTGAAGAATTCCATGGACAGAGGAACCTAGTGGGTTATGGTCCATAGGATTCCAAAGAGTCAAACACAACTGAGTGAATAGCACGTTCATTTTCTTTCATAGATTTTGGAAAGTTGTGTTTCCATTTTAATTTGTCTCGATGTGTTTTCTAAATTTCTCCTTGACTTATTGCTTTTGTACTAACATTTCTTTTTGGCTCAGTGAGTTCATGCCTTTCCCATTTTTCTTTCTGTAATTGATTTCTACCTTGTTTTGGACCATTATGTCTGGGGAAATCCTTGATATAACTTTATCTTCTTAATTTAGTTGAGATTTGTTTTGTGGCCTAGGATGTGATCTATCTGGGGAAATTTCCAACTGCACTTGAAAAAAATACATATTATATTATTTTTGGATGAAATTTTCTTTGAATTTCTACAAACACAATCAGTCTATTATGTCATTTAAGATCACTGTTGCCTTTGATCTTTCCACTGACGTGAAGCTTTAAAATATCCCACTGTTACTGTTTTAATTGCCAATCTTCCTTTTTATGTCTATTAATATTTGCCTTACAAAGTTAGATGCTCCTGTATTAGGTTCATCTATGCCAGAAAATATATTATCCTTTTCTTGTGCTAATTTCTTCATCATTTTAAAAAATGTGCTTCTTTGTATTTTGTTATAGACCTTGTTTTAAAGCCTAGTTTCTCAAATATGACTATTGATACTTCTGCTTTCTGTTTTCATTTGCATGGAATATTGTTTTTCATTTCACTTTCAGTCTATGTTTCTTTAGCTTTGAAGTGAGTCTATTTTAAGAAGCATGTTATTGAATCATATTTTTAATCCAATCAACACCCTGTGTCTTTCAATTGGAGCATTGACATTTAAAGTAATTATTGATACACATATACTTATAATTTTACTTGTTTTTCAATTGTATTTGTTGTTCTCCTCGGTTCATTACTTCTTTTAGTTTCTTCCTTTTATAACAGGATGGTTTTCTTCAGTGATTTGTTTGTGTCCCTTTCTTTTTGTTTTTATTTATCTATCATAGGTTTTACTTTGTGATTCTATGTGGTAAATATATGCTAATGTATGACAATATTTACTTGGTTTAAGCCTGTAGTAATTTAAGTTCAATCACATTCTAAAAAAACCTACATTATTTTACTCCAATCTCCCACATTTTGATGTCAATTTACTTCTTCACGATTATTGCTTCACTTCTTACTGTATAGTTGGTTCTTATGATTATTTTCTCTTTTTGTCTTTGTATTAGCTTATTTATGTGGTTGAACCTCAAACTTTACTGTATGTTTGCCTTTGCTTATGGGGATTTTCCTTTCCTATATATTCTTACTTCTGCATATAGCCTTTTCTATTTCACTTGCAGACATCCCTTGAACATTTTCTTTTGGGTCAATTTAATATTGATGATGTCTTCCAGTTTTTAATTCTCTCAGAAGTTTTTTTTTTTTTTTTTAATTCTCTATTTACTCTAGAAGATAATTTTAGGTAGACTGTTCTAGGCTGCAGGTTTTTCTCTTTTAGCCTTTTACTATATCATGCCACTCATCCCTGTCCTTCAAAATCACACACATACCCTTGGTCTGCAGAAAAATCAGCTAGTAGCCTTTGAGAGTTCCCTTTTAAATACCTTAGTTTTTCTCTTGCTGCCTTAATAAGTTCCTCTTTTTTCCTTTTCCTTTTGTCATTTTAATTACTTTATCTTGATATAGGCCATTTTGGTTCATCTTGTTTGGGATTCTATGTGCTTCCTATACTTGGATAATAATTTTCTTTTAAATAATTGGGAGGTTTTTCAGCCATAATTTCAAGAAATATATTTTTATTCCTTTTGTCTCCCTCTAGTCCTTCTGGGACCCCCATTATATGAATGCTGGTATCCTAGATGGTACCTCACACATCTTTTAAATTGTTCTTAAATTTTCTTTTTTCATTTTCTTTTTCTTTTTGCTTTTGGATTTGGTGCATTGGAGAAGACTCTTGAGAGTCCCTTGGACTGCAAGGAGATCAAACCAGTCCATTCTGAAGGAGATCAGCCCTGGGATTTCTTTGGAAGGAATGATGCTAAAGCTGAAACTCCAGTACTTTGGCCATCTCATGCAAAGAGTTGACTCATTGGAAAAGACTCTGATGTTGGGAGGGATTGGGGGCAGGAGGAGAAGGGGATGACAGAGGATGAGATGGCTGGATGGCATCACTAACTGGATGGACGTGAGTCTGAGTGAACTCCAGGAGTTGGTGATAGACAGGGAGGCCTGGCGTGCTGCGATTCATGGGGTTACAAGAGTCGGACACGACTGAGCGACTGATCTAATCTGACTACCCTATCTTCTAGATCAATTATGCTTTCTTCTGTATTACCTAGTCTATTTACTTTCTTTTACAGTGTTTTTCATTTCAGTTATTATATTCCTCAATTTTGACTGATTCATTTTTGTATCTTATACTTTCTTATTTAAACTCTTACTACTCAGATATGCAGATGACACCACCCTTATGGCAGAAAGTGAAGAGGAACTACAAAGCCTCTTGATGAAAGTGAAAGCGGAGAGTGAAAAAGTTGGCTTAAAGCTCAACATTCAGAAAACGAAGATCATTGCATCTGGTCCCAACACTTCATGGGAAATAGATGGGGAAACAGTGGCAACAGTGTAAGACTTTATTTTTCTGGGTTCCAAAATCACTGCAGATGGTGATTGCAGCCATGAAATTAAAAGACGCTTACTCCTTGGAAGGAAAGTTATGACCAACCTAGATAGCATGTTCAAAAGCAGAGACATTACTTTGCCAACAAAGGTCCATCTAGTCACGGCTATGGTTTTTCCTGTGGTCATGTATGGATGTGAGAGTTGGACTGTGAAGAAGGCTGAAAACCGAAGAATTGATGCTTTTGAAGTGTGGTGTTGGAGAAGCCTCTTGAGAGTCCCTTGGACTGCAAGGAGACCCAACCAGTCCATTCTGAAGGAGATCAGCCCTGGGATTTCTTTGGAAGGAATGATGCTAAAGCTGAAACTCCAGTACTTTGGCCACCTCATGCGAAGAGTTGACTCATTGGAAAAGACTCTGATGCTGGGAGGGATTGGGGGCAGGAGGAGAAGGGGACGAGAGAGGATGAGATGGCTGGATGGCATCACTGACTGGATGGACGTGAGTTTGAGTGAACTCCGGGAGTTGGTGATGGACAGGGAGGCCTGGCGTGCTGCGATTCATGGGGTTGCAAAGAGTCGGACACGACTGAGCGACTGATCTGATCTGATCTGATGCTTATATATCCTTTTCCCTAATTCAATTATCATTCTTATTACTAATGTTTTGAATTCTTGATCTGGTAAATTTGTTTCAGTTCAGTTCAGTCGCTCAGTCGTGTCTGACTATTTGCAACCCCATGAATTGCAGCTCGCCAGGCCTGGCCTCCCTGTCCATCACCATCTACCGGAGTTCACTGAGACTCACGTCCATCGAGTCAGTGATGCCATCCAGCCATCTCATCCTCTGTCATCCCCTTCTCCTCCTGCCTCCAATCCCTAACAGCATCAGAGTCTTTTCCAATGAGTCAACTCTTCGCATGAGGTGGCCAAAGTACTGGAGTTTCAGCTTTAGCATCATTCCTTCCAAAGAAATCCCAGGGCTGATCTCCTTCAGAATGGACTGGTTGGATCCCCTTGCAGTCCAAGGGGCCCTTAAGAGTCTTCTCCAACACCACACTTCAAAAGCGTCAATTCTTTGGCGCTCAGCCTTCTTCATAGTCCAACTCTCACATCCATATATGACCACAGGAAAAACCATAGCCGTGACTAGACGGACATTTGTTGGCAAAGTAATGTCTCTGCTTTTGAACATGCTATCTAGGTTTGTCATAACTTTCCTTCCAAGGAATAAGTGTCTTTTAATTTCATGGCTGCAGTCACCATCTGCACTGATTTTGGAGCCCCCCAAAATAAAGTTTTTTTATATATATGGGAAACTGCTTTAACTGTTTCCCCATCTATTTCCCATGAAGTGATGGGACTGGATGCCATGATCTTCATTTTCTGAATGTTGAGCTTTAAGCCAAATTTTTCACTCTCCACTTTCACTTTCATCAAGAGGCTTTTTAATTCTTCTTCACTTTCTTCCATAAGGGTGGTGTCATCTGCATATCTGAGGTTATTGATATTTCTCCCAGCAATTTTGATTCCAGCTTGTGTTTCTTCCAGTCCAGGGTTTCTCATGATGTAGTCTGTATATACGGTAAATAAGCAGTGTGACAATGTACAGCCTTGTCGCACTGCTTTTCCTATTTGGAATCAGTCTGTTGTTCCATGTCCAGTTCTAACTGTTGCTTCCTGACTTGCATACAAATTTCTCAAGAGGCAGATCAAGTGGTCTGGTATTCCCATCTCTTGAAGAATTTCCCACAGTTTATTGTGATCCACACAGTCAAAGGCTTTGGTATAGTCAATAAAGCAGAAATAGATGTTTTTCTGGAACTCTCTTGCTTTTTCCATGATCCAGCGGATGTTGGCAATTTGATCTCTGGTTCCTCTGCCTTTTCTAAAACCAGCTTGAACATCAGGAAGTTCACGGTTCACATATTGCTGAAGCCTGGCTTGGAGAATTTTGAGCATTACTTTACTAGCATGTGAGATAAGTGCAATTGTGCCAGTAGTTTGAGCATTCTTTGGCATTGCCTTTCTTTGGGATTGGAATGAAAACTGACCTTTTCCAGTCCTGTGTCCACTGCTGAGTTTTCCAAACTGGCTGTCATATTGAGTGCAGCACTTTCACAGCATCATCTTTCAGGATTTGAAATAACTCAACTGGAATTCCATCACCTCCACTAGCTTTATTCGTAGTGATGCTTTCTAAAGCCCACTTGACTTCACATTGCAGGATATCTGGCACTAGGTCAGTGATCACACCATTGTGATTGTTGGGTCGTGGAGATCTTTTTTGTACAGAGAGTTCTTCTGTGTATTCTTGCCACCTCTTCTTAATATCTTCTGCTTCTGTTAAGTCCATACAATTTTTGTCCTTTATCAAGCCCATCTTTGCATGAAATGTTCTCTTGTTATCTCTAATTTTCTTGAAAAGATCTCTAGTCTTACCCATTCTGTTGTTTTCCTCTATTTCTTTGCACTGATCACTGAGGAAGGCTTTCTTATCTCTTCTTGCTATTCTTTGGAACTCTGCATTCAGATGCTTATATCGTTCCTTTTCTCCTTTGCTTTTCACTTCTCTTCTTTTCATAGCTATTTGTAAGGCCTCCCCAGGCAGCCATTTTGTTTTTTTGCATTTCTTTTCCATGGGGATGGTCTTGATCCCTGTCTCCTGTACAGTGTCACGAACCTCTATCCATAGTTCATCAGGCACTCTATCTATCAGATCTAGTCCCTTCAATCTATTTCTCACTTCCACTGTATAATCATAAGGGATTTGATTTAGGTCATAGCTGAATGGTCTAGTGGTTTTCCCTACTTTCTTCAATTTAAGTCTGAATTTGGCAATAAGGAGTTCATGATCTGACCCACAGTCAGCTCCCGGTCTTGTTTTGCTGACTGTATAGAGCTTCTCCATCTTTGACTGCAAAGAATATGATCAATCTGATTTCGGTGTCACCCATCTGGTGATGTCCATGTGTAGAGTCTTCTCTTGTGTTGTATTTCTGTTTTACTACTTTTTTTTTTTTTTTTCAGGAGCTTTTCTTGCTTTTTCAAATGAGGTCAATTCTCTGTCATCTCATTTTGCCTAAATTTCTGTCTCTATGAAATTTGTTGAAACAATTACCTACTGTGTCTTGAAGGGGTATCATTATCTGGGAGCTTCCCTATGCAATCTGCATATGCCCTATGGCTTTGGTGGGAGGCTGGATTTAACATGAACACTAGTCACATCTTTCCCCTGGATTTGTTGGCAGCTGCCACCTTGGTAGGAAGTGGGACTAAGATGAAACTTCTAGAGCCAGATATAAACTGGAGCTTTTCATTGTCACTTCCCTATCATGGTTGGGGGTTGCATCCCAAGTTTCTGTGGCAGAAGCCCTGAGTGTCAGGTTTGAGCTGGCTTTGTTCCCTTCGTGTGTGAACTTTCCCTCCTCCCAACTCTGGCACCCTGGCCCCAAAGGTAGTGATAAGCCAGGAGGGGACAGTGTGTACCCTGGGCATATGACAGGTCTCAGACTGTGGTGGTTCAGCCTCATTCAGGGGTCGGGGAGGATTCTGACATGGCATGTACTTAAGTGCCAGGAATATATACCTCCACATTACTCAGATGCTGCTCCAAGTCTGAGCCTCTTCTTTTCTCAAGGCTGAATTCTTTCCTAGGTCACAGCTGAGCCTCCTCTTTCTCCAGTGTGGAACTGTGATATAAAGCACATGAGGCTGGAGTGTTCATTCAGCTCATGCTGGTACATATGCCAGTGTGGCCATAGGAAACTGGGCAGCCACATAGGTAATTCAGTCTTCTCTCTATTTCCTGAGTTGGGAGCCAGTGAGAATATGCATTCTTCTTCTAAATGGAGGCCAGTCTCCTGTTAGTCTCAGTGGCTCTCCATCCAGCCCTGGTGGCTCATGTTCCCTGTATTGGACCCCAAAACTGGGGTCCCAATATGTGGCTCAAAATTTTCATCCTCAGAGAGAGTCTCTACCCATGTAACTCCCCTCCTCTTCTGTGTCCTCCCTACAGGCAAAGGTCCTGACCTAACCAGGTCTGTTTTCTTCCTATGCAATTCTGTATGGATCTTTCCTGAATCTTTGGTTTTATAGGAGTCATTATGTCAGTTTATGATTTGTTTTGAGTGTGACAATGTTAAGCACCCCAACATTCGAATCATAGGGATCCCAGAAGAAGAAGACAAAAGGAAAAGGCATGAGAAAATATTTGAGGAGATAATAGTCAAAAACTTTCCTAAAATGGGTAAGGAAATGACCACTCAAGTCCAAGAACCCCAGAACGGTCCATACAGGGTAGACCCAAGTAGCAATACACCAAGACGCATATTAATCAAACTCACAAAAATTAAACACAAACAACAAATGTTAAAACCAGTAAGGGAAAAGCAACAAATAGCATTCAAAGGGATTCCCAGTAAGGGTAACAGCTGATTTTTCAACAGAAACTCTGCAGGCCGGAAGGGAATGGCAGAGCATACTTAAAGTGATGAAAGGGGAGAAAAAAAAAAAAAATCTACAGCCAAGGTTACTCTACCCAGCAAGGATCTTATTCAGCTTCAAAGGAGAAATCAAAAGCTTTACAGACAAGCAAAAGCTGAGAGTATTCAGCACCACCAAGCCAGCTCTTCAACAAATGCTAAAGGATCTTCTCTAAACAGGAAACACAGAAAAGGTTTATGAAAATGAACCCAAAACAATAAAGCAAATGGTGACAGGTTCGTACTTATCAATAATTACCTTAAATGGGAATAGGCTAAATGCTCCAACCAAAAAACAAAGAACTGTCTGAATAGATACAAAAACAAGACCTCTATACATACTCTCTACTCAAACCTAGGGACACATACAGACTGAAAGTGAGGGGCTGGAAAAAGATATTTCATGTAAATGGAGATTAAAAAAAAAAGGCAGGAGTAACAATATTCATACCATATGAAGTAGACTTTATAAGAGACAAAGAAGGACACTACATAATGAACAAGGGATCGATCCAAGAAGAAGAAAATACAATTATAAATATATATGCACCCAACATAGGAGCACCTAAATACTTAAGGCAAATGTTAGCAACTATTAAAGAGTAAATTGACTGTAACACAGTAATAGCGGGGGACTTTAACATCCCATTCACACCAATGGACCAGTCATCTGGACAGAAAATTAGCAGGGAAAAACAAGCTTTAAATGATACATTGGGCCAGTTAGACCTAATTGATATCTATTTGGCATTTACCCCAAAACAATGGATTTCACTTTTTCCTCAAGTGCGCATGGGACATTCTCCAGGATAAATCACATCCTGGGCCACAAATATATCTTTAGTAAATTAATAATAAAAAAATTGAAGTCATTTCAAGCATCTTTTCTGATTACAATGTTGTAAGATTAGATATCAAGTACAGGAAAACAACAACAACAACAACAACAAAAAACAACTATAAAAAACACAAACATATGGAGGCTAAGCAACATACTATTAAATTACCAAGCAGATCATTGAAGAAATAAAAAAGGAAATAAAATATGCATGAAAGAAATGATAATGCATTTCATTTTTGCAAGATATATCGTCATCCCAGACCTCTACCTGTAGCTCCAGGCAGGAGCAGTTGGAGCTCTCATATGCTTATGCATACATCAATACTTACATGTGTACACATACATGCACAGAAAGTGTGTATATCTCCATGTACGTTTTTGTATGTGTATATTCACACAATAGAAAATAGGATAAAATCAGAAAAAATCTTAGGTAAGAAATGTCTGTGATTGCTCATATGAGAATTTTAAGATCTAGCTAATTTAGCTCAGAGAGGGCAATGGCACCCCACTCCAGTACTCTTGCCTGGAAAATCCCATGGATGGAGGAGCCTGGTAGGCTGCAGACCATGGGGTCGCTAAGAGGCGTAAATGACTGAGCAACTTCACTTTCACTTTTCACTTTCATGCATTGGAGAAGGAAATGGCAACCCACTCCAGTGGTCTTGCCTGGAGAATCCCAGGGATGGCAGAGCCTGGTGGGCTGCCGTCTGTGGGGTCGCACAGAGTCGGACACGACTGAAGTGACTTAGCAGCAGCAGCAGCTAATTTAGCTACCCACCAGTCTATTTAAACAAGTACAATGGTTAAGAGAAATCAACTCTTGTTTAGAGATGGGATAAGAATCGAGCTAAACCGAGGTTCTTAAAGATATTTTTAGTCAATCCAAGATTACCTTATACCTTCTGTCAAATTGAATGAATATTTATCCAATGCATTAAAATGTACATAACAAATACTTTAAATTCTGTTATTTAAAATAGCTTCCATACCTACTTTGCCCTCAATGCAAGATGTTCCTTTTGATAGCATGTTTTCTTTATCACCATCACTTTAAAACATATGAGAAAACAAAATTTTGGATTAACAAATGACAACATGCCATGCAATACTGTAAAAGATGGATATACATTTGTTTCAATGTGTTTGATACAAATATTAAGAGCACTTTATATAACCATTAAATATGTATTTCTGCTATGGTTTTCCCTAGTGGCTCATATGATAAAGAACCCGCTTGCTAACGCAGGAGATGTAGGAGACGCAAGAGGTCACAAAGAGTCAGACACAACTGAGTGACTAACACTTCACTTCACTTCATACAATACATGCTGAGAGCATGAATTTGAATTCTGTTCAAGTCTCCACTGATTTTTACTGTGAGAAAGATAATTCACATAAATAGCCCTAAATCCCTTAATCTTTAAAACATATAAATTATTACAATCTATAACTAATGCTAGAAATTAATATTGTTTGTCCAGTGACAGCATGTAATAGATATTGCTTTGTTTTTAAATCACAAGCTTCTAAATAAAACCCATTATATAATTTAAAATAAAAATTTTGTATTGTCTAATTTCTAATGCCATATGCTTCTTTGTTTATCTTTAAGAAAATAAACCTCGAGGACCAGAACAGCATACTGCATATTTAATTCCCTGTCAATGTTACACAATTGTAAATACAGCCACATTTTTCCTTTGATGAGTAAAAGCATTTTCCCAGTGGCAGTATGCCTTTCCCTTAACTGCCAAGCACTGCTCATTGACCCATTATTCCTTTAACTTCTAAATATACGTTTGTAGACTATGTGAATTATTATGTGCTTCTTTTCTCTGAGTTACAACATATGCTTGCCCATGGAGGTTTGCAAACCTCTTTTAATATTAATGACACAGTTTGAGGCATAGGTATTCCAGAGAACAAACTTTGCCTTCACGGGCTGTGCTGCATCTCCTCATTAAATGTGGGCAATCTTCCTTTTGCATTTAGTTTCAGACACCTAAATAATTTTTTTTTCACTTTGAAAGCTAAGGTTTTTAAGCACTAAAGAAGAGAAATAAAAGTCATTTTTCTTTCTCAGTAACATTTCTTTCTCACACTTAAACTCATAGTACTGTCAACCAGCTGTAAGTGACTCACTGGTTAGAGAGAACACTACAAACTCTTTTGAAAATGATAAATGATTTAAAACTCACAATCTGAAATAGAACTTGATCCCTGAGGGTTTATAGGAGGGCCTATCTGTAACAGCTCACAAAAAGCAATATACTGTTGGTGAGGCACTCTTCAAGCAGGTCTATTCCAGGGTCCAGGCAACTCTGGGCTTTTATACATTATTAACTCTTCAGGGAATCCAGATTCTATTTGAGGTAGTAAAAATGACATTAATAAGACAGAACCCATGGCTTTGTTTAGTAAGCAATTGTCTCACTGAATTCACAAGTTTTCTAAGGTTGACTATACTCACAAAATCTGGCCAATTATTTTTTTCATCTCTTTCTGTCTTCACCATTTCATTCCCCTTGAAAATTAGCCAGAGCTGTCCCCACTCATTTTATACACTCAGACTTACTTTCACTAACAGGTGAGGGACATTTCCCAGCTTCTTTAACCTGTAATATTTTACTTCTATGGAAAATTAGGGAAGAAAGAGGAGAAGCTAATGTTTATCGAAGGCCTCTACTTTAATCATAGAATTCAAAAATGCCATCAATGTTAATATCATCCTACCATCTTATGAGTGAGAGAATTTGGCCCAGAGAAATCAATTAGCCTGCTGAAGATCACACTGATCAAGGTAATGATGGATTGTAACTCAAGTCTGAAGCCAGTGTTCATGCTGCTTTTCATGAAGAACACCTCATTTTTGCCAAGGCTAAGCGTCTTTCTGCCTGTGTACCCTATCCAGTTCTGGCTTATCTAGGGACATGCTTATCCAGTTTCTACTTTTCCTAAATACATTCTAAAACCTTTTCTCAACTGACTGTTTTAAAGGTAAATCTGCTCTTGCCTTGCAGAGTGAAAAACACATCAAATAAAAAGCTATAACTGCTATATACTTTCAGTACAATCAAGTCTCTTTCTTCAAGCCTCACTATTTGAAAGAGAAATTTATACTTGTGACCTTCGCTGTTTAATAAACCACTTTCTTTCTAATTCTTTGCAGTCTGGCTCCCACTTCCACCCCTTTTATGAAGTGTTCTGCACCAGGTCATCAACTGTACAGCATTTATGCGTTTAAATGCTTCCCTGTGATTTTTGAAACATTCTTGATTTTTGGCTTATTCAGTGACATAATTTGTTTCTCATTATGAAAATAATAACTACAACACATTTTGTTCTGCTGGCTATGCTAGGATTCTAAATCTCTATTACACTTACCCCTTATGACAGTCGTTCAGGTTAAAAATTATTCATTATTTCAGATCAGGAAAATAAGGTTCTTCCAGCATAAGCCATGAGCCATGCCGTGTATGGCCACCCAAGACATAAGGATCATGGTGGAGAGATCTGACAAACTGTGGTACACTGGAGAATGAAATGGCAAACCACTTCAGTATTCTTGCCTTGAGAACCCATGAACAGTATGAAAAGGCAAAAAGATGGGACACTGAAAGATGAACTCCCCAGGTTGGTAGGTACCCAATATGCTACTGGAGATCAGTGGTGAACTAACCCCAGAAAGAATGACGAGGTGGAGCCAAAACAAAAACAACACCCAGTTGTGGATGTGACTGGTGATAGAAGCAAAGTCCAATGCTGTAAAGAGCACTATTGCATAGGAAAATGGAATGTTAGGTTCATGAATCAAGACAAATTGGAAATGGTCAAACAGGAGATAGCAAAAGTGAACGCTGACATTTTAGGAATCAGAAAATAAAAATGGACCGGAATGGGTGAATTTAACTCAAATGACCATTGTGTCTACTACTACGGACAAGAATCCCTTAGAAGAAATGGAGTAGCCATCACAGTCAACAAGAGTCTGAAATGCAGTACTTGGATGCAATCCCAGAAATGACAGAATGATCTTGTTCATTTCCAAGGCAAACCATTCAATATTTGGGAATCCAAGTCTATGCCCCGACCAGGAATGCTTAAGAAGCTGAAGTTGAACGGTTCTACAAAGACCTACAAGACCTTCTAGAACTAACAGTAGGAAGTAAAAAAATACCTAGAGTAACAGGCAAAGTTGGCTTGAAGTACAGCATGAAGCAGGGCAAAGATTAATAGAGTTTTTGCAAGAGAATGCACTGTCCATAGCAAACACCCTCTTCCAACAACACAAGAGAAGACTCTACACATGGACATCACCAGATGGTCAACACCAAAATCAGATTGATTATATCCTTTGCAGCCAAAGATGGAAAAGCTCTATACAGTCATCAAAAATAAGACCAGCAGCTGACTGTGGCTCGGATCATGAACTCCTTATAGCCAAATTCAGACTTAATGAAGAAAGTAGGGAAAACCATTAGACCATTCAGGTATGATTTAAATCACATCCCTTATTATTATTCAGTGGAAGTGAGAAATAGATTCAAGGGAATAGATCTGATAGACAGAGTGCCTGATGAACTATGGATGGAGGTTCATGACATTGTACAGGATACAAGGATCAATACCATCCCCAAGGAAAAAAAAAATGGAGAAAAGCTAAATGACTGTCTGAGGAGGCCTTACAAATAGCTGTAAAAAGAAGATAAGTGAAAAGCACAGGGGAAAAGGAAAGATATACTCATTTGAATGCAGAGTTCCAAAGAATCATGAGGAGAAATAAGAAAGCCTTCTTCAGTGATCAGTGCTAGAAAGAGGAAAATAACAGAATAAGAAAGACTAGAGATCTGTTCAAGAAAATTAGAGATATCAAGGAAACATTTCATATAAAAATGGGCTCAAAAAGGACAGAAATGGTATGGACTTAACAGAAGTAGAAGATATTAAGAAGAAGTGGAAGGAATACATAGAAGAACTATACGGAAAATCTTTATGACCCAGATAATCACAACAGTATGATCACTCACCTAGAGCCAGACATCCAGGAATGCAAAGTCAAGTGGGCATTAGGAAGCATCACTATGAACAAAGCTCATGAAGGTGATGGAATTCCATTTGAACTATTTCAAATTCTAAAAGATGCTGTGAAAGTACTGTACTTATTATGCCAAAAATTTGGAAAACTCAGCAATGGCCACAAGACTGGAAAAGGTCAGTTTTCATTCCAATCCCAAAGAAAGGCAATGACAAAGAATTCTCAAACTACTGCACAATTGCATTCATCTCACATACTAGTAGAGTAATGCTCAAAATTTTCCAAACCAGCCTTCAACAATACATGAACTGTGAACTTCCAGATGTTCAAGCTGGTTTTTGAAAAGGCAGAGCAACTAGGGATCAAGGTGCCAACATCTGTTGGATTATCGAAAGAGCAAGAGAGTTCCAGAAAAACATCTATTTCTGCTTTATCGACTAAGCCAAAGCCTTTGACAGGGTGGCTTAAACTGCGAAAAATTCTGAAAGAGATGGGAATACCAGACTACCTGATCTGCTTCTTGAGAAATCTGTATGCAGGTCAGGAAGCAACAGTTAGAACTGGACATGGAACAACAGTCTGGTTCCAAATAAGGAAAGGAGTATGTCAAGCCTGTATATTGATTGTCACCCTGCTTATTTAACTTATATGCAGAGTACATCACAGGAAACGCTTGGCTGGATGAAGCACAAGATGGAATCAAGATTGCCAGGAAAAATATCAATAACCTCAGATATGCAGATGACACCACCCTTATGGCAGAAAGTGAAGAAGAACTAAGGACCCTCTTGATGAAAGTGAAAGAGGAGAGTGAAAAAGTTGGCTTAAAGCTCAACATTTAGAATACTAAGATCATGGCATCCGGTCCCATCATTTCATGGCAAATAGATGGGGAAAGAATGGAAACAGTGACAGACTTTATTTTTTGGGCTCCAAAATCACTGCTGATGGTGACTGTAGCCATGAAATTAAAAGATGCTTACTGCTTGAAAGAAAAGTTATGACCAACTTAGACAGCACATTAAAAAGCAGAGACATTACTTTGCCAAGAAAGGTCTCTCTAGTCAAAGCTATGGTTTTTCCTGTGGTCATGTATGGATGTGAGAGTTGGACTGTGAAGAAAGCTAAGCACTGAAGAATTGATGCTTTTGAACTGTGGTGTTGGAGAAGGCTTTTGAGAGTCCCTTGGACCACAAGGAGATCCAGCCAGGCCATCCTAAATGAAACTGGTCCTGAATATTCATTGGAAGGACTGATGCTGAAGCTGAAGTTCCAATACTTTGGCCACCTGATGAGAAAAACTGACTGATTGGTAAAGACCCTGATTTTGGGAAAGATTGAAAGCAGGAGGAGGAGGGGATGACAGAGGCTGAGATGGTTATAAGGGATCATCGACTAAATGGCATGAGTTTGAGTAAACTCCAGGTGTTGGTGATGGACAGGGAGACCTGGCATGCTGCAATCCATGGAGTCACCAAGAGTGAACATGACCGAACAACTGAATTCAACTGAACTTGAGCATAAGTCAATTCACCAAGATGATATAGTTATAGGAAAATTGGACTGTGATCCCAAAGCTACTTATTCCAGGACCTTCTTTACTGACATTGCTTATTTTTATACTGGGTTGGCAAAAGTTCTTTTTTTTTTTTTTAATTCCTCTTTAAATGGCTTTAGTAGCACCTAGTTGTCTTCTGCTGTGCATTAAAATAAAAAAGGAAAACTTAACAAAGCATATATGTTTGTGTAGCCACTTTAATATTTAAAAGGGAAGAAAAAACATTTCACCTTTTATTATATATAATTTAAAGAAATGTAAAAACCCAAATGAAATACAAAAGAAAAAAAAAAGAGAGAAAGATAGGTGCAGTGTATGGAGAAGGTCATATGATTGATCAAACCTGGAAAAAGTGCTTTGCAAAATTTTCTACTGGAGATTTCTTGCTTGGACAATACTCTGCAGTGTGGTTGACCAGTTGAAGTTGGTAACAATCAAACTGAGACATAAATTGAGGCATTAACTGAGAACAATCAATGTTATGCCATTCAGGAGATAATGGACATACTCAAAACATCCAAACCAAATAGTAAAAATCACTTGCACCCACTTGGTTATGCTAATTGCTCTGATGTTAAGCAAAGAAAACCTTTGTATATGGTGAAATAGGAAGGGATACCTCTTTATGAGCTACTTTCTGAGTATTGCTTCTAATTACACCAAAAGAAAACAGAACTTAGTGAAAAGCTTCCAGAATAGTCAACAGAAAATGCATAAATGAAAAGCTTCCAGAATAGTCAACAGAAAATGCATAATCTTCCATTGGGATAATGCAAGACTGCATGTTATTTTGATGACCAGGCAAAAACTTCTACAGTTTGGGAAGTTCTGCTTCATTCACTGTATTCACCAGCAACTTTGGATGTCTATTTATTTCAGTTTTACAAAATTCTCTTAATAGAAAAAAAAAATAAATCAATTCCCTGGAAAACGGTAAAGGCATCAAGAACAGCTCTTTGTTCAAAAAAATGAAAAGTTTGGGAAGACGGAATTATTTTTGTTTTTCGGTCACTCAGTCATGTCTAACTTTGCAACCCCATGGACTGCAGCACACCAGGCTTCCCTGTCCTTCACCATCTCCTAGAACTTGCTCAAACTCATATCCATTGAGTCAGTGATGCCATCCAATCTCATCCTCTGTCACCCCTTTTCCTGCCTTCAATCTTTCCCAGCATCAGGCTCTTTTCTATTGAATTGGTTCTTCGTATCAAGTGGTCAAATTATTGGAGATTCAGCTTCAGCATCAGTCCTTCCAATGAATATTCAGGACTGATTTCCTTCAGGATTGACTGGTTTGATATCCTTGTTGTCCAAGGGACTCTCAAGAATCTTCTCCAACACCATAATTCGAAACCATCAATTCATAGGCAGTCACCCTTCTTTAACCCACTCCAGTGTTCTTGCCTGGAGAATCCTAGGGACAGAGGAGGCTGGTGGGTCACACAGAGTCAGACATGACTGAAGCAACTTAGCAGCAGCAGTGGCACCCTTCTTTATGGTTCAACTCTCACATCCACACATGGCCACTGGAAAAGCCCTAAGTTTGACTATACAGATCTTTGTTGGCAAGAAATGTCTCTGCCTTTTAATACACCATCTGGGTTTGTCATAGCTTTCCTTCTAAGGAACAAGTGTCTTTTAGTTTCATGGCTGCAGTCACCATCTGCAGTGATTTTGGAATTAAGAAGTTAGCTAAAAAGTGGCAGAAGATAGTGGATGAAGGCAGTGAATACATTATTCAATAAAATTCTTGGTAAAATGAACAATGTGTCCTTTATTATTACCTAAAAACTGAAGGATGTTTTTGCCAAACCCAGTGTTTCACATAGTATGGTATTTATTGTGATTTCATGACAGTCTCTTCTCCCTCTTCATTAGCTTCTGTTCTCTGAAAATGACATCTGTCATGTCAACCACCTTCACCAGATAGACTGACTTAAACATGAATTCCCTGGCTTTATCTCTGGCATTCTCTTCCCTCCTCTGTCCACATGTCCCACCCAAATAATGTCACTTTCTCATTCTAGTCACCCGTGCCCAACACCCACAGCTATTTAGTACTGAAAATCAACACACTCTGATACCCTACACCACAGTTGTCCTGCTGTAGTTTTGCTCATGACTAGTTCTCTTTAACACTGTCTGCTTTCCATTGGTAAATCTATGAAGTAAATCAAGACTTCATTTCATTTGCCTAGGCTTCATCAATAGCTCATTACATGATTATCATGTTTTTTACTAAATGTCAAATAAATCTTCCTAACATGTGTCTTGTTTCATAACACTTTCTTGCTCATGAACCACCGCAATATTTCTGCTCTTAAGCCTGGTAAATAATTTTCCTTTATGGACTCAAAATTCACCACTACCATCAAACTTTCCATAAGTTATCTGCAATTAAGTCAATGGAATTAAGAAAACTGAAATTACTCACTTATATACATTTGTTTATGGCTTAGAAGATAAAATCAATTTTCTTTCATACATCTTTTCATATGTAAATCTTATTTATTGATTGTATTAAATTATAATTTTAAAGCAAGAACAAAGATGTTACACTTGTGTGTTTATATTGATATATGTGTGTGTATGTGTATGTATGTTTGTGTATGTGTTACACCAAAGTGTATGGTCATTGTTTTAAACACACTTGCCATCCTCTATTTTGGAAATTTGTTATTTTTCAGAATTACAAATTCTTTTATAAAGAATTTAAAAGTGGAAGATTAGTGAGTAGAAAATATCTCTTTCTAAACATACATATTATACATATGATGTCCCTAGATAAGAAAATGGCAACCCACTCCAATCTTCTTGCCTGGGAAATCCCATGGATAAAGGAGCCTGGCAAGCTATAGTCCATGAAGCTTTAAAGCATCAGACACGACCAAGTGTACACGTGCATGCATACACACACACACACACACACACACGATGTACACATATAACTGTAGTGTATATGTAGATATATATATATATACATACATACATATATGCATGTGTAATATGTATGTCTATTAATATACCATTAGTTAATCATTCATTTAGATTTGAGAGTATTATTTAAACTGAGATAAATTCATATACTTCTAATTGACTTGTTTGAGGGTTCTCCCCATATTTAAAAAAAAAAAATTATTTACTTATTTGACTGCCTTGGATCTTAGTTGCAGCTTGTGAGATCTTTCTTCGTGGTGCATAGGCTGTCTAGCTGTGGTACCCAGGCTTAGTTGCCTCAAGGCATGTGGGATATTATTCCTCCACCAGATATCAAACCCCTGTCCCTTGCATTGCAAGGCAGATTCTTAACCACTGAAATTACCAAGAAAGTCCCTCCTCATTTTTAATGTATCATTTTGCAATAAGCATTTATATTCCCCATGAAAAGTCATTCTGTTCCTGTATACCCAAGTTTTGAAGTTTAATATACATAATTAGAAAATAATAGAGCAAAATGGTGATTACGAAAAAAAAGTCATAAGTTTTTATGTTTTAAAATGCTGGTTTTCAAAAAAGATTTATTTATTTATTTATTTTTGGCTGTGCTGGTTTTTTGCTGTGGTGTGCAGGCTTCTCATTGCAGTGGCTTCTCCTGTTGCAGGGCATGGGTTCTAGATGCACAGGCTTCAGTAGTCGTGGTACATAGGCTCAGTAGTATCCTTTTGCAGGCTCTCAAGCACTGTCTCAGTAGTTATGGTGCACAAGCTTAGTTTCCTAACAGCATATAGGATCTTGCCATGCCAGGGATAGAACCCCTGCATTGGCAGATGGATTCTTAACCTCTGGACCACCAGGAAAGTCTTATTATTGGAATATATATATATATATATATATATATATATATATATATAAAATTTGATTTATTACATTTCTTTCCTAATTGTCAAATTCTTCTTGATATATGCACCTGTAGATAGTAGGGTGGAATTATATTTGCTATGAAATTAAAACAAATTATAAAGATAATTTGATGTTTAGTACACCTTATAAAGTAATACATTTAATTTGTGAAACTATTTTAATTGAAATCAGATGATAATGTTTCTTCGTGTTCCATAGCTCTTATTGTTTTACTTTGCACACAGCTTCTTCAAACAGTCCTAGCAGATTGACAAGACTTACCCAGATATAGATTGAACTATATTTTTAAAGCTAATATCCATGCTACTAAATACTTCCTTCTAACAGCATTAAACATATGCCTTTAATGTATCCAGTTGGGAGGAAATTAAATTTATTGGCTTTCAGAATAATGCATGCCATTTCCAGGCTGACACATGACACAATTCTCCAGTCATTTTCCTCTTGTGTGGCAAGTAAAGAGGTTACATAGTCTAAAACATGCAGCCATAGATGGTGACACTTCTGTCAGTCTGGCCCTTAAGAGACCATAGGAAGCATGGACATCCTCCTCCCAGCATCTCATACAACCACTGCCTTAGAATGTGGTGCAAGAAAAATTCAATGTTTGTTCTCATAAGCCACCAGAATTCTGGGAGTTAATTATTTAGTTCAAATATAACACTGCTGTACTAGTAAATACACTATCAATGCCTTTATTTGCCTGCTGCTTTAGATCAATATTGCTGCTTTATCATAACACTGCATACCATTTCTCACTCAGAAAATAGGTCTTCTATAGAAAGAGTATTATTCTGAAAATAATATGAATGTTAAAGCAAACTCCAAAGAGAATTTTACTAAGCGCTTCTTTTTACATGATACCTGGTAGTGTTCAAACTTTAAATATTTTGATCATTTAATGCTTCCCAAATCCAAAATCATAGCATTTATTCAAAATACTTTGTTGTATATTCTTTATTTTAGCCATCACATAACTATCAAAACACAAAAACAATAATTAGCCCAATGAGACATTCAAATATATCCAATAAATGGCCCAGGAACCAAAAGTATCCACTTGACTTTGCTCCAACAAAATATAAAACACTGAACAGGGGCCAATATGACTTAATATATTTTATTTAAAAATTGTGTATGCATTGCTGTATTTTGTAAAGTCAAACTTACTATGAGATACTGTTGAAAAAAAACACTTTCATTTCTTTTTCTATTTTTTTAATTTAAATATTTAAAAATTTTACAATGTTCTGTTGGTTTCTGCCACACAACAATGCACATCAGCCATACTTATACATACATTCCCCCGCTCCATAGCATCCCTCTCCTCCCCTTATCCTATCCCTCCAGGTCATCACAGAGCACCAGACTTGGCTTCCTGTGCTTATATAGTATATATAGTTTGGCTTTATATACCTTAGGTGGCAAACTGTGCTATAAGTCTGTGAGAATTAAGGGACTAGCTTCCATTATAGGTTGGAAGGATATACACTGGCTTTCTCTAACACCTGGCATGTGGAATGCTGGCTAGTTACTTAACTGAGCCAATTCAACATGCCTACCTGAAATCTGAACTCTAGCTCAGGAACACAAAAATATAGAAGTTAGATTAGAATATATTATGATAGTAGCTACATTCATACTGTAGAAGTCTTGGTTGCAAGCAGAGTTCTTCAATAAGCTGGTTGATTCTTGCCTTCCTTCTGGTAGCTGTCTAATCATTTCCATTTCTTGTCCCAGTAACCTGCATCATTTTCTGTTGTTTGAGACCAAGAACACTGACAAATTCATCTTTGCAGATGCTTATAATGCACTTTCTCTCTACTTGTCTATGGATGCATACTGCTAAAAAACTTTCACAGAACTAAAATATATTGCATTTGTTTTCTTTTGCTACAAGTCTTAGGAAAGATCCAAAAGCAGCATAATCACCCAACAGCTGCCATAGAGTTAAAAAACAAACAAACAAACAAAAAACAACACTTTGTAAACATTGTAACATTGTAACAGGATGAAGTACAGTCTGTTCTTTAGTTCTTAAGTCAAGTTAGTCCACTGAATTTTAATGAATGCTTCATTCCAGATACTTTTTTTTTTTAATCTCAGGTATGTGTATTGATTTAAATGAATAAATTATACATTTTAGAATTTACATTTGAAAAAAGGATTTCAATTGATTCCATGAGGGGAAAATGATAGCAATGGAATAAACTCTATCTATAAATAATACTGGCACAAAAGCTATTATATAGAAATTATTTTTAAATTGAAAAAGGGAAATATAATGTCTTATGTTCCATAATCCACAATTATATTATAATGAATTACATTCTATATAAGGTCAAAAAAAACAAGGTTGACAAGTTTGATGTAATTCTTTTTTCCTTTTATACCTGAAATCCATTTTAAAGTCTGTCAAAAAAGATTCTTCAAATCTCTTGGGTAACAATTATTATTTACTATAGACTCTCCACCAAATGGGATAGAATTTCAAAAAGGAGGGGATATATGTGTTCCTGTGGCTGATTCATGTTGAGGTTTGACAGAAAGCAGCAAAATTCTGTAAAGCAATTATCCTTCAATAAAAAAGTAAATTAATTAAAAAAAAGTAATGTAGTGGTTAATGTAAATTCTTGTTAACTATGACTAGTTTCGGAGAAGGCAATGGCACCCCACTCTAGTACTCTTGCCTGGAAAATCCCATGGATGGAGGAGCCTGGTAGACTGCAGTCCATGGGGTCGCTAAGAGTCGGACACGACTGAGTGACTTCACTTTCACTTTTCACTTGCATGCATTGGAGGAGGAAATGGCAACCCACTCCAGTGTTCTTGCCTAGAGAATCCCAGGGATGGCGGGGCCTGATGGGCTGCCGTCTATGGGGTCGCACAGAGTCGGACATGACTGAAGTGACTTAGCAGCATGATTAGTTTGGGCCTGATTTTGGATAACATATTCGAAAGCAAAGACATTACTTTGCCAACAAAGGTCCGTCTAGTCAAGGCTATGGTTTTTCCAGTGGTCATGTATGGATGTGAAACTTGGACTGTGAAGAAAGCTGCGCACTGAAAATCTGATGCTTTTGAACTGTGGTATTGGACTCTTCTTGAGAGTCCCTTGGACTGCAAGGAGATCCAACCAGTCCATTCTAAAGGAGATTGGTCCTGGGTGTTCTTTGGAAGGAATTATGCTAAAGTTGAAGCTCCAGTCCTTTGGCCACCTCATGCAAAGAGTTGACTCCTTGGAAAAGACTTTGATGCTGGGAGGGATTGGGGGCAGGAGGAGAAGGGGACGACAGAGGATGAGATGGCTGGATGGCATCACTGACTCAATGGACATGAGTTTGAGTGAACTCCGGGAGTGGGTGATGGACAGGGAGGCCTGGTATGTTGCAATTCACAGGGTGGCAAAGAGTCGGACACAACTGAGTGACTGTACTGAACTGAACTGATTTTGGATATATTCATTAAGATTCCCCTACCTTATCTTATACCTTCATGGATTACACCCTTGTCATTGGAAAGTGGCTTGCATAACTCAGTGAAGCTATGAGCCATGACATGCATGGCCACCCAAGATGAATGGGTCATAGTGAAGAGTTATAACAAACACGATTTACTGGAGGAGGAAATGGCAACCTACTCCAGTATTCTTGTCAGTAGATCTTCATGAACAGTATGAAAAAGGCAAAAAGATATGACATTGAAAGATGAACTGTTCACACAGTAGGTGCCCAATATGCTACTTGGGAAAAGAAGAAGGTAAACTAATAGCTCAGGAAAGACAGAAGCAGCTAGGCCAAAGAAAAACGATGCCCAGTTGTGGATGTGTCTGGTGGTGAAAGCAAAGTCCAATACTATAAAAAACAATATTGCATAGGAACCTGGAATGTTAGGTCCATGAACCAAGGTAAATTTGATATGGTCAAACAAGAGATGGCAAGAGTGAATATCAACATTTTCAGAATCAGTGAACTAAAATGGACTGGAATGGGTGAATTTAATTCATATGATCAGTATATCTACTACTGTGGACAAGAATCCCTTAGAAGAAATGGAGTAGCTCTTTAAGTTAATGAAAGAGTCCAAAACATAGTACTTGGGTACATTCTCAAAAACAACAGAGTGATATTGGTTCATTTTTAAGGTAAACCATTCAACATCACAGCAATCCAAGTCTACACCACAACCAAAGATGCTGAAGAAGCTGAAGTTGATCAGTTATATGAAGACCTACAACACCTTCTAGAACTAACACCAAAAGAAGGCGTCCTTTTCATCATAGAAGATTGAAATGCAAAAGTAGGGAGTCAAGAGATATGCACAATAACAGGCAAGTTTGGCCTTGGAGTATAAAAAACGAAGGTGAATAAAGGCTAACAGAGTTTTGTCAAGAGAATATGCTAGTCATAGAAAACACTTATTTCCAACAACCCAGGAGACAGCTCTACACGGGAACATCACCAGATTGCCAATACTGAAATCAGATTGATTGTGTTCTTTGCAGCTAAAGATGAAGAAGCTCTATACAGTCAGTAAAAACAAGACCTGAAGTGGACTGTGGCTCAGATCATGAACTCTTTACTGTAAATTTTAGGCTTACATTGAAGAAAGTAGAGAAAATCACTAGACCAGTCAGGTATTACCTAAATAAAACCCCTTGTGATTATACAGTCAAGGTGACAGATTCAAGGGATTAGATCTGGTAGGCAGAGTGCCTGAAGAACTATACACAGAAGTTAGTAACACTGAACAGGAGGCAGCAACCAAAATCATCCCCCAAATAAAGAAATGCAAGAAGGCAAAGTGGTTGTCTTAGGAGGCTTTACAAATAGCTGAGGAAAGAAGAGAAGTGAAAAGTAAAAAAAGTAAAAAGGAAGAAAGGGAAAAATACACCCAACTGAATGCAGAGTTCCAGAGAATAGCAAGGAGACTTAAAAAGGCCTTCTTAAACAAAGAATGTAAAGAAACAGGAAAACAATAGAATGGGAAAGACTAGATATCTCTTCAAGAAAATTGGCTGGATTGAGGGAACACTTCATGCCAGGACTGACATGAGAGTCAGAAATGGGTAGGACCTAACAGAAGCAGAAGAGATAAAGAAGTGGTGGCAAGAATACACAGAAGAATTGTACGAAAAATGTCTTAGTGACCCATTTAGCCACAATCGTGTGGTCACTTACCTAGTGAAAACATCCTGGAGTATGAAGTCAAGTGGTCCTTAGGATACATTACTGAAAGCAAAGTTAGTGGGAGATGACAGATTTTTAGCTAGTTATTTCAAATTCTAAAAGAAGATGCTGTTAAATTGCTGCACTCAATTATGCTGTTATTGTTCAATCACTAAGTCATGTTCAACTCTGCAATCACATGGACTGCAGCAAGCCAAGCATTGTAGTTCTTCACTGTCTCCTGGAGTTTTCTCAAACTCACGTCCATTGAATTGGTGATGTCATCCCACCATCTCATCCTCATCACCCCCTTCTATGCCTGCCCTCAATCTTTTCCAGCATCAGTCTTTTCCAATTAGTTGGCTCTTTCATCAGGTGGCAAATCTTTGCAGCTTCAGTCCTTACAAAAAATAAAAAAACCTGAGGGGCTTCCCTGGTGGCTCAGCTGGTAAAGAATCCACCTGCAATGCAGGAGACCTGGGTTTGATACCTGGGTTGTGAAGATCCCCTGGAGAAGGGAACAGCTGCCCACTCCAGTATTCTGGTCTGGAGAATTCCATGGATACTACAGTCCATGGGGTCACAAAGAGTCAGACATGATTGAGCAACTTTTGCTTTCACTTTTCCAAAAATTATTCAGGGTTGATTTCCTTTCAATTGGCTGCTTTGATCTCCTTGCATTGCAAGGGACTCTCAAGAGTCTTCTCCAACACCACAGTTCAAAAGCATCAATTGTTCAGTGCTCAACCTTCTTTATGGTCGAACTCTTACATCAGTACATGACTACTGGGAAAACCACAGCTTTGATTATACAGATCTTTGCCAGCAAAGAGATGGCTCTTATTTTCAGTATGCTGTCTAGGTTTTTCAGAGTTTTTCTTCCAAGGAGCAAGCATCTTCTAATTTCTTGGCTGCATTCACTGTCCACAAGTGACTTTGGAGTCCAAGAAAATAAAATCTGTGAATGTTTCCAGATTTTCCCCATCTATTTGCCAGGAAGTGATGGGACCAGATGTCATGATCTTAGTTTTTTGAATGTTGAGTTTTAAGCCAGCTTTCTCACTCTCCTCTTTCAACCTCATCAAGAAACTCTTGTTTCTCTTCATTTTCTCCTCTTAGGGTTAGTATCATCTGCATATCTGATGTGGCTGATATTTCTCCTAGCAATCTTGAAATCAGCTTCCGAGTCATCCAGCCCAGCATTTCACATGATGTACTCTGCATAGAAGTTAAATAGCAGGGTGACAATATACAGCCTTGATGTACTCCTTTCCCAATTTGGAACCAGTCTGTTGTTCCATGTCCAGTTCTAACTGTTGCTTCTTGACCTGCATACAGGTTTCTTAGCAGGCAAGTAAACTGGTTTTGTATTCCCATCTCTTGAAGAATTTTCTGCAGTTTTCTGTGATCCACACGATCAAAGGCTTTGGTGTAGTCCATGAATCATAATATATCAATAAATTTGAAAACTCAGCAGTGACCACAGGACTGGAAAATATTAGTTTTCATTGTAGTCTCAAAGAAGGGCAAAGAATGTACAAACTACTGTACAGTTACTAGATTTTACTCATTTCACATGCTAGATAGGTTAAGCTAAAAATCCTTCAAGTTAAGCTTCAGCAATACATGAACCAGGAATTTCTACATTTACAAGCTTGGTTTTAAAAAAGCAGAGGACCTAGAGATCAAATTGTTAACCATTGTTGAATCAAGGAGAAAGCAATGGAATTACAGAAGAAACACCTATTAATACTTCTGGTTCATTGATTAATCTTAAGCCTTTGCCTTTATGAATCATAACAAACTCTGAAAATTGTTAAAGAGATGGGAATGCCAGAGCACTTTATCTGCCTCCTGAGAAACCTGTATGAAGATCAAGAAACAATAGTTAAAACCCATCGATTGTTCCAAATCTGGAAAGGAGTAGGTCAATGGTATATATTGTCACCCTGCTTATTTAACTTCTATGCAGACTATATCATGTGAAATGCCAAGCTGGATGAAGCTCAAGCTGAAATAAAGAGAGCTGGGAGAAATATTAGCAACTTCAGAGATTCAGATGATATCATTCTAATGGCAGAAAGTAAAGAGGAACAGAAGAGCCTCTTGATGAGAGTGAACAGGCTGACTTAAAACTCAATATTCTAAAAACTAAGATCATGGCATCTGGTCCCATCACTTCCTGGCAAATAGATTGGGAAAATGTGGAAATATGGGAAAAATGGAAAAAAAAAACAGATTTTATTTTCTTGGGCTCCAAAATCACTGTGGACAGTAACTGTAGCCAAGAAATTAAAAGATGCTCGCTCCTTGGAAGAAAAACTCTGACAAACCTAGACAGCATATTAAAAAGCTGAGACATCACTTTGCTGACAAAGGTCCATAGTGTCAAACTATGATGTGTCCAGTAGTCTTGTACTAATGTGGGAGTTGGACTATAAAGGCTGAGCACCAGAGAATTGACAGTTTCAAAGTGTGGTGTTAGAGAAGATTCTTGAGAGTCCCTTGTACTGCAAGGAGATCAAACCAGTCAATCCTAAAGGAAATGAACCCTGAATATTTTTTTTAAGAACTTATGCTGAAGCTCCAGTACTTTGACCACCTGATGCGAAGAGCCAACCTATTGGAAAAGACTGATGTTGGGAAAGATTGAGGGCAGGAATAGAGGGGGTGATGAGAATGAGGTGGTGGGATGGCATCACTAAATGGCATCAATGTTATCAGTGGATGGACATTAGTTTGAGCAAACTCTGGGAGACAGTGAAGGATGGGGAAGCCTGGCATGCTGGGGAAGCCTGGCATGCTACAGTCCATGGGATTGCAAAGAGTCAGACATCACTGAGCAACTGAACAACAACAGCAAAGGCTTTCTTCATCCTTCAATTCCAGTTAACCGTTCAGATTACTGGAAAGCAACTGAAAAGCCTCACACCTATCTCCACTTACTCTCAATGCATACCATAATTGTACAGTCTGGTTTCTTGTATCAATATGGGCAGAGTTGAAACTCAAAACTTACCAAGCATTGGAACTTATTAGAGTTTTGTCTGTGTCCTTTTTGTCCTTACACCCTTTTAGAAATGGCAATGTCCAGCTTTATGCCTGAGTATCACATGCCAACTTTCTAAAGGGAACTTGTCCACCTTCCTGGAAAGTCAAACTCTACTCATCCTCTCCTTACCACCCTCTCCCAGAAGTAATTGATTTTTCTTGTTCAAGCAAATTTAAGCCCTTTATGCTGAATTAAAAATATTTGGCAAAACTAATACAATTATGTAAAGTTTAAAAATAAAATAAAATAAAAAAATAAATAAATTACTTGCCCAAGATAAAAAAAAAAAATTTCCTTCTGTTCTTCTCTCAGTGATATTTTGTTTCTTCAGTGATTCTTATAAGAATGGGAAATAGGGAAGTAGTTGGAGAAACAAGTTGGAGAGGGGAACAAGTGCTTTCTTTGTCTCAGGTTAGTTAAAATTCTCAGTTCTTTGGAAAATTTCCCATTTGCCTTATTTTTCAAAAGTTATTCATCTTGGCAGCCCTCTGTGAAACCTTTTCACAATTTTACACTTTTCATTCTATATCTGAATTCTTCATTTCCTCTTCTGCCAAATTAAACATTACTTTTTGTAAGTTACTTCCAAAACAATTATTTAAAGGGGATATTTAAGAATAAACATTTCTTAGAGCTTTTATGTGCAAATTAAATAGCCATACTATGATGAGCTTACATTATAGAAGTATATATATTAATCTCCACAATTCTATGGATGAAGAGAGATTTCAAGAGGAAAAAATACAGGGCTTACTTCCAAAGTTTATTAGATATTTAAAAAAAATTCATTGCTGGAAAGATATAATAAGTGGCATGATCAAACCTTTGCCTTTCTTGCACATTATTGAAATTTATCTAGACTGTGTTTTTATATAAAAATTTTGTTATTTTTGTCTTTTTCAAACCTTACAGATTCAGGATTTTTTTTTCATTTTATCATCACTATTAATAATAAACTTCCATTTCAGAATTCACAAAAGTATAAGTATTTATTGACCTTTATTCATGAGAAATGCTGGATTGGATGAAGCATAAGCTGGAATCAAGTTAAATGGAAGAAGTATCAGTAACATCAGGTCAGCTTACACCACCCTTATGGCATAAAGCGAAGGGGAACTAAAGAGCCTCTTGATGAAAGTGAAAAAGGAAAATGAAAAAGCTGACTTAAAACTCAACATTCAAAAAAGTGACATCATGGCATCCAGTCCCATCACTTCGTGGTTAATAGATGGGAAAAGAATGGAAAGAGTGACAAATTTTATTTTCCTGGGCTCCCAAATCACTGCAGATGGTGATTGCAGCCATGGAATTAAAAGATGCTTGCTCCTTGAAAGAAAGAAAGAAAGAAAAAAAAACCTATGACCAACTTAGACAGCACATTAAAAGCAGAGACCTTACTGATGCTATAGCTTTTCCACTGTCATGTATGGATGTAAGAACTGGACCATAAAGAAAGCTGAATGCTGAAGAATTGATGCTTTTAACTATGGTGTTGGAGAAGACTGTTGAGAGTCCGTTAGACTGGAAGGAGATCCAACCAGTTAATCCTAAAGGATTATCCTAAAGTCCTGAATATTCATCGGAAGGACTGATGCTGAAGCTGAAGCCAATACTTTGGTTACTTGATGCGAAGAACTGACTCACTGGAAAAGACCCTGATGCTGGGAAAGAATGAAGGAAGGAGGAGAAAGGGACAACAGAGGATGAAAAGGTTGAATGGTATCAACAACTCGATGACATGAGTTTGAGCAAGTTCTGGGAGTTGGTGATGGACAGAGAAGTCTGGCAAGCTGCTGTCCATGGTGTCACTAAGTGTCGGACCCGACTGAGCAACTGAACTGAACTGAACTGATGTTTATTCCAAGTATTAACAATTAATCTTTAGGTGAGTGATCCTATAATGGATGGAAAAATAATGTTTAAGTATATATGAACATGGGACTGACTTCTACAGAATATAAGAATATTATTGTCTTACTGATACCAGTTTATTGCTGTTATCTAGGTACAATTGTCTAATAATTTTCTATTATTTAGATTACCTTATACTCTGTGTTGTGGTCTATTTGATGTCATATTAATTTTCTGGCAATTCCTCTGTTTTTTTTTTTTTTTTTTTTCCCTATCACCAGGGCTGTTGTTTAAGTCTAAGTCCAGTTAAGTTAAATCATTTAAGTGGAACTAAGCGAATATATAAAGATGACAGTTCCTCTTATAAATACTTTCAGACTAATCATGTGACTTATGTTGCTTATCAACATTCATTGCTATTTGTATAACATATTTCAGGGGAAACCTAGCTGGCTACTTAGGCAGGTCTCCCAGGATTACAATATGTTAGTATTATCACTACGTAACATGATTTACTTCTGCTAATGAACATCTGTAAGTCTTAAATATTTGATTCATTTAGTTAAGCCAGAAGCAATGAACTTATTTTAATAAATACTTTATAGCATGTATTTATTGACAATGCTAAATAACTATACTTTACTGACAGAGAACATAGTGTATGTGTGTGTGATAGTCACTTAGTCGAGTCCAACTCTTTATGACCCCATGGACTGTAACCCACCAGGCTCTTCTGTCCATTGAATTTTCCAGGCAAGGATACTGAAGTGGGTTGCCATTTCCATCTCCAGGGGATCTTCCCAATCTAGGGATAGAACCCAGGTCTCCTGCATTGAAGACAAATGCTTTACTGACTGAGCTACTAGGGAAGCCCTGAGCTATATAGTAATTCAAATTATCATCTTAAGGTTTCATCTGTATGGAATTTATTAAGGGAATATATGAAATGCTATTCATGTTCATTGTATTTTGTTTATAAAAAAAACACTGAAGTCTCCGTTTCTACTGACAGGTTTAGCAGCCCCTTGAACTAGATACTTAGTAACATGATTAGTACTGCTTCTATTAATATTACTACAACTTCTATGACTCTATTCCCCAAATTCTATTAGTTATTCATAGTATTTCCAAAGAAGGATGGTCATTGCAGTCCCTCCTTGAAATCTGTCTTCTCCTGCACTCTGTTCCTATATTGAAGTGAAATTTGCTCAGTCATATCTGACTCTTTGCGACCCCACAGATTACACAGTCCATGGAATTCTCCAGGCCAGAATACTGAAGTGGGTAGCCTTTCCCTTCCCTAGGGGATCTTCTCAACCCAGGGATCGAGCCCAGGTCTCCTGCATTGCAGATGGATTCTTTACCAGCTGAGCCACAAGGGAAGCTTATAGTGGAGTGACTTTATTTGATTGGTAGGTTTGGAAAGAAAAGGCTAGCATGTCTAGATCAATGGTACCCTCTTTTTTGTCTTTCTCTTGGGAATTCTGAGCACAGACAACAAGCATGCTTCTTCCTTTCTTTGTGCTGCAAAAGAAATCTCACATTTACCAGAAGTGAGCATCTCACATGGAGGAGGCTTGCTAAGTCTGGTGCTGCTGTTACTGGTTGCAAAATTCTGCCTAAATCTGGGATTCAGTAGTTTTACCTCTACTCATCTATAGATATAAACTATAATCTGTCAGATTCAGCTTGATCCATAGTAATGTAATTTTATTCTATGTCTGCCTTACTCCACCTTATTTCTAATTTGTTTTAAAAATTTAGACAAAGAAGAGGTGTATTGTCTGTTGTCACTTCTATACTCCTTAATGCTTGCTACTGTTCACAGGGTATGTGATAAATGCAGTAATGTTATTCATAAATGATATGTCTACTCTTATCATCACCAGTTGATAGATCTGAACACTGAAAGCTTGAGAAGTTAAGTAGTTTGTTAATGGTCATGGGCATGTATTAGTTATTCACAGCTACATAACAACTTCCTTCAAAACTTTGTGACTTAACACCAAATCCTGCACAATTTCTCTGGGTCAGGAATTCCATATCTTGGGTAAACCCTCTACCTCAGTAAGTCTCAAAAGGGTACAATGAAGGTGTTGACCCAAGAACTGCAATCTCATTTCAAAGCTTAACTGGAGAAGTATTTATTTGAAAAGGCTCAACTGGAATTGCATTACCTCCACTAGCTTGCTCATAGTGACACTTCCTAAGGCCCACTTGACTTCACATTCTCAGGATCTGGCTCTAGGTGAGTGATCACACCATCATGTAAAATTAGGTATAAAATTTTAAAAAGAGGAAAAAATATTCCTTTGATGCAAATTTTCCTTAGGATTCAGTCTCTTAACAACTTTCTTATATAGCATATATCAGTGTTTATTATACTTATCATGTTAGACATTACATCCCTAGCACTTATTTATCTTATAACTGGAAGCCTACAAGTTTTGAGCATCTTCATCCAGTAATGTTGCACCCTTTGCCTGTGATGATCATTATTCTGATATATTTTTCTATTTTTTTTTGTCTTTGACATATAGTTGACCTACATCACTAAGTTTTTTTTTCTTTCTTTGTCTTTGACATATAGTTGGCCTACATCACTATTTAGCAACATATAGATCACATATTTCTATATATTTCAAAATGATCATCACAATAAATCTAATAATCACTTTTCATCATACATATATATTATATAGCTATTGATGATGTTTCCTTACCCATGGGTCATTTATTTTGCACCTGTAAGTTTGTGCCTCCTAATTTACCTCATCTATTACTTTGCTCTCCCTACTCCCTCCCCTCTGACAGGCACCTCTGTGTTCTCTGTATCTATCAGTCTGCTTTATTATGTGTATTCTTTTGTTCTGCTTTTTAGATTCGATATATAAGTGAAATTGTATAGTATCTGTGCTTCTTTCTCTGTATTATTTCACTTAGCATAGGCAAACTTCCATTCTTCTTATGGCTGGGTAATATCCCATTGTATATATAAACCACATATTTATCCACTCATCTATTGATGAGCATTTAGGTTGCTTCCTTGCTGCTGCTAAGTCACTTCAGTCATGTCCGACTCTGTATGACCCCACAGATGGCAGCCCACCAGGATCCCCCGTCCCTGGGATTCTCCAGGCAAGAACACTGGAGTGGGTTGCCATTTCCTTCTCCAATGCATGAAAGTGGAAAGTAAAAGTGAAGTCGTTCAGTCGTGTCTGACTCTTAGCGACCCCATGGACTGCAGCCCACCAGGCTCCTCTGTCCATGGGATTTTCCAGGCAAGAGTACTGGAGTAGGGTGCCATTGCCTTCTCTGAGGTTGCTTCCTTATTTGGAGGTAAATGTATCTTTTATAATTAGTGATTTTGCATGCGGGTAAATAGCCAGGAGTGACATTGCTGGGTTATAAAATATTTTATTTTAAATTTTTGAGTTCTCTCCATACTGTTCTCCATGGCGGCTACACCAACTTGCATTCTCACCAACAGTGCACAAAGGTTCCCTTTTCCCCACATTCTTGTCAAACCCTGTTACTTCTTGTCTTTTTGATAATCAAGTGTGAGGTGATATCTCACTGTAGTTTTGATATGCATTTCTCTAATGATTAGTGATGTTGAACATCATTTTGCATTCCTGCTTACCATCTGATAAGAAATGTACAAATCAGTTAGAACTGGACATGAAACAACAGACTGATTCCAAATTGGGAAAGGAGTAGTTCAAGGCTGTATGTTGTCACCCTGCATTATTTAACATATATTCAGAGTACAACATGAGAAACACTGAGCTGGAGGCAGCACAAGCTGGAATCAAGATTTCCAGGAGAAATATCAACAACTTCCGATATGTAGACGACACCACCCTTATGGCTGAAATCAAAGAGGAACTGAAAAGCCTCTTGAAAGTGAAAGAGGAGACTGAAAAAGTTGGCTTAAAGCTCAATATTCAGAAAAATAAGATCATGGAATCTGGTCCCATTACTTCATGGGAAATAGATGAGGAAACAATGACAGACTTTATTTTTTGCAGCTCCAAAATCACTGCAGATGATTTTGGGGGGGGGGGAGGGGCTGCAGATGATGACTGCAGCCATGAAATTAAAAGACTCTTACTCCTTGGAAGAAAAGTTATGACCAAACTAGACAGCACATTAAAAAGCAGAGACATTACTTTGCCGACAAAGGTCCATCTAGTCACAGCTACAATTTTTCCAGTAGTCATGTATTGGTGTTAGAGTTGGACTATAAAGAAAGCTGAGCGCTGAAGAATTGATGCTTTTGAACTGTGGTGTTGGAGAAGACTCTTGAGATTCCCTTGGACAGCAAGGAGATAAAACCAGTCCATCCTAAAGGAAATTAGTTCTGAATATTCATTGGAAAGACATGCTGAAGCTGAACCTCCAATACTTTGGCCACTTGATGCAAAGAACTGACTCATTTGAAAAGACCCTGAAGCTGAGAAAGATTGAAGGCCAGAGGAGAAGGAGACGACAGAAAATGAGATGATTCGATGGCATAACTACCTCAATGGATGTGAGTTCGAGTAAACTGCAGGATTTGGCAATGGACAGGGAGGCCTGTCATGCTGCAGTCCATGGAGTGGCAACGAGTCGGATACGGCTGAGCAACCACTGAACTGAACTTACTATCTGATTGTCTTCTTTGGGAAAATGGCTATTCATGTCCTCTTGCCCATTTTTAAATTAGGTTGTTTTTTGGATTGCATTTTTGAATTGTCGAGTTATATACATTTTTAAAAATATATTTTAAATATCAACCCCTTATAGAATATGCATGCCCTCATGGTCATTCACTTTATCCATGTCCGGCTCTTTGTGACCCTATGAACTGTAGCCCACTGGGCTCCTCTTTCCATGAGATTCTTCAGTCAAGAATACTGGGTTGGGTTTCCATGTCATCCTCCAGGGGATCTTTCTGACCCAGGGATCAAATTCATACCCCCTGCGTCTCCTGGATTTCAGGTAGAGTCTTTATGGCTGAGTCACAGGGGAGGTTCATTATAGAATATATCATTTGCAAATATCTTCACTCATACAGTATGTTGCCTTTTTGTTTCCTTGATAGTTTCCTTCACAGTGTGAAATCTTTTTAGTTTGAATCATTTACTTCATCTTTTCAAATGAGAATTCATTTGGAATAATCCAGGTTTTCAAGCTCAGCACCCCTATAAAATATGTGTTAGGTACATTATGGCCATACTTGTTTTTGAAACTTTAAAAAGTGTTCCTCATTTCAAACCAACAAAGGTTTAATTTGGGTCAAGAGAACATTAAGTTCTTTTTACAATGACCATTTATTTTGTTATCCCACTGCTACATTCAGAACCTGCCATATGGTAATGAAAAGCTATTCAGGAAACACATAATGAAAGCATTCCTGATTCCATCTTTTACTGTCAGTATATACTAAGCTTATCCTGCACCAAATTGTAGGGCTGTTTGTGGAATTTTTACCTCTTACTTCTTTGGATACAAGATACATTTACTACTGAGTCTAAATGTGAGGAACATATTTGGAAATATGTGAACTCATGAAGAAAGGAAGTCTCTAAATTTTAATATGCAGCTAGCCTTGAAAACGATTTAAATCTTTTTGTAGTAGGAATTTATATTATGAACATGATTATTTATGCATTATAAAAATGAAAGATTAAATGATAATTTCTAATGAGAGATTGATCTTTATGATTACTGTTACAATATTGGCTATTTGGGGGCTTCTTTATGTGAATTCTTACAGTTGAGAAAACAGGGATATATCAAAATTTAACAAATTAAGTCACAATTTGAGAAACAAAATGTCTTTTGAACTAATAGAACTTCTAGGTTGAAGCTTGATGGGTAGTGTTACTAAAATACAACATGTCACAGAAAGTAAGTGCGATAAGCCCCTTCCCCAAAGATGCCAATGTGCTATATTACCTGAAAACAGGACATTACAATTGCAGGTGGAATTAAAGTTGTTAATCAGCTGGCTTTTTGACAGGAAGATTATCTTGAATTGTGCAGTATGCCTAAAGCCATCACAGGCGTCCTTAAAAATGGAAAAAAGGAGGCAAAAGAGGGGATCGCAATACTACAGTGTGAAAAGGCTTTGACTTGCTAATCCTTGTTTTGAAGGAGGAGGAGTGGGGTCATGGACCAAAAAAATGCAGTGGCATTTAGAAGCTGGAGAAGCCAAAGAATGCAGTCTTGCAGACACCATGATTTTAAACCCAATAAGGCACATTTCAGAATTCTCATGTATAGAACTATAAAATAATAAATTTGTGTAATTTTAACCATGAAATTTATAATTATTTTTATAGCAGCAAGTAAACAAAATTAAAACAGATAAAACACTCATGTGGATCAAGGAACTAGAAGTAGTCAATGTGCAGGATTTACTCCAAGGAAGAAAAAGGGGTTATCTGGAGCATGTGTTTTGCAGGCATTAATGAGATGCTTGTTCTTTCAATATGGAGACAATCCAAGTTGTTTTCAAATATCAATGGAGACTTTCTTTTCTTCATTTTCTCTTTTTGTTCCCTTTCCTTTGCTTCCTGTTCCTCCTTCCTTTCTCCCATCCACTTTTCTCTCTTATTTTCTTTTCCATTTATTCTCAATTAACCAATGAATCTTTAATGGCTAATGGTGATGGAATTCCAAATGAGCTATTTCAAATCCTAAAAGATGATGCTGTGAAAGTGTTGCACTCAATATACCAGCATATTTGGAAAACTCAGCAGTGGCCACAGGATTGGAAAAAGTCAGTTTTCATCCAATCCCAAGGAAATTCAATACCATAGAATGTTCAAACTGCTGAACAGCTGCACTCATCTCACACACTAGCAAAGTAATGCTCAAAATTCTCCAAGCCAGGCTTCAACAGTATGTGAATTGTGAACTTCCAGATATTCAAGCTGGGTTTAGAAAAGGCAGAGAAACCAAAGATCAAATTGCCAACATCAATTGGATCATCGACAAAGCAAGAGATTTCCAGTAAACATCTACTTCTGCTTTAATGACTATGCCAAAGCCTTTGACTGTGTATATCACAACAAACTGTGAAAAATTCTTAAAGAGACTGGAATACCAGCCATCTTGTCTATCTCCTGAGAAATCCGTATGCAGGTCAAGAGGCAACAGTTAGAACCAGAATTGGAACAACAGGCTGGTTTCAAATTGGGAAGGCAGTAACTCAAGGCTGTATATTGTGACCCTGCTCATTTAACTTCTTTGCAGAGTACATCATGTGAAATACCAGGATGGATGAAGCACAAACTGGAATCAAGTTTTCTGGGAGAAATATCAATAACTTCAGATATGCAGATGACACCACCACCCTAATGGCAGAAAGTGAAGATCTAAAGAGCCTATTGATGAAAATGAAAGAGGAGAGTAAAAAAGTTCGCTTAAAACTCAACATTCAAAAAACTAAGATCATGGCATCTGGTCCCATCACTTAATGGCAAATAGGTGGGGAAACAGTGGACACAGTGAAATACATTTTTTTTTGTGTGTGTGTCGGTCTACCAAATCACTACAGATAGTGCTTGCAGCCATAGGAATTAAATGACGCTTGCTCTTTAGAAGAAAAGTTATGACCAACCTAGATCACATATTCAAAAGCAGAGACATTACTTTGCTGACAAAGGTCGGTCTAGTCAAAGCTATGATTTTTCCAGTAGTCATGTATGGATGTGAGAGTTGGACTATAAAGAGAACTGAGTGCCAAAGAATTGATGCTGTTGAACTGTGGTGTTGGAGAAGACTCTTGAGAGTCCCTTGGACTGCAAGGAGATCCAACCAGTCCATCATAAAGGAAATCAGTCCTGAATATTCATTGGAAGGACCGACGCTGAAGCTTAAACTCCAATACTTTGGCCACCTGATCCAAAGAATTGACTCATTTGAAAAGACTCTGATGCTGGGCAAGATTGAAGGTGGGAGGAGAAGGGGACGACAGAGGATGAGATGGCTGGATGGCATCACCAACTAGAATAACATGAATTTGGGAAAGCTTTGGGAGTTGATGATAGACAGGGATGCCTAGTGTGCTGTAGTCCATGGGGTTGCAAAGAGTCAGACATGACTGAATGACTGAACTGAGCTGAAATGTTCCTTGTAATTTATCTGGTGATGAGGAGCTATTTTTCCTTTAAATAATGATTTTTTTTAATGAAACATTTCCTGTTAGATTATATGTTGTGTCATGTATTCCATTGATCTTTGATAGTATCAGGTGAACAGAATTATAGTACATATAGAAAATACTAGGAATACATTGAGGAGATATTTTATGCAAATACTCATTTGTTTCTCTTTCTACTATTGTACTTCTAATTTTTGTGGTTATAATTAACACAAACATTTTTGTATTGTAGGGTGATTCAAAATAGGAATGGCATGAATGAGATAAATTGGAATTAGTATGCCATGCATTCTGATATTTAACTGGGCCTAAATTCTTTTTAGTTATATGTTATAATAAATGTTTTTTATCAATCAGAATGACTGATTCAACCTTTTCTATTTTACCCTCTGGTGGAGTGACTGTTAAATGGCAAAATGAGCAAAGAATGACCAATTGAAGTGGTCAGGACTCATGAGAAGTCAACTGTGATTCATGGCAGAAATCATTGTCATCTTCTTAACATCCCATGGGATGTATTTACTGGGCACCTGCACCATTCAGGCTGTACTGGGCTCTGTGCATTGAAAGAGGACCAGTAACTGCATCCATACTCTCCACCAGCCAGAGTTTCCTGAGCATTTACTTTATATTCTGTACATGCGTCTCTACTTCTTACTACTGTTTGATAGTAAGGAATGATACTTTTTGAGATCTCCAGCCCTCTTGAACATAATTTGTTCATAAATTCTGCCAAGGTTCCTCTCTGTTATTCAGAATAATTTCCCTTTACATCCTACACTCTTCTCCTGTTCATTCCAAGAGTTAGTTGGTCTAGAGCCCATATATTTCACCTCCTCCAATGGTTCCTCAGTATTAATGACGCTGAAATCCAGATGTTGCCAATTCCATTCCTACTTCTACCATCTAAGAAATAAAATAACCACCAGGTCAAATTAAATAAATGTCAGGTTGAGTGTAAGGCCTTTATTCTCTTTATAGCAAATCTTCCTATACTAGGGGTCTATTATTGTTAAACTGTTTAAAATTATTATTCATTTGACCTGTAAATATTAAATGCCAAATAGTTTCCTGTCATTAAGTTGAAACTTTCTATTTTATCTTTGGTATAAAAGGAGACTCCTTTCCTATTGACAGCTTAAATTAACATGACTTATTTTTAGTCAAATGTGCACAAAAAGCTAAAATTGGTGCATATTTCTTTGACTAAAAATAAAGGTTTATTTGTGTTTGTTTTCTGTTTTGTAGATATGCCCAGAGGTATTGAATACATTTTTGTAAATGAAGAGTAAATCTGTGGGCTGTTGATAACAAACAATACTATTGGCAGCCTCACCATGTGCAACTGCTAGGAGGGGTGGTTTGTCTTTAACTGTAGACTTCTGGTTTACTTAAAAATAAAAGTAAACCCTTAATATTTCTATCTGAGAAATTGAATATTAAACTGAATTCATGAAGTTAAATTGTCAAAATTTGTTAAATAATATGCCTAAAATATTGATTTTTATTCAACCTCAAATCCTAGCAGAAAAAAAAATAGCCGTAGGTAAAATGTGAAATTCTTTAAATGTTTTTATAAAGACCTTAAATATTTCTAGCTAAATATCTTGCATTTCCAATTAAATATGGGCTTCTTTGACTCACAATGGACAAAGCTTAATTCATTTGGCTTTTAAGTTTATTCGTAGTTGGGGAAATATAAAGGTATCAAATTATCATAGGTAGTGAGAATGAGCCTTTATGAAATCTATCATTCATTTGTTTTGTGGCTGAAATACCTTAAATCTTAGATCAAAAAAATTTTGGGGGGAGGAGCTAAGATGGTGGAGGAGTAGGACATGGAGAACATTTTCTCCCCCACAAATTCATCAAAAGAACATTTAAATGCCGAGTAAATTCCACAAAACAACTTCTGAATGCCGGCAGAGGACATCAGGCACCCAGAAAAGCAACCCAACTCTTTGAAAGGAGGTAGGAAAAAATATAAAAGACAAAAAAAGAGACAAAAGAGGGAGGGATGGAGTTCTGTCCCGGGAAGGGAGTCTTAAAAAGAGAGAAGTTTCCAAACACCAGGAAACCTTCTCACTGCTGAATCTGTGCTGAGCCTTGGAAGCACAGAGGGTAACATAACAGGGAGGAAAAATAAATAATTAAAACCCGCACATTGCAAGCCCTACAGTAACTCCCCCAGCAGAGAAGCAGCGCAGATGCCTGCATCCGCCATTAGCAAGCTGGGGCTGGGCAGGGAGGCACTGCGCAGGCTGCATCGCAAGGATCTGGCCTGAATAGCCCAAGAGCTATCTGAGCGAAATACTTTGGGCTAGCAAACCAGACTGTGGGATATCTACCACGCGAAAAGCCAGCCCTAACCTAAGACATCGCCAGGCCCACACACTGAACAAAGGACTGAATAGAGATAGCAGGCGGCAGACCATCTCCCTCCTGTGATAGGCAGCCAGAGCTGGAAGGGGACAATCGCAGCTCCAGAGAGGCATTATCTATAAAACTGTAAGCAGGCTTCTTTGCTAACTAAAACTTCTTGGGGGTCTGGACGGTCAACATCTGCCTGAGAAGGTGTGCCGGTGCACACCTAGATAACCGAGCGGCGGGCAGGCGATAAGTCGCAGCAATCGCGTGTGTCAAACACCTCATCACCTGAGCTGCTCGAATCTGGGAAGGGCACAAAACGCAGGCCCAACCGAGAGTCTGCACCTCTGAGGACTACCCGAGTGCCTGAACCTGAGCGGCTTGGACCTGAAAGTGCAGGCAGCCCAGGGCCGGCCATGGATGGTTCCTGGCGGAGCAACCTAGAGCCTGAGCAGCGTGGGCAGGGAGGCTACACGTGCCGTGAACGGGGGGCAGACCCAGTGTGGCTGAGGCACTTCGAGCACACGCCAGTGTTATTTGTTTGCAGCATCCCTCCCTACCTCCCCTCAGCGTGACTGAACAAGTGAGCCTAAAAAAAAAGTGCCCTCCACCATCCCCTTTGTGTCAGGGCAGAAACCAGACACTGAAGAGACCAGCAAACAGAAGCTATAACAGAGGCAACCGCCTTGGAAGCTACAGGCAATAGATTAAAACCCTGTGGTTAGTACCAACTACATAGGAAGGGGCCTATAGATCTTGAGAAATATAAGTCGGACCAAGGAACTAGCCAAAAATGAACTGAACCCGCAATACTCACAACAAAACCAGGGAAACTCCTAGATATATTTTTACTATTTTTACGATCATTCTTTCCTTCTTTTTTTATTTAAAAAAAAATTTTTTTTTAAATTTTTAACTCCTCTATTATTCTTTTAATTTTCACTTTTATAACGATTACTTTGCAAAAAAAAAAAAAAAACGAAGAAGACCCCCATTTTTTTTTTAAAGCAAACTTCATATATATATATTTTATAATTTTTTTGACCTTGGGTTTTTTTTTTCCTTCTTTTCTTTAACATTGTATTTTTGAAATTCCAAACTCTACTCTACATTTTTAATTTTAGCTTTTTGGTATTTGTTATCAATTTTGTACGTATAGTTTTTTTTTTTTTTAATAATTTCTGTGACCCTTTTTTCTTTTTTCTTTTGCTTTTTCTCTGTTTCTTTCTCTTCTTCTTTTAAATAACATTGTATATCTGAAATTCCAAACTCTACTCTAGGTTTTTAATTTATGCTTTTTGGTATTTGTTATCAATTTTGTACCTGTATTTTCTTTATAATTTATGTGACTTTGTTTGTTCTTTTTTTTTTTTCCCTCTCTCTTTCTTTTTCTTCTTCTTTTTTTAACATTGTATTTTTGAAATTCCAAACTCTACTCTAGATTTTTAACTTTTGCTTTTTGGTATTAGTTATCAATTTTGTACCTATATTTTCTTTATAATTTTCACGACCTTGTTTGTTTTTGTTTGTTCGTTTTTTCTCTCTTTCTTTTCTTTAACATCGTATTTTTGAAATTCCAAACTCTACTCTAGATTTTTAATTTTTGCTTTTATGTATTTGTTACCAATTTTGTACCTTTAAGAACCCAATTTTCAGGACCCATTTATCACTAGGGAGCGAGATTACTGGCTTAACTGCTCTCTCTCCCTTTAGACTCTCCTTTTTCTCCACCAGGTCGCCTTTGTCTCCTCCCTAACCCCTCTCTCCTCTACCCAACTCTGTGAATTTCTGTGTGTTCCAGATGGTGGAGAACACTTAGGGAACTGATTACTGGCTGGATCTGTCTCCCTCCTTTTCATTCCCCTCTTTTATCCTCCTGGCCACCTCTGTCACCTTCCTCCTTCTTCTCTTCTCTGTATAACTCCATGAACAACTCTGAGTGGTCCAGTTGTGGAGTGCACATAAGGAAGAGATTACCGGATAGCCCACTCTCTCCTCTATTGATTCCACCTCATCTCATTCGGGTCACATCTAACTCCCTCCTCTCTCTTCTCTTCTCCATATAACGCTGTGAACCTCTTTGGGTGACCCTCACCATAGAGAAACTTTTCATCTTTAATGTAGATGTTTTATCAATGGTGCTGTATAGAAGGAGAAGCTATGAAACTACTGTAAAAATAAGACCGATAACTGGAAGCAGGAGGCTTAAGTCCAAACCCTGACTCCAGGGAGCTCCTGACTCCAAGGAACATTAATTGACAGGAGCTCATCAAATGCCTCCATACCTGCACTGAAACCAAGCACCACACAAGGGCCAACAAGTTTCAGGGCAAGACATACCATTCAAATTCTCCAGCAACAAGGAACACAGCCCTAAGCTCCAAGATACAGGCAGCCCAAAGTCACCCCAAAACCATATACATCCCATAACTCATTACTGGACATTTCATTGCACTCCAGAGAGAAGAAATACAACTCCACCCACCAGAACACCGACACAAGCTTCCCTAACCAAGAAACCTTGACAAGTCACCTGTACAAACCCACACACAGTGAGGAAACGCCACAATAAAGAGAACTCCACAAACTGCCAGAATACAGAAAGGACACCCCAAACTCAGCAATTTAAACAAGATGAAGAGACAGAGGAATACCCGGAAGATAAAGGAACAGGATAAATGCCCACCAAACCAAACAAAAGAGGAAGAGATAGGGAATCTACCTGATAAAGAATTCCGAATAATGATAGTGAAATTGATCCAAAATCTTGAAATCAAAATGGAATCACAGATAAATAGCCTGGAGACAAAGATTGAGAAGATGCAAGAAAGGTTTAACAAGGACCTAGAAGAAATAAAAGAGAGTCAATATATAGCAAATAATGCAATAAATGAAATTAAAAACACTCTGGAGGCAACAAATAGTAGAATAACAGAGGCAGAAGATAGGATTAGTGAATAGAAGATAGAATGGTAGAAATAAATTAATCAGAGAGGATAAAAGAAAAACGAATTAAAAGAAATGAGGACAATCTCAGAGACCTCCAGGACAATATTAAACGCTACAACATTCGAATCATAGGGGTCCCAGAAGAAGAAGACAAAAAGAAAGACCATGAGAAAATACTTGAAGAGATAATTGTTGAAAACTTCCCTAAAATGGGGAAGGAAATAATCACCCAAGTCCAAGAAACCCAGAGAGTCCCAAACAGGATAAACCCAAGGTGAAACACCCCAAGACACATATTAATCAAATTAACAAAGATCAAACACAAATAACAAATATTAAAAGCAGCAAGGGAAAAACAACAAATAACACATAAGGGAATTCCCATAAGGATAACAGCTGATCTTTCAATAGAAACTCTTCAAGCCAGGAGGAAATGGCAAGACATACTTAAAATGATGAAAGAAAATAACCTCCAGCCCAGATTATTGTACCCAGCAAGGATCTCATTCAAATATGAAGGAGAAATCAAAAGCTTTTCAGTCAAGCAAAAGCTGAGCGAATTCAGCACCATCAAACCAGCTCTACAACAAATATTAAAGGATATTCTCTAGACAGGAAACACAAAAATGGTGTATAAAATCGAACCCAAAACAATAAAGTAAATGGCAACGGGATCATACTTATCAGCAATTACCTTAAATGTAAATGGGTTGAATGCCCCAACCAAAAGACAAAGACTGGCTGAATGGATACAAAACCAAGACCCCTACATATGTTGTCTACAAGAGACCCACCTCAAAACAGGGGACACATACAGACTGAAAGTGAAGGGCTGGAAAAAGATTTTCCATGCAAATAGGGACCAAAAGAAAGCAGGAGTAGCAATACTCATATCAGATAAAATAGACTTTAAAACAAAGGCTGTGAAAAGAGACAAAGATGGTCACTACATAATGATCAAAGGATCAATCCAAGAAGAAGATATAACAATTATAAATATATATGCACCCAACACAGGAGTGCCGCAATATGTAAGACAAATGCTAACAAGTATGAAAGGAGAAATTAACAATAACACAATAATAGTGGGAGACTTTAATACCCCACTCACACCTATAGATAGATCAACTAAACAGAAAATTAACAAGGAAACACAAACTTTAAATGGTACAATAGACCAGTTAGACCTAATTGATATCTATAGGACATTTCATCCCAAAACAATGAATTTCACCTTTTTCTCAAGCACACATAGAACCTTCTCTAGGATAGATCACATCCTGGGCCATAAGTCTAGCCTTGGTAAATTCAAAAAAAATAGAAATCATTCCAAGCATCTTTTCTGATGACAATGCAGTAAGATTAGATCTCAATTACAGGATAAAAACTATTAAAAATTCCAACATATGGAGGCTGAACAACACGCTGCTGAATAACCAGCAAATCACAGAAGAAATCTAAAAAGAAATCAAAATTTGCATAGAAACTAATGAAAATGAAAACACAACAACCCAAAACCTATGGGACACTTTAAAAGCAATCCTAAGGGGAAAGTTCATAGCAATACAGGCATACCTTAAGAAACAAGAAAAAACTCAAATAAATAACCTAACCCTACACCTAAAGCAACTAGAAAAGGAAGAAATGAAGAACCCCAGGGTTAGTAGAAGGAAAGAAATCTTAAAAATTAGGGCAGAAATAAATGCAAAAGAAACAAAAGAGACCATAGGAAAAATCAACAAAGCCAAAAGCTGGTTCTTTGAAAGGATAAATGAAAAGATAAATAAAATTGACAAACCATTAGCCAGACTCATCAAGAAACAAAGGGAGAAAAATCAAATCAATAAAATTAGAAATGAAAATGGAGAGATCACAACAGACAACACAGAATTACAAAGGATCATAAGAGACTACTATCAACAATTATATGCCAATAACATGGACAACGTGGAAGAAATGGACAAATTCTTAGGAAAGTACAACTTTCCAAAACTGGAACAGGAAGAAATGGAAAATCTTAACAGACCCATCACAAGCATGGAAATTGAAACTGTAATCACAAATCTTCCAGTAAACAAAAGCCCAGGTCCAGACGGCTTCACAGCTGAATTCTACCAAAAATTTAGAGAAGAGCTAACACCTATCCTGCTCAAACTCTTCCAGAAAATTGCAGAGGAAGGTAAACCTCCAAAGTCATTCTATGAGGCCACCATCACCCTAATACCAAAACCTGACAAAGATCCCACAAAAAATTAAAACTACAGGCCAATATCACTGATGAACATAGATGCAAAAATCCTTAACAAAATTCTAGCAATCAGAATCCAACAACACATTGAAAAGATCATACACCATGACCAAGTGGGCTTTATCCCAGGGATGCAAGGATTCTTCAATATCTGCAAATCAATCAATGTATTACACCACACTAACAAATTGAAAAATAAAAACCATATGATTATCTCAATAGATGCAGAGAAAGCCTTTGGCAAAATTCAACATCCATTTATGATCAAAACTCTCCAGAAAGCAGGAATAGAAGGAACATACCTCAACATAATAAAAGCTATATATGACAAACCCACAGCAAACATTATCCTCAATGGTGAAAAATTGAAAGCATTTCCCCTAAAGTCAGGAACAAGACAAGGGTGCCCACGTTCACCATTACTATTCAACATAGTTTTGGAAGTTTTGGCCACAGCAATCAGAGCAGAAAAAGAATAAAAGGAATCCAAATTGGAAAAGAATAAGCAAAACTCTCACTATTTGCAGATGACATGATCCTCTATACAGGAAACCCTAAAGACTCCACCAGAAAATTACTAGAACTAATCAATGATTATAGTAAAGTTGCAGGATATAAAATCAACACACAGAAATCCCTTGCATTCCTATACGCTAATAATGAGAAAATAGAAAGAGAAATTAAGGGAACAATTCCATTCACCATTGCAACGGAAAGAATAAAATACTTAGGAATATATCTACCTAAAGAAACTAAAGACCTATATATAGAAAACTATAAAACACTGGTGAAAGAAATCAAAGCGGACACTAATAGATGGAGAAATATACCATGTCATGGATTGGAAGAATCAATATAGTGAAAATGAGTATACTACCCAAAGCAATTTATAGATTCAATGCAATCCCCATCAAGCTACCAACGGTATTCTTCACATAGCTATAACAAATAATTTCACAATTTATATGGAAATACAAAAAACCTCGAATAGCCAAAGCGATCTTGAGAAAGAAGAAAGGAACTGGAGGAATCAACCTACCTGACTCCAGGCTCTATTACAAAGCCACAGTTATCAAGACAGTATGGTACTGGCACAAAGACAGAAATATTTATCAATGGAACAAAATAGAAAGCCCAGAGATAAATCCACGCACATATGGACACCTTATCTTTGACAAAGGAGGCAAGAATATACAATGGAGAAAAGACAATCTCTTTAACAAGTGGTGCTGGGAAAACTGGCCAACCATTTGTAAAAGAATGAAACTAGAACACTTTCTAACACCATACACAAAAACAAACTTAAAATGGATTAAAGATCTCAACATAAGACCAGAAACTATAAAACTCCTAGAGGAGAACATAGGCAAAACACTCTCTGACATACATCACAGCAGGATCCTCTATGACCCACCTCCCAGAATATTGGAAATAAAAGCAAAAATAAACAAATGGGACCTAATTAACCTTAAAAGCTTCTGCACATCAAAGGAAACTATTAGCAAGGTGAAAAGACAGCCTTCAGAATGGGAGAAGATAATAGCAAATGAAGCAACTGACAAACAACTAATCTCGAGAATATACAAGCAACGCCTACAGCTCAACTCCAGAAAAATAAATGACCCAATCAAAAAATGGGCCAAAGAACTAAATAGACATTTCTCCAAAGAAGACATACAGATGGCTAACAAACACATGAAAAGATGCTCAACATCACTTACTATCAGAGAACTGCAAATCAAAACCACAATAAGGTACCATTTCATGCCAGTCAGAATGGCTGCGATCCAAAAGTCTACAAGCAATAAATGCTGGAGAGGGTGTGGAGAAAAGGGAACCCCCTTACACTGTTGGTGGGAATGCAAACTAGTACAGCCATTATGGAAAACAGTGTGGAGATTCCTTAAAAAACTGGAAATAGAACTGCCTTATGATCCAGCAATCCCACTGCTGGGCATACGCACTGAGGAAACCAGAAGAGAAAGAGACACGTGTACCCCAATGTTCATCACAGCACTGTTTGTAATAGCCAGGACATGGAAGCAACCTAGATGCCCATCAGCAGATGAATGGATAAGAAAGCTATGGTATATATACACAATGGAGTATTACTCATCTATTAAAAAGAATACATTTGAATCAGTTCTAATGAGGTGGATGAAACTGGAACCTATTATACAGAGTGAAGTAAGCCAGAAAGAAAAACACCAATACAGTATACTAACACATATATATGGAATTTAGAAATATGGTAACAATAACCCTGTGTACGAGACAGCAAAAGAGACACTGATGTATAGATCAGTCTTATGGACTCTGTGAGAGAGGGAGAGGGTGGGAAGATTTGGGAGAATGGCATTGAAACATGTATAATATCATGTATGAAACGAGTCACCAGTCCAGGTTCGATGCACGATACTGGATGCTTGGGGCTGGTGCACTGGGACGACCCAGAGGGAGGGTTTGGGGAGGGAGGAGGGAGGAGGGTTCAGGATGGGGAGCACGGGTACACCTGTGGCGGATTCATTTCGATGTTTGGCAAAACTAATACAATATTGTAAAGTTTAAAAATAAAATAAAATTAAAAAAATTTTTAGTAACTTGATCCCATTGGTAGAGACATTTTGTAAATTATTAGAAATATTGAGAATATCTACTACTTAAAGCAACATTACACATGAAAGACTAAGCAAAGCACTTGCACCATGCTTTGTTCAGTTCTTACAGTGGAATCATTGGAAAGTGTTATCTGAGAAAGATAAATAACACTTTCTTCCCTGAAGTGTGCCTTTAGAAGCCATTCACAAAACTATACAACTGTATCTCATGGTTAGTCACAATTAAGGTTTCTGATGGCCAGTGTAGGGAACCCAGCTGGATGACTTACCGAGCTCCTCTACCACAAATAGAAAATAAACAAGAAATTGTGATGTCAGGAACACTGGAGTGATCTTGATATAACTTTATTTATTTTATTTTATTTTTTTCATGCAATGCTGCTGAGAAGTAGAACTTTTGAATTTGAATCTATAGGATAAAAATGGAGTGACAACTTTCCAAGATGTGTGTGTAGTTTTAAGGGTTTGGAATAATGTGCTGATCAAAATAAGAGTAGAGGAGTAGGTGCTAACAAAAGATTAACTTTGAAGATAGAACACCAGTTTTCAAGGTGATTCACTGTGACTCAGTTTGTATGAGGAATGGCACTCACAGTTCCCAAGGGACAAATCTATGATATTCTGGTTCAGAGAGTATGACCAGGAAAATTAGGCAGTAAGAACAGATCTAGGTTTGACAGTGACAAAAGATGACTTTTTACTCAATTTGCCCTTTGAACCCAGAATATCAGTGTACATATATGTTGTTTTATGGTATATGGGTCACATACCTCTGCCCTAGGATTAATTATTTCTATATGCTATATATTAACAGCAATAGTTCTGCCCATCAAAAGTTAGTCATTGAAGCAGTTATTCTATTTCTCTTTATATGACAAGCTTTAGAATATTCTGATTTTTTCCCCAAATATGGATATATGTAGAGAATCTCAAAAATGGCTGCTTGGGGCCAGAGTCATGAATAAAGATTGTCTCTTATTGTTCAATATATCACAGAAAATAATGCAATGAGTTTCAATAGCATTTTCCTTTTTGTGCTGCTAACATTAATTTTCTTGTCCTCCTTCTGAAAATTCCTTATTTCAATTGATCCTTAGTTTTTAAGTTAGTCAAGTCTGGTATAATGAAAAATGCTCCAGAGAATATGAGTCTACTATTCTCAGGAAGGTTTATATTCAGACATAGGATTTATTTGTGATCCTGGCATAAGAAAACCATTATTTTCATCATCCACTATTTTATTTGTAAGTTTTCAAGAATTCTATGATATAATCAGAAAATAGCAAATTTTTTTTGGCATCATGGTATGATAAAAATTATTATAATAAACTAAATGTACATACAAGTTGAAGGAATTTTACAAAGTATATCTATGAAGAAATCAAGTAGATTTTATAATTATCATTTTGCAGTACTTGTTTTACTGCATTTATTTTATCCATCAGTTAGTCCACCTTGGCTAGTTTATGCATCACAAATAACAAGTTGCAGGCATAGTATACTTAGCTTTAAACATTTCAACAAGTACATCACTGAAATCTTTATTGTTTCTTTACAGAAATCCTGTTTTCTCAGCAACTTGTTATTTTAAAATCATTTTTAATTGTTTCTCTTACAGTTATTTTTTTCCTTTAAAATATTGTTCCAAAATCTTTAAAGAATTTAAGACTAGTTTTTAATGTTTGAAATGGAAAAGTAACATATAAATGAGTTCCCCCCTGCCACACTCAGAGATCTCTTAGATACTCCAAACAAAGTCTAGGTGATTGCACCTTAAAGTGATTTATCAGCATTCTCTGTGAGGATTCCCCCTTCAATACTTGCTTACTTTGAACTCCACTTTGGGAGTAAAAGCAATGTGCACAAAACCAATTTAACAGAACTCACTCATCCTCTCTCCATAAATATAGTTACTTGTAGTTGCCAAGGGGTCAGGGAAGTTTATTCTTGATTTCTGTATAACTCTTCCTATCTGTGTTATGAATGGTAAAAATATAAATTAGATCTAAATAGCATATAATTGAAAACAAGAATGATGCACATCCAGGAAATGAGTGCTCTGTTATTTACTGTTTTGCTTGAGATTCATTCATTTTATAATAAGAATTTTTTTCTTTTTAATTTATTTTTTATTGAAGTATAATTGCTTTACAGAATTTTGTTGTTTTCTGTCAAACCTCATCATGAATCAGCCATAGGTAAACATATATGACCTCCCTTTTGAACCTCCCTCCCATCTCCCTCCCCATCCCACCCCACCAGGTTGATACAGAGCCCCTGTTTGAGTTTCATGAGCCATAGAGCAAAATCCCGTTGGCTATCTATTTTACATATGGTAATGTAAGTTTCCATGTTACTCTTTCCATACATCTTAACTTCTCCTCCTCTCTGCCCATGTCTATAAGTCTATCTGTGTCTGTTTCTCCATTGCTGCCCTGTAGAGAAAGTCTTCAGTACCGTTTTTCTAGATTCCGTATATATGCATTAGAATACAATATTTATCTTTCCCTTTCTGACTCACTTCATTCTGTATAATAGGTTCTACGTTCATCCACCTCATCAGAACTAGCTCAGATGTGTTTCTTTACATGGCTGAATAATATTCCATTGCGTATATGTACCACAACTCCTTTATCCATTCATCTGTAGGTGGACATCTAGGATGCTTCCATATTCTAGCTATTGTAAATAGTGCTGCAATGAACAATGGGATGCATGTGTATTTTTCAATTTTGGATTCCTCAAGGTATATGCCTAGGAGTGGGATTTCTGGGTCATATGGTGGTTTTATTCCTAGTTTTTTAAAGAAATCCCCATACCATCTTCCATAGTGACGGTATCAATTTACATTCCCACCAACAGTGCAAGACCGTTCCCTTTCTCTACACCCTCTCCAGCATTTTATTGTTTGTAGACTTTTTAATGATGGCCATTCTGACTGGTGTGACGTGATATATCATTGTGGATTTGATTTGCATTTCTCTAATAATGAGTGATGTTGAGCATCTTTTCATGTGTTTGTTAGCCATCTGTATGTCTTTTTTGGAGAAATGTATATTTAGGTCTTTTTCCCACTTTTTGATTGGGTTGTTTGTTTTTCTGGCATTGAGTTGCATGAGCTGCTTATATATTTTGGAAATTAATCCTTTGTCATTTGTTGCATTTGCTATTATTTTCTCACATTCTGAGTGCTGTCTTTTTACCTTGCTTATAGTTTCCTTTGCTGTGCAAAAGCTTTTAAATTTAATCAGGTCCTACTTGCTTAGTTTTGTTTTTATTTCCATTCCTCTAGGAGGCAGGTCATAGAGGATCTTGCTTTGATTTATGTCATCGAGTGTTCTGCCTATGTTTTCCTCCAGGAGTTTTATAGTTTCTGGTCTTCCATTTAGGTCTTTAATCCATTTTGAGTTTTTCTTTGTGTATGGTGTTAGGAAATGTTTTAATTTCATTTCATTTTTTTTTTTTTTTGCATGTAGCTGTCCAGTTTTCCCAGCACCGTTTATTGAAGAAGCTGTCTTTACCCCATTGTATATTCTTGCCTCCTTTGTTAAAAATAAAGTACCCATAGGTGCATGGATTTATTTCTCAACTTTTTATCTTGTTCCATTGGCCTAAATTTCTGTTTTTGTGCCAGTACTGTATTGTTTTGATGACTATAGCTTTGTAGTATAATCTGAAATCAGGAAGGTTGATTCCTCCAGCTCCATTCTTTTTTCAAGACTGCTTTGGCTATTTGGGGTCTTTTGTGTTTCCATATGAATTAGGAAGTTTTTAGTTTTAGTTCTGTGAAAAAATGCAGTTAGTAATTTGATAGGGATCACATTGAATCAGTAGATTGTATTTAGTAGTATAGTCATTTTCACAATATTGTTTCTTCCTACCCAGGAACATGGAATATCTCTCCATCTGTTTATGTCACTTTTGATTTCTTTCATCAATGTCTTATGCTTTTCTGTGTATAGTTCTTTTTTCTCCTTACTGCTGCTGCTGCTAAGTCGCTTCAGTTGTGTCCGACTCTGTGTGACCCCATAGAAGGCAGCCCACCAGGCTCCCCCATCCCTGGGATTCTCCTTAGGTAAGTTTATTCCTAGATATTTATTTTAAATTTTATTTCCTCCTAAGTTTACTATACAAAATGTAGCACCAAAGTCTATTATATTTTCTTAAGGAAAAGGTATATTAATATCTTTACATTGTTCAAGTTTGCTTTAAATACCATAAAAAAGGATCCAGTTTTAAGTTGCTTAAAATAAAAGTTTTATTTCATTTCAAACATTCACCAAAAACTGCAAATGGATTAGAACACTTCCTATTTAAATCTCAAAATTGTCATTTAAAAAACTATCTCTAAAAACTGACATGAATAAAAATATATATGCATATAGTTACACACATAGAAATACATATATATATATATATATAGCTTTTAACAGAGAAGAAAGCAATACATTTTAGTTTGAACAGCATTTAATCTTAAAGAATAAAAATGTTCTCTTTAATTTTGTTAAAATTTATTCTTGCCTTATTCCCTATATATTTTCTAGTTCTTTGTTGCAAGATTATATAATGGATCAAATAAGTATTGAAGACAAATTTAGTAAATAAAGAACAAAGCAGAGTATTTAAACCTATACTAAATTGCTTACCTTGTTATTGTTTTCCGTGTAACAGTTCAAATACTATAATGTTTTCATCCAATAATTTGCAAAGTGAAAAATATTATGCATATACAAAGTTGATATTTTAGAAAAGATTTTAATCCTATATCCTCTACATTATATCAATACTCTTATAAGGGGAATTATTCTCTAAAACTCAGAATATTCATTTATTACTTTAAAATATCATTTAAGAAAGCTTTGAATAATCACTCTTACATATAATGGAAAAAATAAAGCAAAACATAACCAGTCTCTCTGGCTCACCTACCTAACATATGGGGACATATGGAAATCCAAATAAAAATTTAAGAGTTAATCCTTATTATGCATACTTTTAATTTTTAAAAGGACATTCCTGGTGGAAAAATCTGAAGTAAGTCAATTCCAACCATTAGTTTCACAGATGTGTTTAAACTGCCAGTAAACTCTGTCCTCGCATTCTGATTTTAAAAACATTCTCATTCTCACTGAAGGTTGAGATAAAATCTACATTAGTCTCTGTCTTCAAAGATGCTTATATTTCTGTTCTTTTTGAAGGTGACATTAGGGGTATTTGTGCTAGATTCTCTTAGTTTAGACCTGGAGTTGACTCACATACATTAAGGAGGCAGTCAGGGGAAAATGAAGGGAGCAACAACAAAATGTTTGGATAATCTCTGTACAGTAAAAACAGACGCATGCTCCACCCTTGCTGCTGCTGTAACATCCCTCCCCTTTTTTCTAAATCCTTGAAAATGTTTCCACAGTTCTTATGTAGCAATAGTTCTTTCTTCGAGACATAGTTAGCCAATAGTCCAAAAGATGAAGCCAAGCACATTGCACACTAATGAATAAAAATGTTTAGTCCCTCAGTAACTTTCTCTGACTTTGCATTGTTTCACCAGAGTAAACTGTGGGTTTTTCTGTGAGAGTTATTTTCCTTTAATTCAGGTAAACTGAAAGTGTTAGTTGCTCAGTTATGTCTGACTCTTTGTGACCCCATGAACTGTAGCCCACAGGCTCCTCTGTCCATGCGATTGTCCAGTCGAGGATAGGGCTGCCATGCCCTACTCCAGGGGAGAATCTTCCCTGACCCTGATCAAACCTGGGTCTCCCACATTGCAGGAAGATTCTTTACCATCTGAGCCACCAGGGAAGCCTTAACTCATACAGGTTTCCTCCATCTAGAGACACAACTCATGTAGATTATTTTGGTGCACTCTATATACTACAAGGCAGTTTATTGAAACATTTATTGAAAAACACAGAATATATCATTTAAAATATCTCCTTTTCTGCCACTATTTAGAACTAAGAATAGTTTACACTCTGGAAGGTTGTGACATCCATTCAGTAATATTTATGTGTTTCTTTATATTAAATATTTACTATACAATATGAACATCATATAAAGTCAATAGTTGCCAAAGATTAAAAATATCTGCCTTTCCAGGTGCTATGTATCCTTGGTCACAGTGCCAGAATCTTGAGGCTTATTTCATAAAATGTGCTTCAAAATCTGAAAACCAGTGATAGAACTATTTTCAGGTATTGCGTTTTTTTTTTTTTTTTTTAAATCTTTTGATTTGTTTAATGTAATAAGGAACATGCCTATCTTGCAGTTTTACTACCTTCATGGGCTAAGAAATCACATGCTCCCAGTGGAATAAATCCCAGACTACTGGCCTCCTTATGGAGTGTTCTCAGACAATGAATCCACTACTCATTTGACTCCATAGCACGGTGTGGTTTATGCCCCCAAGTCATCCAATCAGACCTGGTGCTCAGACTGCTAACCAAGAACTCAGCAGACTAACCATGCTCTTCAGCTTTCTCTCTGAAGATATGTCTCTCAGAGGAAACATATTTTTGAGGAATAAAATACTCTGTTAGTTTCTAAATAGCTGCGTTAAAACCTTTATTATCTCTTCTTCCTCTGAGCATGAAAACATATCCTGTAGGTCAGACCCCCTGAAGGGTGACTTTTTGTAAGACAACTACAGAATGAAATGCAGTTACAAGTAGTTTTAAACATCTCCATTTAGATCATATTTGTACATCCCTTAATCCCATCTTAGACCAGAAGTAGTTGAATCCACAGAAAGGTTAAATGGTCATTCAAAATTACATGTGGTAACGGATGTCGGCAAACCCACAGGAGTGTTCTCAAATTAATACCAAGTGTCTGCTTCAGATAACTGTGTGTAATACCATTCTTTATGACACTGTATTTAAATCACTTTTATTAACATGCTTCTAAAAGGGCCATCATAATATTACTTATTCCTCATTTCAAAAATTTTATGAATACTCTATTATGTACATAAATTTTCCTGTACCTCAGTAAGATGCAATACATACTGTAGCACTTTCTTTTTCTATTGAGCAATTGAAGGAAACATGTTGAAGCAATAGTTGAATCCATATTTTTCATACTTAATATGTGAAGATATGACTCATACCTGATAATGGAACACATATGAGAAAAGTGATTCAAATCAAAACAGATCTAAAACCTTTCAGGATTTTTATCAGTTTCTTCATTAAAAGAATTAGAAATGAAAATCGGAACAAGGAAGCTCATGTGAAGTATATGTTATATAACACTGCTTACATTTACTGAGGGAAGGGATTGTATCCACTCTTGTCTGATCTAGTGTCCTCTCCAAGACTGAGGGTCATGCTTACCTAGATTTTAGAGAGCATCTAGATGCCTTGCCAGGGTCAAACTTCCTTCCCATGGGCTGTGGCATCCACTGACTGGCCATGCAAAAGACGGTTAAGTCCCACTGCCTGACAGAGACCTAGCCATCTTCTCAGAGTTTATTTTTGAGAAGCTCATTTATGACAGCATTCTATACTAGAAATGAAGCCCAGAGACAGCACACTGTGGGCTCTAAGAAAATACTTGCAGAATGAAAAATACTGAATATAAATATAAACTGTACATGGAGGGAGCCTCACACACTGAGTTATTTTCATTTTGACTCTCAGAGTTCATGAAAGGTTTCAGGTAGATAATATAATAGGATGCAGCAGGATTAGTTTTAATCAAAGTAATTTTGCTCTTCTTCCTTTTGTATGTTTAGCTAAAGCAAGATTGATCCCTTGATTAGAGGAAAGTGGGAACATTTGAGGAGCTCAGTCACACTAAGGAATAAAACAATTAAATGTAAAAATATGGTGAACTCTCATTCTAATTGCCACTAGAACTTAAGATCATTATACTTAACTTAAAAGGAAAGAAAGAGCTAACATGCAAGCAATTCCAGATATGAAGGTGGTATATCTAAACGCTTATTCATTTTCTGATAGTGATATTGTAAAGCTTTAGAAATGACAGCCAACTTCAATTAATCACAATAACTTTGTGAAATTAAAGTATTTTTTTAATGAAATAGTTTAAATCTGAGGTTGAACATTCATTTCAGGATATTACTGATGTTTCATAAGACATTCTGTTCTGGAGTTAAATTTTCCTGAAAGTAAAAGATGAACCTCCAGGTGTAACATCTGTTACCCTGAATATAATAACATTCCCATTCAGCAGGAACAGCTGCAGCAGCTGCCAGTTCTCTCTGGAGGAAACCAGCCTGGGAAAAGAAAGACCCTGTAGAATTATCACCAGCTAACACAAAGCAGAAATGTGAACCTGCTCAATGACTGTATGCATATGCAACAAAAGTTTGATTTTGTTAAGTTTATATTTAGTTTCTTCACATCTACAGATTTCTGAAAGTAAAAGTTTTCTGATTACATGTTAAAGTAATATATGGAATTTTAATGATGTGTGCACATGTTCTTAATTATTGTACTTTTGCTATTGTCCTTACATTGTGCAACATCATTCCCAAAATTACTTTATAGAATTAATGATGCCATTTGCAACAATATGGATTGATCTAGAAATTATTGTATTAACTGAATTAAGTCAGAAAAAGAAAGACAAATACCATATGATATCATTTATATGTGGAACTTAAAATATTATGCAAATGAATTTAATTACAAAACAGAAACATAATCACAGACAGAGAAAACAGATTTATGGTTGCCAAGGTGGGAGAGGAATGGGGGAAGGATGGATTGGGTGTTTGGGATTAGTGGATGCAAACTATTATATATAGACTTAATAAACAACAAGGTCCCACTATAGTCAACATCATGTTAATAAACAATAATGGAAAAGAATATTTGCATATATGTGTGTGTGTGTGTGTGTGTGTGTGTGCAACTGATTTACCTTGCTGTACAACAAAAATGAATACATTGAATAAAATAAATTAAAAATTGCTTTATACCATGTCTTTCAGATTTTGGATACAATATTCACTACCACAAGGTTATATTTGCAATAATACAAAACAAAATATTTAGTGGCAATGTGAAATTGGAAAAACTGCTGGGTACTCAGTGTATTGTGCATTTTTCATGGAGGTTTTTAAAAAAAATAATTTATTTAATTTGTAAATTAAATAATTTGTAAAGTAACTGAGGCTAATTACTTTACAAAATTGGGGTAGTTTTCACCATACATCAACATGAAGCAGCCATGGGTGTACATGTGTCCCACCATCCTGAACTTTTCTCCTACCTCCCTTCCCACCCCATCCCTATGGTTTTCCCAGAGCACCCGCTTTGAGTGCCCTGATTCATGCATCAAATTTACACTGATCATCAATTTTACATATGGTAATATACATGTTTCAATGTTATTTTTCATATTGTGCCACTCTTGCCTTCTCCCATATAGTCCAAAAGTCTGTTTTTTACATCTGTGTCTCTTTTGCTGTTTTGTGTATGGAGTCATCATTACCGTCTTTCTAAATTTCATACATATGCATTGATATACAGTATTGGTGTTTCTCCTTCTGGCTTACTTCACTCTGTATAATAGGCTCCAGTTTCATCCACCTCATTAGAACTGACTCAAAGAAGTTTTTTAGAGCTGAGTAATATTTCATTGTGTATAGGTACTACAACTTCCTTATTCATGTGTCTGCCAATGGGAATTTAGGTTGCTTCCATGTCCTAGCTATTATAAACAATGCTGAGATGAACTGTTCATTGAGATACACGTGTCTCTTTCAATTCTGATTCCTCAATGTGTATGCCCAGCAGTGGGATTGCTGGGTCGTATGACATCTCTATTTCTAGTTTTTTAAGGAATCTCCACAAAGTTCTCCATAGTGGCTGTACTAGTTTAAATTCCCACTAACAGTAAAGCTGAAACTCCAGCACTTTGGCCACCTCATGCGAAGAGTTGACTCCTTGGAAAAGACTCTGATGCTGGGAGGGATTGGGGACAAGAGGAGAAGGGGACGAGAGACGATGAGATGGCTGGATGGCATGGTTGACTCGATGGACGTGAGTCTGAGTGAACTCTGGGAGTTGGTGATGGACAGGGAGGCCTGGCGTGCTGCAGTTCATGGGGTCGCAAAGAGTCAGACACGACTGAGTGACTGAACTGAACTGAACTGAACAGTGTAAGAGGATTCCCTTTTCGATACACACAGTCTAGCATTTATTGTTTGTATACTTTTTGATGGCAACCATTCTGACCTGGTGGTTCAGACGGTAAAGTGTCTGTCTATAATGCAGGAGATCCAGGTTCAATCCCTGGTTTGGGAAGATCCCCTGGAGAAAGAAATGGCAATCCACTCCAGTACTATTGCCTGGAAAATCCCGTGGACAGAGGAGCCTGGTAGGCTACAATCCATGATGTCACAAAGAGTCAGACATGACTGAGCGACTTCACTTTCACTTTCACTTTCTTTATTCTGACCTGTGTGAGATGGTACCTCATGGTGGTTTTGATTTGCATTTCTCTGATAATCAGTGATGTTGAGCATCTCTTCATGTGTTTGTTAGCCATCTGTATGTCTTCTTTGGAGAAATATATTTTTTTGTGTGGTTTATTTTATTAAAAATTTTTTATTATTATTATTATTTTTTACTTTACAATATTGTATTGGTTTTGCCATACATCAACATGCATCCACCATGGTTGTACACATGCTCCCCATCCTGAACCCCCCTTTCACCTCCCTCCCCATACCATCCCTCTGGGTCATCCCAGTGCACCAGCCCCAAGCTTCCTGTATCCTGTATTGAACCTGGACTGGCGATTCATTTCTTATATGATATTGTACTGCCTTCAGAGTGGGAGAAAATAATAGCAAATGAAGCAACGGACAAACAACTAGTCTCAAAAATATACAAGCAACTCCTGCAGCTCAATTCCAGAAAAATAAACGACCCAATTAAAAAATGGGCCAAAGAACTAAATAGACATTTCTCCAAAGAAGACATACAGATGGCTAATAAACACATGAGAAGAGGCTCAACATCACTCATTATCAGAGAAATGCAAACAAAACCACCACAATGAGGTACCATTTCACGCCAGTCAGAATGGCTGTGATCCAAAAGTCTACAAGCAATAAATGCTGGAGAGGATGTGGAGAAAAGGGAACCCTCTTACACTGTTGGTGGGAATGCAAACTAGTACAACCACTATGGAGAACAGTGTGGAGATTCCTTTAAAAACTGGAAATAGAACTGCCATATGACCCAGCAATCCCACTGCTGGACATATACACCGAGAAAACCAGGATTGAAAGAGTCACGTGTAACACCAATGTTCACACAGCACTGTTTATAATAGCCAGGACATGGAAGCAACCTAGATGTCCATCAGCAGACGAATGGTTAAGAAAGCTGTGGTACATATACACAGTGTAGTGTTACTCAGCCATTAAAAGGAATACATTTGAATCAGTTCTAATAAGGTGGATGAAACTGGAGCCTATTATACAGAGTGAAGTAAGCCAGAAAGAAAAACACCAATACAGTATACTAATGCATATATATGGAATTTAGAAAGATGGTAACGACAACTCTGTATGCAAGACAGCAAAAGAAATATCTGTTTAGTTCTTTGACCCATTTTTTTTTGATTGGTTCATTTATTTTTCTGGAACTGAGCTGCATGAGCTTCTTGTACATTTTTGAGATTAATTATTTGTAAGTTGCTTCATTGCTATTATTTTCTCCCATTCTGAAGGCTGTGTTTCACCTTCTGTATAATTTTCTTCATTGCACCAAAGCTTTAAAATTTAATTAGGTCCCATTTGTTTATTTTTGCTTTCATTTCCATTACTCTGGTAGGTGGATCATAGAGGATCTTGCTGTGATTATGTCAGAGAGTGTTTTGCCTATGTTTTCCTCTAGACGTTTTATAGTTTCTGGTTTTACATTTAGATTTAATCCGTTTTAAGTTTATTTTTGTGTATGGTGTTAGAAAGTGTTCTTGTTTCATCCTTTTATGGGTGGTTGACCAATTTCCCAGCACCACTTGTTAAGGATATTGCCTTTATTTTGTATATTTTTGCCTCCTTTGTCAAAGAAAAGTTGTCCTTAGATGCATGGATTTATCTATGGGCTTGCTATTTTGTTCCATTGATCTATATTTCTGTCTTTGTGCCAGTACCATACTGTCTTGATGACTGTAGCTTTGGAGTACAGTCTGAAGTCAGGCAGGTTTATTCTTCCAGTTCCATCCTTCTTTCTCAAGATTGCTTTAGCTATTTGAGATTTTTTTTTGTATTTCCATACAAATTGTTAAATTATTTGTTCTAGTTTTCTGAAAAATACCTTTGGTAGCTTGATAGGGATTGCGTTGAATTACAATCTATAGATTGCTTTGGGTAGTATACTCATTTTCACTATATTTATTCTTCTGATCGATGAACATGGTATATTTCTCCATCTATTTGTGTCAGCTTTGATTTTTTTCATCAGTGTTTTATAGTTTTCTATATATAGGTCTTTTGTTTATTTAGGTAGATATATTCCTAAGTATTTTATTCTTTTTTTCTCAATAGTGAATGGTATTATTTCCTTAATTTCTCTATTTTCTAATTGCTAGTGTATAGGAATGCAAAGGATTTCTGTGTATTAATTTTATATCCTACAACTTTACTATATTCATTGATTAGCTCTAGTAATTTTCTGGTGGTGTCTTTAGGGTTTTCTCTGTAGGGGATCATGTCATCTGCAAAACTGTGAGAGTTTTACTTCTTCTTTTCCCATCTCAGTTCAGTTCAGTTCAGTCACTCAGTCGTGTCCAACTATTTGCAACCCCATGGACCACAGCACTCCAGGACTCCCTATCCATCACCTCCTCCCAGAGTTTACCCAAACTCATGTTCATTGTGTCGGTGATGCCATCCAATCATCTCATCCTCCGTCATCCCCTTCTCCTCCTGCTCTCAATCTTTCCCAGCATCAGGGTCTTTTCCATTGAGTCAGCTCTTCACATCAGGTGGCCGTTCAGCTTCAACATCAGTCCTTCCAATGAACACCCAGGACTGATCTCCTTTAGGACGGACTGGTTGGATCTCCTTGCAGTCCAAGGGACTCTAAAGAGTCTTCTACAATACCACGGTTCAAAAGCATCAATTCCTCAGCATTCAGCTTTCTTTATAGTCCAACTCTCACATCCATACATGCCTACTGGAAAAACCTTAGCCCTGACTGGACATATGTCGTTTTCCAATCTGTATTAATTTTATTTATTTTTATTCTCTGATTGCTCTGGCTATGGCTTCCAAAATTCTGTTGAATAGTAGTGGTTGAGTGGACACCCTTGTCTTGTTCCTGATTTTATAGCAAATGGTTTCAATTTTTTTTTGCCATTGAGGATAATGTTTGCTGTAGGTTTGCCATAGATGACTTTTATTATGTTGAGGTATGTTCCTCCTGTGCCCACTTTCTGGTTAGTTTTTATCATAAACGGGTGCTGAATTTTGTCAAAGGCTTTCTCTGAATCTTTTGAGATAGTCTTCCTTTTATTAATATAGTGTAACACATTGACTGATTTGCAAATTTTGAAGAATCTTTGCATCCCTGGGATAAAGCCCACTTAGTCATGATGCATGATCTTTTTAGTATGCTGAGGATTCTGTTTGCTGGAATTTTACTGAGGTTTTTTGCATCTGTGTTCATCAGTGATATTGCCCTTTAGTTTTCTTTTCTTGGGTAGCTTTGTCCATTAGGGTGATGGTAGCCTCATAGAATGAGTTTGGGAGTTTGCCTTCCTTTGTAATTTTCTGAAAGAATTTAAGTAGGACAGGTGTTAGGTCTTCTATAAATTTTTTGTAGAATTCACCTGTGAAGCCGTCTGGTCCTGGGCTTTGTTTGTTGGATGATTTTTTTTTTTTTTTTTTTTTTTAAATTTTATTTTATTTTTAAACTTTACGTAACTGTTGGATGATTTTTGACTACAGCTTCAATTTCCATGCTTGTGATGTGCCTGTTAAGATTTTTTTTTTTCTGGTTTAGTTATAGAAAGTTATATTTTTCTAAGGATTCGTCCATTTTTTCTATGTTGTCCATTTTATTGACATAAATTGTTCTTAGTAGTCTTTTATGATTTTTTATATTTCTGTGTTGTCTGTTTTGATTTCTCCATTTTAATTTTATTGATTTAATTCTTCTCTTTTTTTCTGATGAATCTGTCTAATGCTTTGCCTATTTTATTTATCATATCACAGAATAAGCTTTTAGTTATACTGATTTTTGCTATGGTCTCCTTTGTTTATTTTTCATTTATTTCTTCTCTGATTTTTGTGATATTTCCTTCTACTAACTTTGGGGTTCTCTTTTTCTTCTTTTTCTGGTTCCTTTAGATATAAAGTTAGTTTGCTTATTTGATGTTTATCTTGTTTCTTGATTTAAGGTTTTATGGCTATGAACCTCCCTCTTAGCAATGCTTTTACTGAATCCCATAGGTTTTGGGTTGTCATGTTTTCATCTTCATGTTTTTCTATGCATATTTTAATTTCCTTTTTTATTTCTTCCATGATCTGTTGGTTATTGAGAAGCATGTTGTTTAGACTCCTTATGTTTGTATTTTTAATAGTTCTATTTTTTTCCTGTTGTTGACATCTAATCTTTCTGCATTGTGATCAGAAGAGATGCTTGAAATGATTTCAATAATTTTAAATTTACCAAGGCTAAATTTATGACCGAGGATATGATCTGTCCTAGAGAATGCTCTGTGTCTACTTAAGAAAAAGGTGAATTCCACTGTTTTTGGGTGAAATTCCCTATAGTTATCAATTAGGTCTAACTGGTGCACTGTATCATTTAAAGCTTGTGTTCAGTTCAGTTCAGTCTCTCAATCGTGTCCAACTCTTTGTGATCCCATGAATTGCAGCGTGCCAAGCCTCCCTGTCCATCACCAACTCCCAGAGTTCACTCAAACTCACATCCATTGAGTCAGTGATGCCATCCAGCTATCTCCTCCTCTGTCGTCCCCTTCTCCTCCTGCCCCCAATCCCTCCCAGCATCAGAGTCTTTTCCAATGAGTCAACTCTTCGCATGAGGTGGCAAAAGTATTGGAGTTTCAGCTTCAGGATCAGTCCTTCCAAAGAACAGCCAGGACTGATCTCCTTTAGGATGGACTGGTTGGATCTCCTTGCAGTCCAAGGGACTCTCAAGAGTCTTCTCCAACACCACACTTCAAAAGCATCAATTCTTTGGTGCTCAGCTTTCTTCACAGTCCAACTCTCATATCCATACATGACTACTGGAAAAACCATAGCCTTGACTAGATGGAACTTTGTTGGCAAAATAATGTCTCTCTTTTTCAATATGCTATATAGGTTGGTCATATCTTTCCTTCCAAGGAGTAAGCGTCTTTTAATTTTAGAGCTGCAGTCACCATCTGCAGTGATTCTGGAGCCCCCCAAAATAAACTCTGACACTGTTTCCACTGTTTCCCCGTCTATTTGCCATGAAGTGATGGGTCCAGATACCATGATCTTAGTTTTCTGAATGTTGAACTTTAAGTCAACTTTTTCACTCTCCTCTTTCACTTTCATCAACAGGCTTTTTAGTTCCTCTTCGCTTTCTGCCATAAGCGTGGTGTCATCTGCATATCTGAGGTTATTGAGATTTCTCCCGGCTGCCGTGATTCCAGCTTGTGCTTCTTCTACTCAAGTGTTTCTCATGATGTACTTTGCATAGAAGTTGAATAAGCAGGGTGACAATATACAGCCTTGACATACTCCTTTTCCGATTTGGAACCAGTCTGTTGTTCCATGTCCAGTTCTAACTGTTGCTTCCTGACCTGCATACAGGTTTCTCAAGAGGCAGGTCAGGTGGTCTGGTATTCCCATCTCTTTCAGAATTTTCCACAGTTTATTGTGATACACACAGTCAAAGGCTTTGGAATAGTCAATAAAGCAGAAGTAGATACTTTTCTGGAACTCTTTCTTTTTCCATGATCCAGCAGATGTTGGCAATTTGATCTCTGGTTTCTCTGCCTTTTCTAAAACTATCTTGACCATCTGGAAGTTAATGGTTCACATACTGCTGAAGCCTGGCTTAGAGAATTGAGTATTACTTTACTAGCATGTGAGATGAGTGCAATTGTGCAATAGTTTGAGCATTCTTTGGCATTGCCTTTCTTTCAGATTGGAATGAAAACTGACCTTTTCCAGTCCTGTGGCCAATGCTGAGTTTTCCAAATTTGCTGGCATATTGAGTGCAGCACTTTCACAGAACCATATTTCAGGATTTGAAATAGCTCAACTGGAATTTTGTCATCTCCACTAGCTTTGTTGTTATTGATCCTTTCTAAGGCCCACTTGACTTCACATTCCAGGATGTCTGGCTCTAGGTGAGTGATCACACCTTTGTGATTCTCTAGGTCTTGAACCTCTTTTTTTGTACAGTTCTTCTGTGTATTCTTGCCACCTCTTAATATCTTCTGCTTCTGTTAGGTCCATACCATTTCTGTCCTTTCTTGAGCCCATCTTTGCATGAAATATTCCCTTGGTATCTCTAATTTTCTTGAAGAGATGTCTAGTCTTTCCCATTCTGTTGTTTTCCTCTATTTCTTTGCATTGATTGCTGAGGAAGGCTTTCTTATCTCTCCTTGTTATTCTTTTGAACTCTGCATTCAGATGCTTATATCTTTCCTTTTCTCCTTTGCTTTTCGCTTCTCTTCTTTTCACAGGTATTTGTAAGGCCTCCCCAGACAGCCATTTTGCTTTTTTGCATTTCTTTTCCATGGGGATGATCTTGATCCCTGCCTCCTGTACAATGTCACGAAGCTCCGTCCATAGTTCATCAGGCACTCTATCTATCAGATCTAGGCCCTTAAATCTATTTCTCACTTCCACTGTATAATCAAAAGGGATTTGATTTAGGTCATACCCGAATGGTCTAGTGGTTTTCCCTACTTTCTTCAATTTAAGTCTGAATTTGACAATAAGGAGTTCATGATCTGAGCCACAGTCAGCTCCCAGTCTTTTTTTGCTGACTGTATAGAGCTTCTCCATCTTTGGCTGCAAAGAATATAATCAATCTGATTTCAGTGTTGACCATCTGGTGATGTCTATGTGTAGAGTCTTCTCTTGTGTTGTTGGAAGAGGGTGTTTGCTATGACCAGTGCATTCTCTTGGCAAAACTCTATTAGCCTTTGCCCTGCTTCATTCCATATTCCAAAGCCAAATATGCCTGTTACTGCAGGTGTTTCTTGACTTTCTACTTTTGTATTCCAGTCCCCTATAATGAAAAGGGCATCTTTTTTGAGTGTTAGTTCTAAAAGGTCTTGTAGGTCTTCATAGAACTGTTCAACTTCAGATTCTTCAGCATTACTGGTTGGGGCATAGTCTTGTGTATATATAAAGCTTGTGTATCTTTGCTAATTTTCTGTTTTGTTATCTATCCATAGGTGTAAGTCGGGTATTAAATTACTCCATTATTATTGTGTTACTGTTAATTTCCCCCTTAATACTTGCTAGCATTTGCCTTACTTATTGAGGTGCTTTTATTTTGGGTGCATATATGTTCATAATTGTTATATCTTTTTCTTGGATTGATACTTTGATCATTATATAGTGTCCTTGTTTGTCTCTTATCATGGTCTTCATTTCAAAATCTATTTGATCTGATATGAGGGTTTCTGTTGAAAGATCAGTGCTTATCCATATGGGGATCTCCTTATGTGTTATTTGTTGCTTTCCCTTTGCTGCTTTTAATATTTGCTCATTTCATTTAATGTTTGTTAATTTGATGAATATGTGTCTTGGGGTGTTTTGCCTTGGGTTTGTCCTCTTTGGGAATTTCTTGGGTTTGGTGGCTATTTCCTTCCCCATATTATGGAAGTTTTCGATTTTTATCTCCTCAAGTATTTCCTGATGCCCCTTCTTTTTGTCTTCTTCTGGTATACCTATGATTCAAATGTTGGGGCATTTAACATTGTCTCATAGGTCTCTCAGATTGTCATCATTTCTTTAATTCTTTTTTTCTTTTTCTCTTTCTGCTTCATTTATTTCCACCATTCTGTCTTTCACCTCACTTATCCTCCCTTTTGCCTCAATCATTCTACTGTTGATTCCGTCCAGAGTGCTTTTAACTTCAGTTAGCTCATTATTCATTATTGATTGATTCGTTATTGCTTCTAGGTCCTTGTTAAATATTTCTTAAATCTTCTCAATCCTTGTCTCTAGCCTATTTATATGTAGCTCCATTTTGTTTTCAAGATTTTGGATCATTGTTTACCGTAATTATTCTGAATTATTTTTCAGTTAGACTCGGTATCTCCTCCTCTTTTGCTTGATTTGGTGGGTTTTTATAACGTTCCTTAACCTGCTGAATATTTCTCTTCATTTTCATTTTGTTTAGGTTGCTGTGTTTGGGGTATCCTTTCTGCAGGGTGGACGTTTGTGGTTCCTTTAACTGTGGAGTCTCCTCCCTGTGGGTTGGTTGGACTAATGGCTTGTCAAGGTTTCCTTGTTGGGGTAGCCCGTGTCTGTGTTCTGTTGTGTGGAACTTGATTTCATCTCTCTGGAGTGCAATAAAGGGTCTGTTAGTGAGTTTTGCGGGTATCTGTGGGTTCAGCATGACTTTGGGCAGCCCGCCTTTTAATGTTCAGCATTGTGTTCCTGTTTTGCTGGAGAAATATCACAGTTTGTTAATTTACACTACATCTTGTTGGCTCTTGGATGGAGCTTGGCTTTAGTGTAGGTATGGAGACTTTTGGGTGAGCTCTTGTCTACTAATGTTACATGGAGTCAGGAATTCTCTGTTCTTCTAAAGTTTTGGATTTAAGGTTCCTGCCTCTGGCTTTCAGTCCTTCTCTTACAGTAGCCTCAAGACTTCTCCATCCATACAGCATAGAAGTTAAAACCCATAGGTTTATTGGTGTAACAATTCTCCACAGCCAGGAACACCCAGAGTATTTCACAGATTTATGTATAGAGGGAAGAGGGAGATAGAGGTGACCAGGAGGTGAAAAGTGGGAGTCAAAAGTGGAGAGAGCAATCTAGCCATCAATCTAACCCCTAAATGTTCTGTACAGCCTGGATCACCCTGAGATATTCACAGGGTTATGTAGAGAAGATGAAAGGATGGAAGGAGATTGAGGAGACCTGGAGGAAAAAAGGGAGAGTCAAAAGATGAGAGAGTAATCAAGCCGGTAATCAAATCCCTCCTTTTGAAAAGATTGGCTGCCTTTCTCTGTGCCTGGCATCATCCAGCAATGTTCAGAAGTTGTTTCGTGGAAGTCACTCATCAATCAAATGATCTTTTGATGAATGTGGGGAATAAAGTCCTTCATGGAGCTTTAATTTAAATTTTTATAGCTTGAGATAGAGACTTCCAATATTTTTGTACATCCAGTTCTCCTTTCTTGCTAGGTGAAAGAACGAGCTTTATTCTCATGCTTTTCTTTTTCAATTAGAGAGACTTGGCTATTTCTTATGTAATGTGCTTTGAGCAAAAGTAACATATATCACTTTCAGGACAAAGAATTTAACTGAAGGTGTCGGACCCCATAGTGCTCCTTTTCCTGCTGCATTTTAAGATACCACATAATGCAGCTAGTGAAGCAGCAGGATGGTGGAGCCGCCACTGACTCAGAATTCTGAGAAGCCACAGGGAAGATAGTATCCTGGGAAGACATTCAGACACAAAAAAGACTTTGACAAGGGGGAAATCAATTTTGGATATGTTAAATTAGTGAGATTTTGTGGTTGTGTGTTACATCATAATCTATCCTACTCTGACTTTGCATTTAGCTAAAATATATTAGCCAAATGTTATTTAAATTTCACAAGAATGTATGTTAACTGTACTGGTTCCCCCACCACCACCACCACCACTTTGAAATGTTCATGATTTAATGCACAATCCAAAAACACACTTCCTAAAAATAGGACAGTTTTTCTTTTTAATTAAAAAAAATAAATAGAAGGATAATTGGTTTACATAATTTTCTGGTTTTCTGTCATACATCAACAAGAGTCAGCCATAGGTACACCCATGTTCCCTCCCTCTGAGACCTCCCTCCCCACCCTATCCTTCAGCATGTTGCAGAGCCTCTGTTTGAGTTCCCTGAATCATACAGCAAATTCCCATTGGCTATCTGTTTTACATACGATATTGTAAATTTCTATGTTGCTTTCTCCGTACATCTCCCCTTCTCACTCCTCTACTCCCACCTTGTCCATAGGTCTGTTCTCTATGTCTGATTCTCCAGTGCTTCCCTGAGAATAAATTCATCAGTGCCATCTCTCAGATTCCAAATATATGTGTCAGTATACAATATTTATATTTCTCTTCTGACTTTCTTCACTCTGTATAATGGGCTCTAGTTTTGTTCACCTCATTAGAACACATTCAAATGCATTCCTTTTTATGGTTGAGTAGTATTCCATTGTATATATGTACCACATGTAGTCATCTTTTGATGGACAGTTAGGTCGCTTCCATGTTCTAGCTATTGTAAATAGTACTGCAGTGAACATCAGGATAGATATGTATTTTTCAGCTTTGATGTATTCAGGGTATATGACTAGGATTGGGATTCCTGGGTCATACAGTGGCTTTATGCCTAGCGTTTTAAGGATTCTCCATACCATCTTCCATACTGGCTGTATCGGGTTACATTCCCACCAGCAGTGCAGGAGTGTTCCCTTTTCTCCACACCCTCTCCAGCATTTACTGATTGTAGACTTTTTGACGATGGCTGTTCTGACTGGTATGAGGTGGTATCTCATTGTAGTTTTGATTTCTATTTCTCTGATAATGAGTGATGTTGAGCATCTTTTCACATGCTTCTTAGCCATCTGTATGTCTTGTGTATTTTGAAAATTAATTCTTTACCAGTGGTTCTCCTTGCTATTAGTCTCTCCCATTCTGAGGGTTGTCTTTTCACCTTGTTTATAGTTTCTTTTGCTGTGCAATAGCTTTTAAGTTTTATTAGGTTCCCTTGTTTATTATTGCTTTTATTTCATTATTCTAGGAGGTGGGTCATAGAAGATCTTGCTTTGATTTATGTTATCGAGTGTTCTGCTATGTTCTCCATTATGCATTTAATAATTTCTGGTTTTCCATTGAGGTCTTTAATCCATTTTGACTTTCTCTTTGTCTAGGGTGTTAGGTAGTGATCTAATTTCATTCTTTTGCATCTAGCTGTCCAGTTTTCCCAGAACCACTTATTTAAGAGGCTGATTTTGTCCCATTGAATATTCTTACCTCCTCTGTCAAAAATAAAGTACCCATAGGTGCATGGATATTTCTGGGCTTTCTATCTTGTTCCATTGGTCTATATATCCACTTTTGTGCCAGTACCATACTCTCTTGAGGACTGTTGCTGCTGCTGCTGCTAAGTCGCTTCAGTCGTGTCCAACTCTGTATGACCCCATAGATGGCAGCCCACCAGGCTCCCCCATCCCTGGGATTCTCCAGGTAAGAACACTGGAGTGGGTTTCCATTTCCTTCTCCAATGCATGAAAAATAAAAGTGAAAGTGAAGTCTCTCAGTCGTGTCCGACTCTTAGCAACCCCATGGACTGCAGCCCACCAGGCTCCTCTGTCCGTGGGATTTTCCAGGCAAGAGTACTGGAGTGGGGTGCCATTGCCTTTTCCACTTGATGATTGTAGCTTTGTAGTATAATCTGAAGTCAGGAAGGTTGATTCCTCCAGTTCCATTCTTTTTCAAGACTACTTTGGCTATTCGGGGTCTTTTCTGTTTCCATATGAATTGGGAAATTTTTAGTTCTAGATCTGTTAAAAATGCCATTGGTAATTTAATAGGGATCACATTGAATCTGAAGGTTGTGTTTGGTAGAATAGCAATTTTCACAATAATTGAGTCTTCCTACCCAGGAACATGGAATGTCTCTCCATCTGTTTCTGTCATTTTTTATTTCTTTCATCAGTGTTTTAAAATAGTTTTCCGTATATAGTTCTTTTGTTTCCTTAGGTAGGTTTATTCCTAGATATTTTATTCTTTTTGTTGCAATGGTGAATGGTATTGAATCCTTAATTTATCCTTCTGATTTTTCATTGTTAGTATATAGGAGTGCAAGTGATTTATGTGTATTGAGCTTGTATCCTGTGACTTTGCTGAATTTGCTGATTAGCTATAGTAATTTTCTGATAGCTTCTTTTGTGTTTTCTATGTATAGTATCATGTCATCTGCAAACAGTGAGAGCTTTACTTCTTTTCCTATATGGATTCCTTTCATTCTATTTCTTCTCTGATTGCTGTATATAGGACTTCCAAAACTATGTTGAATAAAGTGGTAAGAGTGGACCCTTTCATCTTGTTCACAATCTTAGAGGGAAAGTTTTTATTTTTCACCATTGAGAATATTTATTGTGGGCTTTTAATATATGGCCTTTATTATGTTGATGTAGGTTCCTTCTATGCCCATTGTTTGAAGCATTTTTATTATAAATGGATGCTGGATTTTCTCAAAGGCTTTTTCTGCATATATTGGGATGATCATATTTTTTGTTGTTGTTGTTTGAATAATTTATTTCAATTGGAGGCAAATCACTTTACAATATTGTAGTGGTTTTTGCCATACACTGACATGTATCAGCCATGGGTATACATGTGTTCCCCATCCTGAAGCCCCCTCCCACATTGCTCCCCATCCCATTCCTCAGGGTCATCCCAGTACACCAGCCCTGAGAACTCTATCTCATGCATTGAACCTGGACGGGCAATCTATTTAACATGTGGTAATATACATGTTTCAAGGCTATTTTCTCAAGTCATGCCACCCTTGCCTTCTTCCACAGAGTCCAAAAGTCTGTTTTTTACATCTGTATCTCTTTTGCTATCTCGCATATAGTGTCATGGTTACCATCTTTCTAAATTCCATATATATGTGTTAATACATTGTATTGGTGTTTTTCTTTCTGACTTACTTCACTCTGTATTATAGATTTCAGTTTCATCCACCTCATTAAAACTGATTCAAATACATGCTCTTTAATAATTGAGTAATATTCCATTGTGTATATATATCCAGTTTTCATATCAATTCCTATGCCAATGGGCATCTAGGTTGCTTCCATGTCCAAGCTATTGTTAACGATGCTGTGATGAACATTGGGGTACATGTGTCTCTTTCAATTCTGGTTCCTCAGTGTGTATGCCCAGCAGTGGGATTGCTGGGTCATATGGCAGTTCTATTTCCAGTTTTTTAAGGAATCTCTACACTGTTCTCCATAGTGGCTGTACTAGTTTGCATTCCCAACAGTGTAAGAGGGTTCCCTTTTCTCCCCACCCTCTGCAGCATTTATTGTTTGTAGACTTTTTGATAGCAGCCATTCTGACTGGTGTGAGATGGTACCTCATTGTGGTTTTCAATTGCATTTCTCTGATAATAAGTGATGTTGAGCATCTTTTCACGTGTTTGTTAGCCATCTGTATGTCTTCTTTGGAGAAATGTCTGTTTAATTCTTTGGCCCATTTTTCAATTGGGTCATTTATTTTTCTGGAATTGAGCTGCATGAGCTGTTTGTATATTTTGGAGATTAATTCTTTGTCAATTGCTTCATTTGCTATTATTTGCTCCCATTCTGAAGTTTGTCTTTTCACCTTGCTTATAGTTTCCTTCATTGTGCAAAAGCTTTTAGGTGTAATTAGGTCCCATTTGTTTATTTTTGCTTTTACTTCCAGTATTCTGGGAGGTGGATCATAGAGGATCCTGCTGTGATTTATGTTAGAGAGTGTTTTGCCTATGTGTTCCTCTAGGAGTTTTATAGTTTCTGGTCTTACATTTAGATCTTTAATTCACTTTGAGTTTATTTTTGTGTATGGTGTTAGAAAGTGTTCTAGTTTCATTCTTTTACAAATGGTTGACCAGTTTTCCCAGCACCACTTGTTAAAGAGATTGCTGTTTCTCCATTGTATATTCTTGCCTCCTTTGCCAAACATAAATTATTCATAGGTGTGTGGATTTACCTCTGGGCTTTCTATTTTTTTTCCATTGATCTATATTTCTTTCTTTGTGCCAGTACCATACTGTCTTGATGACTGTAGCTTTGTAGTATAGTCTGAAGTTAGGCAGGTTGATTTCTTCAGTTCCATTCTTCTTTCTCAAGATTGCTTTGGCTATTCAAGATTTTTTGTATTTCCATACAAATTGTGAAATTATTTGTTCTAGTTCTCTGAAAATTACAGTTGGTACCTTGATAGGGATTGCATTAAATCTATAGGTTGCTTTGGGTAGTATACTCATTTTCATTCTTCCGATCAATGAACATGGTATATTTCTCCATCTATTTGTGTCAGCTTTGATTTCTTTCATCAATGTTTTATAGTTTTCTATATATAGGTCTTTTATTTATTTAGGTAGATTTATTCCTAAGTACAGAGAAGGCAAGGGCACCCCACTCCAGTACTCTTGCCTGGAAAATCCCATGGATGGAGGAGCCTGGTGGGCTGCAGTCCATGGCGTCGCTAAGAGTCAGACACGACTGAGTGACTTCCCTTTCACTTTTCACTTTCATGCATTGGAGAAGGAAATGGCAACCCACTCCGGTGTTCTTGCCTGGAGAATCCCAGGGACAGGGGATCCTGGTGGGCTTCTGTCAATGGGGTCGCACAGAGTCAGACACGACTGAAGCGACTTAGCAGCAGCAGCAGCAGCATTTCTAAGTATTTTATTCTTTTCATTGCAATGGTGAATGGAATTGTTTCCTTAATTTCTCTTAATTTTATATCCTGCAATTTACTATATTCATTGATTAGCTCTAGTGATTTTCTGGTGGTGTCTTTAGGGTTTTCTATGTAGAGGATCATGTCATCTGCAAACAGTGAGAGTTTTGCTTCTTCTTTTCCAGTCTGGATTCCTTTTATTTCTTTTTCTTTGATTGCTGTGGCTAAAACTTCCAAAACTATGTTGAATAGTAGTGGTGAGAGTCAGCAGTCTTGTCTTGTTCCTGACTTCAGGGGAAATGCTTTCGATTTTTCTCCATTAAGCATAATGTTTGCTGTGGGTTTATCATATATTGCTTTTATTTTGTTGAAGGCATGGTCCTTCTATGCCTGCTTTCTGAAGAGTTTTTATCATAAATGGATGTTGAATTTTGTAAAAGATTTTTGTGCATCTATTGAGATAATCATATGGTTTTTACCTTTCAATTTGTTAATGTGGTGTATAACATTGATTTGCAAATATTGAAGAATCCTTGCATCCCTGGGATAAAGCCCACTTGGTCATGATGATGATCTTTTTAATATGTTGTTAGATTCTCTTTGCTAGTACTTTGTTAGGGGGTTCTGCATCTATGTTCATCAGTTATATTGGCCTATAGTTTTTTGTTTGTTTGTTTTTGTGGCATCTTTGTCTGGTTTTGATATTAGGGTGATAGTGGCCTCATTTAAAGAGTTTGACAGTTTACCTTACTCTGCAATTTTATGGAAGAGTTTGAGTAGGGTAGGTGTTAGCTCTTCTCTAAAAGTTTGGTAGAATTCGCCCATGAGGCCATCTGGTCCCGGGTTTTTATTTGTTGAAAGGTTTTTGATTACAATTTATTTTTCCGTGTTTGTAATGGGTCTGCTAAGATTTTCTATTTCTTCCTGGTTCAATTTTGGAAGGTTATACTTTTCTAAGAATTTGTCCATTTCTTCCAAGCTGTACATTTTACTGGCATATAGTTGCTGATAGTAGTCTCTTATGATCCTTTGTACTTCTGTGCTGTCTGTTGGATTTCTCCATTTTCTTTTCTAATTTTGTTGATTTGTCTCTTCTCCCTTTTTTTGTTGTTGAGTCTGGCTAATGGTTTGTTTATTTTATTTATCATCTCAAAGAACCAGCTTTTAGTTTTGTTGATTTTTGCTATAGTCTCCTTTGTTTCTTTTTCATTCATTTCTGATGAATGAATGATTTATGATTTCTTTCCTTCTACTAATCCTGGGGTTCTTCATTTCTTCTTTTTCTAGTTGCTTTAGGTGTAGAGTTAGATTATTTATTTGTTTTTCCTCTGCTTTCTTGAGGTAGGCTTGTATTGCTTTGAACCTTCCCATTAGCACTGCTTTTACCGAATCCCATAGGTTTTGGGTTGTTGTGTTTTCATTTTCATTCATTTCTATGCATATTTTTATTTCTTTTTTTTTATTTCTTCTGTGATTTGTTGGTTATTCAGAAGCATGTTGTTTAGCCTCCATATGTTTGTATTTTTAATAGTTTTTTTTTTCCCCATGTAGTTGACATCTAATCTTACTGCATTGTGATCATAAAAGATGCTTGAGATGATTTCAATTTTTTTAAAAAAAATTACCAAGGCTACATTTATGGCCCAGGATGTTATCTATCCTGGAGAATGTTCTGTGTGCTCTTGAGAAAAAGGTTAAATTCATTGTTTTGGGGTGAAATGTCCTATAGATATCAATTAGGTCTAACTGGTCCATTATATCATTTTGAGCTTGTGCTTCCTTGTCTCTTTCTGTTTAGTTGATCTATCCATAAGTGTGAGTGTGGTGTTAAAGTCTCACACTATTATTGTGTTACTGTTCATTTCCCCTTTCATTCTTGTTAGCATTTACCTTACATATTGTATGCTCCTATGTTGGGTGCATATATATTTACAGGTGTTATATCTTTTTCATTTGATCCTTGATCATTTTGTAGTGTCCTTCTTTGTCTCTTTATTTCATAGTATGTTTTATCTGATATGAGTATTGCTACTTCTGCTTTCTTTTGGTCTCCATTTGCATGAAATATCTTTTTCCAGCCCTTCACCTTCAGTCTGTATGTGTCCCTTGGTTTACAGTGGGTCTCTTGAGGACAACATATATAAGGATATTGTTTTTGTATCCATTCAGCCAGTCTTTGTCTTTTGGTTGGGGTATTCAACCTATTTACATTTAAGGTAATTATTGATAAGTATGATCCCATTGAACTTTGTTGTTTTGGGTTTGAGTATATAAACCTTTTCTGTTTTTCCTGTCTAGAGAAGATTCTTTAGCATTTGTCAAAGAGCTTGTTTGGTGGTGCTGAGTTCTCTCAGCTTTTGCTTGTCTGTAAAGCTTTTTATATCTCCTTCATATTTGAATAAGATCCTTGCTGGGTAGAGTAATCTGAGTTGTAGGTTTTTCTCTTTCATCACTTTAAGTATGTCCTGCCATTGCCTTCTGGCTTGAAGAGTTTCTATTGAAAGATCAGCTGCTATCCTTATGGAATCTTGTGTGTTATTTGTTGCTTTTCCCTTGCTGCTTTAGATATTTGCTCTTTGTGTTTGAGCTTTGTTAATTTGATTAATATGTGTCTTTGGGAGTTTCACCTTGGGTTTATCGTATATGGGACCCTCTGAGTTTCTTGCACTTGGGTGGCTATTTCCTTCCCCATTTTAGGGAAGTTTTCAACTATTATCTCCTCAAGTATTTCCTCTTGCCCTTTATTTTTGTCTTCTTTTTCTGGGACTCTTATTCGAATGTTGGGGCATTTAACATTGTCCCAGAGGTCACTGAGGTTGTCCTCATTTCTTTTAGTTTTTTTTTTTTTTCCACTCTGCTTCATTTATTTACACCATTTGATCTTCCACCTCACTTATCCTATCTCCTGCCTCAGTTATTCTACTATTGGTTCCCTCCAAAGTGCTTTTGATCTGTTATTGCATTACTCATTATTGATTGACTCTTTTATTTCTTCTAGGTCCTTGTTAAACTTTTCTTGCATCTTCTCAATTGTCTCCAGTATGTTTTTCTGTAACTCCATCTTGTTTTCAGAATATTGGATCATCTTTACTATCATTATTCTGAATTCTTTTTCAGGTAGACTCCCTATCTCCTCCTCTTTTGTTTGGTTTGGTGTGCATTTATCATGTTCCTTTACCTGCTGGATATTTCTCTGTCTTTTCATTTTGTCTATATTGTTGTGTTTGGGGTGGCCTTTCTGTATGCTGGAAGTTTGTGGTTTCTCTTTATTGTGGCATTGCTCCTGTGTGTGGTATTGGATTGGACTAGTGGCTTGTCAAGGTTTCCTGGTTAGGGAAGCTTGTGTCTGTGTTCTGGTGGGTGAAGCTGGATCTCTTCTCTCTGGAGTGCAATGAAGTGTCCAGTAGTGAATTTTGAGGTGTCCATGGTTTTGGTGTGACTTTTGGCTGTCTGTATGTTAATGTTCAGTGTTATGTTCCTGTGTTGCTGAAGACTTAGTGTAGTATCTATTGCTCTGAAACTTGTTGGCTCTTGGGTGGAGCTTGGTTTCTGTGTAGGTATGGAGGTTTTTGGATGAGCTCTTGTCAATTAATGTTATCTGGAGTCAGGAGTTTTATGGTGTTCTCAAGTTTTGGGTTTAAGCCTCTTGACTCTGGTTTTCAGTCTTAGTCTTACAGTAGCCTCAAGCTTTCTCTATCAAAACAGCACCGATGATAAAACATCTAGGTTAATGGTGAAAAGATTCTCCACTGTGAGGGCCACCCAGAGAGGTTTACAGAGTTAATGGAGAAGAGAAGAGGGAGAATGGAGAGAGTAGTGACCAGGAGGAAGAATGGATATAGAAGTAACCAGGAGGAGAAGAGGGGGAGTCAAAAGGGAAGAGAGAAATCTAGCCAGTAATCAATTCCCTATGTGTTCTCTACAGTCTGGAACACCCAGAGAGGTTCATGGAATTACATAGATAAAAGAAGAGGGAGGAAGGAGATAGAGGTGACCAGGAGGAGAGGAGGGGGAGTCAAAAGGAGAGAGACCAATCTATTTAGTAATCAGTTACCTAAGTGTTCTCCACAGCCCAGAACACCCAAAGAGATAGTTAAGTATAGAAGAGAAGGAGGGGGGAGGAGAAAGAAGTGACCTGGGGGAGAAAAAGAAGAGTCAAAAGTGGAGAGAGCAGTCAAGCCAGTAATCACACCCCTACACAAAAATGGGTACTGAAGATTAGATTATTAAAGACACAAAATTGATAGCATATATAAAAAAACAAAGGTTAAAAATCTAGAGTAGGGGTTAGACTCTCAAAAGTACAATATTAAAAATACAAAACAAATCACAAAAATTATATATATATATATATATATATATATACACACACACACACACACATACATGAAATTTGCTTTAAAAATAGGGTCTTTTTTTGCAAGGTAATAGTAGGTTATAAAAATTAAAATTAAAGGAGTAATAAAGAAGTTAAAAATTAAAAAAAAAATGTCAACTGTCCAGGATCCTAGGAAGACATGGTTAGCAACTGGGAGCCTGCTCCCAGTTTGGTGGAGGATGCCATTTCTGGGCCCAAAATTGTCCCTTGCCTTCTGGCTCTGGCTGTTGCCCTCCTGCCTCTCAGCTCTCCTCTGGTATTCGCTCAATCGTTTGTTCTGTGAGCAGGCCCGGCTCTGCCTTAGGTTAGAGCTTTTCATGGGGAAAGCTCTCTCTACCTCCTTTTTTATTTTTTCTCTCTCTGGCTATCCCACAGTTTGGGTTGCTATCTCACATCAGCTTCCTCAGATTGTCCCAGGGCATTCAGGCCTGGTCCTTACCCTAAGCATGCAACCCTCGCCTTCTGTTCAGCCCCTGCTCACTGGTGATGGACATGAGCATCTGGGCTACTTCTTTGCAGGGAGTTGCGGTTAGGCACATATTCTGTGTGTGTGTGTGTGTGCGTGTGTGTGTGTGTGTTTTCCTCCCAGTTATGTTGCCCTCTGAGATTCCAAAACTCCCCACAGACCCTCCAGTGGGAGAGTTTTCTGGTATTTGGAAAGTTCTCCTCCTTCACGACTCCCTCCCTGGGATGGATCTCCGTCCCTAACTCTTTTGTCTCTCTTTTTGTCTTTTATATTTTGTCCCACCTCATTTAGAAGAGAGTGGGCTGCCTTTCTGGGTGCCTGGTGTTCTCTGCCAGCATTCAGAAGTTGTTTTGGGGAAGCTGCTCAGCATTCAAATGATCTTTTGATGAATTTGTAGGGGAGAAAATGGTCTCACCATCCTATTCCTCTGCCATCTTAGGCCCGCCCCTGATCATACAGTTTTTATCTTTCACTTTGTTGATATGATGTATCACATTGATTGCTTTGAGTATATTGAAGAATACTTGAATCCTTGGAATAAACCCAACTTGATCATGGTGTATGAGCTTTTTAATGTGTTGTTGGATTCTGTTTGCTAGAAATTTATTGAAGATTTTTACTTCGATGTTCATCAGTGATATTGGCCTGTATTTTTCTTTTTTGATGTTTCCTTTTCCCAATTTTGATATCAGGGTGATTGTGGCCTCATAGAATGGGTTTGTAAGTGTTCCTTTTTCTATAATTTTTTGGAAGAGTTTCAGAAAAATAGACATTACCTCTTATCTAAATGTTTGATAGAATTCCCCTGTGAAGCCATCTGGCCCTGGGCTTTTGTTTTGGGGGAGATTTTTGATCACTGTTTCAATTTCAGTGTTTGTAACTGAGCTGTTCATAATTTCTATTTCCTTCTGGTTCAGTTTGGGAGGCTGATCTTTTCAAAGTATCTGTCCATTTCCTCTAGGTTTTCCATTTTATTAGCATATAGTTGCTCATAATAATACCTAATGATACTTTGTATTTCTGTGTTGTCTGTTGTATCTCTCCGTTTTCATTTCTAATTTTATTGATTTGATTTTTCTTTCTTTTTTCCTTGATGAGTCTGGCTAGTGGTTTGTCAATTTGTTTATCTTCTCAAAGAATCAGCTTTTAGTTTTCTTAATCTTTGCTATTGTTTCCTTCATTTCTTTTTCATTTGTTTCTGCTCTGATTTTTATGATCTCCTTCCTTTTGCTGACTTTGGGGGATTTTTGTTCTTGTTTTTTACAGCTGCTTTATATATAGACTTAGGCTGTCTATTTGATGCTTTTCTTGCTTCTTGAGGTATGATTGTATCACTATAAACCTCCCTCTTAGAACTGCTTTTGCTGAGCCCCATAGGTTTTGTGTTGTGTTTTCATTGTTATTTGTTTCCAGGAATCTTTTTATTTCTTTTCTTATTTATTCAGTAACTTCTTTGTTATTTAGTAATGCATTGTTTAATGTCCATTAGTTTGTGCTTTTTTCTATATATATATATATATATATATATATATATATATATATATTTTGGTACTTGATATCTAGTCACATAGCATTGTGGTCAGAGAAGATATTTGATACAATTTCAATTTTCTTAAATTTACTGAGGCTTGATTTGTGGCCAAGATGTGGTCTATCCTGGAGAATGTTCCATGTGCACTTGAGAAGAAAGTGTATTCTTTTGCAATTGGGTGGAAAGTCCTGAATATATCAATTAGGTCCTTTTGGTCTAATGTTTCATTAAAGGTTTGTATTTCCTTATCAATTCTCTGTTTTGATGATCTGCCTGTTGATGAAAGTGGCATGTTAAATTCCCCTACTATTATTGTGTTGCTGTCAGTTTCTCTTATGTCTGTTAGTGTTTGCCTTAAGTATTGAGGTGCTCCTATGTTGGATGCATAGACATTTACAATTGTTATGTCTTCTTCTTGGTTTGATCCCTTGATCATTATGTGGTGCCTTTCTTTGTCTCTTATGATAGTCTTTATTTTAAAGTCTATTTTGTCTGAAATAAGGATTGACACTCCAGCTTTCTTTTGGTTTCCATTTGCATGGAGTATCTTTTCCCATTCTTTTACTTTCAGTCTGTATGTGTCTCTAGGTTTGAAGTGGGTCTCCTGAGGCAGCATATGTATGGGTCTTGTTTTTGTATTCATTCTGTCAGTCTGTATTTTTTGGTTGGTGCATTTAATCCACTTACATTTAAGGTAATTATTGATACATATTAGCATTCCCTTGATTGTTTCAGGTTTGTTTTTATAGATCTTTCTTTTCTCTTGTAATTACTGGCTATGTAAGTCCCTTTAATATTTGTTTCAAGGCTGGTTTGGTGGTGCTGAATTTTCTTAACTTCTGCTTGTCCGTAAAGTTTTTTATTTCTTTGTCAATTTTGAATGAGATCAGTTCAGTTCAGTTCAGTCACTCAGTCGTGTCCGACTCTTTGTGACCCCAAGAATTGCAGCATGCCAGGCCTCCCTGTCCATCACCATCTCCTGGAGTTCACTCAAACTCACGTCCATCGAGTCGGTGATGCCATCAGCCATCTCATCCTCTGTCATCCCCTTTTCCTCCTACCCCAAATCTCTCCCAGCATCAGAGTCTTTGCCAATGAGTTGTCAGATATAGTGATAGTGGTTGTAGGTTTTTCTCTTTCAGTACTTTAAATATATCCTGCCATTCCCTTCTGTCCTGTAGAGTTTCTGCTGAAAGATCTGCTGTTAATCATATGGGTTTTCCCCTCTATGTTACTTGTTGCTTTTCCCTTGCTTTTAATATTCCTTCTTTGTGTTTAATCTCTGTTAGCTTGATTAATATTTGTTTTATTGTATTTCTCCTTGGGTTTAACCTGTAGGGGATGCTTTGCACTTCTTGGATCTGATTGATTATTTCCTTTCCTTATGTTGGGGAAGTTTTCAACTACAATTTCTTCAAAATATTTCTCAGTGCTTTTCTTTTTTTTTTTTTTTTTCATAATCTGGGACTGCTATAATTCAAATGTTGGTGCATTTAATATTGTCCCAAAGGTATCTGAGGCTTTCCTCAATTCTTCTCATTCCTTTACCTTTATTCTGCTCTTCAGCAGTCATTTCCACCATTCAGTCCTCCAGCTCACTTATCTGTTCCTCTGCCTCAATTATTCTGCTATTGGTTCCTTATAGAATATTTTTAATTTCTGTAATTGTGCTATTCATTTCTGTCTGCTTATTCTTTATTTCTTCTATGTCCTTGATGATTGTATTAACTGTGTTAAATGCTTCTTGCATTTTCTCCGTTCTATTTTCAAGTCTTCAGAGCATCTTTACTATCATTATTCTGAATTCTATTTCAGGGAGATTGCTTATTTCCTCTTTATTTAGTCTTATGAGTGTCTACCGTTCTCTTTCATTTATGATGTATTTATCTGTCTTCATCTTTTTTTTTTTTTTCTAACTTGCTCTACTTGAGGTTTCTTTTCCCCAGGATTTAGGGTTGTATTACTTCTTCCTTTTGATTTTTGCCCTTGGAGGGAAGTGTTAGCTTGGTGGTATGTGTTGATTTCTTGTTCAGGGTGACTTGTGCCTGTGTTCAAGTGGGAGGAGACCAAGTAGGTGATTACAGGAATACTGGGAGATATACACACACCCTCACACATTCACACATACAGTTATAACTAAAGTGTTCTAAAGAAAAGAGGGAGATTGACTTGGTGAGCAATCGAGGGAAACCAGAGGTGATATCAGTCAAGTGAAAGCAGAGTTAGCTAATGCTCAATCTGGAAGTCTGAGCATGAGCAAAGTGCCAACTGGGGAATATAGCATAGAGAGCTCAACAATTTACCTTACTTGGTGAAAGTAGAAAGAGTGAAGTAAAAAAGGGAGAACTAAAAAGAGAGAGAGAAGAAAAAGAAACAGGAGGAGAGAGAGAACAGAAAAGGAAGAGGTGGGGAAGAGGATTAAAAAATAGAAGGGAGAGAAAAAAAAGAAAAGCAAAGATGAATAGATGCATATGAAAAAGATATATATATATATATATATATATATATATATATATATATATATATATATTCAGGAATAGCTACAACTAGTAAAGAACAGTAAGAAAAGCAGTTGGATATATAAAAAACAAAATCCAAAAAACTCATCATGAAAAAAGATATATGGCAAAACCAATACAATATTGTAAAGTTAAAAAATAAAATAAAAAAAAATATATATATAAAGGCAAGCAAGAATAAAGAAACTTAAAATGAATTTCTTTCTTTCTTTTTTTTCTTTGACATGAAACACAAAAAGGAAAACTCCACAGCACCTCAAAAGGCTAATATGGTGGTGGAAATGTGTTGGGGAATAAGCAGTATAATTTATAAGAAGAGAGAACCTTAAAATGAACTAAAAAATATATATAACAAGAAAAACAAAGAGGAAAACTCCACAGCACAGATAAAGGCTAGTGTGAAGGTAGAGATGTGTTGGGAGAATAAACAGTGTGATTATAAGAGAAAAAAATAAAAAAGGAAAAATAATTTAAAAACGTTTCTCAAGGTTGTAGCTCTTGGTTATGGAGCTCTCTTGCCCCTGTGGACGGGGTTGGGTTAGGGTCTTGTGTTTTCCTAGTTGGCGGAGCCTGTGCCTGTGTTCTGGTTGATGGAGCTGGATCTTGTCTCTCTGAAGGGCAGCACAGTGTCCAGTAGTAGGTTTTGGAATGTCTATAGGTTCAGCGTGCCTTTGAACACTCGTTATAGCTTTCGTGGTGTTAGGCACTTCTATTTCCGCAGCTGCTTAAAAGTGGCCCTCTCAACATAACTGCAGTGCTGCCAGTCCCCTACTTGTCCCTGGAATCATTGCTGGTGCTTCTGCTCCTCTGTCCCGCCCTGTGCTGCTGGCTGAAACTTGCTAGGTAGGTGCTTCTGTGGATGCTTCTGTGTCTCTGCAACTTGTGTGGGCTTCCCTCAGCCCCCTAAGCTCACCCTCTGTGTCACTGGCTTGTGTGCACGTGCCTTGGCTTCCCGGCTGGCCTTGGCATCCCAGAGCTAGTGTGCACTTGTTTCACCTCACTGCCTGCACTCTTTGCCACGGGGATTATTTGTTCTTTTTTTGGCTGTGCCAGGAGGGTTGTGTGCGCTGCCCAAGTTTGTCTGCCCCATCACACTTGGGTACCTGGGTCCGCCCTTGTGCTGCAAGGGTTGGGTGCACTGGCTGGGTTTGTCTGCCCCATCACACTTGGGTACCTGGGCCCACCCTCTGTGCTGCAAGGGTTGGGTGCACTGCCTGGGTTTGCCGCACCACTCTCGGTTTCCGGAACCTGCTGTCTGTATGGGGCCACAGTCCATGAGCTGTTAACAGGCTGAGAAGTGCAGCTTTCTCTGTTTACTGCCCTCCAAGTCCCTGCTTTGCCTGGTTTTGCAACACTTTGCAGCACCCCTTTGGGCCCGACTGTAAGGGAGTTTCCCTGTGAACAGGAACTCCTGTGTCAGGGCTCCCTCACTTGGGGCACAAGCTCCTGCCCAGAAGTTCTTTTCAATTTTTATGTTTCCCTCTTCTCTCCTACCTTATTTCAGGGAGCTTAACCTGTCCCTCTGGAGGCCTGGGGTCTTATGCTATCGCCTAGAGGTTGCTTTGTAAAACCTGTTACTTTACATGTAATTAAGCTAAGCAGATCTCATGATCTCTTTTATCTTTCTTTCTATATTCTGCTTTTAATATTTTTTTCAGTCAGATTCAAGTACATCTTCTTGTTAATTTTATCTGAGGGAAATATGTTATTTTACCTCATTCCCAGGGTTTATTTTCTAAATTTTAAAATTATTTCATTTATTCTCATATTATATGTTGAAAATCCCAGTTGAAATTTTACTTAGTAAAATAAAAAAAATCAAATAAAAATACTTAACTGAGATTAGAATAAACTGCTTCAATGTAGGAAGAGGTGCTTTGTTTTTCTCCCCCAAATACATGAGTGTGGTTAATAAGACAGCAATGAAAGCCACATATTATCAAATATATAAAACTAAAAGAAAAAGCTGCTATAGTCACTATAGACAGGATAATGGATTTTTGAACCTGTTTACAAACTGGAACTCATGGTCCAAGGCTGTTTTAAGGTTTGTGAAATTGTTCACAAAAACTATATTGAAACTACATAAAAATAAAAAACAAAATATGAATTTAACAAAATATCTTAATTATAACAATATAAAGTAACATGTAACTAGAATTAGCACAGAAAGCCTAACATTTATTCTAACAATATATCAGGAATAAATCTAGCTTATAATATAATAATTATTAAATAGAAGTAAATTATATAATGATTCTTTATAATAATAAGTCAATATATGTGATAGTAGATAAATAATAAACAGTAGTTACCCTCTAATGGGATAATAGCAGTGAATGTGCCCTGGTAGTCAAATTAGTCTTCATTGCTGAAGTAATAGGTGGTCAGGACTGAATTTCTTAAACTATCTCAAACAAATGAGTCTACTAAGAGTTAACATATGATTTTGGTAATTTTAGATTTGGCTTAAAATTTAAACATTACCTGAATCAAATTCAGCAGGCAAACAGGAGTTGATGCTCCAGCCTTCAGGCAGACTTTATCCTTCTCCAAGAAACCTCAGTTTTTGCTGTTAGGACTCTCAGGTGATTGGTTGAGGCCCACTCATGTTATGAGGGTCATGTTCTTTACTCAAAGTCACCTAACTTAGTTGGATCATAGAAAAGCAAGGAATTAAAAAAAAAATCTACTTTTGCTTCATTGATTATATTAAAGCCTTTAACTGCATAGATTACAACAAACCAGGAAATTCTTAAAGAGATGAGAATAGCAGACCACCTTACCTGTCTCCTGAGAAAACTGTATGCAGGACAAGAAGCAAGAGTTAAAACCAGACATGGAACAATGGACTGTTTCCAAACTGGGGAAAGGGTACATCAAAGCTAAATACTGTCATCCTGTTTATTTAATTTATATGCAGAGTACATCATGTGAAATGCCAGGCTGGATGACTCACAAGCTGGAATCAAGATTTCTGGGAAAAATATAAACAATCCCAGATATGCAGATGACACCATTTTTAATGGCAGAAAGTGAAAAGGAACTAAGGAACCACATGATGAAGGTGAAAGAGGATAGTGAAAAAGCTGGCTTAAAACACAAGGTTTAAAAAACAAAGACCATGGCATCTGGTCCCGTTACTTCATGGCAAAAAGATGGGAAAAAATTGGAAACAGTGAAAAGTTTTATTTTGGGAGGTTCTAAAGTCACTGTGGACATGATTGCAGTCACAAACTTAAAAGATACAGACTCCTTGGAAGAAAAGCTATGACAAATCTAGACAGCATATTAAAAATCAGACACATCATTTTGCAAACAAAAGTCCACATAGTCAAAAGTATTGTTTTTCCAGTAGTCATGTACAGATGTGACAGTTGGACCATAAAGAAGGCTGAGAACCAAAGAATTGATGCTTTTGAAATGTGGTTCTAGAGAAGACTCTTAAGAGTCCCTTGGACAGCAAGGAGATCAAATCAGAGAATCCTAAAGGAAATCAATCCTGAATATTCATTGGAAGGACTGATGCTAAAGCTGCAACTCCAATACTTTGGCTACTAGATGCAGAAAGCTGACTCATTGGAAAAGACACTCGTGCTGGGAAAGATTGAAGGCAGGAGGAGAAGGGGATGAAGAGGATGAGATGGTTGGATGGCTTCACTGACTCAATGGGCATGAGTTTGAGCAAACTCTGGGAGATAGTGAAGGATAGGGTGGCCTGGCATGCTGCAGTTCATCTGGTTACAAAGAGTTGGGCACAGCTTATTAGTTGAACAACCACCACCACAACACTTTAGCTTATATCCACATCTACAAAATACCTTCACAGAAAAATCTAGATTTGTGTTGGATTAAATAATCAGGTACCATAGCTCAGTCAAAGAAAGTGAAAAGTTAAATTGTTCTTCGTTCAGTCATGTCTGACTCTTTGTGACCCCGTAGACTGTGGCCCACCAGGCTCCTCTGTCCATGGGATTCTCCAGGCAAGAATGTTGGAGTGGGTAGCCTTTCCCTTCTCTAGGCGATCTTCCTGACCCAGGGACTCTACTCAGGTGTCCTGCATTACAGGAGGGTTCTTCATCATCTGAGCCACCAGGGAAGCCTCAAACTGACACATAAAATTAATCATCCTATCTCCCTCTCTCTAATGCAAAACCTGAATTTGGTAACTTATCACTGTTGGGTTAGAAACTTGGTGAAAGTGAAAGTGAAGTCATTCAGTCATGTCTGACTCTTTGAGACCCCATGGACTGTAGCCTATCAGGCTCCTCCGTCCATGGGATTTTCCAGGCAAGAGTGCTGAAGTGGGTTGCCATTTCCTTCTCCAGGGGATCTTCCCTACCCACGAATCAAATCTGGGTCTCCCGCATTACAGGCAGACGCTTTACTATCTGAGCCACCAGGGAAGCCCAGAAACTTGGTATAAGGAACTAAAGCATTTGTAAGTTTAACCTAAGAATCTTGACAAATAAGGGGTCAATATAATTAAACTGTTCCTGGGCTGGACCTAAAGCTAAAGGAGAATTTTACACACAACTGCCAATACAGACACAATTTACAAACCTGGGTTCCCGTCTATTCAGAAAGTTTCAATTGACCAAGCAGATAGCAACCATCCTGCCTAGAGAGAAGACAGGAGGATGGAACTGGACAGAGTTGAACAGAGGTGAAATCTTTTATTTTTTCTCCACAGATTTTGAGTAAATCCATTAAAAAAAAAAAAAAAAAGCAGCTCTAGCAGATGCTATGGGCACACTGTTCAAATGCTATGGGCACCAACACTTGTCATTTCCTTGGGTGCCAGATTACTGCCCTTTATGGACAAGGCCTGTTTGGTGGAGCTGGCTGCATGTACCCACCTTGAGCCACTTCCTTGGTGTAGCACATCCTGAGGCATTTCATACCCTAGGCCGACATGGCCACCAGCGGTGTCATCAATCATGCACTCAGCAATGTGGTGGGGGGTGCTGCACCAGGCCTGGCTGCAGACTGTCTTTGCCATCCCAGGTGCCTCCAAGTCCTAGACCCCAAGTCCAAGTGGCAGAGCAATATCCTGCAGGGGCATAGCTTCGACAGCATGGATGATTCAGCCTCCAAGGATGCCTGCAAGCACATCACTAGGGCCAGTGGGACCAATCCACTGCAGCCCTGGCCAGAGTGTGCTAACCCTCCCACCCCCTTGACCCTGCTTCCTGGCATTTCATTCTTGTCAGTTGCAGGTATGGCCCTCTGTAGATCATAGGTGGATGATACCCCATGTCCTGCTGCTCTTAGGTAGCCTTATTCATTCTGTGATGACAGAGGCACTGCCACCCTATTCTCAGCCATGCCTGTCCTCCCCCTGATACATCCAGATTCCCAAGGAACATAGGCCCAAGATCATGTGGGACAGCCAGGTGGCAGAGCACTTCGAGAATGGCAGGAGACATGTTGTCCTCCACCCATCGTTGAAATCCTTGAAGGTGAGGCTAGAAGAGGTAAGGAAACTGAGCATCCATCTGGGAGCTGGACCAGGGCTGGACCACTTCTACAGTGTGCTGTAGGCTAAGATGTGCTTTTCCAGAAGCTTCCTACTAAGGATGTGCAAAGTCATTAAGATCACTGGAAACAGGTCTCAAGTGATGATGGCTAGAGGATGGAGGAGACATACCTCAGCTCTCCATCTCAGAGTGGGATGAGTTTCTTGTTTCCCCAGTGGAATTGAGTTCCAGATGCCCACAGTGAAAACTTGTTGATCATAAAATCTGTGATGGTCTCCTTTATGTTGTGTGCAACTGTCTCTCTCTCCTACTGATGTTTTCTGGGATTACCTCCCAAATAAACTACTTGCATCAGAATCCTTGACCCAGACTCTGCTTTAGGGAGAGGACATAGGGGATCTCCACATCTGCTTATTAAAAACTGATAAATAGTACAATAAAAAAACATGATTACCCCTATATATTCAACATCTTCTTGTTGTTCAGACACTCAGTAGTGCCCAACACTTTGTGACCCCATGGACTGCAGCATACCAGGTTTCCCTGTCCTTCACCATCTCCCATAGCTTGTTGAAACTCATGTCCATTGAGTCAATGATGCCATCTATCTTGTCCACTGTCGTCCCCTTATTCTCCTGGCTTCAATCTTTCCCAGGATCAAGGTCTTTTCTAATGAGTCAGGTCTTCACCTCAGGTAATCAAAGTATTGGACCTTCAGCTTCAGCATCAATCCATCCAGTGAAAATTCAGGACTGATTTTCCTTTAGGATTGACTGGTTTGATCTCCTTCCATTCCAAGGGAGTATCAAGAATCTTGTTTATCATCACAGTTCAAAAGCATCAATTCTTCATTGCTCAGCCTTTTTTATGGTCCAATTCTCACATCCATACATGACTACTGGGAAAACCATAGCTTTAATTATACAGACTTTTGCTTGCAAAGTAATGTCTATCTTTTTTTTTTAAATATGCTGTCTAAGTTTGTCATAGCTTTTCTTCCAAGAAAGAAACATCCTTTAATTTGATGGCTGCATTCACCATCTGCAGTGATTTGGGAGCCCAAGAAAATAAATCCTTTCACTGTTTCCATTGTTTCCCCATCTATTTGTGATGAAGTGATGGGACAGGATGCCATCTTTGCTTTTTGAATGTTCAGTTTTAAGCCAGCTTCTTCACTCTTCTCCTTCACCTTCATCAAAAATCTCTTTGGTTCTTCTTCAATTTCTGCCATAAGGGTGGTGTCATCTGAGGTTATTGATATTTCTCCCAGCAATCTTGATTCCAGATTGAGTTTCATGCAACCTAGCATTCCATATCATGTACTCTGTATATAAGTTAAATAAGCAGGGTGACAATATACAGACTTGATGTACTCATTTCCCAACTTAGAACCAGTTTGTTATTTCATGTCTTTTTCTAAATGTTGCGTCTTGACCTGCATACAGGTTTCTCAGGAGACTGGTGAGATGATCTGGTATTCCCATCTCTTTAAGAATTTCCTACAATTTGCTGTGATCCACACAGCCAGAAGCTTTTATCATAGTCAATGAAACAGAAATAGATGTTTTTCTGTAATTTTGTATGATCCAACAAATGTTGGCAATTTGATCTCTGGTTCCTCTGCCTTTTCTAAGTCCATCTTGAACATTGGCAAGTTCTTGGTTCAGGTGCTGTTGAATCCTAGCTTGGAGAATTTTGAAAATTACTTTGCTAGTGAGTGAGATAAGTGCAATTCTTCAGTAGTTTCAAGATTATTTGGCACTGCCTTTATTTGGGATTGGAACAAAAACTGACATTTTGCAGTCCTTTGACCACTGCTATGTTTTCCAAATTTGCTAGCATATTGAGTGAAGCACTTTAACAGCATCATGTTTTAGGATTTGAAACAGCTCAACTGGAATTCCAACACCTTCACTAGCTTTGTTCGTAGTGATGCTTCCTAGGACTCGCTTCACTTTTCACTCCAGGATATCTGGCACTAAGTGAGTGATCACACCATCGTGGTTATGTAGGTCATTAAGATCTTTTTGTATAATTAAGTCTATTCTTGCCATCTCTTCTTAATATCTTCTGTTTCTGTTAGGTCCGTACTATTTCTGTCCTTTTTTGTGCCCATCTTTGCATGAAATGGTCCCTTGGTATTTCTAATTTTCTTGAAGTGATCTCTAGTCTTTCCCATTCTATCATTTTCCTCTATTTCTTTGCATTGATCACTTAGGAAGGCTTTCATATTCCTCCTTGCTATTCTTTAGAACTATTGCATTCTGATGGGTAAACATTTTTGCTTTTGCATTTCACTTCTCTTCTCAGCTATTTGTAAGACCTCCTTAGGCAATCATTTTGCCTTTTTTGCATTTCTTTTTCTTGTAGATTGTTTTGACCACCCCTTCCTGTAGAACGTTATGACCCTCTGTCCACAGTTCTTCAGGTACTATCTTTATCAGCTCTAATCCCTTGAATCTATTTATCAGTCCTGTTATTTAATCATAGGGATTTGATTTAGGCCATACCTGAATGGCCTAGTTGTTTTCTCTACTTTCTTCAATTTAAGTATAAAATTTTCTATAAGGAGTTCATGATCCGAGCCACAGTCAGCTCCCAGTCTTCTTTTTTTCTGACTGTATAGAGCTTCTTCATCTTTGGCTTCAAAGAATGTAGTTAACGTGATTTTGGTATTGATGATGTCTATGTGTAGAGTCATCTCTTGTGTTTCTGGAATAGGATGTTTTCTATGACCAGTGAATTCTCTTGGAAAAACTCTGTTAGCCTTTGCCCTGCTTCATTTTGTACTCTAAGGCTAAACTTGCCTGTTACTGAAGGTATCTCTTGACTTTCTGCTTTTGCATTCCAGTCCCCTGTACTGAAAAGGACTTTTTTTTTTTTTTTGAGTGTTAGTTCTAGAAGGTCTTGTAGGTCTTCACATAAACTTTCAACTTTATCTCCTGCAGCAGTAGTGGTTGGGGCTTAGACTTGTCTTACTGTGATAGTGAATGGTTTGCCTTGAAAACGAACAGATCACTCTGTCATTTTTGAGATTGCATCCAAGTACTCCATTTTGGACTTTTAGCTTATTATGAGGGCTACATCATTTCTTAAGGGATTCTTGCCTATATTAATATATATAATGGTCATCTGGGTTAAATTCGCCCATTCTAGTCCATTTAGTTCAGTGAGTCCTAAAATGTCAATGTTCACTCTTGCCATCTCCTGTTTTACCACTTCCAATTTACCTGATTCGTGGACCCAGCATTCCAGGTTCCTATGCAATTTTGCTTTTTACAGCATCAGAGTTTACTTTCATCACCAGAACCATCCACACCTGGTTTTTGTTTCCAGTTTTTCTAAGCCTCTTCATTCTTTCTGGAGCTATATTTATGCTCTTCTCCAGTAACATATTAGGCACCTACTGACTTTGGATTTCATCTTTCAGTTTCATGTCTTTTGCCTTTTAACACTGTCCATTAGTTTCTCAAGGCAAGAATACTGAAGTGGTTTGCCATTCCCTTCTCCAGTGGGCCATGTTTTGTCAGGACTCTCCACCATGAACCGTCCATCTTGGGTGGTGCTACACGCCATGATTCATTGTTATATTGAGTTTGACAAGGCTGTGATTCATGTGATTAGTTTGCTTTGTTTTCTGTGATTGTGGTTTTCATTCTGTCTGCCCTGTGATGGATGAGGAAGAGGCTTGTGGAAGCTTCCTGATGGGATGAACTAGCTTTGGGGGAAGCTGGGTCTTTCTCTGGTGGACAGAGCCATGGTCAGTAAATGTTTAATCTAATTTTCTGCTGATGGGTGAAGATGTATTCTCTGTAGTTTGGGCTGAGGCCAAACTATGGTAGGGCTAATGGCAATAATGGTGACCTCCTTTAAAAGACTTATGCCAGCATCCCATTGCTCCCAAGTTTGTTGTAGTCACTGCCCCTCAACTCAAGGCAGGCCAGTGTTGATCAACAGCTCTGCCAGAGACTCCTGGACACTTACAGGCAAGCATGGCCCAGTGTTTTGTGGGGTTGTTTTCCTTTCTTCTGGGTCCTGGTGCACATAAGGTTTCATTTGTGCCCTCCATGTGTCTGTTTCCCTAGTCTTGTGGGAGTTCTGTAATCAAATCCCATTGGCCTTCAAAGTTGAATTCCCTGTGGGTTCTCAGTCTTTTTTCCAGATCCCCAGGTTAGGAAATCTGTTATGGCCCTAGAATTTTTGCAGCAGTGTATGTACTTCTTTGGTATAATTGTCCCCCAGTTTGTGGGTTGTCTCCTTGGCAGCTATATAATGGAGTTAATGGTGACCTCCTCCAAGAGTACCTATGCTACATGCTGTGCCTTTCAGATCTGCTACAGTCTTAGCCTCTGTGCTCATGGCAGTCCATTGCTGACCCATGCCTCTGCAAGAGGCACTCAAACACTCAAAGCCAGGTCTGACTTGGTCTCTTTTGGAGGTCACTGCTTCTTTCTCTGGGTCCTGTTGTGCACAAGGTTTTGTTTGCACCCTCTGAGTGTCTCTGGTGGGCCTGAGGTTTGATTTTGCCCCTTCTATAGTCTTGTTAAGGTTTCTCCTTTACCCTTGGACATGGGGTATATTTTTTTTGGTGAGATCCAACATTCTTCTCTTGATTGTTGTTCAGAAGCTAGTTGAAATTTTGGTGTTCTTGCAGTAGAATATGAGTGCACATCATTCTACTCTGCCATCTTGCAACCATCATACTGTAAATATTCAGCATACTTTAAATTTATTTAACCACATAATACTTCTTTCACATTACTACCCCTTACAAAATAGAATTCTATATATTTAACTTTGAGAAATACTAAGAAAAACATTGAGTACTTTTACTGATAATCCTTAACTGTCATGATTAATTTCTTTATTTTTAAAAAATATGTTTGTAGCACCCTTCTTTTTTAATCATTTAATTTTCAAAATTGCATAGACCTTCTGCATTTAATACTTTACTTATATTTAATATTTATGAAGTGAAAGTCTAGGGAAGACTCAAGAAGCAGAAACCTTAGAATATAATATACTTTAATCCTGTGTGAAAAATTACTGTAGTATATCCAAAGACAAACTGAAAACAAATTATCATGTCATATCTCAAAGACATAATTTCCTCTCTATAAAAACTCCATTTTAAATCTGTGGAAATTAAATGTCAATAAAACAAAAAAGTGAGAGACAAAGTGTATGACAGACTATTAATAGGAAAGAAATACTCTTAAAATATAAAAAGATGCTCAACTACAGCTTATGACAGCTTCATAACCAGAAACCATCATTGTATTTTCTCCTATGTGACATTTTCTCCTACATAAATGGTCAAAATTCAGTCACTTACTACATTACCATATAACTATATTGCTTGTGCTCTGTGCTTAGTCACTCAATCACGTCTGATTCTTTGAAACCCCACTTACTGTAGCCCACTAGGTTTTTCTGTCCATGTACTATTTCAGGCAAGAATACTAGAGTGGGTTGCCATTTCCTACTCCAGGGGATCTTTCTGATCCAGGTATCAAACCTGGATCTCCTGCATTGGCAGGTGAATTTTTGCCACTAAGCCACCTGGGAAGCCCAACCTATGGGAGTATACACTGAAACAATCCCCTTGGAGGATAATTCAGCAATCTCAGCAAAATTCAATTTCTAGGAGTGAATTTACAAATAAACTAACTTTTGAAAAAAGATTTGTTCATATAAATATTCATTGAACCATCAACTTAGAACTTGGTGATGTTCTTTCTTCTATGTCCATTGGGGCATTTGAAGTTTTATTCCTATGTACATGCATTATTTTAGGGTAAAAAAGTCTATGTTTGCAATGTCAGTCTTCATGTTGATTAGCTGTCTGAGAAAAATTGTTTAGAAAAAAATAAATGTACCACTCCTTTGGTTTCCTTGTACTATTCTTAGAGCTATATTTCCTTGATCTATTTGAATATATCAAATGTACAAGGGAAAGTCAGATAGAGTGAGCAATGTAAAAATCACATGGTCGTATTTTTACAGTTAGAATTACTCATGGTACTGGCATATTTCGAAAGCCAGCTATAACTATGCACTAGGTCTTGTGCTTGGTAGGAGGAGATTTAGAAATAATTATGGCCCAAGTTTCAAAAATTTCAAGGTCAGTGGCAACTTTCAAGTGTATAAAAGATCCCAGAAATTAATTATCTTTCACATTCTTTAATTCAACTCTACACAAACATTAAACTCTTTCTGTATCAAAGAAGTTATATTACATGCCATGGGTAGAGAAATTCATGAAAGATGTGGACTAAAATTTGTTTCCCAGAGAGAAAGCTTTGTAACAAGTGATTTGGCATTAGTAGATTTCCAAGTATAGCTCACTCTCTCTTAGCTGGGGAGCTTGTCCTCAGGTGAGCTGCAGATTTAGAAACTATCTTTGAAAAAGCTCTTTTTCAAAAGAGGGATTTCCAGAACTTATTCTTAAAATTGTTTGTATTTAAATTAGAACCAAGATTTCTACAAAAGAAATTTAACACATTTTAAAAGAAATTTAACATCTTTCCATCCCACAGACAATCCCTTTGTCTTATGTTTCTCCCTAACTTCCCCCACAGTCTACGCCATGTTTCCTTTCTTAGTACCTACAGCACTTTTCACTGTTTTCTCCCTTTTTTTCCCCTATCTTTGTACCAGAGCTTCATAAAAGAAAACTCATAGCACATAATATTTATCACTTTCATTTTGAATATTTTTTCTCACTGCTCATTGAACATGATTGACTGCGACTGAGAATCCAATGTTATACTGTTTCTACCCTTTTGTTCTTGCTCCTACAGATTGGAATTTAACAGCTTTTGTGATATTTTGCTATGTGGAACTCAGATTATTTGCATAATGGTTCTGTTTCTTTTTTCACATCTTCAGGATGACAACTTTAAATATCCTTCCCAGGCAGATCTCCTTTAGATGGTGCCTCTTTTCTGAGGATTCTCCCTCTCATTAGGCATATTTCCTGAAAACCAGAAATGAATATGGGAGATATTTACTGGAAATTTCAAGGAGACTACAGGTCTTTTAATGCTGTTAATAAATCAATTTTTTTAATTGAACAATATATGTAAAAATATATACATACATACATATATATATATATACAAATTTCATTTTTTCCCCAATAAAACACTTTGTTTACATGCCAAATCCATAATATATTTGCTATTTGTGGATTTTTTTTGTGCAAAAAAAAAAAACATTTGATGAATAGTAAAGTTATATGATTGAGCTAAGATGGCAGAGTAAAAGGATGTTTGCTCATCTTTTCCTGCAACGACTCCAAAATTTCATCTCCCTGCTGAACAACCATGGACAGGAGAATGTTCGATCCCATGAAAAGAGATACCCTATGCCCAAGGGCAAAGGAGAAGTCCCAACAGGATGATAAAAGGGATGAAATGGCATTTAGAATCAAACCCTACGTCTGCCAGTGATGCTTGGAGGGCTCAAGCAAAACCTTGTGTGCACCAGGACCCAGAGGCTCCACAGAGACTGAGCCAGATCTGCTTCTGAGTGTTTGAGTGTCTCCTGTACAGGCATAGGTCAGCAGTAGCCTGTTGCAGGGACAGGGGCTCTGGCTGAAGCAGACCTGGGAGGCATAACATGTGGCATAACACCTCTTGGAAGAAGTTGCATTACCCCCACCATGAAGCAAGCAAGCAGACATCCCATAAATTGGAGAAAATTTATACCAAAGAAGTTCAGCACTGCTACAAAAGTTCTAGGACCCACAACAGATTTCCCAATCTAATAATCCAGCAAAGGGACTGAGAAACCCCAAAGAATTTGACTTTGGAGGCCAGTGGAATTTGATAACAGAACTTCCATAGAACAGGGGAAACAGACTCTTGGAGAGCACAAACGAAACCTCATGCACATCAGGACCCAGGAGAAAGCAGCAGTGACCCCACAAAAGTCTGAGGCAGACTTGCATGTGAGTGTCCAGGAGTCTCTGGCAGGGGTGTGGGTTGACAGGGGCCTGCTGTGGCATCAGGGGCGCTGAATACCACTGTGCTGGCATAAGTCCTCTTTTTGAAGGAGATTGTCATTATAGCCATTTCAAATACCATAATTTGGCCTTAGGCCAAACAACAGGGAGGGATCATAGCCCTTCCCATCAACATAAAATTTGATTAAAGATTTACTTAGCATGGCTCTGCCAATCAGAACAAAACCCAGCTTCCCCCACTGCCAGTCCCTCCCATTAGGAAGCTTCCACAAGCTTATTATCCTTATCCATCAGAGGGCAGACAGAATGAAAACTACAGTCACAGAAAGCTAAGTAAACTAATCACATGGATCACAGCCTTGTCTAACTCAATGAAACTATCATCTATGCAGTGTAGAGCCACCCAAGATGGATGCATCATGGTGGAGAGTTCTGACAAAAAGTGGTCCACTGGAGAAGGAAATGGCAAATAGCTTCAGTACTCTTGCCTTTAGAACTCCATGAACAGTATGAAAAGGCAAGAAGATAGGACACTGAAAGATGAACTCCCCAAGTCAGTAGGTATCCAGTTTGCTACCAGAGAAGACTGGAGAAATAACTCATGAAGAATGAAGAGATGGTTCCAAAGTGAAAACAACTCCCAGTTGTGGATGTGACTGGTGATGGAAGTAAAATCTGATGCTATAAAGAGCAAATTGCATAGGAACCTGGAATGTTAGGTCCATGAATCAAGGTAAATTGGAAATGGTCAAACAGGAGATGGCAAGAGTGAGCATCAACATTTTAGGAAGAAGTGAACTAAAATGAACTGGAATGGGCGAATTTAATTCAGACAGCCATTATATATACTACTTTGAGCAAGAATCCCTTAGAGCAAATAGGGTAACCCTCATAGTCAACAAAAGAGTCCAACATGCAGTACACGGGTGCAATCTCAAAAATGGTAGATGATCCCTGTTCGTTTCCAAGGTAAACCATTCATTATCACAGTAATCCAAGTCTATGGCCCAACCACTGATGATTAAGGAGATGAAATTGAATGATTTTATGAAGACCTACAAGAACTTCTAGAACTAACTCTCAAAAAAAAAAAAAAATGTCCGTTTTATGATAGAGGATTGCAATGCAAAAGTGGGAAGTCAAGAAATACTTGGAGTACAGTCAAGTTTGGCCATGGAGTACAGAATGAAGCAGGGCAAAAGCTAACAAGAGTTTGGCCAAGAGAATGCACTCATCATAGCAAACGTCCTCTTTCAACAATACAAAAAATGACTCTACACATGGACGTCATCAAATGGTCAATGTGGAAATCAGATTGATTACATTCTTTGCAGCCAAAAATGGAGAAACTCTATACCATCATTAAAAACAAGCTAGGTAGCTAACTGTAGCCCAGATTACAAACTCCTTGCTGCAAAATTTAGATTTAAATGGAAGAAAGTAGGGAAAACCACTAGACCATTCAGGTATGACTGAAATCAAATTGTTTGCAATTATAAAATGGAAGTGACAAATAGATTCAATGGAGTATATTTGATAGATAGAGTACCTAAAGAACTATGGATGGAGGTTTGTAACATTTGCAAATGATCAAAACCACCATCCCCAAGGAAAGAAATGCAAAAAGGCAAAATGGTTTTCTGAGGAGGCCTTACAAATAGCTAAGAAAAGTGAAAGTTAAGCGAGGAAAAAAAAAAAAAAAAAAGACATACCAATCTGAATGCAGAATCTGAAGAATATCAAGGAAAGATAAGAAAGCCTTGTTAAGTGATCAAGGTAAAGAAATAGATCCAAACGAGAGAATGAGAAACACTAGAAATTTCTTCAGGAAAATTAGAAATACAAAAGGAATATTTCTTGCAAAGATAGACACAATACAGGACAGAAATGGTATGGACCCAACAGAAGCAGATGATACTAAGAAAAGGTGGTAAGAATACACAGAAGAACTATATGAAAAATATATTAATGACCCTGATAACAGCAATGGTGTTATAACCACTCACCTGGAGGCAGACATCCTGGAGTGAGAAGTTAAGTGGCCCTTATGAATCATCATTGTGAACAAATATAGTGGAGGTGATGTTATTCCAGCTAAGCTATTTCAAATCCTAAAAGATGATGCTGTTAAAGTGCTGCACTCAGTATGCCAGCAAACTTGAAAACTCAGCAGTGGCCACAGGATTGGAAAAGGTCAGTTTTCATTCAAATCCCAAAGAAAGGCAACGCCCCGCCCCCCCCCCCAAAATTCAAATTTTTGAACAATTGCACTAATCTCACTCGTTAGCAAAGTAATCTTCAAAATTCTCCTCCCTAGGATTCAACAGGACATGAACCGAGAACTTTCAGATGTTCACGATGGACTTAGAAAAGGCAGAGGAACCAGAGATCAATTGCCAACATCCGTTGGATCATAGAAAAAGCAAGGGAATTCAGAAAAAAAAAATCTACTTGTACTTTATTGACTCTGCCAAAGCCATTGACAGTGTGAATCACAGCAAAATACGGAAAATTTTTAGAGATGGGAATACCAGACCACCTGACCAGCCTCCTGAGGAATCTGTATCCAGCTCAAAAAAACAATGGTTAGAACCAGAGAACAACATTCTAGTTCCAAATTGGGAAAGGAGTATGTCAAGACTGTATATTGTCACCTTGTTTATTTAACTTATATACAGAGTACACCATGTGAAATGCCAGGTGGATAAAGCACAAGCCAGAATCAATAATGCTGGGAGAAGTATCAATAACCTCAGATATGCAGATGACACCACCTTATGGTAGAAAGTGAAAAGGAACTAAAGAGCCTCTTGAAGAAAGTTAAAGAGGAGAGTAAAAAAGCTGGCTAAAACTCAACATTCAAAAACAAAGATCATGGCATTTGGTCCGTCACTTCATGGCAAATAGATGGGGAAACAATGGAAACAGTGACAGACTTTATTTTCTTGGGCTCCCAAATCACTGCAGATATTGACTGCAGCCATGAAATTAAAAGATGCTTGTTCCTTGGAAGAAAAGCTATGACAAACCTAGACAACATATTGAAAAGCAGAGACATTGCTTTGCTTCCAAAGGTCCATCTAGTCAAAGCTATGTGTTTTTTTTTTTTTTTTTTTTCAGTAGTCACATATGGATGTGAGAGTTGGACCATAAAGAAAGCTGAGCACTGAAGAATTGATGGTTTTGAACTGTAGTCCCTTGGACTTAAAAATCAAACTAGTCAATCCTAAAAGAAATTGGTCCTGAATAGTCATTGAAAGGACTGATGCTCAAGCTGAAACTCCACAATTGTGGCCACCTGATGTGACTAACAGACTCATTAGAGAAGACCCTAATGCTTGGAAAAATTGAAGGCAGAAGGAGAAGATGACAACATAGGTTGAGATGGTTCGATGACATCAATGACTAGATGGACATGAGTTTGAGTAAACTCCAGGAATTGGTGAGGGACACTGAAGCCTGGCATGGTGCAGTCCATGGGGTTGCAAATAGTTGGACATGACTGAGCAGCTGAACATCTGAAAGTTATAACAACCTGTTAACAACTGTTACTTTATATAAAACACCATTGTTATTTATTTTACTATAATATGTCATATTTTTATTTATAAGATAGGAAACCAAGGTAACATATTTGTCTCCCTCATTGTAGTTTTCTAAATTAAGTATAATATTTAAATGAAGTATGAAAATATCCCAGCTTGAGATTACTGATAGCAGAGTTATTAAACATATTTCCAATTTTAGTAATTACACAAATTTTGAGCAGCTAGAAGAGGAAGTTACAAATTGCTAAGCTATATTGTCTGCATTTTATTAAAGACAGTGCAAGCAATGGGAATTTAAAAAGTACACTGGAATGCTGAAATTGTTCAAAATCAATATTGATGTAACTAAAAAAGATGTGCAAAGCATTGTTGTTAATGAAATGATTCAATGAACAATGTAAGTACTAGGCAGAAAGCTTTTTCAGACTGTGGAAATTTAAGAAACTGATTTGGAAGAATAAGCAAATGCAAGTTAAGATGGATAATAATGGAGCAAATTCACTGTGTCAAACTGAATAGAATATTTCAGCTAACAACACTGTATTTCTAAAATCTATTCATAGCAGACAGAAGACAAGAGAAAATTGGCTCTCAGAAGTGACAGGGGAGAATCATATCTCATGGGTGAGAGAAAGGAGATTTGCTAAGCAGTGTATTTTTTTGCTCCCATTGGAAAAGAGAGAGGCTCAAATTCCTGAGGCTTATTTATTTGTGTGTGTGTCACTGCCCAGAATCATTAGCAACACAGCTAATCATAGCTGGCTACATGGCACAGCCTGACCCTTAACTGCCTTCTCAGAAAATATATAAATGGCACAGAAGGTGGACACTTATACTCAGGAAGTATCTCACCTTCTGGATTTTTCTGGATGAGTTATGAAAGTAGAAATATCATGTTTCAACCTAGTTAGTAAACCTGCTAGAAGGCTTAATAGGCAAGCCTGATTCTCAAAAATGATACCCTATTCAAGCATTGTCATCCCAGACAGTCACAGCATCAAGTGAAAGGGAGAAGGAGATGATGTTTAGTTGACCATAAACTTGTCGGTAACTTATTGTTATAAATGATTTATCACTTATTCCTGGGCCTATGGATTCCTGGGTCCACCCTCAGATATTCTGTATTTGCATATTTGGGTTGGGTGTAAGAATTTACCTTTCAAACAGCTCTCAGGTTGTACTTGTGCTTGCAATGTGAAAATGACATAGACTAAAATACCTTATTCACCTTAAATACTCCCTGTGTAACTGATGACTGTCAATTTGCTACAGGCCCCATTTCTGGCATTACTTACGTCCACTCTGCTCTGTGTCCTGGGGAAAGGCATTTCCTGGGCTCCATGGCCCTCTTGTTTCTGGGAAAGTTTGGTCAACAAGAGGTACACTGGTTGTGTAATTACTTTTTTTTCCTGCTTCTCTAGACATGTCTAATAGTGTTTTCCTTCTGTTAATGTCTAGATTGCTTCACCATCCTTTGTGTGACTTTACATCTATTTCATCACAAATGTAACTGATTGTGTTAAATATATTTATAAAATTATAAAATTGTTTCTCTTTCCTGAGTGGACACAGAAAATATAGTATAATGTCCCATAAAACTAGTATATTCATAGGTACTTCAGGATGAGAAATAAAAAAGTTGACAAGGCGAAACCTTGGGCTTTGGGATAAACATAATCATAAAAGCTTTCATATATATATATATATACGTTTCCAAAAGATAGATTGTAAAATTTTTCCTATTAAATCTCACTCAAATGTAAGAGATTTTCATTGTTTAGAGGGAAAATAAGTTTAAGTAGTTATACATCTGAGTATATAAATAAAAAAAGGTTAGCTCCATTGAGGAACAGGAAAGGTATTAGACAGGTTTTAATTTTCTTATTTGGGGCAGGAGGAGGTTGAAACATGTAACTTCAGCAAATAATGCGACCTGGGAGCCATGGTATTGACCTTGGTCTAGCCAAATATGATTAGAACAATATGTCCCTTCAATTTAAGGCAGGTCACCTCCTAGAGAAGAGAAACCAGTGAAAGTCATAGTATAAAGCCACTTAAAACTCAAGAGTTCTGATTTGCAAGCCATTGGTTTAAATAACTGCTAATTGGTTTCTCATGAGGAGATAATTATTATTTCTCTGACAATTTATATGGATGGTTGAGAATTAAAAAGTGAAGAAGAATATATAAGTTTTTTTGTATACCAGGCTCTGAAACTATTCCAATTATGTGCTGGAATAGAAAGCTGTTACCAAACATGTTAAATTTTGCTTCAAAAGGCTAATCAAATGGAATAAAACAAAGAAAAAATTACTGAAGTGTCACATTTGGAATCTGTAACTTGCACAGAAAAAAAAAAATATGGATATTGTTTTGATACCTGTAAGATTTGACAGAGAAAATAGTACATTTTTTATTTCCTTTAAATGCATAATATGTGTCAGGCAATGTTCTAAGTGCTTTGCATATTTAGCTTATTTAAGAATTGAAAGATGTCAACATGACAAGTACTTCTATTTCAAAGCTAAGGAAACTGAAAGAGATTCAGTAATTGCCTAATGACACAGCTCACATGTGGTAGAGCCAGGATTTGGATGCAGATAGATTGCCTCCAGAGTCTGTGATCTTAGCAATGAGCATGAGCTGCCTCCTCCTCAGCAGTGATAATTGACACCTGCTAAATATTCTATTCAGAGAAAAACTAGACTCAGAAAGGTTAAAAGCATCTTGAGTTGAGCAGGAAGTACCTTCTGAATAAGGTCTAAGGAAGAATAAGTTTTTGGTGTTTGTATAGAAAATTAGAGTTGGGAAGATCCCTAAATTCTCCAAATTTTCCCTTAAATTGATCCACATATGCAATTTTTCCTTGCAATGGATTTTATTTAGTGACAACAGACTTTTCCTTATATTTCTGAGCCCATGATTGATGTGTGGGGACGAAATGGTCATTTAAAAACTTCAAGGATATTTTCAAATTGGATTGTAGAAATCTGTTACCATCCCTTTATGGTAGTAAAAGTTTGAGATGGGAATTGTGAAATCTGCTGGTAGCCCTTATGCCTACTATTTAGAGAAGACTAGTTCACAGTAAGAAAAATTGAAGGCAACATATTAGAAAATGTAGCAATGAGAATGGTCTACTTGTGTTAGGAGAGGGGAGTGAGGAAGAAAGAATTCTTTTCACCAAGCCAAACCTAGTATGAAGTTTTTGTTTCTACCATTTATAATGAATAACACCTACTGATGGTATAACTGTGACTTTAATGTTGTGTATAAATAGTTTTCCTTGGGAACAGGGCAAATATGCTTTCAGAGATTATGTTAATCTTGGGCATCCTTTAAATGCAGAGAGTATGCATTTTCTTTTTCATTGAAGTAGGAGAAAGAAAGCAAGAGAGAAAATTACCATCTGTTCAGGCAGGGTTCTCTAACCAGATTGTGCTGCATTTGCACTCAGAAGGAAGACAGACAGTAGTAAATCCCAGTGAACAACAGTAGCTCATAAACAGTGGGTAAAAGAGATCCAATATTAAATGTCTTTATACTCAGCAAAGTTCATAAAGAATCAGCAGCCTAGTTTATCCACACATAGGGAAATAAAGAGAAACATATCATTTATCATTTGTGGTGAGGTGATATAGTAGATGAAAATAACAGTAAAGCTGGAAGTTACTGAGTCCTCATGTATGTTCAGTGCAAAACAGGACAAGACACGAGTAGAGACTTCATCAAAACTCTGATCATGGCTAGATGAGACAGCTATAATTTATAATAATAAATATAGGGAACTTGAACTATTTTGGGAGACATAAAATGTAGGATTTGGCTCAAATATGAAAAATCTGGAAGACTTGGAAACATAAGGTTGATACTTATAGTGTCTTCTATAGCGACATCAGTCAATTGAATAATTGCAATTCAGATAGCAAAAACTGGTTGAACAGTAAAACACTTAGCAGCTATTTAACTAAAAGATTAATCTATCTGACTACCTAGAATTAGAATTAAACACTCATGTGTGTGATTACTCACCAAAGTCAATAAAAGAAATTAAAAAATTTGAAAACAGTGTGCAACATTTATGATGAGAGATAGCATAGACAATTTATTAAAACTTTAAAAGATAACCTGAAAATATAAAAGAGCATGAAGATTCCTCAAAAAATAAGAATATAACCAAAATTAAGAATATGACACACCCATTCCATTTCTGAGTATTTTTCTGAAGAAGATGAAAACACTAGTTTGCAAAGATACACCCTTCTGTTCATTCTAGCATTATTTATGATAGCCACAATATGGAAACAACCTGTGTCCTTCTCAGTAAAGATCTCCCAGCAATGCAAGACCCCTGGGTTCAATCCTTGGGTTGGGAAGATACCCTGGAGAAGGGAATGGCAAACCATTTCAATAGTCCTGCCTGGAGAATTCCATGAACAGAGAAGCCTGGCAGGCTATAGTCGACGGAGTCACAAAGAGTTGGACATTACTGAGTGAATTGATGCTTCTGAACTATGGTGTTGGAGAAGACTCCTGAGAGTCCCTTGGACTGCAAGGAGATCTAACCAGTCCATTCTAAAGGAGATCAGCCCTGGGATTTCTTTGGAAGGAATGATGCTAAAGCTGAAACTCCAGTACTTTGGCCACCTCATATGAAGAGTTGACTCATTGGAAAAGACTCTGATGCTGGGAGGGATTGGGGGCAGGAGGAAAAGGGGACGACAGAGGATGAGATGGCTGGATGGCATCACTGACTCGATGGATGTGAGTTTGAGTGAACTCTGGAAGTTGGTGATGGACAGGGAGGCCTGGCGTGCTGTGATTCATGGGGTCACAAAGAGTCGGACAAGACTGAGCAACTGAATGAACTGAACTGAGTGACTAACACTTTCACTTTTAGTTAATATATTATATATATATATATATATATATATATATATATATATATACAGATAGATAGATATAACTCAACATAAAAAGGAATGAAATCCTTCCATTTGCAGCAACATGGATATATCATGAAGAATTATTCTAACTGAAATGCCAGACTCAGAAAGACAAATACTGTATTATTCTATTCATATATAGAATATAAAAAAAAAAGTAAACAAAATAAACAAAAATATCATAAATACAGTCATTACCAAAGGGGAAGGGTGTTGGGGGTAGCAAAATGGGTGAAGGGGATCAACTGCATAGGAATGTTGGTAACTAGATTTGTGGAATGATCACTTTGTAGTGTATACAGATGTTGAATTATAATGTTCTATATCTGGCATTTCTATAATTTAAACAAAAAAGTGTAGAGAAATATGAACATCTCTATAAAAATATGGACCAGGATATGGGGTGACATTTCACTAAAGGGTGAAAAAAATCATAATAGGAAATGTAAAATATTAGTAGTTTAAAATATTTCACTTAATGTTTGTGAAGATGTAGAAAAACAGTTGGTTTATCAAATATAGTGAGTCACTTACATACGAACCTTCAATGCAAACATGGGTTCCAGCCCCTGTATGCCAGCTGTTGTACTGGACTATTGTACTTTTCAAGGCACTCTAAGATTAAAAAATGTTTATTTGTGTGTTTGTTTTTTATGTACATATTATTTGTGTAAAAAGTATTATAAACCTATTACCATACAGTACTATATAGCTGATTATGTCAGGTCGATACCTAGGCTAAAATTGTTGGACTCAGGAACAAACTGGACTTACGAAGTCACTCTCAGAATAGAGCTCATTCATATGTAGAAGACTTACCATAATATCAGAAAGATGATTTTATCTGTCAATATAAAATAAATGCCTTAACAATATGAAGCTTTGTAAGTAACCATATGTCTATAAATATGGATTGGTTAAGCCAACAACAGTATGGCAATATAATGATATTATTAAAGAAGAGATTAAAAGTCACAAAACTGAAAGTTCATATATACTACAAGGTAAAAGAAAGCAGTCTACAAAACAATAATTAGCACAGTATACATTATAAAGGAAAAAAAATATAACCATGTAACAAAAAGAAATACATCAAATTGTTAATACTTTTATTTTCATAAGATAGGAACATGTGGTAAAGTTAACATTTTAATCCATTTCCTGCACTGAGCACGAGTTAGCATTTGAATTGTCAAAATACTATGGTGAAGACAATAAATGAAAAAGAATGTATATAAAATAAATTAACATCAAATGGGACATAATAATAGTTTCTCCCTTCCTAGTTCAGTCTCTCAGTCATGTCTGACTCTTTGAGACCCCATGGACTGCAGCATGCCAGGCTTCCCTGTCCATCACCAACTCCCAGAGTTTACTCAAACTCATGTCCATTGAGTCGGTGATATCATCCAACCATCTCATCCTCTTCTGTCCCTTCTCCTACTGCCTTCAATCTTTCTGAGCATCATGGTCTTTTCCAATGAGTCAGTTCTTCCAATCAGTTGGCCAAAGTATTGGAGTTTCAGCTTAAGCATCAGTCCTTCCAATGAATATTCAGGACTGATTTCATTTAGGATGGACTAGTTGGATTTCCTTTCAGTCCAAGGGACTTTCCTAGAGTGTAAAATGAAAAATTAATCATTCTTATCATTAGAAGAAATACCCTAAGTTTTTAAATTTCTTGGAACCAAATGGAAACTATTTTTAGTGGAAAGTGAAAGAGATAATTTCCATAAGAAGGAGGAATTTTGAGTGTGAGTTAACAAATAATCCAATATTTTATAACAACACTTTTAGTCTGATTTGTTAGTTTTAATATCTAAATAAATATGTAAAAATATTTTTAAAAACAACTGCCAATGATGACAAATGATTAATTATAATCTCATGCTTCTTTGATTTAATGAGATTCCGCTGGGCACTTCTCAAGTGGGGACTTTCATGGGTTTGTGTTCTGAATTTGACTGGAACTGCAGACATCTGGAGTATAGTCTGAGCTCACTCACTCCAGAGTGGCTCTCTCACACTGATGTTGGCTGATCTTGGCCATCTGCTAGGAGCTCAGCCAGGTTGTTGACCACAATGACCACACATGCATCTTCCAGATGACTTCAGTTTTTCACTTGAGAGCATCTGAGTTGCAAGTGGGAGTGTCCTAAGAGTGTGCATTCCAAATGACCCAAAGAGAAACTCAAGGCTTTTGTAATTAGCCTGTAAACTAAAGCATCTCACTTTCATCACATTTTGTTGATCAAACAGTGAATCACAGGGCCACCACCTTGATTCAAAGGAGGAATATTTTGCAAGGGCATAAACAGGTACAGAAGAGGCATCTTGGAAACTAGCTGTTACATTCCACATACACAGTAATTGTATACAATTCAGAAGATACTAAGGCTTAAGTATGGAGATTTTACTTAGCTCATCTAAAGTGATTACTAATTGTACAAGCCAAGTCTGAACCTATTCAGTCAAACCATAACTGAAGACCTCAGTCACTTCTCTGTATTCACTCTAATACATTTTAGACTGAGAGCCACGGCCAATAATTCTAATGCCCATTTCACCACCCATTCATTCTTGACTTTGGCCAAGTCTCTCATTTTCAGCTCTTGCTTTCTTTTACTGTCCTCAGAGAGTAGCTGTATGTCCTTCCCTGCCTTGGTCTGTAGCTGCATCCTACCCTCCCTCCCTCCCCATCACTGACCTCCTCACCCCACTTTAAGCACAATTTTTAATGCAATTTCCTCAAGCAGTTCTTTCTTCATACCTATTAGACTATATTAGGTGCTTTTTCATATAGCCATTGTTTTTTGACCATTATGAAATGGATAATAAACCCTTGCTGAAGAAATATTCTCAAATCCCCTGTACTTTTCTTATTAGACTATCACGCTCTATTGTTACCACACATTTACCTGCATCCTTAGGTGATAGGTTAGCCTTATTCTGTAATTGGCTTATGGTCGGATCCACAGTGCCTTGTTCAGTGATTGGCTTACAGTTGGACATAGGCTTTAATAGGCACTTATTAAGCATTTGCTGGAGAAGTGAACAAATCAAGAAGTGAAAGTGAAAGTTGCTCTGTTGTGTCAAACTCTTTGTGAATCCATGGTCTGTAGCCTGCCAGACTTCTCTGTCCATGGAATTCTCCAGGGACAAATACTGGAGTGCATTCCCTTCTCCAGGGAATCTTCCCAACTCAGCAATCAAACCAAGGTCGCCCACATTGCAAATGGATTCTTTACCAGCTGAGCTACCAGGGAAGCCCAAGAAATACATAATTGGCATTATTAATTTCAAATAAAATAGCCAGGTTGAAAGTTATGAGCATGTTTCAGTATTGTTGATTTGGGCATGGATATATCAGTGCTTTCAAGAGAAAATAGGTATGATTCTTTCCTTACCATTATTGAGAAATATACTAGCATTGTGTCTGGTCTCTGGGAGGCGTCAAAATCTTTCTGTGTGTCCATAAAATTACAACATTATTCATTCTCTACTATCTTTTTATATTTCATAATTATTTTCAATATTTAGGAAATATATTCTTAGCAGCTTCTAAGTGTAGGGAACTGGAACTGGAAATGTATAATATAGAAACATTTGGCCCAGGAAATTAAGGTCCACTAGAGGAGTCAGTCATGTAACCAGAGTATTGTTAGCGCACAGAGGAAGAATGCCCACCTCACTCTAAGAGGTTACAGGGGGCTTCTTTGAATATTTAAGACGTCAACTGCATTGTAACTGAAATAAAAGAATTAATTTCACTTACAGATAAAGAGAGAAGAATGAATAATGGCTTAGAAGCTAAAAACAACATGGGGTGTTCATTGAATTAAAAGTAGCTTTATATGTCTGGGGCATCAGGTATGGGGCCTGAAATGGATAGGTAAGGCTGTAGGAATTGGCAAGAACCAACACGTTCTCCAAAGAAACTAGAGTTTTATCCTGTGGGTAATGAGGGGGGTGGTGTGGAAGGATTTTTGAACCAAATCACTATACAACCATCCTGAATTCTGTGTGGATCAGTCTGTGTTGTAAAGGCATGGACACATTTCACAGAGAAATTTCAAAACTTTTTAAGAAAAAAAAATATTTAAAATATAGATAAAGGTGAATTATTACCATCAAAGTAGAAAATTGAAGAAGGAAATGGCAACCCACTCCAGTGTTCTTGCCTGGAGAATCCCAGGGATGCGGGAGCCCAGTGGGCTGCTGTCTATGGGGTCGCACAGAGTCGGACATGACTGAAGCAACTTAGCAGCAGCAGCAGAAAATTAAATTTACAACTTATCAATGAAAAACACATTCCTTAATGCACTACTGAGGCAGAGTGTCTGGTAGCTTAACTTCTGTCATCACTCAAACTTCATCAAGAGTTGTGATAAATAAAGACAAATTTAGATAAAGACCGAGTTTATGTTTCACATATAATCTCTAAAATAATCTCTAAGGGATGTACTTTTGCAATAAGAAGTGTGAACAAATATATAAAGAAGGACATTAAATAAATAATAACAAAAATATGTGTTCTTGTTTTTCAGGAGTTAAGTTGTGACCAATTCTTTGTAACCCCATGGACTATAGCACTCCAGGCTTCCCTTTCCTTCACCATCTCCTATAGTCTGCTCAAACTCATGTCCATTGAGTTGATGAGGCCATCCAACCACATGGTCTTCTATTGATACCTCTTTCTACCCTCAAAACTTCCCAGCATCAGAGTATTTCCCATGAGTCCATTCTTCCCATCATGTAGCCAAAGTACTGGAACTTCAATTTCAGCACCAGTCCTTCCAATAAATATTCAGGGTTGATTTCCTTTAGGAAGACTGGTTGGATCTCCTTGCAGTCCAAGGGACTCCCAAGAGTCTTCTCCAATACCACAGTTCAAAAGCATCAATTCTTAAGTGCTCAGCCTTCCTTATGGTCCAACTTTCACATCCGTACATGAATATTCGAAAAGCCATAGCTTTGAGTATACAGATCTTTGTTGGGAAAGTTATGTCTCTGCTTTTAATATGCAACCTACGTTTGTCATAGCTTTCCTTTCAGGAGCAAGCATCTTTTACTTTCCTGACTGCAGTGACCATCCACAGTAATTTTGGAGCCCAAAGAAATTTAGTTCCGTTCAGTCATTTAGTCGTGTCCAACTCTTTGCAACCCCGTGGACTGCAGCATGCCAGGCCTTCTTGTTCATCACCAACTCCTGAAGCTTGCTAAAACTCATTTCCATTAAGTCGGTGATGTCATTCAACCTTTACATCCTCTGCCGTCCCCTTCTCCTCCTGCCTTCAATCTTTCCCAGCATCATGGTCTTTTCTAGTGAGTCAGTTCTTCGCATCAGGTAGCCAAAGTATTGGAGTTTCAACTTCAGCATCAGTCCTTCCAATAAATATTCAGGACTGATTTCTTTTAGGATTGACTGGTTTGATCGCCTTGCAGTTGAAAGGACTCTAAAGAATCTCTCCAGCACCACCGTTTAAATGCACTCAGCCTTCTTTATAGTCCAACTCTCACATCCATTCATGAATACTGGAAAAACCGTAGCTTTGATTAGATGTACTTTTGTCGGCAACAAATGTCTCTGATTTTTAATATGCTGTCTAGGTTGGTTATAGCTTTTCTTCCAAGGAGCAAGCCTCATTTAATTTCATGGCTGCAGTCACCGTCTGCAGTGATTTTGGAGCCCAAGAAAATAAAGTCTTTCACTGTTTCCATTGTTTCCCCATCTATTTGCCATGAAGTGATGGGACTGGATGTGGTGATCTTAGTTTTCTGAGTGTTGAGTTTTAAGCCAGATTTTTCACTCTCCTCTTCACTTTCATCAAGAGGCTCTTTAGTTCCTCTTCACTTCTGCTCTTAGGATGATGACTTTTGATATATGACGTTACTGATATTTCCTCTTGCAATCTTGATTTCAACTTGAACTTCATCCAGCCTGGCATTTTTCATGATGTACTTTCTATATAAGTTAAATAAAAAAGGTGACAAAATACAACCTTGACATACAGCTTTCCCAACTTAGAACCAGCCTGTTGTTCCATGTCTGGTTCTAACTGTTCCTTCTTGACCTGCATTCAGGCTTCTCAAGAGACAGGTCAGGTGGTCTGGTATTCTTATCTCTTTCAGAATTTTCCACAGTTTGTTGTTATCCACACAGTCAAAGGCTTTAGTGTAGTCAATGAAGCAGAAATACATATTCTTCTGGGGTCCCTTGCTTTTTCTATGATCCAACAGATATTTCCAATTTGATCTCTGATTCCTCTGCCATTTTTAAATTCAGCTAGATGAAGTTCTAGATCCATGTACAGTTGATGCCTAGCTTGAAGAATTTTGAGCATTACTTTGCTAGTGTGTGATATGAGTGCTATTGTGCAGTAGTTTGAACATTTTTGGCATTGCCTTTCTTTGGGATTGGAATGAAAACTGAGTCCTCTGACCAATGCTGAGTTTTCTAAATTTGCTGACATATTAAATGCAGAAATTTTAACAGCAGCACCATTTAGGATTTTAAATAGCTCAACTGGAATTCCACCAACACCACTAGGTTTATTTGTAGTAATGCTTCCTAGAGACCATGTGGATTCATGCTTCAAGTTGTCTGTTTGTAGGAGAGTGTTCACACTATTGTGGTTATCTGGGTCAGTAAGACCTTTCTTGTACACTTCTGCTGTTCTTAATATCTTTTGCTTCTGTTAGGTCAATACCATTTATGTCCTTTATTGGGCCCAACTTTGCATGAAATTTTCCCTTGGTATCTCAAATTTTCTTGAAGAGATCACTAGTCTTTTGCATTCTATTGTTTTCCTCTGTTTATTTACATTGTTCACTTAGCCTTTCTTTTCTCACTCTGTTATTCTTTGAAACTCTGCATCAAGATGGGTATGTTTTTCCTTATCTCCTGCCTTTCATTTCTCTTTCTCAGCTATTTGTAAGGCCTTCTGAGATAATTGTTTTCCCTTGTTGCCTTTCTTTTTCTTGAAGATGATTTTGATCACCACCTCCTATACAATTTTAAAAATTTCTGTCCACAGTTCTTCAGGCACTCTGTCTATCAGATCTAATCTTTTTAATCTATTTGTCACTTCTGCTGTATAATTTTAAGGGATTTGATTTAGGTCATACCTGAATGGTCTATTGGTTTTCCCTGCTTCTGCTAAGTCACTTCAGTCATGTCCGACTCTGTGCAACCCCATAGATGGCAGCCTGCTAGGCTCCCCCGTCCCTGGGATTCTCCAGGCAAGAACGCTGGAATGGGTTGCCATTTCCTTCTCCAATGCATGAAAGTGAAAAGTGAAAGTGAAGTCACTCAGTCGTGTCCAGCTCTTAGCGATCCCATGGACTGCAGCCTACCAGGCTCCTCCGTCCATGGGAGTTTCCAGGCAAGAGGACTGGAGTGGGTCGCCAGTGCCTTCTCCATTGATTTTCCCTACTTTCTTCAATTTAAGTCTGACTTTTACAATAAGAGGCCCATGATCAGAGCCACAGTCAGATCTAGGTCTTGATTTTGGTGACTGTATAGAAGTTCTCCAGCTTCTACTGTAAAGAATATAATCAATCTGATTTTGGTATTGACCCTCTGGTAATGTCGGTGTGTAGCGTCTTCTCTTCTATTGTTGGAAGAGAGTGTTTGCTATGATCAGTGTGTTCTCTTGACAAAACTGTTAGCCTTTGCTCTGATTCATTCTGTACTCCAAGGCCAAATTTGCCTGTTACTCCAGGTATCTCTTGATTTCCTATTTTTGCATTGCAGTCCTCTAAAATGAAAAGGATTTTTTTTTTTTTTTTATGTTAGTTCTAGAAGATCTTGCAGGTCTTCATAGAACTGTTGAACTTCATCTTCTTTTGCATTAGTGGTTGTGGCATAGATTTGGGTAACTGTGATATTGAATGGTTTGCCTTGGAAATGAATAAGATTGTTCTGTTATTTTTGAGATTGCACTCAAGTACTGAACTTCAGACTCTTTTGTTGATTATGATTTCTACCCATTTCTTCCAAGGGATTCTTGCTCACAGTAGTAGATATAATGGTCATCTGAATTAAATTCAGCTATTCTGGTCCATTTTCATTCACTGATTCCTAAAATATTGGTGTTCTCTCTTGCCATCTCCTGTTTGACCACTTCCCACTTATCTTCATTCGTAGACCTAAGATTCCAGGTTCCTATGCAACATTGTTCTTACAGCATTGGACTTTATTTTCATCACCAGGCACATGCACAGCTGGGCATTGTTTCTGCTTTGGCTCAGCTTCTTCATTTCTTTCTGAAACTATTTCGCTGCTCTTCACCAGTAGCATATTGGACATCTACTGACCTGGGGTTTGTCTTTCAGCATCATAACTTTTTGCCTTTTCATACTGTTCATGGGATTTTCAAGGCAAGAATGCTGAAATTGTTTGCCATTCCCTTTTTCAGTGAACCACTTCCCCCCACCCCCCTGCCAGAAATAACAGCAAAGCTTTTTGGTGAGGAAATAATAAACATATTACTATGTGTAATTAAGCATATGTCATCAGAAAAAAAATTTTCTTATATAAACCTCTGAAACTAAATGTTCAAATAACAACAGCAACAAAAAGGGGACAGCAAAATGGGTACTAATCCATTCAGTGAGGAATTGAAATACATTAAAATTTTTATCATTCTCAAGAAAAGGATAAACATTCTAAATAGCTGAAGTGACTTGTTCTTAAATGTACACTATGTGGAATTATAAGAGGACAATGACATTTTTTTTGAACTCTACAGTCCTTACCACTTACCAATCTGCCCTTTGTTATTGCTCAGAACTAAGCCCCAAGTAGAAGTTCCTTTCATATGTCGGCAAACATGCTCAAAATCCTCCAAATAGGCTTCAACAGTATATGAACCAAGAATTTTCAGGTGTACAAGCTGTAATTAGCAAAGTCAAAGGAATCACAGGTCAAATTGCCAATATCCATTGTATCACAGAAAAAGTAAGACAATTACAGAAAAAGCAAAATCTAATTCTGCTTTGTTGACTATGCTAAAGCCTTTGATTGTATGGATCACAAGAAACTAAAACTGTGGAAAATTCTTAAAGTGATGGGAATACCAGACCACCTGACCTGCCTCCTGAGAAACCTGTATGAAGGTCAAGAAGCAACAATTAGAAGTGAACATGGAACAGGCTGATTGAAAATGTGGAAATGAGTGCTTCACAGCTGTATATTGTCACCCTGTTTATTTAGCTTATATGCAGGGTACATCATGTGAAATGCCAGGCTTCATGAAGCACAAGCCATATCAGGATTGACTGAGGAAATATCAATAACCTCAGATATGCAGATGACACCACCCTTAGGGCAGAAAGTGAAGAGGAACTAAAGAGCCTCTTAATAAAGGTGAAAGAGGAGAGTTAAAAAGGTGACTTAAAAGTCAACTTTCATAAAATGAAAATCATGGCATCTGGTTTCAGTACTTCATGGGAAATAGATGGGGAAACAATGGAAACAGTGAAATACTTTATTTCCTGGGCTCCAAAATCACTGCAGATGGTGACTGCAGCCATGAAATTAAAAGAGTTGCTTACTCCTTGGAAAAAAATCTATGACAAATCTAGGCAGCATATTAAACAGCAGAGACATTACTTTGCCAACAAAGGTTTGTATAGTCAAAGCTATGGGTTTTCCAGTAGTCACAAATGGATTGTGAGAGTTGGACCATAAAGAATGCTGAGTGCTGAAGAATTGATGCTTTTGAACTGTGGTGTTGGAGAGATTCTTGAGAATCCCTTGGACAGCAAGGAGATCAAACCAGTCAATCCTAAAGGAAATCAGTCCTGAATATTTATTGGTAGGACTGATGATGAAGCTGAAGTTCTGATACTTTGGCCACCTAATGTGCAGAGCCGACTTATTGTAAAAACACTGATGCTAGGAAAGATTAAAGGCAGGAGGAGAAGGGGACGATAGAGGATGAGATGGTTGGGTAGCATCCCGACTCTATGGACTTGAGTTTGAGCAAGCTCCAGGAGATGGTGAAGGACAGGGAAGCCTGGTGTGGTGTAGTCCAAGGTATTGCAAAGAGTTGGACATGACTTAGCATCTGCACAATAACAAAGAAATTCCTTCATGGTTTCTATACATTCTAGTGATAAAAACTCTCAATAGGAGACATCAGAAATTATTAAGGAATTAGAACATATGAAGCATTGATTTAAACTTGTGTTATTAGTAGGCTGTAGCTTTCTTTATGTTTTTTTAATAATATGGAGTGTATAGTTGCCTTCCTCAGAGTTTGAGGAACCAGTGAACCCACCCCTCCATCCACAATTGATTAACCTCATGGTGTTCTGCTGGTTGCTCTAATCTGAGGCTGACTTGCAAGAACAAGTGTCCATTCTCCAGTATGCTTAGCTTAGCAGCCATTTCTGCTTAGAAATGATCCTCATATTTTCTTAAAATAGAGTAATTGGTAGGCTCAGTGGGCTTTAGAATAGGTGGTCTCAACTGCATACTTATACGTGCAATTCTGACCACTTCTGTGTTACCTGCTATTGAGGTCAGGGTGTGCAAAGCAGGGAGGGAATGGATGAACAGTCTGAAGAGGCTGAAGAAGATAAAGAAACCCTTTCCACAGACAGAATCTTCTCTCAGTTGGTTCTGAAAAGATTACTGTTCATGTGAGACACCTGAAGGAAAATCACTGCTCCTAAAAAGAAAATTTGTAAAAAAAAAAAAAAAAAAGTTTAATATTTTATTAAATACTAAATTTAAAAATATAATTATATTTTAAAATGTACCACTGAGAGTACATAAATTATAGAAACATATTGAATTTAATAAGCCTGTGGCTTCAAAATTCTTTGATGATACACATGCCAATTTGCATCACTAGAAGCAAAATATAATTTCTCAGTATTTATGGCTTTGGCTATTCAAACCTTCTTATGTATACTAAGGAATTATATTTTTGGTCCAGGTGTATTTTAACATGTGTTCCTTTACAAACTTCCTATGGAAATAGTCTCTGTTCTGTGTAGCTATTGCCTCCTGGTTCCTATGAATTCAATCTTTTCTTTAAATTCGATCCTCTGGAGGCATTTTTGCAGTTAATATAAATGATTAGATCCCTTTGTCCTGTGATATAAACACTTAAAAAGGAAGCTTTACATTTATCTGAACATGCCCACGTAGGTTTTCTTTGTAAATTACACTTCGGAGACAATGCTTTGAGTTCCACCCAAAGTCTTAGACACAAGGAGAACAGTCTCATTGTATATTATTTCTTGCTGTGGCTCAGAGCAGGTTAGGAATTTTTAACGACAGAAAAGAAAGGCTGTGTATGACATTCTTGAATTGCAACACTGTAAAAATTAAATTTTAGCAGGTATTTTCCTAAAGGGTTTTTATTGGATTCTATTTCTTTGTTTACCATTAAATCATCCTGGTCAGATTTCTAAAATGTTTATTCAACCTTTGTCTTTATATCTTTTTTCATAAGTAAGTGAGTCCTGGGTCAATGGAAATTCCATGAGCATCCAACTCAAGCAGATCCTAGTGGGACCCAGGTACAATTTTGTTAGCTTTTGTGGACTTCTGTGTCCTCTTGGCTCTATTCTTTTTCTCTCCTTCCAGTAAGCATTCCTTACTTCTCTTATATATCTTCCTAATCACAAATAAAGATATTAGTTGCATCCTATGGTCATCAATGGGATTCCTCCGTGTCTCAGTGGTAAAGAATCTGCCTGCAATGCAGGAGATGCAAGAGACACAGATTTGATCCCTGAATCAGGAAGATCCCTTGGAGGAGGGCATGGCAACCCACTCCAATGTTCTTGCCCAAAGAATCCCATGGACAGAGGAGCCTGGTGGACTGAGGTCCATGGGGTTGCAAAGAGTCAGACTGAGAGTCTGACTGAAGAGTCTGACTGAAGCACAGCACAGCACAGCACATGGCATCAGTATATTTAGAGTCCTTATTTACAGAATGAAATGATGTATATTTCCCTGACTGAAGATTTTAAAATGTTACCATGTAGTTAGAGAATTTGAAACAAGATGGCTACAGCCATTGCTGTATGGAAAGAACCCAAGTTCTGAAGACAGGATGCATTCAGATTTTTTCCTCTTTAATCTTTATTAGATGAGTGACTTTTTTCAGCTGAAGTAATATTTCTGAGACTCATGTTCCTCATATGTGAAGTAGATCCATAAAATGTCTCAGAAAGTGTTGATTAGAAATAATAAAATGTTGGTGTAAAAGTAATTACGATTTTGGACAATGAATTTGAAATCACTATAACTAGGTTCAACACATCTTTATTAATCAAAATATGAACCATTACAATCAACACATTTTTGTCAATGAGAAATAAGTGTATTGCTGTGGAATAAAAATCCATGTTTTGGAATTTGAAGATCTCTTGGGAAGCATTTTCTTTCTTCTGTTGGTTGTGGAGCCTTTTCTCTGAAAAATGTTGTTGAGATATTTGAAGAAAAGAAGCAGTCAGTTGGTGAGAGATCAGGTTGTGGCAGATAGAAGTCAGTTGTGACTCCATGTTGAAACTGTTTCTTCGACTTGCTTTCCTTTGCTTTTTTTTTTTTTTTTTTAATTATAATCATATATATTGCCTCAGAGAACCCTGCCCCTCTGCCAGTTAAATGGTTAAACTAAAGTGACTTTGTTTATAACCCTGTTCACCTGTAGGTTGCAGGAAGAAATCAACACATCCCCCTGCCTAAGGCTTGTCATTCTAGGAGATACTTCTAAGATTAAAGGCCCTTTGACTTTATTTCCTCACGTCCCCCTCATCTTTGATCCATAAAAGAACTTGCCATCCAGATTCTGATAGATGGTTATTTTGAGATGTTAGTGTGCCATCTTCTTGTATTAGAGTCAAATTTTTTGCCTCAACACCTCATATCTCAAATTCATTGCCTTATCCTGAAGTAAGCAGAGTGAGATCAGTCTTGGTAACAAGGTGAATATGGCAGATAAGGCAAAATTTTGTAGCCTAATTTGTTCCACTTTTGAAGCATTGGTTGTGCAACAAACAATTGGGTGTTGTCATGAAGAATTAGGCCCATTCTATTGACCAACACTGGGTGCAGGCATTGCAGTTTGTGGTCCATTTTATTAACTTGCTGAGCATACTTTTCAGATGTAATGGTTTTGCTGGAATTAAGAAAGCTGTAGTGCATCAGACTAGCAGTGGGCCACCAAACAGTGACCATGGCCTTTTGTGGGGCAAGTTTGGCCTTGGGAAGTGCTCTGGAACTTTTCCTTGGTCCAACCACTGAACTGGTTGTCACTGGCTGTCATACAAAATCCACTTTTTGTTGCACATCACAATCTGATTGAGAAATGGTTCACTGTTGTGCAGAATAAGAGAAGATGACACTTCAAAACAACAAGTTTTTGATTTGTGGTCAGCTGACGAAGCACCCCTTATCGAGTTTTTTCACCTTTCCTGATTGCTTCAAATGCTGAACAACTGTAGAATGGTTGATGTCAAGTTCTTCATCAATTTCTTGTGTAGTTGTAAGAGGATCAACATTGATGATCCTCTCAATTGGTTTTTGTCAACTTCCAATAGTCAGCCATTGCACTCTTCATCTTCAAGACTCTCAGCTCACTTGTAAAACTTCTTGAACCATCGCTGCACCATACATTCATTACCAGTGCTTTGGCCAAATGTGTTATTGATGTTGCAAGTTGTCTCTGCTGCTTTATGACTAATTTTGAACTTGAATAAAAAATCAATCAAATTTTCTTTTTGTCTAACATCATTTCTATAGTTCAAAATAAATGTAAAATAAACAGCAAGTAATAAGTCAATAGTAAGAAAATGTAGAGCAAGAAATGTGCATTAAAATGATATATAACATACTCACATTTATTTTGGAGAAGGCAATGGCAACCCACTCCAGTATTCTTGCCTGGAGAATCCAAGGGGGAACCTGGTGAGATGCCGTCCATGGGGTCGCACAGAGTTGGACAGGACTGATGCGACTTAGCAGCAGCAGCAGCAGCAGAAGCAGCAGCACATTTATTTAAGAATGTATGCTAATATCAAACAGTAAATTTCAACAATGCAAAGTCACAATACTTATCTAGTATCTAGTATAATTCAGATTTGACACATTAGTTTCTTTGATTTCTCCTTTTTTGCATCTTTCCTCTTTCCTCTGTACTTTTCTTTTCCTCAGTACTGTTTCTCTTTAAACAAAATGGCTTTAAGCAGATACAGATTAAGACAAATTTTGAAAAATTATTTTATGAGATGGTACACTGATTTTAGAACTTCCATCTTAGAATCTTTAGTTTTAAGTCTTGTCTTTAATCCAGGTCTCTCATAGCCTTATGCATATTTCTCCTTTCTTCCTACTATAACCAGTTCATAGGATGTGATCTGCTAATTCTGTTTAAACATAGTTGAAAATGACTCATGTGATTGAATACTGCCGGAAAAATGTGTGTTTTAACAGAGATCAAAATTTTACAGTGAATGCATGTTTCCAGGTTGTAAAGTTTGGGGAAACGAGTAATGGACAACAGATGAGAATCTATTTTTCTTTCAGTTTGGACTCTCTGTGTGTATCACTCATTAAACTATAGAAATTCATGGCCTTATATCTTCCGCATACCAATTGAAACTGTGAACATCTTACTCTGAAAAGGAATGATGTCAGTAGGTGTGTGACTGCCCTCATGAAGCAGGAAATTCACATCATGAAGCTTCAACTGATTTGGGAATTCAGCTTATGGAGGAACACTTGTCCTGGAAGGGCACTTTCAGTTTCTTTCCTGAATCATTAATGTATCTTTAAGGAATACGAATTGCTTAAAATTCTCTATGGCTTTAACCTCTGATTCATCATGTTTGAAAATAATCTACCCTATACTCTAATTTATCTCAAGATTTCTTCATACCTTCCCCCCCTATTTTTAACATTTAACTCTGCCATCTGCTTAATTTCCAGGATTTAGCTGGAAGCACAGTGAAAATAAGGCACTTATGATGAGTAGCTTTTATTTTGCAAGTAAAGAAAAATAAATCCTACATAGCATAGAGTTGAATATACCTAAACAGAAAATGGCAGAAGAGGAGGGACAGAGGCAATATTTGCTTAAATGTACTGAAGGCTGTATTTCTGAGAGCGTTTGGGAGAAGGGAGGATGCAAGATACAGGAAATAGAAGCAATTCCACTCTTTTTGAGATGGAGGTAGAAATCATATAAACATGGCCAGTGAAAACTCATTCATGTGAAATAGGGCTTTTCAGGAGCAAAGAACATTCCCCTCTGTGCAGCATCACTTACAAAGTAACAAGAGGTCCCCCTACTTAGAATGCCTTTCCTCTCATATCCAAGGCCACTGTTAGTTAGCCTGGACAGGAGTGGGCTTGAGTCATTTTACTCTCCCGTTCCACAGTGCTTTGCTCCCCTCTGCTATGAATACATCAGTGAAAAAAATGTTGCCTGTCATATCCATAAACAAAACATGATTCAGCCATCAAGCCATCACAAGCCATCACATTACAGTTGCCTCTGATGCTAAATCCTCAGGGAAATCAGGATAGAAACAAGATGCCTACCATCAAGCAGTCAGTTGCTTCAGCTACTCCCAGGGATGTATCCTGAAGAGACTCAGAATAGAAAAGCACAGGATACTGGCCCCAGATAGCTGAGGGGCATATCAAAGGAGTAATTTCCATAAGCCCAGACTCTTGCATCTTCCCATACATAGAAAAACACTAAATCCATTAGTCTGAGTTGTCTGGTTTTCATTGTATATTCTAGTTGATTTGTTGTGTTGATTTCAGTTGTACAGAAAACATATTCATTTATAAATATACATATATCCATTCTTTTTCAATACTTTTCCTATATAAGATATAAAATATTAAGTAGAGTTCCCTGTGCTACACACTAAAGTCCTTGTCGATTATCTATTTTATATACAGTAGTATTTATACATTAATCCTAAATTCCTCATTTATCCCTCTCTGCCCCCATGTTTCCCCTTTGGTAACCATAAGCTTATTTTTCAAAGTCTGTGAATCTGTTTCTGTATTAATAGTTATCTTTTAAAGTTTCACTACCTGATCTTTTTGCAAAACTCCTATGTATCCTGAGTCCTCTCTTACCTCTATGGAGTGGTCCTACAGAGATTTCTTAGAGACTGCATCCTGGCCTTAAGTCCTCAGTTTTGTCTGTCAAACAAAACATAATTCTCAACTTTTAAGCTGTGCAATTTTGTTTTCACTTGACAATTTAGTGGTACTTATGAAGGAGTTGGGCTTCCCTGGTGGCTCAGAAGGTTAAGCATCTGCCTGCAATGTGGGAGACCCAAGTTCGATCCCCGGGTCAGGAAGATTCCCCTGGAGAAGGAAATGGAAACTCACTCCAGCACTCTTGCCCAGAAAACTCCATGGACAGAGGAGCCTGGGAAGCTACAGTCCATGGGATCGCACAGTCTCACATGACTGAGCAACTTTACTTCTCATGAAGGAGTTAGGTGCCTGTACTCTGTTTTCTAAGCTAAATTTGAATTTCAACTCTGCTTTTTAATTGCTATGTAACTTTGCACAAATAACCTGAATATCTCATGCTTCACCATTTTATCATCTATAAAATAATGATAATACTTCTTATAATGTAGTTCTTGGGACACTGTAGTTATGAGCTATTTGTACAGTGTATAGAAAACCATTAGAACTGTTCTCCTCTATTTCATTGGATGATTATTCTCTATTTTGATAAATAAGCATTTTTAAAGTATAGAATTATATGTTCTGGTCACTGAAAATGGAGATTTCTCTCGTGTAACTTGAACAGGTATAGAGAATGTATCTCTTTAGCTTTTACATTTTATTTTAATCATTTGCTCCTGGAGGAGACCAATGAAGATGGCAGATAATACAATGTGTATGTGCTTGTCAGGACTGAAACACAGCTTAAAACAGAGGGTTGGAGGTGGGAGCAGGAGATACAGCAAGAGAATAAAATATTCTGATTATCTGGCTTGGGTGTTAGGTTCATTTTTAGGGAGAGGCATAAACTAGGGAGTGAGGAGAGGTATGATGAGGTCCATCTCATAAAAGCACCTGCTGAGTAGGAGTCTCAAGCAATCTAAGCTAATTCATTACCAATGGAAGGGAATCTAGATAGGGAAAAAAAAAAAAAAACCAAAAAAAACCTTGTCCATTAGGTACACCATGGAGAAGGCAATGGCAACCCACTCTAGTATTCTTGCCTGGAGAATCCAAGGGATGGGGGAGCCTGGTGAGCTGCTGTCTATGGGGTTGCACAGAATCAGATACGACTGAAGCGACTTGGCAGCAGCAGGCATTAGGTACACCATAGCAATCCACATTTTCTTTTCATACATTTACTTGAACACGTGTACACCCATGGCGGATTCATGTTGATGTATGGCAAAACCAATACATTATTGTAAAGTAATTAGCCTCTAATTAAAATAAATAAATTAAAAAAAAAAGAACTGCCTGAAATTCCAATGCTAAAAAAAAAGTCAGTTTTGACATAACTAATTCCACATAATATTTCTCCCCAAAGTTTGATAACCCAAATTCTTATTCATAATATCTGCAACCAGTTCCAAGTTCAGTATCCTTGGTTTATTTACTTCTTCTCCAGTCTAGATATGGCCCCAAATACATGTATAATACACATCTACAATAAAAATCTAAATAGTCTAAAAATACTAAGTCCAAAATGAAGTAGGCAGAATGGGACACACACATAGAAGAAACACTTTCATATGAAAAAAGAGAAAGCAAGTAATATACAGTGGTCTTTGAGTTATGGCATAGAGAGCCAAAACCAGAAGCCATGGTTTCATGACAGTTGAGCCAATTTCTTGGTCACTCTAATGCTGTATCTTCCAGCAGGATGTTCTGTATCCATTTTCTTCCTTGGCTGCATCTGAGAAGATTATTGGAATAGTCCTATTTTTGGAACAGCATTGCTTTGGTAAACAAATTCCTTTTACTGTTAATTCAGATGTGTGAATTGCTTTAGGCATTGAAAAGATGTGAGGGTTAAAGTTTCTCTGATAAAATATTGACCTTAAAACCTCAGCAGACTTTGGTTTGACTGCTCTGTGCATCCTCCTTGGACTGATAACCAGTGTTCAAGCTTGCTGAGTCTCATCTTAAATCTGGACTTCATTCTGGTAGTTTCTGTCTCTTAGCAACCATCCCATTGTTTCATTCTGGGGCAGTGAGGCCACTAATCTGTCCCTGACCTCCTAGCTGCATGAAAGTGCACAATTCTTAACAATGGGGTTTCTCTCTCTCTCTCTCTCTCTCTCTCTTTTTTTTTTTCAGACTGAAAGTGCACAAGTTTTTGAGTCTGATCCTATCTTTACAATTTTGATAATTTGTTCAGTCTGAATTATTTTGGTAATAATTCTGATTTATTAAAATATTTCTCTTGATCATCAAATTTTTCTGTGCCCTCTTAAATCATTCAAACATATTCAGATCTCATAGAATAGAAACATTTTCCCAAGAGTGACAAAGTTATGGGGGCAAGTCTGCTTAGCACGACTTGTATCATGTGTCGTTCTCTAAAACAATCATTATGGCCAAGAAGACAGTTTGATAATATTCTCTTATCAGCAAGATTTGGGGCACATACTTACCAAGGGGTAGGGGTTATGAGGCAGGTGAGTCTACTATAAACACAAGGGCTGAGTAATATTATGATGCTATGATCAAGGGGTGTTTCCTCTAAGATGGAATTTCAAGAAGACAAAAAATTAGTTCATTTTAATGTGATATATGTGCTTGGGTAAGGGTAGAGGCTGTAGGTTACATACCAAAACTCTGAGGGAGTGTTACATGCCAAAACTCTGGGGAAAGTGAGGCAACCAAATGAGGAAATAGGTCTAATGTTTGTGGTTGACTGCTCCTAGGGATGGTTCTGGTCTTCCTGGGAAAAACACAGACACTATAGCCCAGACATCCTTCACCCACCTTGGTTGGCTCAACTTAGAGATATACCCAGGCTTCCATTTTTAGGATGGCAATTTTATCCCTGCAGCTAAGCAATCCCAATAGAGTGTGTGAAATGTGTTCTATTTGTGTTAAGGATGGTGGAGGAGATGCGAACATGAAAAAAACCTCTCTCTCATCATGTTCAGAAATTAGGAGATGCAGGAAAAATACATCATAATGATGTTTACAGACTAGAATGACCTTTACAATTTTCAGTGATCAAATACAATGACCTATGATACATCCTTAGCATTACCTTAAAATTCTTAAAAACCTCCTTGTTGCTCAAAATAGTTTGCCTGAAAATAATGTGAATCAATAATTTTGAAACACTAACTAGAGAAAATTCTGGGCAAGTATTGAACAAAACTGGAATGACTGTTCTTCAGCAGATTTCAGTTGAGTACTTTGAATTCTTTCAACATGTATGAGTACATGCAGTACGGAAGTGAAACAAATGTTTAAGTGGTTATATAAGCTGGCCTCTTCTCTAGGATGTGGAGGAGAAGGTATCTGACTCCCCCAGACAACTCCAGTGAGAACTGTTTCTTCTCATGGTGGGTTTAATTCCTCTTCCTTTGGGGAGCTGTAAATCTTGAGTCTATGGACATTTATAAGTGATTTGACTGTTTCTTGAGCACTTTTAAATGAAGCAATATTATTAATACAACTTTGTATATTTCTCTCAGAGAGGGCTTATGTAATTTTGTAACTTTATAGAATATTGTGGAATAAATCCAAGAAGAGTGAAGAGCCACTGATTTAAAGGAAATCTGTTCTTAGATATTTATGTAGCACATAAGGGAAGATTCTTGAGTCCCCCCTCTTTGATAATTTCCACACAAGATAGCATACTTCATCTGTTATAATGATTCTATACCCACTTTCAGAGTGTTGTGATCAGGAAATAGATATCTCTTAACCTATAATTCTTCCATTTAGGAAATTAGATCAACTATTAATAAAGAAATATAGAACTGTGACTATTCTCCAGTCTCCTAACTATATTTGTACTACTCTGTGGAGGGTTATTGCCAGTGAAGAAATTTCAGCTCTCATCTGCCAAGAATAACTGCACTGTGGTGTTTTTCTTCATTCAGAGGAGGAGAAGCTGAATAGGGTCACAGCCATGTTCTCCCCATCCCTGAAGGAGGGTGGATAGCTCAGGTTAGCCTCTGCTCAAAGAGTTGCCGAGAGCGCATGTCACTGGAGTTTTAAAGCACTAGGCAATTTCCTCACTGGATATATACCATATGGTATATGCTGCTAGGTGTGACATAATTGAAATTTTAATGAACAATTTATAGTTGAATTTCTAAAGACCACAGGCATTTAGTGATGGCTGGTCTTTGAAATACCCATGCATAAAAATGACCCCAGGTAACTGAACAAAACTCACTCTACAGATGTGTGTATTATACAGGCAAATAATGAAATGAAGCCTCACAGAATGCTGATTGCATTTGACAAGCTCTTCCTTGTAATTGTTGCTGGAATAAAGAAACTGACATACCGAATTGGTCCATAGCTTCATTATAGATTTTGTTAGACACAGTATTGGGGAAGAAAATAATATGACATTATTGAAAGTGAAAGTGGCTCCTTTAGACATATTCTGACTGCCAGTTCCTCCAATTTTCTGAACAACAACAACAACAAAAACAGCTTTGTCCAAAGTACACAGTAGCAACTGATTCATTTCATGGGTAAAAAATCAGGCAGTTTATTAAACAGGAAAATCTTAAAAAGTTCAGACTCTCAAAAATGCAATCAAATATGTCATGTCCTCCATCATATCTACTGTATAATCAATTTCCAAATGCTAGTTGCTTAATTTACATGACATTGAAAATATTTCCATGAATATATAAAAAGTGAATGAAAAGTAATAAACCCAGGATAATGTTTACTACACACACTACATTTTTATAACCATCTGTTAATCCCCCCAGCCTCACAACTCCTCAGCTAACTAGAATATACAATCAACCAAGCTATCCCAACTCTTAACCATGCTTTATAAAAAAGCATTTATTGTATTTCCCATACAAAGAAAAGTTTCAGTGGAAGTTGATCTAGTGTCTGCCAATCACTGAAACAACTTCCAAGGAAGAAGCACATTTCAGGGCCTTGATGAAACAGAAAATGAAAATTCACTTTGAAGAGTTTGCACCATAAACAGAACTGGAAATGTGTAGAGTCAATTAATCTAGTCAAGGATAAAACATAAACATTGAGAGTTTAAGCACCAATGGGGCAGATTAGTCATTTTCTAAAGAGAAGACTCAGAGGATGGCAGATAGCACATTCCTTAATTAAAAAAAAAAAAAAATTACCAATGTCATAAGGTCAGCTTATAACCCAAATTTGCTCTCTCACATTCTGACTTTCTTATGGATGATTTTGAAGGCCTTTGCTACATGTAAAATCAATAATTGGTCACCTTCCTTTCACCTTTCCTTCCTCCTTCCCTCCCTCCCTCCCTTCCTTCCTAATTAATGATTAGGATCATTCTTATTTTATCCTAGACATACAAAGTCTCTGTCATTACTACCTCTAAGTTTGTCTCTGTTACATTTTAAAGTTGTTAATTCCCTTTCAGCATCCTGATCTATAACATGGAGAGATAATCTCTGACACATGATGGCTGAGAGTCATAGATGGATAACATGCAGGGGTCCTAGTCCAGTTCATAGTGCTTGCTCTCCTTCCTTCCCCAATCAAGGAACCCTGGTAAAGTATTTAATGCTCACCCTTTCATATCACAGCACTCCACTGCGGAATTCTGCTCTGGGCAACGGCCTATATCTCAACATTTGCCTAATATCAACTTTAGTCTGTCACTTATCCTGTTCTCTGAGGGCTCTGGTCACATCTAAGAGATAGGGGTATTAGTATAAAAGGAATATAAATCAGCAGCTATTTGGATGTATATATTTTCTGTATAAGGACTTTTAACAGTCAACTTCAGAGAGCAATGTCCTACCTTAAGAAATAAGCTTGATGGGGAATATTTCAGATGACCTAGCAGATTTATACAAGATAATTTTACCTTATTAGGTCTTTCCATGCCCATTAAATGCTACCAAGTACAAGTTATATGTGTTTATTGTAAATCCTGGTTCATAGTATAGTATGAGCAAAACAACAAAATAGAGTTTTTTGCCATTACTATTTTGGTTTAAAAAATGCTAATATTTCACATATCTTATTATTGTTTTCATGTTCCTTTTTAAGTAACTTTAAACAAGGCATTCATGTATAATGGTATTAGATTTTAATGCAAAACTGCATTAGGTTTTCCAATATAATCACAAATATTTTTCTCTGCTTAAAATGAAGGTCATATCTAAGAAGATAGAGCAGGGAAAAGACTCAGAAATACAACTGAGTTAGAATGGTACAAAGCACAAATTTACGAATATGGAAATACTTACAGAAATACAACAGCTAAGTCTATTTTATTCATTAAGAACACAATTGGCTGGTGTTTCCTAGAAGTTGATGGCAGGTGAAACAGATCAAACTAATTTAATCCCCAGAAGAAATAAATAAAAATGGATTTTTTTCCATCTGTACTTGAATATAGAGGGGAAGAAGAATAAATTATCTTAGCAATGTCCCTTCTCCCACAGATCAACTAGCTACTCCTTTACTGGTACACCTCAAATGTGTGATGAGACACAGACTTTTACTTTCCCAAATAACAACTTTGGAACATCCTTCTTTCCCTATACAAGCATGGTATTTGGAAATACCTTTTAACTAATGTTCAACAAAAGACATTCAACATAATGGTGGTGTTAGTGCTCAGAATGGATGGTGAGCAGGGCAGGTGGGAAGAACATAAAGTTGGGAAATATTTTGGAACCACAGAAATACTTGAAATAAAATCTGTTTCATATTATTTGCATCTATTTAAAAATATAAAACTTTGTCTTTAGACAGTAAAGGAAAAGTATAAATGCTGTGTTATGAAGGGACCTATAACCGCCACATTTGAATTATCTTCCTGAGTCCAGGTCATTTTTTATTACATTTTGTTTTTCTAGATGTCCTAATTTCAATCCAGCACTCCCTGTTTTATCCAGTTCTCAGGTTTCAGTTTAGTTCAGTTCATTTCAGTCGCTCAGTCATGTCCGACTCTTTGCGACCGCATGGACCACAGCATGCCAAGCCTCCCTGTCCATCACGAACTCCTGAAATTTACTCAAACTCAAGTCCATTGAGTCAGTGATGCCATCCAACCATCTCATCCTCTGTTATCCCCTTCTCCTCCTGCCCTTAATCTTTCCCAGCATTAGGGTCTTTTTCAATGAGTCAGCTCTTCACATCAGGTGGCCAAAGTATTGGAGTTTCAGCTTCAACATCAGTCCTTGCCAGGAGCTAGCACGGGAGATCCCATCCATGACAAGGTCATGTGGAGGAGGCCTGACGAGCAAGGCGGATCAGGAGTCGAGGGACCCCCTGGATCTGCTCGAGCATGTACCCCAAAACCAGAATCTGTCTGTCTTACTATTTTGTGCCTTTCACCAACTCTTCTGACATTAACAGGGAGCTATCCCTGACCACCTTTCTCTGGAAAAAGTCAACTTAGGGCTTCAGTTAATAAGTCTCCTGGGCATGATAAGAGTGTTTCAATTCAAACCCCTCTGATGGCTTTCTAGCTTGCCTGACAGGTTTATCCAGACTCTTGCAGCTACACACATGATTGTTCACAGCCTCCCAACTGTGACAGACACAGGAAGCCTAAAGCATTCTAAAAATATAGAGCCTTTTGAAGAGTTAAAAATTATTAGAATAGTACTGGTAAAGGGCTTCATTATTGGGCCAATGCTTGTTGCCAAGTTCCTTTATCCATTGTGCACCTGGGAGTGCATTGGTTAACATAGTTGGAATGTAAGAAAAACAAGTAGTAGCCTTGGAATTGGAGAAGGCAATGGCACCCCACTCCAGTACTCTTGCCTGGAAAATCCCATGGACGGAGGAGCCTGGTAGGCTGCAGACCATGGGGTCGCAAAGAGTTGGACAAAACTGAGTGACTTCACTTTCAATTTTCCCTTTCATGCATTGGAGAAGGAAATGGCAACTCACTCCAGTGTTCTTGCCTGGAGAATCCCAGGGATGGGGGAGCCTGGTGGGCCGCTGTCTAGAGGGTCGCACAGAGTCGGACACGACTGAAGCAACTTAGCAGCAGTAGCCTTGGAATTAACCACATCAGACCTTTGAGCTAATTGGTTCTTTCTTTGTTGTAACTCACTGCACCTTTACTCCGTGAGAATGTAACTCTGTTTAGCACTTTCTGAGGCTGACATAGATTAGAAATATGAAGAAAAAAACACTTCAAGGGAAAATAAGTTTTCTGGTTGAACAGCCTTTATCAAAAAAGGGTGATCAAATGTCCACAGGCCTCCAAGGCCAGAAGATAATGTACACAACATTGTTTATGGGAAAGGTATGCAGAAAAAATCCTGGTTTTGATAAAGACAGAACAGATGTAATGTTTGGGCTCACTCTGCATGACTTTGCATCTTTCATTTCCCTCTATGTACAAGTCAAGATATAAAAGTTCCTTTTGAAAATAAAGTTCTGGGCCTTGCTCACTGAAGCTTGGTCTCTCCGTGTCATTCTCTCTTTCCTTTTCTTTCTTTCTCTCTCTGTTCTTCTTTCAGGATGACTCATTGGAACACAGGAGCTTTATTGGCTTTCTGTGTAAACCAAGGAAGATCAAGCCTCTTTCTCTCCCCTTTTACTTTCTTTATCGCCGACACCGTCATCCTGAGGGATTCCCTGGATCTTGCTGGGGCTGGACCCCGGCAAGTCCTTCCAATGATATCTCAGATTTAGGGACTAGCTAATATGACCTTGACTTAAATCATAGGCAAATCATATATAGATTATTTTGAATATGAGTATCCATTACTTTCATGTTTGTGGAAAAAGTAAGGATTCAATAAGTCTCAAATGTTGTCCTAACAGATAACGAAAACTGATTATATTACATGGTTCAGCACTTTTGTAATAATTTTTGAAATACACAAATAGGAAAATAATTTGGCCCAATGTATCTGACATTTGACCCATGTTTACTGGTTCACCAGTACTGATTATTTGTAGCTGGTATTCATTGTTCAGTCCAGTTAAATTTTTGATGCTAACCCTTGTCTGTAAATACTGGAAAATATACAAATGATTTTATTATTTTTAATTTAAATGAATATTATCTTCCAAGGTCTCTGAAATTAACCTCTGACTAGATGAGGATCTCCAGATAAATAAATGTGAGATTTTAAACTCGTCTATAACAGTCTGACCACATTCAGTCATTTTTTATTTGGTTATCTATGGAATTATAAATAGCACAAGTTTAAGCAACAGAGTGCAGCTAACTAATATAATACCATATAAATATGTAGCTATATTTTTATCATTTCCTAAGAACTTTTAAAAATTACATGGTTTATCTAACTAGTGAATCTATATATATTTCTATATATATCTATATATCATTATATCTATATATATTTTCTAAATTAAAAACATCTACTTTATTATAGTTGATTTAATGTAATATATATATATATATATACTAGATATAACTAGATATATCTAGTATCTATCTATCTATCTATCTAGATATATCTATATCTATATATTTAGATATACCTAAATATATATTTTCTAAATGAAAAATACATATTTTATTATAGTTGATTTAAATATAGTGTTTCTATTGTACTCATTTATATTGCAATCATAAAGTGATTGTTATACATTGTATATTCTTTTTTATATTCTTCTCTATTATAACTTGCCACAAGATTTTGAATATAGTTCCTTGGCTATACAGTAGGACCTTGTTGTTTATCCATTAAATGGATATAATAGTTTGTGAATATCATACTCCCAATCCAACCCTCTCCCACACTACCTCCCCCTTGGCAAACCACAAGCCTCTTCTCTATGAGCTATTTCTGTTTCAAAGATGAGTTCATTTGTGTCACATTTTAGATTCTTCATATAGATGATATTGTATGGTATCTGTCTTTTTCTGACCTATTTCACATTGTATGATAATCTTTAGTTTCATCCATGTTGCTGCAAATGGCACTGTTTTATTACTTTTTTATGGCTATAGTATTCCATTGTATATATGTACTATATCGTCTTTTTCCATCAATCTGTCAATGGCTTGATTTAGGTTATTTTCATATCTTAGTTACTGTGAATAGTGCTGGTATGAAGAGAGGAGTGCATGTATCTTTTAGAATTAGAGTTTTGTTTGGATATACTCCAATACTTTGTCCACCTCGTGTGAAGAGTTGACTCATTGAAAAAGATCCTGATGCTGGGAGGGACTGGGGGCAGAAGGAGAAGGGGACGACAGAGGATGAGATGGCTGGATGGCATCACTGACTCGATGGACATGAGTTTGAGTGAACTCCGGGAGTTGGTAATGGACAGGGAGGCCTGGAGTGCTGCAATTCATGGGGTTGCAAAGAGTTGGACATGACTGAGTGACTGAACTGAACTGAACTGATCCCAGAAGTAAGATTGCTGGATCAGATGGGGACACTATTTTTAGTTTTTTGAGTATTTTCTAAATTATCTGAGATATTATTAATACATGGATACTGAGGGAATTTTCAACATTTTATGACATACAATTTTGGCTTTTTATTCTCCATAGAGATGTTTTCATTTCACAGAATGGGTGTTTGTTGAGCAAAACATGATTTTTATAAATGGTTATTATAATAATTAATGAATGCTTTGGGTACCTGGATATTAATAGCTCAGTTATTAGACTATGGGTCCATCTATTCACTACACTCATTGAAGGGTCTACAAATGATTGTATCTTCCACCCTCTGACAAGCTCATAGTAGGCTTGAGGTAGATGCTTATTCACTAGATGATCAAATTAATTGCTTTAGTGACTGAAGGATCACAATTTGCAGGGTTAGACCTACAGAATGTCTTTACAGATCTATTCAGAATTGCCAACATGGACACTATTCTTGAATTAATTTTGAGAAGTACTGGATGTTTAACCAGATTTTAACATTTTGAATAACAATCTGCGACTCTAAAGGTGGTACATTTAAAAATATATCTTTTTCCAATGTTTATACCAAGAAAAACTTATTATGTCCTGTTGATGATTTAAAATAACTTATAAAATTAGACACTCAAAAGGGTTTTTTGGAGGCACAAAAATTGCATTTATTTTGACCAAAGTGATTATTAACATAACTAAGCAGTCAATTAGTCCAAAGATCTTAGACTATCTTTTGAGTTCTTAAATGATGTATGATACTGGTTGATTGTGTCATAGTACTGGGTATAGAAGAAAAGAAATGCAAAAAGGAAAAATGGTTGCCTAAGGAGGCCTTACAAATAGCTGTGAATAGAAGAGAAACAAAAGGCAAAGGAGAAAAGGAAAGATATAATGATCTGAGTGCAGAGTTCCAAAGAATAACAAGGAGAGATAAGAAAGCCTTCCTCAGCAATCAGTGCAAAGAAATAGAGGAAAACAATAGAATGGGAATGTTTATAGAGCTCTTCAAGAAAATTAGAGACACCAAGGGAACATTTCATGCAAAGATGGGCTCAATAAAGGACAGAAATCGTATGGACCTAACAGAAGCAGACGCTATTAAGAAGAGGTGGCAAAAATGCACAGAACTATACAGAAAAGATCTTCACAACCCAGGTAATCATGATGGTGTGATCACCAACGTAGAACCAGACATCCTGGAATGCAAAGTTAAATGGGCCTTAGGAAGGATCACTAAGAACAAAGTTAGTGGAGGTGATGGAATTCCAGTTGAGCTGGTTCAAATCCTAAAAGGTGATGCTGTGAAAGTGCTGCCCTCAATACGCCATCAAATTTGGAAAACTCAGCAATGGCCATGGTGTCTTTTATTCCAGTCCCAAAGAAAGGCAATGCCAAAGAATGCTCAAACTACCACATAATTGCAGTCATCTCACATGCTAGTAAAGTAATACTCAAAATTCTCCAAGACAGGCTTCAATAGTATGTGAATCGTGAACTTCCAGATGTTCAAGCTGGATTTAGAAAAGGTAGAGGAACCAGAGACCAATTTTTAACATCTGTTGGATCACTGAAAAATCAAGACAGTTCCAGAAAAATATCTACTTCTGCCTTATGGACTATGCCAAAGCCTTTGATGTGTGTACAACAACAAACTCTGGAAAAGTCTTTAAGAGATAGGAATAACAGACCACCTGACCTGCCTCTTGAGAACTCTGTATGCAGGGCAAGAAGCAACAGTTAGAACTGGGCATGAAACAACAGACTGGTTCCAAATTGGAAAAGGAGTATATAAAGACTGTATATTGTCACCTTGCTTATTTAACTTCTGTGCACAGTACATCATGAGAAACACTGGGCTGGATGAAACCCAAGCTGGAATCAGGATTGCTGGAAGAAATATCAATAACCTCAGATATGCAGATGACACCACCCTCGTGGCAGAAAATGAAGAAGAACTAAAGGGTCTCTTGATGAAAGTGAAAGAGGGAAGCGAAAAAGTTGACTCAACATTCAGAAAATTAAGATCATGGCATCCGGTCCCATCACTTCATGGCAGGGAAACAGTGGCTGACTATTTTATTTTACTTTATTTTTTGAGCTCCAAAATCACTGCAGATGGTAAATACAGCCATGAAATTAAAAGACACTCGTTCTTTGGAAGAAAAGTTATGACCAACCTAGCCAGCATATTGAAAAGCAGAGATTACTTTGTCAACAAAGGTCTGTCTAGTCAAAGCTATGGTTTTTCCAGTATGGATGGGAGAGTTGGACTATAAAGAAAGCTGAACACTGAGGAATTGATGCCTTTGAACTGTGGTGTTGGAGAAGACTCTTGAGAGTCCCTTGGACTGCAAGGAAATCCAACCAGTCCATCCTGAAGGAGATCAGTCCTGAGTGTTCATTGTAAAGAGTGATGCTGAAGTTGAAACTCCAATACTTCGGTCACCTGATGAGAAGAACTAACTCATTTGATAAGACTCTGATGCTGGGAAAGATTGAAGGCAGAAGGAGAAGGGGATGACAGAAGATCAGATGGTTGGATGGCATCACTGACTCAATGGACAGAGTTTGAGTAAACTTTGGCAGTTGGCAATGGACAGGGAAGCCTCGTGTGTTGCATTCCATGGGGCCTCAAAGAGTCAGACATGACTGAGTGACTGAACTGTTGTGAATTGAGCAAAATAAATCATAAAATCACAAGGAGGATACTGCAAAATTACAGTACTTAGTAAACAACAAGAAAAAAGAAATTAGCAATAATTAAACTCAGGGAAAATTAGTTGTTGTTGTTCAGTCACTCAGTCATGTCTGACACTATGAATCTGTGGACTGCAGCACGCCAGGCTTCCTGGTCCTTCACCATCTCCCGGAGCTTGTTCAAACTCATGTTCATTGAGTTGCTGATGCCATCCAACTATCTCATCCTGTCATCCCCTTCTCTTCCTGCCTCAATCTTCCCCAATATCAGACTCTTTTCTAATGAGTTGGCTCTTCACATCAGGTGGTCAAAGTATTGGATCTTCGGCTTCAGCATTAAGCCTTCCAAAAAATAGGGTTGATTTCCTTCAGGATTGACTGGTTTGATCTCCTTGCAGTAAAAGGGACTCTCAAGAGTCTTCTCTACAATCGATTCTTTGATGCTTAGCCTTCTTTATGGTTCAGCTCTCACAATCATACATGACTACTGGAAAAACCATAGCTCTAATTTTATAGACTTTTGTCACAAAGTAATGTCTCTGCTTTTTAATATGCTGTCTAGGTTGGTCATTGGAGAAGGCAATGGCAACCCACTCCAGTACTCTTGCCTGGAGAATCCCATGGACGCAGGAGCCTGGTAGGCTGCAGTCCGTGGGGTCGCACAGAGTCGGACACAACTGAAGCGACTCAGCAGCAGGTTGGTCGTAGCTTTTCTTACAAGGAGCAAGTGTCTTTTAATTTCATGGCTGCAGTCAACATCTGCAGTGATTTTGGAGTCAAAGAAAATAAATTCTGTCTCTGTTTCCACTGCTTCCCCATCTATTTTCCATGAAGTGATGGGACCAGATGCCATGATCTTTGTTTGTTAAATGTTGAGTTTTAAGCCAACTTTTTCACTCTTCTCTTTCACCTTCATCAAGAGGCTCTTCAGTTCCTCTTCACTTTCTGCCATGAAGGTGGTGACATCTGCATATCTGAGGTTACTGATATTTCTCGCAACAATTTTGATTACAGCCTGTGCTTCAGCCAACCTGGCATTTCAAAAGAGGTAATCTGCATATATGTTAAATAAGCACTGTGTCAATATACAGTTTTGGCGATCTCCTTTCCAAATTTGGAACCAGTCAGTTGTTCCATTTCTGGTTCTAACCATTGCTTCTTGACCTGTATACCAGTTTTTCAGGAGGCAGGTAAAGTGGTTTGGTATTTCCATTGCTTTAAGAATTTTCCAGTTTCTAGTGGTCCCCACAATCAAATGCTTTAGTGTAGTCAATGGATCAGAAGTAGATGTTTTTCTGGAACTCTCTTGCTTTTTCTGTGATCCAACAGATGTTGAAAATTTAATCTCTGGTTCCTCTACCTTTTCTAAATCCAGCTTGAACATCTGGAAGTTCTCAGTTTATACACTGCTGAAGCCTGGTTTGGATCATTTTGAGCATTACTTTGCTAGCATGTGAAATTAGTGCAATTGTGCAGTAGTTTGAACCTTCCTTGGCATTGTGTTTCTTTGGAATTGGAATGAAAACTGACCTTTTCCAGTACTGTGGCCATTGTTGAGTTTTCCATATTTGCTAGCATTCGGAGTGCAGCACTCTAACAGCATCATCTTTTAGGATTTGAAATATCTTAACTGGAATTCAACACCTCCAGCCAACTTTGTTTGCAGTGATGCTTTTTAAGGCCCACTTGACTTTGCACTTCTGCATTTCTGGCCCTAGGCGAGTATTACACCATCATTATTATCTGGGCTATTATGATGTGTTTTTTTTGGTATAGGTTTTCTGTGTATTCTTGCCACCTCTTCTTAATGTCTCCTGCTTATATTAGGTCCATACCTTTTCTGTCCTTTATTGTGCCCATCTTTGCATGAAATGGTCCCTCCGTGTCTCTAACTTTCTTGAAAACATCTCTAGTCTTTCCCATTGCATTATTTCCCTCTATTTCTGTGCATTGTTCACTTAGGAAGGCTTTCTTATCTCTCCTTGCTATTCTTTGGAACTCTGCATTCAGCTGGGTATAACATTCCTTTTCTCGTTTGCTTTTTACTTCTCTTCTATTCTCAGCTATTTGTAAGGCCTCCTCAGCCAACCATTTTGCTTTGTTGCATTTCTTTTTATTGGGGATAATTTTGATCACTGCCTTTTGTACAGTGTTAGAAGCCTCCCTCCATAGTTCTGCAAGTACTCTGTCTATTAGATCTAATCCCTTGAATTTTATTATTATTTCCACTGTGTTGATTCAGATCATGCCTGAATGGCCTATTGGTTTTCCCTTCTTTCTTCAATTTAAGTCTGAATTTTGCAATAAGGAGTTCGTGATCTGAGCCATAGTTAACTCCCGGTCTTGTGTTTGCTGAAAGTATAGAGCTTCTCCATCCTTAGCTGCAAAGGATATAATCAATCTTATTTTGTTTTTGACCATCTCATGATGTCCAGGTATAGAGTCATCTCTTGTGTTGTTGGATGAAGGTATTTACTATGACCAGTGTGTTATCTTGGCAAACCTCTGTAAGTCTTTGTCCTGCTTCATTTTGTACTCCAAGGCTAAGTTTGCCTGTTATTTCAGTTATCTCTTGACTTCCCACTTCTGCATTCCAGTCCCCTATGATGAAAATGATATTTTTTCACTATTAGTTGTAGAAGGTCTTGTAGGTCTTCATAAAATCATTCAACTTCAGCTTCTTCAGCATTAGTGGTTGGGACATAGACTACGATTACTGTGATATTGAATGGTTTACCTTGGAAACGAACAGAGATCATTCTGTCGTTTTTGAGATTGCACCTAAGTACTGCATTTTGGACTCTTTTGTTGACTATGAGGGCTACTCCATTTCATCTAAGGGATTCTTGCCCCCAGTAGTTGATATAATGATCCTCTGAATTAAATTCACCTATTCTGGTCCATTTTTGTTCACTGATTCCTAAAATGTTGATATTCACTCTTGACTTCTCCTGTTTTTCCCCTCCCAGTTTATCTTGATTCATAGACTTAACATTCCAGATTCCTACACAATATTGTTCTTTACAGCATCAGACTTTACTTCCATCACCAGACACATCCACAACTGGACATTGTTTTTGCTTTGATTCAGCTTCTTCATTCCTCTGGAGCTATTTCTCTGCTCTTCTCCAGTAGCATATTGGGCACCTACCAACCAGGGGAGTTCATCTTTCCCTGTCATATCTTATTGCATTTCCATACTGTTCAAGGGGTTCTCAAGCCAATATACTGAAGTGGTTTGCCATTCCGTTCTCCAATGAAAAATATTAATAAAATGCAATTCTTTTCTCTTTTTTTGGTCCTAATTAGATCCATCTCTACCCTACCATTCCTACTATAATCTTTTAATTCTCAGGCTATTGAAACATGGCAGTGATGTGTCTTGTAACAGAACTTACATACCACAGAGAAATGGCAATGACCATCATGTAGAATCTACACAACTGATAACTAAATCTACTCCCCAAGAAGTGAATCAGGAGATAGTTTCATGTTGCTGCTAAACATACAACCCATATGCTCTAAAGCAACTGGGTAGAATCCCAGCTCTGCCACTTAATAGCTTGCGGTCTTGGTCAAATTACTTAAACTGTAGAGACCTTAGTTTCCTTGTCTGTGAAATGAGGCCAACATGTCTACTGCTTAGAGATGTTTTAATAAAAGTTGAAAAAATTGAAAGGTAAACTGTCTAGTATTTAAGATCCTCATTATGTTGTGATTTCCAGGCCATCCAGACCTGACCCAGAACTTCTAATTCTTTTGAAAATTTTGAGACTAGCTTTGAGCTCAGATAACAGACTACAATCTTCACTCAGATTCTGAAGACAATGTTGAAAAATCACTTGTAGTGATACATAGGAACAAACCTGAAAATATCTATGAATTTCAAATTATATCTTCTGTAATATCAGAATCTAATTTTAAACATTTTTAAAATATTTGATCCTTTCTCTGATCATCGTTTTTTACAAAAAAAGTCCTGAAACAACTAGGGGGCAGTGTTATCGAGTTATAGTTCAACTTAGGTGTGAAAAATGAATTCCGTTTTGTTTTTGTTTTTTTTTTTTAAGATGAAGGATGTGATAGAATGAATTGTATGAATGTCAAATTCATGATAGATATACACCGCTATATTCTCAGGAACTTATAATACCCAAATTATCTTTGATTCTTACATAAGAATGAGGCCTACCTTTTTGAAATCTTATTTGGTTTTAATATTTTTTCCATCATTCTTTTTCTTTTCTGCACTATTCCAATCTTAGTTTGGGTTATTATCAGTTCTTATCTAGACTTAGTAAACACCTCTGCCTTACCATTGTGTCCAAAGATTTGTTTTCCAAAATTCTGCTTTTCTCCTTGAGAGACAAACTCATTTGGGGGTCTAGACCCCCAAATTAGGAATTCCCCACATTAGGAATGTCTGGGTTTGCGCCTTGGATTCGCTATGGACTTTAGAATATTGGGTAAACTGATTAAGCTGACTTAGTCTTGGATTCTTCCTAGATTTGCTTCCTGTAATTACACCTTCCTGTCTTAAATCATCAGTTTTTGGATAACAGGTTATCTACTTGTTAAAAACAGACCTTAATTTTTAATCTTAAAAAAAAAAAAAAAATGAACAGGGAATCCCCTGTTGGTCCAGTGGTTGGGAGTCCACCTGCCAATGCAGGGAACATGGGTTCAATCCCTGGTCCAGGAAGAGTCTGCCTTCTGCAGGGAAACTAAGCCCATGCACCACAACTACTGAGGCTGCACACCCTAGAGCCCATGCTTTGAAGCATGGCTCAAGAGAAGCCACTGCAATGAGAAGCATCTCCACCACAATAGAAAGTAGCCCCCACTCTCTGCAACTTGAGAAAGGCCACACACATCATTGAAGACCTAGTGCAGCCTAAATTATATACATAAATTTAAAGACATTAGCAGATTAAAAAAATAATTTTCTCCCTTGATCTTGCATCTCTCCTCTAGATTCTCCTTCATTTCTCTGTTCCTCTCTTCATTTCTCTGGAAAGATTATTGCACTTGCCTCCAGTTCTCCCCTCCTACCTCTTCACACAGGACTCCACTAGGTCCTCAGCTGCTACTTGTCTTTGAAATGTGCTTTCATGCTGTTAAGTGAGTTTTATCCTTTTGCTATAGCTCATGTTCCTCCCCTTCTCACCTCTCCCTTCCCAATTCTAAATCTTCTCATTTGTCTCTTAATTTTATCTAATGTCTATATGCTGATACCTCCAAAATTACAATTCCACACAAAGGAAAAATAATTGTATGCTCATCATAGTCATCATATCAAACTTTAAATAACCAAATAAAATCTTTGTATTTAATAATCTGAAACCTCAAGTGTTTCCCACTTCCATGTCAGTTACTACTATCCATTTATTGGTCTGCACAAAAATAAATAAAATAAAATAAAAAAGCTAGTTATTCTTAACCATTTATCCTTAACCCAAATTTCTGAACATTGTCCCTAATATGGGCCTAGTTGTGTAGATATTATAGTTGCTAGATTTATGCATCAGTGATACCATTTAGGGATGGTATCAGGCTTTAAGCCTAAAGAAGGGGAAGTCCATGAGTGCAGAACACCTTCAGAAGAGATTTATATTCAAACTGTTACTTCTATCAGTAGTGCTACTAATTATCAGCTTGTAATAATCTGAAATACTGTACCTCTGATGTCTCTGATAGGAATCAGCCTGACTGACATTTACCTCCAAAACATACACCCATGTTATCTCCACTTGGCTGGAAACCATACCCTACCCAGGCTACAATGTCTATTCTAAAGACTACTATTTTCTGATTGGATTGCTTGCAACTTCTCTTGCCTCCTCTATAGCCAATTCCCCAGAAGACATGCAGAGGAATTTTCTTTAAAGCAGTGTTGTGGTCTGAATGCTTGTGTTCTTCCAAAATTCGTGTTAAAATGTTAACCTCCAAAAGCAATGATAGTAGGTGGGGCCATTTTGCCTCATGATGGGATTAGTGGGCTCTTCTAACAAGTGACCTCACAGAACCCCCACTCTCTTTCTCCATGTGAGGAAACAATGAGAGATCTACAACTGGGAAAAGAGCCCTCACTCAGTACCATGGGCATGGGATTCCAAGCTCAGACTGTGGGAATACATTTCTGTTGTTTATAAGCCACCCAGTCTGTGGATTTTGATATAACAGCCCAAATGGAATAGAGTGGGCAGTGATCACATAATCTCAAACAGCTAGTGAAAACACTCCAGTGACTCCCACTGTAGCTGGAATATGTAGTCTACATTTCTTGCCACTGTCTAGAGAGACTATTTGTTCTGTATATTGTCTCTGCATCCAATTCACTTTGATCTGTTCTCTTCTTCAGATGCCTTCAGAGACAGTGGTCCCCCTTCAGTCACTAGACCTGCATTGTCCAGTATAATAGCTGTGACTAATGATCCTTTAAAATATGATCACCATATTTTTATATTCTAGATGCATCTGTTCTGTAAGTGTAAAATACCAGATTTCAAAAGTAGTTTAAAAGTTGATGTACTTTGTTGTGCTGCTCTTAATCGCTCAGTCATGTCTGACTCTTTGCAACCCCTTGGACTTCAGCCTGCCAGGTTTCTCTGTCCATGGGATTTTCCAGGCAAGAATACTGGAGTGGGTATGAAGATCCAGGGGATCTTCCTGATCCAGCAATTGAACCAGGGTCTCCTGTGTTGCAGCTGGATTCTTTACCAACTGAGCTACCAGATCAGATCAGATCAGATCAGTCGCTCAGTTGTGTCCGACTCTTTGCGACCCCATGAATCACAGAACGCCAGGCCTCCGTGTCCATCACCAACTCCCGGAGTTCACTGAGACTCACAGGGAAGCTCAAAAGTTAATGTAAAAAAATATTAATTTTATTGATAACATGTATAAAGGCTGCTATTTTATTTTATTTTTTTCTTTGTCTTTTTAAAATTTTATTTTATTTTTAAACTTTACAAAATTGTATTAGTTTTGCCAAATATCAAAATGAATCCGCCACAGGTATACATGTGTTCCCCACCCTGAACCCTCCTCCCTCCTCCCTCCCCATACCATCCCTCTGGGTCGTCCCAGTGCACTAGCCCCAAGCATCTAGTATCGTGCATCGAACCTGGACTGGCAACTCATTTCATACATGATTTTTTACATGTTTCAATGCCATTCTCCAAATCTTCCCACCCTCTCCCTTTCCCACAGAGTCCATAAGACTATTAAATACATCAGTGTCTCTTTTGCTGTCTCGTACACAGGGTTATTGTTACCATCTTTCTAAATTCCATATATATGCGTTAGTATACTGTATTGGTGTTTTTCTTTCTGGCTTACTACACTCTGTATAATAGGCTCCAGTTTCATCCACCTCATTAGAACTGATTCAAATGTATTCTTTTTAATGGCTGAGTAATACTCCATTGTGTATATGTACCACAGCTTTCTTAACCATTCATCTGCTGATGGACATCTAGGTTGCTTCCATGTCCTGGCTAGTATAAACAGTGCTGCGATGAACACGTGTCTCTTTCCCTTCTGGTTTCCTCAATGTGTATGCCCAGCAGTGGGATTGCTGGATCATAAGGCAGTTCTATTTCCAGTTTCTTAAGGAATCTCCACACTGTTCTTCATAGTGACTGTACTAGTTTGCATTCCCACCAACAGTGTAAGAGGGTTCCCTTTTCTCCACACCCTCTCCAGCATTTATTACTTGTAGACTTTTGGATCGCAGCCATTCTGACTGGTGTGAAATGGTACTTCATAGTGGTTTTGATGTGCATTTCTCTGAGAATGAGTGATGTTGAGCATCTTTTCATGTGTTTGTTAGCCATCTGTATGTCTTCTTTGGAGAAATGTCTATTTAGTTCTTTGGCCCATTTTTTGATTGGGTCATCACAGATAAATAGCCTGGAGACAAGGATTGAGAAGATGCAAGAAAGGTTTAACAAGGACCTAGAAGAAATAAAAAAGAGTCAATACATAATGAATAATGCAATAAGTGAAATTAAAAACACTCTGGAGGCAACAAATAGTACAATAACACAGGCAGAAGATAGGATTAGTGAATTAAAAGATAGAATGGTAGAAATAAATTAATCAGAGAGGATAAAAGAAAAATGAATTAAAAGAAATGAGGACAATCTCAGAGACCTCCAGGATAATGTTAAATGCTACAACATTCGAATCATAGGGGTCCCAGAAGAAGAAGACAAAAAGAAAGACCATGAGAAAATACTTGAGGAGATAATAGTTGAAAACTTCCCTAAAATGGGGAAGGAAATAATCACCCAAGTCCAAGAAACCCAGAGAGTCCCAAACAGGATAAACCCAAGGTGAAACACCCCAAGACACATATTAATCAAATTAACAAAGATCAAACACAAATAACAAATATTAAAAGCAGCAAGGGAAAAACAACAAATAACACACAAGGGAATGCCTATAAGGATAACAGCTGATATTTCAATAGAAACTCTTCAAGCCAGGAGGAAATGGCAAGACATACTTAAAATGATGAAAGAAAATAACCTACAGTCCAGATTATTGTACCCAGCAAGGATCTCATTCAAGTATGAAGGAGAAATCAAAAGCTTTTCAGACAAGCAAAAGCTGAGAGAATTCAGCACCACCAAACCAGCTCTCCAACAAATACTAAAGGATATTCTCTAGACAGGAAACACAAAAACGGTGTATAAAATCAAACCCAAAACAATAAAGTAAATGGCAACGGGATCATACTTATCAGTAATTACCTTAAACGTAAATGGGTTGAATGCCGCAACCAAAAGACTAAGACTGGCTGAATGGATACAAAAAGAAGACCCCTACATATGTTGTCTACAAGAGACCCACCTCAAAACAGGGGACACCTACAGACTGAAAGTGAAGGGCTGGAAAAAGATTTTCCATGCAAATAGGGACCAAAAGAAAGCAGGAGTAGCAATACTCATATCAGATAAAAAAGGCTGCTATTTTAGATGTATTAGGTAAACTACAGAAAACTTAATATAATTTAACCATTTTTACTTTTCTAATGTGTCTTCTAGAGAATTTAAAATTATTTATGTGTCTTGAATTATATTACTGGACTTCCAGGAATGGACTTCCCAGGTGGTTCAGGGGTAAAAGAAAAAATCCACCTGCCAATTCAGGAGACACAAGTTTGATCCCTGGGTCAAAGAGCCCCTGGAGGACATAATGGCATCCCACTCTAGTGTTCTTGCCTGGAACATCCCATGGGCAGAGGAGCTTGGTGTGCGACAGTCCATGGGTCACAAAGTGTTAGATACGACTGAGCTACTGAGCACACAGGCATGAACTGTATTTCTAGTAAACTGGGTATTTGTAGAACAGACTAAATTTGCATTTCATAAACTTATTTTTCTTTCTAGTTGTCTTCTCCTTTGATACCCTCCCACCAAAATCTCACTTGATTGTTTCTCAGATCTCACTTCAAATTATACTTGCACAAAATGCCTTTGCTGGGTCATCCTAGATAAAATCCAATAGTTCCCTGGTTTTATCTTATTTACTTTTAGTGATATTTCTTACATCATTTAATTTTCAGTCTTTATAATTTTCATAAACTATTACTACAAATTGTTTGGTCATATATGAATTAATTGAAGAGAGATATTTTCTATACTGTTAATTTCTATGATTTATACTCTTATCATAGTGACTGGCAAATTATAGATACTCAACTTATAGTCTTTGGGTAATTAACAATGAATGACTTCCTAGTTGACTATCTATAATGTCATTCTTTGAATTTCTAGTTTGACCTGCTCCAAGCCTAACACTTTCCCAAAATTGAAGAAAACCATTTCAGTTGATGTGATGGTAAAGAGTATTTGAATAGAAGTATGAAAATGATAAACTATAAATCTGTCATCTTAATGAACATGTGTCTAGATTCATTTCTTATTGTCATGAGGGAACAAACATGGGTTTTGAATTTCCTAAGGAGGTTTTGCATAATCTTGGGTACATATTAATTATTCAATAGATTCGTGATGATTTTTTTTTCCATGATCCACAGGCAGCAGATGCAGCAAGTCTTTAATTGAAACTGATTCTTTTAAAGCACAAATAGATTCATCTGTAGTCAGTTTCTCTACAAAGATTCCCATGGAAACTCACAAAAAGTGTGGGAAAATGACAAAGATATTAAGTTATGTTAGGCTCACCAAATGATATCTATTTTAATGTCTTACTTTCTTGCTCTTTTACATGACATAGATACTTAGCTAATTTCTTTAATGGTTTGATCCATATTATATTGCCAATGTAAACAATCAGAAATGAATTTGTTGTGGAAGTCCCTAATAAATGAGGTAGAGACAGAGAAATGCTGCAGAGAGATTGGTGAATATATATAGACTCCTCCACTGGAGTACTTTCCACAGAAATATTTTTCTTTCTTATCTGATGCTGATACTTTGAAAGAGAGAAGTTGATTCTCCTTAGGTTACTTTCTAAGGTGAAAGAAACTAGTTCTTACCTTGTGTAGAGGATGCAGAGTTGTACCTTCCAGATTCCTCTTGAAGAAAGGACTTGTCAGCTTCTGTGGTCACCCAACAGCCTCTATCTGTTAGCATCCTCGTGGTCAGCCCTCGCTTTTAAGCTGAGGTAACCCCTTGGAGTGGCTGCCAGTCAGTGATTGAGAAAGTGGTGGTACAAGGGCCCAGCCATACCCAATATGGCACTCCTGCAATGGGCAAGCCTTACTCTGAAGCTCCCTGTCCAGCTAATAGAAGATATAGGCATTCCTTCTTTTTCCTTTCATTACTGTTACTTTCCAGGGTTGCACACCCAAGTCTGACCCAGGGTCTGCTTCCTGGAGAGCTTGAACTGTGATCCTTGTGTTGTCTGTCCTGGATCTGTAGTAGTTGCCTGGTATTGTCTACCGGTAAATCATCTAGGAAAGGAATAACCACAACAGAAACAGCTTGTCTTCCTCCATCTATCTACCATCCTCCTCCCCACTCTCCCTTACCTCCTTCCTTTCTCCATCTCTCCCTTTCTTTACTCTTTTTTCTTAAAAAAATATTCGCTGAACACTCGGTCCTAAGATATACAATGGTAAACAAGAGCAATAACATATAATGTCCACTCTCATAGGTGCCTGTTCACTAGTAAGACTTAATTTTAAACATTTAGGGTCAGAGCATGACTGGAAATTTTTGGGAAAAAAATAGACATAATCTCCATTATGTCAATATATACACAGTACAAAATTTGCATTTCATATTGTTTATTTACCAAAGAAAGTGGACTTGATATCTACCATAGATCTATACAGATTCACTTATGCTATTTTAAAAGATAATCAGAATAAATTTCTTATGTATATCTATTTACCTAAGTCTTGATTTGCTAGAGTTAGAAGAATCTGGAAACCTGGAAAAAAAAATATTTTTGGTAATCTTTATGGATGTAGGAATCATTTGTATAGGCCATATAATCAAGATACCCACTATTAATTAGATATGACATGTTGACAATGTAGATCCTGTCCCACTCTGTGGTATAAAAAAGAAGTCCCATTTGAAACATAAACATCTAAGCTGATAAAATATTTACCTTGTAGATATGTATACATACAGAATAAGAACAATATTTTAGTCTATTACATTGCATAAAAATTCCAGAAAACAAATTAACTTTCCATAAATATATTTGTTCTTTCAATTAAGATGTTTAATTAAATTAGAGCTTTCTAGAAGTAAAGCAGTTTTACCTTAATTTTATTTCTTAGAGGGAGATGTTGGAGATACAAATATTTTGTTTAATGTTTTAAGTGGTTGTTGATTTTCCTAAAAATTAAAGTAGGTCAAGGAAACACACTGCTCACAAGTACACGGTGGATCAGGCTGTCTCTTGCATAAGAAATTTCAAGTATTGAGACAGTATTTATGTACTGAGAAGATAAATTTGACTTGTTGCTAGCAGCAATAAAAAAGCAACTATTTAAGCAAACCCACTTTCCAGGAGCAGCTGAAAGATTTCTTTGAAAATGATTGGACATGGCACTTAGCAAATAACATTACAATTAGGTATATTTTCCACAAAATAAAAACAGTTCCCCAAGGCTCCCTGTGAATGTGTGTGTGCACGCCTTGAATTCAACCTGATTCTCAGAAGCATTCACTTTGTGGGGATGTTTTTGAAATTAAAAATTGAAAATTAGGGGATACAGGTCCTGCCTAACCAAGAGAGCTGAGGAAATTCACAAGCCTTGAACAAAAGGAAGTGGTAATTACTTTTTTGTTTTTAAGAGATAGTTATATTTGGGTGAAGGTATTCTTCTTTCCAAAGACATAGAAATAGGATTTCGGTCATTAAGTGATTTTACAGCTATGTTTTCTTATTTGTTGCAATATTAAATAAAGCCTGGAATGTTGAACCAGGCATAAGGGTTGAAGACACCCCACAGGTCAATGATATCAACAAAACTATGCGAAGAGGAATAGGAAAGATACTGTCAACACAAAATATGACTTAAAATCCATTTCTATAAATTTTAAGTTTTTTTAATGTCAAACTTTCAAAATATATAATTTTACAAATAATATATTTATATGAATTTTAAAATATTTCCACTGTCCCCATTGGGTTGAAGTTGAAATGAATCTCCCTACTGACCTCAGAAAATCATTGATCATAGTCCCTTCCCTCCATGAAGATCTCTTCATAAACACTGCTTTCATTTGAAGGCAATATTTAATAGCTGCTCCATATGAGCCAGGCATTGTGATTGGGAGATAACAGGGAAATTTATTAGTTTAGAAGTACACATTTTTGCATATTTCCAAGCCATAAGTTAAAGCACTAAGGCCAGATGGAGAAATTAGCATGAAGGTTGGAAAGCAATCTTTGGGTAGCAACAAAAGTTTTCCCAATGAATTTGAAAGTTTGTCTCTAGGCATGTGGTTACTCTATATGCATTCATTTAGGGGGAAGAAAAATGCAACATGCTTTAATGAGGCCAGTTTGCATGAAGGTACTCTGCTCACTCCAGAAAAGTGACCAAAAAATACTTTTCCATTATATTTAAATTATTTTTTCAGTTGAAGTATAGTTGACTTACAATGTTGTGTTAGTTTCAGGTATACAAGAAAAAGATTCAGTTATGTATATATAAAACTGAATATGCACATATATTCTTTTTCAGATTCTTTTCCATTAGAGGTTATTACAAGATATAGAATGGATTTCATGTGCTAGACAGCGGGTCCTTGATGTTTATCTATTTTATATATAATATTGTGTGTATGTTAACACCAACCTTTTATTTTATTTATTTATTTATTTTTTTGAGACAAAAGCCTTCTATGAAGAAGACTTGCACCAATCAATTGTCCTAAGCAGAATAGAATTTAATGGTTAAAAAAGTTTTAATGCCAGATTGGCTGAATTTGAATATTTAGGCATCTATTAGCTCTTTGAGCTTAGAAATTTATCAGTCTCTTTGTTCTTTACATACTTATTATTTGGGAAAATATGATACATATATATTATAGAGTTAAAATAATATGTATATTATTATCAACTCATAAATGAGTTGATACATAGGAAATACAGAGACACAGTCAGCATACAATGTATTTTAATGTAAAAAGGGATTCTTCGAGGAAATTCTGATTCCTTCAGTCTTCTGTCTGCAAAGGGCACATTGCATGTTTGTGAAGAGTTTGTTGCACTAATTTTACAAAGGAGAGTTAGACTGAATAACAGTTAGGCATGTGTACACAGATAAATGCTTTTAAATTTTAAAATGGAAATTAGTACCAGATTGTCCAACTTAAAGCTACAAAGAAATAGAGAGGTTCAGTTAAGAAACTGGATCTGTGACTCTACTCAAATGAGCACAGGAAAGACCAAGGAACAGAGAGAATGTCAGGGGCACAGATGTGAGAGACACTTGCAGAAAATTTACAAACTCTTAGAGGAGGTTGAGGTACAACAGACTATGCTATGGAGGCACTGAAAAATAAAGATTTTTTTTTTTCCTAAGAGATAGCCTTTTTAAAGAGTAATAATATGAATAATAAAATTTATAGAACATGTTCAGTATTTTTTAAATTGTAGACCTGAATTGTCTTCTTTACTTTAGATATGGATTTCTATATTTTAACTAGTTAGTTCTATTAGAGAAACTTAGACTATAAGAAGGAAGAACTATGTTAATCTTGATGAGGGCAGAGTGAGAAAATACATTAAGCCACTAATTAAAAAAATTTAAACTTCAGTTGAATTAGCATATTGGGGGACTTTTTTTTTTTTTTTCCCCTTAGAGGTTCAACCCTCTATTTTTGGAAGAAACTGAGGAACCTCTCCATGGTTCAGTGGAAAGGTCTTCCCATCAAGCTTTTCCAGCTAGGAAATTACAAGGTTATGGAATAAAGGTGAGCGTCTTAACATACAGAAGAAGCTGTATTTGGAAAAAATGAAATTGCCTGTGCATTTATTGTCTTAAAAAAACTTTTAGCCTGTGACATAGAAAACCCAGGTGTGTAAGTCTGGATTGTCTTCCATTTTATAGTTTTCTTGGAAGCTATGATTCAAGGCCATCTAAGTTCTTCACTTAATGGCATATATACCCTCTTCTGAAGCTTAATAAAGCCTCTAACTCTACTTCCAAAGTGAACTGATATGTCCACCACTTGACCCCTTATTGATAGTTACAGCACACAGCATCTTGGGAAGAATATGTCTTTCAGATCTCTAAAGACTTTAGGTGTCTTTGAGTTTGAGCAATTAACTACTCAGAGGCTGAATTTCTTAATCCCTAAATATAACTAATACTTATCTTGCAGAATTGTTTTGAGGATCAAATAAGATTATGTTTTACAATGCCTGCTGTGCTATTGATAGCTTTTATTTATATAATGGGTTTTCCCGATGTCTCAGTGGTAAATAATTGGCCTGCAATGCAGGAGATGTTCAGGAGACACTGCTTCAATCCCTGGTCTGTAACATCTCATAGAGGAGGAAATGGAAACCCACTCCAATATTCTTGCCTGAAAAATCCCATGGGCAGAGGAGCTTGATGGGCTATAGTCCATGGGTCACAAAAAGTCAGACATGACTGGACGAGTGAACACACACACACATTTACAGAACAGGTTTATTTTTCAGTTTTTTTTTTTTTTTTTAATTGTAGGCACAGATGATTATACCCAGGAAGAGCAATGGGGAGGGAAGGAGCAATGAATGAGAAAGTTCACACTTGTGAATGGCTCATTAGGCGGATCCCAGACAACAAGGTTCCTGAGAGGATTTGGAACTTTAAATGTGATGTGAATACACCCACTCAAATTATTCACACAGCAAATATTTATTAAGCATGAATCTTGAGCAGACAAAAGAGACACTTTGAAATGGATGGATTCATGGTCTCAGTCAAATGAAAAGATCTAAGAAGTCAGAATTCTAAAGGAAATAAACTGGAAGTATTGGAAGTGAGGACCAAAGCATGAGTTTGTTTGAGATTGAGACTATGGAGGAAGGACTGCAGTTAATAGAAATAATAAGATCTAAAATCCCTGGTGGCTCGGATGGTAAAGAACCTGCCTGCAATGTGGGAGATGGGTCAGGAAGACCCCTGGGTCAGGAAGATCCCCTGGAGAAGGGAATGGCAACTCACTCCAGTATTCTTGCCTGGATAAGGAAGCCTGGCAGGCTACAGTCCATTGGGTCACAAAGTTGTACACAACTGAGCTACTAATACTCTAATAAAGTAGGGTTAACATCTTCTTTTAGGCTTTGTGGACCAAGAGTAAAATTTGCATATATAACTGTGGTACTCATAAAACTATTTAAAAATATAGAAACTGTCTTTGGCTCATGGGCCTTACCAAATATTGCAGCAAGCTAGATTTGGTCCATTGGTTGTAGTTTGCCAACCTCTGGTATAAAATGTGATTATGTGACATGTGTTAGTAGTAGGAGGAAAATCAAATGAACAAAAGAAGAGAATTCAAGAATCTGAGAGACTAGAGTATTTGAGGCAGGAGAAAACCATCCTTCACTAGTGGGTTTCTGAGTAGACCAGTGGGACCAGTAAAGTCTTCAGTTCAGTCACTCAGTCATGTCCAACTCTTTGTGACCCCATGGACTGCAGCATGCCAGGCTTCCCTGTCCATCACCAACCCCATCATCAGTAAAATCTTGCTAGGGACAATTTATTAACATGAATACTGGCTACTCCAACCTGTTGAAAGTCAAGGAAGATTAGAAAATGGAAACCTTCAGGGAGAGAAGAGCCCTGGAATAGATCCAGACACAGGGAGAGTTCTGACACAAGGATTGAAGGGCCCAGAGGTGGAGGTGGGGATGGTGCAATGAATCTTCCTAGCAGAGGGATGTGACTCTGTGTGAAGACACAACAAAAATGCTTCTTAAGATGTTTACTGAGATGTCATGTGAAGGAGTCCAGCTGAAATAAAAGAGTAAAGAATCCAGTGGAATGACTGGGTAAATGCAAATAAGTGTTCCTCATTCAGTACACTTTTAACTAAGTTTTCCTTCATTTAGATTGGGTACAAATTGAGGTTGCAAGGGTTATTCTTTGGCTATGTCCATATTTCTCATTTGGAACAAAAATATGATGGAAGGTTTCTAGTGTTTCTGCACCCCTATCTACCACCTTCCCTAAGAAAATTCTTACTTCTGGGTTCAGATAGTGGCAATCCCTTGCTGATTGCAGTGAATCTTCCCTTATAATTCATATAATACATGAATAATCCTCACCACTGTTCTTACACATTAGTCCATACTGCTGCCCCACACTTCTCCAGCCCTGAAGGGAATCTTACCATTGGGCAGTAATCTGGGAAAGCTGGTTCAGCTTGTGTCACAGTTAGGAGCAGGGTGTCTCAGACTCTATATGTAACATGATGTCTCTTTAAACATGCTCACATGAACTCCTCTGTTGTGCATTACTAGTCAAGCCTTCTAACATGTTCATGAAAGGTTGTTGTTGAATCACGTGAAGACACCGGGATTCTTGGCCCCCAGAGGAGAAGAATTCAATCCGGGGCCAGAGACGAGGCTTGATCACTCAGAGCTTTTGTGTAATAAAGTTTTATTAAAGTATAAAGGAGATAGAGAAAGCTTCTGACATAGGCATCAGAAGGGGGCAGAAAGAGTACCCGCTTGCTGGTGTTAACAATGAAGTTATATAATCCAAAGAATGTCTGGAGGTTGTAAAGACCTCATCAGACCTACTCCCATAATTTACATTTTAAGATAACACTGTCCTCAGGCAGGATACATCCTTGCAAAGACCAGGTCTACTCCCATAATTTACATTTTAAGATAACAGAAGGTTTAATCCAAAGACTGTCCTTAGGCAGGATACATTATTGTTATATAATCCTAAGGAATGTGGAGAAAGAAAAAAAGTTTGTCCTTTCTTCTTCCTTGAGAATTCCAGACCTCTCTCTCCTTGGGGACCCCTAGACTCCCTATCAACCTGCCTAGGAAATGACTCTCTCATTCCCCCCTTTTCTTTTAGGAGAATTATGTTGCCTAGGGAAAAGGGGTGTCGTTCTCGTTCCATAACTGCTTCCAAGCTGACAAGGGGCGTTGTGCCTAAATTGGTGAGGCAACATATTCTCCTAATCCTCATATTGAGGATATCTGATCCAGGGGCCCCAAATAGTAGTTGGAGGAAGTTGCAACAGTAGCAGGAGCTTGAGCAATCATTTGTAACTTAAAAGCTTCCATGCGGCTAGAAACAAATTCAGTTATACAGTTACAGATGCAGGCAACATAGTCATTAAAACAAGTTAAAATCGAAATTAAAAGTCACATTATGTACACAGTTAAAGTGCAAAGTGTTGCACCAGTCCATTTTAGTGTTGGTAGATGTCATCAGATGAAGAAGAGGCATCGCATGTGATTGTTGTCAAAGGTATTCACAGACTTGGAGAAAGTCTTTTCCTTGAAGTGGAGATGTCCACCTCCAGAAGCCTTCTACTGATGAAGAGGGGAGTGCTCCACAGACCCAGCAGTTAGACCGATTGTGGAATGCAGTGTAGGAGTGAGCTCAGGACAGGAAGGCATTGTCTTGAGGATCAAACAGCAGACTCAGGATATTTGGAGTCAGCAGAAGTAAGCTCACATAGGTTATCAGGTCCATCTAAAAGGTACAAAGTCAGAGCATTGAAAGTAAAGACATAAAATGAAGTCACTTAATTTAGGTCAGGGTGCCACCTCTTAACTCGAGTGTGATGTACCCATGAATCAATTCCTGGCACTTTGACAGCTGTGGGAGAAGAAAGAATAACCTGGTACGGACCTTCCCAGAGAGGCTTGAGGGATGGGCCTCCAGATCCCAATGTTTTTATAAGGACCTCGGTTCCTGGCTCAAATAGAGGCTTGCTTGTCTTGGAGGCTGGGTCAGGAGTCATCTCCGGGAGTTCTGTTAATGCCTGTTGAAAAGCTGATAGCTGAGTTACATAATTAGTTAATTCCAAGGCTTCAGGGTCTATAACAATGTCTGTGTGTAAGAAAGGCCTTCCATAAGTACATTCAAAGGGGGACAGTTCGAGCTCTCATTAAAGCTTATGGGTAGAACTTTAATCCATTTGTCCTGCGTCTCTTGAGTTAATTTGAGCAGATGTTTTTGATAATGTCATTAGCTTTTTAAACTTTTCCGGAGGATTGGGGTCTCCAGGAACAGTGTAAGTGATATTCTATTCCTAGAGCTTTAGATACCCCCTGAGTTACAGCAGCTTTAAAGGCAGAGCCATTGTTACTCTGAAGGCTCTGTGGCAGCCCAAACCTGGGGATAATTTCATGGATTAAAATCTTTATAACCTCCTTAGCCTGTTCACTACGATAGGGAAAAGCCTCAATCCATCCAGTAAAGGTATCTACCCAAACTTGTAAGCAAGAATATCCATTAGCTTTTGGCATAAGAGTAAAATCAATTTCCCAATCCTCTCCAGGATACTTCCCCCTTCGTTGTAATCCAGATTTTGCTAGCTTTTCAGTCTTTGGGTTATTTTTTTGATAATATTCTTTAAAGTTTTCATTACATTTTTACCTTCAAACAAACAAGAAGCCATTTGGTAAGTACTCTCGGCTCCCAAATGAAAACTCTGATGTAAACCCTTAAGAATTTTCCACTGAGCATTTTCAGGAATTATTAATCGTCCATCCTCGGACTGTAACCATCCTTTATCAGTAATCTTTGCTCCTCGTTTCTCATATCTTTCTAATTCTTCCTCAGTATATTGTGGTTTTTCCTGTTTCACAGGACCTGTCCAGATCAAAGGCATCTGTAGTGAAGGGGTTTCATAAAGTGCCACTTTTCTGGCTTGACAGTCAGCCAGCTGATTACCTTCAGTATTTTACTCCCATCCCTGCTGTGCCCTTTGCAGTACATAACAGCTACTTCTTTACAACAATATATAGCAGTTAAAAGTCTCTCAATCTCTCTGAAATGCTTAATAGGTTCTCCTGTTGCTGTTTTAAACTGTCTCTCTTTCCATATTGCAGCATGAGCATGTAAAGTCAAATAAGCATACTTAGAATCTGTGTAGATATTTACCCGCTGCCCTTTGCTTAACTCTAGAGCTTGGGTCAGGGCCACAGGCTCCACTAACTGGGCACTGGTTCCAAGGGGGAGAGATTTTGCTTCCAAAACCTGTTCAGCAGTCACCACGGCGTAACCTGCTTTATGCTTTCCATCCCAAAAAAAAGAACTGCCATCTGTAAATATTTCCATGTCAGGATTGTCTAATGGGGTATCCTTTAGATCCTCCCAAGCTGCATAGTTTAAAGTTAGGAATTGAGAACAATCGTGATCAGGTGTTTCATTTTCCTTCTCAGGAAGGAAAGTGGCAGGATTTAGATTTCCACAAACTTCAAGCTTAGTTACTGGTCCTTCTAAAAACAATGACTGATATTTAAGAAGCCTACTGTCTGCCATCCAAATATTAACCTTAGAATTTAAGACTCTACTCATATCATGAGAAGTCAGTACAGTAAGGTTTCATCCATTAATTATTTTTAAAGCTTCAGGTGCTAATAAAGCCGCTGCCCCAATTACTCTTAGGCAGTGGGGCCACCCACGTGAAACTACATCTAATTCTCTGCTTAGATAAGCAATAGGTTGCTGGTGAGGCCCTCAGGGTTGTGTCAAAACTCCCAATGCCACACCTTTTCTTTTAGTGACAAACAAATTAAATTTTGACCCTGTGGGCAAGCTCAGAGCTGGAGCTTGCAGGACAGCAGTCTGAAGAACCTTAAAAGCCTTTTGAGTTTCTGGAGACCAAAACAGTTTGTAGGTTTGGGCCTGCTGAGTTTCAGCTATAAGTTTATATAAAGGCCGGGCAAGTTCCCCATAACCCAGAATCCAAATGCAACAGTAACCTGTGATTCCCCAAAATCCTCTCAATTGCCTTAAAGTCATAGGTAGGGGATGATTTAGTATAGGTTTAATTCTCTCAGGGCCTATGGACCTAGTCCCTTCTGATATGATTAGGCCCAGATATCTAACCGACTGTTGACAAAGCTGAGCCTTTTCTCTTGATGCCTTGTAACCGAAGCCTGCCAGAAAGTTTAAGAAATCTTCTGAGGCTCGCAAACAAGCTTCCTCTGTCTCAGCACAGAGCAAAATATCATCTGCATATTGTAACACCACCGCTTCAGAGCTATTAAAGTTTTGTAGATCCCGTGACAAACTTTGTCCAAGTAAGTGAGGACTATCACGAAATCCCTGAGGCAAAACTGTCCAAGTTAACTGAGAAGCTGGCTGTGTAGGGTCTTCAAAGGCAAATAGAAATTGACTTTCTTCTGCCAAAGGCACTGAATAGAAGGCATCCTTTAAATCAATTACTGAGAAATATTTGGCCCGTTCAGGAATTTCAGACAATAGAGTATAAGGATTAGGCACCATGGGGTGTAAAGGAACTACAGCCTCATTTATTATTTGTAAATCTAGAACTAGTCTCCATTTACCATTCGATTTCTTTATACCAAAAATAGGAGTGTTGCAAGGACTGTTATAGGGAATTAATAGTCTCTGCTCCTTTAAATTTTTGATGATGGGTTTTAACCCTTCCTTAACTTCAGGTTTCAGTGGATATTGCTTCTTATGTGGAAATACGTGTGGGTCTTTGAGCTTAACAACTACAGGAATAGCATTTTGTTCTCGACCCACAGATTTTCCATCAGCCCATACTCTAGGATTTACATTTTGTTCAACTACAGGGAGAGAAAGGAAGGGCTCCATATTCATGAAAACAGAGGCACGGACCTTGCTCAGTATACCCCTTCCCAAAAGGGGTGAGGGAGATTCTGGCACGATCAGAAACTCGTGTGAAAACAGCACAGAATCCCAGTTGCAAGATAAAGAATAACTGAAATAATACCTTTTGATTCATCCAGACAGTCCCATTATGGAAGCGGATTGGGAAGAATGTGGACCAGGGGCTTCAGTAAGCACAGAATAAGTTGCCCCAGTACCTAAAAGGAAATCGACAGATTGGCCCCCCACAGTTATTAATACCCGTGGTTCCTCAGGTGTAATTAGGATGGGAGCTTGTGTGGGGACCTTCAGTCCTGATTGTCTTGAGAGTCCAACCCCAGAGACCTACACCTCTGGGGGCAATCTCTCTTCCAGTGTGGTCCTTTGCAGACTGGACATGGAACCGTGGGCAGCTTAGAGGCCTGAGGGAAATCCCGCTTGAGGTGCCCCTCCTTTCCACAGTAATAGCAAGCCCATCCCTTTTCACCTGGGCCCCTCTGGGCATTTTTCTCAGGCTGTTTAAGAACGTTTTTCATAGCCATGGTGAAGGCTTCCGCCTTTTCCTTTGTCTTTTTTTGCCTTTCTTTCTTTTCCTCATATTCCCTACCATAATAGACTGAGCCAGTTGTAACAGAGTATCTAAAGACTGATTTGGCCCATACATCCATTTTAATAGCTTACGGCGGATATCTGGAGCCGACTGAGTGAGAAATCTATCCTTTAAGATCACTTTTCCCTTTTCAATTTCGGGATCAATCTCAGTGAACCTGCGAAGGGCTTCTCTCAGTCTATCTAGGAATTTACCAGGAGCTTCCTTCTCCTCCTGTTCTATGTCTGTCAATTTGCCATGGACGTGAGTCTGAGTGAACTCCTGGAGTTGGTGATGGACAGGGAGGCCTGGCATGTTATGATTCATGGGGTCGCAAACGACTGAGCGACTGATCTGATCTGATCTGATCTGAAAGGCTTAGAACACGCCTGCCTAAGTCCTTCAAGAATACATCTAACAAAATGACTCTGATCCCATCTTCCTTTAGCTGTGTTGTAGTCCCAGTCTGGTTCTATAGTTGGGACTGCCTGATTCCCCGTGGGGAGGGCCGCTATCTCGTTCTCCCTCTTCCCTACTGATTCATTACCAAGACATTCATTTCCATAAGCAATTGCTTTTCCCAAAACTTTTTCTAAAGTCTTTTTTTCCAAAAGTCTTTGACTCGGGAGTCAGCGTTTGTCCCAAGATATACATCACATCCTTCCAAGTGAGGTCATAAAGCAGAGTAACACCTTTAAAAGCTCTAATATATTTTTCTGGGTCCTCTAAATAGTCTCCTAGATCCTCCTTGATTATTTGTATTTCTTGATAAGAGAAAGGCTTATTAACTCTCACAGACTGATTATTTCTCCCAGTGGGTGTTTTGTAAAGAGGCAACAGCTTGTGTGGCTATTCCTCAGTCTCTCTGGCTGCTCTGCGCATATGATCACAGGGATAGAATGGAGAAACCTGTTTTTCTTTTTCTCTTTGTCTCCTGTCCTCCATCTCATCTCTCACTTCCATGGTCTGAGTTTCTACTGAAACCAGAGTAGTCTGAGGTCATACTGAGACAGGAGTTGTTTGGACCTCCATGTGGGTAGTTTGAATCTCAGTTTGACTTTGAGTCAAACTGTGCCTCCAGGTATGGGGGCAAAGTAAGAGGACAGGAGGGAGCGGAAGGTTTCACGCCCAAATCTATACCCTTAGGACATAAGTCTGGCATATTTCACAGAGAGAAAAAGGGCAACACATATGCTACTTCTACCCATTTCCCTTGTTCCTTACAGAACCGGTCTAATTGTAGAACAGTATTATACTTAAGAGACCCTCCAACTGGCCACCGTTTGCCATCCTCCAATGGATACCATGGCCATACAGTATCACATAGGAAGACCAGTTGTGTCTTCTTTAAGCCTGGGGATCAAATCTATCCCAGTTTTTCAGGATACAGTTCAAAGGAGTGAGGCTTGAATTGTTAGCTCCCATCTGTAGGAGAGAAAAAAAGCAACCAGCGCCATTTTTTTTCTACCGGAGGCATCCCTCCCTGCTCTAGATGGGGGTGTAGACAGACATTAAACCAAAAGTTTTTCCTTCCTGGTCGGACTTAGTCTGTCCCTTACCGACGCAGGCGCAGTCCGCGTCCCTTCCGGTTCTACCACCGAGATGGGGTGGGGATGTACCAGGGGTAGACTTGATAGCATCCCTACTTGACGTCCAGCTCTTCACCTTTAACCTTGCTTGCCTCTGATGTCACCTGGGGTGAATCAAAGTAACCTTCCAGAATGCCTCCCAAGCTAAGACTACTAGGGGAAATATACATCACCTGAGTGCCTGTGCACGACCATAAGTATTTCCTGACTACAATAAGACCGACGCGAACATAAAACTGAGATGTTCTTTCCAAGCATCACCACACAAGTATAACAGCCCCCTCTGATCCACTAAGAGCCTGTGTTACCAAAGGAAAAAACCCATTGCAGTCCCAATCTGAGTAACCTTTAACCTCAGAGATGTTCTGGGAGCTAGAGCTCCATCTAGCCTCTGAACTTTTGATTCCTAGCGAGGCTAAGCGCTTTCTTGACTACCACTCCAAGTTTGGGACCTAAGCCACAGTATACAATAACAGTATAGATCACAAGTCCCTTGAAAGTCTATGATCCAATAGATTAGGTTAGTACTTCTAATTCCCAAGGAATTATGAAATGGTCAAAGAGACCGAAAAGTTTGACCGAGAAAGGAGGGTTTGGTCCACACACTTTGTCCATTTCTGGTCGGTTCCCAAAGGAGACATTGGGTGCCTCTTGGCATTGGCAGGTCGGTATAGCGCCCCAACAGGTTTCTGCCATAAGCCGTATGAGATCACCGTGGAACCGCAGAGCAGGGCTCCTTACTTGCTTCACGCAGGGCATGCCATTCATTCACACAAGCACACCGTAGAGTTAGTAAAGCACAGCAGAAAACGTGTTCGCTAAGAGAACAAAGAACTAAAGCTCCAAGCATCCTTACCTTGTCCTGAAGGATCCCAGACGAGCCCCCAAGATGAAAGGTTGTTGTTGAATCACGCGAAGACACAGGGATTCTTGGCCCCCAGAGGAGAAGAATTAAATCCGGGGCCAGAGATGAGGCTTGATCACTCAGAGCTTTTGTGTAATAAAGTTTTATTAAAGTATAAAGGAGATAGAGAAAGCTTCTGATATAGGCATCAGAAGGGGGCAGAAAGAGTACCCATTTGCTGGTGTTAACAATGAAGTTATATAATCCAAAGAATGTCTGGAGGTTTTAAAGACCCCATCAGACCTACTCCCATAATTTACATTTTAAGATAACACTGTCCTCAGGCAGGATACATCCTTGTAAAGACCAGGTCTACTCCCATAATTTACATTTTAAGATAACAGAAGGTTTAATCCAAAGACTGTCCTTAGGCAGGATACATTATTGTTATATAATCCTAAGGAATGTGGAGAAAGAAAAAAAGTTTGTCCTTTCTTCCTCCTTGAGAATTCCAGACCCCTTTCTCCTTGGGGACCACTAGACTCCCTATCAACCTGCCTAGGAAATGACTCTCTCATTCACCTTATCTTATAACTTTGGAGATAGGGTTCTGTCACTGTGTCAAATTCTTCAGTTCAGTCACTCAGTCATGTCTGACTCTTTGCGATCCCATAGACTGCAGCATGCCAGACTTCCCTGTCCATCATCAACTCCCAGAGTCTACTCAAACTCATGTCCATCACATCAGTAATGCCATCCAACCATCTCATCCTCTGTTGTTCCCTTCTTCTCACGCCTTCAATCTTTCCCAGCACCAGGGTCTTTTCCAGTCAGATCCTTGGGACTTTTCAAATTATGTTCCTATGATATCAGCTGTTAGAAAGTTTTTGGTGGCTTTCCTTGCTTTGGAAGTAACTTTTTTTTTCTTAGATATTGCTTCTTTCCAGTGAGCTAGTTCCTATAATTATAACTGCTCCCTTTTAATTTATTGTCTCAGAAAGGTAATGTCCTTATCAGTAATATATATCTCAATGTCTGGTCCTCCAGACCCGAATTAGTGGTGTTTGGATAGAATAGATTAGTCACAACATATTGAATGACTTGGGGGAAGAGATGGGACATCTCAGTTTTGCATAAAATTTGATTCAAATTTTAAAAATAGGATATAGACTAAAAAATCTCTTTAGATACAAAAAAAGCTTCCTTTCTTCATCACTCTATAACAGACACATTGGAGAGATATTCAAGAGGGTGCTGTAGGAATATCCTGAATTCACCTCCTCATATGAACACAACAAATAAAACAACTACATAAGAAAAAAATTCCTCTGAAAGAGACCTTAGAACTGGATAAGGAGTCTTCACAACAAAGAGTAAAAGGACAATAACAAGAAGATAAAAAGAAATATGGTCACAACAAGAATAAGACCATATCTCAGGCATTGTTATTGCTGTTGTTACTCAGTCTCTAAATTGTGTCTTACTCTTTGTGACCTCAGGGACTGCATCACACCAGGCTTCTCTGTCCACCTCTATCTCCTGGAGATTGCTCAAATTTATGTTCAATGAGTCAGTGATGTGATCTAACCATCTCACCCACTGCAAACCCCTTCTCCTGTTGCCTTCAATCTTTCCCAGCATCAGCATCTTTTTCAGTGAGTTGGCTCTTCGTTTCAGGTGGCTAAAGTATTTGAGCTCCAGCTTCACCAGCAGTCTTCTCAATGAATATTCATTCTTGATTTCCTTTAGGATTGAGTGGTTTGATCTTCTTGCTCTCCAAGGGACTCTCAAGAGTCCTCTCCAGCACCACAATTCTAAAAGATCAGTTCTTTGGTGCTCAGGCTTCCTTATGAACCAACTCTCACATTCATACATGACTACTGGAAAACAAACAAACAAACAAACAAACATAGTTTTTATCCTATAGATATTTCTTGGCAAAATGTTTCTTTTGTACGAGTGTTTCTACTTTTTAATATGCTGCCTATTTTTGTCAAAGCTTTCCTTCCAAGGGGCAAGTGTCTTAATTTCATGGAAGCAGTCACTGTTCACAGTGATTTTGGAGCCTAAGAAAATAAAGTCTGTCACTGTTTCCATTTTTCTCCATCTATTTGCCTTGAAAGGACCAGATGCCGTGACCTTGGTTTTTTGACTGTTGAGTTTTAAGCCAGTTTATTCACTCTCCTCTTTTACCTTCATCAAGAGGCTCTTTACTCCCTCTTCACTTTCTGCCATTAGAGTGGTATTATCATTTGCATATCTGAGGTTGTTGATATTTCTCCCAGCAATCTTGATTCCTGCTTGTGATTCATCCAACCTTGCATTTCAAATGATGTATTGTGCATATAAGCTAAATAAGCAAGTTGACAATATACATCCTTGTCATACACCTTTTCCAATTTTGAAGCGGTCAGTTATTCCATATCTGGTTCTTACTGTTTCTTCTTGATCTGCTTACAGGCTTCTCAAGAGAAAGGTAAGGTGGTCTGGTACTCTCATCTCTAACAATTTTCCACAGTTTGTTGTGATACACATAGTCAAAGGCTTTAGTGTAGTCAATGAAGCAGAAGTAGATGCTTTTCAGGAACTCCCTTTATTCTCCATGATCCAATGACTTTTTGCAATTTGATCTCTTGTCCCTCTGCCTCTTCAAAATCAAGCTTCTACATCTGGAAAATTTCAGTTCACATACTGCTGAAGCCTAGCTTGAAGGAGCTTGATTATAAGGTTGCTAGCATGTGAAATGATTGCAATTGTATGGTAATTTGAACATTCTTTGACATTGCCTTTCTTTGGGATTGAAATGAAAACTGACCTTTTTCAGTCCTGTGACCACTGATGAGTTTTCCAAATTTTCTGACATATTGAGTCAGCACTTTAATAGGATCATCTTTCAGGATTTTAAATAGCCCAGCTAGAATTCAGTCAACTCCACTACCTTTGTTCATGGTAATACTTTCTAAGTCCCACTTGACTTTAAACTCTAGGATTTTCAGCCCTAGGTGAGTGACCACACCATTGTAGTTATTGGATTTTTTTTGTATAGCTCTTTTGTGTATTCTTGCCACCTTTTTTTAAATTTCTTCTATTTCTGTTAGGTCTTTATCATTTCTGTTCCTTATTGTGCCCATACTTATATGAAATGTTTCTTTGATATTTCCAATTTTCTTGAACAGATCTCTAGCTTTTTCTGTTCTATTTTTCCTTTATTTCTTTGCATTGTTCAAAATGGCTTTCTAATCTGTCCTTGCTATTCTCTGGGACTCTGAATTCAGTTGAGTATATCTTCCTCTTTCTTCCTTGCCTTTCACTTCTCTTCTTTTCTCAGATATTTGTAAATCCTCTTCAGACAATTCCTTTGCCTTCTTGCATTGCTTTATCTCTCTTTTTTCTTTTAATTGATTAATTTAATTGGAGGCTAATTGCTTTACAATATTGTGGTGGTTTTTGCCATATATTGACATGAATCAGCCACAGGTGCACATGTGTCCCCCCATCCTGAACCCCCCTCTCATCTCCCTCCTCACCCAATCCCTTTGGGCTGTCAGAGAGCACTGGCTTTGAGTGACCTACTTCATGCATTGAATTTTCACTGGTCACCCATTTTACATATGGTAATATACATGTTTCAATGCTATACTCTGAAACCATTGCACCATTGACTTCTCCCACATAGTCCTAAAGTCTGTTCTTTACAACTGTGTCTCTTTTGCTGTCTTGCATACAGGGTCATTATTACAGTCTTTCTAAATTACATATATATACACACACACTTCATTGGTGTTTCTCTTTCTGAACTACTTCACTCTATAAAATAGGCTCCGGTTTCATTTACCTCATTAGAAATGACTCAAATGCATTCTTTTTTATAGCTGAGTAGTATCCCATTGTGTATATGTACCACAATTTCCTTATCCATTCATCTGCTGGTGCACGTCTAGGTTTCTTCCAGGTTCTAGCTATTATAAACAGTGCTGCAATGAACATTGGGGTACATGTGTCTCTTTCCATTCTGGTTTCATCAGTGTGTATGCCCAGAAGTGGGATTGCTGGGTCATATGACAGTTCTATTTCAAGTTTTTTATAACTCTCTACATTGTTCTCCTCAAAGATTGTACTAGTTTGAATTCTCACCAACAGTGTAAGAGGGTGCCCTTTACCCCACACCCTTTCCATCATTGACAGTTTGTAGACTTTTTTTTTAAATTATATTTTATTTTTAAACTTTACATAATTGTATTAGTTTTGCCAAATATCAAAATGAATCCACCACAGCTATACATGTGTTCCCCATCCTGAACCCTCCTCCCTCCTCCCTCCCCATACCATCCCTCTGGGTCGTCCCAGTGCACCAGCCCCAAGCATCCAGTATCGTGCATAGAACCCGGACTGGCAACTCGTTTCATACATGATATTTTACATGTTTCAATGCCATTCTCCCAAATCTTCCCACCCTCTCCCTCTTCCACAGAGTCCATAAGACTGTTCTATACATCAGTGTCTCTTTTGCTGTCTCGTACACAGGGTTATTGTTACCATCTTTCTAAGTTCCATATATATGCGTTAGTATACTGTATTGGTGTTTCTCTTTCTGGCTTACTTCACTCTGTATAATAGGCTCCAGTTTCATCCACCTCATTAGAACTGATTCAAATGTATTCTTTTTAATGGCTGAGTAATACTCCATTGTGTATATGTACCACTGCTTTCTTATCCATTCCTCTGCTGATGGACATCTAGGTTGCTTTCATGTCCTGGCTATTATAAACAGTGCTGCGATGAACATTGGGGTACACGTGTCTCTTTCCCTTCTGGTTTCCTCAGTGTGTATGCTCAGCAGTGGGATTGCTGGATCATAAGGCAGTTCTATTTCCAGTTTTTTAAGGAATCCCCACACTGTTCTCCATAGTGGCTGTACTAGTTTGCATTCCCACCAACAGTGTAAGAGGGTTCCCTTTTCTCCACACCCTCTCCAGCATTTATTACTTGTAGACTTTTGGATCGCAGCCATTCTGACTGGTATGAAATGGTACCTCATAGTGGTTTTGATTTGCATTTCTCTGATAATGAGTGATGTTGAGCATCTTTTCATGTGTTTGTTAGCCATCTGTATGTCTTCTTTGGAGAAATGTCTATTTAGTTCTTTGGCCCATTTTTTGATTGGGTCATTTATTTTTCTGGAGTTGAGCTGTAGGTGTTGCTTGTATATTCTCGAGATTAGTTGTTTGTCAGTTGCTTCATTTGCTATTATCTTCTCCCATTCTGAAGGCTGTCTTTTCACCTTGCTAATAGTTCCCTTTGATGTGCAGAAGCTTTTAAGGTTAATTAGGTCCCATTTGTTTATTTTTGCTTTTATTTCCAATATTCTGGGAGGTGGGTCATAGAGGATCCTGCTGTGATGTATGTCAGAGAGTGTTTTGCCTATGTTCTCCTCTAGGAGTTTTATAGTTTCTGGTCTTACGTTTAGATCTTTAATCCACTTTGAGTTTATTTTTGTGTATGGTGTTAGAAAGTGTTCTAGTTTCATTCTTTTACAAGTGGTTGACCAGATTTCCCAGCACCACTTGTTAAAGAGATTGTTTTCAATCCATTGTATATTCTTGCCTCCTTTGTCAAAGATAAGGTGTCCATATGTGCGTGGATTTATCTCTGGGCTTTCTATTTTGTTCCATTGATCTATATTTCTGTCTTTGTGCCAGTACCATACTGTCTTGATAACTGTGGCTTTGTAGTGGAGGCTGAAGTCAGGTAGGTTGATTCCTCCAGTTCCATTCTTCTTTCTCAAGATAGCTTTGGCTATTCGAGGTTTTTTGTATTTCCATACAAATTGTGAAATTCTTTGTTCTAGCTCTGTGAAGAATGCTGTTGGTAGCTTGATAGGGATTGCATTGAATCTATAAATTGCTTTGGGTAGTATACTCATTTTCACTATATTGATTCTTCCAATCCATGAACATGGTATATTTCTCCATCTATTAGTGTCCTCTTTGATTTCTTTCACCAGTGTTTTATAGTTTTCTATATATAGGTCTTTAGTTTCTTTAGGTAGATATATTCCTAAGTATTTTATTCTTTCCGTTGCAATGGTGAATGGAATTGTTTCCTTAATTTCTCTTTCTGTTTTCTCATTATTAGTGTATAGGAATGCAAGGGATTTCTGTGTGTTGATTTTATATCCTGCAACTTTACTATAGTCATTGATTAGTTCTAGTAATTTTCTGGTGGAGTCTTTAGGGTTTTCTGTGTAGAGGATCATGTCATCTGCAAATAGTGAGAGCTTTACTTCTTCTTTTCCAATTTGGATTCCTTTTATTTCTTTTTTGTTCTGATTGCTGTGGCCAAAACTTCCAAAACTATGTTGAATAGTAATAGTGAAAGTGGGCACACTTGTCTTGTTCCTGGCTTTAGAGGAGATGCTTTCCATTTTTCACCATTGAGGATAATGTTTGCTGTGGGTTTGTCATATATAGCTTTTATTATGTTGAGGTACGTTCCTTCTAGACCTGCTTTCTGGAGAGTTTTGATCATAAATGGATGTTGAATTTTGTCAAAGGCTTTCTCTGCATCTATTGAGATAATCATATGGTTTTCATTTTTCAATTTGTTAATGTGGTGTATTACATTGATTGATTTGTGGATATTGAAGAATCCTTGCATCCCTGGGATAAAGCCCACTTGGTCATGGTGTATGATCTTTTTAATGTGTTGTTGCATTCTGATTGCTAGAATTTTGTTAAGGATTTTTGCATCTATGTTCATCAGTGATATTGGCCTGTAGTTTTCTTTTTTTAATGGGATCTTTGTCAGGTTTTGGTATTAGGGTGATGGTGGCCTCATAGAATGAGTTTGGAAGTTTACCATCCTCTGCAATTTTCTGGAAGAGTTTGAGCAGGGTAGGTGTTAGCTCTTCTCTAAATTTTTGGTAGAATTCAGCTGTGAAGCCATCTGGACCTGGGCTTTTGTTTGCTGGAAGATTTTTGATTACAGTTTCAATTTCCGTGCTTGTGATGGGTCTGTTAAGATTTTCTATTTCTTTCTGCTCGAGTTTTGGAAAGTTGTACTTTTCTAAGAATTTGTCCATTTCTTCCACGTTGTCCATTTTATTGGCATATAATTGTTGATAGTACTCTCTTATGATCCTTTGTATTTCTGTGTTGTCTGCTGTGATCTTTCCATTTTCATTTCTAATTTTATTGATTTGATTTTTCTTCCTTTGTTTCTTGATGAGTCTGGCTAATGGTTTGTCAATTTTATTTATCCTTTCAAAGGACCAGCTTTTGGTTTTGTTGATTTTTGCTATGATCTCTTTTGTTTCTTTTGCATTTATTTCTGCTCTAAGTTTTAAGATTTCTTTCCTTCTACTAACCCTGGGGTTCTTCATTTCTTCCTTTTCTAGTTGCTTTAGGTGTACAGTTAGGTTATTTATTTGACTTTTTTTCTTGTTTCTTGAGGTGTGCCTGTATTGCTATGAACTTTCCCCTTAGGAGTGCTTTTACAGTGTCCCACAGGTTTTGGGTTGTTGTGTTTTTATTTTCATTCGTTTCTATGCAAACTTTCTTTTTTGATTTCTTCTGTGATTTGTTGGTTATTCAGCAGCGTGTTGTTCAGCCTCCAAATGTTGGAATTTTTAATAGTTTTTCTCCTGTAATTGAGATCTAATCTTACTGCATTGTGGTCAGAAAAGATGCTTGGAATGATTTCTATTTTTTTTGAATTTACCAAGGCTAGCTTTATGGTCCAGGATGTGATCTATCCTGGAGAAGGTTCCATGTGCACTTGAGAAAAAGGTGAAATTCATTGTTTTGGGATGAAATGTCCTATAGATATCAATTAGGTCTAATTGGTCTATTGTATCATTTAAAGTTTGTTTCCTTGTTAATTTTCTGTTTAGTTGATCTATCCATAGGTGTGAGTGGGGTATTAAAGTCTCCCACTATTATTGTGTTAATGTTAATTTCTCCTTTCATACTTGTTAGCATTTGTCTTACATACTGCGGTGCTCCCGTTTTGGGTGCATATATATTTATAATTGTTATATCTTCTTCTTGGATTGATCCTTTGATCATTATGTAGTGACCTTCTTTGTCTCTTTTCACAGCCTTTGTTTTAAAGTCTATTTTATCTGATATGAGTATTGCTACTCCTGCTTTCTTTTGGCCCCTATTTGCATGGAAAATCTTTTTCCAGCCCTTCACTTTCAGTCTGTATGTGTCCCGTTTTGAGGTGGGTCTCTGGTAGATACCATATGTAGGGGTCTTCTTTTTGTATCCATTCAGCCAGTCTTTGTCTTTTGGTTGGGGCATTCAACCCATTTACGTTTAAGGTAATTACTGATAAGTATGATCCCGTTGCCATTTACTTTATTGTTTTGGGTTTGATTTTATACACCGTTTTTGTGTTTCCTGTCTAGAGAATATCCTTTAGTATTTGTTGGAGAGCTGGTTTGGTGGTGCTGAATTCTCTCAGCTTTTGCTTGTCTGAAAAGCTTTTGATTTCTCCTTCATACTTGAATGAGATCCTTGCTGGGTACAATAATCTGGGCTGTAGGTTATTTTCTTTCATCACTTTAAGTATGTCTTGCCATTCCCTCCTGGCTTGAAGAGTTTCTATTGAAATATCAGCTGTTATCCTTATGGGCATTCCCTTGTGTGTTATTTGTTGTTTTTCCCTTGCTGCTTTTAATATTTGTTCTTTGTGTTTGATCTTTGTTAATTTGATTAATATGTGTCTTGGGGTGTTTCGCCTTGGGTTTATCCTGTTTGGGACTCTCTGGGTTTCTTGGACTTGGATGATTATTTCCTTCCCCATTTTAGGGAAGTTTTCAACAATTATCTCTTCAAGTATTTTCTCATGGTCTTTGTTTTTGTCTTCTTCTTCTGGGACCCCTATGATTCGAATGTTGTAGCGTTTAATATTGTCCTGGAGGTCTCTGAGATTGTCCTCATTTCTTTTAATTCGTTTTTCTTTTATCCTCTCTGATTGATTTATTTCTACCATTCTATCTTCTAATTCACTAATCCTATCTTCTGCCTCTGTTATTCTACTATTTGTTGCCTCCAGAGTGTTTTTAATTTCACTTATTGTATTATTCATTATATATTGACACTTTTTTATTTCTTCTAAGTCCTTGTTTAACCTTTCTTGCATCTTCTCAATCCTTGCCTCCAGGCTATTTATCTTTGATTCCATTTTTTTTTTAATTTTATTTTATTTTTAAACTTTACATAATTGTATTAGTTTTGCCAAATATCAAAATGAACCCGCCACAGGTATACATGTGTTCCCCATCCTGAACCCTCCTCCCTCCTCCCTCCCCATTCCATCCCTCTGGGTCGTCCCAGTGCACCAGCCCCAAGCATCCAGTATCGTGCATCGAACCTGGACTGGCAACTCGTTTCATACATGATATTTTACATGTTTCAATGCCATTCTCCCAAATCTTCCCACCCTCTCCCTCTCTCACAGAGTCCATAAGACCGTTCTATACATCTGTGTCTCTTTTGCTGTCTCGTACACAGGGTTATTGTTACCATCTTCCTAAATTGCATATATATGCGTTAGTATACTGTATTGGTGTTTTTCTTTCTGGCTTACTTCACTCTGTATAATAGGCTCCAGTTTCATCCACCTCATTAGAACTGATTCAAATGTATTCTTTTTAATGGCTGAGTAATACTGCATTGTGTATATGTACCATTTTAATTTCAAGATTTTGGATCAATTTCACGATCATTATTCGGAATTCTTTATCAGGTAAATTCCCTATCTCTTCCTCTTTTTTTTGGTTTGGTGGACATTTATCCAGTTCCTTTATCTGCTGGGTATTCCTTTGTCTCTTCATCTTTTTTAAATTGGTGAGTTTGGGATGTCCTTTCTGTATTCTGGCAGTTTGTGGAGTTCTCTTTATTGTGGCATTTCCTCACTGTGTGTGGGTTTGTACAGGTGGCTTGTCAAGGTTTCCTGGTTAGGGAAGCTTGTGTCGATGTTCTGGTGGATGGAGCTGTATTTCTTCTCTCTGGAGTGTAATGAAATGTCCAGTAATGAGTTATGAGATGTCTATGATTTTGGGGTGACTTTGGGCAGCCTGTATCTTGAAGCTCAGGGCTGTGTTCCTTTGTTGCTGGAGAATTTGCTTGGTATGTCTTGCCCTGGAACTTGTTGGCCCTTGTGTGGTGCTTGGTTTCAGTGTTGGTATGGAGGCGTTTGATGAGCTCCTGTCAATTAATGTTCCTTGGTGTCAGGAGTTCCCTGGAGTCAGGGTTTGGACTTAATCCTCCTACTTCCAGCTATCGGTCTTATTTTTACAGTAGTTTCAAAACTTCTCCTTCTATACAGCACCATTGATAAAACATCTACATTAAAGATGAAAAGTTTCTCTACTGTGAAGGTCACTCAGAGAGCTTCACAGCGTTACATGGAGAAGAGAAAAGAAGAGGGAGGAGGGAGTTAGAGGTGATCCAAATGAGATGAAGTGGAATAAATAGTGGAGAGAGTGGGCTAGCCAGTAGTCACTTCCTTATGTGCACTCCACAACTGGACCGCTCAGAGTTGTTCACGGAGTTATACAGAGAAGAGAAGAAGGAGGAAGGAGACAGAGGTGGCCAGAAGGATAAAAGGAGGAAATGAAAAGGAGGGAGACAGATCCAGCCAGTAATCAGTTCCCTAAGTGTTCTCCACCGTCTGGAACACACAGAAATTCACAGAGTTGGGTAGAGTAGAGAGGGGTTATGGAGGAGATACAGGCGACCTGGTGGAGAAAACAGAGAGTCCAAAGGGAGAGAGAGCAGTCAAGCCAGTAATCTCGCTCCCTAGTGAAAAATGGGTCCTGAAGATTGGGTTCTTAAAGGTACAAAATTGGTAACAAATACATAAAAGCAAAAATTAAAAATCTAGAGTAGAGTTTGGAATTTCAAAAATATGATGTTAATGAAAAGAAGAAGGAAAAGAAAGAGAGAAAAAACGAATAAAGAAAAACAAACAAGATCGTGAAAATTATAAAGAAACTACAGGTACAAAATTGATAACTAATACCAAAAAGCAAAAATTAAAAATCTAGAGTAGAGTTTGGAATTTCAAAAATACCATGTTAAAAAAAAGAAGAAGAAAAATAAAGAGAGAAAACAAACAAACCAACAAAAACAATGTCACAAAAATTATAAAGAAAATACAGGTACAAAATTGATATCAAATACCAAAAAGCATAAATTAAAAATCTTGAGTAGAGTTTGGAATTGCAGATATACAATGTTATAAAAAAGAAGAAGAGAAAGAAACAGAGGGGGAAAAAAAAGTCACAGAAATTAAAAAAAAAAACAAAAAAACTATAGGTACAAAATTGATAACATATACCAAAAGGCTAAAATTAAAAATCTAGAGTAGAGTTTGGAATTTCAAAAATACAATGTTAAAGAAAAGAAGAAAAAACAAAGAAACAAAACATGGTCAAAAAATTATAAAATATATATATGAAGATTGCTGAAGAAGAAAAAAAAATGGTCTTTTTTTTTTTTTGCAAAGTAATAGGTTATAAAAGTGAAAATTAAAAGACAATAGAGGACTTAAAATTTTAAAAAAAATAATTAAAAAAAAAGAAAGAAAGATGATTGTAAAAATAGTAAAAATATATCTAGGTCTTTCTCTGGTTTTGTTGTGAGTATTGTGGGTTCAGTTCATTTTTGGCTAGTTCCTTGGTCCGACTTATATTTCTCAAGATCTATAGGCCCCTTCCTATGTAGTCAGTAGTAACCACAGGGTTTTAATCTATGGCCTGTAGCTTCCAAGGCATTTCCCTCTGTTATAGCTTCTTCTGTTTGCTGGTCTCTTCAGTGTCTGGTTTCCGCCCTGACACAAAGGGGATGGTGGAGGACACTTTTTTTTTTTTTTTTTTTTTAGGCTCACTTGTTCAGTCGCGCTGTGGGGAGGGAGGGAGGGATGCTGCAAACAGATAACACTGGCGTGCGCGCGCAGTGCCTCAGCCACACTGGGTCTGCCCCCGCTCACGGCGCGTGTATCCTCCCTGCCCACACTGTTCGGGCTCTAGTTTGTTCCGCTGGGAACAATCAGAGGCCGGCCCTGGGCTGACCTCCCACGTCCAAGCCACTCAGGTTCAGGCACTCAGGTAGTCCTCAGAGGCGCAGACTCGGTTGGGCCTGCATTTTGTGCTCTTCCCAGGTCCGAGCAGCTCAGGTGATGAGGTGTTTGGCGAGCGCCAATGCTGTGACTTATCGCCTCCCCGCCACTCGGTTATCTAGGTGTGCACTGGCACACCTTCTCAGGCAGATGTTGACCGTCCAGACCCCCAAAAAGTTTTAGTTAGCAAAGAAGCCTGCTTATAGTTTTATAGATAGTGTCTCTCTGGGGCTGCAATTGCCCCCTTCCAGCTCTGGCTGCCTGTCACTGGAGGGGGAAGGTCTGCAGCCGGCTGTCTCTGTTCAGTCCTTTGTTCCGTGCGTGGGCCTGGCGGTGTCTTAGGTTAGGGCTGGCTTTTTGCATGGTAGATATCCCACAGTCTGGTTTGCTAGCCCAAATTATTTCGCTCAGATAGCTCTCAGGACATTTGGGCCAGATTCTTACTCTAAGCGACGCAGCCCGCGCCGTGCTTCCCTGCCCAGCCCCCGCTTGCTAATGGTGTGTGCAGGCATCTGCGCTGCTTCTCTGCTGGGGGAGTTACTGTAGGGCTCACAATCTGTGATTTTTAATTGTTTATTTATCTTTTTCTCCCTGTTATGTTGCCCTCTGTGCTTCCAAAGCTTGGCACAGATTCGGCAGTGAGAAGGTTTCCTGGTGTTTGGAAACTTCTCTCTTTTTAAGACTCCCTTCCCTGGATGGAACTCCGTCCCTCCCTCTTTTGTCTCTTTTTTTGTCTTTTATATTTTTTCCTACCTCCTTTTGAAGAGTTGGGTTGCTTTTCTGTGTGCCTGATGTCCTCTGCTGTCATTCAGAAGTTGTTTTGTGGAATTTACTCGACGTTTAAATGCTCTTTTGATGAATTTGTGGGGGAGAAAGTGTTCTCCCAGTCCTACTCCTCCGCCATCTTGGCTCCTCCCCCGCAGTTTGTAGACTTTTTGATGGTGGCCATTCTGACCAATGTGAGATGATACTTCATTGTGGTTTTGATTTGCATTTGTCTAATAATGAGAGATGTTGAACATCTTTTCATGTGCTTATTAGCCATCTGTATGTCTTATTTAGAGAAATGTCTTTAGTTATTTGGCCCACTTTTGATTGGGCTGTTCGTTTTTCTGGTATTGAGCTGCATGGGCTGCTTGTATAGTTTGGAGATTAATTCTTTGTCAACTGTTTTGTTTGCTATTATTTTCTCACATTCTGAAGGCTACCTTTTCACCTTGCATATAGTTTCCTTCATTGTGCAAATGCTTTTAAGTTTAACTGGTCCCATTTTTTAATTTTTGTTTTTATTTCCATTACTCTGGGAAGTGGATCATAGAGGATCCTACTGTGATTTATGTCAGAAGAGGTCTTGCCTATGTTTTTCTCTAAGAGTTTTATAGTTTCTGGTTTTGCATTTATATATTTAATAAATATTATAGAAAGTGTTATAGTTTCATTCTTTTATAGCTGGATGACCAGTTTTCCCAGTGACACTTGTTAAAGAGATTGTCTTTTCTGCATTGTATATTTTTGCTTCCTTTGTCAAAGATAAGGTGTACACAGGTGTGTGGATTTATCTCTGGGCTTTCTATTCTGTTTAACTGATCAATATTTCTGTCTTTGTGCCATTACCGTACTCTCTTGAAGACTGTAGCTTTGTAGTATTGTCTGAAGTCAGTCAGGTTGATCCCTCCAGTTCCATTCTTCTTTCTCAAGATGGATTTGGCTATTCGAGGAATTTTGTGTTTCCATGTAAATTGTGAGATTATTTGTTCTAGTTCTGCGAAAAATACCATTTTTTGCTTGATAGTGATTGTGCTGAATCTGTAAGTTGCTTTGAGTAGTATACTAATTTTCACCATATTTATTCTTCCAATCCACGAACATGGTATATTTCTCCATCCATTTGTGTCATTGATTTCTTTCAACAGTGTTTTATAGTTTTCCATAGATAGGTCTTTTGTTTCTTTAGGTAATTTTATTCCTAAATATTTTACTCTTTTCATTTCAAAGTTGAATGGGATTGTTCCTTAATTTCTATTTATCTTTTTTTCATTGTTAGTGAATAGGCAAGCCAGGGATTTCTGTGTATTAATTTTATATCCTTCAAATTTACTATATTCATTGATTAGCTCTGGTAATATTCTGGTGGTATCTTTAGGATTTTCTATATAGAGTACCATGTCATCTACAAAAAGTGAGTTTTTCTTCTTCTTTTCCAATTTGGATTCCTTTCATTTCTTTTTCTCCTCTGATTGTTGTGGCTAGACTTCCAAAATTATGTTGAATAGTAGTGATGATAGTGGGCACCCTTGTCTTGCTCCTGACTTTAGGGGAAGTGCTTTCAATATTTTGCCATTGAGGATAATGTTTTCTGTGTTAAAATCATATATGGTTTTTATTATGTTGAGATATGTTCCTTCTATGCCGGCTTTCTGGAGAGCTTTTATCATAAATGGGTGTTGATTTTGTTAAAGGCTTTCTCTGCATCTATTGAGATAATAATATGATTTTTATTTCTCATTTTGTTATTTTGGTGTATCACATTGACTAATTTGCAATATTGAAGAATCCTTGCATCCCTGGGATAAAGCCCACTTGGTCATGATGTATGATTTTTTTAATTATTTTGTTGGATTCTGTTTGATAGAAGTTTGTTGAGGATTGTTGCATGTATGTTTATCAGTGATATTGGCCTCTAGTTTTCCTTTTATTGTGGCATCTTTGTCTGATTTTGGCATTAGGTGATGATGGCCTCATAGAATGAGTTTGGTAGTTTATCTTCCTTTGCAATTTTCTGTAAGAGTTTGAGTAAGATAGGTGTTAGCTCTTGTCTAAAATTTTGGTAGAATTAAACTGTGAAGCCATCTGGTTCTGGGCTTTTGAGGGTTGGAAGATTTTTGATTACAGTTTTGATTTCCAGACTTGTGTTGGATCTGCTAAGATTTTCTATTTCTTCCTGGTTCAGTTTTGGAAGGTTATAATTTTCTAAGAATTTGCTCATTTCTTCCAAGTTGTCCATTTTATTGGCACATTATTGCTCATAGTAGCCTCTTATGATCTTTTATATTTCTGTGTTGTCTATTGTGATTTATACATTTTCATTTCTAATTTTGTTAATCTGATTCTTCTCCCCACCACCCCCCCTTTTTTTTCTTGATGAGTCTGGCTAATGGTTTGTCTATTTTATTTATCTTCTCAAAGAATCAACTTTCAGTTTTGTTAATTTTTGCTATAGTCTCCTTTGTTTCTCTTTCATTTATTTCTGCTCTGATTTTTATGATTCCTTTCCTTCCATTATCTTTGGGGTTCTTCTTTCTTTTTCTCTAGTTGCTTTAGGTGTAAACTGAGGTTGTTTATTTGATGTTTCTCTAGTTTCTTTAGGTAGGTTTGTATTGCTGTGAGCCTCCCTCTTAGCACTGCTTTTTCTGAATCCCATAGGTTTTGTGCTGTTATGTTTTCATTTTCATTTGCTTTTATACATATTTTGATTTCTTCCATAATCTGTTGGTTATTCAGAAGCATGTTGTCTAGCCTCCATATACATGCAATTTTAATAGATTTTCCTCTGTACTTGACATCTAATCTTACCACATGTGATCAGAAAAGATGCCTGAAGTGATTTCACTTTTTAAAAAATTTACCAAGGTGAGATTTATTGCACAGGATGTGATCTATCTTGAAGAAATTTCCATGTGCACTTGAGAAAAAAGTGACATTCACCGATTTTGGGTGAAATGCACTATACATATCAATTAGGTCTAACTGGTCCACTGTATCACTTAAATCTTGTGGTTCCTTGTTAATTTTACTGTTTTGTTGATCTATTCATAGGTGTGAGTGGAGTACTAAAGTCTCTCACTATTATTGTGTTACTGTTATTTTCCCTTTTATTCTTGTTAACATTTGCTTTACATATTGAGGTGCTCCTATGTTTGGGTGCTTATATATTTATAATTGTTATATGTTCTTCTTGGATATCCTTTGATCATTATGTAGTGTTCTTCTTTGTCTCTTATCACAGTCTTTATTTCAAAATATATTTTATCTGATATTATTATTGGTATTCCTGCTTTCTTTTGGTCTCTGTTTGCATGAAATAGCATTTTTCCACCCCTCAATTTTAGTCTGTATGTGTCCCTCGGTTTGAGGTGAGTCTCTTGTAGACAACATACATAGGGGTCTTGTTTTTATGTCCATTGGCCTGTATTTGTCTTTTGGTTGGAGCATTAACCCATTTACATTTAATGTAATTATTGATAAGTAAGATCCCATTACCATATACTTTGTTGTTTTGAGTTCGTTTTTAAACACCTTTTCTGTGTTTCCTGTCTAGAGAAGATCCTTTAGCATTTTTGAAGAGCTGATTTGGTGGTACTGAATTAACTCAGCTTGTGCTTGTCTGTAAAGCTTTTGATTTCAGCTTTGTATCTGAATTAGATCCTTGCTGGATATAGTAAGATTGTTTGTAGGTGTTTCTCTTTCATCACCGTAAGTATGTCCTGCCGTTCCCTTCTGGTCTGAAGAATTTCTATTGAAAGATCAACTGTTATCCTTATGGGGATCCCCTTTTGTGTTATTTATTGCTTTTCCCTTTCTGCTTTTAATATTTGCTCATTGTGCTTGATCTTTCTAAGTTTGATTTATATGTGTCTTGGGGTGTTTCACCTTGGGTTTATCCTGTCTGGGACTCTCTGAGTTTCTTGGACTTGGGAGGCTTCCTTCCCCATTTTAAGGAGATTTTCAACTATTATCTCCTACGTATTTTCTCATGATCTTTCTTTCTGTCTTCTTCTTCTGGTATACCTGTGATTCAAATGTTAGGGCATTTAACATTGTCCAAGAAGTCTTTGAGGTTGTCCTCATTTTTAAAAGTTTCTTTTTTCCTCTCTGTTTTATTTATTGCCACTATTCTATCTTCCGCCTCACTTATCCTCTCTTTGGCCTCAGTTATTCTACTGTTGATTCCCCTCAGAGTGCTTTTGATCTCTGTTTTTGCATTATTCATTACTGTTTCACTCTTCTTTATTTCTTCTAGGCCCTTGTTAAACATTTCTTACATATTCTCAATCCTTATCTCTAGTCTGTTTATCTGTAACTTTTTTTTTTCTTTCTTTTTCAAGACTTTGGATCATCTTTACTATCATTATTCTGAATTATTTTTCAGGTAGACTCCCTATCTCTTCCTCTTTTGTTTGGTTTGGTGGGTTTTTACCATGTTCCTTTACCTGCTTAATAGTTCTTTTCATTTTCATTTTGTTTAGTTTGCTGGGATTGGGTTGCCCTTTCTACAGACTGAAAGTTCCTTGTTCATCTTAATTGTCAAGTCTGTTCCCTGTGGGTGTGGTTGGACCAGTGACTTGTCAGGGTTTCCTTGTTGAGGAAGCTTGTGTCTGTGTTCCAGTGGGTGGAACTGGATCTCTTCTCTCTGAAGTGCAAAGAAGTATCCAGTAATGAGGTTCAGGGTATCTATGAGTTTGGCATGGCTTTGAATAGCCCATCTTTTAATGTTCAGGGTATGTTCCTGTTTCGCCTGAGAGTTAGCATGGTGTGTGTTGCACTGGACCATGTTTGCTTTTGCGTGGAACTTGATTTCAGTCTGTAGACTTTAGGGCGAGCTCTTGTCCATTAATGTTCCATGGAGTCAGGAGTTCTGATATTCTAAAGTTTTTGAATTAAGCCTCCTGCCTCTGACTTTTGGTCCTTTTCTTAAAGAGCCTCAAGACTTCTCCATTTACACAGCAAAAAAGATAAAATCCCTAGGATAATGTTGAACAATTTTCCACAGCCAGCAACACCCAAAGAGATTCACAGAGTTATATAAAGAGGAGAAGATGTAGGATAGAGTTAGAGGTGACCAGGAGGAGAAAGTGAAGTGAAGGTTGCTCAGTCATGTCTGACTCGTTGAGACCCCATGAACTGTACAGTCCATGGAATTTCCAGGCCAGAATACTGAAGTGGGTAGTCTTTTCCTTCTCCAGGGGATCTTCTCAACCCATGGATCAAACCCAGGTCTCCCACTTTGCAGGCTGACTTTTTACCAGTTGAGCCACAAGGGAAACCCATTGTGGAAAGAGGAAAAATGGGGGGGGGGGGGAGGGATCAAAAGGGGAAAGAGCAATCTAGCCAGTAATCAAATCCCTGGGTGCTCTCCACAGATCAGAACACCCAGAGAGATTCCCAGAGTTATCTAGATAAGAGAAGAGGGAGGAAGGAGATAGAGGTTACCTGGAGGAGAATAGGCAAAGTCAAAGGAGAGAGGGCAATCAAGCCAGTAATCAAATCCCTAAGTGAAAATAGATACTGAAGATTAGATTCTTAAATGTGCAAAATTGATAACAAATATAAAAAAGCAAAGATTAAAAATCTAGAATAGAGGTTAGACTCTCAAAAACATAATATAAAAATGCAAAACAATTTCAATTGAAAAAAAATAAAATATATATATTGAATTTGTTTTTAAAAATAGGGTTTTTTTGAAAGGTAATAGTAATCTATAAAAATGAAAGTTAAGGGACTAATAAAGAACTAATTTTTTTCAAAACAACTAAAATGTGATAGTAGTGAAAATATATCTAATAATTTCTCTGGAACTGTTGTGGGCATTGCCGGGTCACTTCAGTGTCAGAGAGTCCCTTGTTCTGGCTTGTATTTTTTCTTAAGGTCTGTAGGTGCCCCTCAAATGCACTGTCTCAGCATTAACTGGAAGATTTTAAACAGTTACTTTTGTCACTTCCAGAGAGGTTCCCTCTTCTTTGTTTATTTTGGTTTCCTCTGTTTTAAAGTCTCTTTAGTGTCTAGTTTTCACCCTGACACAAGGGTGCAAAGATGACCACTTTTTTAGGCTCACTTTTTCAGTTGTCTTGTGGGGAGGGAGAGACACTGCCAACAGATAACACTGGCATGTGTGGGGAGTGCTCTCAGTGGGACAACCACACTGGGTTTGCCACAGCCCAAGGTGGTGTGTACTTCCCAGGTCCACAAGCTCTAGAGTGCTCTGCTAGGGCACTGTCCCAAGTGGGTCCTGCACTTTGTGCACTTCCCAGGTATAAGTCATTCAGGTTCTTGGGTGCTTCTCAGGGGAACAGACCCAGATGGACTGTTCATTTTGTGAACTTCCCAGGTTTGAGTAACTCAGGCGACTGGGTGCTTGGGGAACACATTGTCCCAGGTGGGACATGCATCTTTTGCACCTCTCTGGTCCTGGCTGATCAGTTTCCTGGGTGTGCCATGAGGGCATAGTCTCAAGTGTGCTGTGTGCCTCCTCTGGGGAGCTGATCTCAGGCTGTGACACTCCTGCCAGATGTCTACCTTCCAGGATCCCAGGAAGATGTGCTTAACAACTGGGAGCTTGCTCACAGTTTAGTGGAAGATGAGGTGCCTGGAAACGAGATTGCAGCATCCCCTTGCCTTCTGGCTTTGGCTGCCACATACTTGCCCCTCTGCCTCCAGGGAGAGAGGGACCTATATAGCAGCTGGCTTGCTCTCTAGTGATATTCACTCAATCCTTTGTTCTGTGAGTGTGTCAGGGGTCACCATGTGGTATTAAAGTCTTTCACACAAATGTCTTTTTTTTTTTTTTTCTCTCTCTCTCTCTCTTTTTCTGGGTGATCCCAAGGTTTGGTTTTGCTATCTCACATTAGCTCCCTCAGATTTTCCTCAGGACATTCAGGCCTGCCTTACCTTAAGAACCAATGATGATGATGCAGCTCACACCTCCCTGCCAGCCCCCACTCACTGTTGGTGGACAGGAGCATCTGTGCCCCTTCTCCATCTCTGTTTTTAGTTGTGGTTAGGTGTGTATTCTCAGCGTGGAGGCGGCTGTGACCAGCACACTAAGTGCAGCGGTGGCTGTGACTGGGGCACTAAGCACAACCCAGAGGAGCTACCCCACATTGGAGGTCAGAGGCAGAAGCTAGGAGGACCCCAGGCCCGAAGGGTGGCAGCCAAGAGGAGTTACCCCACATCCGAGATCAGGGGCAGTGGCTGAGAGTGCCAGGCTGCAACGGCTCAGGAATGGCTGAGAAGAGCTACCCAAGTCTGAGGTCAGGGGTGGCGGCCAGGAGGAGCTACCCCACGCCCCCATGCCCGAGGCCAGGGGCAGCAGCTGGGAGGACCAACCCCACATCCAAGGAATGGTGGCTGTGTGGGCGCAGGAGGACCTAGAAAAGCTATCCCACGTTGAAGGTCAAGAAGGGTGGCAGTGAGGAGATACCCGTCGTCCAAGGTAAGGAGCAGCGGCTGTGCTTTGCTGGACCATCCGTGAAGAGATACCCCACGCCCAAGGTAAGAGAAACTCAAGTAAGATGATAGGTGTTGTAAGAGGGCATCGGAGGGCAGACATACTGAAACCATACTCACAGAAAACTAGTCAATCTAATCACACTAAGACCACAGCCTTGTCTAACTCAATGAAACTAAGTCATGTCCATGGGGCAACCCAACACGGGCGGGTCATGGTGGAGAGATCAGAAAGTGGTCCACTGTAGAAGGGAATGGCAAACCACTTCAGTATTCTTGCCTTGAGAACCCCACGAACGGTATGAAAAGGCAAAATGATAGGATACTGAAAGAGGAACTCCCCAGGTCAATAGGTGACCAATATGCTACTGGAGATCAGTGGAGAAATTACTACAGAAAGAATGAAGGGATGGAGTCAAAGCAAAAACAATACCCAGCTGTGGATGTGACTGGTGATAGAAGCAAGGTCCAATGCTGTATAGAAAAATATTGCATAGGAACCTGGAATGTCAGGTCCATGAATCAAGGCAAATTGGAAGTGGTCAAACAAGAGATGGTAAGAGTTAATGTCGACATTCTAGGAATCAGTGAACTAAAATGGACTGGAATGGGTGAATTTAACTCAGATGACCATTATATCTACTACTGCGGGCAGGAATCCTTCAGAAGAAATGGAGTAGCCATCATGGTCAACAAAAGAGTCCAAAATGCAGTACTTGGATGCAATCTCAAAAATGACAGAATGATCTCTGTTCATTTCCAAGGCAAACCATTCAGTATCACAGTAATCCAAGTCTATGCCCCAACCAGTAATGCTGAAGAACCTGAAGCTGAATGGTTCTATGAAGACCTACAAGACCTTTTAGAACTAACACCAAAAGAGATGTCCTTTTCATTATAGGGGACTGGAATGCAAAAGTAGGAAGTCAAGAAACACCTGGAGTAACAGGCAAATTTGGCCTTGGAATATGGAATGAAGCAGGGCAAAGGCCAATAGAGTTTTGCAAAGAAAATTCACTGGTCATAGCAAACACCCTGTTCCAACAACACAAGAGAAGACTCTACACATGGACATCACCAGATGGTCAACACCAAAATCAGATTGATTATATTCTTTGCAGCCAAAAATGGAGAAGCTCTATACAGTCAACAAAAACAAGACCAAGAGCTGACTGTGGCTCATATCATGAACTCCTTATTACCAAATTAAGATTTAATTGAAGAAAGTAGGGAAAACCACTAGACCATCCAGGTATGACCTAAATCAAATCCCTTATGATTATACAGTGGAAGTGAGAAATAGATTTAAGGGCCTAGATCTGATAGATAGAGTGCCTGATGAACTATGGAATGAGGTTCGTGACATTGTACAGGAGACAGGGATCAAGACCATCCCCATGGAAAAGAAATGCAAAAAAGCAAAATGGCTGTCTGGGGAGGCCTTACAAATAACTGTGAAAAGAACAGAAGTGAAAAGCAAAGGAGAATAGGAAAGATATAAGCATCTGAATGCAGAGTTCCAAAGAATAGCAAGAAGAGATAAGAAAGCCTTCCTCAGCAATCAATGCAAAGAAATAGAGGAAAACAACAGAATGGGAAAGACTAGAGATCTCTTCAAGAAAATTAGAGATACCAAGGGAACATTTCATGCAAAGATGGACTCGATAAAGGACAGAAATGGTATGGACTTAACAGAAGCAGAAGATATTAAGAAGAGGTAGCAAGAATACACAGAAGAACTGTACAAAAAAGATCTTCAAGACCCAGATAATCATGATGGTGTGATCTCTCATCTAGAGCCAGACATCCTGGAATGTGAAGTCAAGTGGGCTTTAGAAAGCATCACTATGAACAAAGCTAGTGGAGGTGATTGAATTCCAATTGAGCTATTTCAAAGTCTGAAAGATGATGCTGTGAAAGTGTTGCACTCAATATGTCAGCAAATTTGGAAAACTCAGCAGAGGCCATAGGACTTTGAAAAGGTCAGTTTTCTTTCCAATCCCAAAGAAAGGCAGTGCCAACGAATGCTCAAACTACCCCACAATTGCACTCATCTCACACGCTAGTAAAGTAATGCTCAAAATTCTCCAAGCCAGGCTTCAGCAATACATGAACCGTGAACTTCCTGATGTTCAAGCTGGTTTTAGAAAAGGCAGAGGAACCAGAGATCAAATTGCCAACATCCGCTGTATCATGGAAAAAGCAAGAGAGTTCCAGAAAAAAAAATCTATTTCTGCTTTATTGACTATGCCAAAGCCTTTGACTGTGTGGATCACAATAAACTGTGGAAAATTCTGAAGGAGATGGGAATACCAGACCACCTGACCTGCCTCTTGAGGAATCTGTATGCAGGTCAGGAAGTGCCAGGAGCTGGCGAGAGACATTCCACTCGTGACAAAGGTCATGAGGAAGGAGGCTTGACATTCGCAAAGGCGGGATCGAGCCTCGGGAGTCCCCCCGGATATTCTCGAGCATCTACCCCCCAAAAAACAGTGTCTGCCTACTTTATTGCTTTGTGCTCTCACCTCTGACTTTACTGGGGGCTGTCCCCCACCACCATCTCGCTCTCTCTGTCAAAAAGTTAACTTACAGCTCCAATTAATAAAGTTCCTGGGCAATTAGGATTGTTTAAATCCAAACCCCTCAGATGGCTCTCTAACTCGCCTGACAAGTTTACGCGGACTTCTACAGCTATGCATAGGATTGCTTACAGTCTCCCAGCCTTGAGAGGCACGGGAAGCTTAAGATATTCAAATAGCTTAGAGCCTCTCAGAGAGTTAGAAACTGACAGAATAAAACTAGTAAAAGATTTCATTGATGAGCCAATGCTTGCTGCCAAGTTTTCACAGCCCCTGTATTGTATCCTTGAATGTGTATTAATTAATATAGTTGGTATGTAGAAAAAAAAATAGTGGCCTTGGTGTTAGTAACTTTAGACCCTTAAGGTAATAAATTCTTTCCTTTGTTGTATACCCATTACACATCCGCCCTATAGGAATGTAATTTTATCTTCGAAAGATGGCGCCAAACCTTAAAATAATTACTCTTAGAGAAAATAAGTCTTAAGGTTGATAAGTCTTTGTCGAGAGTCATAAAATGTTAATAAGCCTTCTGGCCAGAAGATGATGTAAATCACCTAAACCATTTGTATATGATAAATTTGCAGGAAATAAATCCTGGTTTTTGATAGGGATCAAAGACTGCTGACTTTGCATCCCCTATTATCCTCTATGTGTAACTTAGGGTATAAAAGCCCCTGTTGAAAATAAAGCTACGGGCCTTGCTCATCAACACTTGGTCTCCCCATGTCATTTTTCTCCTTAACCTCCACCTGAGTCTCCATCTGGAGCGTGGATATCCTCTGCGACCATTTATTTGCCTGGGCTTCTAAGACCCACTCGAGAAGGTGTCTAAGGTGGGGCACCTTCTGCTATTTGAGAGGGTGCCTGCGGCCTCCGTGGTCAGAGCTAACCTGGTATCACGGGTTATATTGATTTTCCGCATAAACCAACCCACTCAGCTTCTTTTCTCCACTGAATTTTCCTACTGAGCTATCCTCATTCTATTACTCTTTATATCTCTAATTAACATTTGAATAGGTCGCCTACGCTGTCTCTCCTTCGAATACCCTGGATCAGCCGGGGCTGGACCTCGGCAAGGAAGCAACAGTTAGAACTGGACATGGAACAACAGACTGGCTCCAAATAGGAAAAGGAGTACATCAAGACTGTATATTATCACCCTGCTTATTTAACTTATATGCAGAGTAGATCATAAGAAATGCTGGACTGGAAGAAACAGAATCTGGAATTAGGATTGCTGGGAGAAACATCAATAACCTCAGATATGCAGATGACACCATCCTTATGGCAGAAAGTGAAGAGGAACTAAAAAGTCTCTTGATGAAAGCAAACGTGGAGAGTGAAAAAGTTGGCTTAAAGCTCAACGTTCAGAAAACAAAGATCACAGCATCCGGTTCCATCACTTCATGGGAAATAGATAGGGAAACAGTGGAAACAGTGTCAGATTTTATTTTGGGGGGCCCCAAAATCACTGCAGATGGTGACTGCAGCCATGAAATTAAAAGACTCTTACTCCTTAGAAGAAAAGTTATGACCAACCTAGATAGCATATTCAAAAGCAGAGACATTACTTTGCCAACAAAGGTCCGTCTAGTCAAGGCTATGGTTTTTCCTGTGTTCATGTATGAATGTGAGAGTTGGACTGTGAAGAAGGCTGAGCGCTGAAGAATTGATGCTTTTGAACTGTGGTGTTGGCGAAGACTCTTGAGAGTCCCTTGGACTGCAAGGACATCCAACCAGTCCATTCTTAAGGAGATCAGCCCTGGGGTTTCTTTGGAAGGAATGATGCTAAAGTTGAAACTCCAGTACTTTGGCCACCTCATGAGAAGAGTTAACTCATTGGAAAAGACTCTGATGCTGGGAGGGATTGGGGGCAGAATGAGAAGGGGACGATAGAGGATGAGGTGGCTGGATGGCATCACTGACTCGATGGACATGAGTTTGAGTGAACTCCAGGAGTTGGTGATGGACAGGCAAGCCTGGAGTCCTGAGATTCATGGGGTTGCAAAGAGTCAGATACAACTGAACGACTGAATTCGACTGAACTGAGGTGTGTATTCTGCGTGTGTGTGTGTGTGTGTGTGTGTGTTCTCCCAGTTATGTTGCCCTCTGAGTTTCCATAACTCCCCACAGACAAGCCTGTGAGAGATTTTTCTACTGTGTAGAGGCTTCTCCTCCTTCGCGACTCCCTCCCAGGATGGGTCTCCATCCCTAAATCTGTTGTCTCTGTTTTTGTCCGTTATATTTTGTCCTACCTCTTTTTGAAGAGATTGGGCTGCTTTTCTGGGTGCCTTGTGTCCTCCACCAGCATCCAGAAGTTGTCTTGTGGAAGTTTCTTAACATTGAAATGATCTTTTGATGACTTTGTAGGGGAGAAAGTGGTATCCCCACCCTATTCCTCTACCATCTTGGACAGCCTCCTTTTTCTTGAGGATTTGGTCACTGCCTCCTGTACAATGTTACAAACCTCCTTCCATAGTTCTTCATGCACTCTATCTACATATCTAATCCCTTGAATCTATTCATCACCTCCATTGTATAATCATAAGGGATTTGATTTAGGTCATACTTGGATGACTTAGTGGTTTTCCCTACTTTCTTCAATTTAAACCTGAATTTTGCAATATGCAGCTGATGATCTGAGCCACAGTCAGCTCCAGGTCTTGTTTTTACTGACTGTATTTAGCTTCTCCATCTTTAGCTACAAAAAACATAATCAATCTGATTTGGATACTGACCATCTGGTGATGTCCATACTTAGAGTCATCCTTTGTGTTGTTTGAAAAATGTGTCCATATTTGGAAAGGGTGAAAAAATACTTATATTCCCTGAAGATTGAGGAATTTGAGCTCCACATGAAGCATCCATCCCTTAGATGCTGCATGGAGTGACAAGCCCCTGAAACACCTGGCTTTGAAATCAATGGGGAATATGACTAGGAAAATTATAGAACTATAGCAAATGGAAAACCTTCTCTAATGGGGTTGTTCACAGCCTTGGTCAACCACAAACGCGCACAAAACACCAGATTTAATAGCACATGTACCATAGGTGAAAGAAATCCACTTACTTATCTTGAAACAAATGTCAGAGAGCAAGATCCAATTAGGACACACTTTGGTGAGTGAGACACAGTTATGAGCCATTTTTGTAATCTCATGCTACCTTTCTAATGCCTGTGCTGGCTGGTACCATTTTGGAAATCTCCATCTAACCTGTTAGCTGAGAGTCTGGCCCTCTTCTGAGTTTCTGTTGGGTCTCACAGCTGACCCCATGATGACTGGGCCCACCAGTACATAGATGATGCTGTAGTTAGGCACCACAGTTATTCCAAGGGCAGGTGCTGCCCACCCACATTCCATAGCAGCATTCCTGGTTTTGCCACAAGAGACAAGCACATGGAAGCCACATGTAGGATACTGTTGAGTACCTGGCTCGTGTGGTCAAGTGGGATTGTGCTTTTGACCACATAGGACATCTGTTACATAAGATCATCTCTTCACAATGTGGAGAGATAATTGATTTGCATAATACATCGATAGAAGCAAACACAGAGAAAAAGGCAAAATCATGAGATAGAGGTATATTTTCCAATCAACAGGGCAGTAAAAAATCTCAGAAAAAGATGCTTATCAAACTTGGGAGAAGAATGGATATTTATAGTGAGGGCTTCAACAGAGACATAAAAATATTTTCAAAATACCAAACAGAAGTTTTAGCTAAACTTAAAACTAATTAAAGAGGTTCAACAGCATATTAGATGATCTAGAAGAAAGAAAAAGTGAATTTGAAGACAAAGCAATGGAACTCACCTCAACAGAGCAGAAAAAAATTTAAAAAAGTGGCAGTCCCAAAGTGGCCTTTGGGACAATGTCAAGTAGATTAACATTCACAATGTATGGGTCCCAGAAGAAAGAAGAAGAGAGAAAGGCCATAAAAATTATTTGAAGAAATAGTGGCTGAAAACTTACCTAATCTGGGGAGAAAACAGACTTCTATGTAGAAGACTTTTAGAGATCTTAGAGTAAAATGTATCAAAACAGACCCACAGAAAGATCCATTGAAAGTAAAAGGGTCAAACTTTAGAAAAAAAAGAGAATCCTAAAAACAGCAAGAGGAAAAACAACTTGTTATATACAAGAGAAACCACATAAAGCTATTAGTAAATTGCTTAAGCAAAAGACTTATAGGCCATAAAGCAGTAACATGACATATATAAAGTGCTGGAAAAAAATTAAAATAAAGCCAAAATCATAAAATAAATGAAAAAACAAAACTTCCCACCAATAATTATCTACCCAGCAAGGTCGCCATTCAAAGTTGAAAGTGAGAGTAAGAGCTTCCCTGATTAGTAAAAGCTAAAGAGCTTACCACCACTAAACCAATATACAAGGCGGAGGGGAGGTAAGGATTCTTTGAACTGAAAATAACTGACTTTAATTAATAAGATAAAAAGTATGAAAGTAAGAAAATCCCAACAGAGAAGGTAAATATACAACAAAGATAGTGACTCCATGACCTATAAAGCAAGCATAACGTTGGAGAAGGAGTAAAAAATAAATCTTTAATATTTGTTTAAATTCAAGTTGCTATCAACTTAGACTTCTATTTACAGGAAATTAGATTTGAATATTTTATACGGAAAATATTCTGTGTGAAATATTTCTTCCACACAGAAGAAACTTACAGTAAATACATATAATAAAATGAGAAAGAAATCTAAACATAAAACTAAAGAAAACCACCAAAACACAAGAGAGGAGAGATAGCAGAGAAAGAAACTAAGAGGAAGGAAAAAAAAAAAAAAACAGAAAAGAAAACAATTACCAAAATGGCAACACATACATAGCTATGGACTATTATTTTAAATGTAAATGAACTAAATTCAACAATCTAAAGACAGTGGCTGAATAAATTAAAAAAAAAAATATATGTGGTAGCTACAAAAGATTACTTCAAAAGTAGGGACACAAAGAAACCAAATGTGTGTGAAGTAATGAAAATACATAGTCTGTGTAAGTGGAAATAGAAAAGAAAGCTGGAGTAGCTATACTCATATCAAATAAAATGGACTTTAAAACAAATATTTTAATAAAAGGCAAAGATCAATACATAATGATAAATAAATAATGATAAAGGTATACATAAATACATAATGATAAAGGTCAATACATAATGCTATCAATTCAGCAAGATAGTATAAAATTTATAAATAAATACACATCCAACTGTAAAGGCATATAAAGCGAATATAAACTAATTTAAAAGGAGAAATTGAAGGCAATAGAATAATAATAGAGTAATTCAACAGCCCAAGTACATTAATGCATAGCTCATCCAGACAGATAATAAATAAGAAAAATTCAGTCTTAAATGATATATGAAACCAGATAGAATTTATAGCTATTTACAAACATTCCATCCAAAAGCAGCAGAATATGCATCCTTTTCAAGTTCTATGAGACATTCTCCAAGATAGATCATTTGTTAGGTCACAAAGCAAGTTTTAATAAATTAGAAAATATTTAAATTATATTAAGTATCTTCTCTGTAAACAATGGTACCAAACTAGAAATCAATCAAAGGTAAAGAAAAATGAAAATTAAAATAAAAAAAGAACCTAAAAAATGTAAACATTAAAGAACATGCAATGTTCTTTAATAAAATTCTGAATAAACAATGGATCAAAGAAATCAAAGAAGAAATTTAAAAAATGTCTAAAGGCAAATGAGAATAGAAACACAATATACCACAGTCAGTGTTATACATCAAAAGCAGTTCTGGAGGAAATTTTACACCAATAGAGGCAAACCTCAAGAAACAAGAAAAATCTCAAATAAATATCTATCTTTAGATCTGAAAGAACTAGAAGAGTAAACATTCACAGAAGGAAGGAAATAATAAATATCTGAGTGGAAATAAATGGAATGGAGATTTAAAAACCACTTAAGAATGGTCAAAGAAAAAACTTTTTTTTGGGGGGGGGAGGGACAAAACAAAACACCATTACTTAGGCTTCCTCCCCTATTTTTAGAAAAAATAAACTTCACATATTTAAAATCAGAAATCAAAGAGAAGTGGCAATTGATACCTCAGAAATACAAAAGATCCTGTTGCTGCTGCTAAGTTGCTTCAGTCGTGTCCAACTCTGTGCGACCCCATAGACAGCAGCCCACCAGGCTCCCCCATCCCTGGGATTCTCTAGGAAAGAACACTGGAGTGGGTTGCCATTTCCTTCTCCAATGCATGAAAGTGGAAAGTGAAAGTGAAGTCGCTCAGTCCTCTCAGACTCTTCAAGACCCCATGGACTGCAACCTACCAGGCTCCTCCATCCATGGAGTTTCCAGGCACAAGTACTGGAGTGAGTTGCCATTTCCTTCTCCAGTACAAAAGATCCTAATAAGCTACAAAAAATTATATGCTAATAAGCAGGGCAATTTAGAAGAAACAGATACATTTCTAGAAACATACAATCTTTCAAAACTAAACCATGAAGACTACAATATATGAATGGACAAATTACTAATAAGGTTGTGGAAACAGTAATCAGAAACTCCTAACACAGAAAAAAGGACCAAACAACTTCACTGGTGAATTCTAACAAACATTCAAGAAAGACTTAATATCTATCTTTCTAAAACTATTCCAAAACAACTTAAAAGGAGGGAAACCTTCCAAAAACATTTTATGAAGCCAGAATTATCTTGATACTCAAATTAGGCAAGGAGACAATAAATAAAGAAATTTATTGACCAATATTTTTGAAGAACATAGATGGAACCATCTTCAACAAATACTTGCAAATTGAATCCAACAATACATTATTCCAGGGATGCAAGGATTGCTCTACATTCAAAAATCAATCAATGTGATACATTATATTAATAAAATATGAGATAATACTCATAAGATCATCTCAATAGGTGCAGAAAAAGCATTGAACAGAATTCAGCAATTTTTTAATAATAAAATTTCAGCAAATTAGTTATAGAGAGAATGGACATACTTTAACAACAACAACAACAAAAGTTCTGTATGAAAGACTCAAACTAATACCCTACTCAATAGTGAAAAGTTGAAAGGTTTTCTCTAAGATCAGGACCAAGATGAGGATGCTCACTCTTTCCACTTTTATTCAACATAGTATTAGGAGTCCTATCCATAGCTGTTAGCCCAGAAAAATAGATAAAAAAGCATCCAAATCAGCAAGGAAGATGTAGGGCTTACCAGAAGTTGTAAATCGTGGTAAAGAATTTTCCTCCCAATACAAGAGATCTGGGTTCAATTCCTGGCCCAGAAAGATCCAACATGCCATGGAGCAAAGTTCATGCACCAAAGCTATTGAGCCTGTCCTCTAGAGCAGGATAAAGCAACTACTGAGCCCACACACCACAACTACTGAACCCTGTGTGTCCTAGAGCCACTGATCTGCAATAATAGAACCCACAATGGTGAGAATCCCACACACTGCAAATAGAGAAAAGCACACACACTGACAAACACCTAGCACAATCTAAATAAATAAATGTATTTAAAAAAATAGAAGATGTAAACTGTCACTCTTTAAAGATAATGTCATACTATATATAGAAATACTCAAAGACTACATAAAAAGTTTAGAACTAATAAATAAATTCAGTAAAATTGAAAAATTCAAAATTGATTTATAAAAATCTGTTGCATTTTTATACACTAATAAAAAACTGTCTAAAAAAGAAATGAAGGGAAAAATTCCCACATACAATTGCATTAAAAAGAATAAAATACACTGGTACAAATTTAACCAAGAAGATCAAAAACCTGTACATTAAAAACTGTAAGACACTGATGAAAAAAAATTGAAGATTATACCAAAAAATGAAAAAATGTTCCATTATCAAGGTCTGAAAGAATTAGTATTATTACAATGTCTGTACTATGCAAACAATCCACAGATTCAATGCAAAATTCCAATGGCATATGTCACAGAACTAAAACACATAATTCCAAAATTTGTATGGAACCAAAAAAGACACAAATTATCAAAGCAATCTTGAGAAATAAGGTCAAATCTGAATGTATCAAGCTCCCAGGGTTAAAACTATACTACAAAGCTATGGTAATCAAAATAGCATGGTAGTGGCACCAACATCAGACACATAGCTCAATGGAATGAAATTGAGAGCACAGAAATATACTCACACATGGACAATTAGTATGCAACAAATGAGCAAAAAAACACAGAGTGGAGAAAGGATGATGTTTAATATATGTTTAATATATGCTGGGAAAACTGGGCAAAACAATGAAGGTAGACTACTATTCTACATCATATATAAAAATTAACTCGAAAGTATACTTGAATGTAAGATCTGAAACCTTAAAATTCCTTCAAGAATACATAGGCAGTAACCTGACTTTTGTTGCAGGGGTGTTTATGAGGATATGATTCCAAAAAAAAGGGATGCAAAGGCAAAAATAAACAATTGAGATTTTATCAAACTAAAAAGCTGCTGAACAGCTAAAGACACTAATATCAAAGCAAAATGCAATCAACTGAACAAGTGAAGATGATTAAAAATCACATACACAATAATAGTTTAGTATCCAAAATATATTAAAAACTTATGAAAAAAAAAAAATCCCAAGCTGTTTAAACCACAGTAATAAACCACCAAATACCTTTTAAATGTCTATTAAAAATACAAAGAGTAAAAAGTATTACAGAGGATGTGGAGTAAAAGGGACCTCCTTACATTACTGGTGGGAATATAAATTGGTGCAGCCAGTATGAAAATTAGTACGATTATTCCTCAAAAATTTAAGAATAAAATTACCATGTAATCCAACTATTTCACTTTGAGGTATTTGTCCAAAGAACATGAAAACTCTAACTTAAAAAGACATGCACCACTCTGTTTATTGCAGCATTATTTACAAGAGCAATAAATGCACAATAGCTTCCCTGGTGGCTCAGATGGTAAAGCGTCTGCCTGTAATGCGGGAGACCCGGGTTCGATTCCTGGGTCGGGAAGATCTCCTGGAGAAGGAAATGCCAGTCCACTCCAGCACCCTTGCCTGGAAAATCCCATGGATGGAGGAGCCTGGCTACAGTCCATGGGGTCGCAAATAGTCGGATACAACTGAGCGACTTCACTTTCTTTCACTTTCACTTTACAATAGCAAAGATATGGAAGCAACCAGAGTATTAGTCAACAGATGAATGATAAAGAAAATGTGGTGCATATATACTGTGACTTATTATCAGCCATAATATAGAATGAAGTCTTGCAATTTGCAGCAACGTAGATAGACCTACAGGGTATTATCTAAGTGAAATAAGTCCATGGGTCAATTTAGTCCAGTCACTCCATTGTGTCCAACTATTTGAGACCCCATGGACAGCAACATGCTAGGCCTTCTTGTCCATCAGTAACTCCCAGAACTTACTCAAATTTATGTCCATTGAGTCGTTGATGACATCCAACCGTCTCATCCTCTGTTGTCCTCTTCTCCTGCCTCAATATTTCCCAGCATCAGGGTCTTTTCCAATGAGTCAGTTCTCCCTATCAGGTGGCCAAAATATTGGAGCTTCAGGTACAGCATCAGTCTTTCCAATGAATATTCAGGACTGATATCCTTTAGGATTAACTGGTTTGATCTCCTTGCAGTCCAAGGGATTCATTCCAACACCCCAACAGAGTCTCCTCCAACACCACAGTTCAAATGCATCATTCTTCAGTGCTCAGCTTTCCATAAGGTCCAACTCTCACATCCATACATGATTACTGGAAAAATCATAGCTTTGACTAGATGGACCATTTGGGCAAAATAATGTCTCTGCTTTTTAAAATGCTATTTAGATTTGTTCTTACAAGGAGCAAGTCTCTTTTAATTTCATGCCTGTAGTCATTATCTGCAGTGATTTTGGAGTCCAAGAAAATAATGTCTTTCACTGTTTTCTTTTGTTTCCCCATCTATTTGCATGAAGTGATGGGACAATATTCCATGATCTTAATGTTTTGAATGTTGAGTTTTAAGCCAGCTTTTTCACTCTCCTCTTTCAATTTCTTCAAGAAGCTCTTTAGTTCCTCTTTACTTTCCGCCATAAGGGTGGTGTCATCTACATATCTGAGGTTATTGCTATTTCTAATGGCAATCTTGATTCCAGCTTGTACTTCATTCACCCCAGCGTTTCACATGGAGTAATCTGCACATAAGTTAAATAATTAGGGTGACAATGTACAAGCCTTGACATACTCCTTTCCCATTTTGGAACCAGTCTGTTACTCCACGTCTGGTTTTAACTGTTGCTTCTTGAAAGTGAAAGTGAAGGTGAAAGTGAAGTCACTCAGTCATTTCTGACTCTTAGCAACCTCATGGACTGTAGCCCACCAAGCTCCTCCATCCATGGGATTTTCCAGGCGAGAGTACTGGAGTGGGGTGCCATTGCCTTCTCTGAGCTGCATACAAATTTCTCAGGAAGCAGGTCAGGTGGTCTGGTATTCCTATTTCTTTAAGAATTTTCCACAGTTTGTTGTGACCCAGATAGTCAAAGACTTAGGTCTAGTCAGTAAAGCAGAACTAGCTGTTTTACTGGAACTCTCTTGCTTTTTGTACGATCCAACAGATGTTGGCAATTTAATCTCTGATTCCTCTGTCTTTTAAAAATCCAGCTTTAACATCTGGAACTTCTAAGTTAATGTACAGTTGAAGTCTGACTAGGAAAATTTTGAGCATTACTTTGCTTTCATGTGAGATTAGTGCAATTGTTCAGTAGTATGAATATTCTTTGGCATTGCTTTTCTTTGGGATTGGACCAAAAACTGACCTTTTCCGGTCCTGTGACCACTGCTGAGTTTTCCAAATTTGCTGGCATATTGAGTGCAGCAGTTTTACAGAATTATCTTTTAGGAGGTGAAATACCTCAGCTTGAATTCCGTCACCTCCACTAGCTTTGTTCATAGTGATGTTTCCTAAGGCCCACATGACTTTGGACTCCTGGATGTCTGGCTCTAGGTGAGTGATCAAACCATTGTGGTTATCTGGGTAGTTGGATCTTTTTTGCATAGTTCCTCTGTGTATTCTTGTCACTTCTTCTTAATATCATCTGCTGCTGTTAGTTACATACCATTTCTGTCCTTTATTGTGCTAACCTTTGCATGAAATGTTCCCTTGGTATCTCTAATTTCCTTGAAAAGATCTCTAGTCTTCCCTATTGTATTGTTTTCCTCTATTTCTTTACATTGATTACTGAGGAAGGCTTTATTATCTCTCCTTGCTGTTCCTTGGAAATCTGCATTCATATGGGTATATCTTTGCTTTTCTACTTTGCCTTTAGCTTCTCTTCTCTTATTGCTATTTGTGAGGCCTCCTCAGACAACCATTTTGCCTTTTTGCATTTCTTTTTTTTGGGTGGATGGTCTTGAACACTGCCTCCTTTACAATATCATGAACCTCTGTCCATAGTTCTTCAGGCAATCTATCAGATCTAATCCCTTAATCTATTTGACACTTTCACTGTATAATCCTAAAGTATATGATTTAGATAATATCTGAATGGTGTAGTGGTTTTCCATACTTTCACCAATTAAAGTCTGAATTTTGCAATAAAGTGTTCATGATGTGAGCTACAGTCATCTCCTGGTCTTCTTTTTGCTAACTGTATAGAGTTTCTCCATTTTCGACTGAAAAGAATGCAATCAATCTAGTTTCGGTATTGACCATCTGGTGATGTCCCTGTAAAGAGTCGTCTCTTGTGTTGTTAGAAGAGGGTGTTTGCTATGACCAGCACATTCTGTTGGCAAAATTCTGTTAGTCCTTTTTTTGCTTAATTTTTTACTCTAAGACCAAACTTGTCTGTTACTCCAGGTATCTCTTGACTTCCTACACTTGCATTCCAGTCCCCTATGATGAAAAGGATATTTTATTTTATTTATTTTTTTAGTGCTCATTCTAGAAGTTCTTATATGTCATCTAGAACTGCTCAACTTCAGCTTCTTTGGCATTAGTGGTGGGGCATATACTCAGATTATTGTGACATTGAATGGTTTGCCTTGGAAATGAACAGAGGTCATTTTGTCAATTTTGCCAATGCATCCAAGTACTGCATTTCAGACTCTTTTGTTGACTATGAGAGCTACTTCATTTCCTCTAAGGGATTCTTGCCCACAGTCATAGATAAAATCGTCATCTAAATTAAATTTGCACATTCCAGTCCATTTTAGTTTACTGATTCCTAAAATGTCGATGTTCATTCTTGCCATCTCCTTTTTGACCTCTTCCAATTTAGTTTGATTCATGGACCTAACATTCCAGGTTCCCATGCAATATTGTTCTTTGCAGCATTGCACTTTACTTTCATCACCAGTCATATCCACAACTGGGCATGCTTTTGCTTTGACTCTGTTTCTTTATTCTTTCTGGAATTATCTCCCAACTCTTCTCCAGTAACATATTGGACACTTACTCACCTGGGTAGTTCATTTTTCAGTGTCATAACTTTTTGCCTTTTCATACTGTTCATGGGGTTCTCAAGGCTAGAATCCTGAAGTTGTTTGCCGTTCCCTTTTCCAGTGGACCACGTTTTTCCAGAACTCTCCACCATGAACCATTCATCTTGGGTGGCCCTCACGGCATGACTCATTATTTCATTGAGTTTGACAAGGCTGTGGTCCATGTGATCAACTTGGTTAGTTTTCTGTAAAGTCTATGGATGACTTCACTCAAATGCAGAGTCTAAACAAACAAAAATAAATAAAAATAAGCTCATTGATATAGAGAATAGAGTAGTGGTGATCACTGGGGAATGGAGATTGAGGGTATGTGAAATGTGTTAAAGAGCTCAGTTGTATGGTGATGGATGGTAAATAGATTTGTGGTGATCATTCTTATTGCATGAGAATTTAAATGGTGAAGAATGATTTCCCCCCACCTTGATCATAATAGTTAATTTCACATTTTGTATTTAATATGCATCTAAAACAGGATCACCATCCTTGTAAAGCAAAAGCATAAAATAAAAGATCTGTGATGTGTGTGTAGTTAGTTCATTTGCTCCACTTCAAAAAAAAAAGAAAAAATATTTACAGATGTTGACTTAATGCTGTACACCTGAAATTTATCTGGTAAAAATTCTGTATATAGAATCATAAAATGTATTAGATACTTTATTATGTCAAAGAATGTAAATGAAAAAGTGACACCACATTTTAGCTATTATCATTAGTATCTGGTCATATTCAAAAAGTAACATCACAGAAGGATTTTTTTTTTTTTAACTTTACATTGAATCTTGAACTACATCAAAAATCTTTTAGTTTTATGTATTTGGTTAATCTCTACTGGCATTTCAAACAATAGTAAAATATATTTTTAGTTCTATCAACACTGTAACCCTTGGGAGGAAAATATGAATTCATAAAGTAAGCCCCAAATTTATCTTCAAAAGATATTCTGACACAGGACAAACTAACATTTATCAAGGTGTAGTCTCCCTCATCTCATCAAAGCTGAAGATTTACAGTAATGCCATTCTTCTTGATATAATTATAGCCAGGTTTCTTGCTTGTTTAAAGCAGATCTTTCTGAATTTCTGATTCTGGTCATAGATCTGACTTGGTGATATGGGAAACTCTTTGATACTCCCTTGGGTATTGCAGTCTCAATATGTTTATCTTAGGATAGGAAAATGAATAAATTATGGAAAACATGGTGCTGATTTATTACTATGTAAGATGATAGACAGAAGTGTCTAGAATAGAATTATAAATTTTAACACCAGAGAATTGTACCAGAATTGACTTACTGAAATTTTTTACCACAAAGCCAACTGATGTGCCAAGTACTTTCCCCACGTATAGAGTTCATGTGGATAAATGAGCATAAGTATCGCCTTACTTGTTGTAAAAAGAAATCCACCTATCTTACTTTGTTGAAAGATGCTTAAAAACATGTAGAAGAAAGAGGAGGCTTTCAGATCAGAGGAGTCGCTCAGTTGTGTCCGACTCTTTTCGACTCCATGAATCGCAGCACGCCAGGCCTCCCTGTCCATTACCAACTCCCGGAGTTCACTGAGACTCATGTCCATTGAGTCAGTGATGCCATCCAGCCATCTTATCCTCTGTCGTCCCCTTCTCCTCTTGCCCCCAATCCCTCCCAGCATCAGAGTATTTTCCAATGAGTCAACTCTTCTCATGAGGTGGCCAAAGTACTGGAGCTTCAGCTTTAGCATCATTCCTAGAGGGATGGAATGGGGAGGGAGGAGGGAGGAGGGTTCAGGATGGGGAACACATGTATACCTGTGGCGGATTCATTTTGATATTTGGCAAAACTAATACAATTATGTAAAGTTTAAAAATAAAATAAAATTAAAAAAATAAAAAAAAAAAAAAGAAATCCCAGGGCTGATCTCCTTCAGAATGCACTGGTTGGATCTCCTTGCAGTCCAAGGGACTCTCGAGACTCTTCTCCAACACCACAGTTCAAAAGCATCAGTTCTTCGGCGCTCAGCCTTCTTCACAGTCCAACTCTCAAATCCATACACGACCACAGGAAAAACCATAGCTTTGACTAGACGAACCTTTGTTGGTTTTGAATATGCTGCTTTTGAATATGCTGTCTAGGTTGGTCATAACTTTCCTTCCAAGGAGTAAGCGTCTTTTAATTTCATGGCTGCAGTCACCATCTGCAGTGATTTTGGAGCCCAGAAAAATAAAGTCAGCCACTGTTTCCACTGTTTCCCCATCTATTTCCCATGAAGTGATGGGACCAGATGCCATAATCTTTGTTTTCTGAATGTTGAGCTTTAAGCCAACTTTTTCACTCTTCACTCTCACTTTCTGCCATAAGGGTGGTGTCATCTGCATATCTGAGGTTATTGATATTTCTCCCAGCAATCTTGATTCCAGCTTGTGTTTCTTCCAGTCCAGCAATTTAATCAGAAAATTTAAACACATATATATACTCTTTCATGTATTATAATGTGTTGTTATATATTTATTTTCTGTATATAATATTGTTTGGAAGATTCATTCACTTTGATATCTCCAATGGGTCCTAGGTAGCTAAAACCCAGGCTCATGCATTTTGTGTGCTTTTTACTTTAGAAAGCAGAGCTGTCCTTGACTAGTCCAACACATTTTAAAAAATTAATTTACTTATTTTAATTGGAGAGTAACCACTCTACAATATTGTTGTGGTTTTTGCCACACATTGACACGAATCAGCCATGGGTGCACATGAGTCCCCCATTCTGAACATCCCTCCCACCACCATTCCCATTCCATCCCTCAGGGTTGTCCCAGTGCACTGGCTTTGACTGTCCTGCTTCATGCATTGAACTTGGACTGGTGATCTATTTCACATATGGTGATATACACATTTCAATGCTATTATCTCAAGTCATCTCACTCTTACCTTCTCCCACACCGTCCAAAAGTCTGTTCTTCATATCTGTGTCTCTTTTGCTGTCTCGCATATAGAGTCATCATTACCATCTTTCTAAATTCCATATATATGTGTTAATATACTGTATTGGTGTTTTTCTTTCTGACTTACTTCACTCTGAATAATAGGCTCCAGTTTCATCCACCTCATTAGAACTGACTCAAAGGTGTTCTTTTTAATAGCTGAGTACTATTCCATTGTATATATGTACCACAGCTTTCTTATCCATTCATCTGCTGATGGACATCTAGGTTGCTTCCATGTCCTAGCTATTATAAACAGGGCTTCAATGAACATTGGGATACACGAGTCTCTTTTGATTCTGGTTTCCTCAGTGTGTATGACCAGTAACGGGATTGCTGGGTCATATGGAAGTTCTATTTCCAGTTTTTTAAGGAATCTCCACACTGTTCTCCATAGTGGTAGTACTAGTTTGTATTCCCACCAACAGTGTAAGAGGGTTCCCTTTTTTCTGTACCCTCTCCAGCATTTATTGTTTGTAGACTTTTTTAAATATAAATTTATTTATTTTAATTGGAAGTTAAAATTACTTTACAATATTGTATTGGTTTTGCCATACATCAACATGAATCCACCAAAGGTATACACATGTTCCCCATCCTGAACCCCCCTCCCTTTTTTGATAGGGGCCATTCTGACCAGCCTGAGATGGTACTTCATTGTGGTTTTGATTTGCATTTCTCTGATAATGAGTGATGTTGAACATCTTTTCATGTGTTTGTTAGCCATCTGTATGTCTTCTTTGGAGAAATGTCTGTGTAGGTCTTAGGCCCACTTTTTGACTGGGTCATTGATTTTTCAGCTATTTAACTGCATGAGCTGCTTGTATATTTTTGAGATTAATTCTTTGTCAGTGACTTCATTTGCTATTATTTTCTCCCATTCTGAAGGTTGTCTTTTAATCTTGCTTATAGTTTCCTTCATTGTGCAAAAGCTTTTAAGTTTAATTAGGCCCCATTTGTTCATTTTTGCTTTTATTTCCATTACTCTGGGAGGTGGGTCATAGAGGATCTTGCTGTGATTTATGTCAGAGAGTGTTTTGCCTATGAAGTTTTATAGTTTCTGGTCTTACACTTAGATATTTAATCCATTTTGAGTTCATTTTTTGTGTATGGTGTTTGAAAGTGTTCTAATATCATTCTTTTACAAGTGCTTGACCAGTTTTTCTAGTACCACTTGTTGAAGAGATTGTGTTTTCTCCGTTGTATATTCTTGCCTCCTTTGTCAAAGATAAGGTGTGTGGATTTATCTCTGGGCTTTCTATTTTGTTCCATTGATCTATATTTCTGACTTTGTGCCAGTACCATGCTGTCTTGATGACTTTAGCTTTGTAGTAGTCTAAAATCAGGCAAGTTGATTCCTCCAGTTCCATTCTTCTTTTCAAGATTGCTTTGGCTGTTCAAGCTTTTTTGTATTTCCATACAAACTGTGAAAGTACTTTTTCTAGTTCTGTGAAAAATACCATTAGTAGCTTGATAGGGATTGCATTGAATCTATAAATTACTTTGGGTAGTATAGCCATTTTAACTATATTGATTCTTCAGATCCAAGAACATGGTATGTTTCTCCATCTTTTTGTGTCATTTGTTATTTATTTCATCAGTGTTTTATAATTTTCTGTACATAGGTATTTTGTTTCTTAGGTAGATTTATCACTAAGTATCTTATTCTTTTTGGTGCACTGGTGAATGGAATTATTTCATTTCTCTTTCTGTTTTCTCATTGTTAGTGTATAGGAATGCAAGGGATTTCTGGGTGCTAATTTTATATCCTGCAACTTTACTATATTCAGTGATTAGTTCTAGTAATTTTCTGATTGTGTCTTTAGGGTTTTCTATGTAGAGAATCGTGTCATCTGCAAACAGTGAGAGTTTTACTTCTTCTTTTCCAATCTGAATTCCTTATTTATTTTTCTTCTCTGACTTCTGTGGCTAAAACTTCCAAAACTATGTTGATAAGTAGTGGTGAAAGTGGGCACCTTTGTCTTGTCTTAGGGGAAATGCTTTCAATTTTTCACCATTGAGCATAATATTTGCTGTGGGCTTATCATATATGGCTTTTATTATGTTGAGGTATGTTCCTTCTATGCCTGCTTTCTGGAGGATTTTTATCATAAATGGATGCTGAATTTTGTCCAAAGCTTCTCCTGCATCTATTGAGATAATCATATGGTTTTTATCTTGCAATTTGTTAATGTGGTGTATCACATTGTTTGATTTGTGAATATTGAAGAATCCTTGCATCCCTGGAATAAAGCCCACTTGGTCGTGGTTTATCTTTATAATATGTTGTTGGATTCTGTTTGCTAGAATTTTGCTGAGGATCTTTGCATCTATGTTCATCAGTGATATTGGCCTGTAGTTTGTCCCCCCTGCCCCTGGGGGGGCTTCTTTGTCTGGTTTTGGTATTAGGGTGATGGTGGCTTCATAGAATGAGTTTGGCAGTTTACCTTCCTCTGCAATTTTCTGGAAGAGTTTGAGTAGGATAGATGTTAGACTTTCTCTAAGTTTTTAGTAGAATTCACCTGTGAAGCCATCTGGTCCTGGGCTTTTGTTTGTTGGAAGATAGTTTTTATTACAGTTTCTATTTCTGTGCTCTTGATAGGTCTGTTAGGATTTTTTATGTCTTCCTGGTTCAGTTTTGAAAGGTTATATTTTTCTAAGAATTTTTCCATTTCTTCCAAGTTTTCCATTTTTTTTGTAATATAGTTGCTGATAGTGGTCTCTTATGATCCTTTGTATGTCTGTGCCAACACATCTTTTAATTTGTTCCAAATGGAAACAGAAATGCACTATATGATTTTTTTGCTTTCTCATAATCAAGGGGGAAAAATCCTGTGGTTTAATAAAAGGAAGAATAATGTCTCAGAATTTAGTATTTTGTTAAAAAATTATATTGAAAATACTTAAAATTTTATAATATTGAAAATAACTTTAGTTTCAGTGTACAGATCACCTTGTATTTTAAAACTTTATTAAGCCAGACTTTGTCTAGCATAAGCTTGCTCAACCAAAGTGAGTTAAGAAGGTGTGTCTGCTCTCTCAGGTCTGAGGGGAACCATAAGGTAATTGTCAATGGCTGCACTCACAGAGATCAGAGCAAAAGGCAGATTTAGCAACTACAGGCAGGTCCCAACCGATAAATTCCCTTCCAAGTGTATTGATTGATTGATTGTTTTGGAGTCAGTTATTTGAAATCTGGATACATTGTTATATATATATATATATATATATATATATATATATATATATATATATATATATGTGACAAATGGCAATTTGACTTCCAAGGAAGCCCACACAATCCAATTATCATATATTTCAGTGGAGGCGCTGCTCCAGTGGTTCCTGGGTCTCTCTAACTGAATGGAAGGGGGGGGGTCTCTCTGATCTGATGCTTTTGGCACTCTAAGTCACCTGGGATGACACATTTTCTCCAATACTAGAAGTTCATGTTCATGTTCACAATAACCATATGTTCATTTACAGGATATCCATAAAGTGACTATTCCTAATTTGGGGTGTATCTACACTTGATTAACTAAATCAGTGCGGCAACTATGCTTAAATGGTTCTGGACACAAAGTTTATTGGCTTGAAAAGATCTAACTTGGCTTATTGCACAGCCAAGTTCTTATCTGCTTCCCACATTTATACTTGGTAGATTTAGCAGTTGGAGTAAACAGTTCTGCCTAAAGTATAGTTTAGCAGCTTGAGTTTTTAAATAAACAATAATAAAAGTAGTCACCAACTAGTGTAAAGAAAGTAACTTTTATTTTTATCTATAGAGAAGTATTAGGTATTGCAGAAACCCAATCTCATTCGTTTTTGGCTCTTTAATTTTACCACTGAAAAGTAAATCGAGTTGATTCTGATCTATGTGAATTTGCCTTTATCCAGTTTTAAGAGACAGTCCAAAAACCTTTATTTTTTATTTATTGTATCCATTCTGCAATCTCTTCTCATTCTTGTGTTTCTTATTGTCCATTAACTACTCCATTTCTGAATGTTCTTTCGAAAATACTTCTACCTCTCACTAAATTATTAAACAATTCCCATAGAAATGTCTTTCCTTTAGAAAGTAGCAGTAATAGGCATAGTAAAGCACAAATCCTTTGTTCTTCTTCACCAAATCATTTATTAATACGTTCCACTTAGTATAGTATTGAAATACATCCAAAAATGTAATTTTGGAAGGACTTTTTCCTGGACTGAAATTATAGAATAGGTCATTCTCTACTTTTTTAAACTTGTATTTATTTACTCACCAAAAGTTTCAAAAATCCAACAAATAATCATTTATGAGTATGTTATCAAAATATTAACATGTTACATTTCTAATACTTTAATTAATATATAATGTATGATCTAGGAATAACAAAAAGATTGTTAAAATTAATGCTTACATATATTTAGAAATTGTATATATTAAGTGAGAAGGATATATTTTGTGATGAAATGAATATGTAGAGAGCTTAAAAATTATTACTCAGTCTATAACTGCTTCAATAACAACTAAAATTTCACCTCCTTTATTCTGAGTTTTTTTTTTCTCTTTTTTAATAATTGTTTTAATTAATTTTAAAACATCCTTGCATTTTACAACATTCTTTAGAAGAATTGAAAACAATAGGGTTAGTCTTAGAGTAACTTAAATAAAAGTACTGTGATTACATGGTGCTTCTCTGGTGGTTCAGAAGGTAAAGAATCTGCCAGTAATGCAAGAGATCTGGGCTAGATCTTTGGGTCAGGAAGATCCCTTGGAGAAGGGAATGGTTAACCGCTCCAGTATTCTTTCCTGGATAATTCTATGGACAGAGGAGCCTGGCAGACTACAGTGTGTGGGGTTACAAACAGTCGGACACAACTGAGGGACTAACACTTAACATTGGGATTGTTCTTTTCCAGGCACCAACTGGTGTTCTACTCTTTGCCTGCATGGGTTGCAGCATGCCAGACTTCTCTGTCCCTCACCATATCCTGGAGTGTGCCCAAGTTCATGTTCAATGAAACAGTGATGGGATTACATATTATTAAAGATTAGTGAGTTAATAGAAGAGAGAACTTTTTTTTTAATTTAATTTTATTTTTTAAACTTTACATAATTGTATTAGTTTTGCCAAATATCAAAATGAACCCGCCACAGGTATACATGTGTTCCCCATCCTGAACCCTCCTCCCTCCTCCCTCCCCATTCCATCCCTCTGGGTCGTCCCAGTGCACCAGCCTCAAGCATCCAGTATCGTGCATCAAACCTGGACTGGCAACTCGTTTCATACATGATATTTTGCATGTTTCAATGCCATTCTCCCAAATCTTCCCACCCTCTCCCTCTCTCTCAGAGTCCATAAGACTGTTCTATACATCAGTGTCTCTTTTGCTGTCTCGTACACAGGGTTATTGTTACCATCTTTCTAAATTCCATATATATGCGTTAGTATACTGTATTGGTGTTTTTCTTTCTGGCTTACTTCACTCTGTATAATAGGCTCCAGTTTCATCCACCTTTTAATAGAGTTATGCTTTATAACTTTTTAAGGGAGATACTCTTTATAACTAAATGCCTTACCTCCTTGAAGTTGATATGGGAAGAAACTAATTCCAAGCTTTTAAAAAAATGTGTGTAAATGCTTGTGTGGTAAACTTATGGGAAAATTCTTCTTTTGATTCCAAACTCCCAATTTATCCCACCTTCCCCTTTGGTAACCACATGCTGGGTGTCTATGTCTATGATTCTGCTTCTGTTTTGTAAATAGGTTCATTTGCTTTTTGTTTTTAGATTCTGCCAGGCTTCCCTGGTGCCTCACTGGTAAATAATCTTCCTGCCAATGCAGGAGACACAGGAGAGTGATTTCAATCCCTGGGTTGGGAATATCCCCTGGAGGAGGAAATGACAACCCACTTCAGTATTTGTGCTTGGAAAATCCCACAGACAAAGAAGACTGGTGGGCTACAGTTCATAGGGTCACAAAGAGTCAGACATGACTGAGCACACACATACACATATAAGTGATGCCACATGATATTTGTCTTTCTCTGACTTAATTTAGTATGATAATCTCTAGGTCTATCCATATTGCCTTAAATGACATTATTTCATTCTTTTTTATGCCTAACTAATTTATATATTATATAAAATACACTGTAATTAAATATATTATGTGTATATAAAATGTTGCTTGTTTATGCATTGATTTGTTCATGGACATTTAAGTTGCTTCTATATTTTGGCTACTATACATATGAACATCAAAGTGCATGCATCTTTTCAAATTAGAGCTTTCACCTTTTCTGAGAAATTCCTTTTTTTTTAATAAAAAGATTTCATTTCTTTTTTTTTTTTACAAGATAAATACATGCATATAACCTAGAAAATATAAAATCTAAAAGATGGTTTTTAACCACTAAGATTCATAAATCTCTAATGCATAACTAATGGATTATATTAGTTATCTACTACTGTGGATAAACTTGTCCCAAAATTTTGTGATTTAAAGAAACAGTATGTGTTATCTTACCATGTCTGTAGATCAGTAATTCAAGCGTGACTTAGATTGGAATCTTTCACAGAATACCAAAGTGTCAGCTGGGGCTGTGGACATCTCCTAACCCCCTTGGAAAAGATCAGGTCCCAAAGTCAGTCAAATGACTGTTGATAAGATTGGAGACCTCACATGCTATTAGAAAGAGAACTCAGTTTCCCTCCCTGTGGACATACCCCAGTAACAACTCAAGATAACTGGTATCACCAGAGTGAGACAATCAAAGGACATGAAAGCATGTGAAAGATGAAAGTCACAGATGCAGTAACCTGTATAACCGAATCTCTGAAGAAACAGCTCTTCACTTCTGCCATATTCCATTAGTTATAAGCAAGCCATTAAGTCCAGTCCATGCTCAAGGGCAGGGATTTACACAAACACGTAAGTACCAGTCAGCAGGTATCTTTCAAGACATTTCAGAAGCTTCCTTTGACAATGGCTTGCAATATATGCTGATACAAACATTTATTTATACAAAGAAACAGAAAGAAAAATTTTAACATCTACAGTTATCAAAGGCCATCAATAATATGAACAGTTAGTCTTTCTTGATATCTTCATATGCTTATATTTATTACTGAGGCTTATGAACATTGTTTCATTTAATTCTGTCAGATATCTTTTGGAAAAAATATTTTAATCTCACTTTAGAAATTAAAAACTGAAACTTAGAGAGATACAATAATTTTCTAAAATAATATGGCCTATTGAACTGGGACTTAATTCATGGCATCCAGACTCCAGACCTTACACATTATTATACATAGTATTACACTGAAATGGCTACATGAACTAAATTTTAGAGAATTAAATTTTAGTTCTCTGCCCCAAAATCACGGCAGATGGTGACTGCAGCCATGAAATTAAAAGGTGCCTACTCCTTGGAAGAAAAGTTATGACCAACCTAGATAGCATATTCAAAAGCAGAGACATTACTTTGCCAACAAAGGTCCATCTAGTCAAGGCTATGGTTTTTCCAGTAGTCATGTATGAATGTGAGAGATGGACTGTGAAGAAAGCTGAGGGCCGAAGAATTGATGCTTTTGAACTGTGGTATTGGAGAAGACTCTTGAGAGTCTCTTGGACTGCAAGGAGATCCAACCAGTCCATTCTGAAGGAGATCAGCCCTGGGATTTCTTTGGAACGAATGATGCTAAAGCTGAAACTCCAGTATTTTGGCCACCTCCTGCGAAGAGTTGACTCATTGGAAAAGACTGTGATGCTGGGAGGGATTGGGGGCAGGAGGAGAAGGGGAGGACAGAGGATGAGATGGCTGGATGACATCACTGACTCGATGGACGTGAGTCTTAGTGAACTCCGGGAGTTGGTGATGGACAGGAAGGCCTGGCATGCTGCAATTCATGGGGTTGCAAAGAGTCGGACACAACTGAGCAACTGAACCGAACTGAACTGGAAAATTTAGTTGTCCTTAACAACTGTTTGCTATAAAACAGTTGTTAAGGACAATGCCTATATTTGTTGTTAATTTGTTTACTTACTTGTTTCATTTCTGGCCACATCATGTCATGTGGCTTGTGGGATCTTAGTTCTCCAGCCAGGGGTTGAATCTTGGTGCCAGCTGTGAAACTGTCGAGTTCTAAACCCTGGACCACCAGGGAAATACCATTGACATGTTTTCTATACTATTTAAAAAAAATTTTTTTTTAATTTCTCCTTATGAGAATGGAAAAAGAGTACATCAAGGCTGTATATTGTCACCCTGCTTATTTAATTTATGCAGAATAAGTGATGAGAAACATGAGAAACATTGGGCTGGATGACACACAAGTTGGAATCCAGATTGCCAGGAGAAATATCAATAACCTCAGATATGTAGATCACACCACTCACATGGCAGAAAGTGAAGAAGCACTGAAGAGCCTCTTAATGAAAGTGAAAGAGGAGAGTGAAAAAGTTGGCTTAAAGCTCAACTTGCAGAAAACTAAGATCATGGCATCTGATCCCATCCCCTCATGGCAAATAGATGGAGAAAGAGTGGCTGATATTATATTTTTGTACTCCAAAATCACTGCAGATGGTAAATACAGCCATGAATTAAAAGACACTTACTCCTTGGAAGGAAAGTTATGACCAACATACACAGCATATTAAAAAGCAGAGTCATTACTTTGTCAACAAAGGTCCATCTCGTCAAGGCTATGGTTTTTCCAATAGTTATATATCAATGTGAGAGTTGAACTATAAAGAAAGCTGAGTGCTGAAAAATTGATGCTTTGAATTGTGGTGTTGATGAAGAATCTTGAGAGTTCCTTGGACTGCAAGGAGATCCAATCAGTCCATCCTAAAGGAGATCAGTCCTGAGTGTTCATTCAAAGGACTGATGTTGAAGCTGAAACTCCAATACTTTGGGCACCTGATGTGAAGAACTGACTCATTTGAAAAGACCCTGATGCTGGGAAAGATTGAAGGCAGGAGGAGAAGGGGACCACATAAGATGAGATGGTTCTATGGCATCACCGACTCAATGGATATGAGTTTGAGTAAGCTCCGGGAGTTGTTAATGGACAGGGAGGCCTGGTGTGTTGTGGTTCGTGGGGTCACAAAGAGTTGGCCACAACTGAGCAACTGAACTGAACTGATGGGAATTTAGACTAGTATTAAGGTTAATGAAAATATTTTTCTACTCTCAAAATCTAATATGTTTGTTTCATTTTATAATTATAAGATGGACATTATACTTTTTTCCTTATTTGGCAAGAATTCTAGAACTAAAAAGTAAAGAAAAAGAAAAGATTGTTTGACAATATTCATTGTTTTGTAAGGCAAGCAGCTATATGTATCAAGAAACTTAAAGATATTTCTGTTTTTGTTTTCACAAATTCATATCTAGAGGATAAATATAAGTACACCTCTGAATACCTGAGGGAAAAAACAATCTACAAAATTTATAATGGCAACATAATGTTTAATTAAATAAAAATCCAACTTTGACGTAGATAAGTATAATGAGAAGTCATGAGAGAATATAGTTTAATTATTTTAAGAGGCTATTTTGGGACTGGTTCAAGATGGCAGAGTAAAAGGATGTGTGCTTGTCTCCTCCTGCAAGAGCACCAAAATCACAACTACCTGTTAAACAATCATCAATGGGAGGATGCTGGAACTCACACACACACAAAAGATATCTTATGTCCACAGACAAAGAAGAAGGTGTAACAAGATGGTAGGAGGGGTGCAATCACAGTGAAATCAAATTTCATACCTGCTGGGTGGGTGATCCATAAACTGAGAACAATAATACCAAAGCAGCTCTCCCACTATTGTGAAGGTTCTGAGGCCCATACCAGGCTTCCAGCCTGGAGATCCAGTAAAGGGACCAGGAAACCCCAGGGAATCTGATTTTGAAGGCCAACCGGATTTGGTTACAGGATTTCCAAAGAACTGAGGAAACAGAGTCTCCACTCATGGAGTATATAAACAAAATCTTGCACACACACCAAGACACAGTGCAAAGTAGCAGTGACCCCACAGAAGACTGCACCAGACCTACCTGCTAGTGTTTGAGGGTCTCATGTGGAGGTGTGGGTCAGTAGTGTTTTGCTGAAGGGATGGAAGTAGTGGCAACAGCAATCCAGAAAATGCCCTTTGGTATAAGTCCTCTTGGAAGTCACTGTTAATTTTACCATAGAACCCTTACATCCCAGGACTGGGTTGCATCAAGCCAAACAACTTACAGGAAGGCAGCACAACCCTAGTCATCAGAGCATGATCCTGCCCACCTGAACAAGATCCAATTTTTCCCACCACCAGTTCTTCCTAGCAGGAAGATTGCACAAGACACTTAGCCTCATCCACCAGAAAGAAGACAGAATAAGCAAAAAGAATAACAATCTCACAGTAGCTAGAATGAATCCCACATCATAGAAAGCTAATCAGAATGAAAAAAGAGATGAAGACATCTTGTCTACAGATGAAAGGACAACACAAAACCCCAGAAAAACAACTAAATGAATTTGAGATAGGAAACCTTCCAGAAAAATAATTCAGAATAATGACAGTGAAAATGATCCAGGATCTTGGAAAAAGAATGAAGAAAGTACAAAAAATATTCACTAAAGGCAGGAAATGGCAACCCACTCTAGTGTTCTTGCCCGGAGAATCCCAGGGACAGAGGAGCCTAGTGGGCTGCCGTCTGTGGGGTCACACAGAGTCGGACACGACTGAAGCGACTTAGCCGCAGCAGCAGCAGCAGTAGCAGCAGCAAAGGCCTAGAAGAACTAAAGACCAAACAGAGATAAACAATATACTAGAAGGAAACAATAGCAGAATAACTGAAACAGAAGTACAGGTAAGTGACCTGAAAGAAGGAATGTGGAAGTCACTGCCACAGAACAGAATATAGAAAAAAGAATGAAAAAAAAGGAAGACAGCCTGAAAGACCTCTGGGACAACATTAAATGTACCCACATTCACATTATAGGGGGCTCAGAAGAAGAAAGAAAGGACCTGAAAAAATATTCAAAGACAAAATAGCTGAAAACATCCTTAATATGGGAAAAGAAATAGTCAACCAAGTCCAGGAAGTGCAGAGTACCACACAGGATGGACCCAAGGGGAAATATGCAAAGGCACATAGTAATCTAAATGATGAAAATTAAAGACAGAGATAAAATATTAAAAGTAAAAAGGGAAAAACTATAAATAACTTACACTTGAACTCCCACAACATCATCCACTGATTTCTCAACAGAAACTCTACAGGTCAGAAATGAATGATACAGTATGCTTAAAGTAATGAAAGGGAAGTATCTACAACCAAAAATACTCTAACCAGCAAGACTCTCATTCGGATTTGATGGAGAAATCAAAAGATTTCAAGACAAGAAAAACCTAAGCCAATTCAGCACCTCCAAATTATAAGAAATGCTAAAAGAACTTCTCTAGGCAGGAAGCACAAGAGAGGGAAAAGGCCAACACAGAATAAATCCAAACCAATAAAATAGTAATAAGATCATACATATCCATCAGTTCAGTACAGTTCAGTCGTTCGGTCATGTCCGACTCTTTGCAACCCCATGAATTGCAGCACACCAGGCCTCTCTGTCCATCACCAACTCCTGGAGTTCACTCAAACTCATCTGGGTTGTGAAGATCTTTTTTATACAGTTCTTCTATGTATTCTTGCCACCTCTTCTTAATATCTTCTGCTTCTGTTAGGTCCATACCATTTCTGCCCTTTATCGAGTCCATCTTTGCATGAAATGTTCCTTTAGTATCTCTGATTTTCTTGAAGAGATCTCTAGTCTTTCCCATTCTGTTGTTTTCCTCTATTTCTTTGCATTGATCGCTGAAGAAGGCTTTCTTATCTCTTCTTGCTATTCTTTGGAACTCTGCATTCAGATATTTATATCTTTCCTTTTCTCCTTTGCTTTTCACTTCTCTTCTTTTCCCAGCTATTTGTAAGGCCTCCCCAGACAGCCATTTTGCTTTTTTGCATTTCTTTTCCACGGGGATGGTCTTGATCCCTGTCTCCTGTACAATGTCACAAACCTCATTCCATAGCTCATCAGGCACTCTATCTATCAGATCTAGGCCCTTAAATCTATTTCTCACTTCCACTGTATAATTATAAGGAATTTGATTTAGGTCATCCCTGAATGGTCTAGTGGTTTTCCCTACTTTCTTCAATTTCAGTCTGAATTTGGCAATAAGGAGTTCATGATCTGAGCCACAGTCAGCTCCTGGTCTTGTTTTTTGCTGACTGTATAGAGCTTCTCCATCTTTGGCTGCAAAGAATATAATCAAACTGATATCAGTGTTGACCATCTGGTGATGTCTATGTATAGAGTCTTCTCTTATGTTGTTGGAAGAGGGTGTTTGCTATGACCAGTGCATTTTCTTGGCAAAACTCTATTAGTCTTTGTCCTGCTTCATTCCATGTTCCAAGGCCAAATTTGCCTGTTACTCCAGGTGTTTCTTGACTTCCTACTTTTGCATTCCAGACCCCTATAATGAAAAGGACATCTTTTTTGGGTGTTAGTTCTAAAAGGTCTTGTATTTATGTAACTATTATTCATGTAATAACATTGTGACTGGTCAATAGAAAATAACAGAATTCTCTGTCACTAAAACATGTAATCACTTTTAATAGAGAAACACATAATCACTTTTTAAAATCCAGATGCATTTAAGAGCTATTTTGGAAATTTTTGAAAAATACAAATGCCAAGGTATTGCTTATTTTCTCCAAAGATAGAGATGTGTTTCTATTGAGCAACTATGTTTAAAAGTAAATGAATTATGTGATGATCTTTTACTTTTATCTAGTTTATTTCACTTTTTTCATTTTATATTCAATGGTTCATCCCATTCATTTAGTTTTATGTTTTCCTATTTCTGTGCCTCTTTTTTTGTTGTTTCCCAAGTCTTTATCAAGTATACTTTATCAAGTATAGTAGAAACTCTTTTGACTATATATATATATATATATATATATATATATATAAACTCTCTCTCTATATATATAGTATGTATAACATAAAATACATATTTTAGAAAACATGAATTTTTGCCTAGCTATAAAATTATGATATTTTGATTCCACCTGTTTGACTTAATATGAATAGAAAGCTAGATTTCTTTTTATATTCACTCAAAACTTTGATATAATTCCATGTATTTTGGCATCTAGTATTACTGCTAACAGTTTAGAAAGGTTATTTTCTTTGTTGCTGTTCAGTCACTAAGTTGTGTCTGACTCTTTTTGACCCCATGAACTGCAGCACACCAGGCTTCCCTGTCTTTCACTATCTCCCAGTTTGCTCAAATTTATGTTCATTGAGTCAATGAAACCATGCAACCATCTCATCCTCTGTCGCCCTCTTCTCCCCTTGCCCTCAATCTTTCCCAGCACCAGAGTCTTTTCCAAAGCATCAGCTATTCTGATCAGGTGGCCAAAGGATTTGATCTTCAGCTTCAGCATCAGTCCTTCCAATAAATATTTATGGTTGATTTCCTTTAGGATTGACTGGTTTAATCTTTCTTCTGTCCAAGTGATGGTCAAGAGTCTTCTCGAGCACCACAGTATTCAAAAACATCTATTCTTTGGTGCTCTGCCTTCTTTGTGGTCCAAATTTCACATCTCTACATGACTACTGGAAAGATCATAGTTTTATCTAGATGAACCTTTTACAGAAAAGTGATGTCTCTGTTTTTTAATATGCTGTCCAGTTTGTTATAACTTTTCTTCCTTCGAGCAAGCATCTTTTAATTGCATGGCTACAATCACTATTGGTAGGGATTTTTGAGCTCTCCAAAATAAAATCTGTCACAGTTTCCAATTTTTGCCCATCTATTTTCCATGAAGTGTTGGGACCAAATACTATGGTCTTAATTTTTTGAATGTTGAGTTTAAGGCCAGCTTTTTCATGTTCCTGTTTCACCTTCAAGAGGCTCTTTTGTTCTTCTTCACTTTCTGCCATTAAAGTGATATCATTTGTATATCTCAGGTTGTTGATATTTCTCCCGGCTTGGTTCCAGCTTGTGAGTCATTTCTCCCAGCATTTCACATGTGATTAAAAAAAATTAATGTGATTTGAAACTTCTAATCTGAGAATACAAATAAATGCTATGTTGTTAAAAAAAAAAAGGGATATTAACATGTGATATTGTATTATTAACTAAATTACAGATTTAGTTCAGATTTCACAAAAATTTATGCCAGTGTTCATTATTTGTTTTCATACTTTAAGATTCCACCTTGTATTTAGTTTCATTGAGCAGCTTCAACTGCATGCAAAAAATTCTGGTAAATTCTCTTTTCATTTTTATTCTGGTACAAATATTTTCTAATTCTCTTTGTTAGGGCTTCTTAGATACAGCCATCATTTAAAAGTGGGCATTTAATTTTCAAATACATTTGGTTTTTAAAGTATCTTTGATATTAATTTCTCATTTAAATGCTTTCATCTCTGTAATCACCCTCTGTGTTTTTTCAGTCTTCTAACTTTATTGAGCATTCAGTGGCTAAGTCAAAGATCTCTCTTGGTAAATGTCACATTGAATATGAAAATATGTGGGTTATTTTCAAATATCTTTTGATATTGATTTGTAACATAATTCTCCAATGATAAGAGGACAAACTTTATTATTTCAATACCTTTAGTCCTTGAAATTTTGCATTTTGTTTTATGTCCCTGGGTATGTTCCAGGGTGTCCTAGTTTATAGTCTATGGGAACTTGAATAGAATTTTTATCCTATAGCTGTGTGAAAATTATATAATTCTTAATTGTGTTGAATTGGTTCATGATGCTTTTCAGTCTACTATTTCCTTCTTTTCTATATATTCATTCTATTAATTTTTGTGTTTGATATTGAAAATCCAAATAAAAATCTTAATTTATCTACTTAAAAATAATGATAATATATAGTGAAACTTTGTTGTGTATTTTCCAAGTCTCCTGCAAATGTGTGATTATACTTTCATAATTTAAAAAATAAAAAAAGAATATTGTGAAAAGTCATTAGAAATATCTCATTTGTTAGCAGAAATTTGTCATATTAGATAAAGCATAAACTCAACAAGGAAAGGAAAATTAGTAGGAAAATAGAGCAAAATAAATATCCAAAACTTTTCTAGAGAGCTTGCTTTTGAACATTGAGAGCAAAAGTTCTCTTCTTTCTACTTTGTCTTTACTGAGATTTATTACTCTGAAAATGATGGAAAAATGTTAAACTTAAAGAAAATTATTCTCAGAAAAACTGACCATTCTCTACTTTTGTCATCCAAACCTCATCCTTCTTGTATCCTGTCCAGATTTTTCTCTTGGGGTTTTGATGATTAACTATTTGTAAATTGACTTAGCTTCCTTCACTCCTATAACACAGAAAATAACTATTTCATCCTATGAATTCTCAGTGCATGTCATAATACTTGACATAAAACAGGTGCTTAAGAAGTGTTTATTGAAACAATGAAATAAAATGAGTCTACATGGTTAAGATTTTGTTTGTTTTTCTGATAGCATCTTTTTAATATCATTTACATATATCAGAACTCAAATCCTTTTGGGAAAAATAACTCATAGAACTTTTAATTTTTAATGTAGATTTTTATGGGTGAAAGATGTTGACTAGAGTTTAACCCTCTTAATACTGAAAAATTATATTAGTTTCTACATTTTTCTCCTCAAGAAGATCAGAATATCTTAGAATTAAGAATTATGTCTTATTCATCATTCATTTTCTTTATCTAAGAGCTTAGCACAATTTCTGGCACAAAGCAAGGACTTAGAAAGGTAGCGAGATTTATTGCTGGAATGAATAAATTCTCTGAGAAGAACTGAATTCAATTCATATCTTTAAAAAACATTTTATTTATACTTTATATATATAAGGAATTATAAAAGTGCAAATAAAAAATGGGCTTTCAGTTCAACATATAGATAAGCCCTGAAAATTAAAAATCATATAATTTTGTTAGAAAATTCTAATGACAAATAAAGATAATGATTCTTCCTTTCCGCATTTCTGTCTCTAGTGATAACAAACCATTGACAGTTTCTTGTAATTTAAAATAGGAAGAAAAATTCACATGCTAAAATACCAATAACTAGTTATCTTCCTTTTCACAGTTGATTCCCAATTTTAGCATATACCAGACTCACAGGGAAGAGTAGTTGAAACGCAGACTGTTGGGCCTAATGCCCGAGGTTTCTGCTTCAGTATGTCTGTGAATGGTACCTAGAATTTGTATTCCCCAAATAATATTGATGCTGCTGCACCAGAATAATCAATTAACACATTTCAAAGATAGTAAAATGCACACTGTCTTTGCCCTTTACTTATTTACTCTTAGCATATTGTTTAAACCCAACACAGAGGTGTCCACCTTTTGGAGAAAAGAATGTTTTAAAGGAAACAGGAGAAAATGAAGACTGAAAGTCTTGTAGGTTCTGAAGCTGGAGAAAAAAAATGTTGAATAAAATACCAAGGTACATGTAGAATGTATGTCAAGTTTTTTTCTTTTTCTCTGGACCTTGTCTCTTTTAAGAGCTGCCATTTTTATGTCCTTCTCATCTCTCTTAGATTTCTATACTTTCAAAAACTGAACATGATTGCTTTTACAAAGAAGATTATGCTCTCTTTCAGAATAAGTCTAGTAAGGGATCAGCAAACAGACAGCTGCAGTTTCTCATTAACATAAAAGACCAGAAACTGGTTTGATCCTATAATTCCTGAAGTAAGTTTTTAGTTCTCTATTTTTTCCATCATTAAAAAAGCCCTGAACCTATTCAGATAACAATCACTGTCCTCATTACTTGAAGTGTCTGTAAAATTCTCTGCTCATACAGATAAAATATTTGGTAACAGACTTGTGCCATGTAACTAAGAGAGATATTTGGCATAATTTGGTAAACATACAACTTAAAACTAGCTTACTTTTATTTTAAGATTACATAATACCTTCTTTATAAATTGTTAATCATGTGGTTGGCTACATTTGAAGGAGATTGCAGCTTGGCAAGGTCTGTGAAATGAGTTTAGAGGGACTATAAAAATGCAATGAAATTTGGAAATTTCATAGCATTCCCTTTCAATTCAGTTCAGTTGCTCAGTCATGTCTGACTCTTTGCAACACTATGAACCACAGCACGCCAGGCCTCCCTGTCCATCACCAACTCCCGGAGTCCACCCAAACCCATGTCCATCTAACTGGTGAAGTATCCAACCATTTCATCCTCTGTCGTCCCCTTTTCCTCCTGCTCTCAATCTTTCCCAGCATCAGGGTCTTTTCAAATGAGTCACCTCTCTGCATCAGGTGGTCAAAATATTGGAGTTTCAGCTTCAACATCAGTCCTTCCAATGAATACCCAGGACTGATCTCCTTTAGGATGGACTGGTTGGATCTCCTTGCAGTCCAAGAGCCTTTCAAGAGTCTCCTCCAACACCACAGTTCAAACAATCAATTCTTTGGCACTCAGTTTTCTTTAGAGTCCAGCTCTCACATCCATACATGACCAATGGAAAAACCATAGCCTTGACTAGACGGACCTTTGTTGGCAGAGTAATGTCTCTGCTTTTTAATATGCTGTCTACTTTGGTCATAACTTTCCTTCCAAGGAGTAAGTGTGCTTTAATTTCATTGCTGCAATCACCATTTGCAGTAATTTTGTAGCCCAAAAAATAAAGTCAGCCACTCTTTACACTGTTCCCCCATCTATTTGCTATGAAGTGATGGGACCAGATGCCATGATCTTAGTTTTCTGAATGTTGAGCTTTAAGCCAACTTTTTCACTCTCCTCTTTCACTTTCATCAAGAGGCTCTTTAGTTCTTCTTCACTTTCTGCCATAAGAGTGGTGTCATCTGCATATCTGAGGTTATTGATATTTCTCCTGGCAAACTTGATTCCAGCTTGTGCTTCTTCCAGCCCAGCGTTTCTTATGATGTACTCTGCATAGAAGTTAAATAAGCAGGGTGACCATATACAGCCTTGACATACTCCTTTTCCTATTTGGAACCAGTCTTTTGTTCCATGTCCAGTTCTAACTGTTGCTTCCTGACCTGCATACAGGTTTCTCAAGAGGCAGGTCAGGTGGTCTGGTATTCCCATCTCCTTCTGAATTTTCAACAGTTTATTGTGATCCACTTAATCAAAGGCTTTGGCATAGTCAATAAAGCAGAAATAGATGTTTTTCTGGGACTCTCTTGTTTTTTCAATGATCCAGCGGATGTTGGCAATTTGATCTCTGGTTTCTCTGCCTTTTCTAAAACAAGCTTGAACATCTGAAAGTTCACGGTTCATGTTTTGCTGAAGCCTGGCTTGGAGAATTTTAGACATCACTTTATACTAGAGTGTGAGATGAGTGCAATTGTTCAGTATTTTGAGCATTCTGTGGCATTGCCTTTCTTTAGGATTGGAGTGAAAACTGATCTTTTCCAGTCCTGTGGCCACTGCTGAATTTTCCAAATTTGCTGGCATATTGAGTTCAGCACTTACACAGCATTGTCTTTTAGGATTTGAAATAGCTCAACTGGAATTCCATCACCTCCACTAGCTTTGTTTGTAGTGATGCTTCCTAAGGCTCACTTGACTTCACATTCCAGGATGTCTGACTCTAGGTGAGTGATCACTTTAGAGGAGTTGAAAATAAAGTTAATTTTCAAGTATACTGAGTGGCCTCTGAGTGAAAAGATGAAAAAAAGAAAGCCAACATTTTCATTGATAAGCCCACTTTTGGAGAAAAATTAAGGGCCAAGGGAAGATTTACTCAGCTAACATATTACGTATTAACATTGTTTTAAATATGATAAAGTGTTACTAATACAATAACTGATATAGCATTGTATAAATAATTAATATGGTCATTAAATTTTAAGGTAATATTATTTACGTTGGTCTGCAATAACTTAGAACACTTGCTATAATTTCAACAATTTTAAATAATCAACAAAGTAAAACCTCAATTATGCTAATGAATTATAATTACTTTATTTGCAGGTCATTGAGTGATGATATTTGGTGAATGCAAAATTCTTCAAGTTTTCTATAAAGACTGTTTCCCACATTAAGCTATGATTTTAATGTAGTATAAAAAAGTATGTCAAATGTAATGATACAAGTAATATTTTAATGTCTGAGTTTCTCTTGTTAAGCCTTATCTTATTTGGTTTATGCTGAGACATTTAATGAATACTAGTACGAATTTATTCCTTTGAATAATGGTAGAAAGGAAAAAATATAAAACTTATGTACTTATGAATGTAATGGGATTTTTGTGTTTTAAAGTCAGTGACAAAGAATGAAGATATGAAATATTTATGATGTAATCAAAGATATGAATACATTTCCCCCTGAATTTTAAAATTTTATTGATATTTAAAAAATAGTGTATAAAAAACAGTTAGGATCTCTTGATAAAGAACCTCAAAGGAAGTCTTAAATTTTGTCAATTAACATCACATATTATAGGCAATGGATTTTATTTTACTGGCAGAGGAAGAATAGATGGTCCTCTCTGGATGAATCATTTTTAATCAAAGCAAAACATGCACAAGAAGTCCAAGTTATCCCAATTTAAGAGGAATTTAAAAGCTGATGTGTAGAACTGTACATTCTTGGTTACCATAAATAGTGAATTGTCTCCCTGCAGGCAATGGAAATAAAATTATCATCAGTTGGGATGAGCTTGGATCAAGGGTGATTGAAATACTCGATGCCATGAAGCAATGACAAATGTATTCATTTCCTTAATAGCTATTACTGGACCTCTTGTGCCCTCTTATAAAACTATTTTTATTGAAACTCATGTCACAAAGACCTCATTCATGTTTACCGACCGACCTCCCTCAAGCTCATTTCTTCACATTCTTTGAGGACTCTGGCCTCTGGCTTATACACTTTCTTTCCACCATCAATTCCACTCTCTTCCTGGACAATTTTAGAGTCTAAGGGATAATAAACATCCACACCTGAACTTTAGTTCACTGTGACTTTATGAACCCAGCAGATTCCTCACCTTCTTTACTTCAGCATCACTAAATTGTTTCATTAACCAGAGTTGCAATATCTATTAAACTTCTGAGATCTGCACACTTAGAGCCAATTTTTTCTTTTAGCTGTAGTACTCCACCACACTTCCAGGATGTATATTCTTACGATCTAACTTTTCTCCAACCTCAACTAGGTTTAGAGCAATTTCTAGAAATTTCCCTTCAATCTTTATGTTCTTTCTAAAAATTAGTTGTATTCACTATGAGCAGGATGGCCATTTACCCCATTTGCCTGGTGACAGACTCAGTTTACTCCTGTTTTACTGGCTTCCTACTTGGTTGTCTTCTTTCACTCTTAAATAAGTTCCATTTTGGATGATAAATTATACTGTCACCCAACTGTGAAACATACAACCCATTTCTCCCTGGTATCTTAAACATGCCCACATTTTTGTTCCATGGTAACTGCTTTGAATTGATGTAACCACAGATAGTCACTCCTTCACCTCAGTCCCCTAGTGTGCCTGGACAACATGTCCCAACAGTGCACACTGAAGTTAATAAAAATCCCTGTTCTCTGATGACACATGCAATTCCAGTACTGTCCATGGGTCCTCTGAAATATCCCTACTTCACGTTTATACTTCACTGCCCAAAGCAATCCATCCAGACTCTGAATTTCCTTTTAAACTCCCTACATACAAGCTGTTCTTTCAATCTGAGGACAAATTCATTTGTCTCCTACCTTAATAAGACAATCAGACTCATAGGTTTCTATACTGTCTCTCCTCGGCTTTACAGCTTCATTCACTCCCTTTCCAATTGTCCACCTTTATCCTTGGAAGTGGCATGCCTTTTCCCCCATACACAGTAGATCCCTGAACACCAGCTTTGATTTCCAGCCTTCCCAATGTTCCCTTGATCCATCCAGCAAGCTCTTTCTTTTCTTCATGATCAGCCTTTGTCTTCTTATTGGCTTTTTATCCCAAACACATGTAATTAATTATTTAATATCAAAAGCAAAACAAGTTATTTTTCTAACACGCATTGCCTGCTGTTTGGTGACTTTTTTGTTACCCTAAGATGAACTTTCAAAATGATTAATCAGCTCTTCATGCACTTCATCACCCCCACACTACCTTCTGTCCTCTGCCCTCAGCACTCTGTAGAAACTGCCCTCTCCAGCATGGTCTCTGTTGCCTTCTCTGAAAACTCCCATTTCTTCGTTTCCTTTTTGTTGTTGTTTAATCACTTTTGTAATCCCATGGGCTGTAGCCCACTGGTGGGATTTTCCAGACAAGAATACTGGAGTGGATTGCCGTTTCCTTTTCCAGGATCTTCCCGGCCCTGGGATTGAACCCACATCTCCTACATTCGCCAGCAGATTCTTTACCACTGAGCCACCAGGGAAGCCCTTTCTTTTCCTGATGCATACTCTTCTGTTCCCCTCCCCACCCTCGCATCTCTGGCTTCTGTTCAGTACTTTCACTGGCTTTTTAATTTTCTACTCACTTTTTAATATCTGTGTTCACCACAGCCCAGTCATAACCCTGCCCTTTCCCCTTCTTTCCATTGCTCCTGAGCACCTTGTCAAAGCCAGGGCTGACTACCTGATGCTGATTTTAATCACCTTCATGCAGGCTGTGAACCAACATCACAAGCTGTATCTATCACTGAGAGTAGTAAGATGTGTCAGCTACTTATGTCTGACCTCTGTCCTTCCCAGAACACTTCTCCATGCCGCGCTGCTCAGTACTCATTTTGTCAAGACTTTTTCTGTGAATAGTTGAAGTCATTAACAGTAAACCTCTTTAGCACTTTACCCCACAATACTTTTAACTTTGATTTTTAAATTAGATATTATTCATATATACTTAGGTGAACATGCTTGTTGCCTTATATAAATAATAATTGAAAAGCGAAAGTGTTAGTCACTCAGTCCTCTCTAACTCTTTGCAACCCCATGGACTATATAGTTCAGCAGGCTTCTCTGTCCATGGAATTCTCCAGGCAAGATTATTGGAGTGGGGAGTCATTTGCTTCTCCAGGGGATCTTTTTGACCCAGGGGTTGAACCCAGGTCTCCCACACTGCAGGGAGATTTTTACCATCTGAGTCACCAGGGAAACCCAAATAATAATTAATCATAAGCATACTCAATATCAGGAATTTGGAGGGTTATAATTTAAACTTGATGGGGAATTAATGTGACAGCTACAAAACATAAAATTGAAAACATCAGTAACAATTTATCATCTCTAATACATTAAAAATTAGTTTTAGGAAAAATAGGTTTTATTTACTCTCTATAATAGTATATGTTAGAGAAGATGCTTTCTCCATCCACCATGGGCAGGAAGATGCCTTTCTGGAACATTAAGATATCAAACCCCTTATAATGATAATTGATCAAAGCATAGAAGTGTGCAAATATATGATATATCTTTAATATAATTGTAACAACCTTAATGGTTTAATACATGGAAATCTGTGGATACATGGAAATCTGACCTTTCTGCATGAGGAAGAAATGTGGTAAGAAAATTTAGGCATGATAGTCACATTGGTATATTGGCTGACACCTATTAATATTTCCAACATTTAAAGAGTTGAGGCCTAAATATACCAGTACCCATGTGCCCAAGTTAGAGTGTTATCATTGTCCAGATTATCCTCTTCTATAATATGTATAATATCATATAAGAAATGAATTGCCAGTCCAGGTTCGATGCAGGATACAGGAAGCTTGGGGTTAGTGCACTGGGATGACCCAGAGGGATGGTATGGGGAGGGAGGAGGGAGGAGGCTTCAGGATGGGGAACACCTGTATACCTGTGGTGGATGCATGTTGATGTATGGCAAAACCAATACAATATTATAAAGTAAAATAAATAAATTAATTAATTAAATAAAAAGTAAAAGAAAAAAAAATCCAGATATCTTACAGTAAATGACTTAATATTTAACCTAGGCATTCATGTGCTGTGGATAGAGATTAAAAAGTAGAAAATCTAATAGATCTTCTCTTTGCATGTGTTTTTTCCTCCCTTGCAAAAATAGGATGGTAGAAAAGCATTCATTTTAATTTTGAGCACCTAATAGGCTTTGCTTTTTCAAGCCTTGAACTATTTTTCACATTTTACTATAAAAATATATTTATCTTAGCCTGTAGACATTTGTACATTGAAAATACATAAATCATCTGAGAACTAATAAAACAACCACAGTCCAGCAGAAACTCAAGGAAATAAAAGCATTGCTTTAAAGACCAATGCACACAATCTCTACTGGGCTGAGAGCAGAAAGAAACAAAGATTGCTTGCTTTTAGCAAAGCTGAGTTATACGTGAAGGGACCACATTGTACTGGCTACAGAAGGTTTTATCTGTCATGAAGGAGAATAGAAATCGATATAGTCTGTGAGGCTTTGGAGATCGCATCCTGACTGGGATTTAAAAAGTAGCTGGAGGACAGGAAAGTCTTCTGAAGAAATATTGCACTAGCCTTGATAAGATGCCCAGAAAATCCTTTACTATAATATCATTATCAGATGTATTGCACTTTTATTTTTCTCTGATTTATGTAACAGGCCTTACTAGCAATGGTCTAGATTTTCTCTTCTATCTTAAAGTCTTCAATAGAAAAGGAAACATCAAGGCAGAAAAGTAGTATACTTAATATAGACAAAAATTTGAATATTATAATTACATATCTCACCACTCTGACTGTATTATCACAAATACTAGATGGGGTCAACATGATCTTTATAGCATTTCACATTCTTTCTCCAAGATGTCAGAAAATTTCCAGATGGGCTTTCCTGCTTCTTGTCTTCATTGCCTGTGACTTTCTACCTGGTTTTGATTCATTATTCTGACTTATTGCTCTTCCTTTATTTGGACTTACTGCTTTTCCTTTACCTTTTTCTTAGATTTTACCCAAACTGTGACAACATCCTTTTGTCTTATCAGCTCCCCAGCTGACTTTTTGAACCATGGACACATGTATCCTCTAAAACAGGATTGCGGTAAGCATCATATCATTAGGTACTTATATGGGGAAAGGTTTATACTCACTCATCTTCATTACAAAGAGAAAAACAAATACCACACACTGAACATCTGCTTTTTCATCTTTTTGGCTATGCCACTACTAGGTTTGTCATTTGTAATAACAGTTTTGACTTTTCTAAAATAAGTCAAAATCTCTAGACTTGCTTTTCTTCTTCATCTCTCTTCTCCTCTCCCCACCTGATGGTCTTGGGGAACTTTAACTTCATCTCCTCACCCTTTGTTGTGGAAGAATTCTACTCAGTCTAGCCTCAGTTCCTAAATTCATCCAAAAATTATACATATGCACATTATAAATCCTTTGAAATAGTTAACCCAGAACCTTTAAAAAAAATCTTATAAAAATTCACATACCTTAAAAGTAATACTTTTAAGTAAATAGAAAGGCCTTACCTTAATACATATAAAATGTTTATACTTGTTTTTTAAATTGGGCTTTTCATACTGATATCTTGAATTTATGAAATCCTAAATATAGGTACTAGGGTTCTCATTTAAAAAGGGTAAACAAAGACTGAGAAAGATTGTGAAATCTGTTCAATCTTCTCACAGGTAGTGAGTGCCTAGATTTGAACTCATATGTATAAGTCTAAACACTAAGGCTATGTAATTCTGAAGGAGATTTCTCAAGCCATTTTTTAGATCATATATATATGTATATATATATATATATATATATATATGCTTTAGTCATCACAAAGTCTGCAGGATTATGTTCAGAAGAAAACATGAACATGGAGTTAAAACAGACTCTAGAGTGGCAGGTTGAAAAATAAAACGTTTTAGTAGTTTTGAGGGAAAGATAGGGCATAACATAATTTATTTCCTGCATGCTCCAATATGGTAATGGTATGATTTATGAAATAAAGTTTATTCACATCCAGAGATGAAGTGGATTATTTCTGGGGATGTGTGTCTTCAAGAATAGACAAGAGAAATCTCAGGGCCTTTGATTTTGCTTCATTAATTTATTCCAACTTCTAGTTGGAAAACTGACCCTTAAACCCTCTACTGCTGTGTGATACTGCCTCAAATAATTTTAAATGAAGCACATGATTCCAATGCTGCTGAAAAGCACTTAAAGAGCCACTAGGGAAATGTTATTAATGAGTCAATTAATTTGTAAAAAGTAAATAGGAGTGAACTTTATTGATTTTGTGTATGAACACCTGCAAAGCCATAGCTGTTAATTTCAAAACAATCACATACAAAATATGGAAATATTTTTGAACAATTCTGTCACCTCTAGTGTGTTACACAGTGCATTGAAGTGGTAACTTTTTGAAGTCAAGCAATTCTAGGTTTGAATCCTAGCTCTTCTCTGCTTCTAGCTGGAACATTATAAGCCACTTATTCCCCCTGTGTCTGTTTCTCTATCTTAAGCCCATTAATTATAATTGGTATGTGATAGTATCTCATTGTATTTTTGTTTTTCCCAATTTCTAGCGATGTTGAATATTTTTCATCTACTTATTCCCCATACCCTATACCTTCTTGCTTAAGCTTCTTTCCAAATTTTTGTCCATTCTTAAAATGAATGTTTTTCTTATTATTGATATTGAAGATTATATATTCTAAATTGAAGATCCTTTATGAAATACATTTGCAAATATTTTCTTACAGTGGCTTGTCTTTTAAATATCGACATTTAAAAAGTAAACTTTTAAAATTTTGATGAACTCCAACTTATCAACTTGTTCTTTCATGGTTTGTGCAAATTTTTGCTCAGTCATTCCTATTAATATCTGTATTTTGAATCAATATGATATTCTGTAAAATGTCCAGATGGTCCACATCCCTAGGGAGGTATTAAACAGAAGGTAGGGGAGTTAATATAGCAAGACCATAAGGGAGCAATGTAGTCCTTTCCAAATTAATGTAAAATGTTCCTAATCCTCCTTTTCTATAGGGATGTAAAAGAATGTTTCTGTCAGATCAGTGCCCACATGGCATCTTCCTGAGACAGTGCTAATTTGCTCTAGTAGAGGTACTATATCTAGCAAGACAGTTGCATTTGGTTTTCCCTGGTGGCTCAGATGGTAAAAATAAATAAATAAAATAAAATCTGTCTGGAATGCAGGAGACCTGATTGGATCCCTGGATTGGGAAGATCCCCTAGAGAACAGAATGGCTACCCACTCCAGTATTCTTGTCTGGAGAATTTCATGGACAGAGGATTCTGGTACACTACAGTGCATGAGGTCACAGAGAGTTGGACACAACTGAGCAACTAACACTTTCACTTTTTTTCAAGAGAATTCAAGAGAGTCTGAGGAGTCAAGTTTATCTAGTTCATAATATCTCAGGATCTTACTTCTTCCCTTCAGGATCCTAATACTGAGGTAGGAGACTCCTTACTCTAAAATTCATCCTCTCCCAGGGCTATGCTACTCTGATGATTGTAATAAAGAGTAATCAGCTGTTTCTGTCTTCCTGCTATAAGAACTGACTCTCTTTATAAGCTCCCAGGCCCTCTTGCTTTCATCCCTTGTGGTTTCTTGATGATTAATTAGTCTTAGTATTTTCTTTCTTCATGCCATTCATTGGTTCATATCATTAGAGACATAATTCTATAATTCTCCTATTATTGTTTATCTTACTCTTCCCAAATATCTGACACAGGACCGACTAGTGTGATCTTGGAGTCCTATCCAATCTACCACCATTATGGAAGTATTTAAAAATGCACTTCTACCACTTCACTTAACAAATGCAATTAGTCTTCCACTTACCACCAGTGAGGATCCCCTCACTGCTTCCTGGGTGTCAGAACCCCAAAATCCAATTTTAGCTTCCTTAGACTCCTTGCACCAACTATCTTAAATGGAGTGTCTAGGAAACAGACTCTAAGATAGAGATCTGAATGCAGGAACTTTAGGGGGGAACTGTTCTTGGAATATCATCCTTGGGGGACTGAAGGATGGGAGTCTAGACAAAGGAAGAACTTAAACTGTAATAAACTATAATATAGCAACAACAGAGGTCCAGCCTATCCTATGGGAGTATCTGATGCTGAGGTCAAGTATTTATTAATTAATTTAAGATAATAATACATCCATTATATGTTATACAGTGTACTTTCATAAAAAGTAACTATTTTGAAGACAAGCATTTTAGTGAGAAGAACATTTTTTGTGTATAAATTTCTTTATTTTCTGTTTTAGTAGAGAGAAGCTGGATTTAATTTGTTGCCATATGACATCATATAACTTCTGGAAATTTTCACAGCAAACTCATGAGGGAATGGAACTGAAAAGTCAAATAACATCACAGTGTTCTTATAAAAAATGTTTTGGGTTTTGGAGACACACTGGAGTCTGTGGACTGTGCTTTAAGAACTACAGCATTAGACCATATTCTGAAAATGAACACAGTCACCATTCTTTAAAAACATGACCTTATTTATATATCTTGTTCAACTCTTGCTGCTAATGGGGTTAATGGGCTTGTGGAAGTCATTAGGGGTGTTTTCAAATACTCTGATTCTCTTTTCCACTTAGGCACAGGTAGAGTTGTATTATTCTGCCCCCTTTGAAACTAAATCTAGATATACAATTTGCTTTAGCTAATAAGATTTAGTCTGAGTAAGAAGATAGTATGCAAGCTTAGGAAGCAATATGCAATTTACCACATTCTGTTTTTCTGGCTGTGAGTTCCTGAATATTGACAAAGAACACACATGCTGATGCACTTTGGAAGTAAAGAGTGAGCAAGAAGTAAACATCTTATATTAAGTCACTGAGACTGTGCGGTTGCTTTTATTATAGAAAAACAACCCTATACTGACTAACACATTCCTCCTCTCTCTCTGTCTTTTCATCTTTCCCTCCCCAACACCCCCAAAAGTATGCTTAAAAATGATTCCCAAGATTTAGATTAGGTCCATTAGGACTTGGTGGTGGTGGTTTAGTTGTGAAATTGTGTCTGAATCTTTTGACCCCATGGAGTGTAGCTTGCCAGGCTCCTCTGTCCATGGAATTCTCCAGGCAGGAATACTTAGTTGCCATTTCCTTCTCCATTAGAATTTAGTCTAAGCCAAATTTGGGTGTGAAGGGGCACTGTGAACTTGTGAACTTTAACATGGTGAAGTAATGCTTCGGTTCCCATTAAACTTGTTTATTTCATGGAGATGACTTGTTTGGAAAGTAGGAGATTGGGAGAGGGGAATTGTAAGAAAAGGAATTGCACTCCTATGTACAGGAATGAAATACCTTCACATATAACAATAGACTTTTTTGTAATTGTCCAGAGAAGACAATTGACCAGTTTGCTAATGTATAAATAATTTATGTCTTATATTTCAAATAGACCTATTTTATGTGTGATTGTATTAGGATGAATGAATAAGTGCTAGGATTTCAGCCCTTTAATTAAAGAAAAAAAAATGCAGAAGGTGGAAATCTTTTAAGAAATTTTAAGATAAATCATACATTAAAAAAATAGAATTATAAATCAACGCTGCACGTCCTTAGTCAATCAGTCATATCCAATGCTTTGCAATCCCATCAGACTATAGCCCATCAGGCTCCTCTGTCCATGGTATTCTCCAAGCAACAATACTGAAGTGGGTTGCTATGCCCTCCTCCTGGGAATCCTCCCAATCCAGGGATCAAATCCAGGTCTCCCACATTGCAGGAGGATTCTTTACTATCTGAGTCATCAGGGAAGCCCATAACTCAATGGTAGTAGGTGACAATTCTACCCCATTGCCTTTCTGTTAAATCTGCAAACTCACAATAACCTAATGATGAATGAGTCAGGTCTACTAAGACTGTGTGACAGAGAAGAACAGATAGAGAAGTATAACAATGTAACTTTTCTTATATCCTTATACCTGAGTTTCCAAAGAAGAGTAAAATAGAACAATGTATCCACATCCTGATTTGCTAGAATATATAGGCTAGCCTTGGTAAAAGACTGTGAAATTGGTTTAGTCAGCATTTGTCCATCAGGACCTTAGTCTATAGAAGAGAAAGCAAAGTATGAGTTTAATCAGGTGAAGAGACAAGACAGGGTTTTGTTTGGAGGAAAATATTTTTAGGCACAGTTCCCAAACTTTCAAATCATGGGTACGAAAATAATTCACCCTCATCTCAGAAGTCCAAAAGCCTCAGTTGGAATTGTTGACTTAAAGGAGATCAGTCTTGAGTGTTCATTGGAAGGACTGATGTTGAAGCTGAAGCTCCAATATTTTGGCCACCTGATGTGAAGAACTGACTCATTGGAAAAGCCCCTGATGCTGGAGGATTGAAGGCAGGAGGAGAAGGGGACGACAGAGGATGAGACGGTTGGGTAGTATCACCGATACAATGGACATGAGTTTGGGTAAACTCCGGGAGTTGATGATGGACAGGGAGGCCTGGCGTGCTGCGGTTCATGGGGTTGCAAAGGGGTCGCAAAGAGTCAGACACGATTGAGCGACTGAACTGAACTGATGCTGGGAGAGATTGAAGGCAGGAGAAGAAGGGGATGACAGAGGATGAGATGGCTGGATGGCATCACCGACTCAATGGACATGAGTTTGAGTAAACTCCAGGAGTTGGTGATGGACGGGGAGGCCTGGCGTGCTGCAGTCCATGAGGTTGCAAAGAGTCGGACATGACTGAGTGACTGAACTGAACTGAGATTCTCTGAAGGTTGAGGAACTAGTATCTGACACATTCTGAAAAACCTGAGGTCTAGAGTCAGTGGTTAGCAAGTTGTCTTAAGGCAGTCAGGTAGACATAGTTGTTTGGGAATGTCTTTCCTTTCAGAGTGAAAGGTCATGTAAGGTCACATGAATATACATCATAAGTACAATGTGATTCATGAGAAAGCAGCTGGACCAAGCTACTTGGCCTGAAAGCTGCTCAAGAGGAAAGTAGAAGGGTCAATGTGAGTTCACAGAGAGGAAATTCAGAAACTGGCAGCAGATAGAGAAATCCTGAAGGGTCAGAACAGGCATGGCTTGCTTCAAAGAACTGGTAGAAGCCTAGCAATGGGAAGAAGTCACCAGAGAAAGATTCCCTCCTTCCCCACCATTGGACATAATCAGACACTGAACTCTCCATAGTCAGAAGAAACCACTGCAGGGTCAATAATGCAGCCAATAAGAGATTAAAGGCTCTCAGTACCCAATCTACCCACAGGTGTGCAGGATTTCAGCACTGGAGAAGAGGGCAGAGGAGTCTAAAATTGGAGAAAAGTCTGCAGGTTTGATAATTCCCTTGGATTCAGCATTCTCTAATATATCTAAAAGACAATTTTCATCCTAAATATGATGAAAGACTGAAATTTTATCTAGGGACATGGAAAAATGGATATGGGGATGAGTTTGCAAAGACAGTAACATGAATGTCTTTACCCAGGTTGCTCAGTGGTAAAGACTCCACCTGCCAGTGCAAGAGATGCCCGAGATGTTGGTTCAATCCCTGGGTTGAAAAGGTCTCCTGGAGCAGGAAATGGCAATCCATACTAGTATTCTTGGAGAATCCTGTGAACAGAGGAGCCTCATGGGCTACAGTTCATAGGGTCACAAAGAGTTAAACACAACTGGGTGACAGAGAAAACACACATACAAACAAGCACAGTAAATAAAAGTCAGCACCTTTTAATAACTGGATAAAAATGTTTCTTTCTCAAAGTAATGGCATTATTAATTTCATTTAGGCTAAGAATAAATATTGATGAGCATTATTGTTGTTGTTTGGTCTTTTTCTTTTTCTATCTTTTAACTAGAATATTGACAACAGTTTTGGACTTCCTCTTATAGAATATCTACCAGAAAAATTTATCTTTTAAGTGTTATTTGAATTAATTAATCCCTAAGTTCATAAATATTTGTGACAACTGTAAATTTTTGTCAATCAATAGTATTTTGTGCTAAAATATTATATTTTAAGTTCATTTTTAAAAGAAGTTTTGAGAGCTTAAAAATTCAGTTTTGGCCTGCTCTACATTGTTTAAGACAATTTCAAGTTAGTTTTTTTTTTCTTTTCCACTTGAGAATAGCATATTTTTAGCTTCTACTCCATGTTATACATTTTGAGCCTTTTATGACCTGGATTCCTCTTGTGGAATCCTATAATTGGTATTGTTCGGTTAAGGGGAATAAGATAGAGACACCAAATGGGAAATTGTGAGAGAATGCAATGAGTGGAAAACAGCCCTTAATAGAAAGAAGCTTTGTCTTTTTTTTCCATCATTTGATACAGCAGTCTAAAATTCAGGCAATAATCCAGAACAAAAACAAGTCATAATCCACATATAGACTCAAGGAACATTTTCTTCTCTTCAAATATCGTTCTTACCAAAAATGCTACGCTGCATTCTATCCCATTTAAGTCCTCCATGGATATTTGAATTAACAGAGGGAATTAGTGAGGGTATGAATGAAGTCCTACTGTTTTTTACCTTCATTGGCACTAATAAATCCTGCTGTGTAAAAATGAGTTTAAAAGTCTCTATAGAATTAGCTTTCCATTTTACCTTGAATGTTTTAGTACAGATTGTTAGCTAATCAAGCTGGGAAACTGAAATAGAGTGTACACAAAAGTGTTTATCATTAATATTACAAATGAGCAGGGCAGATAGTACTGTACCTGTTTTACTGCTATAATAAAACAAGAAGTGATATTAGCATTGTATCCATTTAGGTTTAATTGTACAAATTGCTAACTAATCAGATGAGAAGCATGGTATTGAAAGACCAATGTTCTTTTTATATGCTATGGCCTTTTTGTGTTTAGCTATATATATAAAGAATTTTAGACCTCAACACAAATAGTATATGCATAAAGATGTGTTTTTAGAAACACTTTTATATAGAAAGTAAATTTGTCTTCCTTTGCAATAATAGGCCTTGGGCACTTCTCTAAAAGCACAGATTTGGGAAAATGCATAACATTTACAGAAAAAAAGGTACAACTCTGTTTATCAAGCCAGATGCAGTTTTTAGCTCAAAGGATTTGGACATGCTGTCCACAGCATGGCCTCAGCTGGAATTGTATAAGTCTGGCAGAAAGACATGTGAACTTTTTTAAGAAGTAAGGTAGAAAATTTATGAGCATAAGAGGAAATGACATGCTTTCACATTTTCTATAAGTTTATCTCAGATTTTATAAACTCTAGTATGGGTTCAACAATGCATAATTTCTGATGTCCAATGAAAATTTCTGTTGGAGGAAAGCTTTAAGAGGTAGAAAAGGGGACACAAATTAGGATTGTTTATCTTCAGAATTATTCAGATGTATTGTTTCTGGCTACTCATTTTTAATGCAGTCATAATAAATCTTCCAATGAATTAAATATAACCTGTGTATATGTATATATTTATGTATGTATACAATAAAATCCCTTATGATTATACAATGGAAGTGAGAAATAGATTTAAGGGACTAGATCTGATAGACAGAGTACCTGATGAACTATGGATGGAGGTTTGTGACATTGTACAGGAGACAGGGATCAAGACTATGCCCAAGAAAAAGAAATGCAAAAAATCAAAGTGGCTATCTTAGGAGGTATTACAAATAGCTGTGAAAAGAAGAGAAGTGAAAAGCAAAGGATAAAAGAAAAGATATACCCATTTTAATGCAGAGTTCCAAAGAATAGCAAGGAGAGTTAAGAAAGCCTTCCTTGGTGATCAGTGCAAAGAAATAGAGGAAAATAATAGAATGGGAAAGACTAGATATCTTTTCAAGAAAACTAGAGATAGAAAGGGAATATTTCATGCAAAGATGGGCTCAATAAAGGACAGAAATGGTTTGGACCTAACAGAAGCAGATGATATTAAGAAGAGGTGGCAAGAAAACTCAGAAGAACTATACAAAAAAAGATCTTCATGATCCAGATAATCATGATGGTGTGATCACTCACCTAGAGCCAGACATCCTGGAATGTGGAGTCAAGTGGTCCTTAGAAAGCATCACTATGAACAAAGCTAGTGGAGGTGATGGAATTCCAGTTGAGCCATTTATAATCCTAAAAGATGATGCTGTGAAAGTGTTTCACTCAATATGTTAGCAAATTTGGAAAACTCAGCAGTGGCCACAGGACTGGAAAAGGTCAGTTTTCATTCCAATTCCAAAGAAAGGCAATGCCAAAGAATTCTGAAACTACCACACAATTGCATTCATCTCACATGCTAGTAAAGTAATGCTCAAAATTCTCCAAGCCAGACTTCAGCAATACGTGAATTGTGAACTTCCTGATGTTGAAGCTCGATTTAGAAAAGGCAGAGTAACCAGAGATCAAATTGCCAACATCTGGTGGGTCATCAAAAAAGCAAGAGAGTTCCAGAAAAAAAAAAAACAAAAAACAAAAAACAAAAAACAAAAAAAAACACACACATCTATTTCTGCTTTATTGACTATGCCAAAGCCTTTGACTAAGTATATCACAACAAACTATGGAAAATTCTGAAAGAGATGGGAATACCAGATCACCTGACCTATCTCTTGTGAAACCTGTGTGCAGCTCTGGAAGCAACAGCTAGAACTGGACATAGAACAACAGACTGGTTCCAAATAGGAAAAGGAGTATGTCAGGGCTGTGTATTGATTGTCACCCTGCTTATTTAACTTATATGCAGAGTATATCATGAGAAACACTGTGATGGATGAACCACAAGCTGGAATCAAGATTGCCAGGAGAAATATCAATAACCTCAGACATGAAGATGACACCACTATCATGGCAGAAAATGAAGAAGCACTAAAGATCCTCTTGATGAAACTGAAAGAGGAGAGTTGAAAACGTTGGCTTAAAGCTCAATATTGAGAAAACTAAGGTCCCATCACTTCATGACAAATAGATTGGGAAACAATGGAAACAGTGGCTAACTTTATATTTTGGGCTCCAAAATCACTGCAGATGGTGATTGCAGCCATGAAATTAAAATATGCTTACTGCTTGGAAGGAAAGTTATGACCACCCTAGACAGTATATTAAAAAGCAGAGACATCACTTTGCCAACAAAGATCCCTGTAGTCAAGGCTATGGTTTTTCCAGTAGTCATGTATGGATGTGAGAGTTGGACTATAAAGAAAGCTGAGCACCGAAGAATTAATGCTTTTGAACTGTGGTGTTGGAGAAAACTCTTGAGAGTCCCTTGGACTCTCCTACCAACCAGTCCATCCTAAAGGATATCAGTCCTGTGTGTTCATTGGAAGGACTGATACTGAGACTGAAGCTCCAGTACTTTGGCTACCTGATGCGAAAAGCTGACTCATTTGAAAAGACCCTGATGCTGGGAAAGATTGAGGGCAGGAAGAGAAGGGGACGTCAGAGGATGGGATGGTTGGATGGCATCACCAACTTGATGGACATGAGTTTGAATAAACTCCGGGAGTTGGTGATGGACAGGGAGGCCTGGCGTGCTGAGGTTCATGGGGTCGCAAAGAGTCAGACACAACTGAGTGGCTGAACTGAACTGAACTAAACATCTATTTAACCAAAGGACTGAATAAAGACTTAACTAAGTCTGAAGTTTGGAATTGGTACATCCTAAGCATTAGTTGTGTTCTAGCATTGCTCCTACTGTTTTTCTTACACAGCTTTCATTCTACCAGTGTGTTTTTGCTTCGTATAATTTCTCTAAAAGGCCCTCTTTGGTTTCTCTCCCTCTGGTCTGGCTGCTCTTATTCTAAAAGCGTATAGCTAAACAGAAACTGAATTCATCTTCCATACTGTCTCTTTGCATACATTGTATTTTTCATAACTGTGGATTCATTCATGTAAAAGTTTTTCTTTCTCTACGTAGGGAAGAATTGTGTGGTGGTAAGCATAAATGAGTTACTATATACTAAGCAGAATGAATTACAAAAGTGAACAAGTGTCTGTAAACTTTTCCAGTCATTTTAATAAAATTGACTACTATACTTGTTTAATCATAGTGCCAGATTCAGAGCTACAACCCAGCTAATTGGCTCCTAATTCCATAAATCTCTTCCTTAACTAAAAGACACACAAGAAAAAAGCATACATAAATTCAAGGTGGAAGCTAAGTTTCAGTTACAATTCTATCAGATTGTGATATTAGTGAAGTCTGTGATGCTGGGTAGTCACTTTACTTTTCTGAGTCCTAAATAAAGATCAATGAGTTGGAGATAATAACAAAATTAATTTGCAACTGTACATTCTAATGTAATGTATAATTTCTTTAGTAATTATGGTAAGAGACTGACTGTGATCCTTGACAATGTTAGTGATTAAATGTTGAATAATTTTCACTGATGAATTTATCTTCCAAGCAATGGTCATAGACAAGCCTATGACTGGATTTTCTTATCCTTTTGAATTGATCTCAATTTGATTGCTTTTAATAAGACTACTTTTTCCAGAGTAGTTTTAAACTCACAGCAAAACTGAGAGGAAAGATACAGTCCATGGGTTGGCAAACACTAGGACATGACTGAGTTAAGCATGCACATGCAAGCGCACCTAGTATTGTACATTCTTTGGGTTTGGAAAGATGTTTAATGATATGTAGCTCCCATTAGAGAATTATACAGAATACATTTTGTTGTTTTGTTGTTGCTTAGTCACTAAGTTGTGCCAGACTCTTTTGCGACTCCTTGGACCATAGCCCTCCAGACTTCCCCATGCATGAGAGTTCACAGGTAAAAATCCTGGAGTGGGTAGCCATTTCCTTCTCCAGAGGATCTTCCCCACCCAGGGATCTAACCCAAGTCTCCTGCACAGGCAGTCAAATTCTTTACCACTGAGACACAAGGGGAGCCCACCGAATATTTTAACTACAAGCGTTTGTGCTCCACCCTCTCATCCCTCCTCTAGCCCTTAAACTCTGGCAACTGCTGATTTTTTTTTTTTACTGCTCTGTAGTTCTGCCTTTTCCAATATGTTGTATAGTTCAAATCATACAGTATGGGGCCTTTTCAGGTAGGCTTCTTTCACTTAGCAATATGCATTTTTCCTCCATGTCTTTTTTTTTTTTTTTAATTTTATTTTATTTTTAAACTTAACATAACTGTATTAGATTTGCCAAATATCAAAATGAATCCGCCACAGGTACACATGTGTTCCCCATCCTGAACCCTCCATGTCTTTCTATGATTTAATAGCTCATTTCTTTTTAGTGCTGAATGATATTCTATTGTCTGGAACTGCCATATTTTACTTATCTATTCACACACTAAAGGAAAATTTGGTTGCTTCCAGGTTTTGTCAATTATGAATAGAACTTCTACAAATGTCTGTATATAAGTTTTTATGTAGACACAGGTTTTCAACTTCTTTGAGTAGATGCCAAGGCATGCAATCAGTAGACTGCATAGTAAAATTATGTTTAAAATTACATCCTCACCATCATTTGGTGTTGTCTCTATGCTGGAGTTGGGCCTTTGTAATATGTGTATACTTGTATCTCATTATTTTACCTGCTTCTGACTTGGGTAATAAACATAACCTTGATACGTGTGTGTGTGTGTGTGTATATATAAAACTTTCACTTTTATATATATATGAAAGTGAAAGTTTCTCAGTAATGACCAACTCATTGTGACCCCGTGTACTATGAAGTGAAGTGAAGTGAAGGGAAGTCGCTCAGTTGTGTCCGACTCTTTGCGACCCCATGGACTGTAGCCCACCAGGTTCCTCCATCCTTGGGATTCTCCAGGCAAGAATACTGGAGTGGGTTGCCATTTCCTTCTCCAGGGGATCTTCCTGACCCAGGGATCGAACCCATGTCTCCCACATTGCAGGCAGATGCTTTAACCTCTGAGCCACCAGGGAAGCCCATATATATATATATATACACATAATAATATATGATAATATATTATTAATTAATAATATAATAAAATATATAATTATATTTAAATATAATATATTTATAATATATTTATATTATATTTATATATATATAAATATAAATATATTTATATTTTATATATTTATATATATTTATATATATAAATATATTTATATTTATATATATATCTATTAGATATATATATCTAATATATATTTATATTTATATATTTATTATATATATAAATATATATATTTATATATTATAAATATATATATAATATATAAATATATATATTTATATATTATAAATATATATATAATATATAAATATATATATTTATATATATTATAAATATATAAATATAAATATATTTATAATATATAATTAAAATATATTATATTTAAATATGATATATAATTCTATACCAATAATTATAATAAGAATACATTATAAAATAGTAAACATATATACACATACATATGTTTCAGACACATTAATAAAATAATTTAAGAATGCAATTACAATATTTTTATTTTGCTTGTTGTTGTTGTTTAGTCACTAAGTTATATCTGACTCTTTTGAGACCTTATGGACTGTAACCTACAAGGCTCCTCTGTCCATAGGATTTCTCAGGCAAGAATACTGGAGTGGGTTGTCATTTCCTTCTCCAGGGAATCTTCCCAATCCAGGGATAAGCCCATGCCTCCTGCATTGGCAGGTAGATTCTTTACCACTGATCTACCAGTGAAGCACTTAATTTGGCTTAAAGTACATAACTTTTCAGGGTAATCACCATGGGCATATGCTAATTCCCAACACTGTACATTAAGTCAGAATCACAGCTTGAATTGGGAGAGTGTCCCATTGAGCCAAAGACAGTATGCATAACTGAATTCAGCTTTGGTTCTTAAATTTTAAAGCATCACTTTGTGAATGAAAATATTAAATAAACTTGAAAGATTTAAGCAGCTCTGTATTCCATAACTGGTGAAAAGAAGTAGATTGAACAAACATGCAGCAGTACAGTAGCAGCATCTGCTGTGATGTCAAATGGTAGTCTTCATATTTCAAAATGGCTGGGATGTTGTCAAGTATAATGTATATGAAGCTTTAGCTGAAATAATCGTGTAAAAGTGATGAAAAAGGTTTGGAGTCATAAAATATCTCAGTTAATATGTGACATAATGAGGTCTGTATAGTTAAGGTTATGGTCTTTCCAGTGGTCATGTAAAGTTGTGATAGCTGAACTGTAAAGAATGCAAATGATGAAGAATTGATGCCTCAAACTGTGGTGCTGGAGAAGGCTCTTGAGAGTCCCTTGAACAGCAAGGAGATCAAATCAGTCAATTTTAAAGAAGATTTAACCCTGAATATTCATTGGAAGGACTGATGCTGAAGCTAAAGCTACAGTACTTTGGCCACCTGATGTGAACAGCTGACTCACTGGAAAAGACCCTGATGCTGGGAAAGATTGAGGGCAGGAGGAGAAGGGGATGACAGAGGATGAGATGGTTGACTGGCATCACTGATACAATGGACATGAACTTGGGCAAGCTCTGGGAGATGGTGAGTGACAGGGAGGCCTTGCATGGTGCAGTCCATGGGGTTGCAGAGTCGGACATAACTGGGGGACTGAACAACAACAATGATGATGATGTATAATGAGGTCACTCAAATTTAAAAATAAATCTCAAAGTCTAGATTTCACTGGAGTAAGTGCTTGATTCAAGGGATACTTTTTCATCATTAAGAACTTCCATTTTGTATTCATAGCCACCCTGTTACTTTCAGGGAGTTACTATATTTGAAATCTAAATTTTCAAGTTTCAGAAAATTTTGAACTTTTCTCCATCAGGGGAAAAATAAGTATTTATTAAAACTGATATGACCTTTGAAGAATGTCATTTTAATGAGTTACATTGCACTATTGCTATATAGGCTAACTCCTTTAAATAATACACATTAATATACTTCAGGTAGGTTATAATTCTAATAACAGGTTAATTGAGATCTGGGGATTAACCCAACATCTCTAGATAAAATCACAACAAATTTGAAAATTTTCACTCCTTATGCATCATCTACTCGTATATATTTTCTTCTTTTTTATTTATTATTCAATTTGGAGGATAGCCACAAATATACTCTGCTATAGTATTTCTTAATCTCAGATATGCAGATGACACCACCATCATGGCAGAAAGTGAAGACTAAAAGTGAAAAAAAGAAAGTGAAAGAGATGAGTGAAAAAGCTAGTTTAAAACCCAACATTCAAAAATTGAAGATCACAGCATCCAATCGCATCACTTCATGGCAAATAGATGGGGAAACAATGGAAACCGTGACAGTCTTTATTTTCTTGGGCTCCAAAATCACTGCAAATGGTGACTGTAGCCATGAAATAAAAGATGCTTGCTCCTTGGAAGAAAAGCTATGACAAACCATATTAAAAAAGCAGAGACATTACTTTGCTGACACAGGTCCATCTAGTCAAAGTGATGGTTTTTCCAGTAGTCATGTATGGATGTCAGAGTTGGACTATAAAGAAAGCTGATCACTGAAGAATTGATGCTTTTGAACTGTGGTGCTGGAGAATACTCTTGAGAGTCCCTTGGACTGCAAGGAGATCAAACCAGTCAATCCTCAAGGAAATACCTGAACAGTCATAGAAAGGACTGATGCTGAAGCTGAAACTCCAATATTTGGCCACCTAATGCAAAGAACTGACTCATTAGAAAACTCTGATGCAGGAGGTGAAGGGGATGATGGAAGATGAGATGGTTGGATGGCATCACCAATTTAATGGACATGAGTTTGAGCCAGCTCTGGGTATTGGTGATGGACAGGAAAGCTTGGCGTGCTGCAGTCCATGGGTTCACAAAGAGTCAGGCATGACTGAGTGACTGAACTGAACTGAACTAATGTTCTTTATCTTGTCACTCCTATTGTTATTTTTGCTGTTTTCCTCATCAATGTCAATAATAGAAAAGATCTTTTGTAGATAAGAGAAGTTATTTTTCTACTGTAAATTAGATTGCAAACTCCAGTCTTTTGTACTAAGAAAGAGTCTCAGTGATGCTTTTCAAAGTTCACTTATGTTGCAATTTCTAATGCAAATTCTAATGCTGAGGTTCTTTTCCTGTATCTCACTTGGTGCGGGTGCCTCAGAAACAGGATGTGACCATGATTCTACTAAATGCAAAGCATCCCAACTACTTCTGGTAAGTTTTAGATTAGTTATAAGAAATCACAAGGGAAATACATCTTCTCACATCTACCTGGAGTAAAAGGATGTTTGGCCTTGGATTACAAAATGAAGCAGGGCAAAGGCTAACAGAGTTTTGCCAACAGAACGCACTGGTCATAGCAAACACCCTCTTCCAACAACACCAACACAACTCTGCACATGGACATCACCAGATGGTCAATAGTGAAACCATATTGATTGCATTTTTTTAGCCAAAGATGGAGAAGCTTTATACAATCATTAAAAACAAAACAGGGAGCTGACTGTGGCTCAGATCATGAACTCCTTATGGCAAAATTCAGATTTCAATTGAAGAAAGTAGGGAAAACCACTAGGCCCTTCAGTTATGACCTAAATCAAATCCCTTATGATTACACAATGGAAGTGACAAATAGATTCAAGGGATTAGATCTGATAGAATGACTGAAGAACTAAGGACAGAGGTTTGCAACCTTGTACAGTAGGCAGTGATCAAAACCATCCCCAAGAAAAAAAAAATGCAAAAAGTCAAAATGGTTATCTGATGAGGCCTTACAAATAGCTGAGAATGTTGCAGAATCCAGTACTCGAGAAACCAAGCACCAGAGTCATAGAGTTGGAGAACTCAGGTTTATTACTCCTGCAGGCCCAGAGGAGTTAATACTCTAAGCTCTGAGCCCCCAGACAAAGGGGTTACAGACTTTTTTATGCATAGGCAGGCATGATTAAGTGGGTTTGTGTTTTGGCAGGGGCTAGGGCGATTGCAAAGAACAGGACAAGAGTGAGTGAGACAAGCTCCAGTTCCTAGTATTATGAGTCCCCACTTTCTGAGACCTTACATCATCTAGAATGTGCAAGGAGGAAGCTGGATTATAGAGGCAGAAGGTGCAGGAGTTTATGTAAAATTGTAACTTTTCCTCTTCATTCACGCCTCTTGATGCTTTTATCACTCATTGAAGAAAGCATCATCTCATGTTTTGGTTGGATATTCAGAGCTCCCCATTGTTTAGGGGGCTATATTGAGCTATTACTATTTGTAACTTTATGAGTTCAATCTGATAGGTTATGAACTGCTAATTACATTGAGAATACAAGGGTCAAACAAGAACTCTGCAAAGAGGATGAAGAGAGGGCCTGTTAAAGGGAGAAGCCACGATGCCCAGTTCTGGATACTGCTCTAATTATCCCAGGAATTAGCTAGCTCCTCTCTCCTTTTTATGATTTGTTCCCTTAGCTGTTGGGCCATCCCTGACTATTTCTGATTGGTTTACATAAAGGCAACATTCTTCATTTAAGAAGAGACAAGAGTCCTCTCTTTTCAGCTGTCAGTAGGCCTGCTGCTGCTGCTGCTACTAAGTCGCTTCAGTCGTATCCGACTCCATGCCACCCCATAAACGGCAGCCCATCAGGCTCCAGCATCTGTGGGATTCTCCAGGCAAGAATACTGGAGTAGGTTGCCATTTCCTTCTCCAATGCATGAAAGTGAAAAGTGAAAGTGAAGTCGCTCAGTCATGTCTGACTCTTAGTGACCCCATGGACTGCAGCCTACCAGGCTCTTCCATCCATGGGATTATCCAGGCAAGAATACTGCAGTGGGTTGCCATTGCCTTCTCCTGTCAGTAGGTCTAGCCCTCTCCTATTCTGTAAAACCACCTCAGCCAGGGAGTCTAGTTGGTCTCATAATGAAAAGCACAGCAATAATACTGATTAGGGATAGAGGCCAGGGTTGACAATGAAAATCCATTAATACTTCAATAGCCGGATCCTCAAGCTTCAGTTGTGCATTGACCAGTCACCTGCAGGAGTGTAGCTGGAGCAAGGCTAAAAGATCCTCAAGCCTCTGGCGAGCGTTGACTAGTCAGCTTCCAGAATGAGTAGAGTAGGGCTCAGCATCCTACGTGGTTGAGGACCCTTGTCTTTGGAACCGGACCTTGAGGAGGTTTTTGGGGTCCCTTCTTTCCAGGTGTCCTCATCACAGGAAGCCTCTGCCTTCTTGATTCTGATGTGGTGGATCCAAGGGATGACATTGTAACTTTAACAGCAGTAGGGGTTTCCAGGATGACCATGTGAGGGCCTGTTCAAACTGGCTGAAGAGGTTCCTTCTTTTAATCTTTAACCATATCTCATCTCCTGGCAGATAGGAATGAACCCAATTGCCCAAAGGAAAGGGTGTCCTTTTTAAGGTTTCTCAGGTGATATGGCAGAACGCTTTTCCAGGTCCTGAAGATGGACATCTCCAGGTCAGCTAGTTGTTGGTGGTCTCCCTTGAGCTTTTCTATTACTGGGGGTCATCTCCTATATAAGATCTCAAAGGAAGAATAGCCTGAGGACCTCAGGGTGCATTTATGGAGGAAGAGGAGAGTGCACAGAATGATAAGTAGCTTATTCTAGCATTGTCTGGGTGTTGGCCGGAGGATATTCTTGTTGTACTACTATTGGAGAAACAAACTTAACAAGAAAATTAAAGATATATGGCCCAAAGATTAATAGAAGTAGGAAAGCTTCTGAGGGGCTAGCGAGGAGAACCAGGTCCAGAACTTGGTTCGTGACATTAGTATTTCTCTAGGTATGAGAAGATGTAAGAATTTGGACTCATAAAAATCTTTACCCGAAAACATCTGACTATCTGAAGGCATGTTTTCTGGGTTTTTCCCAGAGCACAGAGTGCCTTATTTTTTGTTTCCACCTTGAATTCCTTTCAGGGGGGTATTGAAGGTCAGCATCTTGTAATGGTAATGATTTACTCTTTGTAGAGGCAGCTGGCAAGGGGCAACTTCCAATCAGCAGGGCCCCTTCATAGTCATATTTTACCATGTTTTGGGGGGCATTTCATGGTCATTGTGTCCTGCGGTGCTGGGAAGGCTCATTCACAGGTACAACAAAGATTCCGTTGACAGGCCACTCAATGTGTTGTCACTAGACCAGGCCTTGTAAATAGCAGAAGTCTCTGGACTATACCCGTCTTACTAGCTTCTTGGTCCAGGAAAATATTTGCTCTTGTTTCTTTTCATATCTAGAGTTACATTATTACAGTTATCGATCTCATATGGAACTGCGTATCAGCATTTTATCACAGCCTCAGTCACACATTTTGTAACATAAGAAATAATCTTCTGAAGCAAGCTATATAAAAAATAATATAGCTAGCAGTTATTAGTAAGGTCACAAGCAAGAATTCAAGTCAAGAACTTTCATTGGGTATAGCCTGGTATACCCCAGGTTATCTGACTCAGTTAAATGATTATAGCCAACTGTTAATCTCCTGGTTGTGCATCATGGAGCATCTGACCTTTATCCAAAGACTGGTTACTGAGATAAGCTTTAGAAAATCTTAAAGTGTCCTTTTAAATAACTTAATTAAAACTTTTAGCAATATAACATAATAAGGAACTATCTCAGAAATGAGTCTTAGTAAGCACAGATTTTAACTAATCAAATTAGAACTTAATATTCAGTGAAATATAATTTTTTTTTCTTTTTTGGAGAACTCACTGTGAGGGCATTAACACTGTAGCCAGGTAAGGCTTTAATCCATCAAATAAAATGAGGTATGTCAGGGAGCTGGGACAAGCCAAGTAGCCATCTTGGATTTTCCATAGCCCTGGGACTTTGATTTTCAGCTGTTGCTTATCCATTTTTAATTTCCTGATTTAGAAGCAGACTATTACCATGTTTTAAGGACATCAGGATATCTAAAGTTCACCCGTGAATTGTTATTTTTTGCTGTTTTTGAAGCAGAATGAACTTTGTTTACATGTACTGTAATCTTAAATAATGTTTATTTACTTTGTCAAAGTAACAAAAAAATTTTAAAAATAAATACAAATCACTTAAAGGCAAATAAACTCATAATCTGCTATCAAAAGCTGAATTTTAATAAAACTTTGTTCTCTAAATAGAGAGAAGACCAAATTCCAGTCTGGTACCAGAATACTGTCAATAATAAAATTTGTTTATCTGTTTAATCTTAGAAAGTCTTTCTATAAATCTTGAACAACTAGCAGTATTTTTCTAAAGGCATAAGAGTAAAACCATAGAAGGCATGTTTAGAATCTGATTCTATTGCAACTGACAAAGAAACCTGGTCATAACACTTTAATATGATAACTAGAATTATAGTCGGAGAAGGCAATGGCACCCCACTCCAGTACTCTTGCCTGGAAAATCCCATGGATGGAGGAGCCTGGTAGGCTGCAGTCCATGTGGTCGCTAGAGTCGGACACAACTGAGCAACTTCACTTTGACTTTTCACTTTCATGCATTGTAGAAGGAAATGGCAACCCACTCCAGTGTTCTTTCCTGGAGAATCCCAGGGACGGGAGGCCTGGTGGGCTGCCGTCTATGGGGTAGCACAGAGTCGGACACGAATGAAGTGACTTAGCAGCAGAATTATAGTTGGCCATATTTTATCAGGGTATATCAGATCTATATGAATTTTATTTAATTTTAAGATATCTATATTAGTAACATCAACCATATAGTAAAATCTGAAAAAATTTATCATCCCTTCAACAGTACTTCTGTAATTTAACATGTCCAATGAACCCAGGAAGCTTAATAGCTCTTTGGGCTATCTCAGGAGCCCTCTGAAGCATCCCAAAATTAGCTAGAAGTCAAGTTATTTAGGAAGCTATGTCAATAAATGTCAAAAGGGTTTATAACAGTCAGTCAGGTAGGAGCATATGCTACTGCTAAGTCGCTTGAGTCGTGTCCGAATCTGTGCGACCCCAGAGACAGCACCCCACCAGGCTCCCCTGTCCCTGGGATTCTCCAGGCAAGAACACTGGAGTGGGTTGCCATTTCCTTCTCCAATGCATAAAAGTGAAAAGTGAAAGTGAAGTCGCTCAGTTGTGTCTGACTCCTAGCGACCCCATGGACTGCAACCTACCAGGCTCCTCCATTCATGGGATTTGCCAGGCAAGAGTACTGGAGTGGGGTGCCATTGCCTTCTCCAAGGAGCATATAAGTCACTGTGAAAAAATAGTTATTCACTTAGCCAAAGTTAACAAAAGATTATAAAGGTAAACATAGAACAGATCAATTAAGAGGTAAAGAAACTTAAATCTATTATTCAGTTCAGTTCAATTCAGTTGAGTTCAGTCACTCAGTCATGGCCTACTCTTTGCCACCCCATGAATCGCAGCACGTCAGGCCTCCCTATCCATCACCAACTCCCGGACTTTATTCAAACTCATGTCCATTAAGTCAGTGATGCCATCCAGCCATCTCATCCTCTGCTGTCCCCTTCTCCTCTTGCCCCCAATCCCTCCCAGCATCAGAGGCTTTTCCAATGAGTCAGCTCTTTGCATGAGGTGGCCAAAGTGCTGGAATTTCAGCTTTAGAATCATTCCTTCCAAAGAACACCCAAACTAATCTCCTTTAGAACGGACTGGTTGGATCTCTTTGCAGCCCAAGGGACTCTCAAGAGTCTTCTCCAACACCACGGTTCAAAAGCATCAATTCTTCAATGCTCAGCTTTCTTCACAGTCCAACTCTCACATCCATACTTGACCACTGGAAAAACCATAGCCTTGACGGACCTTAAATATCTGAAGAAAGTATGCCCTCTTAACAGAGGGAAAGGCCAAATTTGTTTTGCACCAGCTTACTTTAAACTCATTTAGATAAATTTAATTAAATCTATTTTATTGTATTTTATTTTATTTTTTTAGCTGAATTGGCACTTAACGTTCTCTATGTGCAATCTTTTTAATCTTTTTTTTTTAATTACAGAAAACTTCAATAGTATGCTAAAATAGAATAGTGTACTGAATGCTAAATCTATTTTAAACTTAATCAGTCGTAACTATGCACAAAACTATTTTGGGTTCACTTTCCACAAACCTTTTAATCACTTTTTGTAACAGCCACCTGTAAGTCAGACCTACTTTCTTTTCCCTTTATAAAATATAATTTTATTTTTTATATCTTCTTTATTAAAACCATACTTCTTACTTCCTTATTAGATTAGCAAACAAACATTAATACTAATTATTTAATATTGAATGTTTCCCAGTTTACATGAACCTGAAATTTATTTAGGTTAATTTTTCTTATATTTAGAACTGTTTCATTTGTAAGCACTCATCTCACATGCCAGTAAAGTAATGGTCAAAATTCTCCAAGCCAGGCTTCAGCAGTACATGAACCATGATCTTCCTGATGTTCAAGCTGGTTTTAGAAAAGGCAGAGGAACCAGAGACCAAATTGCCAACATCTGCTGGATCATGAAAAAAGCAAGAGAGTTCCAGAAAACATCTATTTCTGCTTTATTGACTATGCCAAAACCTTTGACTGTGTGGATCATAATAAACTGTGGAAAATTCTGAAAGAGATGGAAATACCAGACCACCTGACCTGCCTCTTGAGAAACCTATATGCAGGTCAGGAAGCAACAGTTAGAACTGGACATGGAACAACAGACTGGTTCCAAATAGAAAAAGGAGTACGTCAAGGCTGTATATTGTCACCCTGCTTATTAAACTTCTATGCAGAGTACATCATGAGAAATGCTGGGCTGGATGAAGTACAAGCTGGACTCAAGATTGCCGGGAGAAATACCAATAACCTCAGATATGCAGATAACACCACCCATATGGCAGAAAGTGAAGAGGAACTAAAAAGTTTCTTGATGAAAGTGAAAGAGGAGAGTGAAAAAGTTGGCTTAAAGCTCAACATTCAGAAAAGTAAGATCATGGCATCTGGTCCCATCACTTCATGGGAAATAGATGGGGAAACAGTGGAAACAGTGTCAGACTTTATTTTTTGGGGATCCAAAATCACTGCAGATGGTGATTGCAGCCATGAAATTAAAAGACACTTACTCCCTGGAAGGAAAGTTATGAGCAATCTAGATAGCGTATTGAAAAGCAGAGACATTACTTTGCCAACAAAGGTCCATCTAGTCAAGGCTATGATTTTTCAGTAGTCATGTATGGATGTGAGAGTTGGACTGTGAAGAAAGCTGAGCACCGAAGAATTGATGCTTTTGAACTGTGATTTTGGAGAAGAATCTTGAGAGTCCTTGGACTGCAAGAAGATCCAACCAGTCTATTCTAAAGGAGATCAGTCCTTGGTGTTCTTTGGAAGGACTGATGTTGAAGCTGAAACTCCAATACTTTGGCCACCTCATGAGAGAGTTGACTCATTGGAAAAGACTCTGATGCTGGGAGGGATTGGGAGCAGGAGGAGAAGGGGACGACAGAGGATGAGATGGCTGGATGGTATCACTGACTAGATGGATGTGAGTCTGAGTGAACTCCATGAGTTAGTGATGGACAGGGAGGCCTGGCATGCTGCGATTCATGGGGTCACAAAGAGTTGGACACGACTGAGTGACTGAACTGAACTGACTTTTCTTTAGGCCAATTACATTAGAATGTTTTTACAACTTCAACAATATTATCAGAAAAAAGAAAAAAAAAAAGACATACACTGAGACATACATAAATCCAGATAGACAGAGATCTTATAGTTTTCTGTTTGAGATTTAAAATATCCCTTTGACCCCCCCTTTTTTTTTATTTTGCTTGAAGTTCTAATTTGCTCAAGGCTGAGGTCTCAGGCAAAGTGGGCTGTGTATTTCAAGGACATGGAAAGAGTAAACTTTAAGCTTTTTCCTAGGCAGAACCTTTTAACAAGCTAGTTGTTTTTAATTGTATATGCAAAAAGAATTGGCTTTGCAGTTTCCAAAGGGGTGGTAGTGGAAATATCTCACTCTGTTCAATCAGCAATCATGCACTCACAATCATTCAGAGGTTTCCTTAACTCTTGCTCCCTTCCTGGGAGTCCCAAGGAGGTTATCATTCACCATGCCTCCCTTCTCCTGAGTTTCCATTTCTCCCTATCTGATACTCCCTTCCGGGGAGCCCAAGGAGGTGATCTGTCTCCTCTTCTACCCGTTGGGGTAGGTTCCTGCCTAGAGACTGGCCCCAGAGATTTACCTTATCCTGTGGCTGTTACTGATGAGTTGCTCTGTCCTTCCAAAGAGTGCAGTCAGTGCTCGGCTGTCCAGAGAGTCGGAACACTGGTCTGAAAGAGAACCCATAATACCATCTGGTGGCACCCTTTCTTGTTCGTCTTGGGTTTTTCTTGGGGTACCTTTGCTCCAGCCTGCTGGAGCCGCTAGTCCAGTGGATCAAGGGGCCTGCATGGTTGGAATCTCACTGGGGCCTACAGAAATATTGCAGAAACCAGTACTTGAGAAACCAATCAACACACTTGGAAAGTTGGAGAACTCAGGTTTATTACTCTTGTGGGCCCAGAGGAGTTAACACTCTAAGCTCTGAGTCCCAAACAAAAGGGTTACAGAGGTTTTTTTATACACGGACAGGGTTTGTGGGTTTGCAGGGGCTAGGGATATTGCAAACAGCAGGACAAGGGTGAGTGAGATAAGCTCCAGTTCCTGGTATTGTGAGTCTCCACTTTCTGAGACCTATGTGATCCAGACTTTGCAAGGAGCAAGCTGGGTTACAGAAGCAGAAGGTGCAGGAGGTTATATAAAATGTTAAATTTTCCTTTTCAAGAAAAGAAGAGAAACTAAAGACAAATGAGAAAGGGAAAGAGATACCCATCTGAATGAAGAGTTCCAAATATAGCAAGGAGAGATAAGACAGCCTTTCTCAGTGATCGATGCAAAGAAATAGAGGAAAACAAGAGAGTGAGAAGGACTAGACATCTCTTCAAGAAAATTAGAGATACCAAGGGAACATTTCATGCAAAGATGGGCACAGTAAGGATAGAAACAGTATGGACCTACAAAAGCAGAAGATATTAAGAAGAGGAGGCAGGAACACACAAAATTATTATGCAAAAAATATCTTAATGACCCATATAATCACAATGGTGTGATCACTCACCTAGAGCCAGACATCTTGGAGTGCAAGTCAAGTGGGCCTTAGGAAGCATCACTATGAACAAAGCTAGTGGAGGTGATGGAATTCCAACTGAGCTTTTTCAAATCATAAAAGATGATGCTGTGAAAGTGCTACACTCAATATGCCATCAAATTTGGAAAACTCAACAGTGGCCACAAGACTGGAAAAGGTCAGTTTTCATTCCAATCTGAAAGAAAGGCAATGTCAAAGATTACTCAAACTACTGCACAATTGCTCTCATTTCACATGCTAGAAGAGCAGTGCTCAAAATCCTCCAAGCTAGGCTTCAGCAGTATCTGAACAGAGAACTTCTAGTTGTATATGCTGGATTTTGAAAAAGCAGAGAAACCAGAGATGAAACTGCCAACATATGCTGGATCATAGAAAAAGCAAGAGAGTTCCAGAAAAATATTTAGTTCTGCTTCATTGACTATGGTAAAGCCTTTGACTGTGTGAATCACAACAAACTGTGGAAAAATATTAAATAGATGGGAATACCAGACCACCTTACCTTCCATCTGAGAAACCTGTATGTAGGTCAAAAAGCAATAGTTAGAACCATACATGCAACAATGGACTGGTTCAAAATTGGGAATGGAATATGTCAAGTCTGTACATTATCATGCTGTTTATTTAGGTTATATCCTGAGTACATCATGAGAAATGCCAGGCTGGATGAAGCAGAAGCTGGAATCAAGATTGTCAGGAGAAATATCTATAACCACAATTATGCAGATTACACGCAGATTACACCACCCTTATGACAGAAGGTGAAGAGGAACTAAAGAACTTATTGATGAAGGTGAAGAAGAAGAATGAAACAGTTGGGTTAAAACTCAAGATTCAAAAACTAAAATCATGGCTTCTGGTCCCATCACTTCATGGCAAATAGATGGGGAAACAGTGGAAACACTGACAAAATTTATTTCCTTGAGCTCCAAAATCACTGCTGATGGTTACTGCAGCCATGAAATTAAAAGGCACTCCTTGGAAAAAAAGTTACGACAAACCTAGACAGAGCATTAAAAAGTGGAAACATTACTTTGCTGACTAAAGTCCACATAGTCAAAGCTATGGTTTTTCCAGTAGTCATGTATGGACATGAGAGTAGGACCATCAGGAAGGCTGAGTGCTGAAGAATTGATGCTTTTGTACTGTGGTGTTGAAAGAGACTCTTGAGAGTCCCTTGGACAGCAAGGATTTCAAACCAGTCATTCTTAAAGAAAATCAGCCTTGAATATTCACTGGAAGGACTGATATTGAAGTTGATGCCCCAATACTTTGCCACCTGCTGTGAGGAGCCAACTCATTAGAAAAGACCCTAATGCTGGGAAAGATTGAAGGCAGGAGGAGAAGGGCACAGCAGAGGATGAGGTGGTTGGATGGCATCACCGCCTCAATGGACATGAGTATGAGGAAGCTTCGAGAGGCGATGAAAGACAGGGAAGCCTGGCATGCTGAAGTCCATGGGGTTGCAAAGAATCAGACATGACTGAGAAGCTGAGCAACTGTCTCTTCTAGTTACATCAAATCTTGAAGGAATGATTATTTGCGCATTTGCACATGGTTTAAAGTTGGATTCAGGAAAATTTTCTCAAGCTTTTTCTCTCCAAGAGAATTGAATTTATATATAAAATATCTTCCAGGTGAACAATGAGGTATAAATAATATATGGGCCTTATACATTGAAATTATGTTTAATTATATATTGATTGATGTGACTACAAGGAAAGCATTATTTTAATTATCTTGGTATCTATACTATTACTGTGAAACAAGAAGCTGAGGACATATCTAAGTTTTTCTGAAGAAGGCATACTTTTGAAAACAGTCTCTTCAAGCCTGAAAAAGTTAATGACAGAAAATTTCTTTTTTTCTTTTTTCTTTTTTTAAATTTATATTATTTCTTCTATCTTATTTTTAACTTTACATTGGAAGCATATTTAAAAAGAAAAACAAAAGTAAAAAACTAATGCTTTAAAGTCACAAGAATAAAATGACCTGGGATTAAAAAGAAGTAAATGACATAGAGGGCTTCTCAGGTGGTTCTAGTGGTAAAGAACCTGCCGGCCAATGAAGGAGACATGGGTTCGATCCCTGAGTTGAAAAGATACCCTGGAGAAGGGCATGGAAACCTACTCCAGTATTCTTGCCTGGAGAATCCCATGGACAGAGGAGCCTGGTGGATTATGGTCTTTAGTTCGCAAAGAGTCAGACACAACTGAAGTGACTTAGCACACACGCATATGACATTTGAAGGAATTTAAGAGTAAAGAGAGACAATCTGAGCTTTTAATGGGTGGTAGAAAGAACTGGATATGATCCTAAAAACTTAAATCAGTAATTAAGAGCATCTCCAGTAATGCAGTTAAGATTAACGCAATAATGAGAGCAATGTAAGAAACCGTTAACTATGCATTTTGCTATATGAAAACACATATTTTAAGAAGTTATATATGCCTCAGATAAAGCAGTGATATGGCATAAATAATAACCAAATTCACAATTAAAATGCAAATGAAGACAATACAAAGAAAGGTGTTGACAGACTAGCACAAAATAGTTAAATGTATGAATGTTAAAAATACTACAAACAAAAGTCATATATACATACATATATATATGCACATATGCCACATACATATATACTTAAGTCTCTGACATGCAAATTTCATAGAGGAAATATTTTGAATATATTACCAGCTTTGATGCCCAATTCAAACCAGAATTTTAAAAATTCTAAAATAGAGATCAATTATTATATGTTCATAATTTTATACATACACCCAGACACATAACATAGTCATTGTGTGTGTGTCTGTCTGTTTGAAAGTAATATAACAATATTTCAAATTAACTAGTTTAGGGTGATAGAATTATTTACATTTTGGTTATGTTTTTTCCAATGTTTCTACAACAAAATCTGAGTACTTTTATAGTTCAAAGAAAACTGAAAATAGATGACTTTCTTTCTAAATCAGAAGCCATTAACTGACTTACAGTTAAACATGAAGAATTTATATTAGCAAAGCTATAATGAATGTAAATCAATTTTTTTTAAAGGTTAATCTACTAACTCTTATTCCTATTCAGTTAGGATTTATTGGTGTTTAGGTTTGCTTGCTTTGCTTGTGTAAAGGACTTTTTGATGAATGTGTGTTCTTCCTAACAGTTTTAATAAAAGCATATCTCATTCACAGTGCCAACCAAGCCTGGGATAGCCCCTAACTTATGTAAACATTAACCTGAGTTTTTTTCTCCTTCACTTTTACAATTCTGTATTCTTGTCATTGTACATTCTTACTCCAAACTATTTTTTTTTTAATCAACCAATTCAGGATGGAAAACATGCTCAGAAAGTTTTCCCACAGATACACATTTTAATTTAGTCCTGGCATCTGAGGACTGAAAGCATCCATTAAGTGAAGCTCCAGGCAGGTGCCAGTCAAGATGTTTTTACACTTGATCATTATGCGTACCTCACAGGGCAATAACAGAGATTCCATTGAAAACAAAAGCTGTGCTAAAATGCATGCATAACCTTGAGTGCTAGGGGCAGGCTGTGAATACAGACTCCACGTTTTCCATCTCTGTCTCAAAAAAGCCACATTCACATGTTACTTTTGGGGAAAAAGACCAAAGGCATTATACAAAATTGGTGATTAACTGGTAGCCCAAGGAGACCCAGGGTAGGTGCAAGACACACTGCAGACTGCTAAATAAAGAGCAGCTATACCAGTAGCATTTCTATAGGTCTGTTTCCAGTCTTGAAATGCTCTTGAACTTCATTATCAGTTACTCTGCTCAGAAATCTTGCCAAGGCATCTTGGATACACTTGGGTTGCCTTGAAATTTAATGACACCAAAGGAAAATGAGTGACACAGAAGAAACTACCAAATTTGCCCACCTCACACTTTCACCATGATTTTTCTACCTATGTTTCTTTAAACCAACCTAAAAGCATTGTAAGAAACATGTCTTAAATTTTTGGTTTGTTACCCTCTGCTTTTAATTTTTCCAAGTATTTATTCAGATGATAAAGCCTTTTCTCTATTTCTCTCATTTCTGTTATGATAATGATATTACTTTTCCACATCTAAATACCTTATCTCCACATCTCAGGAGGTAGAGACTGGATCTCAAGATACTTTACCTCCCAAGGAATCCCAGTAAAGGATATGACATGCAGAGTAGAAACAGCTGTGGATTATTTGGCTAATGATTAAGAAGATGAGAAATAGTGATACACTGCACAAGTTTGTTATCACTTACATATACTAATGTAAAGGAAAAAGCATTTCAATAATTCAAGATGAATACACATTCTTTCCTCTTCTGATGGACCATCTATTATACAATTCCTTAGGCTTATTTAGCTTTCCTATGACTACCATACCATCATGACAAGAACAGTTTGAGTAGTATCGATATTAATGAACTAATGTGCACATTTAAGTCAACTCAAATGCTCCTTTTATGGAAGTGTCTTTACATAATTTTATCTGAAGTTAGTTTGTCACAAAGTAGTGCACAGCTTTATTCTAAGATGCTTGAATTCCTTTCAAGTTTGTGTTCAAACACTATCAGTAAGAACTAAAGACAGAAACAGATGCAAAGACTGGAAGATGCACTTAGATAATAAAAGTATTTTGTCACATCCAAAAAGAAGTGGGAAGCAGGACTATGAAATGTAGCTAATATATTGTAAAGGAGACTGGTGACCCAGTGATGTGATAGTACAGCTATACCCTGTGCTCTTCTTTCTTGCTTCCTCCTCCAAGGATGTGTAGACTGACTTTGCTGTCATCAGTAAATATTTAGTAGACAACCACAAGTTACCCAGTAAGTAGATACAAATTCAGATAGAGTGTATGTGCCTTATGAAAGTGAAAGTTCATTTCCTAACAACAGGGAAATTATTAGGAAAGTTCTTTTTAATAGCAATACCTAGTTAATGGGAGTGTTAGCATTGCTTAATTGTTTGACAATTTGTGCATTTTTAATTCCATACTCAGTCTATTTGGTCTAGTATAGTGACATTTAGATTACATGGCAAGGGAAAGAGAAAAATATTCAGGAAAATAATTGATAAGCAGATAAATAACATACTAAAAAAGCTCCTCTGATATCAGCACCTGTTTATAAATGACCTAAAATCAAAGTTTTTCTTTAAAATCCCATGCAATGGGCACAGTTCTGCATTCCCAATGGGAAAATACAAGAGCAATGTTTACATCACATTAGCATTTGATCTTGTCCAAGACATTGTACAAGGTATTGAACTGTCTAATTTGCAGCTGGGTTATTTTAGTTGTTCCTTCCATAGCTCATTATTGAATGGAAATCAGCTCCCATAAATAAGAATTTACACAAAAATTCTATCTTTTCTTTCCATTGACCTGAGCCTGGTTGCTTCATAATGAGTAAATAAACAATCTAGCACTTTAATCAGTATTGTTATACTCCTGAAAACTGTTATGTAAACACCTCTTTGCTCTGCTACATGTGTCACTTTTGTTTTCTACAGTAATTTAAATTATATTGGCAAATGAGGAAGAAACTACAGGCCATTTCTTTGAGATGGAGTGAACTAGACATCAGCACTAACTCTCCCTGATTGAAGAGCCTATATGATTAGGATGAACATAACACACATTGGAGAAAGCAAAATCAGGAGACTAACAAGAGCTTGATATAGTTCTAATTACAGTGGGGAAGGATTTCAGTGTCATGCCAGAGTAAAATATGGGAGGCACCTTTTCATTTGCAGACTGTTCATTAGGTGTAAGAGACTTTCTCTCTCTTTAGGAAATTCTATTAGTAGGACAGTGACTTATAACTGAACCTAAAAAAGGCAGCTTTTATTTTCAGTATATTATACTGAACTGGAATTATTACATTTAAAGGTTTTATTATTAATTCACAGAAGATTAGCAACAGTGCTAAAACTATGAGTAAAAAACCTACTGATTAGTATTCACTAGGAATGAAGGATGATAGATTGATAATGATAAAGATAACTATTATGTTTCAACAATAGCTAGCAATAGCATTGTCAAAGGCAAACTTTTTTATGTTTACAATTTCAATTTTTACCATGATCATGTTTACTTTGAGATCTAGTACCATGCAAATCAGGATTTAATACTGTCTTTTTCACTTGATATAAGTGAAACATTTGCAAAGTGTGTTGAAATGTCATTCATTAAATTTTGACTGTAATAATTTATTCAAAGAGTACCTTTCTGAAAAATTATATGGCTGTTCATGACATATATACATCTGGTCTAGCAGAGTAATTTACACAGATTAAAATTAGGCATAGTTTATACTTTACACTGCTGATTTTTTATAGTTTTAGACCCAAGATCTAATTTCCTTGGAAATGTAATTTTAGGTCAAATGCAAGTTAAGTGTGGGTAATAGTGTCCATTCAACGTCCCACTTTCCCATTTCCAGAGAAATAAGCAAACACAAATTCAATAGACTGAGTCACATCAACAATAGCCGTTTGAATGATTCAGATAGACTTCATCTCCAAGGAACTGACTCCTTATTCTGATGTGGCAGCTATCAGCTCACCAGGGTACTAAGAATGGTGACACACACATGCCAAACTAGTCTTCTTGAATTTAAGTCTTGATATATATTCAGAAATGATCATCCTACCTGCAATCACAGAAAAATCATCCATGAGGAGGAAATATTGAATATATTATTGGGTCAGCCAAAAGGTTCATTTAAGTTTTTCTGTAAGATGGCTCTAATAGTGCTTAGTTTTCCTTAAAATAATTCCAAACACTTTTATTATATTGTATTATGACAGAAATCATATCAGCATGCATTGAAAAAATTATCAAAGTTGGTGAATTTTTGTGTAGCTATTTTAATATTGAAGATGGAAGAAAAAAAAGCTAAATTTCAAGCATATTATCTTTATTATTTAAGGGTAAAAACTCAACTGAGATGCAAGAAAGATTTGTGCATGTATGAGGAAGGTGCTGTGACTGATTGAACATGTTAAAAGTGGTTTGGGAAGTTTCATGCCACAGATTTTTCACAAGAAGATGCCCCACAGTTGGGTACACCAGTTGAATTTGATAGTGATTCAACTGAGGCATTATTTGAGAATAATCCAGTGTTACACCATGGAGGAGATAGCAGACATACTAAAAATATCCAAATCAAGTGCTGAAAATAATTTGCACCAGCTTAGCTATGCTAATTGCTTTGATGTTTGGGTTCCACATAAGTTAAACAAAAACAAACAAAAAAATCTTTTTGACCATATTTCTGCATGCAATTCTCTACTTAAATGTAACCAAAATGTTCCATTTTTAAAACAAATAGCAGGCAATAAAAGGTGGATACTGTACAATTATGTGGAATGGAAGAGATCATGGAGAAAGGGAAATGAACCACCACCAGCCTCACCAAAGGCTGGTCTTCATGAAGCATGTAAAATATCATGTATGAAACGAGTTGCCAGTCCAGGTTCGATGCATGATACTGGATGCTTGGGGCTGGTGCACTGGGAGGACCCAGAGGGATGGAATGGGGAGGGAGGAGGGAGGAGGGTTCAGGATGGGGAACACATGTATACCTGTGGTGGATTCATTTTGATATTTGGCAAAACTAATACAATTATGTAAAGTTTAAAAATAAAATTAAATTAAATAAAAAAAAGAAAAGAATATGTATTCTGCTGCTTTAAAAAAAAATACAAAGGTGATATTGTGTATACAGTGGGATTGGAAGGGAATCCTCTATGAACTCCTTCTGGAGAACCAAACAATTAATTCCAAGTACTACTCCCAGTTAGACCAACTGAAAACAGCACTCAACAAAAAGCATCTGGAGTTAGTCAACTTTATGCATAATCTTCCATAAGGATATCACAAGACCACATGTCTCTTTGATAATCCGGCAAAAGCTATTACACTTTGGTTTGAAAGTTCTGATTCATTCCCTATATTCACCTCTTCAGATGTCTGTTCATTTTATTTTTTATAGTATTTTTTAAAATTATCTCTGTCATACATAAAGTAAACTGCAACAGACTGTACTTTTGGGGGGACAAAACAAACATCATCGCTCCTTTCCAGTTGTCGCACAAAGAAACAAAGTCTGAGACTAAGATCCTTTTTCTTCCAGCACAGAAATATACTCACTTTTAAAAGCTGAATATAATGCACTAAAAGGTCAATACAAATACAAACAGGAACAGAATATGAGTTCATCCTTGAAGGACACTTGTTATGAATTTGCTACAAAGATGTTCCTTAGTTGCTGGTTTTCATATCATTCTTAGCCATTTGTGGGGTATTCAGATCACTAAAATTAGAGTCTCTTGCACATTCAAAACAACTAATGTTTACAGATCTTCACAAGGCAAATGGCACTGTATTAGGCAGTATAAGTGGCACCTGAAAATCAAAACACTATAGGTTGACACTTTCTCTACAGATTTAAGTTATAAACTCCATTACTGTTTTCTTTTTGGCATGTTTCTCACAATAAATGTCAAAGCTGAAATTCACCATAAAAGATATGAATAATGCCAAAAGTAATGAAACTGAATTTGCCTTTGGTCACCAAATAGATTGGAATAGTAATTCCAAGCACCTCAAAAACATCCAGTTACTGTTAATTACAAGGAAGTTAAGAAGGTGGAGGAATTCAAGGGGGCACTGTGTTTCAAAGGTGACAGCAGAGCAAGCTTGCAATGACATGCTATGAATTTTATGTTGGGGCGCTGCAGTACACATAAGAATACTTGAAACATTTGTATTAAAGATCCCCCAAACAATACAGCTAAATCTCAGAAAAGAATGTTATGAATACTGTTTCTGCCTATTACATTAACCAGTGTTTTAAAAAAATAATTTAACATGGGAATTCTCTCCTAGTCACAGCCCCCCAAGCCCCCAAAAGGCCACAAAGTGCATTCATAAAGAGTTCTTAAGATAAAGCCATTGTACACAATGTACAGTTCCTGTATACTGAAATGAGTACCATACCGGAGTTTAATGGTATAAGCTTCATATACACGTATAGCAACATCCATAAGCAAAGGTCTTTAATATTATAGACTTACAGCAAATACCTTTATAAGGGTCATACATACAATACACTTACAGTATTAAAAGGTGCAGTTGAACTCAACAGCAAAATGTAAAAGCTATCTCCTGTTAACACACTTAATCTGAATTGCATCTTTTTTTATGATTTACCATTCAAGAAATTAGGATGGAATAAATTTCTTATCCAAAGTAGTTTGTTCACTTATAAAACTGTAAGTCAATTAGGATCCCTACCCACTCAATCAGATAACAGAGGCCCTTCTTCTATGAATGTTTATGCTGCCCCGGATACTTAGAATGTTGCCTTAAAAAGAAAAGCAGCTTTTAAGGGGAAAGCCGAAAATTACCATTTTCTCTACTAAATAAATGCAATGTTTGCAGATCTTCCAGAAATAATCCAAAGGTTCAAATTCTTAAAATGGTAGATACCAGAGAAAGATTCAGAAGTGGAACATATTTTTTTCCACTTTAAGAAAATGATACCTAGGTATGATGTTCATTAGTAAGTCACTGAAAAGACATTGCATTCATTCACATATCATTAGGTTAGAAAAGATAAGAGGATATGCTCAAGTTATTGAAATGGTCAAGAATCAACATTTTACAGGCTTATTTGGTCCCAAACTATTACCATTTGAGTTGATACATTAAACAATTTTATTCTTTTTTTTTTTTTTAGTGTTCACATTGGGCCAAACATAAAGTACCCGTGAGGAGTAGAAACCAAAACATTTTAAAGCTAAAAGTAGGCACAATATTTGGATACTACTTTATTTGTGAAAAACAGTGGCTACTAACACCAAACAATTAACTTTAAAATACAGTGCCAGATCCTCTCAAGGAAATGTAAATACTAGTATTGTTAGTTTCCAATTTTATGGGAACTATACAGAAGCCAGAAGTTAGAAATTTATGACTGTTAATACTTTCTTTGGATAGTTCTAGTATAGTATATAGTTACAGATGGCTTTGTCCAGAAGACTGGAAAAGTGCTCATGGAATAAACACAGTACTCTGGTTGCTGTAAATCAACAAAATGCCAATAGTATCCTGTGGACATGATAGAGAATATGGCAGTTTTGAGGAAAGAGTGCTTCTAAAGGCTTTGTCTTGGAGGCAGCCATGTTTGTTTGTTTTTTTCACATTACTAAAAAGACTAAGTATTGTGGTTAGGATTACTTTAATTCCTACACCTAAACTTCCACTTAGGCATAGTTCCATGTTCCCACACTATTTTCCTTCTGTCCACCATGCTGGCTTTGGTACTTCACGGTCCAGTTTCTCTTTTGGTCTTCCCTCTTTATAGCACAGCAGTTTGGTGGTGCTGTCCATTGAGCAGGTAGACCACCAACTCATAGGTGGCCATCATAATGGCTGTGTTTGGAATCTGTCTCATCAGATGAGTTTTCAGACCACAGTAAAGAGACCCAGAGCCTTCTTCTTGAATAAGCAAAGATAATGTCTGAAAAAAGGATCTATATTTTGTTCCTTCTTCACAGTCTTGTTCTCACAACTTCATGTGGATATGCTATATTTGTGGCACACGTTTTTGAGCTAGCATCATTCCCAGAAAATCTGACACTTCTTTATAGACTCTTCTTCATTTTCCATTGTAGAAGCAATCTTATATTCTAGTAGCTTTGCTTAATATTTTCATAAATGGCAAAATGGATAACAGTCTCTGATATACCAGCATATGAAGCAGACATTCTCCTATAAAATCCTCTAAGTCCATCTGTCTGATACACTTCAGGGACACACTGGAAAACACCCATTCGCTTTTCCCTACGGTTCCTTGCATCAAGCTGTAATCGAGTTTTTATAAGCCAAATGGTGTTGGTCGTTGTGATTGCGGTAAAACGAGGTTTAAGTTAGTCCATCCAGGAAGTGACCTGCGGATGGGGAGTATGAAATGACATGATCTCACTCTTTTCTTGGAGAGAAATGTACAATAAATGCCTGCCATTGCAGCTGAAATCATGTGTACCTGGGAAGAATCAGGATCAAATAAACAATTCAACTCTTCCTTGCGGTTTGAATAAGCACCAAATTATATTGCTCTGGAAGGGGCCACCGCCACCAAATTGAGCCCTTATCTTTTAAACAGGGAACCGAGGCCCTTCTTTTTCCAAGATCACCTTTAGGCAATGGAGAGGTCCAGGAGACACTGCTCCATTGACCCTGGCTCCGGCCGTGGTGCTCAGCTGAACTGCAGAGATACAAGGTGTCACAGAAGATGACTGCAGCCGTTTTCACAACTTCCAGCGGACATGTCAGAATGGCTCCCACTGCACCACCACATCCTCCGGCGAACAGGTGTACCAGCCTGTGCTTCTGTCTCCTCCTCTCTCCAGCGTGTCCTCCGGACGCTGAGGCAGACGCGGATCCGGCCACCGGCGTAGGCCGCAGCTTCCGCTCGGCCTGGAGCATCCGGAGCCCCAGGGATGGCGAGGGGCGGGGATGGAGACTCGGCTGCCGCCTGCCCGCAACGCTGCAGCCGCCGCCTCCCGGCTCTGGCCCCGCGCTCTCGGCACCCGTGCTAGAAGGCTGTTTATTTTAGTTTTTACAAAATTCTCTTGATGGAAAACATTTAAATTCCCTGGAAGACTGTAAAAGACACCTGGAACAGTTCTTTACTTAAGAAGTTTAAAGAAAGTTTTGGGAGAGTGGCATTATGAAGTTTCCCGAAAAATGGCAGAAGGTGGTGGGACAAAATTGTGAAGAAATGGTTCAAAAAAGTTCTTCACGAAAATGGAATGTATGTTTAAAAAAATTTTACTTTAAGTAAAAATGGAATATGTGTCTATTTTTGCTTTACTTTTTGACCAATTCAAAACAATTGGTTCAATTTCTTAAGTTAAACACAGATAATCTTAAAATAACTTAGTTTCACTCTCTCATGTCCTGTGTTCTCTAAATTTCTTCATATGTTAAAACATAATCATAGTATTGCAAATCCTGGCATAATGGACTAAATCTCTAAATTATATTTTGTTTTGTTCTACTTTCTTTTCTTTTCAGTGGTATTTAGAAAGTATTTCAGGCTTTAGAGAGAAGAGATCTGAGTTTAAATCCTACCTCCTCAAATAAACTTTTAGTTAATAACCACACTGGGTTTCTTTAAACTTTAAAATGAAAATACTTTTAATTTTAAACTAACGTGAACTAAAGACTGTCACTTGCTATCTGGCTCTATAAGGATTAAGTCACCAGCCAGTGTAGTCGCTGACCTTCAACACCCCCTGAAAGGAGTTCTGGGTGGAGGTCAAGAGTGAGATACTCTGTACTCTGGGAAAAATCACCAGAACAGACTTTCAGATACTTAGATATTTTTAGGAAGTTTTATGAGCCCAGTTTCTTGAATCTTCTCATGTCTAGAAAAGCACTAAAACTGTTAATGGACACATGTGTTCCTGTAATTAGCAGCAACCTTCAACTAAAATGTGTTTTGACTGCATGTACCCTCCTTCACCAAAGTCATGTGTACCAATGACCTTCCCCTGCCTCGCTGGAGCAGTTCCGCAAAGCTATCTGAGAGGTTGCCTCCCAGGTTATAGTCGTCTGTAAGCTTGAAATACAACTTCACAACTCACACATTGCACATTTATTTTAGTCCATGCAATCTTGTACCAGTGTTATGCCCTCTAGGAGTGGAAAAATTTATGAAGCCTCTGATATATAGAAAGTCTTCAGGAAATGGTAGCCTTTAAAAAGAGATCTCTAATGTAGTAAATGCAATCGTTTATGTTTAGGAAATATAATAATGCAAATTCTTACAACATTTTCTAATACAGGATATTCTAAACTCTCTTTAAAAGTGGTTTTGTGAAGCAGGGTACTTGCCTAAATGCATCAATAATCCCTACAATGTATTTGGTTTAACTATAAATTATTTCAGGATATATACATTCTAAATAATGAATTTTATATAGAATTTTTGCACCAGGATAGGCAACAAGAAAAACAAAGATGGAAATTTGAGGCCAAGACACCAGAAGCTCACATCTCTGAGGCTGGAGGGTCCCTGCCTTGTAGTAGTGAGGACATGAAGAGTAGGGAGAGTTTGCTCCACACTTGACCCTCTACAGAAAGGCTGAAAGAGGAGAGAAAGGCAGAGGCCAGAAAAAGCACACCATTCATCCCCACCCACATGGCCCTTGCTCCTCAAAGAGCTTGAGACAGAGGCAGACACAATATGGCAAAGACTCGAATACAACCACTCAAGTCCAGCTGTAGGATGGGCCTCAGATGCTAAGGAGATGCTCCAGTTCACAGGCAAATGGGACCTTTCATAAGAAAAGAAGTATTAATAGAAAAGCATTAAGAGTTTAAGTATATTTGAAACACAATTTCTAAACAAATCTATCAATGCCTAGGACAGGTAGAAGCCACTTGTGGTGTTAATTCATTTTGTAGTTTTTGCTTCTAGATGCTAATTTATTACTGCAATTCTGTATACTTGATCTTATAAATCTTTTAGTTTCCACTGACCAGATTGGAGACTCACACCTTTTATTCCCAGCATGACTCTGAATACTTCCTACTAAGTTCTAAACTTAGTAGACCATTACTACTGTTGTTCAGTCACTAAGTCGTGTCTGACTCTGCAGCCCCACAGACTGCAACATGCCAGGCTTCTCTGTCTTTCACCATCTCCTGGAATTTGCTCAACTTCATGTCTATTGAGTCAGTGATACTATCCAAACATCTCATCCTCTGCTGCCCTCTTTTCCTTTGACCTTCAATATTTCCTAGCATCAAGATCTTTTCCCAAGAGTTGGCTGTTTGCACGAGGTGGCCACAGTATTATAACTTCATTATCAGTCTTTTCAATGACTACTCGAAGTTGAATTCCTGTAGGATGACTGATTTGAACTCTTTACTATCAAGAGACTCTCAAGAGTCTTCTCCAGCACCACAATTTGAAAGCATCAATTCTTTGGTGTTCAACCTTCTTTATAGTCCAGCTCTCACATCCATACATGACTACTGGAAAAACCATAGCTTTGATTATATGGACCATTAGTCTGAGTGAACTCTGGGAGTTGGTGATGGACAGGGAGGCCTGGCATGCTGCGATTCATGGGGTCGCAAAGAGTCGGACACCACTGAGCGACTGATCTGATCTGATCTGATCTGATCAGCAAAGTGATGTCTTTGCTTTTTAATATGCTCTCAATGTTTGTCATAACTTTTCTTCCAAGGAGCAAGCATCTTTTAATTTCATGGCTGCAGTCACCATCTGCAGTGATTTTGTTGAAACTGGACCTATTATACAGAGTGAAGTAAGCCAGAAAGAAAAACACTAATACAGTATACTAACGCATATATATGGAATTTAGAAAGATGGTAACAATAACCCTGTATACGAGACAGCAAAAGAGACACTGATGTATAGAACAGTCTTTTGGACTCTGTGGGAGAGGGAGAGGGTGGGATGATTTGGGAGAATGGCATTGAAATATGTATAATATCATATATGAAATGAGTCGCCAGTCCAGGTTCGATGCATGATACTGGATGCTTGGGGCTGGTGCACTGGGACGACCCAGAGGGATGGTATGGGGAGGGAGGAGGGAGGAGGCTTCAGGATGGGGAACACCTGTATACCTGTGGTGGATTCATGTTGATATATGGCAAAACCAATATAATATTATAAAGTTAAAAAATTAAAAAAAATAAATAAATAAAATGAGAAGGTAAAAGAAAAGAAAAGAAAATGTGTAACTGTTTCCATTTTTTCCCTATTTGCCATGAAATGATGGGATCAGATGCAGTGATCTTAGTTTTTAAATGGTGAACTTTAAGTCAGCTTTTTTGCTCTCCTCTTTCACCCTCATCAAAAGGCTCTTTAGTTCCTCTTCACTTTCTGACATTAGAGTGGTGTCTTCTGAATATGTGAGGTTGTTGATATTTCTCCTGGCAAACGTGATTCCACCTTGTGAGTCACCCAGCCTGGCATTTTATGTGAGGTACTCTGCATAGAAGTTAAATAAACAGGGTGACAATACATAGCCTTGCCATACTCTACCAATTTTGAACGAGTCATTTGTTCCATGTAAAGTTCTTACCATTGCTTCTTGAATTGCATAGAAGTTTCTCAAGAGACAGAAAAGGTTGTATCATATTCCCACATCTTTAAGAATTTTCCACAGTTTGTTGTGATCCACACAGTCAAAGGCTTTAATGCTGTCAATGAAGCAGATGCAGATTTTTTTTTTCTGGGATTCCCTTGCTTTTTTATGATCCAGTGAAGGTTGGCAATTTGATCTCTGGTTCCTCTGCCTTTTCTAAATCCAGCTTGTGCATTTAGAAATTCTCATGTCACATATTGCTAAAGCCTAGCTTGAATGATTTTGATCATAACCTTACTAGCATGGGAAATGAATATGATTGTAGGGTAGTTTGAACATTTTTTGGCACTGCCCTTTTTTGGAATTGGAATTAAAATTGATCTTTTCCAGTCCTGTGGCCACTTCTGACCACCACTGCATGCTGACAAAGGCAAGTGTTTTTGTCAATAAAATGTTCATTATTATAGTAATTTATCATTAACAATTTTACTGAATCACATTGTTTTTACTTTCAGAGCCCATCTCCACCCAGGGTACTTTTATTTTTCCAACATTCCTCTGTCTCAGGACTATGGAGCCTGGAAAAAATACAAGACAGATTTGTGATCCAAACTCTAGCTACCAGTCAGTCCATCTCTGATTTTCTGTTCACAACTGAGTTGTCTTTTGAGAAATCACACATTAGGACTTGGCTTTGTTCTAATTTTGCACTGCTTTTTAGATATATCAAGAGAGAATCATTCTTCTTTTTTTTTTTTAACCACTGTGTGTTTCATTTATCCTTGAATTTAAAACAAAAGTAAAACATTTTTCAAAGATTTCACCTTAGTTCTGGGTAATAGGTAAAGATTCTGTAGATACTTAATAGAGATTCCATTGTCTCTCACTGGTATTCATTCTCGACAGTGGTGTGTCTCAAAATATCTGATGACGCATTCTTGCCTCTTTTATTTCCTTCATTCTGTTCTTTTAGGAAAATAAAAACTTACCTTATTTTTTTTCTATATAAGTAGTAAATAGTCATATGGTGCAAGAAGGTGAAATAAATATTTGGAATTCAAAAAGAAAGCAATAATCAGTGGAAATTTATCTGTGCAACTTTCCTTTTTGGTACTAAATCCAAGTAAATTTGTTTTGCTGCTGTTGGTGAAGAAAAGAGAACATTACTATCTATTTACCATAGCATCATGTATGGGAACCATGAATGATTCTATAAGTCAGAAATATTAGAAGTATATGTGTATCATCTGTATTATAAGTTTTGTATATATAGAGAGACTATACATATATATATTATATATATATAATATATATATATATATATAGTCTGCTAAAGCAGGAGACATAAAAGACACAGATTTGATCCCTGGGTCAGAAGATCCTCTAGAGGAGAGCATGACAAGCCACTCTAATAATTTTTCCTGAAGAATATCATGGACAGAGTAGCCTGGCAGGCTATGTAGGGTCTCACGAAGAGTCAGACACGACTAAAGTGACTTAGCATGTATGAACTCTTTGCACACAGATGACTTTGAAGTTCTACAAGATGCTTTCAATAGTATTTAAATGGGAAGATAGATTCCAGTTAATATCTGGTTTTCAGCCACCTGAGACCAAACTGAATTTTACATGCAGAGAGGATTTTCAAGTTATATTCATTGCTGAAGATTTCAATTTTTACTTTTTACTATACACTAGTCATTTGTGCTCCATGAACTTCAAATAATAAAAAGAACTATTATATATACTTTTTTCCCATTATGTTAATTATTAGTTGCACATATTACCAAATCAAATTTCTTATTATCAGACCCAGAGTTTTACTCTTTCTACAAAATCCAAGCTAAAGGTCATTTTTACAGAGCCTTTCCACAGCTGGGTAGGGTAAGTAAAATTATTAACTTTGTAGCAATAATGCTTAACCTTTCCTTGCTCTTGTGGATTCTAAATTTTATTATATGAATTATCTGTTGCTGCAAAACAAAATAACATAAGATATGACCACTTAAAACAAACATTCATTATCTCACAGTTTCTGTGGTGTAGGACTTAGTTTAAACCTCTATTTAAAGATTTTTCATGATGTTGGATTCAAACTTTCAGCAAGGACTTTAGTCTCATCTGAAGAGTGAATTGGTAGAGAGGATGTTTTCCCGACATGCTAGCTGGCTTCTTTCAGAGTGAGCCAGTAAGAGGGTAAGAAAGTGCACCCAGGATAAATGCTACATTAGTTTTGTAACTTCATCTCTATCGTAAGTGACAATCCATCACTTTTATGCATCTTATTTTTTTAGGAGTCACTATATTCAGGCCTTTTCATACTGTTCATGGGGTTCTCAAGGCAAGAATACTAAAGTGGTTTGTCATTCCCTTCTCCAGAAGCTGAGCACCAAAGAATTGATGCTTTTGAACTGTGGTGTTGGACAAAACTCTTGAGAGTCCCTTGGACAGCAAGGAGACCCAACCAGTCCATCCTAAAGGAAATCAGTCCTGAATATTCATTGGAAGGACTGATGCTGAAGCTGAAACTCCAATAGTTTGGCCACCTGATATGAAGAACTGACTAATTGGAAAAAGTCCTGATGCTGGGAAAGATTGAAGGTTGGGGGAGAAGGGGATGACAGAGAATGAGATGGTTGGGTGGCATCACTGACTCTATGGACATGAGTTTGAGTAAACTCAGGGAGTTGGTGATGGATGGGGAGACCTGGCATGCTTCAGTCCATGGGGTTGCAAAGAGTCGGACATGACTGAGCAACTAAACTGAACTGAACTGATATTCAGGCCATATTGAATTAGAGAGAATTGTACACAGTCATCAATACCAGGTAGGGACATGAGTGAGGACCACATTAGAGGCTGTCAATGACATCTGGGAAAATGGGAAACATGCTTGTATTATATACAAGATATCTCTAAACTGTAGCATTTAGTTTGAAATCTAAAATTATTAAAGTAAAATGTAACTGAATTGAATTTGATTAAGGATAATTCAAATATAATAAGATGAAACTAGATAGTATCACATGGTTCAATAATTGGAAGTTATAAAATTTCTTAACTCATGCCTAAATGGCCATTGTTATTCAGTCACTAAGTCATATCCAACTCTGGGATGCCATGGACTGCAGCATGCCAGCCTTCTCTGTACTTCACCATCTCCTGGAGTTTGCTTAAACTCATGTACATTGAGCCAATCATGCTTTATAACTAACCATCTTACCCTCTCCCACCCTTTTCTCCTTTTTGCCTTCAATTTTCACCAGTATCAGGGTCTTTTCCAATGAACTGGCTCTCTGCATCAGATGGCCAAAATATTGGAGCTTCAGCTTCAGTATCAGTCCTTACAATGAATATTCAGTGTTGATTTCCTTTAAGATGGACTGATTTGATCTCCTTGCTGTCCAAGGGACTCTCAAGAGTCTTCTCCAGAACCAGAATTCAAAAGCATCAATTTTTTTTAGCACTCAGCCTTCTTTATGATCCAACTCTCACATCTGTACATGACTACTGGAAAAAAAAAACATAGCTTTGACTCGATGGACATTTGTCAGCAGGGTGATGTCTCTGCTTTTTAATATGCTTTCCTTCTAAGGAGCAAGCATCTTTTAATTTCATGGAAACTATCAAATAGAACAGATATGACACCTCTTGGAGAAAGTAATAGTAATACAACACAATCAAAACACTGCTAAAGGAAGTTAACACGTTTTATTATGTCATCTAAGTTACATATTGTTTTCTACCTATTTTTTCTCCTTTACTTCACTTTTCCCCAAAGTTTAGTGATATTACCAAGTGCATAAATGCTTGAAACAAATATTAAGTAAATTAATCAATCAACAATTATTTCATAGGAAAATTTTATGGATATCATAAAAATGATGATTTTCTCCAAAGTATTGGCTTTATATAACTGTGTGATTTGATAATTATATCTTCTTGCAAAATTGAACACTTATCATTATGTGATATTCCTCAATCACATGTAATTTTCTTTATTACAAAGCTAGCTTTGTCTGACATTAATATAGTTATACCAAATTTCATTTGGTTGGTAATTGCGTATGTTTCTCCATCTACTTTACTTTTAAATTATCTGAGTCAATATTTACAGTTTCTTGTAGATCTTTCAGTATTACTTTTACTTTTTAAATCCAGCCTAAATTTCTCTATCTTCTAACTAGTGTGTTTAGATCATTTATATTTAAAGTAACTATGGTGACTGCAGCCATGAAATTAAAAGACGCTTACTCCTTGGAAGAAAAGTTATGACCAACCTAGATAGCATATTGAAAAGTAGAGACATTATTTTGCCAACAAAGGTCCGTCTAGTCAAGGCTATGGTTTCTCCTGTGGTCATGTATGGATGTGAGAGTTGGACTGTGAATAAAGCTGAGCACCAAAGAATTGATGTTTTTGAACTGTGGTGTTGGAGAAAACTCTTGAGAGTACCTTGAACTGCAAGGGTATCCAACCAGTCCATTCTGAAGGAGATCAGCCCTGGTATTTCTTTGGAAGGAACGATGCTAAAGCTGAAACTCCAGTACTTTGGCCACCTCATGCAGAGTTGACTCATTGGAAAGGCCTCTGATGCTGGGAGGGATTGGGGGCAGGAGGAGAAGGGGACGACAGAGGATGAGATGGGCTCAAAAACTCTTGAGAGTCCTGTGGACTGCAAGGAGATCAAATCAGTCCATCCTAAAGGAAATCAGTCCTGAATATTCATTGGAAGGACTGATGCTGAAGCTGAAGCTCCAGTACTTTGGTCACCTGATACAAATAACTGACTCACTGAAAAAGACCGTGATTTTTTGAAAGATTGAAGGCAGGAGGAGAAGGGGACAACAGAGGATGAGATGGTTGCATGGCATCACCAACTAGACGGAAGTGAGTTTGAGCAAACTCCGGGAGTTGGTGATGGACAGGTAAGCCTGACGTGTTGCAGTCCATGAAGTTCCAAAGAGTCGACTGAACTGAGTTGACTGAGTCCTGGCTGAGCGACTGAACTGAACGAAACTGAAAGATGGCCAATAACTAAAGATAGTAGACGTCTATGAGCCTGTTACCAAAAATCTTGTTGCCAAGACAAGATAAATAAAATAGCTAGAATTTATTTCAAATGTTTATTTACAAGTAGACAGAATAATCATTATGCAATCTCTTTTTGTGAATTCATTACATACAAAGTGTGCTTCAGTCAGATATGATAAATCTAATATCAGTGTGAGCTAAAGGTCCATGTCATATGATGAATCCCCAAATGAGATACAGGACACAGAAGTTGAGTAACAATCTAGAGAATCACTTGGGAAGGCATTTGTTCATGGGTTCATCTGATTATAATATAACATTTAGGCAAACTTGGAAGTTTCTCTACCATCTAGCTAGATTACCCACACATATTGCCACATACTTCATCAATTTTCTCCTATCAATTTTAATTTAAAACTTTTTAAATTATTATGATACAATAACACATTTCAAGAGACTTTGAAAATACAGAACAAAGTTATATATAGTTCCACTATATATTACTATTATTATTTTTAAATTGATAAAGATTTTAGTTGGAGTTTCAATATTATACTCTCAAAAATTAATAGAATGAATATACAGAAAAGTAGAAGGATACAATAGATCTGAAAAAGGCTACAGACCAATTAAAGATAATTAAGATTTATACAATTTTCACACAACAGCAAAATATAAATTCTATTCAAGTTCCCATAAACTGTAAACTATAGACACTGGAACATATCCAGGAACATAAAACAAGGTTCAAAAAATTCACTGTCTAAATATTTTGAAATTATATAAAGTCTGCTCTCCTATCACTATGGAATTATGTTATAAATCAATTTCAAAATGTACTGAAAATAACCCACATATTTTAAGTGCAACGTGACAATAATCAAGAGAGATCTTTGACTTAATCATTGAAAGCTTGAGTAAACTTAAAAGACTGAAAAACCTCAGAGTGATTGCAGAGAAGAAAGCATTTAAATGAGATTTTAGTATCAAAATGAGAAATGAATATCAAAATAAGAAATTAATATCAAAGATAATTTGGAGGACAAACAATACCAGAGCATTTATGTTTTTCAAAATATTCCAATATAATTCTAATGTGCATCAAGATTTTTAAAAGTGATTACAAGTTTTTCTATTAAATGGTAATTTTCATGATACAGAATTCTATTATTTTCTGTTGGCCAATCATTATATAAAGATATTAAAAAATAGTTATATAATCACAATGGTAAAATATGTTTATCAGTTTTCACAATCAATAGTGAGACATAAAATAAAAGATACAATTGAAAGTCATAATGTAAACATGATTATCCTAACAATAAAAGGAACTCACATAGAGTTTGAGGGATTAAGTAGACTGATGTGGTAAGTGGGGTGCCTATATGTACAAGTTCTCACCTGCCCAGCCAATCTGTATTGATGCACTTAACCTATTTACATTTAAGGTAATTATCAATATGCATGATCCTAATGCCATTTTCTTAATTCTTTTTGGCTTATTTTATGTTAGATTTTTCTTTCCTTTTCTTCTGCTTCCTGCCTAGAAAAATCCCTTTAGCATATCTTGTAAAGCTGATTTGATGGTGCTGAATTTTTGCTTGTCTGTATAGCATTTGATTTTTTCCATCAAATCTGAATGAGAGTCTTGGTAGGTAGAATATTCTTGGTTGTAATTTCTTTCCTTTCATCATTTTAAACACATCATGCCATTCCTTTCCAGTTTGTAGAGTACCTGTTGGGAAATCAGCTAATGACCTTATGGGAGTTCCCTTATATGTTATTTCCCATTTCTCCCTTGTTGCTTTGAATATTTTATCTTTGTCTTTAATTTTTGCCAGTTTGATTACTATGTGTCTTGGAGTGTTTCTTCTTGGGTTTATTCTTTCTGGGACTTTTAGAAGCTTCTTTGAGCTTCCTGGATGTTCTTGACTATTTCATCAACCTATTTCTTTTTAGGGAGGTTTTAAGCTACTATGTCTTCAAATATTTTCTCAGGTCCTTTCTCTCTCTCTTCTCCTTGTCAGTTCATTTCAGTTCAGTTCAGCTCAGTTGTGTCTGACTCCTTGTGACACCATGGATAGCAGCATGCCAGGCTTCCCTGTCCATCACCAATTCCGGAGTTTTACTCAAACTCATGTATATAGAGTCAGTGATGCCATCCAACCATCTCATCCTTTGTTGTCCCCTTTTCCTCCTGCCTTCAATTTTTCCCAGCATCTGGGTCTTTTCCAATGAGTCAGTTCTTCACATCAGATGGCCAAAGTATTGCAGTTTCAGCTTCAGCATCAGTCCTTCCAATGAATATTCAAGACTGATTTCCTTTAGGATGGACTGGTTGGATCTCCTTGCAGTCCAAGGGATTCTCAAGACTCTTCTCCAACACCACAGTTCAAAAACATCAATTCTTCGCCTCTCAGCTTTCTTTATAGTCTAACTCTCACATGCATACATGACTACTGGAAAAACCATAGCTTTGACTACACAGACATTTGTTGGCAAAGTAATGTCTCTGCTTTTTAATGTGCTGTCTAGGTTGGTCATAGATTTTCTTCCAAGGAGCAAGCATCTTTTAATTTCATGACTGCAATCACCATCTTCTTTGATTTTGGAGCCCAAGAAAATAAAGTCTGTCACTGTTTCCACTGTTTCCCCATCTATTTGCGATGAAGTGATGGGACCGCTGGAGAAGGAAATGGCAACCCACTTCAGTATTCTTGCCTGGAGATTCCTGTGGACAGGGGATCCTGGTGGGCTACAGCCCATGGGGTCACACAGAGTCAGGCATGACTGAAACGACTTAGCAGCAGCAGCAGCAGATGGAACCAGATGCCATGATCTTAGTTTTCTGAATGTTGAATTTTAAGTCAACTTTTACACTCTCCTCTTTCACTTTCATCAAGAGGCTCTTTAGTTCTTCTTTGCTTTCTGCCATAAGGGTGGTGTCATCTGCATATCTGAGGTTATTGATATTTCACCCAGCAATCTTAATTCCAGCTTGTGGTTCATCCAGCCCAGCATTTTTCATGATGTATTCTGCATATAAGTTAAATAAGCAGGGTGACAATATGCAACTTTGACGTAGTCCTCTCCTGATTTGGAACCAGTCTGTTGTTTCATGTCCGGTTCTATCTGTTGCTTCTTGACTTGCATACATATTTCTCAGGAGGCAGGTCAGGTGGTCTGGTATTCCCACCTCTTTAAGAATTTCCACAGTTTATTGTGATCCACACCATCAAAGGCTTTGGTGTAGTCAATAAAGCAGAATTAGATGTTTTTCTGGAACTCTCTTGCTTTTTCAATGATCCAATGGATGTTGGCAATTTGATATCTTGTTCCTCTCATTCTGGGACTCTCAAAATACAAGTGTTGGTGAATTTAATGTTGTCCCAATGTTTCTTTCTTTATTTTTTTTTCCCATTTTTTCCCTATATTTTGTTTTGCAGTAGTGATTTCCACAACTATGTCGTCCAGATCACTTTTCCATTCTTTTCCTCAGTTATTTTGATATTGATTTCTTTTAGTATATCATTAATTTCTGTTTGTTTTTTCTTTATTTCTTCTAGGCCTTACGTGAAGAAGTGAAGTTAAGTTGCTCAGTTGTGTCTGACTCTTTGCAACCTCATGGACTGTAGCCTACAAGGCTGCTCTGTTCATGGAATTTTCCAGGCAAAAGTACTGGAGTGGGTTGTTGTTTCCTTCTCCAGGGGATCTTCCTGACCCAGGGATCGAACCCAGGTCTCCCACATTGCAGGCAGACAATGTATCGTCTGAGCCACCAGGAAAGCAAACTTTTATTGCATCTTCTCCATTCTTTTTCAGAGATCTTGGATTATCTTCACTATCATTATTTTGACATGTTTTCTGGAAGGTTGCCTATGTCCACTTCACTTGATTGTTTGGGGTTTTTTATTGTCCCTTCACTTGGGGCATAACCCTCTGCCTCTTCATTCTGGTTAACTTTCTGTGATGTGATTTTCATTCTAGTGCTATGGGATTGTAGCTCTTGCTTCTTCTGTATGCCCTCAGTGGATGAAGCTAAGAGGTTTGTGTAAGCTTCTGGATGGGAGGAAGAAACTGGTGGTGGGAAAAACTGAGTCTTGCTCTAGTAGGTAGGACTGTGTTCAGTAAAATTTAATGCAATTGTCTGGAGATGGGTGGGGTTGTGCTCCCTCCCTCTTAGCTGATTGGCCTGAGGTGATCCAGCTCAATGGTAGGGCCAATGGCAATTCCAAGAGGGCCTATGCTTAGGGGCATCTACCAGTACTGATGCCACCAGTGTCCCTGTCCACAGAGCAAGCCACACTGCTGACCCATGCTTCTGGAGTCCTTCCAACATTATCAGGTAAGTCTAGTTTAGTCTGCTGTGGGGTCACTGTCCTTTTCTCTGGGTCCTGGTACCAACAAGATTTTGTTTGTGTCCTCCACAAATGGAGTCTGTGTTTCCCCCTGTCCTGAGGAAGTTCTGTAATCAAATCTTGCTGGCCTTCAAAGTCGGGTTCACTGAAGATTCTTAGTCCCTTTGCTGGATCCCCAGGCTGGGAAGACTTATGGGCTCAGAACCTTCACAATAGTGAAGCTTTTTTGGTACTATTTATTTGGGGGAGCTTCTTTGGTACTATTCTCCAGCTAGTGGGTCACCCACATGGTGAGTATGGGATTTGATTTTATCATGATTTTGCCCCTACCATTTCCATTGCAGTCTCTCCTTTTTGTCTTTTTTGGTGGGCTCATGCATTCTCCTGTTAATGGTTGTTCAACAGCTGGTTGTGATTTTGGTGTTCTCACAGGAGGGATGAATGCATGTCCTTCCACTCCACCACTTTGAACCAGTCTATGTATCTTTATATCTCTCTATAATTTTTAATTTTAACTAAAAAAACTTACGGAGAACCTCTAGATGATAATATATGAAGGTCGTGGAATTCTCCTTTCCATGGTAGATGTTTTATTAAAATGCTACCTAATATTCCTGGAATGTGGATTTCTAATTGTGATAAGTATTAACAATTTGCTTCTAATATATAAATTCAAGTTAATTTATATACATCTGTTCATCTCACTATTTATGTTGCAAGTGTTAAAAGTAAATTTACCAAAAAATCAGTCCTCATTGTAGATGGCAACTCTTGCAGAATCTTTCCAAGACTTCTCTATTACATTGTGGGACTGTTATGTTTGCATTAGGTGGAAATTGATAAGATCATGAGAATATAATCAATGAGAAACTGTAGATATGATCAATCCAGATGCTTTCACTGTAAGACATTTTCTTATCCATAGAAATTCTGGAGATGATGATTTCTAATATGCCCATCCTGATGTCTATCTATCCTTAAATTCTTTCACAAATGGGATGGTGAGCTAAGAGATGGTTTTACCACTTATTCTGATACATATAATATTGGGATAAAATGTTATCAAATTGGTTGTTTGTAGAGTGATCATATAATTCATTGTCTAATTCCCAACACTTAAGAATGAATGGAAAATATTATAAGCATAATGCCAAGATAACAGGTGTAAATGTAAATTCCAAGCAAAATTTTGCTGTCACCTTCCCAAGAGTTTTATTTATGTCACCTGCCAATGCAGGAGATGCAGGAGACCTGGTTTGATCACTGGGTCAGGATGATCCCCTGGAGAAGGGAATGGACACTCCAATATTCTTGCCTGGAGAATTCCATGAAAGACTACAGTCCACAGGATTGCAAAGAGTCAGACACAACTGAACAGCTTTCACTTCACTTCACTTAATAGGACCTATGTAAATTCTCTCCAAACTAAATAGATGTGCCATCAGAAGAGACCTATTGTAAAGCTATGATCAATATTAAATCTATATAATAATATCAAAAAGGGCAGAGTCTTATGTGCAATAAAATGCTACACTGAATTCTATTATAACCAGCCATTTTAATTTAAAATTGTTAGAATTAATTTCATATTTGAAAATATTTACCAATCTATGTTTCATAGTCCTGGAAAGACTTGTTCATGAAAGACAAAACTTGAGGTAGGAAAACTTCATAAATCTTGGTGGCATTTTTATAAGCTAATTCTTTTTTTCAGAGGGTGAGTGTTTGTATATGACAATGTACTAATGATAGTTGTTCTATCTATGCTGTTAATTTCCAAATATTAGTAATCTTAAATATCCCTAAAATGTCTTTCAATTTTTTATTGAGTTATAATTAACTACTATTTTATATTAGCTTTGATATAACATAGTGATTTCACATTTTTATACATTATAACAGAATCAATGTGATAAGACCAGTTGCCATCCATCACAATACATAGTTGTTACAATATTATGAACGATAGTCTCTATGTGTACACTATATCCCCATGATTATTTATTTTACAGTTGGAAAAATTTCTCACTTTTTCATCTATCCCCCCACACTCTTCTCTTCTGGCAGCCACCTGTTTGTTCTCTGTTCTGTATCTGTTATTTTGTTTTTAGTTTTTACATGTAAGTGAAATGTTGCATTATTTGTTTTATTTTGTTTGATTTATCTCACTTATCATTATATGCTATAGGTCCATTCGTATTTCCATAAATATATTTTATCATTTTTATAGCTAAGTAATACCCCGTACTGTTGTTAAAGTGCTACACTTATTATGCCCACATATTTGGAAAACCCTGCAGTGGCCATAGGGCTGGAAAAGGTCAGTTTTCATTACAATCCCAAAGAAAGGCAATGACAAAGAATGTGCAAACTATCACACAATTTTACTAATTTCACACACTAGACAAATAATGCTCAAAATTCTCCAAGTGACTTCAACAGTAGTGAACTGAGAACTTCTAGATGTTCAAGAAAGATATAGAAAAGGCAGAAGAAGCAGAGAGTAAATTGCTAATATCTGTTGGATAACTGAAAAAAACACTCCAGAAAAACATCTACTTCTGCTTCATGGACTATTATAAAGTCTTTGACTGTGTGGATCACAACAAACTGTGGAAAATTCTTAAAGAAATGGGGATATCAGACCACCTTACCTGCCTCTTGAGAAATCTATAAGAAGGTTGAGAAGCAACAGTTAGAAATGGGCATGGAACAATGGACTGGTTCCAAAATAGGGAAGGAGTACATCAAGGCTATATATTGCCACTCTCCTTATTTAACAAATATGTGGAGTGCATCATGTGAAATGCTGGGCTGGATGAAACACAAGCTCTGGATTCAAGATTGCCAGGAGAAGTATCAACAATATCTGATACCATCCTTATGGTATCCAGAAAGTAGAATGGAAGTAAAGAGCCACTTGATGAAGGTGAAAGAGGAGAGTGAAAAAACTGCCTTAAAATCAACTTTCAAAAAATGAAGATCATGGCATCTTGTCTCATCACTTCATAGCAAACAGATGGAGAAACAATGGAAACAGTGATGGAATTTATTTTCTTGGGCTCCAAAATCACTGCTGATGGTGACTGAACCCATGAATTTAAAAGACACTTACTCCTTGGAAGAAAGGCTATGGCAAACCTAGGCAGCGTATTAAAAAGCAGAGACATTAATCTTTGCCAACAAAGGTCCATGAAACCAAAGCTACATTTTTTCCAGTAGCCATATATGGTTGTGAGAGTTGGACCATAAAGAAGGCTGAGAACCGATTCAGAATCAATTTCAAAAGAACTGATGCTTTTGAACTGTGGTGTTGAAGAAGATTCTTGAAAGTCCTGTGGACTGTAAGATCAAATCAGTCAATCCTACAGGAAATCAGTCCTAAATATTAATTGGTAGGACTGATGCTGAAGCTGAAGCTCCAATACTTTGACCAACTAATGCGAAGAGACGACTTATTAGAGAAGACCATGATGCTGGGAAAGATTGAGGGCAGGAGGAGAAGGGGATGATAGAGGATGAGATGGTTGGATGGCATCACTGACTCAATGGACATGAGTTTGAGAAAGCTCTGGGAGACAGGGGAGCCTAGCATGCTGCAGCCCATGGGATCGCAAAGAGTTGGATATGACTGAGCAACTGAACAACAATAATACTCCATCAGTTCAGTCGCTCAGTCCTGTCCGACTCTTTGCAACCCCATGAATCGCAGCACGCCATGCCTCCCTGTCCATCATCAACTCCTGGAGTTCACTCAGACTCACATCCATCGAGTCAGTGATGCCACCCAGCCATCTCATCCTCTGTCGTCCCCTTCTCCTCCTGCCCCCAATCCCTCCCAGCATCAGGGTCTTTTCCAATGAGTCAACTCTTCTCATGAGGTGGCCAAAGTACTGGAGTTTCAGCTTTAGCATCATTCCTTCCAAAGAAATCCCAGGGCTGATCTCCTTCAGAATGGACTGGTTGGATCTCCTTGCAGTCCAAGGGACTCTCAAGAGTCTTCTCCAACACCACAGTTCAAAAGCATCAATTCTTCGGTGCTCAGCCTTCTTCACAGTCCAACTCTCACATCCATACATGACCACAAGAAAAACCATAGCCTCGACTAGAAGGACTTTTGTTGGCAAAGTGATGTCTCTGCTTTTGAATATGCTATCTAGGTTGGTCATAACTTTCCTTTCAAGGAGTAAGCGTCTTTCAATTTCATGGCTGCAGTCACCATCTGCAGTGATTTTGGAGCCCCCAAAAATAAAGTCTGACACTTTTTCCACTGTTTCCCCACCTATTTCCCATGAAGTGTTGGGACCAGATGCCATGATCCTCGTTTTCTTAATGTTGAGCTTTAAGCCCACTTTTTTACTCACCACTTTCACTTTCATCAAGAGGCATTTTAGTTCCTCTTCACTTTCTGCCATAAGGGTGTGTCATCTGCATATCTGAGGTTACTGAGATTTCTCCTGGCAATCTTGACTCCAGCTTGTGTTTCTTCCAGTCCAGCGTTTCTCATGATGTACTCTGCATATAAGTTAAATAAGCAGGGTGACAATATACAGCCTTGATGTACTCCTTTTCCTATTTGGAGCCAGCCTGTTCCATGTCCAGTTCTAACTGTTGCTTCCTGACCTGCATACAGATTTCCCAAGAGGCAGGTCAGGTGGTCTGGTATTCCCATCTCTTTCAGAATTTTCCACAGTTTATTGTGATCCACACAGTCAAAGGCTTTGGCATAGTCAATAATGCAGAAATAGATATTTTTTGGAACTCTGTTGCTTTTTCCATGATCCAGCGGATGTTCACAATTTGATCTCTGGTTCCTCTGCCTTTTCTAAAACCAGCTTGAACATCAGGAAGTTCACAGTTCACATATTGCTGAAGCCTGGCTTGGAGAATTTTGAGCATTACTTTACTAGCATGTGAGATGAGTGCAATTGTGCGGTAGTCTGAGCATTCTTTGGCATTGCCTTTCTTTGGGATTGGAATGAAAACTGACCTTTTCCAATCCTGTGGACACTGCTGAGTTTTCCAAATTTGCTGGCATATTGAGTGCAGCACTTTCACAGCATCATCTTTTAGGATTTGAAATAGCTCAATTGGAATTCCATCATCTCCACTAGCTTTGTTCGTAGTGATGCTTTCTAAGGCCCACTTGACTTCACATTCCAGGATGTTTGGCTCTAGATGAGTGATCACACCATCGTGATTATCTGGGGCATGAAGATATTTTTTGTACAGTTCTTCCGTGTATTCTTGCCACCTCTTCTTTATATCTTCTGTTTCTGTTAGGTCCATACCATTTCTGTCCTTTATCGAGCCCCTCTTTGCATGAAATGTTCCCTTGGTATCTCTAATTTTCTTGAAAAGATCTCTAGTCTTTTCCATTCTGTTGTTTTCCTCTATTTCTTTGCATTGATTGCTGAGGAAGGCTTTCTTATCTCTTCTTGCTATTCTTTGGAACTCTGAATTCAGATATTTATATCTTTCCTTTTCTCCTTTGCTTTTCACTTCTCTTCTTTTCACAGCTATTTGTAAGGCCTCCCCAGACAGCCAATTTGCTTTTTTGCATTTCTTTTCCATGGGGATGGTCTTGATCCGTGTCTCCTGTACAATGTCACAAACCTCCGTCCTTAGTTCATCAGGCACTCTATCTATCAGATCTAGGCCCTTAAATCTATTTCTCACTTCCAAATCATAAGGGATTTGATTTAGGTCATACCTGAATGGTCTAGTGGTTTTCCCTACTTTCTTCATTTCAGTCTGAATTTGGCAATAAGGAGTTCATGATCTGAGCCACAGTCAGCTCCTGGTCTGTTTTTGTTGATTGTATAGAGCTTCTCCATCTATGGCTGCAAAGAATACAATCAATCTGATTTCGGTGTTGACCATCTGGTGATGTCCATATGTAGAGTCTTCACTTGTGTTTGTTGGAAGAGGGTGTTTGCTATGACCAATGCGTTTTCTTGCCAAAATTCTATTAGTCTTTGCCCTGCTTCATTCCGTATTTTGAGGCCAAATTTGCCTATTCCTCCAGGTCTTTATTGACTTCCTACTTTTGCATTCCAGTCCCCTATAATGAAAAGGACATCTTTTTTGGGTGTTAGTTCTAAAAGGTCTTGTAGGTCTTCAGAGAACCGTTCAACTTCAGCTTGGGCCATAGACATGGATTACTGTGATATTGAATGGTTTGCCTTGGAAACCAACAGAGATCATTCTGTCATTTTTGACATTGCATCCAAGTACTGCGTTTCAGACTCTTTTTGTTGACCATAATGGCTACTCCATTTCTTCTGAGGGATTCCTGCCCGCAGTAGTAGATATAATGGTCATCTGAGTTAAGTTCACCCATTCCAGTCCATTTTAGTTCTCTGATTCCTAGAATGTAGACGTTCACCCTTGCCATCTCTTGTTTGACCACTTCCAATTTGCCTTGATTCACGGACCTGACTTTCCAGGTTCATATGCAATATTGCTCTTTACAGCATCGGACCTTGCTTCTATCACTAGTCACATCCACAACTGGATATTGTTTTTGCTTTGGCTCCATCCCTTCATTCTTTCTGGAGTTATTTCTCCACTGATCTCCAGTAGCATATTGGGCCCTACTGACCTGGGGAGTTCCTCTTTCAGTATCCTATCATTTTGCCTTTTCATACTGTTCATGGGTTTCTCAAGGCAAGAATACTGAAGTGATTTGTCATTCCCTTCTACAGTGGACCATAATATCCCATATATGTGTGTATATATATATATATATATATATATACACACACACACACACACATATATACATATTCATATATATACATATTCATCTGCTTACGTCTCATTTGAGAAAAAAATCTATTCAGGCTCTTTGCCCACTTTTTAATCAGATTTTTTTTTTCATATTGAGATGTATGATTTGTTTATATATTTTGGATATCACTTCCTTATCCTATATATAATTTGCTTATATTTTCCACTAGTAGGTTGTCCTTTAATTATGCTAATATCTTTTCTTCATTGTACAAAATTTTTTAGTTTGATGTAGTCCCACTTATTTTTTTTTCTTTTGTTTTTCTTGCCTGAGGAGACATAGCCAAAAATAATGCTAGGACCAATATCAAAGAGTATATTCCATGTTTTATTCTAGGAGTTTTCTTCTATTAAGTTTTAAGAACTTACAGGTCTTACATGTACATAAGATCTATGTTATTAATCTATTTTGAATTTAGTTTTGTATCCAGTGAATCAAGGTGGTCCAGTTTGATTATTTTGCCTATAACTATCCAGTTTTCCCAGCACCATTTATTGAATAAACTGCCTTTCCCTTCCGTATATTATTTTCTCTTGTAGATTGAATGACCACATGAGGATGGGTTTATTTATTAAAAAAAAAAAGTATTATTATTATTATTATTTACTTTACAATATTGTATTGGTTTTGCCATACATCAACATACATCCACCACGGGTGTACACATGTTCCTCATCCTGATCCCTCCCCGCCCCCCACTTCCCTCTCCATACCATCCCTCTGGGTCATCCCAGTGCACCAGCCCCTATTTTTGGACTCTTTATTCTGTTCCATTTATCTGTATGTCTGTGTTTGTTTGTTTGTCTTTTTCAGTGCCATACTGTTTTGATTACTTTCTGTATATAAAGTATACCTTTATATTCTGATAGCATGTTATCTCAGTTTTGTTCTTTTTCCTCAAATTTGCTTTGGCTACTTTAGGTCTTTGGTGTTCCCATACAAATTTTAGGATTATTGATACTAGTTCTATGAAAAATTGGTATTTTGATGGAGATTGCATTGAACCTACAGGTTGTTTGGGGTCATATGTACATTTTAATGCTTTAATTCTTCCAATCCATGAACATAAAATAACTTTCAAATTATTAGTGTCTTTTTCAATTTCTTTCTGATTAAAGTGTCTTATAGTTTTCTGAGTTCAAGTCTTTTGTGTTCTTAAATTTATGTCTATGTATTTTATTATATTTGATGCAATGGTAGATATTATTGCTTTCTTTTTTTTCCTGATAGTTCTGTGTTAGTGTCTAGAAATGCAACTAATTTCTGCACATTAATTTTGCATCCTGAAAATTTATTGAATTAATTTATTAGTTCAAGAAGGTTTTTGGTGGAGACTTTAGTGTTTTATATGTATAGGGAGAGAAATATAGTATCATGCCCTGTGCAAATAGTGACAGTTTTATGTTTTCCCTTCCAATTGAGATGTATTTTATATACTTTATTTTTTGTATAATTGCTCTGGTTAAAACTTTCAACAGTATGTTGAATAAAAGGGTGAGAGTGGGAGAATTTTTGTTGTGTTCCTACTCTTTAGAGGAAAAGCTTTCAGCATTTCATCATTATTATGTTAACTGAGGGTTTGTCATACATAGTCTTTATTATGTTGCAGTATCGGAGAAGGCAATGGCACCCCACTCCAGTACTCTTGCCTGGAAAATCCCATGGACGGAGGAGCCTGGTAGGCTGCAGTCCATGGGGTCGCTAAGAGTCGGACACGACTGAGCGACTTCACTTTCACTTTTCACTTTCATGCATTGGAGAAGGAAATGGCAACCCACTCCACTGTTCTTGCCTGGAGAATCCCAGGGACAGGGGAGCCTGGTGGGCTGCCGTCTATGGGGTCGCACAGAGTCGGACACGACTGAAGTGACTTAGCTGCAGCAGCAGTATGTTGCAGTATCTTCCCTCTATAGCCACTCTGGTGACAATTTTTATCATAAATGAATGTCTAATTTTGTCAAAAAATTCCATGCCTCTATTGAGATGATTATATGATGTTTATCCTTCAATTTCTTAATGTAGTGTATCACATCAATTGATTTATGGGGATTAATCTATTCTTGCATTCTTGGGGTGAAACCCAGTTGATAATATTGTATGATCCTTTTAATATGTCATTGAATTCAGTTCAGTAACATTTTCTCAAAGATTATTGAATATGTTATTTAGGATATTGACCTGTAACTTACTTTTTTTTTTTTTTTAATAATGTCCTTTGTTTTTTGGTATCAAGGAAATGCTGACTTGATAAAATAAATTCAGAAGTGTTTCCTTCTCTTCAAGTTTTTGGAAAAATATTGAGATAGAGAGATGTTGAAAGAATTTACCTGTGAAGCTATATGAACCTTGGCTTTTGTTTTGGATAGATTTTAGATTACTGATTCAATTTAGTTACAAGTAACAGGTCTATTCAAGTTTTCTATTTCTTCATATTGTATGTTTATAAGAATTTGCCAATTTTTTAGGTTGTCTAATATGTTGACATGTATTTTTTCTATAAAGTCCCTTAGGATCATTTGTATTTCTTTTGTGTTGGTTGTAATGTCTCCTCTTTCATAATTTTATTTATTTGGAGTCTATTTTTACTAATGAGTCAGTATAGATTAATCAATTTTATCTTTTTAATGAATCAACTCTTAGTCTCACAAATTTTTCTATGACTTTTTAAGTCCCTATTTCATTTATTTCCACTCTGATATTTACTATTTCCTCCTTTCTGGTAACTTTTGGCTTCTTTTTCTTATAGGTTTTTTTTTTTTTTAAGTGTACATTTTAATTGCTTATTTGAGAGTTTCCTTAAGTCTTGAGGTAAGCCTATATTGATATGAACTTCCCACTTAGCACTGATTTTTCTGTGTCCCATAGATCTTGAACAGTTGTATTGCATTTTCATTTGTCTCAGATTTTTTTTTAATTTCCTCTATGATTTCTTTAATAAATGGTTGTTTAGCAGCACACTGCTTCACATCTCTATGTTTCAGTATTTTTCTAGTTTTCTTAATGTAGTTGAATTTTAATTTCATACCTTTGCAATGCTAAAAAATCTTAATATTATTTCAATCTTCTTACAAGTCTTTAGATTTTTTTGTGGCCCAACTTGTGGTCTACCCTGGAGAATTTTCCTTGTGCACTTGAAAAGAATGTGTATTCTGTTGCTTTTGGATGGAATATTCTGTATATGTCTGAATATTGCAACCATTTAATATAGTGTTGTCATTTAAGGCATGATTTTCCTTATTTTTTCCATCTAGATAAATTTATCTAATTTTAATAGCAATTGCATGCTTAGTCCCTTACATTCTCTTTATTTTGAAAACTTCTTTTTTTGCTGTTCTTGTTTGGTGATTTCCACTAGTCTATCTTCCAGATTGCATATTCATTCCTCTGTATCATCTGATCTGCTGGTGAATCCTTCTATTATATTTTTTATATCATATATTGCATTTTATGACTTTTTAAAATAGTTTCTATGATGAAACTCTCTTAGTTTCTCCATTATCTTCTTCAATTTGTGAGCTTCCTTATGACTGTTTCTTTGAACTCTATCAGGTAAATTACTTATCTCCACTTGACTGAAGTTTGTTCCCTGTAATTTTATTTTCTTTTTTCATTTGGATCATATTCCTCTCTTTCCTCATTTGTTTAACTTTTTGTTATGAATTAGGTAAAATACCTACTTATAGTCTTGAAGGAGTAGTCATGTGTAGACTGCTTGCACTTGGAAACGTTGGCAGACTGGGTGGAACTACAGCAATCCCTGATTTGGGTCAGTTCCTGGCCCAAAACCACCTTGGTAATGTGGTTGGCAAGGGGTGCAGGCACGACCAGGAGGTGTCCCAGAGGATCTCAACCAATGGTGCCTCTGAGTCTGGAGAAAACTCCAGCAATTCTCTGCCTGTTTGGCAGAATTCCCAGAGTTCATAAATAAATTTACTTCCCATATAGCCTAGGTGCCACTTAAACTACTGACTTTTCACTGTGTACCTGGGTGGACAAGTCTGTTCTCAGGCCCCTCAGCAATACTCCTGTTACAGTTTGCCACATAGAGGATGGGGTTACTATGAATACTGTTTCTCCATCATTTCTGTCATTTCCTATATGACCATCCTATGTGCACTCCCTGTACAATCAACATTTGGGTATTCTTTGAGACAAATTGCTATTTACAAAGGTATAGATTCATTGTGTCTATTGAAAGAGGTAAGTTAAGGGACTTTTAAATCATCATCTTTGGCCACTCTTCAAAGTACAGTCCATTTCAAATTCATGCCATGTTCCCATAATCCAGCTTGCTGGAGTTCTACTACATGGAGACATTCAGGGACTATGGATGCTGGAGGCTCCTATATACAACATATGGCCCCCTTGGTCACAATAACATGGAAAAAGACAGATGGAGACTTTTCTCTATTTTCTTTGGGGTCACACATGTCATTATCAAGCCAGACCAGTGGCTCAAGCTAGTAGTTCCCCAGCCTTCCTCCAGGTGTGCTTGGAAAAAAAAGGAATGGGTGAAGCAACAAAGTGAAAAGAGCTGTAGGTTATTTATGGTTCTTTTTATATAAACGGCTACTGAACTGGTTGCATAACTCCTCTAAACCTCAGATTCTTAATCTGCGAAATAGGAGAATAAAAATGAATGATCTTTATGGTCTTCTCCGACACTAAAATTCACTGACGGCAAAATGCATACAAGCAAACAGCATGTAAATGCACATGACTCTGTTTTAATAAAACTTTGTTCACAAATATGGGCAATAGGCCAGATTTAGCTCATTTGGCATAGTTTGCCAGTCAGTGATCTAGTGCAGTCCCTCTTGGATAGGTGACACTTTTTTCTTCTGTCACTGTCTAATATTCAAAAGGTATTAGTTTCACATTTTCAAATGTGATGGAAATGGATGAGGGAAAACTTTTCAGTTTTAGAGGACTTGTACACTCTTCTGCACTTTATAGTTTCTGTCTAGAACTTTTAATGATGTCACTTCCAGCTTAAATGTACAGACATGCCTCATTTTACTGCATTCCACTTTATTACACTTTGCAGATATTGCATTTTTACATAGTGAAGATTTGTGGCAACCCTGACACAAGCTCTACCAGTTTTTGAGTATTAGTGAAAACACATGTAGTATAATTTTACAAGTCTAGAACGCCTAAGACTTTGGAGAAGATGATTTAATTTAAAATTTGTAAGTTTATTACTCAGAATTTATATGTACAGTAAAATATATGATTCTAAGAACAATAATTGATCAAAGTAGGAAGCACAGCTATCTAAGTTGATGAGTAGAAATTTCCATCCAAAGAGCTGGGGCCTACAGATATAGATGGTCATTGCTTCTTGTATCTCTGAAAATCAAGGGTATGTCCAAATGAGTAGATCAAAACATGAAGCAAGTCACACTAAAATATAGCAATGACCACTTCTACCACAGAAATCCATGTGTCATAGGTTGTCTGTGAAATATCTTCCTAAAGTCTCATAAATCTAATCCAAAGTTGCCTGTACTCTTGGAGAAAGTAGCTTTTTCCTTCACAAGAGATAAAGAATTCAAGAATCAGAAACGGGTTGTATGCCTTCTTCCAAATACATACTTTTCTTATTGCATTCTCCAGCTAAGAGGAACTTGAAGGCATATCAATGTTTAAGTAACTCTTAAGCCAAAATCTTTGTTCTCAATTTGGCTTTATATTATATATCCTTAGGACAAATGTCCTTCTTGCACTATATACTGTCTTTATTGTCTAAGTATTTTACAATTGTTTATTAAGATGGATTTCAGTTCACACAATACATAATGATATTTTAACACTTAATTTGTTGCATTTTCTGGGCTCCCCTGGTAGCTCAGAGGTTAAAGTGTCTGCCTGCAATGCATGAGACCTGGGTTCGATCCCTGGGTTGGGAAGATTTCCCTGGAGAAGGAAATGGCAATCCACTCCAGTGTTCTTGCCTGGAGAATCCCATGGATGGAGGAGCCTGGTGGGCTACAGTTCATGGGGTCACAAAGAGTCGGACACGACTGAGTGACTTCACTTCACTTGTCTCATTTTCTACCGCATTCCTCTGGGAATTTAAATAAAAAAAATATAAAACAATAGTGCAATGAAGAAATGATTATTCTTATAACACAAACTTTCCTTTATTAAAAATGGTGTCAGCATGGTGAGGATGTAGTCTAATTTCTAATTTTTATATGGTTTTGAACGTGAATCAGTTTGGTTAAAAATAACACAAAACAAAAAGTCAGTCTTCTTTGGAAAGGGTCAGCCTCTTCTTTTAACATGAGGTACATAATGTGTAACTCTAATCAGGACACAAACTACAGAGTTATTTACAAGGGATGCAAAGAATGATTATGTTATGAAAGGAGATTAATTATTAAAATATAAAAATGCATATCTAAAATACACACTATGTCTGAGGGTACATACCTGAGGAAGAACAAACTTAAATAAGGGAGATTTCCAAAGCTGGGCTAAGGACCTCATTGGAGAAGGTATGATACAGCCACTGAATGACAGATGTTTTTTCCAGGTTGCAGGAGTCAGAGCTTGTCTACTACATTCAGTCAAGCAGGAAAGAACCCTCTAGGGTACAAGCAAGCCAATGTTGGTGTACAGTTACCTGGAATGAACTGGGACACAGTTTCACATGTGATGACTGGAGCTGGCAGTATCTGCTTTGGGAAGACTTGGGAAGGTGGTCACTGCATTCAGATGTGGGCATCTACAGTTGTCCCAGGACTGTGTGCTTTTGGGCATGTGCCTGGGGCAGGTCACCACTAGATGTCTACACATACTTGCACTACTGACTGTGTAGCAGGAGTAGAAAATTAATTTAAAAAAACCTACAACACAACTTAATGAGAAATAAAACACCCTCTCTTCTATTGTATCCTCCCAGTACACTTTTGATAAGGCTTCCCAGGTGGCACAGTGGCAAAGATTCCATCTGCCAATGCAGGAGATGCAAGAGGCACAGTTTGATCCCTGGGCCAGGAAGATGCCCTAGAATAAGAAATAGCAACCCACTCCAGTATTCTTGCCTGGAGAATTTCAGGGACAGAGAAGCCTGGTGGACTACAGTCCATGAAATCACAAAGAGGCAGACAGTACTGAACACTCACACCCACTCTGTAGATAAGTTTATCAGTGTGCTTGTTGTGAAGTAGTGCTTAGCAGTCCAGTTTATTTTTATAGGCCAGATGCTGAATTTTGACAGGAAATAAATCAATAATTGGTATATATGGAACAGGCCAACCATTGATTTTCTCACTTCAAATCATTGTACATTTGGCCTTTAGGGAATATGAAGGGTGGGGTGCTGACCCTCTATTATTGAAAACCTTCATATAACTTACATTCAACCCTCCATATATGTGATTCCTCCATATGCGAGCTTTTACATCTATGATTCAACCAAGAGCATATCAAGCAGTACTGTAGAATTAGCACTGGTATAAAATGGTATAGCACTGATATCAAATGATCTATACAAATCTATACAAATAATGGATCCAAACAATTCAAACCCCTGTTGTTCAAGGTAAACTGTCATTAGCCAATATTCTACCAATATGAGGATGATTCTAAATTAATATCTTAATTTTAAACAATTGTGACTTAAATCTTCTTTGCTATCTATAAAAATGTTTTATATAAAGTTGGAACATTTGTATCATGGGCTGTTGGTCAGATGTCATGATAAACTTATAAGTTGATTCAGATTATTTTTAATGTAATCTTTGAAAAATTGTTTAGTATATTTCAGTTAATTTTCTCTTTCAAAATAAGTTATTTAATTCTAGTAAACTCACTGCAAACCCGTAAAAGAAGAATCCCACACCCACCCCAACATCCATATAGAGAGAATAAAACTGATCAGATAAATTATTATAGGATTTTCTCTGTTATATAATACATAGCTGTGATTGGAAGGGCTGATGAATAGAATTAATATTAAAACAATTACTTTTTGATTGGTTAAGACAACAGTGACCTATGGGTTTATTATGTTTATACTGTGTTTTATGTAGTTTTAAAAATGAAAGACGGAAACACAAGTGAAGTAAACAACATGGTAGAATAAGAGTTTCTAGTGCTCATCCTCTTTTAAAAACATCAATTTGAACAACTATCCATGTACAAAAATATCTTGACAAGACTTATGAATTCCAGGTAAAGGACTTAGGGAGAAGCCCAGAAATAAGAGAAGATACATTGGAGAGGACAGGAAAGACAACTTCATATTAACCACTTGCTCCTGATTTTTTGCATGGACAGAGACAATTTCCCTGTGGATGGAGAGTAAAGTAAGCGACAAAGCCAGCACAGAGCCGTCCGAGTGCCAGGTCACACTCTGTGGCCTCAGGCTCCAGGTGTGCTCTCATAAATCCAGAGATGGCCCACACCTGCATCAAGTTAGACTCCAGGCTCTAGACTGGACCAACATAGTGCCATGCTGGCCTCTAAAGACTCTATAACCAGGTTTACCCCCAAGAATGTCTGGCACCTAGTTGGCTCCCAGTGATGTAGGATGCAGGCCTGCCCATGCACTCAGGTGCCAGGCCCAGCACCTTGGACCCAAGTGCCAGACCCACAAACAGATCCAAAACCAAGGCCTTCTAAAGTTGACTCACATTCTAGTCTTGACTCCATGGACAAAAGCATCAAAAAAATCATCAAATAGAAGTTATAGTGCTGAAGAACAAAATGATCAAACTGGATAATTCAATAAAGAACATCAACAACAGATTCAAACAAAACAAACAGAAACAGTGAACTAAAAGACAGGTCATTTAATATTATTCAGTCAGAGGATCAAAAAAATAAAGAAAAGGAAAGGGGAAAAAACAGAAAAAAATAATGAAGAAAGCTTATGTGAATGATGGATTATCATTAAGAAAAAAATTATCAATACATCTGTTGGAACTCCAGAATGGAAAGAGTGATAAAGAGTGGCTGAAAGCTTATTTAAATAAATAATGGCTAAGAAATTCCCAAACATAAGAAGAGATTTAGAAGTTTAAGTTCATGAAGTTCATATATCTTCCAAAATATTCAATCTAAAAAGATCCTTTTAATGATACATTAAACCTGCATAAAATCAAAGACAGAAAATAATATTTAAAAGCAGCAAAATAAAATAATTCCTCACAGAAAAAGGATTCCTGCAAAGTTATTAGCAGATTTCTTAATGAAAACCTTTGAGGATAGGAAAGAGTAAGACAATATATTCAATATATTTAAAGTGCTGGCTGGGGGTGGGGGGCAGGCATGTGGAACCCTGCCAACCAATAATAGTTTGCCCCATAAAGATGTTCCTCTGAAATGAAGAGTTTAGCACTCTTCTGAAGTAAAACGAAAAAAAGAAGTGATAGCAGTTTGTAACCATTAGACATGCCTTACAGAAAATACACGAGTTTTTCAATTTGAAATAATTTGAAAACTTATAAAAGTATAAAACTCATTGTAAATATAAAAATATTATCAAATTCAGTATACTTTAATACTATACTGGTCATATGTATATCACTTTTAACTCTGCTATGAAAGTTTAAGGCAAAATATTAAAAATAACTATAGCTACAATGTGTTAATAGATACATCATATATGAAAGATGTAAACTATGACAAATACATATAATAAAAATGTGGAAAGAGGAGAAGTTATAGTGTGGAGTCATTGTATGCAATTCAAATTATGTTGTTACCACTTTAAAATAGAACATAATATTTATAAGATGTTTTATGTAGGCCTTATAGCAACCAAAATAGAACATCTGTGCTGAAAGAAAAAAAAAAAAAAGAGCAACTGCTAATAAAGAATGGTATATCCAAAAAAAAAAAAAAAAAAAAAAAAAGAATGGTATATCCAGCAAAACTGTCCTTCAAAAAACTAAGGAGAAATACTTTCCTACATTAACAAAAGTCGATGTTCATCACCACTATAAGTACCTTAGAAGAAATGTTAAAGTGAGTCTTTCAAGCTGAAATAAAAAGCCACTAGTTAGCAAAACAAAATGATATAGAAGTACAAAGCTTGCTGGTACATATAAATATATAGACAAATATGGAATAGAGCCATATTATAATAGTGGTACATAAATAACTTTCCCTCTAAAACAGAATTTAAAACACAAAAATATTAAAAGTAGCTATAATATAAAATATGTTATTATAATATAATATGAATATAAAGAATTAATATGGTAATACCAGATATAAAATGAGGCAAATTTCACATTAAAACACAAAGTGTGTGAGCAAGGTGTAGAGAAAGATAGAATTTTAGTGTTCAAATGAAATAAAATTATCAATTAAAGATAGAATGCTATAAAACTAGAATGATATAAATATAATAAATTTTAAGTAAGATACATGGTCAAAATAAAGAAAATACATATAAAAGATACAGCATGAAAGAGAAAGAACTTAAAGCAGGTCACCACAAATACAAAAATAAATAAATAAATACAAAGGAAAGAAACACAGCAAGAAAGGAAAAGGAAGACAAAAAAGCTATAAGCTGGGAAACTCTTCTCATGAGGTGGCCAAAGTACTGGAGTTTCAGCTTTAGCATCATTCCTTCCAATGAACACCCAGGACTGATCTCCTTTAGGATGGACTGGTTGGACCTCCTTACAGTCCAAGGGACTCTCAAGAGTCTTCTCCAACACCACAGTTCAAAAACATCAATTCTTCGGCACTCAGCTTTCTTCACAGTCCAATTCTCACATCCATACATGACCACTGGAAAAACCATAACCTTGACTAGATGGGGCTTTGATGGCAAAGTAATATCTCTGCCTTTTAATATGCTATCTAGGTTGGTCATAACTTCTCTTCCAAGGAGTAAGCATCTTTTAATTTTATGGCTGCAATCACCATCTGCAGTGATTTTAGAGCCCCCAAAAATAAAAGTCTGACACTGTTTCCACTTTTTCCCCATCTATTTCCCATGAAGTGATGGGACCAGATGCCATGATCTTACTTTTCTGAATGTTGAGCTTTAAACCAACTTTTTCACTCTCCTCTTTCACTTTCATCAAGAGGCTTTTTAGTTCTTCTTCACTTTCTGCCATAAGGGTGGTGTCATCTGCATATCTGAGGTTATTGATGTTTCTCCCGGCAATCTTGAGTCCAGCTTGTGCTTCTTCCAGCCCAGCGTTTTTCATGATGTACTCTACATAGAAGTTAAATAAGCAGGGTGACAATATACAGCCTTGACGTACTCCTTTTCCTATTTGGAATGAGTCTGTTGTTCCATGTCCAGTTCTAACTGTTGCTTCCTAACCTGCATACAAGTTTCTCAAGAGGCAGGTCAGGTGGTCTTAGCAGATCTTACCCATCTCTTTCAGAATTCTCCACGGTTTATTGTGATCCACACAGTCAAAGGCTTTGGCATAGTCAATAAAGCAGAAATAGATGTTTTTCTGAAACTCTCTTGCTTTTTTGATGATCCAGCAGATGTTGGCAATTTGGTCTCTGGTTTCTCTGCCTTTTCTAAAACCAACTTGAACATCTGGAAGTTCATTTTCATCAAGAGGCTTTTTAGTTCCTCTTCACTTTCTGCCATAAGGGTGGCGTCATCTGAATATCTGAGGTTGTTGACATTTCTTCCAGCAATCTTGATACCAGCTTGTGATTCATCCAGCTTTGCATTTTGCATAATGTACTCTACATAGAAGTTAAATAGCAAGGTGATACTAAACAGCCTCGACATGCTCCTTTTCCAATTTTGAACCAGTCCTTTGTTCCATGTTTTGTTCTAATTGTTGCTTCTTGACCTGTGTACTGGTTTCTCAGGAGAGAAGTAAGGTGCTCTGGTATTCCCATCTATTTAAGAATTTTCCACAGCTTATTATGATCCATACAGTGAAAGACCTTAGTATAGTCAAAGAAACTGAAGTAGATGTTTTTCTGGAATCCTCTTGCTTTTTCTATGATCCAGAGGATGTTGGCAATTTGATCTTTGGGTTCCTCTGCCTTTTCTAAATCATGTTTGAACATTTGGAAGCTTTTCATTCGCACATTGTTGAAACCTAGCTTGAAGGATTTGGGGCATTACCTTGCTAGTATGTGAAATGAGTGCAATTGTGTGGCAGTTTGGACATTATTTGGTATTGCCCTTCTTTGGGATTGGAATGAAAACTGACATTTTCCAGCTCTGTGGTCACTACTGAGTTTTCCAAATTTGCTGGCATATTGAGTGCAGCACTTTCACACTGTCATCTTTCAGGACTTGAAATAGCTTAGCTGGAATTCCATCACCTCCACTAGCTTTGTTCATGGTAATGCTTCCTAATGCCCACTTGCCTTCACACTGCAGGATGTCTGGCTCCCGGTTGAGTGATCACACCATCATGGTTATCTGGGTCATTAAGACCTTTTTTGTACAGTTCTTATGTGTATTCTTGCTGCCTACTCTTAATCTCTTCTGCTTATCTTAGGTTCTTGTTATTTCTGTCCTTTATTGTACCCATCTTTGAATAAAATGTTCCTTTGGTGTCTAATTTTCTTGAAGAAATCTCTAGCTTTTCCCATTCTGTTGTTTTCATCTATTTCTTTGCACTGGGCTTCTCTAATTGCTCAGACAGTAAAGTATGTCTTTACTTTTTAGCAATTATATTGAAGGTAAATGAATTAAACTATCTACTTAAGGGCTATGGAATTACTCAATGAATAAATAAACAACACCCAACTACATACTGTCTAAAGGAGACTTACTCGTAATAAAGTTCCTATATGAAAAGCCCACAGCTATCTGCATACTCAATGGTAAAAAAAAATGAAAACTTTTTAACTAAGACCTGAAACAAGGGATGAATTCCTTTCTTATCACTTCTAGTCAACATGGTACTGGAAGTACTAGACAAACAATTAGACAAGAAAGAAAAAAAAAAGATGACACTCCAATTGGAAAGGAAGATGTAAAATTATTTCTGATTGTGGATGACATAACTTTATATATAGAAAAAAAAATGCTGCACTACACACACTTTTTAGAAATAAAAAACAAATTTAATGAAGTTGCATATTACAAAATCAACATAAATATATCAGTTGTCTTTGTATACACTAACAAAAAACAATCTGAAAAGGTCATAGGGAAATTATCCTATTTACAATGGCATCTAAAGAAAACAAAACAAAATACTAGGGGATAAACTTAACCAAGATAATGAATGACTTATTTACTGAAAACTGCAAAGCACTGCTGGAAGAAAAGAGACAGATATCAATGAAAAGATATTCCATGTCCCAGGATTATAAAATTTAATATTAAGATGTCTGTAAAACCCAAATCAATCTTCAGATTCCTTCAGATTCCACTCAGTCCTTATCAAAATTCAAATGATATTTTTGTAGCAATGGGAAAAATCAAATATTTATATGGAATAAACAAAGGACCCCAAATATACAAAACAATCTTGAAAATGAAGAATAAAGAGAGACCTCACTCTTCTTGACCTGAAGACATACCATCATATTATAATAAACAAGGCAATATATCTCAGAATAAAGACAGTCACATAGACCAAAGGAACAGTAATAAAACCCAGAAATAAATTCTGCCACATATGGGCAAATCATCTTTGACAAGAGTGCCAAAACCACACAAAGATGAAAGGATTGTACCTTCAACAATGTGTTAGTAAAACTAGATACTCAAATTCAAAGGGATTACACTGGATCCTTATACCAAACACAAAAATGGACACAAGTGGATTAAAAACTTAAACACAAGACTTGAAGTTATAAAACCATGAGGAGAAAATGTAGAGGTATATTTTCATGACATTTGTTTTGGCAATTATTTCATGGGTATGATATCAAACATACCATCAACTAAAATAAATATAGAAAAAATGGAACACATAGAATGAAAAAGATTCACACAGCAAAGGAAACAATAAGCAGATTGAAAAGGCAACCTATGGAATGTGAGAGAATGTTTGCAAGTCATAGTTCTAATAACTGGCTAATATACAAAATATATTAGGAATTCTAACAAACAACAATAATGGCAACAAATAAGCCTATTTAAAAAAGAGCTAGGTAATTCCTTACTTACCTCTTTTCTAGAAAAATAGTATGGAAGAATTTGTTTACAGGGCAACAATGGAGAAACAGACTTATGGACATGAGGAGAAGGGAAAAAAGGGTGAGACGTATGGAAAGAGTAACTTGGAAAGTTACATTGCTGCTGCAAATTTACTGTAGGGCTCAGGAAACTCAAACAAGGGCTCTGTATCAACCTAGAAGGGTGGGATGGAGAGGGAGGTGGGAGGAAAATTCTAAAGGGAGGATATATATGTATACTTATGGCTGATATATGTTGAGGATTGACAGAAAATGACACAATTCCATAAAGCAATTAAAAAAATAAATATTTGAAAAAAAAAAAGAGCTAAGGACTTAAGTAGACATCTCTCCAAAGGAGATTTACAAATGTCTTATGAACAATGGACCTATCAAAAAATGCTCAGCATCACTATCCATCCCAAAATGCAAATCAAAGCCACAACAAAATATAAATTCACACTTGTTAGGATGGCTGTCATAAAAAAGACAAGTGATAAATATTGGTGAAGATGTGGAGAAATTGGAACACTTCTGCACTGTGGATAGGAATGTAAAATTGTAAAGCTATTATAGAGAATACTATGGACATATTAAAAAGCAGAGACATTATGTGCTGACAAAAGTCCATCTAGCCAAAGCTATGGTTTTCCCAGTAGTCATGTAAGGATGTGAAGTTTGGAACAAAGAAAACTGAGCACTGAAGAATTGATGCTTTTGAACTGTGGTGTTGGAGAAGACTCTTGAGATTCCCTTGGATTGCAAGGAGATCCAAGCAGTCCATCCTAAAGGAAATCAGTCCTGAATATTCATTGGAAAGACTGATGCTGAAGCTGAAGTTCCAATACTTTGCCACCTGATGCAAAGAACTGACTCGTTGGAAAAGACCCTGATGATGGGAAAGAGTGAAGGCAGGAGGAGAAGGGGATGACAGAGGATGAAATGGTTGGATGGCATCACCAACTCAATGGACATGAGTTTGAGGAAGCTCTGGCAGTTGGTGACAGACAGGGAAGCCTGGCATGCTGCACTCCATGGGGTTTCAGAATTGGACACGACTGAGTAACTGAACTGAACTGATGGAAATTCCCAACAAAATTAAAAATAGAACTATCAGAGTCAGCAATTCCATTGCTGAGTATTTATCTAAAAGAATAAGATACATTTTGATCCCTATGTTTATTACATCATTGTTCACAAGAACCGAGAGGTGGAAACAATCTATATGTACATCAACATATGAATGAATAAAGAAAATATGTTATATAGATAAAATACACATAAAATGGAATATTATTTGGCTTTAAAAATGAGGGAGTCCTACCATATGCTACTATATGGGTGAATCTTTAGAACATTATGCTAAATGAAGTAAACTAGTTACAGAGGGACAAATATGATTCCAGTTATATGAGATATCTAAATTAGTCAAAATTACAGACACAAAAGTAGAATGGTGGTTGCTAGGGCTTGTGTAGACAGGCTAACAGACGTTGCTGTGCAAACAGGCATAGGCTTTCACTCAGGCAAGATGAAAAATTTCTAGAGCTCTGCTGCACAACAGAGGTATAGTTAACAATACTGCACTGTACACTTACAACTTGGTCAGTGAGCGGATTACGTGGCCTACAATTATTTACCACAAAATAAAAGTAAATAAATCATGGTAGTGGTTTAGTCGCTCAATTGTATCCTATTCTTGCAAACCCATGGGTAGTAGCACACTGGGTTACTCTGCCCATCGGATTTCCCAGGCAAGAAAACTGGAGTGGGTTTTCATTTCCTTCTCCAGGATATCGTCCAAACCCAGGAATTGAAAACAGGCCTCAAGAATTGCAGGTGAATTTTTTACTGACTGGGCTCTGAGGGAAGCCCCAAATAAAACATGTAATTGTGTTAAAATAATAAATTTATTGGAAAAACCTTGAACAAAGATGTGGAAAACCTCCACAATGGACATGATGAAAGATGATTAAGGGAAATTAAAATAAGATCTTCAGAAGTGTAGAAAGATCCTGTATTTATATGTTGGAAATTTCAACAGTATTACAGGGTCAGTTTTCCCCAAGTTTATCTAGATAGTCAATATAATTCCAATTGAAGTTGTATTGCTATTTTGAAAACTTTTCTATATATCCTGATAACTATAAAGTTCAATTAGCATATAAAATTTCCTCTGTGTATATTTAGATATTAAACATTTACTACTCAAGAATGATACAAATAAAATTCATTTTGTTGAGCTGTACTAGTTGTATCAGACATAACAGTGGGAGTGGAACATTGTATTATCACTTATTTTTATAATATTTAATTTTGTGACATTTGAATATATTATTTAAAAATTTAGAATAGCCATTATATTGTATCATTCTAGAAATATTAGTTGTATCTCTACAAGAATACTAGTTGTAGAGAAATATTCACCCATGTATTGCTCTATTTCAGGGAATTAAGCCATGAATGTTATGAAAGATGCTGGTTCTAATTTAGGGGGAAATTACTTAGGAGTTTGTTTCAGTAATGTAGGAACTTACATAAGAAGATAAGAATTGTGCACTCTTTCAAATCCAGTTGGAGAAAACAAAATCTGAGAACCACAATATCTCAGTCAGTTAAGCAGGAAGGGAACACAGTTTCAAATTCTATTAGAAAAAGGAACTGGATTAGAAAAGTTTCTTGTCTCTTAGCAATCATGCTGGAGGAGGGAGGGTGCTCTTTCAGAATCAGGTGAGGGAAAAAGTCAATCTAGGAAAAACAAAGACACCACAGTTTTACTGTGCACACATATCAGAACAACCAAATAATTCAAGTCAGGGAGATTATTTAGTCTCTGTTCTGGACATTAATTTGCAGTGAAACAAATTTTCTGTATTTTATCTGTCTAGATAGTAATACATCAGGGCAACTAGGTTTCTGGTTATTTTCAAATACTTCCCTTGGAAGGTAGATTGTGGCTAATTTATTGGCTGAAATTTTAAATCTGCACGGTCTGATATAATTACTAGCTTTGCATGGCTATCTAAATCAGTTAAAATGAAGTAAAATTAAAAATTAGCTTCCTCATTTGCACTAGTCACATTTCAAGTGCTTAAGAGCTTCATGTGGCTAGTGGCTATAGCACTGCAGAGCACAGATGTGGAAGACTTTCATCAATGCAGAAAGTTCCATGGACTGTAGCTATTTTAAAGATCTAATCCTATACATGATATTGCAATGGATAGTAGGAGTCTCAAATCATGCTGAAATTATTAAAGAACTTCAGTGTATCTCTAGCAGATACCTACAGCAGATACCTACAGATGGTCCTTGTTCAATTACCAGTGCCATTCCACATGAAGTTTTCTTTACTATGAGAATTCACAATTTCTGGTACTCAGAATAACATGGGAAGATTGAAAACAAAAAGCAAACTCTGATTTATCTGTGGAGATGAGTCTGACATAGTGCCCAGACATTAGTGTTCTTAAAATTTCCTCACCTGACTCTAGTAAACAGCTAGAATTGAAAAGCATTTTTAGAGATGCGCATCAGCCCATCCCTACCATCTGAATCTGAAACCCTAGGAACAGAGACCAGAAATTTGTAGTTTTAAAAATCATTGCTAAAAAAAAAAAAATTATAAAATAAAAATCATTGCTTTTCTACTTCCCTTGCTATCCAAAAGCATCTGCTTTTTTTTACCTTATCTTCAACATGTACCCATGATTTTGAGAAAACAGTGTTCTTCTACTTGTCCATGCAAATCTCATTTAGCTGTCTTTTTAATTACATCTTCTGCCCATATCCCACAATTCATTTTTTTAAGAACCCTGTTTAAGCCATTGATTTTTATCTTATTTTCTCTTGCTAATTATATTACTGAATACTAAAGATGTACATAATTTTTAAAATATACACTAATAATTATATCTTATATGCAAGTGTATTATGGTTTATATTTTATAATATTTTTTTAAGAAAGTTGAATTTGTTTTGTGTTTTGTGATTTATTATATCAGTTCAGCTTAGTTCAATTGATCAGTTGTGTCTGACTCTTTGCGAGTCCATGGACTGCAGCACACCAGGCTTCTCTGTCCATCACCAGCTCCTGGAGTTTGTCCATCCAGTCAGTCATGCCATCCAACCATCTCATCCTCGGTCGTCCCCTTCTCCTCCTGACTTCACTCTTTTCCAGCATCAGGGTCTTTTCTAATGAGTCGGCTCTTCACAGAAGGTGGCAAAGTATTGGAGCATCAACTTCAATATCAGTCCTTCCAATGAATATTCAGGACTGATTTCCTTTAAGAATGACTGGTTTGATCTCCTTGCAGTCCAAGGGACTCTCAAAAGTCTACTCCAACACTACAGTTTAAGAGCATCAATTCTTTGGTGCTCAGCCTTCTCTATGGTCCAACTCTCACATCCATACATGACTACTGAAAACCATAGCTTTGACTAGAAGGATCTTTGTGGGCAAAATATATGATATATGTTTGTCATAGTTTTATTTCTAAGGAGCAAGTATCTTTTAATTTCATGGCCACATTCACCATCTGTAGTGATTTTGGAGCCCAAGAAAATAAAGTCTGTCACTCTTTCCATTGTTTCCCCATCTATTTGTCATGAAGTGATGGAACTGGATGCCATGATCTTAGTTTTTTGAATGTTGAGTTTTAAGCTAGGTTTTTCACTCCTCTCTTTCACTTTCATAAAAAGGCTGTTTAGTTCCTCTTTGCTTTCTTCCACTGGAGTAGTGTCATCTGCATAACTAAGGTTATTGATATTTCTCCTGGTAATCTTTATTCCAGCTTGTGCTTCATCCAGCCCGGCATTTCCCATGATGTACTCTGCATATAGTTAAATAAGCAGAGTGACAACATACAACCTTGACATATTCCTTTCCCAATTTGGAACCAGTCTGTTGTTCCACATCCTGTTCTAACTGTTGCTTCTTGACAGTCATAAAGTTTTCTTAGGAGGCAGGTAAGGTGGTCTGAGGAGAAGGCAATGGCACCCCACTCCAGTACTTTTGCTTGGAAAATCCCATGGGCGGAGGAGCCTGGTAGGCTGCAGTCTATGGGGTCGCTAAGAGTCGGACATGACTGAGCAACTTCACTTTCACTTTTCATTTTCATGCATTGGAGAAGGAAATGGCAACCTACTCCAGTGTTCTTGCCTGGAGAATCCTCGGGACAGGGCAGCCTGGTGGGCTGCCGTCTATGGGGTCGTACAGAGTCAGACACGACTGAAGCAACTTAGCAGTAGCAGTAGCAAGGTGGTCTGAAGAATTTTCCAGTTTGTTGTGATCCACACCATCAAAGGCTTTGACATAGTCAATGAAAGAGAAGTAGATGGTTTTTGAAATCCTCTTGCTTTTTCTATCATTTGACGGATGTTGGCAATTTGATCTCTGGTTCCTCTGCCTTTTAAAATGCAGCTTTACATCTGGAAGTTCTTGGTTCATGTACTGTTGAAGCCTACCTTGAAGAATTTTTAACATTACTTTGCTAGACTGTGAGATGAGAGCAATTGTGCAATAGTTTGCATATCCTTTGACACTGCTTTTCTTTGGGATTGGAACAAAACCACACCTTTTCCAGTCCTGTGGTCACTGCTGAGTTATCCAAATTCGCTGGCATATTGAGTGCAGCACATTACAGCATCATCTTTTAGAATTGAAATAGCTTAGCTGGAATTCCATCACCACCACAGCTTTGTTCATAGTGATGTTTCCTAAGGCCCACTTGATTTCACACTCCAGGATGTCTGGCTCCAGGTGAATGATCACACCATCATGGTTATCTGGATCACTAAGATCTTTTTTTGTATAGTTCTTTTGTGGTTTTTTGCCACCTCTTATGTGGTTTTCGACCACCATTTCTGTCTGTTATTGTGCCCATATTTGTGTAAAATATTCCCTTGGTATCTCTAATTTACTTGAAGAAATCTCTAGTCTTTCCCGTTCTATTGTTTTTCTCTATTTCTTTGCATTGATCAATTAGAAGGGCTTTCTTATCTCCCTTGCTCTTCTTTGGAACTCTGCATTCAGATGTATATATATCTTTCCCTTTCTCCTTTGCCTTTTATTTCTCTTATTTTCTCAGCTATTTGTAAGGCCTCTTCAGACAACCATTTTGCCTCTTCTCATTTCTTTTTCTTGGGGATGTTTTTGATTACTGCCTCCTGTACAGTGTTACAAACCTTCATCCATAGTTCTTCAGGCACTCTATCAGATCTAATCCCTTGAATCTATTTGTCACTTCCACTGTGCAGGCATAAGAGATTTGATTTAGGTCATATCTGAATGGTCTAGTGGTTTCCCCAAGAAGTTTTCATTTTTGCAAAGTCATCTATGACAATCTTCTCCATAAGAGTGTCTTCAATTTCCCTTTACTAAAATTGAAGCATCTGAACCTTAAGAGTTTATCTATGTGTTCTCCAAAATTATATTACACATTTTAAATTTATTTTTATCAGATCTATCAGTCAGATTTAATACATATTGAGTTATCAAGGGCAACAAGTATAATTAAACATTTAATCTACTTAAAACTGATTTTTATGTATAGTGAAGGTAAGGTTCTGGTCTTGTTCTATCCTTAGTTGGTTAGCTATTTGTGCTGGCATCATCTATTAAATTAACCTTCCTTTTCCCAATTAAATGAATTGATTTCAGTGCTGTATAGTACAACAACATATACCTTGGAGAAGGAAATGGCAACCTACTCCAGTATTCTTCCCTGTAAAATCCCATGGACAGAGGAGCCTGGCAGGCTACAGTCCATGGGGTCACAAAGAATCAGACATGACTAAGCTACTAACACACACATACACACACATACATATATAAGAAAACATTGTTTTAGAGCTCAAGGCAATGGCACCCCACTCCAGTACTGTTGCCCGGAAAATCCCATGGACCGGAGGAGCCTGGTAGGCTGCAGTCCATGGGGTCGCTAAGAGCCGGACACGACTGAGCGACTTTACTTTCACTTTTCACTTTCATGCATTGGAGAAGGAAATGGCAACCCACTCCAGTGTTCTTACCTGGAGAATACCAGGGACGGGGGAGCCTGGTGGGCTGCAGTCCATGGGGTCGCACAGAGTCGGACATGACTGAAGCGACTTAGCAGCAGCAGCAGCATCCATTGATATATTTTCTCTTTCCAAGGTTGTGTTTTAATCATTTAAAGAGATTTCATAATATCTTTTATTACCTGACTCATAAATTCTCCTTCCATTTTTTGTTTTTTTTTTAATGTTCCAAATTTATTGGCTATTGTCAGTAGTTTGTCTATCCATATGGACTTTGCTATTATATTATCTTCATCACCATTGGAAAGCCATTACAATTTAATCAAATTTATATATTAATTTGAGAGTGCTTCATTCCAAGAATATATCATTAAAAAATTTTGTTCATATCTAATTTTATATCACTAAAAAATATTTTATTGTCACTTCAAGTGAATGACAATCGACTCAGTTTCAGATATGGCACCTATTTGCTTACTAGAGGCAGAACCTTTCTTTCTGATCCCCACAATGACTCCAAAATGTTGACCTAAAACAAATACATGTTAGACATTCCCCCATGAAAGATGGCCTTATTGTGGTAGTTGGTATTTGAGGTCTGCCACCATGGTCACCCATGTGCAAGTTCTCACATGACAAAGGAAGAAGATCAGCTTCACTGAGAGAACAGGAAATTTGGAGGACATCAGTGAAAAAGCAGTCCATGTTTGTTTGTTTTTAATCGGCCGAGACCTTAGGAAAGGAGTCTTTCTTCTTCCTGTTGGGCTCTGATATTATCATAGTGCATGAGAACTACCTCTCCTGCTTTTCCAACTCTAATTGAGGTTTAATTAATTTTTTTACACACTGTACCCTTATGGATTCTTGACTGAGACACTCTTGGAATAAAAAAGTCAGATTATCAGGAGAAAAGCAAACAGAAGTTTAGTAGCTTGTAAACCTTCTGTATACATGGGACAGACCAAGGAAAACTGAGTAACTACCCAAATGACCCAAACTACTGACCTCTGGTCCCATCACTTCATGGGAAATAGATTAGAAAACAGTGGAAACAGTGTCAGACTATTTTTTGGGTTCCCAAATCACTGCAGATGGTGACTACAGCCATGAAATTAAAAGATGCTTACTCCTTGGAAGGAAAGTTATGACCAACCTAGATAGCATATTGAAAAGCAGAGACTACTTTGCCGACAAAGGTCCGTCTAGTCAAGGCTATGGTTTTTCCTGTGGTCATATATGCATGTGAGAGTTGGACTGTGAAGAAGGCTGAGAGCTGAAAAATTGATGATTTTGAACTGTGATGTTGGAGAAGACTCTTGAGAGTCCCTTGGACTGCAAGGAGATCCAACCAATCCATTCTGAAGGAGATCAGCCCTGGGAGTTCTTTGGAAGGAATGTTGCTGAAGCTGAAACTCCAGTACTTTGGCCACTCATGCGAAGAGTTGACTCATTGGAAAAGACTCTGATGCTGGGAGGGATTTGGGGCAGGAGGAGAAGGGGACAACAGAGGATGAGATGTCTGGATGACATCACTGACTTGATGGACGTGAGTCTGAGTGAACTCCGGGAGTTGGTGATGGACAGCGAGGCCTGGCGTGCTGCGATTCATGGGGTCGCAAAGAGTCGGACACGACTGAGCAACTGAACTGACTGACTGACCACCTAAGTAATATTTCCAGCTAAAGACAAAGGTGTTAAGTGAGGGTGGAGGAGCACAGTGGCTGTTACAGGAGATAACCAAGAAACACAGAGTAAACAAGGGTGAGGTTGTTAAGCAGATTTAAGGCATTGCTTTCTCTGATGATAAGAGTTTCTATAGATTTAGAGTCATCTTTCTCTTCCTAGTACAGAGAGAGAGGGACACTCTTAAAAATGGAAATTATACTTGTAAATACAAATGTATTTTATAAAAGGATCACTCCTACTTGGCTTTCACAACTCCTCTTATGTCTGCTACTTTTAAAAATAAGCAACCTAAAATAATCCTTATGCCAAAAGTCATATTTTAGGTTTAGCAGTTCTTCTCTCCTTTGTATTTCTAAAATATTCTGCATTCAATCTTTTTTTTTTTGTATTCAGCTGAATTTAATTTTCTAAAACTTAAAAAAAGAGCTTATTTCCAAATTCATCAATAAAATGTTTCTATGATTTTATTGTCTATAATCTTTATCTGAAACAAGTTGTGCTAAGTTCATATTTTTTTAATCTGGATTAATATAAACTGAATTGCAAATGAAACAGGAATCCAAGTTCTTGTTTGCAGAGCTGAAGCATGAACTTTGCAAACATCTAAACACTCAAGGTATCAAACAATCAAGATTTATTTCAGAGAGAAGGAAAGTACAAAGCTCTCAGAATAGACACAGAGTGGGTGAAGTGCCCTAAAAGTGAGACTTACAGCAGTTTATAGCCTTACTAGTAAAGGCATCCCATTCCAGTACTCTTGCTTGGAAAATCCCATGGACGGAGGAGCCTGGTAGGCTGCAATCCATGGGGTCGCTAAGAGTCGGACACGACTGATCGACTTCACTTTCACTTTTCACTTTCATGCATTGGAGGAGGAAATGGCAGCCCACTCCAGTGTTCTTGCCTGGAGAATCCCAGGGACGGGGGAGCCTGGTGGGCTGCCGTCTATGGGGTCACACAGAGTTGGACACGACTGAAGTGACTTAGCATAGTACTGATTTGTACACTTTTGATTTGTTCTTACTTTTAATATATGTCATTTCTAGCCAATCAGCTTAAAGGTTACAATGAATAACTTGCGCTTCAGTCGTGTCCGACTCTGTGCGACCCCATAGACGGCAGCCCACCAGGGCCCCCCGTCCCTGGGATTCTCCAGGCAAGAACACTGGAGTGGGTTGCCATTTCCTCCTCCAATGCATGAAAGTGAAAAGTGAAAGTGAAGTCGCTCAGTCATGTCCGACTCTTAGCGACCCCATGGACTGCAGCTTACCAGGCTCCTCCATCCATTGGATTTTCCAGGCAAGAGTCCTGGAGTGGGGTGCCATTGCCTTCTCCTGACATCTTTATGGCTTCTTTTAATCCTCAAATTCCTAGTTTTCTTAGACATTAAGTCTACATTCCATGAACTTTTCTCATGACCTCTGGCCATTTTACAATAGACCAGATGTATAGTCTAAAGATTAATGCTTACCAGTTGTTTTCCCTCAGGAATATGGAATAGAAGTTAATTACTACCCTTTCCTGGATCTACCCTTCCCTGGTGGCTCAGATGGTAAAGAGTCTGCCTACAATACAGGAAACCCAAGTTCAATCCTCAGGTCAGAAAGATCCTCTGGTCAAGGTCATGGCAACCTACTCCAGTATCCTTGCCTGGAGAATCCCGTAGACAAAGGAGCCTGGTGTGGTACAGTCCATGTGGTTACAAAGAGTCAGAACCGACTGAGAAACTAACTCTAATTGAGATTTCTGATTATTAATTTTTTTTACACACTCTACCCTTCTGGATTCTTGACTGAGACACTTTAGGAATAAAAAAGCCAGATTACCAGGAGAAAAGCAAACGTAAGTTTAACAGCTTGTAAACCTTCAATATACATGGGAGAAGCCCAGGAAAACTGAGTAACTCTGCCAAATGACCCAAGCTACTACCTAAGTAACATCTCCAGCTAAAGACAAAAGGTGTTAAGTGATGATGGGTAGGGGCTGAAGATTAACCCTATCTAAAACAATCAAGATGATACTGATGAGACCATTGATGACCAGTTTCTAGATGAGTGTCTGAGCTGTTGTTCAGCTGCTCAGTAGTGTTCAACTCTTTGACACTCCATGGACTGCATCATGCCAGGCTTTCCTGTCCCTCACCATCTCCCAGAATTTGTTCAAACTTATGTCCATTGAGTAAATGATTCCATACAATGATCTCATCCTGTCTTGCCCCCTTCTCCTCCTGCCCTTAATATTTTTTAGCATCAGGATCTTTTCCCAATCAGCTCTTTACATCAAGTGACCAAAGTATTGGAGCTTCAGCTTTTGCATCAGTCCTTCCAATGAATTTTCAGGGCTGATCTCCTTTAGAATTGACTGATTTGGTTTCCTTGCAGTCGAAGGAACTCTCAATAGTTTGCTCCATCATCACCTCAGCCTTCTTTATGGTCCAACTCTCAAACCCATATGTGACTACTGGAGAAACCATACCTTTGACTTGAAGGACCTTTGTTGGCAAAGTGATGTCTCTGCTTTTTAATACGCTGTCTAGGTTTGTCAAAGCTTTTCTTTCAAGGAGCAAATGTCTTTTAATTTCATGGCTATAGTCACCATGCAAGATGATTTTGGAGCCCGAGAAATTAAAGTCTTTCACTGTTTCCATTTTTTCCCCATCTATTTGCCATGAAGTGATGGGACAAGATACCATGATCTCTGTTTTTCAATGTTGAGCTTTAAGCCAGCTTTTTCACTTTCCTCTTTCACCTTCATCAAGAGGCTCTTTAGTTCCTCTTCACATCTGCATATATGAGGCTGTTGATATTTTTCCCGGCCATCTTGACTCCAGCTTGTGATTAAACCAGCTCAACATTTCACATGATGTACTCTGCATATAGATTAAATAAACCTTGACAATATACAGCTTTGACATATTTCTTTCACAATTTTGAGCCAGTCCATTGTTCCATGTCTAGTTGTAACTGTTGCTTCTTGACCTGCATACAAATTTCTCAGAAGGCAGGTAAGGTGTTCTGGTATTCTCATCTCTTTAAGAATTTTACAGTTTGTTGTGATCTACACAGTCGAATGATTTAGCATAGTCAATAAAGCAGAAGTAGATGATTTTCTGAAATTCAATTGCTTTTCCTATGACCCAGTGGATGTTGGCAATTTGATCTCTGGCTCTTCTGCCTTTTCTATATCCAACTTGTACATCTGGAAGTTCTCAGTTCATGTACTGTTGAAGGCTAGCTTGAAGATTTGTGAGCATTACCTTGCTTGCATGAGAAATTAATGCAATTGTGCAGTAGTTTGAACATTCTTTGTCATTTCCCTTTTTGGGGATTGGAATGAAAACTGACTTTTTACAGTCCTGTGGCCACTGCTGACTTTTCCAAATTTGCTGCCATATTGAATGCAGCACTGTAATAGCATCACCTTTTAGGATTTGAAATAGCTCAGTTTCAATTCAGTCACTTCCACGAGCTTTGTTTGTAGTAATGTTTCATAAGACCCACTTGACTTCACATTCCAGAATATCTGGTTCTAGGTGAGTGATCACACCATCATGTTTATCTGGGTTATTGAGACCTTTTTTGAACAGTTCTTATGTGTATTCTTGACACCTCTTCTTAATATCTTCTGTTCCTGTTAGAAACAAAGCTGATTGTGTTTTGTCTGCAGGAGGTCCCCTCCCTCAACCTATAAATGCCTACTGATTATCAGTTGGGGAATTAGGTTTTGAATAGGTGTCTATCCACCACTGGTGCTCCCCTGCTCTCTGACTGCCAACATCCCACCTCGCCTCTTTAATGGTTTTTGAGCAAAGACCCCACTTTTGGTTACATTTTCGTTGTTTTCTAAGTAGATTATGCTTTTATTTTAAATTTTATCCTTGATGTATAATTTTTTAGCAATTTATTTCATAAGTCCCTCATATTTAAAAACTTTTTTCATCTTTTTATTTTTAATTTTATTGAATAAATTTAATTTTATTGTTTACAAGCATTCAGCCTGCAAACATTCTTAAATTTTCTAATTGTTGAGGGTTTTTGTGTGTGTGTGTGTGTGTGTGTGTGTGTGTGTGTGTGTGTGCTTTGTTTTGTTTTTGTTAACATTGTGAGGAAGGAAACATAATTTTCCCCCTACTTTTCTAGGTTCTTGGCTGAGACACCCTCCCTATAATAAAAAAGATATATTAAGAGTAGAATAGCAAACAGATGTTTAGCTTGTTTGTTTGTTTTGTATTTATACTTTTTATTTTGTGTTGGAGTATATCCAGTTAACAATGTTGTGATAGTTTCAGGCAAACTGCAGAGGGACTCAGCAATACATATATATGTATTCATTCTCCCCCAAACAACCCTCCTATCCAGGCTGTCACATAATATTGAGCAGAGTTCCTTGTCATATATAGTAGGTCCTTGTTGGTTATCCATTTTAAATATAGCAGTCAAGAAGAATTTTAATGGCATGTAAATATTCTGTATATATATGAAATGTCCAGGAAAACTGAACAACTCCCAGACATGGCCCAAGCCATCACCTTAAATAATATCTCCGGATAAAGACAAAAGAATGCGTTTGGTATAGATGTGTGTATGGGGAAGGGGGGAGTTACTGGAGGCTACCAAGCAAAGCACTGTAAATAGAATAAGATTTTTATGCAGATTAAAGTACTTTCCTTCATTGACAAGAATTTCTAGACAGTTAAATTAATTCTTCTCTTCCTGGTACATAGAAGGAAACACCATTATAAATGAAGATTTTCCTTAAAAATGTAAATGTTTCTCACAAAAGGGTAACTTCTACTTAGTTTAGAAAGCTTTTTCTGTATCTGTACTTTCTTTGAATAACTAGCTAAAAATAACATTTATGCCAAACTTATATTTTAAGACTGGCAATTTCTGCTTTCACTTTAATGCCCAGGCTTAATTTTCATAAAAGTTATGCAAACATCACCATCATTATCATAATGAAAGAATTTTTTTTTTAATTTTCAGCAGACTGTTTAATACATATACATATGCATATATGTGTCAATATATTTATGTTTCTTGATGGTATAATTATATTAACTTGCATATTAGCTTGAAATAATTTGTCATATACTTTCTAGATTTTTTTTTTTTTTAATTTTAACAGGGTTGTATTGAAATCTTCCAGTAAGATTATGTTCAGGTTCATGTAATGTTCCTTGTTAACAATGGCAACTGTTATTTTATTTGTTTATTAAAATTCAATGTATACTTTCTCAACATTTGTTATACTTCTCAAATAATGTGATTTAAATATATATATATATATATATTAATTTCTCTCTCTCTCTCTCTCTCTCTCTCCAGAAGAGGAGGGGGCTAAAGATTGAATAAATCATCAATGGCCAATGATTTAATCAATCATGCCTAGGTAATAAAGTCTCCTTAAAAAATACAAAAGAAGGAGGTTCATGAGAACTTCTGGATGGGGAACCAGAACTCTTCCATGAACAACATGCCAGGCTCCAAGTTCCACAAGGACAGAAGCTTCTTTGTTCCTGACCTCACCTTTTCATCTGGTTACTAATTTGTATCCTGTAATATTCTTTGTAATATGTGGGTTATACACTGTGTATAACCCTGAACAGCTTCCTGAGTTCTATAGCTCATAGAGTAAATTAATCAAAACCAAGGAAAAAATTGTGGGAGCTTCTGATTTTAACCAGACTGTCAGAAGTCTGGTTAAAGCATGTGCTGAACTTGTGCTTGGCATCTGAAGTGGAAGGTTGTTTTCAGGAGACTGAGTCCTTCACCTGTCTCTGATGCTATTTCCAATTAGTGTCAGAATAGAGTTGAATTCTTACACACCCTACTGAGGTCCTTTAGTTACTTATTGGTGAAGGGAAGCTTCTACAGAACATGTTGGAATTGGGCTCAGGAACTCAAAAGTACTGCTGCCTGACTTACTTTCCTAAAAGTCATCTTTTAAAAGTTAATTTCCTGATAAGAATATCTAGACATTGTTAATGTATCTATCTAATATCTCAACATTGTGGCTCAGTTGGTAAAGAATCCGCCTGCAATGCCGGAGACCTAGGTTTGATCCCTGGGTTAGGAAGATCCTCTGGAGAACGGAAAGGCTACCCAATCCAGTATTCTGGCCTGGAGAATTCGATGGACTGATTTGTCCATGGGTTCACAAAGAGACGGACACAACTGAGTGACTTTCAAACTTCAGCATTGAAAGTACTCCCAATTCTTGCCAGTCTTTGTTTGAACTTAATCTCCTAGTAACACTTCAACAAATTAAGATGATTTTCTTCACCTCTACACCATTTAATCACGCATGTACTTTTCCCTGAAATACCCAGACTGGAGATCACTTCTGCCAGTTACAATCCTTTGGTCAGTATCCTTTGAAGACTGCCTCTAGAGTCTATGTCTGGACATGCTCACTCATGTCCAACTCTTTGTGGCCCCCATGGACCGTAGCCCACTAGGTTCCTCCATCCATGGGGCTTTTCATGGAAGAATACTGGAGTTGGTTGCCATTTCCTCCTCTAGGAGATCTTCCCAACCCAGAGATTGAACCCTGGCAAGCAGATTCTTTACCCCTGAGCACCCTGTAAAGCCCAATGTATTACTTCTCTAAATGTTGCCTATGTCAAAGTGTGTGAGTTCTGATGATTCCTTATATTTTTAGTTTTTATTTCCATTTTAATGACAATGAAAATACTATAAAGATATAATCAAAATAATCATTTGCAATTTAATTTTGGTGTTTGTATTTGCCCATAATTTTAATAAACATGACACTTTTTGGTTTCCCCCAAAATAAAATTATAATAGTGCTTTTCACTTCTGCTTTTAGACTAAATTTTGGTTATTTTATAAGACAAAGATTGGATTTTTTCTCAGTGATAACTCACAATTTAAATAAGTTTATGTAGAATAAAATCTAGTGTCTCAGATTATTGTGTTAGTGAGACTTTGTCAAAACAAACAAACAAACAAAAAAAAACAAGCAAACATGGGAAGGTGAATTTACTCCAAGTGACAGTCATATAAGTTGATGCTAAGTGGAGATTGGCTTCACAGTTGTTGAAATAGATTATACCGATAGCATAATACATAGTGAATATGGTCCACACTTTAGACACAGTAATAACACACACACACACACACACACACACACACACATTCTGCAACATGAATGTCAAGTTTTCTGATATACTCTATGAATCCCCTTTTTATTTCATATACTGCAGGAGATCTTCAGCAGCTGGGGAGCACATGTATACTTGTGGCGGATTCATTTTGATATTTGGCAAAACTAATACAATTATGTAAAGTTTAAAAATAAAATAAAATTGAAGAACAAAAAAAAATAGAATTCTGCAAGTCAGGCTCATTTTTATGGCTTTATAAGGCAGAGAACAAATTAAACAGAAACCTTCTGTTAAATAGAGAATAGAAATTGGAGTTGTTTTCTTGCTTCGTTTAGGAGCCAAACTTTCTTACGTGTGAGGCATAGCTGTGTGTGTTTGGGTATAAGTCTGACAAATCAGTTCTTGTTTGAAGTCATCACCAGTGAGAACCCAAAATAGGCCTTTTGGGGCATGACTGTGATTGTTTGAGTTTGTGAAATTGCAAACCTAACTTCTGGGTAGCATTAAAAGTGGTATTATTTGAAAAAAAAAAAAAAAAGAAAAGAAGCAGTAATTTATTTTGCACTTATAAATGGGAGAGGAGTATCCTTAAATTTCTTACCAGGTGCCTAAGTGCTACCTATTAGTAAGAGTTTTCAGAGAATCTTCAAGATAGAAATCAAAATAAATTAGGAAATTTTGTTTGACTGGCTGGCTAGTGTTCAGGATATATTCACATCCTTCCAGGTGTAGGAACTGAGCTATGGAGTTTTGCTTCTTTTCAATATAGACTTAGGAATTTGAGTACAGAGGAAGATAGGGGTCATAATTCCCCTCCCTCTCCAAAATTATGAAAGCTCAGTCGCTTAGTCACAGTTTAGATAATTATATTGAACATATATTGAGTTATAGCAAGAGCAACAATTGTATTTTAATAAATAAATGATTGAACAGAATATTTCATCTTGAAGTTGAAAAACATCTAATTTAGAAGATGGATCTGTTCTAGAGGCTGAATATCAACAAACCAGAGATCTGACAGTCAGAAAAAGATATGGTTTTCTAAATACAAGCCTCACACTAGAAAAACCATATTCCTATATAGCTGCAGTAACAACCAGGAGGAGAAAGTCCATGCCTACTCAAAATTGTGGCTCTGATCATTTAATACTTAAAGAATCTAGACTAGACAGCAATTTAGTAACTGAAAAAAGGAACAATTCTTCCAAAGCATTATTCAGAGACAAACAACATTTGAGCACCAGTTGGAATATGTGTGTTCAACTCTCTATATATACACACAAATAAACACATATGCATACATATGTATCTTGTATACATGTAATGGTTGTGTGTGTATATATAAACCAGTCAGAGCAGATTGCCCATCTTCCTAAGACTTTGAGGTTCTAAAAATTTTTTCTGTACATGATTTATTGTGTTTGCTTATCAAATTTTGCTTTGGAGAGGAGATTCTCAATACTATAGACTACATAAATCGTTGTGGGGATTTTTAGCCCCATTCTTGCCTCTACCCAAAGATGCTGGTTGTAGTCATCTTCCTAGAGGTAAAAACTAAATATTTCTCCAGACATTGCCAAATGTTCCATGGAGGATAAAATGCCCCAGTCAAGAGTCCCTGCTTAGAGAAAATAATCAAATAAAAGAAACTTGCAGAAACTGTGATTCAGCGTACATGGATATTTTGTAAACATGTAATACAGTTTCAATTGTATACTTTGCTATATTGTTTAAATATATTTTTTCTTCTATGGCCAGAGTCAAACTTGAGAAGTACTATGCTTTATCTAATAAAATCTATATAGAAGGATAAGATCAAAGTAATTACCATATTCTTATATTTTGAAAATCTACTTAAATTCATGGGAAGATTGTAATAATTCTGTGGTGATTAATTATCTGCAGTGAAGTGTTTAACCTATATAACAATGAAGTTCATGGTCTGTATTAGAATTTTAAAGGCTAGAGACATCTGCACATTACATGATGTTACTTTCAAACACAAGGAAAATATTAATAAAGAACATTAACTTAAAAATGTTTTAGAATGAATGTTTTTCTAATTTTGAAAACCTGTTGGAATCTTGAAGTACTTTTTACTTCATGAGTTCAGTTCAGTTCAGTTGCTCAGTTGTGTCTGACTCTTTGAGACCCCACGGTCTGCAGCACGCCAGGCTTCCCTGTCCATCACCAACTTCCAGAGCTTACTCAAACTCATGTCCATTGAGTGGGTGATACAATCCAACCGTTATCTCATCATCCGTTGTTCCTTTCTCCTCCCACCTTCAATCTTTTCCAGCATTAGGATCTTTTCAAATGAGTCAATTCTTCTCATCAGGTGGCCAAAGTATTGGAATTTCAGCTTCAGCATCAGTCCTTCCAATGAATATTCAGGACTGATTTCCTTTAGGATTAACTGGTTGAATCCCCTTGAGGTTGGACCTTCATGCGTTAAATCATTCTAAAACATCGTATTGCTTTGTTACAAGTTTCAATGACACATTGAAGGAGAATTAAATTATCAAGTCACATTACAGCTTGTTCTTATATATATATTTTTCTTGAAAGAAGATAATTTTTTGGGGAGATTGGGAAGAACCATATATCCTATTAATGCACACTCAGTTTAAAATTCACCCTTCATACTGTGACTGGATATCCTCAGGCTCAGTTTGTAGTCATTTCAGCTGTTGGCGAGGAAAACTGAAATATATATTTGTCTCTTCTGAGAACATATTTTCTGTTTTACATTTATGTGGAAGCTTCAAAACAACAAAAAAATCATCTGCTAAAAAGAATAACCTCCATGATAATCACTTCCAAAATCTGCTAAACTGATCTTCATATGTCTCCCCAGATGGTGAAGTGGTGAAATGGAGCCAGGAAGACCCTGAGGCAATTGTTATTGTTACTCTCTGGAGGATTTCATTATGGAAGTATACCTGCCCTAAGCATGCATCAATTATGCAAGTCAAAAAGAGGCTTTTAATAGATTGTCTGCAAAGGAGGATAGTAAACTTTTGTGTATTTACACTTCTGTTTAAACAAAATCATAGATTTTTACTGAGTAAAATAATATAAATGTGCAACATGGCTTTGCTTCAGGACTAAATTATAAACAACATTCTTTGCAACTTTACCTTGAGATTCTAACTTTTCAAATTCCTATAAATTATATTATGCATTTAAATATAAAATCCGGGCTGCAAAAGAGACATGCAGGAAAAGAATGGAACTCTACGGGATAATCAAAACAACAAACTGTATAGTAGTTGAAAAAATCAAGACTCCAAAAACGTTTTGCTTTTTAAACACAAAATTATGAGTGTCATTTTCATGCAGTTAATGACATTTAGAAGGCATTTCCTGGATAATTTTCTAACCAAAGCTACCAGAGACCTTCCAACACAACAAACTAAAATGTAGTTGCATTTAAAGGAAGCAAAATGTTATACATTATCTTGTGAAAATAGTCAGTGGGAATTTATATTTTAAAATAGGACTTTTACATCTTAATTAAAATAGAGTCTTATTTAGGAAATCTGTTTTTATTTGCTATTACTCTTATAATGTGAAACCACCCATTTAAGAGCATATTTGCACATGCGTGCATGCACACACACACACACACATATTACCATTAGGAGTTGATCAAAAGAATGGTAGATTAGAACTTTTCAAGAATATACATATGTGTATGTATGTGTGTGTGTGTGTGTGTGTGTGTATATATATATATATATATATATAATGCCATTGTCTAATAGAGCTTTCTGTGATGATGGAAATATTCTATATCAGCCTTCTCTGATACAGTATCCAGTAGGCACATGATTATTGAGTGGTTTAGGTATGACTAGTGCTACTGAATAACTGAATTCTTAACTTCACATAATGTAAATTTATATGATCTTATGGCTAGTGGCTATCATATATTGTTCACCATAACCTTAGAAGTTTTCTTAATATTATTAACAAATTGTATTAGTTTATTAAAATAATACCTCATTGTTATCTCATAAATTGGAAAAGATTAAAAACTAGGGCTCAGTTTTGACCATGCTGTGGTAAGAATAACTTTCTAATAAAATCATTAGGCCAGAGGATATTAATAATACTACATTAGAAAGAAAATTGGTAATATGAATCAAATGTTTTAAAATGTTTTGACTTTACCATTTCCTTTGCAAAATAGCATAAAAAATAGTTTTCAGACTTACATTTTTGCACAATCTACTTTCATTTTAGAGGAAAGATTGATCACTTGCTGTAAGACCTCATTATTCCACTGTATGTGGAAAATATGCAATAATATGAGTAACAATTAATAATTAAATTAAGCACTTATAAGTTTGCACAGATCAATGTGAGTTGCTGTATAGTGAAAAACACCAACCAAAATAATGCACTAGGGCCAGAAGAAAAAACATTCCCATTCTGGTGTCTGCTAATTGTCTATCTTGGGAAAATCAAATGACTGTCCCATGTTTTGCTTTCTTATTTGCAAAAATAACTGTTAAATAATATATAAAAGACATTCTATTCTATAAATCTGTTTCTTGATATTTTTCATGCAAAAAGCCAGAGACATGTTAAAGAATAGTCTTATTGCCTGTCAAATTGTATTTAATGGGAACATGGGCAAGAATTAATATCTATCCTAAGGCAAAAATATTTTGAAGTAGATTAGTTTGTCAAATACTCTCCAAGAGTATGTTGTTGTACATAATCAAAGGGAGGGTAAGAGCACAGGGCCTGTCTGGAGAAACATACAAGAGAGATTCCCCTGAGTAGAGCATATGATGTGGGAGCTCCAAGACACACATGACAGTCAGAGGAAAAGAGCCTAGCAACAGAGTAGATAAAATATTAACTTTAGTGAGAACTTGACTACTTCTATAAAGTTTACTGATTAAGACAAAGACTAAGAACAAGACTGTCTGAATTACAATGATAAGCTGGAAAGAAAATATCCACGTTACTTCTATAGGATGCTGGTGAAATGCACTTGCATGTAGAAACATTTTCTGATTGAAGCAATTATTTATATCTATATCTATCTTATCTATCTATACCAAGCATTAGATTTAGATATGAACCCATAGGTGACAAAAAATGTGAAAAAATAATGACCTAGGAACTATGAATGTGAGAAGAAGAAGAGAACGTTTTGGAGAAAAGATCATATTTTAGTCCCTGGTTTAATAGAATTAATAGTATCATGAGATAACTAAGGGAAATGAAAATCTGAAGGCAAGAACACATAGAAGAAATACACACAAAATATCTTCATGATCCAGAAACCAAGATGGTGTGATCACTCACCTAGAGCTAGACTTCTGGAATGCAAAGTCAAGTGGGCTTTAGGAAGCATCGCTATGAACAAAGCCAGTTGAGGTGATGGAATTCCAGTTGAGCTATTTCAGATCCTAAAAGATGATGCTGTTAAAATGCTATACTCGATATGCCAGAAAATTTGGAAAACTCAACAGTGGCCACAGGACTGGAAAAGGACAGTTTTCATTCTAATCCCAAAGAAAGGCAATGCCAAAGAATGTCCCAAATATCAAACAATTGTACTCACCTCTCATGCTAGGAAAGTAATGCTCAAAATTCTAAAAGCTAGGCTTCAACAGTACATGAACCGTGAACTTCCAGATGTTTAAACTGGATTTAGTAAAGGCAGAGGAACCAGAGATCAAATTGCCAACATCTGTTGGATCATCGAAAAAGCAAGAGAATTCCAGAAAAAAAAAAAAAAAAAAAACATCTGTTTCTACTTTATAGACTACACCAAAGCCTTGACTGTGTAGATCACAACAAACTATGGAAAATTCTTCAAGAGATGGGAATACCAGACCACCTGACCTGCCTCCTGAGAGATCTGTATGCAGGTCAAGAAGCAACAGTTAGAACCAGACATGGAACAAGACTGGTTCCAAATTGGGAAAGGAGTACAAGGATGTATATCATCACCTTACTTATTTAACTTCTATGCAGAGTACATCATGGGAAATGTCAGGCTGGATGAAGCAAAAGCTGGAATCAAGATTGCTGGGAGAAATATCAATAACCTCATATGTGCAGATGACACCACCCTATGGCAGAAAATGAAGAGGAACTGAAGAGCCTGTTGATGAAAGTGAAAGAAGAGAGAGAAAAAGTTGGCTTAAAACTCAACATTCAAAAAGCTAAGATCGTGGTATCTGGTCTCATCACTTTGTGGCCAATAGATGGAGGAAACAATGTAAACAGTGGCAGGCTTTATTTTCTCGGGCTCCCAAATCACTGAAGATGGTGACTGCAGCCATGTAATTAAATGACTCTTGCTCCTTGGAAGAAAAGCTGTGACCAACTTAGACAGCATATTAAAAAGCAGAGACATCACTTTGTCAACAACGATCTTTATAGTCAAAAGTTTGGTGTTTCCAGTAGTCATGTATGGTGGAGAGTTGGACCATAGAGAAGGCAGAGAGCTGAAGAACTAATGTTTTTGAACTGTGGTGTTGGAGAAGACTTTTGCTTGTCCTTTGGACTTCAAAGAGATTTAACCAATAAATTCTAAAGGAAATAAGTCCTGAATATTCATTGAAACGAGTAATGCTGAAGCTGAAGCTCCAATGCTTTGGCCACTTGATACAAGGAACTGACTCATTGAAAAAGACCCTGATGCTGGGAAAGATTGAAAGTGGGAGGAGAAGGAGATGACAGAGGATGAGATGGTTAGATGGCACCACCAACTTGATTGACATGAGTTTGGTAATGGACAGGCAAGCTGGCATGCTGCAATCCATGGGTTCACAAAGGGTTGGAGACAAGTGAGCAACCGAACTGATAAATGTAGCAGGACAACTCTGAATTATACATTTAATTTTAGAGATGCCCTATTTATAATGATACTATAGATGTACAGAATGCATTCACACATTAACTTCACTGTTGTCTCTGTTTTATTGACTGTGGATAATGTAAACACAATTAAAATCCATGAGTGTTTCTTGACTCTCATCATTTGAACTGTATATCAATGAAATTCTAAAATATTTTCCCTTCTTAAGAGAACAAAACAGCATTTAACCATGAGAAACAATATTAGAGACAATTCCTATATCAGGTTAAAAACAAACAAACAAACAAAAAACAAAACATAGAAAGAATTCCTCCCTATCTGGAAGGAAGAGCCCTGGGAAGAAGGCTATTCTGTTCCTCATCAGTCTCCCTTTTATATCTCCTGCATCACCCATCCTTTCAGGGGCCACCAGGGGTATTTACCAGTCAATGAGGATTATCAGAATTTACAAAGTCCCTTGCCCTCATTTTCTTACCTGCTTCTGTGAAACACCAGATGGAAGCAGATTTAGTCACTACAGGTTTGCACTGGATTTTAACTACTGACACAGAAGTGAGAGGTACACTCCTGAGTCATTCTGTCCCTCTAGATTATCTCCATTTTTTAATCTTTGTTACATGGGGAAAAATATCAGTTGTTGAATCAGTAATTTCATGGAGTTTGTAAAAATTTCCTCACTGCTTTCATTTTAATTAAGATGGAAAGAACTTGAAGTTTCAACATGGTGATGAGTCAGACAGTGGTAAACATGGAGCTCAAGATAGAAATAGTCTATCAGGGATTAAGATTAAAAACATAGCAATGAGTAATTCTATTGAACTACATTTGTATTGCCCATGGAATAGAGGAGCAGTCATAAGTGTGAGGTTAGTACATTTTTGGTAAACTAGTAATGCTAGCTTTCACATTTGGGAATTTTATACATGAGGAATGCATACCAAACAACAGTGAATTTTATTTTCCATTTATTTTGATTTGCAATGTTTTCCTTAGATTTCAAGTTATACTTTTGCAGTTGTATTTAATGTTGTTCATTCTACCTCCCTCTTTTGTCCTCTTTCTCTATCTCCTTCTTTGTCCGATAAAATTCATGAGAAATTTCTCACTTATCTTCAAAGAAATTTATCTTTTAAATTCTATTCTCTCATTTTAAAAGCTAGTTTTAATATTTGCTGAGTGTTGGTAAGTGGCTATCTCCCTAATTTCTGAAGGGAGGCAAATTGAGGGCTTGGACAGATGATCATAGTTAACTGTAAAATCAGCAGATGCTTGCTATAACCATCATGTGAATATTTTTAATATAAATGCTGATCCCAAAAAGAAGTAAATCAATTTACTTGATAGGTATTTATTCTAAATGGAGGATGAATCTATGGTTACAAGAGTTTGGCAAGTTGTCTTATTTTAAAATTCAATTCTATATTTTATGACAATTTCTGTATTAAATTTATAGAGATCCCAATAGCAGCACAGCAGCATGTTTGACTAGGAGTTCAACTGGTGAAATAAAATCTTCAAAATTAGAAAAAAAGTTAAATATTGATGCAATACATTTAGTTTTTAATTTAAACATCTGTTTAAAATGTTTAAAACATAAAATATATGTTTAATTTGCTTGAATAGACTATAAAAAGGAATCATGTCTGTTTGATTCACTGCCCTATCTCCATTGTCTGGCTCATATTAGATGTTTGATAAATATTTTTGATTTAATGAATCAATGATATCTTAAAATAGTCTTTTCCAGATGGCTGCTACTGTCTCTATTTTCCAGGTATCTTATTGTATATTTTTATTTCTTTCATTTCCCAAGCCAAGTAACATTTAACCAAGTTTTACATAAAAAATAGGATTAACAGTAAGGAATAACAATGCACAAAGGGGAAAAATCATAATATGTATACAATATGACTACTCCAAAAGTACATAGCATAAGGTGCTTTATAGTAATCCATTCTAATTAAGTCTGGAGACTTGTTTACCAAGGACAACTTGCTCACCTCCCCCTTACTTTCATTTCCAGAAAGGGCTCAAATAATGTCTCCAGTTCCTGGCTGGAACTTTCCAATTCTTACTCCACCTACACATATTAGAAGCATATTATCAGAAACACAAGTCTTTTGCAGTCTAAACACTCTTAAGATTATGGACAATATTATTTCCCTCTTCTCTTCCTAACAGTTTGCATTCTAGTACAGGATATCTGCTTTACATTTATATAATTAGAAATCCAGGGAAAAGGAAACATTGCTCTTAAATATTAATTCACATATTTACTTTATTTTTTTAATAAATTTATTCATTTTAGTTGGAGGCTAATTACTTTTCAATATTGTAGTGGTTTTGCCATACATTGTAATGAATCAACCATGGGTGTGTGTACATGTGTTCCCCATCCTGAACCCACCTCACACCTCCCTCTCCATCCCATCCCTCTGGGTCATCCCAGTGCACCAGCCCTGAGCACCCTGTCCCATGCATTGAATTTCACATATTTACTTTAATGAAAGGAAAAAGATACAAGTCTTAGAAATTTGAAAAAAAAGGTTCTACCCCTTCTACTCATTTGAGTTTCAATTGGAGCCAGATCATACCTGATAATTTAGGGAGGATGAATATGATGGATGCCAATTTCTTGAATTCCAATTAAATTTAGCAAAAATGGACTGAGCACCTACCATATGCTAGATAGTTTTCAAGAATTAATAAAATGCTACAAAGTAAAATGAGGTTTAGAAAAGAGGTAAATATGTCCAAATGTAGCTAAAATATAATGTAATGATTACTATACTAACATGGTGAGCAAAGTTCTGAAAGAGCAAAGAGGGAGGAGTAGTGTTCTGTTTTGGAATTTCAGGGGATCTGGCATTGAAAATGTATCATTTAAAGAGCCTTGAAAGAAAGAATAAAGAACTTATGAAAGGAATTTTAGTAATTGCAGAAAATTAAATACATGTGTTAACATTTTTCATACCACGTATATACTTGGTAAAATTATAAGAATGAATGAAATGTATACCACTCCAAACAATAATAAATAAGGAGAAGTGGAGAATAAACAATAGCAGACATATTTTTATGCCATGAGAAACACCTGAAGGAAATAGTAGAAAAAGAAAGTTAAATGACAAGGAATACATAAGATGAGGAGAATAAGATAAGTATGTTGTTGTTTCTCAGTCACTAAGTCATGTCAGACTCTTTTCAACACCACAGGCAGCACACCAGGCCTCCCCGTCCCTTACCATCTCCTGGAGTTCACCCAAGTTCATGTCCATTGAATCTGTGATGTCATCCAACCATCTCATTTCTGCCACTCTCTTCTCCTTTACGTTCAATTTTTCCAATGAATCAGCTCTTTGCATCAGGTGACCTTAGTATTAGAGCTTCAGCATCACTCCTTCTAATGAATATTTAGGGTTGATTTCCTTTAAGATTGACTAGTTTAATGTCCTTTCAGTCCAAGGGACTCTCAAGAGTCTTATCCAGCATCACAATTCAAAAGCATCAATTCTTTGGCACTAAGCCTTTTTTACGGTCCAACTCTCTTATCCATACATGCCTAATGGAAAAACCATGGCTTTGACTACATGGACTTTTGTCAGCAAAGTGATGTCTCTGCTTTTTAAAATGCTGTCTAGGTTTGACATAACTTTCCTTCCAAGGAGCAAGTGTTTTGGAACCTAAGAAAATAAAATCTGCCATTGCTTCCATTTCCTGCCACCCCCTCTCCATTATTTGCCATAAAGTGATGGGACTGGATGAGATGATCTCAGCTTTTTTAATGTTGAGTTTCAAGCCAGCTTTTTTCGCTTTCCTCTTTCACCTACAGCAAGAGACACTTTAGTTCCTCTTCAACTTTCTGTCATTAGAGTGGTATCATCTAAATATCTGCAGTGGTTGATATTTCTCCCAGCCATCTTGACTGCAGCTGTGATTCTTCCAGCTCAGCATTTCACAATGTAAATAAGCAGGGTGACAATATACAGCCTTCTCATACTCCTTTATCAATTTTGAATTAGTCAGTTTTTCCATTTTTGGTTCTAATTATAGCTTCTTGATCTGCATACAGGTTTCTCAGGAGACACCTAAGGTGCTCTGGTATTCCCATCTCTTTTAGAATTTTCCACATTTTGTTGTGATCCATACACTTAAGAGCTTTAGTGTAGTCAATGAAGCAGAAGTAGATATTTTTCTAGACTTCCATTGCTTTCTCCATGATCCAATAAATGTTGACAATTTGATCTCTGGTTCTTCTGCCTTTTCTATGTCTAGTTTGTACATCTGGAAGTTCTTGGTTCATGTTTATCATTTTACAAAGAATACAAACGTTTAATTGTCCAAAGTTTAAGAAAAAATAAGTATAATGAAAGCAAAAATAATTTTCAAGACTAGTTTTAACTTTTAATTAGTGAATGATAGTAGGATGTGTGAACTTCCATGGGACAGAGAAGAATATGGAAAATCTGGCAATTAATTGTAAGCATAAAAAAATAGACCCAGATTAAAAATCTCTAGGGATGGAGGCAGTCTAAATAAATCTTAGTACTAGAAAACTGAAGGTGACAATATTGACTTATAAGCATATTTTATCATGCTGGATTATCATTTAAACTTGGCATGGGAAGACAGTTTGATTCAGGAAATGATGACTATCATACTGATTATTGTTCAGATAAGGTACTAATTTATGTTCATCTTCACTGATTCTAAGAGGTTTAAGATAAAAATTGAATGCCATAATGCTATGATGACTAACCACTCCAAATTCTTTGATGCTGACAACAAATGTCTCAGTTATGTTCTTGTTTTATCTTAACAACCATAGGTTGTTCAGATATGCTCCTGGGGTCTTATTTTCCTGGAGACTAGTTTGGAGGAGGATCTCTATTTGGTATATTCTCTTGGCAGAGGGGAAAAAAAAAAAAGAAAAGAAAAGAAAAGAAAAAAACACAAAAAGTACAAGACAGTCGATGACAATTTGTGATTTTTTAAAAAAGCTTTGCTCTTAAGCAGTATATTTCATGCATTCCCAAATGCCATTGATCCAATGCTTTACAAATATACAAATATCATTAAGGGGACAGTGTATCCCTCCCAAAAGAGACACTGGCTATCATGTGGTGCTGAACTGAAATAAATGCTTTTATAGGAAGTAGAGAATATACCTGGGAACCATAATACAATCTGCCATATTTATAAAATAAAAGTAAATCAACAAGAATGCCAGCAAGTAATTTTTTAAACACCAGCAAATATTTTTAAAAGAAGTAAAGTTCCAGAATACATTCCTTAACATTATTAAAGAGATTTTATTTTTTCATGGAAAATACTCTCAAACATAAAAGAAAAATAAATTTTAGATGGACTCACTGAAATCAAAATGAAACACAGGTGGTGACTACCAATATTATTTACACTTTTTCTGACTTTTTGCAAAAAAAAAAAAAAAGTATATGGAAAGATTCTCTATTCATCAAGTTTTAATGGCTGAATATCAAATTACCAACATTTGTTGAATCATGGAAAAAGCAAGGGATCTCCATAAATACATCTACTTCTGCTTCATTGACTATGCTAAAGACTTTGACAGTGTGAATCACACAAACTATATAATATTCTTAAAGAGATAAGAATACCAGACTACCTTATCTTCTCCTGAGAAACCCGTATGCAGGTCAAGACGCAACAAGTAGAACGAGACATGGAACAATGTACTGGTTCAAAATTGGCAAAGAAGCACGTGAAGGCTGCGTATTATCACCTTGGTAGTTTAATTTATATGCAGAGTACATCATGTGAAATGCAAGGCTGATGACTCACAAGATGGAATCAAGATAGCTGGGAGAAATATCAACAACCTCAGATATGCAGATGATGGCTGAAAAGTAGAAAGGAACTAAAGAACCTCTTGATGAGGCTGAAAAATGAATTTGAAAAAAGTTGGCTTAAGACTGAACATTCAAAAACTTAGGATCATAATATCTGGTCCCTCACTTCATGGCAAATAGAAGGGGAAACAGGGACAGGTTTTAATTTCTTGCAGTCACTGTGAATGGTGACAGCAGCCATGAAATTAAAAGATGCTTGATCCTTGGAAGTAAAGCTATGTGACAAGCCTAGACAGTGTATTGAAAAGCAGAGACATCACTTTTTCTGACAAGGGTCCGTACAAAGTTATGGTTTTTCTTGTAGTCATGTACGGATATGAGAGTTGGACCATAAAGAAGACTGAGTGCCAATGAATTGAGGTTTTATTTATGGTGCTAGAAAAGACTCTTTACAGTCCCTTGGACACCAAGGAGATCAAACCAGTCATTCCTAACAGAAATCAACCCTGAATATTCACTAGAAGGACTGATGCTGAAGCAGAAACTCCAAAACCTTGACCACCTGATGCAAAGAGTTAACTCATTGTAAAAGACCTTGATGCTGGGGAAGTTTGAGCACTGGAGAATAAAGTGACAGAGGATGAGATGGTTTGATAGCATCACCACCTAAATGGATATGATTTAGAGCAAGCTCAGAGAAATAGTGAAGAACAAGGAAGCCTGGTATGATGCAGTTCATGTGATCGCAGAATCAGACATGATGTAGTGACTGAAAACAACAATGGTTTTTAGGGCATTTAATCATTATAGTTTCTTTTCATAAAGGTCCTATGCATTTGTAAAAGTATGGCTAGATTATTTATGGAGTTTGATCTGCTGTGAGTTTTTAAGTGTCTTCTGCTGAGGCATGGTCAGCAGTGGCCTGCTGCAGGGACAGCATCATTGACCACAGCAGGTTCAGGATGCACAGAGTGTTGGCATATGTCCTCTTGCAGTAGGTAGCCATTAGCCCTACCATAGAGCCTGTAGACTGGAGAACTGGGCTATCTCAGGCCAAAAAAATTAATGGGGAGTGAGTACAGCCCCATCCAACAGCAGAAAATTAGATTAAAGGTTTACTGAGCATGACCCTGCCCACCAGAGCAAGTCTCAGTTTTCCCCACAGCCGATCCCTTCCATCAGGAAGCTTGCACAAACCTCTTAACCTCATCCATTAGAGGACATACAGAAGAAGCAGAACTACAATACCATGAACTCCAGAACAAAACACACAGTCTCAGAAAACTAACCAAACTGATGACATGGATCACAGCCTTGTGTAACTTGATGAAACTATGGGCCTTGACATTCTGGGCCACCCAAGATGGATGGGTAATGGTTGAGAGTTCTCATAGAAGATGGTCCACTGGAGAAGGGATTTGTGACCACTTCAGTTTTCTTGACTTGAGAACTCCAAGAAATGTATAAAAAAGCAGAAACATATGACACTGGAAGATGACCCCTCCAGGTAGGTAGGTGTCCAATATGCTACTGGGGAAGAGCAGAGAAATAGCTTCACACAGAATTAAGAGGCTGAACAAAAGCAGAAACCAAACCCAGCTGCAAATGTGTCTAGTATTTTCTCTGTGTTTCAGAGGATAACAAATCTACCGCAATACAGGAGATACAGGAGATGTGTGTTTGATCCCTGGGTGGGGAAGATGTCATGGAGGAGGAAATTGCAACCCACTCCAGTATTCTTGCCTGAAAAATTCCATGGGCAGGGGGTCCTGGTGGATCCTACAGTTCATGGGGTCACAGAAGTTGGACATGACTGAGTGACTAAGCACTAGTGATGAGAGTAAAGGGCTATACTGTAAAGGATAATATTGCATAGGAACATGGAATGTTTGGTCCATAAATTAAGGTAAGTTGTAAGTGATCAAACAGGAGATGGAAAGAGGAAACACTGACATTTTAGGAATCAGTGAACTAAAATTTACTGGAATGGGAAAATTAAATTCAGATGGCCACTATATCTACTACTATGGGCAAAATTCCCTTAGAAGAAATGGAGTAGCTCTCATAGTCAAAAAAAGAGCCCAAAATGCAGTACTTGGGTGCAGTCTGAAAAATGACAAAGTGATATTTTTTTTATTTCCAAGGCAAATCATTCAACATCATAGTAATCCAAGTCTATGCCCCATCAACCAATGCTGAAGAGGAGGAAGTTGAGTGATTCTATGAAGAATTACAAGACCTTTTAGAACTAACACACATGCACACACACACACACAGATGTCTTTTTCATCAGATTTAAAAGTAAAAGTAGGAAGTCAAAAGATACCTGGAGTAACAGATGAGTTTGGCCTTGGAGTACAAAATGAAGCAGGGCAAAGGCTAACAAAGTTTTGTCAGAAAAAAACACTGGTCATAGCAAACACTCTCTTCCAATAACATAAGATATGACTACACATGGGCATCTCCAGATTGTCAATCCGAAATCAGATTTATTTTATTCTCTGCAGTTGAAGATGGAGAAGTTGTATACAGCCAGAACAAGACCCAGAGCTGACTGTGGCTCGGATCATCAGCTCCTTATTGCAAAATATAGACTGAAATTCAAGAAAGTGGTGAAAACCAATAGACAACTCAGGTATGATCTAAATCAAATCCCTTATGATTATACAGTCGAAGTGACTGATAGATTCAAGGGATTAGATCTGATAGAGTGCCTGAAGAACTATGGATGGAGGTTCGGGACATTTACAGGAGGTGGTGATCAAGACAATCCCCAAGAAAAAGAAATGCAAAAATGCAAAATCATTGTCTGAGGAGGCCTTACAATAGAGGTGAAAAGAGGAGAAACAAAAGGCAAAGGAGAAAAGCAAAGATATATCCATTAGAATGTAGACTTCCAAAGATAGTAAGGAGAGATAAGAAAGCCTTCCTCAGTGATCAATGCAAAGAAACAGAGGAAACAATAGAATGGGAAAGACTAGAGATCTCATGAAGAAAATTAGAGATACCAAGGAAACATTTCATGTAAAGATGGGCACAATAAAGGACAGAAATAGTATGGACCTAACAGAAGCAAAATATATTAAGAAGATGTGGCAAGAATACACAGAACTCTACAAAAAAGATCTTCACGACCCAGATAATCACGATGGTGTGATTACTCAACCTGGAGCCAGATATTCTGGCCTGTGAAGTCAAATGGGCCTTAGGAAGCATCACTATGAAAAAAGTTAGTGGAGGTGATGGAATTCCAGTTGAGCCATTTCAAATCCTGAAAGATGATGCTGTGAAAGTGCTGCACTCAATATGCCAGCAACTTTGGAAAACTCAGCAGTGGCCACAGGGATGGGAAAGGTCAGTTTTTATTCCAATCCCAAAGAAAGGCAATGCCAAAGAATGCTCAAACTACTGCACAACTGCACTCATCTCACACGCTAGCAAAGTAATGCACAAAATCCTTCAAGCCCCGCTTCAGCAGAACATGAACTGTGAACTTTCAGATGTCCAAGCTGGTTTTAGAAAAGGCAGAGGTACCAGAGATCAAATCGCCACTATACGTTGGATCATCAACACAGCAAAAGAGTTCCAGAAAAATATTTATTTCTGCTTTGTTGAGTATGTCATAGCCTTTAACCATATGGATCATAACAAACTGTGGAAAATTCTTCAAGAGATGGGAATACCAGACCACCTGACCTGCCTCCTGAGAAATCTGTATGCAGGTCAAGAAGCAACAGTTAGAAATGGACCTGGAATAGCAGACTGGGTCCAAATCGGGAAAGGAGTATGAAAAGGCTATATTGTCACCCTGCTTATTTAACTTATATGCAGAGTACATCATGAGAAATGCTGGACTGGATGAAGCACAAGTTGGAATCAACATTGCCTGGAGAAATACCAATAACTTCAGATATGCAAAAGACACCACCCTTATGGCAGAAAGTGAAGAAGAACTAATGAGCCTTTTCATGAAAGTGAAAGAGGAGAGTGAAAATGTTGGCTCAAAATTCAACATTCAGAAAACTAAGATCACGGCATCTCGTCCCATCACTTCATGGGAAATAGATTGGGAAATGGTGGAAACAATATTAGACTTTATTTTTTGGGGCTCCAAAATCACTGCAGCTGGTGACTGCAGCCATGAAATTAAAAGATGCTTACTCCTTGGAAGAAAATTTATGACCAACCTAGATAGCGTATTAAAAACAGAGACATTACTTTGCCAACAAAGGCCCATCTACTCAAAGCTATGGTTTTCTCAGTAGTCCTGTATGGATGTGAGAGTTGGATTATAAAGATAGCTGAGTGCTGAAGAAGTGATGTTGGAGAAGACTCTTGAGATTCCCTTGGACAATAAGGAGAACCAACCAGTCCATCCTAAAGGAAATCAGTCCTGAATATTCATTGGAAGGACTGATGCTGAAGCTGAAACTCCAATACTTTGGCCAACTGATGCGAAAGTATGAGTCTGGGGGAGGGCTTATTTGAAAAGGCCCTGATTCTAGAAAAGATTTAAGGTGCGAGGAGAAGGCCACAACCGAGGATGAGATGGTTGGATGACATCACTGACTCAGTGGACATGAGTTTGAGTAAACTCCGGGAGTTGGTGATGGACTTGGAGGCCTGGTGTGCTACAGTCCATGGGGTTGCAAAGCGTCAGACACGACTGAGTGACTGAACTGAACTGAAATTGCAGGAAGTGCAGAAAAACTAGCAAGCTTCGTGATGAAGATGAAAGAGGAGAGTAAAAGAGCCGGTTTAAACTTAAAGTTCAAAAAACTAAGATCATGGCTTTCAGTTCCATCATTTCATAGAAAAGACATGGGGAAAGATGATAACCACCATAGCCTTCATTTTTTGGTGCCCCCAAATCACTTTGGACAGTGCTTGTGGACGTGAACTTAAAAGACACTTGCTCCTTGGAAGGAACGTTATGACAAACCTAGACAACATATTAAAAAGTAGAGACATCACCTTGCCTCAAAGGTCTGTAGAGACAAAGTTGTGTTTTTCCTGTAATCATGTATGGATATGAGAGTTGGACCTTAAGGCTGAGGGCCAAAGAATTAATGTTTTTGAACTGTGGTGCTGGAGAAAACTCGTGAATGTCCCTTTGACAGAAAGAAAGTCATACCAATCAATCCTAAGTGAAGTCAACACTGAATATTCATTGCAAGGACTGATGCTGAAGCTGAAGTTTCAATACTTTGGCATCCTGATGAGAAGAGCTGAATTCTTGGAAGAGACTTGATGCTGGGAAGAGTGAGGGAAGGAGGAGAAATGGTCAACAGAGGATTAAGTGGTTGGATGGCATCACCAACTCAATGGACATGAGTTTGGTCGAATTCTGGGAGATACTGAAATACAGGGAAGGCTCACATGCTGCAGTTCTTGAGATGAAAGAATCAGATATTACTGAAGAACTGAACAACAACAGCAATCTGTTGTGAACTGAATTATTTTCTCTAGTGTGTCTCTATTTGGTTATAGTAGGAATGCTATGCATTCTTATTAAGTCTATTTTAGTTTTCACTTGATTACTTTAAATTTTTTTGTTTTCAGTAATGAATTACAATTGATTTTACTTTGGTTTTCAACTTTATCTTTAACATGCATATATTATATTCATGTTCATGGGATTCTCCAGGCAAGAATACTGGAATTAGTTGTCATGCCCTCCTCCAGGGGATCTTCCTGACCTAGGGATTGAATCATCTTCTCTAACATTCCTTGCATTGGCAGGCAGATTCTTTACCACTAGTGCTACCTGGGAAGCCCCTGATATCTATATCCAATAAAACAAAACCAAAACTGCTTGGAGTTCTTTAGTTAACCTTGCTATTTAATGAGCCAGTGGCTTTCCTTATTCTGACATTAACAACAGGTCAGATGGGCCTTCTCCAAAAAGTGATGATAAATTTATAATTTATCACAATGATAAATTATATTTGACTGGAAAAATACCAATTCCACTCAGAATTCCAGTTACATTTCTTTTCAGGTAGACACCCAGTAGTAAAACAGAGCAATAAGGGTGCTCGTAACCCAAGATATGAGAAAAAGTCATGTAGTCCTTGTTCCTTTAGTATGAAAATAACTTAAAGACTGATAGATATACAAGAAAAAGCTGTATGAAAAAGAACAATCAAGTTAAAACTAACAAACAAAATAGCAAGAACAGTGGGTCAGTAGGAAGCCAAAATATTTACTGTAAGTGTTCACAGGGAAAATCAAGAAGATATTTTAACCACAAGATAATAATAGGTTTCTATAAAAGGAAAATGATATAAAAGAAGCTGTGAATTAAAAACATAATGGTCAACATAATAATACAAAATCAAGATAATAAGAAGTGAAAATAGTTTTCATAATGAAGAGAAAAGGCTGGACAATATAAAAAAATTAAAGAGAGAGTGGAGTGATATAGAAGTCATGTCTATCAATAGTAGTTCTTGGAAGGGATTATTGAGGAGGCCAAAATCAAATAGACCACATCTTGGATCACAAATCAAGCCTCCATAAACTTAAAAAAAAATTGAAATCATATCAAGCATCTTCTCCAACCACAACTCTATGTAATTAGATATCAATTACAAGAAAAAGAAAAAAAAAACAGTAAAAAACACAAACACATGGAGATTAAACAACGTGTTTCTAAACAACTAATCAAAAGGGAAATCAAAAAGTTTATAGAAACAAATGACAATGAAAACATGATAACTCAAAACCTACGGGATTTAGAACTGCAGCAAAAGCAGTTCTAAGAGAGAAGTTTATAGCAATGCAGTCCTACCTCAAGAAACAAGAAAAGTATCAAATATACAATCTAATCTTGGCCCTAAACAACTGGCAAAAGAAGAACAAGAAAAAAAAAATTAGTAGGAGGAAAAAAAATCATAAAGATCAGAGCAGAAATAAGTGAAAAATGAAAGAAACAATAGTAAAGATTAATAAAACTAAAAACTGGTCTTTGAGAGATAAACAAAATTGACAAACCTTTACCAGAATCATCAAGAAAAAAAGGGAACAATCAAAATCACAAAATTAGGAGTGAAAAAGCAAAGGTTACAACAGATAATGCCAAAATACAAAGGATCATAAGAGATTATTATGAACAACTATGTGGCAACAAAACTGAGAAAAAAAAAAAAACTGGAAGAAATGGACAGATTCTTAAAAAGTTCAATCTTCCAAACTGAAACATGAAGACATACAAATTATGAGCAACCCAATTACAAGCACAGAAATTGAAGCTGTGATTAAAAATCTTCCCAAAAAACCAAAGCCCAGGACCAGATAGCTTCAAAGGAGAATTCTATCAAACATCTAGAGAAGAGCTAAGGCCTTTCCTTCTAAAACTCTTTCAAAAAATTGCCGAGGAAGGAACACTTCCAAACTCATTCTACAAGGCCACAATCACCCTGATACCAAAACCAGACAAAGACAACACAAAAAAAGAATGCTACAGGTGAATATCACTGATGAACATAAAATCAAAAATCCTCACCAAAATTTTAGCAAACAAAATTCAGCGATACTCAGGTGCACTGAGTCAGTGATGCCATCGAACCAGCTCATCCTCTGTTGTCCCCTCCTTCTCCCGCCCTTAACCTTTCCCAGAATCGGGTATTTTCAAATGAGTCAGCTGTCTGCATCAGGTGGCCAAAGTACTGGAGTTTCAGCTTCAACATCAGTCCTTCCAATGAGCACTCAGGACTGAACTTCTTTAGGATGCACCTCAACATAGTAAAGGCCATATATGATAAGCCTACAGCAAACATTATTTTCAATGGTGAAAAACAGAAAGCATTCTGAGATCAAGAACAAGACAAGGGTGTCCGCTTTTACATTCTTCTGCTTCAAATATTCTGCTATTAATTTCTTCTAGAGTATTTTTAATTTCAGTAATTGTGTTGTTTGTCTCTGTAAGTTTATTATTTAATTCTACAAGGTCTTTGTTAATTGATTCTTGCATTTTCTCAATTCTGTTTACAAGGTTTTTGGTCATCTTTACTATCATTATTCTGTATTATTTTTCAGATAGTTTGCCTATTTCCTCTTAATTTATTTCAACTTCTATGTTTCTCATCTTTCCTTCATTTGTGTAGTATTTCTATGTCTTTTCATCATTTTTCTTTCTAACTTATTGTGTTTGAAGTCTCCTTTTCCCAGATTTCAGGGTTGAATTCATTCTTTCTTTTGATTTCTAGCATCCCGTGGTTGGCCCAATGGTTTATTTAAGCTTCATATAGGGTGAGATTTGTGCTGAGGTTTTTGTTTGTTTGCTTGCTTCTTTGTTTTTCCTCTGATGGGAAAGTCTGAGTGAGGTGGTAATCCAGTCTGCTGATGATTGGGTTTGTAGTTTTGTTTTGTTTGTTGTTTAGATGGGGAGTCTTGCACAGAGTGCTACTGTTGGTTGGGTGATGACAGGTCTTTTATTTACTGGGCTTCCTTTGTGTGAGTTCTCACTATTTGATATACTTGAGGGCTAATTATCTAGTATTCTAGGGTCTTGGAGTCAGTGCTCTCACTCCAAAGGCTCAAGACTTTATCTCTAGTCAGGAACAAATATTCCACGAGTGCATTAAGTGAGATTGAAACACATACTCAAAAATGAGAAACCAAAGATGAACTGCAGACAAATGACACTTACAAAATCAGGCAAATAACAATTAAAATAATGGAATATACACATAGGTTAAAGCATCTGCCTGGAATGTGGGAGACCTGGATTCAATCCCTGGGTCAGGAAGATCCCCTGGAGAAGGAAATGGCAACCCACTCCAGTACTCTTGCCTGGAGAATCCCATGGAGGGAGGAGCCTGGGAGGCTACAGTCCATGGGATGGCAAAGAGTTGGACATGACTGAGCAACTTCACTCACTTCACTATACACCCATGAGCAAAGTGAAAACAGTCCAACAAAAATAAAGTACAGTAGATTGACCAGCAAACACAGGAAATAAAAAATTATATTTAGCAGTTAAGATAAAAACTAACAAGCACAAACTGGGGAAAAAAAAAAAAAAAACAAAAACAACAAAAAAAACCAAAACTACAGCAAGGTGCCAAGTGGGGAATAAAGCAATGAAAAGAAAACTAACAAATATGTTGAGAGGAAAGGAAAGAAAGTAAAGAAAGAAAAAATAGATATGTAAAGTTAAATAGAGGTAGATGAATAAGATTTATATATATTAAAGATTAACTGCAAGGGGAAAAGACCAGTAGGAAAGGCAAACAAAGAAGTAAATATAGAAAAAATATAATAGGCTAAAAATTAAAAATAAAAAATAATAAGAAAAAATAAAACAAAACAGGAAAACTTCATAGAACTGCAGAAGCCCAACATAGAGGCAGAGGTTTATAAGACCAATAAAAAGTGTGACTGAATATATATATATACACACACATATATATACACCCATAAGCAAAATAAAATCAATACAACAAAAATAAAGTACAACAGATTTACCTGGCAAACAAAGGAAACCAAACATTATATCTACCAGTTAAGACAAAAACTAACTAAAGCACAAAATGGAAAACAAAATGAAAGCAAGGTGCCAAATGGGGAATTAAGCAATGAAAACCAAGCTAAAAACAATGCTGAGAGGAAAGGAAAGAAAGAAAAGAAAGAAAGAATAGATACACAAAGTTAAATAAAGCTAGATTAAGATTTATATACATTAAAAATTAACTGCAAGGGGAAAAGACCAGTAGGAAAAGCAAACAAAGGAATAAGTGTAGAAAAATATAATAGGTTTAAAAAAATAAAAATTTAAAATGAAAAAAAAGAAAGGGAAAAAATAAAGAACAAAAACAAAAAAGAAAGATTAAAAAAAAAAAAAGAAAGAAAGAAAAAAAGAAAAAGCTCTACAGAACTGCAAAAGCCCAACATAGGAGCAGAGGTTTATAACACCCATAAATACTGTGACTGAATATACACATATACATATACACCCGTAAGCAAAATTGAAACAGTCCAATGAAAGTAAAGTACAGTAGATTGACCTGGTGAACAAAGGAAACAAAAAATTATATCCACAAATTAAGAACAAAACTAACTAAAGCACAAACTGGAAAACAAAAAGAATACAAGGTGCCAAGTGGGAATAGAGCAATGAAACAAAACTGACAAATATGTTGAGAGAAAAGGAAAGAAAGAAAAGAAAGAGAATAGATAAGCAAAATTAAATAGAGGTAGGTAAAAAAGATTTATATACATTAAAAATTAATGTATATAAAAGGGCAAAAGAACAGTAGGAAAACCAAACAAAGAATAAATGTAGGAAAAATAATGAGGTTTACAAAATTAAAATTAAAAAAGAAAATAAAAATGGAAGAAAGAAAGAAAAAAAGAAACAAAACTCTATAGAACTGCAAAAGCCCAACATAGAGGCAGAGATTTATAATCACAATAGAAAAATGTGAATGAGAAAATAAAATAAATAAAAAACTCAAAAGCTTAATTAGATTTCATAGTGCCAATAAACTCGACAACTACAACAGAGGGGGGAAAATAGGAGGAAAAAAAGAAAAAAATAAATCCAAAAGAATTTATAGAAAAAGTCAAAACGTAAGAATAATAAATGTTTTTCTTGAGTCACTGCTGTCAGAGTCCTTTCCCTCGAGGGTAGTCACAGTCCACCTCACCTCCCCAGGATGCTCTCCAGCATTGCGCTGGTCTCTGGCCCTTCCATGGGAGCAGCTCAGATTCTAATCTGGTCCTACTCCTCAGTGTTCTTGCCTCCAATGCCCACAACTATCAGAACTAGTGCTTTTTTTTTTTTTTTTTTTTTTTTGGTGGGGAGCTCTCAATGTCCTTTTATATATTCCATAGACACAGAGTCTGCATAGTTGATCATGTGGATATAATGTGCGGCTTGCATAGTTGGTGGGAAGGTTTTGGGTCTTCTTCCTTAGCCACACTGTCACTGGGTTTCAATTGTGGTTTTATTTCCACCTATACATGTGGGTCATCCACTGTGGTTTGTTCCTGAGGCTCCCCTGGAGGACTTGGGTTTGCCCCTGTGAGGGCCAGGCATGGAGGTGGTGCAGCTGCTTGGGTTGCAGAGGTTCTGGTAGCACCAGGTACTCAGGGCAGTTGGTGGCTAGGGCAGCAGCAAATATAGTGCTCTAGGAGGGTATGACAAACAGTACTGACCAATACGCTCCAGTACTCTTTCCTGGAGATTCCCCCTGATAGAGAAGGCCACAGTCCACAGGTTGCAAAGAGTCAGACACCACCAAAGTGACCCCGTGTGCATAGACACAAGACTTTTGCTTGCAGCAGCTCTGCCCCATTGAGGGTTGAGTGTGAAGGTGGCGCAGCTGCTTGGCTTGTGGGGACCCTTGTGACATCAAGTATGCAGGGACACGGACTGCCTCTGCTGCAGGAGTTATGGCCCTATCAGAGTTTTTTGTTTATTTGTTTGTTTTTGCTCCTCTTGTAGCTGGCGATAATAAGGCCTCTTTGGCCAGTCTTTCTCCATACTTCTGCCCATTCAGGCACTTAGAGGGCTCCCTTGCCTGAGGTCCTTCTCTGTTGTTTGGCACTTCAGGCACACAGGGGCGCCCTCCTGCCTGGGGTCCTACTCAGTAGATCAGAGCATCAGGCACTTAAAGGGGCACCCTGGGTGGGGTCCTTCTCTGAATTTCAGTGCATTAAGGCATTTGATGGGCCAGCCTCTCTATTGTTCAGCTGCCGATGCTGGCATCTGGAGAAAGAGGCTATGGTGATGGCTCCACCCCCTACACATGACTCAGCAGTATCGCCTTGCTTCCATGGCTGCCTGGCTTTCCTCTGCAGGCATTTCCCACCACAGTCTCCTCCCTCACATCCCCTCACTCCATCTCTCCGCAGTCAACAGAAGCCCTCACCCTAGGTTTGCTCCACAATCCCTAAACTCCAGCTCCCAGCCGCTGCACTTACTAGGTGACATGTGTCGCTCTTGGGGTTGTGCATGGCAGCAGTAAGGACTGTCTGATTCTCATTCCATTTAGGCTTCCACAGATCACCTGTTTCACTCTCAGCCTTAAATGGTTCTCCTATGACAATTGCCCTAATGTGGGGATCAGACCACTGCTTCAGTTCCCCCACCTGTCGAGCAGGTCTAGTCCTACTAGCACTCCTGTTTCTCCTCCTAATTCCTTCTTCCTATCGAGTTTTGTGTGGTTCTAAATATTCTTTTCCACTGGTCAGGTTCTCCTGTCTGCTCTCAGCTGGTGTTTTGCACACACTTCTGTGTCTGAAGGTGTATTTCTGATGTATCCATGGAGAGAGATGTTCTCCACGTCCACCTATTCCTCTGCCATCTTGGTCTCCAAATAGTTTAGTTTTTATTTTTAAATTTTCTGTCTTCTTATTTTGGTTTTAATTTTTTTTGGGGTTTTCTAACATTTTCATCCAGAAAAATGTCATGGCCTTTACACTTTTACTTGTTCTAATATAACCTAAAGACAGAATAAATTTCCATTTTATAACTTCTTTAATTGTAACTTCTTGATAAACTATTATATAATTATGAAATGTCTTTTTTATTTCTGGTATTACTCTTTTCCTGATGTCTAATTTGTCTGATATGCATATAAAAATGTTTTCTTATGTATATATTTCATGTGTTATGTTTTTTAAACATTTTTAAAAAAATACATAGGTATATTTTTAATATACAATGTTTGCCTTATAAATCAAAAATAGTTAAATTTTTCTTTTTTATCCAGCCTGAAAAATCTGCACTTTCATTTTTTAATACAATTATTGTCATGTTTTAGGTGAAAACTAACATTAGTGACATTTTTCTCTTTGGTTGATTTACATTTTCTTTTGTGCCCACTTTTCAGTGAATCATATATAATCAGCTTTATTTCCTCTTAAATGATTTAGTATGCCTCAACATTATTTTTGTGAATTTTTTTTAGGAATTATAATGTTCACCTTTATCTTATTACACTCTGTGTTGAAAAGCCTGCTTACTACTACATCAGTGATGTAGGAACTCTACAACAACGTGCTTTCCTTACCCTCTCTGACTTTTGTTTTAATACCATGTAATTTATATATGGATATGTTATAATTTTCAGAGTATATTTAGTTTTCTTTAAAGAATCAACAGTTTTTTCATGAAAGTTTTAGTAGGTCTAATTTAATTTCTTTTTAAATGTTTGGTTTTTATATGTCTTTTTAAATGTATGGTTTCTTCATTCATTCCTGAAGATGAAGTTTTATTATTATATGCTTTCTTTTTCTTTTTTCTGCTTTGGTTGATAATATACTTTGATTTTTTTAAAAACATAGGTTGAAGTTTAAGTTTGATTAAAAGTTTTGAAATTTAAGATAGACAAAAATTATCACACCTTTTGTTTATCTGAAAATGCCTTTGATTTTGATTAGAATTCCCTGGTGGCTCAGATAGTAAAGCTCCTGCCTACAATGCAGGAGACCTGGGTTCAATCCCTGAGTTGGGAAGATCTCCTGGAGAAGGAAATGGCAACCCACTCCAGTATTCTTGCCTGGAAAATACCATGAATAGAAGAGCCTAGTAGGCTACAGTCCATGGGATCGCAGAGAGTCCAGACACTTCACTTTCACTTTCTTTCTTCCATGGTGGCTTTTTAAGATTTGTTCTTTTACCTTGTTTTTTTTTAGCAATTTCCTCATGTGCCTGAGTATATGTATATTTTTCCTTTTTTTCATTATAAGGGTTTGATGAGGTTCTTGTTTCTGGTGGTTGATCTATTTATTTCATTTTGAAAAAATTTTAAGCATTACTTCTTTATTTTTTAGTTTTTTCTTTTCCTTCTGGGATTTCAACATATTAAAACATATGTTATATCTCTTGATATTGTCCTGCAGATCACCATGTGTTTATATTTTTAATCAAGTTGGGACAATTTCTCTTATGCATTCTTCAAATTGGTTCTTATCTTTGTAGTGGCAATTACTAGACTTTACCTCTGATTTTTTTTTTCTTTTCCAGGTATGACATTTTCAGTTAACTCTTTAAAAAATTTTCCATTTCTCTGTTGAAAATACTCAGATGAACACATTTTCTTTGGCCTTTTCCATCAGATACTTCAGCATACACAAGCCTAATAACGCTAGCATTTGGGCCATTTCTGGTTCTGTTTCTGTTTCATATTTTTTCTGTTGACCATGTATTATATTTTCTTGTTTCTTTATATTTCTTGTATTAAGAAAAGCATATGCCAATATTCATATATAAAAACATTATGTAAACTATATTAAATGATAATTCCACCCAAGAAATTTCTTTTTTCAGGCATTTATTATTGGGTAAGTGTTGTTGAGTCAATTTTATAAGTAGTACATGGAATTTTCACTGCTTTATTTAAATTTAGTTCACCATTCTCTTCAAATTAATTCAGAGTAGAATCAGAACATTTATTTAATCAAGTTTGAAATCTAATAACCATATATTCTAGATAGATGTTTTTATTTTAAAGTTCAAGCACCTATTTACAAAGAGTGACATTCTCACATGCTTTAGAAGATGGCTATCAGATTTTCTGGGCATCTTGCTTTCCTGTCTTGGCCTGACATTTGCACTCTCTCTATATGTTTATTTCCCTCTCTCTTCTTCTTCTTCTTATTCTTTTTTTCTGTCTCTGCACTTTTTAAATTATTATTTTCTCTTTGTCCTGCTTTTATATTTCTATTTCTCTGCTTGTTTATTTCTCTTTGCTCTGCTTTCTTTCACTGATCACAGGTTTGGAGGGTAGTGAGAGAATAGTCCATGAATGTCCAAATGTTTGTAACTGTTGTTCTCTCAGTTCTTTTTCTCCTCTGATCTTTAGCAAGTCCTACACATCATTAAAGAAGTGTTGTATATTAAAAATTGCAACTTGAAACTTGATTCAGGAGACATGGAGGAAGGGTAGCAGTATACGAGCTCTGTTGTACACATAGAACATTTGGAAATACTGTGAAAAAGAAGAAACAGTGATAGAGATTACATATATTTAAAGTTCCAAAGCTAACTGAAAAAAGAAATGAAAAGGATGCAACTATAAAAATTTGTGAAAAGTACTGAAAAACATAGGTATTATGTAAAAAAAAAAAAAAAAGTAAACTCATGATGTTTTGCAAAGGAGACTCAATTGGCAGTGTCCACAGTTCATTAATCCAGAAAAATGTATAATATTTGAAGTTTTCAGGGTTAGAGAAGAGGAGAAATGACTAAAATTGTCATCCTTCAGGAGGGGCACTGATGACAGATCAGGAACAAGGAGTCATTTCCCTTCATCAGTCAGTTCAGTTCAGTTGTTCAGTCGTGTCTGACTCTATGTGACCCCATGGACTGCAGCATGCCAGGCCTCCCTGTCCATCACCAACTACCAGAGCTTGCTCAAATTCATGTCCATCTAGTCGGTGATGCCATCCAACCATCTCATCCTCTGTCATCCCCTTCTCCCACTTTCAATTTTTCCCAGCATCAGGATCTTTTCAAATGGTCAGTTCGCATCAGGCCAGAGTACTGGAGTTTCACCTTCAGCATCAGATCTTCCAATGAATATTCAGGACTGATCTCCTTTACAACGGACGTTGGATCTCCTTGCAGTCCAAGAGGCTCTCCAGAATCTTCTCCAACACCACAGTTCAAAGTCATCAATTCTTTGGTGCTCAGCTTTCTATATAGTCCAACTCTCACAGCCATACATGAGTGCTGGAAAAACCATGGGCTTGACTGCTGCTGCTGCTGCTAAGTCGCTTCAGTCGTGTCTGACTCTGTGCGACCGCATAGATGGCAGCCCACCAGGCTCCCCCGACCCTGGGATTCTCCAGGCAAGAACCTAGACGGATTTTTATTGGCAAAATAATGTCTCTGCTTTTTAATATGGTGTCTAGATTGGTCATAACTTTACACTTTATAATCAGGTCTTTATATTACTTTATTTATAAACAATGCATTCCATGGGCACTCTTGGGCTTTTTATTATGGATTATGAAAAAGCAAAAGAGTACTGAGGGTTAAAGGTAGAATGTGGAATAAGTTAAAAGAATATTCCCCAACCCCCACCACCGGGCCAAAAAAGGTCTTTGAAGATGAATATATGTTTGTACTCACAAATCTGTCTAGTGATATGGCTTAAATTTTAAGCCCAAGTGAAATGAGATCAGAGATATAGAAAATAATGCTTATTCCAGCAATAAATGTGCAGCATATCCTTAAATTCAGGGAAATAAAGTTTTGTTTTACAAACTTCTTCTTCTTCTTTTTTTTTTTTAGAATCCCCAGGCTGTAAGATAAAGAAAAGAAAGAAAAGAACTGTGATATATCAGTGATTTTTTTAATATCTTTAATTTATTTTGTGTGTTCCTAGAAGGATAATAATAATTTTATGCATTAAAATATGTGTTTACAGCAAACGTATGAATGGGATATCCTTTAGGTAAGTGCTGCTTCTCTTTCACAATCTCCAGCCAGGATTTAATGAAAATAGTAATATGTTCTGCTTGAATTCTTTAATATAGAAACTCTATGAATTTAATTAGAAGGCAAATATCAATGAGTTGAGGTCAGTATGGATAAATGTACTCAGGATAGCTAATATTGATGGTCACAGGTATAAGGAATGAATATCAAGATAAAGTCTATGTAAACATGTTTCCATGAGAGAATAGGATATTTAGAAAATAAGTTATAGTCGAGTGGTAATTTATTTAAATCAATGCAAATTAACTTTCACCTCTTCACATGGATATAATGAAAAGTTAAGAATGGTAGTAGTACAAAGCTTATCATATTTGGAGTTTTACTTTACCCCAGACAAATCTTTATCATCTCATCTTATCTTAGAAACAATGGAAGCAATAGACTAGATCAGTGCTACTGAGTGACCCTTGACTATTTCATAGTGAATTTGAGCTCGTTTCCCTTATGTTCACTGCCTGAATAAAACTGTTCTTTTAATTTTCCCTGATTTTATGAATAATAGGGAAGATAACTGGGATGTATTTTCAGGATGGTATTAACACCTTAATGTCTTTTATCACAAAATTTTCCATCATAGGGCATAAAGTTTATCAACTCATAGAAGTTACACTATGAAGTATGTGAAATCAAAATGTTATGAAAATGCCTTTGTATTAAGTTGTGGTAGTGGGAATTGTAGAGATGTGACAATCTGGGGTGAAAATGTTTACAGTAATTACTTTTTTAGAATGCAGTTGAATGTTTAAAATGCACATAAATGGTATATAAAAAAATCCAATGAGGTCATAAAAGAGACCAAGGAAGACTTTAGCTTTAATACTTAGTCAACACATTTTAATGACTTCAGTGACCTAAGGACATGTTTAGAGAGGCATACTTATTGCTCTGTTAACAGGTTATACAATTTGGTATTCTACCATGTATAAATGCAAAACCATTTTTAGTGCAATGTTAATCTTGATAACTTTAGCCCTTGAAAGTTAGAAAATGAAAATTTCAGGTTCTCATAGTCAATTCTGTCTCCTAGGATGTGTTTTGCAACTTGTTTTGAATATGTGAACTCGAATTACTTTGATTTTGTTAATTAGCTATCTAAATACTGAACTTAACCTTAGAAATCTGGTAAGGTGTTTGTATAACGTTCCTATGATGTTCTCTTAACCTGGAAATAGGATGTGAGGCTGTCATGAAGCTTTAGGTTACTGAGCAGCAGCAGATTCAAGGCTCTGCGCTTCCCTGGCTGTCTTCTAGTATTTCCCTGAAAAATGACTGCTGTAGTCATGGGTGAAGATATGGATGCACTTACAGTGAGTTGCCCCCTAACACAGTATCTTTCACAAAGTTCCATGTGGGAATGCAAGGTAGTGATATGTGTGCTGGTAGAGTGGGCAGAAGAACATAGGAATGCCGATGGGAATAGTGAAGAAGGAATGGAAGAGAACAATGGAGAGGAGTAGATCATATGAGAGATCATGTGCAAACGTTTGTGGCCATGGTATTTTTGATTTCTCAGGTCCAGAAAGGTTGTGCTATTTACATCATTTATTGATGTAATGTTTAATATAATTTAACCAAGTAGTAGATATTGAAAGTTACATAGCTCATTTCAAAAGCATTTAAAAATTTCTAAATATAATATAGAATAAACAGTGTAAATCCCTAACACATGTGAGAAAGATAGATACTGTTCAATGAAAGTTGCCTCATTTTGTCTATATCTATCTATCTTCTATGCAACAATTGAATTGGAATCAACATTCAATTATTAACAGTACAAGCTGTTATCCAGCATAATTCCTGAGTATTATCAGGCAATATTGTTTCCATAAGATTGTTCTAAAAATATACTAGACAGAAAATTTCAGATGAGCAAAATTAATAGAGAGACACTAGCATAAAAACTAGAGTTGAGAATTAAATGGAATATGTAAATGAAATGGCACATTAAAAAAGGAGATAATATTATGAAATTGAGAAAAATATATGACCCAAAATATGAAGTCTTTATTACAATCCATACATAGATACATAAAAATTAAGCAGTTAGAATAAATACAGCCTATGCAATAAACAAAACAAAACAAAACAAAACACTATCTTTTGTAAGTCGTGGTGGTGGTATTAGTATTTTATTTTTCTTCCAAAATATGGTATTAAAAATTCTGATTAAGTAAGTGAGTAATCAAGATATTCTCTTTTTTTGTAATATATTCTACCACTGGAAATTCTGGGGGATTTTCTGTGGAAATCTTTGTGGAAAGAGATAGAGATATATTATAGAAAAGGTTAAGTAAAACCTACATGTTCTTGTATTTGAATGCCAACCTGAAACTCATTGAAAAATACACACACACACACACACACACATGTTTTATATATTATAATATACTCTACATATTTTATATGTGTATAATATCAGATTGAGCTTCCCTGGTGGTTTAATCAGTAGAGAATCTGACTGCAGTGCAGGAGACATGAGTTCAGTCCTTGGCTGCAGAAAACCCCCTGGAGAAGGAAATGGCAACTCATTCTAGTAGTCTTGTCTGGAGAATTCTATGGACAGAGGAGCCTGGTGGGCTACAGCTCATGGGATAGCCAAGAGTTGGACATGACTGAGCAAGTAATAGACACACACAGTCTTAGATTCGCCTACTGAAAATTTTTAGAACTATACACAACAGGACAATGAACATTCATAGAGCCCAAATTGTGGTTCTGCAATTTCATTTTCTATGAAAATATATTATTAAATCTTTTTGGAAAAATTGTTGATTAATATCTGTTGCAGAAATGTTCAAGATAATCCTGAAACATCTTGACATATTACACAGAATAATAAAGCTATTAAGTCAACAAAGGTCTTGAGAAAAGGACACAAGAGCCAATTTGAAGGGATTCCCACTTGCCAACGATGTGACATTGTAAGCTTCAAAATGGAAAATTGCAGTAGTAAAGATTAAAGCCAACATAACTATCTAAATCTATGTGCTTTTAATTATTAATTGGTTACTTTGAATAATGAGCTGGAGCTAACTCATCACAATGGGAGTTGGGAAAATCAAAGAATAGAATTAAACATTTATCCTACCTTTCCTATATTTACTAAACTTTATAGAAGTATAGATAAAAAGAAGCAAGCCATAAAACATCCCAATCAATAAATGAAAGCAAAAAGATACAATTAGAATATTACCACTTTGCCTCTCTTCCTCATAATGAATAGACAGACATTCAGTGTCTCTTGCTGTTCTCCCAAAATAATAAAACCAGTTGTTATAAATGTTGCCTGTAAATGAACATACAACCACTCAAAATCTTGCAAAAGGGATTGAACCTGAGTTCCTTCAAGCCTATCAAGCTGTCAAATACACAGAACAGAGAAGCAAGTGTAACTGCTGCAATCAAGTGAATGTGTAATCAGAAAACCCTCAATGATGTGACACACCAAGATCCCGAAACACTCATGAGTTGGATATACATTTCTCTTTGGAGTTTCATGATGGTTTGTTTTAACTGATAATTTTTTAACTGACTGTACTTTAACTGAAGGCTTAGTGTCTTGTAGATTAAGTCCCTCCTATAATTTTTCTTCAGAATTATCTTGACTCATCTTCACTCTTATACTTTCTTGTAAATTGAGGATTAATTTATCAAATTATTGATTATTGAGGTGAGGAATTTTGGTTGTAATATAGTTGAATTCATGTATAAATCAGAAGATATTTTCAAATAAATCATAATGTTTACTTTGGTTTTTATTTGTGTCACTAATTTTGTTCAAGATTTACATTTTTTCATAACAATCATATCTTTCTTATATTGGACTTAATTTCTGCTACTGTGATGGCATGAGAATAAAATAAAATTTTATTTTCAAGTGTATTGTTCCTGTTGTATAAGGATTCTATTGACCACTGAACACAAATATATATCAACAATCTTGCTATTTGATAATTCATTCTAAAGGTTGACCATTGAATCTGTCACTTTTACTTTCTTTCTTTCCAATCTACATCATTTTTGTTTCTTTTCCCCCATCTCAGTTCTTTCCTTCCTCCCTCCATTTTTCCTGTCTCATTTCTTTATTTCATTTATTTCTTATTAAATTTTTAATACAAAAATTATAGAAGTTGACTTGGTGTGCACAGTAGTAGTAGCAGCAGCAGCAGTATTAATGTTGTTTTTGTTGTTCACTTGCTAATTTGTGTCCAACTCTTTGTGACCCCTTGGACACAGCACTCCAGGTTTCCCTGTCCTTCATTATCTCCCTGAGTTTGCTCAAACTCATGTCCATTGAGTCAGTGATGCCACCCAACCATCTAATCTTCTGTCACCCCCTTCTCCTCTTGCCAACAATCTTTCCAACATCAGGGCCCTTTCCAATTAGTTGGCTGTTCAAATCAGGTGAATAAAAGCCTCTGATGAATATCAAACCTCTAATGAATATTCAGAATTTATTTCATTGAGGATTGACTGGCTTGAAGTCCTTGCTGCCCAAGGAAGTTTCAAGAGTCTTCTCAAGCACCACAGTTTGGAAACATCAATTATTTGGTGCTCAGCCATTTTATGGTCCAAATCTCACATCCATACATGACTACTGGAAAAACCATGGCATTGACTATACAGACCATTGTCATCAAAGTGATACCTCTGCTTTTTAATAAACTGTCTAGGTTTGTCATAGCTATTCTTTCAAGGAGCAGCCATGTTTTAATACCATGTCTGCGGTCACACATTGATTTTGGAGACCAATAAAATGAAATCTGATACTGTTTCCACATTTTCCCCATCTATTTGTCATGAACTGATAGGACCAGATGTCATAATCTTACTTTTTCAAATGTGAGCTTTAAGCCAGCTTTTTCACTCTCCTTTTTCACCGTCATCAAGAAGCTCTTTAGTTTCTTTTCACTTTCTGCCATTAACGTGGTATCATCTGCATATCTGAGACTGCTGATATTTCTCCTGACAATCTTGATTTCAGCTTGTGATCCATCCAGGCTGGCATTTGCATCCTGGCATGATGTATTCTGCATATAAGTTAAATAAGCAGGGTGACAATATACAGCCTTAATGTACTCCTTTACCAATGTTGAATCAGTCCATTGTTCCATGTCCAGTTCTAACTGTTGCATACAGCTTTGTATGTCTTGTCCTGCATACAGGTTTCTCAGGAGGCAGGTAATGTGACCTGGTATTCCCATCTCTTTAAGACTATTCCACAGTTTGTTGTGATCCACACAGTGAAATGCTTTAGCATAGTAAATGAATCAGAAGTAGATGTTTTTCTGGAATTCCCTTGCTTTTTCTATGATCCAGCATATGTTGGTAAGTTGATTTCTGGTTCTTCTGCCATTTCTGAATCAAGTTTGTATATCTGGAAATTCTTGGTTCAAGTACTGCTAAAACTCAGCTTGAAGGATTATGAGCATAATCTTGGTGGCAGGTGAAATGAGTGCAATTGTATGGTCATGTGATCATCCTTTGGCATTGCCTTTCTTTAGGATTGGAATGAAAATGGACCTTTTCCAGTTCTATGGCCACTGCCGAGTTTTCCAAAGTTCCTGCCATAATGAGTGCAGCGTTTTAATGGCATCATCTTTTAGGATTTGAAGTAACTCAGATGATCACTACCAGATGGTCAGTACCAAAATCAGATTGATTCTATTCTTTGCAGCTGAAAATGTAGAAGCTCTATACAGTCAGCAAAAACAAGACCTGAAGCTGACTGTGACTCAGATCATCAGCTCCTTATTGCAAAATTCAGACTTAAATTGAAGGAAGTAGGAAAAACCATTTGGTCATTCAGTATGACATAATTCAAATCCCTTTTGATTATACAATGGAAGTGATTAATAAATTAAATTCAAGGGACTAGATCTGGTAGACAGAGTGCCTGAAGAGCTATGGATGACAGTTCATAACATTGTACAGGAGGTGGTGACCACATCCCCAAGAAAAAGAAATGAAAGAAGGCAAAATAGTTGTCTGAGAGGTCTTACAAATAGCTGAGAAAAGAAGAGATGAAAGGGAAAGGTATAACTAACTGAATGCAGATTTCCAGAGAACAGCAGTGAGAAATAAGAAAGTCTTCTTAAGGGAACAATCCAAAGAAATATATGTATGGCAAAACCAATACAATATTGTAAAGTAAAAAAAAAAAAAAAAAGGTTAAAAAAAAGAAATATAGGAATACAATTGAATGGAAAAGACTAAAGATCTCTTTAAGAAAATTGGAGCTATCAAGGGAATATTTCATGTAGAGACAGGCACAATAAAGAACAAAAACATCAAGGAGCTAACAGAAGCAGAAGAGATTAAGAAAAGGTGGCAAGAATACACAGAAGAACTGTACAAAAAAGTTCTTAATGACCCAGTTAAGCACTATGGTGTGGTCACTCACCTAGAACCAGACATCCTGTAGTGGGCCTCAGGAAGCATTACTATGAACAAAGTTTGTGGAAGTGATGGAATTCCAGCTGAGCAGAAGTAATAGCAGTTTTCTCAAAGATTATATATGTTACATTTCAGCTATATATATATATATATATATATATATCTTTATATTTAGCATTATATAATTCTTCATGGATTTCCATATCCCTTGATTGACTCTGCTCTAAAGTAAACAAAACCTCTACATTTTCTTATTTTCCTACTATTTATGGATTCTCTCTTCTTTACTCTTTCTCTATATTGGCAACTAGTAACAATTATTACAATTTGCATGCACACAGCAGTTGTTAAAAATTTAAATCTGCCTATTTGATCAGGTTATGGTATTTTTAAAAAATAGAGCTTGCAGCACTATTTACAATAAGTAGAACATGGAAGCAACTTAGATGTCCATCAACAGATGAATGGATAAAGAAGCAGTGGTACACATATACAATGGAATATTACTGAGCCATCGAAAGGAACACATTTAAATCAGTGCTCACGAGGTAGATGAACCTAGAGCCTATTATACACAGTGAGGCAAGCCAGAAAGAGAAAAAAAAATCATATATTAACACATATATATGGGATTTAGAAAGATGGTACTGATGAACCAATTTGTAGAGAAGCAAATTGAGACACAGAGAATAGAGAATAAGCTGATGGACACAGGTGGGAGGAAGAAGAGGGTGGGATGAATGGAGAGAGGAGCATGGAAACATATATACTATCATATGTAAAAAAAATAGCCAATGGAAATTTGCTGGAAGACTCAGGGAACCCAAACTGAGGCTCTGTGACAACCTAGAGAGGTGGGATGCGGTGGGAGATGGAAGGGAGGTTCAAAAGGGTGGGGATATATGTATACCTCTGACTGATTCATGGTCATGTATGACAGAAAGCAACACAATGTTGTAAAGCAGTTATCCTTCAACTAAAAATTTTTTGTTGTTCAGTCACTAAGTCACTTCCAAGTCTTTGTGACCCCATGGATTGCAGCACCCCAGGCTTCCCTGTCCTTCAGTATCTCCCACAGTTTTCTTAAACTCACATCCATTGAGTTGATGATGCCATTCAACCATTTTATCCTCCATTTCCCCTTTCTCCTCTTGCCTTCCATCTTGCCCAGCATCACAGTCTTTTCCAATGAGTTGGCTCCTCGCATCAAGTGGCCAAAGTATTGGAGCTTCAGCGTGAGCCCTTCCAATGAATATTCAGGGTTGATTTCCTTTAGGATTGAGTGATCTCCTTGCAGTCCAAGGGACTCTCAAGAATCTTCTCCTGCACAAAAGTTTGAAAGCATGAATTCTTCCATGCTCAGCCTTCTTTATGGTTCAATTCTCACATCGGTATATGACTACTGGGAAAAACCATAGCTTTGAATAGATGGACCATTGTTGTCAAAGTGATATCTCTGTTTTTTAATATGCTGTCTAGGTTTGTCATAGCTTTCCTATCAAGGAGGAAGTATCTTTGATTTCTTGCCTTCAGTCACTGTCCATAGTGATTTTGAAACCCCCCAAAATAGAATATGTCACTATTTCCACTTTTTCCACATCTCTTTGCCAAGAAGTGATGAGACAGGATCCCATGATCTTAGTGTTTTGAATGTTGCATTTTAAACCAGCTTTTTCACTTTCCTATTTCAACTTCATCAAGAGGCTCTTTAGTTCCTCTTCACTTTCTGCCATTAGGGTATTATAATCAGCATGTCTAAGACTGTTGATATTTCTCCTGCAAATATTGATTCTAGCTTGTGAGTCTTCCAGCCCAGCAAAATAAATAAATTTTTTAAAATAGGGCTGTTTCAAATTACTTGTATTAGCTTTCAACTTTTGTTACAAAGGAAAATAGCCTATAACATTTTTCTCCATTTTCAATGATTTATTTTAGTACCAAGGTAAAATAGCCCTAAAAGAATACTTGGTTTAATAAGTCAATCAATAAGTAATAAATGATTTGCTCTTTATTATTTATGGAAAAATAATAAAACACGATTTATGTTTTTCTTGAAATTTTGGTATAAATTGCCACTGAAATCATCTGTGTCTTTATTTGTCAATTTAACATTTTAATGTGTGTGAATAGACTTACCTCTTCAGAAATATCCATTTTTGCCAGTTTCTTTTGCATTCCACAGGTAAGGATCCAGATAGGGAAAATCCATGAGCCATCCTTCCCCTTCTTCTGTCATCCTTCTGTCATCCCACTCCTGCTTCCTTCTCATACCAGAGGGTGCTCTCTTGTGTGTGGATGTTGATTCTCACCTGTGGCTGCAACTATGAGGCCTGTTCATCATGTTTTATCCCAAACAGCTGTTCCTTGGCCACCTCTCAAAACAATAGCAATATAACCCATACATGAGAGAAAGGTTCCTAAACAGAAGTCCCTGAAATCCTTTGGCTTAGCCTAGAGTCTTTATGGGGATGTATTTAAGAAGGCTGTGGCTTCTTCTAGATGGTGTTGTTGATTTCTTCATTCTCCCTCTACACCCTTGCCCCTTGTGTTAAGGGGTGCAACTCTAGGCTGTCAACTTGTGAACTTTTAATACACAACCACATGCTGCTCTCCAAGGTATTAGGTAGAATAAGGGAAGCCACTAACAGGCTGTGAGGGGACAATGAGAAATGTAAAGGGAGAAAATTTGGAAAACTCAGCAGTGGCCACAGGACTGGAAAAGGTCAGTTTTCATTCTAATCCCAAAGAAACGCAATGCCAAGGAATGCTCAAACTACCACACAATTGCACTCATCTCACACGCCAGTAAAGGAATGCTCAAAATTCTCCAAGCCAGGCTTCAGCAATATGTGAACCATGAACTTCCTGATGTTCAAGCTGGTTTTAGAAAAGGCAGAGGAACCAGAGATCAAATTGCCAAAATCCGCTGGATCATGGAAAAAGCAAGAGAGTTCCAGAAAAACATCTATTTCTGCTTTATTGACTATGCCAAAGCCTTTGACTGTGTGGATCACAATAAACTGGAAAATTCTGAAAGAGATGAGAATACCAGACCACCTGATCTGCCTCTTGAGAAATTTGTATGCAGGTCAGGAAGCAACAGTTAGAACTGGACATGGAACAAAAGACTGGTTCCAAATAGGAAAAGGAGTTCGTCAAGGCTGTGTATTGTCACCCTGCTTATTTAACTTATATGCAGAGTACATCATGAGAAACGCTGGGCTGGAGGAAACACAAGCTGGAATCAAGATTGCTGGGAGAAATATCAATAACCTCAGATATTCAGGTGACACCACCCTTATGGCAGAAAGTGAAGAGGAACTAAAAAGCCTCTTGATGAAAGTGAAAGAGGAGAGTGAAAAAGTTGGCTTAAAGCTCAACATTCAGAAAACGAAGATCATGGCATCTGGTCCCATCACTTCATGGGAAATAGATGGGGAAACAGTGGAAACAGTGTCAGACTTTATTTTGGGGGGCTCTAAAATCACTGCAGATGGTGACTGAAGCCATGAAATTAAAAGATTCTTACTACTTGGAAGGCAAGTTATGACCAACCTAGATAGCATATTCAAAAGCAGAGACATTACTTTGCCAACAAAGGTCCGTCTAGTCAAGGCTATGGTTTTTCCTGTGTTTATGTATGGATGTGAGTGTTGGACTGTGAAGAAGGCTGAGCGCCGAAGAATTGATGCTTTTGAACTGTGGTGTTGGAGAAGACTCTTGAGAGTCCCTTGGACTGCAAGGAGATCCAACCTATCCATTCTAAAGGAGATCAGCCCTGGGATTTCTTTGGAAGGAATGATGCTGAAGCTGAAACTCCAGTACTTTGGCTACCTCATGTGAAGAGTTGACTCATTGGAAAAGACTCTGATGATGGGAGGGATTGGGGGCAGGAGGAGAAGGGGACGACAGAGGATGAGAAGGCTGGATGGCATCACTAACTCAATGGACGTGAGTCTGAGTAAACTCCGGGAGTTGGTGATGGACAGGGAGGCTTGGCGTGCTGTGATACATGGGGTCGCAAAGAGTCGGACACGATTGAGCGACTGAACTGAACTGAACTGATTGTGTGAAAGTTAAAGTATATTTCAAGTTACATAAAGTGGTAAACACATCATATGCTGAAGCAGATCTGACACCATAAGAAAATAAGACTATACATTACCTTTAATAACACAAATTGCAAAAGCTATTTCAGTGACATCATCAGGGCATAATGGAATACATTTTATTGCTTTTGTTACAATTATAGTATCTGTTAACACAAGGTATGTTCAAAACTTTTTCTTTAGTTGTATCTGAACTCAGCCGTATAAATCAATGGGTCCTCCCCATGAGACTTGAATAAAGGATTCTATACTTGCTGAAGAAAACGTCAGTATTTTCACTGAAGTTCAGCTATTATGTCAAGAATCCTTGTATTGCTATTACCTGCCTGCCTGGGTTTGGCTCTTTTTTATTCAGTATATATCTTTTGAGTTAGTATGGTTGAATAATGGTGTTTTGTCTATTGTCCAGTTTATTGTCTGCCACTGATGAAGCAATCGTTTTTTTCTTGTATTAACTTGAAAAAAAATCTGGTTTGTTGTATTATCTTTCAGCTCAGGCATTGTTAAGCCAATTCATTTCAAATACAAGCCTCCAGAAAGTCAAATTCTCAGCTGTCTGGAGAAACAAGCTTATTGATATAGTTGAAAACAATTTCAAAAAACTACTTGAGGTAAATCTTACCCATTTTCATGGGCAAAAATTGAGAAAGAAGTCTAAGTTTACTCTGGCATAAAGAAAACAAAGAAAGTGTGTGAATGCAGCAATTTTCTTTCTTGTCACTGTGTTTTGATCAAGAGAATACAATGGTGACTATTAAGTGCCTGTTTGAGTCACTATTGTCAACAATTGGCATCATTTCCCCAAACAGATCACAAAATGGTTAATTTATACTATTTATGCTTGATATTCTTGTTGTAGACAATGTAAGGTACATAATACTTTTTAAAATCCTCTCCCCTCTTTTTATTATTTAGTGCAGAATAACATATTCAACAGTGGTAAAAAGGGGTAAAAGACATTCTTCTAATGTCTTTAATTCATTTTTTTTTTCAGTTTGTCATAGTCACCTAACAAAAAAGTTGCTTAATGTTATAAAATTCCTGGAGTGAGTTTGGAGAATGTAGAAGGAACAGACTCTAAAAGACAGAGGAGATTTTATATGTTCTGTCTCATTACTGGAATGACTTGGTTTGGGATTTCAACTATCTTCTTTGTATTTCTTACATAAAAAACATGGCAACAAGCAATGGCTCTGAACTTCAGTGGACTTGAACTCCTTGTATCTGTACAGAATAGAGCTTGGGACTGATCTCAGTAATTACTGAATAATGGGCTCTATATACAAAGAGTTGTAGCCAAGAATCTGAAAGTGCTTTGAGTACATAGAATCTTGTCCCAGGTCTGATTTCTCATTCTAACACCTCTTTTCATTTAGAAATTCATGTGCTCCTTTCTTATTTCGATCCACAAAGTCAGCAAATCAAAAACAACATTATGATTTGTTTCACACCCTTAACCACTGATGAAAAGAAGAGTTAGTTTTATGTCTTAAGAATGTTGGTAGCTTGATAGGGATTGCATCGAATCTGTAGATTGCTTTGGGTAGTATATTCATTTTCACTATATTGATTCTTCTGATCCATGAACATGGTATATTTCTCCATCTATTAGTGTCCTCTTTGATTTCTTTCACCAGTGTTTTATAGTTTTCTATATATAGGTCTTTTGTTTCTTTAGGTAGATATATTCCTAAGTATTTTATTCCTTTCATTGCAATGGTGAATGGAATTGTTTCCTTAATTTCTCTTTCTGTTTTCTCATTATTAGTGTATAGGAATGCAAGGTATTACTGTGTGTTGATTTTATATCCTGCAACTTTACTATATTCATTGATTAGCTCTAGTAATTTTCTGGTGGAGTCTTTAGGGTTTTCTGTGTAGAGGATCATGTCATCTTCAAACAGTGAGAGTTTTACTTCCTCTTTTCCAATCTGGATTACTTTTATTTCTCTTTCTGCTCTGATTGCTGTGGGCAAAACTTCCAAAACTATGTTGAATAGTAGTTGTGAAAGTCGGCACCCTTGTCTTGTTCCTGACTTTAGGGGAAATGCTTTCAATTTTTCACCATTGAGGATAATGTTTGCTGTGGGTTTGTCATATATAGCTTTTATTATGTTGAGGTATATTCCTTCTATTCCTGCTTTCTGGAGAGTTTTTATCATAAATGGATGTTGAATTTTGTCAAAGGCTTTCTCTGCATCTATTGAGATAATCATATGGCTTTTATTTTTCAATTTGTTAATGTGGTGTATTACGTTGATTGATTTGCAGATATTGAAGAATCCTTGCATCCCTGGGATAAAGCCCACTTGGTCATGATGCATGATCTTTTTAATGTGTTGTTGGATTCTGATTGCTAGAATTTTGTTAAGGATGTTTGCATCTATGTTCATCAGTGATATTGGCCTATAGTTTTCTTTTTTTTGGCATGTTTGTCAGGTTTTGGTATCAGGGTGATGGTGGCCTCATAGAATGAGTTTGGAAGTATACCTTCCTCTGCAATTTTCTGGAAGAGTTTAAGTAGGATAGGTGTTAGCTATTGAAGTACCATTTCAGAATGGTAGCAGTCAGAATGGCAGCTATCTAAAAGTCTACAAGAAATAAATGCTGGAGAGGGTGTGGATAAAAGGGAATCCTCTTACGCTGTTGGTGGAAATTCAAACTAGTACAGCCACTATGGAGAACAGTGTGGAGATTCCTTAAAAAACTGGAAATAGAACTGCCATGAATTCCCTGGTGGCTCATAGGATAAAGCATCTGCCTGCCATGCGGGAGACCAGTGTTCAATCCCTGGGTTGCGAAGATCCCCTGGAGGAGGAAATGGCAACCCACTCCAGTATTCTTGCCTGGAGAATCCCATGGACAGAGGAGCCTGGCTGGCTACAGTCCACGCGGTTGCAAAGAGTCGGACATGACTGAGTGAGTTCACTTCACTTCAGAACTGCCATACGACCCAGCAACCCCACTTCTGGGCATACACACCAAGGAAACCAGAATTGAAAGAGACATGCATACCCCAGTGTTCATCACAGCACTCTTTATAATAGCCAGGACATGGAAGCAACCTAGATGACCATCAGCAGATGAATGGATAAGAAAGCTGTGGTACATATACACAATGCAATATTACTCAGCCATTAAAAAGAATACATTTGAATCAGTTCTAATGAGGTGAATGAAACTGGAGCCTATTATACAGAGTGAAGTAAGCCAGAAAGAAAAACACCAATACAGTATAATACTACATATATATGGAATTTAGAAAGATGGTAATGATAATCCTGTATACGAGACAGCAAAATAGACACAGATGTTTAGAACAGTCTTTTGGACTCTGGGAGAGGGCGAGGGTGGGATGATTTGGGAGAATGGCACTGAAACATGTATATTATCATATGTGAAACAAATCGCCAGTCCAGGTTCGATGCATGATTACAGGGTGCTTGGGGCTGATGCACTGGGATGACCCAGAGGGATGGGATGGGGAGGGAGGTGGGCGGGGGGTGCAGGATGGGGAACACATGTACAGCCATGGCAGATTAATGTCAATGTATGGCAAAACCAATATAATTAAAAAACACACACACAATAATCAGGAAAAAAAAAAAAAAAAAGAATGTTGGGGTTTCTCCAGTGTAAGTAGAAAAAGTGTTTTATGAGAAGAATATTTTGAAAATATAAAGAAAATCTTTATTCTTTGCATCTATCATTCTTTTAATTTGTGGATCCCAAGCTTCTCAAAAAATAATTTTCCTATAAATAATGAAATAGATACCTAGTCTTAAAATTTCATCATAGCTTGTAAAGATGTGTACTTTTCTCTAACATGTGGAAATATATCATTTATATCAATATTTAGTAATATTAAAATTTATAACAAACATTTGCAGTTTATTTTTCTGGAGGAGCATTTTTCCTGGCATATTTCCAAGACTACATTAGAGGCTAAATACTTACCTGAGTTGTTCTTCTAGGATACTCATATAAGTCTTTCTAAACATATCCTCCTACTGAAGCATTAGTAAAATAATAATAATAATAACCTTGATAATGTAATTTATTTGGGCAGTGAGGCAAAAGGAGAAAGGCATTGACATTAGGAAGTTCCAAGATCCAGAAGGAAGGAATATTCCAGAAAGGAGAGTAGAAGGATGCTGAGAGATAAGAGCAGCAAGCACTATTGAAATAGAAATCTTTAATAAAGCAATACCTACTTATTCCTGACTAATACTATTGCTAACAAATTCACATTATGGAATCCTAGATAAATTGAGTTGCATTAGTTACACTTCCAACAAAGGTCGATATAGTCAAAGCTACAGTTTTTCCAATAGTCATGTATGGACATGAGAGTTGGACCACAAAGAAGGTTGAGCACTAAAGAACTGATGCTTTTGAATGGTGGTGATAGAGAAGACTCTTGAGAGTCCCTTGGACTGCAAGGAGACCAAGCCAGTCAATCCTAAAGGAAATCAACCCTGAATGCTCACTGAAAGGACTGTTGCTGAACTGAAGCTCCAATACTTTGGTCACATCGTATGAAGAGCAGACTTTTTGGAAAAGACCCTGATGCTGGGAAAGACTGAAGGCAAAAGGAGAATGAAGCAACAGAGAATGAGATGGGTGGATAGCCTCACAAACTCAATGGACATGAGTTTAAGCAATCTCTGGGACATAGTGGAAGACAGAAGAGCCTGGTGTGCTACAGTCCACAGAGTCACAAAGAGTTGGAACCAACTTAGTGATTGAACAACAAGCTACACTTTAGTTAGTAAGCTGTGGTACTTTAGGTTTTTGAAGATATATTTTGGTAGTTTCATTCAGTTGAGTTCAAGAAATGTTGATTAGTGTCAACTGTACGATAGTCATTTTTTTTTTTTTTCTAGACAGAAATAAGGGAATTGAGGCCAATTTGTAGATATCTTTGGTTTGTATGTATGCATGTAACTATGTGGGGGTAGTTGGAAACATGACCCTGGAGTCCTAGATTTACACGCAGGATTGAGAAAAAAGATCTTCAAGGATTGGTGTACAGATGGCAGCTGCGGCCTAGGAACTGAGTAATTTCACTTAGGTCAGATCTGCAGAGCAAAAATAAGACCATATCTGGAGTCCCATATAAGACTTCCATTGAGAATACCTTCACTAGTTCCCTGTATCCTAGTAAACTTGAAAAATAAAATTCCACACTTCAACAAGTTAGTTACAAGGGTGTACTAGAATAGTTTTTCAAGATGTGTGAACTTGTGTGAAATTCTATGTTTGTGTTCTACACACAAGGATGTATTACCTCTCTTTGCGGTATGATGTCTGTACTAAACAGAGGAAAGTTGAAAGTCTTACTCAGTGTTTCTAATATGGATATGGATTTTCAATGCTAAGTATTGTTAATTAAAGAGTGAAGGAAAAGGATGCTACAAACAAACAAGAAAACCAAAACCAAAAACACGCACACACACGGACATGTGCGCGTACACACACACACACAAACACACAATGAAGAAATCTCTGGATTGCTTGGGATGTTTTTCCTCAAAAAGGAAAAGAGAATTACTCCCAGCTTGGAGTTTTCTTTGTAGGCTTGCTTGTCATAAGCCAAGATCAGAGATTTGATGTAGAGATCCTGCAGCAAACATTTAACTTGAGATTGGTAGGTTCCCCTCTAAATAATAAGTGAAGAGTGACCACTAGTGTCTCTAGTCACTGGTTATCCAAAGAAACCAATGAACACAGGGATAATTAGGGTAACCAGATATGAGGTATCTCCCTTTGACTGATATTTAGAAACCAGGAATTGTTTCTCTGCGAGTTTAAGTCATCAAAGATTTGTAAAATTCAATCCTTATAACTCAAAGATTTCTCTTATTATTTGCCATCCCAAGCATTTAAGGAAATTTCAATTTGAAAACCACACAACCCAGATAGGAACAGGTTCTGAAATGAAAACCATAGACTTGATGCATGTAGGATCTGTATAGGGAGGTGACTCTGATATTTTGTTCTGATGTATTTGATCACTCTATTCCCCTGAAACTCTTGCAAGGTACTCTCCAGGATTCTTTCATGTTTACATCTGCCTTCACTTTGGACATAGAAATAGACATGAGCTTACCCTGGTGAGTTCTGAGCAAAGCATAAAGAATCGCTCCTTTTGCAATTTACCATAGTTTCAATGGTTTTCTCAGCTCTATAAAACTTAGACTGGAATGATTCTCCCGGATTACTATTCATCTACATGCACCCTAAACCTTCCAGAATCATGGCATTTATACTTAGAGCCCCATTTTCTGTGCTATCATGGTATCATATCCATAATAGCAGGTTCTTAAATCTTTACAGAATACTACTACTGTGCTTTCAAAACATCTTGTTGTAAAGTTGTTGCTATTTTTCATTAATTTTAATTTATATTAGCTAGAAGAACTATTGCAGGCATAGCCTCCCCATCCTGGTTATAATTCTCTACTCTCTCAAAATGCTCTTACTTTCTTTCTAAATTCTCTTTATTTTTTAATAACTAAAAGCAGTTGGGGAAAATCATACTCTGGACTAAACTTTGAGTGGAGTGTTCCACTTAAAAAAGCTCAGCCTTATCCAAATTGTATTTGAGCACATTTTCTGGAGTCTGAGGACTCTGCCCATGTGTGCCCTAGGGAAGTCTTCCCTTCAGTGTATAAGACTATTCTTCCTCTCCAGGCTTCAGTAAGTGCCTAATAATTTACAAGCAGCTTTCAGGTTCTTTTATCAAGGTTACTCTAGCAGTTGCTACTTTAGCAACTTTTCAGTCACATATCTTAGCTTTCTCCCAAGACTGAGTAATATCCTGGGGGAAAAAAAAAAAAAGTTCAGTTTGATGACTGTGTTCATAAGTATAGGAACAATATTCTCTAAGACCCAGCCTTGTGATGATATGACCTCATCACATTGGCTAGAAAGGGTTACTGACCATAACAGGTTCTTTGCACCATATTTGCCAGGTCAGTCATGATATGTCTTCTACCTAAAGTAATACATTCATCCTCTTTAAGATGTTAATAAATAAATTTTAAGTATCTCTCTTCCTAATATCAGTTCAGTTCAGCTCACTCACTCAGTCATGTTCAACTCTTTGAGACCCCATAGACTGCAGCACGCCAGGCTTCCCTGTCCATCACCAACTCCTGGAGCCTGCTCAAACTCATGTCCGCTGAGTCAGTGATGCCATCCAATCATCTCATCTTTTGTCGTCCGCTTCTCCTCCTGCTTTCAATCTCTCCCTGCTCTAGTGTCTTATCTAATGAGTCTTCTCAATATTGCTCTTGAGAAATAGTTTTGGTTAATTAATTATAACTTTTTTCATAAAAATCAACCAAATCCCTTCCAGTAATCACAGACATGAAATGCAGATGCCCTAGATATTCTAATAGAATTTGCCTTTCCAATCCTTCTCAGAGTTAGCAGGTTTTAGTACAATTGACATAGGGATTAGTTATTTTTATTCATATATCGCACCACAACTGGCAGGCACAATACTGCTAAATTTGCTTAGGTGACTTATCAAAATGGTTAATATTTCAAAAGCTGTTTCAAGTATAAGCAGCTATTTAAATTGTTATTATGCAATAGGTAAGATGATCTCCAGTTTATGTATGGAAAAAAACATAAAATTCAAGGAAAATAAAGTTATTGAATTTTTGTGACTTGTTTCTAGTTCAAAATACATAGCATGATCTGGAGCTAAAATCACCTTTGAGTTCTGTATGATTCAATAGAATAATCATCATTAGCATTCAAATATACCTATGATAATTTCACCTCAATCTACAAAGGATTACATAAATTGCTTATTGGGAGACTGGCAATGAGGTATTAAGACTCCTTGTGATTGAAATGGCAGTACCTGGATAGAGAAATGTTCTTTGAACAGGCATTGTACTTTTAAATTGTTAGTATTCTTATTTTCAATTTTTACAAGAACATTTCTAGGATCCTCTTTCAATCCCCAGAGCATCACTCAATAAATATTTATTATTGAATGAATCACAGATTCCTTGTGGTGGATTCATTCATTTTTGCTTATTTTGTCTGCCAATAAGAGTGGGGTAGGGTTAGAATTCCTAAAAATATGAGGAAAACTTAAAAAGACTTTTTTAAAAAAGAGACTAGCCAGTTCTCGCATATCTACTGTCTGCTGCTGAGGAGTGTTGCGGGGGGGGCGGGGCGGGCGGGTGGAGCAGTGGTGGTGGGGAATGCACCACGTGAGAGTTGTGAATTATTTGGAGCAAAATGAGGACTATAGCACAGGAGACAGTCTCTCAGGTACATCTGAGGAACTGCTCAGAAGATGTAGGAAGAAGGTCAATACTACATATGATTTTAGTGAAGGGGGCACTTGCAGTCAAGCACACATTTTGGCAGAGGCTTGCTGCTAGTCATGCAGAGCATGTGTCATCATTAATGATTTTACCACTTTTCTAGATAGAAAGAGATGTGAAAATTTGGCTCATAAAATCTTCTCTGGAAAAATATATACCTATCTGAAAGTCTGTTATTCCTGTTTATCCCAGAACACGGAGGGCTTCACTCCTGAGTGCCAACCTGAATTTCTTTCAGGGTGTATTGAAGGTCAGTGACTAGAGTGGCCAGTGATTTCATTATTGTGGAGGCAGTTGACAAATGCCAAATTTTAGTTGGCACTAAATCATTTGGCCACCTGATACAAAGAGCCAACTAATTGGAAAAGACCCTGATGCTGTGAAAGATTGAGGGCAGGAGGAGAATGGGACAATAGAGGATGAGATGGCTTGGTGGCATCCTCGACTCAATGGACTTGAGTTTGAACAATCTTGGAGATAATGAAGGACAGGGATACCTGGCATGCTGTAGTCCATGGGTTCACAAAGAGTTGGACATGACTGAGCAACTGAACAACAACAACAACAAAAAATACAAACAATATAATGTTTGGTGTGGATGTCTTCCCTTTATATATTTCTAGTGTAGGCATGGATATTCATTCCATGTTGTCTTTATCTCCCTGCCTGAAGACAGACAAATGTGAGGCATCACTTTGAAGGGGCACCATTAAGAGTCTAAATCTCCTGAAAGTGAAAGTCACTCAATCATTTCCTACTCTTTGAGACCCCATGGACTGTAGCCTGCCAGGCTCCTCTGTCCATGAAATTCTACAAGCAAGAAATTGGAGTAGGTAGCCATTCCCTTCTCCAGGGGATCTTCCCAACCCAGGAACCAAACCCTGGTCTCCCATATTGTAGGTTGATTCTTTACCATCTGAGACACCAAGAAAACCCCTAAAGCCCCTGCAATATATATATTGAAGAAACAGGCACTTAAGCTAGCCTTCCTTTTGAGTTTAGTGGAAAGCCTCATGCCCCACATTGGTCCATTTTTTTCCAGAGAAGTCTTCTTTTTCATCAAAGAGCAATATAGAAAAACTCTCCAGGGAAACCTATCTAGAGCTTGTATCTACCCTGCAGTAGAGCAATTTTGTACATTGGACAAAATTTCAGTTTGTTTCATTATGCTAAAGGGAACAAGGGGAAAAACTTACAAGGTACTCATGCTTAGGTCAAAGTTACAAGCTGAGTATTCTTTATGACCTTTTTCTGAAACTTACATTCTCAATGGAGGTAATACCACCCCCCTTAGAGAAAGCAAAAATGCCTTATTCTTTTTAGGGATAAAGCACAGATATACAGAAAATGCATAAACTGATATACAGTATATATGTGATATTAAAATTTTGTAAGGGGGATTTAAATAAAATGTCTAACAAACCTCCTTAGGAGGGTGATAATGTTGAAAAAATGTTTGAGAAACAGTGTCTATGGTATCCTGTTTTCAGTTTACTATTCCGAGGTTTTGGTTACTTTTATTTCATCCTGATAAATTTTGGTGATTCTAATTTGTCCTTGTTTGTGTGGAAAATATTTAAGATTATCAGAAAGCACATCAGGGATATACTTGAAACGTCCTGGTTATCATTATAGTTATTTAGGTATAGTTATATAGGCTCTAATATCTGACTTCTACAAAAATATCCTTAATTTATTTGTCATGCCATTTTGCTTTTCAAGCAAGACATTTTGTTGTGACCTGTTGAACTTAGCCATATTCATGCATCTGACCATCTCCCACATGGACACCAGGATGGCAGAAGTGGCTTTAAACTGCCTTTTGTATACATCTTGCCAGTATAAAAGCAAAATAATAAATAATTTGTATTGATACGGATTTAAAATGTCTTTTCCTGAAAATAGCTATGTCAAGATCCTGTGACCTCAAGGAATGAAGCTCTATTTTGTTACTGTTTTCATTGTGACCAGCAGGTGAAACAAGGCATGTTTAGGCTAATAAACAGAGGAAGCAGTACTACTAGGCAACTATTGCACAAGGAATGGGTGAGTAAAACACTTTGACAGAAAGTGACAGTTGCCCTCAATCTCAAAAGTTGAGTAGAAAATTTGTTTGTGAATGAAGGTTAAAAGGCCATTCTTATTAGAGGAAAAATTTTTTGGAGGAAAATCAAACACAAACCACACACACAACAAAAACACGAGGAAGCAAGAGAACAAAACATACTCCTGGAACTGTAGGCAGCTAAGGTTGGTGGACTCAGTGAGACTGTGGGTCTGATATTTTGGCCAGGAACCCAGAAGGTGGGAGAAGTCACAGGATCACGGAGCCTTGATTGCTCTGAAGTGTTTAGGGAGTTTTATTGTCATTACTGTTATTTTTGTTTTCTGTAGGCCTTGTGAAACTACAATAGACTTTGGTAGTGAATCGGCCTCAACTCATTTCCTTTAAGAAGCACAATACCCTGACAGTGCCATGATGAGTGATGGCCGTGAGAAAGGATGACACAAAAGGAGTTGGATGATCCCAGGAGTGTAGCTGGTATGACATGGTGAATAAACCTGTGGACACTAGTGCTTAATGTCTCAACATGAGGAAGACAATTTATGGTTCTTTACCATATAGGTAGCAATTCCAATAAAAATAATGGAAAATCTATATATAGAAGACACATAAAGTGAGATCAGAAAAAGTGAAAAGCTGAACCATCAAAGGTTTATCTAATTAATGCTCAAGGGGATAATGCTGAGATTAGCTGAATGATGTTTGCATAACTATTCTCATCTATTTAAATTAGAATTACATGTGATTATGAATATATTATTTTCCTAATAGCAAAGCAATAAATTCATAAAATAATCATGAATCATTTTAAATACCTCAAATGCCTTAAAGAATGATATGATCCTTTGATCACTTGCTGGATGAAAATCCTATTTTTGTGAAGGGACAGAGGTATCCTAGGCTGACACCACTAAACATTCCTATAAAAACAGAACTTTGTCTTATTTGTATAATCCTGCTTGATGTGGACTATCTCCAGCATGCTCTGCCCAGATTTCATTCACAGCATGTTCTGAAAACTGTACTCACTTCTCCTTTGACATTTTCTGCAATCAAAATGTAGCATAACCCATGATTTCAGATCTACTTACTTATCCTTCAGTTCAGTTCAGTTCAGTCACTCAGTTGTGTCCGACTTTTGTGACCCCGTGAATCACAGTATGCCAGGCCTCCCTGTCCATCACCAACTCTCAGAGTTCACTCAAACTCATGTCCATCAAGTCAGTGATGCCATCCAGCCATCTCATCCTTTGTTTTCCCCTTCTCCTCCTGGCCCCGATCCCTCCCAGCATCAGGGTCTTTTCCAATGAGTCAACTCTTCGCGTGAGGTGGCCAAAGTACTGGAGTTTCAGCTTCAGCATCAGTCCTTCCAATGAACACCCAGGACCAATCTCCTTTAGGATGGACTGGTTGGATCTCCTTGGAGTCCAAGGGACTCTCAAGAGTATTCTCCAACATCACAGTTCAAAAACCTCAATTCTTTAGCACTCAGTTTTCTTCACAGTCCAACTCTCACATCCATACATGATCACTGGAAAAACTATAACCTTGACTAGATGGACCTTTATTGGCAAAGTAATGTTTCTGCTTTTTAATATGCTATCTAAGTTGGTCATAACTTTCCTTCAAAGGAGTAAGCGTCTTTTAATTTCATGGCTGTAATCACCATCTGCAGTGATTTTGGAGCCCCCCAAAATAAAGTCTGACACTGTTTCCCCATCTATATCCTTAGGGAAACTCTTCTCAGTCACAAAGATGACCATTCTCCCCCTTCAGAAAGAAGGAAATTTAGGGACTCAAAAGTGGTTTGCCCTTTTCCAGATGACTAGAGAGATTTCCTGGCATCGAGTTAAACAAAAATAAAGAAAGCCGAAATAACCACTGCATGTGTTAACTCTTTAAAACTCTAAGAAACTTATCTGGTGTACAATGTCTTAGATTTTGCTCATCAGCCTTGGAACTCAATGTAGTTTTGGATTAGAACAATTTTCTTAAATTCTCTGAGCCACAGGTTACTAACATTTCGGCTTACTATTTGAGTAGCTTATGACACATTTCTATGAAAGTTATTGCTGAGAAAACACACATAATTATTAAAATGTTAGATATTATTGCTACTAAGCCAAACAAGTATTTTATATTCTACCTCAGACAACCCCATCAATGTTTAGCATATACTTCATTTTCTCATTAAAAAAAAAAAAAAAAAAATTCCATAGGAGAATACTGTCTTTTATCAAACTAAGAATCCTATAGAAAGTGAGACACCTTTAATTTATTCTACAGAACTTGAGTCTTTATAATAAAATCCTATTTTTAATTTTATGATGTTATGACAGTATCTGTAACTTCAAATGCTATTCATATTCATAAGCAATTTGCATAACTATTTAATATTCTTCTGCTTTGCTGTACCTGTTGTGATATGCTATCTAAATTACCAGCTCAATTTTCAGAGTGTTGTAAGTTTATAGTTAGAGGCAATGATATGCAGTAGCACTTACACAAAGAAATCAAAATATTTTTCAGAAACAATTGAAGCATCTCATGCTAAGGGATTTGTAGTGTTTTCATAACTAAGTCAGCTTCCTTCTGCTGTAGGTGTTATGCAAAATAATACTGCCTATTAATTTGGAAATAATTCTTAGTACTTGATTTTTCACAGTATGTGACTCTTTTTATTCAGTCCCCTCTAACTTTTGCTTTCATTAGCTTGGTCTAAGCTGCTTTTAAAATCTTTTCTCACTCCACTCTAAAACTGACTTACAGAGTATAGATTAGTGAAGAAAGAAAGTCTATTCTAAAAATATAGCATCTCCGAAGTTTTAACAAGAGAGTGTCTTTAATTTTAAAATTTTCAGTCATATTATTTTTATAGGAAAACTATAAATTGCCACTGTCATTAAAACTCAAGAAGTCAAAGATGAAATGAGAAATTCATCTGTACAATAACCCACTCTTCTCTACAATGATTGACATCTCCCAGTCACCCAAGTCAAAATTGTGAAAGTTACCCTAGATTCTTCCCTTTCCCACGCTTTCCCCAAAACCTATGATCCAGTCTAACCCTAAGTGACATTGACTCCTGATTTAAAATCTCCCAAGTCATTCCCCCTTTTCCAATTTTATTACCTGTATCCTAGTCTGAACATTATTTAATATTTACATTAGTGTTCCCAACTGTTGTCATGTTCTTCAACCTTGACAAAGTTCTTGCTTTTTTCAACAAATAAGCTTTGTTTTGGGGTGGGAGGGAGTAGATTCACAAAAGAAAATGAGCAAAATGTACAGAGTTCCCATATAGTCCTCCAGGTCTCATTTTCCTCTTTTGGTTACATCTTGCTTTGTTGTGGCACATTTGGCACAATTGATAAACCAATACTAACATATAATTATTAACTAAACACCATAGTTTACATTACTGCACACTCTTTGTGTTGAAAAGTTTCTTGGGTTTTGACAAATGAAAAATGTCATGATTACATAATGAATCCATTACACTGATGTTCAAGCTGGTTTTAGAAAAGGCAGAGGAACCAGAGATCAAATTGCCAACATCTGCTGGATCATGGAAAAAACAAGAGAGTTCCAGAAAAACATCTATTTCTGCTTTACTGACTATGCCAAAGCCTTTGACTGTATGGATCACAATAAACCGTGGAAAATTCTGAAAGAGATGGGAATATCAGACCACCTGATCAGCCTCTTGAGAAATTTGTATGAAGTTCAGGAAGCAACAATTGGAACTGGACATGGAACAGAAGACTGTTTCCAAATAGGAAAAGGAGTACATCAAGGCTGTATATTGTCACCATACTTATTTAACTTATATGCAGAGTACATCATGAGAAACGCTGGACTGGAAGAAACACAAGCTGGAATCAAGATTGCAGGGAGAAATATCAATAACCTCAGATATGCAGATTACACCACCCTTATGGCAGAAAGTGAAGAGGAACTCAAAAGCCTCTTGATGAAGGTGAAAGTGAAGAGTGAAAAAGTTGGCTTAAAGCTCAACATTCAGAAAACGAAGATCATGGCATCCGGTTCCATCACTTCATGGGAAATAGATGGGGAAACAGTAGAAAGAGTGTCAGACTTTATTTTGGGGGGCTCCAAAATCACTGCAGATGGTGACTGCAGCCATGAAATTAAAAGACGCTTACTCCTTGTAAGGAAAGTTATGACCAACCTAGATAGCATATTCTAAAGCAGAGACATTACTTTGCCAACAAAGGTCCATCTAGTCAAGGCTATGGTTTTTCCTGTGTCATGTATGGATGTGAGAGTTGGACTGTGAAGAAGGCTGAGCGCCGAAGAATTGATGCTTTTGAACTGTGGTGTTGGAGAAGACTCTTGAGAGTCCCTTGGACTGCAAGGAGATCCAACCTATCCATTCTAAAGGAGATCAGCCCTGGGATTTCTTTGGAAGGAATGATGCTAAAGCTGAAACTCCAATACTTTGGCCACCTCATGCGAAGAGTTGACTCATTGGCAAAGACTCGGATGCTGGGAGGGATTGGGGGTAGGAGGAGAAGTGGATGACAGAGGATGAGATGGCTGGATGGCATCACTGACTCGGTGGATGTGAGTCTGAGTGAACTCCAGGAGTTGGTGATGGACAGGGAGGCCTGGAGTGCTGCTATTCATGGGGTCGCAAAGAGTCTGACACTACTGAGCGACTGAACTGATCTGATCCATTACAGTGTCCTAATGAGTATTTTCACTGCCCTAAATAATCCTCTGTTTGCTATCTATTTACCCCTTCCTCCCTACCCTCCCAGCTCCTGGCAAACACTGATTTTTTTTTTTTTTTCTATCTTTATTGTTTTTTTTTTTTTCTAGAATGCTATAGAGCTGAAATCATACAGTATGTAGGTTTATAAGATGGGCTCCTTTGACTCTTCAATTCACATTTTAAGGCTCCTGCACAGATTTTTGTAACTTGATAACTGCATTCTTTTTTTTTTTTTTTAACTACTGAATAATATTCCATTTTACAGATGTACCACTATTTGTTTGTCCATCCACAAATGAAGGATGTATTGGTTGCTTCCAAGTTTTGGCAATTATGAATGAAGCTGCTATAAATGTTTGAGTGCAAACTTTAAGTGAATTCAAGTTTTCAACTAGTTTGAGCAAATACTTAGAGTGATTTTTAGATCCTATGGCAATAGTAAGTTTGGTTTATTAAGAAAGTACCAAGCTCTCTTCTAAAGTAGCTGTCGCATTTTGAATGTCCACCAGCAATGAATATACTACACCCTCATCAGCATCTGGTGTTGTCAGTGCTTTGCATATAACCATTTTAATAGATTAATATCTCCTTGTTGCTTTAATTTGCAATTCCCTAATGAGATATGATATTGAGTATCATTTCATATGTTAATTGACTATCTGTATACCTTCTTTGGTAAGATTTTTTCACTTTTTGTTTATTTCCTTATTGTTGAGTTTTAATTGTTCTTTGAATATTTGGATACAAGATCTTTATCAGATAAACCAAATGTTCCAAATTATTTACTTGCAGTTTGTGACTAGTCTTTTCATTCTCTTAACAGTATCTTTTACTGAGTAGAATTTTTTGTTTTAGTGAAGTTTCATTTATCAAACCTTTCTTTTATGGATCTTGCTATTGGTGTGTTTAAAAACAATTGCCAAAGCCACTGTTGCAAAGCTGTTATCTTCTAGAAGTTTATAGTTTCACATTTTACAGTAGATTTTATGATCCATTTGGAGTTATCATGAAAGACATATGGTCAGTGTCTTGATGTTTTACATGTGGATGCCCAATTTTTCCAGCAACATTTGTTGAAACGATTATCATTCTCTATTTCATTACTTTTGCTTGTCAAAAATCAGTTGGTCACATTTGTACGGGTCTATTTCTGGGCTCTCTATTGGGTTCCATAGGTCTACTTGCTTGTTCTTTCATTAATAACCACAGTGATTGTCTGCATTACTGTAGCTTTATATTGTCTTGGAATCTGGTAGTATCAGACTTCTGTCCTTTAGTATCATGTTGGCTATTTTGGACCTTCTGCCTTTCCATATTAACTTCAGAATAAATTTGTCAGGATTTTGATTTAGATAGTACTGAATTTCTAAATCAAGTTGGGAAGAATTGATGTCTTAATGATATTGTGAAGTCTTCCTATACATGAGCATAGAATAGCTCTCCATTATTTAAAGTATCTACAAGTTTGCTGACTTTTCAATCTTCATGTTAGTACTTCAGTATTTATATCAGTTCAGTTCAGTCACTCAGTTGTGTGTGACTCTTTGCAATCCCATGGACTGCAGCACACCAGGCTTCCCTGTCCATCGCCAACTCCCAGAGCCTACTCAAACTCATGTCCATCCAGTTGGTGATGCCATCCAAACATCTTATTCTCTGTCACCCCCTTCTCCTCCTGCCTTCAATCTTTCTCAGCATCAGGGTCTTTTCTAATGAGTCAGTTCTTTGCATCAGGTGGCAAAAGTATTGGAGTTTCAACTTCAGCATCAGTCCTTCCAATGAATATTCAGGACTGATTTCCTTTAGGATGGACTGGTTAAATCTCCTTGCAGTCCAAGGGACTCTCAAGAGTTTTCTCCAACACCACAGTTCAAATGCATCAATTCTTTGACACCCAGGTTTCTTTAGAATCCAACTCTCACATCTGTACATGACTACTGGAAAAACTGTAGATTTGGCTGGATGGACCTTTGTTGGCAAAGTAATGTCTGCTTTTTAATATGCTGTCTAGATTGGTCATAGATTTTTTTCCAAGGAGCAAGCGTCTTTTAATTTCATGGCTGCAGCCACGCTCTGCAGTGATTTTGGAGCCCCCCAAATAAAGTCTCTAACTGTTTCCATAGTTTCCCCATCTATTTGTCATGAAGTGATGGGACTGGATGCCATGATCTTAGTTTTTTGAATGTTGAGTTTTAAGCCAACTTGTTCACTCTCCTCTTTCACTTTCATCAAAAGACTCTTCAGTTCTTCTTCGCTTTCTGCCATATGGATAATGTCATTTGTGTATCTGAGGTTATTGATATTTCTCCCAGCAATCTTGGTTCCAGCTTGTGCTTCAGCCAGCCTGGCATTTTGCATGGTGTACTCTGCATATAAGTTAAAATAAGCAGGGTGACCATATACAGCCTTGACATACTCCTTTCCTGATTTGGAACCAGTCTGTTGTTTCATGTCCAGTTCTAACTGTTGCTTCATGACCTGCATACAGATATCTCAGGAGGCAGGATGATATAATTTTAAGTTCCTCTGTGTTATACCTGGGTAGTCTAGCAAATCCCAGACTTTTCTCAAACACTGAAATTCATTGAACTCTCCAGCATCAGCCTCTGAAAGTTTCCTCTTCATAATTTATTGCCCAGCAATACCAATTTATTTAATTTTCCTTAATGCACTGTTGGGATATTATCTGAAATGATATGGATTGTTTTCTCCTTTCTCTTATCATTACTTAGATATTGAAAAAGAACATTTATTCTTATATTCCTTTTGTACCTAAAAATAACAATATCCACCTTATTCACCTTATACCTAATTGGAACTTTACTGAGACTTATAGGAAAGATGTTTTCTTTCAGTTTAGAGATGAAGGTTCACAGGAAGAACTGGGTATGATGTCTGGGGCTAGAATCACCATCTTACAACCATGAGAGGAACATGAAAACCATAGGAAATATACCAATTAAACACTCTAAATTTGTGGAGTTGCTGAACCAACTGTAAAACTGCTTATATTTCTTTATATAAACAGTGTGTGACTGCATGATTTAAATTTCTTTTAGTCAAGCTTTCAGTTATTGTAGCTGAAAGAATTCCTAAATGACTTATACTTGATTTTGTCTGTAAACTTGTGGATGTAATGCTTTCTGCCTAGAATGCAATTCTATTTGTCTTTCCTAAGAACTTTCATCTGTACTCAGTTGTCATAGTCTGTGTGAAATTCTCTCTGATTCCCCAAAAGCATTGAGAATATGAATCATTTCCTACTACCACTTGCTTAATTTATAATTCTTCATTTACATGCAAATATATTTTATTAGAGTTCTTTGTAAATGGGAATAAATTTTATTCATTTTTGAGTAATTAATTTTAGAAGAATGTGTAGTATAAAAATGTTATTGTTTATCAGTCTTTGATTCAAAACATATTGTTATCATTAAGGGAATTATTTAGACTTTCAAGTTTTAGAGCAAAATCAACTATATAACTTTATATTAATATTAAAATAACATGAATCTTGATCTTTTTCTATTTCTTAGATCTCAATGAACACCAAATCTTGTATCTTCTTTAGACATCCATATGTTTTTAAATTTTTCATCATTTTAAGAAATTATTCAATTTTTAAAAATAAAACGTGAGTTGAAGTGAAATTACAAAGCTCTATTTAGTAGATTTTAGTATTAGCTCTCAATACTATGCATATAAACAAATGTACTTGGAATGCAACAGAGCTGAAAGCAAATGATTATACTAAATTCATGAATGGGATATTTCACTTTTCAGTCACAATTTTACTTATTAAAAAGAAAAATTATTGTAGAAAACTTAGAAAATACAGACAAAGGTAGGATTTAAATAATCACTCACACTCCCATTCCAGCAAGAGATACATTGTAAACTTATTGATTTGTGTATTTCTAGATTTATAACATGCATATTTGCTTATTTAAGCATATACAGCAGTATAATCTATACATACAAATATGCATATATTCTATAATCTGTATAATTCACTTAAAATTTATATCATGAGCATATTAACATATTATTATATATTTTTCTACAACATTTGAAAACTTTTTATTTTTAACTAAAATCTGTCTTACCGTAAAGTTGCAAAACTAGCACATAAAATTCCCATATATTCTCTCCTGATGGCTGGATGAAACACAAGCTGGAATCAAGAATTACAGGAGAAATATCAATAACCTCAGATATGCAGATGACACCATCCTTATAGCAGAAAGTGAAGAAGAACTAAAGAGTCTCTTGATGAAAGTGAAAGAGGAGATTGAAAAGTTGGCTTAAAACTCAATATTCAGAAAACTAAGATTTACTGGAAGGATAAATAAATTTTCTCAAAATATTTATAACATAGATATATAATGTATATAGAATCATAAATATATTATATGTATGTAAATACAGGTTAGTATATAGAGATTTCTTGCATTGTCCTTCTGGTGAACAAGGCAAAGAAATAGAGAAAAACAATAGAATGGGAAAGACTAGATGTCTCTTCAAGACAATTAGCAATATCAAGGAAACATCTCATGCAAAGATGGACACAATAAAGGACAGAAATGGTATTGACCTAACATAAGCAGAAGATATGAAGAAGAGGTAGCAAGAATACACAGAAGAACTATACAAAAAAAAAAAAAAAAAAAAGTATTATGACCCAGATAACCACAGAGGTGTGATCATTTTCCTAGAACCAGACATCTTGGAATGTGAAATCAAGTGGGCCTTAGGAAGCATCACTAAGAACAAAGCTAGTGGAGATGATAGAATTCCAGTTGAGCTATTTCAAATCCTAAAAGATGATGCTGTGAAAGTGCTGCACTCAATGTGCCAGCAAATTTGGAAAACTCAGCAGTGGCCACAGGACTAGAAAAGGTCAGTTTTCATTCCAATCCCAAAGAAGGGCAATGCCAAAGAATGTTCAAACTACCACCCAATTGGACTCATTTCACATGCAATTAAAGTAATTCTCAAAATTCTCCAAGCCAGGCTTCAACAGTATGTGAACTGTGAACTTCCAAATGTTCAAGCCAGATTTAGAAAAGGCAGAGGAATCAGAAATCAAATTGCCAAAATCCATTGGGATCATAGAAAAATCAAGAGTCCAGAAAAACTTCTACTTCTGCTTCATTGACTATGCTAAATCTTCGACTGTGTGTATCACAAGAAACTGTGGACACTTCTTAAAGAGATGGAAATACCTGACCTGCCTCCTGAGAAACCTGTATGCAGGACAAGAAGGAGCAATTAGAACTGAATGTGGAACAACAGACTGGTTCCAAATTGGGAAAGGAGTGTGTCAAGACTGTATGTTGTCACCCTTATTATTTAACTTATGTGCAGAGTATATCATGCAAAAGCTGGGCTGGATGAAGCACAAAACTGGAATCAAGATTGCCGGGAGAAACATCAATAACCTCAAATATGCATATGATATCACTCTCGTGGCAGAAAGCCAAGAGGAACTAAAAAGCCTCCTGATAAAGGTGAAAGAGGAGAGTGAAAAAGTTGGCTTAAAACTCAACATTTAAAAAACTAAGATCATGGCATCTCATCCCATCACTTAATCGCAAATAGATTGGGGATACAATTACAGACTTTAAACTATTGTGCTCCAAAGTCACTGCAGATGATGACTGCAGCCATGAAATTAAAAGACAGTTGCTCCCTGGAAGAAAAGCTATGCCTTACCTAGAAAGTGAAGTGGCTCAGTCATGTCTGACTCTTTGCAACTCCATGGACTACTCTATCCTACCAGGCTTCTCCATCCATGGACTTTTCCAAGCAAGAATACTGGAGTGGGTTGCCATTTCCTTCTCCAAGGGATCTTCCTGACCCAGCAATTGAACCTGGGTCTCTTGCATTACAGGCAGATGCCTTACTGTCTGAGCCATAAGGGAAGCATGACTTACCTAGACAGTGTATTAAAGGCAGAGACATCACTTTGTTGACAAAGGTCTGTATAGTCAAAGCTTGCTTTTGTCAGTAGTCATGTATGGATGTGAGAGTTGGACCATAAAGAAGACTGAACACTGAAGAATTGATGCTTTCAGACTGTGATGTTGAAGACTCTTGAGAGTCCTTTTGATTTCAAGGAGATCAAACCAGTCATTCCTAAGGAAATCAGTCCTGAATATTCATTTGAAGTACTGATGCTATAGCTGAAGCTCTAATACTTTGGCCACCTGATGCAAAGAGCTGACTCATTAAAAAAGACCCTGGTGCCAGGAAAGACTGAAGACAGGAGGAGAAGGGGACAACCGAGAACAATATAGTTGGATAGCAACACTGACTCAACGACATGACTTTGAGCAAGCTTTGGGAGATGGTGAAGGACAAGAAGGCCTGGTGTGCTGCAGTCCACGGGGTTGCCAAAGAGTAGGACATGACCTAGCAACTGAACAACATATATATATATATATATATATATATATACACACACACACACACACACACACACACACACAGAGCATAGATATATGGGCTTTCTAGGAGGCACAGTAGTAAAGAATCTGCCTGCAAATGCAGTAGACTCAAGAGTTGTATGTTCAGTCCCTGGCTTGGTTGGGAAGATCCCTTGGAGTAGGAAATGGGATCCAACTCCAGTATTCATGTGCCGGGGTCCAGCCCCGGTGGATCCAGGGAATTTGAAGCAGGGACGGCGTCAGCGAGGATCAGGAAACAACTGCTTAATTAAACGTTAATTAAGGATATAAAGAGGGGTGAAATAAGGATAGCTCAGTAGGAAAATTCAGTGAAGAAAAGAGGCTGAATAATTCAGCCAGAAGGTAAGAGAAAGAACGACATGGGGAGACCAAGTTTCAGTGAACAAGGCCCACACTTTATTTTCCAAAGTAGTTTCTATACCTTAAGTTATGCATGGGGGAAGGGGTAGAGTCATACAGTAAGCCAGGCTTTCTTCCTGCAAACTTATCATATGCAAAAGTTTAGGTGATTTGCATCATCTTCTGGCCCGGAGGCCTGTTAACATTTTAAGACCCTTTCTTCAGAAAACTTATTTTTCTCTAAAGGTGATTAGTCAGGTGCCACCCTCCAAAAGCATTAAAGTTGCATTCCTATAGGGCAAAGGTGTGGTGGGCTACAACGAGAAAAAGAATTAACTCAAGGGTCCCAGGTTACAAACATTAAAGCTACTACTTACACCAATTATATTAATCAATACACTGCCAGGGACACAGCAGGTAAGGGATATGGAAACTTAGCAGCAAACATTGGCCAACAAGTGAAAATCCCTTCACCAATACAATTTCTAATCAATCTTTTAACTGCTCAAAGGAATCTGTGTTTAGACAGTTTAGAACATCTCCTGCCTCTCACATTTGGGAGGCTCTGAGCAATCACATGTGGCCGGAAAAACCTATTCAGGCAGGCTAGAGGACTTCCAAAGGAGTTTTTAGGTTGACACACTATCACACCCAGGAACTTTATTAATTAGAGCTGTAAGTTAACTCTTTTTTTCAGAGAGAGGTAGTGGGGGACAGTCCCCCATAAAGTCAGAGGTGTAGGTGAGAGCACAAAGCAGAAAGTAGGCAGACTCTGGTTTTGGGGGTAGATGCTCGAGAATTTCCAGGGGGACTCCTGAGGCTCGATCCCGCCTTTGCATATGCCGAGCCTCCTTCCTCATGACCTTTGTCATGGGTGGAGCTCCTCACGCTGGCTCCCAGCACTGATAGAATTCCAGTTCAGCTATTCCAGATCCTGAAAGATGATGCTGTGGAAAGCGCTGCACTCAATATGCAATATGCACTCAATATGCAATATGCCGGCTCCTGGCATTCATGCCTGGAAAATTGCATGGACAAAGGAGCCTGGCAGCCTACAGTTCATGGGGCCACAAAGAGTTAGGCATGACTGCATGCACACACACACACACACACACACACACACACATCCAAACACACAACATAGATATATAAAACAGAGATGTTTTATGGCATATTTAATAGAATTTATATATTAGCATATTTTTTTAGAATTTAAGACTTCCCTGATAGTTCAGTTGGAAAAGAATCCGCCTGCAATACAGGAGACCCTGGTTTGATACCTGGGTGGGGGAGATCCGCTGGAGAAGGGATGGGCTACCCGCTCCAGTATTCTTGGGCTTCCCTCGTGGCTCAGTTGGTAAAGAATCCTTATGCCACGAAGGAGACCTGGGTTCAATCCCTGTGTTGGGAAGATCGCCTGGAGAAGAGAAAGGCTATCCACTCCAGTGGTCTGGCCTGGAGAATTCCACGGACTGTATAGTCCATGGGGTCATAAACAGTAGGACATGACTGAGCGACTTTCACTTTCACTACAGTCCTCAATGTTCTATATACTATGAAGTGGTTATTATTATCATGTTTTTAACATTAAAAAATATTTATTTTAATTGGAAGCTAATTACTTTACAATATTGTGGTGGTTTTTGCTATACATTGACATGAATCAGCCATGGGTGTACATGTGTCCCCCATCCTGAACCCCTCTCCCATATGCCCTCCCCATCCCATCCTTCTGGGTTGTCCCAGTGCACCAGCTTTGAGTGCCCTGTCTCATGCATCAAACTTGGACTTGTTATCTATTTCACATATAGTAATATACATGTTTCAATGCTATTTTGTCCTTTTTTCCTCACTCTGGCTACCAACCTACCTATTGCATTCTCATTCTAATACAAAACTCATTTTATAAATCACTTTTCTTTGTTGAAGTATTTGGAAACTTTTCTAAGACACAGTACTTATACTTTATTAATTTCAGAATATATCTTTGAGACATATGGACATTTCAACGTCTTAAAAGCCTATGACCATTTTCTTGTATAACCACAATGCTGGTAAACCTACTAAACAATGTCTAGATCTTACTCAAATTTATTCTCTGCTGTGGTTTGAATGTTTTTATGCCCACGAATTTCATAAGTTAAATACTAACCCCCAAAGGCAATGGTAGCAGGTGGGGCCTTTGGGAGGTCACTAGGTCATGAGGGTGGAGCCTTATGATGTCATTAGTGCTCTTCTAACCAGTGATCCCACAGATCCCCCTTCACATGAGGACGCAACGAGATCTGAGACCAGAAAGAAAACCTCACCCGAGCTTGCTGTCATCATGTTTGTGGGCTCCCAGCCTCAGGCTGTGAGAATAAATTTCTCTTGTTTAGAAGCCACCCAATTTGTGGTGTTTTGCTATAGCAACCCAAAAAGACTAGAGCAAACACTGATCACATCATCTCAATATAGTAAAAACCCTCCAGTGACTCCCACTGTAGTTAAAATATAGTCTACAATCCCTGCCACTGTCTAGAAAGCACTGTTTGATCTGTATATTGTCTCTCCCTCCAATTCACCTTGATCTGTTCTTTCCCTCAGATGCCTTCAGAGAGAGTGGTCTCCCTTCAGTCGCTAGAACTGCATTATCCAGTATGACAGATACTAGTTACATGTGACTATTGATCACTTAAAATGGGATACCATATTTTCCATATTCTAATCTATGTGTGTTTATTCTCTAACTGTAAAATACACAGCACATTTCAAAAGGGGTTTAAAAATGAATGTAAAAGATCTCATTAATTCTGTCATTGTTAATATTCATAATGCTATTATTTTGATTATATTAGATAAACTGAAACAGAAATAAATAATGTAATTAACAACTTCATTTTTACTTTTTAAATGTGGCTTTTTGAAAATTTAAAATTATGCATCATATTATTTCTGTTATTTGAATATTCTATTATTTCCAGCGGACAGCATAGTTCTAGAAAAGACTAAACTTACTTCTATTTCATAAACTTTCCTTTTTCTTTTTAGTTGATGTCTCTTGAATATTTTCTCACCAAATTGTCTCTTGACTGTCTTATCACTTCTAAGATCTTCTTCAACTTAAACTTCCTTATAGTGATCAAGCCTGGATGAAATCTACTAGCTTCCTACACCATGTTATTTGCTTTATATAATATTTATTCAATTTATTTCTTAGCACTTACAATTCCTTGAAATTCTTATTATTTTGGTCACATACAAGTTCTTTGAAGAGAAGCATTGCTTGTATTGTCAGACAGAACTGTGAGAAATAAGTTTCTGTTGTTTATAAACTAGCCAGTCTGTGGCATGTTTTTTATAGCATTTGAAACAGACTAAGGCACCCCTTATTTCAAAAATGTCTTTTATTATAGGCCATTTGAATCAGAATTGAAATAAGATTTACTCACTGAATTTTGTTATCTTGTCTCTAAAATTTGTTTCAATCTAGGGCAGTCTGTTCTCACTTGTTTTCATGACACTGAAAAAGTTAGGCTAGCTGTTGTACAGAATGTCCTACCTTATTAAGCTGTTGGCTTCTTGCACTGTGTTCTTGTTCGTATTATTCTATTATGGAAATAAGCACTGACTGCTTAAATATAATTTGTTTGTGAGGGGTTGCTTGTGCAGGAATCTTACCAATATTGCTGTGAAATGAGTATTGTACCACACACATCTGACATTTGACCATCTCAAATTTAATGACTGGGAATATACATGGACAGAGAAGCCTGGTGGGCTACAGTCAATAGGGTCTTTTTTTTTTTTTATCTTGTTATTATTTCAATTAGTACTATTTTTATATAGGGATGTATATATTTTCCGTAAATACAAATCTGATTTTATCTTTTTATTAAAATATATTATTTGATAGCTAGTCTATTTTTTCTCTACAGATTTACGATTTCATTTTCATCATATACTGAATTTCATTATAGACATTCATTTATTTCTGTAATTTCTATTCAGTTTTACTGGTCTGTGTACACATGCACATATCAGTACCATGTTCATTTAATTATGGAAGCTTTTGTGGTTTTTGTTCAGTGACTCAGTCATGTCCGACTCTTTGAGATCCCATGGACTGCAACACACCAGGCTTCCCTGTCATTCACCATCCCCTGGAGCTTGTTCAAACTCCTGTCCGTTGAGTTGGTGGTGTCATCTAACCGTCTAAATATTTGACACACTAGCTCCACTGTCACTGGTTTACCACATACACGTAAACACACACATGTTGTTTTCCTTAGGACCAATGTCTACTGAGAAATATTTTGTTTTTTATTCTTTTATTCCATAGAAAATTTTAAATAACATTTTCTACTTAATGAATAAAAATATTATTTTTAAAGAAATTGTATTGAATTTTTAATTAACTTGGCATTTTTTAGATTCCAAATACAAGCAATATCATATGATATTTGTCCTTCTTTGTCTGGCTTATGTAACTCAGTATGACAATCACTACAGAGCAGAGGGAACTCAACTAAATACAAAGATCTATATGGAAAAAGAATCTAAAAAACAAGTGGGTATATTCATATATATAACAGATTTTCTTTGTTGTATACCTGAAACTATCACAACATTGTAAATCAACATTCTAAAAAAAAAAAAAAAAAAAAAAACTGTAAGATTTTGGATATTTATTTTTTTTATCCATGAGATTGGTGTGTCTTCCAATTTGCTCAGATCTACTTTTTCTAGTTATGTTTCAGAAATAGCTTTACATTTCTTTTTAGGTTTATATATTAGAATTTTTAAATATTGTGTGCTATTTATACAGTGTCTTTATATCTGTGGTATGGTCTAGCTGGTTATTATTTGTTATAAGACTTAGTAGTATTTGTGGCATTTTTATATTCTATTATTAAATTATAGTGTTAATTTAAAGCCAGTGTTAAATTTTACTTAGAAATAATCTAGCTTCTTTTCTCATTTTATGATTCTATTTGCTTTATCTAAACACATATGCAGATATGTCCAGTATGTGGCTAGTTATAATTATCTAATTATCTTATGTTTTTCATAGTATTGGTGGAAATGACCTTAAAAATTCTCATGTGTAATATATTCTATAGACAAGCACATATATCTATTTTTCATGTTATCTTAATATCCATTAATGTGTATTTTTTTAAATCAAGATCTGATAATTTTTTCAGATGTTTTTGAGTACTTTTGAATATAGTCATACAATTTTTCCTTCAGTTCAGTTCAGTCATTGAGTATTGTCCGACTCTTTTCAATGCCATGGACTGCAGCACACCAGGCTTACCCATCCATCAGGGAAGCTTTATCTTCTAGTCCAGTAAGCTTTCTGGAGCTTACTCAAACTCACATCCACTGAGTCAGTGATGTCATCCAACCATCTCATCCTCTTTCGTCCCCTTCTCGTCCTGTCTTCAATCTTTCTCAGCATCAGGGTCTTTTATAATGAGTCAGTTCTTTGCATCAGGTGGCCAAAATATTGGAGCTTCAGCCTCAGCATCAGTCCTTCCAATGAATAATGATGGGTGATTTCCTTTAGGATGGACTGGTTGGATATCCTTGCTGTCCAAGGGACTCTCAACACCAACACCTTCTCCAACACCACAGTTCAAAAGCATCAGTTCTTCCGTGCTCAGCTTTATTGATGGTCCAAATCTCACATTCATACAGACCTTTGTCAGCAAAGTAATGTCTTTGCTTTTTAATATGCTGTCTAGGTTGGTCATAGCTTTTCTTCCAAGGAGCAAGCATCTTTTAATTTCATGGCTGCAGTCACCATTGGCAGTGATTTGGGAACCCAGGGAAATAAAATCTGTCACTGGTGGAGAGTTCTGACAAACTGTGGTCCACTGGAGAAGGGAATGGCAAACCATTTCAGTATTCTGGCTTGAGAATCTCATAAACAGTATGAAAAGGCAAAAAGATATGACACTGAAAGATGAACTCCGCAGGGTGGTAGGTGCCCAATATGCTACTGGAGAAAAGTGGAGAAATAACAAGAAAGAATGAAGTGATAGAGCCAAAGTCAAAACAACACCCAGTTGTGGACTTGACTAGTGATGGAAGTAAAGTCTGATGCTATAAAGAACAATATTGCATAGGAACCTGAAATGTTAGGTCCATGAATCAAAGTAAATTGGAAGTGGTCTTACAGGAGATGGCAAGAGTGAACATCGACATTCTAGGAATCAATGAAATAAAATGGACTGGAATAGGTCAGTTTAATTCAGATGAACTTTATACCTAATACTGTGGGCAAGCATCCCTTGGAAGAAATGTAGTATCCCTCATAGTCAACAAAAGAGTCTGAAATGCAGTACTTGGGTGCAATGTCAAAAATGACAGAATGATCTCTGTTCATTTCCAAGGCAAACCATTCGATATCACAGTAATCCAAGTCTATTCCCCAACCACTAATGCCAAAAAGCTGAAGTTGAACAGTTCTATGAAGACTTACAAGACCTTCTAGAAACAACAACAACAACAACAAATGTTCTTTTCATCATAGGTGATTGGAATGCAAAAGTAGGAAGTCAAGAAATACCTGGAGTAACAGGCAAGTTTGGCCTTGGAGTACCAAATGAAGCAGTGCAAAAGCTAGAAGAGTTTTGCCAAGAGAACACACTGGTCTTAGCAAACACCCTCTTACAACAACACAACCATGGACATCAGAAGATGGTGAATACCAAAATCAGATTGATTATATGCTTTGCAGCCAAAGATGGAGAAGCTCTATGCAGTCAGCAGAAACAAGAGTGGGAGCTGACTGTGGCTCAGATCATGAACTCCTTATAACAAAATTCAACTTTAATTGAAGAAAGTAGGGAAAACCACTAGACCATTCAGGTATGACCTAAATCAAATCCCTTACCATTATGCAGTGGAAGTGTCAAATAGATTCAAGAGATTAGATCTGATAGGCAGAATGCCTGAAGAACTATGGATGGAGGTTTGTGACATTGTACAGAAGGCAGTCATCAAGATCATCTCCAAGAGAAAGAAACGTACAAAGGCAAAATGGCTGTCTGAGGAGGCCTTGCAAATAGTTGAGAAAAAGGAAGCAAAAGGCAAAGGAGAAAATGAAAGATATACCCATCTGAATGCAGAGTTCCAAAGAATAGTAAGGAGAGATAAGAAAGCCTTCCTCAGTGATCAATGCAACAAAATAGAGGAAAACAATAGAATGGGAAAAACTAGAGATCTGTTCAAGAAAATTAGAGATATCAAGGGAACATTTCTTGCAATTTTTCCTTTGTTCTACTAATATGATACATTTTATTAGTGTCCATATGATTTTTAATACACCTCACATGCCTTCTTTAAATAAATCTTGCTCATGATGTGTTATTTTCATAAGTGAGATTTATCTGTATTATTTTTTTGCACACAATTATAATGTTTGCCATCGATGTTAAAATTGCTTCATAAAATGTTATTGAAAATGTTCTTGCTGAAGTTTAACTTCAATAAAGATGAAAATTTAGAGGAAGTTGATAGAAAATGTTGTTACTAAATGTTACCTTTGTTAAACTTCTCCATGATTTATCTACTTCCATTATATAAGATCTTATCTGATGAAGTTTCAGTTAATATCTGCTCAAGATGGTAAATATCTAAAAAGTGATATATATATGCAGCTCTGTTTCCAAGATCCATGTGTTTGTCATTTTTTATCCTATTTGGATAGCTTTAGGATGCTGCAGAGAAGAAGTGATAGAAAGTCAGGTGAACTATGTCATTGACTTTCAGTTCCAACAAAATGAAACCTGGAATGTAATTTGGGAATCATTAAGTATCTGATTTGAAGTACAAAATAATCTACTGATATGTTTGGGCACTATTTATTGAGCATTCTTCTGACAAATTTGGTGTCTAAGAGGCACAGACATAACCACACAGTTAAATTCTCCTTTAAGATGTAGTGTGTAAGTTTCCATTCAAACCAAATAATGGGGTTGATCATGCTCTTAGGAATATTACTCCTGGTGTTTCAAATGTGCCACAAACTCTAATCTTCTATAAGTCTGAGTATTTTGAAGTTTTGCTTCAATTAAAGTGTGAAAAAACAGAAACAAAAACAACCTCCATCCTATCCCAAGTTGAAACATAAAATGATCTATTTCTTGGAACTTCCATGAAACCTGTCTTAGATATGAAACTGATAACCATTTGATCTTTAAAACATCTTCACAGTTGCAGAACGGACTGTCTTCCATGAAATCGTCAATCACATTGCCCCATAAGGCAAGGCTAATATGTTATTCCTAGAAAAAGGAGGAAATAAAGAATTAATAAATGCATAAATTCATATATTCATAAATAAAAAATTTAAAACACTCAGGGTCTGATTTATCTGAAGTACAGATGACCCCCTCCTGTAATGTACAGTGAAGGTTTCCCTCCAGAGTCCTCTCCATTCCCTACCACATTGATTAACCAGGGAGAAAGAACCTCAGATGAAACTTTTATATCAGTGAGATATCAGATATTCATCACTGTGTGCAGCTTGACTTTATGTTGACAGATGAAGAGTTTGTGATCCTTTGAACCATTAAAATGAAAACTTTAAAGCAGTATTAGCCTATGGTAGCACCAGCTGAGAATTTAATTTACTGTATTTTTGGTACATTAGAATCAGTGGTATTTGAAAAACAGTCTCAAAAAGTTGTCTCAATTCATTTTCCAGTTCTATCATACATAATATGACATATGACTCTTTCTTGCCCAGTATTTTAATTTTTGAGGAAAATATTACCTTCTTTAAAGATTTTACCCTTTGCTTTCTACTTTAGCTTTTCAGTGGCAGGGGGGAAAAAGGTCTTTTTAAATTGGATTAATTTGAATGTGTCCATGGTAAAATCTCAAGAAAATTTACTAGTTAATAGTTTTTATTGCTTATTATTGCTTTTTCATGCAGTTAATGTTTGTATTCTATTGTATAAGGGCTTCACATGTAAAGAAAATTTTAATAAATTTATACTGTAAAATAAACCATTTGCTTATAAATCCTTTTCTTTATTCTTTCTTCAGGATATATGAAATTGTGTTCATTTAGTTTGTTTCCTCTGTTGATCACAATGAAAAGTCCCTGTGAGCTTGCCTCTGTAGTTACACATTTTGAATTCTCTGCATTTTTTCAGCTATTATGTTGACTTCATCTGTGATTTAAATGACTAAGCCTTGAAAGAGTTTTCTGCTTTTCCTCTCTCCAGTGTTGGTCTCCAGCTGCTCCCTGTTGAAGGTTTTGTTCTCTATCCAATAGGAAGGAATATCCACCCACATCAGCTTGATGTGGCTTATTGATGTCATCCAAACTGGTACAGAAAGTTTCTGTACCAGTTGCAGATGTAGAAATCTCAATATCAAGTTTTTGTTTTTTTTGTAAAAACAAAAGAAAGTTTGGATCAGGGGTGTTAAATAGTATACATTATGTAGCTTCTATGAGTCTCTCACTTTTAGATAAATTATCTCATTTAATTCTCACAACAAACTTCCAAATGGTGTCAGTATCATTTATGGGGGTCGGGGGGGGGAAGGTCTAAATGTGCAAATATAATAGCCCTAAGATATTAGTACACTGTGAAGTATCACACAGGTAGGAATTCCCCATTTGGAATGCAAACCCAATCTATCTTTAGAGTACATACTCTTTAGTCCACCTCAGTATGACAGGTGTAGTAGAGATCTACTACTGGTTTGGGTCACCTTGAATTTAAACATATGCTTATGGAATAAAGTATTGTTTTCTGTCTTCCACAATGGGTGCTCTTGGGATCAGATACTTGCTCTCCATAAACCTTGACATTTAGATCAGGATCCATGATCAAGATATGGCATTGAATCTTCATTAGATGTCACGAGAAGCAAAGGGGGTTCAGAATTTATCTCTGGCAGTGGCAGTGCCACCTAGGGTTGGCAAGTCTTATGACAGCCATTAAGCAGCAGGGGCAGTGAGCATCCCTCCTTCTGCTTCCCACCTCCCTTCACTGCTCTGATTCTTCAGTGTCTGATTGAGTAAGTTGTTTTCTACTTGCTCCCCCGTCACTTTGTGGGCTACACAAAATGCAATAATGCAATCTTCGAATTTCTCTTCTGCTTATGTTAGTCAGTATTGACTCATATTTTGCAACCAAAAGTGTGGATTAATATGAGATAATAAATCAGATGTTTAGTGGTTATTGCCAATTATAAATAAAAGTTATAATAATAAATATAAATGATATTATTACCTCAATTCCTAATGGCCATAACATTTAATATACTGATACAGTTAACAGGAAAATGATACAAGGTGTTATAACTTAAAATTTATATTAAGATTCATTTTCCTGAATGTATTTATGCCTACAAATTTTAGTGTAGCTGTCTTTATAGCCAAATTCAGACTTAAATTGAAGAAAGTAGGGAAAATTACTAGATGATTCAGGTATGACCTAAATCAAATTCCTTATGATTATACAGTGGAAGTGAAAAATAGATTTAAGGGACTAGATCTGATAGATAGAGTGGACTGAGGTTCATGACATTGTACAGGAGACAGGGATTATGACCATCCCCAAGGAAAAGAAATGGAAAAAAGCAAAATGGTTGTCTGGGGAGGCCTTACAGTAGCTGTGAGAAGAAGAGAAGTGAAAATCAAAGGAGAAAAGGAAAGATATAAGCATCTGAATGCAGAGTTCCAAAGAACAGCAAGAAGAGATAAGAAAGCCTTCCTCAGTGATCACTGCAAAGAAATAGAGGAAAACAACAGAATGGGAAAAACCGGAGATCTCTTCAAGAAAATTAGAGATACCAAGGGAATATTTCATGCAAAGATGGGCTTGATAAAGGACAGAAATGGTATGGACCTAACAGAAGCAGAATATATTAAGAAGAGGTGGCAAGAATACAGAGAAGGACTGTACAAAAAACATCTTCATGACCCAGATAATCACGATGGTGTGATCACTCACCTAGAGCCAGACATCCTGGAATGTGAATTCAAGTGGGCTTTAGAAAGCATCACTACAAACAAAGCTAGTGGAGGTGATGGAATTCCAGTTGAGCTATTTCAAATCCTGAAAGATGATGCTGTGAATGTGTTGCACTCAGTATGCCAGAAAATTTGGAAAACTCAGCAGTGGAATGAAAAGGTCAGTTTTCATTCCAATCCTAAAGAAAGGCAATGCCAAAGAATGCTCAAACTACTGCACAATTGCACTCATCTCACATGCTAGTAAAGTAATGCTCAAAATTCTCCAAACCAGGCTTCAGCAATATGGGAACAGTGAACTTCGAGATGTTCAAGCTGGTTTTAGAAAAGGAAGAGGAACCAGAGATCAAATTGCCAACATCCTCTGGATCATAGAAAAAGCAAGAGAGTTCCAGAAAAACATCTATTTCTGCATTATTGACTATGCCAAAGCCTTTGACTGTGTGGATCACAATAAACTGTGGAAAATTGTTCAAGATATCGGAGTACCAGAGCACCTGACCTGCCTCTTGAGAAACCTGTATGCAGGTCAGGAAGCAACAGTTAGAACTGGACGTGGAACAACAGACTGGCTCCAAATAGGAAAAGGAGTACGTCAAGGCTGTCTATTGCCACCCTGCTTATTTAGTTTATATGCAGAGTACATCATGAGAAATGCTGGGCTGGAAGAAGCACAAGCTGGAATCAAGATTGCCGGGAGAAATATCAATAACCTCAGGTATGCAGATGACATAGTGAAGTGAAGAGGAAAGTGAAGAGGAACTAAGAAGCCTCTTGATGAAAGTGAAAGAGGAGAGTGCAAAAGTTGGCTTAAAGCTCAACATTCAGAAAATGAAGATCATGGCATCTGGTCCCATCACTTCATGGGAAATAGATAGGGAAACAGTGGAAACAGTGTCAGGCTATATTTTTTGGACCTAAAAAATCACTGTAGATGGTGATTGCAGCCATGAAATTAAAAGACACTTACTCCTTTGAAGGAAAGTTATGACCAACCTAGATAGCATATTCAAAAGCAGAGACATTACTTTGCCAAAAAAGGTCCATCTAGTTAAGGCTATGGTTTTTGAAGTGGTCATGTATGGATGTGAGAGTTGGACTGTGAAAAAAGCTGAGCGCCGAAGAATTGATGCTTTTGAACTGTGGTGTTGGAGAAGACTCTTGAGAGTCCCTTGGACTGCAAGGAGATCCAACCAGTCCTTTCTAAAGGACATTAGTTTGGGTGTTCCTTGGAAGGAATGATGCTAAAGCTGAAACTCCAGCACTTTGGCCACCTCATGCAAAGAGTTGACTCATTGGAAAAGATTCTGATGCTGGGAGGGACTGGAGGCAAGAGGAGAAGTGGACGACAGAGGATGATAGTTCTGGATGGCATCACTGACTTGATGGACGTGAGTTTGAGTGAACTGCAGTAGTTGGTGTTGGACAGGGAGGCCTGGGGTGCTGCGATTCATGGGGTCACAAAGAGTCGGACAAGACTGAGCAACTGAACTGAACATTCAAGATACCAATGCACATTTACTCAAGGTAATTCATACAGTTGTCTTCCTGTGAACTTTTTATAGTTCTCATCTATAATCTAAAAATAAAGCCCTAATCTATTTTCTCTTTTTAGGTGTTGTTCACCTGTATTTATTCAGGAGTGGTAAGAAATACTTTTCCTGAATAATGGGCTTCATTCTCTTTCTGAAATTCTTACATTTAAAAAAAAAAAATCCTCATTTTCTGTGTCCTGATTCCTTGCTTTTTAATTTCAGTTCAGGGAGCATTTTAAGAATTTTAAGATGGTTTATTTGAACAGGATTCAACAAATCAAATCTTCTCATAAACAGGCATGTAGATAGATGGAGGAGCTATGTATCTATCTATGAGCATCAGCTTCTGAGCTATGTTCAGTTCAGTTGCTGAGTCATGTCTGACTCTTCATGATCCCATGAACCGCAGCACCCCAGGCCTCCCTGTCCATCACCAACTGCTGGAGTCCACCCAAACCCATGCCCATTGAGTTGGTGATGCCATTCAACCATCTCATCCTCTGTTGCCCCCTTCTCCTCCCATCCTCAATCTTTTCCAGCATCAGGGTCTTTTCCAATGAGTCAGCTCTTCGCATCAGGTGCCCAAAGCATTGGAGTTTCAGCTTCAACATCAGTCTTTCCAATGGACATCCAGGACTGATTTCCTTTAGGATGGACTGGTTGGATCTCCTTGCAGTCCAAGGGACTCTCAAGAGTCTTCTCCAACACCACAGTTCAAAAACATCAATTCTTTGGCACTCAGCTTTTTTTATACTCCAACTCTCAGCCATTCATGACTACTGGAAAAACCATAGCCTTGACAAGATGGACCTTTGTTGGCAAAGTAATGTCTCTGCTTTTTAATATGTTGTCTAGTTTGTTCATGAGAGGATAACAGGCAGGTAGGCTACGGGTCTCCAAACGGAGAAAATAGCCTGCAAGGGTCAGACATTTTTATCTTTTTTAAACAGCAGGAGGAAACAAACTAGGGATATTTTTTTATTCTCTATACAAATTTAAAAGGAGGTTTCTCTTAAAATTCTGTGTTGCCATAATGACACCTGTTTTCACCTGAAGTTAACTATTCTCAAACCTTGAGATAACCAATGCATTTTTCTTATGGAAATGTTTGTCTTAAGCTATGTTAATGTACTATGCATTTACCCCAAACTCTGTCTTCAAGTTGGTTCCGCCTAATGGCTCAGAGCCTATTTGACAAACCAGTATATTATACTCAGAAATTGTTTCCCTAATCTATGTAAATGAAACTATTTGTATGGTAATCTGTTCTTCTACAAGATTCAGGTTAGTCTTTTTATGGCCCGGGATGAATCATCTGGTGCCAAGATTACCCCAAAATGCATTGTAGGGTGAGGGACCTGGTGCCATTCTGAGTATTGACATTCCTTTCATTAAGAGACTGCTAGTGACTATACAACATCCAGCTGAAGACTAGCAGGAGGGTATTCTTTCTGCCCCCTTCTGATGCCTATGTCAGAAGCTTTCTCTGTCTCCTTTATACTTTACTAAAACTTTATTACGCAAAAGCTCTGAGCGATCAAGCCTCGTCTCTGGCCCCGGATTGAATTCTCCTCCAGAGGCCAAGAATTCCGGCGTCTTTTCTTTCAGCAACAACCTTTCAGTCATAACTTTCCTTTCAGGGAGTAAGCGTCTTTTAATTTCATGGCTGCAGTCACCATCTGCAGTGATTTTGGAGCCCCCCAAAATAAAGTCAGCCACTGTTTCCACTGTTTCCCCTTCTATTTGCCATGAAGTGATGAGACCAGATGTCATGATCTTCGTTTTCTGAATGTTGAACTTTAAGCCAACTTTTTCATTCTCCTGTTTCACTTTCATCAAGAGGCTTTTTATTTCCTCTTCACTTTCTGCCATAAGGGTGGCGTCATCTGCATATCTGAGGTTATTAATATTTCTCCCCCAGTCTTGATTCCAGCTTGTGCTTCTTCCAGCCCAGCATTTCTCATGATATACTCTGTATATAATTTAAATAAGCAGGGTGACAATATACAGCCTTGACATACTCCTTTTCCTATTTGGAACCAGTCTGTTGTTCCATGTCCAGTTCTAAATGTTGCTTCCTGACCTACGTACTGGGAATTCCAGTCTATTTTATTTATTTGTTAACTACTTATAGTGTAGTAAAAACTGTCTTGATGAATCTAGATATTACTATACTAAGTGAAGTAAGTTAGACAAAGACACATATTATATGATATCATTTATATGTAGAATCTAGAAAAAAAGTACAAATGAACTTATTTACAAAGCAGAAACAGATTCACAGACATAGAAAACAAACTTATAGTTACCAAAGGAGAAGTGGAGGGAGAGATAAGTTAGGAATATGGGATTAGCAGATGCACACTACTATATATAAAATATAGCAACAGCAAAGTTTTACTGTACAACATGCTTCCCTGGTGGCTCAGTGACAAAGAATCCTCCTGCAATGCAGGAGATACGGTTTCCATCCCTGAATGGGGAAGGAGAGAGCAACTCACTCCAGTATTGTCACCAGGGAAACATCCTGGGCAGAGGATCCTGGCTGGCTGCAGTCCATTGGGCTGCCAAAGAGTTGGTCACGACTTACCGACTAAACGACAACAACAAAGGACTGTATTCAATACCTTGCAGTAAACTATAATGGAAAATAAAAAGAATCACTTTTATATTAGGAATTGCTCTTATATTAAAACATAGAGACACTTTACTTATTAACTTATTTACTCTTTTTGACAACAAAATCGGTATATCCATTGTATACATAAGGAAACTGGGCATATTGATTGAGTAACTTGACCAAAGTTATAAAGTTACTATCTATCAGAGCCCAGATTAAAACACAGGTATCCTGGTCTCACTCTATTCTTCCAGCCACTAGAGTCTGCTACCTCCCAGATCTTTCCAAAAGATTACTTTTCAAAAGAATAATCTAAATTATCTGACTACATATTTATTATACTTCCTTTTTTATTTCCCAAACATATGGCTTTTCCCCTTTGATTTTATTTTACATTCCAAAATATAATATCTAAGTGTGATCTTTAAGGTGATTTACTTTAAATAAATTAGAATTCATTTATTAAGAAAGGTATTAGACTGTCAATGTAGCTACTTAAGCCACTGATATTGCTTTAAAAAACAAAAAAAACAAAAAACAACAACAAAAAAGATGTATCAATTGCTTTTATTTTATTTTTTTTTAATTTTATTTTATTTTTAAACTTTACATAACTGTATTAGATTTGCCAAATATCAAAATGAATCCACCACAGGTATACATGTGTTCCCCATCCTGAACCCTCCTCCCTCCTCCCTCCCCATTCCATCCCTCTGGGTCATCCCAGTGCACCAGCCCCAAGCATGCAGTATCGTGCATCGAACCTGGACTGGCAACTCATTTCATACATGATATTTTACATGTTTCAATGCCATTCTCCCAAATCTTCCCACCCTCTCCCTCTCCCACAGAGTCCATAAGACTGTTCTATACATCAGTGTCTCTTTTGCTGTCTCGTACACAGAGTTATTGTTACCATCTTTCTAAGTTCCATATATATGCGTTAGTATACTGTATTGGTGTTTTTCTTTCTGGCTTACTTCACTCTGTATAATAGGCTCCAGTTTCATCCACCTCATTAGAACTGATTCAAATGTATTCTTTTTAATGGCTGAATAATACTCCATTGTGTATATGTACCACAGCTTTCTTATCCATTCATCTGCTGATGGACATCTAGGTTGCTTCCATATCCTGGCTATTATAAACAGTGCTGCGATGAACATTGGGGTACTCGTGTCTCTTTCCCTTCTGGTTTTCTCAGTGTGTATGCCCAGCAGTGGGATTGCTGGATCATAAGGCATGTCTATTTCCAGTTTTTTAAGGAATCTCCACACTGTTCTCCATAGTGGCTGTACTAGTTTGCATTCCCACCAACAGTGTAAGAGGGTTCCCTTTTCTCCACACCCTCTCCAGCATTTATTACTTGTAGACTTTTGGATCGCAGCCATTCTGACTGGTGTGAAATGGTCAATTGCTTTTAGACAGAAATTCCTCTTTCTTTGGGGCTGGATTTATTTTTTTTGCCACCGAGCAAACATTTTTCAAAAGTAGTTCTTGTATTGAGGTGATATAAAATATGTAATAGAATTATAAACAAATTCTATTTAAAGTGATAAAATTCTGTTTCTTGTGTTTTTAATATGATCTGGAAGGCAATCCAAAGGTGAAGTTCTCTAGATATTTTGAGACATGACTACATCCTTGACTTTAGTAGAGATTGTTCCAGGCTTATGACCCTGGACTGAACATGTGTACTGAACATGAATGTTTTCTTGGCCTTAAATGTCTTCTATATACCTGACATTATAGATATGGAATCTGTGACACAGAAAATCTCAGTGAATTTTTGGTCGGCTAGGACATTGCAAAAAGCAGATGGTGTTGCAGAAGATACAAACAGGAAAAGGAAAAATGGGGGCGGGAGTTGCTTTTTTTAACTTTTTTAGCTTAAAACAAGCTATAAAAAGGTTAAATACAGAATTGTACCACTTTTTACTAATGATTCTTATGGGCAATGATTTTGGCTGGATTTTTTTTTTTTTTTTAACTCCTGCTTGTAAGGCTTTGTAAGAACACTTTTTAAAAAAAATGAAATAAAGCAAAATGCAGCACAATGAAAATTAAAAAATAAAAAAAGCCTTTACAAAATGTCTATTAAGATGGTACAAAAAAGAGCTAAAAAACTAGTGAATATTTGTGACATAAATGAACACTGCAACAAGGGTGTGCTTTACACGCCCATTCAGTTGATTCTGGAATCAATTTTATACATATTTACCATGTAATTAAGTTTAACACAAGCAGTCAAACCATAAAAAATTATATTTTATATTACAAGGAAAAAAGAGCTTATATGAAATATTCAGGCCCCTTTGAATACAGGTATGAAAGAAAGACTTCCTCAGCGATCAATGCAAAGAAATAGAGGAAAACAACAGAATGGGAAAGACTAGAGATCTTTTCAAGAAAATTAGAGATACCAAGGGAATATTTCATGCAAAGATGGGTTTGATAAAGGATAGAAATGGTATGGACCTAACAGAAGCAGAAGATATTAAGAAGAAGTGGCAAGAATTCACAGAAGAACTGTACAAAAAAGATCTTCACGAACCAAATAATCACGATGGTGTGATCACTCACCTAGAGCCAGACATCCTGGAATGTGAAGTCAAGTGGGCCTTAGGAAGCATCACTCTGAACAAAGCTAGTGGAGATGAAGGAATTCCAGTTGAGCTCTTTCAAATCCTGAAAGATGATGCTGTGAAAGTGCTGCACTCAATATACCAGCAAATTTGGAAAACTCAGCATGGCCACAGGACTGGAAAAGGTCAGTTTTCATTCCAATCCCAAAGAAAGGCAATGCCAAAGAATGCTCAAAACCACACAATTGCACTCATCTCACACACTAGTAAAATAATGCTCAAAATTCTCAAAGCCAGGCTTCAGCAATATGTGAACAATGAAATTCCTGATGTTCAAGCTGGTTTTAGAAAAGGCAGAGGAAGCAGAGATCAAATTGCCAACATCCTCTGGCTCATGGAAAAAGCAAGAGAGTTCCAGAAAAACATCTATTTCTGCATTATTAACCATGCCAAAGCTTTTGACTGTGTGGATCACAATAAACTGTGGAAAATTCTTCAAGAGATGGGAATACCAGACCACCTGACCTGCCTCTTGAGAAACCTATATGCAGGTCAGGAAGCAACAGTTAGAACTGGACATGGAACAACAGACTGGTTCCAAATAGGAAAAGGAGTACGTCAAGGCTGTATATTGTCACCTTGCTTATTTAACTTATACGCAGAGTACATTATGAGAAATGCTGGGCTGGAAGAAGCACTAGCTGGAATCAAGATTGCTGGGAGAAATCTCAATAACCTCAGATATGCAGATGACAGCACCCTTATGGCAGAAAGTGAAGAGGAACTGAAAAGCCTCTTGATGAAGGTGAAAGAGGAGAGTGAAAAAGTTGGCTTAAAACCCAACATTCAGAAAAACAAGATCATGGCATCTTGTCCCACCACTTCATGGGAAATAGATGGAGAAGCAGTGGAAGCAGTGTCAGACTTTATTTTTTGGGGCTCCAAAATCACTGCAGATGGTGATTGCAGCCATGAAATTAAAAGATGCTTACTCCTTGGAAGAAAAGTTATGACCAACCTAGATAGCATTTTGAAAAGCAGAGACATTACTTTGCCAAAAAAGGTCCGTCTAGTCAAGGCTACGGTTTTTCCAATGGTCATGTATGGATGTGAGAGTTGGACTGTGAAGAAGGCTGAGTGCTGAAGAATTGATGCTTTTGAACTGTGGTGTTGGAGAAGACTCTTGAGAGTCCCTTGGACTGTGAGGAGTTCCAACCAGTCCATTCTGAAGGAGATCAGCCCTGGGATATCTTTGGAAGGAATGATGCTAAAGCTGAAACTTGAGTACTTTGGCCACCTCATGCGAAGAGTTGACTCATTGGAAAAGACTCTGATGCTGGGAGGGATTGGGGACAGGAGGAGAAGGGGACGACAGAGGATGAGATGGCTGGATGGCATCACTGACTCAATGGACTTGAGTCTGAGTGAACTCCAGGAGTTGGTGATGGACAGGGAGGCCTGGCTTGCTATAATTCATGGGGTCGTAAAGAGTCAGACATGAGTGAGTGACTGAACTGAACTGAACTGAACAATAAACATATTTGTGTTAGTCTTAATTTATGTGGTTTTTTATGTGGACCACTTTTAAAGTCTGAATTGAATTTGTTACAATACTGCTTCTGCTTTATATTTTGGTTTTTTGACCATGAGACATACGAGATCTTAGCTCACTGACTAAGGGTAGAATCCTCACCCTTGTACTGGAAAGTGGAATTTTAAGGGCTGCCAGGGAAGTCCCAAAGTTACTTCCTATGCTTTAAAAATTATTACCCGAATGAAAGCTCTAGGTACAATAAAAGTCTGCAATAAGGAAAATGCTGTCCTTAAATTATAAGAACAAAAATACAACCATCTCTACAGGGAATTTATTTTCTTGTTACATTATCATCTCTCTTTATATTTCTATTCCTGAGAAAATCTGGCACATCTCATTCAGTGAAGTCATCCAGAACTTGCTTACTTATGGTCAAATATTTCACTTGCTCCTTCAGAGGCAGAAGTGTAAAAAGGAGATAAGTCATTCAGCATGAATTCATGTTTCCCAAGTCATATGATAGTTTGCAAACTTGGTTGGAATTTATAGACTAGCATGTTGTGGGTAGTGCTATTCTTACCATAATAATGTGTTTTATATAGTACCCAACAGAATATACTTAATAACCCACAGCTTAATGTTTTGAGTGATTTCAACAAAGGAATAATTTTAGGGTGATGAACTTTGTGGACAGGCATTGCTTTGCTCCTTTAAAACTGTGTTCATATACTGATTTTTCATCTACTGGATTTAAATTTCCAAACTGTTTTTTGGAATATGTTCAAACTGAGAGAACTGATAAGATGCCTTAGTGGAATCACCAAAAACTTTCTTACATACAGAAGACATTTTTAAAGTATTTATCATTTAAAGATATTATTTTGTGCAATTTAAGCAATTTTAAGAGCTATTTCAGAGTATATCTTTCAAGATCTTCCCAATTATATATTTCTTTCTAATTATTTAATCATTATTCAGGTGGGAGGTTTTTTTTCTTAATGCACCTTAAAGTGATGTAATTCACTTTAAAATTTTGATAGATGACTACAGGCAAGAGCTAGAGAATCAATGAAAACACCTGCTCTTCTCATGTACTGACAGGCTGTCAGAAATCTCCAAAAGCACATAATTAAAATTATTTTCCCCACAAATTTTCCATTATTTTCTTTGGACCCTCATATATATTACATTTTAGTCTGTCCATAATTATCTTTACTAATAAAACATGAGCAACTTGAGATTTTCATACTGACTCAAAATAGCCTAGATGACATTTATTGAGCTTACTGAGTGGTTGAATAGTTCAAGCTACTGTGATAGGGCATATCATCCAAGTCAAAATTATCCTACTTTTCAGATAATCTTCCTTTCAGCTAGCTGACAAGGATTCATTCATTCACTTAAACATTTATTCAGTGCATGCTTTGAGTTACTTATACTCAGAGATTCAAAAGGCACATCAAGAAATATATGGCTATTGGATAAGATAAGCAAGTAAGCCTACAGTGATAGATATTAAATACATGAAAAACAAATCTCTCAATCTTTTGGGCACTATATATTTTAAAAAGATAAACATGTTAAGCTACACTGATGGATTCCTAATGATGTAATATGGGGAAGGAAGAAAAAAATGTGTCTTTATTTCTCCTAGTAGCCTCAAACTCGTTTCACAAACTTTTTTTCCACCTTTTCGTTTTACCACCAAATAAAAGGCTGGGCTATCTCTTAGCTTTCAAATAATTCCTTATGTAACACTAACCCTCTCTCCCCAAATTATCTCAAAATAAGACTTATCAGTGCCTACTCCGTGAATTTAAAAATCATCTTAGCATAATTTCTAGCCATAAATATTGAATGATATCTAAATAATTTTAATACCTTATGCAATATTTGGGGGGTAGTTGACATGCATCATTGATTTTTAAATAATTTACATAATAAATTATTTAAATATGTGTGTTGAAATATTGACTGCTCTAAAAATCATGCTAAACTGATATGACACTTTCTGCATAGGAGCTCAAAATCTCAGAGCTGAAACACTGATGTTGAATGACATAAGGTCAAGGAACAATTGAATGAATGAAAACTTAATTTTGTCTCTAAATTGATATTATGCAGAAGAACAGAAAAAAAATACACTATAAGGGACAACATAAGAGAGATGATAAAAGTCCAACAGAGGACAGGAGAAAAATGAATTACCTGCAAATTAATCAAAGATTGTTGGAAGAGGTACAATTTGGGGAATCAGGAGATTTCCTATATAAGATAAGACTTAATTGAGGATGTAACGAAAGCTCACTAAGTAAATGTTTTAAGGTATTGGGCACACTTTAGACCACCTGAGTGGTATTGTGTCGGGACTGAAATCTCTCTGATTCCTAAGGTCACCAGCTCTAGGGTATGCTGGACCCTGGATATCAAATTTAAGTGCCACATTGCCCTAATATACATTAAAACTTAAAGTAGTTCTAAAAATGCTGAAGGACCATAGGAAGAAGAAAGACCAATAGGGTGATTGCTAATTGCGCATAATCCCTTCATCAGAGACATTTCAGAACATTAGGCTAGCTCAGTCCTTTCTAGAGTATTCCCGGCAACACTATTTCTGCAAGATGCTCTGAGGAGAGAAAGAAAAGGGGGGAAATGATTCCATTTTCAATTTAGTTTTAAGTACTATGGACTTTATTCCCCTTTGAATAACCACAATGTGCTTTATGTATTTAAGAATCTGAGAAACACTACCTTGACTTTGGTGAATTTTAGTAATCTTAAACAGTTGATTACCAAAACCAGAAATCACTTATGCTTATTAATATTTTGTTGAATTTTGACAATATACTTTATGAGTTCTTGGTCTGATTGTTACTGATCCTAGAATCCATGGATATATTTCAAAAGAAGTATCAATTCATCAAATTGTATACAGAAATTTGAATGAATTTCAATGTTTTTTATAGGAAGAGAGATTTTTTATTTATTGTCAAATGTCTGTGACTCTAAATATTGAAAACTCATTGACTAAAAAACATTATTAAGGGATTAAAAAAATCTTAGAATAGTTTTGTATGCCTAAGAATATTTTGAAGACTTTATTGTTATTACTGTGCTATGCTGAGTTGCTTCCGTCGTGTCCGACTCTTTGTGACCCTATGGACTTTAGCCCGCCAGGCTCCTCTGTTCATGAGATTCTTCAGGCAAGAATACTGGAGTGAGTTGCCATTTCCTCCTCCAGGGGATACTCGACCCAGGAATCAAACCTATGTCTCCTGCATTTCAGGTGAATTTTCTACCACTGAGCCACTGGGGATACCCTATTAGTAAGTAAAATTTTATGTAATTATTTGGAATTATTTTTATAGTACTTTATAAATTATTTTATAGTGCTTTATAGTATGTAGTGTCTATGTATCTGTAAGTAAATATCTTAACCTATAGACATGTCACTGGACTAGACAAGTTCCAAGATTTTCTATAAAATCTATTTGTGTTTAGCAAAATTATTTGCCTAAGAAACCCATTAATGTTTCATTAAAAAGAAATAAAATAAGGTTCTTGATTTATGACTAGTCATATATGAATACATATAATATGCTAAAAATAATTTAAAAAATTGTACAGTGTTATACCATGAACTATAAAGTTTAAAAATTGACAATTAAAATATGCTACCAGCCAATGAAACAGAGTACATATTCCAAAAACAGATCCGCATGAATATAGCCAACTGATCTTTGACAAGGAATAAACCCAGTACAACTAAGAAAAGAAAATCTCTTCAACAAATGATGATGGAACAAGTGGATACTGACATGTGAAAATGAATCTAGACACAAACTTCATCTTTCTCTCAAAAATGAACTCAAAATGGTTTAAAGACTTAAGTGTAAAACACAAAGCTATAAAACTCTTAGAAGATAACATAGAAAAAGGTCTTGGTGATCTCAGATTTGGCAACATCTTAGATATAATACCAAAAGGATAACCCATGGCGGGGGGAGGGGGGGGAGGATAGTAAGTTGGACTTAAATAAAAAAAAAAAAAAAACTTTTGCTCTGCAAAAGATACTGTTAGGAGAATGCAAAGACAGGCCAGAGTGTGACAAAGTATTTGCAAAATACAGAGCTGATAAAGGATGCATCCAAATATAAAAGAACTCCTAGAGTTTAACAATGAAAAACCAAGCATTTGAATTTAAAATGTGCCAAAGGTCTCAACAGACATCTCACCAAAGTACATATATACATGACTGACATATGTCTGAAGAAATTTTCAACACAACATGTCACTGGGGAAATGCAAATTAAAACAGGAAGATACCATAATATACCTATTACAATGGCTAAAATCCAGAACACAGACAATACCAAATGCTGGTAAGAGGATGGAACAACAGGATCTCTCACTCATTGCTGATGGAAATGCAAAATAGGACGGTCACTTTAGAAGACACTTACTCACAAAGTTGACAGAGAAGGCGATGGCACCCCACTCCAGTACTCTTGCCTGGAAAATCCCATGGATGGAGGAGCCTGGTGGGCTGCAGTCCATGGGGTCGCTAAGAGTTGGACACGACTGAGCGACTTCACTTTAACTTTTTACTTTCATGCATTGGAGAAGGAAATGGCAACCCACTCCAGTTTTCTTGCCTGGAGAATCCCAGGGACGGCTGAGCCTGGTGGGCTGCCGTCTATGGGGTCCCACAGAGTCGGACACAACTGAAGTGACTTAGCAGCAGCACGAAGTTGAACATAGCCTTACATAGAGTGGGGAGAGAAAAAATTAGTCAAGGTGGCATGGTCAGTCTCTCTCACCCCACAGCCTCTCACTTTTGCCTCATGTTTTGTAAGTAAAGACTGTGTAACAGTTGAGCTCATTTATACCACTGTGCATGCATGTCATGAGGTACTCATTTGGTCATGAGCTACTTTGTGCTGTAGAGATGTATAAGTTCCACCTATAAAGTAGCAGCATTACTTTTGTGTCACGGCTGTGTCTGTTGGGTCAGCCACAAGAGGAGAGAATATAGCGTATCTACTGCTATGGCTGCTGAACCAGCCAGGAGACAATAAATGCTTTTGTCGTCCCTATGGCTCCTTGCATCTTCTTCTAGCCTCTTAGCTCATGCCTTTCCTACCCTGGATTCAGCAAATAGTGTGAACAGCAAGACAACTGGTATCACAAACAAGGCCAGCGATACAACTGGCTTAGTTGGCAGGATACCCTGCAGGTAGGGGAGCCTGAGGCTTCACTGGATGGAGAAAGCCAGTGGTCACCACATAACATGTGGTACCACATGGCTGCAGTCCTCTTTGCATGGGCTCTGGTGGAAGACAGGGAGGCAATGGGCAGTTCACTGGATAACATTGAAAAGGCATTGTAGGCTGCGAGTTCCCATTTGCTGAACAAGATGGCATGGACTGCTGCTGGCATGGAGGTGTGGGGGGGTGGGAGGGTGGATTTTCCTGACTGTCTTGAAGGCAAATATGGATTGTGCCCTACACAATGCCACACCAGCGCACAATGTACAGAGACACTTGAAAGAACTACAGCAACATATATTGACAAGAATCCTGTGGCCCTGAAGAACTCAGCATCTCTGACAGTGATGGTGATGTTGAACATTATGAGACTGTGGGTCTCCACTTGGCAGTGAGGCCTGTTGTGCGTCAGAAACTGAAGCATGAGCAGCCTATGGCCCAGGAGGGACATCCTAGAGGGGCCCCCAATGTGACTGAGTCCACAATATATCGCCATATATTCAGGTGAAGTTTGTCGGGGTAAGCAATTTCAGCAAAAGCAAGGGCAGATTGACTTTTGCAACTCTTGGACACAGGGGTAGACCCAGTGCCTCTGGGAGTTTTTTTAGGTCCTTACTGAGAGAAGTAGAGGGACAGCATGTGAAATGCCAGCTGTAAAGTGTGAAGACCCTGAAGGGGTCCCGAGTTGGCAGGGGTACCATCCGGGTTAGGCAGATGCAAATGTGGGCTGATTTGTGTTGAGTATACTGTAAAGGCTGTGTCCTATGTAGAACATTGTACTGTAAAGGCTGAGCCATTTGATGAGTGTACTGTAAAAACTGTGCCCTCAGAGTTCAAAAAGTGTAATCATGTGGGTGGGCTGTGAATGCTGCAAAAAAAGTCCCCTCCTTGAAGGTGTGGCCTTGGCACCTGTGTGGGGTTTTGTGGGTCTTTAATAAAAGCCCCACAGGGGTGGAGTTGCCCCTGTGAAGGCTTTCCTGAAATTCACAAGGACAGATGGTGGACTGGACTTGGCCATGGAAGAAAAAGACATTTTGCATGCAGTGGGTGGCTTTTCTAGCCCCATGAGGGCGAGGACAGCAATATGAGTTCCAGGTGACACCCAACATTGGGTTTTTCTATGTATTAGGGATGTAACTGCTTTTTGTTGTAGCTACTGCTGTTGCAGGATGTAAATCTAAGGGTTACTGTTACTCACCAAGGAAGTATCTCAGAAGATGGCCTGCACATAGAATGTAAGTTGAGAGACCCTGAAGTGGTGGAGTGTGGGGAGAGAGCAAATTAGCCAAGATGGCATGGTCAGACGCTATCTCCCCACAACCTCTCCCTCTTGCCCCACGTTTTGAAATAATGACTATGTAACTGCTGAGATCATTTATAGCACTGCACAAGTGCATCATGATGTACTTGCTTGGTCATGAGCTACTTTGTGCTGTAGAGATATATAAGCCCCACCTAAAAAGTACCAGCATCATTGCTGTGTCACAGCTGTGTCTGCTGGGTCAGCCTTGAGAGGAGAGACTACAGCATGTCTACTGCTACAGCTGTTGCACCAGTCAAGAGAGAATAAATGCATTTGCATGCCTGCAGCTCCTTGCATCTTCCTCCAGACTATTATCTCATGCTTTGCCTACCCCAGGTTCAGTGAACAGTGTGAACAGTGTGAACAGCAATACAACTGGCATCAAAAACAGGGTCAGTGATAGACATAATATTACAAAACTAAACCTATTGTTGGAGAAGACTCTTGAGAGTCCCTTGGACTGCAAGGAGATCCAACCAGTCCATTCTAAAGGAGATAAGCCCTGGGATTTCTTTGGAAGGAATGATGCTAAAGCTGAAACTCCAGTACTTTGGCCACCTCATGCGAACAGTTGACTCATTGAAAAAGACTCTGATGCTGGGAGGGATTGGGGGCAGGAGGAGAAGGGGAAAACAGAGGATGAGATGGATGGATGGCATCACCAACTCAATGGACATGAGTCTGTGTGAACTCTGGGAGTTGGTGATGGACAGGGAGGACTGGCATGCTGCAATTCATGGGGTTGCAAAGAGTCAGACACAACTGAGTGACTGAACTGAACTGAACTGAAACCTATATGATCCAGCAGTTTGCTTCTGGTATCTACTCTAATAAGTTGAAAGCAAATGCCTACATAAACACCTGCACACAAGTGTTTGTAGCAGTTTTATTCCTAATTGCCAAAGTTTGGAAGCCACCAAGATGTCCTTTATTGCTGAGTGGATAAATTGTGGTACATCCATATAATAAAATAAGCAAGTGTTAGTTGCTCAGTCATGTCAGACTCTTTGTGATCCCATGGATTGTAGCCCACCAGACCCCTTTATCCATGAAGATCTCCAGGCAGGAATACTGGAGTGAGTTGCCATTTCCTTCTTTGATGTAATAAAATATTATTCAACTAAAAAGAAGTGAACCATCTATCAAGCCACAAAAAGTCAGAAAGGAAAATAAAATGCAGTTTGCTAAATGAAAAAAGCCAATCTGTAAAGGCTACATGCTATCTGATTCAGCTATGTGGAATATTGAAAAGGCAAAACTATCAAGACAGTGAGAAAAAAAAAAAAAAAAAGGCAGCAGTTTCCAAGAGCTTGAGGAAAAGGATGTATAGATTAATTGGCAGAGAACAGGATATTTTAAGGATGGTGAAACTATTTTACATAATATTGTAAGGGTGAATACATATCATTGTAGTCACTTCAGTTATAACCAGTAGAATGTAAAACACAGAGTGAACGCTAATGTAAACTATGGGCTTTAGTTAATAATACTGTATAAATATCAGCTCACCAATTATAGCAGACATACTACACTAATACAAAATATTAATAAGATAAACTGTGTGTGTATGTGAGATTGAGGGATTATTTTGGAACTTTGTGTACTCTCTATTCTTTTTTTTTTTTAATAAACATAAAATTTCTTTAAAAGTACTGTATTAAATAAAAAGTCTAAAATAGGGTACAGAGCCAAATATTGTATATAATATACACACACCAAGATATCACAGTATGAGAAATTATTCCTAAAACAGGAGAATTAAACAAAGTAACCTGATATTTATTTCACCATTTTATCTTAAAAAATAATTTTTACTTCTCAATTATTTTTTACATATTTCCAAGCATTTTCTTCTTAAAAAGTAAAAATAATTTTTTGTATGTTAGCCATGGTCGTGTGTAGGCAGCAATGTATAAAAATACACTGAGATTTTTATTTGCATCTAGTCAATAAGATTCATTCATTATTAAAGTTTTTCTTTCCCAAAACAAGCTGATTTGTTAATTGAAATTGTGTTAGTATATTCAGAGCTTGCTGCAATTTCAGATGTTTGTGCTGCTTGTTTCATAGGTTGGTATATTATTATATGTTTTTGCTTTTTATACAGTTCATGGGGCTCTCACAACAAGTATACTGGGGTAGTTTGCCTTCCCTTTTCCAGTGGATCACATTTTGTCAGAACTCTCCACTATGAGCCATACGTCTTGGGTGTGCTGCATGGCATCATTCATAGCTTCATTGAATTACACAAGCCTCTTTGCCATGACAAGGCATGGATTCATGAAGGGAAGGGACAGGGAAACCTGGTGTGCTGCAATCTAGGGGATGGCAATGAGTCAGACACAACTCAGCAACTGAATTACATATTATATAATACCTGCAGCAAACTGTGGGGTAAAAGAATTTCTGCCTAGAGGAATTTTGATAAATTAGGAATCTTTACATGGGAATACACCCTCTCTGATTAATCTGGTTTGGTGTGATCAAATGAGGTGACATTCAGCTGCTGACTATAGCTGAGATAAGCAGACATGTTCTAATGTATATTTCAAAAGTCAAAGTTGATTTCAGATAAATATATCAAAGATTCATATTTTATGGGTCAAGAAAAGGAATGATATAAGCATCTGAATGCAGAGTTCAAAAGAATAGCAAGGAGAGATAAGAAAGCCTTCCTCAGCGATCAATGCAAAGAAATAGAGGAAAACAACAGAATGAGAAAGACCAGAGATCTCTTCAAGAAAATTAGACATACCAAGGGAACATTTCATGCAAAGAGGGGCTTGATAAAAGACAGAAATGGTATGGACCTAACAGAAGCAGAAGATATTAAGAAGAGATGGCAAGAATACACAGAAGAACTGTGCAAAAAAGATCTTCATGACCAGGATAATCACGATGGTGTGAACACTGACCTAGAGCCAGACATCCTGGAATGTGAAGTCAAGTGGGCCTTAGAAAGCCTCACTATGAACAAAGCTAGTGGAGGTGATGGAATTCCAGTTGAGCTATTTCAAATCCTGAAAGATGAAAGTGTAAAAGTGCTGCACTCAATATACCAGTAAATTTGGAAAACTCAGCAGTGGTCACAGGACTGGAAAAGGTCAATTTTCATCCCAATCCCAAAGAAAGGCAATGCCAAAGAATGCTCAAACTACCACACAATTGCACTCATCTCACAGGCCAGTAAAGGAATGCTCAAAATTCTCCAAGCCAGGCTTCAGCAATACATGAACCGTGAACTTCCAGATGTTCAAGCTGGTTTTAGAAAAGGCAGAGGAACCAGAGATCAAATTGCTAACATCCGCTGGATCATGGAAAAAGCAAGAGAGTTCCAGAAAAAGATCTATTTCTGCTTTATTGACTATGCCAAAGCCTTTGACTGTGTGGATCACAGTAAACTGTGGAAAATTCTGAAAGAGATGGGAATACCAGACCACCTGACCTGCCTCTTGAGAAACCTATATGCAGGTCAGGAAGCAACAGTTAGAACTAGACATGGAAAAACACATTGGTTCCATATAGGAAAAGGAGTACATCAAGGCTGTATATTGTCACCCTGCTTATTATGGTAAAGCGTCTGCCTATAATGCGGGAGACTGAGGTTCGATCCCTGAGTTGGGAAGTTCCCCTGGAGAAGGAAATGGCAACCCACTCCAGTACTCTTGCCTGGAAAATCCCATGGACAGAGGAGCCTGGTAGGCTACAGTCCACGGGGTTGCAAAGAGTTGGACACGACTGAGCGACTTCACTTTCTCATCATGAGAAACGCTGGGCTGGAAGAAGCACAAGCTGGAATCAAGATTGCTGGGAGAAATATCAAAAACCTCAGATATGCAGATGACACCACCCTTATGGCAGAGTGAAGAGGAACTAAAAAGCCTCTTGATGAAAGTGAAAGAGGAGAGAGAAAAAGTTGACTTAAAGCTCAACATTCAGAAAACTAAAATCATGGCATCTGGTCCCATCACTTCATGGGAAATAGATGGGGAAACAGTGGAAACAGTGTCAGACTTTATATTTCTGGGCTCCAAAATCACTGCATATGTTGATTGAAGCCATGAAATTAAAAGACACTTACGCCTTGGAAGGAAGGTTATGATCAACCTAGATAGCATATTGAAAGGCAAAGATATTACTTTGCCAACAAAGTTCCATCTAGTCAAGGCTATGGTTTTTCCATTAGTCACATATGGATGTGAGAGTTGGACTGTGAAGAAAGCTGAGCACCAAAGAATTGATGCTTTTGAACTGTGGTGTTGGAGAAGACTCTTGAGAGTCCCTTGGACTGCAGGGAGATCCAACCAGTCCATTCTGAAGGAGATCAATCCTGGGTGTTCTTTGGAAGGAATGATGCTGAAGCTGAAACTCCAGTACTTTGGCCACCTCATGTGAAGAGTTGACTCATTGGAAAAGACTCTGATGCTGGGAGGGATTGGGGGTAGGAGGAGATGGGGACGACAGAGGGTGAGATGGATGGATAGCATCACCGACTCGAAAGACGTGAGTCTGAGTGAACTCCGGGAGTTGGTGATGGACAGGGAGGCCTGGTGTGCTGCAATTCATAGGGTTGCAAATAGTCGGACACGACTGAACTGAAGTCATCTCTTTCACTAGTTATTTTAAGCTACTTTAGTAACCATCTGGGCTTCCCTGATAGCTCAGTTGGTAAAGAATCTGCCTGCAATGCAGGAGACCTCAGTTCATTTCCTGGGTTGGGAAGATCTGTTGGAGAAGGAATAGGCTACCCACTCCAGTATTCTTGGACTTTCCTTTTGACTCAGCGGGTAAAGAATCTGCCTGCAATGTGGGAAACCTGGGTTCAATCCCTGGGTTGGGAAGATCCCCTGGAGAAGGAAACAGCTACCCACTCCAGTATTCTGGCCTGGAGAATTCCATGGACTGTATAGTAACCATCAGTACCGGAAGGAAATATACTGAGAAATGTAAAGAACTCAGTGCACAAAGGGAGGGAAGATAGCTTGAGGTGTTTAAGAAAGGAAATAAAATATAGCACATATAAGGCAAAAGGCATGAAAGATCTTGACAAGGCAAGCTTCATTTTTTTCCAGTATGAAATTTTATTAGCATATGAATGTAATAAGTTAGCACTGTGCTCAGGTGTACTTGCCCATATGGGCGTGTGTGCACACATAAATGTGCGTGTGCACAGACACACACATACACCAGTTTCAGGCAGCATAACAACACAGAGATCCAAATTAACAGAGAAAGAGTTATCTGAAGATGTTTTCTGTAGTTATATTTTACTTAATAAAGCTTCTAGGTTGAGAAGTCACTGCTTTCAGCATGTATTTGTGATAACCTCTTTATGTCATTCAGCTTATTATTTCTAAATTTCAATTTATTTCCTGTCTTTGTGACCCATATAGTAAGTCCAAGGAAGAATTTTGCCGAAAGTTCTCTAAAATTCTATTTGATGTAAATTATCTCTTTCTTCTCAGATGATAGCAGTACCCTTTGAGAATCTGAATGAGTTCACTACTCATTGAACAGTCAGGTTCTTTGCTTTCTCCTTGGTTCTTATAAAACAATACCATTATCTTCTTTCCATGTTCTTCTAACTTTGTTCTTTTTAGTTCAATTTATGAATGTTTGAATTTATAAAAATGATTGCAAGATGAATTAGTTACTGTAATTCTTATTTAACAAACTTTGGATATAGTTTTGTTGGAGATGATCCTCTTAATTTAAAAAGCTTTGATATTTTCAATTACCATATGTGAAGAAACTCATGGAAATTAATATTTAACCTCACAAATACTTAGATAAGATTTTAATTATTTCAAAATAACCCTCATCAGAAAAGGCTTAGGCTCTTAGGTTGAAAATACATGCTGGGTCTGATTTTATTTCTTGTTCAAAGAGACCCTGTACCATTTCAGGTCTCTCTATAAGCAGAAATTCATGGAAGTCTTAAGAGAATAGAACATAGAAAGACCGACTTCAGCTCTGGGTGGGGGGTGGGGCGGGGCGGAAACTGAACTACTATTGTGAATTGTTGACTCCAGAGGGTTTTTTCTTCCACCTAACTGAAACTCGTTGTTCTTTGCCATTTTAGGTGATCAATAAGACCAAAAGTTTGGCAAAATGAACTGATGATTATTTTAAGTGTTTGAGTTCAAATATACTTTACATTATATATTTCATAAAATACATTGTCACATCTATATCTTGTTTTCCTAATCTCTTGTCACCTTTTTGTACACAGTTAACAATTTAATTATGGTCACTGAGAAATAACCAAAAATATTGATTTTTAAAACATCTAATTCATGAATAGTTGAAATTTTATGGATTGATTGCTTTGATAAGTTTACAAATCACCCAGAACAGATTTCAAAGGAGAGGTCAGCATTCTTCAAAGTTTAAAGAAATATTTTAATAACTATAAAAATCTAGCTCACTTTGGTACAATCATTTCAGTAATGCTGAAATAATAATAATACCATTAAACTTTTCCCATTTGATGCAATCTAATTTAAGCTTAAAATCTTTTGCAAAAGGAAACTGAACAAAATGAAAAGCAATCTACAGAATGGAAGAAAATATTTTCAGATGATGTGACCAACAAGGGTGATTTCCAAAATATACAAATTGCTCATAGAATTTAATATAAGAATAATTAAATAAATAGGCAGGAAACCTAAATTAGACATTTCTCCAAAGAAGAAATACAGATGGACAAGAGGCACATGAAAATATTTTCTGCTTTGTTGATTATTAGAGAAAATCAGATCAAAACTGCAATGAGAGATAACCTCAGTCATTCAGAATGATCATCATCAAAAAGTCTACAAATAATAAATGCTGGAGAGAGTATGAAGAAAAAGGAACCTTCTTTCACAGTTGGTAGGATGTAAATTGGTGCAGACACTATGGAGAATTGTATGGAGGTTCTTAAAAAAGAAATAAACATAGACTTACCATATGATAAAGTAATCTCATTCCTGGGTATATATCCAGAAAAGATAAATACTCTTATTAGAAAATATATTAATACTTGAGCCCCAATATCCATAGCAGCATTATTTACATTAGCCAAGACATGGAAGTAACCTAAATGTCCACTGACAAATGAAAGTATAAAAAAGGTATGGTAAATATATGCAATGGAATATTACTCAGCCATTAAAAATGAAATGAAGTCATTTATAGAAACATGGATGGTCCTAGAGATTAACATACTAAATGAAATAAGTGAGATGAAGACAAATACCATGATGTGATATCACAGTCTATGCAAAACTAAAAAATGGCACAAATAAATTTATTTACAAAGCATTAATAGACTAACAGTGTGAAGTGGGAGAGGTGGAAGGGAAGAGGATAATTTAGGAATATGGAGTTAACATATAAACACTACTGTGTATAAAATAAACAGCAAGAACCTACTGTATAGCAAAGGGAACTATACTCAATGTCTTGCAATGACCTATAATGGAAAGGAATCTGAAAATGAATATCTGAATCTCTATGCTGTACACCCAAAACTAACATTGTAAATTAACTATATTTCAATTAAAAATAAAAAGTAAAATAAAAACCTTCCCATTTGAGACTCAAAAGAGTCGGACACGACTGAGTGACTGAACTGAACTGAATCTGTATATTATTTAAATCATGCAAGGCAATTTTGTGGGAGTTTACTTTGCCTATTGCATAAATAAATGTTCTTATATAAATTGTGCCCTGGAATTCATACTACTACTCCCAACAACCAGTGTACTTGTTTTCCTGAGTGAGAGTCTCTGGATCATGTGACTATAGGATTAATATAAATTCACTGAGTGCTTTCTTTAAGACAAAGATTGGATTACTCTGCCTCTGCCTGTCATATGTATAAACCTCAGTGTGCAGTGCTCTGTTGTGTCCACAGTGGAGTTTTCAGTCTGCTGGGATATCTGAGGTAATGTTCATGGTGAGGTTCAATGTACACCAAGATGTAAGCAGGTATTGAAATACTTTACATCAGATATTTCTTAAAACTCCTAGGACATATTTGCATAACTATTTAGACCTAAATGGATTCATTTTTTTATAATGATTTAGAAACATTTGTCTTATTTTTATTTTTCTTTACTTACATAAATATAACCTAAGTGATTATTCTACGTACCACTCACTGGGAGCTTGTTTATTTACTTATTATTATTTTTTAACAGTGTTAAACTAATCTAGCCAAAAACCCAGGGTTGATATAGTTTAGGGATAATATGCAAATATTCAAGGTTGAATCTCTACTTTTAATTAGTTTTAGAAGTATTGCTGGGTCCTCTGAATGAGACTAGTGCTGATCGTTAGGTCAGTGTAAGGTTTTCAGAATGTATGTGATAGCAATCATACCAATTCATTAAGGCATACAAATAAGGGGAGTTAAAAAGGTAGAAATTTGACTTTTAAGAGTAAGTGTAAAAAAATTAGTAATATATTTAAAGGCAAATGAAATTAGTTTTTATTTCTGTCTTTTGTGGAAAAACAAAGATCATTGCATATGCATGATGGAAATTGATTATATGTTAGGCTGATGGTTGGAGTGAACATTTACTTAACTACAAAACATTGCAACTTGTTCTTTGTTGCTCTTTGCAGATGTTCTTCTTTTTACACATTGAAGATTTATGGTAGCTCTGCATTGAGCAAGTCCAGCAGCTCCATTTATCCAAAAACATTTGCTCAGTTCTTGTCTCCCTGGCATATTTTGGTGATTCTCACAATATTTCAAACTTTTCATTATTATAATATTTTTATGGTGATCTATGATCACAGATCTTTGGTGTTACTATTGTAATTGTTTTGGGATGCCACGAAATCACGCCCACATAAGATGGTGAATGGATAAACATTGTATGTTCTGACTGCTCTACTACCAGCTGGCTGTTTTCCTACCTCCTTCCCTCTCTTCAGGCCTCCCTAATCCCCGAGACACAACTGTATTGAAATTGGGTCAATTAATAATCCTGCCTGTAAGTGTTCAAGTGAAAAGAAGAATCAATCAATGCATCAAGCTTCACTGTTGTCTGATTTTAAGTAATTGCTGCAGCCACTCAAACTTTCAGTAACCACCATCCTAATCAGTCAGCAGTCAACATGGGGCAGGACCTTCAGCTAGCAAAATGAAGGTTCAGATGATAGCATTTTTTAGCAATAAAGAACTTTTTAAGGTATGTTTGTTTTAGACATAATGGTATTGGACACTTAGTAGACTATCAGTGCAGTATCAGTTCAGTCACTCAGTCATTTCCAACCCTTTGCAACCCCATGGAATGCAGCATGCCAGGCTTCTCTGTCTATGACCAACTCCTGGAGCTTGCTCAAACTCATGTCCATTGATTTGGTGATGCCATCCAACCATCTCATACTCTGTCACCCCATTCTCTTCCTGCCTTCAATCTTTCCCAGCATCAGGGTCTTTTCCAATGAGTCAGTTTTTCGCATCAGGTGGCCAAAGTATTGGAGCTTCAGCTTTACCATCAGTCCTTCCAATGAATATTCAGGATGATTTCCTTTAGGATTGACTGGTTGGATCTGCTTGTAGTCCAAGGGACTCTCTATATAGACTATAGTATACAGTAAACATAACTTTATATACACTGGGAAGCAAAAAATTTTGTTCACATTTTTGCAATATTCATTTTATCACAGTGATCTGGAATTGCAATATCAGAAACCAGCAGTATCTCCAAGTCAGATATACGTCAGAGACATGTATGAGTAGTAATGTGAAGCTGAGATCAGTGAAAAGAAACAGTAATTTCTCAATAAGGATCATCACACAAGCATTAGGTGTATTTATTACTCCACAGATAGTAAGAATTGAGGAGTGATAAGCATAAAGCCAATGTGAAGAAAAACTCATGGTTAAAATTAAATAGTAGCAACTTTATTTGATTGTGCCAAATTGCTTTTTGTTATTATAATTTAACACCTCAGGGGTCTGGGAATATGTGATCTCTTATTAAAACAATGAATGATTATTCATCCTCTGAATATTTCATCTTCTAATTTCTGTATGGTGACACAGACAAAAGTTAAAGTAAGTTATTCCCTAGGAGCACCAATATTTTAGAAGAATATTTGGACTAATTTATGTTTTTTTTTTTTTTAATGTATCATCTTTTTTAAACTCTTAAATGAGTTGCCAGTCCAGGTTCGATGCACGATACTGGATGCTTGGGGCTGGTGCACTGGGACGACCCAGAGGGATGGAATGGGGAAGGAGGAGGGAGGAGGGTTCAGGATGGGGAACACATGTGTACCTGTGGCGGATTCATTTTGATATTTGGCAAATCTAATACAGTTATGTTAAGTTTAAAAATAAAATAAAATTAAAAAAAAATAAATAAATAAAAATAAAAATAAAATAAAATTAAAAAAAAAAAAGTATGAAGAATAATTACATGCTGTATGGCTTTCTTTGTGACTGGAAGGACACAGAAGAGGAGATTCTGGAGTAAAGGTAGGATTCTGTATCTTGTTTTTAATCTGGTTGTTAGTTACATCTGTGCATTCAGTTCAAAAAAATGCATTCACCTTTATTGATTCATGTACTTTTCTACATACATATTAAATTAAATAACATTTTCAAAAATTTAAATGTTATTGTGGAGAAAGTATTTTGATCTTTTTATGCCTCTACTACTAATAAATATCTCTTAACTTTTCCAACAATTAAAATTTTGCAACTTATTTTCTCCTTCATTGAAATTATCACTCAACTTCTTTTAATAAAGATCGCATTTAAAAAATCCAAAAAGTATAAGAATAAGCTACTACCATTACATTTTTAATCAATTAGGTATTTCAACCTATAAAATTTCATTTACTTCTTAAAATTAAGCCCAACAAAGATCACATGTTGATGAGTATTCATATATTGTATCATAAATATTGCATTTTGAAGACTCCTTTATAAGGACCAGTTTTTTAATTTAGTTTAATGCACCAATAACTGTACCAGAATTTGATTGAGAATTCTGAATAACTTTAATAACATCAGTTTATGAAAACAGTGATAATTCTAGGACTAGGAAAAGTCTTCTACAGAGGGCCACATGTCAATATTTCAGTCTTGGCATGTCAGATATATTCATTTTAACTAAACAATTTTGCCACTGTTGGAAATGCCTTATGGCATTTCCCAAGTGAATGGCCATGGGCAGGTTTAAATTAACTTGAATTGCAAAAACCACATCCTGGGCCATAAATCTAGCCTTGGTAAATTAAAAAAAAAAAAAAAAAATTGAAATCATTTCAAGAATCTTCTGATCACAATGTGGTAAGATTAGATGTCAACTACAAGAAAAAAACTATTACAAATACAAACATATGGACACACACACTTCTGAATAACTAACAAATCACATTAAAAAAAAAGACATCAAAATATGCATAGAAACAGATGAAAATGAGAACATGACAATCCAAAACCTATGGAATTCAGGAAAAGCAGTGCTAAGGGGGAGGTTCGTAGCAATACAAGGTTACCTCAAGAATCAAGAGAAAAATTAAATAAATCACTAAACATTACACCTAAAGCAACTAGAAAAAGAAGAAATTAAGAACCCTAGAGTTAGTAGAAGGACATAAATCATAAAAATTAGGGAAGAAATAAATGAAAAAGAAACAAAGGAATCTATAGCAAAAAACAACAAAACTAAAGCCTGGTTCTTTGAGAAGATAAATAAAATAGACAAACCATTAGCCAGACTCATAAAAAAAAAAAAGAAAAACGGGAGAAGAATAAAATAAAATCAACAAAATTAGAAATGAAAATGGAGAAATGACAACAGACAACACAGAAATACAAAGGATCATAAGAGACTGCTATCAGCAACTATATGACAATAAAATGGACAACTTGGAAGAAATGGACGAATTCTTAGAAAAGTATAACCTTCCAAAACTGAACCAGGAAGAAATAGAAAATCTTAACAGATCCATCACAAACATGGAAATCGAAACTACAATCAAAAATCTTCCAACAAACAGAAGTACATTAACAAATTGAAAGATAAAACCATATGATTATCTCCATACAAATTGTGAAATTATTTCTTCTAGCTCTGTGAAAAATACTGTTGGTAGCTTGATAGGGATTGCATTGAATCCATAGATTGCTTTGAGTAGTATACTCATTTTCACTATATTGATTCTTCCCATCCATGGACATGGTATATTTCTCCATCTATTACTGTCCTCTTTGATTTCTTTCACCAGTGTTTTATAGTTTTCTATATATAGGCCTTTAGTTTCTTTAGGTAGATATATTCCTAAGTATTTTATTCTTTTCATTGCAATGGTGAATGGAATTGTTTCCTTAATTTCTCTTCCTATTTTCTCATTATTAGTGTATAGGAATGCAAGGGATTTCTGTGTGTTGATTTTATATCCTGTAACTTTACTATATTCATTGATTAGTTCTAGTAATTTTCTGGGGGTGTTTTTAGGGTTTTCTATGTAGAGGATCATGTCATCAGCAAACAGTGAGAGTTTTACAATTTGTATGGAAATACAAAAAACCTTGAATAGCCAAAGCAATTTTGAGGAAGAAGAATGGAACTGGAGGAGTCAACCTGCCTGATGTCAGGCTCTACTACAAAGCCACAGTCATCAAGACAGTATGGTACTGGCACAAAGACAGAAATATAGATCAATGGAACAAAATAGAAAGCCCAGAGATAAATCCATGCACCTATGGACACCTATCTTTGACAAAAGAGGCAAGAATATACAATGGAGAAAAGACAATCTCTTTAACAAGTGGTGCTGGGAAAACTAGTAAACCACTTGTAAAAAAAATGAAACTAGAACACTTTCTAACACCATACACAAAAATAAACTCAGAATGGTTAAAAATCTAAAGGTAAGACCAGAAACTATAAAACTCCTAGAAGAGAACATAGGCAAAACACTCTCCGACATAAATCACAGCAGGATCCTCTATGGCCCATCTCTCAGAATATTAGAAATAAAACCAAAAATAAACAAATGGGACCTAATTAAAAGTAAAAGCTTCTGCACAACAAAGGAAACTATAAGCAAGGTGAAAAGACAGCCTTCAGAATGGGAGAAAATAATAGCAAATGAAGCAACTGACAAACAACTAATCTCAAAAATATACAAGCAACACCTGAAGCTCAATTCCAGAAAAATAAACGACCAAATCAAAAAATGAGCCAAAGAACTAAATAGACATTTCTCCAAGGAAGACATACAGATGGCTAACAAACACATGAAAAGATGCTCAACATCACTCATTATCAGAGAAATGCAAATCAAAACCACAATGAGGTACCATTTCACACCAGTCAGAATGGCTGCAATCCAAAAGTCTACAAGCAATAAATACTGGAGAGGCTGTGGAGAAAAGGGAACCCTCTTACACTGTTGGTGGAAATGCAAACTAGTACAGCCACTATGGAGAACAGTGTGGAGATTCCTTAAAAAAACTAGAAATAGAACTGCCATACCACCCAGCAATCTCTTTGCTGGGCATAAACACTGAGGAACCAGAATTGAAAGAGATACATGTACCCCAATGTTCATTGCAGCACTGTTTATAATAGCCAGGCATGGAAGCAACCTAGATGTCCATCAGCAGATGAATGGATAAGAAAGCTGTGGTACATACACACAATGGAGTATTACTCAGCCATTAAAAAGAATACATTTGAATTCTTTCTAATGAGGTGGATGAAACTGGAGCCTATTATACAGAGTGAAGTAAGCCAGAAAGAAAAACACCAATACAGTATACTAACGCATATATGTGGAATTTAAAAAGATGGTAACAATAACCCTGTATGTGAGACAGCAAAAGAGACACAGATGTCTAGAACAGTCTTCTGGAGTCTGTGGGAGAGGGAGAGGGTGGGATGATTTGGGAGACTGGCATTGAAACATGTATAATATCATATATGAAATAAATTGCCAGTCCAGGTTCGGTGCATGATACAGGATGCTTGGGGCTGGTGCACTGGGATGACCCAGAGGGATGGTACAGGGAGGGAGGTGGGAGGGGGGTTCAGGATGGAGAACACATGTACACCCATGGCAGATTCATGTTGATGTATGGCAAAACCAATATAATATTGTAAAGTAATTAGCCTCCAATTAAAATAAATAAATTTATCTTATAAAAACCATATGATTATCTCAATAGATGCAGAGAAAGCCTTTGACAAAATCCAACATCATTTATGATAAAAAGCCTCCAGAAAACAGGCATAGAAGGAACATACCTCGACATAATAAAAGTCATATATGACAAACCCACAGCTAACATTATCTTCAGTGATGAAATATTGAAAGCATTTGCCCTAAAGTTAGGAACAAAACAAGGGTGCCCATTCTCGCCACTATGATTCAACATAGTTTTGCAAGTTTTAGGCACAGAAATCAAAGAAGAAAAGAAATAAAAGGAATCCAGATTGGAAAAGAAGTAAAGCTACATTGAAAACCCTAAAGACACCACCAGAAAATTACTAGAGCTAATCAATGAATACAGTAAAGTTGCAGGATATAAAATTAATACACAGAAATCCCTGCATTCCTATACACAAACAATGAGAAAACAAAAAGAGAAGTTAAGGAAGCAGTCCATTCACCATTCAGGCAAAAAGAGTAGAATGCTTAGGAATAAATCTACCTAAAGAAACAAAAGACAAATATGTATAAAACTATAAAACACTGAAGAAAGAAATCAAAGCTGAAACAAATAGATGGAGAAATATACCATGTTCATAGATCTGAAGAATCAACATACTGAAAATAAGTACACTACAGAAAGCAATCTATAGATTCAATACAATCCCTATAACACTACCAATGGTATTTTTCACAGAACTAGAACAAATAATTTCAAAATTTATATGGAAATACAAAAAACCTCAAGTAGACAAAGCACTCTTGAGAAAGAAGATTGGAACTGGAGGATTCAACCTTCCTGACTTCAGGCTCTACTACAAAGCTACAGTCATCAAGACAGTACGGTACTAGCACAAAGACAGAAATATAGATCAATGGAGCAAAATAGAAAGCCTAGAGACAAATCCATGCACTTATGGATACCTCATCTTGACAAAGGAGGCAAGAATATACAATGGAGAAAAGACAACCTCTTTAACAAGTGGTGGTGGGAAAACTGGTCAACCACCTGCAAAAGAATAAAACTAGAACACTTTCTAACACCATACACAAAAATAAACTGAAAATGGATTAAGGATCTAAATGTAAGACCAGAAAGTACAAAACTCCTAGAGGAAAACATAGGCAAAACACTCTCTGACATAAATCACCGCAGCAGCATCTATGACCCACCTCCCAGAGTATTGGAATAAAAGCAAAAATAAACAAATGGGACCTAATTAAGCTTTTGTACAATGAAGTAAACTATAAGCAAGGTGAAAAGACAGCTTTCAGAGTGGGAGAAAATAACAGCAAATGAAAAAAATGACAAAGAATAAATCTCAAAAATATACAAGCAGCTTAAGCAGCTCAATGCCAGAAAAATAATCGACCCAGTCTAAACATGGGCCAAAGAACTAAACAGACATTTCTCCTAAGAAGACCTACAGATGGCTAACAAATACATGAAAAAATGTTCTACATTAGTCATTATCAGAGAAATGCAAATAAAAACTTGAGGTATCATCGCACACCAATCAGAATGGCTGTTATCAAAATGTCTACAAACAATAAATGCTCGAGAGGGTGTGGAGAAAAGGGAACCCTCTTACACTGTTAGTGGGAATGCAAACTAGTACAGCCACTATGGAGAACAGTGTGGAGATTCCTTAAAAATCTGGAAATAGAACTGCCATATCACCCAGCAATCTCTTTGCTGGGCATACACACTGAGGAACCAGAATTGAAAGAGACACGTGTACCCCAATGTTCATTGCAGCACTGCTTATAATAGCCAAGACATGGAAGCAACCTAGATGCTCATCATCAGATGAAGGGATAAGGAAGCTGTGGTACATATACACAACGGAATATTACTCAGCTATTAAAAAGAACATATTTGAGTCAGTTCTAATGAGGTGGATGAAACTGGAGCCGATTATATAAAGTGAAGTAAGTCAGAAACAAAAACACCCATATAGAATATTAATGCATATATATGAAATTTAGAAAGATGGTAATGATGACCCTATATGCAGACTTTTGGATTCTGTTAGAGAAGGCAAGAGTGTGATTATTTGAGAGAATATCATTGAAACATGTATATTACCATATCCGAAATAGATCACGAGTCCAAGTTAGATGCATGAAACAGGGCATTCATATACAGTGTACTGGACCAACCCTGAGGAACGGGATGGGGAGGCAGGTAGGAGTGGGGTTCAGGATGGGGGATACATATACACCCATGGCTGATTCATGTCATATGGCAAAACACAATACAATATTGTAAAGTAATTAGCCTCAAATTAAAACAAAAACAAAGAATAAAAAAATGCAGACTGTATGTGAACTTATGCTTTAGTTTGTCTTCTCTGAATATATTGTCATGGAAGTGACTTGAAAATCCTAAACCTTATGGAAAAGCCATTCTAGCAATCCTTGGTACAAATGGTAAGGTAAATTATAAGAATGACATTACTTAGTCAAGTATAGTTGTACAAGACATGCCAAGAGTATAGAATGCAAACAAGATACAGGGCACCAATGCCCTGTGTCCTCCTAATGGAGGGCCAAAGGTTAAAGCTGTGCAGCAGGGTACTGAAGCTGGCAATATAGGGGAAAAGTGATTTATAAAATGAGTTTTGTGTTAGAATGAGAACGCAATAGGCTGGTTGATAGCCAGGATGAGATGAAAGAACAAAAGAAAGATCTTTTAAAAAACATGATAATATAATAACCTTTTCATAGTATATGGAACATTAAGGACTATATATACATTTTTAAAGGAACACAGCCTGCCCATATTTTTGTTGTTATTATTGTTTAGTCTCTAAGAAATGTCTAGTTCTTTGCTACCCCAAGGACTGTAGCCCACCACACATCTCTGTCCAGGGGATTTCCCAGGCAAAAATCCTGGAGTTGATTGCCATTTCCTTCTTCGGGGATCTTCCCAACCAACAGATCAAGCCCATGTCTCCTGCTTGGCAGGCAGATTCTTTGCCACAGAGTAATAGCATATAAAATTATATATAAACACACATTTTAACTAGGTTATATTCTATTTTTTAACTCTATTTACATGGTATATATTTGATTTTTCACTTTGGATTTTGTTCATGGTGAGGAGTAAAACTATAATTCATAATCACTATGATATAAAATACCTTTGTATAAATATTTTTTTCATTCTACTGTTTATACTTATCTCTTGTTTACTTTGGGGTTCATTAAAAATAACTCTTATTTCAAAATCTATTAACATATGTTTTCAAGGTCTTCATGTGCAATAGACCTGTTTGATATAGTGACTAGTTTTATATTTAGAGTATGTTCATCTTGAGCTTTACAATACAACATAAAATTGCCCAAAGTAGTTGTATCAATTTTAGTCTCCTTCTAGCATAATATGGATTCTCCACTGCTGTCTTTACCTACCAATGTTAATCTTAACTCTAAAAACCACTGTCAATCTTAGTGGTTTAAAAATAATACTTCATTCAGATTAAAATACATCTTTGAACTAATACTTGGCAATTCACCAATGCCTACTAGAGTACATTTTCACTCATCTTTAAAGGATATTCATTCATCTTTAAGAATATTATTCTGAGTGTTTTATGTTCCTTCCTCTGTCTTTATCCATGAAGAAGTGTTCTCTATATATTTTTTCTGTATATTTCATATGTGGGTTATTATCAGACATTTTTTTCTCCTAATGAAATTGTACTTTATATTTCGTTTTCACATAAATTTGATGCTCATGTTCAGGCATTCATTTTATGCCTCAATAATGTTCTAATCCTATGGAATCCAGTAGAAACTTGGGGTCGGAGGCAAGGAAGAAACAGTCCTTCTTTTTCTCTGTCCTTTCGTTATTCTGCTATCATTTTCTTACAATAGAAGATCTTCTCTTCTCTTATTATATCTTTTCTTTCTTAGAAAAACTGATAACCCCAAAAAATAGCTGTGAAAAGAAGAGAAGCAAAAAGGAAAGGAGAAAAGGAAAGATATAAGCATCTGAATGCAGAGTTCAAAAGAATAGCAAGAAGAGATAAGAAAGCCTTCCTCAGTGATCAGTGCAAAGAAATAGAGGAAAGCAACAGAATGGGAAAGACTAGAGATCTCTTCAAGAAAATTAGAGATACCAAGGGAACATTTCATGCAAAGATGGGCTCGATAAAGGACAGAAATGGTATGGACCTAACAGAAGCAGAAGATATTAAGAAGAGGTGGCAAGAATACACAGAAGAATTGTACAAAAAATATCTTCATGCCCCAGATAATCACAATGGTGTGATCACTGACCTAGAGCCAGACATCCTGGAATGTGAAGTCATGTGGGCCTTAGAAAACATCACTACGAACAAAGCTAGTGGAGGTGATGGAATCCCAATTGAGCTATTTCAAATCCTGAAAGATGATGCTGTGAAAGCGCTGCACTCAATATGCCAGCAAATTCAGAAAACTCAGCAGTGGCCAGAGGACTGGAAAAGGTCAGTTTTCATTTCAATCCCAAAGAAAGGCAATGCCAAGGAATGCTCAAACTACTGCATAATTGCACTCATCTCACACGCTAGTAAAGTAATGCTCAAAATTCTCCAAGCCAGTCTTCAGTAATATGTGAACTGTGAACTTCCAGATGTTCAAGCTGATTTTAGAAAAGGCAGAGGAACCAGAGATCAAATTGCCAACATCCGCTTGATCATGAAAGAAGCAAGAGAGTTCCAGAAAAAGATCTATTTCTGCTTTATTGACTATTCCAAAGCCTTTGACTGTGTGGATCACAATAACCTGTGGAAAATTCTGAAAGAGATGGGAATACCAGACCACCTGACCTGCCTCTTGAGAAACCTATATGCAGGTCAGGAAGCAACAGTTAGAACTGAACATGGAACAACAGACTGGTTCCAAATAGGAAAAGGGGTTCGTCAAGGCTGTATATTGTCACCCTGCTTATTTAACTTCTATGCAGAGTACATCATGAGAAACTCTGGACTGGAAGAAGCACAAGCTGGAATCAAGATTGCTGGGAGAAATAGCAATAACCTCAGATATACAGATGACACCACCTCTATGGCAGAAAGTGAAGAGGAACTAAAAAGCCTCTTGATGAAGGTGAAAGAGGAGAGTGAAAAAGTTGGTTCAAAACTCAACATTCAGAAAAACAAGATCATGGCATCTGGTCCCATCACTTCATGGGAAATAGATGGGGTAACAGTGGAAACAGTGTCAGACTTTATTTTTTTGGACTCCAAAATCACTACAGATGGTGACTGCAGCCATGAAATCAAAAGATGCTTATTCCTTGGAAGAAAATTTATGACCAACCTAGATAGCATATTGAAAAGCAGAGACATTACTTTGCCAACAAAGGTCCGTCTAGTCAAGGCTATGGTTTTTGAAGTGGTCATGTATGGATGTGAGAGTTGGACTGTGAAGAAAGCTGAGTGCCAAAGAATTGACGCTTTTAAACTGTGGTGTTGGAGAAGACTCTTGAGAGTCCTTTGGACTGCAAGGAGATCCAACCAGTCCATTCTGAAGGAGATCAGCCCTGGGATTTCTTTGGAAGGAATGATGCTAAAGCTGAAACTCCAATACTTTGGCCATCTCATGCGAAGAGTTGACTCATTGGAAAAGACTCTGATGCTGGGAGGGATTGGGGACAGGAGGAGAAGGGGACGACAGAGGATGAGATGGCTGGGTGGCATCACTGACTCGATGGACGTGAGTCTGAGTGAACTCCAGGAGTTGGTGATGGACAAGGAGGCCTTGCATGCTGCGATTCATGGGGTCGCAAAGAGTTGCATACGACTGAGTGACTGAACTGAACTGAAAAATGTTGGGCCCCCTACCTTTAGTTCACCTTTCACTAATAGCATCACAGTTTTTATCTGAATTATAAATTGCTCTTAAATTAAAATTTGATTCATCCAGCTCTTATCTGAATTATAAATTGCTCTTAACGAGTTGCCAGTCCAGGTTCGATGCACGATACTGGATGCTTGGGGCTGGTGTACTGAGACGACCCAGAGGGATGGTATGCTGAGGGAGGAGGGAGGAGGGTTCAGGATGGGGAACACATGTATACCTGTGGAGGATTCATTTTGATATTTGGCAAAACTAATACAATTATGTAAAGTTTAAAAATAAAATAAAATAAAAAAAATCATAATTATTTAAAAAATCTAAGATCATGGCATCCGGTACCATGACTTCATGGCAAATAGATGGGGACACAATGGAAACAGTGAAAAACTTTCTTTTTGTGGGCTCAAAAATCACTGCAGATGGTGACTGCAGCCATGAGATTAAAAGACACTTGCTCCTTAAAAGAAAAGCTATGACCAACCTAGTTCAGTTCAGTTCAGTTCAGATCAGTTCAGTCGCTCAGTCATGTCCGACTCTTTGCGACCTAATGAACCACAGCATGCCAGGCCTCCCTGTCCATCACCAACTTCCGGAGTTCACCCAAACTCATGGCCATTGAGTAAGTGATGCTATCCAACAATCTCATACTCTGTCGGCCCCTTCTCCTCCTGCCATCAATCTTTCCCAGCAACAGGGTCCTTTCAAATGAGTTAGCTCTTCGCATCAGGCAGCCAAAGTATTGGAGTTTCAGCTTCAGCATCAGTCCTTCCAATGAACACCCGGGACTGATCTCCTTTAGGATGGACTGGTTGGATCTCCTTACAGTCCAAAGGAATCTCAAGAGTCTTCTCCAACACCACAGTTCAAAAGCATCAATTCTTCGGCACTCAGCTGTCTTTATAGTCCATCTCTCACATCCATACATGACTACTGGAAAAATCATAGCCTTGACTAGATGGACCTTTGTTGGCAAAGTAATGTCTCTGCTTTTGAATATGCTGTCTAGGTTGGTCATAGCTTGCCTTCCAAGGAGTAAGTGTCTTTTAATCTCATGGCTGGAATCACCATCTGCAGTGTTTTGGAGCCAAGAAAAATAAAGTCAGCTACTGTTTCCACTGTTTCCCCATCTATTTGCCATGAAGCAATGGGACCAGATGCCATGATCTTAGTTTTCTGAATGTTGAGCTTTAAGCCAACTTTTTCACTCTCCTCTTTCACTTTCATCAAGAGGCTCTTTAGATATTATTCACTCTCTTCCATAAGGGTGGTGTCATTTGCATCTCTGAGGTTATTGATATTTCTCTTGGAAATCCTGAATCCAGCTTGTGTTTCCTCCAGCCCAGCATTTCGCATGATGTACTCTGCATATAAGTTAAATAAACAGGGTGACAATATACAGCCTTGACGTACTCCTTTTCCTACTTGGAACCAGTCTGTTGTTCCATGTCCAGTTCTAACTGTTGCTTCCTGACCTGCATATAGGTTTCTCAAGAGGCAGGTCAGGTGGCCTGGTATTCCCAAATCTTTCAGAATTTTCCAAAGTTCATTGTGATCCACACAGTCAAAGGCTTTGGCATAGTCAATAATGCAGAAATAGATCTTTTTCTGGAACTCTCTTGCTTTTTTGATGATCCATCAGATGTTGGCAATCTGATCTCTGGTTCCTCTGCCTTTTCTAAAACCAGCTTGAACATCAGGAAGTTCACAGTTCACGTATTGCTGAAGCCTGGCTTGGAGAATTTTAAGCATTACTTTAGTAGAGTGTGAGATGAGTGCAATTATGCAGTAGTTTTAGCAGTCTTTGACATTGCCTTTCTTTGGGATTGGAATGAAAACTGACCTTTTCCAGTCCTGTGGCCACTGCTGAGTTTTCCAAATTTGCTGGCATATTGAGTGCAGCACTTTCACAGTGTCATCTTTCAGTAATTGAAATAGCTCAAGGGATATTCCATCACCTCCACTAGCTTTGTTTTTAGTGATGCTTCCTAAGGCCAACATGACTTCACATTCCAGGATTCTGGCTCTAGATGAGTGATCACACCATCGTGATTGTCTGGGTCATGAAGATATTTTTTGTACAATTCTTCTGTGTATTCTTGCCACCTCTTAGTAACTTCTGCTTCTGTTAACAACATATTAAAAGCAGAGACTTTCCTTTGCCAACAGAGGTCCATCTAGTCAAAACTATGGTTTTTCCAGTAGTCATGTATGGATGTGAGAGTTGGAAAGTAAAGAAAGTTGAGCACTGAAGAATTGATGCTTTATTTATTTTTTTTTTCATTTCATACATGATATTTTACATGTTTCAATGCCATTCTCCCAAATCTTCCCACCCTCTCCCTCTCCCACAGAGTCCATAAGACTGTTCTATACATCAGTGTCTCTTTTGCTGTCTCATACACAGGGTTATTGTTACCATCTTTCTAAATTCCATATATATGCGTTAGTATACTGTATTGGTGTTTTTCTTTCTGGCTTACTTCACTCTGTATAATAGGCTCCAGTTTCATCCACCTCATTAGAACTGATTCAAATGTATTCTTTTTAATGGCTGAATAATACTCCATTGTGTATATGTACCACCACTTTCTTATCCATTCATCTGCTGATGGACACTAGGTTGCTTCCATGTCCTGGCTATTATAAACAGTGCTGCGATGAACATTGGGGTACTCGTGTCTCTTTCCCTTCTGGTTTTCTCAGTGTGTATGCCCAGCAGTGGGATTGCTGGATCATAAGGCATGTCTATTTCCAATTTTTTAAGGAATCTCCACACTGTTTTCCATAGTGGCTGTACTAGTTTGCATTCCCACCAACAGTGTAAGAGGGTTCCCTTTTCTCCACACCCTCTCCAGCATTTATTACTTGTAGACTTTTGGATCGCAGCCATTCTGACTGGTGTGAAATGGTACCTCATAGTGGTTTTGATTTGCATTTCTCTGATAATGAGTGATGTTGAGCATCTTTTCATGTGTTTGTTAGCCATCTGTATGTCTTCTTTGGAGAAATGTCTATTTAGTTCTTTGGCCCATTTTTTGATTGGGTCATTTATTTTTCTGGAGTTGAGCTGCAGGAGTTGCTTGTACATTCTCGAGATTAGTTGTTTGTCAGTTGCTTCATTTGCTATTATCTTCTCCCATTCTGAAGGCTGTCTTTTCACCTTACTAATAGTTTCCTTTGATGTGCAGAAGCTTTTAAGGTTAATTAGGTCCCATTTGTTTATTTTTGATTTTATTTCCAATATTCTGGGAGGTGGGTCATAGAGGATCCTGCTGTGATGTATGTCAGAGAGTGTTTTGCCTATGTTCTCCTCTAGGAGTTTTATAGTTTCTGGTCTTACGTTTAGATCTTTAATCCATTTTGAGTTTATTTTTGTGTATGGTGTTAGAAAGTGTTCTAGTTTCATTCTTTTACAAGTGGTTGACCAGAGTTCCCAGCACCACTTGTTAAAGAGATTGTCTTTAATCCATTGTATATTCTTGCCTCCTTTGTCGAAGATAAGGTGTCCATATGTGCATGGATTTATCTCTGGGCTTTCTATTTTGTTCCATTGATCTATATTTCTGTCTTTGTGCCAGTACCATACTGTCTTGATAACTGTGGCTTTGTAGTAGAGCCTGAAGTCAGGTAGGTTGATTCCTCCAGTTCCATTCTTCTTTCTCAGGATCGCTTTGGCTATTCGAAGTTTTTTGTTTTTCCATACAAATTGTGAAATTATTTGTTCTAGCTCTGTGAAGAATGCTGTTGGTAGCTTGATAGGGATTGCATTGAATCTATAGATTGCTTTGGGTAGTATACTCATTTTCACTACATTGATTCTTCCAATCCATGAACATGGTATATTTCTCCATCTGTTAGTGCCCTCTTTGATTTCTTTCACCAGTGTTTTATAGTTTTCTATATATAGGTCTTTAGATTCTTTAGGTAGATATATTCCTAAGTATTTTATTCTTTCCGTTGCAATGGTGAATGCAATTGTTTCCTTAATTTCTCTTTCTGTTTTCTCATTATTAGTGTATAGGAATGCAAGGGATTTCTGTGTGTTGATTTTATATCCTGCAACTTTACTATATTCATTGATTAGTTCTAGTAATTTTCTGGTGGAGTCTTTAGGGAGAAGACTCTTGAGAGTCCCTTGAACTGCAAGGAGTTCCTACTAGTCCATTCTAAATGAAATCTGTCCTGAATATTCGTTGGATGGACTGATGCTGAAGCTGAAAGTCCAGTAATTTGGCCACCTGATGTGAAATTCCGACTCATTGGAAAAGACCCTGATGCTGGGAAAGATTGAAGGCAAGAGGAGAAGGGGACAACAGAGGATGAGATGGTTGGATGGCATCATCCATGCAACCAGGTCAATGGACCTGAGTTTGAGTAAAATCTTGGGAGTTGGTGATGGACAGGGAAGCTTGGTGTGCTGCAGTCTATGGGGTTGCAAAGAAGCAGACATGACTGATCAAGTGAACTACTACTATAAATTGCTCTTTTATCTAATACTGTCCATTGAATCAGTGTTGCCATCCAACTATTCATTCTCTGTTGTTTCCTTCTCCTCCTGCCTGCATTTTTTCCCACATCAGGATCTTTTCTAAAGAGTCAACTCTTTGCATCAGGGGGCCAAAATATTGGAGCTTCACCTTCAGCATGGGTCTTTAAAAGAATGTTTAGGGTTGATTTCCTGTAAGATTGACTGGTTTGTTCTCCTTGCAGTCCAAGGGACTTTCAAGATTCTCCTCCAACACCACAGCTCAAAGGCATCAATTATTCAGGGCTCAGCCTTCTTTATGGTCCAACTCTCACATCCATGCATGACTACTGGAAAAGCCATGGCTTTGACTAGGTGGACCTTTCTCAGCAAACCAACATCTCTGCTTTTTAATATACTGCTTATGTTTGTCATAGCTTTTCTTCCAAGGAACAAGCATCTTTTAATTTCATGTCTGCAGTCACAATCTGCAGTGATTTTGGAGCCCAAGAGAAAAAGTTTGTGACTGTTTTCATTGTGTCCCCGTGTATTTGCCATGAAGTTATGAAACTGGATGTCATGATCTTAGTTTTTTGAATGTTAAGTTTTAAGCCAGCTTTTTCACTCTCCTCTTTCACCTTTATGAAGAAGCTCTTTAGTTCATATTAACTTTCTGCCATAAGGGTGGTGTCATCTGCATATCTGAAGTTATTGATATTTCTCCTGGCAATCTTAATTCCAGCTTTTGCTTCATCCATCTTGGTATTTCATATGATGTACTTTGCATAGAAGTTAAATAAGCAGGATGACAATATATAACCTAGATTTACTCCTTTCCCAATTTAGAACCAGTCCATTTTTCCATTTATGCTTCTAACTATTGCTTCTTGACCTTTATACAGGTTTCAGAGGAGGCAAGTAAGGTGATCTGATATTCTGATTGCTTGAAGAATTTTCCACACTATGTTGTGATCCACACAGTAGAAAGCTTTAGAATAGTAAATGAAGCAGAAGTTTTTTTCTGGAATTCTTTGCTTTCTATATGATCCAAAAGATGCTGGCAATTTGTTCTCTGGTTCCTCTTGTTTTTTCTAAATCCAGCTTGAACATCTGGAATTTCTTAGCTCACATACTATTGAAGCCTAGCTTGAAGAATTTTGAGCATTACTTTGCTAGCATGTAAAATGAATGCAATTGTGCAGTATTTTGAGCATTCTTTGGCCTTGCCTTTGGAATTGGAATGAAAAGTGACCTTTCCTAGTCCTGTGGCCACTGCTGCATTTTCCAAATGTTATGACGAATTTAGTGTAGCCTTTAATACCATTATCTTTTAGTATTTGAAATAGCTCAACTGGAATTATATCACCTCCACTCAGTTCAATTCAGTTCAGTCTCTCAGTCATGTGCGACTCTTTGTGACCCCATGAATCACAGCACACCAGGCCTCCCTGTCCATCATCAACTCCCAGAGTTCACTCAAACTCATGTCCATTGAGTCAGTGATGCCATCCAACCATCTCATCCTCTTTCGTCCCCTTCTCCTCCTGCCCCCAATCCCTGCCAGCATCAGGGTCTTTTCCAATGAGTCAACTCTTCGCATGAAGTGGCCAAAGTATTGGAGTTTCAGCTTTAGCTTCAGTCCTTCCAATGAACATCCAGGACAGATCTCCTTTAGGATGGACTGGATTGATTTCCTTGCAATTCAAGGGACTCTCAAGAGTCTTCTCCAACACCACAGTTCAAAAGCATCAATTCTTCGGCACTCAGCTTTCTTCACAGTCCAATTCTCACATCCATATATGACCACTGGAAAACCATCGTCTTGACCAGATGGACCTTGTTGGCAAAGTAATATCTCTGCTTTTGAATATGCTATCTAGGTTGGTCATAACTTTCCTTCCAAGGAGTAAGCATCTTTTAATCTCATGGCTGCAATCACCATCTGCAGTGACTTTGGAGCCCCCAAAAATAAAGTCTGACACTGTTTTCACTGTTTCCCCATCTATTTTCCATGAAGTGATGGGACCAGATGCCATGATCTTCGTTTTCTGAATGTTGAGCTTTAAGCCAACTTTTTCACTCTCCTCTTTCTCTTTCATCAAGAGGCTCTTTAGATATTCTTCACTTTCTGCCATAAGGGTGGTGTCATCTGCATATCTGAGGTTATTGATATTTCTCCCTGCAATCTTGATTCCAGCTTGTGCTTCTTCCAGCCCAGCGTTACTCATGATGTCACCTCCACTAGCTTTGTTCATAATGATGCTTCCTAAGGCCCAGTTGACTTTGCACCTCAGATGTCTGGCTTTAGATGAGTGATCACACCATTGTGGTTATCTGGGTCAATTAGAAGTTTTTTTGTATAGCTGTTCTATGTATCCTTGCCACCTATTCTTAATTTATTTTGCTTATTTTAGGTCCATATAATTTCTCTATGTTTTTAAATATTGTTAAAAATCAAACTATTGAAATATAAGAACTAAGAGACCTATATATAGAGAAAGAGGTCACAGTAAATGTTAGAGCTTAATTTTCCCCTTTCCTGGAAACTCCAAACTTATTCACAATACTGATGTGGGGGGAAAAAAAAAAAAGTCCAGAAAGAGCTATAGCAAACCACCAAGGAGGGAATTATGAGGCTGACTATTATGAGGCCTTACAAATGCTCTCCAATTAATTTGAATCCATGTAAGGAAAGATGGTCAGATGTCAAATCCAAACTAAATTTTTGAAGTATTTTAAACTTATTACAGTGCAAGAAAACTTAGTTCCTTGTAGCAGTAATAGTCCTGGCACCCAGCAAAGATTATTAGCACAGCCTTCTGTATATGCTGGCAAGAACCCGTGTGGCATCTAGGCAGATTCAAGTTTCATGGACCTGGGGAAGATCTGTTAATGGTGTTTTGAGGCATGTACACATTGCATAAATTCTTACAAGCAGACATGAATTTGTGCATGAAAAAAGTATTAGGTGTATCATGCTGAAATGTTTGTGAAAACAGTAAGTATATAATTAATGTTTCAATTTTCAATGGCACCCCACTCCAGTGTTCTTGCCTGGGGAATCCCATGGATGAAGGAGCCTGGTGGGCTGCAGTCCATGGGGTCGCTAGGAGTCGGACATGACTGAGCGACTTCATTTTCATTTTTCACTTTCATGCATTGGACAAGAAAATGGCAACCCACTCCAGTGTTCTTGCCTGGAGAATCCCAGGGACGGGGGAGTCTGGTGGGCTGCCGTCTATGGGGTCGCACAGAGTCGGACACAACTGAAGCAACTTAGCAGCAGCAGCAGATGTTTTATATTGTAAAAGCAGAGAAAACTTAATTCGTTATTTAAAATACTAGTACTCAACAGAATAAAACTATTTGTTTGAGTAGACTAAGCATCATAGAAAGATCAAAGCAATGCCTCTGAAAAGAAAAATTGTGGTTTCAATACAAGGTATTAGAAAATGTATAATAAAAAATCATTTTGGTGAGTGAAAATATATGAATGGATCATCTACATGCAATAACTTGAGGGGAAATTTATTTTGCAATATGGTATGTAGAAAATAAACTCTTTCCTTATGTAAATAAGAAGCTAGAAATAACACAGACTGTTTTTCAATCAGATACTCTCCCTTTAGTTTCGTCTGGTTACTTTACTGAGATAAATGCATAAGATGTATAAGATATATTTATAAGATATATAAGGACTGCATTTTTTAAAATATTTTCTATTATCTAGATCTAAAGCTCTGTGGGTGCACGACACATAAAATTGGAGAAGGCAATGGCACCCACTCCAGTACTCTTGCCTGGAAAATCCCATGGATGGAGGAGCCTGGTAGGCTGCAGTCTATGGGGTTGCTTAGCGTCAAACATGATTAAGCGATTTCAATTTCACTTTTCACTTTCATTCATTGGAGAAGGCAATGGCAACCCACTCCAGTGTTCTTGCCTGGAGAATCCCAGGGACGGGGAAGCTTGGTGGGCTGCCGTCTATGGGGTCGCACAGATTCGGACACGACTGAAGCGACTTAGCAGCAGCAGCAGCACACATAAAATATGAAGAATTGTCTAAATATATTTCCTTCCTGTGTAAAATGGGAATTAAGTCAACTTAGCCCATAGAGTTAGAAATGGAAAAACCATCTGATGTGATATGGTTAGCACAGTACTTGATATAAACAAGCACTTAATAAATGCCAGTATGAGGTTTTAAATTAATGTTTCTTCATGAAAACCTAGTTTGCTATTTGTTTCATTATGCTATTTGTGTGTGTGTGTGTGTGTGTGTGTGTGGCAAAAATTTCTAAGGCTAACTTACAAAAGACATTGAGAATATTGGAGTCACTAGGTTCAAGGTTGTGCTTGAATATTGAAGAATATTTTTGAGTAACTGCTATATATCAAGTATGATGGTCACCTCCTGCTTCAGTTTCTAGATGCAGATCCTGTTGATACAATTCCTGGCCTGGAGAGGCTCATAGTCCTGACAGGTAAGCAGGTAGATTGGTAGAGTGTGATGGAGAGTAATCAATCCTAGAACTGGATGGCCCAAGAGAGGGTCACCTGACCGGTCTGGTGAGGAGGCAGGGGAGGACTAGGAAAGGGTCTGGATGAGGTGAAATCTCATCTGAAGTGCCGTGGAGATTGGCAGAAGGATGGGAATGAAGGTTTTTCGGCAGAAAGAACATGTGGTCAAATGGGGAAACATAACGGGAGCCATCAATCTAATTCACATGATAACTTTTGTTTCTGCACAGGCAATCCAACCCTGTGAATGGGTTTCCTTACTCGAACTTGAGAACAATATGATACATAAACTATTTCTTCATGATGAGCTTCTTGGAGGGAGGAATCAAGTAAAATACTATATGTATTTTTATACCTTATAGTCCAGGGAGACTATTAGTTATAGTATTAGTATTAGTATGATTCATGTTTATTTTGGTAAACCAGTTATTTATCCATTGAATTTTGTTATTGAATTATGTCTGTAGTGTTTAAGGTTTAATGAGTCTTAATATTATTTTGGCTACTCATTTCAGTACTAACTCATCTGAGCTCTACAGTTGCCTAAGATCACACAGCTGGCATCTGATAAAAAAAACACAATCTAAACCCACTAGTTTAACTCCAAATCCAAAACTCAACTCCTAAGTTTACCATCTTGAATTATTATATGCTATTGTTAACTGTCATTTCAATGCAGCATATCTAGTGCCACTGATGGAGGCATAGCTCGCATGGTTCTCTTTCAGTGAGTGCCCTCACAGTCTTGGACACCCAGGGAGATATGGTGATGAGGATAAGAATGCAATTTCTATCATCAGGCACAAAGGAATGAGGACTGGTCTGGACCAGGGATATGACAGGACTACTTGAGGATATCATTAGCAATTGAAACATGAAAGTTGTCCTGAAAGAATCAAGCAAGGAAATTAGGAAGGGCATTTCATGCATAAACCCTGAGGATAAAGTGATTGACCATTCATTCCTGTTTGTCACGGATGGTTTCATTTTATGCCTATTAATAATATCCCCTTTAACTCTCAGAAGTGCTCTAGTTGGGACAATAAATTATATAGCCACCCTACCTAAAGGCAGGGACACAGAGTTGTGAGCAAACATGGCATATCTGGGGAAATGCAGATGATTTATCATGGCTGAAATTCAAGTTGTGTGAATTGTTAAAGATTAGAGAGTCTGAGAAGAAAGCATGAAGAGCTTTGGTCCTGCGGGCAGGGAGTTTAAGTTTAATTTAGAAGGTGATGAGAAGTCACTAAAAAGGCTTTAAGCAAGCATATAGTGTGGTTCTATTATACTTTGAAAGATCACTCTGGAGTTATTGAAGAGAATGCATCTGTATGATGCAAGATTAGAGAGAAAAGACAAAAACCTTTGTTCAACACATATGTATATAAAGTCCCTATAGTGTGCTGGCATCATCCTAGATTCTTAAGACATAGTAGATCCCTGTTCTCATGGTGCTATCATTCTGGTACAGAAAGGCACACTAACAATAAAAATAATAACTGAGGGTAGAGCAAGGTAAGAGAGCTTGGGGTTATGTTGAGATTTAAATTTATGTCACAAGGGAAGGATTCCAATTTCATATTGCAGCAAATAACTTGAGTTATCAAGGAAGGTAGCCTTTTAGATATTTGAGAGATGTTTCACCTGAGAGGAATAGCTGGCGGTAAAGATGTTGAAGTGAGAGCATGGCTGGTGTGGAGGGACTATGGAGAGCGGAGAAGGTGCCTGGGAGGGATTGGAGTCAACAGCACTTAGGACACTGCAAGCCATTTTAAGGAATTTGCGTTTTACTCTGAGTAACACAGGGGGCCACTGCAAACCTTTGAGCAGAGAAATGACACACCATGACTTACCTTTTACAAGGAGGTCCCTGTTGCTATGCTAGAAACACTCTATCTGAGCCAAGGATGGCACATGAAAGGCCAGTTAGAACACTGTTATAAGAATCCAGGCCAAAGACTTTGCTCCATAGGTAGCCATCCAGGCAACTGGAGACAATAAAAAGGCACGAGTTGTGATCCTATTGTCATATAGGATAAAACTGAGATCAAAATAAATGAAAGAGAAAGAAAGACACTTTATAATGTGGAAGAACATATTTTAGAGTGGATATATAATGATTTTGATGATCTATGGGCCAGATAAGGAAGAATGCTCCTTATAAACAGATATTATAAGAAACACAGTAAGAAATTGACAGAATACAATAAAAATAGATTTTATCTATTCTTACTTTGAAACAGGTCAAGTGCACGAATACTATTAAATATGTTGAGAAAGCTTATAAAACTGTGCCTCAAAATCCAAATGTACTGAAAAAAGAAGCTGACATATTTAATTTTATATATATATATATATATATATATATATATATATATATATATATAAGGTGTTTGCTTTGTAGCAACAAATGCCATAAAGTCAAAAGAAAGGTGACAAACTGGGAGAATATGTTGCTATGTAGGTCATAGACATAGTGGCAATCTCTACAAAAAAAGGAAAAAAAGAAAAATCCTCACGATTTTCTGGCAAAAGTAATCCAAAAATTTATTTTTTAAAAAATGGGCAAAAATTTTCAGAAACATATATAAAGTTAATCATTATTCTAGATTGTACTCTCAATAAGAAAGATACAAATTAAATGACACTAAGCAGCCATGAAAATAAAAGATGCTTACTCCTTGGAAGAAAAGTTATGACCAATCTAGATAGCATATTCAAAAGCAGAGACATCACTTTGCCAACAAAGTTCTGTCTAGTCAAGGCTATGGTTTTTCCAGTAGTCATGTATGGATGCGAGAGTTGGACTGTGAAGAAGGCTGAGCGCCGAAGAACTGATGCTTTTGAACTGTGGTGCTCCAGAAGAGTCTTGAGAGTCACTTGGGCTGCAAGGAGATCCAACCAGTCCATTCTAGAGATCAGCCCTGGGATTTCTTTGGAAGGAATGATGCTGAAGCTGAAACTCCAGTACTTTGGCCACCTCATGTGAAGAGTTGACTCATTGGAAAAGACTCTGATGTTGGGAGGGATTGGGGGCAGGAGGAGAAGGGGACAACAGAGGATGAGATAGCTGGATGGCATCACCGACCAGATAGACGTGAGTTTGAGTGAACTCTGGAGTTGGTGATGGACAGGGAGGCCTGGCGTGCTGTGATTCATGGGGTCACAAAGAGTCAGACATGACTGAGCGACTGAACTGAACTGAAGATATTGCTTCTCAGGCATTATATTGACAAAAATTAACTGACGTCAGATAGCACAGTATAAACTTGTGATTCCTTAGTCAATTTCCAGATCTACATTGGTTTTGAGATCTAGATATTGGTGACTTGAAGTATGTACAGAAATCACCTCCCCATGAGTGAATCTGAGCAGTGTGAGGAGTAAATAGTACAGTGCGCTCTTTGGCTGTGATACAAAGTTCCTTGGGGACCTCTGATTTCAACAGCAGCCATGGCGGATGACTCTGTGCAAGTCAGATAGGCAGACTTATTCACAGCATGACACCACAGGCACGGATCTTTCTCCCGCTGGCCCTTCCCCTATGGCCCAAATGCACTTGAACCTGGGGATTTGAGAGTTAATGCCCTTGGAGGTGTCTGAAACCAGTGGGAGGTGAGAACTGATGGATTATGTAGACTTTCAGGCAGATAGTTGTGCAAAGCACACTGTACATTTCAAGACATTTTGACAGAGTCCTGCCCTGTTGCTGCAAGCAGGGAAATTTAAAATGCACTCTTTTATTGCATATTCATCCTTCTCTGACTCATTTACCAACTTTCCCACATTGGCTTCCTGGGACCATTTCTAAATAAACTACTAATCCCATATCTTTCTTTCCACAGAATACTCTTTAATATTTGTTGTTGTTGTTCAGTTGCCAAGTCATTTCTCTTTGTGATACCATGGACTACTGTAGCCCATAAGGTTCCTCTGTCCCTGGTTTTTTCCAGGCGAGAATATTCGAGTAGGTGGCCATTTCCTTTTCCAGGGGATCTTCCCAACCCAGGGGTTGAACCAGTGCCTCCTGTGACTCCTGCATTAACAGATGGATTATTTACCACTGAATCACCCGGCAAGCCCACTCTTTAATATACTGACCTCTTAATCTACCATTTTTTACCTTTGGAAAACTCTCATTTGTACATAACATTAAGCAATTCCTTTAAATATTTTTATCTATACTATTTTCCTCATAACAATGGCCGTTCCAAATGCAAAAACAAAGAATTTTGTCTCCACTTGTTGAGGACAAACATATTCCTTGTATTCAGTAAAAATAAATGTATTGTTCCAAGCTACAATTTCATTTCATAATTATCTAACTTGAAATGAACTTTAATATTTATACTTTCCAGTTTCAAATTCTCAAGCAATTATTTTTAACAGTTTGAAAGCATCCATTAACTTCAAAACCCATTGTCATCTTTTCACCCACAATGTTGGGCTACCTATTACCTATTTCTACATCAAAACATTTTTACCTTTATAATATTGTCTCTGTGTATCAGGAGAAAGAATCATAGAAACTACATTTCCCATATACTCTTAGCAGCAGATATCTGGTTCAAATTCCTCTAATGAAAGAATTTTTCTTAAAATGTGGAAGGTGGCAACAGAAAAGAATTAAGCAAATATGTGTGTTTTGGCAGAAGACACACAAGAGGTTGTGCACTGGCTCCCAGTTCTCCCCTTGTAAATCAGGCTGCTTAGATGCTTCAGGCAGCTGAGATTAGGAACCATTATCTTTTATGACTCTGTTGTTCCTGGATTACTGGAAAGTAAGGGGCCTTTTACTTTGACCTTCATTTCCCAAACCCTTTCAACTTCTTTTTCTTCCTGTATTAAATTCCTTCCTGTTTGAAATACTAAGAATATATTTTATTTTCCTGAAAAATGTCTGAGTGGTAAGAAGGTCATTTTACAAAGTACTGAGGATTCGGGCAATTTTATTTTGTTATATATTTACCTATATATAATAATATATATATTATTATTATATATAATGATATAATTTATCAGAGATCAGATCAGATCAGATCAGTTGCTCAGTCGTGTCCAACTCTTTGTGATCCCATGAATCGCAGCACGCCAGGCCTCCCTGTACATCACCAACTCCCGGAGTACACTCAACTCACGTCCATCAAGTCAGTGATACCATCCAGCCATCTCATCCTCTGTCGTCCCCTTCTCCTCTTGCCCCCAATCCCTCCCAGCATCAGAGTCTTTTCCAATGAGTCAACTCTTCGCATGAGGTGGCCAAAGTACTGGAGTTTCAGCTTTAGCATCATTCCTTCCAAAGAAATCCCAGGGCTGATCTCCTTCAGAATGGACTGCTTGGATCTCCCTGCAGTCCAAGGGACTCTCAAGAGTCTTCTCCAACACCACAGTTCAAACCATCAATTCTTTGGCCCTCAGCCTTCTTCACAGTCCAACTCTCACATTCATACATGACCACAGGAAAAACCATAGCCTTGACTAGACGAACCTTTGTTGGCAAAGTAATGTCTCTGCTTTTGAATATGCTATCTAGGTTGGTCATAACTTTCCTTCCAAGGAGTAAGCATCTTTTAATTTCATGGCTTCAGTCACCATCTGCAGTGATTTTGGAGCCCAGAAAAATAAAGTCTGACACTCTTTCCACTGTTTCCCCATCTATTTCCCATGAAGTGATAGGACCGGATGCCATGATCTTCGTTTTCTGAATGTTGAGCTTTAAGCCAATTTTTTCACTCTCCACTTTCACTTTCATCAAGAGGGTTTTTAGTTCCTCTTCACTTTCTGCCAAAAGGGTGGTGTCATCTGCATATCTGAGGTTATTGATATTTTTCCCAGCAATCTTGATTATAGTTTGTGTTTCTTCCAGTCCAGCGTTTCTCATGATGTACTCTGCATAGAAGTTAAATAAGCAGGGTGACAATATACAGCCTTGACGAACCCCTTTTCCTATTTGGAACCAGTCTGTTGTTCCATGTCCAGTTCTAACTGTTGCTTTCTAACCTGCATGCAAATTTCTCAAGAGGCAGATCAGGTGGTCTGGTATTCCCATCTCTTTCAGAATTTTTCACAGTTTATTGTGATCCAAACAGTCAAAGGCTTTGGCATAGTCTATAAAGCAGAAATAGATCTTTTTCTGGAACTCTCTTGCTTTTTCCATGATCCAGCAGATGTTGGCAATTTGATCTCTGGTTCCTCTACCTTTTCTAAAACCAGCTTGAACATCAGGAAGTTCATGGTTCACATATTGCTGAAGCCTGGCTTGGAGAATTTTGAGCATTACTTTGCTAGCATGTGAGATGAGGGCGATTGTGAGGTAGTCTGAGCATTCTTTGGCATTGCCTTTCTTTGGGATTGGAATGAAAACTGACCTTTTCCAGTCCTGTGGCCACTGCTGAGTTTTCCAAATTTGCTGGCATATTGAGTGTAGCACTTTCACAGCATCATCTTTCAGGATTTGTAATAGCTCAACTGGAATTCCATCACCTTCACTAGCTTTGTTTGTAATGATGCTTTGTAAGGCCCACTTGACTTCGCATTCCAGGATGTCTGGCTCTAGGTCAGTGATCACACCATTGTGATTATCTGGGTCGTGAAGATATTTTTTGTAGAATTCTTCTGTGTATTCTTGCCATCTCTTCTTAATATCTTCCGCTTCTGTTAGGTCCATACCATTTCTGTTGTTTATCGAGCCCATCTTTGCATGAAATGTTCCTTTGGTATCTCTGATTTTCCTGAAGAAATCTCTAGTCTTTCCCATTCTGTTGTTTTCCTCTATTTCTTTGCATTGTTCGCTGAGGAAGGCTTTCTTATCTCTTCTTGCTATTCTTTGGAACTCTGCGTTCAGATGCTTATATCTTTCCTTTTCTCCTTTGCTTTTAACGTCTCTTCTTTTCACAGCTATTTGTTAGGCCTCCCCAGAGAGCCATTTTGCTTTTTTGCATTGTTTCCATGGGGATGGTCTTGATCTCTGTCTCCTGTACAATGTCATGAACCTCATTCCATAGTTCATCAGGCACTCCAGGCACTCTATCTATCAGACCCAGACCCTTAAATCTATTTCTCACTTCCACTGTATAATCATAAGGGATTTGATCCAGGTCATACCTGAATGGTCTAGTGGTTTTCCCTACTTTCTTCAATTTAAGTCTGAATTTGGCAATAAGGAGTGCATGATCTGAGCCACAGTCAGCTCCTGGTCTTGTTTTTGCTGACTGTATAGAGTCTCTCCATCTTTGGCTGCAAAGAATATAATCAATCTGATTTTGGTGTTGACCATCTGATGATGTCCATATATAGAGTCTTCTCTTGTGTTGTTGGAAGAGGGTGTTTGTTATGAGCAGTGCATTTTCTTGGCAAAACTCTATTAGTCTTTGCCCTGCTTCATTCCGTATTCCAAGGCCAAATTTGCCTGTTACTCCAGGTGTTTCTTGACTTCTTACTTTTGCATTCCAGTCCCCTGTAATCAAAAAGACATCTTTTTTGGGTGTGAGTTCTAAAAGGTCTTGTAGGTCTTCATAGAACCATTCAACTCCAGCTTCTTCAGCATTACTGGTTGGGGCAGAGACTTGGATTATTGTGATATTGAATGGTTTGCCTTGGAAACGAACAGAGGTCATTCTGTCATTTTTGAGATTGCATCCAAGTACTGCATTTCAGACTCTTTTGTTGACCAGGATGGCTGCTCCATTTCTTCTGAGGGATTCCTGCCTGCAGTAGTAGATATAATGGTCATCTGAGTTAAATTCAACCATTCCAGTCCATTTGAGTTCGCTGATTCCTAGAATGTTGACCTTCACTCTTGCCATCTCTTGTTTGACCATTTCCAATTTGCCTTGATTCATGGACCTGACATTCCAGGTTCCTATGCAATATTGCTCTTTACAGCATTGGACCTTGCTTCTATCACCAGTCACATCCACAGCTGGGTATTGGGCACCTACTGACCTGGGGAGTTTCTCTTTCAGTATCTTGTCATTTTGCCTTTTCATACTGCTCATGGGGTTCTCAAGGCAAGAATACTGAAGTGGTTTGCCATTCCCTTCTCCAGTGGACCACATTCTGTTAGATCCCTCACCATGACCCACCCATCTTGGGGTGCCCCCCGGGCATGGCTTAGTTTCATTGAGTTAGACAAGGCTGTGGTCCTAGTGTGATTAGACTGACTAGTTTTCTGTGAGTATGGTTTCAGTGTGTTTGCCCTCTGGTGCCCTCTTGCAACACCTACTGTCTTACTTGGGTTTCTCTTACCTTGGGCGTGGGGTATCTCTTCACGGGTGCTCCAGCAAAGCGCAGCCATTGCTCCTTACCTTGGAGGAGGGGTATCTCCTCACAGCTGCCCTTCCTGACCTTCAACGTGGGATAGCTTTTCTAGGCCCTCCTGCGCCCACGCAGCCATGGCTCCTTGGGCGTGGGGTTGCTCCTCCTGGCCGCTGCCCCTGACCTCGGACGTGGGGTAACTCCTCTTGGCTGCCCGCCCCCCGACCTCGGATGTGGGGTAGCTCCTCTCTGCCATTCCTGCGCCATCGCAGTCTGGTACTCTCGGCCGCTGCCCCTGACCTCGGACGTGGGGTGGCTCCTCTCGTCCATGCTTAGCGTTTATAATTTATATAATTATATTTTATAGTTATATAATTTATATTCATAATTTATAATTATAAATTATAATTTTATCTTGTTCTGTTCTTGCAACTATCGTTTGAAGATTATAAATTATATCATTGTTTTTGTTGCTGTTCATTCACTAAGTTGCTAGATTCTTTGTGACCCCATGGACTGCAGTGTGCAAGGCTTTCCTGGCCCTCACTATCTCCCAGGGTTTGCTCAAATTCATGTCCATTGAGTTGATGATGGTATCTAACCATCTCATCCTCTGCTGCCCTCTTCTCCCTTTGCCTTCAATCTCTCCCAGTGAAACCATTTATCTCAGATTGAGCCTTGAGCCCATGTACTGGGACTCCAACCCAGCCCAAACCCAGTTTTGGATTTGAAACAACAAGGCCAGGATATGGCCCAGAGAGGTATTGGTTGGGATTGATGCAGCCTGAACCATTTAAATCAAAATCCAACACACGTTTTGGCCAAGATTTGCACTTATGATTTTAGATGCTATCCCTTCCAAGATAGTCTTCCAAAGAGGTGTTAGTTCCCAGAGTTTGTCACAAAGAAATAGCATGGAAGACATCCACAGTGGTGTTCACAATGAGTAGGAGTTAGTCTGGCTATAAGTTGGGAATAAAGAGTCAGCACTTATAAGGATCAGAAGGAAAGGAGTAAAAGTGAAGATACACCTTGGTGGTCTTCTTGGGTTAACAAAATAAAGGGGGGGGGGGAAGCAGACATGAACAAGGATTCAAGAATGTAGGAGAAAAACCTCAGAGTCAAGAAGAGTAACAATTCTGTTCTGGATCTGCTGACTGTTGGATGCCCATAGGCATATGGGGTTGACTCACCAGTCAAAAATTGGCAGGTGATTACAGGACATCCTCCCCAGTATACCTGGTTCATGGTGTCTCATGGGCTTCTTTAGGACCAAAACCTAACTCTAAAAATTTTCTTAGCTTATCACTGTCCCATCTGGGTCACCAGTGGAAACTGTTTCCCTCAGATTGGGACTTAAACTCATGTGCTGGGAATCAAACCCAGCTAAAACACAGATTGAGACTTGAACTCATGTGGCTGGGACTCGAACCCAGCCAAAAATGCTCTTTGGATGAGAATCACTTACCTGGTGTCTGGACTTACTGAGGCTCATGTTCTTTGTGTTTCATCAGAGAAAGAATTTGGTGAGAGACAGAGTGATAGTTAAGAAATTGATTTTATTCAGAGAGAAACACACTCCACAGAGTATGGGCCATCACAGAAGGTGAGTGTGGCCTTGAAATGTGGTGTTGTTAGCTTTTATGGGATGGATAATTTCATAGGCAAATGAGTGGGAGCATTATTCCAACTATTTTGGTAAAGGGGCTGGAATTTCAGGGGTTAGGATACTGCCCAATTTTTGGTCTTTGATGGAACTCAGAGTTGATTTCCTTTAGGATTGATTGACTTGATCTCTTTGCAGTCCAAGGGACTCTTAAGAGTCTTATCCAACATCACAATTCAAAGGCATAAATTCTTCAGCACTCAGCTTTCTTTATGATCCAACTCTCAAACCCTTGTATGACTACGGAAAAACCATAGCTTTGATTATGTGGGCCTTTGTCGGCAAAGTGATGTCTCTGCTTTTTAATATGCTGTCTAGATTTGTCATAGCTTTCCTTCCAAGAAGCAAGCATCTTTTAATTTCATGGCTGTAATCACCATCTGCAGTGATTTTGGAGCCCATGAAAATAAAATCTGTTTCCACTTTTCCCCCTTCTATTTGCCATGAAGTGATGGGACCAGATGCCATGATATTAGTTTTTTGAATGTTGAGTTTTAAGCCAGCTTTTTCAGTCTCCTCTTTCACTTTCATCAAGAGGCACTTTTGTTCTTCTTCACTTTCTTCCAATAGTGTGGTATCATCTGCATATCTGAGGTTGTTGATATTTCTTTAGGCAATCTTGATTCCAGCTTTTGATTCATCTGGCCTAGTATTTCACATGATGTACCCTAAACTTAAGTTAAATAGGCAGAGTGGCAGTATACGGGCTTGATGTATTCCTTTCCCAATTTTGAACCAGTCAGTTTTTCCATGTAAGGTTCTAACTGTTGCCTCGATCTGCATACAAGTTTCTCAGGAGACAGGTAAAGTGATCTGGTATCCTCATCTCTTTAAGAATTTTCCACACTTTGTTGTGATTCATTCAATCAAAGGTTTTTGAGTAGTCAATGAAGCAAAGTAGATGTTTTTCTAGAATTCCCTTGCCTTCTTTATGATCCAATGAATTTTGGATTTAGTTTTTTTTTTTTTTTCCTCCCTCTTTCAGGTTGTTTCTAGCCCATGCATGGGTGCTAAGTTGCTTCAGTTGTATGCAACTCCTTGCAACCCTAAGGATCGTGGACCGCAAGGCTCCTCAGCCCATAGGATTTTCCAGGCAAGAATAGTGTAGTGGATTGCCACACCCTCCTCCAGGGGATCTTCCCAACCCAGGGATTGAATCTGCATCTCTTATGTCTTGTGCATTGACAGGTGGTTTCTTTACTGCTAGTGCCACTTGGGAAGCCCTTTCTCAAGCTGAGGGTTATGAAAGCAACTGCCTGTAGATGCACTATGACTGAGTTCATTCATGGGCACATTGTCTGTGGCTATACTTGAATTGCAATGTCAGATGTGCTTAGTTGTGATGCAGACTATTTGACTCCACCCCACCAAAATGAATATAATTATTATAGGAACATTACAAGAAATATACGAATGGCTATTTGAGACAATTTATTTTTGTTAATATGTTGTACATTCCTGTGTAGTATGAGACGATTTTTATTATTGATTGTAACACTCTTGTGACAAATTTGATAACAATATACTGCTATTGATAAAGTCACAGAAATTTAAAGTGAAATGTATCAAAAATAGAAAATTATAGGCCAGAAAATAGGTTTTACAAATGTATTTAGAGGAAGAAGGCCTCGTATATGTAATGATGATGCAAACTAAGATATGCTGATTGGTTCAGAAGTGGCTGGCATCATGGTAGATCATTGTAAAACATGTGTAAAGTCATGTAAACCTTACATTACTTTCACATAGTTACTATGTAACCAAGGAAACAAGAAAAGAGATTAACTATGTTTCCTATGGCCTCATAGCTAGTTAGTAGTTGGCACTGAATTCTAGTCTGATAAACTCTATAGTATACCTATTGTTAATTGCTAAAATATTTGCTATGAAGAAACAATGTATTTTTATGAGAAAGTTTTTTACACACCACAATGATATTTCACATCATTTACCTCTGAAATCCAGAAAGTGAAATGTAATCACTATTAGCCACACTATTGACATCATTTAAATTCTCTGTATTGTAACAATGACTCAAAACCACATTATTGTAAAATTTTTAGAAATGAAGACTTAGTGTGATTTTAGAAAGCAGCTGGATAAGTAGTGTATTCCCCAACTGGACAAGGCCTTGGATAGATATTTCCTATGACAAGGCTCTACTAATTATATACAATTATTGCATAATTTAATCATGTTTGATGAGCACATTTGTCTAATTAGAGAAGTGCCAATCTGGTGGAAATGAACAGGGGCTCTGTATCAAATTTATGCACCTGTAATATGGTGGGTTCTCCAATAGGGTTTAATTTTCTATGCTGATATAAACTAAAGATTTTCTTCCTTGAAATTGAAAAAAAAATAATTTCTGTACAAGACACCTGAGATCATGTGAAATAAAAGTCAGAAAACTAGAGAACAATTGGGCTACATTCACTTTTCGTCTAGAAAGTAGTGCCTTCCCAAGATTCAGATTTTTCCTTGAGGGCATATTTTTAGACTTTGAAGAGGGCTGGATAGCATCAAATTAGAGTGATTGCACAGCTTTAGAATACTTGTGAACATGCAAGCTTTTCAATTAATTTTTTGTTTGTTTGTTTTAATTCTCAGTACAGTAAGGCATAGTGACACATCTTGAGAATGGGTAAATAAATCACCAACTTGGTAACTTTGAGATGGTTCAGTTCAGTTCAGTTGCTCAGTCGTGTCCAACTCTTTGTGACCCCATGAATCACAGCACACCAGGCCTCCTTGTCCATCACCAACTCCCGGAGTTTACCCAAACTAATATCCATCGAGTCAGTGATCATCCAGCCATCTCATCCTTTGTCGTCCCTTTCTCCTGCCCCCAATCCCTCCCAGCATCAGGGTCTTTTCCAATGAGTCAACTCTTTGCAGGAGGTGACCAAAGTATTGGAGTTTCAGCTTCAGCATCAGTCCTTCCAATAAACCCGGGACTGATTTCCTTTAGGATGGACTGGTTCGATCTCCTTGAAGTCCAAGGGACTCTCAAGAGTCTTCTCCAATACCACAGTTCAAAAGCATCAATTCTTCGGTGCTCAGCTTTCTTCACAGTCCAACTGTCACAGCCATACATGACCACTGGATAAACCATAGCCTTGACTAGACTGACCTTTGTTGGCAAAGTAATGTCTCTGCTTTTTAATATGCTAGCTAGGTTGGTCATAACTTTCCTGCCAAGGAGTAAGCATCTTTTAATTTCATGGCTGCAATCACCGTCTGCAGTGATCTTGAGATGGTTATTCTATATCAAATACATACCAACACATACAGGGCTTCCTTGATAATTCAGTCAGTAAAGAATCTGCCTGCAGTGCAGGAGAGCCAGGTTCTATCCCTGGGTTGGGAAGATCCTCTGGAGAAAGAAATGGCAAATTGCTCCAGTATCCTTGCCTGGAAAACCCATTTATAGAGGAGTCTGGTGGGCTGCAGTCCATGGGATCACAAAGAGTCAAGCATGACTGAGAGACAAACACTTTCATACACCATCATACAAACATATAAATTTTGAAGAAATGTTGCCAGGTATACCAACTGATTTTTTGGACAGTTGAATTAATGAATAAATGTTATGACTAAATTAAATCTTTGGAAACTATTGTTATAGGGAACCATTTTCAGATAACTTATCAATGAAATATTGATAGCAAATTTATTCCAATCAATGAAATGTCTTATTCTTTGGAATTACCTAGGTCATTCTGACTGTAGCTGCTACAGATGTACATGATTTCCCCAACAAGTAGAAACATATAGCACATAACTTGAACTGTAATTTTTTTTTTTTTTTTTTTTTTTTTTTTTTTTTTTTGCTTCTCAACCTTATTTTTCAGAGGAATTTAGTTTTGTGCTCATAAAAGTGACAATTTTTTTTTCCATTTAGTAAGATTATTCAATTGTCAATATCTAAGACCATAAGATTTAACCTTGTTTGTTTAACAGCTGATATATGGGGGATGTTAAGGATTGGAAGCTCCTACATTATTATGTGAACTTATTAAAATGCCATATCTAAGATTCTTTTCATTCCTGTTGAGAAAATACACTCTTGATTTGCTCTTATTAGAATCATAAGCAGCATAGGAAAAATGTCAAAATTCCAAAAGAGAAATTTTATTTGATTGGATAGGAAGTTATTTACTTTAATTATTCCTGACACCTTCTGCATTATGCTATGAGTATCTCAAGAGAATAGAGAGAACTCATCTGCTTTAAGAGCAGTTTATTGAGAATGACACATTATTGTCACTATATTAGAACCCTAAAAACCTACTAAAAGTCTAGGAAAATAATGTAAAACATAGTCTAAATGAAATTCATTTGTACAAAATGAGATACCATGTAAAATATTTTAGTAACTACTAAAATATTTTTAAGTGCATGTAAAATAAAAATGTCATCCAATAACTATTTTTCCTAAATACAGGTGAAATACAAGTTGTAAATTTTTGAAAATAAAATAGTAAGTGATTCTCAAACAACTGTATTTAGATGTGAGGTCCTTGTATATATGCTATGGTCAAGACACAAAATCTATTGATCTTGGCATAAGAAAATGTTCAATTGCCTGCTATGTTGATATCAACATTTATCAGATTGAAATGACACAGCTAGTATGATGAGTTGGAGAAGGCAATGGCACCCCACTCCAGTACTCTTGCTTGGAAAATCCCATGGACGGAGGAGCCTGTTAGGCTGCAATCCATGGGGTCGTTAAGAGTTGGACACGATTGAGCAACTTCACTTTCACTTTTCACTTTCATGCATTGGAGAAGGAAATGGCGACCCACTCCAGTGTTCTTGCCTGGAGAGTCCCAGGGACGGGGGAGCCTGGTGGGCTGCCGTCTATGGGGTTGCACAGAGTCGAACACAACTGAAGTGACTTAGCATAGCATAGTATGATGATTAAGTGGAGTTAAAATCATAAGTGTTTATTCAGTGATCTTTGCCTTAATATTTAGAACAAAACATAACTAATAGAAAGCAGTTGTGAATATACCATGGTTGAATTTTCATTATTGCTGAGGATGGATTAAGATTACATATCACCTGAAGATGAATGAAAAGGGAAGGTTGAAGAAAAGGCAGCCTCCACAGTGAAAGTGACTGTTGAAAACCTAAACAATGATCTGAGGCAATATGTAGGAAATAAACAATAAATAGAGGTTAGAGGTTGCTACCATTTTGACAAAAAGTATCAGAAATAGAATCCTGGAGAAAGGCTGGTTATATTTTATTATATATATATAGTTAGTAAACTAAGCAAGACATAAAAACACAGCTATTTCAGAATGCAGAGCATGAAGTCCTGAGGAATAACTTTGAGACACTACTGATTTCTATACATGAAATCTAAGGGCCTTATATTCATTCCTCTTTGTCTCCTACTTGATTTAAGAATAATTATCTTCAATCTTTTCCATTTCACTTTGAGGGCTGTAATATTCCTTGATCATTACATGAATGAAAAGCACCTTCCTCACATTCCTCATCCTTCCTCTCGAACCTTCCTTAAGTGGGACTGCACATTTCCTAGCCAACTGCCTCAGCTTCTACTCCAACAAATACTTGCTGATCAAGCTATTAGTTCCTCTTTCCCATGCTTCTTGTGCCTGAACTTGGATTCGTTCTCTCCCATAAACCACAAATGAATGGTTTTCCATGGTTTTCCCTACCCTTCAAAAATCAACTTGGCTCTTGCTTCTTTAAAAAATACCATGCCTGTCAATCTAGTCTATATGAGTGCCATGGAATTTTAGAATCACTGAATTGTAGAAATGAAAAGAAACTTCATGAACTCCCAGCAACTATCCTGTTGCTATGCAGGTATGGAAATGAAGTCCATGGGTAACTTGAGTTGAACTTATCTACTAGTGGAAGGATTGTCCTTCCCTTTGCTATAATTTCCATAATTTTCAATTAACACTCAATTGATAAGTGTAGTCTTCTAAAAAGATCCCAGCAACCAGACACAATTGTGCTTAAAAATCAGATCCAGTAATTACTAGTATTGTGATCTTAAAAAAAATTAACCTCAGCTTTTTAATCTTTAAAATGATAACAATAAAAAAAAATCTGAAAATGTTATGGCAAAGATTCCATGAGAAAATGGAGGGGATTTATCTATGTCCCTTGCACACAGTAGGTGTTAGCAGCTAACTGATGGCTTAACTCATGCATGTTTTATTTTCCCAGTTTGTGTTTACTCAAGTGCTTAGTAATATTTTTACTTTTTTCTTTGTTTTACTGTCATCAACTAAGCAAACCATTACATATTAAGGACTTAATACATAATTCAGTAGATTTGTCTCCATTATGTTCTTTCTTATTTTCTTACTCAAACTCTCTTCACAAGTAGACACAGAGAAACTGAGCGCTTACAAGAGCACTCACTTATCTTCTAAATACTCATACCATAACTAAATCATCTAAACATAACTAAACCATAACTAAGACTCTAGAGAGTTTGTCACCTAGATATAATATGTATGACTACCAAGTATACAGCCTTTGCAGGTGGCACTGGTGGCTAAAACAAAACAAAACAAAACAAAACCTGGCAATGCAGGGAATGTAAATTCAATTCCTGGGTTGGAAAGGTCCCCTGGAGGAGGGCATGGCAACCCACTCCAGTATTCTTGCCTGAAGAATCCCATGGACAGAGGAGCCTGGTGGGCCACAGTCCATGGGGTTCCAAAGTGTCAGACAAGCATACATTTATCAATGTAAATAGGTGTCATTTTTCATCTAAATTAAACCAAGAGAAAATAAACTTTGTAATATTAAGGAGAATTTTACTTGAATCTGATATTGTTAAGCATTGAAGAGATTTATGAAATTATATTTTAGTAGCTTTTTATTAGATCTTTAGAAGGATCCAAATTCTGATTTCTAAAACTCTTTAGTAGTGGGACTTTTGTGAAACTACACTAACATTCAAAATGTATTAATGTCAGCTTTGCTACATGGTGGTAATAAGTGCAAAGGTACTACAAAAAGATGCTGTTAGCATCATACAGGATTTCCATGACTCATTTTGCACAGTTCTCCCTTCAGTATTGTTACCTCAAATGTCATACAGTAGATTTAAGCATAGAATGAATTACATGAGCACTAATGTGATCTCTATAAGCCTAGGACAAAATTCATAAATTATCCTCATAGAAATATTTTGTAAAAAATAAAAAAAAGTGTAAATATTAACTGGCTTGTTAGAAAACCATGCATATAGCTATAATTATGTGTTCGGAAATAGCATCAATGCCTCATGAATATGTTGAGTATGAAATTAATATAATTTAAACAATCTATGAGTAAAATGTTTCCTATTATTCTTTGTTTCTCTGCACACAAATGTACGCTCAAGCACTTTAATATGTGGTACTAAGACTGATATTGCAAACATACTGATGCTTTCTTTAAGCTGAAACTGAATACAATGAAACTCTCATGTTTCAAGCCAATAGTCAAGGTTAAATATTTTTAATTTTTTTCATAATGTTATATAGAAAAAAAATAGGTTTAATATGTCCTTCACTGCCCTTTTCAAACATTCTGCCATTAGATATCAGTGGATTTTTCCCTAAGGTTAAGAGCACATTAGAGACATTTTAAAAGCCATGACTTGTATGGATTTTGTCGTGGAGTATACGTGAACTGTGAACTTCCAGATGTTCAAGCTGGTTTTAGAAAAGGCAGAGGAACCAGAGATCAAATTGCCAACATCCACTGGATCATCAAAAAACCAAGAGAGTTCCAGAAAAAACATCTATTTCTGCTTTACTGACTATGCCAAAGCCTTTGACTGTGGATCACAATAAACTGTGGAAAATTCTGAAAGAGATGGGAATACCAGGACACCTGACCTGCCTCTTGAGAAACCTATATGCAGGTCAGGAAGCAACAGTTAGAACTGGACATGAAACAACAGACTGGTTCCAAATAGGAAAAGGAGTACGTCAAGGCTGTATATTGTCACCCTGTTTATTTAACTTATATGCAGAGTACATCATGCGAAATGCTGGGCTGGAGGAAACACAAGCTGGAATCAAGATTGCTGGGAGAAATATCAATAACCTCAGATATGCAGATGACACCGCCTTTATGGCAGAAAGTGAAGAGGAACTAAAAACCCTCTTGATGAAAGTGAAAGAGGAGAGTGAAAAAGTTGGCTTAAAGCTCAACATTCAGAAAATGAAGGTCATGGCATCTGGTCCCATCACTTCATGGGAAATAGATGGGCAGACAGTGGAAACAGTGTCAGACTTTATTTTTCTGAGCTCCAAAATTACTGCAGATGGTGACTGCAGCCATGAAATGAAAAGATGCTTACTCCTTGGAAGAAAAGTTATGACCAACCTAGATAGCATATTCAAAAGCAGGGACATTACTTTGCCAACAAAGTCCATCTGGTAGGCTATGGTTTTTCCTGTGGTCATGTATGGATGTGAGAGTTGGACTGTGAAGAAGGCTGAGCGCTGGAGAATTGATCCTTCTGAACTGTGGTGTTGGAGAAGACTCTTGAGAGTCCCTTGGACTGCAAGGAGATCCAACCAGTCCATTCTGAAGGAGATCAGTCCTGGGATTTCTTTGGAAGGAATGATGCTAAAGCTGAAATTCAGTACTTTGGCCACCTCATGCGAAGAGTTGACTCATTGGAAAAGACTCTGATGCTGGGAGGGATTGGAGGCAGGAGGAGCAGGGGACGACAGAGGATGAGATGGCTGGATGGCATCACTGACTCAATGGACGTGAGTCTGAGTGAACTCCAGGAATTGATGGACAGGGAGGCCGGGCATGCTGCGATTCATGGGGTCGCAAAGAGTCAGACACGACTGAGCGACTGAACTGAACTGAATAACTTCAAGGTAGTTTGAAGCTCAAGATATTTAGGTAAGAATGGACATTTTTTTTTTTTCAATTTTTGAGAATATCTCCACCCATACCAGTTGCCGAACTACATCTATGCAGTGAAATATTATGGATACTTATGGATACCTAGTCTGTGAAAGTCCTCTTTAATGTGATCTCAAAGGTTCCAAATACTGTAGATGTCTCTCTTTACCTTTCCTAACACACTGCAGGAGAATTGTCTGCTAAGATACATGCCCTTAATAAAGAAAAAAAATCACAGCCTCAAAAGAAACCACAAAGAGATCTAACTCTCACAATCCATTAAATCAAGACATCATTTCTTCCACCAGGCACCTTGCCATGAATTCTGTACCCAGTGTATATCCTGGAAAGAATACTTGTTTTTCATCACTGTTGATGCTGTTTCCATCTCTGCCTAAGCACTAACATTCTTGTCCTCAGGCTCTAGCGACCTGGTTTCTTTGGTCTTTTCTCCTAGGTTGTTAATCATTTTAATTACTTCTCTTTGGTCTCTTTCCAAATTCTCTTTATCATGATACAGTTAGGAATGCCAAATGAAACCCACTGTGCTAATAAATATTTGACCTATGCTGGATTTAAGAAAGAAATATCCTCTAAGATTTGCACATACACTACTTGCCTAAAGTCTCTTTAATGAAGGATGAAGGATAGTAGATCTTGGAATCTTTGAGGTCTGGCTTTAAAATGGCACAGAGTACTGTGACTGTATTAAGAGCTGGAATGGTCAAATAGTTTCAGTCTACTCAGGAAGCAAAGCATTGAGAATAAGATATAAAAAGCAAATGTAAATGCAATGCTCTATAGGCAGAATCAGAAGTAAAATGAGAAACTATGTTAAGTATCAAGAACCAGGAGGAAAGTGGAATGAAATGAGAGTTCCTCATGAATGCCATGATGAAAATTAGAGTATTTCTGGCTCATCATTTTTTTTAATATTGAAATATTGTTGAGTTACAATAGACAACTCAATATACTTGAGTTACAATGTTTTGTTAGATTCAAGTCTATAGCAAAGTTATTCAGTTATTTATATATTTTTTAAAATTCTTTTCCCTTATATATTATTACATAATATAGAGTAGAGTCACTTTCCCATACAGTAGGTTCTTTTTGTTTATTCATTTTATACATGATATTCAGTTCAGTTCAGTCACTCAATAATGTCCAACTTCTTGTGACCCCATGGACTGCAGCAAGCCAGGCCTCCCTGTCCATCACCAACTCTTGGAGTTTACTCAAACTCATGTCCATTGAGTCAGTGATGCCATCCAATGATCTCGTCCTCTGTCAGCCCTTTCTCCTCATGCCTTCAATCTTTCCCAGCATCAGGGTCTTTTCCAATGAGTCAGTTCTTTGTATCACGGTGGCCAAAGTATTGGAGTTTCAGCTTCAACATCAATCCTTCCAATGAATAATCAGGACTGATTTTCTTTAGGATGGACTGCTTGAATCTCTTTGCAGTCCAAAGGACTCTCAAGAGTCTTCTCCAACATCACAGTTCAGAAGCATCAATTCTTCAGCACTCAGTTTTCTTTATAGTCCAACTCTCACATCCATACATGACCACAGGAAAAACAATAGCCTTGACTAGATGGACATTTCTTAGCATAATAATGTCTCTGCTTTTTAATATGCTCTCTAGATTGGTCATAACTTTTCTTCCAATGAACAAGCATCTTTTAATTTTACGGCTTGCAATCACCATCTGCAGTGATTTTGGAGCCCCCCTAAATAAAGTCTGTCACTGTTTCCATTGTTTTCCCATCTATTTGCCATGAAGCGATGAGACCAGATGCCATGATCTTAGTTTTCTGAATATTGAGTTTTAATCCAACTTTTTCACTGTCATCTTTCACTTTCATGAAAAGGCTCTTTAGTTCCTCTTCACTTTCTGCCATAAGGGTGGTGTCATCTGCATCTCTGAGGTTATTGATATTTCTCCCGGCAATCTTGATTCCAGTTTGTGCTTTGTCTAGCCCAGAGTATCTCATGGTGTACTTTGCATATAAGTTAAATGAGCAGGGTGACAATATACAGCCTTGATGTACTCCTTTCCCCATTTGGAACCAGTCTGTTGTTCCATGTCCAGTTCTAACTGTTGCTTCCTGACCTGCATATAGGTTCCTCAAGAGACAGGTCAGGTGGTCTGGTATTCCCATCTCTTGAATCTCAGAATTTGTTGTGGTCCACACAGTCAAAGGCTTTGGCATAATCAATAAAGCAGAAATACATGTTTTTTCTCTCTTTCTTTTTTGATGATCCAGCAGATGTTGGCTATTTGGTCTCTGGTTCCTCTGCCTTTTCTAAAACCAGCTTGAACATCTGGAAGTTCACAGTTCCCATACTGTTGAAGCCTGGGTTGGAGAATTTTGAGCATGTATTTACTAGTGTGAAATGAGTGCAATTGTGCAGTACTTTGAGCATTCTTTGGCATTCCCTTTCTTTGGGATTCCCTGGTGGCTCAGAGGGTAAAGCATCTTCCTGCAATGCGGGAGACCCAGGTTAGATCCCTGGGCCGGGAAGATCCCCTGGAGAAGGACATGGCAACCTCACTCCAGTATTCCTGCCTGGAGAATCCCATGGATGGAGGAGCCTGGTGGGCTGTATATATAATCCATGGGGTCACAGAGAGTCAGACACTACTGAGTGCCTTCAATATATAAATAATTTTTGGGGATTGGGATGAAAACTGACCTTTTCCAGTCCTGTGAACACTGCTGAGTTTTCCAAATTTGCTGGCATATTCAATGCAATGCTTTCACAGCATCATCTTTTAGGATTTGAACGAGCTCAACTGCAATTCCATCACCTCCACTAGCTTTGTTCGTAGTGATGCTTCCTAAGGCCCACTTGACTTCATATTCTAAGATGTCTGGCTCTAGGTTAGTGATCATCGTGATTATCTGGGTCATGAAGATCTTTTTACTGTAGTTCTTCTATGTATTCTTGCCACCTCCTTTTAATATCTTCTGCTTCTGTTAGGTCCATACCATTTCTGTCCTTTATTGTGCCCATCTTTGCATGAAATGTTCCCTTGGTATTTCTAATTTTCTTGAAGAGATCTCTAGTCTTTCCCATTCTATTGTTTTCCTCTATTTCTTTGCATTGGTCACTGAGGAAGGCTTTCTTATCTCTCCTTGCTATTCTTTGGAACTCTGCACTCAAATGGATAATTATGTTGTATAATATATTGTATACAATACATTGTATAATATATGGTGTTATGTATATTTTGATTCCAAATCTCTAACTTATCCCTCCCATTCCTTCCTCCTTGCTAACCATAAATTTGTTTTCTATGTCTGAGTCTATTTCTGTTCTGTAAATAAATCCATTTGTATCATTTTTTTTCAGGTTCTATATGTAAGGGCTATCATATGATATTCATATTTCTCTATCTGATTTACTATACTTGGTATGATAATCTCTAGGACTATGCATGCTGCTACAATTCAATTCACTTCAGTTCAGTTCAGTCACTCAGTCGTGTCTGACTTTTTGGGACCGCATGAACCACAACACGCCAGGCCTCCTTGTCCATTACCAACTCCCAGAGTCCACCCAAACCCATGTCCATAAAGTCGATGATGCCATCCAACCATCCCATCCTCTGCCATCCCTTTCTCCTCCTGCCCTCAATCTTTCCCAGCATCAGGGTCTTTTCCTACGAGTCAGCTCTTCACATTAGGTGGCCAAAGTATTGGAGTTTCAGCTCCAACATCAGTCCTTCCAATGAACACCCAGGACTGATCTTCTTTAGGATAGATTGGTTGGATCTCCTTGCAGTGCAAGGGACTCTCAAGAGTCTTCTCCAACACCACAGTTCAAAAGCATCAATTCTTTGGCACTCATCTTTCTTTATAGTCCAACTACTGCAATTACTATTTCATTTTTTATGAAATGTAAACAAAGTAACATTTCATTGTGTATGTGTACAAAATCTTCTTTATCCATTCATCTTATGGACATTTAGGTTCTTTCCATATCTTGGTTACTGTGAATTGAGCTGCAGTGAACATTGGGGTGCATGTGTGTTTTCAGATGATGGATTTCCCCAGATATATGTCCAGTGGTTCATCATTATTTGTCAGTTGCCTATTTGTGTGGGCAAGGCTGAAGGGAATGCAATGTATATTTATGATAGATATTATTTCTGCATTAGTTTCTGAATACTTGGAATATTTCCTATATTAACTGCCATTTTCAGTTATTTAACTCATTTAAAGTTTGTTTCCTTGCAATTATTCCAATAATTTGTAGGTCAAAATTTTCAAGACTTCCCTGGTGGTAGAGTGGAAAATAATCTGCCTGTCAAAGCTGGCAACACAGATTTGATCCTTATATAGAAAGATTCTCCATGCCTTGGGAGAACAAAGCTTGTGTGCCACCCCTACTGAGCCTGCCTACCTAGAGCTTGTGCTCCACAACAAGAGAAGTTAGTGCAATGAGAAGCCCATGCAGTGCAATAAAGAGTAGCCACCCTTTGCTGAAACTAGATAAAGCCTTGGATTTTTTTTTTTTTTTGACCTTCCTAACTCCTTCTTATAAGGACATAGTTGATTACATTGGGTCAAGCCAGATAATCCCTAACAATATTCCAATCTCAAAATTCTTAGTTTGATAACATCTGCAAAGTCCCTTTTGCCATTTAAAGTAACAATTTTAAGGAATCTCCACACTGTTCTCCATAGTGGCTGTACTAGTTTGCATTCCCAGAACTGCCTTATGACCCAGCAATCCCACTGCTGGGCATACACACTGAGGAAACCAGAAGGGAAAGAGACATGTGTTCCCCAATGTTCATTGCAGCACTGTTTATAATAGCGAGGACATGGAAGCAACCTAGATGTCCACCAGCAGATGAATGGATAAGAAAGCAGTGGTACATATACACAATGGAGTCGTACTCAGCCATTAAAAAGAATACATTTGAATCAGTTCTAATGAGGTGGATGAAACTGGGGCCTATTATACAGAGTGAAGTAAGCCAGAAAGAAAAAACACCAATACAGTATACTAACGCATATATATGGCATTTAGAAAGATGGTAACAATAACCCTGTATACGAGACAGCAAAAGAGACACTGATGTATAAAACAGTCTTTTGGACTCTGTGGGAAAGGGAGAGGGTGGGATGATTTGGGAGAATGTCATTGAAACTCGTATAATATCATATATGAGATGAGTCGCCAGTCCAGGTTCGATGCATGATACTGGATGCTTGGGGCTGGTGCACTGGGACAACCCAAAGGGATGGTAAGGGGAGGGAGAAGGGAGGAGGGTTCAGGATGGGGAACATGTGTATACCTCTGGTGGATTCATGTTGATATATGGCAAAACCAATACAATATTGTAAAGTTAAAAAATAAAATAAAATAAAAAATAAAGTATCAATTTCACAGGTACCAAAGATTAGGATAGAAAATGGAAGACCATTGTTCAGTCTACCATATTTTCCCTATGGTCTTTCCATCCTCACTTAACCATTCCAGTGAGGGATGCATCTAACCACAGGGTGTCAGCTCAAGGCTCGTCTAACCTAGCATAATTTTCCTCCATTTCTTGCTGTCACGATTATTTAGGTTGTTTTGCATAATCTCACTACTCTTTGCACTTCTGGGTGTCTCAAAGCCCTCATTTCTAATATTATGCTGCCATCAGCACTTTAGAGTGTGTCTGTCGTTAAAGGTCATTTTTCATTAAGGTCTGGAATATTGTTGACATGGCTGACAGTAGGTACTGTTACTTATTCCAAGTATAAGAATTGGTGGAACACTTCCATTAGGCCTAAATATCTATTTGAACAATAACTGAAGATATTCCTTAATCAGATCATTTACATATAAAAAAGATGAAGTCTTATTTCAGTAGTAGAATATATATCACATGTAATATTTTCACCTAAGCATGTATACCTTACATTGGGATGCATTTTTCATTTTTCTTCACTGAAAAGCTATATAAAATTTTAACCTAGAAATATGGATGGAGACTTTTTAATTTTCTGTTAATGTATTATTTTTATTTTTAAAAGTTTTTCTTGCATTCATCAATGCTTTATTTTTCTCTTTTCTGTGTCTCACAGTTCCAGTCCTACAATGGTTCAAATTGAAAAATTAGTTCTATGTATTTGTACCTTTGTATATGTAGTAGAAAATTTTCTTCTGCATTTATTCTAATTTCAGATTTAAGAAACAGAACTCCCACCATTAAATAATTTCTTGTAGACTATGTGATTCTATGATATGCTAAAATGTATTTTTTAAATGTATTATTTTACTCTGCCGCTAAGTCACTTCAGTCGTGTCCGACTCTTAGCAACCCCATGGACTGCAGCCTACCAGGCTCCTCCGTCCATGGGATTTTCCAGGCAAGAGTACTGGAGTGGGGTGCCATTGCATTCTCTCTCTCTCTCTCTCTCTCTCTCTCTCTCTCTATATATATATATATATATATATATATATATATATATATTTGTTTTTTACTCTAAGTTCTCGAAAATACTTTCCTTAAGCATCTAGCCCAATTTGGGGATGTCCATTTTGTGCTGAGTGTAAATAATGCTTATAGATCTGGGGTTTCAGTGATTTGTTGAAAAAAAAAAATCATTACTACTTTCATGAAGCTTATAGTGAGGAAAACAGCAATAAGCAAATATGTATTATTCAATATACAATCTACAAGTAACATACATTGATATTGTATGTGTGCAAAGAGCTATTATCTCTACCAAAACTAAGAATGTTTGAGGTTGTGGGACAAGTTCAATATTTTGGAGATTTCCCATCCCATTGTATGCAGTGCCTTTAGTGCACTAAGAATGACATAAATATTGGTGATTATGACAGAAGCCATTTGTCTATTAAGACCATTGGGCAGATATATATTCAATTTTCTGATAAAACAATATCTTCTTCAAAAATCAACATTATATAAACACTAGACATTCTCATGGAGAAGGCAATGGCAACCCACTCCAGTACTCTTGTCTGGAAAATCCCATGGATGGAGGAGCCCGGTAGGCTGCAGTCCATGGGGTCGCTAAAAGTCAGACATGACTGAGCGACTTCACTTTCACTTTTCACTTTTATGCATTGAAGAAGGAAATGGCAACCCACTCCAGTGTTCTTGCCTGGAGAATCCCAGGGACGGGGGAGCCTTGTGGGCTGCGGTCTATGGGGTCTCACAGAGTTGGACACGACTGTAGTGACTTAGCAGTAGCAGACATTCTCATGACAACAAAACTTAAGAGACTTAGGACTCGGTAGAACCACTACTTTAATTAAAGCTCTCTGGCTACCTCCCCTGTCTATTATCAACCTTCTATTCTAGAAGGAAAGAGGACTTGTAAAATGCAATTCAAATGAGTGTTGGGAAAACTTTGGCACTACATGGTTTGTAATAAGCAGGTCATGAAACAGAACGTTTTGTAGTGAGAGATAAAGCATAATACACAACGAGTAGAATTTGAGAAAATGCCAGCTGCTGTTTCCTGAATTTTATTCACTAAGTGACTCAATACTTTGTTGCCTAACTGAGCTCAAGATAAGAATGCATAATCTAATGCTAGACCACAAATTTTGTGACAGGAAACACATCATAATGCCTAGCTTACAATTCAAATTATAAACTAGCCAATCATCATGGAGTTATTTTTCTTACCGATGAGTCATCTAATTTGCAACTTAAAACCAATAATAATTCATCTTCTAATTTTATTTGTGATGTTTAACAATGTTATAGAGCATGTAAGTGTTTTCTCTCAGTGCTAAATTTAAAATCAGTATAAATCAGATGTGCTTGAATTACAAAACTTTTGAAATAGAAAAAAAATAACACTGCCTGTATTTCTAACATTCATTTGGTGACAAAGATCTCTTTATATAAATAAGTAAAAATTTGGAAATTATATTTTTTTAATTTTAATTTTGATTATTTTAATTTTATATTACCTGATATATAAATACATAAATTATCACTTATCATGTCTCAAAATGAAATATTAAGTCTCAGTTTTGTTTTAAGTAGAGAGATTATATCTCTTTTACATCATCAGGTAGAGGGATGTGCCACTTTATTGACTCATGCTGTTAAGTCTCCATCATGCTCCCCCATCTGTGCTCTTCCCTAGCTAACTCTCCACATAGAAATGCCAGGTTAGTTAATTTGTCTTCCTTGTTTCTTATCTTGTCACAACAGAAATTTGGAATGTTGGACTAAGGCTTTAAGACAACAGACAAGTTACAGGTCAGTTCAACTCTAGCAGACAAATCTTTTATTAGATAGGCATTTCCAAGACATGGGAGTAGGCTGACCCCAGAGGAGTTCCTCCTCCTTCTTGGCTTCCCCTGTTTATACTTCCCATCTCCTCCTTTTGGTTTTGTCCTGTGCAATATAGGGCTTGTACCCCCCGCCAATCAAAGAAAGAGAATATAAATGAGCATATGCTAAAGGCAGATTGACAATTGCAAGTTAAATAACAGCAGACTCTGTTGTTTATGTCTTCCCATAATTCAGTCTAATAAGATGCATATATATGTAGAATATTTATGAACAATTAGTGGGCTCCTGGGTGCCTAAGATTACTTGGAGAAACAACAGTTGTTAATTTGTATCCACTGTGTGCCTAGGATGAAAGTGCAGGAGTTGGAAAAATATGTGTGGTTATTTCTGTATCTGAGCTCTCCTGGGACCAGCTTGCATCTTTTTCAGCTAGGTCAACACTCATGTCTAACTTCCTAACTAACAATAAGGAATATTTTAAATGTGAACAGGTTCACATCACTTCCCCGCTTGCCTATCACATTATCTTTACCATCGCTTAGTGTTAAGGTTACTGTTTTCCTACAAACAAATGCAATACTAGATTTTAATATTTTCTATTATCACTCTTTGGGCTTTTATGTGTTAGGAATTTAGGAATCAGTGAACTAAAATGAACCAGAAAGGGTGAATTTAATTTAGATGACTATTACATCTACTGCTGTGCAAGAATCTCTTAGAAGAAATGGACTAGCCTTCTTAGTTAACAGAGTCTGAAGTGCAGTACTTGGATGCAATCTCAAAAAAGATAGAATGATCTATGTTCATTTCCAAGGCAAACCATTCAATATCACAGTAACCCAAGACTATGCCCCATCACAATGGTGAAGAAGCTGAAGTTGAAGAGTTTTATGAAGACCTACAAGACCTTCTAGAGCTAACGCCAAAAAAAAAAAAAAAAAAAAAAAGTATTTTACATCACAGGGGACTGGAATGAAAATTAGGAAGTCAAGAGATACCTAGAGTAACAGGCAAGTTTGGCCTTGGAGTACAAAATGAAGCAAGAAAAAGGCTAAAAGTGTTTTGCCAAGAAAACTCACTGGTCATAGCAAACACCCTATTACAACAACACAAGAGACGACTATATACATGGACATCACCAGATAGTCAATACAGAAATTGAACTGATTGTATTATGAGTATACAGGGGAAGTGATAAATGGTTTCAAGGGTTAGAACTGATAAACAGAATGCCTGAAGAACTACAGACAGAGGTTCGTGACATTGTGCAGGAGGCGATGATCAAAACCATCCCCAAGAAAAAGAAATGTGAAAATGCAAAATGGTTGTCTGAGGGGGCCTTACAAACAGCTGAGAAAACAAGAGAAGTGAAACACAAAGGAGAAAAGGAAAGATACATCAATTTGAAAGCAGAGTTTCAAAGAATAGCAAGGAGAGATAAGAAAACTTTCTGAAGTGAACAATGAAAAGAAGTAGAGGAAAACAATAGAGTGGGAAAGACTAGAGATCTCTTCAAGAAAATTAGAGATACCTAGGTCTAGTTAAGGCTATGGTTTTTCCTGTGGTCATGTATGGATGTGAGAGTTGGACTGTGAAGAAAGCTAAGCACCGAAGAATTGATGCTTTTGAACTGTGGTGTTGGAGAAGATTCTTGAGAGTCCCTTGGACTGCAAGGAGATCCAACCAGTCCATTCTGAAGGAGATCAGCCCTGGGATTTCTTTGGAAGGAATGATGCTAAAGCTGAAACTCCAGTACTTTGGCCATCTCATGCGAAGAGTTGACTCATTGGAAAAGACTCTGATGCTGGGAGGGATTGGGGGCAGGAGGAGAAGGGGACGACAGAGGATGAGATGGCTGGATGGCATCACTGACTCAATGGACGTGAGTCTGAGTGAACTCTGGGATTTGGTGATGGACAGGGAGGCCTGGCGTGCTGTGATTCACAGGGTTGCAAAGCGTTGGACACAACTGAGCAACTGAACTGAACTGAACTGAACTGAGGAAACATTTCATGCCAAGATGGACAAAATAAAGAATAGAAATGGTATCGACTTAACAGAAGCAGAAGACATTAAGAAGAGGTGGAAAGATTATATAGAAGAAATATACCACCCTACCCCACCCCCCAAAAAAAAGATCTTAATGAGCCAGATAACCACAAAGGTGTGATCACTCACCTAGAGCCAGACATCTTGAAGTGCGAAGTCAAGTGGGCCTTAGGAAGCATCACTATGTACAAAGCTAGTGCAGGTGATGGAATTTCAGCTGAGCTATTTCAAATCCTAAAAGATGATGGTGTTAAAGTGCTACACTGAATATGTCAGCAAATTTGGAAAACCCAGCAGGGTCCACAAGATTGGAAAATGTCAGTTTTCATTCCAGTTCCAAAGAAGGGAAATAACAAAGAATGTTAAAAAGTACCACAAAATTGCACCCATCTCACATGCTAGCAAAGTAATGCTCAAAATTCTCCAAGCTAGGCTTCAAAAATATGTGAACCCAGAACCCCTAGATATTCAAGCTGGATTTAGAAAGTACACAGGAACCAGGGACAAATTGCCAAAATCCAGTGGATCATAGAAAAAGCAAGAGAATTCTGGAAGAACATCTACTTCTGCTTCATTGACTAATGCTAAAGCCTTAGACTGTGTGGATCACAACGAACTGTGGACAGTTCTTAAAAAGATTGTAATATCAGACCACTTAACTGCCTCCTGAGAAATCTGTATGGAGATCAAGGAGCAACAGTTAGAACTGGACATGGAACAACAGACAGATTCCAAATTGGGACAGTAGTACGTCAAGGCTGTATATTGTCACCCTGCTTATTTAACTTATATGCAGAGTACATCATGAGGAATGCTGGGCTGGATGAAGCACAAGCTGGAATCAACTTTTTCTGGAGAAATATCAATTACCTCAGAAATGCAGATGACACCACTCTTATGGCAGACAATGAAGAGGAACTAAAGAACCTCTTGATTAAGGTGAGAGAGGAGAGTGAAAAAGCTGGCTTAAAACACAACATTCAAAAAACTAAAATCATGGCATCTGGTCCCATCACTTCATAGCAAGTAGATGGGGAAACAATGGAAACAGTGACAGACTTTTCATTCTTGAACTCCAAAATCACTGCAGATTGTGACTGTAGCCATGAAATTAAAACATACTTGTTCCTTGGAAGAAAAGCTATGGCAAACCTAGATAGTGCATTAAGCAGAGACATCACTTTTTTGATCAAGGTGTGTCTAGTCAAAGCTATGATTTTGCCAGTTGTCATGTATGGATGTGAGAGTTGGACCATAAAGAAAGCTGAGTGCTGAAGAATTGATGCTTTTGAGCTTTAGAGTTGGATAAGACTCTTGAGAGTCCCTTGGACTCCACAGAGATCAAACCAGTCCATACTAAAGGAAATTAACTCTTACTAAACATTGAAAGGACTGATGTTGAAGCTGAAGCTCCAATACTTTGGCCACCTGATGAGAAGAGCCAACTGATTGGAAAAGATCCTAATGCTGGGAAAGACTGAAACCAGGAAGAGAAGGGGACGACAAAGGATGAGATGGTTGGATGGCATCACTGACTCAATGGACATGAGTTTAAACAAGCTCTGGGGGATGGTGAAGGACTTGAAAGCCTGGTGTGCTGTAGTCTATGCGGTTGCAAAGAGTCAGACACAACTGAGCAATTGAACAATAACAATTGTAAATAAGAAGCATTGGAACCATTCTGTCTTATTCAATATAATATCTTTAGTTCTAACACAGTAAATGACAATTTTAGGTGCTTTATAAATGTAAGTGGATGAATGAAAGAGGAAGCCTCTGTTGCAGGTATATTTTCATGCTCATCATGTACTGTCTGATGGTAAGAGTTACTTGCTGTATCAGGGGAATATCCAGGACTGTTTTGCCATTGGTCATGGGGACTCCAGCAAATGAAGATTGGGGCTTTTGTTTAGTCATGGTGGGTTTTTCAATCTTAGGGCTTCCAGGAGGGCGGGGGCGGAAACCGATTCATATATTAATGATTTCAGCGTAGTCTTTACTGACTAGCAGAATGGTTCCAGATGAACATACAAGAAATGTTATGGATCAGCAGGCTCCAAATGCTGTAGCTGGATCACCCTCACATAAGTATAACTGCTGATCCTTGAGGCTCTTCAGGGCAGTGTGCATATGCTGAAGCATTCTGGTTAGTGAGCAGGGGATATTAGAAAATCTCATTGAGGAGTTAGCAGAGGAAATCTAGTTTACCAGTCAAGATGTTGAAAATTGCTTATATGATTATGCATAAAGCTATCTTTGTATGAGAGGAACATAGTATGTAAAAAGCAATGGTCTGTGTTATTTCACTGAGGTTAAAGGAGAATAATTAAAATATAAATACATGAGAGGCTTCTAAGAAAAAGATGAATAAATTCTTTCTGTGATTTTTTATAACAAAATCTTTAATTCTCATCATTAATGATAGTATTGGAGCCCATGAGGACAGAAGTGAGTGAAGTGAAAGTCCTTCAGTCTTGCCCAGGTCTTTGCAACCCTGTGGACTATACAGTCCAAGAAATTCTCCAGGCTAGAATACTGGAATGGGTAGCCTTTCTCTTCTCCAGGGGATCTTCCCAACCCAGGGATTGAACTCAGATCTCCCTCATTGCAGGCAGATTCTTTACCAGCTGAGCCACAAGGGAAGCCCGAGGACTCAAGAGTCATGGCTAAAAACTGCAATTAGATGAGAATAAAACTGCTGTGCTTATAATCAACTACTTCTAACATCTCATTACTCAAAAGTAAATGAATTCAGGGCTTATAACATCAATGGTTAAGTCTAATATTTTAAATATAATGTACCTGGTTCATTGGCTTCCCCAGTGGCTCAGCAGTAAAGAATCCACCTGCAGTGTAGGAGACCCAAGTTTGATTCCTCAGTCAGGAAGATCCCCTGGAGGAGAACATGGCAATCCACTTCAGTATTCTTGTCAGGAGAATTCAATGAACTGAGGAGCTTGGCAGGCTAGAGTCCACAGCATCGCAAAGAGTTGGACACAACTGAAGTGAGAGCACCCCACATGCACCCAGTCAATTAGAAGAATTAAGTTCCAAAGAGAACATATATAGGTCCAAAGGGGATCATTTCCCTATATGATATTTAAATGAATTTGTAAAGTTTCCATACTTTTCTACAATATGAGGTTGTGGTGAAGCAAAAAAAGGTTATGTTGTCTGATTATTTATCAATTGCATATATGTACAATTCTGCTCTGGAGGTTTCTTAATTCAAGAGTATCATTGCATTTACTATTATAGTATGCCTTATTAAAACATGTATTCATTCAGTCACTATAAAGATAGTTTTCTCTTCAATTTTTTTTTATTTTACAAGTATACTGTCACAGTAATATCAGAAGATTGTATTAAGCACACTGAATTTAAAAATATAAAATATAGTCAAAATTAGAAATCTCTAATTTTCTACTTAACTATGTGAGGATATGAATATAAGCTTGGCAAATACAACTATTTACAGAAGTACTCTGCTGCTCATGAAGCTAACACCTAGCAGCCATCACTTCTAATTTTGTAAATTGACTTAAAAAAACTTTTAATCAAAATAAATCAAGTTGATTTAGAAGAATAGTAATTTGATCTCAATGAAAAGTTATGCTTTCCCTACATGAAAATCCTCTATACTGAATCCTTTAAATACAATCATTTTAAAGTAATGCTTAATCAGATTTAGATATTGATATTGTCTATTTGAGATTTTTGTTTCTTGTGATCTTGTGATCAGTGATGTAACTTGATGTCCATGGTGGATGATCAATTTCAGCATACATTTGGAGAAAGTTATTCATTTATTTTCAACATTTTTAGAAACAAATACAGTGCATTATTTTTCATTAGAAATGTTCACATTTGTATTTTTAGTACCTTACTGTCTGATAGATTTATTGTAATATTTTTTAAGAACTTTATAATCAGTAAAAGTAAATGAGTAATCTCATATTATTGAGTAAAAGACAAAACCCCTGAACAAATAGTATTTAGGTACTTACCTTAGGTTATAATACCTAAAAATATTGAGATTCTTAGAGGTTCAAAGACAGGACTACTGAGGCCACATTTCCCAGGTGTTCCATATACACCTGGTCTATAATTTCTCATGTTTTCTCTGACTCTCTCAGCTGTAGGCTTGGTGCTTCCTGTAATTCAAATTCCAAGTTAGAGGCTATGCTGGTTAGTATAGCATATTTCCTTCAGTGGCCACAGCATAAAATACTTCTCCCACTGGCCTAGAGAATAGAAGCACTTAGCTGTGTAGTAAGAGGCTCACCTCTGAGTAGAAATCATTTTGTAAAAGTAAGAATCCTTCATGTCATTCTTTTTTTTTTTTCTTTACCCTTTTTAAATATAAATTTATTTATTTTAATTGGAGTAATTGTAATTACTTTACAATATTGCATTGGTTTTGCCATACATCAACATGAATCCTCCATGGGTGTACACTCACGTCATTCTTGAAAGACATGTCTTTATGTCTAGAAAGAGTTAGAGAAAGTGGAACTGATAGTTTTTATTTATCATTTTGACTGGCTGTAAAATTGAGAAATTTGTTTGGTGTACAAATGTTTCACATTATTAGTAAGACTATGGCAGAAGTTGGAAGCACAAAGTGGAAATTCATAAAACTCTACTATTAATTATTATAAATGAAAGTACTTTGTTAAACTTGAAAAAAATTATAGGAAATTCTACATATGATGTGACTACAGGAGCAGAGTTGTAGGATGGGACTATCCAGGTCAGTTACCATATATGTAGATTCTTCTATCTGTGGGAAACTCAGAATCTATAACATCAACAAGTTAATTTTCATCCAGTTCCTAGATATATACTTTAAAACATTTTCTAAAGTGGATTTCAGATCCTGAAATAGAGAAACATTATGAAATAGAGAAACATTATGTAAAACAAAGATTTTACATAGTGTTCTGAATGCGAACAATAACAGAATTCCTTGACATTCATTACTACCTCTTAACTTTTAGGGGTTTCCCAAGTGGTGCTGGTGGAAAAGAACCCACTTGGCAATCCAGGAGACTTAAGAGATGTGGGTTTGATCCCTGGGTAGAGAAGATCCCCTGGAATTTGGGAAATGGCAACTCACTCCAGTATTCTTTCCTGCAGAATCCCATGGACAGAGAAGCCTGGTGCTGCAAAGAGTCAGACACGACTGAAGTGAACTGGCATGCATGCATACTTTTTATGGTGCCTCTGAATCCCTTTACTCTATTTGCCTCCAATATTAGGATTTCCATCATGCATCTGTACAGATATATTCACTGAATTCTGTGACATTTTCCTATATTGGATGTAAAGCATTGTAGCCAAGCAACCTCATTGCAGTAAAGCTGAGGCCCTAATAGAGTTGGAAATACTCATAGTACTCATTTTATTTTGACTGAGGATGAGATGGCTGGATGGCATCACTGACTCGATGGACCTGCGTCTCAGTCAACTCTGGGAGTTGGTGACGGACAGGGAGGCCTGGAGTGCTGCGATTCATGGGGTCACAAAGAGTCGGACACGACTGAGCGACTGAACTGAACTGAACTTAGGTAGTTGGGATTATAATATCAGATTATTTGACCCAGTCACATTCTCTAGTGTCTTATTTAAACCCCTAGGCAATGACAACGTCATACTTTGAAACTTGGAATTTATCAGAGTACTAAACTATCGGAGTTCTTACATGGCATGCAGTCCAATACAGAGTTAGTCATAATTTCTCTCCAGTTCAAAACCTAACCCCATCAAGGTTTTATCTTTTGTTAACTTAGTTTTACTACTTAATCTGAGAAGGACTCTGTGGATCTACTGGGCCTGGAAGCCTTTTTTTGTTCCCCATTTCCTGTAGGCAACACTTCAGCCTCTGTGACTTCCCTGAGTTCCAAACAGTTGCTAATCAAGGGAGAAGCAGCCAAAAAATCACCAGAGGCAAGATTAGAAGAATCAGAGAAGCTCATCAAGTTTACGAAACTGGCCACCTGAGACCCTGTATTTGCCTTCGTATTATCAGTAACCCTGCCCTTGAAACCATTGCTATAGAACTCCTCATCAAATCCTCCTGGGTTGGGATTCAGTTTTTCAATACAGGACCCATTTTGTCCCCTTTTGCATGACAAAGCAATAATGCTATCCTTTTCTACTTCAACCAAAACTCTGTCTTAGAGATTCAATTTGGCACCACCACATAATTATTTTCTTAATCCTATGGGGGAAATATGACCCCTGCCATATCAACAAGCAAAGGATGTTGTGGCCATCATGACATCAGCCACATAGCCTCCCAGACTGTGCACCCTGGTGGGATGCAGGATGGAGAAAAAACCTGAATATTGGCTCTAGATAATTGAGGTGCATATCAATAGAATGATTTCAAGGTGAAGAGGAAGAGGTAAAACTTACAATAGCTTCATGCTCTTTCTTCTTCTGTAACTCAGCTTGCTTCTTGCAAAGTCACGTAAGTCACAAAGTCTTGGGAAAATGGAGACTTACAACAATGCTAGGAACTGAACCTTATCTCATTTACCCTTGCTCTGCTTTTGCAATTGCCTAACCCCTGTATACCAAAGTTTTTGACTGTGGGGATCACAATAAACTGTGGAAAATTCTGAAAGAGATGGGAATACCAGACCACCTGACCTGCCTCTTGAGAAACCTATATGCATGTCAGGAAGCAACAGTTAGAACTGGATATGGAACAACAGACTGGTTCCAAATAGGAAAAGGAGTACGTCAAGGCCGTATATTGTCACCCTGCTTATTTAACTTCTATGAAGAGTAGATCATGAGAAATGCTGGGCTGGAAGAAGCACAAGCTGGAATCAAGATTGCCAGGAGAAATATCAATAACCTCAGATATGCAGATGACACCACCTTTATGGCAGAAAGTGAAGAGGAACTAAGAAGCCTCTTGATGAAAGTGAAAGAGGAGAGTAAAAAAGTTGGCTTAAAGCTCAACATTCAGAAAATGAAGATCATGGCACCTGGTCCCATCGCTTCATGGGAAATAGATGGGCAAACAGTGGAGACAGTGTCAGACTTTATTTTTGGGGGCTCCAAAATCACTGCAGATGGTGATTGCAGCCATGAAATTAAAGGACGTTTACTCCTTGGAAGGAAAGTTATGACCAACCTAGATAGCATATTGAAAAGCAGCAATATTACTTTGTCAACAAAGGCCCGTCTAATCAAGGCTATGGTTTTTCCAGTGGTCATGTATGAATGTGAGAGCTGGACTGTGAAGAAAGCTGAGCACCGAAGAATTGATGCTTTTGAACTGTGGTGTTGGAGAAGACTCTTGAGAATCCTTTGGACTGCAAGGAGATCCAACCAGTCCATCCTAAAGGAGATCAGTCCTGGGTGTTCATTGGAAGGACTGATGCTGAAGCTGAAACTCCAATACTTTGGCCATCTCATGTGAAGAGTTGACTAATTGGAAAAGACCCTGATGCTGGGAGGGATTGGGGGCAGGAGGAGAAGGGGATGACAGAGGATGAGATGGCTGGATGGCATCACCGACTTGATGCACATGAGTTTGGGTGAACTCCGGGAGTTGGTGATGGACAGGGAGGCCTGGCATGCTGTGATTCATGGGGTCACAAAGAATGGGACACGACTAAGAGACTGAAAGGAACTCATGTAATCCCGCTTAACCATGCTTGTTTGTGTAAAGCTCAGGTATTCCCCTACCCTGTCCTAACCATTGTTCCTGTGCGCATAGCAAACCCCTAGTTTAAACTAGCCTATTAATAGTCAGCATTGCCCAGTATAATCTGATGTCATGCACTGCCTATAAAAACTTTGCAGCCCCTTTGTTCAAGGCTCAGAGCTTGGAGTGCTAAGTCCTCTGGGCCGGCCAGCATAAAGAAACCTGAATTCTCCAGCTCTGAGTGAGATGCTTAGTTTCTCCATTACTGGTTTCTGTAACAAAATAACCCAGACCCTTGCATTTTCCTATATTAGATACAGAAGCACAAAATTCCATAACTTGAGGTGTCTGTTTTTCTTTAATTAATAAAACTGAGCAAGGGGTGTGTGTGTGTGGGGGGGGGGTGTCTTGTGGGGGCCCTCTTGGAAACAAAAGCATTTCTGTGTCCCCCATCTTCTTGTTTGTGGGAAATAGGCTTCATTCAGCCTCTAAGATGACCCAAGGACAAAAGAGCAGATAAAACCAAGGAGGGTCTTGGAATGCAGGAATGGAAAAACCAGACTCTTATTGTCTTTCCGGCCCCCACGTTGTAACTGTTAATGGATTTCAGGTCCTCCTGAGCAGTAGAACCTGTCTCCCCTCCTACCCCACTGGGAGAAGGTATTTGCCTTACTCTTCCCCCACCCAGTATACGTGCCTCATCCAATCAGAAAATGACCCGCACGACCCCTGATCCCATTCCTTGTACCCTAGGTATAAAAGTGGACTAAGGATCCCTTTTCAGCGCCGGTTCTCCCTTGAGCTGGCCTCCTGTTCTAACAGCGTCTCCCATTCTAATAAACTATATTTCCCTCTCATTCTGTCTCATGTCCGAAAATTATTTTCCAACCCGCACCCAGACCACAACACAAGCTCTTCCCTAGTTACAAAGTGAAGTGAAGTTGCTCAGGCATGGCCGACTCTTTGCGACCCCATGGACTGTAGCCTACCAGGGTCCTCCATCCATGGAATTTTCCAGGCAAGAATACTGGAGGGGGTTGCTATTTCCTTCTCTAGGGGATCTTCCTGACCTAGGGATCGAACCCAGGTCTCCTGCATTGCAGGCAGATGCTTTACCATCTAAGCCATCAGGGAAGGCCCTAGTTACAAAGGACAAGTTCAAACAGCTGCTAATAAGGGAAAGGAGGATATGTAGAAACAAGGGAGGAGCAGTCAAGAAACAATACTGCAGCCTTGGGGCAGGATCTTGGTTACTCCTCAAGGAATATACATAACAATATCATCAAATTCTTCTTCAGGAATTAAGGCCTCTGTCTGAGTAAAAGATGGTAACTTCAGGCTGAGCACAAGACTCCTGGAGCATCACCCTGTTATCACGCCACCAACTAATCAGAAGTCCTACAGTCTGCAACCCTCATCTCAAAATTTACTTTTCAAAACTTCTCCCTGAAAACCATCTGGGAGTTTGGAAATTTTGAGAAAGAGCATCTGTTCTCCTTGCTTGGCCCAACAACAAATTTCTTTCCACTCCAAACTCTGTTTTGGTTTGTTTGGTCTCACTGTGTGACACACAAGAACCAGTTCTGTAACATTAACAGTAATAACTTGATGTGCAGACTACCTGGTCCATGTTGCAAAAATTCCTGTATATCCTGGCCCCTTTCATATCACTTCAGAACACTTCCTCAAAGTTAAATGAGAGGCTGTTTTCTGAGTTTAAGTCCGCAGAAAGTCTGTCAAATAGTACAAAATTCTCAGCTTTTATGTTGTTTTTTTGTTTTTGTTTTTCCCCCATTCCACAATAGAAATAAGTAAAATAATGATCCTTCCCTCTTCTAGTTATCTTCCTTTAAAACATGCTAAGGATTGATTGAGGTAATGACATAATATAGTTGTGCTTCATATTTTTTTTTTTTAATTTTAATTTTATTTTATTTTTAAACTTTACATAACTGTATTAGATTTGCCAAATATCAAAATTAATCCGCCACAGGTATACATGTGTTCCCCATCCTGAACCCTCCTCCCTCCTCCCTCCCCATTCCATCCCTCTGGGTCGTCCCAGTGCACCAGCCCCAAGCATCCAGCATCGCGCATCGAACCTGGACTGGCAACTCATTTCATACACGACACTTTACATGTTTCAATGCCATTCCCCCCAACCCTCCCACCCTCTCCCTCTCCCACAGAGTCCACAAGACTGTTCTATACATCAGTGTCTCCCTTGCTGTCTCGTACACAGGGTTATTGTTACCATCTTTCTAAATTCCATATATATGCGTTAGTATACTGTATTGGTGTTTTTCCTTCTGGCTTACTTCACTCTGTATAATAGGCTCCAGTTTCATCCACCTCATTAGAACTGATTCAAATGTATTCTTTTTAATGGCTGAATAATACTCCATTGTGTATATGTACCATAGCTTTCTGATCCATTCATCTGCTGATGGACATCTAGGTTGCTTCCATGTCCTGGCTATTATAAACAGTGCTGCGATGAACATTGGGGTACACGTGTCTCTTTCCCTTCCGGTTTCCTCAGTGTGTATGCCCAGCAGTGGGATTGCTGGATCACAAGGCAGTTCCATTTCCAGTTTTTTAAGGAATCTCCACACTGTTCTCCATAGTGGCTGCACCAGTTTGCATTCCCACCAACAGTGTAAGAGGGTTCCCTTTTCTCCACACCCTCTCCAGCATTTATTACTTGTAGACTTTTGGATCGCAGCCATTCTGACTGGTGTGAAATGGTACCTCATAGTGGTTTTGACCTGCATTTCTCTGATAATGAGTGATGTTGAGCATCTTTTCATGTGTTTGTTAGCCATCTGGATGTCTTCTTTGGAGAAATGTCTATTTAGTTCTTTGGCCCATTTTTTGATTGGGTCATTTATTTTTCTGGAGTTGAGCTGTAGGAGTTGCTTGTATATTCTCGAGATTAGTTGTTTGTCAGTTGCCTCATTTGCTATTATCTTCTCCCATTCTGAAGGCTGTCTTTTCACCTTGCTAATAGTTTCCTTTGATGTGCAGAAGCTTTTAAGGTTAATTAGGTCCCATTTGTTTATTTTTGCTTTGATTTCCAATATTCTGGGAGGTGGGTCATAGAGGATCCTGCTGTGATGTATGTCAGAGAGTGTTTTGCCTATGTTCTCCTCTAGGAGTTCTATAGTTTCTGGTCTTACGTTTAGATCTTTAATCCATTTTGAGTTTATTTTTGTGTATGGTGTTAGAAAGTGTTCTAGTTTCATTCTTTTACAAGTGGTTGACCAGAGTTCCCAGCACCACTTGTTAAAGAGATTGTCTTTAATCCATTGTATATTCTTGCCTCCTTTGTCGAAGATAAGGTGTCCATATGTGCGTGGATTTATCTCTGGGCTTTCTATTTTGTTCCATTGATCTATATTTCTGTCTTTGTGCCAGTACCATACTGTCTTGATAACTGTGGCTTTGTAGTAGAGCCTGAAGTCAGGTAGGTTGATTCCTCCAGTTCCATTCTTCTTTCTCAAGATCGCTTTGGCTATTCGAGGTTTTTTGTTTTTCCATACAAATTGTGAAATTATTTGTTCTAGCTCTGTGAAGAATGCTGTTGGTAGCTTGATAGGGATTGCATTGAATCTATAGATTGCTTTGGGTAGTATACTCATTTTCACTACATTGATTCTTCCTATTTTTAATATTCTTCATATTTTTAATATTAAATTGAAAACTATAATTCCTCATATTAGAAGGGGAGCAAATTTGCCACCCTCAAGTATATCTCTGTCATTTTAATTATTTTAAAATAAGAAGCACCCCTATGAACAAATCTAGTGGAGGTGATAGAATTCCAGTTGAGCTATTTCAAATCCTAAAACATGATGGTGTTTAAGTGCTGCACTCAGTATGGCAGCCAACTGGAAAACTCAGCAGTGGCCACAGGACTGGAAAAGTTCACTTTTCATTCCAATCCCAAAGAAAGGCAATGCCAAAGAATGTTCAAATTACCACAAAATAGCACTCATCTCAAACACTAGCAAAGTAATGCTCAAAATTCTCCAAGTAAAGCTTCAACAGTATGTGAACCATGAACTTCCAGATGTTTAAGCTGGATTTAGTAAAGGCAGAGGAACCAGAGATCAAATTGCCAACATCTGTTGGATCATCAAAAAAGCAAGATAATTCCAGAAAAAAAAAAACAACAACAAAAAAAAAAAACATCTGTTTCTGCTTTATAGGCTACACCAAAGCCTTTGACTGTGTAGATCACAACAAACTGTGGAAAATTCTTCAAGAGATGGGAATATCAGACCACCTGACCTGCCTCCTGAGAGATCTGTATGCAGGTCAAGAAGAAACAGTTAGAACTGGACATGGAACAACAGACTCGTTACAAATGGGGAAAGGAGTACGTCAAGCCTGTATATTGTCACCCTGCTTATTTAACTTATATGCAGAGTATATCTGGCAAAATGCCAGGCTGGATGAATCACAAGCTGGATTCAAGATTGTGGGAGAAATATAAACAACCTCAGATATGCAGATGACACCACCCTTACGGCAGAAAGTGAAGAGGAACTAAGAAGCCTTTTGATGAAATTGAAAGAGGAGAGTGAAAAAGCTGGCTTAAAACTCAACATTCAGAAAACTAAGATCATGACATCTGATCCCATCACTTCATGGCAAGTAGACGGGGAAGCATTGGAAACAGTGAGAAACTTTATTTTGGAGGGATCCAAAATCACTGCAGATGTTGACTGTAGCCATGAAATTAAAAGACGCTTGTTCCTTGGAATAAAATCTATGACAAACCTAGACAGCATATTAAAAAGCAGAGTCATTACTTTGCCAAGTCTAGTCCATATAGTCAAAGCTATGGTTTCTCCAGTAGTCATATAGGGATGTGAGAGTTGGACTATAAAGAAAACTTAGTGCCAAAGAACTGATGCTTTTGAACTGTGGTGTTGGAAAAGACTCTTGAGAGTCCCTTGGACTGCGAGGAAATCCAACCAGTCAATCCTAAAAGAAATCAGTCCTGAATATTCATTGGAAGGACTGATGCTGAAGCTGAAACTCACATATTTTGGCGAGCTGATGCGAAGAACTCACTCTTTGGAAAAGACCCTGATGGTGGGAAAGATTGAAGGCAGGAGGAGAAGGGGATGACAAAGGATGAGATGGTTGGATGGCATCACCAACTTGATGGACATGAGTGTGAATAAGCTTCAGGAGTTGGTGATGGAGAGGGGAGCCTGGCATGCTGCAGTTCATGGTGTCACAAAGAATCCAATACAACTGAATGACTGAACTGAACTGAACGAACTAAAGTTTTGACTATGAACAACCGATTTAAAAAAACCTGTGTTTGTATCCTGACTATGGTTACTTGAGGTCATCACATAGTATAGTTGTGCTTTATATTTTTAATCTTAACTTGAAAACTATACTTCCTCACATTTGAAGGGAAGCAAAATTGCCACCCTCAAATATATCTCTGGCATTTTAATTATTTAAACTAATTAATTTTCTAACAGCAGATGTGGGGAAAATTGTGAATACCACATAGGAGTTATCTTTTTGTAAGAAATATTTGCATTTGTAAGGGAAATCTCTATTTGGAAGTGTTTCTCTCTATACCAGGTATGAAAGGGATAGTTGCTCAGTCATCTCCAACATTTTGCAACCCATGGATAGTAGAGTCCATGGAATTCTCCAGGCCAGAATACTGGCGTGGGTAGCCTTTCCCTTCTCCAGGGGATCCTCCAAACCCAAGGATTGATCCCAGGTCTCCCCCATTACAGGCAGATTCTTTACCAGCTGAGCCACAAGGGAAGACCAAGAATATTGGAGTGGGTAGCCTATCCCTTCTCCAGCAGATCTTCCCAACCCAGGAATTGAACCAAGGTTTCCTCCATTGCAGGCAGATTCTTTACCAATTGAGCTATCAGGGAAGCCCATACCAGGAAGTGAAGGATGAGAAAAACTCCTTTTATCAATGGAAAAAGCAATGAGGAATCTTTGTAACAACTTCATCCTTCTTTATTGTGCTTTTCCGGTGACTGCTCAGAACTGACTCTCTTCATACCCAGCATCTTCTTTTGTCTTTATTAAAGATGGTATTTAATGGGAGAACTTTAGTTATTTTGGTGAGTTCTTCAATTTCCCTTGATCACTCCCATTTACACATATTATTAAAACTTTATTTGATTTTCTATTAATCAATTATTAATCAATCTCATAATCATTTATTTGTAGAACACCAGAAGTACAAAGAAAGATGTAAGGAAATGTCTTCCTCCCTCTCATGGTATATCTGGGAGACCTAAAGAGTAATGTAAGTGACTGTACCTAAAAATTACATGATTCATAGAAGGGTTCAAATAAAGACAATAAAATATGAATCTAATTCTGAGGCAGTGTTCAAATTTAAAAATAAATTTTTAAAATATACACATTCATAATATGTATATGCATGAATATAAAATATATTTTAAAATATATATATTCAATCACATATATTTCTTGGGCATCTTCTACTCAGTGTATATAACTGAAAAATATACCTGCTTGTTGATGAAACCAAGCAGGACCCTGTGGGGCTCACACAGAGAAGCCTTTTTGTGTCTGCTGTTTCTTGCTTGCTGGAAATAGACTTTAACTTCCAAGACTTTACCTGAATCCCAAATGGCAAGTTCAAACAAGTTGCTAATCAGGAAAGGGAGGGGAAGAACAGTCAAGAAATAATACTGTGGCCTTGGAACAGGATCCTGATTTTGTCTCAAGGGATACACACAACAGTATCTTTGAGCATTTCTGTGTAATTAAAACCCCAACAAATGAAAGATGTTAACTGCTTGATGAAGCATTCTTCATTCTGAAGTAAAGGTCACAATTTGGTAACCTTGAGAACCATATGAATTCATCAGGAGACTACCTGAGGCCAGAATAAAGGAATGCACACCCAGTACACACTGATTATTATCAGTTACCCTACCTTTGAGCCATTGCTATAAAACTTCTTAACAACTCCTCCCAGTTTGGGACATAGTTTTTGAGGGCATGCACCTACTGTGTCCCCCTTTGCCTGGTAAAGCAGTAAAGTTGTTTTTTCATACTTCACCCAAAACTCTGTTTCTGAGATTCAATTCAGCACCAGTGCATAGGGCCACTTTTTCAGCATCAAGGATACACAAGTCCAAATAATATTTAAAAAAAAAAAAAAAAAAGAATATATTTTTCCCCATAGACCTTAGAATATATTAGTGAAGTTCTATAAAAATAAAAATCTTTACTGAAGCCAGTTTCTTTATGACATAAGACCTTTCAGTAAAAGTTTTTTTTTTTTTCTCATGGCAAGTTTGCACAATCTCAATTACAAAACATAGATAGGAATGTCCCCATAAAAAACAAACGAGGTAGCCTTTAGTACTCTCATATAATAACATGTCCACTGATTTCTTTCTCTTGCCAACTCTCTGATTAGGAGAACTGAGAGTCAATATTCTGGCCTGGAGAATTCCATGGATTGTATAGTCCACGGGATTGCAAAGAGTTGGACACAACTGAGCGACTTTCACTTTTCAAAGACATATGCTAAAGGATAATTAATGAGAGACAAGAGAAAAACAAGATCTCATTTATCAGGTAAATAAAAATTTTTGCATCTGTTTGAAAATAATTTTGGCTTGAGCAAACAGTTCAAATGTCAGAATAATTCAGAGTGGCAACCATCAAATATCCATTTTTTTACATGGTCAGCTAAGCCAAACTCAACTTCTGCTTTTTAAGTCTGTCTATCACTAATTGCAACATATAGGAAAGCTCAAATAAAGGTAGCAACATTCTACTCAACTGCTGTAACAACCTCTGATGGTGCACCCTGAGGGGACTATGGATGGGAAAGCACAGGATACTGGCCCCCAGATAGCCGAGGTGCAGATCATAGGAATGATTTCAATGAGACCAGACTCCTGAAACTCCTCTTATATAGATAAATGTTAAATTCCTTAAGAGAATATCTGATTTTCTTGAGATATCTGATTTTCTTTAACAAAATCTTTTGATGTTCCAACTACCTATTTTTTGTTGTGAAATCTCCTATACATCCTGGCTCCTCCCTTACATCTTTAGAGCAGTGTTTCAGATCTATCTGAGAGGCTGCATCCTGGGTTTAAGCCCTCAGGTTTGTTCAGAAAATAAAACACAATTTTCAGCTTTTAGGTTGCACATTTTTTTTTTTCAGTCAACAATGGATAAAAAATTATATAATATAAAATACCAGCTTAATAATACAGAGTTACTAAAATCTATATTCAAGAAAGGTATGAGTATATATTTACAAAATAATTACCTTTCCCTTAACCTTTCTGAGAAAACTTCCCCAAAAGATTTTCCTGATGTTTAACTCTGTGAAAAATAAAAATTTGTGGCCTCAGCTTAGCTAATTAGCAACAATGAAAATAAACAATTATTAAGTTTGTATGACTGGGGTAAAATATCCAAACTGCTTGAATAAAAAATCACTTGCCCCAAGTTGGACCAAAGCAAACTTCTGATGGCCTTTGGGACAATGAAAAACACAGATGTTGTACCAGTAAAGCCTATTTTGAGTTCCCTGTCCCACTGTTTCAGAGAGCCCTTGGTAAATTCCTCTGCGTTGTTTTCACTCTCTTTCTCTCTCTTTTTTTTTTTGCATTTTAGCTCCCTTCAGCTTAACCCTGCTAGTTCAGGGCTTAGCAGGTCAACTTGGAGCTAGCAAATAGTTCCATCCATACAGAATTCCTAGCCCTTCATTCAGTCCTGAATTCCATATCAGAATCCCTTCCTTAGGTCCAGTCTGCATCCCCCAGTTTATGATGGCTTCTGGTGAAGCCTAATAGGATCCTGCAGTTCCCTCCCGGGTACAATAGCCTTTCTGTGTCCCTTATTTCTTTGTATGAAAAAGATTTCAGACTTCTAGAACTTCCTTGAGTTCCAAAGTACAGATTCTAGCAGTTACTATTTAGGGAAGACAAGAAATGCAGAAACAAAGAAGGAACTTCCAGAAATAGTTCAACAAAGAAGAAACTCTAAGAAAAGTAAGATTTCAGTTTCTCCTTGAAATCTCCTTGAGGGATATATACACGATATATCTGAGTTCTTCTGAGGGAATTAAAGCCCCAACCCAGGTAGAGGATGGTAACTTCAGGCTTAGCACAAGGTTACTGGAGCACCACTCTGCTGCTTTACACCAACCATTCAGAAAAAAGAAAAAAAAAAAAAAAAAAAGCAAAACAAACAAACAAAAAATCACACTTCCTGCATCTCTCACTCCAAAATAACCTAATTAAAAGATTGATTCCATATCTCTAGTAAAAAAATTATTTAGATAAAAGGTACTTAAAACCAAAGTTACAACCCAGTTTTTTAGGGAGCTGGAATCAACTGCATTTTTGTTATAAATCTATGCAGGGCCAAAGATGTGGCTCTAGAAATTCACAGTTCATTTGCTTTTGTTTTGTTTTGTTTAGTTTTGGTCAGTCTCTCAACTTTTCCTCTCAAAATGTTTGAAAAGATTAGGACATAGGAAACTGAATTGCCCTGCATTTAATCTGTTCCTTTGTAATGTACATTTTCTACCCCCATCTTTTCTAAGACCTAAGAGTCATTCTTTGGAAAGCAAACTTCAGGATGAAGGTTCTCATCAGACAGGAAAAAATAAAAAAGGAGGTATTTGAAAGCTGGGCCAGTGAGAAATCTTACAAATCTTTTCTAAAGACCCAAGTATCTATTTACATCAGTCTGTATGTTGTGTGTGTGTGTGTGATATAAGTTATATTTTCCTACCTCTGGCTGATATTGCTGAAATTAATTTAAGAAGAGCTCTATCTAGTTGGTTTGAAGGCAAGTTCTTGTGAGAATGGAGCATCAACAGAAACTAAACAAAATGTTTTTGAAATTCATGTGATTTGAGATAATCTTTCAGTAAACAGAAGTTTGTATGGGACTTCCCTGGTTGTCCAGTGGTTAAGAATCCACCTCACAATGCAAGGGATGAGGATTTGATCCCTGGTCAGGGAACTAATACCTTTCACACCTAGGGACAACTAATCCTGTACACCACAACTGGAGAGTCCATGTACCAGTGTGAAAAAGGTTCCATGTGATACAACAAAGATCCTGCTTGCTGTAACTGAAACCCAAATTAGCCAAATAAATAAATGTTTTAAAAAGTTAAATTTATTGGTTTAATTTTTAAAGCTATCAATACTGAATGTAATACAAATAAACAACTTTTGTTGTAAATAATAAATTCAACTTATCTCTGTTAGAAAATTTGTCAGCAAAAATAACTTAGAATGGAAGATGATTTTGTCTTTCTCATAAAGATTTTTTGGGTAATCTAAACAATTATTGGGAGCAAATAATTTAGACAGATATTAGTAGGATAAGAGCTTATAGATAGAAAAATTTATCAAAAATTATATTTAATGGTACATGTTCTTAAAAATAGCTTCCAAAATCATTTTGGTAAATTGACTTTCCGTTCAGTTCAGTTCAGTCGCTCAGTTGTGTCCGACTCTTTGCAACCCCATGAATTGCAGCATGCCAGGCCTCCCTGTCCCTCACCAACTCCCAGAATTCACTCAGACTCATGTCCATCAAGTCAGTGATGCCATCCAGTCATCTCATCCTCTGTCGTCCCCTTCTCCTCCTGCCCCCAATCCCTTCCAGCATCAGAGTCTTTTCCAATGAGTCAACTTTTTGCATGAGGTGGCCAAAGTACTGGAGTAACAGGCAAATTTGGCCTTGGAATACAGAATGAAGCAGGGCAAAGACTAATAGAGTTTTGCCAAGAAAATGCACTGGTCATAGCAAGCACCCTCTTCCAACACAAGAGAAGACACTATACATGGACATCACCAGATGGTCAACACTGAAATCAGATTGATTATATTCTTTGCAGCCAAAGATGGAGAAGCTCTATACAGTCAGCAAAAACAAGACCAGGAGCTGACTGTGGCTCAGACCATGAACTCCTTATTGCCAAATTCAGACTTAAATTGAAGAAAGTAGGGAAAACCTCTAGACCATTCAGGTATGACCTGGATCAAATCCCTTATGATTATACAGTGGAAGTGAGAAATAGATTTAAGGGCCTAGATCTGATAGATAGAGTGCCTGATGAACTATAGACTGAGGTTCATGACATTGTACAGGAGACAGGGATCAAGACCATCCCCATGGAAAAGTAATTGACTTTAGAGTCATGCTAAATTCAATTCAATGATAGAAATTTATTATATATCTTTCAAACTGAACAAAAAACAAACAAAAACAGAAAATGAGCAACTTTAAGAGCTATGTGTTAATTTTTATTTGGGTCTTACTGAGGATTGTCAATCAGAAGACAATCTCTCAGATAGCATTGAGGAACTACTGCAAAGAAGCAGAGGAAGAGGACAGTATATATGTGATTTTGGTGAAGGGGTACCTGAAATAAAACATACATCTTGGTAGAAGGTTGTTGGTAGTCACAAGGAACAAATGTCTGTGTTAATAATTTTAGTGCTGTTTTAGGTATGAGAAGATGCAAAAGTTTGAGCTCATAAAAATTTCTCCTGAAATTATTTAATACTATCTGAAATATGTTCTGCTGATTTTTCCTCAAGCACACTGTGCCTCATTCCTGATCTCCACCCTGAACTCTTTTCAGGGGCTGTTGAAGGTCAGTAACTCCAGTGGTTAATTACCTAATCCCTGTACAGCTTGATGGTGAGTGACATTCTTTCTTTGACATCTACACCATTCCAAATAGGAAAAGATAAAATAGTGAACTATTAATTACAGAACATAGGCTTTTCTACTCTTGATTTCCTATTACAGGGGAAACAGATACTTGGATCTAATAGAAAACATATTTTGTACTGTCTAAGAAATTATTCGTAAAAAAGTACATTTCTGGAAATTATAAAAAATATTTACATGATTTCCAATCTAAAGAATGCTAATGTAAAGAACAGTTCATTATTTCTTATTTTTTCATTAAAACTTAAGGTTTCTAAGGATAAAAATTCTAATATATATGTGAAGAAAAATAGAATGTGTTTTGGCTAATAAGAGTATGAGAAATGAAGATGTATTATTGTTAAAGGAAATGAGATTGATTTTATATAAATTAGAACTTCTTGTTACTAAGAAAGAGAAGGCAGAAAAGGAAAGACAAATTAAATACATATAAAAAGAAAAAGATGCAGAGAAAATTTTGCCTTGAATAATCAAGCTTGCTGAAATGGAATTTCTATTTAAGGGTTTTAAAAATTAATCTTTAATATCAATAATATACTTACATAAAACTAGTATCTAATTTCCTTTCATATTCTAAAAGGACAAATTTTTGTGGTCTGCTCTTTATAATAAGAAATTATAAGAAGGCTTTTCTTTGCTTTTTAACTTATCTGTTTAGAAAACAAAGATTCTGTTTCTACAAAAGCTATTTTTATTCTATTTTATGTTGTCTTACTCAAGCTTTGATTATTTAAGTAGAACAAATCTGCTTAATACTAAAAGAGCTAAGTTTTTCTAGTAAATAATGAAGTATTACATTTCATAATGATCTATAATTCTGTGGTGTTTTAAGAGTTTTAAAACTTGAAAAAATATTTTTGACAAAATTCCCAAAATCAAATTCTGAATGAATTATTTTGACTACAATGTAAGTTTGGAATATTCCAGAGGTACCCTGGAACATTTCAAAGTATATATTCTCTCCTCTTTAAAAGAAAAGAACTATTAAACTAATTAGGGCTTACTTGCATTGTCACATAAGTGATTCTAAACCTTTGATTATATTTGAATAGATATATGTTATTAATGTGAATATCCTACAAATTGTGAAATTCTTAGAAATCTGAGATGTCCCATTATAATTCTGTAAGCAACTATTTTGGCCCTTTCCTGTTTCTCTATTTCTGTTCACCTTACACTTTAATTATAAACAAGATCTCTAGGTAACCTTTTTACTTATCTCCTGACTTTTGTTCTACTAAATGCACACAATACATTGTCTAAACTGTTGATTTTTCCCCTAGATTAAAAGAAGTCAAAATGAAGAATTAATAGCTAAAGAACGAGTGGCTCTCTACCCACTGGAAGTCTCCTTAGCAATCCTGTAGGCAGACCTTGTGGGCAAGATGATGTCTGAAGAAAGCTCACGAGGAGTCAGTCAGCCTGTGCATGATGAAAAGTGATGCAGAACCTAACCTTCTGCTTCAATGGTTACCTGAGATTACTTCGCCTTTTTCCTTCTAAAAATTTATGGGTGAGCACAATCTCGTGTTGGTTTTTGGGAATATGAGCCCAACTTCTTCCCCAATGGCCAGATTTCTGATTAAAAGACTTTACCTTTCACCAACATTTGCCTCTGGAATACTGGCTTTTGAGTGGAGGGTAACTGAACTTGAGTTCAAAAACCATGTTATCATTCTTAATTCTAATTATCTTAAAATGTTCTACAATGTCCTCTGAGACCACAGTTTTAAAATATCAAGAAGTAAATTATTTTCTTATTGCTATTGTTTTACCTTCTGAAATTGGTTTTGTCAAAATTGGAACACTAAGGCTGAACTTGAGCATCAGGTCAAAGTTCTAGCTGACTTTCAAGCAAAGACAGCATCAACCAAATCGGTAAGGACTGTGGCACATGCATATAAAACCCATTCTGCTTCTGCAAACATGACCCTTTTTGCCAGACTTTTGTCATCCTGATGTTCTTGTTACATGGCAACAGTCTGCTTATGAATCAGAAAAATTTAGATGGGAAACATGACAGCTTCTGGGATCTTCCTGGCTCCATAGCAGAGTCCATTTTTCAGGGTTTTGTTTTGTTTTTTTTTTTTTTTTTTCAATATCTTCACCCATCACAGTACATTTATGAAACTACTTTTGTTTTTCTGTTTTGTTCTTCAGACCTCCTCCCTCTGATCCTTGAATAACTCCATCTGGATTCACTGAACTACCATTTAGTATGGTTTTCAGTACATTCTTGTTATTGTGTTTTCTAAATTATTTTAAACCTTCCCCTCTCACAATGCTTACACACTCACAGTGGAAAGAAACTTTTAGAAAATATGTTTCCCATGTGGGGTATACCTTCCACAATCCCTGGTGGTTAAGGCACACTTCACTGGGAAAATTATATAAACCTTAACAGAACCTTGCAGATTTCTTGGGATTTTCACTGTTCTTGTTTTACTCAGTCACTGGGTAAGGTTAAGAGAAGTAACAGAAAAACCTGTTTCAAGCAGAACAAAAATTAATACAAGAGACTGAGTCAACTGATGAAGATATTTTTATGACTTTATGTTTAAAATATTGCTGGCTTTTTAATGACTTTTTCCATATTTAAATAACTTTTTCTCTTAATCTCTCAAATTTTGTAAGATATTGAAAGGTTGTTGCTGAACCAGGAAAGATGCCAGGATTCTTATCCTCCAGAGGAGAAGAATTCAATCTGGAGCCAGAGACAAGGCTTGATCGCTCAGAGCTTTTGTGTAATTTTATTAAAGTATAAAGGAGATAGAGAAAGCTTCTGACATAGACATCAGAAAGGGGAAGAAAGAGTGTCCCCTTGCTAGTGTTAGCAATGGAATTATATACCTTTTAATTAGTTATTACAATGAATCAAAAAAAAAAAAAATGTCTGGAGGTTGTAAAGATCTTACTAGACCCACTCCCACAATTTACATTTTAAGATAACAGAATTAGCCAGAAGGTTTTCAGGAAGGAGAAACTGTCCTCAAGCAGGATACATTGTTGTTGTGTAATCCCTAGTACAGAGTTTAAGCTGAGTTGTGTAATTGACTAAGACTAAGGACTACCAGGAGACCCAACCAGTCCATTCTAAAGGAGATCTGTCCTTGTTGTTCTTTGAAAGGAATGATGCTAAAGATGAAACTCCAGTACTTTGGCCACCTCATGCGAAGAGTTGACTCATTGGAAAAGACTCTGATGCTGGGAGGGATTGGGGCAGGAGGAGAATGGGATGACAGAGGATGAGATGGCTGGATGGCATCACTGACTCAATGGATGTGAGCTTGAGTGAACTCCAGGAGTTGGTGATGGACAGGGAGGCCTGGCATGCTGCAATTCTTGGGGTTGCAAAGAGTCAGACATGACTGAGCGACCAAACTGAACTGAACTGAAGGAATGTGGACAAAAACAAGTTTGTCCTTTCCTCCTCCTTAAGAATTCCAGACCCCTGTTTCCACTTCGAGAGCCCCAGACCCCTTTCTCCTCCTTGGGAATTCCAGACCCCTCTCTCCTTGAGGACCCTGGGACTTCTTATCAACCTGCCTAGGAATTGACTCTCTCAATATGCCATTGTGAACAAAGATAAAACATTTAATTTTTCTCCCTACCTGGTCCCTCTAAAATCTGGTAACCCTTAGGTAGCATTTTTATTTTCATCCATCTTGTAACAAAACACATTTGGAAACATGAGGTACATTACCAAGGCATTGACTGAAAAAAAAAAAAAAAAAAAAGAATGAAATGGGATTGAAGGGAAAGTCTGAAACTTTAAGTTTCAACAAAGCAATTTTAGAAATGAGCTTATATAGTCAATCACTGTTCTTGTTGCATTTTTATAAGGAATCAGGTACAGGTGGTATTGGCTATAACATATACACCTTGACTAACTAAAAGATAATCAAAGACTATCCTATTATCATGAACAGCCATTGTCAGAGTGCAAAGATTTTTCTGGGCAACTAATATCTTAGCAGGGAAATCTGTAATATATTCAATTGTTAAGGAGATTGAGGGCCCTACTTCCTTGATTAAGACTAAATATAAATAAGGTTATTATCAACTTTAATACAAAACAAATCAATTTTACTGTGATTTTTCTTTGGTAAAAATGGGGGGTAATTGTAGAGAAAAATAAATATTTGAATTTTTTCAATATTAGATTCTGGTCTTGTAAATTTCATTTTAGGTATATTTATACCTATAGGGGTTCCCAGGTGGCAATAATGGTAAAGAACCTCCCTGCCAATGCAGGAGACATAAGAGATGTGGGTTCAACCCCTGGGTTGGGAATGTCCCATGAAGGAGGGCACAGCAACCCACTCCAGTATTCTTGCCTGGAGAATCTTATGGGCAAAAGATCCTGGAAGGCTACAAGTCCACAGGATCACAAAGAGTTGGACGAGTTGGACACAACTGAAGCGACTTAGCATGCACATATAACTATAAACTGGTCTGGGTCCTGAATTCTTCTAATTTCCACAAATATTTAGCTACAACTCACCAAACTAACATTTTCCATTTTCTCCTTTCCTTCTATTTGAATTGTTAAGAACAAATGCAGCACTTGAGCTCAATTGGCAGGGATCTTGTAAAGTGTTCTTAAACACTGACACTGACAAAAGGTGGAAGATATTGAGCCTGGAGGACACATGTCACAGCCAAGGAAGAATCCACCTAACAAAACTCATTCTGAACAAATGTTGGAGCCTCTGAATCAAATTGATGAGGAAATAAATAGCTGACATCGAGGTAGACTGCTTCCATCCAAGACATAAGATCAAGATTTCACACTTTAACCAAATGCGAAATATTTTCATCTTATTTTTCTTTCTTTTACTCTGGCATTAGCCTAGAAAGGTATCCCAAATCACTGCTAAGGTGAGAGGAGAGGGATGGGAGTAACTTCAACAACTTAGGATGACTCTTTACTGCAGGCTAGAAGAGTCTCTTCCCACATGCTCTAAATTCCTGACTCCTGGCCTGAATGGGTAAATGTGCCCTGAAAGGATTTGCCTTTGTCTATGGAATATGTCATCCTCTTTAGGCCCACAAATGGCTAGATGTCTTGTGCATAATGGGGCAATTCCTCTTAGATTACCTAACTGTGCCCTAACTGTTCCAGAAAGGACCTACACAGGGGCTTCTCATGATTCAGGGCTTGTTTCCTTTGTCAGGGCCCTACTTCCTTGATTAAGACTAAATATAAATAAGGTTATTATCAGAAATCTCTCCTTAACAATTGAATATATTGCAGATTTCCCTGCTAAGATATTAGTTGCCCAGAAAAATCTTTGCACTCTGACAATGGCTGTTCATGATAATAGGATAGTCTTTGATTATCTTTTAGTTAGTCAAGGTGTATATGTTATAGCCAATACCACCTGTACCTGATTGACTCTTTTGGGAATGTTGAAACTCCTTTATATAAGATCATTCAGCAGGAATTAAGTGTTGCTCCCACAATAAGGTCTTTCTTGATTGATTTTGGTCTTGAGCACTATATACTCCAAAGTATGTACACTGAAAAATTAAGGATTATCCACATATTATAATTGTAATAATCCCCCTGATCTGTTGTATTATCTCAAAAAGTTTAAATGCATGTTCACAAGTGATAACTACTGACCAAGTTACATCCTTAAGACTGGAATGTCAGACAAGGAACAAAAGGAAACAAACATTATGAACCTGGAACATAATCTGTGAATGTCATAGGGATTAAGCAAAAATACCATGCCCTATGGACATCATATCAAAGATAAACAAAGCTACAAAGCATTGCTGAGGTTGATGCTGATGCCTCACATTTTGATCATTTCTCCCAGTTGTGGTGTGAGTCTGATCAAAATGGCAAGGTGTGTGGATTATTTGCAGCCAAAGATGGAACTCTATGCAGTCAACAAAAACAAGACATGGAGTTGACCATGGCTCAGATCATCAGCTTCTTACTGCAAAATACAGGCTTAAATTAAGAAAGTAGGAAAAACCACTAGGCCATTCAGGTATGAACTAAATCAAAACACTTATGATAATACAGTAGAGGTGATCAATAGATTCAAAGGATTAGATCTGGTAGAGAGAGTGCCTGAAGAACTATGGACACAGGTTCATAACACTGTGCAGGAGTCAGGAACCACCAGGGAAGCCCTGTCAGTAACCAAAATCATCCAAAGAAAGAGAGAGAGAGACAAAGGAATGCAAGAAAGCAAAGTTTTTGTCTGAAGAGGCCTTACACATAGCTGAGGAAAGATGTGAAGCAAAAAGCAAGGGGAAAACAAACCAAAAAAAAGGTTAAGATATACCCAACTGAATACAACTTCAGAGAATAATAAGTAGAGATAAGAAGGCCTTCTTACATGAGCAGTGCAAAGAAGTAGAGGAAAAATATAGAATGGGAAACACAAGAGATCACTTCAAGAAAATGAGATATCAAGGGAAAATTTCATGCAAGGAAGGCCATGATAAAGGACAGAAACCATAATAACTTAAGAGAAGCAGAAGATATTAAAAAGACGTGGTAAGAATATATAGAAGGACTATACAAAAATTATCTTAATGACCCAGGTAATTATGATGATGCAGTCACTCACCTAGAGCCTGACATCCTGGAGTGTGAAGTCAAGTGGGACTTAGGAAGAATTGCTACAAACAAGGCTAGTAGAGGTGACAGAGTTCCAGCTGAGCTATTTAAAATCTTAAAAGTGATTACAAGTTTTTCTATTAGATTGTAGTTTTGATGACATAGAGTTGTATTATTTTTCTGTTGACCAATGATGATGCAATGGTGTTAAGTGAATAATCATAATTGTTAAGTTACATAATCACGACTGAAAGATATTTATCAGTTTTCACAACCAATAGCCAGACAAAAAATAGAATATAATTACAATTGCAAGCCATAATTTGAACATGATTAGCTTTAAAATACAAAATAATTACATGCAATTTGGAAATTCAATGAGAGTGACAGAAGTGGGAGTGCATACATGAACATGTTTTTATCTGCCCAGTCGGTCTATGTCTTTTGGTTGGTGCATTTAATTAATTTATATAATGTAATCATCAATATACATGATCATATTGCCGTTTTCTTAATTGTTTGGGGTTTATTTCTGTAGGTCTTTTCCTTCTCTTGTGTTTCCTACTTAGAGAAGTTCCCTCAGCATTTGTTGTAAAGCTGGTTTGGTGGTGCTGAATTCCGTTAAGTTCTGCTTATCTGCAAAGCTTTTGATTTCTCCATGAAATCTAAATGAGAATCTTGCTGGGTATAGTATTCTTTGTGGTAGGTTCTTCCCTTTCATCATGTTAAATATATCATGCCAATCCCTTCTGGCTTGTAGACTTTCTGTTGCAAAATCAACTGATAGCCTGATGGGAGTTCCCTTCTATGTTTGTTGCTTTTCCCTTGTTGCTCTTAATGTTTTATGTTTGTCTAATTTTTGTCAGTTTGCTTACATGTGTCTTGGTGTGGCCCTCCTTGGATTTATCCTGCCTGCGGCTCTCTATGCTTTCTGGACTTGGTTGGCAATTTCCTTTTCCATGTTAGGGAAGTTTTCAGCTCTTATCTCTTCAAATATTTTCTCAGTTCCTTTCTCTCTTCTTCTGGGAACCTTAATAATGCAAATGTTTCTGTGTTTAATGTTGTCCCAGGGGTCCCTTATGTTGTCTTCGTTTCTTTTTATTCTTTCTCTATATTCTGTTCTGTGGCAGTAATTTCCAGCATTCTGTCCTCTGGGCTATTTATCTGCTCTTCTGCCTCAATTATTCTCCTACTGATTCCTTCCAGTATATTATTCACCCCTGTTTGTTCTTTAGTTCTTGCAGGTCTTTGGTAAACATTTCTTCCACCTCCTCAATCTTTGCCTCCATTCTTTTCCTGAGATCCTGGATTAGCCTCACCATCATTATTCTGAATTCTTTAACTGGAAGGTTGCCTATCTCCACTGCATTTAGTTGTTTTTCTAGGATTGTATCTTGTCCCTTCATTTAGTACATAAATTTATGCTTTGTCATCATGATTAAGTTTCTGTAATATGGCTTTTCTTTGTGCTGAGGTGGGACTACGTTTCTTCCTGGTCCTTCTATATTCCCTCTAATGGAGGCTAAAGGGCTTGTGTAAGCTTCTTGGTGGAAGTGACTGGCAATGGAAAAAATGTGGTCTTGCTCTGGTGGGCAGGGCCTTGATCAGTAAAGCTTTAACCCAATTTTCTGCTTATGGGTGGGGTTACATTTCTTTCCTGGTAGTTTTCTGGCTTGAGGTAACCCAGCCCTGGGGTCTACAGGCTCTTGTGCTCAGTCACTCACTCATGTCCAACTCTTCATCTATAGCCTGCCAGGTTCCTCTGTCCTGGCATTTTCCAAGAAAGAATACTGGAGTGGGTTGCCATTTACTTCTCCACAGGCTCTATAGTAAGGTTAAAGGTGACCTCCAAGAGCACTTATGACAAGGAGGACCTTCCTGGGCTGCTGCTGCCAGTGCACCCATCCCTGTGGTGAGTCCCTACTGACCCACGTCTCTACAGGAGACCCTCCAACAGTAGCAGGTAGTTTTGGTTCACTGTCCTGTGGGGTAACTGCTCCTTTCCTCTGGGTTTTGGTGAGATTTTCTTTGTGTCCTCCAAGATTGGAGTCTCTGTTTTCCCCAGTCTTATGGAAGTCCTATAATCAAATCCCATTGGCCTTTAAGTTTGGATTCCTTAGGGATTCCCAGTCTCTCTGTCAGATTGCCAGTCTGGGAAGCTTGATGTGGAGTTCAGAACCTTCACAATAGTGGGAGAACTTCTTTGGCATTATTGTTCTTCAGTTTGTGGGTCACCTACCCATTTGGTATGGGATATGATTTTATCCTGATTTTGCCCCTCCTACCATCTTGCTGAAGCTTCTTCTTTGTCTTTAGACATGTGGTATCTATTTTTGGTGGGTTCTAGCATCCTCCTGTCAACATCTGGTTGCAATTTTGGTGCTCTTGCATGTCCTTCTATTGTGCCATCCTGAACCCTGGACTAATTTTAAAATTCTGCATATTTATACCTATGATAAAAAATAATTTGATTTATGTCAAAAAGCCCAAGAAATCAAATAAAAAACTGTAAATAAGCATGCCATATCCATATCCTGGGGTGTTTCTGATTTCTCCTCTGATAAGGGTCCTTCTGTCTAGGTTGGAGAATGCCTTTTAAATGATGTCTTTTCCAGCATGAATAATTGCCTGATTGCAAGTCATGTGGCATCCGATCTTCATCCAAAGATAGATTACTGTGATGAGCTTCAGAAACAAACTTAGAATATCCTTTTAACAATTCAATTAAACTTTTGTGATAATGTAACATAGCAGTCAGAAGCCATATAGGACATGAGAATTAAGCAGTAAATACGAAACTATAAAGATAATTAACAATAGAAATTAAGATCTATGGAAATTTTGTCCCTTTAAAATCACCCTAATTTGTCAAGATGGTGAGGTAGAAAGATGTGCATTCATCTTCTCTTGCAAGAGCACCAAAATTGCAACGAGCTGCTGAACAACTATCAACATAGGAGAATGCTGGATCCCACCAAAAAATATACTCTATGTCCAAGGGCAAAGAGAAGCCCGAACAATACAATACAGAGGGGTGCAATCATGTTTAAAACCAAGTCTCAGACCCGCCAGACATGCTCAGATGGGATAAACAAAACCTTGTGTGCACCAGGACTGAGGGAAAGGAGCAGTGACCCCCACAAGAGACTGAGCAAAATCGGTCTTTGTGTGTCTGAGTGTCCCTGCAGAGGCAGGGTCAGTGGTGACCTGCTCTGGGGACAGGAGCTCTAGCTGAAGTAGACCTAGGAGGTGATGTGGCATAATTCCTCTTGGAGGAGGTCACAATTAGCCTTACTATAGAGCCACCAAGCACACAATACACAGACTAGAGAACAATTATACCAAAGTTCTCACACTGGTGCAAAAGTTCTAGGGCCCACAGCAGATTTCCCAACCTGGAGATCCAGCAAAAGGACTGAGAACACCCAGGGAAACAGGCTTTTGGAGGGTACACCAAAAAGTTGTACACACTAGGACTCAGGAGAAAGGAGCAATGGCCCCACAAGAGCCTGAGCTAGACTTGCCTGTGAGTGTCAGGGAGTCTCTGTCAGAGGTGTGGGTTGACAGTGGGATGCCACAGGGTCATGGGCACTGACCACAACAGCCCTGGGAGCTGCGTCCTTTTATGCCACCTGGTATAAGTCCTTTAAAGGAGATTGTCATAGTTATCCCTACCATAGTTTGGCCTCAGGCCAAACTACAGGGAGGGAACACAGCCCCACACATCAGCTGAAAATTGGACTAGGGATTTACTGAACAACCACATAAAGTTCCAATTTTACCCTCAGCCAGTCCTCCCACCAGGCTTACACAAGCCTCATCCTCATTCATCAGAGAGTAAACAGAATGAAAAGCAAAATCACAAAAACCAGCAAACTGATCACATGGGTCACAATCTTGTCTAACTCAAGGAAATTATGAACCATACCATGTAGGGCCACCCACAATGGAAGGGTCATGTGAAGAGAGTGCTGACAAAATGTGGTCCACTGGAGAAGGGCATGGCGAACCACTTCAGCATTCTTTCCTTGAAAACATGAACAGTATGTAAAGGTAAAAAGATATGACACTGAAAAATGAACTGCCCAGGTCGATAGGTGCCCAATATACAATGGGAGAAGAACAGAGAAGTAGCTCCAAAAGGAATGAACAGACTGAGCCAAAATGGAAACAATACTCAGTTGTGGATGTGTCTGGTGGTGAAAGTGATATCTAATGCTGTAAAAAACAATATTGCATAGGAACCTGAGATGTTAGATCCATGAATCAAGGTAAATTGGAAGTGGTCAAACAGGAGATAGCAAGAGTGAACATCAACATTTTAGGAATCAGTGAACTAAAATGGACTGGAATGGGCGGATTTAATTCAGATGACCATTATAGCTACTATAGCTACCATTAGCTACTACTAATATACTACTACTACATTATAGCTATTATAGTCCACTATAGCTACTAATGACCATTGTACTACATAGTAGCAACTACTATAGCTACTATATTATAGTGGTCAGGAATCCCTTAGAAGAAATGGAGTAGCCCTCATGGTCAACAAGAGAGACTGAAATGCACTAGTTGGATGCAGTCTCAGAAAAGACAGAATGACCTCTATTCATTTCCAAGGGAAAGCAGTCAGTATCACAGTGATCCAAGTCTATGCCCCAACCACTAATGCCAAAGAAGCTGAAGTTGAATGGTTCTATGAGGACCTACAAAACCTTCTATCACAGGGGACTGGATACAAAAGTGAAGTCAAGAGATACTTGGCAAACAGGCAAATTTGGCCTTGGAATGCAAAATGAAGCAGGGCAAAGGCTGACAGAGCTTTGCCAAGAGAATGCACTGGTCATAGCAAGCATCTTCTTCCAACAGCACAGGAGATGACTTTACACGTGGACATCACTGGATGGTCAATACCATAATGAGATTGATTATATTCTTTACAGCTGAAGATGGGAAAACTATATTTAGTCAGCAAAAACAAATCTGGGACTTGACTGTAGGTTACATCATGAACTCCTCATTGAAAAACTCAGACTTAAAGAAATTAGGGAAAACCATTAGACCATTCAGATATGACCTAAATCATATCCCTTACAATTACACAGTGGAAGTGACAAATAGATTCAAGGGATTAGATCTGACAAACAGAGTGCCTGAAGAACTATGAACAGAGGTTTGTGACAATGTACAGGAGACAATGATCAAAACCACTGCCAAGAAAAGAAATGTAAAAAGGCAAAATGGCTGTCTGAGGGGACCTTACAAATAGCTGAGAAAAGAAGAGAAGTGAAACGCAAAGGAGAAAAGGAAAGATATATCCATCTGAATGCAGAGTTCCAAAGAATAACAAGGAGAGATAAGAAAGCCTTCCTAGGTGAACAATGCAAAGAAATAGACAGAAACCATAAATTGGGAAAGACTAGAGCTCTCTTCAAGGAAATTAGAGATACCAAGGGAAAATTTCAGGCAAAGATGGGCACAATAAAGGACAAAAACTGGTATCTATGTAACAGAAGCAGAAGATATTAAGAAAAGGTGGCAAGAATACACAGAAGAACTACACAAAAAAGATCTTAATGACCCAGAAAACAACAATGGTGTGATCAACTGGTGTGACCTAGAGCCAGACGTCTTGGAGTGCCAAGTCAAGTGGGCATTAGGAAGCACCACTAAGAGCAAAACTAGTAGATGTGGTGGAATTTCAGCTGATCTATTTCAAATCCTAAAAGATGATGCTGCTAAAGTTCTGTACTCAATATGCTATCAAATTTGGAAAACTCATCAGTGGCCACAGGACTGGAAAAGGTCAGTTTTCATTACAATCCCAAAGAAAGGCAATGTCAAGTAATGTTCAAACTACCACACAATTTCACTCATTCCACATGCTACCTAAGTAATGATCAAAAGTCTCCAAGCTAGGCTTGAACAGTTGAGAAGGCAATGGCTCCCCACTCCAGTACTCTTGCCTGGAAAATCCCATGGATGGAGGAGCCTGGTGGGCTGCAGTCCATGGGGTCTCTAAGAGTCGGACATGACTGAGCAACTTCACTTTGACTTTTCACTTTCATGCACTGGAGAAGGAAATGGCAACCCACTCCAGTGTTCTTGCCTGAAGAATCCCAGGGACAGGGGAGCCTGGTGGGCTGCCGTCTATGGGGTCGCACAGAGTCGAACACGACTGAAGTGACTTAGCAGCTTAGCAGCAGACTTGAACAGTATATGAACCCAGAACTTCCAGATGTTCAAGCTGGATTTAATAAAGTCAGAACAACCAGATAACAAATTGCCAGCATACTTTGGATCATAGATAAATCAAGATAATTCCAGAAGAACATCATCTTATGCTTTATTGACTACTCTAAATCCTGTGACTATGTGGATCACAGCAAACTGGAAATTTCTTAAAGAGATGGGAATACCAGATCACTTGCATACCTCCTAAGATATCTGTATGCAGATCAAAAAGCAACAGTAAGAAATGAACATGGAACAATTCACTTGTTCAAAATGGAAGATGAGTATGTCAATTTTGTATATTGTCATCCTGCTTATTTAACTTATATGCAGCTTACACCATATGAAATGTTGGACTGGAATAATCACCAGCTGGAATCAAGATTATCAGGACCAGTATCAATAACCTCAGCTATGCAGATGACACCACCCTTATGACAGAAAGCAAAAAGTATCTAAAGAAACCCTTGATGAAAGTGAAAGAGGAGAGTGAAAAAGCTGTCTTAAATCTCGGCATTAAAAAAATGAAGATCTTGGCATCTGATCCAATCACTTCATGGCAAATAGATGGAAAAATAATGGAAACAGTGAAAAACTTTATTTTCTTGGGCTCCAAATCACTGCAGATGGTGACTGCAATCATGAAATAACAAGATGCTTTTTTTTTTGGAAGAAAGCCTTGACAAACCTAGAAAGCATATTAAAAACATTACTTTGTTTTTAAGTTTTTATGCTTAATAAGCTAAAGTTATTAAGCTTTAATGTTTTAAAACATTAAAGACATTACTTTGCTGAGAAAGGTCCATATAGCAAAGCTATAGTTTTTCCTGTACTCAAGTATGGATGTGAGTGTTGGACCATAACAATGGCTGAACACCAAGGAACTCATGTTTTCAAACTGTGGTGATGGAGAAAACTTTTGAGAGTCTCATGGACTACAATGTGATCAAAGCTATCAATCCTAAGGAAACTAATTCTGAATATTCATTGGAAGGACTGATGCTGAAGCTCCAATACTTTGGCAGAGAGCCTACTCATTAGAAAAGGCCCTTGTGCTGTAAAAGATTAAAGGCAGGTGGAGAAGAGGAAGACAGAGGATAAGATAGTTGGATGACATCACCGACTCAATGGACATGAGTTTGAGCTAGCTTTGAGAGATGTTGAAGGGCATTGAAGCCTGGCATTCTGCAGTCCATGGGTTTGCAAAAAGTCAGACAAGACTGAGTGACTGAAGAACAACAGGACACCTTGTTCTGAAAAGGGCATGGTATCAAGATTGCAGATCATTCAAGGATGATGATTTGAAACAGATCCCCAGGAAGGTTGTTAAGACAAACAGATGTTAGTTAAGAGTGAAGGGTATTTAGAATGTAGAGTATATAAGGAAGATAATGAATATAACATAGCCAGTGACAAGCCACAGTATAGATTGCCACAATAGTAAATGGTGAGACCATACTATTGTTAATTCCTCTAAAATATCTATTTTATGCTTCCCCCAGGGAAAGGAGACTTCTGCATCCTATAGGAGTTGCCTCCAGACCTTATAGAAGGAAGGAATGAGTAGTTTGTTGTAGAATCTGTGATGCCATGTCCTGTAAAGGGCCAGAGCTAAGGCGAAGCATTAATTCACATAGGGCACAAATTTAAGGGGATACTCATCTAAGGATTATACAAGTGCATGTCTCCTTGAATTTTATTTCTCAGTAGCTTAATAATCTCACCGTAGTCTCTGCTCCAAATTCTTCTTCAGGAAAGGAGGATTTATTCCCCCAGCTACTGGAATTACTGTCAGAACATCATCTTCAACTATCAGTCATATTTAGAAATGGCTTTGGTTGAAGAAAACTGCTTCACTCAAAGTAACAACTCCTACCAGTGCAGCCTAGAAGAAAACGCTACTGATCATGGAGAAGTGTAAATGCCGGCATGTCTCTCTAATTTAGGTCAGCTATGAGGGGACATCTCTGCCTCAAAAGTCTCTGTGAGTTGTCTGAGAACTTCACTGAGACAACTGGATAGCTCAACTTTTCCTTCTGCCTACCCTTGTTTCTTTCACTTCCCTGAAAGTGTCCACCCAAGAAAACCAGTTAATCACGTACCTGCTCATTAACTTTTATCTCAGAGTCTGTTTCTTGGAGGAAACCTACTAGTAAAACTAGTAATAAATAAATAAATTATCTTATTTGTTAAAAATTTAAAGTTTAATCTGTGAAATATTATTATTCATAAAACCACACTTCATACTAATCTAGTTTAATTTATTATATATTTTGTGTCAGTTTTCATTTGAAAATTCCCATGCAATTTGTTCTTTACTATGGAAATTTCTAAAGAGGACTGACAGCTGAGTACCATTTTGCATCAGTGATACATGGAGCGGGGAGAGTAATCTTTTGTTCATGGGGAAGTTGTGGACCTGGTTGGAATTTCAGCACATTTATTATGGTTGGCACTTTATATGTAAAACTTCATCAATCTGGTTTCTGATTCTGCACTATACATCTTCCGCATCTTATTTGATTGTGTTATTTTCTTTCATTGATCTTACTAGTATTAGATTCTCCTCTGGTGTCTAAGTCCATATCATACTACCACAGAGTGGTTGGATTATAAATAACAGAAATTCATATTTCACAGTTCTGAAGTTTGAAAGATTGAAATAAGGGTGCCAGCATGGTTGAGTCTTGGTGAGGGCTCTTTTCCAGGTTGTAGTGTCCTCACATGTTAGAAGGGGCAAGGGAGCTCTCTGGGATTTCTATTATAAGGGAGCTAATTCCATTGTTAAGGGCTCTGTCAGCAATCACCTCCCCAAAACCGTACTTCCTAATATTATCATATGAAGATAAGTTTCAGTATATGAATTTGGAGGGAGCACAAGCTTTCAGTCTATGGTATCTAGTTTTCTTTATATTTCTAAGTATTGTATATTTTTGAAGGTATTCTTTCCTCTACCCATTTTTTTAAAAATTGCTGAATGGTATTCAATTATTTATATGTACCATAGATTGTTTACCCATTTACCTACTGGATGACATATTATTCCTTTCTTTTCTTTTCTTTTCTTTTTTTTTTTTTTTTTGGATGATTATGAACTAAAAGTTTGGCTTCTGTGTGCACACAAGTTTTTAATCAGTTGGGTAAATATTTCAGAGAATGATTACTGAATCATATAATGAGAGTATATTTAGTTTTATTAGAAATTGCCAAGATATGTTCCAAAATCACTGAATTAATTTTCATTCCCATGAAAAATAAATCAGGATTTCAGTTGATTTGCATTCTTGCTGTGCATGTGTGCATGCTCAGTCACTCAGTTTATCCCAACTCTTTGTGGCCCCATGGACTGTAGTCCATCAGGCTCCTCTGTCCATGGAATTTTCCAAGCAAGAATACTGGGGTGGGTTGCCATTTTCTTCTCCAGGGAAACTTCCCAAGCCAGGAATCAAATACTCTTAACACTCTTCTCTTGTGTTTCCTTCATTGACAGGCCTAAGATTTTTTTTTTTCCCTCAATTTCTCTCTAATTTTTTTTTTCCATTTTACTCATCTTATTGGTATGTACTAAAGGCTCATTGTTAATTTGATTCACAATACTACTTGACAAATAGTGTTGAACATCTTTTTACATGCTTATTTACCATTTGTTGTCTGCTTTATGTGATTTATGTTTAGATTTTTGTCCTATTTTATTTGTTTAGAATTTATTTATTTTTTAATAGAAGGATAATTGCTTTACAGAATTTTATTGTTTCTGTCCAACCTCTACATCTATCAGACATAGGAATACATATATCCCCTCCCTCTTCAACCTCCCTCCCCTCTTCCTCCCCATCCAACCCTTCTAGGTTGATACAGAACCCCTGTTTGAGTTTCCTGAGCCATATAGCAAATTCCCATTGGTTATCTATTTCATATATTATAATGTAAGTTTCCATGTTACTCTTTCCATATATCTTACCCTCTGTTCCTCTCCCTCCATGTCCATAAGTCTATTCTGTATGTCTCTTTGACCATTTTTGCCTATAAATAAGTTCTTCAATACAATTTTTCTTAGACTCTGTATATATGCCTTAGAATATGGTATTTATATTTCCTCTTCTGACTTACTTCTTCTGTATAATAGGTTCTAGGTTCATACACTTCATTAGAACTGACTTAAATATGTTCCCCTTTATGGCTGAGTAATATTCCATTGTGTATATGTACCACAACTTCTTTATTCATTTATCTGTTGATGGAAATCTAGGTTGCTTCCATGTTCTAGCTATTGTAAATAGTGCTGTAATGAACAGTGGGATATAGGTGTCTTTTTCAATTTTGGTTTCCTCAGGGTATATGCCTAGGAGTGGTATTACTGGGTCATATGGTGGCTTTATTCTTGTTTCCTAAGGAATCTACAAACCATCTTCCATAGTGGCTGTATCAGTTTACTTCCCCCACCAACAGTACAAGAGGGTTCCCTTTTCTCCACACCCTCTCTAGCATTTATTGTTTGTAGACTTTTTGATGATGGCCATTCTGATTGATGAGGTGATATCTCAGTGTACTTTTGATTTACATTTCTCTAATAGTGAGTGATGTTGAGCATCTTTTCATATGTTTGTCAGCCATCTGTAAGTCTTCTTTGGAGAAATGTCTGTTAGTTCTTTGGCCCATGTTTAGACTGGGTCGTTTACTTTTCTGGCATTGAGCTGCTTGTATATTTTGGAGATTAATTATTTGTCAGTTGCTTTGTTTGCCATTATTTTCTCCCACTCTGAAGGCTATCTTTTCACCTTGCTTACAGTTTCCTTCATTGTGCAAAAGCTTTTAAATTTAATTAGGTTCCATTTGTTTATTTTTGCTTTTATTTCCATTACTCTGGGAGTTGGGTCATAGGGGATCCTGCTGTGATTTATGTCAGAGAGTGTTTTGTCTATATTTTCCTCTAGGAGTTTTATAATTTTTGGTCTTACATTTAGATCTTTAATCCACGTTGAGTTTATTTTTGTGTATGGTATTAGAACTTGTTTTAGTTTCATTATTTTGAAAGTGGTTGACCAGTTTTCCCAGCACCACTTGTTAAAGAGATTGCCTTTTCTCCATTGTATATTCTTGATTCTTTTGTCAAAGATAAGGTATCCATAGTTGCATGGATTTATCTCCAGGCTTTCTATATTGTCCCATTGATCTGTATTTCTGTCTTTGTGCCAGTACAATATTGTCTTGATGACGGTAGCTTTGCAGTATAGTCTGAAGTGAGGCAGGTTGATTCCTCCAGTTCCATTCTTTTTTATCAAGATTGCTTTGTCTATTTGAGGTTTTCTGTATTTCTGTACAGAGTGTGAAATTATTTGTTCTAGTTCTGTGAAAAATACCATTGATAGCTTGATAGGGATTGCATTCAATCTATAGATTGCTTCAGATAGTATACTCATTTTCACTATATTGATTCTTCTGATCCATGAACATGGTATATTTCTCCATCTGTTTGTGTCATCTTTGATTTCTTTTATCAGTACTTTATCAGATCAGATCAGATCAGTCGCTCATTCATGTCCAACTCTCTGCGACCCCATGAATCGCAGCACGCCAGGCCTCCCTGTCCATCACCAACTCCTGGAGTTCACTGAGACCCACGTCCATCGAGTCAGTGATGCCATCCAGCCATCTCATCCTTTGTCATGCCCTTCTCCTCCTGCCCCCAATCCCTCCCAGCATCAGAGTCTTTTCCAATGAGTCAGCTCTTTGCATGAGGTGGCCAAAGTACTGGAATTTCAGCTTCAGCATCATTCCTTCCAAAGAAATCCCAGGGCTGATCTCCTTCAGAATGGACTGGTTGGATCTCCTTGCAGCCCAAGGGACTCACAAGAGTCTTCTCCACCACCACAGTTCAAAGGCAACAATTCTTCAGCGCTCAGCTTTCTTCACAGTCCAACTCTCACATCCATACATGACCACTTCAAAAACCATAGCCTTGACTAGATGGACCTTTGTTGGCAAAGCAAAGTCTCTGCTTTTGAATATGCTATCTAGGTTGGTCATACTTTTCTTCCAAGGAGTAAGTGTCTTTTAATTTCATGGCTGCAGTCACTATCTGCAGTGATTTTGGAGCCCCCAAAAATAAAGTCTGACACTGTTTCCACTGTTTCCCCATCTATTTCCCATGAATTGATGGGACCAGATGCCGTGATCTTCATTTTCTGAATGCTGAGCTTTAAGTCAACTTTTTCACTCTCCTCTTTCACTATCATCAAGAGGCTTTTTAGTTCCTTGATATTTCTCCCAGCAATCTTGATTCCAGCTTGTGTTTCTTCCAGCCCAGAGTTTCTCATGATGTACTCTGCATATAAGTTAAATAAGCAGGGTGACAATATACAGCCTTGACATACTCCTTTTCCTATTTGGAACCAGTCTGTTGTTCCATGTCCAGTTCTAAATGTTGCTTCCTGACCTGCATAAAGATTTTTCAAGAGACAGGTCAGGTGGTCTGGTATTCCCATCTCAGAATTTTCCACAGTTTATTGTGATTCACACAGTCAAAGGTTTTGGCATAGTCAATAAAGCAGAAATATATGTTTTTCTGGAACTCTCTTGCTTTTTCCATGATCCAGCAGATGTTGGCAATTTGATCTCTGGTTCCTCTGCTTTTTCTAAAACCAGCTTAACATCTGGAAGTTCATGGTTCACGTATTGCTGAAGCTTCACTTGGAGAATTTTGAGCGTTACTTTACTAGCATGTGAGATGAGTGCAATTGTGCGGTAGTTTGAGCATTCCTTGGCATTGCCTTTCTTTGGGATTGGAATGAAAACTGACCTTTTCCAGTCCTGTGGCCACTGCTGAGTTTTCCAAATTTGCTGGCATATTGAGTGCAGCACTTTCACAGCATTATCTTTTAGGATTTGAAATAGCTCAGCTGGAATTCATCCCCTCCACTAACTTTGTTTATAGTGATGCTTTCTAAGGCCCACTTGACTTCACATTCCAGGATGTCTGGCTCTAGGTTAGTGATCACACCATCGTGATTATTTGGGTTGTGAAGCTCTTTTTTTTTTTACAGTTCTTCTGTGTATTCTTGCCACCTTTTCTTAGTATCTTCTACTTCTGTTAGGTCCATACCATTTCTGTCCTTTATTGAGTCCATCTTTGCATGAAATGTTCCTATGGTATCTCTAATTTTCTATAAATAATCTAATTTAATATTCACTAATGAAGTATATACAACCTTCTTTAAATTTGCTTATAAATAAAAAACAACAGAGAGTTTCAAATAAAACCCTTCTCTCCTCTTCCTTGTAAACCCCAGTTGTTTAAGAAGAGATGGCAAAAGTTGATCTTGAGCTTGAAGTAAAATAAAGTTGAGTTGGAAAAATTAGGAATCTTCTTTTAAAAATGTTAGTATAAAAAATGCTTTCAGAGTCGCAAAAAGTAAATTTATAAAATTAGGTTTAGAAGAAAATTCTCCTTAATTGAGATATTCTGTTAACCTTGCAATTTTCTGTAATGTTGAAAACGTATTCATCTGATCATTAATTGTGTGCATTATTTTGTTGGTAAAAGCAAAGTTAAATCTTTGGTAAATTCATTTGTAGCTAAGAAGCTTCATTAGAAATACTGATATATATACTGTTTTATTGTCACTAGGTTCACTCATTTATTTACATAATACTGTGCAATTTTATCCCCATAAAAGTTTCTCTGTAAGGAGGCATACATATTTCAGTAGTATAACATTTAAATATCCTTATTATGATATTATTCAAGTTGTATCTACATATGGAATGTGAAATGTTGAAAAGTTTCCTAATTCAACTAATTTATGTATCCACTCTTGATAATTTGAAACAATAAAATCACTTTCATTTTTGACAAGTTTAGTTTCATTCCCTAAATAATTGTCTTTACACTCCTTTCAAACTTGCATACAAAGAAGTCACAATCTGAATTATGAACCAAGATGTTACGACGTTGAATCACTCTCAAAATGCATTAGAAGAAAACCATCTTAAAATTACTTTAAATTTTTTTCAATTATTTTGTAAGTAATGTTTTATTTTTTATACATGATTAAAAATGCATTTTTCATATAGACTGAAAGTCTGACGGTCAAGATTTCATCCAGGGGGAATTTTATTATTACATGGGCATGTATCTATAATCATATTTATATTTGTTTATTTACATTGATTGATATACCTATAATTTTAATTTAATCTACAAAATATCTCATATTGACATTTTTTAATCTTATGCTTGAACTTTTACTTCACCTTTAAGTATTTTCCATGCTATAGTTGTATAATATTTAAGACACATAAACATTTTTTTCTGCCAAAGAAACACAACCAGTCCTGCTATTATAATAGAAGTGTGTCTGAGGACTAGAAAAATTTAACATTTACTTTAAATCTTGTATTTTCAGACTCTTCATATTGCTAAAACATAACCCATTTCATTTTATTCTATAATGGTGAATACAAACTTATATTAAATATACAATACACTTTATACTTACTAACTGAGATAGAGAAAGTTAACCTTCATGGTAGTGACCCTGAAATATTATAGTGATCTCAAATGACTGAGTGTTTGCAGGTATGGCATTAAAATATAAAGGCACACTATACAACATCCAGTTCTCATTTACCCTCTTATGGTAATTACCTGTATTTCAACCCATCTCTAGGTTCTCTGTTGTCATAAGCCTTCTGTGGCAGACTCTTGAAATAATCACATTACATGAATGATATACACCACATTCATTATTTAAATAGCTTATGGGGTATCAAAGTTATGATCCTTATACAATAGCAGATATATTGTGCCCACATGTAGAACGGAACCTCATAATCTTAAAACCACTGCTAGAACTAATTATTGTTATAGAAACAGCAATTTTCACTGAATATCAGGTAATATAAATGAAGCTGGCTTTAATTTGTGAAAGTCTGTTTTGACATATTTCAGAGTTACCTCAGTTCTTAAACAAACATGTGCTTATTCATTCTATATCTAGATCTGAGACATTTTTCCCCAACATGCCAGGTAGACTCATTGGCTCTTTAGCATTCATTACAAAAGATAAATATGTGGGCAAATGTTGGTATCTTGGAAGGGTTTGACCAGATACAGTTGAAAGTTGGTGGATTCATTTTGATATTTGGCAAAACTAATACAGTTATGTAAAGTTTAAAAATAAAATAAAATTAAAAAAAAAAAGAAAGTTTGCTTCATCCAGGACAAATTCTGTCTCCTCTTTGCAAATAAAATATTTTTAATGCAAACTTTATCTTTTCAGCAACATGAATTGACACAGAAATGCTTTGATTACAGTATTGAAATACAATTTTTTTTTTCTGAGATTAAGTAGAACTAATTTTGGAAAGTATAAACTTTCTAGAGCTCTGACTTACTTTGGTTATTAAGATGACTAGAGGCAACCCAGATTAAAGACTAAGTAATCTGTTATTACAGTACACATAACAGTTTTGCTTCTTTTAAACTTTATCTTGGAGAGCATGGACTGATGAATGAATGAGAAATGTTCACCAAGTCTGCGATTCATAACCACACAGCATTTATGTTGAGGTTATGCTTCTCAGTGGTTGCTTCTAGTTAGTGACTAAGTTAGAAACTATACTAAAAGACCTGGGTATCCTCTGATGTGGAGGAGGCTTGAAGACTCAGCCTTGCCAAAACATTTTTAGAACTTTGTTGCAGACTGAGTCTTCTTTATTCCTTTCCTCTCCACTTGACAGTGATCAGACTTGTGTCAGATTTCAGTGGGTCTCCCAGCCTCCTGTAGATTGCTCTCCATTTTCCATCACCAGAAGGAAATTTTCCCCAATGGAGACCCCGTACATCTAATCTTGTCTTTGTATAGGTTTTGGGGAGGACCTAGACTAAGACAAATGGAATTGAGAAAACAGATATTAACATGGGATATTGGGACCAGCTCAGTTATCACTCAAAAGACAAAAGAAACAACATCCTGCTTGGAAGATGGAGCAGAAAAATCTCTGGCCTAAAGTAAGGTCACAATTGTTAAACATTTTATTAGTGGAGAGAAATATCAATAACCTCAGATATGTAGATGCCACCACACTTATGGAAGAAAGCAAAGAGGAAATAAAGAGCATCTTGATGAAGGTGAAAGAGGCGAGTGAAAAACTTGGCTTAAAACTCAACATTCAAAAAACTAAGATCATGCAATCTGGGCCCATCACTTCATGGCAAATAGATGGGGAAACATGGAAACAGTGACAGACCTTATCTTCTTGGGCTCCAAAATCACTGCCAGTGGTGGCTGCAGCCATGAAATTAAAAGACACTTGCTCTGTGGAAAGAAAGCTATGACAAACCTAGATAGTATATTAAAAAGCAGAGACATTATTTTGCCAACAAATTTCCCTATAGTCAAAGCTATGTTTTTTCCAATAGTCATGTATGGATGTGAGATTTGAATCATTAAGAAGGCTGAGCAACAAAGAACGAATGCTTTTGAATTGTGGTATTGGAAAAGACTCTTGAGAGTCCCTTGGACCACAAGGATATCAAACCAGTCAATTTTAAAGGAAATCAACCATGAATATTCATTAGAAGGACTGATGTTGAAGTTTAAGCTCCAATAATTTGGCCACCTGATGCGAAGAACTGACTCATTAGAAAAGTTTCTGATGCTGGGGAAGATTGAAGACAAAAGGAGAAGAGGATGACAGAGGACGAGATGGTTGGATGGCATCACCAATTCAATGGACGTGAGTTTGAGCAAACTCTGGGAGATAGTAATGGACAGGGAAGCCTGGCTTGCTGCAGTCCATGGGGTTTCAAAGAGTTTGACACGACAGAGCATATGAACACCAACTTGTGGAGAGAAAATATTCTTGTGGATATGTGATCATTTGGGAATTTGAAAGCTAATGATGTAATCAATACCTACAAAAACAGTGGAGTAGGCTGATTACTAAGCTATAATAACCCCTTGGTGAGGGATAATGAGAACTGAGGGTCATTAGCAGGCAATCAATGGCCATGTGTAAGAACAAGAAGCTGTCTTTTGTAACTTACAAAGCACACTTTATCTTTTGTGAAAAGAGTTGAGGCCTGACCAGCAAGGTAAAAATACAATAGATTTGTAAAGTTGAAGAGATGTTGAAATATTCAAGAAATGGAGAGGTCACTCATCTAGTATGAAAAACCTGGGGTCTGAAATCTTGGAATGAGTCTTCCAGATGAATGCCTCTGAACTTGTTGGTGTACAGACCCTCATGAGTCTTCTGGACTTGCAGAAGTGACCCCATATTTCCCTGGTTAGGTTTGGTATATCTGGTATATTCAAAGAAACTATAGATGCCCAGAAAGAAACTGGGGTTTCCTCTGTTACCTCAAGGGTTAGTCCAAATTTTTTATATGACAATCATGCTGAAAATCAGGGTTACATCTCTCTACAACACGATTGGGAATATTATACACTAGAAGGGTTGATGAATTTGGTAACTTGTACAAGCAATGTACAAGAGAGTATCCCTGGGATTGGATTTTGAGATAGCTTGATGAAGGGTGGCTAAATATAAAAGTGGATATATCAGAATTTATTGATTTGGAGGTACTTTCTCAGCATACAAGATTTAACACTCTGGAAAAGTCCCCAGAGGATGGTGCAAATGTGCTACTCTTTGAAATCTGAGGAAACGATGATTCTAGTGTTCAATTTTATGTGTCAACTCTAGTAGGACAAGGGATACCCAGACATCAGTTTAGACATTATTTACAGTGAGTCTGAAAAGCAGTAGCATTTGAATTGCTGAGCTGAGTAAACTGGATGGTCCTCTCCAGTATGAACAATCAGCAAGCAATCTGTTGAAGGCTGTAATACCCATAAGAATAAAAAAAACAAAGTAGGTTGAATTAATTCTCTATATGACTCTTTGAGCTGGGGCATCAATCTTCTTCCCTTGGAGGCCCTGGTTCTCAGGCTTCAGAGTTGGATTGGCCTCAACACCATTGGCTGTCTAGCTCTCAGGCCTTGGAACTATACCATTTGCTTTCCTGAGACTCCAGTTTGCAAATGGCAGAGTAAAGGATTTCTCAGTCTCCATAAACTCAGTAACATTTTTTTTAATTTTATTTATTTTTTATTGAAGGATAATTGCTTTACAGAATTTCTTTGTTTTCTGTCAAACCTCAACATGAATCAGCCATAGGTACACATTTTTAAAAATTTTAATTTATTTATTTTTAAATGGAGGATAATTCCTTTACAGTACTGTATTATTTTCTAACATATATCAACATGAACCAGCCATACCTATGTATTTGTCTTCTCCCTTTTGGAACTCCCTCCCACCTCCCAATCCATCCCACCCCTCTAGGTTGTCACAGAGAACTGGGTTTAATCTCCCTCTGTCATACAACAAATTTCCACCAGCTATCTAATTTTGCATATGGTGATTTACGTGTTTCAATGCTGCTCTCTTAATTGGTTCCACCTTCTTCTTCCCCCACCATGTCCAAAAGTCAGTTCTCTATACCCACATGTTCATTGCTATCCTGCAGATAGGTTCATCAGCATCATCTTTCTAGATTCAATATATATGCTTTAATATAGATATTTGTTTTTCTCTTTCTGACATCAGTTCAGCTTAGTTGTGTCACTCAGTCATGTCCAACTCTTTGTAACCCCATGAACCCCAGCACATCAGGCCTCCCTGTCCATCACCAAATCCTGGAGTCCACCCAAACACATGTCCACTGTGTCAGTGATGCCATTCAATCATCTCATCCTCTGTCGTTCCCTTCTCCTGCCCTTAATCTTTCCCAGCATCAGGGTCTTTTCCAATGAGTCAACCCTTCGCCAAAGTATTGGAGTTTCAGCTTCAACATCAGTCCTTCCAATGAACACCCAGGACTGATCTCCTTTAGGATGGACTGGTTGGATCTCCTTGCAGTCCAAGGGATTCTCAAGAGTCTTCTCAAACACCACAGTTCAAAAGCATCAGTTCTTTGGTGCTCAGCCTTCTTTATAGTCCAACTCTCATATCCATACATGACCACTGGAAATAACATAGCCTTGACTAGACGGACCTTTGTTCACAAAGTAATGTCTCTGCTTTTTAATATGCTGTCTAGGTTGGTCATATTTTCCTTCCAAGGAGTAAGTATCCTTTAATTTCATTGGTGCAATCACCATCTGCAGTGATTTTGGAGCCCAGAAAAATAAAGTCAGCCACTGTTTCCACTGTTCCCCATCTATTTGCCATAAAGTGATGGGACCGGATGCCACGATCTTAGTTTTCTGAATGTTGAGCTTTAAGCCAACTTTTTCACTCTCCACTTTCACTTTCATCAAGAGGCTCTTTAGTGCTTCTTCACTTTCTGCCATAAGGGCGTGTCACCTGCATGTCTGAGGTTATTGATATTTCTCCCAGCAATCTTGATTCCAGCTTGTGCCTCCTCCAGCCCAGCATTTCTCATGATGTACTCTGCATATAAGTTAAATAAGTAAGGTCACAATATACAGCCTTGACATACTTCTTTTCCTATTTGGAATCAGTCTGTTGTTCCATGTCCAGTTCTAACTGTTGCCTCCTGACCTGCATACAGATTTCTCAGGAGGCAGGTCAGCTGGTCTGGTAGTCACATCTCTTTCAGAATTTTCCACAGTTTATTTTGATCCACACAGTCAAAGGCTTTGACATAGTCAATAAAGCAGAAGTAGATGTTTTTCTGGAACTCTCTTGCTTTTTCCATGATCCAGAGGATGTTGGCAATTTGATCTCTGGTTCCTCTGCCTTTTCTAAAACCAGCTTGAACATCTGAAAGTTCACGGTTCACGTATTGCTGAAGCCTGGCTTGGAGAATTTTGAGCATTACTTTACTAGCGTGTGAGATGAGTGCAATTGTGTGGTAGTTTGAGCATTCTTTGCCATTGCCTTTCTTTAAGATTGGAATGAAAGCTGACCTTTTCCAGTCCTGTGGCCACTGCTGAGTTTTCCAATTTGCTGGCATATTGAATGTAGCACTTTCACAGCATCATCTTTTAGGATTTCAAATAGCTCAACTGGGGTTCCATCACCTCCACTAGCTTTCTGACTTACTTCACAGTATCTAATAGGTTCGTCTATGTTTAAGTTCATCTATGTTCATCGAACTTAATAGAACTGAGTCAAATATGTTCCTTTTAATAGCTGAGTAATATTTCATTGTGCTTATGTACCATGGTGCTTCTTTATCCATTCATCCGTTGATGGACATCTAGATTGCTTCCATGTCCTAGCTATTGTAAATAGTTCTGGGGTAAATATTGGGGATACTTGTGTCTTTTTTAATTATAATTGCTTCAAGGTACATGCCCAGTACTGGGATTGTTGGTTCATATAGTAATTATCTGTAGAAGGGAATAGTAGTACTCACTCCAGTATTCTTGTCTGAAAATCCCATGAACAGAGGAGTCTGGCAGGCCACAGTTCATAGGGTCGCAAAGAGTCTGACAAAACTGGATGACTAATATATGGTAGTTTTATTCCTAGCTTTTTAAGGACTCTCCATGCTGTTCTCCATAGTGGCTGTGTTAATTGGCATTCCCACCAACAGTGCAAGACGGTTCCCTTTTCTCCACATCCTCTCCAGCATTTACTTTTTGTATATTTTTTCTTTTTTTTTTTAATTTAAATTTATTTATTTTAATTGGAGGCTAATTACGTTACAATATTGTATTGGTTTTGCCATACATCAACATGAATCCGCCACAGGTGTACACATGTTCCCCATCCTGAACCCTCCTCCCACCGCCCTCCCTGTATCAGCAGATGAATATATAAGAAAGCTGTGGTGCATATATACAATGGAGTATTACTCAGCCATTAAAAATAATACATTTGAATCAGTTCTAATGAGGTGGATGAAACTGGAGCCTATTATACAGAGTGAAGTAAGCCAGAAAGAAAAACCAATACAGTATACTAATGCATATATGTGGAATTTAGAAAGATGGTAATGATAACTATGTTTGTAGATTTTTTGATGAGGGCCACTCTGATTGGTGTGAGGTAATACTTCATTGTAGTTCGGGCTTGCATTTCTCTAATAATGAGCAATGTTGAAAGAAATCATGTTTATTAGCCATCTGTAGAAATGCCTGTTTAGGTAGCCTGCCCACTTTTTGAGTGGACTATTTGCTTTTCTGGTATTGAGCTGAATAAGCTGCTTTTATATTTTAGAGAAGAATCCTTTGTCAGTTATTTCATTTTCTATTAGTTTCTCTTATTCTAACAGTTATCTTTTCACCTTTTTTATAGTTTTCTTCACTGTGCAAAAGTCTTTAAGTTTAATTAGGACCCATTTGTTTAGTTTTGTTTTTGTTTCCATTACTGTGGGAGGTGAATCATAGAGGATCTTTCTGTGGTTTATGTCAAATAGTATTCTGCTTATGTTTTCCTCTCAGAGTTGTGTAATTTCTAGTCTAACATTCTGAGTTTATTTTTGCTTATGGTATTAGGGAGTGTTCTAATTTCATTATTTTGCATGTAACTATCTAGTTTTCTCAGTACCACTTATTGAAGAGGCTATCCTTTCTCCATTGTATATTCTTGCCTCCTTTGTCAAAGATAGGTGTGTGGGTTTATCTCTGGAGTTCCTGTGTTGTTCACTTGGTATATATTTCTGTTTTTGTACCAGTACCATACTATCCTTGTAACTGTAGTTTTGTAGTATAATCTGAAGTTAGGAAGGCTGATTCCTCTAGCTCCATTCTTTTTTCTTAAGATTGTTTTGATTGTTTGGAGTCTTTTGTATTTCCATGAAAATCATGACTTTTTGTTGTTGTTGTTCTAGTTCTGTGAAAAAATATAATTGGTTGTTTACTAGGGACTGCACTGTATCTGTAGATTTCCATGGATAGTATAGTCATTTTCAGGTATATCTCTCCAACTGTTTGTGCTTCCTTTGATTTTTTTTCACCAGTGTCTTATAGATTTTTGCATACAGGTCTCTTGTGTCTTTAGGTAGGTTTATTCCTAGGTATCTTTTTCTTTCTTTCTTTTTTTTTTTTTTTTTTGCAATGGTGAATGGGATTATTTCCTTAATTTCTCTTTCCGGTTTTAATTTTTAGTGTATAAGAATGCAAGTGATTTCTGTGTATTCATTTTATATCCAATGACTTCACTATATTCAGTTAGCTCTAGTGATTCTCTGGTGGCCTCTTTAGGGTTTTCTATGTATAGTAACATGTCATCTTCAAATAGTGAGAATTTTACTTCTTTTCAATCTGGATTCCTTTTATTTGTCTTTCTTCTCTGATTGTTGAAGCTAGGACTTCCAAAACTGTGTTGAATAATAGTGGCAAGAGTGGGCGCCATTGTCTTATTCCTGATCTTATAGGAAATGCTTTCAATTTTTCAGTACTGAAAATGTTTCCTGTGGATTTTTCATATATGGCCTTTGCTGTGTTGAGGTATGCTCTTTCTATGCCTACTTTCTGGAGAGGTTTTTTTTTTTTTGAACATAAATGGATGTTAAATTTTGTCAAACACTTTCTCTGCATCTATTGAGATGATCATATGATTTTTATCTTCTTAATTGGGATCTCCTGATAGTTCAGTTGGTAAAGAATCCACCTGCCATGCAAGTTGAATTCCTGGGTTGGGAAAAAATCTGCTGCAGAAGGGATAGGCTGTTCTATACAGGGTTATTGTTACCATCTTTCTAAATTCCATATATATGCATTAGTATACTGTATTGGTGTTTTTCTTTCTGGCTTACTTCACTCTGGATAATAGGCTCCAGTTTCATCCACCTCATTAGAACTGATTCAAATGTATTCTTTTTAATGGCTGAGTAATACTCCATTGTGTATATGTACCACAGCTTTCTTATCCATTCATCTGCTGATGGACATCTATGTTGCTTCCATGTCATGGCTATTATAAACAGTGCTGTGATGAACGTTGGGGTACAGGTGTCTCTTTCCCTTCTGGTTTCCTCGGTGTGTATGCCCAGCAGTGGGATTGCTGGATCATTCTTATGGACTCAGTGGGAGAGGGAGAGGGTGGGAAGATTTGGGAGAATGGCATTGAAACATGTATAATATCATGTATGAAATGAGTCGGCAGTCCAGGTTCGATGCACGATACTGGATGCTTGGGGCTGGTGCACTGGGATGACCCAGAGGGATGGAATGGGGAGGGAGGAGAGAGGAGGGTTCAGGATGGAGAACACATGTATACCTGTGGTGGATTCATTTCGACATTTGGCAAAACCAATACAATATTGTAAAGTTTAAAAATAAAATAAAATTAAAAAAAAAAAAAAAGAAGGGATAGGCTACCCACTCCAGTATTCTTGGGATTCTCTTGTTACTTAGCTGGTAAAGAAACCCCCTGCAATGGGGAGACCTGAGTTTGATCCCTGGGCTTGGAAGATTTCCTGTATAAAGGAAAGGCTACCCACTCCAGTATTCTGGCCTGGAGAATTCCATGGAGAAGTCCATGGAGTGGCAAATAATTGGACACAACTGAGTGACTTTCACTTTCACTTCATCACATTGATTGATTCACATGTGTTAAAGAATCCTTTATTCCCTGGGATAAAGCCCAGTTGATCATGATGTATGATACTTTTAATGTGTTGGTGGATTCTGTTTGCTAGAATTCTGTTGAGGATTTCTACATCTATGTTCATTAGTCATATTTGTCTGTAACTTTGTTTTTTTTGCGTGGGATCTTTGTCTGGTTTAGGTATCAGGGAGATGGTAACATTGTAGAATGAGTTTGGGAGTTTTCTTTCCTCTGAAGTTTTCTGAAAGCTTTTGAGTAGAATATGTATTAGCTCTTTTCCAAACTTTTGGTAGACATTGCATGTGAAGCCATCTGGCCTTGGGCTTTTGGGATGATTTTTTTCATTACAGTTTTTATTTCCTTTTTTTTTTTTTTTTTTAAATTTTATTTTATTTTTAAACTTTACATAACTGTATTAGATTTGCCAAATATCAAAATGAATCCGCCACAGGTTTACATGTGTTCCCCATCCTGAATAACCAACAAATCACAGAAGAAATCAAAAAAGAAATCAAAATTTGCATAGAAACGAATGAAAATGAAAACACAACAACCCAAAACCTGTGGGACACGGTAAAAGCAGTCCTAAGGGGAAAGTTCATAGCAATACAGGCACACCTCAAGAAACAAGAAAAAAGTCAAATAAATGACCTAACTCTACACCTAAAGCAACTAGAAAAGGAAGAAATGAAGAACCCCAGGGTTAGTAGAAGGAAAGAAATCTTAAAAATTAGAGCAGAAATAAATGCAAAAGAAACAAAAGAGACCATAGCAAAAATCAACAAAACCAAAAGCTGGTTCTTTGAAAGGATAAATAAAATTGACAAACCATTAGCCAGACTCATCAAGAAACAAAGGGAGAAAAATCAAATCAATAAAATTAGAAATGAAAATGGAGAGATCACAACAGACAACACAGAAATACAAAGGATCATAAGAGACTACTATCAACAATTATATGCCAATAAAATGGACAACGAGGAAGAAATGGACAAATTCTTAGAAAAGTACAACTTTCCAAAACTCGATCAGGAAGAAATAGAAAATCTTAACAGACCCATCACAAGCACGGAAATTGAAACTGTAATCAAAAATCTTCCAGCAAACAAAAGCCCAGGTCCAGACGGCTTCACAGCTGAATTCTACCAAAAATTTAGAGAAGAGCTAACACCTATCCTGCTCAAACTCTTCCAGAAAATTGCAGAGAATGGTAAACTTCCAAACTCATTCTATGAGGCCACCATCACCCTAATACCAAAACCTGACAAAGATCCCACAAAAAAAGAAAACTACAGGCCAATATCACTGATGAACATAGATGCAAAAATCCTTAACAAAATTCTAGCAATCAGAATCCAACAACACATTAAAAAGATCATACACCATGACCAAGTGGGCTTTATCCCAGGGATGCAAGGATTCTTCAATATCCGCAAATCAATCAATGTAATACACCACATTAACAAATTGAAAAATAAAAACCATATGATTATCTCAATAGATGCAGAGAAAGCCTTTGACAAAATTCAACATCCATTTATGATAAAAACTCTCCAGTAAGCAGGAATAGAAGGAACATACCTCAACATAATCAAAGCTATATATGACAAACCCACAGCAAACATTATCCTCAATGGTGAAAAATTGAAAGCATTTCCTCTAAAGTCAGGAAGAAGACAAGGGTGCCCACTTTCACCATTACTATTCAACATAGTTTTGGAAGTTTTGGCCACAGCAATCAGAGCAGAAAAAGAAATAAAAGGAATCCAAATTGGAAAAGAAGAAGTAAAGCTCTCACTGTTTGCAGATGACATGATCCTCTACATAGAAAACCCTAAAGACTCCACCAGAAAATTACTAGAACTAATCAATGACTATAGTAAAGTTGCAGGATATAAAATCAACACACAGAAATCCCTTGCATTCCTATACACTAATAATGAGAAAACAGAAAGAGAAATTAAGGAAACAATTCCATTCACCATTGCAATGGAAAGAATAAAATACTTAGGAATATATCTACCTAAAGAAACTAAAGACCTATATATAGAAAACTATAAAACACTGGTGAAAGAAATCAAAGAGGACACTAACAGATGGAGAAATATACCATGTTCATGGATTGGAAGAATCAATGTAGTGAAAATGAGTATACTACCCAAAGCAATCTATAGATTCAATGCAATCCCTATCAAGCTACCAACAGCATTCTTCACAGAGCTAGAACAAATAATTTCACAATTTGTATGGAAAAACAAAAAACCTCGAATAGCCAAAGCGATCTTGAGAAAGAAGAATGGAACGGGAGGAATCAACCTACCTGACTTCAGGCTCTACTACAAAGCCACAGTTATCAAGACAGTATGGTACTGGCACAAAGACAGAAATATAGATCAATGGAACAAAATAGAAAGCCCAGAGATAAATCCACGCACATATGGAGACCTTATCTTCGACAAAGGAGGCAAGAATATACAATGGATTAAAGACAATCTCTTTAACAAGTGGTGCTGGGAACTCTGGTCAACCACTTGTAAAAGAATGAAACTAGAACACTTTCTAACACCATACACAAAAATAAACTCAAAATGGATTAAAGATCTAAACATAAGACCAGAAACTATAAAACTCCTACAGTTTTTATTTCCAAGCTTGTGATTAGTCTATTCGTATTTTCTATTTCTTCCTGGTTCAGTTTCAGAAGGTTATATTTACTAAGTATTTGTCCATTTTTTCTAGGTTGTCCATTTTATTAGCATATCATTGCTCATAATAGTCTCTTATGATCCTTTGTATTCTGCATTGTCTGTTGTGACTTCTTTTTCATTTCTTTTTTTTTTTTAAACTTTATATAACTGTATTAGTTTTGCCAAATATCAAAATGAATCCGCTACAGGTATATGTGTTCCCCATCCTGAACCCTCCTCCCTCCTCCCTCCCCATTCCATCCCTCTGGGTCATCCCAGTGCACCAGCCCCAAGCATCCAGTATCGTGCATCGAACCTGGACTGGCAACTCGTTTCATACATGATATTCTTTTTCATTTCTAATTTTATCAATTTGAGTCTTCTTTCTTTGTTTATTTTTTTTTATGTGTCTAGCTAATGGTTTGTCAATTGTGCTTATCTTCTCAAAGAACCAGCTTTTAGTTTAATTGATTTTTGCTATTATCTCCTTCATTTCTTTCTCATTTATTTCTGCATTGATCTTTATAATTTCTTTCCTTCAGCTGACTTTGGATTTTTTTTGTTCTTCTTTTTCTAGTTGCTTTAGGTGTAAGGTTAGGTTGTTTATTTGATGTTTCTCTATAAAATTCCCTCTGCACTGCTTTCATTGTATCTCAGGGGGTTTGAGTTGTTTTGTTTCCATTGTCATTTATTTCTAGATATATTTTGATTTTCTTTTAGATTTCTTCAGTGATTTTCTGGTTATTCAAAGGTGTACTGTTTAGCTAACATATATTTGTGGGGTTTTTTTTGTAGATTTTTTCTTCCCTGTAGTAGATTATCTAATCTTATAGCATTCTGGTTGGAAAAGATGCTTGAAATAATTTCAATTTTTAAAAATTTACCAAAGCTTGTTTTCTGACACAAGATGTGATCTATCCTGGAGAATACTCTATGTGCACTTGAGAGAAAGTATAATCTGCTGTTTTGGGGTGAAATTCCCTGTAGGTATCAATTAAGTCCAACTTGTACAATGTATTATTTAAAGCTTTTATTTTCTTATTAATTTTCTGTCTGCATGCTCTGTCCTTTGGAGTGAGTGGGTATTAAAGTCTCCCACTATTATTGTGTTACAGTCAATTTTCTCTTTAATAATTGCTAGCTTTTGCCTTATGTATTGAGGCGCTCCTATGTTGGGTGTGTGTGTGTGTATATATATACATATATATAATTTGTTATATCTTCTTCTTGAACTGATCCTTTGATCATTATATAATGTCTTTCCTTGTCTCTTATAACAGTCTTTATTTTAAAGTCTATTTCATGTGGTATGGTTATTGCTATTCCCTCTTACTTTTGATTTCTATTTGCATGGAGTACTTTTTCCAGCCCCTCACTTTCAATCTATGCGTGTTCCTACCTCTTAGGTGGGTCTCTTGTAGACAGCATATATAGGGACCTTGCTTTTTTTTTTTTATTCAGTCAATCTGTGTCTTTTGCTTACGGCATTTAGTTCATTTACATTTAAAGTAATTACTGATATGTATGATACTATTATCATTTACTTTTTTGTTTTGCATTAGCTTTTGTAGACTTTTTTCTTTCTTTTATGTTCTCCATCTAAAGAACTTCCAAAATATTTGTGGTAAAGCTGGTTAGGTGTTGCTGAATTCTCTTAACTTTTGCTTGTGTGTAAAGTTTGTGATTTCTCCTTTGAATCTGAATGAGATCCTTGCTGGATAGAGTAATCTTGATTGTAGATTTTTTTTTTTTTTCTTTCTTCACTTTATTATATCCTGCCACTGCCTTCTGGCCTGCAGAGTTTCCATTGAAAGGTCAGTTGTTAGCATTATGGGGATATCCTTGTTTGTTATCTGTTACTGTTCCCTTTCAGCTTTTAATATTTGTTCTTTATGTTTAATTTTCATTAGTTTGACTAATGTGTGTTGGTGTGGTTCGCCTTGAGTTTATCCTGTATGGGACTCTCTGAGCTTCCTGGATTTGGGTGGCTATTTCTTTTCCATGTTAGGGAAGTTTCCAACTATAATTTGAAACGTTTTCTCATACCTTTTCTTTTTTTCTTCTTCTTCTGGGATTCCTATAATTCTAATGTTGATATGCTTACTGTTGTCCCAGAAGTCTCTGAGACTGTCCTTATTACTTTTTATTCTTCATTCTGTATTCTGCTCTGCTTTAGTTATTTCCACCATTCTATCTTCCAGTTTACTCATCTGTTGTGCCTCAGACAATATATTATTAATCTCAGTTATTATATTGTTTACTGCAGACTGTCTATACTTTAATTCTTCTAGGTCCTTGTTAAACTTTTCTTGTATCTTCTTAACCCATGCCTCCATTTTATTTCCAGGATTTTGGATGATCTTTGCTATCATTGCTCTGATTTTATTTATTTATTTTTTTTTCAGATAGACTGCTTATTTCATATTCCTTTGCTTGATTTTGTGGATTTTTACCATGTTGCTCCATCTGCTGCATGTTTCTCTGTTTTCTCATTTTGTTTATTTTACTGTTCTTGGAGTATCCTTTCTGAAGGCTGGAGGGTCATGATTCTTAATTGTGAAGTCTGCCCCCTATGGCTAGGGCTGGACCAAGGCCTCGTGAACTTTTCCTGGTTGTGAGGACTTGTACCTGTTCTCTGGTGGATGGAGCTGCATCTTTTCTAACTGCAGGGAAGTGCCATGTCCAGTAGTGTGTTTTAGCATGTCTATGGCCTTGCTATGGCTATGGGTAGCCTTTCTATTAATAGGCAGGGCTGTGTTTCTGTTTTGCTATTGGTTTGGCATGAGGTGTCCAGCACTGGAGTTTCTTAACCTTGGATGTGGCTTGGTCTTAGGGTTGACAAGGAGCCTTTTGGGAGAGCTCTTATCAATTAATGTTCCATGGTGTCAGGAATTCTCTGGTGGTCTCCCACCTATGGTTCAGGCCTGATCCGTTACTGTATCAGCAAGACTTTACAGGCCTCAGAAGCACAGAAGACAAAACCCCAAGACTAATGGTAAAAGCAACACTCAATAGCCAGAGCACCCAAAGAAACTTGCACATGAATTTTGTGTGGATCTATATATTCCTTTCCAATGGTCAGAGTCTCCTTTCAGAGCTTAGCTGGTTCTCTGTGAGATCTGCATCTGAAGATATATTCCTGATTCATCCATGGAGAATTACTCCATATCCACCTACTGCTCCACCAACTTGTAATTCCACCATTTTAATACATCTCATATCCTGTTGGTTCTTTTCCTCCAGAGAATTCTGATTAACATAAATTTAGTTTAGTCTCCTGTCATATAGAAGAAAGTCCAGGACAGGTAGGCACTCTGGATTCTGGAGTCAACATATTCCACACATTGATATATTGCTCCAGCCCACTGTGGGTATCAAAGAAGTCAGTCAATTCTAGTGATGTTTGAAGGAGAAAGGGCTTTCTGGAGGTTATAAGCTGAAGTACAAGAAGCTCTGTTGCTTGAACCATATGATCTTGCAAACAACAAGGCATGGGAGATGTTAGTGGAAGAAAAGATACATAGTGTGTTTATGGCAAACTCCACAACTGATGTACTGATACCATTCCCCAAGCTCATACCTTGGCAATAGAGGAGATCCCACCAGTTTATCCAGAGGAGGAGAAAAATTCTGAGCTTGGATATAGTTGGGTGCAAACCAAAATGAATGATGGTTATATCACAGCAATGTTCAAGGGTGGCCTTGAAAAGACAGTTGGTAGGAAAAACCTTCCCAAACAGATCTTCTTTCAGGAACACAGGTAATCCATTCTGTGTGGGAGTTAAAACAGTCTGAGGTAATGATGTAGAGATGTATTTCTGGACACTGGCTAATGGACTGGCCATCTAGTTAGGTGCTTGTGTTAAGAAAACAAAAACAAACAAAAGAAAAAAAACCTGAAAATTCAACAGCAAAGAAGTCTGAGGGAGAGGCATAAAAATGAATAAATATAAAGTATGAATATTTTTATTCTGCTTGTTAAAGCTCCCATAAATTGTTCACCATGAAAGTTATGTTAATTAACCAAACAGACAAAATGACTGGAGCAGTTGACACTACTCAATGCTGCTAAGTCACTTAGTCGTGTCCGACTCTGTGCGACCCCACAGACGGCAGCCCACCAGGTTCCCCCATCCCTGGGATTCTCCAGGCAAGAACACTGGAGTGGGTTGCCATTTCCTTCTCCAATGCATGAAAGTGAAAAGTGAAAGGGAAGTCGCTCAGTCATGTCCGACTCTTCGCGACCCCATGGACTGCAGCCTACCAGACTCATCCGTCCATGGGATTTTTCCAGGCAAGAGTACTGGAGTGGGTTGTCATTGCCTTCTCCACATTACTCAATATTCATTATTAATAACCCCAACACTGGTATAGTAGCAAAGTGGCCACAGTGGCAGAGAGAATGTTTAACATAAACCTAATTGCATAAGCTGTTACCTATCCAGGTTGACATACATTTATAGCAGCAGAAACCAATAAGATCTGCTAAAGACCAATCAGCCATTTGGTGGTAAGTCAACTGTACTGAACCCCTTCTATCCAGAATTGGCCCTCAGCTTGTCCTCCTAAGGACATATATCTATTCTAGGTAAAGAACTGTCTTTCCTACTGAACTTCAGCCTTCAATGATATCCAGAGGGAGTGGTCCACAGAAACAGACCACATACATCATAGAGTTTGACCAGGGGGCTAACTTTATAGTGAAAGCCTTTCAGGAGAGAAACAATCATGGGATCCCCTGGTTGTATTGTACACCACACCATACTGAAGCAGCAAGTTTTATAGAATTAGGAGAGCCTATATAGAGCAGCTGAACTGACAGTTGAAAGGCAACACTCTGAAAGAATTGACACCACCCTTCAGGATGCAGTATATACATGAACTGAGAAATCTCAGGATGGTCCTATAGTCTCAGAAGGACAGATATATAGAGCTGGTAATCAAGTGGGAAGTAGAGGTGATAACACTATCATCAATTTCAGTGACTCACTGCAGGATCTTTCGCTCCTGTCCCTGAAGTGCTGTTCCCATGGTTACACAATAAAGGTCCTACTGAATGATAGGACTGAAGGAGATCCAACCACTTCATTCTAAAGGAAATAAGTTCTGAATATTCATTGGAAGGTCAGATGCTGAAGCTAAAATTCCAATACTTTGGCCACCTGATGCGAAGAACTGACTCACTGAAAGAGACCCTGAAGCTGGAAAAGATTGAGGGCAGGGGGAAAATGGGATGGCAGAGGATGAGATGGTTGGATGGCATCACTGACTCAACGGACATGAGTCTGAGTAAACTCTGGGAGTTGGTGATGGACAGGGAGGCCTGGAGCGCTTCAGTCCATGGGGTCTCAAAAAGTCGGATATGACTGAGCAACTGAACTGAACTGAACTAAACTGAATGATATAAGCTGCTAGGGCACTTTGGACATCTTGTTTCTAGAAACCAGGAAGTGGAGTTACCCTATAACAAATATAATTTATTCTTGTCTGTAGTAGAAGTCAGTACTAAATTTCACAACAGGATGGTGACAGACATTTGGAAACTTGATGTTCCACTTGAGTATCTTCTGCTACTGGTTCTCCCCATTGTATCTGTGAAGAGATACACACAGCAGCCCTGACCTGAGGAGGATTTGATAACCAAAGGTTTTCACCTCTCATAAAGGAAAGCTGGCCATGAGGAACTTCTAGTTCTTGAGCACTGACAGTGAGAAACACATGAAAAGAGTTGTAGAGAAAGGAGGGAGGGAGTTTCTAGCCTGAGTCTGAAGGCAATATGGACTGTGGGTCAGCATTATTCTTTGGTTCCTCTCAGGGAGGGAGGTCCTCAAGGAGTACATGGTAGGTGTCCTGAACTCCAATCAGCTGTGCCCTCTGATAGCAATGGAAATTTGCTATTCAGATCTCCTCCTGGAGGAGAAAAATGACACTCAGAAGATATATCAGCCTTTTCTGAGTCCTTGATCACTGTCATTCTCTAGCATCTCCACAATAAATCTCCTGTCGTAATTCAGTGTTTGATTCTCAGAGGACTCAGACTAGCATTTGGCACAGATTTAATATTTGTTGGTATATCCCCATGGAAAAGAAATGAAAAAAAGCAAAATGGCTGTCTGAGGAGGCCTTACAAATAGCTGTGAAAAGAAGAAAAGTGAAAAGCAAAGGAGAAAAGGAAAGATATAAGCATCTGAATTCAGAGTTCCAAAGAATAGCAAGGAGAAATAAGAAAGCCTTCCTCAGTGATCAATGCAAAGAAATAGAGAAAAACAACAGAATGGGAAAGATTAGAGATCTCTTCAAGAAAATTAGAGATACCAAGGGAACATTTCATGCAAAGATAGGCTCAATAAAGGACAGAAACGGTATGGACCTAACAGAAGTAGAAGATATTAAGACAAGGTGGCAAGAATACACAGAAGAACTGTACAAAAAACATCTTCATGACCCAGATAATCACGATTGTGTAATCACCCACCTAGAGCCAGACATCCTGGAATGTGAGGTCAAGTGGGCCTTAGAAAGCATCCCTATGAACAAAGCTAGTGGAGGTGATGGAATTCCACTTGAGCTATTCCAAATCCTGAAAGATGATGTTGTGAAAGTGCTGCACTCAATATGCCAGCAAATTTGGAAAACTCCTCAGTGGCCACAGGACTGGAAAAGGTCAATTTACATTCCAATCCCAAAGAAAGGCAATGCCAAAGAATGCTCAAACTATCACACAATTGCACTCATCTCACACACTAGTAAAGTAATGCTCAAAGTTCTCCAAGCCAGGCTTCAGCAATACGTGAACGGTGAACTTCCAGATGTTCAAGCTGGTTTTAGAAAAGGCAGAGGAACCAGAGATCAAATTGCCAACATCTGCTGGATCATGCAAAAAGCAGTACATCAAGGCTATATATTCTCACCCTGCTTATTTAGCTTCTATGCAGAGCACATCATGTGAAATGCTGGGCTGGAGGAAGCACAAGCTGGAATCAAGATTGCTAGGAGGAATATCAATAAACTCACATATGCAGATGACACCACCCCTATGGCAGAAAGCAAAGAAGAACTAAAGAGCCTGTTGATGAAAGTGAAAGAGGAGAGTGAAAAGTTGGCTTAAAACAATAACCCTGTGTACGAGACAGCAAAAGAGACACTGATGTATAGAACAGTCTTATGGACTCTGTGGGAGAGGGAGAGGGTGGGAAGATTTGGGAGAATGGCATTGAAACATGTAAATATCATGTATGAAATGAGTTGCCAGTCCAGGTTCGATGCACGATACTGGATGCTTGGGGCTGGTGCACTGGGACGACCCAGAGGGATGGAATGGGGAGGGAGGAGGGAGGAGAGTTCAGGATGGGGAACACATGTATACCTGTGGCGGATTCATTTTGATATTTGGCAAATCTAATACAGTTATGTAAAGTTTAAAAATAAAATAAAATTAAAAAAAAAAACAAAAAAAAACAAAAAAAAACTTAGCATTCAGAAAACTAAGATCATGGCATCTGGTCCCATTACTTCATGGCAAATAGATGGGGAAACAATGGAAACTGTGACTGACTTTATTTTGGGGGGCTTTAAAATCACTGCAGATGGTGACTAAAGCCATGAAATTAAAAGAGGCTTGCTCCTTGGAAGAAAAGTTATGACCAAACTAGACAGCATATTAAAAAGCAGAGACATTACTTTGCCAACAAAGGTCGGTCTAGTCAAAGCTATGGTTTTTCAAGTAGTCATGTATGGATATGATCGTTGGAATATAAAGAAAGCTGAGCACCAAAAAATTGATGGTTTTGAACTGGAGTGTTGGAGAAGACTCTTGAGAGTTCCTTGGATTTCAAGGAGATCCAACCAGTGCATCCTGAAGGAAATGAATCCTGAATATTCATTGGAAGGACTGATGCTGAAGCTGAAACTCCAACACTTTGGCCACCTTATGCTGAACTGAGCTGATTGGTAGGAATAAACATCTACAATGTTCGTTAAGTTCAAGTGGATTATGGAGACATAATAAGAATAATAAGGGGAAATAATAATCCCAAAGGTACTGAAATAAATAAATCAATAGCAGATATTGAAATTGAAGAAGCATGCTTTCGCCTATTACATTTCTTGTAGCAGCATTTGGACCATTTATGATCAACTTGATTAATGGCTTTTTTCAGAGTGACTAACTTGTCAGAGACAAGCACACCTATATTGCAAATAAATTCTTAAGATAAACATGGCGTGGGTATTTTAATGCTCGGCTAATAAATGCCTTTGCTGCTTGATGATGCATGAAGCCAGGGCTGATGAATTTTTTTTTTTTTTTTTTTTTTGCCTGAGCTGTGTATTAATAAGACACTAAAATAAAATCAAGTAATAGTGTTATATTCATCTAGATAATGTTAAAATTAACTGTCAGCACTATGTGCTTTTTCCTTTAAACAAATGAAACAATTAAATATAATTAACACATTATATTATGGTAAACTTTGCATTTTTTCCACTTTATGCACTTATGGTCAAGATAAAGGATATGAAAATAATTTTGCTTAAGCAGATTGAATTTGCCATCCTTATGATAATCAATATTAGCTCTCATCAAGCCTTTCACTCCACTCAGAGATCTTGATAGGTTTTTATCTGCATGCTTCAGAAAACATTAGAGCTTGGAAGCCAATCCCAGTATTACCATGCAATTGTGTAGTTGAAAATCATGTTCTCAACACAACTTGAACATTAGCAGACTATATGCATTTAGGAATGTCATGCAGAGAATTTTTTTTTTTATTTTAAATGAGTGATTCAATAGTATACTACTTCCTCACACCCACAGTGTAGAGTGCATAAACCATAAACCATTTTGACTTAATAGGCCAAAGAGGCATTGATAATGATAGCTGAGAGAATTCATTACGTACCTCCTATATTCCATTAGAAAGCTCCCAGTTTCTGTACAAAGTAACTGCAAAAATTATTGGGTAAGTTAAGCCCAAAATCTCAGGACACTTTGTGGCTCTCTGAATGATCTAATTGGCTTCCAAGTTTGATTTAACTAGTTTTAGAAATGATTGTTATCACTTCATATGAATCACAGAAAGATGAATAAAATGACAACTTGTAAGCTAATAATGACCATGAAGAATGAATATGAGTTCCTGTCTCTGCTATTTCCTTATTTGCTATTAGGTTTTTAAGATTTAGATTTCATATGGAACACCTTGGATCTCAGGTGTCTCAAGCCTAGTTTTACAGGAAACATCTGTAATAATTTGAGGAGAGAGAATAAAGAATTGATCAATGTTGGATGAAAATTCAATTCAAATGGGTGGAACCTTTCTCTGCTTTCAGCAATTAGAATATTTGCTTGACAGCATATTTTGCCCTCTTTCAAACGGTCGTTTATCTGTCTTCAATCGTTTGTTTTGCTGACGCAATAAACAACAAAGTCTAGTTCATTAATTCTGAAGGCAACAATTCTAATTATCTTCACCATCTTAGCTCTAACCTGTCTCTTAGCGGTCCTGGAAACAACGGATGCTGGTGTAGAAGTTGAATTGAAACCTAGCGACACTTGGAGAGGTCAAGGAGAAGATTTGATTCCAAAGGACTTGATTACCTTTTCTTTTCAGGTGGAACTGCTCTGCTTTTAAGACAATTTAAGCTTCTATTTTGGAATATGAAAATGGAGCAGTTAGGTTGCTTCTGGCTTTAAAAATGAGGACAAAATGTGAAGTTACCTGGATAACCCCCTAAAATGTGAGTTGTCATAGGACCTTGAGGAGGGCACAGCAACCCATTCCAGTATTCTTGCCTGAAGAATCTCATGGACCGAGGAGCCTGGAGGTCTACAGTCCATAGGGTCTCAAAGGGTCAGACATGAAAGCAACAACTTAGTACAACATAGCACAGGTCCTTGGGGGGAAAGGTATGGCTAATTTCAAACCAGCCACATGATACTTGTCTGTGTTATGAAGGTGATCTTACTTGACTATTGATTCTATTTGCCCAAGTCACTGCCCTCTAAGACACATTACAATTAATTTGCTTTTTAATTTAATTTCCACCTTTATTATATTGTTGGATTAGAAGCATTCAGTTAGCTGTGCTGTGCTGTGATTAGCCATTCAGTCATGTCCAACTCTTTGTGACCCCATGGACTGTAGCCCACCAGGCTCTTCTGTCTATGGGGATTCTCCAGGCAAGGATACTGAAGTGGGTTGTCATGCTGTCCTCCAGGGGATCTTCCCAACCCAGGGATCGAACCCAAGTCTCCTGCATTACAGGTGGATTCTTTACCATCTGAGCTACTATGGAAGCCCATTCAACTAGCTACTGGGGCATAAACTTGGATATCTGTGATGCTGAATGGTTTGCCTTGGAAACAAAGTGAGATCATTCTGTCCTTTTTGAGACTGCACTCACATACTGCATTTTAAACTTTTTTCTTGACTATGAGGGCTACTCCATTTCTTTTTGCCTACAGTAGTAGATATAATGGTCATCTGAATTAAATCCTGGTGGCTCAGATGGTAAAGAATCTGCCTGCTATGTGAGCTACCTGAGTTTGATCCCTGGGTCGGGAAGATCCGCTGGAGAAGGAAAAGTAAACCCTTTCCAGTTTTCTTGCCTGGGAAATCTCATGGACAGAGGGGCCTGGCAGGCTACAGTCCATGGGGTTGTGAAGAGAGTCAGACACTTCTTAGCAATGAACACTTTAACTTTCATTCCCATCCATTTTAGTTCACTGATTCCTAAAGATGTAGATGTTCATTCTTGCCATCTCCTGCTTGATCACCTCCAGTTTACCTTGATTCAAGGGCCTAGCATTCCAGGTTTCTATGCAATATTGTTCTTTACAGCATCTGACTTTACTTTCACCACCAGACACATCCACAACTGAACATTTTCACTTTGGCCCAGCTGCTTCATTCTTTCTGGAGCTATCATCAATTACCCAAGCAAACAGTTAGAACTTTACATGGAACAATGGGCTGGTTCTAAATTGGGAAAGGAGTATGACAAGGCTGTATGCTGTCACCCTATTTACTTAACTTATATGCAGAATATATCATGCAAAACTCCAGGCTGAATGAATCACAAGCTGGAATCAAGATTGCCAGAAGAAATATCAACAACCTCAGATATGCAGATGATACCATTCTAGTGTCAGAAAGTGAGAAGAACTAAAGAGCCTCTTGATGAAGGTAAAAGAAGAGGGTGAAAACCTGGCTTAAAACTCAACATTCAAAAAGGTAAGATCATGGCCCCATCACTGGTCCCATCACTTCATTGCAAATAGAAGGGGAAAATTGGAAGCAGTGACAGACTCTGTATTTGTGGGCTCCAAAATCACTATAGTCAGTGACCGAAGCCAAGAAATTAAAAGACGTGCTTCCTTCTTGGATGGAAAACTATGACAGACTTAGATGGTGTATTAACTTTGATGACAAAGGTCCATAGAATCAATGCTATGGCTTTTCTAGTAGTCATATAAGGATGTGAGAATGTGACCATAAAGACATCTGATCACTGAAAAATTGATACTTTCAAACTGTGGCACTGGAGAAAACTGTTGACAGTCCCTTGGACAACAAGGAGATTAAATCAGTCAATCCAAAAGGAAATCAACCCTGAATATTCATTGGAAAAACTTATGCTGAAGCTGAAGCTCCAATACTTTGGCTATCTTGACTCAATGGAAAAGACCCTAATTCTGGAAAAGATTGAGGGCAGGAGAAGGGGGCGGCAGAGGATGAGATGGTTAGATAGCATTACAGACTCAATGGCCATGAATTTGAGCAAACTGCAGGAGATAGTGAAGGACAGTGAAACCTGGTATGCTGCAGTCCATGCGGTAGCAGTGTTGGGGATGACTTAACATCTGAATACACACACACACACATACATACATGCATGCACACAAACTAGCTACTGATTTATTTTATAAGGAAATATAACTCTTAAACAATCTTTTTCCTGCAATACACTGTTATCTCAACATGTTGGCTGATTAGATGAATGCTTGATTTGTATGACATGGTAGAAATACCAACTTTTCCTTCCATTCCAAAAAAAAGAAAGAAATTTTTGCAATACTATGCTCTTTACAATCAAATTCAGCATAAGGTGAACCAAAGTATATTTCTCCTTGCTATTTTTCTTATGCTTTATTAATTCATTGTCTACATAATGTTTACAAGATTGCCGCAGCTCTGTTGTTTTCCTTCCTTCCTTCTTTGTGACACTGAATTAGCATTTCAGAAATTAATTCCTTTGCCACTCTGTGCTGGCTGTTCTATTATCTGATATCAGTCCCTCTGTCCAAAATTGTTTTACTTACATCACTGAGCAGAGAGCAGCATGCATCTTTACAGAGTTTGCTTCCTGACAGCTCTTGTCTTCAATGATAGCAAAGCAGTGCTTTCAGAGTCTGTATTAAGGAGACTTACTCAATTTGTTTCTGCTCTTGCATTACATAAGCAAACTCAAAAGAAAATATATGTGCTGAAAAGTATATCTAGTATAATTCTAAGATATGTTCTCCCAAACGGTTTACTTTAGGATTGTGAACACAATTTCTGTGGCGTAAAGCACATATCTTGAAGTCGAGATACAAATTGCTGATGTGAGAAATAAAAGGGTTGCTTTAATGAATAAGTCAAAAATATACTGTCTTACTTTGAACAATAGGGATCTGTTATTGTTGGACTGAATGGAAATTGGAAAACTAGGGCAGGGGGTAGAACTTTAAGCCATGGGGATTAAAAACTAAATATGACTAAAATTTAGCCACAAGCAATAGGAGAGAATAATTCTCAAAGGCCTCCTGACTTTTTTCTTATCACTACAAACCTTTACTCAGGGGTAAAGTAGAAAGAAAAACAAATGTGGATACAGGATTTTTTGACAGGTAATGCCATTTGGCCTGATGAATAATCAATTTTTTACCAAGAGATTGAAAACAATATTGCAGGGGGGCAATTCTTGTTCTCCCTGGAATTTAAAATATAACAAACAAAAAAAATCTACATAAAGAATCTAACATTTGGTGCTGTTCACTATCATTATGTAATCAGCTATTATTTTGTTATACTATACTTACACATTTAAAGTATAAAAAGTAAAATTTCACTTTATGTTTTGAGCAGAAAACCTGCTTTAAGTGATATTTGAACTGTGCTCTTTAATGAAATATAGACTTGTCACTCAAGTCACTGGGTTTCACTTATTTGTGAAGTCATCTTATCTTCTTTACATACTCTTAGAGGCAGCAATAGTTAAGCCAAGTGTGTCTTACAAGGACCAGCATTTAGTGTGCCACTGGGTGACTAGGGTGACAGCTGTGAATATTTAGACAACATAAATAATATGTAAATAAGTGTATGCTCTCCAACAAGGCAAAACTGGAGAGGCTTTTCATAAACAATGAAACATATACTTTATTGCCTGATGCACAATGAGAATATGTGACTGTTCTAATAGGCTTCTTGGATTTTTTTCTTTAAGCACTGAAATGTTTCTAAAATTATCTCAGCTGAAAATTATCTTTAGCTTCAGAAAGTAAAAGAAAAATCATTCTCTGGCATTTCTCCCCTTCTCTGTTTTCTCTCCTTTTATTCGCAAAACTGCACTTTTTAAAGAGGTTAAGACAACTGCTGAGTGAATTCAGGAAGACTGGTGAAACTGATTTCACTACTCTCTGTACAGTTTACCCTGACTGTCTTAGGACTCTGCAATGATTACTCCTTGGGAGGGAAAAATCCATATAAGTTAAAAAAGGAGCTCTATTTCTGAACTTAGATTTAGAAAGAGTGATTCATGGGCTCCCAATCTCATAAAAGAGATTGGTTGAGGATTGAATTAATCAATGCTTTGGAGAACAATAAGGATGTTTTATCTGAAGCAGGTTTCTCAAAGAATTATTAAATATAAATGTATGACATCCAATAGAATGGTTATAAAGACCACTGAGACGGTATATTGATACTTTAGCACTTTTATATTTCAGCAAAAGAAGCAGATAGAAGTGATCAAAAATACTATTATTGTTAAGTCATAGAGTCCCAAAAACTTAAAATATCATTTCTCAAAAGCAGTTTTTGAAAACTATGAAAACTATAAGCACAGCCATCCCTACATTATCTTTTTTTTTTTTTTATAAACCCAGGGAAAATACAGCCAACTAACTACTATTTAATAAAAGTAATAGAATCTCTTCCTTTTGCAGAAAACATTTTCATCTATCAAGTGCTGAGAAGAAATATTAATATTGATTCAGACTCAGATAGGAATCCTGACCTCAAAAGTATCGAATGTGATTAGCCTACATGTGTATTGGGCCCATGGATTATGAATTCTGAATTTTTCCTTGATGATGACATTTCAAATCAAAGCAATCTGGGCTTCCTATAATAATATTGAAGCCCTGCATATTTTCAAATGCTTTTGGTACAGTCCAGAAAGCACAGAAAATACGCTTTTTTTCTGCCACAGTAATCCTGCACAAGGTCATTCCATCTGATATTAGTATGTTTTTCTTTAAAATAAGAAATCAAAGTGATAGAATTATGGCAAATAATATAGATAAGATAGGGGAAAGCAAGCAGATCCATAGGTACTGATATGCATGTGTTCCTTTTGAAAGGAAGAGTTGTGGTCATAGCAGAATGCTGATTCCAGAAACTATGGAAACCATGTGGAATCAACATCAAGGAATTTTATTTCTGTATGCCTTTTATTGATCTAGGTGATTTTAAAATGCAGTACCCCTTTAAAAGAAGTGATTCATTATGATTCCAAAACCACAAATTAGAACAGCACAGTTTTCAAGATGAACAGTGTCAAAGTAGACATAATGTTGACTACTCGCCCAGAATTCCAATGCCAGATTCATAACATTGTGAACTAATTATTTTTGTCTTTGACACTGCCATAAATTTCTCCTTGATTATATACCTACTCTGTTAATCCATATAGTAGATTGAAAGCTGACCCAGGTATTCGGAAACAGGCATACTGTTCTGTACATTCATTCATTGTTTAGGCTTAAATCTGTGATTCTTTCCTCCAACTCCATCAGCTTATCATCTTCCTTTTCTCTTCAGTTTTCACACTATTCTCATTTCATCTCTCAATTGTCTCACTCCCTCTTCCTGCCTAAATCAATCACTGAGGAATGTAAATGAATCCTATTACCAGGAAGCAGGTTATGGCTCTCTCAGGCATGAAAACATCCCAGTGTATCCTTCAGTTACTCGAGTCCTACTGATGCAGTATTGAATGAAAATGAAAAACAGAAGAGATGTCCAATTAAAAAGACTCAAACAACTGTAATAAAAAACAATACATAAATCCTGTCACTTGTACCTCATTAAGTTTGATGAAAAAAGAATATAATTTGAAATCCAGTTCTCAAATTTTTTTGACAAAGTCTTCATTGATTTCCCTCTCTCTCTCACAGACACACAGACACACAGACTTAAAGCATTGCCCTGATTATTGTGACACATAAGCGACCATTAGAATGAATGTGTTTTTACTTGTGAATATATTGTCTGTAGTAATCTTAATTATTTAAAGTCATGTTTCAGGAGTAAATCCACCTGTAGAGACTGAAAGATGCTTATTTTCAAGAGTTGTTCTGGGCCCAGAAGAGACTGCTTGTCTTTTGTATGTAAAATTGTTGTACATGTTTTAGGATTTGCATAGTTAATTATGTTTTTAAAAGTGTCAGTAGTTCTCTTCAGGGATTCAGACTATTCAGGTGTTACAATAAGCTTTAATTGATAATAGTAAAATTTACTTTTTGTACATTTAAAAAATATTGAATACATATTGTACACACATATTAAATACACATTGTATATGCATGGGGGCCCTTCTTTCCTGAATCCTCCAAGCGACTTTGCCAGATCACATAACCACATAAAATACTTTGGACTGTTTTGGATGAAGGATTAGTAAGAAAAAAAAAACCACAAGAGGCAGCTGAAAGCTAGAAATGTTCAAAGCTGGACAGAGATAAGATTGGAAAATTGTCACTATGCAAGTCCATCCTCTCTGTGTGTACAGTAGGGGGCCCTCCAGCCTTTGCCCAGTTTAATATCCATTGAACAACTGGTACAAGGCAAGTCCACGCATGACAAGGAATCCAGGAATGATACGGTGGGAGCACACAAGGCAGATAAATGAGCACACAGCTAAGAGATGCTGGGTACGAGAACTACGGGAATGATGGAGGGCCAGCATGTATCCACTGAGGTAGGATACAAATCAATGTTGAATCTCTGAGTGGATCAACATTCAGCTTTGTAAGACTCAAATGTTGTCTGTGACAGAATGACTTGCCATTAGTAAAGCCTGATATTCAGTAATCTGGCCAGGCATATTTTTCACAGATATTGTTATCTGTTCAATTCTGCCTGAATTTGATATTAATCAAGTGATAACAGAAAATTGAAATTAAGGCACTTGATGCCATGAAGTCATTAAATTAGTGTAGGGACCTCAGAGATATCTATTTCAATTAAGGCCTTAGGAAATACTGCATAAACTTTAACATATTGTATAGAATTTATTAAAAAATAACAAAATCACAAAGTGATATTTTCAAGTATTAAATGAATAAATGTTGTCAATAAACCATTTTATGAGAGAAAATCATGGGAGAAAGATTTTAAAATAGATGTGTCTGATAGGTAAGAGAGGTATAATCCATAAAAGAAAAAAAGAAAATTCATTAAGTAAGTAAATTCAAGAAATACTTATCTTTATATTTTTCCCAGAAGGAACATGGAGGGAACCTAGGGAAATCTAGAATATTAACTAGAATGGCTAAAGAAATATATAAAATATAGAAAATTAGGAGCCTTAATAACAATAATGAGTTTTAAAGTTATCCTCCATATGTACCAGGTTTCAATTTACTTTGTCTAATTTTCTCCTGTTTATTGTTATAACCCTACTGTGGATAATCTTCATATTTCTTATTTGGGAGTCAGCTGTCACATGAAACTGTTTTTCTCAGTTTTTGAATCATAATGATCCTGTCATTTCAGCAGAAGACCTGTAGAAGACAGTTTGCCTGAAAATCCATGTCAAGAAAGATAGACCTCAAATGAGTAGGTTTGCAGTATTTAAAGCATTTTTTTTCATAAACATAATGAACTCAACACATCCAATCCTTCAGTGCATTTTCTTGGCATTACTTGTAAATTGTATACAGGATCTGACCTGTCTGACCACTTCCACCTTCGCCACTCAGGACCAGCAGTCGCTAGCCCTTAGATTATTGTGATCTCTTCTGATGAACTAGTCTTTCTGCTCCCATTCTTATGCCCCTGTGATCTAATTTATTCTCCCCTCAGGGATGAAATAAGAGTCCAAGTATAACATATCACACAGATAGGAACCAAAGAGCTCACAGTGATGGAGAGCATCACATCTTGGTCTCATTTTTTTTCATCTTTTTTGCTTTCTCCACTTCAGTCTGTTGGTTCACAAACCTCCTCCTAGGTACCTGGGTGAAATCCAAACCAGGCCTCAGTATGCAGAGGGAAAGAGGAGATAAAGGAAAACATGCACCACCCCAGATGGGCAGGTGGCAGGTTTAGTAAGCAAGGGAGATTACATACATGGCTTGTCTTAGGTGTTGGAAGACCAGTAGATCTCCCCACCTGCCACCAGAATCATAGAAGTTTATGTAGATATTGCAACAGGGTCCAGACCCCTACACAGTCTAGATGGCCTTAGCCATAGATCATTGTCTCAAGGTTGCATCCTTGGGGCTGCTCCTGGGAGCATAAAAGTCAAGTGGAATGCACATTCCAAGGACAGAGAAGTGGATAGGGAGCCTTCAATTGCCTGGGTCCAGTTCCAGGGTCAAACTGCCAGGCAAGTCTTCCTGATGATCTCCCTAAACACAGCCATGCTGTCTCTTCCTGCAGGACCTTTTAAACATACTGTTCCATTTGCTGAGATGTTATCTTCCCAGACACTTACTTGTCTGCTTCTTGACTTCCTTCATGACTATACTGAAATGCTAGCTACTGGCTGTTATTGCAGCGTGATGTTTTTATTTAATATTTGCTATTTGAATATATTTAACTGGAGTAACAGCCAATGTTGGCAATCTAATTTGACCTTTTGACTAGATCTGTACATAAGCAATTGGATTCGGGTTTTAAAAAGGGCAAAGGAGTAAAAGTATTATTAATGACTTTAAGCACCTACTTTACATTCTAATCAATCTGTGAATTAGCTTCTGAGTGCCTACATATAGAATTCATAAATAATCCAATTCAAGATGTGGTTATACAGATGCATAAAAGTGTTTTTTCAAGTCTTATATTATTAAATCATGTTATTAATTAATCATAATTATATAATTAAAAATAAGAATCATTATTATCTTTTAATATTTAATTATTTATTTGTCTCTGCAATGGGTCTTAGTTGTGGCATGTGGGATCTTCACTGGGGCACAGGCTTCTTTCTAGTTGCATCACATAGGCTCAGCTGCGCCATGCACGCCTGGGATCTTAGTCCCCAGACCAGGGGTTGAACCTTCATACTCTCCATTGAAAGGCATATTCTCAACCACCAGACCATCAGGAAAGCCCCCAAAATCATTTTTAAAATGCCTGATTACTTATGATTTGAAGTCAGAACAAAATGATTATGCGTGTAGAAATTTTAGTTTTTGAACATGTTTTTACCTTAGCATAAATTTATTTATGAATATGTCAAATTTTGTAAGACTTTAAGCTCACAGAAAATAGACTTAAGAGTGTCATGCTTTACCAACTGTGCTAGCCAGGCAGCTGGCTGAAAATAGATTAAAAAACCAAGCTTTACAGATCTATACAAACATTAATAAGAACTGTAGGCAATTCATCTTTAATACAAACTAGTTTTGTCTTAAAGGCTTTTATAATGCATTTCTGGTGTATAATTCCTTTCATTTGAGGGAAGGTACTAGTGTTTTATCTAAAAACATGCAGTGGTCATTAACATCACCAAATATTCATTTTCAGTTTTAATAAACTATTTGTCTTCACAGTTCAGTTTTTTTTTTTTTTTTTTTTTTGCCCTAAGATGTTCTTTCTTTAGCTATTATATCTACATCTAAGCAACGTGGAAAGAATGCTTTAACAAATATTATAGTCAATGGCTCCCTAAAAATGGGCCTAGTAACACCAAGACAGCCATCTTATAATAAACTGCCATCAGTAATCTTCAGAATGACATTGTCTGCATATATTTTTGAGTGGTCCTCTTTAGATTTCATTTTAACTTATGTCTGTGTTCAATGAAAAGAGGAAAAATAAAAGGCTCTCTCTGTGAATCCACAAATAAATCAAAATGCTTCCTTATTCATTCTCCTGAAATAAAGAAACATTGGGGAGGGAGGAGGGAAGAGGGTTCAGGATGGGGAACACATGTATACTTGTGGCGGATTCATTTTGATATTTGGCAAATCTAATACAGTTATGTTAAGTTTAAAAATAAAATAAAATTTAAAAATAAAATAAAATAAAACAAAAACAAAAACAAACAAACAAAAAAAAAAAACAACAAATCAAGTCAGACCCTTTCAGCAGTAAAGCTGAAGGATTTCTTGGCTTGCCTCGGTAGAGCTGAGGAGGGAATTATGGCATATAGAAGTGGTTCAGATGGTAAAGAATCCGCCTGCAATGTGGGAGACCTGGGTTCGATCCCTGGGTTGGGAAGATCCCCTGGAGGAGGGTATGGCAACCCACTCCAGTATTCTGGCCTGGAGAATCCCCATGGACAGAAGAGCCTGTTGGACTACAGTCCGCAGGGTTGCAGAGTCGGACATGACTGAGCAACTAAGCACAAAAGCAGTGGCTAAAACACCATAGATTCCCTGGGTTCTCACCCGAAGCCCAGTTGTTTTTCTCAAATGTGGAAACTTACATTACCATGTATAAAATAGATAGCCAACGGGAATTTGCTGTATGGCTCAGGAAACTCAAACAGGGGCTCTGTATCAATCTAGAGGGGTGGGATGGGGAGGGAGATGGGAGGGAGGTTCAAAAGGGAGGGCATATATATATACCTATGGCTGATTCATGTTGAGGTTTGACAGAAAACAACAAAATTCCGTAAAGCAATTATCCTTCAATAAAAAAAATAAAAAGAAAACGCAAAAAAAAAAAAAAAAAAAAAAAAAAGAAACATTGGTGATTTTCCCTGAAGGTTGAATTCACATCACATGATAGGCAAGCATTTCATATTTTTAAGTGTATTTTTTGACACATACAATAGTTACAATAAATGTTTCTCTTGTTTATTCCAGGAAGAGTATCATATTCCAACCTTTTTAAACTTTTTAATTGTAATCTCTCACATCCTACATTTACTGCTGTATTGTTTTAATGCACATTTGTTCTAGCAGCCTATTAAAACTTAGTAGGTCAAATTGTTCAAGAATACTCTTGCCACAAGTTTTTTCTTTTCTTTCTCTCTTCATTTTCAGCATTTTTACATTCATGAGTGCAAATTACATTTGAACTTATTTTTTTACAGAATTCTGCTCAGCCTAACTTTTTGTGAGGATGGGTGAACCCAGCCATCTTTTTCATTTATCAAATGACATGTACTATTTTGCAGAGTTTTAGTTCACTATATTCACATTTACTTTTTTTCTGAAAAACTGTACTTATAGAAATCCACAGTGAGAGTGACTCTTCTTATTTTTATTCATTATTACTGGAAAGAAAGGTATTTTCTTCATTAGAGTGAACCATATGATTTTGGGTAAAATTATAAGTGAATCATAGGGCTTCCCATGTAGCTCAGTGGGTAAAGAATCTTTCTGCAATGCAGGAGACCCAGGTTCCATCCTTGGGTAAGGAAGGTCCCCTGGAGAAGGAAATGGCAACCTACTCCAGTAGTCTTGCCTGGAGAATTCCATAAACAGAGGAGCTTTGCAGTCTACAGTACATGGGGTCACAAGAGTCAGACACAACTCAGTGACAAAACCACCACATTAAATGAATCATAGTGAAATAAAATATAATTATTTGTGTATTGAAACATGTGAAATACATTTGGAAGTAAAGGATTTTTTATTGGTGTCAAAGAGAAGTCAAAACAAAAGAAAATGAAATATAAAACAATAACAAAAAATAGAGAATATGAACACTGAATCTGTATTTCATAGAGAATATGAACACTAAATCTGTACTCTGGGTTGTCAAGGGATGGAATGGGGAGGGAGGAGGGAGGAGGGTTCAGGATGGGGAACACATGTATACCTGTGGCGGATTCATTTTGATATTTGGCAAAACTAATACAATTATGTAAAGTTTAAAAATAAAATAAAATTATAAAAAAAAAAGAGAAAAAAAAATAAATCTTTACTCTGGTTTTAAAGCCCCTAAATATGTCCTAAGAACACTGAGGATAATAAATGTAGAACTCAGGTAGATAAATCAAAATATCTATATTCTTTCATACTCAAAACTAAAATCATATGCAGTATTTCTGGAAATGTTTGAATTACTTTTTAAAACTATTAGGTGAATGACTCAATACATAAGAATTCAGAGATTATCTGAACTAACCAAATAGCACAAGCAGAGCAATGAGAATTTAAATACCCTAACATAGCATCAAAATTTTTCTTTAGAATCTTTGCTATTTTGTCTAATCTACACTTTCTGTTAACTCAACGTTGGGAAAATATATTCACTGCATCCAATGGGCCTTGGATCACTCAAAAGGAACGACCATTATTTTGGAAATTATATATTCTCATGTGAGTGAGCATGGTTCTCAGTTTGTAAGTGAGCAGTCTCAACACTTATAGCTTTAAAAAAATTACTTTTAAAACTTGTTCCTGACTGCAAATGCAGCAGTAAAATAATGTGGCACAATTATGGATGTTTCCTTTTTTTCTTCAAAATTTATTCTAATGTGGCTTTGTCATTTTAATTGATAAAAACAAAGGATAATTGAGATGTCTGGTAAAGAGGGGAGGATGTTGATGCACTGATTCATCTGAGTCAGTGATGTAAGTAACTGCACATCAGTACTTCAAATCACAAAGAAGAAAGTGAACACAGACTCCTTTCACTCATTCACTATCACCTTTGGTCAACCTCCAAACCCTAGTTACTCCCCTTCCTCTTCTACTCTTTCTCAAGTGAAAGAACATGTGCTTTCAATTTGAACAAGGGTAAGACTATTAACAGTGAAGACTTTTATGCATTGGTTACATCCCAGGTCCTCCCTAGAAGCATTGCATGTATTAATGCCTTTAGTCTTCACATTGATCCCAAAGAGCCAGTCCTATTTTCTCCATTTTTCAGATGAGGAAAACAAAGCACAGAAATGTTAAGTAGCTGGCTAGGTAATCTATCAAGTAGGTGGTAAGGACTTTTGAAGTGCTACTTGCAGGCCAGATACTGAGGTATGAAGTGTTACACGGTGCTCCCTCCTGTATGAGAGGTAAGGATAGAACAAAAGGTGTGGTAGAAAGAACCCCCGTATATACATGCCTTCTATACCCACAAACTACCCACATTTACACTGAGCATGAGATCTGAGATATCTGGACATCTTAAAGCTTTAGGCACAAGGTGTGTCTTTCATCATAACATCAGCTGTATCAGTCCTTATTCTAGGATTACATATTAATTTTTGAGGTCACAAGGTTCTCCAACTAAGAACTAAGATCATGATCCACGTTTGTTTAAATTTATTCTAAGGTTGAACTTTGGACGGAAAAGTTGATGTTAATATCAAAACAACCTGGAAAGCCAGCTGTGAGATTGTAAAAGCCATCCTGTGTCTTGTCTCCTGCACCATTTTAAATGGTTTAAGATTTTCTCTAAAATGAACTTTTATACTCTTCCTATCAATATGGTATTTTATTAAGATTATTATAGAGTAGTAGAAATCTCTTTTTTTCCTGGCATGTATATTTTTTTGAATTTTTATGTATATGAATGATTGAAAACAAATTATTATTCAACGTCCTTTAACAGGCATGCAGCCATAAGAAAAGGGACTTGGCTGAAATATTTGTATCTCTTCTTTTAAATATTACTACAGTTTAGAGACAGTGATTGTCCTGTGCTGAGGTTTGACTTTCTGGCAGTTCTTTTTTACTGATTTCCTTTAATCTTCCAACATTCTTTACAATTGGACTGACATTTTTATTACAGAGATTTACTATTTGACTGGTAATAAGCAATTCTTGAATTTATAGTGTTTTATGTTTGATGACATAGGTTAGCTTTGACATGTGGTTTTATCATGATACACTAATATTTTTATCTTTGGGTTGTTTCTGCTTGATGCACATGCATAATCATATTTGTGTGTGCTTTATTATTCAGCTGTGTCCAACTCTTTGTGACCCTTTGGACTGTAGCCTGTCAGGTTCCTCTGTCCTTGGGATTTCTCAAACAAGAATACTGGAGTAGGTTGCCATTTCCTTCTCCAATGCATAATCATACCACTGGCCCATTCTAACTTCAAAACAACAAGTAGAAAAATAAAACATGCTATGAAATGATCTCTGGAAAAAGTCATCAGTTATTTGAAGTAGGTAGAAGTAGTTTCAAATTGAAAGTTAAATTCTTTAGCATTTTAAATGTCTAAAGATTCTTCAGCTTTTTTGAGATATAATTGATAAATAAAATTGTAGAATATTTAAAGTGTACATTAAGACACAGCATTGTGAATCAACTATACTACAATTTTTAAAAAGAACTTAAGACACATTCTGCACAGTTTCTGCTTTACATGAACTGATGGTTTGGGGAGGTTGGACACCAGGATTTTTTTAAACACTCCTCTGCTGGTTCCAATGTGAAGTCAAGTATAAACACCAGTGCTTTGCAGGACTGGGTCCTGTCACCTGAGCCTTATTTCAGCATCCTCGTTGCTTAGATAGATGTAAGTGGTGATTTGGCATATGTACATATTATGCAAGGATTCTTCCTAACCAGATAATAAACAAAACCTTCATCTCATATACTTATCTGATTTGTTTTGTTTTTTGGTGAGAATATTTAATTACTACTCTCAGCAAATTCCAATTATATAATATGGTGTTATAAACTGTAATTGCTGTTTTATAATCTGTATTTTCTTATTATGATCAATAATACCTGATTGCAAGTTTAATTATATATTTCATACATACTTATCTCTTCCATGAGAAGAAATAGCACATGTCCTCAAGGACCCTTTGTCTATAATATAAGGTGTTCAGTTCAGTTCAGTCACTCAGTTGTGTCCCACTGTTTGCAACCCCATGAATCGCAGAATGCCAGGCCTCCCTGTCCATCACCAACTCCCGGAGTTCACTCAAACTCATGTCTGTTGAGTCGGTGATGTCATCCAGCCATCTCATCCTCTGTCGTCCCCTTCTCCTCTTGCCCTCAATCCCTCCCAGCATCAGGGTCTTTTCCAATAAGTCAACTCTCTGCATGAGGTGGCCAAAGTATTGGAGTTTCAGCTTCAACATCAGTCCTTCCAATGAACTCCCAGGACTAATTTCCTTATAACAGACTGGTTGGATCTCCTTGCAGTCCAAGGGACTCTCAAGAGTCTCCTCCAACACCACAGTTCAAAAGCATCAGTTCTTCGGCACTCAGCTTTCTTCAGAGTCCAACTCTCACATCCATACATGGCTACTGGAAAAACCATAGCCTTGACTAGACAGACCTTTGTTGGCAAAGTAATGTCTCTGCTTTTTAATATGCAATATAAGGTGTACCTATACTAATTGATAAAGAAGCTGAAGTGGAATGGTTCTATGAAGACCTACAAGACCTTCTAGAACTAGCAACAAAAGAGATCCCCTTTTCATCATAGGGGACTGGAATGTAAAAGTAGAAAAGCAAGAGATACCTGGAATAACAGGATGGAGTACAAAATGAAGCAGGACAAGGTCTAACAGAGTTTTGTCAAGAGAATGCATTAGTCAAAGCAAACACCCTATTTCAACACCGTAAGAGATGACTTTATATATGGACATCACCATATGGTTAATACCAAAATCAGGATGATTATATATTTTTCAACAAAGATGGAAAAGTTCTATACAGTCAGTGAAAATAAGACTGGGAGCTGACTATGGCTCCAATCATAAACTCCTTATTGCAAAATTCAAACTTAAACTGAAGAAAGTAGGGAAAACCATTAAATCATTCAGGTATAACCTAAATCAAATACCTTATCATTATGTCATGGAAGTGACAAATAGATTCAAGGGATTAGACCTGATAGAGTGCCTGAAGAACTATGGATGGAGGTTCATGACATGTACAAAAGGTGGTGATCAAAACCATCCCCAAGAAAGAAATGCAAAATGCAGAATGGTTGTATGAGAAAGCCTTTAAAATAGCTGAGAAATAGCACTGAAACATGTATATTATCATATGTGAAGTAGATCGCCAGTCCAGGTTTGATGCATGAGACAGGGTGCTCAGGGCTGGTGCACTGGGATCACCCTGAGGGATGGGGTGGGGAGGAAGGTGGGGGAGAGGGTCAGGATGGGGAACACATGTACACCCATGGTTGATTTCATGTGAATGTATGACAAAACCCACCACAATATTGTAAAGTAATTAACCTCCAATTAAAATAAAAAAGAAAAAAAAAACAAATATAATAAAAAATACAATAGAAAATCTAATATATATATTCACCCTGTTTATTTAAGTAATATGCAGAGTACATCATGAGAAACGCTGGACTGGAAGAAACACAGGCTGGAATCAAGATTGCCAGGAGAAATATCAATAACCTCAGATATGCAGATGACACCACCCTTATGGCAGAAAGTGAAGAGGAACTAAAAAGCCTCTTGATGAAGGTGAAAGTGGAGAATGAAAAAGTTGGCTTAAAGCTCAACATTCAGAAAACAAAGATCATGGCATCTGGTCCCATCACTTCATGGGAAATAGATGGGGAAACAGTGGAAACAGTGTCAGACTTTATTTTTCTGGGCTCCAAAATCACTGCAGATGGTGACTGCAGGCATGAAATTAAAAGATGCTTACTCCTTGGAAGGAAAGTTATGACCAACCTAGATAGCATATTCAAAAGCAGAGACCTTACTTTGCCAACAAAGTTCCATCTAGTCAAGGCTATGGTTTTTCCTGTGGTCATGTATGGATGTGAGAGTTGGACTGTGAGGAAGGCTGAGCACCGAAGAATTGATGCTTTTGAATTGTGGTGTTGGAGAAGACTCTTGAGAGTCCCTTGGACTGCAAGGAGATCCAACCAGTCCATTCTGAAGGAGATCAGCCCTGGGATTTCTTTGGAAGGAATGATGCTAAAGCTGAAACTCCAGTACTTTGGCCACCTCATGTGAAGAGTTGACTCATTGGAAAAGACTCTGATGCTGGGAGGGATTGGGGGCAAGAGGAGAAGGGGACAGCAGAGGATGAGATGGCTGGATGGCATCACTGACTCGATGGACGTGAGTCTCAGTGAACTCCAGGAGTTGGTGATGGACAGGGAGGTCTGGCATGCTGTGATTCATAGAGTCGCGAAGAGTGGGACATGGCTAAGCAACTGATCTGATCTGATATTTATATATAGCTGAGAAAAGAAGAGAAGCAAAGGGCAAAGGAGAAAGGGAAAAGTCTGAATGAAGAGTTCTAAAGAATAGGAAAGAGACAAGAAAGCCTTCTTAAGTTATCAATACAAAGAAATACAGGAAAGCAATAGAATGGGAAATACTAGAGATCAATCAAGAAAGTTACAGATTTCAACGGAATACTTCAGGCAAAAATGGGCATAATAAAGGACACAAACACTATGGACCTAAGAGGAGCAGAAGATATTAAGAAGAGGTGGCAAGGATACACATAAGAACTATGCAAAAAAGATCTTCATGATTCAGATAATCATGATTGTGTGATCACTGGCCTAGAGCCAGACATCCTGGAGTACAAAGTAAAGCAGTCCTTAGGAAGCATCACTATGAACATCCACTAGCTTTAGTGGAGGTGATGGAATTCCAGTTGAGTTATTTCAAATCCTAAAAGATGATGTTATGAAAGTGCTGCTCTCAATATGCTAGAAAATTTGGAAAACCCAGCAGTAGCCACAGGACTGGAAAAGGTCAGTTTTCATTCCAATCCCAAAGAAAGGCAATGTCAAAGAATGTTCAAACTATCACACATTTACAGTCATCTTACACTCTAGCAAAGTAATGCTGAAAAATCTGCAAGCTGGTCTTCAAACAGTATGTGAACTGAGAAATTCAAGAAGTTCAAACTGGATTTAGAAAAGGTAGAGGAACCAGAGATCAAATTGCCAACATTGATGGATCACAGAGAAAGCAAGAGAGTTTCAGAAGAATATCTACTTCCATTTTATGCTAAAACATTTAACTCTGTGGATCACAACAAACTGTGGAAAATTCTTCAAGAGATGGGAATACCAGACCACTTTATCTGCCTCCTGAGAAACCCGTATGCAGTTCAGGAAGCAACATTTATTATCAGATTATGAACAGTAGACTGGTTCCAAACTGGGAAAGGAGTACATCAAGGCTTACTTTATAGTTCCTTGGACTGCAAGGAAATCAAACCAGCTAATCCTAAAGGAAATCATTCCAGAATATTCATTGGAAGGACTGATGCTGAAGCTGAAACTCCAATACTTTGGCCACCTGATGGGATAGCTGACTCATTGGAAAAGACCATCATGCTAGGAAAGATTGAAGGCAGGAGGAGAAAGGGATGACAGAGGATGAGCTGGTTGGATGGCATCACTGACTCAATGGACACGAGTTTGAGTAAACTCTGGGAGTTGGTGACGGACAGGGAGGCCTCGTGTGCTGGAGTCCATGGGGTCACAAAGAGTTGGACGTGATTGAGTGACTGAAGTGAACTGAATTGAAGCCCTCTTGCCACCCTGCTTATTTAACTTATATTCAGAGCATGTCATGTGAAATTCCAGGCTGAATGAAGCACAAACTGCAATCAAGGTTGATGGGAGAAATATCAATAACCTCAGATATGCACATGAAACCACCCTTATGGTAGAAAGTGAAAAGAAACTAAACAGACTTGATGAAAGTGAAAGAGAAGAGTGAAAAAGTTGGCTTAACACTCAACTTTCAAAAAACAAAGATCACGGCAACTGGTCCCATCACTTCATGGCAAATTGATCAGGAAACAATGGAAACAATGACAGACTTTTTTTTGGGGGAGGGGGTGTCCAAAATCACTGCAGATTGTGACTGCAGCCATGAAATTAAAACATGTTTGTTCCTTGGAAGAAAAGTTGTGACCAACCTAGGCAGCATATTAAAAATCAGAGACATTACTTTACCAACAAATGTCCCTATAGTCAAAGCTATGGTTTTTCTAATAATCATGTATGGATGTGAGAGTTGGACCATGAGGAAACTGAGCACTGAAGACTTCATCCTTTTGAGCTGTGGTGTTGGAGACGACTCTTGAGAGTCCTTTGGACTGCAAGGAGATCAAACCAATCGATTCTAAAGGAAATCAGCACTGAATATGCATTGGAAAAACTGATCCTGAAGCTGAAGCTCCAATACTTTGGCCACCTGATGAGAATAATGTCACTCATTGGAAAAGAGCTTGGTGCTGGAAAAGACTGAAGGCAGGAGTAGAAGGGGATGACAGAGATGAGATGATTGGATATCATCACCAAATCAATGGACATGAGTTTGAGCAAGCTCCGTGTGTTGGTGATAGAAGGGAAACCTGACATGCTGCAGTCCGTCGGGTCTCAAAGAGTCGGACATGAGTGAGTGATTGAACTGATGTTAATTAATTCTTTTAATGTCAGTATTTAAGTCATTAAGTTTTTTAAATTGATTTTAAATTATTCTTGAATTAACTATACAAATCACTCAAAACAGATGAATTGTTCCCATTCAGAGGATATTATTGATTTTGAAAGCCATCTCAGAAAATGACAAAAAAGATTCAAAATAGCACTCTACATACATAAGCAACTGGCCCCTACAAAGCAGTTAGGTATGAAGGTAGTCGTCTCCTATGACAGATGCGTCTGGACAGGAGCTCTCCTGGGAAGGTCAGCAGCCTCCTGTTGGTGTAGCAGCTGATTTCAGGGCCCATGAGAGTGGAACTCTACAGCACAGGAGGAATGGAATACATAGTTGGTGATGTGTTAGAACCCAAATCCTGATGGAGGGAGAGAGGATAGGTCTCTCTAATGAGTGAGCAGGTCCATTTCAGATTACAGAGGGTAACAATAGGATATTTCTAAAATTGAAAGTAGAATATACAATAAAAGAAAGAGTTAGCAATGTTGATGTGAGTTTTAGTAACATTTAAGATTGGCAAAACAGCGGAAAGCCTATAGCCTGGAAAGAGAAAACAATAAACATTGGTTAAGAGGAAGGAAATCACTTTCTGGCTTCATGAAATGTCAATAAATTTACAAATATGTAATTTTAAAACATAGCATATACAACTATGGGTTATAAGGAAATAAGGATGTGGCAAATTCTAAAGTAACTTTAGAAACTCTCTGCTTTGGGTTAGTTAGGGATTATTTTGTTAGTAATGGAATAAAAAAGAGTGTTGACAGTATAAATAACTGTGACATTTATTTAAAAAAATGTTTCTTGAACAGGCAGAAGTATCAGATATTCCTCTGTAAATTTTGTATATTTGAAAAATATCACATTCAATAAAAAGTTTCTGTAAGTGTACTTTCGCAAATAAATTCTGTGAAATGCTGGTCTTGTTCTACAGTAATGTGTATAAACTTCAGTAAAACCTGATTACCAGTTGAGTATCTTTGTTTATGATAATATAACTATATGCAACTTTGATTAGCAAAGAAGAAAATTCAAGTTCTTAACTTCTGGAATGAGTTTTCTTCACCAGGTAAAATGCTTTAAATGAAAACAATAAAATATGTATTAATATGCTATGAAAATTAGAATATAAAATGTATATTATAGTAGTAGAAGATTCTAGCTTTCTATTTTTTATGTCACATGGAACAATTACGTATTTTTATGTGCAAACGACTAGTCTTTCTTCCTGCCCCTACCCCAAACCATATGCCTTTTTTGTTTTTTCTTTTACTTATAATTATATTTCTGGCCTTGATAAGAACATTCAAACATTAATGAACTCAAAGTAACACTGAACGCTATGGGATGCCCAAATAAAGAATATCTTAATTTTCTTGTTTATGGTCTCAGCAACTTCCTGAGTCAGAAATTTGACACACTATTATCCCCACATGTGAGGTCTTGAGATACAGATGAAAGTGAAAGTTTTAGTCACCCGCTAGTGTCTGACTCTGAAACACAGTGAACTGTAGCCTGTCAGGCTCCTTTGTCAATGGAATTATCCTGGCAAGAACACTGGAGTGGGGAGCCATTCCCTTCTCCAGGGGATCTTCCCAACCCAGGGATAGAATCTGGGTCTCCTGCATTGTGGGCCTCTTCTTTACCACCTGAGCCACCAGGGCAGCCCTGAGATACAGACAGCTTTTAGTTATTCATCCAAGGTCAGTGATGAGTGCAGATCTCTAATTTTCATTCCTGAATATCTCAATATTTTCAATAATATTGAGTTCAGTACATCAAAACAAAACAAGGAAAACATATTTCTATAGTTCATTTTTTACCCTTGGTAGAATGAATCTCCCTAGATTCTGTGAGCCCATGAAAATAACTGAAATGGGAACTTTCCTGTGTCCTATCAAAAGTGACTACAGAATGGTGTTCCAGGATTTTGTAGGAATTTGCTAAGAAGAGATTGCTGGATCCCACTCCCATGTTTATTCTGGAAAAATTATTTACTCCTTGCATATTTCAAAAATGCATGTGTAGGCATCATTCAGTACTTAAGCTCCATCCAAGTGCTGACAAAAACCCGATTGTATCACGTGTACATGTTACAAACTGCTTCTATTGCAAGGAGAGGGAAATTGTGAATTACATTTTTATTTTTTTCCCAGTTTAAAGTACATAAGAAGGTATTAAAACATTCAAAACTTCACTTCATTTTTAAACATTATTAATATTTAAAGTAGCTGAAATTCTAAGTTAAAAAAATACTTCATGCACATTCCATTTTCAACTTTTAAATAAAGAACACCTTACCATTTTAATGGGATATCACATCCAAATCCACAGAACTTGTGAACTACAGAAAAAAAAAAATGAGAATACTCCTGCAATCTTCCTAGGAATTTATATTTTCCTGTGGGTAGATGGGGAAACAGTGGAAACTGTGTCAAACTTTGCTTCTTGGGGCTCCAAAATCACTGCAGATGGTGATTGCAGCCATGAAATTAAAAGACCCTTACTCCTTGGAAGGAAAGTTATGACCAACCTACATAGCATATTAAAAAGCAGAGTTATTACTTTGCCAACAAAGGTTCCTCTAGTCAAGGCTATGGTTTTTCCAGTGGTCATGTATGGATGTGAGAGTTAGACTGTGAAGAAAGCTGAGCGCCAAAGAATTGACGTTTTTGAACTGTGGTGTTGGAGAAGACTCTTCAGAGTCCCTTGGATTCCAAGGAGATCCAACCGGTCCATCCTAAAGGAGACCACTCCTGGGTGTTCATTGGAAGGAATGATGCTGAGGCTGAAATTCAATATTTTGGCCACCTCATGCGAATAGTTGACTCATTAGAAAAGACCCTGATGCTGGGAGCAATTGAGGGCAGGAGGAGAAGGGGACGACAGAGGATGAGATGGCTGGATGGCATCACTGACTCGATGGACATGAGTTTGAGTGAACTCCAGGAGTTGGTGATGGACAGGGAGACCTGGCGTGCTGCAATTCAAGGGATCGCAAGGAGTTGAACATGACTGAGCAACTGAACTGAACTGAACTGGAGGGTGAGTGAGTGAGTGAAGTGAGTGAAGCCGCTCAGTCATGTCAAATTCTTGAACTGTAGCCCACCAGGCTCCTACGTCCATGGGATTCTCCAGGCAAGAATACTGGAGTGGGGAAGGTACCATCCTTATATTTCTACAAAGTTCAGTTATAATCTGAAATTTCTTAATCATATTGTTATATAATAGCTTTGCTGTATTTGGTGACTTTTCTATGCTAGGCTCTGCATTGGCACCTTCTATGGTTTAACTTAAACATAATGCTTTTAAAACCTTATATGGTATCTAAATTTATTTTCATGTATTGCAGTGGAAGAAATTGAGATGACAAGTTAAAAAAAGCCTCTTAAGTTTGCACAGTTTACAAGTCATAGTATGTTAGAAATAAGATCCAGATTTGACTGACCTAAATTCCAAGTTCTTAATGATTTCACTCCTACAATGCAGCTCATAAAATTTTATATAAGTATTTAATTTTAGTCTTTTTGAGTGTCCTTTTGGCTTGACATTCAGGCCAACATTCTTCCCATATTGTATAAATCAATCCTGAATTACCAATTTAGGGACAGTTTTAAAATATGCAGGAGAAAAACTTTGATTAATTATTTATCGAATATGCATTCACCCCTTCTTGCTTACTAATATAACCTAATTGCATAAAGGATGGCAATGTGCCTAGCTAAAAAGGAATACATTTTTCCAGTTTTCCTTATAATTGTCCATGGTTAAGTGAACAAATTCTGAATCATAAGAGTTAAGCAGAAGCAGTTGGATGGGATTCTGGGGCAGCTTTACACACATCTTTTTAAACCTTTATTCTTCTTCAACTAGCTTGAAACAAAGATGTGATGTCCAGATATCTGGCAGCCTTCTTGAGATAATGAGACCCAGGGTCAGACCACAAATAGGTAGAGCTTTGTCTACTCTGATGTTTCTTTGTTTATGAGAAATAATCAATCTCTATAATAACACATTTAAATCTCTATTTCTGAGTATATTTTGAATCAAAACTGAATGAAATGTCTACCTGATGTAATGCATAAATTCAACCCCATAGAATAATTGCTTTGTCCCAGAGAAATTTGATTCATCTTACTTAAATCAATGTTTAGACTGTTAGAAGGAAATTGAATGTGTGGCAAAAGATTGTGCTTATTTGTTGAAGAAAAATATTTTCCTTATAGCTAAAGACTCATTTGATTTCAAAACAAAAATTATGAAAAATTTGACTTTAAACATTTACTACATTGTAAGGTAACTGTTACATTATCATCAGTAGTTTAATTATATAGTCATTTGAATTGATTCCAATATATATGTGTATGTGTGCATGTGTGCTAAGTCACTTCAGTCATATCCAATTCTTTGAAACACTATGGACTATAGCACCCCAGGCTCCTGTGTCCATTGGATTTTCCAGGCAAGAATACTTGATTGGGCTGCCATGCCCTTCTCCAGGGGATCTTCCCAACCCAGATTGAACCCACGTCTCTTAAGTCTCCTGCATTGGCAGGTAGTTTCTTTACTGCTAGTGCCACTTGGGAAGACTATATATATATATATATATATATACACACACACACACATACACACACATATATATATAATATTTAATCCTATGTTGATGTATGGCAAAACCAATACAATATTGTAAGTAATTAACCTCCAAATAAAATAAATAAATTTATATTTAAAAAAATTATTTTTAATGTTATATGTATATATTTAATTTTACATTTCATGGGTCTAAGATAAAGGGTACATTTTCATATAAAATCTTAAGCCATATCAAAATCATCCACGTGACCAAACAAAAACATGTTAAAATTAATATTATTTATGTAAATGTTGAAGGAAGTGAGAAGAGAAAAATAAAGTACTACTTTACTGTACAAAAAGTAAAATTTATTTATTCTAATGAAAATGATAAATGGTCTGAAATGCTCAATTTCAATTCTATTAGTATATAGAATTCTATTAGTACATAGTAAATATTTTATAATATTTACTGAAATTAATTAAGATTGACCTATATCAACTCCTATTATTTTGCTAAAAACTATTCTATTTCTTGATTAAAACAGTGAAGGTAAATTTTGAATTGAAAATAATTCTGAAAAAAAAGATATGCAGTTTTACATTTTTCTCTTTTCATGATTTTTCATGAAAATCACAGAAAATCAAAACTTTAAAAACAATAGGAAATGACTTTCACAAATCAAAAAAATTGCCAATTGAAGTATTTATTCTAAGAACCAAAATGTCTGAATTTACTGTCTTGTTCAGGAAAATAAATGTAGTATTGATTCTGTAAGACATGCTGGTGAGGTTAAAGAGATATGGGGAGGGAGAAATTAAAAAAAAAATTTAGAGTTTTATTGTATTTTAATATCATTTCTCTTTCGTTTTCTAGTACAAACTATTTCAGGCATATATAATAGTACAGAGAGCAACATAACAAATTCACAAATATCTCATCCAAGATTTAAGTAATTATTACTATTTTACATATTGTCTCAGACTATTTTTTAGTAAATAAAAATTAAGACCAGAGTTAAAAGAAAATATCAACTGTTCCTATACAGTACAAATGTGAATAGCAAGAGCTTTTCATCTTACCTAGGGATTCTCAGTTCTGGTTTTCCTTGTGACTTGATTGTCTTTTCTCCTGATTACCATCAAATATTTAAGTGCTTATCAACAATGAAGTTTCAAAAGGTGGCCCCCTACAAGTACCCGATTACTTTCTTCCTCTACAGTCAGCTCCTCAGTTCAGTTCAGTCGCTCAGTCGTGTTGGACTCCTTGCAAACCCATGGACTGCAGCACACCAGGCCTCCCTGTCTGTCACCAACTCCCAGAGTTTACCCAAACTCATGCCCATTGAGTCAGTAATGCCATCCAACCATCTAATCCTCCCTCATCCCCCTTTACTCCTACCTTCAATCTTTCCCAGAGTCAGAGTATTTTCAAATGAGTCATATTTTTGCATCAGGTGGCCAAAGTATTGGAGTTTCAGCTTCAACCTCAGTCATTCTAATGAATATTCAGGACTGACTTCCTTTAGGATGGACTGGTTGGATCTCATTGCTGTCCAAGGGACACTCAAGAGTCTTCTCCAACACCACACCACAAAAGCATCAATTGTTCAGCACTCAGCTTTCTTTATAGTCCAACTCTCATATCCATACATGACTACTGGAAAAACCATAGCTCGTAGAAGATGAAAATTGACTGAAAGATGATTCTGGGGTGTAATCCTTCAGGCCCCATGGTGTGCCTCCAGATAGAATCTCAGTGTTGTGACTTTTCCAAGACTCTCTCTTCCAAGTACACCCTGATGCTGCTGCTGCTGCTAAGTCACTACAGTCGTGTCCGACTCTGTGTGACCCCATGGACTGCAGCCTACCAGGCTTCTCCATCCATGGGATTCTCAGGCAAGAACACTGGAGTGGGTTGCCATTTCCTTCTCACCCTGGGGGACCCTAATTGAACTCCAGGGGACTGAGCTTGATTCACTTTCAACTCTTGATAGCTCCCAATTTGGAGAAATTCTCCCTGGACTCAGAAAGAGCATGAAGTTGCAGAAACAAAGAACAGGAGACCATCTAGGAGATCTGGGCTCTCACTGCTTCAGAATATCTGTCCTCCAGGTATGTGCCATGAACTTCCTGATTCTGAGAGTGGAGAGTGGGGCTCCCTCTACCTGAAATGTTTTGACTTTCCTTATTCTCTGCTTCTCTACAACTTTTTTTCATTCTTTTGAATGCATTTCTAGGTCCGCACATCATCTTCTAAGTTCCATTCTCTTTCATCAAACTCTTTTTTTTGGTACTTACATTAGGTTTCCCAGGTGGCTCAGACAGTAAGAAATCTTCCTGCAGTGCAGGAGACGTGGGTTTAATCCTTGGGTTGGGAAGATTCTCGAAGAAGGGAATGGCTACCCACTCCAGTATTCTTGCCTGGAGAATCTGATGGAGAGAGTCCATGGGGTCTGGGGTCTCAAAGACTTGGAAACAACTGAGCAAGTAACACTTAGTCTTTTATAGTAGGGGTTTGGATATTTATTGTGAGCACTTGATAACAATGAAAGTCTATTTTTTTTTCTCTTCTATCTCCTTTTTGTCTGCTTTAAAGGATTGCACAGTAAGTGCTTGTATAAATGAAAATATCTTGGCCCAAGTCAAAGAACTCCTTTCTTTCTACTTACTTCTACAGGAAACATGAATAATAAGCTAGGCCTTATGGAAAATTGCTACTGAAATAATCAAACACAGATAAGTTTTGGAGAGCATATAGGTTGAGGCTCTATACAAATATCAATTGTTCATAACAAAAATAATGTGTTCAGGGATCACACATATTATATTCTCTAACACTTCTGTGTGTTTCATGAATAGCATAAATGCAGAAAAAGGACAGCAGTGTTTAGCTACTGCCTTTGAAAATCTTGTTTTATATGATAAAACAAGACTTAGTGTTTACTGGGATTTGAAGAAATTCCCCCCAAGTCTGACTGATCTTTATCCAGATATCTAAAAAGCATGGTAAGCTAGGCTTGTGGAGGCACGGCCCATGCATTTCCCAGTCCAGCTACAAGTTCTTCTGGAAATGGCTCTAATAGTTAAATTAGCATACAGCCAATGTGCTGGATGCCCAGAGGTTCCTGGATCATGCTGCTCTATCTTTATTTACTCTTTAGGATTATGGCCTGGAATTTGGGTTTCTTGAGTTTATGCCTACAACTCTTGAAGTATTTTAGATAAAACCGTTTATTCACATTATACTTTACTTTCTCCTCTATGAAATGGATTAACACTAAACTAAAAAAATATGCAATATGCTTGGTAAATATGTCAACCAACATCTAATTATATGTAATGTGTTCTCAGTGGGCAGGACATGGGAGATAATATTCTAATTCAGTTCAGTTCAGTCACTCAGTCGCGTCCAACTTTTTCTGATTCCATGGACTGCAGCACGCTAGGCCTCCCTGTCCATTACCAACACCTAGAACTTGTTCAAACTCATATCCATTGAGTCAGTGATGCCATCCAACCATCTCACCCTTTGTCGTCCCCTTTTCCTCCCACCTCAGTCTTTCCCACCATCAGGGTCTTTTCAAATGAGTCAGTTCTTCACATCAGGTGGCCAAAATATTGGAGTTTCAGCTTCAACATCAATCCTTCCAATGAATATTCAGGACTGATTTCCTTTAGGATTGGCTGGCTGGATCTCCTTGTAATATTCTAATTATGTACACCTATGAGGCTTTCTAAAGACTTTTGTTATCACTAGGGCAATATTTAAACAAGTATATACAGATTATAGATACAGAGGGTACTTGCTTTATTGTATTGCTTTACTGTACATTAATAAGGTCTCTTTCAGGGAACATGCATGCACACACACACACACACACACACACACACACACATATGTATATATAAATACCATTGGCATTAAAACCAGGTTGCTGAACAAGCTCTTCTTGATATGAGCTCCCATTCCCATTTAAAAGCTTATTTTAAAGGAATTTGCCTTGCTCTCAGAGAAGACTTGAATAGCTCTCAATATTTCATTATTCACCATCATTCTCTTAAGAAACTGCTAGGTCACAAGAACATTCTCAGTTCAGAGATCAAGATGTCCAGCACTGTGCAATAATCACTCTGAACAAATTTGTCATCATCCAATCTCCACCTACCAGCTCCACGCGGCCCTTAATAGCACCTCCAACTTCGGGGTCATTTGCTTGGGCAGATAATCCTGTGCTTTCTCTTTCACTCTCATGGCGTTTTCTCAGAAACATTAATCAGACATGTATTGTTTGCTGGGAAATGTATTGAGAATCTAAGAGAATAGGCTTAGAAACATCAGCCAGACGAGCAACTACTTTCAAATCTTTTAAAGCAGTTTACAAGCCTTAGTCCCCTGTTTTCAGGACAAGTCTCTGCGAAGGTAGGATTTAAAGGCCTAAGGAACACCAGATCCTGGAAAATAAATTTCAGCACAGGATAAAAAAAAGACAGTTTGAGACATTGCTGGGGATAAAGAAATACTGAGAGATAACAGATAGTTGAAAGTAGGGGAACTGTAAAGATATGAAGTTTGAATGGAGAGTTTATTGTTATAAATGTAAGCAACCTGCAAAATTGGAAGTAGTCCCAAGGCAAAGCTCATGTTTAATTTAATCTGAGGTTGCAAATATAAGGGCAAAGGTAGAGAATAAAAAGGAAATTAAAATATGTTTATACATCTTTATCATGTACATATTTACCAACTGAGCTATGAGGGAAGCCCATATGTACATATACAGTAATATACATATATATAGTATATATATATATATATATATATATATATATATATATCTTAATGCCCCTACTATATTTATATAGATTTCCTAGGTGGTGCTAGTGGTACAGAATCCACCTGTTAATAAAGGAGATAAGAAATGCAAATTAATCCCTTGGTTTGGAAGATTCTCCTGGGGGAGGGAAGGACAACCCACTCCAGTATTCTTGTCTGGAGAATCCTATGGACAGAGGAGCCTGGTGGGCTATAGTCCATGAGGTCACAAAGATAAGGACATGACTGAAGTGAAGTAGCATGCAGGCATGTAAATATGTATATATATATATATATATATATATATATATATATATATATAACTGTGTCAGTGATTAACCATAGGATAAGAATATATTTTGAGAAACAATAGCAGCTTATTTAAAGCTCTGATTTTATTAAGAATATTATTGAAGCTCCCATTTTATAAGAATGTATGGAAATGAATCAATGGGGGTAATATGAATTTGGCTGAAGAAAATGAGTCTCCATAAGACATATAAATAGGATCAAATAATTGTGAATGGTGATGGAAAAAAAAAATGTAAGTGAGCCGGTCAAAGAAAATATCAGATGATCTAGGGAGTGATATGGCAATAAAATGCAGAGTTCAAAGAAATAAGAAAGCCTTCTTCAGCGATCAATGCAAAGAAATAGAGGAAAACAACAGAATGGGAAAGACTAGAGATCTCTTCAAGAAAATTAGAGATTCCAAGGGGACATTTCATGCAAAGATGGGCTCAATAAAGGACAGAAATGGTATGGACCAAACAGAAGCAGAAGATATTAAGAAGAGATAGCAAGAATACACAGAAGAACTGTACAAAAAAGATCTTCACGACCCAGATAATCATAATGGTGTGATCACTGACCTAGAGCCAGACATCCTGGAATGTGAAGTCAAGTGGACCTTAGAAAGCATCACTATGAACAAAGCTAGTGGAGGTGATAGAATTCCAGTTGAGCTATTCCAAATCCTGAAAGATGATGCTGTGAAAGCACTGCACTCAATATGCCAGAAAATTTGGAAAACTCAGAGGTGGCCACAGGACTGGAAATGGTCAGTTTTCATTCCAATCCCAAAGAAAGGCAGTGCCAAAGAATGCTCAAACTACTGCACAATTGCACTCATCTTACATGCTAGTAAAGTAATGCTCAAAATTCTCCAAGCCAGAGTTCAGCAATTAGTGAACCGTGAACTTTCTGATGTTCAAGCTGGTTTTAGAAAAGGCAGAGGAGCCAGAGATCAAATTGCCAACATCCGCTGGATCATGGAAAAAGCAAGAGAGTTCCAGAAAAACATCTATTTCTGCTTTATTGACTATGTCAAAGCCTTTGACTGTGTGGATAACAATAAACAGTGGAGAATTCTGAAAGAGATGGGAATACCAGACCACCTGATCTGCCTCTAGAGAATGTGTATGCAGGTCAGGAAGCAACAGTTAGAACTGGATATGGAACAACAGACTGGTTCCAAATAGGAAAAGGAGTTTGTCAAGGCTGTATATTGTCACCCTGTTTATTTAACTTTTATGCAGAGTACATCATGAGAAACTCTGGACTGGAAGAAACACAAGCTGGAATCAAGATTGCTGGGAGAAATATCAATAACCTCAGATATGCAGATGACACCACCCTTATTGCAGAAAGTGAAGAGAAACTAAAAAGCCTCTTGAAGGTGATAGTGGAGAGAGAGAAAAAGTTGGTTTAAAGCTCAACATTCAGAAAACAAAGATCATGGCATCCAGTCCCATCACTTAATGGGAAACAGATGGGGAAACAGTGGAAACAGTGTCAGACTTTATTTTTCTGGGCTCCAAAAACACTTCAGATGGTGACTGTAGCCATGAAATTAAAGATGCTTACTCCTTGGAAGGAAAGTTATGACCAACCTAGATAGCATATTCAAAAGCAGAGACATTACTTTGCCAACAAAGGTTCGTCTAGTCAAAGCTATGGTTTTTCCTGTGGTCATGTATGAATGTGAGAGTTGGACTGTGAAGAAGGGTGAGCACTGAAGAATTGATGATTTTGAACTGTGGTGTTGGAGAAGAGTCTTCAGAGTTCCTTGGACTGCAAGGAGATCCAACCAGTCCATTCTGAAGGAGATCAGCCCTGGGATTTCTTTGGAAGGAATGATGCTAAAGCTGAAACTCCAGTACTCTGGCCACCTCATGTGAAGAGTTGACTCATTGGAAAAGACTCTGATGCTGGGAGGGACTGGGGGCAGGAGGAGAAGGGGACAACAGAGGATGAGATGGCTGGATGGCATCACTGACTCGATGGACGTGAGTCTCAGTTAACTCCAGGAGCTGGTGATGGACAGGGAGGCCTGGCGTGCTGTGATTCATGGGGTCACAAACAGTCAGACATGACTGAGCGACTGACCTGATCTGATCTGATCTGATGGCAATAAATGACAGGCTTTATACAGAGAAAACCCTATTCCCATTGGGGGGTTCAGATCCTGATGGACCTTTGGGAGTTCAGTTCATTTCAGTCACTCAGTCATGTCCGACTCTTTGGAACCCCATGAACCGCAGCACACCAGGCCTCCCTGTCCATCACCAACTCCTGGAGTTTACCCTAACTCATGTCCATTGAGTCGGTGATGCCATCCAACCATCTTATCCTCTGTCATCCCCTTCTCCTTCATCCCTCAATCTTCCCCAGCATCAGGGTCTTTACAAATCGGTCACCTCTTCGCATCAGTTGGCCAAAGTATTGGACCTTCAGATTCAACATCAGTCCCTCCAATGAACACCCAGGACTGGTCTCCTTTAGGATGGACTGTTTGGATCTCTTTGCAGTCCAAGGGACTCTCAAGAGTCTCCAATACCACAGTTCAAAAGCACCAGTTCTTTGGCACTCAGCTTTCTTTATAGTCCAACTCTCACATCCATACATGACTACTGGAAAAACTGTAGCCTTGACTAGATGGACCTTTGTTGACAAAGTAATGTCTCTGCTTTTTAATATCCTGTCTAGTTTGGTCATAACTTTCCTTCCAAGGAGTAAGTGTCTTTTAATTTCATTGCTGCAATCACTATCTTCAGTGATTTTGGGGCCCCAAAAATAAAATCTGCCACTGTTTCCCCATCCACTTCCCATGAAGTGATGAGGTTGGATGCCATGATCTTAGTTTTCTGAATGTTGAGCTTTGGCCAACTTTTTCACTCTCATCTTTCAGTTTCATCAAGAGGCTCTTTAGTTCCTCTTCAGTTTCTGCCATAAGGGTAGTGTCATCTGCATATCTGAGGTTATTGATATTTCTCCTGGAAATCTAGATTCCAGCTTGTGCTTCATCCAGCCCAGCATTTCTCATGATGTACTCTGCATATAAGTTAAATAAGCAGGGTGACAATATACAGCCTTGACATACTCCTTTTCCTATTTGGAAACAGTCTGTTGTTCCTTGTCCAGTTCTAACTGTTGCTTCCTGACCTGCATATAGGTTTCTCAATAGGCAGATCAGGTGGTCTGGTATTCCCATCTCTTTCAGAATTTTCCACAGTTTATTGTGATCCACACAGTCAAAGGCTTTGGCATAGTCAATAAAGCAGAAGTAGACATTTTTCTGGAACTCTCTTGCTTTTTTGATGACCCAGCAGATGCTGGCAACTTGATCCCTGGTTCTTCTGCCTTTTCTAAAACCAGCTTGAACATCTGGAAGTTCATTGGTACTAGTAGATATATTCTTTAGGATAAATTATTGCCAAAAACATTGTAGAATATTTTTAAATACTGTGATAAGAAGATATTGATTAAGATCAGATGGTAGATTAAGTAAGAACAAGTCATAATACATGGCCTGTTTTCAGTTGTCTTCATGATTGGTGAATGAGGGAACACTGGGGAGAAGAAATTTGGTAGGTAAAAGTATAATTGACTGTAAATATGATAACTGAATGCGTAAGTAAATTAGTGATACAATTCATTATCTATGCACCTAGAATTGCTTCAGCTCAGTTGCTCAGCCATGTCTAACTCTTTGCAACCAGATGGAATGCAGCACACCAGGCCTCCCTGTCCATCACCAAGAATTGATTAAGTAAACAATTTGTGAAGACTCACATAAACTACACAGCTCTCTGGGTCATAGGACACAGGTGTTTCATAGCCTCACTCTTCTTGCTGCAGGTGGTGACCTATCTGATGTGCAAAGCAAGGGTCCAGGGAGCCACATTGGACAGCGCAGATGTATGGCTCTTCTTCCTGTTTGCGATGCCAATGGTATTGCTCATCCTGCTCACAGCTCCAGTTGTCTCGCTGGGCACACTGTGCACACTGTTCACTGAACTCAGGGTAGACAAGCCGTGAGCTGAGAGGCTGGAAGGAGACTGGAAGAGCTGGAAGAACTGCAGACACGTTTACTCCTTCCTCTCTGGCACACAGCCTCTGTCCTGGCTAGCGCAGCAGCGGTAGCACAGTTCTCTCTTCTCACTGCTGACACAATGGACACAGCCAGGAGGCAGCAGCAAAAGCCACTGCTTTCTAGGTGGAGCTCACATATGTACATAGCAGAGTCATACATGACTGAAGCCACTTAGCAGCAGCAGCAGCAGCAGCCAGTGATCAAGCAAGTATGGGCATGTTATGTGATGTGCATGCGCGGTGCTATATACGATCTCAGCTCTTACAAAGTTATTATTTACTGAAGGTGGGGTGAGGGAGCCTGAACACACCGTCTTGGCTAATTTGCTCTCTTCCCACATCGGATCTCTCCCTTTTCTGTCCTGATGCCATGCTTCTTAAAATTATTAATAAAGATTGATAGTTGGTAAATTTTCTTGTACTATTCTACATTGAATTGTTTTGTGTTCTAGATATACTGACTTGCTGGAAAATTTACTTTTAAGAAGACACTGGAGCTTGGGTTTAAATAAGCAGCTTTTACTGCATACAATTTTGAAATTTTATTTTTCTAAGTTTTTCATGAAGAGCTGATGTTGCTATATTCTTATGTTTCTTCTTCCCCTTATGAGAACCCCGTGAGAAAATTGAAATTGGGTAAGTCAGCGGTGGAAGAGGGGGAGGAAGTGTGCTTTGCAAAAACTGATGAAGGGTGCTGATTGAGAGACACAGACTCCAAATAGATACCTCTTCTGGCTTACAAAGAGTAGGAACAGAAGAAAGTTGAATGAGGGAGATGCTTTTACATTTATTGTGGAACATTAACTTTACTGTAGAACCAATAGATTCTACTTCAAACTTCTGTGAGGTTCACAGAAGTTCCCACTGTCAAAATTTATGGAGTGATGACAGATTTGAAGCACTACATGCTGTTGGCATCTTGCTGTTGCAAGGCTTCCATTACCTCTACACACATATATGTGTATAACTACTACAGAATGAGTTGGGGTAGACAAGCGGGTTGACATAAATCAAGACAATAGCTAGAAGACTAAGTTTTATTTACTTATGTGTCTTTGGCTGCACTGGGTCTTCACAGCTGTGCATAGTCTTTCTCTAGCTGCAGAGAGCAGGGTTACTCTCTAATTGTGGTAAGCAGGTTTCTCATTGTGATGGTTTTCTTGTTGCAGGGCTTCCCTAATAGCTTAGCTGGTAAAGAATCCACCTGCAATGCGGGAGACCTTGATTCAATCCCTGGGTTGGGGAGACCCCCTGGAGAAGGGAAAGGCTGCCCACTCCAGTATTCTGGCCTAGAGAACTCCGTGGACTGTATACATGGGGTGGCAAAGAGTCAGATGCAACTGAGCAACTTTCACTTTTACTCATTTTCACTTTCTCTTGTTGCAGAGCATAGGCTTTAAAGCACAGAGCTCAATAGTCATGGCAGACAGGTCAAGCTTCCCTAGGGCATTTGAGCTCTTCTAGACCAGGGATAGAACCCATGTCCCTCACACTGGCAGGCAGACTCTTAACCACTGGGCCACCAGGGAAGTCCCAGAAGCTAAAAGACAAAATTAATGAAATTTTAATTTATTTTTATTTAATTTTAATTTTATTATTTTATTTAATTTTTATTTTCTTTTAGTAAATTAATTTAATTTATTAAAATTAAGAAAATAGAGTGACTGTAACATGAGTGTTCCTGAAGTAAAATCAATTATTGTCTTGTGTTCCATTTCAGAGGCTTCAGGGGCTAAACTGTATATATCATTGTCCTGGGTGAAGACATATTTTAGGTCAATGAGAATAAAGAGGAAACAACTTGGGAAAGTTTAGGAGAGACCCTTCTGGCAGTTGACTCAGCTGATTGCCTTGCTGTACAGATAAAGGTATATTCCTGGTTGAACATAGTTTGACTTTTAAAGCCAGTGGGATAAAAATTAAGAACAAAAAGTGGGGAAAATTTGGCTTCAAGGGGAGTGCAAGATTTCTTCTACTTTTTGTCCTTTGTTGGAAATATGAATTTTTTTCATGGGAATGGGAAACATTGGGCCACTCATTCTGTTGAAGTCTGTCATTTTCCCATATCTTTTTGTAATATCCCTGTATCAACCCCTTGGACAAGATGATAAGAAGGTTCCAGGTTGCTCTTTACTACTTGGGAAGAAACTTCTTCCTGGGGAAGTTTTAGGGTATAGGTCTTACTGGTTTTAATGTATATCTCAGTGTTTTACTCCTCCTCGTTATCTTTATTTCTTGGAATTGCTTTTTCTGTTTTTCTTGTGTCAATCTAAAGAGTCCAGATTCTAGATATGCAAAGACCACTCAATTCATCTCTGCCAACTGCATGCAGTGGTAACTTAAAGCTTGCCAACAAGATTGGGGTATCATGCTTAATTCTAAAATGAGAATTATTTTCTCCCATTCTGAAGGCTGTCTTTTCACCTTGCTTATAGTTTCCTTTGATGTGCAGAAGCTTTTAAGGTTAATTAGGTCCCATTTGTTTATTTTTGCTTTTATTTCCAATATTCTGGGAGGTGGGTCATAGAGCATCCTGCTGTGATGTATGTCAGAGAGTGTTTTGCCTATGTGCTCCTCTAGGAGTTTTATAGTTTCTGGTCTTACGTTTAGATCTTTAATCCATTTTGAGTTTATTTTTGTGTATGGTGTTAGAAAGTGTTCTAGTTTCATTCTTTTACAAGTGGTTGACCAGAATTCCCAGCACCACTTGTTAAAGAGACTGTCTTTAATCCATTGTATATTCTTGCCTCCTTTGTCAAAGATAAGGTGCCCATATGTGCGTGGATTTATCTCTGGGCTTTCTATTTTGTTCCATTGATCTATATTTCTGTCTTTGTGCCAGTACCATACTGTCTGGATAACTATGGCTTTGTAGTAGAGCCTGAAGTCAGGTAGGTTGATTCCTCCAGTTCCATTCTTCTTTCTCAAGATCGCTTTGGCTATTCGAGGTTTTTTTGTATTTCCATACAAATTGTGAAATTATTTGTTCTATCTCTGTGAAGAATACTGTTGGTAGCTTGATAGGGATTGCTTTGAATCTATAAATTGCTTTGGGTAGTATACTCATTTTCACTATACTGATTCTTCCAATCCATGAACATGGTATATTTCTCCATCTATTAGTGTCCTCTTTGATTTCTTTCACCAGTGTTTTATAGTTTTCTATATATAGGTCTTTAGTTTCTTTAGGTAGATATATTCCTAAGTATTTTATTCTTTCCGTTGCAATGGTGAATGGAATTGTTTCCTTAATTTCTCTTTCTGTTTTCTCATTATTAGTGTATAGGAATGCAAGGGATTTCTGTGTGTTGATTTTATATCCTGCAAATTTACTATAGTCATTGATTAGTTCTAGTAATTTTCTGGTGGAGTCTTTAGGGTTTTCTGTGTAGAGGATCATGTCATCTGCAAATAGTGAGAGCTTTACTTCTTCTTTTCCAATTTGGATTCCTTTTATTTGTTTTTCTGCTCTGATTGCTGTGGCCAAAACTTCCAAAACTATGTTGAATAGTAATGGTGAAAGTGGGCACCCTTGTCTTGTTCCTGACTTTAGAGGAAATGCTTTCAATTTTTCACCATTGAGGATAATGTTTGCTGTGGGTTTGTCATATAAGACAGCCTTCAGAATGGGAGAAAATAATAGCAAATGAAGCAACTGACAAACAACTAATCTCAAAAATATACAAGCAAGTCCTACAGCTCAACTCCAGAAAAATAAATGACCCAACCAAAAAATGGGTCAAAGAACTAAATAGACAGTTCTCCAAAGAAGACATACAGATGGCTAACAAACACATGAAAAGATGCTCAACATCACTCATTATCAGAGAAATGCAAATCAAAACCACTATGAGGTATCATTTCACACCAGTCAGAATGGCTGAGATCCAAAAGTCTACAAATAATAAATGCTGGAGAGGGTGTGGAGAAAAGGGAACCCTCTTACACTGTTGGTGGGAATGCAAACTAGTACAGCCACTATGGAGAACAGTGTGGAGATTCCTTAAAAAACTGGAAATAGACCTGCCTTATGATCCAGCAATCCCACTGCTGGGCATACACACTGAGGAAACCAGAAGGGAAAGAGACACGTGTACCCCAATGTTCATCGCAGCACTGTTTATAATAGCCAGGACATGGAAGCAACCTAGATGTCCATCAGCAGATGAATGGATAAGAAAGTGGTGGTACATATACACAATGGAGTATTACTCAGCCATTAAAAAGAATACATTTTAATCGGTTCTAATGAAGTGGATGAAACTGGAGCCTTTTATACAGAGTCAAGTAAGACAGAAAGAAAAACACCAATACAGTATACTAACGCTTATATATGGAATTTAGAAAGATGGTAACAATAACCCTGTGTACGAAACAGCAAAAGAGACACTGATGTATAGAACAGTCTTATGGACTCTGTGGGAGAGGGAGAGGGTGGGAAGATTTGGGAGAATGGCATTGAAACATGTAAAATATCATGTATGAAACGAGTTGCCAGTCCAGGTTCGATGCACGATACTGGATGCTTGGGGCTAGTGCACTGGGATGACCCAGAGGGATGGCATGGGGAGGGAGGAGGGAGGAGGGAGGAGGGACGAGGGTTCAGGATGGGGAACACATGTATACCTGTGGCGGATTCATTTTGATATTTGGCAAAACTAATACAATTATGTAAAGTTTAAAAATAAAATAAAAGAAAAATAAAGAAAAATAAATAAAATTAGAATTAATTTTAAGGAGATTCTGTCTTGTACACCTTTTCTGCTTATCTCTTTTGTGAATTTGTGGCAGGAAGAGGCACATTGTAAGTTATTTGGTTTTCAGGTTTGTGTTTCCCAGCCAAGTATTATTTTATCCTAACATTCCCAATATACTTTATTGCCACCAATGACCCATTACATTTGTGTTGGCTGAGCAGCACAGGGTGAATAAATGAAGCACTACTCCTATATTTTAAACACACATTACATCATTTCATGAATATTTGGAAAAGTCAGGGTGATTGCCCCTTGTGTAATATTTCCTTTCCTTGGTGACAAAAAAAGATTAATCAATGTAGATGCAACCTTTAGTTGGGAATGAAGCCAGTATCCTTGATTTAAGAGTTCAGCATGTGTAGACACTGCTAGGGGTCTCTCTTGCATCAATTATTATGGAAGTCATGCTTTAAAAAAAGCCTCTTGTCTCTTAAATCAACTTCACTTAGAGGTGATAACACAATTGTAAAACTTATCCTTTGAGTAAAAGGATAAAAGATTGGGTAAAAGATTGTGCATTCTGGACTTTATAAGGATATGTCAGTTTGCTATAAATGTTTATATCCCTAGATTCATCAGATTATGGAGTTAACATTTGAAACAACTTACTTCAACTGCACTGTAGTATGTGGCAAAGTAAAAAAAAAAAAAATAATAATTATCTGATTTTGTTTCAACAAGAGTTTAAAGTGTATTTTCTAATAATCCTGAGTTGTCTGGGATGGGAATAAGAGCAATTAAGAGCTGGGTACTTGTACAAATTACCAAAATAAATGCTGTCAGTAAGAGAAGAGATACAAATACAAATAATTTAGATTTGATTTCCACTAATGAATACCAATAACCCTTTCTGAATCCTTCAAACAAAAATGCATTTGTGATGTCGAGTGTCTCTAGCACTCTTTGCATCATTTTTCTAACATTGTGTCATATTAGGGATAAACCAAGGCATGACTTCCCTCCTTTCACTCAGTATAATCTCTCTCATGTGGTAAAAGTTTTAAAAAGAGAGATTTTTACTACCTCAAATTTAATGAGTTCTAACTTATGTGTATCACCCTTAATTGATAGAGAAATTAAAACACAGTTAACTCTAAACTCACTTCATATAAATCCCTTTAAACTGTGGATTTAGTTGACTCAGGAGTAACTGTTTGTAAGTTATAAATTTTGATGGGCTGACTGCCAAATATTTCATAAATGTCTCAGTTCTAATATGTGTTAGTCACATTTTAAATACTGATGAATATAGTAATGAGGAAGATATCCATGAGTGATTGTTCTCATGGAACTTATACTTATGATTTTGGTGGAAGGCAGAGAGTAATGAAAAAAACATTGGACAACTTTTCAGATAGTATGTGATGAATATTATAAGAAAAGGTAGAAGACAAAGGAACTTGAGAGTTATTATAAACAAGATGATGAAATGAATATTGAAGAGAGATGTGAATAAAACAGCAGTCATTTGAGAAAATGTATTTCAGGCATTAATAACAATGAGGGAAAACCTTTAAGGAAGAAACACACTTATGTAGTTGAAGTGGAATAATCTTGAGGGAAACCCAGGAGAAGATAAACATAGATCAGGAGTTTGACATGTGGTTCTTTGTAAACCATGGAGGAGATTTTGGATTTTATTCTGATGTGATGAGAATATCTTGAAGGTAAGGGGTAGGAAAGCAGGATAATGAACTGTGTTTTTAGCATGTCCATCTAGGATAATAGCTACAACTATTATCACACACACATATACACAATGTAAAATAGGAGAGGAAGTTCACTGGATAAACAATTTTCAGAAATTTGGGTTTAAAAAGCTTTATTTATAACAAGACTTCTGAGACAATTTAAGATACTAATGTTCTGGAGGAGGAGACTTTATATTTTTTTAATACAATTATTGATCATAGGACCCTTTCCTCACATAACTATTTTGTGATTTGGGACATGCATACTAGCAGTAGTAGCAGTTCAGTCACTCAGTCATGTCCGACTCTTTGCCACCCCATGAACCGCAGCATATCAGGCCTCCCTGTCCATCATCAACTCCCGGAGTTTACCCAAACCCATGTCCATTGAGTCCGTGATGCCATCCAACCAGCTCATCCTCTGTTGTCCCCTTCTCCTCCTGCCCTCAATCTTTCCCAGGATCAGGGTATTTTCAAATGGGTCAGCTCTTCGCATCAGGTGGCCAAAGTATTGGACCTTCAGCTTCAACATCAGTCCTTCCAATGAACACCCAGGACTGATCTCCTTTAGGATGGATCAGTTGGATCTCCTTGCAGTCCAAGGGACTCTCAAGAGTCTTCTCTAACAGCACAGTTCAAAAGCAACAATTCTTTGACGCTCAGCCTTCTTTATAGTCCAACTCTCACATCCATACATGACCATTGGAAAAACCAAAGCCTTCACTAGACAGACCTTTGTTGATAAAGTAATGTCTCTGCTTTTTAATATGCTATCTAGGTTGGTCATAACTTTCCTTCCAAAGAGTAAGTGTCTTTTAATTTCATGGCTGCAATCACCATTTGCAGTGAGTTTGGGACCCAAAAAAATAAAGTCAGTCACTGTTTCCCCATCTAATTCCCATGAAGTGATGGGACCGGATGCCATGATCTTCATTTTCTGAATGTTGAGCTTTAAGCCAACTTTTTCACTCTCCTCTTTCAGTTTCATCAAGAGACTTTTTAGTTCTTCTTTACTTTCTGCCATAAGGGTTGTGTCATTTGCATATATGAGGTTACTGATACTTCTCCCAGCAATCTTGATTCCAGCTTGTGCTTCATCCAGCCCAGTGTTTTTCACGATGTACTCTGCATATAAGTTAAATAAGCAGGGTGACTATATACAGCCTTGCCTTAATCCTTATCCTATTTGGGAACAGTCTGTTGTTCCATGTCCAGTTGTAACTGTTGCTTCCTGACCTGCATACATGTTTCTCAAAAAGCAGATGAGGTTGTCTGGTATAGTTATCTATATTTACTCTTGCTATATTTATTATATTTACTACCTCTTCTCTGAAGAGCATTGAAATATATATATATATATATATATATATATATATATATATATATAAGTGTGTACTAAGTTGCTTCAGTCATTTCCGACTCTTTGTGACCTTATGGACTGTAGCCCACCAGGCTCCTCCATCCATGGGATAGTCCAGACAAGAATGCTAGAGTGGGTTGCCATGCCCTCTTCCAGGGGATCTTCCCGATTCAGCAATCAAATCTGCATCTCTTACATCCATGTGCATTGGCGGGCGGGTTCTTTATAACTAGCATCACCTGGGAAGTGCCAATATTTATTCCATCACCTTATTACCTGGTAACTCAGCTGGTAAAGAATCTGCCTGCGATGCAGGAGACCCCAGTTTGATTCCAGGGATAGGCCACCCACTCCTGTATCCTTGAAATTCCCTAGTGGCTTAGACAGTAAAGAATTTGTCTGCAAGCAGGAGACCTCTGTTTGATCTCTGGGTTGGGAAGATCCCCTGGAGAAAGAAGCAGTTACCCAGTTACTCAGTATTCTTGCCTGGAGAATTCCATGGATAGAGAAGTCTGACAGGCAAGAGTCCATGGGGTCACAAAAAGTTAGGCATGACTGAACGACTTTCATTTCACTTCAGTCAACCTCTCTTTGAAATGTATATAGGGAATACAACACTATCTAAAGACAAAAAGACTTCAATAAAATTTACGTTTTGAAAAAATGGATATCTTCAGGAGATTATGACATATTTTAAAACTGTAGTGTTCTAATAGCCCTGTTTCATTAAACACTTACTATGTTCATAAACTTTTGCACATGTATTACTTAATATACTCTTTGAGTAGGCATTGTTTTATTGCAGAAAGGGAAAACACAAAACAGATATTCAAAAAAAGACAAAAAAAAAAAAAAAAAAACACAAAACACCTCACCTCCAACTCACTTAGATTCTAAACAACATGGCTAGATGTCAAATCCAGTTGTGATTGAATGAAAGATAAAATTTCAAGCACTACATTGTAAGGTCTGTAATAAATAATGAATATCACAAGTAATATCTTAAAATCCTGATGTAATGACATTAAAAGAAATTTGACAGTCTTGCTATTGAGTTTTATTGTGTTTGAATAGCAAGTACCTCTCCTCCACAGGGAACAAGATGACATCAATTGGCAATTTTCTTGAAAATTTAGTCTAATTTTAAATTTAAACAGACTGAAGTGACTTAGCATGCACACACTCACACAGAGAAATACAAAATTCCTCCCTACTGAGTTCTAACTTTCATTTTCTAGCTCCATTCTACCATTCCTTGCTAAGGATTATGTGGTCTTATAATACGATTTTATTATTTTCCTAGTTCCCAAACCATGTCCATGCTCAGGTTTCCCTGGTGGCTCAGACGGTAAAGAATCCTCCTGCAATACAGGGGACCCAGGTTCGATCTCAGGGTCAGGAAGATTCCCTAGAGAAGACAATGGCAACCCACACCAGTATTTTTGCCTGGAGAATTCCATGGTCAGAGGAGCATGGTGGGCTACAGTCCATGGGGTCACAAAGAGTTGGGCATGATTGAATGACTAACACACTTTCTTTTTCTAGAAAGTCTTCTCTTCAAGGGAAAATTGCACTCTTCTTTACACTTATTTATCATCAGGTTTCTTCAAGTAGAATTTATCACTTATTCCTTCTGATTAGATTTAAATATGAGCTATATTTTCTGATCCATTTATCCAAAATGAATTATAAAATGCCTTATAAATGCCAACCACAGTGTTGGAGATAGAATGATTAACAGTATAGGTATAGTGTTAAACTCTAGATGATGCCTTAGGTAATTCAATGATCCTTCCCTACACTTACCTCCTAGCTTTCTTTACCTCAAGAGCAGCATTCATACTAGTCTTTTTCAAGCCTTTATCAACATTCACATATATCTCTACATGCCTTTGATTTCAATATATAAGCAGGCATACCTGAAACACAGGGGCCATTTAAAAAATTTTATTTTATTGAAGTGTAATTTATTTATAATTTTGTATCAATTTTTACACAGAAAATTGATTATATATTATAAAATATATTATATAGCAATAACATAATATACAATATTACTAATATAAAAATAATTAAATGTAATAATATTATATTATTAATAATACAATATTTTATATGTGTGTGTGTGTATATATATATATATATATATATATATATATATATATAAAATCACTGGGCTTCCTTTATGGCTCAGTGGTAGAGAATCCACTTGGAAATGCAAGTGAAGCAGGTTCGATCTCTGGGTCAGGCAGATCCCCTGGAGAGAGAAATGGCAATCACTCCAGAATTATTGCCTGGGAAATCCCAAGGACAGAGAAGTCTGGCAGTCTACAGTCCATGGGATCTCAGAAGAGTCAGACACGGTTTAGTGACTAAACAGTAGCAATATTTACCACAATGAATATTCTTCTTCACATTTATTTTCCTTTAAGGTTTATCACAGGATATTGATATTGAATATCGTTTCCTGTGCTATACAGTAGGTCCTTGTTTATCCACCCTATATAATAGATGCCTTGATTCCCAATCCAGTGCTGACTGCAAAACATCCTGAACCCCCCTCCCACCTCCTTCCCCATACGATCCCTCTGAGTCATCCCAGTACATCAGCCCCCGAGCATCCTGTATCATGAATTAAACCTGGACCGGCGATTCATTTCACATATGATAATATACATGTTTCAATGCCATTCTCCCAAATCATCCCACCCTCACCATCTCCCACAGAGTCCAAAAGACTGTTCTATATATCTGTGTCTCTTTTGCTGTCTCACATACAATTTCATGTTAAAGTTGAATGGATGAGGAATTGCTTTTATGAATCAGCAAAACATGTGGTTTCTTGAGATGAAGCCTATTTCTGATAAAGATGCTATGAAGATTATTGAAATTACAAGATTTAGAATATGATATGAACTTTGTTGACTAATGGCAGGGTTTGAGAATACTAACTATAGTTCTGAAACAAGATTTACTGCTAGTAAAATGTTTTCAACATCATTTTACATGCTAAAGAGGAAATAAATTCATAAAATGAAGTGTCAATATATGAGGCAAATTTCATCATCATCAATTTTAAAAAGTTGCCAGTCACCCTAACCTTCAACAACCACCACCCTGATTAGTCAGTAGCCACCAACAAAGAGGCAAGACCTTTCACCAGCAAAATTATCACAACTCGCCAAAGGCTCAGATGATGGTTAGCAGCTTTTAGCAATAAAACATTTTTAAGCTAAAGTATGCATATTTTAGCCATAACGATATTGCACACTTACTGGACTACAGCAAAATGTAAGTATAAGTTTTATATGCACTAGGAAACAAAAACATTTGGATGATTTGCTTTATTGTGATATGTATTTTATTGTAGTGGTCTGTAACCAAATCTCAAATATATTAGATGTTGGCTATAATAGGAAAAGGAATACATCGAGGCTGTATATTGTCACCCTGCTTATTTAACTTATATGCAGAGTACATCATGAGAAACGCTGGGCTGGAAGAAGCACAAGCTGAAATCAAGATTGCTGGGAGAAATATCAATAACCTCAGATATGCAGATGACACCACCCTTATGGCAGAAAGTGAAGAGGAACTCAAAAGCCTCTTGATGAAAGTGAAAGAGGAGAGTGAAAAGTTGGCTTAAAGCTTACCATTCAGAAAACGAAGATCATGGCATCCGGTTCCATCACTTCATGGGAAATAGATGCGGAAACAGTGGAAACAGTGTCAGACTTTATTTTTCTGGGCTCCAAAATCACTGCAGATGGTGATTGCAGCCATGAAATTAAAAGACACTTACTCCTTGGAAGAAAAGTTATGACCAACCTAGACAGCATATTGAAAAGCAGAGACATTACTCTGCCAACAAAGGTTCATCTAGTCAAGGGTATGGTTTTTCCAGTGGTCATGTATGGATGTGAGAGTTGGACTGAAGAAGGCTAAGCACCGAAGAATTGTTGCATTTGAACTGTGGTGTTGGAGAAGACTCTTGAGAGTCCCTTGGAGTGCAAGGAGATCCAACCAGTCCATTCTGAAGGAGATCAGCCCTGGGATTTCTTTGGAAGGACTGATGCTAAAGCTGGAATTCCAGTACTTTGGCCACCTCATGCGAAGAGTTTACTCATTGGAAAATACTCTGATGCTGGGAGGGATTGGGGACAGGAGGAGAAGGGGACGACAGAGGATGAGATGTCTGGATGGCATCACTGACTCGATGGACGTGAGTCTGAGTGAACTCCGGGAGTTGGTGATGGACAGGGAGGCCTGGCATGCTGTGATTCATGGGGTCGCAAAGAGTCAGACACTACTGAGTGACTGAACTGAGCTGAACTGAAACTTCTGATGAGCAAGACTGAGTGAGGTGGTAATCTTGTCTACTGATAATTGGTTTTGTATTTTTGTTTTGTTTGTTGTTTAGATAAGGTGTCCTGTACAATGTGCAGTGTACAAAGTACAATGTGGTTGGGTGAATTCAGGTCAGGCATGCAAGTGGTTTCATGTGAGTTCTCACTATTTGATACTCCCTATCAAATTTTAAATTTAAATTTAATAATTAAAATTTTAAAAAAGAGAGAGAAAAGAAAAAAAGAAGAAGAAGAAAGATTAAAAAAAAGGAAAACTCTACAGAACTGCAAAAGCCTAATATAGAGGCAATACTCTCTCTATTTGAACTCCAGGGTTAGTTCTCTGGTAGTCTAGGGTTTTGGAGTCAGTGCTCCCACTCCAAAGGCTCAGGACTTGATCTCTAGTTGGGAACAAAGATTCCACGAGTGCATTAAGTGAGATTAAAACCCATACTCAAAAATGAGAAACCAAAGATGAACCCCAGACAAATGGAAGTTACAAAATCAGGAAGATAATAATTATAATAATATAATATACCCATTTACATATACACCCATAATTTAAATCAAACAGTCCAACAAAAATAAAGTACAATATGTTGACCCAGCGACCAGAGGAAACCAAAAATTATATCTACCAGTTAAGAATAAAACTAACTAAAGCACAAACTGGAAAACAAAACTAAAGCAAGGTGCCAAGTGGGGAATAAAGCAATGAAAACAAAAGTAACAAATATGTTGAGAGGAAAGGAAAGAAAGAAAAGATAGAAAAAATAGATATGCAAAGTTAAATATAGGTAGATGAAGATTTATATTCAATAACTGCAAGGGGAAAATAACAGAAGCAAAAGCAAACAAAGTAATAAGTGCATAAAAATAATAATAGGTTTAAAATTTTAAAAAAAGAGAAAAGAAAATTAAAAAAAAAAAAAAGAAGAGGAATAAAGATTCAAAAAAAAAAAAAAAAAGGAAAACTCCACAGCAGTGCAAAAGCCCAACGTTGAGGCAGATGTTTAGAACAACAGTAAAAATTGTGATTGAAAAGAAAATCAAAACCTTAATTAGATGCCCTAGTGCCAATAAAATCAACTACTACAATGGGAGGGGTGGTGGGAAGGTAAAAAAAAAAAGAATAAAAACGAAACAAACAAACAAAAAAATCCAAAAGAAACTACAGAATAAGTCAAAACATAAGAATAAGAAATGTTTTTCTTGAGTCAATGCTGTCATGGTTCTTTCCCTTACTGGGGTCACATTCCACCTCACCTTCCTAGGATGCCCTGCAACATTGTGCTGGCCCCTGGACCTGTGGTGGGAGCAGCTCAGATTCCAATCCGGTCCTATTCCTGTGTGTTCTTGCCTCCAACGTCCACAGCTATCAGAACTAGTGTGCTTCGTTTTGCGAGAGCTCTCTTTGTCCTTTTATATATTCCATAGACACAGAGTCTGCCTCCCTGATCATGTGGATTTAATCTGAAGCTTGTACAGCTGGTGGGAAAACTTGGGGTTTTCTTCCTTAGCCACACTGCCCCTGGGTATCAATTGTGGTTTTATTTCCATCTCTGCATGTCAACTGTCCACGTAGGTTTGCTCCTGAGGCTCCCCTGGAAGACTTGGGTCTGCTCCAGTGAGGATCAGTTGCAGAGGTGCAGCTGCTTGGGTTGCAGGAGTTTTGGCAGCACCAGGTACTCAGGGGAGTTGGCAGCTAGGGCAGCAGGAAATATAGTGGTCTAGAAGGGTATGGCAACCAGTATTGGCCAATACACTCCAGTATTCTTGCCTGGAGAACTCTTCTGACAGAGAAACCTGGCAGGCCACAGTCCACAGGGTCTCAAAGAGTTGGACATGACCGAAGTGACCCCATGTGCACAGACAGAAGACTTTTTGCCTATGGCAGCTCTGCCCCATTGAAGATTGAGCATGAAAATGGCACAGCTGTTTGGGTTGTGGGGACCCTGGAGGCACCAAGTGTGCAGGGACACTGACTGCTTCTGCCGCAGCAGTTACGGGCCTATCAAAACCTTTTTTCAAGTCTCTGGTAGCGGACAATCAGAAGGCTTCTTTGGCTAGTCTTTCTGTGTAGCTCTGCCCATTCAGGCACTTAGAGGGCTCCCTTGCCTGGGGTCCTTCTCTGTTGTTTGGCACATCAAGCACATAGAGGGCCCCCCAACCCTGGACTGGGATCCTACTCTGTAGATTGGTGCATCAAGCACTTAAAAGGGCACCCTGGATGGGTTCCCACTGTGTAGTTCAGTGTGTAAGGTATATGATGGGCCAGCCTCTCTACTGTTCAGCTGCTGATGCTGGATTGTAGAGAGAGAGAGGCTATGGTGATGGCTCCATCCCCTCTGCGTGACTCAGCAGTATCGCCTTGCTTCCATGGCTGCCTGGCTTTCCTCCACAGGCATTTCCCACCACAATCTCCTCCCTCACATCCCCTCGGTCCGTCTCTCTGCAGTCAAGAGCAACCTTCACCCTGGGATTCCTCCACAATCCCTTTGTTCTAGGCCCAGCTGCTGCACCTTCTAGGGGACCTGGGGACCCATCTGAGGTACATATGGCTATGACAAGGACTGTCTGATTCTCATTCCATTTAGGCTGCTGCAGATCAGCTGATTCACTCTCAGCCTTAAATGTCTCTCCTCTGTCTCATACAATTGCCCCAGTGTGGGGCTTGGACCCCTGCTTCAGTTCTCACACTCGCCAACGGCGAGATTTCCCCCCTAGTTTCTTTGTCTTACCGAGTTTTGTGTAGGTCTATATATTCTTTTCTGCTGGTCAGCTACTCCTGTCCGCTCTCAGCTGGTGTTCTGCATGAACTTCTGTGTCTGAAGGTGTATTCCCGATGCATCCTCAGAGAGATGTACTCCATATCCACCTACTCTTCTGCTATCTTGTTCTCCTCCCATATTCATTTTAAGAGAAGCAAAATACCTTTGTCTTTTGGCATATGCTAATGATATATATATAAATATAAATATATAAATCCACACACACACACACACACACACACACACATATATATATAGAGAGAGAGAATTGACTCTTGAACCTTGAATGATACAGTAACTAAGTAACTATGGGTTCCACCTCCACCCCTAGTGAAATATTCATGTATTACTTTGAGCCATCCCTCTGGATCTGTGGTTCTATATCTTCTAATTTAACCTACCATAGATCATGTAGTTCTATAGTATATATTTATTGAAAAAAACTCTAAGTTGACCCACATAGTTTAAATCTGTGTCCGTTAAGGGTCAACAAGAGAGAGAGATCTATCTACAACTATCTATCTTCCACTCCATATCTAGTTTTATCCATATGTATATGTGTATGTGTATTTGTGTGTTCATGGTGGCTCAGACAGTAAATGCATCACTTGCAATTCGACCTGGATTTAATCCCTGGGTCATAAAGATCCCCTGCAAGAAGGGAATGACTATCCACTCCAGTATTCTAGAATAAATACTTAGTAATTTGCACTATTATATAGGGTTCTAACCATACAAAAACAAAAATATCAGTAAGCTTGAAGAAATTAAAAAGAGAAGAAAAAGAATTAGTTGATTGAGGGGCAAAAAAAATAAATTTTAATAAAAGTACACATTTTAATCTAGATAATATTAAAATATATCCATACAATTTTAATTATATAATAAATAATTTATATTGTTTGTCAGTTCAGTCACTCAGTAATATCCTACTCTTTGTGACCCCATGGACTGCAATACACCAGGTTTCTCTGGCATGTTGGATGGAGTTGGTCCATCACCAACTCCCGGAGTCCACCCAAACCCATGTCCATTGAGTCGGCGATGCCATCCAACCATCTCATCCTCTGTCTACCCTTTTCCTCCTGCCTTCAATCTTTCCCAGCATCAGGGTCTTTCCCAATGAGTCAGTTCTTCACATCAGGTGGCCAAAGTATTGGAGTTTCAGCTTCAACATCAGTCCTTTCAATGAACACCCAGGACTGACCTCCTTTAAGATGGAATGGTTGGATCTCCTTGCAGTCCAAGGGACTCTCAAGAGTCTTCTCCAACACCACAGTTCAAAAGCATCAAATCTTTAACATTCAACTTTCTTTATAGTACAACTCTCACATCCATATATGACTACTGGAAAAAACATGGCTTTGACTAATTGGACCTTTGTTGGCAAAGTAAAATCTTTGCTTTTTAATATGCTGTATAGGTGGGTCAAAACTTTCCTTCCAAGGAGCAAGTGTCTTTTAATTTCATGGCTGCAGCCACTATCTACAGTGATTTTGGACTGCATTAAGCCATTTTCATTTAAAAGATAATAAAGGAATATATAACTCAGTGCCCACAAATTTGGTAACCTAGATGCAATGGTCCAATTTCTTGATTGTCACACATTTCAAAATAAACAGTAGAGAAATATGTAATCTTAATAGGCCTATATCTATTAAATAAAGTAAATAAATAACTAATAACTTTCCAGAAAAGGAAGCACCAGGTAGAGGTGTTTTAACTGGTGATTCTTGCTAAATACTTTAAAATAAATGATACCAATTATTGAGAAACTCCTCCATAAGAATACAAGCAGAAGGAATACTTTCTCACTCATTCTCTTAGGCCACAATTACTTTAGTATCAAAACTAGCAAAGACATTATAAGAAAGGAAATGTACAGACCACTGTTTTTTATAAAAATAGGTGCAAAAATTATCAACAAAATATTAACAAATTGAACTCAGCACTGTATCAATTGAACTATATTGACCAAATAAAATTTATCCCAACATGTAAATTTAATTCAATATTCACAATTTATTTAATGCAATTCTCTATATCAACAGCTTTAAAGAAAAATCATGTAATCCATGCATAAGAAGCATTGGACAAAACCTGACATCTACACATGTTAAAAAAGATCTTATCAAACTAGTGATATAAACTTCTGAAACAATTAAAAATATATATGAAAAAGTCAACAGGTATAAACACTTTTAATAATAAGAAGCTATATGATTTTGCCCTAAAACTGGAGACAAAGAGAAAAGAAAACAAAACACTACATCATTCCTATTCAACTTCATACTAGAAGTTGTAACAGAGCAATGAGACAAGAAAATGAAGTAAAAGTGTATTAAAAAAAAAAAAAAAACTCTAAAGAAGTAGAACAAAGTCAGATGATTAACACTGCCCAATTCAAAATTTGCTATAAAGTTACAGTAAAAAAAGACCATGGCACTGCTGAAAGATTGGACACATAAGCAAAAGAAATGGAATAGAGATCTTAGCAGTAGAACCATACAAACATAGTGAACTGATCTTTGCCAAAGAGCAAGCTAATTTCAATGTAGAAACAATAACTTTTCGTCAATGGCATTGAAACAATTGGACATACAAGTGAAGAGTATAGCAAACAAATAAAGAAACAAAAACTAGCCACAGACTATACCATTCATAAAAATTAACTCAACTTATATGATAGGCCTGAATGCAAAACTTCAAATTACTATATAAAACTTGGAGAAAAATAAAACAGAAGTGACAATCTCAATCAGCTTGAGTCTGATGATAAGATATTAACAACAACACAAAAAGCAGTATCCAAGTAACAAAAAATTGACAAGTAGGGACTCATTAAAATTTAATAATTCTGCTGTGTGAAAGACCCTCAGAAAGAATTGATAAGCCACACACTAAGGTAAATTACTTTTAAAATATATATCTGATTAAGGAATTGCATAGACAATTTTCAAAGAACACTTAAATTAAAACAAGATGAAAGAAAACCCCAATTAAAAAGACAATAAATTTGAAAACATACCTCACAAACAAAGCAACAAAAATATCAACAAAAAATATGGAAAGATGTTCAACGTAATCGGTCATTAACACATTGCAAATTAAAACAATGGCAAATTGATTGCATAAACATACATATCAACAGCACACATATTGTTGTTGTTCAGTCCCTAAGTTGTGTTCAACTCATTGCAACCGCATGGAAAACAGCACACCAGGTTTTCCTGTCCTTCACTATCTCCTAGAGTTTACTCAAGTTCATGTCCATTGAGACAGTGATGCCATCCAACCATTTCATCTTCTGTCACTCCCTTCTCCTCCTGTGCTCAGTCTTTTCCAGAATCAGGGTCTTTCCAATGAGTCAGTTCTTCACATTAGGTGGCCAAAGTATTGGACCTCCAACTTCAGCATCAGTCCTTCCAATGAATTGGTATGATTTCTTTGCTGTCCAAGGGACTCTTGAGTCATCTCCAGCACCAAAATTCAAAAGTATCAATTCTTGGGTGCTCGGCCTTCTTTATGGTCCAACTCTCATATCCATAATTGACTATTTGAAAAACCATAGCTTTGAATATACAGACCTTCAATAGCAAAGTGATGTCTCTGCCTTTTTTTTAATAAAAATTTATTTATTTTAATTGGAGACTAATTATTTTACGTTGTCTAGGTTTGTCATAGATTTCCGTCGAAGGAACATCTTTTAATTTCATAGCTGCAATCACCATCTGCAGTGATTTTAGAGCCCAAGAATACAAAATCTTCCACTGTTTCCACTTTTCCCAATTTATTGGTGCAGGAGGGCCTAGAGGAGCTACCCCACGTTGAAGGTCAGGAAGGGCAGCAGTGAGGAGATACCCCTTGTCCAAGGTAAGGAGCAGCGGCTGTGCTTTGCTGGAGCAGCCATGAAGAGATACTCCACGCCCAAGGTAAGAGAAACCCAAGTAAGACGGTAGGTGTTGAAAGAGGGCATCAGAGGGCAGACACATTGAAACCATACTCACAGAAAACTAGTCAATCTAATCACACTAGGACCACAGCCTTGTCTAACTCAATGAAACTAAGCCATGCCCCTGGGGCAACCCAAGACTGGAGGGTCATGGTGGAGAGATCTGACAGAATGTGGTCCACTGGAGAAGGGAATGGCAAACCACTTCGGTATTCTTGCCTTGAGAACCCCATGAACAGTATGAAAAGGCAAAATGATAGGATACTGAAAGAGGAAGTCCCCAGGTCAGTAGGTGCCCAATATGCTACCAGAGATCAGTGGAGAAATAACTCCAGAAAGAATGAAGGGATGGAGCCAAAGCAAAAACAATACCCAGCTGTGGATGTGACTGGTGATAGAAGCAAGGTCCAATGCTGTAAAGAGCAATATTGCATAGGAACATGGAATGTCAGGTGCATGAATCAAGGCAAATTGGAAGCAGTCAAACAAGAGATGGCAAGAGTGAATGTCAACATTCTAGGAATCAGCGAACTCATATGGACTGGAATGAGTGAATTTTCTCAGATGACCATTATATCTACTACTGTGGGCAGGAATCCCTCAGAAGAAATGGAGTGGCCATCATGGTCAACAAAAGAGTCCAAAATGCAGTACTTGGATGCAATCTCAAAAACGACAGAATGATCTCTGTTCGTTTCCAAGGCAAAACCATTCAATATCACAGTAATCCAGGTCTATGCCCCAACCAGTAACACTGAAGAAGCTGAAGTTGAATGGTTCTATGAAAACCTACAAGACCTTTTAGAACTAACACCCAAAAAAGATGTCCTTTTCATTATAGGGGACTGGAATGCAAAGGTAGGAAGTCAAGAAACACCTGGAGTAACAGGCAAATTTGGCCTTGGAATATGGAGTGAAGCAGGGCAAAGACTAATAGAGTTTTGCCAAGAAAATGCACTGGTCATAACAAACACCCTCTTGCAAACCACAAGAGAAGACTCTATACATGGATATCACCAGATGGTCAACAACGAAACCAGATTGATTATATTCTTTGCAGCCAAAAATGGAGACGCTCTATACCGTGAGCAAAAACAAGACCAGGAGCTGACTGTGGCTCAGATCATGAACTCCTTATTGCCAAATTCAGACTTAAATTGAAGAAAGTAGGGAAAACCACTAGACTATTCAGGTATGACCTAAATCAAATCCCTTATGATTATACAGTGGAAGTGAGAAATAGATTTAAGTGCCTAGGTCTGATAGATAGAGTGCCTGATGAACCATGGTGAGGTTTATGACATTGTACAGGAGACAGGGATCAAGACCATCCCCATTGAAAAGAAATGCAAAAAAGCAAATGGCTGTCTGGGGAGGCCTTACAAATAGCTGTGAAAAGAAGAGAAGTGAAAAGCAAAGGAGAAAAGGAAAGATGTAAGCATCTAAATGCAGAGTTCCAAAGAATAGGAAGAAGAGATAAGAAAGCCTTCGTCAGCGATCAGTGCAAAGAGATAAAGGAAAACAACAGAATGGGAAAGACTAGAGTTCTCTTCAAGAAAATTAGAGATACCAAGGGAACATTTCATGCAAAGATGGGCTCGATAAAGGACAGAAATGGTATGGACCTAACAGAAGCAGAAGATATTAAGAAGAGGTGGCAAGAATACACAGAAGAACTGTACAAAAAAGATCTTCACGACCCAGATAATCACGATGGTGTGATCACTGACTTAGAGCCAGACATCCTGGAATGCGAAGTCAAGTGGACCTTAGAAAGCATCACTACGAACAAAGCTAGCAAAGGTGATGGAATTCCAGTGGAGCTATTTCAAATCCTGAAAGATGATGCTGTGAAAGTGCTGCACTCAATATGCCAGCAAATTTGGAAAACTCAGCAGTGGCCACAGGACTGGAAAAGGTCAGTTTTCATTCCAATCCCAAAGAAAGGCAATGCCAACGAATGCTCAAACTACCGCACAATTGCACTCATCTCACATGCTAGTAAAGTAATGCTCAAAATTCTCCAATCCAGGCTTCAGCAATACGCAAACCGTGAACTCCTGATGTTCAAGCTGGTTTTAGAAAAGGCAGAGGTACCAGAGATCAAATTGCCAACATCCGCTGGATCATGGAAAAAGCAAGAGAGTTCCAGAAAAACATCTATTTCTGCTTTATTGACTATGCCAAAGCCTTTGACTGTGTGGATCACAATAAACTGTGGAAAATTCTGAAAGAGATGGGAATACCAGACCACCTGATCTGCCTCTTGAGAAATCTGTATGCAGGTCAGGAAGCAACAGTTAGAACTGGACATGGAACAACAGACTGGTTCCAAATAGGAAAAGGAGTACGTCAAGGCTGTATATTGTCACTCTGCTTATTTAACTCATATGCAGAGTCCATCATGAGAAACGCTGGACTGGAAGAAGTGCAAGCTGGAATCAAGATTGCCAGGAGAAATATCAATAACCTCAGATATGCAGATGACACCACCCTTATGGCAGAAAGTGAAAAGGCACTAAAAAGCCTCTTGATGAAGGTGAAAGTGGAGAGTGAAAAAGTTGGCTTAAAGCTCAGCATTCAGAAAACTAAGATCATGGCATCGGGTCCCATTGCTTCATGGGAAATAGATGGGGAAACAGTGTCAGACTTTATTTTTGGGGCTCCAAAATCACTGCAGATGGTGACTGCAGCCATGAAATTAAAAGACACTTACTCCTTGGAAGGAAAGTTATGATTAACCTAGACAGCATATTCAAAAGCAGAGACATTACTTTGCCAACAAAGGTTCGTCTAGTCAAGGCTATGGTTTTTCCAGTGGTCATGTATGGATGTGAGAGTTGGATTGTGAAGAAGGCTGAGCACTGAAGAATTGATGCTTTTGAACTGTGGTGTTGGAGAAGACTCTTGAGAGTCCCTTGCACTGCAAGGAGATCCAACCAGTCCATTCTGAAGGAGATCAGCCCTGGGATTTCTTTGGAAGGAATGATGTTAAAGGTGAAACTCCAGTACTTTGGCCACCTCATGGGAAGAGTTGACTCATTGGAAAAGACTCTGATTCTGGGAGGGATTGGGGGCAGGAGGAGAAGGGGATGACAGAAGATGAGATGGCTGGAGAACTCAATGGACGTGACTCGATGGACATGATTCTAGGTGAACTCCTGTAGTTGGTGATGGACAGGGAGGTCTGGCGTGCTGCAATTCATGGGTTCGCAAATAGTTGGACACGACTGAGTGACTGAACTGAACTGAACTGAACTGAACTTAAGGGACCAGATGCCATGACCTTACTTTTTTGAATGTCAAATTTTAAGCCAGCTTGTTCACTCTCCTCTTTCACACTTATCAAGAGGCTTTTTACTTCCTCTTCATTTTCTGCCATTAGAGTGGTATAATTTGCATATATGAGGCTGTTCTTATTTCTCCTGGCAATCGTGATTCTAGCTTGTGATTCATCCACCCCAGCATTTCACATGATGTACTGAACAGATAAGTTAAACGAACAGTGACAATATGCAGCTTGTTATATCCCTTTACCAATTCTGAACCAGTCTGTTGCTCCATGTTCAATTCTAACTTTGCTTCTTGACCTGCATACAAGTTTCTCAGGAGAAAGGTAAGGTCCAGAGAATACCAAAATCATGATCTACTGTTGAAGAACCATTGATAAGAGGACATTGAAACCCATCAAAACAAACAAACAAAAACATAATCCACATCCAAGGACAAGGGAGAAGTTGCAATGAGATAGGAGGAATGCAATCATAATAAAATCAAACCCCATACCTGAGAGGTGGGCGACCCATGAACTGGAGAACAATATACCAAAGAAGTTTTCACTCTGTTGTGAAGGTTCTAGGCTGCAAATCAGACTTCCCAACCTGGAGATCTGGCAAAGGGACTGAGGCTTTGAAGTACAGAAGGATTTGATTACAGAACTTCCACAAGACTTGGGAAAACAGAGACATGGAGGGCACAAACAAAACCTTGCAAGTACCAGGACCCAGAGGAAAGGAGTAGTTACTCCACAAAAGACTGAGCCAGACCTACCTGTAAGAATTTGAGAGTCTCCTGCTGAGGTGTGGGTCAGCAGTAGCCTATTCCAGGGACAGTGGCTCTGGCAGCAGGGTTCTGGCAGATGCAGGTTGGCATAAGACATTTTGGAGTTCACCACTAGCCCCACCATAGAGCCTCCAGGAGTGGTTTGCCTCAGGCCAAGCAACTAACAGGGAGAGAGTGCAGCCCCACTCATTAGCAGACAATCGGATTAAAGGTTTATTGGCAAGGCCTTGTCCATGAAAGCAAGACCCAGTTTTCCCCACAGCCAGCTCTTCCCATCAGGAAGCTTGCACAAGCCTCTTATCCCTATCCTTCAGGAGCAGAGAGAAGAAGCTGTGGCAAGAAAACATAACTGAACTACAAGTATATGAAAGAAACCCACTTAATGTGCTGGGGAAATATGCTGCTGTAAGAATTTTTGCAAATGAATGAAATCTGTAATATTAAAGACAAAATTTACTGCTCATAGGAAAATTCTGAAAGAGATGGGAATACCAGACCACCTGATCTGCCTCTTGAGAAACCTATATGCAGGTCAGGAAGCAACAGTTAGAACTGGACATGGAACAACAGACTGGTTCCAAACAGGAAAAAGAGTACATCAAGGCTGTATATTGTCACCCTGCTTATTTAACTTATTTGCAGAGTACATTACGAGACGTGCTGGGCTGGAAGAAGCACAAGCTGGAATAAAGATTGCCAGGAGAAATATCAATAACCTCAGATATGCAGATGACACCACCCTTATGGCAGAAAGTGAAGAGGAACTCAAAAGCCTCTTGATGAAGGTGAAAGAGGAGAGTGAAAAAGTTGGCTTAAAGCTCAACATTCAGAAAACAAAGATCATGGCATCTGGCCCAATCACTTCATGGGAAATAGATGGGGAAACAGTGTCAGACTTTATTTTTTGGGCTCCAAAATCACTGCAGATGGTGATTGTAGCCATGAAATTAAAAGACACTTACTCCTTGGAAGGAAAGTTATGACCAACCTAGAGAGCATATTCAAAAGCAGAGACATTGCTTTGCCAACAAAGGTCCGTGTAGTCAAGGCTATGGTTTTTCCTGTGGTCATGCATGGATGTGAAAGTTGGAGTGTAAAGAAAACTGAGTGCCGAAAAATTGATCCTTTTGAACTGTGGTGTTGGAAAAGACTCTTGAGAGTCCCTTGGTCTGCAAGGAGATCCAACCAGTCCATCCTAAAGGAGATCAGTCCTGGGTGTTCATTGGAAGGACTGATGCTGAAGCTGAAATTCCAATACTTTGGCCATCTCATGTGAAGAGTTGACTCATTGGAAAAGACCTTGATATTGGGAGGGATTGGGGGCAGCAGGAGAAGGGGATGACAGAGGATGAGATAGCTGGATGGCATCACTGACTTGATGGATATGAGTTTGAGTGAACTCTGGGTGTTGGTAATGGATAGGGAGGCCTGGTGTGCTGTGATTCATGGGATCGCAAAGAGTCAGACATGATTAAGTGACTGAACTGAACTGAACTGAACTGAACTGAAGGATTTTAGTCTATAAAGTTGTTTTCCAAAGAAGTATGGGTTACTCTGATGGTTGATGGCATCACGAATGCAATGGACACGAACCTGGGCAAACTCTGGGAGATGGTGAGGGACAGGGAGGCCTGGCATACTGCAGTCCTTGTGTCATGAAGAGACAGACATGACTGGAAGACTGAGCAACAAAAATGGGTTAATTTTTTTGGATACTACTTTACATGTATACTGAAAATGAACATTAAATAAAAGGGTTGACAATATTTGGAGGTGATTCCTCACAGTTGCAGTAAGAATTTACAGATAAATAAAAGAGGGTAGAATGATCCATTTTTTAATAGATTGGAGTTGGATACATCCTTTGGGAGTGAATTTAACTTAATATATATATGCAAAATATTTTACATTGAAGGGGCTATATTATATGTATATAGACATTCTGGTTTGCTTTCTCACCTTATAGGATCTAAAATAAACACTCTAGCAGCAAGCAGCACACTTACTCCTCGATCTTAGTTTCAAAAACCATTCTCCAATAAATATAACTGGGACTCCTTGGAGAATTCGTGGATTCTAGGACTAGGCAGTAAATATACAAAAGGAGTTTGAAGTAGCTAATAATGCCAGAACGTAAAAACTACACAAAAAGAAATTGCTGATGGGGATATGTTGAGACACAGGAGCCACCTGTGAAAGAGTTCCCAGTGGCGAATAAAGTATTCTACTGAATTTTAACCCAAAACATAAGATAAATAAGAGCATTTAGGTGGCTCAGATGGCAAAGTATCTGTCTGCAATGAGGGAGACCTGTGCCCAATCCCTCGGTCAGGTAGATCCCTTGGAGAAGGGAATGGCTGGCCACTCCATTGTTCCTGCCTAGAGAATTTCGTGGACAGAGGAACCTGGTAGTCTACAGTCCATGAGGTCACAATGAGTCAGACACTTTAACACTTTTATAAACAGAGCAACTAACACTTTAACACTTTCATTATAACCCAAAACATATCATAAATATGAGCATACATTTATGACTAAATTAATGTTTTGAAAATAAATGACCTCCTATTCAGAACAGTGCCAAATAATTAATCTAGATCCACTCTATAAGAGAGCAAACTTGACTCTCCTCAAGTATGGGCTGTAGATATGGACTTCCTTACTAAGAGTATAAAATGGAAAGGAAAAAAAAATGTAATTTTACAGTGAACAAAACTTATAAACACTACTTCAGCCACATGATTAATGTCAATGTCAACAATCATGATGAATATTTATATGCAATACTATGATATGATGGAATAAATATTATACTTTATCTATGTGGACTAAACTGAAAAACCCATGACCCCAGTATAATACCAAGAAGAACATCAGAAAAAAAAGTCAATAAAGAGACAACTTAATTATTTGATCAATATACCTCAAAATTTTAAGATCATAAAACCAAGAAGTCTGAGAAATCTTCACAGCCAAGAGGATCATAAAGAGACAATGAAATATTAGGCTTTAATGGAACCTGGATGGAATCCTGGGGAAAAAAAAAATAGACTAGGTGAAAACTAAGGAAATCTAAATATACTATGGTCTCTAGTTAATTTAAAAATGTTTTAAAATATCTATGATTCTACTAATATGACATTTTGATAAAGGAAAAAAGAAAGAAACAAAGATTCAGTAAAAACATAACTGATTTCCAGAGGCTTAGGGCAAGAGGGTAAGTTAAGGATTAAACTCAGTGAAGGACAGGGAGTTTTAGGGCAGGAAAACTATTCTGTATGATAATAAGATATTGTTGCTGCTGCTGCTAAGTCGCTTCAGTCGTGTCTGACTCTGTGCAACCCCATAGACGGCAGCCCACCAGGCTCCTCGGTCCATGGGATTCTCCAGGCAAGAGTACTGGAGTGGGTTGCCATTTCCTTCTCCAATGCATGAAAGTGAAAAGTGAAAGTGAGGTCGCTCAGTGGTGTCCGACTCTTAGCGACCCCATGGACTGCAGCCCACCAGGCTCCTCCGTCCATGGGATTTTCCAGGCAAGAGCACTGGAGTGGGATGCCATTGCCTTCTCCATAATAAGATGTTAAATACATGATATTATGCATTTTTCAAAACCCAGAGAACTTTACAGCACAATTTTGAAACTTCATATATGAAAATTGAAAAAAAATTGTTTGAGAAGTTGAAGACTGAGACAAGAGAAATTAACTAGATTATATATCTATGAAAGAACCACACTGTAGTTGAAGAGGGAAAAGCTAACCTAAGTAGCTTTGGAAATTAATGAAGTCCATAAGACAAAAGGAACAGCTAACTGTATAGAAGCAAAATATTCATTACACAAATACATGTGTTATTGATAGTATTCACCCTTGACCCAATGTGATGAAGTTGATCAAGTTGTTTTCCATGTGGGTAAAGAAAAACAATTCTGATATTATATATATATATATAATATCAGAATTGTTTTATATATATAAATTGTTTGTGTGTATATATATATAAATATATATATACTTTGAATTGAACAATTTCATGCTGCTGCTGCTGCTAAGTCACTTCAGCCGTGTCCAACTCTTCACGACCCCATGGACTACAGTCTACCAGGCTCCTCCGTCCATGGCATTTTTCAGGCTCTTAAGAGTACTGGAGTGGGTTGTCATTGCCTTCTCCAGAACAATTTCATGAATGAATGGCAAGTGCTGAGTTTCTCACTCTTGAGATAGATATCCACAGACAAGCAATGGGAAGCCAGAATGAACCATGTGGTAATAGATTCAGTTCAGTTCAGTTCAGTCGCTCAGTCGTGTCCGAATCTTTGCAACCCCATGAATCGCAGCACACCAGGCTTCCCTGTCCATCACCAATTCCCAGAGTTCACTCAGACTCATGTCCATCAATTAGAAGTGGATATTCAGCTTAAACTCATGTCTAATGTAATATAAATGCATATGTTTACAAATATTTAGATAAGTATACATAGATGGATTATTATACATACATATATTTCCTGTTAACTGAAAGGGCTTAAAAAGGGCTTACAACAGTATCAATGAACACACTTACCAGCTAGATATTGGCTTCTAATGCCATCCTCTTAAGAAAAGGAATTGTTCCTTGGAGAAATAGCTGATTCTAGGACTTGGGCCAGAAATATACAAAATGAGTCTGAAGCATCTTATAATATACCAGTAAATAAGAAACTGATAAAAAATATAATTCCAATAAATAATACATATCCATAATTCTAGTTATAATCATTAGGAAAAGCTCAATAAATTCCAACAAAGATGCATTATATATTATACCTGATCAATACTCCTTAAAACTGTCAATTCCATCAAAGATGAGGACAAACTGAGAAATTATTACAGACAAAAGAAACTGAAGAAGATATAACAGCTAAGTGAAATATGGTATTCTAGACAAGATCCCAAAACTTAAAAAAAGTCAGATAAATAGCTGAATAAACTATGCATTTTAGCTAATAATACTATAAATGCATTTGTACATAAATTCTAACAAAAATGCACCATACTGGTATAGACTGTTAATAATAGGGAAACTTGGAGTTAGATATATATAATTCTCTGCTATTATATTATAAACTCTTCTGTAACTGTAAACCTTAAAATATTACATCTTTTTAAAAGATGAAGGAGGGATAAAGATTTTCTCAGGCAATAGTAATAGGAATTTCAGTCCGGAGACTTGTACCTTTTCACTATGTTAATGTTCACAGGTTCTCGCAGCAAGAATAGTGCAGTGGCCTGCCATTCTCTCCATCAGTGGACCATGTTTTATCAGAACTCTCCACTATGATCCACCCATCTTGAATGGCCATGCACAACATGCATCAAGGCTTCACTGAGTTACACAAGCCCCTTTATCACAACAAGGCTGTGATCCATGAAGGGTAAAAAATTAAGAAGTGTAGGACAAGCTGTATATTTTCACCCTACTTATTTAATTGTTGTGTGAACTACATTATGCACAATTCCAGGCTGGATGAATCACAGTCTGGAATCAAGATTGACAGGAGAAATATAAACAACCTCATGTTTGCAGATGATATCACTCTAATAGCAAAAAGTGAAGTGGAACTAATGAGACCTTGATGAGGGCAAAAGGGAAGAATGAAAAAACTGGTGTAAAACTCAACATTCAAAAAATTAAGATCATGACATCTGCTTCCATCACTTCATGGTAAATAAAAGGGGAAAAACTGGAAGCAGGGATAGATTTTATTTTGGGGGGCTCCAAAATCACTGTGGAAGGTGATTGCAGCCATGAAATTAGAAGACATTTGCTCCTTGAAAGAAAAGCTATGATAAACCTAGATAGTGTATTAAAAAGCATAGACATCACTTTACTGACAAAGATCTGTATGGTCAAAGCTATGGTTTTTCCAGTAGTCATGTGTGGATATGAGAGTTGGACCATAAGGAAGGCTGAGTGCCTATGAACTCATGTTTTCTAATTGTGGTGCTGGAGAAGACTCTGGAGAGTCACATGGACAGCAAGGAGATCAAACTATTCAATCCTAAAGGAAATTAACCCTGAATACTGATGCAGAAGCTGAAGTTCCAATACTTTGGCTGCCTGATACAAAGAGAGGACTCATTAGAAAAGACCCTGAGGCTGGGGAAGATTGAAGGCAAAAGGAGAAAGGGGTGGCAGAGAATGAGGTGGTTAGATAGCATCACTGACTAAGTGGACATAAATTTGAGCAAATTCTGGGAGGTGGTGAAGGACAGGGAAGCCTGGTGTGCTGCAGTCCGTGGGGTTGCACATAATGAAACACGACTTAGTGATTGAGCACAATACACACCAAACGGTACTACAAAATATGTTGAAGGAAGTTTCTGAAGTAGAAGAAAGTTGATGCAATTTTCAAAATCCTATACATATAAAGAAGAACATCAGAAAGGTAACATGTGAAGCAAAATATAAACTAAAAAATTTTTCTTATACTTAATTGCCCTAAACATGACTTACTTGGAGCAACAACTATGACAATGTGGTAATTGTTTATACCATATGTAAAAGTAAAATGCACAACATAAAGGGACAATATCATAAGGAACAAGAGGGAACAATTGGATTTATTCTGTTACAATTCATTTGCACTACATGTGAAGAAGTATAAGATATTTGAAAATGGATATACATTACTGGAAAATATCAATCCAAGGCAAAATGTCTATCCAAGGCAGCAACCAAAATAATTTTTAAAAACTAGAAATGACATATTCAGATAGGAGGTTAAATGGTGTTATCAGAGATGCTCAGTTAAAACCAGCAAAGGCAGAAAAAGAAATAAAAAAGAAACAAAAGTCTTAAGCAATGAAGAACTATAATAAAATAGCAAAATGGCAAATTCCAATCTAATTATATCAATAATTCCTTTAAATATAAATTGTGTAAACACACAAGTTAAATGACAGAGATTGTCAGATTAGATTTTTAGAAAAAAGATCCCAACTATATGCTGTCTATAAGATATCCCCTTTACAAATAAAGAACTACTTTAAATATAAAGATTTAGGATAAAAGTAAAAAGATAAAAGGATAGAAAAAATATACCATGCTAAAATTAATTAAAGAAAATAGAAGTAATAGAAATTTCAGATAAAACTGACTTTGAAACAAGGATGATAGTTGGGGATAAAGTAAAACACTATACAATAAAGGAATGATTTCCAATATGAAGGATTCCCTCGTAGCTCAGTCAGTAAAGAATCTACCTGCAGTGCAGGAGACCTGTGTTTGATTCCTGGGTGGAAAAGATCTCTAGAGAAGGAAATGGCAACCCAATCCAGGATTCTTTCCTAGAGAATCCCATGGACAGAGGAACCTAGTGGGCTACAGTCCATAGGGTCGCAAAGAGTCAGACATGACTGAAGTGTTTTAGCACAATTTCTGATAAGATGTAAACAATCAAATGGGTATACATGTAACACTCTTTGTGACCTCATGGACTGTAACCCACCAGGCTTCTTTGTCCATGGAATTCTCCAGGCAAGAACAATGGAGTTAGTAGCCATTTCTTTCTCCAGGGGATCTTCCCAATCCGGGGATCAAACCCTGATTCTTTACCATCTGAGCTACCTGAGAAGCCCATACATACATGTAACAAAAGAATGTCAAAATGCATGATGCAGTAAGTTTTCAGAATTGAAAACAGATATACAGAAATTTACAATTATTATTGGAGATGTCAATGTTCCTTGCTCTCTAATTGATACATCATACAAGCAGAAAATCAGTAATGACAAAGACAACTGAAACAGAATTCATAATCAACTTACCTAACACAGAATTTCTTAACAATCTTTTTGCTGTGGGAGTTTCAATTAATTATCTATATCTCTACTAAGAATAAAGTTTTTAAATGCATATTAGAAACAACAAAGAATATAAAGTATACTGAAATGCAGCTGATAAAATAATTTCAAATATTTGATATATAGTGGGCTTCCCTTGTGACTCAGACGGTAAAGCATCTGCCTACAATGCAGGAGACCTGGGTTCAATCCCTGGGTCGGGAAGTTCCCCTGGAGAAGGAAATAGCAACCCACTCCAGTATTCTTGCCTGGAAAATCCCATGGATGGAGGAGCCTGGTAGGCTAAAGTCCATGGGGTCACAAAGAGTTGGACACGACTGAGCAACTTCACTTAATATATATAGCATTTTTTTTTTTTTGCTAAAATATGAAAAGTCTCTAGCAATTGATATAATGATTGCTATAATTTTAAAGCTACAGTATGTATAAAAGGTATTTTCAGGTATCTCCTGGTGGTTCAGGCAGTAAAGACTCTGCCTGCAAAGCAGGAGACCCTGGTTTGATCCCTGTGTCAGGAAGATGCCCCAGAGAAGGGAATGGCAACTCACTCCAGTATTCTTGTCTGGAGAATTCCATGGATAGAGGAGCCTACAGTCCATGGGGTCACAAACAGTTGGACACAACTGAGCAACTAACACTTCTAACAATTTTGATGGAAGTGACAGCCTCACATCTCGGGTACAGCCAACACTACTCTGGCTTATTGTCTACAATCAAAGTTGAATGTAATGTATAAGATTAATTTGAGGTTAGTGAAAATAGGAAAAAAAAGTTATATTTCTCATTTGACTTGCAGATCTCCTAATTTCTATTCATGAACTCAGGGTAAGGGATTCATGGTCTAAAATCTTTGAACACGCTAATCATCAAACTAAAATTGGGCTAGGTTGAGATCTAATGTAGTTTTTACAGATCAAGATGCATAATTTTGTCTTTGACCTCTGGAGACTAAAAATACTATCTTTGCTAGTTGGAGTCTCCAGGATATTTCATGAGACATTGTAGATTATCTTTATGTTTAAATGATTTTTTGAATACTTCATATAATAATGTGTTTTTTGCCACTTTATTTTTTTAATTGAAGGATAATTTCTTTTCAGAATTTTGTGGTTTACTGTCATACATCACCAAGAATAAGCCATAGGTTGCTTAATTTTTGAAATTTTATATCAGTCAAAAATATTGATTTAGAAGTAGAAATAAATTTTTTTCATTGTAAGTAAAAATTTATAAATGTGACAATCTTGAAGATTTATCAATATTTTTAAATTTTGTATTAGAATTGTCTTCATTTTTTTTCTGTTTTAGGCTGTCAGAAATCTATGAGTTAAAGTGTTGTATTACCACACACACATATCCATACCTGGAATTATCTGTCAGGTCACCAACAAATTGTAATGTATCACTAAATCTTTAGCATAATCAAAGAATGAGTCTACCCTTAGCAGGCACCTAAAATTTATCCTACCTATCTATTTATTTATCACAGCTAGTTCATATAGGAATACAAATATCAGTTTGGGAAAGATTTGCAATAAGAAATGATAACGATTCATTAGTCTCCTGTGAGTAAGCAGTGTTATAAAATTACAATGTTTTGAAGTTTTTGAACCACAGAAATAAAATATGCTTTTGTAGAGTTCTTCTTAAATTATTTAACCACAAGAACATTTGTCTCTTCAAAGATTTAGTGCCAGTGGATGTAGTATACCATTATATTACACTTTGTGGTTTTTGAAATTTTAAAAATGAAAGGTGCCTTTCAAGCACAAAAAGCTATTATATAATTACATGTCACTTTTTATTAAAACTAAATATAAGTGATCCTCTTGGGCTGCAATCTTTCAGTTGTTGATGAAAGCCAATTTCATTTTTATGTAAATAACATTTACTTTAATACGGATAAATTTTAAAGATATTTTTAAAGTGGTATTTGTTCAAATGAATAAATAACATTTTAATTTTAAAAAAGCACAGCATTTGAACAACTATAACCCTCCTTCTAGAAAGGAAAATTGCATTTATAAAACTCATTACTTTTATTTGTTTTTCTCACATTTTGAAATGTCATCATTCCTTTTATAAATGGAAGTTCATATGTTCACATAAAGCCATGTATATAACTGTGATAAACAGTCTTATCTGCAAGAGATTGCCAAATAACCTGTTTTCAGACTAAGTAAACTATTTTCTCACTTTTAAAGTTTTCTCCTTGATGATTTCTATCAAGAATAAGAAATTTACTGGCAAAATAAAACATAATTAAGAATTATATATAGTCATTTCAAGCATAAAACAATATTAATTGTAAAGAAATACATATTGAATAAATATGGCTTAAAATATAAATATAGGCATATTCATTCAAGCAAGTTCAATAATCTCTTTAAGAATTTGAAAATATCTTATTAAAAATTAAACAAATTAAATATTTTTCATTCTCCTTACTATTTGCTTTCTCAATAACTTGGAAACAAAATACAGTTGATTAGTATGATATCTGATGCTGTTATTTTCTGAGTGTGTCACCACTAAATGGAAGACAGATAGACAACAATGTTCTAAGCAGTCACACCCTGTTCTCTGGTTTCATGGTGAGCTGAATGTCTGTGGACAAGGGAAGCCTAAGACCTAACTTTTCATCCCTCATCTGTTCTGTTTGAAACTGCCTCTGACAACAGCTCTCCACATAAGGATAAGAAATTTTGTAAGATGGACACTTGCACAGAATATTTACATTCAGATCAGATCAGATCAGATCAGATCAGTTGCTCAGTCCTGTCCGACTCTTTGCGACCCCATGAATCGCAGCACGCCAGGCCTCCCTGTCCATCACTAACTTCCGGACTTCACTCAGACTCACGTCCATCGAGTCAGTGATGCCATCCAGCCATCTCATCCTCTGTCCTCCCCTTCTCCTCCTGCCCCCAATCCCTCCCAGCATCAGAGTCTTTTCCAATGAGTCAACTCTTTGCATGAGGTGGCCAAAGTACTGGAGTTTCAGCTTTAGCATCATTCCTTCAAAAGAAATCCCAGGGCTGATCTCCTACAAAATGGACTGATTGGATCTCCTTGAAGTCCAAGGGACTCTCAAGAGTCTTCTCCAACACCACACTTCAAAAGCATCAATTCTTTGGTGCTCAGCCTTCTTCACAGTCCAACTCTCACATCCATACATGACCACTGGAAAAACCATAGCCTTGACTAGACGGACCTTTGTTGGCAAAGTAATGTCTCTGCTTTTGAATAATGCTATCTAGGTTGGTCATAACTTTCCTTCCAAGGAGTAAGCGTCTTTTAATTTCATGGCTGCAGTCACCATCTGTAGTGATTTTGGAGCCCAGAAAAATAAAGTCTGACACTGTTTCCACTGTTTCCCCATCTATTTCCCATGAAGTGATGGGACCGGATGCCATGATCTTTGTTTTCTGAATGTTGAGCTTTAAGCCAACTTTTTCACTCTCCACTTTCACTTTCATCAAGAGGCTTTTGAGTTCCTCTACCCTTTCTGCCATAAGGGTGGTGTCATCTGCATATCTGAGGTTATTGATATTTCTCCTGGCAATATTTACATTAGTGGTTTGTAAAAACTCCAAATCACAGGAAAAGAAAAAACAAAACTAGGTAACTTTTTAAATAATTTAACATGACATGAATTAAAACTGTTCTTACCTAATAAAGAAGGTGAACTTCCTATAAAGAACTGCCTGTAAAGGCACATAAACCAAGTACTTGGGGTAGAAAATTTCCAGGTAGATATAGAAAGACTGAGTTTTGCAACTTGAGCTCGCCTTTTGTTACAGAAGTTTGTGCCAGGGCTTATATAAAGCTGCTCTTTATTATCTACAATAAAATAAGTATTTTACATGATATATTATCATTCCATGATATGTTATCATAATATATAATCATTGTCTTAATTACTTTCATTCATTGATATTTAACTTTCTCAACACTCTTATGCTATAATTAGTAAGTTCTCCTTTGTGTACTTGAGGAAATTAATGCTTGGATAAGATAATTAAATCTTTCTTGAGGTCAATTTTTTCTCATATCCCACAGCCAATAAATTAGCAAAGATTGTCAGCTGGACCTTCCACACAGGTCTAGAACCTGGGCTATTCTCACTGCTTACACTGTAACGTAACTAATACCACTATCTTTTACTGACTAGAGTCTAGACAATTAAAGTCATTCTTGACTAGTTTATTTCATTGAAACTTACTTCCTCCTACTCTCTTATCATCTCCTTATAACACTGCCCTGGATTGAAAGTTTTTGTACTTCCAAAATCCATATGTTAAGCCTTAATCCCCAGTGTAGTAGCATTTGGAGGTGGGGCCTTTGGGAGGTAAATAGGTTTAGATGAGACTGTGAGGGTGGGACCCCCATGATAGAAGTAATGTCCTTATAAAAAGAGGCCAAGACTCAAAGAATCTCTCTCCCCCTAACTTTCTGTCCCTCTTCACTCCCCTCTGTCTCTCATCTTTCATCTTTCTGCCATGTGAAGTTACAGTGAGAGGGGGACATCTACAAACCAGTTAGAAAGCCCTCACTAAGAACCTGACCATGCTGCCCCCCTCATCTTAGACTTTCTGCCCTTGCATATTTATGAAAACTATATATCTGCTCTTTAAGCCATCCAGTCTATGGCATTTTTTTTTTTTTTTTTCATAACTGTATTAGATTTGCCAAATATCAAAATGAATCCGCCACAGGTATACATGCGTTCCCCATCCTGAACCCTCCTCCCTCCTCCCTCCCCATTCCATCCCTCTGGGCCGTCCCAGTGCACCAGCCCCAAGCATCCAGTATCGTGCATCGAACCTGGCATTTTTTTTTTATAGCACCAGTAACTGACTAAGAGAAAGAACTAGTAATCTTTTTTAAACTGTTAGATAAAAAATTGTAGCTAAATTCAAAATCCAAAGTAATTATCATAGCTCAAGTTCCAAAGGATGATTTTCAGTTGTCTCTCTGACTCTCTTGCCTCCTGCACCTTCTTTCTCTCACTCATGTACCAGCCCCACAGGACCTCTGTTCACCCTATCTGCCACTCACTCTTCTCCCTCAAAACATTACATGAATGTTACTTAGAAGAGTATCTTCCTGGATATATGTAACTCCTCTTTTACTTCCTTCCTGTCTCTACTAAAAAGTTCCTACAACCTATCTAATTGTAGCTCTCTCAATCTGAGTTGAGCTGGGCTGGGCTTCCCTGGTGGCTCAGACTAGGTAAAGTTCTGCCTGCAATGTGGGAGACCTGGGTTCGATACCTGGGTCAGGAAGATACCCTTGATAAGGAATTGGTAACCCACTCCAGGACTCTGGAAATTTCCATGGATGGAGGAACCTGGTGGGCTAAAGTCCATGGGGTCACAAAGAGTCAGGCATGACTGAGAGACTTCACTTCACTTCTTCAATCTGAGTAGTCATATTACTATTTATGCATTTTTAAAATATTGCCTTATTCTTCTATAAGGTCAATAGGGGTAGGAATTTAAGTGTTTTATTCACTTTGGTACTCTAAGCTCAAAATAGCGTCTGAATTATTGCTCCTTAATGTATATTTGTTGAGTGAATGAGTAAAGTTTACTCATTTTAACTAGTAAGGATCAGAACCTGAATTTGTCCTGAAATTCTCTGATTTCTAAACCTATAGGATATTGAATTTTTATTTCTTCCTACATAGGTCTAAGAAGTTCAGCAATATTTATTTTGATGCAACTAGCTTGTGAGGAAAAGAAATCAAAATAAAAGCAAAAGCAAGCTGGGTTGTACCTCATCAGACATTAGTCTAGATGTTAAGTTGCTCTGGAATGGTTATGTTCAAGAGTTCTTAATATGGCAAACCTGAATGGAATTTTACAACTCAAAGTATTATAACAAAAATAATTGAATGTCCCAAGATGAAAGTATAAGTGAAGTATTTACTGATTTATTATTAATAATAACCAAGTATTCTGGACATCAGTACTATTACTTATGATACCATTTACACAAGTGTGAAGATAAAAAGAGTATAAAAGAGGGGAAAGTGAAAGTCTCAGGCATACTTAACTAATTTTGGCATTTTCTCTGATTGTCATTGGATTGGCCTTTTTCTTCTATTACAATAATTTTCCTAGGAGAAACCTACCGTGCTTCATTACTTATCAAACTTCCTATAAAATTAGCTCATCCAAGATTCTAATAATAAGATTCATAGTTTCATAGTCACTAATGTATTAATCTGCCTTCTATTACACTTTTATTTTTCAGCATCTTCTTCCATATATATATATATATATATATATATATATATATATATATATTAAGCATTGATTTCATGATGGGGCTTCCCAGGTGGCTCAGTGGTAAAGAATTTTTCTGTCAGTGTAGGAGAGGCAGGAGACATAGGTTTGATCCCTTGGTAGGGAAGATCTCCTGGAGAAGGGAATGGAAACCCACTCCAGTATTCTTGCCTGGAAAATCCCATGAATAGAGGACCCTGGCAGGCTACAATCCAGCAGGTTGCAAACAGTTGGATGTGATTGAGTGACTGAGCACAGCACAGCAGCACACTGCATGATAACTGAGATATGATTTTATATTCATAAGGAAGAATAGCAAATTTTTTATTTTATCTAGTTTATTTGATAGACCTCTGCTCTTGATTGTATAGTATTTATTTTATTTTGTAGACCTATTTTTAGTTTCCAAAAAATCACTTTGTGATAAGCCAGGTTTTATTCAGTTTTTATTTTGTTCTTTGCATGTCTTTCTCAAATGATCTTTTCCATTGTATTGCTTTATCCTAGGGAAATAGTCAAGATTTACGTATCAGTTCTCCAAGCCAGAGGTTTTCAAAGATGTATTAACACACTCAACATATTAAAATATATTTTACATTATCTCTCTATAGATGCATATAAATTTGCAAAACTGATAATAAGTGAAATAAACTTTCAGGAAAAATGAATTGCCCCAACTCATATAATTTTCTTTACCTCTTTCTCTCTTTAGAAAGATATCCCCAAGAACAAAAAGAGATTGTTTTGTTTCAAGGTCCCTTCTGTTGCCAAGAATCAACCCTTATCTTACATTGACTGCAAATAAAATTCATACTTAATTTCTATGAATAGAAAATACCACTTCAGTATTCTTAAATCATTCATTTAAAAAATTTTGGCTTGACAATTTATGTTAATCATATTTATTATTGAGGTTGATTGGTTTCTAATTCTATTAAAGCAGATTTACTCTAATAGCCAGCTAATAAAATCTCAGGTTGGTGAATCTGCGTTATTGCAAAGAAATTTCCATACAGGCCTTTGAACTACTGTGTTTTCCCCATCACTGCTATGAGTCAAGTTTGATCACACTGAAGATTCATTTGTAAAATGTTCTATGCTTTCTTAAGGTTAAAATTTGGGTTCATTAATAATAAGTTTCCATCCCTACATAAACTAATGACTTCAATATGTTTGAAACATAGAATCTAGCTATAGATATTTACTAAATCTTTTCTTCATGAAAGAAGAATATAAGGACACAGTCATTGTTAGTTGAATCCAAAAGGTCAAAAGAACAATTGTCAAGTGATAAAGTATTCTAAACCATTATATACTTAAAATACTGTTGAGTGCATATTGAGGCATTTGTGATGAGAGTGGATAAATATTTTTGAAATTATTGTTCTGTCACTTCCCTTCTGGTAAGAGGAGTCAGAAGGCTGTCAACTTGCTGCAACAGAAAGAACACATTATAGTCACAAGACTTGACTCTATGGCTTTAGTCTAGTCTGCAATTCTTTTAAATTCTGATGAAATTCAATTTTTCATACACTGACAGTGATGAACGGTTGTTATTTTTAGATCCAGTGCTGTAACAACGAGTCACAGTGTGAGAAGTGCCTAGCTAACATGGCGGCTGTTACAGCTTTGATTGAGAGTTCCCCTGACACAGGTCAGGCAGAGCTGCAGATGGGGTCAAGCTGTCCTGGCAGTTGGCCTCTTTCTTGCCCTTCTGCTCTAAAGAAATATGAACCTAATTCAGACCATGCAGCATTTGTGCTGGTAATCATTTCTAATGGAGTGTGGTTACAAGATGTTGCAGAAATATATATATCATTCCACCCTGGTAATACATCTTTTTTCCATAGAGCAAACAGTGCCCTATTTAACAAGAATGGCCACATTTATCTTGATCTGCCTTGGGTGCTAAACTTTGCATGGTTGCTGAGTTGATTCCCTAAACAAAAAGCAGTAGAATGCTAAAATATTTTGGAATATGGACAAACAAAATATTTCTACTTATATAAGCTTTGAATGTCAAGATCTCTCTTTTAAAAAAAAATTCATATGAGCATATGATTTTAAATATCAGTTGAACAATATTCAAAGAACAAATGCTTCTGTTATATTTTGTTTAATCTGATTTTAAAGGCACTTAAATATTACTGACACCAATTGAGAAGGGTAAAGGTATAATAAAACTGCTACAATGCTTTCTTCAAAATTTAGCTTACAAGTGCTATCATTGATTCCTTCTATGCGGACCAAAAAGAATGCAACAAGGCAGATGGTAAATTCAATCTAATTCCATGGTAGAGAATGATGGCTACCTACTCAATACCAATTATCTTCCTCTTCCTTAGTCACAGAGAACAAATTTTACTTCATGTATCTATGTGTCTGTTAATATATATATATATATATATATATATATATATATATATATATTGCAGCCTCCTTTGCCTGTAGTAGTGAATGAAATGTAAGTCAAAGGCATTGGGGGTACGATATAGCTAATAAGTTCCTTATTTTCCTTATCATTCTACCTGATCTTGCTCCTTGCATCTTGCGACAGCTTGGTGACTTCAGGTAGGGAAGTTATACACTACAGATGCCTGAGCAGAAAGACAGAGGAACTGCCATAGACTGATTTCCTTTTGTTTCTTTATGAGAGAAAAATAATAATAACTTGTGTAATCATGGAATTATCAGTCATCCTGCTAGCATCAGAACTTCATTTCTACATTATATGACTCCAAATTTTGAGACAGGGAAGTTTCTCTTGGAATTAGTGGCATTGCTCTTTTGGCATTCAATTTTCTCAAAATTGTCCAGGCCCATCATAACTAGAGAAACAGTGTTTCCCTGAAGGAGAGTGACCTCCACATGCTCTGCCCCAGGGAGCACTCACTCCTTATCTTCCCCCTGCAAATAATTGTAAATTAATAATCCATATGATTGTACAGTAATTCCTCACCTGTGGTTGAATTTACATGATGTAATTGAATTTCAGAAAGGCTAATGCTGTAAGAAAATTCACAATATCTTTTCTGCACAGGAAAATTGTGGATTAAATGTAAATATTGGCTGAGAAAGGCAATATCTACTTTCATTGAAGTGGGTATTAGTAATTGCATCAAAGATCACATATCAGGAGGGACAGCTGGACAAAGCAAATTGGAAGTTTTGCTTCCAACTTAATTATTCTGTTTCTTGCAGATTGTGTTTGTATTGTCTATCTTAATTGGTAAGCACTTCAGGGCAGGATTATATATGTTGTAATGCTTCTGTAATTTGATGTCTTTGGGATAATTATCACTTAATCTTTGAAATAATTTTTTACATATTTGGTAAAAGGGAATATTAGAAAATATGTAGCTTCAAAAATAGTCTAGAATTCCAGACAAAGTGACAGTGGCAACAGTGCAGTTTATGAATATCCTTAAATCATCCCATAAAAATAACAAAAATACTCAAAATCGCTTATAAAGTTGTTAAAAAAAGTATTATAGTCAACTTAGGTAATACAAATAAGTGCATAGTAACTCCATGAGCCCCAAAGGACATGCAGAGGAGTCCAAATCACTGATAGTAACACTACCAGGAAAATAACGGAAATGAGTATCTGATGGCCTAACCATAAACTTTAGAAAAGTGCCATATCTTATGAGAAATACTGTAAAACAACTACTGAAAGACAAGTATTTTAATAGAATGAAAAATATACACTTGAATAAGAAAATTCAGTACCAAAAGTATGTCATTCCTTCCTAAGTTAACTTAATGCAAACCCCATAAAAATTCCAGTTTTTATTTTTAGTATTTGTTTGCTTATTTTATCAAGTCAGACAAATTCATTATAACAATCAGCTTGAAGAACAAGCAAGCAAGCATAGACAGGAAAAAACTTGAAAGGGAGCATTAATGGGAGGGCATTATCTTACCAAACATGAGAACACATTCAAAAACTCAACAACTAAAAAGAATATGATGTTGGTGAATAAAACGAACAAGAGTACCAACACAGAAAAAAAAAAAAAAAATATATATATATATATATAGACAAACCAAGTTTTATACAAATGTAATATACATTGAAGTTAGCTAATTTAGTTTGCAAGAAAAATAATCTTTTAACATACTCTATAGGTATAATTGGTTTATTATAGGAAAAATATATAACTGGATAAATTTCTTAAAATCTACACAAAATTAGTTCCAAATCGAGCAGAGATTTAAATCTAAATATATAAAATATTCAAGTAATAAGAGATAGCATAGGGAATTTTATCTGCAGAGGGGGATAAATTTTTCCTACTGATGATTCAAAATCTAACTGCAACAAAAGAAAGATTGATAAATTTGTACAAATATAAGCAATTTTGGATAGGAAGGGGACGACAGAGGATGAGATGGCTGGATGGCATCACTGACTCGATGGACGTGAGTCTCAGTGAACTCCAGGAGTTGGTGATGGACAGGGAGGCCTGGCGTGCTGCGATTCATGGGGTTGCAGAGTCGGAGACGACTAAGTGACTGATCTGATCTGATCTGAAGAACACGATAAGGAAATATTAATTTTCATTGATATTAGAGACCAATGGTAAGTATTCTTACTATATTTCTAAAAAATGGAGGTAAAATCCTTGAAAACTTAATGCAGTTAAGAAATATGAAGAGTCTTCAGAAAAAGAAATAGAAATAGTCTTAACTTCACCATTGGAAAAGACCGTGATGCTGGGGAAGATAGATGGCAAGAGGAGAAGGGGGTGACACAGCATAAGATTGTTGTATGGTGGAGAAGGAAATGGCAACCCACTCCAGTATTCTTGCCTGGAAAAGTCCATGGACAGAGGAGCCTGGTGGGCTGCAGTCCATGGGGTTACATGACTGAGCATGTGTGCATGAGGGTGGAGGGTGATGGGTTGGTAGCAATAAACTGGTAGAACTAAAAAACAAAAACAAAAACAGATTGTTGGATGGCATCACTGACTCAATGGACATGAGTTTGAACAAACCTCAGGAGATAGTGAAAGACAGGGAAGCTAGGTGTGCTACAGTTAATGGGGTTATAATGAATCGGACATGACTTAGTGACTGAGTAATAACATCCTTAGTAATACACATGCAAAAAGAAACTATACTTAGGAGAACATTTTCCATTTTACAGATAAGTAAAATCCAGAAGTTAGACCACACACTTTGCTATTGAGACATTAGGTAAACAAGCTGTTTTATGCATTGCTACAGAGGATGTAAAATATTTCAACCAGATGGAGGATTTAGCCATATGTAGTAACATCATATAATGCATGTGCCTTTTGATTATGCAATCTCACTTCTAATAATTTATCCCAATGATATACTAGAAAAAAATATAAAAACAAATTTACAATGTATAAGGGGAAGTGAATAGAAGGAAAATCAATGGGTAATTAATTATATCAATATACACCATGTAATATCCACACAATGTCATATTATGCAGCTCAAAAAAAAAAAAAAAAAGAAAGAAAAAATGAAGAATGTCTCTGAATGCTTCCATTTAAGGATTTCAGGTAATATTTTTGTAAAACAAAGCTAGAAAGAGAAAAGTGATAGATTTCTGTTTATCTATGAAAATACAAAGTTAAAATTTAACTCACTGTATACAGTTCAAGTTTCATTTTGTCTTTGGTATATATTAGCTGTATTTTCAAAAGGTTTCTTCTGCTTTAAATTATTTGAAGTGAAGTGAAGTGAAGTTGCTCAGTCGTGTCCGACTCTTTGTGATCCCATGAACTTTAGCCTACTGGGTTCCTCCATCCATGGGATGTTCCAGGCAAGAATACTGGTGTGGGTTGCCATTTAAAATAAAATCAATTAAACAAGATTTATTTAAAAAAGTATATACTTTCATCTGCTGATGGACATCTAGGTTGCTTCCATGTCCTGGCTATTATAAACAGTGCTGCGATGAACATTGGGGTACACGTGTCTCTTTCCCTTCTGGTTTCCTCAGTGTGTATGCCCAGCAGTGGGATTCCTGGATCATAAGGCAGGTCTATTTCCATTTTTTTTAAGGAATCTCCACACTGTTCTCCATAGTGGCTGTACTAGTTTGCATTCCCACCAACAGTGTAAGAGGGTTCCCTTTTCTCCACATCTTCTCCTGTGGTACATATACACAGTGGAGTATTATTCAGCCATTAAAAAGAATACATTTGAATCCGTTCTAATGAGGTGGATGAAACTGGAGCCTATTATACAGAGTGAAGTAAGCCAGAAAGAAAAACACCAATACAGTATACTAACACATATATATGGAATTTAGAAAGATGGTAACAATAACCCTGTGTACGAGACAGCAAAAGAGACACTGATGTATAGAACAGTCTTATGGACTCTGTGGGAGAGGGAGAGGGTGGGAAGATTTGGGAGAATGGCATTGAAACATGTAAAATATCATGTATGAAACGAGTTGCCAGTCCAGGTTCGATGCACGATACTGGATGCTTAGGGCTGGTGCACTGGGACGACCCAGAGGGATGGAATGGGGAGGGAGGAGGGAGGAGGGTTCAGGATGGGGAACACATGTATACCTGTGGCAGATTCATTTTGATATTTGGCAAAACTAATACAGTTATGTAAAGTTTAAAAATAAAATAAAATTAAAAAAAATAAAAAAATAAAAGTATATACTTGCCCTAGCCTAGCTAGCATGTTTACTCTCCATCCTTCCTCCTATTAGGAAGTTTGCACAAGGTTCTTAGTTTCATCCATCACACTGCAGACAGAATGAAAGCCATAATCACAGAAAACTAACCAACATGATCAAATGGGTCACAGCTTGTGTAACTCAATGAAACTATGAGCCATGCCCCACAGGGCCACCCAAAATGGGTAGGTCATGGTGGATATTTCTGGCAAAAAATGGTTCACTGGAGAAGGGAATGCAAAACCACTTTAGTATTCTTGCCTTGAGAACCCCTTGAACAGTATGAAAAGGTAAAAAGTTATAACACTGAAAGATGAGCTCCCCCAGGTCAGAGGAAGAGCAGAGAAATAGCTCCAGAAAGAAGGAAGAGACTGAGCCAAAGCAGAAACGGTGTCCACTTGTGGATATGTCTGTTGGTGAAAGCAAAGTCCGATGCTGTAAAAAGCAATACTGCATAGGAACCTGGAATGTTAGGTCCATGAATCAAGTTAAATTGGAAGTGGTCAAACAGAAGATGGCAAAGTGAACATTGACATTTTAGGAATCAGTGAACTAAAGTAGATGGGCATGGGTGAATTTAATTCAGATGACCATTACATCTACTACTGTGGGGAAGAATCCTTTAGAAGAAATGGATTAGCCCACATGGCCAACAAAAGATTCTGAAATGTAGTACTTGGGTGCAATCTCAAAAATGACATGATGATCTCAGTTTGTTTTCAAGGCAAACCATTCAACATCACAGTAATCCAAGTCTATGCCCAACCACTCAAGCTGAAGAAGTTGAAGTTGAATGGTTCTATCAAGAACTACAAGACCTTCCAGAGATAAAATCAAGGGGAAAAAAAAAAAAAAAAAAGATGTCCTTTTCATCGTAGGGGGCTAGAATGCAAAAGTAGGAAGTAAAGAGATACCTGGAGTAACAGGTATATTTGGCCTTGGACTATAACACAAAGTGGGGAAAAGGCTAACAAGAGTTTTGCCAAAAGAATGCACTGGTCATAGCAAACACCCTCTTCCAACACAGGAGACGACTCTACACATGGACATCACCAGATGGTCAATATCAAAATCAGATTGATTATATTCTTTGCAGCCAAAGATGGAGATCTTTACAGTCAGCAAAACAAGACTGGGAGAGGACCATGGCTCAGATCATGAGCTCCTTATTGCAAACTAAGAATTTTACTATAAAAATTTTCTGCAGTTTAGTTTTCTATGAGTGTAAATGCAAGCAAATATACAAAAGAATATATATGTATATATGTATGCATATATATATATACACATTCTTTTGTGTATATATATATATACATTCTTTTGTGTATATATATATATATGCATACATTTTATAATGTATTTCATTGGTATATAACTATAGAATTGGTATATAACTATAGAAGAAGCTGTTGTTAAAACTTGCTCTATGTTTTATTCCATTATAAAATGTGATTATTTGAAAAGGTATTTGTTTTTTACAATTGTATCACATTTAAGAACAGGGCTTACCTGGTGGCCCAGATGGTAAAATATTTGTCTGTAATGCAGGAGACCTGGGTTCAACCCCTGGGTTGAGAAGATCCCCTGGAGAAGGGAGCAGCTACCCACTCCAGTATTCCTGCCTGGAGAATTCCATGGACAGAGGAGCCTACTAGGGTCCATAGGGTCACAAAGAATCAGACATGACTGAGCGACTTTCACTTCATTTCACTTCTAAAAACAGTTGGTCTTTGCATTGTAATAATAGTGATAATGATTATTATGCACTTGGCAATTTTCTAAGTTCTTTGTACATATTAGCTGACATAATACACTAGCTCTGTGTGATAAGGAACAATATCATTATACTCATAATTACAGAAAAGAAACAGAAGCACAGAAAAGTTCAGCAATTTTCCTAGTTGTCACCACACAAGTATATCATCGAAAGTGTATTCAAACAGGCTCTCTGAGAGACATTTTAGGTCCCTAAACACCATGCATAATATGTATTATTATTGGTCATGTCTATATCTGATATTATTGAGGAAGAAATTAGGAATTTTAAGAATTTTCAAGTGGGAAGATAAAGGGTTCAAGAAATGATCTAGGACTGGAGACCTCTATCTACTCCAGTTCCCCAAGCATTAAGGTATTCTCACAGTTTTAGAGACTGGAAGAATGGGGAGATTCCAAGTTTGGGGCCCATGGGGGAAAAAAATGAGAGGAATTTGCAATTAAGGTATGCTTAATATGCATGGTGATTTCTTGCATATTTAAAATTTTCTTTAAAGCACGGCACATAAGATCCTTGAAATATATGAGTTTCAATGGTGCTGGTCCACTTATATATGGATTATTTCAAATCAATTTAGAAAAATTTGAGGAGACTTGTGACAGTTTGAAAAAAAAATCACAGGTGAACGACATTGCCTAAAAATTAAAAAGAAAAAAGTTAGATATATCATGCATTTCATAAAACATATGTAAATATATGCAAATTTTACTCTTTTTATAATTTATTACCATAAAATGCATACATAAATCTAGTATAAAAAGGTTAATTTTATTAAAGCTTACACACAAACACAGACTATACAGGGTGCCATTCAATGTTAAGAGAAATTTAAGTGGAAAAATGCAGTATTAAATCATAATTACATTAAAATAACTGCAGTAAATACTGTACTACCATAATAATTTTGTGACCATCTCCTTTTGCCATTGCAGTGAGCCTATGTTTTACCACTATTCAATTGAAACACCCTGTAATGTTAGTGATCTTCATTTGAGCAGTTTGTTTCACCAGTAAATTGCATGGTGCTCAAAATTTTCCATATTTTTCATCATAATGAAATACCTTAAACCTTGATGACACTGCAGAACTCATGCAAATCACCACTAGTGAGTCTGAAAGTGCTCCCAAGAAGTAGAGGAAAAATCATGAGATTACAAGGAAAACTTGAGATTCTTGAGGACTGCTGCTGCAGTTGCCAATATTACCCAGATGCTAAAACAATAAAAACACATTAAAATAAGAAAAGAAATCTTTGTGATCAATGTTTTCATTAATATAGATTCAAAAATCCTTAACAAAATATTAGGAAATTGAATATAGCATATAAAAATGACATTACATCAAAACCAAATGCAAAATTGGTTTATCATGCAAAAATAAATGCAATTCATGATAGCAACAGGATAATGAACAGTCATATGATTATTTCATTAAATGTAGGATAATCATTTAACAAAAGTCCACATTCATTCATAATATAAATTCTTAGCAATCCAGAGATATAGAGACATATCCTCAACCCATTACAGGACTCTCCAAAACTCCTACACTACTACTATATATAGTATGAAAGACTGATTATTCTTCCTCTAAAGTTGAAGAAGAGAGAGGATATTTATTCTCATAACTTCTATTCAATATTATACTAATAATTCTAAACAGTGAAATGAGTCAAGAGAAATGTACTTAAAACATTTGGAGAAATATGATTTAAACTGACTATTCACAGACAGTCTGGTTGTTTTTGGGGAAAACTCTAAGGAATCTACAAAAATAGTGGCTAGAAATTAAAAATTTATATGAGATTCAGAATGCGAAGTAATGCAAACATGCATTTGGATATGCCACCAGCAAACTATTGGACAAATATCATTTAAAAATAATATTTACGATAGTGTTAGGTAGTTAGAATAGAAAACAGGTCTCCAAAATGGTGGTGGCTAAAAGACAACGAAGAGAAAAGCCCGTGAAAATAGAACAAAGGAAAGTCAAAGGAAGGTCTGAGGACCGGAGTGAGGCCCTCAGGTAGAACAAACAGCACTCCTGGCTAGCCCAATTTACATAGGGCAGGCCCAGTGGGGAGGAAAAAGCATATAAAAAGAGGAGCCAAAGGGCCGGGGGGCTCTCTCCTCTGTGCGTGCACTCACTCACACTCTCTCTGTTTCTCTGTCTCTCTCTCTTCTCTTTGCGTGTTTTGGGTCGGCATGCCCTCACACCTCGAGGATGTATTTTCCTTTATTTTCTAAATAAAATACAGCTGTAACACGGAGCTGTAAAACTGATCTGTCAAAGAGCTATAACACAGTCTGTCTGAGACCTGAGAGCTATAACATGGTCTGTCCAAGACCCTAGAGCTATAACACGGTCTGTCTGAGACCTACGATGCACCGAGGGACTCTAACGTCCGTCACTTCAAATTTTTGTTGAGATGAGACAGAACTGAAGAGAATACACTCACCTGACAATAGTATCCCCAAACATGACATTTAGGAATATATTTGCCACAATACAATATGTACATGATCTGTATGGTAAAGAATGCAAAATAATGCTTGAATAAACTAAAGGCCTGTAATATTATGATTAAATTTTAGTCTTTTACTGGGCATGGTGCCTGGGTTATAACCTTCACAAGGGTTTCTTTCCTTTTCTCCCTTCCCCAGTTACATAAGACAGGATGCCTAGAGAGATCTGGTGTTGGGTGGTTACCTTTATGACACTGTGAGATAAGACTCTGTTAAAGCAGTTTTCACTGGAAAAGTAGGCTTTTGTTATGGAAAATGCTGCTGTTAGTTGAGCCCTGGCTGCGCTGGCACAGCAGGGCCTAGAGGAGCTACCCCACATTGAAGGTCAGAAAGGGCAGCGGTGAGGAGATACCCCTTGTCCAAGGTAAGGAGCAATGGCTGCGCTTTGCTGGAGCAGCCGTGAAGAGATAACCCATTCCCAAGGTAAGACAAACCCAAGTAAGATGGTAGGTGTTGAAAGAGGGTGTCAGAGGGCAAACACACTGAAACCATACTCACATAAAACTAGTCAATCTAATCACACTAGGACCATAGCCTTGTCTAACTCAATGAAACTAAGCCATGCCCCTGGGGTAACCCAAGACCGGAGGGTCATGGTGGAGAGATTTGACAGAATGTGGTCCACTGGAGAAGGGAATGGCAAACCACTTCGGTATTCTTGCCTTGAGAACCCCATGAACAGTATGAAAAGGCAAAATGATAGGATACTGAAAGAGAAACTCCCCAGGTCAGTAGGTGCCCAATATGCTACTGGAGATCAGTGGATAAATAACTCCAGAAAGAATGAAGTGATGGAGCCAAAGCAAAAACAATACCCAGCTGTGGATGTGACTGGTGATAGAAGCAAGGTCCGATGCTGTAAAGAACAATATTGCATAGGAACCTGGAATGTCAGGTGCATGAATCAAGGCAAATTGGAAGTGGTCAAACAAGAGATAGCAAGAGTGAATGTCGACATTCTAGGAATCAGCAAACTCAAATGGACTGGAATGGGTGAATTTAACTCAGATGACCATTATATCTACTACTGCGGGCAGGAATCCCTCAGAAGAAATGGAGTGGCCATCATGGTCAACAAAAGAGTCCAAAATGCAGTACTTGGATGCAATCTCAAAAACGACGGAATGATCTCTGTTCGTTTCCAAGGCAAACCATTCAATATCACAGTAATCCAAGTCTATGCCCCAACCAGTAATGCTGAAGAAGCTGAAGTTCAATGGTTCTATGAAGACCTACAAGACCTTTTAGAACTAACACCCAAAAAAGAAGTCCTTTTCATTATAGGGGACTGGAATGCAAAAGTAGGAAGTCAAGCAACACCTGGAGTAACAGGCAAATTTGGCCTTGGAATATGGAATGAAGCAGAGCAAAGACTAATAGAGTTTTGCTAAGAAAATGCACTGGTAATAACAAATATCCTCTTCCAACAACACAAGAGAAGACTCTATACATGGACGTCACCAGATGGTCAACACCGAGATTGATTATAGTCTTTGCAGCCAAAAATGGAGAAGCCCTATACAGTCAGCAAAAACAAGACCAGAAGCTGACTGTGACCGTGGCTTAGACCATGAACTCCTTATTGCCAAATTCACACTTAAATTGAAGAAAGTAGGGAAAACCACTAGACCATTCAGGTATGACCTAAATCAAATCCCTTATGATTATACAGTGGAAGTGAGAAATAAATTTAAGGGCCTAGATCTGATGGATAGAGTGCCTGATGAACTATGGAATGAGGTTTGTGACATTGTACAGGAGACAGGGATCAAGACCATTCCAATAGAAAAGAAATGTGAAAAAACAAAATTGCTGTCTGGGGAGGCCTTACAAATAGCTGTGAAAAGAAGAGAAGTGAAAAGCAAAGGAGAAAAGGAAAGATATAAACATCTGAATGCAGAGTTCCAAAGAATAGCAAGAAGAGATAAGAAAGCCTTCTTCAGCAATCAATGCAAAGAAATAGAGGAAAACAACAGAATGGGAAAGACTCGGGATCTCTTCAAGAAAATCAGAGATACCAAAGGAACATTTCATGCAAAGATGAGCTCGATAAAGGACAGAAATGGTATGGACCTAACAGAAGCAGAAGCTATTAAGAAGAGATGGCAAGAATACACAGAAGAACTGTACAAAAAAGATCTTCATGAGCCAGATAATCACGATGGTGTGATCACTGACTTAGAGCCAGACATCCTGGAATGTGAAGCCAAGTGGGCCTTAGAAAGCATCACTATGAACAAAGCTGGTGGAGGTGATGGAATTCCAGTTGAGCTATTTCAAATCCTGAAAGATGATGGTGTGAAAGTGCTGCACTCAATATGCCAGCAAATTTGGAAAACTCAGCAGTGGCCACAGGACTGGAAAAGGTCAGTTTTCATTCCAATCCCAAAGAAAGGCAATGCCAAAGAATGCTCAGACTACCTCACAATCGCCCTCATCTCACATGCTAGCAAAGTAATGCTCAAAATTCTCCAAGCCAGGCTTCAGCAATATGTGAACCGTGAACTTCCTGATGTTCAAGCTGGTTTTAGAAAAGGCAGGGGAACCAGAGATCAAATTGCCAACATCCGCTGGATCATAGAAAAAGCAAGAGAGTTCCAGAAAAACATCTATTTCTGCTTTATTGACTATGCCAAAGCCTTTGACTGTGTGGATCACAATAAACTGTGGAGAATTCGTCAAGAGACGGGAATACCAGACCACCTGATCTGCTTCTTCAGAAATCTATATGCAGGTCAGGGAGAACAGTTAGAATTGCACATGGAACAACAGACTGGTTCCAAATAGGAAAAGGAGTTTGTCAAGGCTGTATATTGTCACCCTGTTTATCTAACTTATATGCAGAGTACATAATGAGAAACGCTGGACTGGAAGAAACACAAGCTGAAATCAAGATTGCCGGGAGAAACATCAATAACCTCAGATATGCAGATGACACCACCCTTATGGCAGAAAGTGAAGAGGAACTCAAAAGCCTCTTGAGAAAAGTGAAAGTGGAGAGTAAAAAAGTTGGCTTAAAGCTCAACATTCAGAAAACGAAGATCATGGCATCTGGTCCCACCACTTCATGGGAAATAGATGGGGAAACAGTGGAAACAGTGGCTGACTTTATTTTTCTGGGCTCCAAAATCACGACAGATGGTGACTGCAGCCATGAAATTGAAAGACGCTTACTCCTTGGAAGGAAAGTTACGACCAACCTAGATAGCATATTCAAAAGCAGAGACATTACTTTGCCAACAAAAGTTCGTCTAATCAAGGCTATGGTTTTTCCTGTGTTCACGTATGGATGTGAGATTTGGACTATGAAGAAGGCTGAGCACTGAAGAATTGATGCTTTTGAACTGTGGTGTTGGAGAAGACTCTTGAGAGTCCCTTGGACTGCAGGGAGATCCAACCAATCCATTCTGAAGGAGATCAGCCCTGGGATTTCTTTGGAAGGAATGATGCTAAAGCTGAAACTCCAGTAATTTGGCCACCTCATGCGAAGAGTTGACTCATTGGAAAAGACTGATGCTGGGAGGGATTGGGGGCAGGAGGAGAAGGGGACGACAGAGGATGAGATAGCTGGATGGCATCACTGACTCGATGGACATGAGTCTGAGTGAACTCTGGGAGTTGGTGATGGACAGGGAGGCCTGGCGTGCTGCGATTCATGGGGTCTCAAAGAGTCGGACACGACTGAGTGACTGATCTGATCTGAATGTTCCACTGTTTGCAATCCGTTGAACTCCTTTGTCCATGGAATCCTCCAGGCAAGAATATTAGAATGTGTAGCTGTTCCCTACTACAGGGGGTCTTACTGACCAAGAGGTCAACCCCGGGAGCCTTCTGTGTTGCAGATAGATTCTATACTGTCTGAGCCACCAAAAGCCCATGGAAAAGAGATCCTGTATTATAAAGACTTCCTTTTTTTTCTTCTCTTGCCTGGTGATAAATTTTTCTTGAATGTGGTGGAGAGCTGGAGGTAAACCCAACAATAGTGTGACCCCCCCTCGACCCCTAGAAGTGTCACTTTCATGAGTTTCTTACATTCAAAATAGTTCCAACTCAACCTCCAGCAATTCATCCAAATGACAGTTTAAGTATTCCTACCAGTTTATGGTTCCTGCAGCTTCTACTCTAGGTAAACTGATATCAGCTGTGTTTCTTTGCATTTCAACTGTTTGTGCATATTTTGGGGTGGTTTTCCTTGTGACTGAAATTCTCTGATAGGTCCAAGAAATTTCTTGATTCTGAGTTTAACACTGTTTTTATTGTAAAGTCTGAAGTAATGAGTTCTAAACTCTTAAGTGACTCCTTCACTTTTGAAGGTTATTTTTGACTGATTATGAAATTTTATGTTGATAGTTTTTTGTTTTTTTTTTTTTCCCTCAAGACTTTAAAAATTTTACTGCCTTGTCTTCTTTGTATAATTTCTAAGAAGATGTCTGCTGTAATTATCCTTGCTTCTTTTGAAGGCAGTGTTTTGCCTCCTCTCTGCTTTCACTTTTCTCTCATTATCTTTGGTTTTGGGCAGTTTATGATACACCCATTTTGTGTGTGTGTGTGTGTGTGTGTGTGTGTGCATGTGTGTGCATGTCCATGTGCTTGGTAAAACTGAAGTAGAAATTGCTAGTCAGTCAGTGTAGGACTCTGAGACCTCAGTCTTATTTTCAATAACATCTTGCCCCATTAGCCTAGAGCTATGCCCTTTGTTCCGAATTCCTGGAATATGTCCTTAGTCTGATAAATCATCAGCACTCAGATCCAGGGAAGGGCAGTAATTAGCTTCTGTTCCACATGTCTGAGTGAAAAACAACTGGTGATAATCTTTAGCCCGTACATCTGTTCCATTGTGAAATGACTAGAGGGGCATGAAAAAGGATGGTGATTTAATCCAAGGATCAAGAGAAGCCATAAGGATGTCAAGCTAAACATTTTGAGTTCTAAACTGATTGGTTAGAAGGACATATATATGCCTATGGCTGATTCATGCTGATGTTTGCAAAAACCAACAAAATTCTGTAACACATTATCCTTCAATTAAAAAAAAATAAATTTAATTTAAAAAAATGACATATTTTAAGGACAGGAGGCAACCAAAAATGTACAGATTAATACTGGTGAGGATATAAATTGCTGCAAGTGCCATCTTTTTTGGGGATTATTTTCCCCCTTTCAGTGTCTATACTGAAAACTTTGTACTTTCTTCTCTTTAATAAATCATATTGGCTTGCTACCATGAGATTTTGGGTGTTCATTAAGTTCATTCTTCAGCTCCATGAACAATGACTTGGTTTCTGATGTCAGTACTATTAAACCTACTTGTTGCTCTTTGAGTTGCTTGGTTCTTGGAAGCTGTATCAATACAAGGCATACTTAGACATGGAATTTTTGAAGCATAAATATATTCATAATTTTATTATAATGAGATTACTACAGTAATTTATTGCTGTCCTCTTACAAGTTTGAAAATTTGGCTATTACAAATTTCCAGTTTTTTTCAATTTGTGGGTTTAAAGTAATATCTCATTTTTAAATTATGAATCTGAATTAATTGTGTCAGTGAATGTATTTTTATTCAAGTATTAGCTGCTTGATGGTCTCTAACTTGATTTGCTGATTCTACCACTTTCTATTCTCTGTTGAATGCTCTGTTTTTCAATATAATTGTCACAAGTTTCTAAGATATAGTATATCTGAATTCTTGCTAATTTCAGGTTTGAAATAATCATCTTTCATTTAATCAGAATTTTCTTAACTTCTTCACAAACTTTTATTCCCTCTTTTTTTCCTACAAACTCTTAACCTAAGTGTATTCAAATACCTCAACCTTGTATATTATTACCACTCAAATTAACACAAATGGATTCTTAAAATTTAATTTATTAGATGTTTATTTTCCTATTTCACATATGTCTTTAATTCATCAGACTTCACTTTGGCTTATAATGTTAAAGAAAGAAAGAAATATAGTGCTAAGTCATGTCTGACTCTTGTGATCTCATGAACTGTAGCCTACCAGGCTTCTCCGTCCATGGGACTCCCCAGCCAGGAATAGTGGAGTGTGTTGCCATTTCCTTCTCCAGGGGAACTTCTCGACCCAGGAATTGAACCCAGGTCTCCCACACTTCAGGCAGATGCCTTATCAACTAGACTACACAGAAAGTTTATAGCTAAGTGGGGCCACAAATTTATTTTCTCCATATTCTAAACCAACTTTCACAATACTCTCATGAAACTTATTTTTAAAAAAGTGATTTAACAAGCTAAAATCTATAATTTTAAAATTATGTAATTATATAATTTTTGACATTTTTGGATATTTTCAAATTAAATATATGTTTTCAAACATAATAAATTTAAACATCCTATTTATGTTATACTTAATATCAAACACTTAAAATTAATGAAGTAGATATACTTTAACAATCATAAATTTTGATTTCCCCATGAATATGCTTTACATTCTACTTTCTTCTCCAATTTTCCCTATATTTATATAATATTTTTATTGCTGTAAATTCCTCTAATTTTGTATATGAAAAAGCTTTTTGATTATATTTTTGTTAAAATTAATGTCAATTTTATTTATAAAACTCAACATTCTGAATCAAATGATTATTTTAATTTATATTAGTTTATGATTAATTGACTATGTCAAAGCCTTTGACTGTGTGGATCACAATAAACTGTGGAAAATTCTGAAAGAGATGGGAATACCAGACCACCTGACCTCCCTCTTGAGAAACCTGTATGCAGGTCAGGAAGCAACAGTTAGAACTGGACATGGAACAACAGACTGGTTCCAAATGGGAAAAGGAGTACGTCAAGGCTGTATATTGTCACCCTGTTTATTTAACTTACATGTAGAGTACATCATGAGAAACGCTGGACTGGAAGAAACACAAGCTGGAATCAAGATTGCCAGGAGAAATATCAATAACCTCAGATATGCAGATGACACCACCCTTATGGCAGAAAGTGAAGAGGAACTCAAAAGCCTCTTGAGGAAAGTGAAAGTGGAGAGTGAAAAAGTTGGCTTAAAGCTCAACATTCAGAAAATGAAGATCATGGCATCTGGTCCCATCACTTTATGGTAAATAGATGGGGAAACAGTGGCTGACTTTATTTTTCTTGGCTCCAAAATCACTGCAGATGGTGATTTCAGTCATGAAATTAAAAGACACTTGCTCCTTGGAAGAAAAGTTATGACCAACTTAGACAGCACATTCAAAAGCAGAGACATTACTTTGCCAACAAAGATCCATCTAGTTAAGGCTATGATTTTTCCAGTAGTCATGTATGGATGTGAAAGTTGGAGTGTAAAGAAAGCTGAGCACCAAAGAATTGATGCTTTTGAACTGTGGTTTTGGAGAAGACTCTTGAGAGTCCCTTGGTCTGCAAGGAGATCCAACCAGTCCATCCTAAAGGAGATCAGTCCTGGGTGTTCATTGGATGGCCTGATGTTGAAGCTGAAACGCCAGTATTTTGACCACCTGATTCAGAGAGCTGACTCATTTGAAAAGACCCTGATGCTGGGAAAGATTGAGGGCAGGACGCGAAGGGGATGACAGAGGATGAGATAGTTGGATGGCATTACTGACACAATGGACATGGGTGTGGGTGGACTCTGGGAGTTGGTGATGGACAGGGAGGCCTGGCCTGCTGCAGTTCATGGGCTTGCAAAGACTTGGACATGACTGAGCAACTGAAATGAACTGAACTAAACTGAATTAATGTAATATGCATATATATGTATAAGGTAATGCATGTATATATATTTGATAAAACAATCATGCAAAATTTTAATGAAAATGTGTTCATTTTTCTCTTAATGATAGAGATAGTATTGAATTCCAATTAAGTTCATATTGAGTGGCTAAATATTTTTTATTGCCAAATGAACAGGTTTCAGGATAAAATTTAGCTTAAGACACTGTGAATTGGAACGAGATGTGGATTTCAGAAATCTTAGCCTCTGTAAGTGTGTAAGTGAATTTCTTAAAAATCTCTCTTTCTCTATTTACACACGCACACACACACACACTATACATACATCATATTGATTCTGTTTCTGTTTCTCTGGATTTCACTACCTCAGACTAATTTAATATAGGATTCTTCTTTAACCACTCTATCCTTTAAATTTTCTTTAAATTATAAGCACAATTACACAATAATTGTCAAGAAAATTATTTTATGCCCTATTAACTAATGATTTTATAGCTCTTCTTTCAAATTAGTTGAGACTAAGAATCAGAAACAAATAGAATATTATAAGACTCAACATTTTCATCATGGACATTCACTTCTAAATATGTGAAAAATATACCATATACATTCTGAAACTTAGAAAATCATTATTAAGTAAAATTTTATACTTTCATTTAAAAATATATTATTTAAACTCATGCTAAGAAAGCAATGATAAAATTGATGTGTAAATTGACATGTAAGGTACTTATACCCTGTTATAGATAAAATGTTTTTAATAAATTTTGTCTTATATTCCCAGTTTTAAATATACTTTTGTTAATCCTTTGGAGATCCAGCTCCCTTATGGCAAACATTTACAGTATAAATTGTACAGTCAGTCCCATTTGCAAACCAGTCAGTCATATTAAAATTACTTTCTCCAAGGTTATTATATCTTCTATAATGTGTTAATATTATAATGAGAAATCGTCTGACCTCTAATTCCAAGATTAATACACAAGCATAAGAGAGGCACTAGAGGAAGCTTGCCATGAATTTGTAGCCTGGATAAATTAAATATTAGCCTTTTGAGTTATTTTACACTCTCTGCTTTGCTGTCATGGATCCTACCTGAAAGATAATGCATCATTTGAAATTTGAAAATAAGTCCTTTAATAAAATGTATTAGCATGCTGAAAGCCCCACCCCACTTAAATTTATAAATCATCCTATGAAATCAATGCCAAAACTTCCCTTAGTAGGACCATATGGGGAGAGAGGTGGGAGGGGGGTTCAGGATGGGGAACACGTGTACACCCATGGTGGATACACGTTGATGTATGGCAAAGCCAATACAATATTGTAAAGTAAAAAAAAAAAAAAAAAAAAAAAAGAACAGGGAAGGACATTCTATTTCAAATTTCTGAATACAATTTAGAAATGGCCTGTCTTTACAATTACTTTATTCTTTTAAGTCCTAATATTTGAGAATACTTTATCATTTTTGAATTTTTATTTTTACACATGGGCAATCAACCATGCTAGGGCTCAGGATAGCTTAGAACTATGCTTTTCTCTGTTAAAATGGAAGAGTAGGAATCATGGAAGTGAAGCTGGAAAATAAAAATCAGCAGGATTCTTGAAACACAAACCATTTCTTTAAGAACAAAGTTCAGATCATGATTTTATTCTGTTTACTTACCAAATTATCTCTCTCAATCTTTTCTTCAGGAATAGCTAATTTAACATATTTAAATCTACTTCAGTTACTATGATATACAACTTATTTGCTGCACCATTTGTGGGCTGTTTTTCATATAATTATCATTTATTCCTTTTTGCTCTTTTTTCATAGTCATCTATTGAGTAAGAGAAATATATTGGTGCTGATTTGACAGATATAATTTCCATTTTTATGATTCTGACAGTTACTCTTTATTAAAAGCCATGTATTTTTAAAATGTATCAATTTCTTAGAATTTATCAAAGTATACATCTTCTGCTTCAAACTAAATCTACTCTAAGATTTCTTTTTCAGTCTGTCACTTATCACTTTTCAATCATCTGATAAGAGCCCTGAAATTTTTCAAGTTCCAATTATATTTTGTATACACACTAAAAATTATCTTAAGACCAACAGCATCCGAACTACCAGATCTTGTTAGAAATGTAGACTCTTAGGACCCACCTTGGATCCAAATTGAAACGAAAGTGAATTTATCAAGATTCATTAGTGAATTAAAAGCATACTGAAGATTAAAAATAGGCTTAATAATAGTCATGCATGTGCTATAAATAATCACATTGCCTGGAACATCCTTTGAGTACTCAGTGTATAGAGCAGCATTTGTATTAAAAAAACAAACAAACTGTGAGCCAAGGTGCAAAACACTGGAATCACCTAGTTTGTTTTACATATGACTGCTTAATTTCCCCTTAGAGATTCTGATTTGATTAACCCCTGGTGCCATCCAGAGTCTGGAGATTTTTCAAAGGTTCCTGGGTGAAAAAAAAAATATTCAAGTTTGAGGACTGCTAAGCAAAACTTTCTGTTTCATAACTATAAAATGCATTCTCTTTTTCTTCTTTTTTGAACTTTTTCATATTTTTAAATAGACACAAATGCCCTTTGTTATTCTTTTATTCCTTTACATCATCCCACATTTATTTGTTTGTTTATTCTTGCTATAGTTCAGTTCAGTCATGTCTGACACTTTGTGATCCCATGGACTGCAACACACCAGCCTTCCCTTTCCCTCAAGAACTTCTGGAGCTTGCTCAAACTCATTTTTATTGAGTCGGTGATGTCATCCAACAATCTCATCCTCTGTTCTCCCTTTCTCCTCCTGCCTTCAATCTTTCCCAGCGTCAAGGTTTTTTCCAATGAGTCAATTCTTTCCATCAGGTGGCCAAAATATTGAAACTTCAGCATCAGTCCTTCTAATGCATATTCAAGACTGATTTCCTTTAGGATTGACTGGTTGGATCTCCTTGCAGTCCAAGGGACTCTTAAGAGTCTTCTCCAACACCACAGTTCAAAAGCATCAATTCTTCAGTGTTCAGTTTTCTTTATAGTCCAATGATCATATCCACTTATGACTACTGGAAAACAAACAAACATAGCTTTGACTAGCTGAACCTTTATTGGCAAAGTAATGTATCTGCTTTTTAGTATGCTGTTCAGGTTGGTCATAACTTTTCTTCCAAGAAGCAGCATCTTTTAATCTTATGGCTGCAGTCACCATCTGCAGTGATTTTGGAGCCCTGACCCATGCACCCCCCCCCCCCCCAAAAAAAAAAATAATAAAGTCTCTCACTGTTTCCATTGTTTCCCCATCTATTTGCCATGAAGTGATGGGACTGGGTGCCATGATCTTAGTTTTTTGAATGTTGAGTTTTGAACCAACTTTTTCACTCTCTTCTTTCACTTTCATCAAGAGATCTTTAGTTCTTCACTTTCTGCCATGAGATTCGTGTCATCTGAGTATCTGAGGTCATTGATATTTCTCCCAGAAATCTTGATTTCAAGCTTTTGCTTCATCCAGCCTGGCATTTCTCATGATGTACTCTGCACAGAAATTGAATAAGCAGGATGACAATATACAGCCTTGATTTACTCCTTTCCCAATTTGGAAACAGTCTGTTTTTCCATGTCCTGTTCTAACTAATTAACTCTTGTTGTTCAATGTCCAGATTTACATTCTTGCTATAATATTTCCTCAAATACCTTTTCCATAGCTTCAAAAGCTCTCTAACTCTCTAGGTTCAAACTTCAACTTTTCTATTTATTACCTGTATGATCATGGGAACATTTCTTAAATTACTTTCTTTTTTTAATATAAATTTATTTATTTTAATTGGAGGCTAATTACTTTACAATATTGTATTGGTTTTGCCATACATCAACATGAATCTGCCACGGGTGTACATGTGTTCCCCTTCCTGAACCCCCCTCCCACCTCCTTCCCCATTCCATCCCTCTGGGTCATCCCAGTGCACCAGCCCCGAGCATCCTATATCATGCATCGAACCTGGACTGGCAATTCGTTTCATATATGATATTATACATGTTTCAGTGACATTCTCCCAAATCATCCCACCCTCGCCCTCTCCCACTGAGTCCAAAAGACTGTTCTATACATCAGTGTCTCTTTTGCTGTCTCATATACAGGATTATCATTACCATCTTTCTAAATCCCATATATATGTGTTAGTATACTGTATTGGTATTTTTCTTTCTGGCTTACTTCACTCTGTATAATAGGCTCCAGTTTCATCCACCTCATTAGAACTGATTCAACTATATTTTTTTAATGGCTGAGTAATATTCCCTTGTGTATATGTACCACAGCTTTCTTATCCATTCATCTGCTGATGGACATCTAGGTTGTTTCCATGTCCTGGCTATTATAAACAGTGCTGTGATGAACATTGGGGTATACGTGTCTCTTTCAATTCTGGTTTCCTCAGTGTGTATGCCCAGCAGTGGGATTGCTGGGTCATAAGGCAGTTCTATTTCCAGTTTTCTAAGGAATCTCCAGACAGTTCTCCCTAGTGGCTGTACTGATTTGCATTCCCAACAACAGTGTAAGAGGGTTCCTTTTTTTCCACACCCTCTCCAGCAATTATTGCTTATAGACTTTTGGATTTCAGCCATTCTGACTGGCGTGAAATGGTACCTTATTTTGGTGGTTTTGATTTGCATTTCTCTGATAATGAGTGATGTTGAGCATCTTTTCATGCGTTTGATAGACATCTATATGTCTTCTTTGGAGAAATGTCTATTTAGTTCTTTGGCCCATTTTTTGATTGGGTGGTTTATTTTTCTGGATTTGAGCTGCAGGAGTTGCTTGTATATTTGTGAGATTAATTCTTTGTCAGTTGCTTCATTTGCTATTATTTTTTTCCATTCTGAAGGCTTCTTTTCACCTTGCTTATAGTTTCCTTTGTGGTGCAGAAGCTTTTAATTTTAATTAGGTCCCATTTGTTTATTTTTGCTTTAATTTCCAGTATTCTGGGAGGTGGGTCATAGAGGATCCTGCTGTGATGTATGTCAGAGAGTGTTTTGCCTATGTTCTCCTCTAGGAGTTTTATAGTTTCTGGTCTTACATTTAAATCTTTAATCCTTTTTGAGTTTATTTTTGTGTATAGTGTTAGAAAATGTTCTAGTTTCATTCTTTTACAAGTGGTTGACCAGTTTCCCAGCACCACTTGTTAAAGAGATTGTCTTTTCTCCATTGTATATTCTTGCCACCTTTGTCAGCTTTCTTTGTTCAGTCTTCTCATGTGAAAAATAAAGTTAATTATTATAAATAGAATACCACATTTAGAAAAATAACTGGCATAGTATAAAAGCTTACAGAAAATTCTAGTAATTACTATTATTTCCATCTTCACTATTAAAATTACATTGATTTGTTAACTTTCTGACAACTTTTGTCTTTTACTTTTATTTAGGTATCCAGCATGTTTGGAATATACTTCTTAAATTTGAGGAATTTCCTACTTTTAGAAACTGGAAACAAGAAATTCACTTTCTCTGTTGCCTTTGGAGAGAGCTTCATTATCTTATCTAGGCTCCATTCCAAAGCACACATCCAGTGGAGGCTTCCAGAAAGAAGCAAGGCTCCTGAAGAGTCATATTCTGACTAGGGTGATGTCTTTGAGAACAATATCCATGGATGTTTTGGTGCCCAGGTCACAGTACCAGTGGTGTCAGCTGATCTTTTCATGCCCAACAGAAGTGATGGCTGATGATCCTCATTATTTGCACTTATGATTGTATTCATTGCCAGCACTGAACTGGAGAATATTGAATATCACTACTAGGGAAATACAGGTTTTATTTCCTGCAAGCCCCTGGTCATATTTCATCAACAAATCAATGCATTACCTTTTCATGTGTCTCTGTTTAGAGAAACCTCATTTAATATATATTTTAATCCATACAAAGTATCTTTATATTATGTTGAAACAAAGCTGATTTAGCTTACAGTTCTCTATGAGACATTTCACAGCTGTCTTGTGTTTAGGAAAACTGGCAAACACTGTGGCACTGTGCTTCGGGGCATTTTACACAGCAAATTACCAAAAGAAGAAAATACACATCCACACATATGGAACAACAACAGCAAAGCCTTGCAAAAATAAAGGTTAATTATATTGCCAAAAGGACACTAGTGTATAATTGCCTTGGTAGACCTCAACTAGTTACTTGCACCGAGGTGACTCAAGTTTTGTGTTGCTCTGTAAATATTTTGGGATGTTAGGTCCATGAATCAATGAAAACTGGATGTGGTCAAATAGGAGATGACAAGAATAAACATAAACATCCTAGGAATCAGTGAATTAAAATGTACAGCAATGGGCAAACTTAACTTAGATGAACATTATATCCATTTCTATGGGCAAGAATTCCATAGAAGAAGTGGAGTATCCCTTATAATCGACAAATGAGTCTGAAATACAGTACTTGGGCGCAACCTCAAAAATGACAGAATGATCTCAGTTTGTTTCCAAGGCAAGCCATTCAACATCACAGTAATTCAAATCTATGTCCTTACCACCAATGCTGAAGAAGCTCAAGTGGATGAGTTCTATGAAGACTTAGAAGATGTCCTAGAAGTAACATCTAAAAAAGATTATTTACTCACCATGAGGGATTGGAATGTAAGAATAAGAAGTCAAGATATACCTGGAGTAACAGGCAAGTTTCGCCTTGGAAAACAAAATGAAGCAGGGCAAAGGCTACCTGAATTCTGCCAAGAGAATGCACTAGTCATAGAAAATACCTTTTTTCAACATCACGAGGGGTGACTTTACACATGGACATCACCAAATGGTAACTGTCAAAATAAAATTGATTGCATTATTTGTAGCTGAAGATGGAGAAGCTGTATATGGTCAGCAAAAGCAAGATCTGGAGCTGACTGTGGCTCAGATAATCAGCTTCCCTTAGAAAAACTGAAGCTTTAAAAACACAGGGAAAAATACCAGGTCACCAGATATGACTTAAATCAAATCCCATATGAATTTGCAGTAGAGATAATGAATATATTCAAGGGACTAGATCTAGTTAACAATGTGCCTGAAGAACTATGTGCAGAGGTTCATAATATTGTACAGGAGACAGTGAACAAAACCATCCCAAAGAAAAGGAAAAACAAGAAGGCAAAATGGTTATCTGAGAAGGCTTTACAAATAATGGAAGAGCAAAGAGAAGTGAAAAACAAGGGAGGGAGGGAAAGATAAACCTAAATAAATACAGAGTTCCAAAGACCAGCTAAAAGACACAGGACGTCTTTCTTCAATGAACAGTGCAGAAAAATAGAAGAAAACAGCATAAGAGGAAAGACTAGAGATCTCTTCAGGAAAACTTTACACATCATGGGGGCATTCTGCCCAAAGATGGACACAATAGAGGATAAAAATAGTAGAGACCTAGTAAACGCTTAACAGATCAAGATGAGATGAAAAGAATACAAAGAATAACTGTATAAAAATGATGTTAATGAACTAGATCACTATGATGGTGTAGTCACCCAGAGTCAGACATTCTTAAGGTCAAGTGGGCCTTAAGAAGCACCGCTGTTGATAAAGCTAGTGGATACAAAGAAATTAGAGCTGAACTATTCAAATCCCTAAAGGAGGATGCCATCAAGGTTTTGCATTCATTAGGTCAGCAAATTTGAAAGGCCCCGAAGTGGCAACAGGACTGGAAAAGGTCGATCCTCATCCCAGTTCCCAAGAAGGGCAATACTGAAGAATGTTCAAACCACTGAACAATTGAACTCATCTCCCATGCTAGTAAGGTCATGCTTAAACTCTTGAGTGCTAGGCTTCAGCATTCTGCAAACCAAGAATTTCCAGACGTCCAAGCTGGGTTTAGAAAAGGAAGAGGAACTAGACACCAAATTGCCAACATCTGCTGGATTATAGAGAAAGAAAGCAAATTTCAGGGGAAAAAAAAAAAATATATATATATATATATATATATTTCATTGACTACATTAAAGACTCTGACTCTGGATCATGACAATTGTGGGAAGCTCTGAGAAAGATGGGAATATCAGACCATTTTACCTGTCTCCTGAGAAACCTGTCTAGGGGTCAAGAAGAAATATTTAAAAACCTATAAGGAACACATTATTGGTTCAAGATCAAGAAAGGAGTACAACAGGGGTGTTTTCTGTCACCCTGTTTGTTTAACTTATATGCTGAGCACATCACGAGAAATGCCAGGCTGGATGAGTTACAAACTGGAATCAAGATAGGCGGGAGAAACATCAACAGGTCAGATAGGTGGGTTATACCACTCTAATGGCAGAAAGCGAAGAGGAACTAAAGAGCCTCTTGATGAGGGTGAAGGAGGAGAGTGAAAGAGCCAGCTTAAGACTGAATAATAGAGGAAAAAAAAAAGTCAAGATCATGGCATATGACTCTATTACTGCATGACCAATAGAGGGGAAAAGATGAAAGTAGTGACAGATTTGCTGTTCCTGGGCTGCAAAATCACTGTGGATGGTGACTGCCACCATGAAATCAGAAGACGATTGCTTCTTGTCAGGAAAATGACCAACCTAGACAATGAGTTGAAAAGCAGAGACATTACTGACAAATGTCCATACAGTCAAGGCTATGATCTTCCCAGTGGTCACATATAGTTATGAGAGCAGGACCATAAAGAAGGCAGAACGCCAAAGAATTGATGTCTTAGAACTGTAGTGCTGGAGAAGACTCCTGAAAGTCCCTTGAATAGCAAGGAGATCAAACCAGTCAACCTTAAGGGAGATCAACCCTGAATATTCACTGGAAAGACTGATGCTGAAGCTGAAGCTCCAGTGTTTTGGTCATCTGTTGTGAACAGATGACATTGAAAAATTCCCTGATACTGGGAAAGGTTGAGGGCAGAAGGTGAAGAGGGCATCAGAGGTGAGAGGATGGGATGGCATCACCGAATGCAATGAACATGAATTTGGGCAGAACTTTGGGAGTTGGTGAGGGACAGGGAGGCCACATGTACTGCAGTCCATGGGACCCCAAACAGCTAGACATGAGTGGGCAACTGTACAACAACAAAAGTCCAAGAATGATCACTAAAGTACTGTGAGTATTGATTTTGAGGATACAGATAAATTTTAGTGAGTGAATGATTTTCAAATATAGAATCTGTGAACTGTGAAGATGAAATGTCTCAGTTCAGTTAAGTCACTCAGTCATGTCTGACTATTTGCGACCCCATGGACTGCAGCATGTCAGGATTCCCTATCCATCACCAACTCCCAGAGCTTGCTAAAACTCAAGTCCATCGAGTCTGTGATGTTATCCAACCATCTCATTCTCTGTCGTCCCTTTCTCCACATGCCATCACTCTTTCCCAGCATCAGGGTCTTATCTGATGAGTCAGTTCTTCCCATCAGATGGCCAAAATATTGGAGCTTCAGCTTCAGCATCAGTCCTTCCAGTGATTATTCAGGACTGATTTCCTGTAGGATTGACTGGTTTGATCTCCATTCAGTCCAAAGGACTCTCAAGAGTCTTCTCCAACACTATAGCTCAAAAACATCAATTCTTTGGCACTCAGCTTTCTTTATATTCCGATGATCATATCCATATACGATTACTGGAAAAAGCCATAGCTTTGATTAGATAGACCTTTGTTGGCAAAGTAATGTCTCTGCTTTTTAATATGCTGTCTAGTTTGGCATAACGTTTATTCCAAAGAGCAAGCATCTTTTAATTTCATAGCTGCAGTCACCATCTGTAGTGATTTTTGAGCCCCCCAAAATAAAGTATCTCACTGTATCCATTGTTTTCCCATCTATTTGCATGAAGTTATGGGACCGGATGCCATGATCTTAGTTTTTTGAATGTTGAGTTTTAAGCCAACATTTTCACTCTCCTCCTTCTCTTTCATCAAGAGGCTCTATAGTTCTTCTTTGCTTTCTGCCATGAGGCTGGTGTCATCTGCATATCTGAGGTTATTGATATTTCTCCAAGAAATCTTGATTCCAGCTTGGGCTTAGGCCATCCTGGAATTTTGCATGATATACTCTGCATTTAAGTTAAATAAGCAGGGTTACAATATACAGCCTGACTTACTCCTTTCCCAATTTGGAACCAATCTGTGTTCCATGTCCAGTTCTAACTGTTGCTTCTTGACTTGCATACAGATTTCTCAACAGACAGGTAAAATGGTCTGGTACTCCTATCTCTTTAATAATTTTCCACTGTTTGTTGTCATCCACAAGGTCAAAGGCTTTGGTGCAGTCAATAAAGCAGAAGTAGATGTTTTTCTGGAATTCTCTGGCTTTATCAATGATCCAATGGGTGTTGGCAATTTGATCTTTGGTTCCTCTGACTTTTCTAAATCCAGCTTGAGCATCTGGAATTTCATGGTTCATGTATTGTTGAAGCCTAGCTTGGAGAGTTTTGAGCATTACTTTTCTAGCTTGTGAGATGAGTGCAATTGTGTGGTTGTTTGAACATTTTTTGACATTGTCTTTCTTTGGGATTGGAATGAAAACTGACCTTTTCCAGTCCTGTGGCCACTGCTGAGTTTTCCAAATTTGCTGGCATATTGAGTGAAGCACTTTCACAGCATCATCTTTTAGAATTTGAAATAGTTCAACTGGAATTCTATCACCTCCATTAGATTTGTTTGTAGTGATGCTTCCTAAGGCCACTTGACTTCACATTCCAGGATGTTTGGGTCTAACTATCATGGTTATCTGGGTCATGAAGATCTGTTTTGTATAGTTCTTCTGTGTTTTCTTGCCTCCTCTTCTTAATATCTTCTGCTTCTGTTAGGTCCATACCATTTCTATCCTTTATTGTGCTCATCTTTGCATGAAATGTTCCCTTGGTATTTCTAATTTTTCTGAAGACATCTATAGTCTTTCCCATTCTATTGTTTTCCTTTGTTTCTTTGCATTGATCAATGAGAAAGGCTTTCTTATCTCTCCTTGCTATCCTTTGGAACTCTGCATTCAGATGAGTATATCTTCCCTTTTGTCCTTTGTCTTTCACTTCTCTTTTCTCAGCTATGTGTAAGTCCTCCTCAGACAACCATTTTGCCTTTTTACATTTCTTTTTCTTGGAGATGGTCTTGATCATTGCTTCGTGTACAACATCATGAACCTTGGTCCATAGTTTTTCTGGCATCTGTCTATCAGATATAATCATTGGAATTTATTTGTTACTTCCACTTCATAATCATAAGGGATTTGATTTAAGTCATACATGAATGGTCTAGTTGTTTTCCCTACACTGCTTGATTTAAGCCTGAATTTTGCAATCATGATCTGAACCACAGTCTACTCCCAGTCTTGTTTTTGCTGACTATATACAGCTTCTCCATCTTTGGCTGCAAAGAATATAATAAATATAATTTCTGTGTTGACCATCTGGTGATGTCCATGTGTAGGGTCTTCCCTTGTGTTGTTGGAAGAGGGCGTTTGCTGTGACTAGTGTGTTCTCTTGGCAAAACTCTGTTAGCCTTTGCCTTTCTTCATTCTGTACTCGAAGGTTAAATTTGCCTGTTACTTCAGGTATCTCTTGATTTCCTACTTTTGCATTCCAGTCCCTGATGATGAAAAAGACCTCTTTTATGTGTGTGTTAGTTCTAGAAGGTCTTGTACATCTTCATAGAACCACTCAACTTCAGCTTCTTCAGCATTACTTGTTGGGACATAGTCTTGGATTACTGAGATGTTGCATGGTTTGCCTTGGAAATGAACAGAGATCATTCTGTTATTTCTGAGATTGCACCCAAGTACTGCATTTTGGACTCTTTTGTAATGTTTAACTGTTTAAAAATGTAAAGTTTAAACATGACTTTCTAGCATCCTTGGAGATTCAGTGTGCTACCTCATATTCACTAATACATTATTTATATTTCAACGCTATACTAGACTGTTCTATATTTGCAAGACTATCCTAATATGGCATTGGCATTGATAGTTCTTTCTAATTCACTGGCATTTTGATAGAATTTTTTTTTATTATTTTAAGGATTTGAATTTTATGTGATGTTTGTGATTTATATCATATTCAGATCAGATCAGATCAGATCAGTCACTCAGTCATGTCCGACTCTTTGCGACCCCCATGAATCACAGCACGCCAGGCCTCCGTGTCCATCACCAACTCCCGGAGTTCACTCAGACTCATGTCCATCGAGTCAGTGATGCCATCCAGCCATCTCATCCTCTGGCGTCCCCTTCTCCTCCTGCCCCCAATCCCTCCCAGCATCAGAGTCTTTTCCAGTGAGACAACTCTTCGCATGAGGTGGCCAGAGTACTGGAGTTTCAGCTTTAGCATCATTCCTTCCAAAGAAATCCCAGAGCTGATCTCCTTTAGGATGGACTGGTTGGATCTCCTTGCAGTCCAAGGGACTCTCAAGACTCTTCCCCAACACCACAGTTCAAAAGCATCAATTCTTCAGTGCTCAGCCTTCTTCACAGTCCAACTCTCACATGCATACATGACCACAGGAAAAACCATAGCCTTGACTAGATGGACCTTTGTTGGCAAAGTAATGTCTCTGCTTTTGAATATGCTATCTAGGTTGGTCATAACTTTCCTTCCAAGGAGTAAGTGTCTTTTAATTTCATGGCTGCAGTTGCTAGTGTGTTATGTTTTTCAGTTCTTAAAAATAATGATAAGTAATTTAGAAATAACATCAGTGAAACATATGATGTGCCAGGCAATAGGTTAGATATTGTATGGTTTGCAAAACTCTGAAGAATGATTTATAATTTTCAAGGTATCATAAGGCAGTTTTTAAAAGATATCCTATGAATACTTTTTTCCAAAACATTCTTGAAAGGAAACCTTAATTAAAAATAAAAATAAATATGCACACATATTTTATATTTACACACATAAGGTACCATTTATATCATTATTAATTCCTTTGATACATCCACATTTATTTTGGGTATTACTTTTCTCCTATCTGAAGAGACTCTTTTAGAATTTCTTATACTTGATTTCTTTTTTTAATTGACTATTTTTAATATAAATTTATTTATTTTAGTTGGAGGCTAATTACTTTACAATATTGTATTGGTTTTGCCATACATCAACATGAATCCGCCACGGGTGTACACATGTTCCCCTTCCTGAACCCCCCTCCCTCCTCCCTCCCCATCCCATCCCTCTGGGTCATTCCAGTGCACCAGCTTTGAGCATCCTGTATCATGCATCGAACCTGGACTGGCGATTCATTTCACATATGATATTATACATGTTTCAGTGCCATTCTCCCAAATCATCCCACCCTCACCCTCTCCCACAGAATCTAAAAGACTGTTCTATACATCTGTGTCTCTTTTGCTGTCTCGCATAGTGATTATTTTTTTAAACTTTCCTTGGTGCTGAAAATCTTTATCTTAATTTATCTTAATATATTAATTACTTTTTCTTAATATATTATCTTAATATATTTTCACGATATAAAATCTAGACAGACATTTTAAAACATTTTGGTCTGCTCATCTTTTTTCCAAGGTATTTTTTTCTTATGGTCTGTTTCATTTTGGATAGTTTCTCTTGTTATTTTTCAAGTACATTGATACTTTTTCTTTGCTGACTAATGGTCAGTGAATATTATCAGAGTGCTGCTGCTGCTGCTAAGTAGTATCAGAGTACTTTATTAAAAATACCAGTTGTTTGTTTGTTTGTTTGTTTTGTTTTAGAAATTCCACCTGGGAATATTTCATATCTTCACTTCATTATGCTTATGCTTCTTTCTACCTATGTAAGCAAATGAAACCTATTTGTAAAAGCTGTTTTACCATCCTTGTCAGTGAATTTAATAGCTTCAGTAATATTTGAATCTGCTTTTTTAATTGAACAACATTTCTTATAATTAGAGATTAAATTTTCCAGTCTCTTTGTATGTCTGGTTATTTTGGATTTGATGATAACAATTTTAATTTTTTGTTATGATATGTTGATTTGTGTGTGTGCCCTCGTTTTCATGTGTATATAACTTTAAATAGTCTTGGATTTATCTTTGCACTCAAGTAAATTACTTAGGATAGGTTTATTCTTCTTGTGGCTTGCTATTTTTTTTTTTTTTTTTTCCCTTTTGAATTGTCCAGAAAAACGTTAGTTAAAGGCCAGTTAGCACTATTAAGGGGATATTCTCCTTAGAACTCTATCCAATGTATCATGCTGGTGTGAATATGAATGTTTTTTAAGCCCTGTGTAGGATCTTGGAATAATTTATTTGACTGGTTTTTAATAGTTTATTCCTGAAGCTAAAGGATTTTTCCCTCATGTTTGCACAGATCTGAAGGTTTCCATCTGCAGATATCTGGAGCTGTCTCTTACTTTCCCTCATTTTTTCTTTAACACTTCCCTGAAAATTACACCTGACTTTTATTTATTTATTTTTTAATTTTATTATTTAACTTTACAATATTGTATTGGTTTTGCCATATATCAACATGAATCTGCCACAGGTATACACGTGTTCCCCATCCTGAACCCTCCTCCCTCCTCCTTCCCCGTACCATCCCTCTGGGTCGTCCCAGTGCACCAGCCCCAAGCATCCAGTATCATGCACCGAACCTGGAATGGCGACTCGTTTCATATATGATATTATACATGTTTCAATGACATTCTCCCAAATCATCCCACCCTCTCTCTCTCCCACAGAGTCCAAAAGACTGTCCTATACATCAGTGTCTCTTTTGCTGTCTCATACACAGGGTTATTGTTACCATCTTTCTAAATTCCATATATATGAATTAGTATACTGTATTGCTGTTTTTCTTTCTGGCTTACTTCGCTCTGTATAATAGGCTCCAGTTTCATCCACCTCATTAGAACTGATTCAACTATATTCTTTTTAATGGCTGAGTAATACTCCATTGTGTATGTGTACCACAGCTTTCTTATCCATTCATCTGCTGATGGACATCTAGGTTGCTTCCATGTCCTGGCTATTATAAACAGTGCTGTGATGAACATTGGGATATACGTGTCTCTTTCAATTCTGGTTTCCTCAGTTTGTATGCCCAGCAGTGGGATTGCTGGGTCAAAAGGCAGTTCTATTTCCAGTTTTTAAAGGAATCTTCAGACAGTTCTCCCTAGTAGCTGTACTAGTTTGCATTCCCACCAACAGTGTAAGAGGGTTCCCTTTTCTCCATACTCTCTCCAGCATTTATTGCTTGTAGACTTTTGGATCACAGTCATTCTGACTGGTGTGAAATGGTACCTCATAGTGGTTTTGATTTGCATTTCTCTGATAATGAGTGATGTTGAGCATCTTTCCTATACACCTGACTTTTAGACTAGGCTAGCATTTCTAGTCTCCCACATCTCTCTCCTAAACCTTGTTATATTGTCAGATTCTGTTGGGATTCCACCTTCCAGCACTGCATTTTAAAAGTTGCATTCAAGAAGTAAGTTGGAGGTAGAACTTATTTCTTTTTCCACTTCTCTCCTGGTCCTGTATCTTCTGTTGTCCAAGGGTTAAATGTCATTGTTTTTTATGTTCTGTCTAGTTTTCTAATTATTTAAGATGGAAGGGTATTTAAGGTTATTTCATTAGTCTTAGAAGCAGAAGTCTGGAACCCCTCTTAATAAAGCATATAAACATGGATCTATTCTGCTTGAAGTGAGAGTGAAAAGTTTGGCTGCTGCCACCTAAGCTTTACAGGCTTCCCATTTGGCACAGTGCTAAAGAAGCTTCCTGTCAATGCAGGAGATGTGGGTTTGACCCATGGGTCAGGAATATCCCCTGGAGTAGGAACTGGCAACTTGCTTCAATATTCTTGCCTGGAAGATTCCATGGTCAGAGGGGCCTGCTGGGCTACAGTGCATGAGGTCACAAAAAGTCGAACATGACTAAGAGACTGAACAGACATACATTTCTTCTCTGCCCCACAGTATCTCCACTGTAAAGCATAGGACCTTAAGAACTTTCAGGGAGGTGAATCACAGTTTGAAAACAGCTCATCTAGGAATGGCATATCAGCTTAGTAATAAGTGGGTAATTAAAATACACTTTCATTAATTCAATATGTGTTTATTGAATATATGCTGTGCTTTAGGTATTACAGAATACAGTAATGTGCCTTAGTATACTCTCAGTCAAATAGCATAGAGACATATGTATGAAAATAATTACAAAGAAGTAATTACAAATAAAACCTAGTAGAGTTGTGCAATGGGGATGTCTGCCTGGGGAAATCTGAATTTCGCTGAGCTTACAATATTTGTGCCATTATGAGTAAACAGTGGGACTATGCCAGCTGTGTAATATATGATGAAACATCCAAGGCAAGGGGAACAAGTGGGCAAAGGGCAGTAGCCTGGTTTGCTCTAGAAATCACAAGGAGTCATAATAACTTGAAGATTCTAGATGTGTCAGTCATCCCATTAAATAAAGCAGGAGCTAAAGCATAGTCATTTTATTATAAAATTTAGATTTTGTAATTAATTTGACATAAACAATTGATTATACTTTAAAAGATTTATGGTTTAGAAAGATAACATTTTCTGCAATTTGGAAAATAGCTTAATATTAGCATCCTTAACAGTGACTGCAAATTACACTATTTCAGTAGCTTTAAAATATATAGATGTCTGAGGCAAACCAGACAGAGATTATGGTTCTGATTCTGAGTCCTAGTTCAAGAACAGTATTTTCCCAAGCTCCATATATTCATATAACTTGAAGCAAAACCTTAAAACTTTATGTTCATAAGAGAAAGATCAGTGACATTGTTAGCTATTATGTTATCTGTCTTTGATAGAATTGATGGGCAACTATAACTAACTGTAGCTAATGCAAAAGCAAGGGAATTGGCAAGGAGGAGACTGAGAGGCCCTAGGCAAGCAAGTGTAGAACCTCGGTTCTCTAAATGTGATACACAAATTAATTGATTGAGATATTTGTCTAGAATGCAGAATTTTTAACTCTGTTTTTATAAGCCCATCAAATTTGTATATTTGGTGTAGCATACATTTCCCAGGGCTTCCCTTGTAGCTTCACCTGCAATGAAGGAGATCTGTGTTCAGTCCCTGAATTGGGAAAAGCCCCTGTAGAATGGAAAGGCAACCCACTCCAGTATTCTGGCTTGGAGAATACCATGGACTGTATATCCCATGGGGTGGCAATTTTCCAAGAGTATTAGGTGATTCTGAATCAGAGCTTGATAATTTCACTTCAAAATGAAAAACATTTTTGAGATGCTTAGAGATTTATTTATTGGATTCTGAAACATGAAACACAAAGGTAGATAAATACTATAATTCCAACTACATGACATTTTGGAAAAAGCAAATGGAGATAGCAAACAGACCAGTGACTGCCAAAAGGTTAGTGGCAGAACAGGATGAAAAGTTGTAGAACAGAGAATTTCTAGGGCAGCAAAACTACACTGTTATTAGGAAAATTACCTAAATCTGCAGAGTTTACAATAATTTTGAACCCTCAGATAAGCTATGAATAATGATGTTTTGGTTATAATGATGTTTCAGTGTAGATACATCAGTGGAAACAAGCATACTATTCTGAGGAAGGAGTTAAGAATGGAGGGAGTTTTACACAAGTGGGAGCAGGAGCTATATGTGAAACCCTATTCAATATTGCTGCAAACCTAAAACTGCAAAAATAAAGTCTACACGTGTACATCCGTGGTGGATGCATGTTGATGTATGACAAAACCAATACAATATTGTAAAGTAAAAAAAAAAAAAAAAAAGTCATATATAAAAAAAAAAAGAAATTCAATTAAAAGACACTAACTCCTTGGATGGAAAGTTACAACCAACCTAGATAGCATATTTTAAAGCAGAGACATTACTTTGCCAACAAAGGTCCGTCTAGTCAAGGCTATGGTGTTTCCAGTGGTCATATACGGATGTGAGAGTTGGACTGTGAAGAAAGCTGAGCGCCAAAGAATTGATGCTTTTGAACTGTGGTGTTGGAGAAGACTCTTGAGAGTCCCTTGGACTGCAAGGAGGTCCAACCAGTCCATTCTGAAGGAGATCACCCCTGGGTGTTCTTTGGAAGAAATGATGCTAAAGCTGAAACTCCAGTAATTTGGCCACCTCATGCGAAGAGTTGACTCATTGGAAAAGACTCTGATGCTGGGAGGGATTGAAGGCAGGACAAAAAGGGGACGACAGAGGATAAGATGACTGGATGCCACCACCGACTCAATGGACGTGAGTCTGAGTGAACTCTGGGAGTTGGTGATGGACAGGGAGGCCTGGCGTCCTGCAATTCATGGGGTCGCAAAGAGTCGGACACGACTGAGGGACTGAATTGAACTGAACTTAAGAAATTCTACATTTAATTTTGTTACAAATAAAAATCTCTTTTATGCAATACAAATGTATGATTCAAAATAAAGTTTTCAAAAAAGTAAAAATTAAGACGTAAAATAAAATAAGTAAAAGCAAGCAAAAGAAATTCTCTCACATGTATTTTTTTTGCTTAACACACATATATATTCATAAGCTCATAGATATATAGAGAACATGTTTCTCTACATAGTGCTGCCCTCCTGTTTAATTAAAAAATATATATATATATCCATAATTGACTGGGTTAATATTGTCTCTGTTTTGAGAAAGTCAACATATTGTTTTTTGACAAATTTATATTATTTACTTCATAAGATTTTCTTAATAGTAGAATATTATTTATCCTAATTAGAACTTCAGAAAAATTGAATTTTTATATTCAGAAATATAGACAAAATATTTTCTTCTGAGAAATAGTAGAAACATCAGGAAAAACTTTTTTTTTTTTGATAGCACTAGTTCTTCTGTGTTACATAGAATTGCAAAACAGAAATGCTATTGCTTTTAAGAGCTCTAAAGATTACATTTATGAAACCTTAAGCTTTATGTTTCAAAAAGAACCTTTTGAAACAGCTTTCTAACCTGTTATGCAAATGACTGGCTTATTTTGAAATATTAAGATTGTTTTTGCTAAACATGTAACTTCCTCTACTTCAGAGGCCACAGTTATTATATTTTGCCTTAGTGCTGCTGTATGGGAAGGAGCATGCCAGGTAAAATATCCTTGAGAACAGAGGTACTTGGAATAATTTTGATTAACTAGAACACACTTTGTTTCTTATAAGATGCTTAATCTACCATGTGGACAAATAAATCAAGAATGAAATAGGGAGAAGAGGAAGTATGCTTTAGTAAAAACAACTCACTATATTATTCTGGGTCAACTTTTTGAGTAAAATCAATAATAGCACATTTAGTCTACATATAGAGTTAAAATTAATGAAACTTTAATATAAAATTATGTAAGCAAAAGTATCAAAGGTCAATTGTTTATTTAACATATTTAACTGACACTTCCCTAAAACCTTTCTTAAATATCATCTGCTTCTTTGCAGTAAAATTCAATTTAGATAACTAATCTTAGATTTTTTGCTGTTGTTTTTTTATTGTCTTTAGAATATTTAAACTTTGGGTAAAATAATGGGTTTCCCAGCTATCTCAGCTGGTAAAGCATCCATCTGCAGTGCAGGAGACTCCGGTTCTATTCTTGGGTTGGGAAGTTTCCCGGGAGAAGGGATAGGCTATCCACTCCAGCATTCTCAGGCTTCCATGGTGGTTCAGATGGTAAAGAATCTGCCTGCAATGAGGGAGACCTGGGTTTGTTACCTGGGTTAGGGAGACCCCCTGGAGGAGGGCATGGCAACCCACTCCAGTATTCTTGCCTGGAGAGTCCCCATGAACAGAGGAGCCTGGTGGGCTACAGTCCATGGGGTTGCAAAGAGTTAGACATGACTGAGCAACTAAGCACAGCACAAAATGCATGTGGCTACAAAGAAAATGTGACTGCAGGGGGAAAAAAAAGAGAGATATTTAAACGGTACTTAAAGGAGACATATTTGAACATTACTAAAGGAAATTTACAGAGAATCAAGAAAGGATAGACAATGTATGAAGAACAAAGAGAAAAACAAAGCCCACTTAACAAAGATTAATTTGCCCAAGGACATGTTTATGGCCTCTGCATCTGCTATACAACTCAATTGTTCCTCACTGCCTCAAACAGAAACATGGTCCTCTATCAGTTATCCTTCTCCAAAAATAAGAGGGCTTTCTTAGAATGAAGAAATCACCAATACTACTATTTCCTAAAAGTTCTTGAGGGATTAAATTGAGAAGTGGGGAAAAGTGACCTGATGAAATTGTTCACTGAATATTTTAGTTTCTTTGGTCTGTCCTTAAAGGCACTTGGTTCCAAAAGAAATTTGAGAAAAGCCTGGGAAGGGAATGTTCAAGGCTCTAGCATTTCCTTATCAATCATGGTCTAATAAATAATCTGGTGAATCATGCATCAATGGGTATATTCTTGGACTGGACTTACAGAGAACAAAAACCACAAGAAATATTACACCATGGGTTTAAGAAAAGGACCTCAACCTGTGTTAAGTACATATCATACAGATAATAAAAGGTAGCTGAGTGGTAGAGATATACCTAAGCCAGATTCATTAGTGTTTAGGAAGTCTGACCATGACTGTCCTTGAATTTAAAGCTTCATAGAGTAGTGATTCTCCTGGAAAGGCTCTACTCTTGTTATGGAGGGTATGAGACTCATCATCGGGTGTCAGGACCTCTGAGGTACCACTCACTTCTTCTTGCTCTGTCTTGCAAGCCTGGTAGGTAACACTGAGAATACACACTTACACACACACACACACACACACACAAATACCCAATCAACTGGCTACTTGCAATAACTAAAAAAAGAAAAAGGAATAAATAATTCCAGCTATCCTAAGTTTGCATTTTGATCTTCAGTTACACTTTGTATTTAGCACTCCAACAGCAAGGAACATTGGAGGATCAGCTCCATGAGAGTTTCATTTACCAAAAAAAATAAAAAAATAAAAAATAGCTGATGTATAGTTTGGTTTACATTTTTTACCTTCTTTTTAAAATTTAATCCTCCTAATAGTATCTGAGATAAGAAATTATCTAAATATAAATTTTGGAGACTTGAAAATGAGTTCTGGAGCCAAGAGATGATTTTTCCAAAATAGCAATGATAGCAACTGGTTTGTACTTACATCTCTTTCATCATTTTGACCAAGAATTTCACAATTACAGAACTTTACTGCAGAAAATGAGACTCAGGAATAAACAGGGCTAAAGAGGACTTTGCAGAGGTCAAATTCAAATTTTCTTCCTTTGAGGAGATAATAAGTGACTTTTTCAAGGTCAGTGAATGATTCAGAACTAGGGCTCATGTCTCTAGAATTCTTTATGCCAATTGATGATATTGGCTACTTGCATTTGTTATCTTAACAAAATATTTATTCCATCCACTAAAAATCATTTGGGTAACTTTCAAGACACTCACTACCTACAGACTAAGTGTTGTAATCTTAAAAAAAAAAAATGATTGAAGTGTAGTTGGTTTACAATGTTGTGTTAGCCTCTGCTGTACAGCAAAGTGAATAGATCCTTTTTTTTTTTTTTTTTTTAATTTCTTTCCCATTTAGGTTACCACAGAACATTGAGCAGAGTTAATGTAATTTTTCTTTTTTTTTAAATTTATTTATTTTTAATTGGAGTATACTTGTTTTATAATATTGTGTGGGTTTCTGCCGCATATCAACATGAATTAGCCTTAGGTATGTCTCCTCCCTCTTGAACATCCCTCAAACCCCATCCCACCCCTCTAGGTTGTCAGTGAAGTAAGTCAGAAAGAGAAAAACAAATATCATATATTAATGCGTATATATGTATTTACATATATAGTATATATAATATGTATATACTATATATATAATAGTATATCACACTATTAAACACATGATTGTAAATATATTTATTATTAATGCATGTATATATATATAATCTAGAGAGATCATACTGATTAACCTATCTACAGTGCAGCAATTGAAATGTAGACATAGAGAACAGACTTGTGGACACAGTGGGGAAAAGAGAGAGTGGGAAAAATTGAAAGAGTAACATTGAAACATATACATTTATTCTAAGTTAATGTAATCTTATGAGGTGTTTACTTAATGATTACATCTTTAACAAAATAGTTTCATAAATTTTCAGTGAACCTATCTTGCTGCTGTTATTGGCATAGCAAAATCTTAATCTCCGTGTAGCTGGTTAAGGAGGTATTACTATAAACCATATTAAAAGTTATCCAAGCACTTGAAACTAAATTGATTCCTATGCCCCTCAAATCACCAATCTTGAAACAAAATCAGAAACTTGGCAGAATGAGCTTAAATTCTTAAGTGAAAAGACTCAAACATCCCAATCTGAACTACAGACCTTTAAAGCTCTCTCAGGAGTTTTAATTAAGGATAATGCTGTTCTCTTCAGGGAAGAGAGACACACTTTAAAACTTTATGGGGGAAAAAAAAAAAAAAAAGCAATAGATCTTAAATCCATGTGAGAACTCAGAAAGAAATACTACATCCTAATCCTACTTCTATAATTGAAGCTATTTTGAAGATTTAATTCTCAGTCCTCCCTTTTTGCCAAAGGCTAATGCTTTTGCATGCCAATGATAAGGTTCAATACCCACATGAGCTCAGAGATGTCTTCCTTGGGGCTTTAGGAAGAAATGCTGTAGAATAACATAGAACTGCCTCTATTATACTAGGAGGAATTATGTATGCACTATAAAGTGCTTTCTCCTTTTAATTATCCCCTTGCTTTTTATTCAAAGGTCCCGGAGCCTTCTCCCAAAGAGGCACTATTTCACCTTAGACAACCCTTTCCATTCTCATCGACTGTGATTTCCTTGTCATACCACTGAATAAAAAGTAAAACAAAAATAAATTTTAAAGAATTATTACATAAGACAATACAGTAGACCAGACTTCACCAACAGTACAAAACTGGTCCAGAGCTATGTTGTATGTATCATGGAGTATTAGAAAATATGGTATTTAAAAATTTAATAGTTAATATTTAAGATAAAGGGTACTACATTAAAATAATTTGAATTTCCAGTTTTTTCTTAAAATCTCAGAAGATCTACTCATATTGAGTCTATGTATTTCTGTGTAGAATCAATAGCTTCTACATTTGGTGGTCTGCAGTGACTCTAATTCACCATTTATCCCAATCCTTCATATTAATTCAAACATCTTACTATGTTTAAGTTTTTTTTTGTTTGTTTTTTTAAATTTTATTTTATTTTTAAACTTTACATAATTGTATTAGTTTTGCCAAATATCAAAATGAATCTGCCACAGGTATACATGTGTTCCCCACCCTGAAACTTTCTCCCTCCTCCCTCCCCATACCATCCCTCTGGGTCGTCCCAGTGCACCAGCCCCAAGCATCCAGTATCGTGCATCGAACCTGGACTGGCAACTCGTTTCATACATGATATTATACATGTTTCAATGCCATTCTCCCAAATCTTCCCACCCTCTCCCTCTCCCACAGAGTCCATAAGACTGTTCTATACATCAGTGTCTCTTTTGTTGTCTCGTACACAGGGTTATTGTTACCATCTTTCTAAATTCCATATATATGCGTTAGTATACTGTATTGGTGTTTTCCTTTCTGGCTTACTTCACTCTGTATAATAGGCTCCAGTTTCATCCACCTCATTAGAACTGATTCAAATGCATTCTTTTTAATGGCTGAGTAATACTCCATTGTGTATATGTTCCACCACTTTCTTATCCATTCATCTGCTGATGGACATCTAGGTTGCTTCCATGTCCTGGCTATTATAAACAGTGCTGCGATGAACATTGGGGTACACGTGTCTCTTTCCCTTCTGGTTTCCTCAGTGTGTATGCCCAGCAGTGGGATTGCTGGATCATAAGGCAGTTCTATTTCCAGTTTTTTAAGGAATCTCCACACTGTTCTCCATAGTGGCTGTACTAGTTTGCATTCCCACCAACAGTGTAAGAGGGTTCCCTTTTCTCCACACCCTCTCCAGCATTTATTGCTTGTAGACTTTTGGATCGCAGCCATTCTGACTGGTGTGAAATGGTACCTCATAGTGGTTTTGATTTGCATTTCTCTGATAATGAGTGATGTTGAGCATCTTTTCATGTGTTTGTTAGCCATCTGTATGTCTTCTTTGGAGAAATGTCTATTTAGTTCTTTGGCCCATTTATTGATTGGGTCATTTATTTTTCTGGAGTTGAGCTGTAGGTGTTGCTTGTATATGCTCAAGATTAGTTGTTTGTCAGTTGCTTCATTTGCTATTATCTTCTCCCATTCTGAAGGCTGTCTTTTCACCTTGCTAATAGTTTCCTTTGATGTGCAGAAGCTTTTGAGGTTAATTAGGTCCCATTTGTTTATTTTTGCTTTTATTTCCAATATTCTGGGAGGTGGGTCATAGAGGATCCTGCTGTGATGTATGTCAGAGAGTGTTTTGCCTATGTTCTCCTCTAGGAGTTTTATAGTTTCTGGTCTTACATTTAGATCTTTAATCCATTTTGAGTTTATTTTTTGTATGGTGTTAGAAAGTGTTCTAGTTTCATTCTTTTACAAGTGGTTGACCAGATTTCCCAGCACCACCTGTTAAAGAGATTGTCTTTAATCCATTGTATATTCTTGCCTCCTTTGTCAAAGATAAGGTGTCCATATGTGCGTGGATTTATCTCTGGGCTTTCTATTTTGTTCCATTGATCTATATTTCTGTCTTTGTGCCAGTACCATACTGTCTTGGTAACTGTGGCTTTGTAGTAGAGCCTGAAGTCAGGTAGTTTGATTCCTCCTGTTCCATTCTTCTTTCTCAAGATCGCTTTGGCTATTCAAGGTTTCTTGTATTTCCATACAAATTGTGAAATTATTTGTTCTAGTTCTGTGAAGAATACTGTTGGTAGCTTGATAGGGATTGCATTGAATCTATAAATTGCTTTGGGTAGTATACTCATTTTCACTATATTGATTCTTCCCATTCATGAACATGGTATATTTCTCCATCTGTTAGTGTCCTCTTTGATTCCTTTCACCAGTGTTTTATAGTTTTATATATATAGGTCTTTAGTTTCTTTAGGTAGATATATTCCTAAGTATTTTATTCTTTCCGTTGCAATGGTGAATGGAATTGTTTCTGACCACAATGCAGTAAGATTAGATTTCAATTACAGGAGAAAAACTATTAAAAATTCCAACATATGGAGGCTGAACAACACTCTGCTGAATAACCAACAAATCACAGAAGAAATCAAAAAAGAAATCAAAATTTGCATAGAAACAAATGAAAATGAAAACACAACAACCCAAAACCTGTGGGACACGGTAAAAGCAGTCCTAAGGGGAAAGTTCATAGCAATACGGGCACACCTCAAGAAACAAGAAAAAAGTCAAATAAATAACCTAACTCTACACCTAAAGCAACTAGAAAAGGAAGAAATGAGGAACCCCAGGGTTAGTAGAAGGAAAGAAATCTTAAAACTTAGAGCAGAAATAAATGCAAAAGAAACAAAAGAGATCATAGCAAAAATCAACAAAACCAAAAGCTGGTTTTTTGAAAGGATAAATAGAATTGACAAAGCATTAGCCAGACTCATCAAGAAACAAAGGGAGAAAAACCAAATCAATAAAATTAGAAATGAAAATGGAGAGATCACAACAGACAACACAGAAATACAAAGGATCATAAGAGAGTACTATCAACAATTATATGCCAATAAAATGGACAACATGGAAGAAATGGACAAATTCTTAGAAAAGTACAACTTTGCAAAATTCGACCAGGAAGAAATAGAAAATCTTAACAGACCCACCACAAGCACAGAAATTGAAACTGTAATCAAAAATCTTCCAGCAAACAAAAGCCCAGGTCCAGACGGCTTCACAGCTGAATTCTACCAAAAATTTAGAGAAGAGCTAACACCTATCCTGCTCAAACTCTTCCAGAAAATTGCAGAGGATGGTAAACTTCCAAACTCATTCTATGAGGCCACCATCACCCTGATACCAAAACCTGACAAAGATCCCACAAAAAAAGAAAACTACAGGCCAATATCACTGATGAACATAGATGCAAAAATCCTTAACAAAATTCTAGCAATCAGAATCCAATAACACATTGAAAAGATCATACACCATGACCAAGTGGGCTTTATCCCAGGGATGCAAGGATTCTTCAATATCCCCAAATCAATCAATGTAATACACCACATTAACAAATTGAAAAATAAAAACCATATGATTATCTCAATAGATGCAGAGAAAGCCTTTGACAAAATTCAACATCCATTTATGATAAAAACTCTCCAGAAAGCAGGAATAGAAGGAACATACCTCAACATAATAAAAGCTATATATGACAAACCCACAGCAAACATTATCCTCAATGGTGAAAAATTGAAAGTATTTCTCTAAAGTCAGGAACAAGACAAGGGTGCCCACTTTCACCACTACTATTCAACATAGTTTTGGAAGTTTTGGCCACAGCAATCAGAGCAGAAAAAGAAATAAAAGGAATCCAAATTGGAAAAGAAGTAAAGCTCTCACTATTTGTAGATGACACAATCCTCTACATAGAAAACCCTAAAGACTCCACCAGAAAATTACTAGAACTAATCAATGACTATAGTAAAGTTGCAGGATATAAAATCAACACACAGAAATCCCTTGCATTCCTATACACTAATAATGAGAAAACAGAAAGAGAAATTAAGGAAACAATTCCATTCACCTTTGTTTAAGTTTTATGTACTTTTGAACTTTCCACATCTGCAGTAAACTTTTATGCATGTGGTACTTATGCATGAAATATTAGTGGTTTGTACAATCTGCAAGCAAAACTTAAGGTCCAAGATTTTAACTGATATGTCAGTTTGCTGCAGGAAGGAGGTAACTTTATATTCACTGTATTGAAGTGTAAAGCAGCATGTCATTGAGGTAGAGAGGGCCCCTTTCCAATCTCTTCATCTCATTTCAACTTCATCTTTCTCAACTTTCCATTGAAAAGACAAAGACAAATAAATAGATGTTAAACAGTATTTTTTACTTTGAAAATGATCACTTAGTATAAAGTAAATTTAAATTCTCACAATAGAAAACAAGAGATAATAAATATATATAGAATAATGTTTAATAGTGTGATATTGTATTCATCAGTCCAGATGAAATCATGTCTAGTATTTTTGCCATAAACATCTTTGCTGTAAATATTTTTACCTCATTGGCCATAGGGACTTCCCAGGTGGGCCAATAAATAATTGGCCACAAAGGACTTCCCAGGTGGCTCAGTGGTAAAGCATTCACCTGCCAGTGCAGAAGATGTAGAGGACACAGGAGACATGGATTTGATTCCTGGGTCAGGAAGATCCCTTGGAGGAGGAAATGGGAACACCCTCCAGTATCATTGCCTAGACAATCTCATGGAGAGAGGAGCCTGACAGGCTACAGTCCATGGGGTCACAAAGAGTTGAACATGACTGAGAAACGGAGCCCTGAATTGGCCATAAGACAATTTTGCTATGAAAGATATCTGGTTGACAATTTGGTGTGATAGTTTGGCTTGAACTAATTGAAATGTATTAGCACTGATGGCTTTATTGAACTGACAGATCACAATGGTTTGCTCCAAGAGTTGGTTAATTATTTTGAAACTCATTAACTTTCAGAAGAATGAGGCTGAGGGTCCCAAAAACACAAGGTAGAACTTACATTTCCTATAAAACTTTGAAATGTCTATCATAAGACATGTGACCATATGTCAAAAGCAAATACCACTGGAGAAGGCTTTCACAGTGCAATACAAAGCTGTTACAAATGTGCATCTTAGTACTTGGAAACTGATGCCTCTTTTAATGAAAGAAGAAATTTTAGTGAACCAAAAAAATGTATGATGCCTAAGGAGTGAGACAGGAGACAAATGGGCTCCAGGCTCACTCCTGTCTGTGCTTTGAGATATACACGACATTATAGAAATAAGAACAGAAGCAGGGTAAATAATTGGACTTTGAACACTTTAAGATAACAGTTATGGCAGGAACATAGAGAGGCTAAACCATGTTTAAAAAATCAACATGTCATATCCTTTTCCATTCTTGGGGAAAGGGAAACACTGCACATGTGCAGAAAGGTTCCTTGGGGTCAAAAAGGCAGGGACCTCAAGATCATACCAAGTCTTACCATGTCCTCCACCCCCTAGATGCTCTTGCACTAAAATCCATCTTGGCTGAGTGATGTGTCCGTACCTAGCAGAAGGTCCTGAGACAAATTAGTGACAGAGCCAAAACAAGACAGGTAGCCAAAAGAAAAACAAAGATGTGGAAGTTTACCGCCTTATGAAGGATTTAAATTTCTCAAAGGCACAACTCTTGCTCAGTTTGCCTGTGTTTTTTTTTTTTTTTTCTCCACATGTACTTTGCTTTTCTAATAAATGCTTACTTTCCCCTCTACTTTTCAGCCTCCTCATCAGAATTTTCTCTATAAGGCAGACAAGAACTAGAGATTTAGACTCTATCTGTTGCCCCTGTGGTCTAGTGGTTAGAATTCCTGATTTTCAACCAGGCAACCATTATTTGATTCTCAGTCAGGGAACTAAGATCTCACTTCCATGTGCTGCTCTCTGCAAGCTACCACTCACTGATGCCTGTATCTGAATTCAGGAGGAGACAAATCAACAAGTAAAAAAAAAAAAAAAAAAGTAGTAGCCTATGAATGAAAGACTTCAAGAACAGCACTTAGGTACAACTCACAAAATAAAATCAGTTACTTGGGCAGCACAGCATGAATTAACACACTTCTAAATATATTCAAACTATTTTATCTTTCTATTTTTTTCATGTTTCATTATGTAATTTTAACATCTCCCTTTTAATTTTTGTTATATTTTATCTTTTGCTGAAAATTTGCCTTATGACCGATTAGTTAGGAGGCTTACATATTTGGACAAAAATTCCTACTGCAAAGATATCTAAAATAGTTTTATGTATGGTTAAAGTACATGACAGAAGTATAAATACATAAAACAAGATAGAAAGTCCAGAGATAAACCTATGCACCTGTGATCACCTAAACTATGACCAAAGAAGGCAAGATTATATAATCATGGAGAAAAGACAGCCACTTCGATGAGTGGTCCTTTGAAAACTGGACAGCCACATGTACAGAAATAAATTAGAACACTTTTGTGACATGATATGTGAAAATTAGCTAATGTAAGGCTGGACACTATAACACTCTTAGAGAAAAACATTTGCAGGACACTCTTTGACATAAATTGCTATAAGATCCTTTAAGACCCAGCTCTTGAGTAATGAAAATAAAAACAAAAATAAGCAAATGGAACCTAATTAATCTCAAAAGCTTTTTTTTTTTTTTCCACAGCAAAGTAAACCATAAACAAGACAAAAACAACTCTCAGAATGGGAGAAAAATATTTTTAAAAAGAGCAGTTGATGAGGGATTAACATTCAAAATATATAAATAGCTCAGGCAATTTAATATTTTAAAAAATAATAAACTGAACAGAAGACCTAAATAGATATTTCTCCAAGGAAGACATAAAAATGGCAAAGAGGCATATGAGAAGATGCTCAACATCACTAATTATTTGAGAAATGCAAATTAGAACTACAATGGGATATCACATCACATCAGGCAGAATGGCCATCATAAAAATATCTACAGATAATAAATACTGGAGAAGGTTTGGAGAAAAGGGATCCCTCTTTCATTCCTATTCCAATTCCAGTAATTGGTATTCCTATTCCAATTCCATTACCAATTCCAGTAATTGGTAGGAATGTAAACTGATATAGTCAGTATGGAGTTTCCTTTAAAAACTAAAAACAAAACTACTATATCACACAGCAATCCTACTTCTGGACATATACCCAGATAAAATAATAATTCAAAAAGATGCATGTACCCCAATGTTCATTGCAGCACTATTTACAATAGCTAGATATGGATACAACCTAAATGTCTCTCAACAGAAGAATGAATAAAGAAGTTGTGGTACACATACACAATGGATGGATCCAAAGTCTGTCATACAGAAAAGCAAGTCAGAAAGAGAAAAACAAGTATCACATAATATTTCTTATAAGTGAAACCCAGAAAAATGATACAGATGAACTTATTTGCAAAGCAGAAATAGACATACAGATATAAAGAATAAGCATATGGATACTAAGAGGGGAAGAGGGGATTGGATGAATTGGGAGATTGGAATTGACATATATACACTGGTGGTGGTGGTGTTCAGTCATTAAGTCATGTCTCTATAAAATAGATAACTAATGAGAACTTACTGTATAGCACAGAGAACTCTACTCAATGCTCTGTGATGACCTAAATGGGAAGAGAATCCAAATAAAAGAGGGGATATATATAATATAATATAATATATATATATATAGCTCATTCACTTTTATGTACAGTAGAAATTAACACAGCATTGTTAAGCATTTATATGCCAATAAATACTAATTAAAAAAATTACAGATGCTCCCCACTTATTGAAACTTCCCTTTACACCACTCCACTTTTACAAAAGACCTGCATTATTAGTTGTTTTTGTTAAGAGAAAGAAATCCAAAGATGATATTTGCTTTTACCTAAAAAGACAAAAATCAAAAGTAGCAATCAGTGTTTGTTTTGCAGCAAGTTGTTATAAAGGCAGCATGTACTCCAAGCATTGAGAGTGGCACAGCCAAACTCCTTCTCCAGGAACCACACCAAACAACTCAGAATCAAGTTTATAACTGTGTCTGTGGGCATCTGTGCTTTATCCAATTTATTTTCTGTATCCATTAACAATATGTGTCCTAGGATAATTGCTTCTTCTTTTTATGTCTTTTCAGCTTAGGGAAAGTTTCATAGGAATGCTTTACTTTCAGATATTGGAGAAACCTGTACCTAGAAATAATGACACTACCATGGACATTTTGTTGAAAAACTGAAAAAAAAACCAAACACCTATATTTATAATACATGCAATCAATGTCAGAGCTAATGATAAATAGTTCATCAAGTGAAAAAAAAAACCTTAAGAGTAAAATGAAATTGTACTCAACTTAGGTTGGTGTATATAATGCAAAAGAAATATATAATTCTCCCTAGTAATGAGGTTTTCGAAAACTCCAAAGGACTACATAAATACTCCATAAATTGCTGAAGCTAAATGTGACTAATCTGGTCCTATTTCAAGTAAAATGTAATTGAAACACTTTAAAAAGTCTTTGCTTCACATAATTTGTTCAATTACAGGATATATATTTATTGAGTGACTATTATATGATAAGCATTTTTGTTTGTTTGTTTTATGAGTCATACATTCTAGTGGGAAAGATGGACATTAAGCAATCACACAGATAAAGAAATTTCACTGAAAGATTAATGGTTACCTAGAATTAGGGGTGGCAAGAAGAGTTGGCAAGAATAGATAGAAGAACTGTACCAAAGGAAAAAAAAAAAAAAAAGGTTTTAATGACTCAAATAGCCACTATGGTGTGGTCACTCACTTAGAGACAGACATCTTGCACTCTGAAGTCAAGTGAGATGTAGGAAGCATTACTAGTGACAAAGTCCCTGAAAATGACGGAATTCATGCTGAGCTATTTCAAATCCTAAAAGAAGATGTTGTTAAAGTGCTGCACTCAGTATGCCAGCAAATTTGGAAAGCTTTATAGTGGCCACAGGACTGGAAAAAGTCAGGTTTCATCACCATTGCAAACAATGATAACAGTAAAGAAGGTTCAATCTACCTTACAATTGCACTCACTGCACATGCTAGCAAGATTATGCTCAAAATCCTTCAAGCTAGGTTCAACAGTATGTGAACCAACAACTTCTAGATGTACACATTGAATTTAGAAAAGCCAGAAGAACCAAAGATCAAATTGTCAGTAGCCACTGGATCATAGAGAAAACATGAAAATTCAAAATAAAAAATTCTACTTCTGCTTCATTGACTATGCTGTGCAGATCACAACAAACTTTGGAAAATTCTTAAAGAAATGGGAATACCAGAACGCCTTATCTGTCTTCTGAAAAATCTTTATGCAGGACAAGAAGCAACAGTTAAAACCAGACATGGAACACTGGATTGGTTCAAAACTGGGAAAGGAGTATGTCAAGGCTGTATTTTGTCACCCTACTTATTTAACTTATATACAGAGTACATCATGCAAAATGCTGGGCTGGATGAATCACAAGCTGGAATCAAGATTGTCAGGAAGATATCAAGGACAACTTCAGATATGCAGATGACACCACACTAATGGCAAAAAGTGAGGAGGAACTAAAGAACATCTTGATGAAGGTGAAAGAGGAGAGTGAAAAAAAAAATGACTTAAAACTCAGCATTCAAAAATCCAAGATGATGGCATTCAGTCCTATCACTTCATGACAAATGGAGGGGAAAAAATGGAAACAGTGACAGACTTTATTTTCTTGGACTTCAAATTCACTGCAGATGGTGACTGCAACCACGGAAATAGAACAAACAAACAACAAAAAAAGCTTGCTTCTTGGAAGAAAAGCTATGACAAATCTAGACAGCTTTTCAAAAAGCAGAGACATCACTTTGCTGACAAAGGTCTGTATAGTCAAATCCCTGGTTTCACCAGTAGTCATGTATGGATGAGACAGTTGAACTATAAATAAAGCTGAGCGCCAAAGAGTTGATGCTTTTGAATTATGGTGTTGGAGAAGACTCTTGAGAGTCCCTTGGTCTGCAAGGGGATCCAACCAGTCAATTCTAAAGGAAATCAGTCCTGAATATTTGTTGAAAGGATTGATACTGAAGCTGAAGCTCCAATACTGTTACCACCTGATGGGGAGGGCCAACTCATTGGAAAAGACCCTGATGCTTGGAAAGATTGAGGGCAAGAGGAGAAGGGGGTGACAGAGGATAAGAAGGTTGGATGGCATCACCAACTCAATAGACATGCTTTTGTCTTTGTTCAGTTGCTCAGTCGTGTCCTACTCTTTGTGATCCCATGAACTACAGTACACCAAGCTTCCCTGCCCTTCTCCCAGAATTTGCTCAAACTCATATCCATTGGGAGGGATTAGAGGGTCTCTTGAAGAGATATTCTCAATGGACACAAGCTTGAGCAATCTATGGGAGATAATGAAGAACAGGGAAACCTGGCATGCTGCTGTTCATGGGGTTGCAAAGAGTCAGACAGAACTTAATGACTGAACATCAACAACAAGAATTAAGGGAATGGAAGAGGGGCATAAGTGTTAATTATCACTGCATTGCTTTTTGAGATAATGTGACAATTACAAAATTAGATAGCTATGATGCTTACCAAATTCTATTAAAAAAAAAACAAACAAACACTGAAAAGCACACTTTCATGTTGATGTATGGCAAAACCAATACAATATTGTAAAGTAATTAACCTCCAATTAAAATAAATAAATTTATATTAAAAACAAGAAAGAATACCAGAACAAAAAAAAAGATAAAATTTTTGTCAATTACATCTAAAAAAAAAAAAGCTGTTATTAAGGGGAAAAAAAAAGGATCATGCCTCTTCATGACTCAAAACTTACCTTCCAGGGATATTTGCCAAGTTTAGAAGAATATAATGAGATATTTTTATAGCCTTTGGGACCCAGATTTTAAAAGACTCTATTTCTGACCCCAGTTACTGCCATACTATGTCTTACTAACTATACTCACAAGCCATCCTGTTCTCTAAATACCAAAATTATTCTTGCCTTAGTGGGCTTCACCTTTCTCTTTCTCTTCACTCTTTTTCTCTTAACAGTCCTGGAAGGCCACTACCTTGGGTAATTTCAAAGTCCATTCTCTTTTTTTATTAAAAACTTTATTTTATTGAGAAAAACTTAGAGCTAACTTTTCTTTTTTTATATAAGAATGAAGTTTATTTTATTTAATTTTTAATATAAATTTATTTATTTTAATTGGAGGTTAATTACTTTACAATATTGTATTGGTTTTGCCATACATCACCATGAATCCGCCACAGGTCCTCCTCTCTCCTCCCTCCCCATACCATCCCCCTGGGTTGTCCCAGTGCACCAGCAGAGCTAACTTTTCTAAACCTAATTTCTCTAACTATTCTGTCCGTCTATTTATCCATATGGGCTTCCCTGGTGGCTCAGATGGTAAAGCATCTGCCTACAACACAGGGGACCTGGGCTCAGTCCCTGGGTGAGGAAGATCCCCTGGAAAAGGGAATGGCAACCCACTCCAGTACTCTTGTCTGGAAAATTCCATGGATGGAAGGAGCCTGGTAGGCTACAGTCCATGGTGTCGCAAAAAATTGGAGACGGCTGAGCAACTTTACATTTACCTATATTTATCTATGTTATTTGATTTCTTTATTTCTATAACTCTAAATACTTGTTAATATTTAATATATAATTTTGTTTGTATGTGCTTCCAGGCTTCCTTTTTATAATGGGATGAAACCTCAGTTTTATATAATTATCTGGCGTCATCTTTTTAAATTAGTAAATGAAATCATGAATAAATTAAATATGCTGAGTATTTTTTAAAATAATAAATTTATTTATTTTAATTGGAGGTTAATTACTTTACAATATTGTATTGGTTTTGTCATACATCAACATGAATCCCCCACAGGTATACACATGTTCCCCATCCTGAACCCCCCTCCCATCTCCCTCCCCGTTCCATCCCTCTGGATTGTATGCTGAGTATTTTAAGCATGATATTCAACTTTAAATTTTAGATTTCTCATTTGTAAAATGTGAATAACAGTACTCTATGTTTGAGGATATATTATGGTTAAAAGTAGTAATGAGTGCAGAATACTTGCCGCATCTTCTGTTAACTATCCTAGGAGATAAGCATCCAAAACCAAATTTTCTCTGTAGAAACTAGAGACATTTTGAATTTTATCACATTTTCATAGGCATGATCATGTAAAGGCACTAATAATTTGCCTTATCTTAAAATATCTGTACGTACTTAAATAACAACAAATGAAATAAATAAGATTTTTAAAAACTAAAGTAAAAAGCAAAGGAGTCATTTAAATATAAGATACTTTGAGATCTTGAAGGCCTATATTAGCATTTTTCTGAATTGCCTCAGTTAATGTCACAATAGCCCCTGGAATAATAGGTTACTTGTCCCACAGTATTTACTAAAGGAAAGAATTATTCAGGCTTGCTGATTTACCCACAGAAATATTCCGCAGAAAAAAGATGAGTTCTGTACCAATTTTAAGCTGTCAACATCTGAAAGAGTGTGCCCAAAGGAAAGCACAAAAGCTTAACACCTGAAAATTCTCTAAGTTTTCCTGTTTTTAATTAAAGTAATAGCAATGGTGATGTGTAAATTTTCCTCACAATGATTTTTTAACTTCAGTTTTAAGTAAAAGAATACCAAGTAGACAAGAGTCAGGATATGTTCTTTAAAGGGGTATCTAAATAGGTCAATCATTTAAATTATGAAAAGAGGAACTAACGTGTTCATAGTAACTCTGGCCTTGAGGATTAGATTGAAGAACAGACAGATCACATGTTGTCATGGAGATTAGAGTGTTACAGGAAATACTGGCATTAAACCAAATGGCAAAAAATATAAAGATGAATATAGATTTAAAAGCATTATAGGCTAGGGAGAGACAATAGCAACATTTAGATTCCACCAGGAAAAAAAAAAAAAAAAAAAAGGCAATCCTGCAGAATTTAAATTGTAATGAGATCAGCTTTCTTTGAAGGAGTGAAATTTTAGCCAAGTGAAAGCTACCATTCAGTCATGACAGACTCTTTGTAACTCCATTGACTAGCCCGCCAGGCTCCTCTGTCCATGGGATTTTCCAGACAAGAATAATGGAGTGGGTAGCCATTCCCTTCCCCAGGGGATCTTACTAACCCAGGGCTCGAACTCCGGTCTCCTGCATTGCAGCCATCTGAGCCACCAGGGAAGCCCTTGAAATTTGGGTAAAGACATACAGATTTGGTTGGAGATAGCCAGGAAATGTGAGGGAGCTTTGAGAATGAACTTATGTTCAAAAGAAACAAGATACACATGCTCCTGACAGAAGATCTAATCAGACGTATTTGACTGAGAAACTGATCTGAAGTGGGCAGTAGACAAGGACCAGGCTTGTTAACGTGCTAATGTTCTTTCTTTAGAAATCTATCAATTTATTAGGTTAGAGGTGAATTTGCTTCTACTAGGGTAGAGAAGGCAGTGGCACCCCACACCAGTACTCTTGCCTGGAAAATCCCATGGACGGAGGAGCCTGGTAGGCTGCAGTCCATGGGGTCGCTGAGGGTCAGACAAGACTGGGCGACTTCACTTTCACTTTTCACTTTCATGCACTGGGGAAGGAAATGGCAACCCACTCCAGTGTTCTTGCCTGGAGAATCCCAGGGACTGGGGAGCCTGGTGGGCTGCTGTCTATGGGGTTGCACAGAGTCGGACACGACTGAAGTGACTTAGCAGGGTAGTCATCCAAGGGATAGAATTGTATAGACTGGAGATTTAGAGTTGGCAATGGCAGAATGTGAAGGACAAGAAAAATGAATCAAAAAGCATTTAAATGTATTTACTTGGAAATATGTATAGTGGAGACTCTTGTGGGTATCTATGAGACCACCTCTCCTCTATAAACACAATCCAAGACTCTAATTTGGATCAAGAACCAATATCATTGCAGCTTTTCCAACAGACTAATAGTAATAATAATATATAATTGTTTGCATGTTATATTGGACTATAGGTCCTGCTTCTTAGCCATTGTCTCACTTATCCTTTAAAATAGTACTTTGGAAGAATTATCATTATGTCCACAAGCTTATGGTGGAGAGTGGATCTTAGAGAGGTCACTAAACTTGTTAATATGGCTGAATCTTCACCCTAAACCATGCTTGTCTGATTCAAAAGCCACTATGACACTAGCTTTCAATGCTAAATCAACATATATGTCACCTAAGGTGCTAGATAAAATACATATTCTGAGATCTCAAACTCAGTTTTCTGATTCTATAGGTCTGAGTTTGGGTCTAGGATTTTTTTGCTTTTAATATACACACCAATGGAGAAGGAAATGGCAACCCACTCCAGTACTCTTGCCTAGAGAATTCTGTGAACATAGGAGCTTGGTGGGCTGCTGTCCATGGGGTCACACAGAGTCGGACACGACTGAAGCAACTTAGCAGCAGTATACACACCAAAACGAATCTGATGAAGACCATATTTTCATAACAGATATTCGGGGAACAAGTGGGCATATAAGGTAAAGCATTGCAAGCCTACATTTCTGTAGCACTCTAAATTCGAATTGGAAAGCTGCCTGCATTTTACCTTGTTTTAGGAAACTACTCCAGCCTGTAAAACTTGTCTTCCAATGCTGTAATCTGTAGAAGTATATTAGTGTCCAGGCATCTGGGAAGTACAGAGGTAAAAGTTTCAATGTTCAGGTTACTCTCATTGATTTTCTTAGAGGATATTTTGTCTCCTGAGAGAGCAAGTTTAAAAGCAATGGGAAGAAGGAAAAATGGATTCATCACTGTGTTAGAAAGAATACCTTTCAAATAATCAATAGTTACATGGAGTAGACACAGAATATAAATTCTGTCTTGTATTACTGTTAGCACATTCTTTTGCTCTTTGATGTACCTTCATTCTCACATCCAGAGGTTGTCTGTGCTGTAAACTGGGATAGAATCTAGAGGTATTGTAGTGTACATTCATGTCAACAGCTTCTCAATTAGATGAAGCTTTCTATTTATTTGACACATTGGTAATATAAATTGTTGCAAGTAATAATAAATGATGTGTAAAGTGTTTTTGCTCTGAACAAATGCAATCAGTAATATTCCAGAATATTGCTTTCTCAGTTGACAAGCCAATTCTTATTTTGTGCTTGAATTCAATAACTCAATCATCATTTTAAACCACTAATACATTCTAGAAGTACAGGGCAAGAAGACAGGATAAGAAGAGAGGACAAGAAGATAGGATTTAGAAAGAAGACAGCTTTCGAAAACATTAATGTTTAAACAAAATTTTTCAATATCTGAGCTTGTTCAAACTCATGCATGTGATTTTTTTCTACTTTGTATCATCATATGATAGCAAAGGAATACTACTACTACTACAAATAATACAATTAAAAATAATAGTGGTAATATTCATGCATATATTCCTACAGCCATCGGTTATCTTCCTGAGAATGGAAACAGTACACAATGATGAACAAAAAGGAATACTGAATTAGTATAAATTTTAAAACACTCAATTTCAAAGAAATAATTGTGAAATTAAATAAGATTCAACTGGGCCATTGTTACCAGAATAAGACCTGTCTTCTTTGAAAGACTACAAAGACACTGATAACTGTAGATAACTGTTACCAGGATATAGAGGATGACCATAGAAACACAGTCACCAAAGGGGTTAAGATAAGTGTGTGTTTATCCATTCACTTATTTTAGAGTTGAGGCCTATGGTGATGATTGGGAGGCCTAACCTATCTCTGCTCTCTGAGTCATTCACCCATGTACATATTTTCTGTTTGTTAGGTTTTCTAAGCAAAATATTAACCCCAATTTAGTCCTCACTGAGAAATAATTGTGACATGAATACAAGCATTTTGAAATGAGCATTTGACTTAGAAAATTTGAAAAAAAAAATGGGGAAATTAATTTTACTAACATAAAAGCATTATAAAAGACTTCCCTGGTGACTCAGAAGGTAAAGAATCTGCCTGCAATACAGGAGATCCAAGTTCAATATTTGGATTGGGAAGATCCCCTTGAGAAGGGAATGGCTACCCACTCTGGTATTCTTGCCTGGAGACTTCCATGCACATAGGAGTCTGATGGGCTACACTCCATAGGGTCACAAAGAGTCGGACACTACTGAGTGACTTTCACTTCTTTTTTTTTCCAAAAGCTTTATAAAAGCACTAAGAACATGACAACAACTTTATGGTAATTTTACTACAGAAAAAAAAAAAGTAACTCACTCTAGAGTAAATTCTAATGCCTTTTAGAATGTCCCTGACATTATTCCTCTCTTTGGACTTCATCAAAATTATTAATAATGAAAATTAAGCAAACTCTATAACATTATATGAATGTGTAATAATTTTATTTATTTATATTCAGAAATCGTTTGGAGCCTACTACCATTTTGATGTATAATTATCAGGGCAGCCCAATCATATACAACAGTCGAAATGGGCAAAGACATTGCAACCTATAGATCAATGAGTGCAGTGCAGTTCAGTCATTCAGTCATGTCTGACTTTTGCAACCCTATCGACTACAGCACACCAGGCTTCCCTGTCCATCACCAACTCCTGGAGGTTGCTCAAACTCAGGTCCCTCGAGTCAGTGATGCCATTCAACTGTCTCATACTCTGTCATACTCTGTTGTCCCCTTCTCCTCCAGCCTTCAATTTTCCCAGCATTAGCATCTTTTCTGAGTAGTATGGGAGCTTCAGCTTCAGCATCAGTTCTTCCATTAAACAGTCAGGACTGATTTCCTTTAGGGTTGACTTATTTGACCTCCTTGCAGTCCAAGGGAATCCCAAGAGTCTTCTCCAACACCACAGTTCAAAAACATCAATTTTTCAGTTCTCAGGTTTCTTTCTTTATAGTGCAACTCTCACATCCATCCATGACCACTGGAGAAAACCATAGCTTTGACTAGATGGAGCTTTGTTGGCAAAGTAATGTCTCTGCTTTTTAATATGCTGTCTAGGTTGGTCATAGCCTTTCTTCCAAGGGGCAAGCATCTTTTAATTTCATGGCTGCAAGTCACCATCTGCAGTGATTTTGGAGCCCAAAAATAGAAAGTCTCTCAATGTTTCCATTGTTTCCCCATCTATTTTCCATGAAGTGAAGGACTGGATGCCATGATCTTAGTTTTTTGAATGTTGAGGTTTTTGTTTTTGTTTTTTTTTTTTTTTTTTTTTTTGCTGGAGAAGACTCTCTATTATATTAGTATTATTTTAGCTAATTTATTTTTATGAAGAATATTTGCTTTACAGAATTTTGTTGTTTCTGTCAAACCTCAGTATGAATCAGGCATAGGTATACATATATCCCCTCCCTTTTGAACCTCCCCATCTGACCCCTCTAGTTTGATACAGAGCCCCTGTTTGAGTTTCCTGAGCCATACAGCAAATTCCCATTGGCTTTCTATTCTACATATGGTAATGTAAGTTTCCCTGTTACTCTTTCCATACATCTCACCTTCTCCTCCCCTCTCCCCATGCCCATAAGTCTATTCTTTATGTCTGTTTCTCTATTGCTACTACTGTTACTGCTACTGCTAAGTTGCTTCAGTCATGTCTGACTCTGTGTGACCCAATGGATGGCAGCCCACCAGGCTCCCCCGTCCCTGGGATTCTCCAGGCAAGAACACTGGAGTGGGTTGCCATTTCCTTCTCCAATGCATGAAAGTGAAAAGTGGAAGTGAAGTCGCCCAGTCGTGTCCGACTCTTTGCGACCCCATGGATTGCAGCCTACAAGGCTCCTCTGTCCATGTGATTTTCCAGGCAAGAGTACTGGAGTGGGGTGTCATTGCCTTCTCCATAAATAGCACCTATTGCTACCCTGTAAATAAATTCTTCAGTATCATTGTTATAGATTCCACATACATGCTTTAAAATATGATATTTATCTTTCTCTTTCTGACTTACTTCACTCTGCATAATAGGTTCTAGGTTCATCCACCTCATCAGAATTGACTCAAATGCATTCCTTTTTATGGATGAGTAATATTCCATTGTGTATATGTACCACTACCTCTTTATCCATTCATCTATTGAAAACATCTAGGTTGCTTGCATATTCTAACTATTATAAATAGTGCTTCAATGAACAGTCGGATACATGTGTGTCTTTCAATTTTGGTTTCCTCAGGGTATATGCCTAGGAGTGGGATTGCTGGATCATATGGTAGTATTACTCCTACTTTTTAAGGAATCTTTATACTGTCTTCCATAGTGACTGGGTTAATTTACATTCCCACCAACAGTGCAAGAGTGTTCCCTTTTCTCCACACCCTCACCAAATTTTATTGTTTGTAGACTTTTTGATGATGGCCATTCTGAATGGTGTGGGGTGATATCTCATTGGTGTTTTGATTTGCATTTCTCTAATAATGAGCAATGTTGATGATTTTCTCATGTGTTTGTTAGCCATCTGTATCTCTTCTTTGGAGAAATGTTTGTTTAGGTCTTATTCCCAGTTTTTTACAGAGTTGTTTGTTTTTCTGGTATTAAGTTGTATGAGCTGTTTGTATATTTTGGAAACTCATCCTTTGTCAGTTGTTTCATCTGCTATTATTTTCTGCCATTCTGAGGGTTGTCTTCTCAAATTACTTATAGTTCTTTGTTGTGCAAAAGCTCTTAAGTTTAATCAGGTCCCACTTGTTTACTTTTTTTATTTCCATTATTCTAGGAGGTGGGTCATAGAGGATCTTGCTTTGATTTATGTCATCGAGTGTTCTGCCTATGTTTTCCTCTAAGAGTTTTATAGTTTCTGGTCTTACATTTAGGTCTTTAACCAATTTTGAGTTTATCTTTGCATATGGTGTTAGGAAGTGTTCTATTTTACATGTAGCTGTACAGTTTTCCTAGCACCATTTATTGAAGAAGCTGTCTTTGCCCCATTGTATATTTTTGCCTCTTTTGTCAAAACTAAGGTACCCATAGATGCATGGGTTTTTTGCTGGGCTTTCTATCTTATTCCATTGGTTAATATTTCTGTTTTTGTGCCAGTACCATACTGTCTTGATGATTGCAACTTTGTAGTATAATCTGAAGTCAGGAAGGTTGATTCCTCCAGCTCCATTCTTATTTCTCAAAACCACTTTCTCTATTTGGGGTCTTTTGTGTTTCCATATGAATTGTGAAATTTTTTATTCTCATTCTGTGAAAAATGACACTGGTGATTTGATAAGGATCACATTGAATCTGTTGATTCACTTTGTAGAATATTCACTTTCACAATATTGATTCTTCCTACCCGAATGTCTCTCCATCTGTTTATGTCATCTTTGATTTCTTTCATTAGCATCTTATAATTTTCTGTGTACAGTGTTTTTGTCTCTTTAGGTAAGTTTATTCATATATATTTGATTATTTTTGTTGCGATGGTGAATGATATTGATTCCTTAATTTCTCTTTCTGATGTTTCATTGTTAGTATATAGAAAGACAAGTGATTTCTGTGTATTGATTTAGTACCCTGCAACATTGCTAAATTCACAGATTAGTTCTAGTCATTTTCTAATACTATCTTTATGGTTTTCTATGTAGAATGTTGAGTTTTAAGCCAAATTTTTCACTCTCTTCTTTCACTTTTATCAAAAGGGTTTTTATTTCTTCATTGCTGTCTGCCCTAAGAGTGGTGTCATTTGCATTATCTGTGGTTATTGATATTTCTCCCAGCAATCTTGATTTCAGCTTGTGCTTCATTGAGCCCAGTATTTTGCATAATGTACTCTGCATATAAGTTAAATAAGCAGGATGACAATATACAGCCTTTTCTTACTCCTTTACAGATTTGGAAGCAGCCTGTTATTCAAATGTCCAGTTGTAACTATTTCGTCTTGATCTGTATACAGATTTCTCAGGAGGCAGGTAAGGTGGTCTGGTATTCCCATTTGAAGGATTTTCCACAGTTTTTTTGTGATAAAAGGCTTTGGGGTAGTCAATAAAGCAGAAGTAGATGTTTTTCTGGAATTATCTTGCTTCTTCGATGATCCAATGGATGATGGCAATTTAATCTTTGGTTCCTCTGCCTTTTCTAAATCCACCTTGACTATCTGGAATTTCACAGTTTGTATAATGTGGAAGCCTGGCTTGGAGAATTTTTAGCATTATGTTGCTAGCGTGTCAGTGAGTGACACATGAGTGAAAATGTGTGGTAGCTGACCATTCTTTAGCATGGCCTTTCTTTGAGATTGGAATGAAAAATGACTTTTTCCTGTCCTGTGGCCACTCCTGAGTTTTCAAAATTCATTCAAAATGCTATCATATTGAGTGCAGCACTTTAACAGAATAACCTTTTAAGATTTAACATAGCTCAGCTGGAATTCCATCACCTCCACTAGCTTTGTTCATAGTTATGCTTCCTAAGGCCCACTTGACTTTGCATTCCAGGATGTTGGGCTCTAAGTGAGGTATCACACCATTGTGGCTATCTGGGTCATAAAGATCTTTCTTGTATAGTTCTTCTGTGTATTCCTGCCACCTCTTCTTAATATCTTCTTCTGTTACTTCTATAGTGTCTCTGTCCTTTATTGTGCCCACCTTTGCATAAATGTTCCCTCGCAATCTTTATTTTTCTTGATGAGATCTTTAGTCTTTCTCATTCTATTGTTTTGCTCTATTTCTTTGCATTGATCACTGAAGAAGGCTTTCTTGTTGCTCTTTGCTATTCTTTGGAACTCTACATTCAAATGGATATATCTTTCCTTTTCTCCTTTGCCTTTTGTGTCTCTTCTTTTCTCAGCTATGTGTAAGACCTCCTCAGACAAACATTTTTTCCTTTTTGTATTTGTTTTTCTTGTGGATGGTCTTGCTCACTGCCTTCTATACAATGTCATGAACCTTCATCCGTAGTTCTTCAGGCCATCTGTCTCTCAGAGGTAATGTCTTGAATCTATTTATTACTTCCACTGTATAATCATAAGGGACTTGATTTAGGTCATACAAGAATGGTCTAGTGATTTCCCCTACTTTCTTCAATTTAAGTCTGATTTTTGCAATAAAGAGCTTATGGTCTGATCTACAGTCATATTCTGGTCTTATTTTTGCTGACTGTATAGAGCTTCTCCATCTTTGGCTGCAAATAATAGATCAACCTGATTTCAGTATTAACCTTCAGGTGATGTCCATGTGTAGATTCTTATCTTGAGTTGTTGGAAGAGGGTGTTTGCTATGATATGACCAGTGCATTCTTGTGGCAAAACTCTGTTAGCCTTTGTCTTGCTTCATTTTGTACTCCAAGGCCAAATTTGCCTGTTACTCCTTGTATCTCTTGACTTCCTACTTTTGCACTCCAGTCCCTTATGATGAATATGGCATGTTTTGGGGGTGTTTAGTTCTAGAAGGTCTTGTAGGTCTTCATAGAACCGTTCAGCCTCAGCTTCTTCAGCATACTGGTTAGAGCATAGATCTGGATTACTATGACATCGAATCATTTGCCTTGGAAAGAAACAGTTATCATTCTGTAGTTTTTGAAATTCCCCCCAAACACAGTATTTTGAGCACTTTTATTGACTATGAGGGCTACTCCATTCCTTCTGAGGATTCTTGCCCACAGTAGTAGATACAGTTGTCATCTGAATTAAATTCACCTATTCCAGTCCATTTTAGTTCATAGATCTATATTTGACAGGAAAAATTTTCAAGAAAACTTCCCTTTGTATGAAACTAGAGGAAGTATTTCTTGAGAGGGATGAAAAGAATACCTGTGCCTACCGTCAATTTTGCTATCTAAAAGTCCCATAATGCTGATAAAAGTTCTTGCCTACAAGACAAACACTAGGAATATTGTTATCAGAAGACCAAGATAAACAGGCCAACCTACACATTCAGAAACAGTGCTATAGAACAATTGTGTCTGTCTCAGTTCTGCATGACTATCTTGGAAGTTGTCAAGAGCCTTTGAAAGACTCACTGAAAACACTCCTGGGATATGAAGCACACATTTGTGGACAGTGCCCTTCAACAGAGAATGACACTTGATGTAACCCAAAAACTGATCTTCCCAGGTGGCACTAGTAGTTGAAAACTCACCTGCCAATGCAGGAGATACAGGAGACATAAGAGATGCTGGTTTGATCCCTGGGTTGTGAAGATCCTCTTGAGGAAGGCATGACAACCCACTCCAGTATTCCTGCCTGGAGAATCCCATGGACAGAGTAACCTGGAGAGCTATCATCACAATAAGTTGGACATGACTGAAGCTACTTAGCTTGCTTGCACAACCCACAAATCTAAATGCAAACATATCTTGAACTTTTGTACAACTCCGCAGAATTTTAAGATGGGTATGCACTACTTATTGTTGTGGCTCACTTTTCTATGGTTAGGAAAAGTACAAAAAAATCTCCTAACCAGTATGAGTTTAAGATGGCTAAGCTTGTTAAAAAAAAAAAAAAAAAATATATATATATATATATATATATATATATATTATTATGAGAGAAAAGGTCACTGGTTTTCTAAACACAGAAACTTAGCCCCACCATAAAAATGAATTTATTTTATTAAGTGAATGATGAGCCAGGAATGTTACAGTGTCTTGAAAATCACAACAGCAAGCCATGAATTTATAAATCTTGGAAGAGCTATCATTCAAGAGGCCCAGGATTATTATACAGTTTGGTAAAGTGCAAATGAGTAATAGCAGGCCATGAGCTTATAAATCTTAGAAGAACTTTCATTCAAGAGGCCCAGGATTATTATACAGTTTGGTATTTACAAGTCTGGCAACGAAGCAGGGAGTCTAAGATGGCAGAGTAGAAGGGTGTGTGCTCATCTTCTCCTGTAAGAACTCCAAAACTGCAACTCACTGCTGAACAACTATCCATAGGAGAAAGTTGGATCCCACTAGAAAAGATACCAAGGGTAGGAGGGGCAAAATCACGTTTAGAATTAAACTCCATACCCACCAGAGATGCTCAGAGGGCTCAAACAAAACCTTGTGCACACCAGGACCCAGAGACCTCACAGAGACTGAGTCAAACCTGACTTTGAGCGTTTGAATCTCTCCTGCAGAGGCATGGATCAGCAGTAGTCTGCCACTGGCACAGGCGCTCTGGCTTCAGCAGACTTGAGAGAAACAGTATGGGTCATAAGTCTTCTTAGAGGAGGTCACCATTAGACCCACCATACAGCTACTGAGCAGATGACCCATAAACTGGAGAACAATCATACCCAAGAAGTTCTTGCACTGTTTAGAAAGTTCTAGGACCCACAACAGATTTCCCAACCTGGGGATCTGGCAAAAATAATAAGAACATTGAGGGACTTTGACTTTGAAGGCTAGAGGATTTGATTACAGAACTTCCACAGGACTGGGAAACAGACTTTTGGAAGCCACACACAAAATGTTGTATGGACTAAAGACTGTTCCTTTTAAATCAGTTAGCACTGATTGAACATTCTTCATGTACCAGGTACTTAACAAACTGATTCCCAAACAGTTTAGCATTTCATTCTTAAAATAACCATGGGTTTTTTTATTTTATTTTTTCCATTAGTATCCCTATTTTAATTATTAGGAAGTTAAGATTTAAAGAATAGAGTTGATAGAGTTGTAGAAGTTAGAGATAGTAGGTAACTTCCCTAGGGTCTCATCATCTGGGAAGTCAGGAGACTTCACACAACAGCCTGATTTCAGAGTTTGTAGCCTTAACAATTACCCTATGCTGTCTCTCATGGAGACTATTTTCCTTGATTCATGGACCTGACATTCCAGGTTCCTATGCAATATTGCTCTTTACAGCATCAGACCTTGCTTCTATCACCACTCACATCCACAGCTGGGTATTCTTTTTGCTTTGGCTCCAACCCTTCATTCTTTCTGGAGTTATTTCCCCACAGACCTCCAGTAGCATATTGGGCACCTACTGACCTGGGGAGTTTCACTTTCAGTATCCTATCATTTTGCCTTTTCATACTGTTCATGGGGTTCTCAAGGCAAGAATACCGAAGTGGTTTGCCATTCCCTTCTCCAGTGGACCACATTCTGTCAGATCTCTCCACCATGACCCGCTCATCTTGGGTTGCCCCACGGGCATGGCTTAGTTTCATTGAGTTCGACAAAGCTGTGATCCTAGTGTGATTAGATTGACTAGTTTTCTGTGAGTATGGTTTCAGTGTGTTTGCCCTCTGATGCCCTCTTGCAACACCTACTGTCTTACTTGGGTTTCTCTTACCTTGGGCGTGGGGTATCTCTTCATGGGTGCTCCAGCAAAGCGCAGCCATTGCTCCTTACCTTGGACGAGGGGTATCTCCTCACCACTGCCCTTCCTGACCTTCAACGTGGGATAGCTCCTCTAGGCCCTCCTGCGCCCGTGCAGCCATGGCTCCTTGGACATGGGGTTGGTCCTCCCAGCCACCGCCCCTGGCCTCAGGCGTGGGTTGCTCCTCCCGGATGCTACCCCTGGCCTAGGACTTAGGGGCATGGGGTAGCTCCTTCCGGTCGCAGCCCCTGACCTCGGACGCAGGGTATCTCCTCTCGGCCGCCCCCCCGAACCTCAGACATGGGGTAGCTTCTCTCGGCCATTCCTGCGCCCTCGCAGTCTGGTACTCTCGGCTGCTGCCCCTGACCTCGGATGTGGGGTAATTCCTCTTGGCTGCCGCCCTTCAGGCATAGGGTCCTCCTGGCTTCTGACCCTGACCTCAGATGTGGGGTGGCTCCTCTCAGTCGTGCTTAGAGCGCCGGTCGCAGCCACCTGCGCTTTTAGAACTAACACCCAAAAAAGATGTCCTTTTCATTATAGGGGACTGGAATGCAAAAGTAAGAAGTCAAGAAACACCTAGAGTAACAGGTAAATTTGGCCTTGGAATATGGGATGAAGCAGGGCAAAGACTAATAGAGTTTTGCCAAGAAAATGCACTGGTCATAACAAACACCCTCTTCCAACAACACAAGAGAAGACTCTATATATGGACATCATCAGATGGTCAACATTGAAATCAGATTGATTATAGTCTTTGCAGCCAAAAATGGAGAAGCTCTATACAGTGAGCAAAAACAAGACCAGGAGCTGACTGTGGCTCAGACCATGAACTCCTTATTGCCAAATTCAGACTTAAATTGAAGAAAGTAGGGAAAACCACTAGATCATTCAAGTATGACCTAAATCAAATCCCTTATGATTAGACAGTGGAAGTGAGAAATAGATTTAAGGGCCTAGATCTGATAGATAGAGTGCCTGATAAACTATGGAATGAGGTTCGTGACATTGTACAAGAGACAGGGATCAAGACCATCCCCATGGAAAAGAAATGCAAGAAAGCAAAATGACTGTCTAGGGAGCCTTACAAATAGCTGTGAAAAGAAGAGAAGTGAAAAGCAAAGGAGAAAAGGAAAGATATAGACATCTGAATGCAGAGTTCCAAAGAATAGCAAGAAGAGATAAGAAAGTCTTCCTCAACGATCAATGCAAAGAAATAGAGGAAAACAACAGAATGGGAAAGACTAGAGATCTCTTCAAGAAAATCAGAGATACCAAAGGAACATTTCATGCAAAGATGGGCTCGATAAAGGACAAAAATTGTATGGATCTAACAGAAGCAGAAGCTATTAAGAAGAGATGGCAAGAATACACAGAAGAACTGTACAAAAAAGATCTTCATGACCCAGATAATCATGATGGTGTAATCACTGACCTAGAGCCAGGCATCCTGGAATGTGAAGTCAAGTGGGTCTTAGAAAGCATCACTACGAACAAAGCTAGTGGAGGTGATAGAATTCCAGTTGAGCTATTCCAAATCGTGAAAGATCATGCTGTGAAAGTGCTGCACTCAATATGCGAGCAAATTTGGAAAACTCAGCAGTGGCCACAGGACTGGAAAAGGTCAGTTTTCTTTCCAATCCCAAAGAAAGGCAATGCCAAAGAATGCTCAAACTACCGCACAATTGCACTCATCTCACACAGTAGTAAAGTAATGCTCAAAATTCTCCAAGCCAGGCTTCAGCAATATGCGAACTGTGAACTTCTTGATGTTAAAGCTGGTTTTAGAAAAGGCAAAGGAGCCAGAGATCAAATTGCCAACATCTGCTGGATCATGGAAAAAGCAGGAGAGTTCCAGAAAAATATCTATTTCTGCTTTACTGACTATGCCAAAGCTTTTGACTGTGTGGATCACATTAAACTGTGGAAAATTCTGAAAGAGATGGGAATACCAGACCACCTGATCTGCCTCTTGAGAAATTTGTATGCAGATCAGGAAGCAACAGTTAGAACTGAACATGGAACAACAGACTAGTTCCAAATAGGAAAAGGAGTATGTCAAGACTGTATATTGTCACCCTGTTTATTTAACTTATATGCAGAGCACATCATGAGAAACGCTGGACTGGAAGAAACACAGGCGGAATCAAGATTGCCAGGAGAAATATCCATAAATTCAGATATGCAGATGACACCACCCTTATGGCAAAAAGTGAAGAGGAACTAAAAAGCCTCTTAATGAAAGTGAAAGAGGAGAGTGAAAAAGTTGGCTTAAAGCTCAACATTCAGAAAACGAAGATCATGGCATCTGGTCCCATCACTTCATGGGAAATAGAAGGGGAAACAGTGGAAACAGTGTCAGACTTTATTTTTCTGGGCTCCAAAATCACTGCAGATGGTGACTGCAGCCATGAAATTAAAAGACGCTTACTCCTTGGAAGGAAAGTTATGACCAACCTAGATAGCATATTCAAAAGCAGAGACATTACTTTGCCAACAAACGTTCGTCTAGTCAAGGCTGTGGTTTTTCCCGTGGTCATGTATGGATGTGAGAGTTGGACTGTGAAGAAGGCTGAGCACCAAAGAATTGATGCTTTTGAACTGTGGTGTTGGAGAAGAGTCTTGAGAGTCCCTTGGACAGCAAGGAGATCCAACCAGTCCATTCTGAAAGAGATCAGCCCTGGGATTTCTTTGGAAGGAATGATGCTAAAGCTGAAACTCCAGTACTTTGGCCACCTCATGCGAAGAGTTGACTCATTGGAAAAGACTCTGATGCTGGGAGGGATTGGGGGCAGGCGGAGAAGGGGATGACACAGGATGAGATGGCTGGATGGCATCACTGACTCGATGGACGTGAGTCTGAGTGAAGTCCGGAAGTTGGTGATGGACAGGGAGGCCTGGCGTGCTGCGATTCATGGGGTCACAAAGAGTCGGACACTACTGAGCAATTGATCTGATCTGATCTGATGGAGACTATATAAAATCAAGACCAAAATAAAACTAGCAAATTAAGATGAAAGAATGGTAAATGTTGTTCCTACCACAGAAATGTCTAGCAACACCAGTGGATAAAATATAACTTTGAAGAAAAATACCTATATCTATTTTAATATGTATGCGCTATTTCAGGAACACTTTAAATGAAAATTGTCTGACACATTTGAAAGGCAAATTCCGAGAAAGAAAATGAAATGATAACTTATTCTTAAAAATCTATTAAGCAAAGATTTTTTGTATATTGATAAGGTGTTCTTATTGTGTAAGAAAATGCATTATTCAAATTTGCAAATATAAGCATTGAATATGACAGATTCTAGGACTTTCCAAGGGACAGAATGAACAGCTGATAACACTGAATAAAATACAACCTCTCGTGTCTTCTCTACTTCTGTAGGACTTTTGCTTCTAAAATATTGCTCTCTTTCTAAACTCAATAGAGATTTCATCCTTTACTGAGAAAAATAAAATCTTGAGGATTATAAATGGACCTTGATTTTTTTTTTAAACAATGGCACTTTTATTTCACTGTTGGTCTTAAAACATGCATGATTCATAATCCTGTGAAACAAGCCTCAACGGGCATTTTAGTAGTCAAGAATCACTCCCTTTGTATTTACTGTAATTGATTAAAATATTCACTTTTGTAATTGAAGGGGGTGCCTTATTCTATATTTTAAAATTCTTCTTTCTGGGCTTTTCTGGTGGCCCCAATGGTTAAGAATCCACCTACCAATTCAGGGTACATGGGTTTGAACCCTGCTCCAGGAAGATACCACATGCTGCTTGGCAACTGAGCTTCTGCACCACAACTTCTGAGCCCAGGTTCTAGAGTCCACAAGGCACAACTACTGAGCCCACGAACAGCAACTATGAGAGCCTGAATGCTTAGAGCCCCGTTCTCAGCAACAAGAGAAGCCACTGCAATGAGGAGCCTGAGCACCACCACAAAGAGTAGCCACCAGCTCGCTGCAACTATAGAAAGCTCACATGCAGCAGCAAAGACCCAGAACAGCCATAAATAAATACAGCTTTTTAAAAAGTTATTCTTCCTCCAATAAAAATAAATACCTTTCATGAATAGCAAAATATAAGCCCACAGTAACGTTTCATTTAAAAGCAAACATACTATAAGGCCTGTGTTATAAACTGATTCACTTACAGAACAGTGAAGCTGATCCACAGAAGGGCTTTGCTGTCCTAATTAGGAGAAACTGATGAAATATTTCAGGGCTTCCCAGGTGGCTAACTGGAAGAAGCCACCTGCCAATGTATGAGGTACAAGAGACACTGGTTTGATTCCTGGGTGGGGAAGATCCCCTGGAGGAGTAAATGGTCATTCGCTCCAGTATTCTTGCCTATAGAATTCCATGGACAGAGGAGTCTGATGGGCCCCAGTCTAGGATGTCACGAGAAGTCAGACATAACTAAGCTTGCACAAACACATGATGAAATATTTCAGGTTTCCTTACAGCCTAGCCTTTCTCAGGGCCTAGAATGTTCTTTATGTAATCTGTTTGCATCTTTCATGTGTTTGTTCAGGTCTTTTAATATAATTTCATAGAATAAGTTTACATTTTAAAAATTGCATTTGAATTTAAATTTTTAGCTTCCCCCAAAACTCTTAAGAATATATATTCTTCATTTGAGTAGTCCCAATACAACTCAATACTACTTTCACTAGAGGCCCTAAGCTTAAGAATGCCCATTACCAGTCTACCAGTGTAAAAAATGCAGTCTGACTTGTGTTCATTGGAAATGTCCCATTGTAGAATCTGAGCACAAGCTGCTATGTACCTAACACGTTTATGGATCCACTTTACAATTCCTTTGCTACAGATTTACTTCTAGATTACCTACTCTAATACATTCCAAACACTTTTCTAAGAGCATGGAGGATTCAGTAGGGTTAAAAGCAGAGAAACATTCCTGTCTTCACAGCTTTATTTAGTATAAGATCTTATTAAGTTATTTTGTACATGGAATGCTACCAAATAATCTGTATTTTGAAAGTCATTTCTGTTAAAGTTATAAAACAATACTATTTATTGCTCTTTTCAGAAAGTGAGATTCAACCATTTAAACATATACTTATGATGTGAAAGGACTTCCCTGGTGGCAAAAGAATGAAAATGTAAGTTATTTATTTATTTATTTTTAATCTGTATCTTCCTCAGATATTTTTACATCTTCTTCTGTAGATCATTTGACTGGTGCTGTTTGGAAATAGGAAATTAAAATACTTGTTTTTTTCCAAATTTCCTTTACTTTATCCTTGTAAAGTTAAAGCATGTAAAAATCATATAACCTTAGGCAATCTTTAGGATAAATAAAGAAATGCAGAAATGAAAAAATTAAAATCAAGAAATAAAGAATTCCATAGCAATCAGCATTTGACAACTTTTTGTGTATAGATGTGTGGGCAAAATAAAATAGCTACAACAGATGTTTAAAAAGTCATGAATTCATTAAATGAGGATTTATCCAAATTTGTGTTTTAAATTTCTACAGATTATTACCAGACATTGTCATAATGAATTCAACCTGAAACACACCATCACCCTCACGTTGATCGAAAATTAACAGAAATAGACAAACATTAGTGAGGCAAATCATGTTATCAGGCTGGTGGTTTACAGACAGTATCATGATGATGGCATACAGGCCACTTCTGTCAGAAGGCAAACTGCACAATAATTAGATTCTGTGTCTCACAGGAGAATATAGAAAGTGTCCACAGGACAGTCATTTTTTTCATCTACTCTTCTGTCAGAGAATAAAAAGTGACTTTTATAAAAGGAAGCTATATTAGAGATATAAAAAATTATCTTTAAGTTTTGATTTTTAAAGTAAGTATTCACAACTAATCATCTAATAATTACATGGTCTATACTAACTAAAAGCAAAACATTTATTTGGTGTACAGACCCAGAACTTGAAAACATGAATTCTAAGGAGAATGAAACCACAAAGACTAATCTGTTAGTGCATCATCCATCTAAATCTGTATGACAATGACTTGAGTTAGCTAAATAATTTGATTCACATGTATATTGTTCCTATAATTGTTGCAATATTGTCTTTTTGGAAAAAAAATAAGAATATTGTACTTGATTGCATAAAGTAAACACACCCCTACATTAATAGAGACCACTTTTATTATGTAAAAATGAAATCATTTACATATTCTGAAAGTGCATGAAAACGTAAAGATTGGGAATTTAATTTTGGTCTCTGACTCCGAATTGAATGGGCACTCAGAATCTTCAATCTTCTCATTTGAATTCAATTTACATAATTATACTTCTTTCTAATTACAGTCTATGGGATATGGCCTAGTTATAACTCTTCTCATAATAACAAGTTTCCTGAATTAACCTTTACCATCTATGTCTTTTAAACCTGTTTTAGATGACACAGGAGAATCACTTTAAAACTTTTGATTCAAAATCATGGGAGAATGGCATTGAAACACGTGTAATATCCTATATGAAATGAGTTGCCAGTCCAGGTTCAATGCACGATACTGGATGCTTGGGGCTGGTACACTGGGACAACCCTGATGGATGGTACGGGGAGGGAGGAGGGAGGAGGGTTCAGGATGGGGAACATGTGTATACCTGTGGCAGAATCATGTTGATACATGGCAAAACCAATACAATATTGTAAAGTTAAAAAATAAAATAAAATAAAAAATAACAACAACAAAAAAACCCAAAATCATGTTTTTCACATTAGAAATGAAAACCTGAAGGAATATCACAAATGTATATAAAAATCTTTCAGCTATAATATACAGAGTGTATACCTTTACTTATGCAAACATCTATAGTGAATGTTCTTGTCCTATTTATTTTATTATTTTGAATATATGGCATGCTGTTCTTGGGAACCTTGACATCATCATAAATATTAACTAAACTACCTAACCTTACATGTTTCTTTTATCAGCACAATCCTGTTCCTTATTACAGAGTGGTGTGGAGGCTTAGTTCAATTTTACAGAGAGGTGACTTTTTCTATCAATCTACTTGTGCTTTTTTTTTTCAAGTGATTATTTTGCTATAATTTTACTATGAAAGCTGAGGTTAAGTAGATTATATAACTTTCCTTAAATATAAAGCATTTTATAAAGAAGTGTGTCCAATAGAAAAAATAGAAATAATTTACTAGATTTTGTATAAAATTAACATTCAAATAGATCAAATTAGTATATAATTTAAAATGGTTAAACTTGTGTTCTAAACAAAAAAGATATATGTGTGTGTGTGTTACTTTATATAACCCAGTTAATAGAATATACTCACATACTAGTTAAGGGTAATAATTATACAATAATGCAAATCATAACATTAGCTATTAATTGGGATAAAATTTCATGATAAGTAATTGATATGTGATAATTCTAATTCTCATAATAAGCATGCAAGTTAGGTATTTTTTTCTCCACTTTACAGCTAAGAAAATTATAAGCTAAAGATTTTAACTCACTAACTGAATTTTAAGTGATGGATGAATAGCATAATACAATCTTATATTTTGTGGATGGATAAATTGCAAACACCAGAGTAAATATATGTTCATTTGTTTCTTTACTTGTCTATTTGGTTTGCTCCATGTACTATTTTAAGCATCTTATAATATGAATCTATGACAACAGTATCTAGGCTTAATCAGATAAGATATTGTATATCTATGTAGTAGATGATATAAATGCTTTTCATTCATAATCACATGTAAATGTGAGTTTATAAAATATCTTGCTCTGATTATTAACGCATAATGTGTTAGCTTTGATCCATATTTTTCAGCAAATTCTTGACTATTGTCAGGTTAGTTGCTTAATTTAACTTTCAAAGTTTATATGGACTCTATTGTAAGGCAAAAACTTTAATGTCAAATTTTTTATCATATTATTATACAGGTTAAAATTATATTATTTAAAGCAGCCTATCAGAGTACACACAAGTCATGTGCACATGTAGAATTGATAACTCAGTTGTGTGGCTATAGCTATAATTGGCTACATTGCCTCTCCTGAAAGATAAGCCTCAGCAGAATATTTCATAAGAATATTTTTTAATCATTGGATTTTTTCTATGTTATCATTTATTACATTCTTTAATAAAATGCTACATTTAAAGCATGGGCTTCTCTGATGCTCAGATGGTAAAGAACTTACCTGCAATGCAGGAGACCTAGGTCTGATCCTCGGTTGGGAAAATCCACTGAAGAAGGGAATGCAACCCACTCCAGTATTCCTGCCTGGAAAATTCCATGGACAGAGTAGCCAGGTGTTCTATAATCCATGGGGTCACAATGAGTTGGACATGACTGAGTGACTAACACTTCCACTTTCAAGGTAGGTTACTTAGATTTTCTAGATCAGTCTAGAGGCAATATTGTTTATTTAATCCATTCATTTAGTATTTTGTTTTTTTGGAAATAAGAGTATTCATGTAAGTCAATTATAAAAAAAGAACATGTAGATGCCCTTTCAAGTAGCATTATTAATACAGTATTCCTCATTTGTATATTATTGCATTGTCATATAACTTTTTAATTGTAGTATAGGTTAAGCAAATCAAAAGATAAAAGGATATCTTAGTGATTTTTAATTATGATTTGGTGTGAATATGTTTGAGAAAAATAAAATTGCTATTTTATTAAATAATGATAAAAGAGATCTTTCTTGGTGTAATATCCTGTGTTTATAATGAATCAGAGATAGTCAAGATGACAATTCACAGAATGAAAACAGTCTCTCTTAATATCATTGGGTTCCTTTCCCAGATATCCATAGAATATCAATATATATTAGTGAAATAATTAATTTCCTATTAGTTTCAGTTTCATAAATTATAACATCATTATTTTAGTCTGTGAAAACCATAAGCCTCCATAACAATATGGTACACATATTATCAGAATCAACAAGATGTAATAGAAGGATGTGGAGCTCACCTCCCTTAAAAATACAATAAAATTATATTAACATGGGGAAAAATTGTCACTGAAAACTATCCAGAAACTGGCAGAAAGACTCCTGCACAATCAAGGCTGTAAAAATCATCCACACAAAATTGGATAGAAAGGGAAGAAAAATTATCAGATTGGAACCTGTGACTCCGGGAGGGGACTAGGTGGAAAAGGAAGATACAGGGCAGAGGACCACCCTGGAGAGTAAGTGATTTGAACCACAAGTTCTGAGCCCCAGTCATAGGGTCCAGCTTGAGCCCTGTAGGCTGGATGGAGGGCCAGTTAGACTAACAGAGTGCTGTGGGAACCTGGAGCCTGGCAGTGAGTATATGCTTGCTGCTGCTGCTGCTAACTTGCTTCAGTCATGTTCGACTCTGTGCAACCCCATAGAAGGCAGCCCACCAGGCTTCCCTGTCCCTGGGATTCTCCAGGCAAGAACACTGGAGTGGGTTGCCATTTCCTTCTCCAATGCAGGAAAGTGAAAAGTGAAAGTGAAGTCACTCAGTTGTGCCCGACTCTTAGCAACCCCATGGACTGCAGCCTACCAGGGTCCTCCGTCCATGGGACTTTCCAGGCAAGAGTACTGGAGTGGGTTGCCATTGTCTTCTCCGGAGTACATGCTTACTTGCTCACAAAGTGGGGAGGAGAGGTAGATTGGCAACTGCACCAGTGGCTACCCAGTTTCCCATGAACCATTCGAGACCAGAATGAGCTAAGAAAATATTCTACTCCCATTTGCTTCATGATGCTTCATGATGCCTCCACACTAGGGCCTGGGCTCAGCTATGTGACACAGATAGCTCAGACCTGAAGCAGCCTCCAAGCAGGGAGTCCCCACTGACACATAAATAGGCAGTTCATCAAACACCTTCTGGGTACTGCACTCCAGCTGGACAACCATAGCCTGTGCCCTGATTCAGGCCAAGTACCCACACCAGCTCTTCTTGATCCAGGACCTCTCCCCTGTGGGATAAGAGTGATGGTGCTAGGAGGGTGAGAGAGCATACATTCAGAGGAAAGGAGCCAACATAGACTTGACCCTCAGGATTTCTACTCCAGCAACTTGGGGTCAAATCTCACCTATAATAAGGCAGTGACAGTCACTGAGCAGAGGGCCAGCCCCATCTGCTACTTAGCTCTGTCCCTAGCTCTTCCATCTCCAGCCCCACCTCCTACTAAGGTGATAGCTGTCTGCACACCCTGAGACAGGAAGTAATGCATTTATGTCAAATCCAGCATTCCCACCAAAGCCATTGGGCACCAGCATACTGTAAAGGGACACTCCCATACAAGGACATCTCATTAAGAGTGCAATAAGTTACTGCCATATTTTAGAATAATAAAGTCCATTTTTGACAGACAGTTAACTACTCAAAGTGAAAGCTGAAAGATTTTCCTTTAAAATCAGAAACAAGATTAAAGATGCTCACTCTTACCACTTTCATTCTATATAATATTGGAGTCTTAGTCACAGCAATTGGAGAATAAAAAGAAATTAATGAGAGTCAAAATGGAAGGGGAGAAAAAAACTGTCACTATGAGCAGATGACATGATGCTATATACTGAAAAACCTAGTTTTATAACTAATAAATGAAGTCAATGTAGTTTCAGGATACAAGATTACTATATAGAAATCTGTTATTTTCAATATGCTAATAAACTCTTAGAGAATGCAAGAACAGAGTCCCATTTAAACCCACAGCAAAAAGAATAAAATAACTGAAAATAAACATAATCAAGGAGGTGAAAGACCTATTCATCAAAAATGATAAAATATTGGTGAAGGAATTTGAAAATGAAACAAATAAATGGAAATACATCCCATATTATTGGATTGGAAGAATTAATTGCTGAAATTTCTATACTATTCAAAGCAACTTATAGATTTAATGTAATCCTTATCAAAATACTTATTTGATATCAAAATACATTTTTCATAGAATCAAAACAAATAATTCTAAGATTATATGAAATCACAAAAGACCTTGCTAGCCAAAGCTATCTTGAGACAAAAGAATAATGCTGGAGGTATCATGTTACCAGACTTCAGGTAATGTAATATAGCTCAGGTAATGTAATATATTACAAAACTACAGCAATTAAAACAGCATGGCATTGGCCCCCATAACAGACACATGGATCTAAACAGAAAAGACTAGAGAGCCCACAATAAGTTCATGCACCAATGGCCATGAAACCATAGACAAAATGGAAAAACAATCTACTGAATAAGAGAAAATGCTTGCACATGATATGACTGATAAAGGGTTAATATCCAAAATGTATACAGGGCTCATGCAACTTAATAACAAAAATACAAGCAATCAAATTTTAAACATGTGTAGAAGACCTAAAGAATTTTTTTTTTCCCCAAGAAGACATATAGAGGGCTAGCAGGCTATGCTGATCACATTAACCATCAGAGAATGCAAATAAAAACCTCAATGAGATGTCACCTCACACCTGTCAGAATTGTAATCATCAAAATGACTGCAAACAACAAATGTTAGTGACAATATGCAGAAAAAGGGAACAGAAATGCAACTTGGTTTATCAACCATGGAAAACACTATGAAGGAAACCCAAGTGCCTATCAACAACAGATAGGGTTATGAAGATGCTATTTTTACCTATCTATCTATCATCTATCATACACACACAATGGACTATTACTCAGCCATAAAAAAATAATGAAAATCTTTCATTTTTAACAATGTAGATAGACCTAGAAAGTATTAGGCTTAATGAAATAAGTCTGAGAAAGATATTCTCTGTTATCATGATATGTGATATTTAAGCAACAAAAGAAATGAAAGTATATAACAAAATGGAAACAGATTCACTGATTGTTAATAGAGAAAGAAAAGAAGGGAGAAGTGCAAAATAAGGGTAGGGGATTAAGAGACACAAACCACAATGTATAAAATAGATATGCAGCAAGCATATATTTTGCAGTATAAGGGATTGTAGACTTTATCTTTAATAAATTTAATGAATATAATCTGTAAAATGCTGAATCACTATGTTGTACATCTTCATTTTATAATACTGTAAATCAATATTATAATCAATCAATAAAAAATGATATGCATGGACTTATCCATGAGGACCTAAATTGCATTTAGATCCATATGTACATTGGCTCATTTTTGAAAGAAAGAGGAAGAATCCTTATTAATAAAATATGACATTATTATGTTAAATGCAATGTGTGTGTGTGTGTGTGTATAAAACAATGCTATATATACATATGTGAGAGAGAGTCTTCTTTTGTATGTATTAATATTCATCAAATTTTATATTTAAAATATTTTTAATCTGAAGTGAGCATATATTGAAGGCAACATCATTAGGTCCAGTTTAAGATAAAAATATGGAAGTATAATGCAGAAAGATTAAGAGAAATAAACCAATTCAGGACAAAGTCTGATTCAGCTTGCCCATATCTCATCAACTATTTTGAGTCTTCACATACTCAAGCACTAAAACTAACTATACATGAAGATTTACTATTTGAAAAAGAAAAACAAAACAAAATATGAGTTTTAGATGGTTTCTCCAAGAATTCTTATAAACTTTGCCATTGTCTTCAAATCTCTATGATCACTTAATTGATGGTGTTTTTTTTTTTCCTTCTCTGAATCAAATTTCATTTACTGTCAGTATCTTTCATTTCACAACTCAGATCCCCTGGAAGACTAGAGTGTAGGAAAAGCAGCAACAACTTGGGAATCCTGACAGTATGATTGGTCTGATGTGTGAGCTTGGACTTGTTACTAGACTTCCTGAGAGGAGTTCAAAGGGTATTGATAGGGCATGAAGATGGGTTTGGTGAGAAGCAGCCTCACCCAGCGAGAGGGAGCAGATGGAAGTGAAGAGGAACTAAAAAGCCTCTGGATGAAAGTGAAAGTGGAGAGTGAAAAAGTTGGCTTAAAGCTCAACATTCAGAAAACAAAGATCATGGCATCTGGTCCCATCACTTCATGGCAAATAGATGGGGAAACAGTGTCAGACTTCATTTTTCTGGGCTCCAAAATCACTACAGATGGTGGCTGCAGCCATGAAATTAAAAGACGCTTACTCCTTGGAAGGAAAGTTATGACCAACCTAGATAGCATATTCAAAAGCAGAGACATTACTTTGCCAACAAAGGTTCGTCTAGTCAAGGCTATGGTTTTTCCATTGGTCATGTATGGATGTGAGAGTTGGACTGTGAAGAAGGCTGAGCACCGAAGAATTGATGCTTTTGAACTGTGGTGTTGGAGAAGAGTCTTGAGAGTCCCTTGGACTGCAAGGAGATCCAACCAGTCCATTCTGCAGGAAATCAGCCCTGGGATTTCTTTGGAAGGAGTGATGCTAAAGCTGAAACTCCAGTACTTTGGCCACCTCATGCGAAGAGTTGACTCATTGGAAAAGACTCTGATGCTGGGAGGGTTTGGGGGCAAGAGGAGAAGTCGACGGCAGAGGATGAGACGGCTGGATGGCATCACTGACTCGATGGACATGAGTCTGAGTGAACTCCGGGAGTTGGTGATGGACAGGGAGGCCTGGCGTGCTGCTATTCACAGGGTCTCAAAGAGTCGGACACGACTGAGCAACTGATCTGATCTAGAGTCAGGTAGGGTTTGCCTGACTTATCACATTTTTCCCCCCAATTATTTCATCTGTAAAAGAGATGTTTTCTCCAATTCTTTCATCTGTGATTAGTATTATTAAATTCTCACAGGTTTGTTTTGAGAATTATATGTGTGGTTTCAGTGTTTCCAATCACTGCTATTACATATCTCATTCATGTTTCTTTTATATGATGCTATGTACTCATATTTACATCCTATATCTTACATTATTTGAATTATGACTTTTAATGTAATCCTAAACTGGATCCATTTGGCCTCCATCACATATTTCTAAGTAGGATATTGTTTAGTAGCTAACATGTGTCTGAGCCTTTTGCAACCTCATGGACTATAGCAAGCCAGGCTTCTCTGCAGTGGGATTTTCCAGGCAAGAATACTGGAGTGGGCTGCCAATTCCTTCTCTAGGGGATCTTCCCAACCCAGGGATCAAACTTGTATCTCTTCCTTGACAGGTGGATTCTTTACCACTGAGCTACCAGGGAAGCCCAGATAGGAGATAACATTTGTCCAAAAGCAGAAAATACTTGGTGGTATATATTATTCCAGGTAAAAGTCAGTAGGTAGTGAGAAAATAATTAAAGCAGAGAAGTGAATAACAGTGTTGCCTAATTTTAAACAAAGATAGTCCAAAATATAGTCTTCCCTGTTGGCTTGGATGGCAAAGAATCTGCCTGCAATGAAGGCCTAGGTTCAAACCCTTGCTAAATTTGATCTATCAAAGAAATCTTCAGAGTTTTTTCAGGAAATTTCTCAATTCCTCTCTTAGTTATAGTCTAGCCTTTAGATGCAAGACACATCACCTACCTTAAAGTAGGACTCACCTCTGCAAAAATAGGCAATATATCTCCCATTACTTAAAGAACAGTCTAATTTATAGCAGAAAAGTTAACTGGACCCCACATGACCTGAGAAGGGTGTCAAGTATTAGTAAGATTGGGACCATGATTTATTAGAATCCCAGACATTAAAAAATAAAAAAAGGAAAGAAAAAAACACAGAAGAAAGTGGTTTAAAAGCCACATATTATAGATGATAGTGAAGGATAATCAGGAATATTGGATATGGACCAAAAGTTAGATCAAAACTTTACAAATAAATGACAGCCAGTAATAAAAATAGTTTGATACAGGGTAGAGGATTATGATATTCTGAATTATGGTAAGCAATTTTATTAGCATATAATTGACATTTTCTTAAAATTTTGCTAATTAAAGAATGGTATCACTAACACTTGACTGTAAACTTCTAAGTTGATTTCATCTTTAATTTCATTCTTAATTTCAACATTTTGTTACTGACATCTATATTTGACAAAGAAAAGCTCTAATCATTAGCATGAACAGACAAGCAATAAAAATTTTAAAACTTTGGACAGTGCATGTCATATCAGTCTTTCCGTTACTAGAGTATCAGGAAGGTGCCTTTACACAATGTTTCCTGTGTTAAAATTATTTGGTAATAACCTTAGGTGTTTCAGCTGAATGTAAATACTGCTTTTGGAATCTGCATACCCCCTGGTATTAAGAGAAATTGAGATTCAAATGCATTTTCTGTTGAGATTCTAAACAAATTCACCTGTGACTTTTCTTTTGTAGTATCATCTTCAAGAAAGAGAGGAAATGCTAAAATAACATTCAATTGATAATGTTTTGTACTAAGTACTAGCAACAGGAAACAAATGTTAACTTGTGTTATTTTAAAGTTTTTGTATATTTTATGATCTAAATCACAAATTCTATAAGCTTGAAGTGAAAATTAGCTTACTTCAGAAGAAAGAGTAAAGAAAAAATATTGCAGATATGCAGTCTAAAGGATCAGAAAAGATAGCCCAGTAAATGCCTTGGAGACAACAGTCTGTGGATCGGTTCTCAGTGTAAGGCATTTTCTCCAATGAGACTGAACTCGTCTCACTGTGGTCCTTAAATAATTCAGCTGAAGCTTCTAGCCATCTTCTTGACAGAATTTATAACGTGTCTGCAACTTATGTAAGAAAAATCTTAGACTTTTTTTCTTCTGAGATAAGATTTCAGTTGAATTATACTGTTTATAATGCCTTATAAACATTACAAAGTAATTAAGAGTAATGTCTTTGTCATTTTTCCTTTTTTTTTTTTTTTTCCTTTTTTTGGTTTCTCCTTTTCTGCTTACTCCTACTTTCCTTGCTCTGTTTCTCTCTCTCCTGTGCTCCCCCCACTCTTTTCCTTTCCCTCTTTCCTTCTACTTTATTACATGGGTACACTGTTGCTCAAGACCACACAATGTAGTGTTGAATAAAATCTTTGACAAGCTTTTGGGGGGCACTTAAAATCTGGGCTTCTTCTGATATGAACCTCATCTTCTGGGAGGCATAACCTATTCAAGAATTTCTTCAGTGCCTGGGTCTTTAAAATGTCATAGGGATAAATATGGCTGATACACCAAGGAACCAATCATCATGATTTTGGCCTATCTGTCCCTTTCTGGTCTCTATCCTGCCATCTCTGTGGGCCCTACCATGAAGACACAGGTCCCCACCTTGCATTGCACTTCCTGTGTGCCCACGAGAAGTAGCTGGCTCCATGTGTACTAAAGGAGAGTGTAAGATCATATTTTCCATATGAAGAACTGACCTCCCTCATAGCAATGAAAATTTAGTTACTTGATGTCTTCCTTGCAGTTATCAGAATCTAGAATTTATTTTAAGAAATGGAATTTAAACAGTTATAAATAGTCCAAAATAAATATTTCATATAGCATCCACTACATGTTATAGATATAAGGTGCATCATTTTAAAAGAAGATCCTCAGGTCTTTGGTTTTCCACCGGGTGCAAGCACCTGTACATTTTCACCACTCCAAGTATCTCATTTCAGGGAAAAATTGGTGAAATTTTTAAGCAGTTGAACTTCTCTGGAAAACTTGTTTAAATAAAGAACTGGGAAAATTGTCTAGATGAATCAGTTAGCAATCTAATTTTAGTTGATTACTTTCATGGTAGGAGCTTTTATGCATAGTGGGGTAGCTTTTTCTCAATGCCTTTCCTGTATCTGTGTTCTTTGATAGAGCCCTCTCATATTATCCAGGGCATGACTGAGTTTGTCAAATGGTACAACAGTTACTGTGACATGTGCAGAAGCCTACAATGGTATACATTTTCTAGAGTTTACCCTCTCCTTTGTTATTTGAAGCCCTTCCAGCATTAAGACTAAGTGGCTTGCTAGACCTGGAGAAGGAAATGTCAACACATTCCAATATTCTTGCCTGGAGAATTCCATGGACAGAGCCGCCTGGCAGGCTACAGCCCATGGGGTCACCAAAAGTTGGACATGACTGAATTGACTTTTCACAGCACAGCCTGCTAGATGTCCCTGGTAGCTCAGTTGGTAAAGAAACTGCCTGCAATACAGGAGACCAGGGTTCAATCCCTGGATCAGGAAGATCCCCTAGAGAAGGAAATTGCAACCCACTCCAGTGTTCTTGCCTGGAAAATCTCATGGATAGAGGAGCCTGGCTGACTACAGTTCATAAGATCACAAGGGTCGGAGACAACTAAGCACTAAATTCCTACAGCCTGCAAGACAGAAGACTACAAAGAACAGAGATCAATCTGTCTCAGCTTAGAACTTCTACAGTATTTTTGACCTTTTATCCCTAAAGAACCATGCTCTAATGCTTTAGGGTATCCAGTATGACTGATGTAATGAATTATATCTTTCACATGCAACTAAAATAATATCAATTGCATACTACCTTTGGAATAATTTTAAAGTTGGAACACAAATAGTACTCTGTTCTAAGGTCGAGATGAGAAATTTTAGTTGACAAATATCATTCCTTAGGCAACCTGGTTCAGTTTAGTTCAGTTGCTCAGTTTAGTTATGTATGACTCTTTGTAACCCTGTGGACTGCAGCACGCCAGGCTTTTCTGTCAATCACCAACTCCCAAGCCTACTCAAACTCATGCCCATCAAGTAGGCGATGTCATCCAACCATCTCATCCTCTGTCATCCCCTTCTCGTGCCTTCAATCTTTCCCAGAATCAGGGTCTTTTCAAATGAATCAGCCCTTTGTATCAGGTGGCCAAAGTATTGGAGTTTCAGCTTCAGCATCAGTCCTTCCAATGAATATTCGGGACTGATTTCCTTTAGGGTGGACTGGTTGGATCTCCTTGCAGTCCAAGGGGCTCTCCAGAGTCTTCTCCAAAACCACAGTTCAAAAGCATCAATTCTTCAGTACTCAGCTTTCTTTATGGTCCAACTCTCACATCCATATATGACTAACAGAAAAACCATAGCTTTGACTTTATGGACCTTTGTTGGCAAAGTAATGTCTCTGCTTTTTAATATGCAGTCTAGGTTGGTCATAGCTTTTCGTTCAAGGAACAAGCTTCTTTTAATTTCATGGCTGCAATCACCATGGGATTCTCCAGGCAAGAATACTGGAATGGGTAGCTTTTCCAGGGGATCTTCACAACCCAGGGATTGAACCCAGGTTTCCCATATTGCAAAAGGATTCTTTACCAGATGAGCCACAAGGGAAGCAGGCAACCTGGTACCTGATTGCAAATCCATGAATGATCTCAGCTGAGACTATATGAAGCACTCTACAAAACTATGGTTAGCTCACCACCCCTCAGAATCATAACTTAATACTTTGTCATAAACTATTTTGTTTTGTTTAGAGGTGTTTCTTCTTGCAGTATTAGATAACCAATACAATCAAGAATTTTCAAAGGTTAGTTACTGATGACAATGAATCCAACAGCTTGTGCCATAGATAAAACCACATTTTCAAAATCATCTTATTTTTATCATGACTTAATATTAAATAATATTACATAGCATACATTGGGCAATTGATCTAATAGGATTTCCAAATCATATTTCCACATATGCATTTCTTTTGAACTCCTCCTCATTCAAACTTTTTCTTTGTTTCATTTCATTACCATTATATAAAATTTATTATGATTTTTTTTTATTTTTGCTAAAAGGAATATTTTTATTTATTTTTATATTTTTTATTTTTTAAATTTAAATTTATTTATTTTAATTGGAGGCTAATTACAATATTGTATTGTTTTTGCCATATTTCAACAGGAATCTGCCACGGGTGTACACGTGTTCCCCATCCTGAACCCTCCTCCTACCTCCCTCCCTGTACCAAAGAGACACAGATGTATAGAACAGTCTTTTGAAATTTTTAAATAAAATATTAGCTAAATTAAAGAAAGTTAAAATATGACAGGTATGTGCATAAATAGAAACTTGTTCATAAAAATAATATTCAAAATATAAATATTATATGGAATAGCCCTACAGATTCTAGAGTAGAGCATATATTTAAAATATGTTTCTGAAAAATAGTTATGAATAAAACTAAGTTAAATCACATTATCTTTTATAAAATTTTTAATCAAATTCAGCATTTACTTTTTTCATGCTTTATATTTTATTTTTCTTAATATACTTATAGTTGTATAACATAAAGACAATATAAATTTTGAATAAAAGCTGAATACAGTTAAGGTACCCAACATGATATTTTGATGTCCACATGCACAATGAGTGGAATGATTATTACAGTCAAGGTAATTAACTCATCCATTTCCTGTCTCAGTTCCCTTTTGTGTGTGTGCTGTGAGAGCACCTGGAATCTACTCAGGGTAATGGCCATGGTTAACAGTACAGTATTATATATTGAAAATTTGCAATAATGATCTTGGTCTTGAGAGCAATAGTAAGAAAAATGCAGATATGTCATTTTCATTTAACTTTATGCATTAATTACAGGGTTTCTGTGAATAAATTATTTACAAAGCTGGAAGTAATTCAGTGCTCTGTCTTGAAGGTTAAGTATATAACAATACAGAATTTGTCTGGGTTTATTTGGGCGAGAAAAAATGTATATTCCTGTAGGGTAAGAATCTGAACTAATTTGTTTAGTACCTATTTAGAATTTTCTTTATGATGTAACTATTTAAGTTATAATTAAATGTAGCCTACCGTGTTTGCCAATTTAATACATAGAAATAAATTGAAATAAGGAAAAAAAATGGCTAGAAAGACTGATAAGAAAAGCTACTGGAATTTTTAAGATGATAACTAAAATCAAACTAATTAAGAAACCAAGATTGTTCTCTGGGAGGCAAGATGATGATAGATTCAATTGAGAAAAAAATAAAAGTGGGAAAACTAGGTCAACAGTGGGTTTGCCATCTGTCTTGTTCTAAGTCATTTTGGTTAAACACTTTATTCTTTCCATTTTCCCCTTTTTAAAATTCTCTTACAGTAATCTCCTTTTGATGCTTCAACATACTGTTTTATCATTTTTTAAATAACTTGATAGGCCAAAATAACCATAAAAATAATAAAATTTGAAGAAGCAAAATTAGTTACAAGAACTAGATATATTTATTAAACTTCTGCTCTATGTGCCAAGGAATATACTGATTAGGACAGGTGTACCAGGCCTGGTTCCTATCCTTGAGAAAAACCTAGCAAAAGTTGGTAAGCCTTGGAATTGTAATGCTACATTATATGTTGTTCACTTATTTCCCATCACCTTCGAACATTTTATTAGCTAATGCACCAAAAAAGTCAAAGAATTATTTGATGTTTTATTATATGGATTTCAAGGAAACTAATGCAAAGTTTAAAGTAATATGGAATAAAAGAATGTGGTTGGAAGTATATATTGGCCTAGAAAAAAAGAACCAGTGAATACAACAGGAATAAAACTTTATTAAAAATATATCTAGGAATTATGATGAAGGCAAAATAGAAAGGAAAGCAGAAAACTGAAATTTTAGAATTTATGCACTGTCTGGGTAGCTTTCAGACACTCCGTGGGTGATGCAGTATAGCAAATTATTATATGTCTCAATACAAGGCTTAGAAAAGTGCACAAAAAGAACCACATGCCTGGGGCTTTCTGGAAGAAATTAATGGAAATGCTCAAGTACTTAGTGAGAGAGATATTTAAGTGACAATTGGTTCTAAGAACTGAGGACTGGAAATATATTAACATTTTCCCCTAAAAGGACATTGTGCTGAGTGAGAGAGAAAGGAATTAAGGAACTGAATTTAGAGATGAAGCAAAGAGGGAGCACCATAATGTTCTCCACTGTTCTCTGATCTCGATAAACTGATGATCAATATGCTTGAGTCTAGCCAGTATAGCCTGAAAATTATTAGCTAAAATTATATTTGTTAATTAGGTCTATTATATGTATGCATTTCATATTTCTAGATAATTTAGACAATTGTTCATGAGATGGCTAAATAGTTCATGGCACTCTTCACTAATCCACATGTGTAAGCTGATTTATCAAAGTTTACTTGCCATCATAAAGCAGGAGAGAGGGAAGGAGACACAGAGAAAAGCCATTTATTTTGACTCAAAGGACAGAGAAGAAGTGGTGGTGACACTATGCCCTTACTAGCACTGAAACCTTTGTTTCCAAAGCAGTCCTTTCTCAAGGACCATATGATCTCCCTTCATCTAGGACAGGTTGCCAGTGGATGCCATGTGAGTAATTCCTCTTAGACAAAGACATAACATAATGAACCCCCATCTTCAGTTCCTTGTAGGACAAAGTAAATGAAATGAGCCATGTCTTTCTCCCATATCTAGGGATTAGCTGTCTCCTGGATTACTTGCACCTGTACCACCTCCTTCTCATCAACAGGAAGGACCTGCACATACAGTGGAGTTCATCTCTTCCGGAGTGTATATAAAGCTGGAGCCTAGGTAATTTTTAGCTTTGTCACCCCACTCCAGTACTCTTGCCTGGAAAATCCCATGGACGGAGGAGCCTGGTAGGCTGCAGTCCATGGGGTCGCTAGGAGTTGGACACGACTAAGCGACTTCACTTTCACTTTTCACTTTCATGCATTGCAGAAGGAAATGGCAACCCACTCCAGTGTTTGTGCCTGGAGAATCCCAGGGACGGAGGAGCCTGGTGGGCTGCCATCTATGTGGTCACACAGAGTCGGACACGACTGAAGTGACTTAGCAGCAGCAGTAGCAGCTGTATCTTACCAGGCAGTTGAGTAACACTAAGAATTTAACAATTCTGTAGCTAGGTTAGAGATAGACATTGCAAAATTATTGTTTTATTTTCTCATTTGATCATAATGAATAAGTAGCTTGACCTTAACTTGACTTGCTTTCTTTATGTTTAAAATGAGGTTTACGATAGTAGCAACTTTATAAGTTGCTATATTTAAATGGGTTAGTGCATGTAAAATGCTTATAAACTTATCTCAACAAAGTGTAAGTACTGACTATTTTTATCATTACTACTTTCCTGGAGAATCCCATGGACAGAGAAGCCTGGCAGGCTACAGTCCATGGGGTTGCAAGAGTCGGACAGGACTTGGCGACTAAATCACCACCACCACCCTTATATAGTATGCTTCTACCAGCCCTAATCACAAAGTTCCTAAAGTTGGGACCTCAACTCCGGGAACTCTAGATCTCTTTAGACTTTGTTCAGGACCTACTACTATTCTTGCAGAGATGAGGTGGACAGCCAGAGACTCCAAGAACACAGGTGTTGGGCCTTGTAACCATGATGGCTTGCAAAGTGTCGGTTTACCACAGTGACATCAATGGGTCAATTTTCTGAAACACAGTTGGATCTCAGAAAATTGGAGGAGGATGGGTCAATACAGTCTTAATCCTTTTAGTTTACAAAGAAATTTTATTAAAGTATAAAAGGAACACAACGCTGTAAATCACCTATTTCATTGTTCAGTCACAAAGAGTTGGACACAACATAGTGACTGAATGACAGCAAAAAAATTGATTTTCAGTGTTGTGCTACTTTCAGTTGTACAGCAAAGTGAATCAGTTATACATGTATCTATATCCACTCTTTTTAGATTATTTTCCCATATAGCTTATTATAAAGTATTGAGTATAGTTTGCTGTGCTATACAAGGGGTCCTTGTTGGTTATTCATCTTACATATAGTAGTGTGTATATGTCAGTCTGAATTTCCCAATTTATCCCTCTCACACATTCCCACCTGGTAACCATAAATTCATTATCTACATCTTTGACTCTATTTATATTTTATAAAAAGTTCATTTGTACTATTTTTTATATTCCTCATATGTGATATCATATATATTTGTCTTTCTTTGTCTCCTTTTACTTTTTTTATTTTCATGTTTTATTTGTTCCCATTTACTTGTTTATAATTTATCTCCTTTTAAGAAAATCTCATAATTCTTTAAACATTTAAAAAAATTTTCTATAATTTCAGTATTCTATATTTTTTTTATTATTATTATTTGCTTTTATATGTTATCTTATAGCTTAATATTTATTTCACTACTTGCTAAAGACCATGGTCAAGAGATAGTAGTAACAAATAAACCCATACAAGAAAAATAAGAATTTGAAAGTCTTCTGTCCTGATCTATGCTGAGAAAGACCCTTCCAGATTCTGTTTGCTCTTCCAGGACTTTTCTTCTCTGAAGTGGAACCCATGATTCTACAATATTGGTAAGTACTGTGGTGATCCTGATGCAGGATATATGCAGACTCTGCCCTCAGAAAAGCATTTGCGAGTCACTCATGGAGCCAATTGTTCATTTACTCATTTATTAATTTATTCACTCTTGGTCATATGTTTTACTGCTATAATTTCATAATTTATATATATCCTCTCTATATTTTCAAAAAATACATTTATCACTTATTGCCCACTACTTTTTCTAGTATACTGCAGCATCATTTTTGGATACTCATAAGGAAATAATGATGTACTAGATTTGGTGTCTCAGGCCGTAAAGAATCTGCCTGCAATACAAGAAACCCAGGTTCAATCCCTGAACTGGAAAATCCCCTGGAGAACTGAATGGCTACTCATTCCATTATTCTTAGCTGGAGAATTCCATGGATGGAGGAGCCTGGCAGGCTATAGTCCACAGAGTTACAAAGAGTTGGACACGACTGAGCAGCTAACACTTTCTCTTAACACAGTGTGCATCATATTTCTGTAATATTCATGATGGATTCAGTATTCATTTTTCCAGTATTACGTAATATCTTTATGTATTTTTTGACTTTCCCTTTTAAATATCTCAGTAATGTTTTGAAGTTTTCTAAATATAGTTCATTCACAATTCTGTTCAAAGTTATTTCTAGGCAATTTTTGTTGAAACCATTTTTGAGATATAGCAAACATAATGCAGGTTTAGATATAAAAGTAAGATGAACAAGGTGTTACTTTACTTCCTGCTTCATATAAAAACAATTAACTTTATTGTATGTCTTTTAGGGTACTGAAAATGAGAAGTTTCATGACTATATAAGAGAATTGGAATATTAGCATAAAAAGAAACAAGCTAATTGTGATACTCAATGACTTTCATACAGTCTTTATTATTGATTTTTTTTTTTTTTTTTGAAGCTTTTACATTCTCACCAATTCAGGAGAGCTTTTGAGCACTTATGGTTTCTTTATTTTTTTGTTTTTTAATTTTATTATATTTTTAAACTTTACAAAATTGTATTAGTTTTGCCAAATATAAAAATGAATCTGCCACAGGTATACATGTGCTCCCCATCCTGAACCCTCCTCCCTCCTCCCTCCCCGTACCATCCCTCTGGGTCGTCCCAGTGCACTAGCCCCAAGCATCCAGTATCGTGCATCGAACCTGGACTGGCCACTTGTTTCATACATGATATTATACATGTTTCAATGCCATTCTCCCAAATCTTCCCACCCTCTCCCTCTCCTTCTCCCACAGAGTCCATAGGACTGTTCTATACACCAGTGTCTCTTTTGCTGTCTCATACACAGGGTTATTGTTACCATCTTTCTAAATTCCATATATATGCATTAGTATACTGTATTGGTGTTTTTCTTTCTGGCTTACTTCACTCTGTATAATAGGCTCCAGTTTCCTCCACCTCATTAGAACTGATTCAAATGTATTCTTTTTAATGGCTGAGTAATACTCCATTGTGTATATGTACCACCGCTTTCTTATCCATTCATCTGCTGATGGACATCTAGGTTGCTTCCATGTCCTGGCTATTGTAAACAGTGCTGCAATGAACATTGGGGTACACGTGTCTCTTTCCCTTCTGGTTTCCTCAGTGTGTATGCCCAGCAGTGGGATTGCTGGATCATAAGGCAGCTCTATTAACAGTTTTTTAAGGAATCTCCACACTGTTCTCCATAGTGGCTGTACTAGTTTGCATTCCCACCAACAGTGTAAGAGGGTTCCCTTTTCTCCACACCCTCTCCAGCATTTATTGCTTGTAGACTTTTGGATCGCAGCCATTCTGACTGGTGTGAAATGGTACCTCATAGTGGTTTTGATATGGTTTCTTGAGGAACAAAACAGACTGTCTTTAACATCCTGTCTCTAAAACTCGGGTTGAAAGTTTCAATTCTATTCCATTGCAACAATGCCTCCACCATAGACACATACTTATATCCTGACAATATGAGGAATGTTGTTAAAGCATCTAGTGTAATTATCAAAAGGTTATTCAGACAATGGATAGATTTATCCTAACAAATCCTGTCTGTTGTGGAAGAGACACAAAAGAAAAGAAATAACGTATCCACCATGTGGTGAAAAAATAATATGTAAGAGTCAATGAATGATTTTGATCTTCATTTTTTCTTTTAGGAATTACACCAGCTTGCTATAAATCAACTTTCATTAGTAAATATGTACTGTTCCTAAAATTTTTTTGTAGGAAAAAAAGCTAGAGGCCTTGAGAGCATGATCATTTCTGTGGTTCTAGGGGTTGTAAAACATCCATACCCAATGTAATCTTTTATTATTATTTTTTTTAAGTGGAAAAAAACAAAAAGACTCTCTTGAATTGGAGATTAATAGTCTTTACTTGCTACTTACATGAGTTTCTAAAACATACATTTATTCTTTTATCAGAAAATATTTTTTGCTTATTTTCCTAATGCCAATCATCCTGATAAATTCATTTGTGTGACAGACTGAAGGATACCAGACGGACAAGTTCCATTAATTTATTTGATAGCGCACAGTATTAGGAACTTCTTAGTGATGTATGTATTTTTGTCTGAAATTGTTAATTAAAAATTGAAACTGGTTTTCTGAAGCTTAAGGAAAATTGGACAAAAGAAAATGAGTTTTGGGCTATCCAAGATCCAAGTGCTTTCCATCACTTATTACTTTTCCTTTTTCTGATAGGCCTATTTTTTTTTAATAAATATTATTTAATCTTTAAAATTTCAACACATCTTCTAATCAGAGCACACAGCATATTGATGTCATTCCATTTGAAGTACTTCAGCAGTTAACTTTGTACTCAATAACTTAGTATACTTATTTACTGTTTTGTTTTTTTTTTATCCAATATTGTTTTCTGGTTTGTCTGAAAGTACTTAAGAAAGATTCTGGCAAAATCTGTTACACTTCCTTTGCCAGTTCTCAGAAGCTGTTTGATCTTGAATGATTTTAAAGATATAAAAACAATCATGTATCTGAGCTATTCATTTTACAATAGATGAAACTAAACTTGAGAGTAATTACTGACTGGTTTGCTTGCAATAAAACTGATTCTAAAATCTGAGTCTTCTAATTCTGATAATTTTTCCTTATTTAAGCACAATCTTTTTTTTAAAGCTCTCTAGCCTCTAAAATGTAATAATTTTCTATTATATGTGTCTTTAGTGTTGTCTGTAATTGAATATTTTGTAATTATTTTCATTGAAATATATTTGACTCACAATGTTACATTAGTTTCAGGTACTCAGAGTGTTTCATTATTTTTATAGATTACTCCAGTAAAAGTTATTATAAGATAATTATAATAATTCTCCATGTTATATATTATATCCTTGTTGATTATCTATTTTCTATATACTAGTTTTATCTCTTAACTCCATACATGCAATTTGTCCTTTTCCCTTCTTTCTCCCCTTCAATAAACACAAGTTTGTTTTCTACACCTATGAGTGTATTTCTGTTTATTCAGTTATATTACTTTTTAGATTCCACATAGAAGTATTATTATACAGCATTTGTCTTTGACTTATTTCACTAAGCATAATGTTCCCTAGGGCCATCTTTGTTGCTGCAAACAGCAGAATTTCTGATTAGATAGTTTTCTAAAAAAGACATACAGGTGGCTAACATAAGAAGATGTTCTTATGTTAAGAAGATATTCAACATAAGATGATCAACACGTAAGATGTTCGACACCATTAACAGAGAAATGCAAATGAAAACTACAATGAGATATCACCTCACTCTTGTTAGAAAGGCCATCATCAAACAGTTACAAATAACAAATGTTGGAGAGGATGTGGAGAAAAGGAAATCCTTCTAAACTGTGAGAATGTAAATTTGCATGGCCAATATGGAAAACTACATGGTTTTGCAAGAAAAAACTAAAAACAAAACTATCATATAATCCAGCAATTCCATTAATGGATAAAATTCTGGATAAAGTGAAGACATTAATTTTAAAAGACATCTGCATCCCAAAGTTCATAGCAGTGCTGTTTACAATAAGCAAGATAGGGAGGCAACCTTAAACACCCATCAACTAATTAGTAAATATTTTATAGTTATTTAATTGTGCACCTAATTTTCAGTGACTAAAAATACAGCTCAAAAATAAGAAAATACATATGTTGCAATTGATTTGTTAATCAATTGGTTATGTAGTTTTATTATTTTTAACCAAGGATTGAGTAAGTCAGGGGCTTCCCAGGTGGTGCAAGTGGTACAGCACCTGCCTGCCAGTGGAGGAGAGAAGAGATATAAGAGATGCAGGTTTGATTCCTGGGTCAGAAGTATCCCTGGAGAAGGGCTTGGCAATTCAGTCCAGTATTCTTGCCTGGAGAATCCCATGGACAGAGGAGCCTGGTGGGCTATAGTCCACAGGGTCACAGAGTAGGATACAACTGAAGCGACTTAGTGTGGGTTAAGTCAGAATCATGAAGTCATGTAATCTTCTTACACTGTCTTCCCCATGCTATCTATTCATTCAATACGTCTCAATAAATATTGATTAGCTCCACTGCATGAGGCACTTTGGAAGCAAATGGTAATAAAAAATAAATATTTATAAACACTGCTTTCACCTTAATGGAATGTACAGTCTTTCAAAATAGACTTCAGTCAAATAAACAAGTTCAGTTCCACCTGCACACACATACATGCAAACACAGACACACTTACACACATTTTAACAGGCAATATTTAACCAGGTCAAGTGCGGAAAAGAACACACATACAGTGGATCAGTGAATATATATACCTAGGAGTTGACAGCATGAAGAAAAAGAGTAAGATGACTTTTGAATAGATTCTAGTGGTCATTTCTAAGGGATGTAGAGAAGCTATTTTGGTTCTATTCACGGAAGTAGAGTGCTCTGGAAGGGAATCAGATTAGGCAGAGTTGGCTTAAATTCTATTTTCTTATTTTGCCATAAGATATAGTGCCAAATTTTCTGTAATTGTGGTTTTTGTTCTGTCTCCCTTCTGATGGATAAGGATAAAAGGCTTGTGGAAGCTTCCTGATGAGAGGGAATGGCTATGAGGGAGTCTTGGACTTGCTCTGATGGGCAGGGCCATGCTCAGTATATCTTCAATTCAACTTTCTCTTGATGGGTGGGGCTATGTCCCCTCCCTGTAGTTTGCCCTGAGGTGACCTTCTTCAAAAGGACTTATGCCAGCAATCTGGGGATCCTAGGACTGTTGTATTTAGTGCTCATGACCTCACAGCAGGCCACTGTCAACTCACAGCTCTGCCAGAGAATCCTGGACACTCACAGGCAAGTGTGGCTCAGTCTCTTGAGGGGTCACTGCTCTTCTTTCCTGGGTCCTGGTGCCCACAAGCTTTTGTTTGTGCCCTGCAAGAGTCTGTTTTCCCAGTCCTGTGGAAATTCTGTAATCAAATCCCACTGGCCTTGAAAGTCAAATTCCCTGGGGCTTCTCAGTCCTTTTGCCAGATCCCCAGGTTGGGAAATCTGTTGTGAATCTTAGAACTTTCACAACACTGTGAGAACTTCTTCAGTATAATCATTCTCCAGTTTGTGGGTCGTCTGCTCAGTGGCTCTATGGTGAGACTAATGGCGACCTCCTCCAAGACTTATGTCACACACCACGCCTTCCAAGTCTGCTGAAGTCAGAGTCCCTGTCCCTGCAGCAGGCCACTGCTGACCTGTGCCTCCACAGGAGACACTCTAACACTCAAAGGTTCGGTTTCAGTGGGCTCTCTGGGTCCTGGTGTGCACAAGGTTTTGTTTGAGCCTTCTGAGCATCTCTGTGGGGTTTGATTCTACACGTGACTTTGTCCTCCCTCCTACCATCTTGTTGGGCTTCTCCTTTGCCCTTGGATGTAGGGTATCTTTTTTTTTTTTTTTTGGTGGGATTCAACATTTTCCTGTCAATGGTGGTTTAGCTGTGAATTGGAATTTTGGAATTCTCACAGGAGAAGATGAATGCATGTCCTTCTACCATGCCATCTGGTTTGTTCCCCTTATATTTCAGTAACGAAAGCAGTGCCTGGACTCAAACACCAATTTTCATTTAATTGCTTGTAACTTTGACAACATCTTTGAACATGTTTAACCACAGCTTCCTCACCTGACCCAATGTCAAGGACTTCCCTGGTGGCTAAGTTGGTAAAATGTCTGCCTACAATGCAGAAGAGCTGGGTTCAATCTTTGGGTCAAGAAGAGCCCCTATTGCAAGTTGGGCACAGGTGGTGATGAAGGACGTGGGCCTCTGCTGTGGAAGGCCTCATTTGATTGATGTGTGGCTTAACTTTGGTCTCAGGGGCAGGCATCTGATTTGCCACACATGCTGGGGACAGTTGGGGTGCTCCTCCAGAGAGAGAATGGCAGGTGCTACCACTAGATGTCTTTGCCTTTCCCCAGCCCTGGCACCATCTTCTCTCCCTCGGACATGTAGGGTGCTCCCTGCCTCCCCAAGAGGGAGACTGGCAGGCGCCACCACTAAGCTGCCTCTTCCCTGACCCAGTTCTGGCTTCATCTTAATCCCTCTTCTCTCTTCATTGTCGAACTCAATTAAACTATAAGCCATGCCGTGTAGGGCCACCCAAGATGGACGGGTCTCAGTGGAGAGCCCTGACAAAATGCAGTCCACTGAAGAAGGGAATGGCAAACCACTTCAGTATTCTTGGCTTGAGAACCCCATGAACTGTATGAAAAGACAAACAAATATGACACTGAAAGATGAACTCTCTAGGTCAGTAGTTGCCCTATACGCTACTGGAGAAGAGTGGAGAAATAACACCAGAAAGAATGGAGAGACAGAGCCAAAACAAAAACACCACCAGTTGTGGATGTGACTGGTGATGAAAGTAAAGTCCAATTCTGTAAAGAGAAATATTTCAAAGGAACCTGGAATGTTAGGTCCATGAATCAAGGTAAATCGGAAGTGATCAAACAGTTGATGGCGAGTGAACATCAACATTTTAGGAATCAGTGAACTAAAATGGAATGGGCAAATTTAATTCAAATGACCATTATATCTACTACTGTGGCCAAAATCCCCTTAAAAGAAATGAAGCAGCCCACATAGTCAACAAAAAAGTCTGAAATGCAGTACTTGGGTGCAATCTCAAAAACGACAGAATTATCTCTGTTTGTTTCCAAGGCAAAGCATTCAATATCACAGTAATCCAAGTCTATGCCCCAAACACTGATGTTGAAGAAGCTGAAGTTAATGGTTCAATGAAGACCTATAAAACCTTCTAGAACACCAAAAAAAGAAAGAAAGAAAGATGTCCTTTTCATCATAGGGGACTAGAATGCAAATGTAGGAAATCAAGAGATACCTGGAGTAATAGGCAAATTCGGCCTTGCAGGACAAAATTAAGAAGGGCAAAGGCTAACAGAGTTTTACTCTATTAATAATACTTTATCAACACTGATACTTGTTCTCAGCATCTCTGATTACTCAGCCTCTGGTAGTTTTAAATATAGGGATTTGTGTTTCTTACTTCAATAGATTATTGAAGGCATTTTTTTTAATTGAAAATTTGATCCAGGGTGTAGCTTTCCACATTATTTTAATGCAGGGTGAAATGCCTTTGAATTATCTTAATCTGAACTCCCAGCTCCACTGTCGACTCAGTGCTTTGGAAAGTTTAGTGACTCTTCAAATCATCCAGGCAGCCATTAGTTACATTTCTGCAGAATTTTCATGTCTCCCTTAAGATTTTATGTGTCCTTAAGACTTGCTTTTAATTGTGAAGTAGTTTGCTACTGATTACTTCAATGCATTATCTGCTGGGAAGACTCACATATGACCAGCATGAATTTAATTTTAAATTTACATCACCACCCCATGTGACAGTTTTGTATGAGTCACTTCTCACTCAAGAACCACATGCTATAGTAGAATATATTAAATTGAGTTTGAAATTCTTTTGAGCCAAGTGATTAGACATATGGGTCTGGAGTTCAGAGGAGACATCTGTGCTAAAGATATAAATGGTAGTTATCCAAGTGTGGCTGATTCCTGAAGGCCTGCTTGTGAATGAGATTATTTATGGTGACAATATAAACTGAAAGACAGGGGCTAGAACTGACCTGGAAGAACTCCACCCATTTATAAACATGATCTTGAGCAGGAAATAGAAAATGGGTGGGCTGAACATCTTAGGGAAAGCAGGACAATGAATTCCAGCATCTGTGGGAAGAGGAAAGATCACAGTTCAAATATTCTCACTTCATCATCCCCTTTTATATCATGTCAAAAATACTAATTCCAAATTACATAAAATTAAAGCTACCTAAGAAAATAGCACTTATGTACTAGGGTGCTTATCAAATCTATTCATACTGACTTATTTAAAAATTTCAGTGTACATGGTTATTCCTCCTATGTGTACATGCATTTTTATGTAAAGTTATAAGCATATCCTTGTGTTTTTTTTTTTTTTTTCTTTTAGTCTCCCGGACAAGGTAATAAATAAATGACACAAGTGAGAGCTGTTAGAGACACTATGTGGAAGTGCTAAATTTGTACCCTTCAAAAAGAGCAGAGAAGAATTTTTACAAAAGATTATATAGACATAAAAATCCCACAGATATGCCAAAGAAAAATGACATCTATACCTTGGCTGACAATGATACATGATATATCAGTAACTGCTCAAAAGTTTGTGCAGGTATTCTAAGACATGGAATTCTGCTAGAAGCCAGGAGCCACTACTGAGGAAAACAGACCCTGGCATTAGGAGATGCAGAGATGATAAATTATGACTTGAACCAAAACTGGGTACACTGGGAAACTTTATGCTAAAATAGGAACATACAGTGAAAAGCAAAAAAAAAAAAAAAAGAGAGAGAGAGAGATATTTTTAAGAGTTTCTGTTAAAGTGCATTTTGAATAGTAGAAATAACTAAAAGTACAGTGAACGACAGACAATTCTAAACTTAAAAGAAGATACTGGAATCAGATCTTTGAAAATCAACTGTATGATTCCCAGAGACTGCAATTTTAGTATAGTTTTACAGGTCTCGGCTTTTAGAACTGAAACCAGCATAAATCCTGTGTGATTATGAACTGAAGGGAGTTTTCCTCTCTTTTTCATGTCGCTCTCTACTCTCACCCTTAAAAGTAATGTGAAAGCCTCTTAACACCAGCCTGCTCAGGGTTTTGTATAAATAGATGGAAGAATGAAAGGCAGTGAGGATGAGCAAATGTTCTTGCTCCTGCTTCAGAAGCCCTCCCAGCCCATTTAAAAAATTGACTGCATGGTATTTACAAATTTATATTCCCATGCCTTCTCTCCATAACACCCATCATCAGTACAGTCTATGCTTGTGTCCACATTTGAATGTGTACATTTTTTAACTTTCTTTTTCTAAAATTCTTCTATAAGAAACAGTATAACTTAAGTAATTTGAATTATAGCATGGTCTATAATGCGAGACCATTATATGGTCTCCTGTGGGGTCAGGTTGCTTATTAAGTAAAATAGCTTCATCAGAACGTTTCTACTTGTTTTCTATTCATAATGAAACTTCTAAATGGGTTGGATTCAACAGACTGCAATGCAGAAAAAGGTTTTTATTTATTTATTTTTATTTTGTTTTATATTAGAATAAAATTGTTTTACAATGCTGTGTTAGTTTCAGGTGTACAGCTAAGTGCCTAATTCATGCATATACATATGTCTATTCTTTTTCATATTCTTTCCCATTTAGGTTATTACAGAATATTGAGTAGAGTTCCCTGTGCTCTACAGTAGGCCCTTGTTCATTATCTATTTTATATATAATAATGTTTTTTGTTAATCCCAAGCCCCCAATTTATTCCTCCCTTCCCTGCTACTTTTCTCCTTTGATAACCATGTTTGTTTTCAAAATCTGTGAATCCATTTGTGTTTTGCAAATAAGTTCATTTGTATGTTTTTCTTTACTTTTAGGTATAAAGAAGAAATTTCATTTTTATATAATTTCAACTACTCTACATCTCATTTAAATTACTGTTCCCCTCCACACTCACACAATCTCAGGCCTGACTCATACTTTGCAGATAACAATGTGGAGAGGAACATGGGAATTAAAGAAAAAAATGGCAAAGTTGTATACAGCTGATGATATATTACTCTAGCTCCTGGAAACTCTTTTGGCAGAATTCTATAGACTGCCTCAAACACACCAGGTACTTCGGTTGGTGCTTTATAGGTGAATGACTTCCAACATTGCACAGTTCTAGAAATGGGCTATGGGTCATGGTGGGGCATTCTGAAAAGATTCTTAATGTTGGAGTCTCCTCACTCAGAACAGCAGTGCTCAGGGCATGTTCCTGTCAAGATGACTCTCCTTCTTAAGTGCAAGGATTATACTTATTTTCAGCTAAGCTCCTCAAACTGCACTTGCCATTTAATTGACGTCAGAGGTAGAGTAAGAGCTTCCCCCACATGCCCACATCCTAGTCCTTGAAAGTGAAAGTGTTAATAGCTCAGTAGGGTCCGACTCTTTGCGACCCCATGGACTGTAGCCCACTGGGGTCCTCTGTCCGTGGAATTCTGCAGACAAGAATACTGGAGTGGGTTTCCATGCCCTTCTCCAGAGGATCTTCTCAACTCAGAGACTGAATCCAAGTCTCCTGCATTGCAGGCAGATTCTTTACCGCTGAGCCACCAGGGAAGCCCCTATCATAGTCCTTGGAACCCGTGAGGATGTTGGGTTCCATGGAGAAGAGCAATTAAAGTTGAAGATGCAATTATGGTTGCAAATTCCTTATCAGCTGTCCTTGAGAAGGGGGAACTACTGGACTTTGTAATCCATGTGTAATTACAAAAATCCTTGTAAACGGAAGAGGGAGGCAGAAGATCAGAATCAGAGAGGGATTTGAACACAGAGTTGGCTTTGAAGATGGAAAGAGATCATAAGCCAAGGAATGCAGATGGCCTCTAGAAGCTGGAAAAGGCAACAAAATGAATTCTCCCCTAGAGCTTCTAAAAGGAAACACAGCCCTGTTGACACCCTGATATTAGCCCAGTGAAACCCATTTAGGACTTCTGATCTCTTCTGAACTTCTTTAATATAATAAATTTCTGTTAAGTCAAAACAAAACAAAAAACATGTCTCTCCAACCCAAATCCTTATCAGGCATACATACAACCCAGCTAGTCTAGGAGTGTGAATGGCTCATAGTTCCAACATCAGAGACAGATGCAGAGACTATATTCTTACCTTTAGATTTTCACTGGAGAGCCAGACACCAGTTTTGTTTTGTTTTTTTTTTAAACTTTACAATATTGTGTTAGTTTTGCCAAATATCGAAATGAATCCACCACAGGTATACATGTGTTCCCCATCAAGACCAGGAGACTCAATAAGAATGGAGTAGGTCTCTTCAAGTCAGTCAACTTGAAATTATCTTGAGCAAGATGAGTGAAGAACACAGTACACAGACAACTCCCTTCAGATAATCAACTAATGATTCCTTTCTCAAATTGGCTTCCTGGTTTTCCCTATATATCACCTGGGTTGGGAATAAACTAAATTTCATTCCTGTGGCAAGACTTCTGTTTGACGTTTGGAGAATATTTGCAACTCTTCTTCCTAAATTTGGATTTTCATCCAAATTAAGACAAAAGGAAGTTTATTTAACATCCCATTATATTTCTAATGATCATTTCTTAGGCATTTGAATCAGGAAGTGGTGAGAGGTAAAGTATGAGTTATTAAAAAAAGCAGAATATACAGGTAGCTATGATTTGAGTGGCATAAAGTTTATTAGTTGGAAGAATTATTGTTTACAGGTAAAATTAAATGATTTGATTATTTACAGATCACCTGGATATTCAGAGACATACTTTTTAACTTATTAATCAGAAGAAAAATACTTTAAGAATTAAAATTTTAAAAAGGCTAGATTTTTTAAATTTCAATAGATAATTCATGTTAAATATTTGCTTAATATTTAGTATTAATATAGCTTTGTGTTATTAAAAGATGTGGCTATAAATATTGTTCAAGTGTTTGATGTTAAAAACATTGTCTTCCTTAGTGGTGATTAAGAAATATAATATTCTTTAAGTTCTATGAAACAATGGTTCTAGTTAGAATGTTCTTTGTATGCAGGAAAATAATGTGCTCTTTCAAAGAAAGAAAATGGGCATTTAACAACCAGTGAAGTTGTATAAGATACTATATTTCTGATACAAAATAACACATACAGTTTGATATTTTAGAACTGACACAACATCAGTTCATCATCCTGCAAAAGTTATTCAGGGATCCAAGTACTTCATATTTTATTCTTTGTAAAACTATATATTTGGTAGCTATTTGTGCTGGGTAATGCAAGCTCTATTTCACCTTCAAATCTGGATTATCTCATTTAGAGTAAAGAGTAGAAATTCTACTCCACAAATATGTTAATATCAGAAGTGAAATAAGAAGAAATATGGATACAAATGATCTACAGCAAACTAAATAAAGATTAAGAATAATAATATAGCATAATTAGAAGGAAAGATAATTATAATTGTGGAGAAAAATCCATTTTAAATAATCTCTTTTAAAATATTATTATTATTTATTTTATTTTTTAACTTTACAATATTGTATTGGTTTTGCCATATATCAACATGAATCCACCACATGTATACACGTGTTCCCCATCCTGAACCCTCCTCCCTCCCCATACCATCCTTCTGGGTCATCCCAGTGCACCAGCCCCAAGCATCCAGTATCATGTATCGAACCTGGACTGGTGACTCGTTTCATATATGGTATTATACATGTTTCAATGTCATTCTTCCAAATCATCCCACCCTCTCCCTCTTCCACAGAGTCCAAAAGACTGTTCTATACATCAGTGTCTCTTTTGCTGTCTCATATACAGGGTTATTGTTACCATCTTTCTAAAATCCATATATATGCATTGCTGCTGCTGCTAAGTCACTTCAGTCATGTTCGATTCTGTGTGACCCCATAGACGGCAGCCCACCAGGCTCCCCCGTCCCTGGGATTCTCCAGGCCAGAGTACTGGAGTGGGTTGCCATTTCCTTCTCCAATGCATGAAAGTGAAAAGTGAAAGTGAAGTCGCTCAGTCGTGCCTGACTCTTAGTGACCCCATGGACCGCGGCCCACCAGGGTCCTCCGTCCATGGGATTTTCCAGGCAAGAGTACTGGAGTGGGGTGCCATTGCCTTCTCTGATATATGCGTTAGTATACTGTATTGGTGTTTTTCTTTCTGGCTTACTTCACTCTGTATAATAGGCTCCAGTTTCATCCACCTCATTAAAACTGATTCAAATGTATTCTTTGTAAGGGCTGAGTAATACTCCACTGTGTATATGTACCACAGCTTTCTTAAGGAATCTCCACACTGTTCTCCACAGTGGCTGTACTAGTTCGCATTCCCACCAACAGTGTAAGAGGGTTCCCTTTTCTCCACACCCTCTCCAGCATTTATTGCTTGTAGACTTTTGGATCACAGCCATTCTGACTGGCATGAAATGGTTTTGATTTGCATTTCTCTGATAATGAGTGATGTTGAGCATCTTAAAACTTTATCACATGCAAACTGAAAGAACAAATGAGGTTACCTGGGCAGGTATTTGGGAAATATATGTATTCTCAAGAAGAAGCATTCTCAGTATCAACAACAATACCCAATATCAAAACAGTTCATAACTATTTTTTAATTTTATCTTATTTTTATAGCTATGGATGAACTTATTATTTTTTGATGGAACCATTCAACATGTACAAAGTAGGTAAAAATTTCCTAGAGTGTCAGACAGTTTTTAGGCAATTGCTAGACAATTGCCTTTAGGTTTAATTTCCAACTTTGGGAGAGGGAAAGGGAGGAAATACATTTAAACATATTGTTAGTGACTTGGAAATTTCTGAAGGATTAATTTTGATTGATCATTTATTTTTATATATAATTTGTATGTTCATAAGATTATGCCAGCTCTTAGAGATTAGGAGGAAAATGTCTGAGTTGATGCCCTCAGAACATTTCCAGTCTTTGTATTGTTAGTTGTATCTATTCTCACTCATGATCACTAAATCATCTTCAGTTGTAAATCCCTGGTAGTTGGTAGGCAGTAGTATTCTTATTGCTTTATCTATTGAAGGGATTTATTGCATATAATATTCTAGTCTGATATATATTTGATTGAAAATTCAACTCTGGACCTCAAACTTCATTTATATATTGCACTACTGTAGTAAATAGGGAAAAAAACAAAACAAAACATAAGCATTATCAATGATTACCAACACTTATCCCAAGAGCTCAGTGAAACAGTCCTAAGAAGCTTGCTCTCTTTACAAACTGGCCCCTGTCCTTACCTTGATATTTGAATTTTAAGGAGGAAATTGGCTCCCAAATGTGTGTCTGCATCCCAAGTTATATATAGAAGATAGAAGCATGCAAGAGAAGTAATATAGATAAGACAAGTAGATGTCTTTTCCAGTTGTTTTACAGATCAAAATTCCAGTACCAGGACAGTGGACTAAAAGCATGTCACAGAAGACATAATTTTGTTGCAGATTCATAGCAGAAGTCTCCTCCTAGGGTTGGGACAGGAAAGAGTATCTGTGAGTTTTCTCTAGAACAGTGATTTTATACCTTTTCTGGATAACATTCTGTTAAAATGAAAATGATGAACTCATTCTGATTAAAAAGAAAAAATAAAAAGTCAAGAATATAACCTCTGCAAAACTGTACAGTAGAGCTAACACAACATTGTAAAGCAACTATATGCCAACAAAAATTTTAAAAAAATAAGTAAATAATAACAGGGGAGTAAGGAAGGAGGAGTGCTTCCCTGATGGCTGAGTAAGGAAAGAATCTGCCTGCAATTCAGGAGACACAGGAGGTGCAGGTTCAATCCCTGGACCAAGAAGATTCCATGGAAAAGGAAACAGCAACCTGCTCCAGTATTCTTGCCTGAAAAATCCCATGGATGGAGGAGCCTGGTATGCTACAGTCTGAAGGGTCACAAAGAGTCAGTCATGATTGAGTGACTAAGCATGCATGCAAGCAAGGAAAGAGGACTTGAGAGATGATCCCATATGCATTTACTTTATCATATTCAGGAAGCTCTGCATTTGTGTCTGGTGAAATTTCTGAATTTCTATTTTTCCCAACAAGATAATTAAAAAAGAAAAAACCTATTCTATTAAAAAGAAAGAAAGAAAAAAAATCACAAATACATATATCCAAACAAGAGAATTCTTCTCAGTAATAACCAGGAAAGAATAATTAATAAACAATATAATTGAATCTCAAAAACTTTATGCTGAGTAAAAGAAACTAGATATAAAAGAATACATACTGTTATGATTCTAATTCCATGAAAAAGGCAAACCTAACCTATAATGACAGACTGAAATGATTACAAGGAAGTGAAGGAAATTTCTGGAATGTTGAAATGTTCTTTATATAATTTGGTAGTAATTACACAATGTGAATTTTTGTTTTGTCAAACCTCATATTAATACATATGAATTAAAGCTCAATAAATTTATTATAAAAATAGTCACATATCTCAAAATGGTACATTGAGACCATACAGGGATAACACAGACCCTATGGACTCCTTCAACATATCTCCTAAGTATCTTTGAATCCAAGTCTGAGTAATAAAATATAGTAGAAATTACAGTAATAAACAATGGAACTAGATTATGAAGGGTCACAGTAAATTAATATTACTTCTGAAGGAGTGAAGAAACATAAACAATTTATACTGAATCCAAATGTACACACAAAATTTTGTGTTTATTTCATGTGTTGACTTGGGTCCAGATAAAAAATAATTCTGGAGTTCTAAAAAGTATAAACAAAATGAGCAACAGATCTTTTGCATATATTCTCTAATATTCTTATAAGTCCTGAAAAAAAAAAAAGATATTATTTATACATACTCACAGGCACTTACAAACACATTGTAATAAGTGAAAGTCGGGAACAAACAAGTGGATTTCGATGTGCTGGTAAGAAGTGTTGAAGTTGAGGGGAGTTAACTACATCCTCTGCTTTGCTCTGGAAACTAAGACATGAAGAATTTTATTGTTCAAGGCAGAATATAGAGAATGAGCTTGAGGAGAGTAATAGAGGTTAGAGTAGGTGCTCCAGGGCTCAGAGGGGAGTGATGGAAAAACAAGCAAAGGAATGGTGTGCAGAATGACAAAGACAATCATCATAAGTTGGAATCAAAGAAGTTACATGGCTTTTTTTTTTTTTTTTCCTTCCAATGTGCTTAGTAGCCTAGATGGTGAGAAGACCTACAGCTGGATTGAGACAGAGATGGAAGTTTGAAGGTCAGTGTGTTAGAAGGATGAGAAGCTGTCACTGCTTTGTGAGTGTAATCAAGGCTCTGGAACTTCAGATCCATACTGAACTTGAAGGAAAACAAATCAGAAGCAGAGGGCTGGTAAACTGGGGAGAGGGTGAGTGAGAGACTGGTTAAGACACAGGTATCCTGAGAAGGCAAAGACAAGTATGTAAGACCTCTGAACAGGGGGAGAAGATGCTGCAGGCAAAGTGTAGTGTAGTTGGTCTTTAAAATTTCAGAGGTACAGCTGTGTACTCTTAGATAGCTGGGCTTTATCATCTTCAGATGCAGAGAATGAGCCTTAGGGCTTTCAATGGAATTTGAAATGGAATTTGAGGAAGCGACCTACTTACTAACTCACCAGACAGAGATATAGAACTTGACAGAAAAAAAAAAAAAAATAGAAAAACTCATCTAGAAAATTTGCTTTATCAAGATTAGCTAACAACAGAATGTAAGAGATAGAAAGAGTAGGGGAGGAATGACTGCATTGAATAAAGATCAGTGATTATGCTTTGCTTTGGGGGGCATCTAATTTACTATCTTGCTGCCATTTCTATTCAAAATTCTAGCTACCTTAGTCTCTATCAAAAGGGCAAGGAAAGTGGGGCTGCTTCCAAATGGCTGATTAAGTCACTGCTGTAAGTAAAGTTAAATTTGCTGCCTAAAGCCACATACTGGTTGTGATATAGGGATTTTCTCAGTGAAAACTCTGAGCACGTTTCCCACCAGCTTGTGTTTCAAGAGTGAAGGTGTGTGAATTTATAATAACTAAAGAAACTCTGCTCATCTTAATCCTGATTCACCTGGTTAGGTTTATTTCATTAACACCAGTGTTGGCCAAAGAAAAGAAGCAGAGTACAGGTACTCCTTCACAGTCAGTTTCCTGGAGACTCAGGGATTTTATTTTTGTGTTATATAAATTACAGTCCCTAAATAAAGTGTAATTATGGATGCATATATCTAGTTCAAAGAATTTTCATTTGTGTTATTAAAAAAAAATAAATCTAATGAAAGGCACTCAGTCTGGAAAATGCATTTTCATATATACCAGTCAAACTCTGCTCCAAATTGAAGGGAAAGTTCAACAGGAGGCACACAATACACAATAATACCACGTGTTTCCACAGCATTTTATCCAAAAAGTGCTTTCTAGCTCATCAGTTGATCCTAACTAAATATTGTGAGGTAAGAAGTATTCCCATTTTAAAACATGGAAAACTCAGTTTAGATTAAATTACATGTTAAAAGTCACAAGGACACTAAATTTCAGAGAATGAATTATCCATGAAAATATGCTATCTTTTGAGAAAATTTCTGAACCCAAGTTTACAAAAACCCAGTTGTGGAGAATAACAAGGAACTCATCATGGTAAAAGATTTTTGTTCCTTTAACATTTTACTATTGAGGGTCTGTAGGGTGAAGGTGCTGCTTGAAGAACTGGGATTGCAAAGTCAATGTGGCAGCTTTGGCTTCATAAAGCTCTCATTGCAGTAATATTTACATATTAAAGCAGTGCGAGTTATATAAATAAATGTTAAGGAGCAATTAGAAAAGATAGCGTGAGTTGTGAAGCAACTATTTTGAGAGTCAGGCATAACAGAGCACACACACATAAAAATATTTTGAATTTCAGAAGAGGCATGCCTATTTTTGACAGAAATGGTCATATACGGTATACAGTAAAGGTGGTTCTGAACAATCATCATAATGAACAGGGGAGACAGAACCAAGTAAACCCTAGATTTGAGGGTGATTCAACTTGGACAAACTCTGGGAGATGGTGAGAGACAGGGAAGACTGATGGCTGCAGTCCAGGGGTTCTCGAAGAGTTGGACAGGGTTTGATGACTGAACAATGACAGCTTCCTGGCTATTTCCTAAAGGTCAGGAGAATTTAAAGACAGAGTATGACAAGGAAAGAATCAAAGCATGAAGTCAGGTCTGTGAGGGGCAATAGAGACTAATGGAGGATCCAAAACTATAGGACCCTACAGCATCCAGGTAGATCCAACTTTATATGAAGAAAGGGTGATGGACTGGTTGATGGGAGCCATGGCAAACTGGAAAGCATGTAAGATACTCCGGAAAATGATCATTAGTCAGCCTAATTCTTTATACCTGATTATTCTCAGATATTTAATTACTCAAGAAAGTGTTGGAGATGTGATTACCTAATGATCTGGGCAGTAGAGGCTTCTTATCTCCTTTGCTGTCTTGGGAATGTATGCTTTGCCCACAGTTCCCACAGCCAAGCCATTATCAACTTTGAGAACTGGTCTGAACTGTGTTAGCCAGGAGATCTAATCATCTGTGGCTGCCTGAAATAAGCCTCTTTCTGATATGAGGCTTATCTACCAGCAGTCTGAAATGATCAGCCTCTTTCTTCCATCCCTCTTTGTCCTCCATGTTCAGGGGCCAATTTCAGATTTCACCAAATTTTTGAACCAATAGAGTTTTTGAACCAACAGAGAGGAATGAAATTAAGGTTTTTAGGTGAAATATCTGAGTTGCTAAATTTTTCACATAATTTAAAGGTGTGTACTAAAATTGTGTGAATGTGTGCAGCCAGATGTCTGTTTTATGCTTTCTGTTCTGAAGGAAAGGAAAATACTTTCATTGGAGTAGGTATTAGAAGTTTCAGTACCTCCCCTAGTGCCTTTGGCTTGCTGTATGATACAAAAGAGTAACTTAAAGGCTCTTTGCTTCTGTTGTCAAATTCAAGTTTGTATGCTTGATGTACAGTAAGGCCAAACAAATAAAAATTTTGGACTTTGGAGAGGAGAAATGTTCATTGCAGGGCAAGGCAAGGAGAACAGGTTGTTTTTGTTCAAAGACCCTAAACCCTTAGATGGGTTTCAGGGAAGAGTTTTTAAAAGCAAATTTGAAGGCAGGGCTCCATTGTGCACAACTTTCTTCTGATTGATTGGAGGTGAGGTAATAAAGCTGAATCTTGCTTCTGTACCCTGACACTGAATTAAATCTCATAGAGAGAAAGCTTTGGGTGAAGTGAAAAAGAACATGTTTCTTGCTTTGGCAGAGAAAGTGGGCCACTGCAGGCTAATGCTCTCAAAGTTGTGTGTCTTCAATTTTATAGTAATGGTTCATAGAGGGCATGATCAGCTTGTGGACATTTTGATTGGTTGGTAATGAGGTAAAGGGGAGTCAGTATCACCAACTTTCTTGTTGGAACTGGTTTGGAATCTCTGTTGAAACTGGAATCTGAGTTCTTATTCAGAGAGCAAAAGAATGAACTTCACGAACATGCAAACATGGAAGCAAGTGAATAAGACTTATTAAAGAAAAGGGAAATACAAAGCTCTCAGCATAGATGCTGAAAGAGGGTAAACAGCTCCCTAAAGGCAGGGCTTACAGTAGTTTGTATGCTTACCAATATTAAACTGCACATTTTTGGTTGGCTCCCATTCCTAAAATATGTCATTTGTAACCAATCAGCTTAAAAGTCAAAATGTTAAACTTAACGTCTTTATGGCTTCTTTTAATCCTTGGATCAAGTCATCGTCCTTTTTTATACCCCTGTCCATTTACAATGGGTCAGCTATATGGGCTAAAGATTAATGATCACTAGTTGTTTTTCCCTCGGGCATCCTGGATCTGAGTGCTAATAATTTATCAGACCAAGGACACATTCCAGGACAAAGGATATAGCTTTAGGTTAATGGATCAACATGTCTATTGGAAACAAGACCGAGGTCTCAGAGTCCTACACTGACAGCCTAGCAATTTCTAACTCACTATGTTTGTGGGTAACATACAGTTAACTTCTCCCACTTGGTAGAGGTTTCAGTACTTGTGAAAAGGCTCAAAGATACTGTTATGTGTATCCCTTGACCAGGACCTTGCCCTAAATCTGCGCAGTTGTTTCTCTTGACTTTTTCTCCCTTGTTTCCATATCTCCTTCTTTTCCTAATTAGCAACTGTTTGAATGTGCTCACTCAGAGGAGGTCATTGAGGCTGACTGAAGCCTATTTCTTATAATAAAGAAACAGGAGACACAGAAAGGCTTATGTCTCCAGGAGCCCTACAGGGTCCTGTTTAGTAAGTAACAGGGTGGTGTTCCCAGAATCTCAATCTTCAGCCTTCTGGTTCCAACCAGTCTCAGGTGCACATGCTTCTGCTCAGGCTAAAGTTAACCATCCTCTACCTGGGTGGCGAAGCTTTAGTTCCTACAAAAGAACTGAAAAGTATTCCTATGTATATTATTTCAAGAGGAACAAAAACTTTGCTTAATGGCTGCTCTATTGTTTCTTGACTGTTTGTCCTTTGTTTCTGCATTCACTCCCTTCCCTGATTAGCAACTGAATCTTTCCTTTGGAAATCAGGGAAAATTTAAGAGACTGTAGCCTTTTTCCTACAGCCAGGAAACAAGGGAAACAGGTGGGCTTTGGTATCTATGAGGGCCCCAAAGGGTCTTGTTGGGTTTCACTTCCACTTACTCACCAAAACAATGGGGATGATATCTGACATCTTCTATCTGAGGTCTGCTATGGGCGCCAAGTGAGACAATATAGAATGGGATCTGAAAGTTTGAAAATTTTACTGAGAAATAATTTTATTATTGATAAAGATGATTATAAATCATGACAAAGATCTATTACTGGTCAATAATAAGGCATTTTTCTTATGTTGTCAATTCTGTTTTCAACTTGGAGACTTGTTTGTCTTACTGTCTTTAGAAGAAGCTATTATCACTTTGAAATGTGTAAAATATCACCAGAAAGCACAGTTTATCACTTGGCCAGACTCAGTAGGAAGTAGGTTAATGTGTTCCTTTAGCAAATGCTATTTAGGCTGTAAAACTTTAAAAGGATGTGGGTTCCCTGAGACTGGAGGTAATCTTGTTATGACTGATACTTTACAAGTCCTCTTCATTATGACTTGTAACTAAACTGAATGTTTAGAAAATATTTTAATCATACCTCAGTGCTCTTAAATAAATGAATAGAATTAGAAGTGAGAGATGTTTTGACAATTTAAATACCACTTAAAATCTTAATTTCATGGCCTTCATGAATAATTAAAATATCTAAGAATACTTAGCTTTTCATAGCGAGAATTAGTGAAACTGAAACAGGAGGAAAGGGGACAGGGTGCAACCTTTGAAAGGATGACATCACTCCAGGACACGGCATAAGCTGGTTAAAACTAAATGGTTCCAAGATGGTGGTGAAGTCAACTTCCACTAGAACTTGAGCATCCATATAGCTCATTGTAACACATCAACCCCCTCCAAGGATCACTGTCCTGTCATGGTGAAGGGGCTAGCTTAACTCAATGAAGCTATGAGCCATGCCATTCGTGGCCACCCAAGACGAATTGGTCATAGCAGAGAGTTCTGACACAACGTGATACACTGGAGGAGGGAATGGCAAACCACCCAAGCATATTTGCCATTAGAACCTAATGAACTGTATAAAAGGCCAAAAATATATGACACCAAAAGATGAGTCCCCCAGGTCTGAAGGTATCCAGTTGGAGGATAATTACCAATAACCCCAGAATGAATGAAACAACTGGGCCAAAGAGGATATGATGTTCAGTTGTGGATGTGTCTGGTGATGAAAGTAAAATCTGATGCTACAAAGAACAGTATTGTATAGGAACTTGGAATATTAGGTCCATGAATCAAGTAAAATTGTACATGGTGAAGCAGAAAATAGTAAGAACAATGATAATATCAGACCATCTTATCTGTCTCCAGAGAAACCTGTAGGTAGGTCAAGAAGCAACAGTTACAACCTTGTATGGAACAATTGAATGGCTCAAGATCGAGAAAGGAGTACAACAGGGCTGTCTTGTTGGCACCCTGTTTGCTTAACTTATACACTGAGCACATAATGAGAAACGCTGGGCTGGATGAGTTACAAGCTGGAATCAAGATAAGCAGGAGAAACATCAGCAACCTCAGAAAGGTGGATGATACCTCTCTAATGGCAGAAATGAAGAAGAATTAGAGTCTCTTCATGAAGGTGAAGGAGGAGAGTGAAAGGACCATCTTAAGACTAAATATTAAAAATAATAATAATAATAAGATTATGGCATCTTCTCCCATTACTGCATGGCAGATAGAAGGGGAAAATGTGGAAGTAGTAACAGAGTTCCTTTTGGGGGCTCCAAAATCACTATTGATGGTGACTGCAGCCATGAAATCAGGAGACAACTGCCTCTTGGCAAGAAAGTAATGACAAACCTAGACAGTGTGTTGAAAAGCAGAGACATTACTCTGCTGACAAAGGTCTGTATTATCAATGCTATAGTCTTCCAGTGATCACAGATAGTTGTGAGAGCTGGACCATCAAGAAGAAAGAATGCCAAATAATTGATGCCTTTACTGGAGAAGACTTCTGAAAATCCCTTGGACAGTGAGGAGATCAAACCAGTCAATCTTAAGACAGATCAACATCGAATATTTGCTGGAAGGACTGATGCTGAAGCTGAAGCTCCAGTATTTTGGTCATCTGATGAGAACAGATGACATATTGGAAAACTCCATAATGCTGGGAAAGGTCAAGGGCAGAAGGAGAAGAGGTCATCAGAGGATGAGATGGCTGAACAGCATCACTGATGCAATGAACATGAACTTGGGCAAACTCTGGGAGATGGTGACAGATAGGGAGGCCTGGTGTGCTGCAGTCCATGGGGTCAGAGAGACTGGGGCACAACTTTGTAGCTGAACAACCCAATAACTGCAACACATCAACAAGTGAAGTTACACAACCATGGGTGCCATAACAGTTCAAGGCTGACTATTAAAATCGGGGTGGTGTCCTAATTCCTGGAAATTTCCACTCCTTCCTCCAAAAGAGTTGGAATAATCCTCCCATTCATTAGCCTATGAAATTTGTTTTTGTTTCATTACCTAGTTATTTCTGACTCTTTGCAAGCGCATGGACTGCAGCACACCAGACCTCCCTGTCCCTCACTACCTCTCAGAGTTTGCCCAGTTCATGTCATTTGAGTCAGAGATGCCATCCAACCATCTCATCCTTTGTCGTGGCCTTCTTCTTCTCCTGCCTTCAATCTTTCCCAGAATCAGGGTATTTTCCAATTAGTCAGCTGTTTGCATCAAGTGGCCAAAGTATTGGAGTTTCAGCTTCAGCATCAGTTTTTCCAAAGAGTATTCAGGGTTGATTTTCTTTAAGATTGACTGGTTTGATCTCCTTGAAGTTCAAGGGACTCTCAAGAGTCTTCTCCAGCACCACAATTGGAAAGCATCAACTTTTCAGCACTCTGCCTTCTTTATGGTTCTGCATTCACATCCATACATGACTGGTGGAAAGACCACATCCTTGACTATATGGGCTTTTGTTTGGCAAAGTGATGTCTTTGTTTTTTAACACACTGTTTAGGTTTGTCACAATTTTCCTGCCAAGAAACAATTGTCTTCTAATTTCATGGCTGTAGTCACCATCTGCAGTGATTTTAGAGCCAAGAAGTGAAAATCTGTTACTGCTTCCACATTTTCCCCTTCTATATGTCATGAAGTAATGGGACCAGATGCGATCATTTTAGTTTTTTATTATTGAGATTTAAGCTGGCTTTTTTACTCCTCTCCTTCCCCTTCATCAAGAAACTCTTTAGTTCCCTTTGCTTTCTGCCATTAGAGTGTTATCATCTGCATATCTGAGGTTGTTGATATTTCTCCAGGAAATCTTGATTCCAGCTTGTAACTCATCCTGCCTGGCATTTTGTATAATGTACTCTGTGTATAAGTTAAACAGACAGAGTGACAGTAAACAGCCTTGTAGTACTCCTTTCTCAATCTGGAACCAGTCAGTTGTTCCATACAGAGTTCTAACTGTTGCTTCTTGACCCACATACAGGTTTATCAAAAGAGAGGTAAGATGATCTAGTATTCCGAATCTTAAAGAATTTTCCACAGTTTGTTATGATCCAGATAGTCTAAGGCTTTAATGTAATCAATGAAATGTAGATTTTTTCTATACTTTCTTACCTTTCTCTGTGATCCACTGAATGTTGGTAATTTGATCTCTGGTTCCTCTGCCTTTTCTGCCCGACTTGAACACCTGGAAGTTCTTGGTTCATGCAATACTGAAGCCTAGATTGGAGGATTTTGAGTGAAACCTTAGTAGCATGGGAAATGAGCTCAGTTGTCCAGTGGTTTGTACATTCTTTAGTACTGTCCTTGTTGGGAATTGGGATGAGAATTGAACTTTTCCAGGCCTGTGGCCCCTGCTGGGTTTTCCAAATTTGCCGGTGTATTGAGGGCAGCACTTTACAGCATTTTTTTTTTTTTTTTTAAGATTTTAAATAGCTTTGCTGGAATTCCATCACCTCCACTATCTTTTTTGGCAGCAGTGCTTCCTAAGGCCCACTTGACTTCAGACTCCAGAATGTCTGCCTCTGAGTGAGAGCCTACACCATCGTGGTTATCCAGGACATTAAGACCTTTGTGTACAGTTCTTCTGTGTATGAAATTACCCAGCCCATAATAGCTAACCACGCCACAATTTGAGACTGCACTGGCCTTCCATGACGGCCCACACCCTTGTTTGTGAAGCTTACTTCTCCTAAGGGCACTCTTCTGAGATGGCCCACACTTTTATCTGTAGGATGTGTTTCTCTCTAAATATATCCACTTCTTACCTATCACTTTGTCTCTCAATGAATTCGTCTGCAATGAGACATGAAGTACCTGAGTTAATTAGGCCTTGAAATCAGGTGTGTGACCTCAGTTGGAAGACTGTTTTGGCGAAGTTTGAGTCCCAACCACATTGGATTAGCAGAGAAGGCAATGGCAACCCACTCCAGTACTCTTGCCTGGATAATCCCATGGATGGAGGAGCCTGGTAGGCTGCAGTCCATGGGGTCGCTAAGCGTCGGAAACCACTGAGAGGCTTCACTTTCAATTTTCACTTTCATGCATTGGAGAAGGAAATGGCAACCCACTCCAGTGTTCTTGCCTGGAGAATCCCAGGAATGGGGAAGCCTGGCGGGCTGCCATTTATGGGGTCACACAGAGTCGGACACGACTAAAGCGATTTAGCAACAGCAGAAGCAGCACATGGATTAGATTCATAAGCAGGTGAGTCCTCGCACATGGATTCAGGTCGCAATCTGAGGTGATGTTCAGAACTGAGTGGTGACTGTTCATTTCAGCCAGTCAATTCACTCGCTCAGTTGTGTCTGACTCTTTGCAACCCCATGGACTGCAGCACACCAGGCCTCCCTGTCCATCACCATTTCCCAGAGTTTACTCAAACTCATGTCCATTGAGTTGGTAATGCCATCCAGCCATCTCATCCTCTGTTGTCCCCTTCTCCTCCCACCTTCAGTCTTTCCTACCCTCAGGGCTTTTTCCAATGGTAAGTTCTTCACATCAGGTGGCCAAAGTTTTGGAGTTTCAGCTTCAATATCAGTCCTTCCAATGAGTATTCAGGACTGATTTCATTTAGGATGGACTGGTTTGATTGCCTTGCAGTCCAAGGGACTCTCAAGAGTCTTCTCCAACACCACAATTCAAAAACATCAATTCTTTGGCATTCAGCTTTCTTTATAGTCCAAATCTCACATCCACAATGACTACTGGAAAACCATAGCCTTGACTAGATGGACCTTTGTTGGCAAAGAAATGTCTCTGCTTTTTAATATGCTATCTAGGTCGGTCATACATTTTCTTCCAAGGAGTAAGTCTTTTAATTTCATGGCTGCAGTCACCATCTGCAGTGATTTTGGAGCCCCCCAAAATAAAGTCTGTAACTGTTTCCACTGTTTCTCCAACTATTTGCCATGAAGTGATGGGACTGGATGTTGTGATCTTAGTTTTCTGAATGTTGAGCTTTAAGCCAACATTTTCACACTCCTCTTTCACTTTCATCAAGAGGCTCTTCAGTTCATCTTCACTTTCTGCTATAAGTTTGGTGTCAGCTGCATATCTGAGGTTATTGATATTTCTCCTGGCAATCTTGATTCCAGCTTGTGCTTCATCCAGGCCAGTGTTTTTCATGATGTACTCTGCATATAAGTTAAAAAAGCAGGGTGACAATATACAGCCTTGGCATACTCCTTTCCCTATTTGGAGTCAGTCTGTTGTATCATGTCCAGTTCTAATTGTTGATTCCTGACCTGCATATACATTTGTCAAGAGGCAAGTCAGGTAGTCTGGTATTCCCATCTCAAGAATGTTCCACAGTTTGTGGTGATCCACACAGTCAAAGGCATTGTTATAGTCACTAAAGCAGAAATAGATGTTTTTCTGGAACTCCTTTGCTTCTTTGATGATCCAACAGATGTCAGCAATTTGATCTGTAGTTCCTTGGTCTTTTCTAAAACCAGCTTGCACATCTGTAAATTCACAATTAACGTATTGCTGAAGCCTGGCTTGGAGAATTTTGAGCATTACTTTACTAGCATATGAGATGAGTGCAATTGTGCAGTAGTTAGAGCATTCTTTGGCATTATCTTTGTCATTGGAATGAAAACTGACCTTTTCCAGACCAGTGGCCACTACTGAGTTTCCCAAATTTGCTGGCATATTGAGTGCATATGCCATATGACTGTTCATTTAGGTAGACTGTATGCCTTCTAATTTGCCATGGGCACATTATTAACCAGCCCCTTCCTCTTCCTCAATGGAATTTAACTGGTCATGTATGGATGTGAGAGTTGGACTGTGAAGAAAGCTGAGTGCTGAAGAATTGATGCTTTTGAACTGTGGTGTTGGAGAAGACTCTTGAGAGTCCCTTGGACTGCAAGGAGATCCAACCAGTCCATTCTGAAGGAGATCAGCCCTGACATTCCTTTGGAAGGAATGATGCTAAAGCTGAAACTCCAGTACTTTGGCCACCTCATGCGAAGAGTTGACTCATTGGAAAAGACTCTGATGCTGGGAGGGATTAGGGGCAGGAGGAGAAGGGGACAACAGAGGATGAGATGGCTGGATGGCATCACCGACTTGATGGACGTGACTTTGAGTGAACTCCAGAAGTTGGTGATGGACAGAGAGGCCTGGTGTGCTGTGATTCATGGGGTTGCAGAGTTGGACATGGCTGAGCGACTGAACTGAACGGAAATGAACTGAAGCAATTTAAATGCAGAGGTGAGATGAAATTGGGATCAATGAATATGAATGCTGCCAAAATTACTAGATTGTACTTGTTTCCATTCAGGAGCTGGGAAGTTCAATCACTAGCTACAAAAATATATTAAACCTGGGCTTGATTTGGGCAGTGACCAGTATCAAAATGTAAACTTTTATAATCAAAGCCTTGTACCTCTATAGAAGTCTGCATTTGATTTTCAAGGAGGTTCATTTCCAAGGAAAGGGTCCACTTATATCTGAGGGTTGAAACAGGAGACTCTAAAAGCCATATCCATAAGTCACTTAAACATGAATAGAATTATACCCTGTGTATTCTTTTGTATCTTGCTTCTTTTGCTTAGTGCTTTCTATTTTAAGATCCATCCACGTTGTTTAGTGTTTCAGGAGAGAATTTTTTCCCCCATGGCCCTAGCTCTATATTTCTGTCTTGATTGTTCAAAGATTTCATCAATAATGTGAACTATGGCTTTATTAATTTTTTCTATTGTTTGTATTCTATTGTATTAAGTTCTTCTCTTATTTTTATTATTTTCTTTCTTCTATTTATTTTGGGTTGGATTAGAAAAGATATCCAGAGCTGGACAGTAGTGAAAGTGGTAGAAATATATTTTATTCAGGAACTAACTATTATAATAGGGGGAAAATGCCTGAGTGCAGAATTGGTTCATTCTTTGCATCAGACAGTGTGGGCAGATGGAGATGTACAGTCAAGGAGCAGGGAAGGGCCAGTGATAGAGCAGTACTAAGATGTAACATCTGGAATAAGCATGGATTCTGTCTGAATCAACTCATCAGTATTCTTGTTGAAGGCAGCCCAATGTGATCAGACCTCACCAGGGGACTTGTGGAAGATGAGGAATTTGACATAAGCTCAGATATTGAGGATGGAGGATTTCCCGTTAAATGGCTTAGCAAGCTTTTGCTAAACTGGACAACACAGGTCCAAAAAGGATGAATAAGAAAGCCCAAGGTGGAAGTCTAGTTGAGAAGTGGCCTTAAGGGAGCCAGACTAAAATTCATTCAAGAAAATTGTCTGTTTCAGTTGAATTCACTATTATATTGGCTTCTTAAGATGTCAAGTCATTTATTTTACAATTTTTTCTTTTCTGATATAACCATCTGAAGTTATAAATTTCTGTCTAAGACTATTTTGGCAGCATTCCACACATTTCAATATGCTGTGCTTTCATTATCATTCAGTTGAAATATTTTCTGATCTTCCTTGAGCTATCTTCTTTCTTCATGGGTTGTTTAGAAGATTGCTTAATCCTCAAATGTTGGGGGAGTTTCTAAGGTATTTTAAAGATTAATTTTCAGTTTAATATTATTGGGATCAAATAAAACTCTTTGTGTGTTTTTAAAATTATGGAGTGCATTGAAGGTTATTTATGACATAGTATACAGTTTGTCATGGTGAACGTTCCTATGTCCTGGGAATGAGTGTGTATTTTGTAGTGATTAGCTATAGGTAAGTCACTTCAGTAGTGTCCGACTCTGTGCGACCCCATAGATGGCAGCCCACCAGGCTCCCCCGTCCCTCAGATTCTCCAGGCAAGAACATTGGAGTGGGTTGCCATTTCCTTCTCCAATACATGAAAGTGAAAAGTGAAAGTGAAGTCGCTCAGTCATGTCCAACTCTTAGCAACCCCATGGACTGCAGACTACCAGGCTCCTCCATCCATGGGATTCTCCAGGCAAGAGTACTGGAGTGGGGTGCCATTGTCTTCTCCGAGTGATTAGCTATAGAGTTCCATAAAAATTATGTCAAGTAGGTTGATACTATTATTTATGTTGTGGCCTCAGTAATATTTGACTGATGTTTGAATCACAGAGACAGGAGTGTTACATTTTTCAAAAATAATTGTGGATTTGGTTATTTCTTCTGTTTGTTATATCAATATTTGCTTTCTGTACTTTTGGACCACTGTTATGAAATGCACACACATTAGTCCACATAGAATCAATCAACACTTTTGTCTTTAAGAAATGCTCCTCTTTACCCTGGTAATCCTTTTTTTTTCTTTCTTTTTTTAAGCCTACCGTGACACTAACATGGCCATACCAGTGTTCTTACGTTTAGGCTCTGCCTGGTGTACTGTTTGTTCTACTGTTTACTTTACCTTGCCTATGTCTGTGTAGTTAAAATCTATCTCTTATAAAATCCATGAAATTTGATCTTGATGTTGTATTTACCTGACAGCCTTTGCCTTTAATTAAAATAGTCAGTTTTAATGTAACATAAGGATTGACATGCTGTGTCTTTTCATTTCTTGTCTTGTTATAGATTAATTTTTAGTATTCCATTTTTATTTTCTATGGGATTACATGTTGGAGATATTGTGTTTGTGTGTGTGTGAGATGTGGGTGTGTTTGTGTGTACGTGTCTTCTACTCAAATGTATCTTCAGCCTACATTATCATTTTACTCCTTCCCAATTTCAAGCAACTGCTCTCTGTTCTTCTACAGAAAAATTGTAGCTGGATTAAATATCACTCATTTTTGGGAAAATAGTGCATTTTGATAGAACATTGTTTTAGTACACTTTTTAATCTCTTTATAAACAATTGTTTAATTAAGCTAAATTATTCCCTAATTTTGTGGATACGTGTGTCACAGCTGCCTGCAGGTCTATTAATTTTTCTATGTTGTGGCTTTGAGAAAGATTTAGGCTTTTGGAAGGTAAAACATTTTTCATTTCTTAAAAATCTTTTACTACATATTTTCTTTGTGTCTCATTATAAATGAAAGCATGGGTGGTTTAAAATATATTCTTGCTGCACCTTTGAATTGTGCCATTTTTCAAATTCTAAGAGGATTCCAAGATTTTTTTCTTGGTGTAGAACTAAGAATGAATTATAATCTTGAGCAAATAAAACCCTTCCCTAGATGACAGTTATAATTAAAGTTTAAAAAATATTGCATAGGCCATCCTTTCTATTTGTACCTATTTTAATATATTTATCACTTCTGAGTCAGAAGTCCACAACTCCATAAGTCTCTAGCTTCTCAGATTTCCCTTTCCACTCACTACTTCATAACGACATTTCTTTGGTGGATTATGGGACTAATGGGCCTTTCTTTTTTCTCTCTCTCTTTCTTAGCAAATGCATTTTGGAGGTTAATGGGACAGAAGGGACCCATAAATAAATATGCTCAACCTGAGAAGATGAGTCATGTTTGGTCTAACCCAACTGGGGAAATCCTGTTTCTTTATTCCAGTGTATGACAGACTATGACCCAGATCTGACCAATTCAATGTAAAAGAAAGTCTTATGGGGGGAGGCAGAGATGGAGAAGTATTTCCTCTCTAAACGAAAAACAGGCACAAAAAAGAAAATGCTCCTTTTGCATTCATCATCTTTCTTGCTGCTTGGGAAACTTCTATAAGGATTTGACGCTTCACATTGAAAGTGCCACAGGACAAGCCCCAAACATTAAAGAAAGAGGGGAGATGTTTGACCTTTGATGATATGTGTGTGTTTAGTCTCTCAGTCATGTCCGACTGTTTGCGACACTATTGACTGTAACCTAAATCCACCAGATTGCAGGTGGATTCTTTACTGCTGAGCCACGAGGGTAGTCCCTTTGATGTTATAATTAAATCAATAATCCAACTCTGGAATCAAAATTTTCAAGACTTTTTGCAATGTAAAAAATAATGTCACTTTGTAGATTATAACTCTTTCTGTAAGGTTTCACGGAAAAGAAGGCATTCTAACTGAAACGGAGTTCATAAGAGAGACTAGAGTCAGCTGAATTATAAGAATTTCATAGAATACTTTCTGTCTCTATTTCCTTGGGGCCAGTGGCCTTGGTCACCCAGATGGTAAAGAACCTCCTGCAATGTGAGAGACCTGGGTTTGATCCCTGGATTGGGAAGATCACCTGGAAGAGGCCATAAAAACCCACTCCAGTATTCTTGCCTGGAGAATCCCCATGGGCAGAGGAGCCTAGCAGGCTACAGTCCATGGGGTTGCAAAGAGTTGGACAGGACTGAGGGACTAAACACAACAGAGCACAGTGACCTTGACTTTCCATATCATGGAGATAGCAAGATTTCAGATTTTGGAGTAGGCTTAAGAAAAATAAAAGATACTTGCTTGGCTCAGTTTGGGGAGTTAGACTGTCCCTAAAACACATGTGCCATGTGATCCATGGAGACCAGATAGGCAGAGTACAATACTGAGTTTCTTAAATTTGGGTTTGAAAAGAAGGTTGGTTAGTTGAACTCTATTCCTCTAAAATTGATTTGTATGTATGTATGTATGTATTCTCTCATCTGTTTATCTATCATCTATCTATCTATCATATCTATCACCTATTTTCTACTTATCTATCCATCTGTCTATTCATCCCTTGGAGAAATAACTGAGACTGAGTTAGAGTTGGTTGTGCTATTTCAGAAATAAAGTATCTCTAGGTCTACTGAATAAATATCATCCTAACTATTATGTGCTGACTCTTTGTGACTCCATGGATTGTAGCCTGTCAGGCTCCTCTGTCCATGGAGATTCTCCAGGCAAGAATACTGGAGTGGGTTGCCATGCTCCCCTCTAGGGGATCTTCCCAGCTCAGGGATCAAACCTAGGTTTCCTGCATTGAAGGTGGATTCTTTACCGAATGAGCCACCAGGCAGCCCCCTAATTCTTAAATCCGTTTACAAATATTGGGTCAAAGTGTAACATAAATATACGATATACAGCTTTATAACACAGATTAAAAATATTCCAGTGCATTATAGCCCTAATTGCAAATTTGTTTCAATTTTATTTTATTTTTTTAAAGTTCATTTGTATCATTATTTTTAGGTTTTACATATGAATGACATCATATGCTTTTTGTCTTTCTCTGACTTACTTCACTCAGTATGGCACTCTCTCAGTCCATCCATGTTGTTGCAAATGGCATTATTTTGTTCTTGTTTATGGCTGAGTAATACTCTTTATATATCCTCTTTATCCATTCCTCTGTTGATGGACATTTAAGTCATTCCCATGTTTGCGCTATTGTAAATTGTGCTGCTATGAACATTTGGGTGCGTGCATTTTTTTAAAGTTATATTTTTTCCAAATATATACCTAGAAGTGGGATTTCTGGGACATATGGTAGTTATATTTTTAGTGTTTTTAAGGATTTTTCATACTGTTCTCCACAGTGGCAATACCAATTTGCATTCCCACCAACAGTGTAGGAGGGTTCCATTTTTTCCACACCATCTCCAGCATTTATTACTTGTACACTTTTTGATGATGGCTATTTTAATGTGTGTGAAGTGGTATCTTATTGTAGTTTTGATTTGCATTTCTCTAATAATGAGCACTGATGAGCATCTTTTCATGTGCTTTTTGGCCATCTGTAGATCTCCTTTGGAGAAATGTTTGCTAAGATCTTCTATTTTTTGATTGGTTTGATTTTCATATATTGAGCCATGTGGGCTGTTTGTATGTTCGGGAGATTAATTCCTTGATAGTTGCTTCATTTGCAAACATTTTCTTCCATCCTGAGGGTTGTCTTTTTGTTTTGTTATTGTTTCCTGTGCTGTGCAAAAGCTTTTAAGTTTAATTAGATCTCAGTTGTATATTTTTCTTTTTATTTTCACTACTCTAGGAGGTAGATTCAAAAAGATATTGCTGAAATTTATGTCAAAGAGTGTTCTGCCTTAGTTTTTCTCTATAAGCTTTATGGTATCCAGTATTACATCTACGTCTTTAACCCATGATGAATTTATTTTTGTACATGCTATTAGAAAATATTCTAATATCTTTCTTTTGCATATGGCTGGCCAGTTTTCCCAGCACCATTTATTGAAGAGAATCTTTCTCCACTGTATCTTCCTAACTCTTTAGTCATAGATCATGTCACTATATATGCATAAGTTTACTTTTGTGCTTTCTATTCTGTTCCATTGATCCATATTTCTGTTTTTGTGCCACTACCATACTGTTTTTACTACCGTAGCTTTATAGTACAGTATGAAGTCAGGGAGCCTGTTTCCTTGATCTTCTTTCTTTCTTTCTTTTTTTTTTTTTTTTAAGGACTGCTTTGGCTATTTGGGGCCTTTTGTATTTCTATACAAAAAAAAATGTTCTAATTCTGTGGAAAACATCATTTGGTAATTTTAATAGATTTTATTGAATGTGTAAATTGGCTCAGGTAGTATAATCATTTTGAAAATTTTGATTTTTTGATTTATTTTTTAAAACTTTTTAAAAATTGTTATTATTATTATTATTTTTGCTTTACAATACTGTATTGGAAAATTCAAGAATATGATATATCCTTCTATGTGTTTCTTTCATGTTCAATTTCTTTCAACAATTTCTTATAGTTAAAAAAAAAATAGGTCTTAGGTCTCCTTAAGTAGAGTTATTTCTAGATATTTTATTCTTCTTGAAGCAATGGTAAAGGTGATTGTTTCCTTAATTTCTCTTTCTAGCCTTTCTTGTTAGTGAATAGAGATGCAAGAGATTTCTGTCTATTAATTTTGTATTTTGCAATTTTAACAAATTCACTGATCATGACTACTAGTTTTCTGGTAGCATCTTTAGAGTTTTCAATCTATAGTATCATGTCATCTGCAAACACTGATGGTGTTAATTCCTCTTTTCCAATTTGGATTCCTTTTATTTATTCTTCTGTAATTGATTTGGCCACAAAATTGGCAAGAGTGGACGTCCCTGTCTTGTTCTTGACCTTAGAGGAAATGTTTTCCCCTTTTCACCATTGAATATGATATTAATGATAGGCTTGTTATATATGGCCTGTTTTTGAAGGTTGATTCCCTCTATGCCCACTTTCTGCAGAATTTTTATCATTAGCTCAGTTCAGTTCAGTTCAGTCTCTAAGTCCTGTGTGACTCTTTGAGACAGGCCAAGCCTCCCTGTTCATCACCAACTCCCGGAGTTCACTCAAACTCATGTCCATCAATTCGGTGATGCCATCCAGCCGTCTCATCCTCTGTCGTTCCCTTCTCCTCTTGCCCCCAATCCCTTCCAGCATCAGAGACTTTTCCAATGAGTCAACTCTTCGCATGAGGTGGCCAAAGTACTGGAGTTTCAGCTTTAGCATCATTCCTTCCAAAGGAATGTCAGGGCTGATCTCCTTCAGAATGGACTGGTTGGATCTCCTTGCAGTCCCAGGAACTCTCAAGAGTGCTCTCCAACACCACAGTTTAAAAGCATCAATTCTTCGGTGCTCAGCTTTCTTCACAGTCCAACTCTCACATCCATTCATGACCACTAGAAAAACCATAGCCTTGACTAAACGGACCTTTGTTGGCAAAGTAATGTCTCTGCTTTTCAATATGCTATCTAGGTTGGTCATAACTTTCCTTCCAAGTAGTAAGCGTCTTTTAATTTCATGGCTAAAATCAACATCTGCAGTGATTTGGGAGCCCCCCAAAATAAATTTTGACACTGTTTTCAGTGTTACCCAATCTAATTCCCATGAAGTCATGGGACCAGATGCCATGATCTTCGTTTTCTGAATGTTGAGCTTTAAGCCAACTTTTTCACTCTCCTCTTTCATCAAGAGGCTATTTAGGTCCCCTTCACTTTCTTCAATAAGGATGGTGTCATCTGCATATCTGAGTTTATTGATATTTATCCTGGCAATCTTGATTCCAGCTTGTGCTTCTTCCAGCCCAGCGTTTCTCATGATGTACACTGCATATAAGTTAAATAAGCAGGGTGACAATATACAATCTTGACATACTCCTTTCCCTATTTGGAATGAGTCTGTTGTTCCATGACTAGTTCTAACTGTTGCTTCCTTACCTACATATAGGTTTCTCAAGAGGCAGTTCAGGTGGTCTCATATTCCCATCTCTTTCAGAATCTTCCACAGTTTATTGTGATTCACACAGTCAAAGGCTTTGGCATAATCAGTAAAGCAGCAATAGATGTTTTTCTGGAACTCTCTTGCTTTTTCCATGATCCAGCGGATGTTGGCAATTTGATCTCTGGTTCCTCTGCCTTTTCTAAAACCAGCTTGGACATCTGGATGTTCACAGTTCACATATTGCTGAAGCCTGGCTTGGAGAATTTTGAGCATTACTTTACTAGCTTGTGAGATGAGTGCAATTGTGTGGTAGTTTGGGCATTCTTTGGCATTGCCTTTCTTTGGGATTGGAATGAAAGCTGACCTTTTCCAGTCCTGTAGGCACTGCTGAGTTTTCCAAATTTACTGGCATATTGAGTGCAGCACTTTCACAGCATCATCTTTCAGGATTTGGAATAGCTCAACTGGAATTCCATCACCTCCACTAGCTTTGTTCATAGTGATGCTTTCTAAGGCCCACTTGACTTCACATTCCAGGATGTCTGGCTCTAGGTAAGTGATCACACCATCGTGCTTATCTGGGTCATGAAGCTCTTTTTTGTACAGTTCTTCTGTGTATTCTTTCCACCTCTTCTTAATATCTTCTGCTTCTGTTAGGTCCATACCATTTCTGTCCTTTATCGAGCCCATTTTTGCATGAAATATTCCCTTGGTATTTCTAATTTTCTTGAAGAGATTTCTAGTCTTTCCCATTCTATTGTTTTCCTCTATTTCTTTGCATTGATCGCTAAGGAAGCCTTTCTTATCTCTCCTTGCTATTCTTTGGAACTCTGCATTCAGATGGTTATATCTTTCCTTTTCTCCTTTGCTTTTTGCTTCTCTTTTTTTCACAGCTATTTGTAAGGCCTCCTCAGACAGCTATTTTGCTTCTTTGCATTTCTTTTCCTTGGGGATGGTCTTGATCCCTTTCTCCTGTACATGCCACGAACCTCTGTCCATAGTTCATCAGGCACTCTGTCTATCAGAACTAGTCCGTTAAATCTATTTCTCACTTCCACTGTATAATCATAAGCGGTTTGATTTAGGTCATACCTGAATGGTCTAGTGGTTTTCCCCACTTTCTTCAATTTAAGTCTGAATTTGGGCATAAGGAGTTCAGGATCTGAGCCACAGCCAGCTCCCGGATCTTAAAGGGTGTCAGATTTTGTCAAAAGCTTTTTCTCCATCTATTGAGACGATCATATGGTTTCTGTTTTCACAATTTGTTGATATGGTGTATCTCACTGATTGACTTGCAGATCGAAAAATCCTTGCACCCCTGGGATAAATCACCCTTGATCATCATATATGATCTTTACAATGTATTATTACATTCAGTTTACTAGTATTTTGTTGAGGATTTTCGTGTCAGTGGTACTGGTCTTTACCTTTTTGTCGGGTGGTATCTTTAGATTTGTTGTCAGAGTTGTAGGGGCTATATAGAAGAGATTTGGGTATATTCCTTCCTCTGAAATTTTTTGAAACAGTTTCAGAAAGACAGAAAACATCTCTTAATATTTAATAGAATTCTGCTATGAAGCCATCTGATCCTATACATTTTTCAGAACTTTTAAAATCAGTTTTAATTTCAGTACTTATGATTGGCTTGTTCATACTTTGTACTTTTTCCTGGTTCAGTCTTGGAAGATTATACCTTTCTAAGACTTTGAATTTTAAAGTTATCATGATTATACCAAGGAAGATCTCCTTCACTTTTTACAGAGGAGCTCTCCACTCCTGTCTTCCTTTTTAAAACTATCTGAAAGTTTTAAGATCATTATAGAGTAAGCTTTATAGGGATATTAAAGATTGACAGGGCTATTAAATTTTGACTTCCTGAACAAAGATAGAGAGCATTTGGACAGGATAATAATGAAGGTGGTCTTTCCAAGAGTTCTTTGTCTACTACAGAATCTGCTAAATTCAGAAAAGACATGGTCAGAGAAAGGTAAAGTGAAAATACCAGAGAGACAAACCTTGTTACTATTACATGAAATTTTAGATTTTGATACAAAACATGAAAGCACATTGAGTGTGACAACATTTATTCTTAAGGATATTTCTAATAAAGACAAAACTTTGGTGACATATTTCCGTGCAATGTTACTAAAGTGTTTTAACATGACACTATTCCAGAAAAGCTGATGATTACCTAATAGTGTAAACTGTTCATTGATAATTAATCCAAATTATTTAATGCCATCATGAATACCATACCATACTGTATCATTGTTTAAAATCTAAATTAAAGGGGACTGTATCAGGCAATACATGAATTTCGTTTCCTTTTATCCAAAGTGATTTCTTCCTATTCATTGGACGGGCTGATGCTGAAGCTCAAATATTTTGGTCACCTAATGAAAATAACTGACTCACTAAGACTGATTAAAGGCAGGAGGAGAAGGGGACGACAGAGGATGAGATGGTTGGATGGCATCACCAACTCAGTGGACATGAGTTTGAGCACGCTCTGGGAGTTGCTGATGGACAGCGAGGCCTGGCGTGCTGCAGTCCATAGGGTCACAAAGAGTCGGACATGACTGAGTGACTGAACTAAAGTGATTTCTGACTTTTCTTTAGAGTATGGTTTTACTTTTCTTTCTTTCTTTTTTTTTTTTTTTTAAGTAAATTGCCCCTCTTTTCTGTATCTGTTCAGAAAAGTGCAAGTACAATTAATGCTTTTGAATGCCTCAGGGCACTGATCATGTTCTATTTTTTGACTAGATTTATGTCCTAGTTAAGAAATAAATGGTTTTCCTTGAACTAGAGCCTTTGGGGTCTTAGGTTAATTGGAGCTTTCTGTCATGTCCTAAACTCCCATCTGGAAAAATCCTGAGCTACCCTGGTTACAACTGTCTGTAAAACTGTACCCTGGAATCACAAGAAGAGGTCAGTATTTTCTTGCATCTGCAACTATGGAAAAGGCATATGAGAGACAGCAGTCTTCCTTGATTCTCTTTTCTCTTTACCAGGTGATATTTGGACACTAATCTCATCCAGTCAGCTCTACATGAACAAAAGTTCTGATTTTAGGCCTTTATGAAATATTTATAGTAATATATTACATAGGTTTAAGAGAAAATATTGTTTCTCTTATGCTTAAATGAAAATTGAAATAGGTTTTAAAACATTCTAGAACAACTTTCTTTATAGAATAATAGCTTTCAATTTGAAATAATTTGGTTATAAAAGATATATTTACTAAGACAAAGGGAGAAATAGAGATATAGTTATTGTTCCAATCATTTAAAAACTAGCATTCTGTGATTAAGCAAATAAGTTAATGCCCTCTATTTCCAGTACGTGCTAAAATATGAGCTTTAATATCTAGAAGGATGATTTTATTTTTGCTTTTTTATGCCAATGCAAGTACCAGGATTTTTTTAACATAAATTTATTTATTTTAATTGGAGGCTAATTATTTTAAAACATTGTATTGGTTTTGCCATACATCAACATGATTTTGCCATGGGTGTACACATGTTCCCCATCCTGAACCCCCTCCCACCTCCCTCCCCATCCCATCCCTCTGGATCATCCCAGTGCACTAGCCCCAAGCATCCGGTATCAAGCATTGAACCTGGACTGGCGATTCGTTTCACATATGATATTACACATGTTTCAGTGATATTCTGCCAAATCATCCCACCCTCGCCCTCTCCCACAGAGTCCAAAAGACTGTTCTATACATCTGTGTCTCTTTTGCTGTCTCGCATACAGGGTTATTGTTACCACCTTTCTAAATTCTATATATATGTGCTAGTATAGTGTATTGGTGTTTTTCTTTCTGGCTTACTTCACTCTGTATAATAGGCTCCAGTTTCATCCACCTCATTCGAACTGATTAAAATGTATTCTTTTTAATGGCTGAGTAATACTCCATTGTGTATATGTACCACAGCTTTCTTATCCATTTGTCTGCTGACGGACATCTAGGTTGCTTCCATGTCCTGGCTATTATAAACAGTGCTGCAATGAACATTTAGGTAGACGTGACTCTTTCAATTCTGGTTTCCTTGGTATGAATGCCCAGCAGTGGGATTGCTGGGTCATATGGCAGTACTATTTCCAGGTTTTAAAGGAATCTCCACAATGTTCTCCATAGTGGCTGTACTAGTTTGCATTCCCACCAACAGTGTAAGAGGGTTCCCTTTTCTTTGCACCGAGAGGGTGCATTTATTGCTTGTAGACTTTTGGATAGCAGCCTTTCTGACTGGTGTGAAATGGTACCTCATTGTGGTTTTGATTTGCATTTCTCTGATAATGAGTGATGTTTAGCATCTTTTCATGTGTTTGTTGGCCATCTGTATGTCTTCTTTGGAGAAATGTCTGTTAAGTTATTTGGCCCAATTTTTGATTGGGTCATTTATTTTTCTGGAATTGAGCTGCAGGAATTGCTTGTATATTTTTGAGATTAATTTTTTGTCAGTTGCTTCATTTGCTATCATTTTCTCCCATTCTGAAGGCTTCTTTTCATCTTGCTTATAGTTTCCTTTGTTGTGCAAAAGCTTTTAAGTTTAATTAGGTTCCATTTGTTTATTTTTGCTTTTATTTCAAATATTCTGGGAGGTGGGTCATAGAGGATTCTACTGTGATTATGTCGGAGAGTGTTTTGCCTATGTTCTCCTCTAGGAGTTTTATAGTTTCTGGTCTTATGTTTAGATCTTTAACCCATTTTGAGTTTATTTTTGTGTATGGTGTTAGAAAGTGTTCTAGTTTCATTCTTTTACAAGTGGTTGACCAGTTTTCCCAGCACCACTTGTTAAAGAGATTGTCTTTAATCCATTGTATATTCTTGCCTCCTTTGTCAAAGATAAGGTGTCCATAGGTGCATGGATTTATCTCTGGGCTTTCTATTTTGTTCCATTGATCTATATTTCTGTCTTTGTGCCAGTACCATATTGTCTTGATGACTGCGGCTTTGTAGGAGAGCATGAAGTCAGACAGGTTGATTCCTTCAGTTCATTTCTTCTTTCTCAAGATTACTTTGGCTATTCGAGGTTTTTTGTATTTCCATACAATTTTTGAAATTATTTGTTCTAGTTCTGTGAAACATACTGTTTGATAACTTGATAGGGATTGCATTGAATCTATGGATTGCTTTGTGTAGTATACTCATTTTCACTATATTGATTTTTCCAATCCATGAACACGGTATATTTCTCCATCTATTAGTTTCCTGTTTGATTTCTTTCACCAGTGTTTTATAGATTTCTGTATATAGGTCTTTCATTTCTTTAGGTAGATATATTCCTAAGTATTTTATTTTTATTTTTGTTGCATGGTGAATGGAATTGTTTCCCTAATTTCTCTATTTTCTCATTATTAGTGTATAGGAATGCAAGGGATTTCTGGGTGTTGATTTTATATCCTGCAAGTTTACTATATTCACTGATTAGCTCTAGTAATGTTCTGGCGGAGTCTTTAGGGTTTTCTACATAGAGTATCATGTCATTTGCAAATAGTGAGAGCTTTACTTCTTCTTTTCCAATTTTGACTCTTTTATTTCTTTTTCTGCTCTGATTGCTGTGGCCAAAACTATGTTGAAAAGTAGTGGCGAAAGTGGGCACTCTTGTCTGGTTCTTGACTTTAGGGGAAATGCTTTCAATTTTTCACCATTGAGGATAATGTTTGCTGTGGGCTTGTCATATATAGCTTTTATTATGTTGAGGTAAATTCCTTCTATTTCTGCTTTCTTGAGAATTTTTTTTTTTTATCATAAATGAATGTTGAATTTTGCCAAAGGCTTTCTCTGCATCTATTGAAATCATAAGGCTTTTATTTTTCAATTTGCTAATGTGGTGTATTACATTGATTGATTTGTGGATGTTGAAGAATCCTTGCATCCCTGGGATAAAGCCCACTTGGTCATGATGTATGATCTTTTTAATGGGTTGTTGGATTCTGATTGCTAGAATTTTGTTAAGGATTTTTGTATCTATGTTCATCAGTGATATTGACTGTAGCTTTCTTTTTTTGTGGCATCTTTGTCAGGCTTTGGTATTAGGGTGATGGTGACCTCATAGAATGAGTTTGGAAGTTTACCTTCCTCTGCAATTTTATGAAAGAGTTTGAGTACGATAGGTGTTAGCTCTTCTCTAATTTTTTTTTTTAGAATTCAGCTGTGAAGCCATTTGGACCTGGACTTTTGTTTGCTAGAAGATTTCTGATTACCGTTTCAATTTCCGTGCTTGTGATGAGTCTGTTAAGATTTTCTATTTCTTCCTGGTTAAGTTTTGGAAAGTTGTACTTTTCTAAGAATTTGTCCATTGCTTCAACGTTGTCCATTTTATTGGTATATAATTGCTGATAGTAGTCTCTTATGATCCTTTGTATTTCTGTGTTGTCTGTTGTGATCTTTCCATTTTCATTTCTAATTTTATTGATTTGATTTTTCTCCCTTTGTTTCTTGATGAGTCTGGTTAATGGTTTTTCAATTTTATTTATCCTTTCAAAGAACCAGCTTTTGGCTTTGTTGATTTTTGCTACGGTCTCTTTTGTTTATTTTGCATTTATTTCTGCCCTAATTTTTAAGATTTCTTTCCTTCTACTAACCCTGGGGTTCTTCATTTCTTCCTTTTCTAGTTGCTTTAGGTGTAGAGTTAGGTTATGTATTTTACTTTTTTCTTGTTTCTTGAGGTATGCCTGTATTGCTATGAACCTTCCCCTTAGCACTGCTTTTACATTGTCTCACCAGTTTTGAGTTGTTGTGTTTTCATTTTCATTCGTTTCTATGCATATTTTGTTTTTCTTTTTTGGTTTCTTCTGTGATTTGTTGGTTATTCAGCAACGTGTTGTTAAGCCTCCATATATTGGAATTTTTAATAGTTTTTCTCCTGTAATTGAGCTCTAATCTTACTGCATTGTGGTCAGAAAAGATGCTTGGAATTATTTCAATTTTTTTTTGAACTTATCAAGGCTAGATTTGTGGCCCATGATGTGATCTATCCTGGAGAAAGTTCCGTGGGTGCTTGAGAAAAAGGTGAAATTCATTGTTTTGGGGTAAAATGTCCTATAGATATCAATTAGGAATAACTGGTTTATTGTATCATTTAAAGTTTCTGTTTCCTTGTTAATTTTCTGTTTAGTTGATCTATCCATAGGTGTGAGTGGGGTATTAAAGTCTCCCCCTATTATTGTGTTATTGTTAATTTCCCCTTTCATACTTGTTAGCATTTGTCTTACATATTCTGGTTCTCCTATGTTGGGTGCATATATATTTATAATTGCTATATCTTCTTCTTGGAGTGATCCTTTGATCATTATGTAGTGTCCTTCTTTGTCTCTTTTCACAGCCTTTGTTTTAAAGTCTATTTTATCAGATATGAGTATTGCTATTCCTACTTTCTTTTGGTCTCTATTTTGTGGAATATCTTTTTCCAGACCTTCACTTTCAGTCTATGTGTCCCTTGTTTTGAGGTGGGTCTCTTGTAGACAACATACATAGGGGTCTTGTTTTTGTATCCATTCAGCCAGTTTTTGTCTTTTGGTTTGGGCATTCAACGCTTTTACGTTTAAGGTAATTATTCATAAGTATGATCTTGTTGCCATTTACTTTATTGTTTTGATTCGAGTTTATACACCCTTTTTGTGTTTCCTGTCTAGAGGAGATCCTTTAGCATTTGATGGAGAACTGGTTTGGTGGTCTGAATTCTCTCAGTTTTTGCTTGTCTGTAAAGTTTTTGGTTTCTCCTTCATATTTGAATGAGATCCTTGCAGGGTACAGTAATCTGGGCTGTAGGTTATTTTCTTTCATCACTTTAAGTATGTCCTGCCATTCCCTCCTGGCCTGAAGAGTTTCTATTGAAAGATCAGCCTTTATCCTTATGGGAATCCCCTTGTGTGTTACTTGTGTTTTTTCCCTTGCTGCTTTTAATATTTGTTCTTTGTGTTTGATCTTTGTTAACTTGATTAATATGTGTCTTGGGGGTGTTTTGCTTTGGGTTTATTCTGCTTGGGACTCTCTGGGTTTCTTGGACTGGGGTGATTATTTCCTTCCTCATTTTTTGGAAGTTTTCAACTATTATCTCTGCAAGTATTTTCTCATGGTCTTTTTATTTTTTGTCTTCTTCTTCTGGGACTTTTATGATTCCAATGTTGAGGTGTTTAACATTGTCCCAAAGGTCTCTGAGATTGTCCTGATTTCTTTTAATTCATTTTTCTTTTCCCCTCTCTAGTTCATTTATTTCTGCCATTCTATCTTCTACCTCACTAATCTTATCTTCTGCCTCCATTATTCTACTATTTATTCCCTCCAGAGTGTTTCTGATCTCATTTATTGCATTATTCATTATATATTTACTCTTTTTTATTTCTTCTAGGTCCTTGTTAAACATTTCTTGCATCTTCTCAATCCTTGTATCTAGGCTATTTATCTGTGATTCCATTTTGTTTTCAAGATTTTGGATCATTTTCACTATCATTATTTGGAATCTTTATCAGGTAGATTCCCTATCTCTTCCTTTTTTGTTTGGTTTGATGAGCATTTATCCTATTCCTTTACCTGCTGGGTATCCCTCTGTCTCTTCATTTTGTTTATATTGCTGTGTTTGGGGTGGCCTTTCTGTATTCTGACAGTTTGTGGTGTTCTCTTTATTGTGGAGTTTCCACGCTGTGGGTGGAGCTGTACAGGTGGCTTGTCAAAGTTTCTTGGTTAGGGATGCTTGCATCTGTGTTCTGGTGTGTGGAGCTGGATTTCTTCTCTCTGGAATGCAATGAAGTATCCAGTAATGAGTTATGAGATTTCAGTGGGTTTGGAGTGACTTTGGGCAGCCTGTATTTTGAAGCTCAGGGCTGTGTTCCTGTGTTGCTGGAGAATTTGTGTGGTATGTCTTGCTCTGAAACTTGTTGGCCCTTGGATGGTGCTTGGTTTCAGTGTAGATATGGAGGCATTTGATGAGCTCCTGTCAATTAATGTTCCCTGGAGTCAAGAGTTCTCTGGTGTTTTCAGGATTTGGACTTAAGCCTCCTGCTTCTGAGTTTCAGTCTTATTTTTACAGTAGTCTCAAGGCTTCTCCATCTATACACCACAGTTGATAAAACATCTAGGTTAAAGATGAAAAGTTTCTCCACAGTGAGGGACACGCAGAGAGGTTCACAGAGTTACATGGAGAAGAGAAGAGGAAATAGAGAGATAAAGGTTACTGGAATGAGATGAGGTGGAATCAAAAGAGGGAGAGCAAGCTAGACAGTAATCACTTACTTATGTGTGCTCCACAGTCTGGACCACTCAGAGATGTTCATGGAATTATACAGAGAAGAGAAGAGGGAGGAAGGAGACAGAGGTGGCCTGGAGGATAAAGTGGGGAATCAAAAGAAGAGAGACAGATCCAGCCAGTAATTGGTTCCCTAAGTGTTCTCCACCGTCCAGAACACAAAGATATTCATAGAGTTGGGTAGAGAAGAGAAGGGGGAGGGAGGAGATAGAGGCGACCTGGTGGAGAAAAAGGAGAGTCCAAAGAGGGAGAGAGCAGTCAAGCCAGTAATCTCCCTCCCAAGTAAAAATGGGTACTGAAGATTAGGTTCTTAAAGGTACAAAATTGATAACAAATCCCAAGAAGCAAAGATTAAAAATCTAGAGTAGAGATTGGATTTTCAAAAACACAATATTAAGAAAAAATAAATAAAGTCACAACAATTAAAAAAATATATATATATATATATGAAGTTTGTTTTAAAAAATAGGATGTCTCTCTCTCTCTCTCTCTCTTTTTTTTTTTTTTTGTAAAGTAATGCTGATGCTGCTGCTGCTGCTAAGTTGCTTCAGTCATGTCCGACTCTGTGCAACCCCATAGATGGCAGCCCACAAGGCTCCCCCATCCCTGGGATTCTCCAGGCAAGAACACTGGAGTGGGTTGCCATTTCCTTCTCCAATGCATGCAAGTGAAAGTGAAGTCGCTCAGTCATGTCCGACCCTCAGCAACCCCATGGACTGCAGCCTGCCAGGCTCCTATGTCCATGGGATTTTCCAGGCAAGAGTACTGGAGTGGGGTGCCTTCGCCTTCTCTTTTGCAAAGTAATGCTGCTGCTTCTAAGTCGCTTCAGTCATGTCCGACTCAGTGCGACCCCAGAGATGGCAGCCTACAAGACTCCACCGTCCCTGGGATTCTCCAGGCAAGAACAGTGGAGTGGGTTGCCATTTCCTTCTCCAATGCATGAAAGTGAAAAGTGAAAGTGAAGTTGCTCAGTCATGTCTGACTCTTCGCTACCCCATGGACTGCAGCCTACCAGGCTCCTCCGTCCATGGGATTTCCCAGGCAAGAGTACTGGAGTGGGGTGCCATTGTCTTCTCTGGTGGTGTCTTAGGTTAGGGCTTTTCCCGTGGTAGCTATCCCACAGTCTGGTTTGCTAGCCCAAGTTAGTTCCTTCAGATTGCCCTTGGGGCATTCAGGCCGGGTCCTTACTCTAAGCAATGCAGCTTGCACCTCCCTACTGAGCCCCCGCTTGATAGTGGAGGATGCAGGCGTCTGCGCTGCTTCTCCTCTGGGTCAGTTACTGTTGGGCACGTAATCTGTGGGTTTTAATTATTATTATTATTATTATTTTTTCTCCCAGTTATGTTGCCCTCTGTGGTTCCAAGGCTCTCCACAGACTCAGCAGTGAGAGTGTTTCCTGGTGTTTGGAAATTTCTCTCCTTTTTAAGATTCCCTTCCTGGGACAGAGCTCTGTCCCTACTTCTTTTGTCTCTCTTTTTGTCTTTTATATTTTTTCCTATCTCCCTTCGAAGACAATGGGCTGCTTTTCTGGGTGCCTGACGTCCTCTGCTGGCATTCAGAAGTTGTTTTGTGGAATTTATTCAGTGTTCAAATATTCTTTTGATGAATTTGTGGAGGAGAAAGTGATCTCCCCGTCCTATTCCTCTGCCGTCTTAGGATTGCTTCCACAAGTACCAATATTAACAAATAATACATTTTTAAAGAAGTAGCTAAATCAGTTTCCTTTTACATGGTGGAAGAATTGTAAATGGAGATAGAATTTAAATATAATCTCCTTCTAACTTCATTTGACTGTGAGAAGAATTAAATTGTCAGTGAGTAATGCTTATCATCTGGTATCTTTGAGCTTTCCACTATCCTGCTTAGAGGCAAGGGGAAGAAAAAGTGGAACCAGTAATGGGAACTGGCATACAATGGCATTTGGAGTATAAGTGAAGCACTATAATAAAACAGCTTGATTTTAATTAAAAATAAAATAACTCAATATGATATCTCATATTTCCACATAAATAAGAATTCCATGTGTCTAGCATACTTTTCAACTACATTTTGGTGACTAGTCTTGCTTTATAAGATGTAATACACTATACAGATAGAAGATTATTCACGGTAATCCAAACCTATGCCCCGACCAGTAATGCTGAAGAAGTTGAGGTTGAATGGTTCTATGAAGACCTACAAAACCTTCCAGAGCTAACACTCAAAAAAGATGTCCTTTTCATTATAGGGGACTGGAATGCAAATGTAGGAAGTAAAAAAACACCTGGAGTAGTAAGCAAATGTGACCTTGGAGTACAGAATGAAGCAGGGCAAAGGCTAACAGAGTTTTGCCAATAGAACGCACAGGTCATAGCAAACAGCCTCTTCCAACAACACAAGAGAAGACTCTATATATGGACCTCACCGGATGGTCAACACCAAAATCAGATTGATTATATCCTTTGCAGACAAAGATGGAGACACTCTATACAGTCAGCAAAAACAAGACTAGGAGCTGACTGTGGCTCAGATCATGAACTTCTTATTGCCAAATTCAGACTTAAATTAAAGAAAGCAGGGAAAGCCACTAGGCCATTCAGGTATGACCTAAATGAAATCCTACAGGAGATAAGTGCTGGGTGTTCATTGGAAGGACTGATGTTGAAGATGAAGCTCCAATACTTTAGCCACCTGATGCAGAAAGCTGACTTATTTGAAAAGACCCTGATGCTGGGAAAGATTGACGGCAGGAGGAGAAGGGGACGACAGAGGGTGAAATGGTTTGATAGCATCACCGACACAGTGGACATGGGTTTGGTTGGACTCCGGGAGTTGGTGATGGACAGGGAGGCCTGGCGTACTGCAGGTTGATGGGGTTGCAGAGTCGGACACGACTGAGTGACTGAACTGACCTTAACTGAATTGATACACATACTGCCACCATCACCCTACCCTCTGTCCACTGGTCACAAGTCAAATCAACTCTGTGCCAATGAGTGGCACCAGCAGCTTCTGACTCTGTGCACCACATGTTGGGCCAAAAGGTATCCATCAGATGGGAAGATAGATGGTGGGACAGAGGACTAAACTTGAGGTACATTGAACCCTAAAATACAAAAGCTTATGTTCGTGAATAGACAGCCTCACATATAACCCCAAGGAGAGTCAGACTTTGCAAACCTTTTTGCAAACCTAGTCTCATGGATACCCATTAATTTTTATTTAACCAGTCATTGTCTTTGCCTTTTAATCTCATAATAGAACTACTCTTTCAAAATGAGAATTTATTTATTCATTAATGGAGGCTTGACATTCTGTCATTACAAACATCATACCTTGACAAATTTGTGAATAAATAGATCAAGACCTGGCCAATCAGGTCACTTTATGTTCCTGGTTGAACTAATTTACCTAGAGATGTCTCATCAATCAAACCAAGCCATCAGTGTTTTCCATTATAACCTTAGTGTTTTGCTTCTCAGTAAAATGATGTCTTTATACTGAGGCTGAGAAACAGAATGCAAGGTTGGATTTGGCTGGGACCATTTTTCCAGTGACAGGAAGAGCATGTTCCATTTACAAAAATCTAGTGTTGAAATCATCTGGGCTCCTCGGCACTACAGGTAATGTCTGTTCTAAAGAATGTCAGTGATTTTTGTGAAGTATGACTAATATCATTGATTTTTTAGCCAAGTGTAAAAGTATATTCTCTGAGCTCAGTTTAGTTCATGTTCACTATATTATTAAGCATATCATTTAACCAAACCTCAAACCACACTAAGAGGAGTTTTAATCAATCTCTTCAAAAGTATGGGAACAAGGAGCTCTAGTAGAATCCAGTGCAGGTTTCTGACAATCCCACATCTACATAGATATTTGAAAGCTTAATATCTGGATTAAACATTAATTCACATCACAGCTTTTATGCGACACTGAATAATACATTGCTCTAATCTTTCGCTTCTTCATTGTATTTTGTGGATAATAATATATTGACTATAATAGGAAGTATTAAGTGAAATGACATATGTAAAGTACTTAGCATCTTGTCTAAGCTTTAGGAAGCACTCAATAAACATTACATTTCATAATCTCCTATTCTTTCTCATTATTCCTTTTCTAAGCCTTCACAGTTATCATCAGGAATAATGTTACATCAAAAAGCATAATACAAAGAATAACATGTCTACCACATGCATGCAATTGAGCAATGATGTCCTGATTCCCCTTTGTAACACTCTATTTTCTATGACACACTGATGCTTTCAGTTTGGGAGACATGCATATGGGAATACAGCAAAGAAAGAAGGGACAGTGGGAATGATGTCACTCATTCATCACAGCTCTAGAGAAAACACTCTCATGGACAGTGATGCACATAACAGTGGACACAACCAACTCAGCTGACTGCATAATCTGATCTAAAAAGTTGAGGGCTTTCTAAACTGTTGAATTTAAAAGTGCTAGAGTTTATTTAAAGAAGTACTCTGTGTGTGTGTGTGTGTGTGTGTGTTGGATGGGAAAGTAATTCAGGCATGCTTCTTCCTGTTTCTAATGTATATGGAAGTCAAGTATTATGAGAATTAACACTGATTATGAAGAGTTGAAAGGAAAAAAAAAAAATTCTGAGCCATTGAATCAGTAGCACAAATCCCAAGGTAAAGCGTGAAGAAATTTAGAACCTGAGGACAGGCAAGTGTGAAGTATGCTGCCATCTTCATCTTATATTGTCTCTTTTACTACTTTACTGTTTTGATTATTTCACCTTTTCATTTTCTTTCCTTCTAAGTGTCTCATGATCTTCTTTCTTTTTAGCATGTATCTCCTCAACATTTTTTATTCTTTTTCTTTTAATTCACTATTATTTCTGTCCTCCAATTTAAATTTTTGGAGAAAAGTCAGAAAACTGAGTGAATTTCACAATCTAAAAGAAAAATACAGCCATGAAATTAAAAGACACTTACTCCTTAGAAGGAAAGTTATGACAACCTAGACAGCATATTAAAAAGCAGACATATTACTTTGCCAACAAAGGTCTATCTAGTCAAGGCTATGGTTTTTCCAGTGGTCATGTATGGATGTGAGTGTTGGACTGTGAAGAAAGCTGAGCACCGAAGAATTGATGCTTTTGAACTGTGATGCTGGAGAAGACTCTTGTGAGTCCCTTGGACTGCAAGGAGATCCAACCAGTTCATCCTAAAGGAGACCAGTCCTGGGTCTTCATTGGAAGGACTGATGCTGAGGCTGAAACTCCAATACTTTGGCCACTTCATGTGAAGAGTTGACTCATTGATAAAGATCCTGATGCTGGGAGGGATTGGGGACAGGAGCAGAAGGGGACGACAGAGGGTGAGATGGCTGGATGGCATCACCGACTTGGTGAACATGAGTTTGTGTGAACTCCAGGAGTTGGTGACGGACAGGGAGGCCTGGCATGCTGCAGTTCATGGGGTCGCAAAGAGTCGGACACGACTGAGCGACTGAACTGAACTGAATAGTATTACCAGATGATCAAATAGACGTCACCAGAGGGTCAATACCAAAATCAAATAGATTATATTATTTGCAGCCATAGATGGAGAAACTCTACACAGTCAGCAAAAACAAACTGGGAGCTGACTGTGGCTCAGATCATGAACTCCTTATTGCCAAATTCAGACTTAAATTGAAGAAAGTAGGGAAATCTACTAGACCATTCAGGTATGACCTAAGTAAAATTCCGTATGATTATACAGTGGAAGTGACAAATGGATTCAAGGGATTAGATCTGATACAATTCCTGAAGAATTATGAACAGAGATTCATGACATTGTACAGGAGGAGGTGATGGAGACCATCCCCAAGAAGAAGAAACACAAAAAAAGGTAAAATGGCTGTCTGAGGAGGTCTTACAAATAGCTGAGCAAAGAAGAGAAGTGAAAGACAAAGGAATAAAGGCAATATATACCCATTAAAATGCAGAGTTCGAAAGAATAGCAAGAAGAGATAAGAAAGCCTTCCTCAATGATCAGTGCAAAGTAATAGAGGAAAACAATAGAATGGGAAAGACTAAAGATCTGTTCAAGAAAAACAGAGATATCAAGGGAACATTTAATGCAAAGATGGGCACAATAATGGACAGAAATATTATGGACCTAAAAGAAGAAGAAGAGGTGGCAAGATTATGCAGAAGAATTATTAAAAAAAAAAAAACACACACAAAAAAACAAATCTTCTTCACCCAGATAACCACAGTGGTGTGATCACTCACCTAGAGCCAGACATCCTGGAATGCAAAATCAGGTGGACCCTAAGAAGTATCATTATGAACAAAGCTAGTGGAGTTGATGGAATTCCAGTTGAACTATTTCAAATCCTAAAAGATGATGCTGTGAAAGTACTGCACTCAATACGCCAGCAAATTTGGAAAGCTCAGCAATGTCCATAAGAATGGAAAAGGACAGTTTTCATTCCAATCCCCCAAAAATGCAATGCCAAAGAATGTTCAAACTACTGCACAATTGCACTCATCTCACATGCTAGCAAAGTAATGCTCAAAATTCTCCAAGCCAGGTTTCAACAGTACATGAATCATGAACTTCCAGATGTTCAACCTGGATTTAGAAAAGGCAGAGGAAGCAGAGATCAAATTGCCAACATCCACTGGATCATAGAAAAAGCAAGAGAATTCAAGAAAAATATGTACTTCTGCTTTACTGATTATGCCAAAACCTTTGACTGTGTAGATCACAATAAGCTGTGGAAAATTCTTCAAGAGATGGGAATACCAGACCATCTTACCTGCCTCCTGAGAAATCTGTATGAGGTCAAGAAGAAACAGAACCACACATGGAACAGGCTGGTTCCAAATTGGGAAAGGAGTACCTCAAAGCTGTATCTTGTGACCCTGCTTATTTAACTTCTGTGCAGATTGCACGCATGCATGCTTAGTCACTTCACTTGTGTTCGACTCTGTGAGACCCTATGGACAGCAACAAACCAGGTTCCTCTGTCCACAGGATTCTCTAGGCAAGAATACTGGAGTGGATTGCCATTTCTGTCTCCATCTATGCAAATTAGATCATGCAAAATGCTGGGCTGGATGAAGCACAAACAAGAATTAAGAATGCCAGGAGATATATCAACAACCTCAGATATGCAGATGACACCATCCTTATAACAGAAAGTGAAAAAGAACTACAGAGCCTCTTGATGAAAGTGAGAGAATAGAGTGAAAAAGCTGGCTTAAAACTCAACATTCAAAAAACGAAGATCACGATGGAATGACTGAAGTGAACTGAACTGAGCTGATGTAACAGTTATAATTTGCATATCTTATCTGTTGCGCAGCATCATGAACTATCAGTGTTGTCTTTTCTACTAGAAGTAGTTATTCAGTTCAGTTCAGTTCAGTCGTTCAGTCATATCTGACTCTTTGCGACTCCATGAATGCAGCATGCCAGGCCTCCCTGTCCATCAACAACTCCTGGACTTCACTCAAACTCATGTCCATCGAGTCGGTGATGCCATCCAGCCATCTCATCCTCTGTTGTCCACTTCTCCTCCTGCCCCCAATCCTTCCCAAAATCACGGTCTTTTCCAATGAGTCAACTCTTCACATGAGATGGCCAAAGTTTTGGAGTTTCAGCTTTAGCATCAGTCATTCCAATGAACACCCAGGACTGATCTCCTTTAGAATGGACCGGTTGGATCTCCTTGCAGTCCAAAGGACTCTCAAGAGTCTTCTCCAACACCACAGTTCAAAAGTATGGTGCTCAGCTTTCTTCACAGTCCAACTCTCAAATCCATACATGACCACTGGAAAAACCATAGCCTTGACTAGATGGACCTTTGTTGGCAAAGTAATGTCTCTTCTTTTCAATATGCTATCTATGTTGGTCATAGCTTTCCTTCCAAGGAGTAAATGTCTTTTACTTTCATGGCTGCTGTCACCATCTGCAGTGATTTTGGAGCCACAAAAAATAAAATCTGACACTGTTTCCACTGTTTCCCCATCTATTTGCATGAAGTGATGGGACCAGATACCATGATCTTTGTTTTCTGAATGTTAAGCTTTAAGCCAACATTTTCACTCTCCTCTTTCACTTTCTTCAAAGGCTGTTTAGTTCCTCTTCACTTTCTGCCATAAGGGTGGTGTCACCTGCATATCTGAGGTTATTGATATTTCTCCCAGCAATCTTGATTCCAGCTTGTGCTTCTTCCAGCCCAGCGTTTCTCATGATGTACTCTGCATAGAAGTTAAATAAGCAGGATTACAATATACAGCCTTGAAGTATGCCTTTTCCTATTGGGAACCAGTCTGTTATTCCATGACCAGTTCTAACTGTTTCTTCCTGACCTGCATATAGGTTTCTCAAGAGGCAGGTCAGGTGGTCTGATATTCCCATCTCTTTCAGAATTTTCCAGTTTACTGTAGTCCACACAGGCAAAGGCTTTGGCATAGTCAATAAAGCAGAAATAGATGTTTTCCTGGAACTCTCTTGCTTTTTCCATGATCCAGCAGATGTTGGCAATTTGATTTATGGTTCCTCTGCCTTTTCTAAAACCAACTTGAACATCTGGAAGTTCATGGTTCATGTATTGCTGAAGCCTGGCTTGGAGAATGTTGAGCATTACTTTACTAGCGTATGAGATGAGTGCAATTGTGCAGAAGTTTGAGCATTCTTTGGCATTGCCTTTCTTTGGGATTGTAATGAAAACTGATATTTTTCAGTCCTGTGGCCACTGCTGAGTTTTCCAAATTTGCTGGCCTATTGAGTGCAGCACTTTCACAGCATCATCTTTCAGGATTTGAAGTAGCTCAACTGGAATTCCATCACCTCCACTAGCTTTGTTTATAGTCATGCTTTCTAAGGCCCACTGATTTTACATTACAGGATGTCTGGCTCCAGGTCAGTGATCACACCATCATGCTTATCTGGCTGGGTCTTGAAGCTCTTTTTTGTACTTTTCTTCTGTGTATTCTTTCCACCTCTTCTTAATATCTTCTGCTTCTGTTAGGTCCATACCATTTCTGTCCTTTATCAAGCCCATCTTTGCATGAAATGCTCCCTTGGTATCTCTAATTTTCTTGAAGAGATCTCTAGTCTTTCCCATTCTATTGTTTTCCTCTATTTCTTTGCACTGATCGCTGAGGAAGCCTTTCTTATCTCTCCTTGCTATTCTTTGGAACTCTGCATTCAGATGCTTATATCTTTCTCTCTTTGCTTTTTGCTTGTCTTCTTTTCACCACTACTTGTAAGGCCTCCTCAGACAGCCATTTTGTTTTTTTGCAATTCTTTTTCTTGGGGATGGTCTTGATCCCTGTCTTCTGTACATTGTCATGAACCTCCGCCCATAGTTCATCAGGCACTCTATCTCTCAGATCTAGTCCCTTAAATCTATTTCTTACTTACACTGTATAATCATAAGGGATTTGATTTAGGTCATACCTGAATTGTCTATTGGTTTTCACGACTTTCTTCAATTTAAATCTGAATTTGGCAATAAGGAGTTCATGATCTGATCTACAGTCAACTCCTGGTCTTGTTTTTGCTGACTGTATAGAGCTTCTCCATCTTTGACTGCAAAGAATATAATCAATCTGATTTCAGTGTTGACCATCTGGTGATGCACATGTGTAGAGCCTTCTCTTGTGTTGTTGGAAGATGGTGTTTGCTATGATCAATGATTTCTCTTGACAAATCTCTATTAACCTTTGCCTTGCTTCATTCAGTACTCCTAAGCCAAATTTGCCTGTTACTCCAGGTGTTTCTTGACTTCCTACGTTTGCATTCCAGTCCTCTATAATGAAAAGGACATCTTTTTGGGGGTGTTATTTCTATACGGTCTTGTAGGTCTTCATAGAACTCTTCAAGTTTAGCTTCTTCAGTGTTACTTGTTGGGGCATGGGCTTGGATTACCATGATATTGAATGGTTTGCCTTGGGAATGAACAGAGTTCATTCTTTTGTTCTTGAGATTGCATCCAAGTACTGCATTTTGGACTGTTGTTGATCATGATGGCTGCTCCATTTCTTCTAAGGGATTTCTGCCCACAGTAGTAGATATTATGGTCATCTCAGTTAAATTCACCCATTTCAGTCCATTTTAGTTCACTGATTGCTAGAATGTTGATGTTCACTCTTGTCATGTCCTGTTTGACCACTTCCAATTTGCCTTGATTCATGGACCTAACATTCCCAGTTCATATGCAATAGTGCTCTTTACAGCATTGGACCTTGCTTCTATCACCAGTCACATCCACAACTGGGTATTGTTTTTGCTTTGGCCCCATCCCTTCATTCTTTCTGGAGTTATTTTTCCACTGATCTCCAGTAGCATATTGGGCACTTACCAACCTGGGGAGTTCCTCTTTCAGTATCCTATTATTTTGCCTTTTCATACTCTTCATGGAGTTCTCAAAGCAAGAATACTGAATTGGTTTGCCATTCCCTTCTCCAGTGGACCACCTTCTATCAGACCTCTCCACCATGACCTGCCCATCTTGGGTGGCCCCACATGGCATGGTTTAGTTTCATTGAGTTAGACAAGGCTATGGCCCATGTGATCAGATTGGCTAGTTTTCTGTGATTATGGTTTCAGTGTGTCTGCCCTCTGATGCCCTCTCACAATACCTACCATCTTACTTGGGTTTCTCTTACCTTAGATGTGGGGTATCTCCTCACAGCTGCTCCAGTAAAGCACAGCTGCTGCTCCTTACCTTGGATGAGGCATATCTCCTCAGGGCCGCACCTCCTGACCTTGAACATGGAGTAGCTCCTCTCGGTCCTCCTGTTCCCACACAGCCACCTCTCCTAGGACATGGGGTAGCTCCTCTTGGCCGCCGCTCCTGACCTTGGACGTGGAGTAGCTCCTCTCCACCGCTCCTGTGCCACTGCAGCCTGGCACTCTTTGTCACCTCCCTTCACCTTGGGCTAGGGGTAGCTCCTCTCAGCCACACTTCTGAATGGTTCCTAGCAGCCAGCATGCTTAGTACCTTTAAATCTAACCAGAGAATCACTTTCAGAATCCCTAGAACCGTGATTCTCTTTTTCTAGAGAAAAATATACTAATTTTTCTTAACACTCTTGATACCAAAGTCTCTAGATAAGATTCTCCAGAGGAACAGATAAATAGTATAAAAATATACAGAAAGAAAGAAAAAAGAAAGAGAAAAGAGAGATAAAGGAAGGAAGAAAGGAAGAAAGAGAGAAAAAAAGAAAGCTTATCTTTGAAAATTATAGATATTACGGGTGTAAACACCACATGAATCAGAAAGTCGCATATAGGTTTGAGTTTCCCCAAAGCTTAAAGATAGCCTATTGTGGACCAGAAGCTTTACTGATAATATAAAGAGTCAATTAATAAATGTTTTGTATATTACATGTGCTATATACAGTATTCTTATAATAAAGTAAAATAGAAAGAAGAAAATGTTAATGAAATCGTAAGAAAGAGAAAATACACTTATGGTACCATACTATATTTATCAATACTGTAAATTTATTTTCTCTGTTTATAAGATGAATTGTTTATCAATACATGCATCAAAAGGAGAAGAGGGCATCACAGGATTAAATGGCTGGATGGCATCACTGATGCAATGGACATGAACTAGGGCAAATTTCTGGAGATGGTGAAGGACAGAGAGGCCTGGAATGCTACAGTTCATGGGGTCCCTAAGAGTTGGACATGACAGAGCAACTGAACAACAACAAGAACCACCTACATTAGTATTTTCTCATTTTGTATAAAACACTGTAGATATTACACATGGTACTAACACTAAACACAAAAATTGAACAGATGTGAAAAATAAATATTTATTTATAATATATTGATTCATATATTAATAACAAAAATTAAAAATATGATCATTTTGTGGTATTCTGTGATAATCAATATTATTTCCTTATGGTAGCCTAGGCTATAGAGCAATGAATAGAATGTTATAAAAATATATATGGCATACAGTATATGGTCATACTTATATAATTAAAGAAACTATTACAACTTACCAGTAATATCAGACTGCTACTCAATTTCTCCAATTGCAAAGGAAAAAAGCATATCATACAGTAAAGTAGTTATTTGAAAACAAAGTTAGAAAACACAAAACTAGCACATTACTAATTTTATATTAAATGTCACTCAATTTATGCCTATGTAATAATAGACTATCCATTTTGTTACAAGTCTTGTGCATGGTGTTCTTCATGGTGAATACTTAGGCCATGATGATAGCAGAAAAAATGTCTAGACAGTTCTTTCCATACAGTTATTAGGTTATAATACAGAGACACTCACACACCTACAACCCATAAGTTTATCAAATGTACAATATGATGGCTATCTGTTATTCATTAAGTGAAAGTAGATCAGCATCAAGTTCTTCATCTGAGGAAGAGAGGTTGATCCTATCATTTCAGGGCTGACAGAGGTGGAGGAGGTAGAAGGTGGGGCACACTCAGTGTAACTTTGTGTGTATGGAATGCACCATAATTTCTGCTGACAGTTTTTGCTTTTTAATTTCTCTAAAGTCATTTCTATTATATGGTACTAATCCTTCTTTCACTATTTGCTTTGGTTCCAGTGCCCATATCATAAAAGAGTACATGTGTGTAAGGGTCAAAAGCAGTCTTGAAGAACCAGAATCTTTCTGCCAGATTGCTGATGTCAGTTTGCTTTCTGGCACTGTTTCTCCTATGTCTGCTTCTTCACTGTCTGCCAGTCGTTTGGAGGCACTTACCTCTGTCAAGTCATCTTATGTTAATTCCTCTGGTGTGGTATTTATTAGTTCTTGGATTCTCCAAGGTCAGTGTCCAATAACTCATCACCTTCTATTCATTTGGAGGCAGATCTTATACAGGGTCAATTGTGTGTGTATATATACATATAAAGAGAGAGATTTTAAGGAATTTGCCCACACTATGACCTAAAAATTAATGATCCAGTGATTTAGTATATTGGAAAATACATTTAACTTTTTTTTTTTTTTGTCATGTCCGTAGTCTTTCATTTCACTTGATTGGCTCTATAGCAAATACTGTGAAGTCATGCACATCTGGACAGCTTTCTCTTGCAGGAGTTTATTTGGGGTCAGGGTATGAAGACTTTCATAGTTTTTCTATAACGATGGCATCTTCAATGGTGTAATTCTCCCAGGATTTCATGATACTCTCTCTATCAGGATTCTTGTCCATTGTATTGACAATCCCTCTACAGAGTATCATGTACAGTGAGTCTTAAAGGTCTCTATGACCCCCTGATGCAGAGGCTGAACTAAACATTGTGTATGGAGGCAGGTAAACCACTTCAGGGCTTCCCTCATAGCTCAATCGGTAAATCATCTTCCTGCAAGGCAGGAGAACCAGGTTTGATCCTTTGGTCGGGAAGATCCCCTGGAGAAGGAAATGGCAAGCCACTCAAGTATTCTTGCCTGGAGAATCCCATGAACAGAGGAGCCTGGGGGGCTACAGTCCATGGGGTTGCAAGAGTCAAACATGGCTTAGCAACTAAACCACCACCACCATACCACTTCAAAGCCTTCAGAATGAAACTCATGGAGTTCTGAGTGACCAGGTGGATTGTTGCTGTTGTTTCTTCATGAAGTTGTGACAGATTCTTTGAGACCCCATGGATTGTAGCCCTCCAGACTCAAGGAGAATCTTTTTTTATGGATTAAGATATTGATCTTAATCAATGCTAAAGATACTTTCCGACTTCAAGAACTAAGAATCAATGAAACTAATCCAGGAAAAATTTCTCCTTGTCCAGGCTCTCTTTTACAACCAAAAGACACTAGGCAGCTGGTGTTTATCTTTTTCCCTCAGGGCTCAGGGATTAGAGCAACTTTATAGAGAAGCAAACCCTCCTGCATTTGCACAAAACAATAAAACTATCCCTTCCTTTTTTTTTTTTTTTTTTTAATCCTACTGATCTCTCTTCCTTACTAATAAATGTTAGGGCTTCCCCACTGGTGGCTCAGTAACTTAAAAACAACAACAAACAACAAATTAACTTGGCAATGCACATGATGTGAATTTGATCCATGTGTGGGAAAGATCCCCTGGAGAAGAAAATGGCAACTCACCCTAGTACTCTTGACTAGGCAATCCCATGGACAGAAGAGCCTGGTGGTCTGCAATCCAAGGAGTTGCAAAAGTTGGACATGACTTAGTGACTAAAAAAACAACAGCAGCATGACACTTTTTCCCAGAATAGGGCACTTTCATCTGTATTATAAAACTTGTCCAGGCAGATATACTTGCTCCTCAATAATTTTCTCATGTTGTCTTGGAGGTCATCTGCTCTCCATTGGTCAACAGAAGATACTTCTCCTATTCTCTGGACAACTGTTTGTTTGTTTGTTTGTTTTATTTTGTTTTAAATCAAACCTCTTCCTAAAATTACCAAACCATCCTTTGCTGGCATTAAATTCCCTAGCATTAAATCCTTCATCTCTCTTTGGCTTTAAGCTGTTATAATGAACTAACTTTTTCTTGAATAATATTAGACTCTAGGAATGTTTTTTTCTTATAACAATTCCTTACCCACATAAAAGCTGCATTTTCAAGATGAGATTTAAAAAAAAAAAAAGTGTTTCCCAAAAAAGGGCAAATTTTCTTAGCTGCTAATATAGCTGCTGTGAGGGCCTCATGGATTGCCTTTTCTTTTTTCACATGAGTCCTCATGCTAGACTCATTTATCTTGAAAGGTGGGTAACTACAGCTGCAGAACTCAACCTCTGGTAGAGATCAAGCAATTCAACTTTTTCTTGTAATCTTTACTTTCCTTCTTGAGAGTACTTCCAGAGTCACAATGGCACTTCATGTGGGTTCCATGGTGCTATTTAAGGTTTGTAGTATTATATTAAATATGATGAAAAATATGGGAGAACGGTGGGAGATCACTTTATTACTGTGATACAAAATTTACTGCAGAGATAGACTGCTTACATGAAGGGAATTATCAATACAGGGCATTTTAGTGTATATTTACAATACTTGAGCTCACCACGATAGCAACAGGAGATAGCCATGCAATTATTATAGTAGTTTAATATGTACTACAGCTAATTTTATGCACTAATGATTTAATATTGCATATTTATACTTGTTTATATTTCTCTCAACTGTGAATGGCACCATGAACAGTCTATATTTGTGTGTGTGAGTTGTGATAAACTGACTTTTTTGTTATAGACCTGTGTGCATTTTATGGCCTTAAAATAATAAAATATACTAGTATGTGCATATATTTTATGCATTCCTGATACATCTAAATTTTTCTTAAATGTTTTCAAAACTTAAAATCTTCACATTTCATCATTTTTTCAAATTGTTGCAAATATCTAAAAGCTTTTAAATATATTTGTTGAAAACAACCTACTTATAATGGGCCCATGCAGGTTAAACCTTTGTTGTACAAGGGTCAGTTGTATATGGGTATACACACACACACACACACACACACACACACACCAAGAGATTTTAAGGAATTGGCCCATACTATGACCTAAAAATGGATGATCTAATGATGTTGTGTATTGAAAAACACATCAATAAAAAACTGCATTGCACTTGATAAAATGTTCCTTGAAAAGTATTAGTAACTCCTACTAAAACACTTACATTATCTATTAACACTTGGTTCCATGTTTTACAATTAAAGTAAAATCACCTCAGTTCAGTTCAGTCAATAAGTTGTGTCCAAATCTTTGTGACCACATTGACTGCAACATGCCAGGCTTCCCTGTCCATCATCACCTCCCAAAGCTTACTCAAACTCATGTATATTGAGTTGGTGATGCAATCCAAACATCTCATCCTCTGTCCTCCTGTTCTCTTTCCACCTTCAATCTTTCCCAGCATCAGGGGCTTTTCATATGAGTCAGTTCTTCACATCAGGTGGCCAAAGTTTTGGAGTTTCAGCTTCACCATCAGTCTTTTCAATGAATATTCAGGAGTGATTTCCTTTAGGATTGACTGGTTTGATATCCTTGCAGTCCAAGGGACTCTCAAGCATCTTCTCCAACACCACAGTTCAAAAACATAAATTATTCAGCACTCAGCTTTCTTTATAGTCCAACTCTCATATCCATACATGACTATTGGAAACACCATAGTTTAACTAGATAGACCTTTGTTGGCCAAGTAATATCTTTGCTTTTTAATATGCTATCTAGATTTGCCATAGCTGTTCTTTCAAGGAGCAAGCGTCTTTTAATTTCATGGCTGCAGTAGTCACCGTCTATTTTTTTGGAGCCCAAAAACATAGTCTGTCAGTTTGTATTGTTTCCCTGTCTACTTGCCATGAAGTGATGGGACCGGATGCCATAATCTTAGTTTTCTGAATGTTGAGTTTTAAGCCAAATTTTTCACTTTTCTCTTTCACTTTCATCAAGAGGCTCTTTAGTTTTTCACTTTCTGCCATAAAGGTTGTATCATCTGCATGTCTGAGGTTATTGATATTTCTCCTGGCAATCTTCTTTCCAGTTTGTGCTTCATCCAGCCTGGCATTTCACATGATGTATTCTGCATAGAAGTTAAATAAGTAGGGTGACAGTATACAGCCTTGACGTACTCCTTTCCCAATTTGGAACCAGTCTGTTGTTCCATGTCCAGTTCTAACTGTTGCTTCTTGACCTGCATACACATTTCTCAGGGCGCAGGTAAGATGGTCTGGTATTCCCATCTCTTGAAGAGTTTTCCACAAATTGTTGTGATCCACAGAGTCAAAGGCTTTGACATAGTCAATAAAGCAGAAGTAGATGTTTTTTTTCTGGAACTCTTGCTTTATCTATGATCCAGTGGATGATGACAATTTGATCTCTGGTTACTCTGCCTTTCCAAAATTCAGCTGGAACATCTGGAAATTCATGGTTCATGTACTGTCGAAGCCTGGCTTGCAGAATTTTAAGCTTTAGTTTGCTAGAGTGTGAAATGAGTGCAATTGTGTGGTAGTTTGAGCATTATTTGGAAAAGGAAATGGCAACCCACTCCAGTACTATTGCCTGGAAAATCCCATGGACGGAGGAGCCTGATAGACTACAGTCCACGGGGTCTCAAAGTGTTGGACACGACTGAGCGACTTCACTATTATCACTGCCTTTCTTTGGGATTGGAATGAAAACTGACCTTTTTCAGTCCTGCTGAATTTTCCAAATTTGCTGGCATATTAAGTTAAGCACTTTAACAGCCTCATCTTTTAGGATTTTAAAGAAGTCAACTGGAAATCTATCACCTCCACTATCTCACCTAGCCAATAAAAATTGAAAATAAATGGAAAACTCTAGGTTTTTAACTTGGACTCCTCAGAGGTCCTCCAGTTGTTTCATGGATATTTGCTCCTTACTTGGAGCCTTAAAACAAAGACAGAAATATAGATCAATGGAACAAAATAGAAAGCCCAGAGATAAATCCACGCACATATGGACACCTTATCTTTGACAAAGGAGGCAAGAATATACAATGGATTAAAGACAATCTCTTTAACAAGTGGTGCTGGGAACTCTGGTCAACCACTTGTAAAAGAATGAAACTAGAACACTTTCTAACACCATACACAAAAATAAACTCAAAATGGATTAAAGATCTAAACGTAAGACCAGAAACTATAAAACTCCTAGAGGAGAACATAGGCAAAACACTCTCTGACATACATCACAGCAGGATCCTCTATGACCCACCTCCCAGAATATTGGAAATAAAAGCAAAAATAAACAAATGGGACCTAATTAACCTTAAAAGCTTCTGCACATCAAAGGAAACTATTAGCAAGGTGAAAAGACAGCCTTCAGAATGGGAGAAGATAATAGCAAATGAAGCAACTGACAAACAACTAATCTCGAGAATATACAAGCAACTCCTACAGCTCAACTCCAGAAAAATAAATGACCCAATCAAAAAATGGGCCAAAGAACTAAATAGACATTTCTCCAAAGAAGACATAAAGATGGCTAACAAACACATGAAAAGATGCTCAACATCACTCATTATCAGAGAAATGCAAATCAAAACCACTATGAGGTACCATTTCACGCCAGTCAGAATGGCTGCAATCCAAAAGTCTACAAGTAATAAATGCTGGAGAGGGTGTGGAGAAAAGGGAACCCTCTTACACTGTTGGTGGGAATGCAAACTAGTGCAGCCACTATGGAGAACAGTGTGGAGATTCCTTAAAAAACTGGAAATAGACATGCCTTATGATCCAGCAATCCCACTGCTGGGCATACACACTGAGAAAACCAGAAGGGAAAGAGACACGAGTACCCCAATGTTCATCGCAGCACTGTTTATAATAGCCAGGACATGGAAGCAACCTAGATGTCCATCAGCAGATGAATGGATAAGAAAGCTGTGGTACATATACACAATGGAGTATTATTCAGCCATTAAAAAGAATACATTTGAATCAGTTCTAATGAGGTGGATGAAACTGGAGCCTATTATACAGAGTGAAGTAAGCCAGAAAGAAAAACACCAATACAGTATACTAACGCATATATATGGAATTTAGAAAGATGGTAACAATAACCCTGTGTACGAGACAGCAAAAGAGACACTGATGTATAGAACAGTCTTATGGACTCTGTGGGAGAGGGAGAGGGTGGGAAGATTTGGGAGAATGGCATTGAAACATGTAAATATCATGTATGAAATGAGTTGCCAGTCCAGGTTCGATGCACGATACTGGATGCTTGGGGCTGGTGCACTGGGACGACCCAGAGGGATGGAATGGGGAGGGAGGAGGGAGGAGGGTTCAGGATGGGGAACACATGTATACCTGTGGCGGATTCATTTTGATATTTGGCAAATCTAATACAGTTATGTAAAGTTTAAAAATAAAATAAAATTAAAAAAAAAAAAAAAAAAGAGACATACAAAAAAAAAAAAAAAAAAAAAAAAAAACAAAAAGACGATGATATGAAGTAGGGAGTTCCTATTTCTATTTAGGAACATGATTTCTTTAGATGTTACAAATTACTTTACATAAATTTTATTTGTTGTACTTCTGGTTTTGTCATACCTATATTTGACTTAGTCTATCATGTCTATTTACCAATAGCAACATGTTAGTTAGTTTAAAGCTTCCTAGAGACAAAATTGTTTCTCTATCCATCTGAGTTCTCTGAGATATGAGCAGGGCAATAAATTTGAAAGCCTACTATATATATCATCATATCCTGGGTAAATGCAAATAATAGGTGTATCTAAAGTGAACTTTTATTTTTTATATTCTAATGAATAAGTAAATAGCCTTATGTGATATCAGAATGATATTCATATGAATATTTAGGGCAGGGTTGATACAACTATACTTGTGTAACAACTCACCATCATTATATGCACTGGTTCATTCTACAACCATACGTCTTATACATCATTTATACACACAATTTATTTTAGCAATAACTCAAATCAAATATCAAATATTTTAAAATGACATTTAGAGTCAGTTATTTCTATAATTGAAATATATATATATATATATAGGGAATTTACTAGTGTCCAATTGTTATTACAACCCCCAGAGGCAATATATACACCTAAGTTTGCTTGATCACATCTTCTATGGTTTTACTTTATGTGGGCTTCACCAGTGGCTTGGTGGTAAATAATCCACCTGTCAAGCAGGAGACCCAGGTTTGATGCCTTTGTTGGGAAATTCCCTTGGAGAAGGAAATGACAACCCACTCCAATATTTTTGCCTGGAAAACTGCATGGATGGAGGAGCCTGGTGGGATTTGGTCCATGAGGTTGAAAAAATTTGGACATGACTTAGCCACTAAAGAGCAATTAGCCACTATTACAATAATGCAGGAAATCAGATTCTTTTACTTAGGGCTAATTGTTCTGTGGTGATATTAGAATATTCCAAGCATATAAAATACCCACAATAAATACATTTTCTTTCAAAGTACATAAAGGTAAACAGTCTTCCCAAGTGTTCACCTTCTAATTGACAGAGTTGGCATTTAAGGATACTGATGACATCAATATGATTTGGAGAGTTTCGGTCAGCATAAAAAACCTGACATAATATATTATGTAGCCTGATCCCTGAGAGCACAACAAATTCCTTAACAAAAATAGTATTAGATAATATATCAGTTTTATGTTTTCTTTTGACAAACTTGGGAGGTGGGAATTTACATCACTATTAACACTTCATGTTATAGCACAACAAATTCCTTAGCACAATTAATTATAGATAATGCTGATACATCAACCTTAAATTTTATTTTGGCTAACTTGGGAGGTGAGGATTTGCATCACTGTTAATACTTCAGGTTGTGTCTGATTCAATACTAATAGTTATAATGCAACAAACTATTTTGAAGCTCAAGACAAAACAATGTGTCATGGACTTGTGGAGAGTTTGGGACCTCTTATTCAAGCCTGGGAAATATTGACCATCTTCCAGAATACTGTTCAGTCCCTTCTTAATATACTTCTAGGAATGCTTATTGGTCTCATGGTTGTTCAGTATCTGTGAATCAGAATTTTAAAAATTTCTGCAGTGCACATCCTGATAGTTACAAAAGAAATGAAAAGACAAAAATAGAATGGAGCAATTCCAATGGGTGCTGAAAAAAGATTGAATTCTAGCAAATAAAACTCATGTTAAAGGAGAGTCACAACTGTGATGAAGGCATAGTGAAGTGAAAAGTGAAAGTTGCTCAGTCGTTTCCGACTGTTTGCGACCCCATAGACTACACAGGCCGTGGTATTCTCTAGGCCAGAATACTGGAGTGGGTAGCCTTTCTCTTCTCCAGGGGATCTTTGCAACCCAGGGACTGAACCCAGATTTCCCACATTACAGGTGGATTCTTTATCAGGTGTGCCACAATGGAAGCCCTGGAAAATCCTTAATAATATCTCTTATGTTGTTTGTTGAGTGGAAAAAAAAGGAACCAATGATAATAAAATAATAAAAGCAATACATTTCATACTCCTAAAGAAGACATAGATTATTCTGTGGCTATGGTAATAACTCTCATCAGGCTTCTTTTAAAGTCAAAGAATCAATCAAGAAAATTTTGTTTCATGAAAAAATATTCTGTTAGTCAAACAACCAGTATCAACTCTTCATTTCTGAGTTTCAGCCAATCAGGAACATACCCATTCCAGTGCACATATTTCTGAGTGTTAATAAATCCACATTGGTGTTACACAAGTGAGCACAGTTACATATGTCAAACCATTTACATCTTTGAAAGTCTGCCAGCCATATACTCTTAAAAATTCCCATTATCAGTAGTCTACTTTTAGTGTAGACACTGTACCTAATCATCATGTCTCTCCTTAATTTTTTTTTTATTTTGCTATTTTCTTTAATTTTTTATTCAGAAGTTGAGGATGATTTCTCCAATTCCTGCAATGAGGTAAAAAAAAAAAAAGGTGTGTTTGTGTGTGTGTGTGTACTCAAATATGCAAATTGAATCTCCAATATAGGGAGAAATAACAAGTTATTCTTTTATTAGTAAAGTAAAGGTGTATAAGAAGAGAAGGAAATGGCAACCCACTCCAGTGTTCTTGCCTGGAGAATCCCAGGGACAGAGGAGCCTGGTAGGCTGCTGTCTGTGGGGTTGCACAGAGTCAGACACGACTGAAGCGACTTAGAAGCAGTAGCAGCAAAGGTGTATAACTATATTATTTTTGTTTTATTAGAACCCAATATACTATACTCCAATACACAAATATGTCATTGACTTTCAGTGTAAAGAATAATTTAGAAATCAATAAAGTTATATGCTTTCAATATTAAATAAATTTGAGTGAGTCATGCTGTAATACAATTTATAGATTGGTATTAAAGAACTGGGCAGACTTGAAGGAAAGGATATACTGACAGCATTTATAAAATTATTATTATGAGAAGTATGTAATTTTCAAATTACTTCTTAGTTTGCTTTCAGTAAAGTCTATTTGATAGTATTAAAGTAATCATAAGCAATATAAAAGAAATCTGAAGACTTTATTTGCATATTCCATTTGCCATCACTACACCAGATAGCAGTCAAAAGAACTGCAGTAGTGTAATATTCAAATATACTTTTGAATCTTAGTTTTCACATCAATAAAAATGAAAATACAAGATATTTGGAGATTAAATGGAAATACACATCAGTCTACATATAGTACTTAAAAATTGCTGCTGCTGTCATTTTTTTTATAGTCTGAAGATACAGATTTACAGGTTTCATATTCTCATTTTAGTTTATGTGTTTTTTGTTTTGTTTTGTTTTTACCAATTCTTCAGGTAGAACTTTCATTCAAATATGAGGTTTATTCTTTCAATTTATTGCAGGTCTGATAAAGAAGGAACATGTTTGTTATAGCCATTTTATTGAAAAAGATCTGTTTTTTGGAGTGTGAGGGCAGAGGATGCTGTCAGGAGGTCAGGAGCTGCCTTACTCTTTTTGACCTACCCTCACACGGTAGCATAGAAAATTTCTGAACACACATTATCCTATGGTCAAAGCAAATCTATAACTGTACATGGAATAATTCTTTCCAAAAGGTATCATAAAACTGGATGAACAAAGTCTCCACAAAAATCGGGTATAAATACAGTATTAGCACAAATAGAAGAAACAGAGATATGGTTATGCCAAGAATAAAACCATGCCTCAGCTGTGGTTATCCACAATCAGGAAGGACCATAAAGGTATGCTTATTTTCCCTGAGGGGTGAGCTCCATCTAGACACTCACCCCTTGCATCCTGCTCAAGAAGAGACAAGTCTCTAAAACACCAACTTTGAAAACCAATAGCGAATATGTTCAGGAAAACTGTAGCACTACAGAGAACAGAAAACTTGCTATAAAGGGCTTGACTACAGACACTCTCGATCTTAAAACAATTGAAAAACAAAAGTTTAAAACACATAAACCATAGGTAAGTGAGTGAAGTCACTCAGTCATGTCCGACTCTTTGAGACCCGTGGACTGTAGCCCACCAGGCTCCTCTGTCCATGGGATTCTCCAGGAAAGAATACTGGAGTGGGTTGCCATTTCCTTCTTCAGGGGATCTTCCCAACCCAGGGATCAAACCCGGGTCTCCTTCATTGCAGGCAGACACTTTATCCTCTGAGCCACCAGGGAGGGTTAAACCATAGGTAAGGAAGCCCCAATGACTAATTTTGAATCATCTGCTAGAGAGGCAGAAACCAACTGGGTTACTCCTCAGGGACTGAGACACTGGTGGGAGCCATTTTTGTGATGTCAGCCTACCTCTCTAATATCAGCACTGGTGGGTGCTATTTTGGAAATTGCCCCTGAACCTGTTAGCTCCAGTGGATGTACCCCACTAAGTGCCCTGCTCATCCCAGAGCTTTGGGCAGGTCTTACAGATAGTCAAGCAATAAACTTATCCAACAGTGAAGTTGTACCAAGGGGTCAGCCTCATTCACCAGTGCACAAAAGTAGAAATCTCAGCCTTGTCACAATAAGAGAGTATAGAAGCCCATGTAGAGGACATCCCTTGAGCTCCTGGCTCTGATGGCCAAGTGGGATTGTGTTTCTGAGCTCCCAAGGAAATCTCCCACAGAAGGACACTTCTCTAAGATCTATTGCATAGAAACAAGGAATTAACCAAAATTAGGTGACAGAGAAACATATTCGAATTGAAAGAATAGCAGAAAATTTCAGAAAAAGAGCTAAACATATTAAAGATAAGTAATTACAAATAAACAGAAAATAGTTTAAATTGGTGACCATAAAGTCATTTACCTAATTCAAGAGAATAATGAATGAACACAATGAAAATTAATAAAAGTGCTAATCACACAGCCATATCTGACTCTTTGGGACCCAATGGACTATAGCCCTCTAGGCTCCTCTGTCCACAGAATTCTCCAAGCAACAATACTGGAGTGGTTAGCCATACCCATCTCCAGGGATCTTCCCAACCGATTGATTGAATCCTAGCCTCCCTCATTATGGGCAGATTCTCTACCATCTGAGCCATGAGAGAAACTCTTTCACTTTCACTTTCAGAGTGATCCAACACCAGAAAGATTATGTAGAAGAATGAATCATTGAATTGGAAGATAAGCTAATGAAACACATCCCAACAGAGCAGCAAAATAAAAATAAAATTTAAAAGTAAAGATACCTCATGGGATATTTGAGACATATCAAGCAGAATAACCTTAGAAGAATTTTGAGGAGGAAAAGAGACAGAGAAATGGCCACAAAAGTTATTTCAAGAAACAATGCCTGAAAACTTACCTGACCTGGGAAAAGAAATACATGTCCAGATCCAGGATGTGCAGAGAGTTTCAAATAAACTATCCCCAAAAGACACATAACAATACTTGTTATCATTAAGATAAAAGAAGCTAAGAATAAAGAGAGAATCCTGAATGCAACAAGAGAAAAACAGCTTGCTATGTATAAGGGGAATTTCATAAGACTATCAACAGATTTCCTAGCAAAAAATTTAGAGGACAGAAGGAAATAGCATGACATATTCAGAATGTACTTTTAAAAATTTATTTTTTATTGAAGGATAATTGCTTTACAGAATTTTGCTGTTTTCATGTCAAACCTCAACATGAATCAGCCATAGGTATACATATATCCTCTCGCTTGTGAACCTTCCCACAATCTCCCTCCCCACCCCACTCATCTAGGTTGATACAGAGCCCCTGTTTGAGTTTCCTTAGACATAGAGCAAATTGCATTGGCTATCCACTTTACATATGGTAATGTAATTTATATGCAGGGTGCATCATGAGAAACACTAGGCTGGAAGAAGCACAAGCTTTAATCAAGATTGCCAGGAGAAATATCAATAACCTCAGATATGCAGATGACACCACCCTTATGGCAGAAAGTGAAGAGAAACTAAAAAGCCTCTTAATGAAAGTGAAAGAGGAGAGTGAAAATGTTGGCTTAAAGCTCAATATTCAGAAAACTAAGATCATGGCATTTGGTTCCATCACTTCATGGGAAATAGATGGGGAAACAGTGGAAACAGTGTCAGACTTTATTTTGGGGGGCTCCAAAATCACTGCAGATGGTGACTGCAGCCATGAAATTAAAAGACACTTACTCCTTGGAAGGAAAGTTATGACCAACCTAGATAGCATATTCAAAAGCAGAGACATTACTTTGCCAACAAAGGTCCGTCTAGTCAAGGCTATGGTTTTTCCAATAGTCATGTATGGATGTGAGAGTTGGACTGTGAAGAAAGCTGAGTACTGAAGAATTGATGCTTTTGAACTGGTGTTGGGGAGGACTCTTGAGAGTCCCTTGGACTGCAAGGAGATCCAACCAGTCCATTCTAAAAGAGATCAGTCCTGGGTGTTCTTTGGAAGGACTGACGCTAAAGCTGAAACTCCAGTACTTTGGCCACTTCATGGAAGAGTTGACTCATTGGAAAAGATTTTGATACTGGGAGGGTTTGGAGGCAGGAGGAGAGGGGGACTACGGAAGATGAGATGGCTGGATGGCATCACCAACTTGATGGACATGAGTTTGGGTGAACTCTGGGAGTTGGTGATGGATAGCAAGGCCTGGCATGCTGTGATTCATGGGGTTGCAAAGAGTCGGACACGACTGAGTAACTAAACTGAACTGAATGTAACTTTCTATGTTACTCTTTCCATACATCTCACCCTGTTAAAAACACAAACTTCAAACCAATAATTCTCTACCTAAAAAGGTTGTCGTTCATTATCGAAGGAGAAATTAAGGTTCCCAGGTAAGCAAAAACTAAAGGAGGTCACCATCACTAATCTGCTTCTACAAAAATGTTAATGATCTTGTTTAAACTAGAAATAGATAAACACTAATTAATATAAGAAAGCATGAAAATAAAAATCTCAATGAAAAATGTAAATTTATAGTAAAGAGTGTACATCAATCACATATAAAACAGGTGTTAAGATTAAAAAAATAGAGTAAAATTAATTAAAATCACAAATTAGTTAAGGAATTCACAAAATAAAAAGATGCAAAATGTGTCATCAAAAGGATAAGATATTGTGAGGCAGAGTCAAAATTTAGAGTTTGGAATATGTTCAGATTTAAGTGGCTATCAACTTAAAATAGACTGCTATTTACATATGATGTAATATGTGAAACAGGGTAAATATAAGGCAAAAACCCATAGTAAATGCACAATAGGAAGTGATAAACAGAATAAGAAAGGAACATATAGGAACCACAAAAAGAGCAATTAAAACTTAACAAAATGGCCATACTCTCATTCCTATTTATAATCACTTTAAATGTCAATGAGCTATATTTGCCAATCAACAGGCATAGAGTGGCCAAAAAGTGGCTGTCTACAAAAGCCTCAGAAGTAAGAACACACAGAGAATGAATGTGAAGATATGGAAGAAGATATTCCAAGCAAATGGAAATAAAAATAAAGCTAGAGATGTCAGACAAAACAGACTTTAAAGCATTAAAGGATTCAATCCAGAAAGATGATATAATATTTATATATGTATATGCACCCACCATAGGAATCAACATATATAAAGCAAACATCAATGGACTTAAAGGGAGAAAGTGACAGCAGTACAATAATAATGGAGAACTTTAGCTCCTCACTTACTTCAGTTGATGGATCATTCAGATTAATGTAAATCAATAGACAAAGCTAAGTCAATAAAATGTATTGGACTTAAACTTGTACACTTTAAAATATATCGACTTAATAGATGAATTCAGAGCATTCCACCTCAAACCAGTAGAATACTTAGTCTTTTCAAGTGCACATGGAATACTATCCGGGTAAATTGCAAATTAGGTCACAAAACAAGTGTTAATAATTTCAAGAAAAATGAAACAATATCAACCTTCTTCTGTGTTAACAATGATTTGAAACTAGAAATCAGTCACACGTAAAATAAAGCTGGTAAGAAACACAAAAATGTGAAGATAAAAGAACATCTACTGAATAAATGATGAGTCATTGACTAAATCAAAGAAAAAGTAAAAAATACTCAGAAGGAAATATGAAAAAAAATATAATGTACCAAAATCTGTGAGCTGATGCAAAATTGACTCTGAGATGGCATTTCATAGCAGTACAGTCCTACCACAATAAATAATAAAAATTCCCAATAAACAATCTAACACTTTACCTGAAGGAACCAGATGGAGAAAAATACATGAAGTCCAATATTTGTAGAAGGAATGGAAAAATAATAATAATAAATAAAGCCACTCAGCATAAATAAGTGAGAGACCAAACAAACAAACAAAAAAAAACTAACAAAACTAAGAATTGATTCTTTTAAAGGATAGATAAAACTGCCAAGCTAGACTAATGAGAAAAAAAGAGAGGTTTCAAGAGAATAAAATTAGGAATGAAAGAAACATTACATCCAATACCATGGAAATGCAAAGAATAATAGAAGACTACTATGAAGAGTTTTAATCTGAAAATTGAACAACCTAGAAGTAATAAATACATTTCTAGAAACATACAGTTTTCCAAGACTGATGTATAAATTAATACAAAAATCTGCTTAGTCCAATTACTAATAAACATAGTGAAACACTAATCAAAAATCTCTTAAAAAGAAAGAAAGAAAACCCAAGACCAGAGAGCTACCCTGGTGAATTCTACAACACTTTCAAGGAAGGCTTAGTATTTACCTTTCTCATAGTCTTTCAAGGAAATTGAGTAGAGAAAAATCTTCCCAAAACATTTTACAAAGCCAGTATTGCCAAATACCAAAACCAGAAAATACATATAGACACAAAAGAAACAAAGGCCACTATTTTTGATGTACATAGATGCAAAAACCCTCAACAAAATATAAGCAAACCAAATCCAACAAAAATATTCATACACCACAATCAAGTGGGATTTATATAGGATACAATAATCAATATAAGCACATCAATCATGATAAATCACATAAAATAAAGAATAAACATTATTTAATCATTCCAATAGATGCAGAAAAACTATTTGATAAAATTAAACACCTAATTATAAAAATATCTCCAAACAAAGTGATAGCATGTCTCAATATAATAAAGGTCATATAAGACAAACACACAGGTGTATCATATTTAATGCTGAAAAGGTAAAAGCTTTTTATATAAGACTAGGAAAAATACAAGGGTTCCCACTGAAACCACTTTTATTCAACGTAGTACTTAAAGTCCTATGAGGATTCACAGGTGGTGGCATAGAAGGATGCATGCTCATATTTTGTGAGAACTCCAAAATTGCAACTCACTGTTAAAAATCATTGACAGGAGAATGTTCCATCCCACCAAAAAAAGATTCCCCATGTCCACTGGCAAAGGAGAAGCCCCAGCAAGACTGTAAAAGGGGCAAAAATGCATTTAAATCAAACCCCATACCTGCCAGAGATGCTCAGAGGGCTAAAACAAAAACTTGTGCACACCAGGACTCATGATACCCCACAAGAGACTGAGCCAAAGCAGCCTTTGTGTTTTTGAGTGTCTCTTGCAGAGACACAGGTGAGCTGTGAGTGGTCTGTCATGGGGACAGGAGCTCTGCTGCAGCAGACCTGGAGGCATGGTGTATGGCATAAGTCCTCTTGGAGGAGATCACCATTAGTCTCACCATAGAGCCACTAAGCAGACAACCCACAAACTGGAGAACAGTTATGTCAAAGAAGTTCTCACACTGTTGTGAAAGTTCTAGGGCACACAACAGATTCCCTTGTTGCAGGGGATCCTGTAAAAGGACTGAGAAGCCATGGGGAATTTGACTTTGAAGGCCAGAAGGCATTTGATTACAGAACTTCCACAAGATTGGGAAAACAGACTCTTGTAGGGCACAAACCAAACCTTGTGCACACCATGACCCAGGAGAAATGAGCAGTGATCCCTCAAGAGACTGAGGCAGACTTTCCTGTCAATGTTCAGGAGTCTCCAGAGGAGGAGTGGATTTACAGGGGCACTGAGAGGATCAGGGGCACATAATACAACAATCCTGGGAACCACAGTGTGTGTTGGCATAAGTCCTTTTGAAGGAGGTTGTCCCTATCATAGTTAGCCTGGGCCAAAACTACAAGGAGGGAAAATATCCCTGCCCATCAACAGAATTGGAATAAAGATTTATTGAGCAAGGTGCCACCCATCAGAGCAAGACCCAGACACTCCAGTAAGGAAGCATTCAAAAGCCTCTTATCTTTATCCATCAGAGGGCAGAGGGAATGAAAATCAAATCACAGAAAACAAACCAAATTGATCACATGGACCACAGCCTTCTCTAGCTCAATGAAACTATGTGTCATGCTGAGTGTGGCCACCCAAGACAGAGGGATCACCGTGAACAGTTCTGACAAACGTGGTCCACTGGAGAAGGGAATGGCAAAACATTTCAGTATTCTGGCCTTAAGAACCCCAAGGACAGTATGAAAAGGAAAAAATATGACACTAAATGATGAACTCCCCAGGTAAGTAGGTGTCCAGTATGCTATTGGAGAAGAGTGGACAAAAAGTTCCAGAGAGAATGAAGAGGCTGAGCCCAAATGAAAAAAATGCCCAGTTTTGGATGCAACTGATGATGGAAGTCCAGTGCTGTAAAGAACAAAATTGCATAGGAACTTAGAGTGTTAGGTCCTTGAATCAAAGTAAATTGGAAGTGGTCAAGCAGGAGACAGCAAGAGTGAACTTGGACATTTTAGGAATCAGTGGACTAGAGTGGATGAGAATGGGCGAAATTAATTCAGATGATCATTACATCTACTACTGTGGACAAGATTCCCTTAGAAGAAATAAGTACACCCCATAGTCAGCAAAAGAGACTGAAATGCAGTTCAGTTCAGTCACTCAGTCGTTTCAGACTCTGTGACCCCATGGACTGCAGCACGCCAGGCCTCCCTGTCCATCACCAACTCCTGTAGTTTACTCAAACTCATGCCCATCAAATCGGTGATGCCATGCAAGCATCTCATCCTATGTCCTCCCCTTCTCTTCCCACCTTCATTCATTCCCAGTATCAGGGTCTTTTCAAATGAGTCAGCTCTTCGATCAGGTGGCCAAAGTTTGGAGTTTCAGCTTCAACATCAGCCCTTCCAATTAATTAATTCCAGTCCAAATTAATTCAGGACTGATTTCCTTTCAGATGGATTGGTTGGATCTTCTTGCAGTCCAAGGAACTCTCAAGAGTCTTCTCCTACACCACAGTTCAAAAGCATCAATTCTTTGGCACTCAGCTTTCTTCACAGTCCAAATCTCACATCCATACATGACTACTGGAAAAATCATAGCCTTGACTAGACAGACCTCTGTTGGCAAAGTAATTTCTCTGCTTTTTAATATGCTGTCTAGATTGGTCATAACTTTTCTTTCAAGGAGCAAACATCTTTTAATTTCATGGCTATAGTCACCACCATCTGCAGTGACTCAGCACTTGGGTGCAATCTCAAAAATGAAAGATTGATCTCTCTCTGTTTGCAAAGCAAACTATTCAAAATCACAGTAATTCAAGTCTATGCCTCAACCACTAATGGTGAAGAAGCTGAAATTGAATGGTTCAGTGAAGACCTAGAAAAACTTGCAGAATGAACACCAAAATAGATGTTCCTTTGATCATAGGGGACTGGAATGCAAAAGTAGGAAGTCAAGATAAACCTGAAGTAACAGGCAAATGTGACTTTGGAATACAAAATGAGGCAGGACAGAGTTTTGCCAAGAGAACAGATTGGTCATAGCAAACAGCCTTTTCCAATAACACAAGAGACTACTCTACTCTACACTTGGACATCTTCAGATAATCAATATCAAAATCAGGTTGAGTATATACTTTCCAGCTAAGAAGCTCTATACAGTTCACAAAAACAAGACCAGAAGCTGTCTGTGGCTCAGATCATAAACTCCTTATTGCAAAGTTCAGTGTAAGTGGAAAAAGTAGGGAAAGTCATTAGCCCATTCAGGTGTGAACTAAATCAAATTCCTTATGATTTTACAGTGGAAATGACAGATTCAAGGACTCAGATCTGATAGACTGCCAGAAGAAATATGGACAGACATTTGTAACATTTTACAGTAGGCTTGATCAAAACCACCCCCCCCAAAAAAAAAAAAAAAAGAAAGGCAAAATGGTATTCTGAGGGGCCGTAGAAACAGCTGAGAAAAGAAGAGAAGTGAAAGTAAAAGGAGAAAAAGAAAGATTGACCCATCTGAACGCAGAGTTCTGAAGAATAGCAAGGAGAGATAAGAAAGCCTTCCTAAATGAATAATGCAAAGAAACAGAGGAAAGCAATAGAATGGGAAATATTAAAGATCTCCTCAAGAAAATTACAGATACCAAGGGAACATTTCATGCAAAGATGGGCACAATAAAGAACAGAAATTTTATGGACCTAACAGAAGCAGAAGATATTAACAAGTGGTGGCAAGAGTACACAGGACTATACAAAAAAGATATTAATGACCCAGATAACCACAATGGTGTGATCACTTGCCTAGAGCCTGGCATCCTGGAACACGAAATCAACTAGGCCTTAAGCAGCAAAACTTATGATCAAAGAGAGTGGAAGTGATGGATATCCAACTGAGCTATTTCAAATCCTAAAAGATGATGATGTTAATGTGCTGTATGCAATATGCCAGCAAATTTGGAAAACTCAGCAGTGGCAGCAGGACTCACAAATGTCAGTTTTCATTCCAATCCCAAAGAATGTTCAAGCTACCACACAATTGCACGCATCTCACATGCTGCCAAAGTAATGCTCAAAATTCCCCAAGCTAGGCTTCAACAGTACATGAACCGAGAAATTCCAGATGTTCAAGCTGGATTTAGGAAAGGCAGAGGAACCCCATATCAAGTTTTCAACATCCAGTGGATCATAGAAAAAAACAAGAGAATTCCAGGAAAAAAAATCTACTTTCCCTTCACTGAGAGAAATAAAGTGAAAATGGAAATCGCTCAGTTGTGTCTGACTTTTTGCGATTTCTATGGACTACGCAGTCCATGGAATTCTCCAGGCCAGAATACTGGAGTGGGTAGCCTATACCTTCTCCAGTGGATCTTCCCAATGAGCAATCAAACTGGCATCTCCTGCGTTGCAGCCAGATTATTTACCAACTGAGCTATCAGAGAAGCCCTTTCCTGTGATTGACTATTCTAAATTCTTTGACTGTGTGGATCACATCAAACTCTGGAAAATTCTTGAATAATTAAGAATACCAGATCACCTTACCTGCCACCTGGGAAACCTATAGGCAGGTCAAGAAGTAGCAGAATTGGATATGGAGAAATGGATTGGTTCCAAATTGCAAAAAGAGTATATCAAGCTTGTATCTTGTCACCATCCTCATTTAAATTATATGAAGAGTTCCGTTCAGTTCAGTCGCTCAGTCGTGTCTGACTCTTTGCGACCCCATGAATTGCAGCACGCCAGGCCTCCCTGTCCATCACCAACCCCCGGAGTTCACTCAGACTCACGTCCATCGAGTCAGTGATGCCATCCAGCCATCTCATCCTCTGTCGTCCCCTTCTCCTCCTGCCCCCAATCCCTCCCAGCATTACGGTATTTTCCAATGAGTCAGCTCTTTGCATGAGGTAGCCAAAGTATTGGAGTTTCAGCCTCAGCATCATTCCCTCCAATGAATACCCAAGACTGGTCTCCTTTAGGATGGATTGCCTGGATCTCCTTGAAGTCCAAGGGATTCTCAAGACACCACTTCTGAAACACCACAGTTCAAAAGCATCACTTCTACAGAGCTCAGCTTTCTTCACAGTCCAACTCTCACATCCATACATGATCACTGGAAAAACCATAGCCTTTGCTAGATGGACCTTTGTTGGAAAAGTAATGTCTCTGCTTTTCAATATGCTATCTAGGTTGGTCATAACTTTCCTTCCAAGGAGTAAGCGTCTTTTAATTTCATAGCTGCAGTCACCATCTGCAGTGATTTTGGAGCCCCTCAAAATAAAGTCTGACACTGTTTCCACTGTTTCCCCATCTATCTGCCATGAAGTGATGGGACCAGATGCCATGATCTTCGTTTTCTGAATGTTGAGCTTTAAGCCAACTTTTTCATTCTCCACTTTCACTTTCATTAAGAGGCTTTTTAGTTCCTGTTCATTTTCTGCTACAAGGGTAGTGCTATCTGCATATCTGAGGTGATTGATATTTCTCCCAGCAATCTTGCTTCCAGCTTCTGCTTCTTCCAGCCCAGCGTTTCTCATGATGTACTCTGCATAGAAGTTGAATAAGCAGGCTGACAATATACAGCCTTGACGTACTCCTTTTCCCATTTGGAAGCAGTCTGTTGTTCCATGTTCAGTTCTAACTGTTGCTTCCCTACTTGCATATAGGTTTCTCAAGAGGCAGGTCAGGTGGTCTGGTATTTCCATCCTTTTCAGAATCTTCCACAGTTTATTGTGAGCCACACAGTCAAAGGCTTTGGCATATTCAATAAAGCAGAAATAGATGCTTTTATGGAATTCTCTTGCTTTTTCGATGATCCAGTGGATGTTGGCAATTTGATCTCTGGTTCCTCGGTCTTTTCTAAAACCAGCTTGAACATCTGAAAGCTCACAGTTCACGTATTGCTGAAGCCTGACTTGGAGAATTTTGGGCATTATTTTACTAGCATGTGAGATGAGTGCAGTTGTGAAGGAGTTTGAGCATTCTTTGGCATTGCTTTTCTTGGGGATTGGAATGAAAACTTACCTTTTCTGGTCCTGTGGCCACTGCTGAGTTTTCCAAATTTGCTGGCCTATTGAGTGCAGCACCTTCACAACATCATCTTTCAGGATTTGAAATAGCTCAAGTGGTATTCCATCACCTCCACTAGCTTTGTTCTTAGTGATGCTTTCTAGGACCCACTTGACTTCACATTCCAGGATGTCTGGCTCTAGGTGAGTGATCACACCATCATGCTTATCTGGGTCGTGAAGCTCTTTTTTGTACAGTTCTTCTGTGTATTCTTTCCACCTCTTCTTAATATCTTCTGCTTCTGTTAGATCCATACCATTTCTGTCCTTTATCGAGCCCATCTTTGCACGAAATATTCCCTTGGTATCTCTAATTTTCTTGAAGAGATCTCTAGTCTTTCCCATTCTGTTGTTTTCCTCTATTTTTTGTATTGATTACTGAGGAAGCCTTTCTTATCTCTCCTTGCTATTCTTTGGAACTCTGCATTCAGATGTTTATATCTTTCCTTTTCTCCTTTGTTTTTTGTTTCTCTTCTTTTTACAGCTATTTGTAAGGCCTCCTGAGACAACCATTTTGCTTTTTTGCATGTCTTTTCCATGGGGATGGTCTTGATTCCTGTCTCCTGTACAGTGTCATGAATCTCCATCCATAGTTCATCAGGCACTCTGTCTATCTGATCTAGTCCCTTAAATCTATTTCTCACTTCCACTGTATAATCATAAGGGATTTGATTTAGGTCATACCTGAATGGTCTAATGGTTTCCCCCACTTTCTTCAATTTAAGTCTGAATTTGGCAGTAAGGAGTTCATGATCTGAGCCACAGTCAGCTCCTGGTCTTGTTTTTGCTGACTGTATAGAGCTTCTCCATCTTTGGCTGCAAAGAGTATAATCAATCTGATTTCGGTGTTGATCATCTGGTGATGTCCATGTGCAGATTTTTCTCTTGTATTTTTTGGAAGACAGTGTTTGCTATGACCGGTGTACTCTCTTGGCAAAACTATATTGGCCTTTATCCTGCTTCATTCCATATTCCAAGGCCAAATTTGCCGGTTACTCTAGTGTTTCCTGACTTCCTACTTTTTCATTCCAGTCCCCTATAATGAAAAGGGTATATTTTTTGGGTGTTAGTTCTAAAAGGTCTTGTTGGGCTTCATAGAACAGTTCAACTTCAGCTGCTTCAGTATTACTGATTGGGGCATAGGCTTGAATTACCGTGATATTGAATGGTTTGCCTTGGAAATGAACAGAGATCATTCTGTCATTTTTGAGATTGCATCCAAACACTGCATTTTGGACTCTTTTGTTGACCATGATGGCTACTCCATTTCTTCTAAGGGATTCCTGCCCACAGTAGTAGATATAATGGTCATCTCAGTTAAATTCACCCATTCCAGTCCATTTTAGTTTGCTTATTCCTAGACTGCCAACTTTCATTCTTGCCATCTCCTGTTTGACCACTTCCAATTTGCCTTGATTCATGGACCTGACATTCCAAGTTCCTATGCAATATTGCTCTTTACAGTATCGGACCTTGTTTCTATCACCAGTCACATCCACAACTGGGTATTGTTTTGCTTTGGCTCCATCCCGTCATTATTTCTGGAGTTATTTCTCCACTGATCTCCAGTAGCATATTGGGCACCTACTGACCCAGGGAGTTCCCCTTTCAGTATCCTATCATTTTGCCTTTTCATACTGTTCATGGGGTTCTCAAGGAAAGAATACTGAAATGGTTTGCCATTCCCTTCTCCAGTGGACCACATTCTGTCAGACCTCTCCACCATCACCCTCCTGTCTTGGGGGGCCCCAGGCTGCATGGCTTAATTTCACTGAGTTAGACAAGGCTGTTGTCTGTGTGATCAGATTGACTAATTTTCTGTGATTATGGTTTCAGTGTGACTGCCTTCTGATGCTCTCTCACAACACCTACCGTTTTACTTTGACTTCTCTTACCTTGGACGTGGGGTATATCTTCACAGCTGCTCCAGCAAAGCGCAGTTGCTGCTCCTTACCTTGGATGAGGGTATCTCCTCACAGCCGCCTCTCTTGACCTTGAACATGGAGTAGCTCCTCTCTGCCTTCCTGCACCTGTGCACTCCTTGAACGTGGGGTTGTTCCTCTTGCCTGCCTCGTCTGACCTCTGAAATGTGTAGCTCCTCTCGGCCGCCCTCCCCCCACCCCGACATGGGGTAGCTCCTCTCAGCCACTCCTGTGCTGACCCAGCCTGGCATGCTCTGTCACTGCCCCTGACCTTGGGGGAGGTGTAGTTCCTCTCGGTCATGCTTCTGCGCCATCCGTCGCAGCCGGTGGTCTTCTGCAAATTCCGGAGTGGATTGCCATTCCCTTTTCCAGGAGATCTTCCCAACCCAGGAATTGGACCCAGGTCTCCCACATTGTAGGCAGATGCTTTACAGTCTGAGCTACCAGGGAAGTCTATATGAAGAGTACATCATATGAAATGCTGGCTGGGTGAAGCACAGACTGGAATCAAGATTGTGGGGAGAAATATCAGTAAACTCAGTTATGCAGATGACCCCACCCTTATGGTAGAATCCGAAGAGGAATTAAAGAGCCTTTGATGAAAGTGAAATAGGAAAATGGAAAAGCTGGCTTAGAACTGAACATTCAAAAAACAAAGATTATGGCATCTGGTCCCATCACTTCATGGCAAAAAGATGGGTATGTAATGGAAACAGTGACAGACTTAATTTTCTTGGGCTGCAAATTTACTGTAGTTGGTGACTGCAGCCATAAAATTAAAAACAACAACAACAACACTTGCTCCTTGGAAAAAAAAAATATGACCAACCTGCTAAGTCACTTCAGTCATGTCCAACTCTTAGCGACCCCATGGACTGCCGCCTACCAGGTTCCTCCGTCCATGGGAGTTTCCAGGCAAGAGGACAGGAGTGGGTCACCAGTGCCTTCTCCAACCTAGACAGCATATTAAAAAACAGAGACTTTACTTTATCAACAAAGGTCCGTGTAGTCAAAGCTATTGTTTTTCTAGTAGTCATGTATGGGTGTGAGAGTTGCACCATAAAGAAAGCTGAGTACTGAAGAACTGATGTTTTTGAAGTGTGGTGTTGGAGAAGACTCTTGAGAGTCCCCTGGGCTGCAAGGAGATCCAACCAGTCCATCCTAAAGGAAATCAGTCCTGAATACTCATTGTAAGGACTAATGCTGAAGCTGAAGTTCCAGAACTTTGGCCAGCTAATGCAGAGAACTGACACATTGGAAAAGACACCAATGCTGGGAAAGATTGAAGGCAAGAGGAGACACAAAAGATGAGATGTTTGGATGGCATCACTGAGTTGATATATATGAGTTTCAGCAAGCTCCGGGTGTTAGTGATGGACTGGGAAGCTTGGTGTTCTGCAGTCCATGGGGTCGCAGAGAGTGAGACACACCTGAGTGAGTGAACTGAACTGAGTTAAAGTCTAGGCAAGTAAACTAAGACAAAAGGTTTCCAAATTGGAAAGAAAGAAGTAAAACAGTCACTAATTGCAAATGACTTGGTGGGATATAAAAAACCTTAATGAAACTACCAAAAAATCTGTTAAAACTAATAGCAGAATTCAATATCACAGAATACAAAATCAACACAAACAAATCCGCAATATATTTATACACTAACAGCAAACCAACAGACAGATAATTTAAGTAAACAGTCCCATATACAATTGATCAAAAAGAATAAAATATCCATGAATTAACCAAGGAGGTGAAAGACATATATATTGTATATTTAAAACAATGATAAAAGACATTGAAGAATATATCAAAAAAGGAATGATATTTCATGCCCATGAATTGGAAGAATTTTTATTGTTAAAATGTCCATACTACTGAAAGAAGTCTATGGATACAGTAAATTCCCTAACAAAATGTCAATGGCATATTCCACAGAAACAGAATTTAAAATTTGTATGAAAACAAGGAAGATCCTACAAACTCAAAGCAGAATTTAAAAAGAGTAAAGCTGGAGGTAACAAGTTCCCTGATTTCAAACCGTACTACAAATTTATAGTAATTAAAACAGCGTTCAGTTCAGTCACTCAGTTGTGTCTGACTCTGCAACACCATGGACTGCAGCACACCAGGCCTCCCTGTCCATCAGCACTTCTGGAGTTTACTCAAACTCATGTCCATTAAGTCGGTGATGCCATCCAACCATCTCATCCTCTGTCATGCCCTTCTCCTCCGATATTCAATCTTTCCCAGCATCAGGGTTTTTTCCAATGAGTCAGTTCTTTGCATCAGGAGGCCAAAGTATTGGAGCTTCAATTTCAGCATCAGCCCTTCCATAGCATATTCAAGACTGATTTCCTTTAGGATGGACTGTTTGGATCTCCTTGCAGGCCAAGGCACACTCAAGAGTCTTCTCCAACACCACAGTTCAAAAGCATCAATTCTTTGGTGCTCAGATTTCTTTATAATCCAAATCTCACATCCATACATGACTACTGGAAGAACCATAGCTTTGACTAGATGGAGTTTTGCTGGCAAAGTAATGTCTCTGCTTTTTAATATGCTGTCTAGCTTGGTCATAGTTTTTCTTCCAAAGAGTAAGCATCTTTTAATTTCATGGCTGCAGTCACCATCTGCAGTGATTTTGAACGCTCCAAAATAAAATCTGTCACTGTTTCCATTGCTTCCCCATCTATTTGCCATGAAGTGATGGGACCAGATGCCATGATCTTAGCTTACTGAATGTTGAGTTTTAGCCAACTTTTTCACTCTTTTCGTGCACATTCATCAAGAGGCTTGGTTTTTCTTCACTTTCTGCCATAAGGGTGGTGTCATCTGCATATCTTAAGTTGCTGATATTTATCCCAGCAATCTTGATTCCAGCTGGTGTTTCATCCAGACCAGCCTTTTTCATGATGTACTCTGCATATAAGTTAAATAAACAGGGTGACAATATACAGCCTTGACATACTCTGACAAACTTTCCTGATTTGGTACCAGTATATTAATCCATGCCCATTTTTCACTGTTGCTTCTTGACCTCCATACAGATTTCTCAGGAGTGTCAGGTGGTCTGGTATTCTTAACTTTTGTAGAATTTTCCAATTTGTGGTGATTCATACAGTCAAAGGAGTTGGCATAGTCAATAAAGCAGAAGTAGATGTTTTTCTGGAACTGTCTTGCTTTTTTGATGATCCAAAAGATGTTTGCAATTTGTCCTCTGGTTTCTCTGTCTTTTCTAAATCTAGCTGGAACATCTGGAAGTTCATGGTTCACGTACTGTTGAAGCCTGGCTTGGAGAATTTTGAGCACTGTTATGATAGTATGTTCAGTTCAGTTCAGCTCAGTTGCTCAGTCGTGTCCAACTCTTTGTGACCCCATGAATTACAGCACGCCAGGCCTCCCTGTCCATCACCAAACCCCAGAGTTCACTCAGACTCATGTCTATCAAGTCAATGATGCCATACAGCCATCTGATCCTATGTCGTCCCCTTCTCCTCCTGCCCCCAATCCCTCCCAGCATCAGAGTCATTTCCAATGAGTCAACTCTTCGCATGAGGTGCCCAAAGTACTGGAGTCTCAGCTTTAGCATCATTCCTTCCAAAGAAATCCCAGGGCTGATCTCTTTCAGAATGGGCTGGTTGGATCTCCTTGCACTCCAAGGCACACTCAAGAGTCTTCTCCAACACCATAGCCTTGACTAGACGAACATTTGTTGGCAAAGTAATGTCTCTGCTTTTGAATATGCTATCTAGGTTGATCATAACTTTCCTTCCAAGGAGTAAGCGTCTTTTAATTTCATGGCTGCAGTCACCATCTGCAGTGATTTTGGAGCTCAGAAAAATAAAGTCTGACACTGTTTCCACTGTTTCCCCATCTATTTCCCATGAAGTGATGGGACCGGATGCCATGATCTTCACTTTCTGAATGTTGATTTTTAAGCCAACTTTTTCAGTTTTCATTTTCACTTTCATTAAGAGGCTTTTTAGTTCCTCTTCACTTTCTGCCATAAGGGTGGTGTCGTCTGCATATCTGAGGTTATTGATATTTCTCCTGGCAATCTTGATTCCAGCTTGTGCTTCTTCCAGTCCAGCGTTTCTCATGATGTGCTCTGCATATAAGTTAAATAAACAGGGGGACTATATACAGCCTTGACGTACTCCTTTTCCTATTTGGAACCAGTCTGTTGTTCCATGTCCAGTTCTAACTGTTGCTTCCTGACCTGCATACAAATTTCTCAAGAGGCAGATCAGGTGGTCTGGTATTCCCATATCTTCCAGAATTTTCCACAGTTTATTGTGATCCACACAGTCAAAGGCGTTGGCATAGTCAATAAAGCAGAAATAGATCTTTTTCTGGAACTCTCTTGCTTTTTTGATGACCCAGTGGATGTTGGCAATTTGATCTCTGTTTCCTCTGCCTTTTCTAAAACCAGCTTGAACATCAGGAAGTTCATGGTTCACATATGCTAGACAAGTACAATTATTCAGTGGTTTGAGCATTATTTAACTTTGCCTTTTTTTGGGATTGGAATGAAAACTGACCTTTTCCAGTCTTGTGGCCACTGCCGAGTTTTCCAAATTTGCTAGTATATTGAGTGCAGCACTTTCACAGCATCATCTTTTAGGTTTTGAAATAGCTCAACAGGTATTCAGTCACATCCACTAGCTTTGTTCACAGTGATGCTTCTGAAGGCCCACTTGACTTCACATTCTAGGGTGTCTGGCTCTATGTGAGTGATCACATCATCGTGATTATCTGGATTGTGAAGATCTTTTTTGTATAGCCCTTCTGTGTATTCTTGCCAGCTCTTCTTAATATCTTATGCTTCTGTTCGGTCCATACAGTTTCTGGCCTTTATTGAGCCCATCTTTGCATGAAATATTCCCTTGGTATATCAGATTTTCATGAGGAGATCTTTAATATTTCCCATTATATTGATTTCCTCTATTTATTTGTATTGATCACTGAGGAAGGCCTTCTTATATCTCCTTTCTATTCTTTGTCACTCTGCATTCAAATGCAGGATGAGTAGGGCCATCCTAGTCAACAAAAGTCCAGCTGCAGGGGCAGGAGACCTGTGTGCAGTAGACCTGGATATGGCATAAGCCCTCTTGGAGGAGGTCATCATTAACCCCACCATAGAGTCACCAGAACTTACACAGGACTGGGAAAACAGTTTCTTGGAGAGCACTAACAAAGTCTTGTGTGCACCAGGACCCAGGAGAGAGGAGAAGTGACCCCAGAAGAGACTGACCCAGACTTTCCCATGAGAGAAAATAATAAGATTTACTGAGCATGGCCAGAAAACTAACCAATGTGATCACATGGACCACAGCCTTGTCTAACTTGATGAAACTATGAGCCATGCTGCATAGGGCCACCCAAGATGGATGGGTCATGGTGGAGAGTTCTGACACAACATCTTCCCTTGGAGAAGGGAGGGGCAAAAGAGTATCCTTGCCTTGAGAACCCCATGAACAGTATGAAAAGGTCAAAAGATAGGACACTGAGAGGTGAACTCCCTAGGTTGGTAGGTACCCAATATGCTACTGGAGATCATTGGAGAAATATGTCCAGAAAGAATGAAGAGATGAAGCCAAAGCAAAAACAACACCCGGTTGTGGATGTACCTGGTGATGGGAGTAAATTCTGATGCTGTAAAGAGCAATATTTCAAAGGAACCTAGAATGTTAGGTCCATGAATCAAGGCAAATTGGAGTGGTCAAACAGGACCTGGCAAGACTGAACATCAACATTTTAGGAATCAGTGAACTAAAACAGTATAGTACTTGCCAAAAAAAAAAAAAAAAAAAAAAAAAAAAAAAAAAAGACACCTAAATCAGTTGAACCAAATACAGAGCATGGACATACATAGATAATTAATCTATGACAATGGAGCAAAGAACATAGAATGCATAACTAACAGCCTTTTCCATAAATGTTGTTGAGAAATCTAGACAGCTATATACATAATAATGAAAATTGAAAACTATCCTACACCAAACACAGAATTAATTCAAAATGGATTTGAATGTGAGACTTCAGACTATAAAAATTTTAGAAGAAGCCACGTGTTGTAACTTCATTGACACTGTTAGTAGTGATATTTTTGTGAATTAGATAAAGGGCAAGGGAAACAAAAGCAAAAATCAACAAAGGGAACTAAATTAAATGAAGACTTCTGCACTGCAATGGAAATCATAATTGGAATGAAAAGGAAATTTATGAGTGGGAAAATATACTTTCAAATTGTATATCCAAATAGGAATTAATACCCAAAGTATATAAAGAAGCCATATAACTTCTTGTGAATAGTAGGTGGTCTTTCACTATGATGATCTCTCACAGTCTCTCACTGTGATTTTAATTCGCATTCACCTATGCCAGCAAATTTGGAAAACTCAGCAGTGCCTACAGGACTGGAAAAGGTCAGCTTTCATTCCAATCCCAAAGAAAGGCAATGCCAAAGAATGCTCAAACTACTGCATAATTGCACTCATCTCACACGTTAGTAAAGTAATGCTCAAAATTCTCCAAGCAAGGCTTCAGCAATATGCGAACCATGAACTTCCTGATGTTCAAGCTGGTTTTAGAAAAGGCAGAGGAACCAGAGATCAAATTGCCAAAATCCAGTGGGTCATCAAAAAAGCAAGAGAGTTCCAGAAAAAGATCTATTTCTGCTTTATTGACTATGCCAACGCCTTTGACTGTGTGGATCACAATAAACTGTGGAAAATTCTGGAAGATATGGGAATACCAGACCACCTGATCTGCCTCTTGAGAAATTTGTATGCAGGTCAGGAAGCAACAGTTAGAACTGGACATGGAACAACAGACTGGTTCCAAATAGGAAAAGGAGTACGTCAAGGCTGTATATAGTCCCCCTGTTTATTTAACTTATATGCAGAGCACATCATGAGAAACGCTGGGCTGGAAGAAGCAGAAGCCGGAATCAAGATTGCCGGGAGAAATATCAATAACCTCAGATATGCAGATGACACCACCCTTATGGCAGAAGTGAAGAGGAACTAAAAAGCCTCTTGATGAAAGTGAAAGTGGAGAGTGAAAAAGTTGGCTTAAAGCTCAACATTCAGAAAATGAAGATCATGGCATCTGGTCCCATCACTTCATGGGAAATAGATGGGGAAACAGTGGAAACAGTGTCAGACTTTATTTTTCTGAGCTCCAAAATCACTGCAGATGGTGACTGCAGCCATGAAATTAAAAGACGCTTACTCCTTGGAAGGAAAGTTATGATCAACCCAGATAGCATATTCAAAAGTAGAGACATTACTTTGCCAACAAAGGTTCGTCTAGTCAAGGCTATGGTTTTTCCAGTGGTCATGTATGGATGTGAGAGTTGGACTGTGAGGAAAGCTGAGCTCTGAAGAATTGATGCTTTTGAACTGTGGTGTTGGAGAAGACTCTTGAGAGTTCCTTGGATTGCAAAGAGATACAACCAGTCTATTCTGAAGGAGATCAGCCCTGGGATTTCTTTGGAAGGAATGATGCTAAAGCTGAGACTCCAGTACTTTGGGCACCTCATGCGAAGAGTTGACTCATTGGAAAGACTCTGATGCTGGGAGGGATTGGGGGCAGGAGGAGAAGGGGACGACAGAGGATGAGATAGCTGGATGGCATCACTGACTCGATGGACGTGAGTCTCAGTGAACTCCGGGAGTTGGTTATGGACATGGAGGCCTGGCATGCTGCGATTCATGTGGTCGCAAAGAGTTGGACACAACTGAGCGACTGATCTGATCTGATCTGATCTGAATAATTATGTTGAACATGTTTTTATGTTCCAGTTGTTTGTATATCTTCTATTGTTTTTATGATCTTTATTTTATTACGTTCCTCTCTGATCTTTAATATAGCCTTCTATTTGCTGCTTGCTGACTGAATTTTATTTGTTTGTTTGTTTTTACTAATTATTTTAGGTGTTCAGATAGGTTGTTTAAGATTTTTCTTATTTCTTAAGGAAGGCCTGTATCACTATTACTTTCTCTCTTAGCACTGCTTTTGCTGCATCCCATAGATATTGAAAAGCAGAGTCATTACTTTGCCAACAAAGGTCTGTCTAGTCAAGGCTATGGTTTTTCCAGTGGTCATTTATGGATATGAGAGTTGGACTGTGAAGAAAGCTGAGTGCCGAAGAACTGATGCTTTTGAACTGTGGTTTTGGAGAAGACTCTTGAGAGTCCCTTGGACTGTGAGGAGATCCAACCAGTCCATTCTAAAGGAGATCAGTCCTGGGTGTTCTTTGGAAGGAATGATGCTACAGCTGAAACTCCAGTACTTTGGCCACCTCATGCGAAGAGTTGACTCATTGGAAAAGACTCTGATGCTGGGAAGGATTGGGGGGCAGGAGGAAAAGGGAATGACAGAGGATGAGATGGCTGGATGGCATCACCGACTCGATGGACATGAGTTTGAGTGAACTCCGGGAGAGGGTGATGGACAGGGAGGCCTGATGTGCTGCGTTTCATGGGGCCGCAAATGGTCGGACATGACTGAGCAACTGAACTGACTGATTCATATCCTAAGATTGTGTTTTCATCATCATTTGTCTTCAGGTATTTTCTGATTTCTTCTTTGATTTCATCATTGACCCATGTGTTTTTCAGTAGCATGTTGTTTATTCTCTTTTTCCTTGTTATTTTCCCCTGTAATTGATTTTTAATTTCAAAATATTGGGCCAGAAAAGATATATGAAATGATATCTATCCCATTAGATTTGCTGAGTATTATTTTGTGACCTAATATGTTGTCTATTCTAAAGAATGTTTCACGAGCCCTTGAATATAATGTGTGTCCTGGTGCTTTTTGGATGTACTGTCCTATTTATATCAATGAAGTGCAACTGGTCCATTGTGTCATTTTGGACTTCGATTGCTTTATTTTATTGTCCATATGATCTATTCAGCAATGTCAGTGGGGTGTTAAAAGTCTCCAACTGTTATTGTATTTCTCTCAACTTCATCTTTATGTCTGTTATTATTTGTTTTATAAATCTGTGTGTGCTAACTCACTTTAGTCATGTCCAACTCTTTGCAACACTGGACTGTATCCCACCAGAATCCTCTTTCCATGGGATTCTACAGGCAAGAATACTGAAATGGGTTGCTATTTCCTCCTCCAGAGCATTCTTCCTGACGCAAGAACCAAACCTACATCTCTTATGTCTCCTGCATTAGCAGGCAAATTCTTTGCCACTAGCACCACCTTGGAAGCCTTTATAAATTTAGGTGATCCTCTAGTGGGTGCATACAAGTTAATGAGCATAATATCTCTTTTTGTATTGACCCTTTTATCATTATGTTTTGCCCTTCTTTATCTTTCTTCATGATCTTTGCTTTAAAGTTTATTCTGCCTAATATAAGTATTATTACCCCCATTTTGTTTTTAAATAATCAAAAACTATGTACTTATTGCCATTTTAATCTCTGTTTTCCAGTTGTTTTGTAGTGATTTTTTGTTCGTTTCTTATTCTTTTTATTTTTACTTAGTGCAGTTTGCCAGTTTTATTTTCATAGTATGCCCAAGTTCCTCTATTTCTTTTTTTCCCTCTGTGAATCTATTGCATGTTTTTGATTTGTGATTGTGGTTATCATGGAGTTCAAGTACATTGACCTACAGTTAATCTACTTGTTTTAAAGTGATAATCATTCAAATTAAAACATATTCTAAAGGTTTACATATTTTACTCCCCTCCCCCATCTTTGTGATTTCGATGTTCCATTTTATATCTTCATCTTGATCATTTTACGGTTTGTTTTAGTTATATTCCCTTTTATAATTTTTGAATTACTTTAACATATATACTGGCTTAAGTGATCTTGTCAAGTATGGATTGAGAGTTGGCCAATAAAGAAAGCTGAGCACTGAAGAATTGATGTTTTTGAACTGTATGTTTGAGAAGACTCTTGAGAGTCCCTTGGACTTCAAGGACATCAACCCATTCAATCTGAAAGGAAATCAAGCCTGAATATTCACTGGAAAGACTTATACTGAAGCTGGAGCTCCAATACTTTGGTGACTTGATGCAAAGAGCCCACTTATGTGAAAAGACGCTGATGCTGGGAAAGATAGAAGGCAGGAGGAGAAGGGAAAAACAGGGGATGAGATGGTTGGATGACATCACTGACTCAATGGACATGAGTTTAAGCAAGGCTTGGGAGATTGTGATGGACAGGGAGGCCTGGTGTGCTGCAGTCCCTGGGGTTGCAAATAGTTGGAGATGATTGAGAGACATAACAGCAACAACCAAGTGATCTCCCATCTTTTTATAAATTTGTCATTTCTATTATGACATTCTCTTTCCTATAGGTTCTTATTTCTTTTCTATTTAGAGAAAATCCTTCAGTAATGTAGGTTCAGAATTGCTGTGCTCTTATAGTTCTTGCTTGTCTGAGAAATTCCTCATTTTTCTGGTAGACTATCCTAGATTTCAGGTTTTTCCCTTTTAGGACTTTGAATATATAAAGACACTCCTTTCTAGCTTGCAAAATTTCTGCAGAGAAATCACCTGAAGGTTTCCTTGTGATTGACCCTTTTTCTCTCTTGCTGCTTTTAGGACCCTGTGTTTTTAATTTTACCATTTCGGTTATGCTATGTCTTCTTGTGGGTCTGTTTGTATTTATCTTGTCTGTTTCCTGTACCTAGATATCAGTTGTCTTCTTTAGTTTTGGGATGTTTTCAGCCATAATTTCTTCAAATACATTTTTGATCTCCTTCTTTGTCTTTTCTCCTTCTGGAACTTCTTCTGGAATTGTGTGCACAGCATATTATCCCATAGATATTGTATCTTTCTTTCTATTGTCTTCCTTTCTTTTTAATTTATACTTCTGTATGCTGTTCTGATTGATCATCCTCCAGATCACTTATTTATTTTCATGTGTCATTCAGTCTGATAGTCATTGTTTACAGATTGGTTTTTATCTCAGCTTTTGAATTATGTATTTTGTTTGGTTCATCTTTATATTTTCTAGTTCCTTGTTATAGTGATCTACATTTCTACTGAGAATATTTCTTAATTTAGGTAGCATTTTTGTTGTCTCCCTTTTGGACTACTTTTGAAAAGGGTCTAGAAGATCAGCGAGGTGTTTTTCACTATGTGTTCTTTCAGGGAATTTATCTTGTTCATTTAAATGTGACTAATTTCTCTGCCTTTTTATTTTACTTAACTTTGTTTCTGAATTTAAGAGAAACAGGGGTCTTATTGGTCTTAAAGAAATGCTTTTATGTAGGAGTGTTCCTATGTAGACTGTGTGTCCAATATTTTTTGTGTGAGGGCTAATTTTGGTATGCAAGTCAACCACATCTTTCCTCAGGATGTGCTGGTTGTTATCTCCCTGATAAGGGGTTCTGGCTTCTGTTGTAGTATCGAAAGCATTTGCTGGATGTGAAATGGGGGCTCTTTTTTGCTCTATGGCTGCCTCCAACCTGTAGGCACAGGGTCTCTTCCATTATTGGAGTAGAAGCCCTAAGGTTGGGGCTTGACCAGGCTCCATTGCCCGTGAGTGTGTACTCTGCCCTAATGGAGGTGATGATCAAAGCAAGTGAGACCTGCAGTCACAGAGGAATTATGTACCACCTGAGTAGGCATCTAAATTTCCACTTAGAAGTAGCCCGGGATCTTAGTCCTTTCTCTATTGTGTTCATCCCAGATCTAGTGCAAGGCTGTGGTGTGAAATAGGCTGGGCCTGGGGGTCAGATTGATACATCAGGCACTTCTGTCTGTATATGTGTAGGTAGGCCAGATCTTTGCCAAGATTTATGTGTGGATTGAGTGGGTTTAGGGCATTCATCCATTCGTGTTGGGAAGTGAGACTAGGCAGCAGCCAGCAGTGCAAGACTCTCTCTGCCTTGACTGTTAGTACATTATCATTTGAACTGCCACTTGGTCTCCTCCTGAAAAGAAATACATTTTAAACAAATGGCATTGCAAACTGGATAATCATTTGAACAAATAAAATGCCTTAATATACCAAATCATATATTGATATTAACAAGATGGATGACAGATCTCAATGTAAAAACTAAAATTTATAGCTCCTAGAATAAAACATAAGATACTACATTTGTTATGTTAGTTGAGAAAACATTTCCTAGATCAAATGCAAAATCAGTAACTAAAAAGTAAAAGAAATCGATAACCTGAAATTTATCAAAATTAAAAACTCTTCTAAAAACACCTAAAAATGTAAAATGTAGAAAGGATAGAATGCCACAGAATGAGACAAATTATTTGCAAAAACAAACACTTAACAAGGACTCATTTACTGAACATTTTTGAAACATTAATGACTCTTTTATATTAAAAAAAAGTAATTCAGTTTTAAAAAGAAATTTCAATCACTTCTTGCTTTGCTGCTGACATGTAAAGTATTGGAAGTCACCATTCCTGTTCTTACAATAAAATAATTCAAAGGAACTGAAAATAAACAATTTTTTAAGGATCTTTCAGAGAGTTAGTCACAGGGATAGCTGCCACACCCAAATCTGGAGAAACAGGTGCATGTAGAGAGGCATAGCTGAAATGATCTTCCCTATAGGAGAAACCACTGTAGCCGTAAGATGGTGGCATAAATTATGAAGGATCTTATTGGTCAATGCTAAAGCTGAAACATAGCTTAGTGTGAGTATGAAATTCTTGGTGGCCACAGTCTTGGAGAGCTCCCTTACTTCTCTGAATTTTCACCCCAGGAACCCCTGAAGTTAATCACTGAGACGAGTCAGAAAAACCCTCACCTTCATATTAGGGAGTGGAGGTAGATGATTAATTTCATATATATCCAGAGTGTTCTCCATGACAAGGGTCTCCTAAGCAAGTGAAGTGTTTTCCAGATCCTTATCCCACAAGAAGGAAGGGAAATAATCTAACTTCATACACTCCTAGCTTTCCTGTTTCACTCAAGGGGGACGAAAATTCTGAGAAACACTCATGACGGTCACAGCTAAAAGACACAGTCAGTGAAGGATTGAGACTCAATCATATGATTATAGAATGCTTCTTACATCACCAGAGCACCAGTAGAATAACAATATAACTGAACTTTTTTTAAGTCTCAGATTCTATTTAAGAAGATATTTTCAGAGAAATTTAGACAAAAAAAGAAGGGAAAATTTAAAAAGTTGAAGCTTCTAACATCTGCAGTACAGCAAACACTGAACACAGGCTAATTCTTAGCAAGATTAAAATAAAAGTTCACTGTAAAGGCCTATAAAACTGAGTTCTTATTAGTTGACACATAACATCCAGCTTTCAAAAAATTACAAGATGTATTGGAAGGCAAGTGAGGACACAACCTGAAGAAATAATACAATCTCAAAACTAGATTCATGAATGGAAGAGCTTTTGGAATAATAGATCAGGATTTAACAAAAGAAACTTCAAATGATATATTAAAAACTTTACTGGGAAAATCACAAACATGCATTAATAGATGGATAATGCAAGTAAAGAGAAACTCTAAGAAAGAATTGAAATAACATTTTATAAATACTTTATAGTAGACATGAATACATCCCTTATTTATTCATCAGTATATTGGGCATGACAAAGGATAACTTGATATTTTCAAGTGAGCTTGAAAATTTATCAATAGAGATTTCACAAATCGAAACACAAAAAGAAAGAGTTTAACAACATAACAGAATATACAAAAATTGTGGGATGATTTCAAAAGATGTAACACATGCATCGTTGACATATCAGAAGAGATAGGGAATATAAGACATATCTGAAATAACAATAGTCATGAAATTTTCAGAATTAATGACAGACACTAAACCTCAGATCCATGAAAATCAAAGAACACCAAGCAGGTTATATATATATAAACAGCAAAGAATGACAACAAATATTCAACAAGCAACAGTGTGTAATCATATCATATTTGAACTATGGAATTCCAAGGATGAAGGGAATATCTTGAAATCTGCCACAGAAAACGAAAAATTATTTACTCATAGAGAAACAAGGATAAGAACTATATTCATTTTCCTTATCAGAAACCATGCAATCAAGAGAGTGGGACAAATAAATTGTTAAAAGAAAACACACACACACACACACACACACACACACATATATATATATATATAACTAGAAACACTGGAAAATCATCCACTTGCTTATTAGCTCAAATGCTGTACAATTATTAAATAGAAATATTCCTGCTCATGAAAAAATGAAGAGCTCTTACATTATGAAAAAGTAATACATATTGCATGCTTTCTTTCATAAAGTTAAAAACCGCTATATTATTAAAAAACAAGATAGCGATTATAATTGGCAGAAGGTGTAACTACTAAAAGGCAGGTAGGGGATGTTGGCAGGATTCTATTTCTGGACTTTGGTGGCTTTCATGGGTGTATTCCCTTTTTGTTATTTCCTAGAACTGTGTATTTATTAGTTGTAAATTGTTCTGTAAGCATGTCATACAACAATTTAAAAACTTAAAGTTCTGAAATAATTGAAACAACATAGCCGTCTATTCAGACAAAATGAAATATCTTCTTCTTTCACCCCCGATTGTGGCTGAGGAATTGTGATCCAGTCAAAATCATGTAAGTGAAGTATACAAGCCCATATAGCACACTAGGGCTACTTCTATGAACATCTTATAGGGTTAGTTACTGTTCATGCTGCTAAAAAAATTATCCTCAAATCTCTCAATCAGCATAAGGAGAATTATAAAAATTATAAGAAGCTCTCTATCCTAATAGCTTACAATTTTACAGCATGGTAATGCCCCATTAGATCTAATAATATAGTTTTACTTTTGCAAAATAAGAATGCTTTTTGATTTATATAAATATATGAATGTTCTGATTTTCTTTCATCTTGACTCTTTAGGCTTCCCTATTGTCTCAGATGGTAAAGAATTTGCCTGCAATGCAGGAGACCTGGGTTTGATCTCTGCGTCTGGAGAAGGGAATGGAAACCCACTACAGTATTCTTGTCTGAAAGATTCTATGGACAGAGGAGCCTGGCCAGCTACAATCCATGGAGTCTCAAAGAGTCAGAAATGACTAAGCAACTAACATACACACACGCACCTATTAATATTTAAATAGTGTTACCTTAATAAGATTTTTGACCTCAATTATCCACTCAACTCTATATACTATGATCTGTCATTCAACAAAACACTTTAAATTATGGTTCAATTACCTCTATAATAGGTCTTATCATTTGCAAATTCAGAATGAACAATCCATTTAAGCCCATTTTATTGCAGAATGACTAATTTTTAACTATGAACTTTGATCCCTAGGTTTCTTCACAGCTTCAAATGATACTTAGGTTAAACATCAGGTAGATTCAGCTCAGTTCAGTTACTCAGTCGTGTCTGACTCTGCGACCCCATGGACTGTAGCATGCCAGGCTTCCCTGTCCATCACCAACTCCTGGGGTTTACTCAAACTCATATTCATAAATGGTGAAGCCATCTAAAATCTCATCCTCTGTCGTCCTCTTCTCCTCCCACCTTCAATCAAGGTCTTTTCAAATGAGTCAGTTCTTTGTTGACTCAATACTTTGGCCACTCATTAGGTGGCCAAAGTATTGGAGTTTCAGCTTCAACATCAGTCCCTCCAATGAACACCCAGGACTGTTCTCCTTTAGGATGAACTGGTTGGATCTCCTTGCAGTCCAAAGGACTCTCAAGAGTGTTCTCCAACACCACAGTTCAAAAGTATCAATTCTTTGGTGCTCAGCTTTCTTTATAGTTCAACTCTCACATCCATACGTGACTACTGGAAGAAACCAAAGCTTTGATTAGACTGATGTTTGTTGGCAAAGTAATGTCTCTGCTTTTTAATATGCTGTCTAGGTTGGTCATAACTTTTCTTCCAAGGAACAAGTGTCTTTTAATTTCATCATTGCAATCACCACTGTTTATAATAGCCAGGACATGGAAGCAACCTAGATGTCCATCAGCAGATGAATGGATAAGAAAGCTGTTGTACATATACACAATGAAGTATTACTCAGCCATTAATAACAATACATTTGAAGCAGTTCAAGTGAGGTGGATGAAACTGGAGCCTATTATACAGAGTGAAGTAAGCCAGAAAGAAAAACACCAATACAGTATACTAACACATATATATTTATTTAGAAAAATGATAACAATAACCCTGTATATAAGTCAGCAAAAGAGACATTGATGTATAGAACAGTCTTTTGGACTCTGTGGGAGAGGGAGAGGGTGGGATGATTTGGGAGAATGTCATTGAAACATGTATAATATCATATATGAAACGAGTCGCCAGTCCAGGTTTGATGCACCATGCTGGATGCTTGAGGCTGGTGCACTGGGACGACCCAGAGGGATGGCACAGGGAGGGAGGAGGGAAGAGGGTTCAGGATGGGGAACACATGTATACCTGTGGTGGATTCATGTTGATATATGGCAAAAGCAATACAATATTATAAAGTTAAAAAATAAAAAAATAAAAGACTAATTTCATGGTTGCAATCACCATCTGCAGTAATTTTAGAGCCCCCGCCAAATTAAAGTCTGTTACAATTTCCACTGTTTCCCCATCTATTTCTCATTAACTGATGGGACCAGATGCCATGATCTTAGTTTTCTGAATGTTGAGCTTTAAGGCAATTTTTTCACTCTCCTCTTGCACATTCATCAAGAGGCTTTTTAGTTCTTCATTTTCTGCCATAAGGGTGGTGTCATCTGCATATTGGAGGTTATTGATATTTCTCCCAGCAATCTTGATTCCAGCTTGTGCATCTTGAAGCCCAGCATTTTTCATGATGTACTCTGAATATAAATTAAATAAGCAGGGTGATGATATACAGCCTTGACATACTCCTTTCCTGTTTTGCAACCAGTCTGTTGTTCCATGTCCAGTTCTAAGTGTTGCTTCTTGACCTGCATACAGATTTCTCAGGAAGCAGATCAGGTGGTCTACTATTCCCACCTCTTTAAGAATTTAGTAAATTCAAAAGATTGATCTCTCTGGATTTTGGTCTCTTTCCTCTTACCTTATGTTCAAGAATATTAACATATAAATTCTAGTGAATTTATCTGTAGTTGCCTGGGTGATAAGTTAGAGTAAATCTATAAATTCGATCTATATATTTGTTTAAAGTGTGTCAATAACTTAATTTATGTTCCTTGATCTTTAATGCTTTTACATAGCTGGGAAAGAATACTGTCAAAGTTCTTGAATTTTAAATTCTTTAGGCTAAGATTATTTTTCTGTTTTGGAGTATTCCTAATTGTATATTAAGAGTTAGCCTATTTTTTTAATCCTAAAATAAATTATTCTGCTTGAACATGACAAGCCATTCTAAACAACCTACTGCTGACAGTGCTTAACTGAAGTCAACAAAGAGAAGATAAGGCTTCCCAGTATTTTTTGTTGAAATATTAATACCACTTTCAGCTGTAAAAATGATAAATACTTTAATAAAGATAGCTTGTTCCTCATCAAACTTTGCAGTACTCTTTATTCTATCCATGCAGGAATATTCTCAGTGGACAGATTTAATCTCACAAAAGATATGGGTTACTAAAATGTGGCTATCTTACAAATGTCTCCAAAGCTTTTACAGCCAAATATTGTAAGTTGCATTTCACATCCTTTAAAATCCCACATATATTTTCCTAATAAGCATATGTTAAAAGAAATAGATAGTTTTTATTTTTTTTAAGATACTATTTCACATGTATACCATTTAGATCTTTATTTGCACAACAATTGTGTATTTTTTTTATGTTTGCCCTTTATTTGTTTGCCTTTGATGTGTGTGTCTATGCCTTTTTTGAAAGATACATTCAAATGAACTGCATGGAGTCAAGCAGCAGCATAAATTATGAAAGATTACAAAGATGAACTGTTGAATTGAACAGGAGAGGAGACTATCGGGTGCTAATTTTGTTGTCTGAGAGGCTGGGTGGAAGGTGCTGTGTGTATTGTGATAATAAAAGGATTATATGGGGAAATGCCACTTCAGTTTCATGAGCTATTTATGTGACATGGTGCATCAAATCTGGTAGCAGAAGCACAGACCATCTGGAAAGAGTATCAGTCAGGAAACTGATTTTATTTGGAATAAAGTAATGTACATATGTGTCACAGTGATCCAACTCTGTGCCCCAAGCACTAATGCCAAATAAGCTGAAATTGGATGGTTCTATGAAGACCTACAAGAGCTTCTAGGACTAACACCAAAAAAAAAGATGTCCTATTCATCATAGGGGACTGGAATGCAAAAGTAGGAAGTCAAGAGATAACTGGAGTAAGAGGCAAGTTTGGCCTTGGAGTACAGAATGAAGCAGGGCAAAGGCTAACAGAGTTTTGCCAAGAGAATGTACTAGTCACAGCAAACACCCTCTTCCAACAACACAGGAGATGACTCTACATATGGACAACACCAGATGGTCAATACTGAAATCAGATTGATTATATTCTTTGCAGTCAAAGATGGAAAAGTTGTATACAGTCAGCAAAAACAAGAGCTCAGATCATGAACTCCTTATGGCAAATTTCAGACTTAAAAAAGTATGGAGAACCACTACACCATTCAGGTATGACCTAAATCAAATTCCTTATGATTATACAGTGGAAGTGACAAAGAGTTTCAAGAGATTAGATCTGATAGACAGAGTGCCTGAAGAACTGTGGACAAAGGTTCATGACATTGTACAGGAGGTGTTGATCAAAATCATCCCCAAGGGGAAAAAAATGAAAAAAGGCAAATCGTTGTCTGAGGAGGCCTTACAAATAGCTGAGAGAAGAAGAGAAGTGAAAGGAAAAGGAGAAAAGGAAAGATGTATCCATCTGAATGCAGAGTTCAAAAGAATATCAAGGAGAAATAAGAAAGGCTTCCTCAGCGATCAGTGCAAAGAAATAGAGAAAAACAATAGAATGGGAAAGACTAGAGTTCTCTTCAAGAAAATCAGAGATACCAAGGGAACATTTCCTTCAAATACAGGCATAATAAAGAAGATAGAGAGTATAGACCTAATGGAAGCAGAAGATATTAAGAAGAGGTGGCAAGAATACACAAAAGAACTATACCAAAAAAGATCTTAATGACCCAGATAACCACAATGGGGTGATAACTCACTTAGATCCAGACATCATGGAGTGTGAAGTCAAGAGGGCCTTAGGGAGCATCACTATGAATAATGATAGTGAAGTTGATGGGATTCCAGCAGAGCTATTTCAAATCCTAAAAGATGATGCTGTTAAGTACTGCACTCAATATTCCAGCAAATTTGGAACACTCAGAAGTGACCACAGGACTTGAAATGGTCAGCTTTTATTCTAATCCCAAAGAAAGACAGTGTCAAAGAATGTTCAAATTGCCACATGTTTAAACTCATTTCACATGCTAGCAAAGTAATGCCCAAAACCCTCCAAGCTAGGCTTCAACAGTACTGAACAGAGAACCAGATGATCAGATCAGTTGTTCAGTCGTGTCCGACTCTTTGCGACCCCATGAATCGTAGCACGCCAGGCCTCCCTGTCCATCACCAACTCCCGGAGTTCACTGAGACTCACGTCCATTGAGTCAGTGATGCCATCCAGCCATCTCATCCTCTGTTGTTCCCTTCCCCTCCTGTCCCCAATCCATCCCAGCATCAGACTCTTTTCCAATGAGTCAACTCTTCGCAGGAGGTGGCCAAAGTACTGGAATTTCAGTTTTAGCATCATTCCTTCCAAAGAAATCCCAGGGCTGATCTCTTTCAGAATGGACTGGTTGGATCTCCTTGCAGTCCAAGGGACTCTCAAGAGTCTTCTCCAACACCACAGTTCAAAAGCATCAATTCTTCGGTGCTCAGCCTTCTTCACAGTCCAACTCACACATCCATACATGACCACAGGAAAAACCATAGCCTCGACTAGACAAAACTTTGTTAGCAAAGTAATGTCTCTGCTTTTGAATATGCTATCTAGGTTGGTCATAACTTTCCTTCCGAGGAGTAAGTGTCTTTTAATTTCATGGCTGCAGTCACCATCTGCAGTGATTTTGGAGCCCAGAAAAATAAAGTCTGACACTGTTTCCACTGTTTCCCCATCTATTTCCCATGAAGTGGTGGGACCGGATGCCATGATCTTTGTTTTCTGAATGGTGAGCTTTAAGCCAACTTTTTCACTCTCCACTTTTACTTTCATCAAGAGTCTTTTGAGTTCCTCTTCACTTTCTACTATAAGGGTAGTGTCATCTGCATATCTGAGGTTATTGATATTTCTCCCGGCAATCTTGATTCCAGTTTAGAGATCAGATTGACAACGTCTGTTGGATCAAGCACAGAAAAAGCAAGAGAATTCCAGAATAATGTCTACTTCCACTTTATTGACTATGTGAAAGAGTTTAGCTGTGTGGATAACAACAAACTGTGGAAAATTCTTCAAGGTATGGGAATACCATATCACCTTATCTGTCTCCTAAAAAACTTGTATGCAGGTCAAGAAGTAACAATTAGAATTGGACTTGGAACAATGGACTGGTTCAAAATTGGGAAAGGAGTACTTCAAGATTGTATATTGTCATCCTGTGTATTTCTAACTTATATGCATTCAGTACATCATGAAATATTCTATGCTGGATGAAGCACAAGCTGGAATCAAGATTGCTGGCAGAAATATCAGTACACCTCAGATATGTACATGGCACCACCCTTATGGCAGAAAGCAAAGAGGAACTACAGAACCTCTTGATGAAGGTGAAAAAGAAGAGTGAAAAAGCTGGCTTAAAACTCAGCATTCAAAAAACTAAGATCAAGTCCTCTGGTCCCATCACTTCATGGCAAATAGATGGGGAAACAATGGAAACAGTGACAGACTTTATTTTCTAGGGCTCCGAAATCACTGCAGATGGTAACATAGCCACATAATTAAAAGACACTTGCTCCTTGGATGAAACAGTATAAGAAATCTACAGAAAGTATTAAACAACAGAGACATTACTTTGCCAACAAACATCTGTGTAGTCAAAGCTATGGTTTTTTCAGTAGCCATGTATGGTTGTGAGATTTGGAACATAAAGAAGGCTGAGTGCCAAAGTATTGGTTCTTTTGAACTGTGGGGTCGGTGAAGACTCTTGAGAACCCCTTACACTGGCAAGGAGACCAAACAAGTCAATCCTAAATGAAATCAACCCTGAATATTCATTGGAAAGACTGATGCTGAAGCTAAAGCTCCAATACTTTGGCCACCTGATGTGAACAGCTGATGCATTAGAAAAGACCCTAAAGCTGGGAAATATTGAAGGCAGGAGAAGGGTACGACAGAAGACAAGATGTTGTTTGGCATCACCAACTCAATGGGCATGAGTTTGAGCAAGCTCCAAGAGATGGTGAAGGACAAGGAACTCTGGCATGTTGCAGTCTTTGGGTTCACAAAGAGACAGGATTGAGCAACTGAACAACAACATACATGAATTTTAATTGTAATTAAAGTTCAAGTAAAGATTCACTAAAGATGCTTCACTGATAGCTTAGGTGGCAAAAAAATCTGCCTGTAATGCAGGAGACCCCAGTTTGATGCCTGGGTCGGGAACATCCCCTGGAGAAGAGAACAGCTACCCATTCCAGTATTCTGGCCTGGAGAATTCCATGGACTGTATAATCCATGGGGTCATAAAGAGTCAGACATGACTGAGGGACCTTCACTTTCACTTTCAAAGATCCACAGTGGAAACATATACAAATACAATGTTTTCATCTTTGGATCTTTATCTGAATAGATCTACTTATCACAATTGCTTCGAGTTGGCTCAGTGGTAAAGAATCCACCTGCCAAGAGACACGCAGGTTTGATCCTTGGGTCTGGAAGAGCCCCTGGAGAAGGAAATAGCAATACATTCTAATATTCTTGCCTGCAAAATCCCATGGACAGAGGAGCCTGGCAGGCTATAGTCCATGGGGTTGTAAGAGAGTCAGATATCACTATGCGACTAAGCAACAACGTTTCACTATTGACAATAAAAATAACACCAATGAGTTATATGTATATAAAACAAAATTGCCCTTGGAAATCAGTAACCAATTAATGGAAGAAAAATTACTCAATGAATGTTATTAAAGCAATTTTGAAATAAAAAATTTAGAATTTTAGTTCATTTCTAGCCAAAATAAATAGCAGATGTTCTTAAAACTTAGAAAAACAAACCATATAAAGTCTGCATCATTTTATAGTAAGTACATGTACACAGTATTTTCACTGCCCTAAAAAATACTATATACTCTGCCTGTTTATCTCCTCCCCCAATCCCTTGGAAATCACTGATCTTTTTACTGCCTTCATAATTTTGCTTTTTCCAGAATGTCATGTAGTTCAAGACTGGCTTTTCATCACTCGTGCTTGTGCTCACTTGTTCAGTAGTGTCCAACTCTTTGCCCTTCTCTGGACTGTAGTCCATGGTCACCTCTGTCAATTGAATTTTTCAGGCAGGAATACTGAAATGACTTGCTATTTCCTACTCCAGGGGATCTTCCTGACCCAGGGATTGAACCCTAGTCTCTTGAACTCCTGCATTGGTAGGTGGATTCTTTACCATTGGGCCACTTGGCGAAGCCTCCATAAAATAGTCATTTATTTATTTGGCTGCATCAGATCTTTGTTACAGCATGCAGGCTTCTCTCTCGTTGAGGCATGAGGACTGAGTTGCCCCTTGGCATGTAGGCTCTTAATTCCTCAACCAGGGATTGAATCCATGACTCCTGCATTGCAGAGCAGATTCTTAACTCACTTAGTCATACATACTTAAGTCTCCTCCATGTCATGATTTGATAGCTCTTAAAAAAAAAAAGCTTGCATGATATTCCTTTTCTGGATGTAGCAGAGTCTATTCCCCCATTAAGGAACATCTTAGTTGCTTCTAAGTTTTGGCAATTATGAGCAAACCTGTTATAAACACTGTGCAGATTTTTGTTTGAATGTAAGCTTTTAACTCTTTGGGTAACTACCGAAAAGTGCCATGGTTGGATTTTATGTTAAGAGCATCTTTATAAAGAAAACAATTAAAAAACAAAACAAAACAAAACAAAACTATCTTCTAGAATGGCTTTGACATTCGCTTTGATTCCTTGCTCTTGTTTTTAGTGTCTTGGCAGCCTTGCTATACTTTGTGTTTGTGTTTTCCAAAGAAAATTCCTGTATGAGTCTGCTAACAATTTCCCTTTTCTTAAGACAATTGAAAAAATTTATGCCTCTTTAAAATATTATTGACTGCTTATGAAATGTGTTAGAATATACATTTTTTGGTTTTGTTTTTCCTTTTTGTAGAATGATTAAATAAACAGCATTTACATTCACTGTGTTTTGCAGAACTTTTATTGCATAATTTTCTAAACTGTAAAGTGATGTTGGCTTAAAGTTACATAAATAAGTTTTGTGATCCTAGCCATTGGTAAACTGTTACCTTTTAAAGCATCAGTGTTTTATCCATTTTCAATCTTTGACACCACAAAAGGAAATTATATAATTTATCTGATGCTAAGCATTGGTAAGCACTATCAGAGCCTTACTAAAAAGAAGAGAGTGAAATTGATCACTATTAACTATTGTTTCTTGAAATCTTCCTCCTGTAAACCATATTTTGTTATTCCTTTTGGCCTAGTTTAAAAATAAAAGACTGTGTAAACTAATGTGATCCAGAAAGGTTGTATGACTGGCACAAAATCCTAAAGCTAGTTAGCGATATAATGTAGAGACCTTGTTTCCTGTTGTATTTTCATGTGTTTATTGAAAATAGGACTTATAAGTTTTCACTGTGTCTTCTATTCAAATGGAGAAGGCAATGGCAACCCACTCCAGTACTCTTGCTTGGAAAATCCCATGGATGGAGGAGCCTGGTAGGCTGCAGTCCATGGGGTCGCTAAGAGTCCGACACAAATGAGTGACTTCACTTTCACTTTTCACTTTCATGCATTGGAGAAGGAAATGGAAACCCACTCCAGTGTTCTTGCCTGGAGAATCCCAGGGACAGGAGAGCCTTGTGGGCTGCCGTCTATGGGGTTGCACAGAGTCGGACATGACTGAAGTGACTTAGCAGCAGCAGCAGCAGCAGGTTTATGTTAACAAAATCTTTTAATTTTACACTAGTTCTTCACTGAATATAAATCTCTTGTACCAATATAATAGAATAGAAGTCATTAACTTTAAAATAGATTAAAGTCATTTTAGTCATTCTGAACTGGAAATCATTCACACTTGTCATACGATTGAGATAAAACTGATGATTTCTTATTAGGAAAATGCTCTTTGAGTAGTAGTACTTAAGATTCAAATTATTTCAATCATGTTATTTAATATATTGGTATTAATTCATTAATACATGAAACATTAAATTGATATAATCACCTAAATCTTCACAGAGTATTCATCAACATAGGTAGTTGTAATTTAAAATGTATCTGCTTTGGAGAAAAAAGTTGCTGTATTTCATACAAAGAAGAATTTGTCATATTGGTGTGTGACATGATTTCAGTAAGCCTATTTCCATCCTGTTCTTAGTTCTGTAACTTTGGAAGATTTATTGTTTCAGTGATGATTAGGTAGAAATGGTAATATTTCCACAGAAAATGTAAGAGAATATATTAGCTTGTGTAGGTAAGAGTTTGACAGAAAATTAGAACTGCATAAGAGAATGCCACAGAGAAAGCGATGGCACCCCACTCCACTACTCTTGCCTGGAAAATCCCATGGACAGAGGAGCATGGTAGGCTGCAGTCAATGGGGTCGCGAAGAGTCAGACTTGACTGAGCAACTTCACTTTCACTTTTCACTTTCATGCATTGGAGAAGGAAATGGCAACCCAATCCAGTGCTCTTGCCTGGAGAATCCCAGGGATGGTGGAGCCTGATGGGCTGCCATCTAAGGGTCGCACAGAGTTGGACATGACTGAAGCAACTTAGCAGCAGCAGCAGCAGCAGCAAGGCAAGAAAAGTAAAGCAGTATGCTTATTCGGTGATACAATCCTCTAGAATATGTATAACTTGGGGGGTTATCTGTGCTCTGTTTTTTATACCTCATGTAAATGCTTCACAGCACATTAATTTTAGATGTATAAAAACAGCATGTTGTACTATAATGCTTATAAGTGTGGTCAGAACAGCAGCGTGACTCTCCCATGTAAAATTATTTTTGATGATGGAATGTAAATATGTTATGAATATTGAAGTCTGTGTTGATACAATGTATGGACAATGTGTTAAAAAGCAATGAAATCACTCTGCTGACAAAGGTCCATATAGTCAGGCTATGGTCTTTCCAGCAGTGATGTGCAGGTGTGAGAACTGGGCCATAAAGAAGGCAGAGAACCAAAGAACTGACGCTTCTGAACTGTGGTGCTTGAGAAGACTCGAGAGTCCCTTGGACTTCAAGGAGATCCAACCAGTCAGTCTTTTTTTTTTTTCTTAATACAAATTTATTTATTTTAATTGTAGGCTAATTATTTTACAATATTGATGGGGGAACACGTGTACAACCAGTCAGTCTTAAAGGGAATCAACCCTGTATACTCATTGTAAAGACTGATTCTGAAGCTGAAGTTCCAATATTTTGGCTACCTGATGCGAAGAGCCTACTCACTGGAAAAGACCCTGATGCTGGGAAAAGTTGAATGCAGAAAGAGAAGAGGATGACAGAGGATGAGCTGGTTGGATGGCTTCACCAATTAAATGGACATGAACTTGGGCAAACTCTGGGAGATGGTTAGGGACAGGGAGGCCTTGTATGCTGGAGTCCGCGGGGTCATTAAGAGTCAGACAAAACTTGGCAACTGAACAACAAATATATAGCATAACACGGAAATAAAAAGATCTTTCCTTCAATGGAGGTATTAATTAGCTGTAATATAAATTCCTTCTCTTTGGTAAAGCATGCAATAAAATGATATTATTTCAGTTCAGTTCAGTCGCTCAATCGTGTCCAACCCTTTGTGACCCCATGAATCGCAGAACACCAGGCCTCCCTGTCCATCACCAACTTCCAGAGTTCACCCAAACTCATGTGCATCGAGTCAGTGATGCCATCCAGCTATCTCATCCTCTGTTGTCCCCTTCTCCTCCTGCCCCCATCCCTCCCAGCATCAGGGTATTTTCCAATGAGTCATCTCTTCGCATGAGGTGGCCAAAGTATTGGAGTTTCAGCCTCAGTATCATTCCTTCCAATGAACACCCAGGACTGGTCTCCTTTAGGATGGACTGGTTGGATCGCCTTGCAGTCCAAGGGACTCTCAAGAGTCTTCTCCAACATCACAGTTCAAAAGCATCAATTTTCTTAGCACTCAGCTTTCTTCACAGTCCAATTCTCACATCCATACATGACCACTGGAAAAACCATAGCCTTAACTAGACGGACCTTTGTTGGCAAAGTAATATCTCTGCTTTTGAATATGCTATCTAGGTTGGTCATAACTTTCCTTCCAAGGAGTGTCTTTTAATTTCATGGCTGCAATCACCATCTGCAGTGATTTTGGAGCACCCCAAAATAAAGTCTGACACTGTTTCCACTGTTTCCTGATCTATTTCCTATGAAGTGATGGGGCCAGATGCCATGATATGTTTTCTGAATGTTGAGCTTTAAGCCCATTTTTTCACTCTCCTCTTTCACTTTCATCAAAAGACTTTTTAGTTCCTCTTCAGTTTCTGCCATAAGGGTGGTGTCATCTGCATATCTGAGGCTATTGATATTTCTCCCAGCAATCTTGATTCCAGCTTGTGCTTCTTTCAGCCCAGCATTTCTCATGATGTACTCTGCAAATAAATTAAATAGCAGGGTGACAATATACAGCCTTGATATACTTCTCTTCATATTAAAGATATATTAAATGCATAAAAAATATAATATGCCATAGATAATCTGCCTTATATCTCTGAACAGGAAATATGAGTTCTAATGAAAATTAAAAGAAACCACGATCTATTCTTAAAATTAATAAGTCAACATGATATTTGGTTTCCCAAATTCTCATCAGATTTTATGTCTCCATTTTGCTACTGAGAAAGAATAAAGCACAGAAGGCTCAAATTTTAGAGTCCTTCAAAAAAAAAAAAAAGTTTAATAATGATGGAGAAATTGCCATACTATAAACATACAATTTGTAGCTTAATATACCTATGTTTCTTGCATAGAGATGAACTTTGTAGTTATATTTTGGTTGTTTAGCTTTGGTTCAGCTGGAAAGAATCTGCCCACATTGCAGGAGACCCAGGAGATGTGGCTTTGATCCCTGGGTCAAGATCCCCTGGAGGCGGGTATGGCAACTCACTCCAATATTCTTGCCTTGAGAATTCCATGGACTGTGAATCCTGGCAGGGTAAAGTCCATGAGGTCACAAAGAATCAGATACAACTGAAGCGACTGAACACATATATACATAGTTTTGTGCTAATCTATAAAATGCTAATTTTCTTCTTGCTCTATTCAAAAGACAGGATATAGGAAGTAGGGTGTGTGTGTGTGTATCTGTGTATGTGTGTGTGTGTATATAAATAAATAAAAGTACATACGTATATAATTTTGCTGACATGATAATTATAAACACTCCATGACAATCTTTATTTTTTTAAATTTTATTTTATTTTTAAACTTTACATAATTGTATTAGTTTTGCCAAATATCAAAATGAACCTGTGGCAGATTCATGACAATCTTTAAATCAACAACATTCAGAAAATGCAAACAAAATTCTTTTTATTTATTTATTTTATTTAATTTTACTTTTTAACTTTACAATATTGTATTGGTTTTGCCATATATCAACATGAATCCTTCTGTGAACAAAAATTTATTTGTATGTGCAATGGGTAATTTTATTCAGGGTGTGTTTCTCAGGATAGTTTTGGATAAGATTGACATTTGAATAAGTAGACTAAGTAAAGTAGATTGCTCTCCCTAGAGATATGGTGGCCCCCAAAACAAAATATCATGTTGACTTATTAATTTTAACACTACATGAGGCTTCCTTTTAATTTTCATTAGAACTCATATGTCTTATTCAGAGATATAAGGCAGATTATCATGGCTTATTATAATGACATGTATGATAAATTGGAAGTCTGACTAGAATGAAAAGACCAGCACTCCTATGAATAAGGGAATTCCTTCTTCCCGATTATTTGAGCTAGGACATCAGCTTCTTCCTGTTCTTTTTTGATCAGAATTGAATCATTTGTCCTTTTTAGTTGTCAAGCCTGCTGGCTTTCAGCCTGGAACTATACCATTATCTCTCCTGATCTCCAGTCTGTCAACTTCTGATTTTGGGAATTCTCAACCTCCATAATCTTAGAAGTCAATTCCTTATAATAAATCTCTACAGATAGATAGATAAGAATTGTTGCTTCTGTTTATACAACTAATGCACTATGCAATGGCAATATATAAACAGATTCCCTTTTGCCAAAATGAAGTATTAGAGAATGTTTGCTGCTGCTGCTGCTAAGTCACTTCAGTCGTTTCCAACTCTGTGCGACCCCATAGATGACAGCCCACCAGGTTCCCCTGTCCCTGGGATTCTCCCGGCAAGAACACTGGAGTGGGTTTCCATTTCCTTCTCCAATGCATGAAAGTGAAAAGTGAAAGTGAAATTGCTCAGTCGTGTCCATCTCTTAGCGACCCCATTGACTGCAGCCTACCAGGCTCCTCCGTCCATGGGATTTTCCAGGCAAGAGTACTGGAGTGGGGTGTCATTGTCTTCTGGGAGAGAATGTTTACCTCTATTAAAATCTTTAAAGAGAAAAAGTGACCGACAGGCCTCATCCATCATATACATTAGTTATGGCCCATATTGACTCTCTCTCTCTCAAAAGATTTTCAAACTGAAATATGGTGAGAAAGTAGGAAAGTTACTTGTGAGAAAAATAGTAAAGGCAGTATAGGGAATAATCCTTCACCTGACCCTAGATTTATTTGGCTATGTAAATTTGTCTAAAAACAGTAGTCAAAGAGTTAGAGTGAAACCATGAGAAGCTGAGAGCACCAGGCCAAAAGAGAAGGTTTCAAGTATTAGGGCAACCAAGTCTGTGCTGAGTCTATGGTCCCCTGCTGTTTCACATACATCCATTCATACAAGACATTGACTACACATGTATTGTGTGTGACACAGGCACTCCTGTCAGTCTCGTGGATAAACTTTCAAAAGGAAAAAATAAAATTTCTTGTCTTATTCAGCTTATGTTTCAGGAAGGAACTGCTAAGTCACTTTAGTCGTGTCCGTCTCTGTACGACCCCATAGACGGCAGCCCACCAGGCTCCCTGGTCCCTGGGATTCTCCAGGCAAGAACACTGGAGTGGGTTGCCATTTCCTTCTCCAAGGAAGGAGCACTGTAAGAACATTTTAAAGAATACTTCCATGAAGAACACCTCAAAATGAAAGGTAGCAATCAAAACTGTGACTTACATACTGTGATATGGAATGTGGTGAGCGAAAGAGCAGCTAGTCCAGATATTATTAGGCAGGAGGATGATCCACTTGTATCCAGGAAAAAGAAGGCATGTGATTAAGTACAGTGAAAGTGAAGTCTTAGTTTGGGTTCCTGAATGCAATTTTTGGCATGCTTTTTTGAAGAAGTACAAGTTAAAAATAACCTGTCAAGGGGAGGGTGAAGTAGGACAGGGAAGGGAAAAACCTGAACAAGGTTGTGCACTCTGGAGCATGAAGAGGAGGTGCACGTTCACATTTCCTCGAAGCAGTGGGCTGGTCAATTATGTCTAGTTTCAATTAGTCACTGGTTGGGGGACCCATCCATCAGAAGGGCCTCACTTTCCTGCCCGGGTGGCTCCTGTCACCTGAAGGCAGTTGTAGGAAGGAAGGTAGACATGTAAATCCATAGCAGTCAACATTTACATAAGCTGGGGAAAACGGATCTGGGTGGGACATGGAGCTTTGATTTTGGTAGGGTAGATTCAGGAGGAAATTGGAAAGGCCAACAACATGGACAGATTTAATTCAGAGTAAATAATTTAGGTCTTATTATAAGAGCAATAGAAACCCTTGGAAAAGTGTTAAGGGAGAGAAAATGATCTGGTTTACATTTTTAAAAGTTCACAGTGAATCATAAGTGGAAAATGGGATCAGTAAGAATATGCATAGATATAAATTATGAAGTAATTGCAGGATTCTTGCCAAGTGATAGTGTTGGCTTGAGTGATTGATATTAGTGGAAATGGGGAAAATATGCATAAGTTTCCAGTGATGAGGAACAGAGAAATGAGTCAATAAGTGGATATGTGAAATCAAGGGATTAAAAAAAAATAATGTGAATTATTAGAAGATACTTACTTATGGTAATATTCAATTGAGATGAAATAAATGTTTCTGAAGAAAGAAGGTATTATTTTAGAAGTCATGTCCTTGAAAAGACAAGAAACAAAGAAATGCAAAATAAAAGTAGAGGTGATCAGGGTTCTGTGTGGGCAAGTGAGGTAATACACTTCTGAGTATGATCTCAAGCTCCAAAAAATCTTGTCTTTTTTTTTTTTTTTTCCATTCACACCTTAAATGTCATTTAAAATCAGTTAATGAATAAATGAGTGGATGAATGTCACACATTTACATATATTTTTAAAAAATTTAAATGTAATTTATTTGACATTTATTTTCAATCATTTTATTTTGCTTGAAAGAAATCCCAATTGCAAGTTTTAACCACAAAAGAGAACATAACTGTTTATTTAGCGTACTGTTAGAAACCAGGAATTAGAACTGTAGATACCAAAAGGACAGCATTGCTTTTAAGAGCTCTCAGTGTAGAGGATGAGAGCCCAACATGCTTTTGATTGCAATGGGTAAGTACCATATGCACTGAAAATACAGAACTCATTTGAAAGTTCTGTAATTTAATCTAAGTGTTAATGGTAAAGTTCAAGAAAGAGCATGAATATACTGGGTAATGACACAGTATATTCTTAGAACTATAATTAGTTTGGTTTTGCTGGAACATATAGTGAACAATGAGGTAACAAAAGGTGTATTTAAAGAGGTAGGCAGGAACCAGGTCACAGTGGACTCCATAAGCCATGTTTGGAGATATGACTTTACAGTGACCCAGGAGAATTTCTAGGTGTAGAAAGCCATGGAAAAATCCTAGGAAGTGCCAATAAGGATGGATTAAAGTGTGAAAATGTGGAAAAAATATCTTTTCCTAAGATCTCTATAGTTTGTTTATCCTACCAAAGACATTATCTTTCAAGGAGTGATAAATGGCTCTATTATTCCATGGAGAACACAGAAGAGTAGATAAAGCCAATTCAGAGCTGCAGGTATTTAACAGTGAGCCAAGAGAGAAGATACTGAACAATACACAAAGATGTTTCTTTGCTAGTTCTTTTTATTACTTGAACTGCCTTCAGAACTATATTTCTCACTGTAAGGCATTCCTTACAATGATACAAAATCACTCTCCTCAATAAGTTAATGAGTCAGAAAGAAACAGAAACTTAACAAGATTCTTTATACCTTTGATGTTTGAGAGAAAATTATACAACAGATGCTTTGCATTAAAGGGTATCATACAGGTGTGATCTAATATAACCTTTAGAATTTTATTATGAAAAAACCCAGCAATTTATTTACCAACCAAGCACATATAGGCAGCAATCCAACACCTGGCAAGGAGGCTAAAGGAAAGGAACAGAAATTCTATCCTCTAAAGAATACTAACCCAACTCATTCTAAATATATTTATTTATATAAGGTAGCTTACATTCTCCATGTGAAAGAGGATTGATATTCATAACCCTAAGAGGAAAAAAATATTCATCTAAATTGTGTGTCCAGCATCATTGCTGGGCAAAGGAAAGTTAGATTAGAATTCAAAAGTCGCACATGGTGGGAGAAGTGGTTTTGCAGTCCTCGGTGGTCTATAAAAATCAAACACAACAATAGATCACACAGAATCAAAGTTACCTGAGAAGTCTCAACACAAGAACAAGTCATTACATATCCTACTGAAAATCCCATTGGTGCGATGACTAGGTTTAAGCCTAAATTGAAAATTTAGAAATAATTGACGTTGAGGGAGATGGGTGATCAGCTGTGCTCAACTTTTATATCAAACTCTTGCTGAGGTGAGTATATTTTACATAGGAAGAGTGAAATGGAATTGTTCTCTAAAAGGGAAAGGATATACTTTCTGTTATCATATTAGACAAGAATTACATAATTTGTATTTCAAATAAGACTACAAAATTTGGAATGCCAACATAGTAGGCCTTTGGAATTTCATATCTTACAAGAAGTTTTTCCACAATAAATGGAGAGACTTCCCTAGCAGTCCAGTGGTTAAGACTTCACCTTCCAATGCAGGTGGTGTTGGTTTGATCCCTGGTTAGGGAAATAAGACCTCACGTGTCTTGTGGCCAAAAAACCAAAATATAAAACAGAAGAAATATTGTAACAAATAAAGACTTAAAAAAATGATCCATATTAGGAAAAACATCTTAGAAGTAATAAATGGAAATTAAATAGGAAAATTTTAATACCCTATTTATGTATATACATACTAAACACACTTTAGCTTTCCTCTATCTGAAATACATTTATAGCATACATGTAGGGGTCTCTAGGAGTCAGACACGACTGAGGGACTTCACTTTCACTTTTCACTTTCATGCACTGGAGAAGGAAATGACAACTCACTCCCGTATTATTGCCTGGAGAATCCCAGGAATGGGGGATCCTGGTGGGCTGCCATCTATGGGGTCATGCAGAGTTGGACACGACTGAAGTGACTTAGCAGCAGCAGCAGCAGAAGCTGAATTTACATAAATTTTGTGCATTCTAAGATAATCATCTTGTTATTCATGCATCTGCATTCCTAGCTTAGCCAAAATAATTTCTAATCCATCTATATATTATCTATTCTTTTTAAAATATAAGCTTTTTTAGGCAAAAATGATGCGTCATTATTTTTTTTTTTCCTTTTGAAAGCCTTCAGTTTTTTACATTTTGGCAACAATGAAAATGTTGGCAAAGAGGTCACAGTGTGATATTTCACTTATCTTAGGATAAGGAAATCAAATAGTCTGTAACATTGTGCCCATGGGCTTAATATTTGACAGGTCAAAAGAACAATCTAAGATTAAGTTTACAGAGATAAGATGACAGAACAGAGTTTGACTGAACATATTATACACCCAAAGTAAAAACATGAACTATGCCAACACCAAAAGGGGTTAGGCATTTTTAGGAAAATACAAAATTGAGACTATGTAAGGCAAGTATTTTCAATATGCTGTCTACGTTAGTCATAACTTTCCTTCCAAGGAGTAAGCGTCTTTTAATTTCATGGCTGCAGTCACCATCTGCAATAATTTTGGAGCCCCCCAAAATAAAGTCTGACGCTGTTTCCACTGTTTCCCCATCTATTTCCCATGAAGTGATGGGACAGATGCCATGATCTCCATTTTCTGAATGTTGAGCTTTAAAGCCAACTTTTTCACTCTCCACTTTCACTTTCATCAAGAGGCTTTTTAGTTCCTCTTCACTTTCTACCATAAGGGTGGTGTCATCTGCATATCTGAGGTTATTGATATTTTTCCCAGCGATCTTGATTCTAGCTTCTGCTTCTTCCAGCCCAGCATTTCTCATGATGTACTCTGCATTACTTTGCCAACAAGGTCCGTCTAGTCAAGGCTATGGTTTTTTCAGTGGTCATGTATGGATGTGAGAGTTGGACTGTGAAGAAAGCTGAGTGCTAAAAAAATTGATGCTTTTGAGCTGTGGTATTGGATAAGACTCTTGAGAGTTCCTTGGACTGCAAAGAGATCCAACCAGTCCAGTCTGAAGGTGATCAGCCCTGGGATTTCTTTGGAAGGAATGATGCTAAAGCTGAAAGTCCAGTACTTTGGCCACCTCATGTGAAGAGTTGACTCATTGGAAAAGACTCTGATGCTGGGAGGGATTGGGGGCAGGAGGAGAAGGGGACAACAGAGCATGAGATAGCTGGATGCCATCACTGACTCGATGGGCATGAGTCTGAGTGAACTCTGGGAGTTGGTGATGGACAGGGAGGCCTGGCGTGCTGCGATTCATGGGGTCGCGAAGAGTCGGACACGACTGAGCAACTGAACTGAACTGAAGGCAAGTATCTGAGATGTCCACTAATATTTATTTAAATTAGATTAAATTTAAGTTACTTAAACTAATTAAGTGTGTTTTGGAACCATTGGCAGGACATTTGCCATTGTTAGGAATGACTACAGAAAATCACACAACCTAGAGTGATTGTGTTTTGAATCACAAAACTAGGGTCTAGCATATTTCCTGTCATATAATTAATCAAATGAATTCAATAAATTTTATGTTCTGATTTGATGCTTATCTGATGAATGTATCATTTAGGGATGGATTAAAGTGTGTATTCCAACATGTTTTGTTCTAATTACACCCTAATTCTATTTCTTTTTGAAGACTGAATAGACTTGAGTTTTTGGGTTTTATTCACCAGACCCACGGTTTTGAGTCCTATGATCTTAAAAGTTGCTATAGAGAAACAGCAAGTGCAAACTCAATTATTCACAGCATATTTGCTAATATTGTAATATTTTAATAGAATATTTTGCAAAATTTTGAAGAATATTCTGTATGAGAAAAATAATGTTGAAAAATTATCATTTAACCGAAACACCTTTAGGATTTCTCAGTTTTTAATGCATTTGTAGATGTTTTTAATCTACAAGAGGAGGATGCAATACGTAGGGTGGAAAATGATAGCTTTTAAAATGTATGATAAAAATGAGAAAGCAGACAAATATGTAATTTAAATAAAAAATAAGCACTCCTGTAAATAGAAATTGATAAATCAAGTCAGTATCATTAAATCTGAAAAATGACCCAGAATCTGCCTACTGTTCCCTCTACTCAGAATTTACTCTTATATTTAAATTGAACTTTGTGAATAGAAAAAAGTCATTTTTTTGCCTTTTCTAATAAAATACATTACTTATAAATAATTTACATTTTTGGCAAAACACTATATATAATTTATATGAAAAATTAAGTTTTATATATACATATATCAAAAATTAGTAAGGAAGTCCAAGAAGGGATTAATACAACAGATACTTATATAATGAAAAATTTGCCAGCATAAAATAATGCGATAGACATTTATTTGAGATGCATTTTACATTTTAAAAAACACTCATGGAAAATGTTATTGAATTGTCAAAATATATTCAAATATTTTCATTTAATTGGGGGAATTTATATTAGTAATTTAATATAAATTATAATATATTACATTAATAGACTATATTATCATATACAATAATTATATTTGTATTAATTTAGATTAATACAAATTTCTAGACTATAGTAATGAGTAATGAACTCTTCATATGCAGGGATTACCTACCAAACCTAAAACAAATATCATATAGCTAGAAATAAATGTGGTATCTTAAAGACTACATATACACTTTACTATATATAAAATAGATAATCAAGAAAGACATACTGCATATTACAGGGAGAATATTCAATGTTTTCTAATAACCTATAAGAGAAAAGAATCTGAATATATATTTGTGTGTATATGTATATATATATACACACACACACACATATATATATATGTGTATATACACATACATATATATATCTGAATCACCATGCTGTACACCTGAAACTAATGTGGTATTGTGAATAGACTATATTTCAGTAATATATATACATAAATGCCAATTAGACTCTCATATCTGTTCTGTTATAAAAATAGATAAGTAAATAAATTACTACTGTTATATTGGTGGAAAGTGTATAAAACAGTATTTTTTTTTAAGTAAAAGGAACTATTAATACTTTGATAAATAATTTAGAAATACAAAAATTATGATTAATTGAACAGATATAATGACATTGTAAACAATTTTATTACACTGTAGGTGTCTAGTACGCATTAATTCTCTTACAGTATCATCTTCCTGGGGCTTCCCAGGTGGCACAATGGTAAACAATCTGCCTGCCAATCCTGGAGATGTAGGAGACACAGACTAATCCCTAGGTCAGGAAGATCCTCTGGAGTAGGAAATGGCAACCTACTCCAGTATTCATGCTAAGAAAATTCCATGGACTGAGTAGCCTGGTGGACCACAGTCCTTGGGGTTATAAAGAGTCGGACATGACTGAGCACACAAGCATCGTCTTCCTACATAGGATGCAGCATAACATTCAAATAAATTGGCATAAGTTTTATACAGTAAATACAGCAGGTCAAGGTAAATATTTCTCCAAAACTGATGTGAAATTACACATTTGAAAGTATTCCACAGCCATTTTTCTGCACTGAACCAAAGCACTTTCCACTGAGTGTTTAGAATAAGTAATGAGAAAGGTTTATTTAAAACTGCTATTTCAGGAGTTGTCATAGTCACATAACTGGCAGCAAAGTAATTTAAAATAATTATAATTCCTTGTTCTCTTGTCTTAAAACCTAAAAGAAAATTGCCATTTTCAATAGTGAGATGACCATCACCACCAAAGCCTACAAAATAACACTGCAGGAATTCTGGTGCTGCCTCTCACCACGGTTAGATGATTATTGATAACTGCATTGGTATGTCAGAAACTGTGCCACCACTAGTTTTCAAAAAATACATTATCCTCAATGACATGAAAGGCTTTGAAGACCTGCACAAATAAACAATACATGTCATGTTGTGGATAATGTGTAGTAGAACAGCATTTCAGAGGAAGTGATGGCTGAAGTCCCCCAGTTGGGTGTGAATGAAGTCTGCATCCACATTTCTTGGTGTGATTTGTTTGTCCCAGGAGCCACTCTGCCCACCCATATCCCTAAACACTGACAGCCAGGAGTAACAAGAGTCTGGGGCCCAGGATTCATGTGCCCAAATGCAAATATTTGTTAAAAAAACACCAGCAAATAAGTCAATGATGGGAGTGTACACATATCTACCTGCAATATGGACACATTGGATGCAACTTTAAATGAGACAATGTTGACCTGTGTTAACAACTATTGTTCAATTCCCACCATTAAACCAAAAAATATTCTCTTCGGCCCTGTATATAAATGTTATGTTAATATATTTGCTATTATTTTATCTGTGATTTGTTTCTTCTATTTACGAGAATCATATTATGTGAGTCTGTGATGAGTTCCAAATGATAGAATGATATTTTGTGCAACAGACTTCCTTGGACACAACAATTGTATTTCATGCAGCTTCAGGATATTTAATGACTTTATTCTACAATAGTTTATCAGTTTCTAGGAGAGATATCCTTTAATATTCTTTCTTCTAAAGCTAGTATTTTGCTGATTTATCCTTTTCAATTTTTAAACTCTAGCTTGTAATCTGCCATCATCTTTGCTGGTGTAACTTTCTATTTTTAGAAACCAAATAAGCTTGGTTCAATAGTAACTCATTGATAGCTCCCTTCAAGTTGTGCACGTTGTTAACTGTTGGGGGCACAAATATAATAAAGGATGTAATTTGCAGAGAAATATCAAGTAAAGTCCCAATAATGCAAAAGATTGGGCTTCTTCATGAGAAAGGGTAGCTTCTCCCTGAAGTCAGACATAAGGAAATACAACAGGAAATAGAAGGACAGAATAAAAGGGAATTCATGCTTGAGGTTCTTGCCTTTTTCTATTAAGTCATGGAAACATCAGGCACCAAAAATTAAAGGGTAGGGAATTTGGTGGAAATTTCAATAGAGTGAAAAATTCATATTTCAATAAAATAAATCATTTTTGTGTCAACATATAATTTTATTTTTTAAATCAAAATTCTCTCACAAATATCTTATGTAGATCAATATACATTGTAAATATAAACAGATTTTTTTAAACCCACCTATTTCAACTTCTTTGAAAACTTTCCTCCCAACTTCTATTGATTTAATTTGCCCAATTCCTGTGTAGCAATATAATGAAAATGAGAAAATTATTTCTGCTCCTTAATCATCTCCTATTATCTTATTTTAATTTGTTTATTTTTGATTGAATGAAAATTGATTTACAGAATTTTGTTGTTTTCTGAAAAACCTCAGCATGGATCAGTCATAGGGATACACGTATCCCTTCCCTCTTAAAGCTCCCTCCCAGCTCCCTCCCCATCCCACCCCTCTAGATTGATACAGAGCCCGTGTTTGAGTTTCCTGAGCCATAGAGCAAATTCCCATTGGCTATATATTTTACATATGGTAATGTAAGCTTCCATGTTACTCTTTCTATACATCTCACCCTCTCCTCCCCTCTCTCCATGTTCATAACTCTGTTCTCTCTGTTTGTTTCTCCACTGCTGCACTCTAAATAAATTCTTCAGTATCTTCTTTCTAGATTCCATATATATGTGTTAGTATATGATATTTATTTTTCTATTTCTGACTTACTTCACTCTGTATAATAGGCTCTAGGTTCATCCACCTCATTAGAACTGACTCAAATGCATACATTTTTATGGCTTAGTAATATTCCATTGTGTATATGTACCACCACTTGCTTATCCATTCATCTGTCAATTGACATCTAGGTTGTTTCCATGTTTTAGCTAGTATAAATAGTGCTGCAATGAATAATGGGATAAATGTGTCTTTTTCAATTTTGGTTTCCTATATGCCTAGGAGTGGGATTGCTGGGTCATACGGTGGGTTTATTCCTAGTTTTTTTAAAGGAATCTTCATATCATCTCCCATAGTGACTGTACCAATTTACATTTCCACCAACAGTGCAAAAGTGTTCCCTTTTCTCCACACTCTCACCAGAATTTATTGCTTGTAAACGTTTTGCTGAGGGCCATTCTGACTGGTGTGAGGTGATATCTCATTGTAGTTTTGATTTGCATTTTTCTAATAATGAGCAATGTTGAAAATCTTTTCATGTGTTTGTTAGCCATCTATATGTCTTCTTTGGAGAAATGTCTGTTTAGGTCTCCACCCCCCCTCCTTTTTTTTTTTTTTTTTAATGTTTCTTTTTTTATTTTTTTTTATTTTTTAACTTTACAATATTGTATTGGTTTTGCCATATATCAAAATGAATCCACCACAGGTATACATGTGTTCCCCATCTTGAACCCTCCTCCCTCCTCCCTCCCCATACCATCCTTCCGGGTCGTCCCAGTGCACCAGCCCCAAGCATCCAGTATTATGCATCGAACCTGGACTGGCGGCTCGTTTCATATATGATATTATACATGTTTCAATGTCATTCTCCCAAATCATCCCACCCTCTCCCTCTCCCACAGAGTCCAAAAGACTGTTCTATACATCTGTGTCTCTTTTGCTGCCTTGTATACAGGGTTATTGTTACCATCTTTCTAAATTCCATATATATGCGTTAGTATACTGTATTGGTGTTTTTCAAAAATTTAGAGAAGAGCTAACACCTATCCTACTCAAACTCTTCCAGAAAATTGCAGAGAAAGGTAAACTTCCAAACTCTTTCTATGAGGCCACCATCACCCTAATACCAAAACCTGACAAAGATGCCACAAAAAAAGAAAACTACAGGCCAATATCACTGATGAACATAGATGGAAAAATCCTTAACAAAATTTTTGCAATCATAATCTGACAACACAGTTCCCCCCCTTTTTGATTGGGTTGCTTGTTTTTCTGCTATTGAGTTGTAAGAGATGCTTGTATCTTTTGGAAATTAATCCTTTGTCAGTTGTTTCATTTGCTATTCTTTTCTCCTATTCTGAGGGTTGTCTTTTCACCTTCCTTATAGTTTCCTTCACTATGCAAAAGCTTTTAAGTTTAACCAGGTCCTACTTGTTTACATTTGTTTTTATTTCCATTACTCTAGGAGGTGGGTCATAGAGGATCTTGCTTTGCTTTATGTCATTGAGTGTTCTGCCTATATTTTCCTCTACAAGTTTTACAGTTTCTGGCCATAGCGCGGGTGCCTGCGACGGGCGCACCATGGCGCAGGAGGCTGCGACGGGCGCGCCATAGCTCGGCCAAGAGGAGTTACCCCAAGTCCGAGGTCAGGGGCAGCAGCCGAGAGTACCAGACTGCGACGGCGCAGGAACAGCTGGGAGGAGCTACCCCACGTCCGAGGTCGGGGGTGCTGCCGGGAGGAGATACCCAGCTTCCGATGTCAGGGGCGGCGACCGGGAGGAGCTACCCCACGCCCCTAAGCCCGAGACCAGGGGCAGAGGATGGGAGGAGCTACCCCATGCCCCTAAGCCTGAGGCCAGGGGCGACGGCCGGGAGGAGCAACCCACGCCCGAGGCCAGGGGCAGCGATGAGAAGAGTTACCCGGAGGCATGGCTGCGAGGGAACAGGAGGGCCTAGAGGAGCTATCCCACATTGAAGGTCAGGAAGGGCGCCGGTGAGGAGATACCCCTCATCCAAGGTAAGGAGCAATGGCTGCGCTTTGCTGCAGCAGCCGTGAAGAGATACCCTATGCCCAAGGTAAGAGAAACCCAAGTAAGACGATAGGTGTTGCAAGAGGGCATCAGAGGGCAGACATACTGAAACCATACTCACAGGAAACAAATCAATCTAATCACACTAGGACCACAGTCTTGTCTAACTCAATGAAACTAAGCCATGCCTGTGGGGCAACCCAAGACGGGTGGGTCATGGTGGACAGATCTGACAGAATGTGGTCCACAGGAGAAGGGAATGACAAACCACTTCAGTATTCTTGCCTTGAGAACCCCATGAACAGTATGAAAAGGCAAAATGATAGGATACTGAAAGATAAACTCCCCAGGTCAGTAGGTACCCAATATGTTACTGGAGATCAGTGGAGAAATAACTCCAGAAAGAATGAAGGGATGGAGCCAAAGCAAAAACAATACCCAGCTGTGGATGTGACTGGTGATAGAAGCAAGGTCCGATGCTGTAAAGAGCAATATTGCATAGGAACCTGGAATGTCAGGTCCATGAATCAAGGCAAATTGGAAGTGGTCAAACAAGAGATGGCGAGAGTGAAGGTCAACATTCTAGAAATCAGTGAATTGAAATGGACTGGAATGGGTGAATTTAACTGAGATGATCATTATATCTACTACTGCCGGCAGGAATCCCTCAGAAGAAATGGAGTGGCCATCATGGTCAACAAAAGAGTCCAAAATGCAGTACTTGGATGCAATCTCTAAAAGGACAGAATGATCTCTGTTCATTTCCAAGGCAAACCATTCAATATCACAGTAATCCAAGTCTATGCCCCAATCAGTAATGCTGAAGAAGCTGAAGTTGAACGGTTCTATGAAGACCTACAAAACCTTTTAGAACTAACACCCCAAAAATATGTCCTTTTCATTATAGGGGACTGAATGCAAAAGTAGGAAGTCAAGAAACACCTGGAGTAACAGGCAAATTTGGCCTTGGAATACAGAATGAGGCAGGGCAAAGACTAATAGAGTTTTGCCAAGAAAATGCACTGGTCATAACAAACACCCTCTTCCAACAACACAAGAGAAGACTCTATACATGGACATTACCAGATGGTCAACACTGAAATCAGATTGATTATAGTATTTGCAGCCAAAGATGGAGAATGTTGCTCAGACCATGAACTCCTTACTGCCAAATTCAGACTTAAATTGAAGAAAGTAGGGAAAACCACTATACCATTCAGGTATGACCTAAATCAAATCCCTTTTGATTATACAGTGGAAGTGAGAAATAGATTTAAGGGCCTAGATCTGATAGATAGAGTGCCTGATGAACTATAGACTGAGGTTCATGACATTGTACAGGAGACAGGGATCAAGACCATTCCCATAGAAAAGAAATGCAAAAAAAGCAAAATGACTGTCTGGGGAGGTCTTACAAATAGCTGTGAAAAGAAGAGAAGTGAAAAGCAAAGGAGAAAATGAAAGATATAAACATCTGAATGCAGAGTTCCAAAGAATAGAAAGAAGAGATAAGAAAGCCTTCCTCAGCGATCAATGCAAAGAAATAGAGGAAAACAACAGAATGGGAAAGACTAGTGATCTCTTCTGGAGAAGGCAATGGCACTCCACTCCAGTACTCTTGCTTGGAAAATTCCATGGATGGAGGAGCCTGGTAGGCTGCAGTCCATGGGGTCGCTAAGAGTCGGACACGACTGAGCGACTTCATTTTTGCTTTTCACTTTCATGCTTTGGAGAAGAAAATGGCAACCTACTCCAGTGTTCTTGCCTGGAGAATCCCAGGGATGGGGGAGCCTAGTGGACTGCCGTCTATGGGGTTGCACAGAGTCAGACACGACTGAATCGACTTAACAGCAGCAGCAGCAGGGATCTCTTCAAGAAAATCAGAGATACCAAAGGAACATTTCATGCAAAGATGAGCTCGATAAAGGACAGAAATGGTATGGATCTAATAGAAGCACAAGATATTAAGAAGAGATGGCAAGAATACACAGAAGAACTGTGCAAAAAAGATCTTCATGACCAAGATAATCACAATGGTGTGATCACTGACCTAGAGCCAGACATCCTGGAATGTGAAGTCAAGGGGGCTTTAGAAAGCATCACTACGAACAAAGCTAGTGGAGGTGATGGAATTTCAGTTGAGCTATTCCAAATCCTGAAAGATGATGCTGTGGAAGTGCTGCACTCAATATGCCAGCAAATTTGGAAAAGTCAGCAGTGGCCACAGGACTGGAAAAGGTCAGTTTTTATTCCAATCCAAAAGAAAGGCAATGACAAATAATGCTCAAACTACTGCACAGATCAGATCAGATCAGTCACTCAGTCGTGTCCGACTCTTTGCGACCCCATGAATCACAGTACGCCAGGCCTCCCTGTCCATCACTAACTCCCGGAGTTCACTGAGACTCATGTCCATCGAGTCAGCGATGCCATCCAGCCATTTCATCCTCTGTCGTCCCCTTCTTCTCCTGCCCCCAATCCCTCCCACCATCATAGTCTTTTCCAATGAGTCAACTCTTCGCATGAGGTGGCCAAAGTACTGGAGTTTCAGCTTTAGCATCAGTCCTTCTAAAGAAATCCAAGGGCTGATCTTCAGAATGGACTGGTTGGAACTCCTTGCAGTCCAAGGGACTCTCAAGAGTCTTCTCCAACACCACAGTTCAAAAGCATCAATTCTTTGGTGCTCAGCCTTCTTCACAGTCCAACTCTCACATCATACATGACCACTGGAAAAACCATAGCCTTGACTAGACGAACTTTTTTTTTTTTAATTTAAATTTTATTTTATTTTTAAACTTTACATAACTGTATTAGTTTTGCCAAATATCAAAATGAATCCGCCACAGGTATACATGTGTTCCCCATCCTGAACCCTCCTCCCTCCTCCCTCCCCATTCCATCCCTCTGGGTCGTCCCAGTGCACCAGCCCCAAGCATCCAGTATCATGCATCGAACCTGGACTGGCAACTCATTTCATACATGATATTTTACATGTTTCAATGCCTACAGCTCAACTCCAGAAAAATAAATGACCCAATCAAAAAATGGGCCAAAGAACTAAATAGACATTTCTCCAAAGAAGACATACAGATGGCTAACAAACACATGAAAAGATGCTCAACATCACTCATTATCAGAGAAATGCAAATCAAAACCACTATGAGGTACCATTTCACACCAGTCAGAATGGCTGCGATCCAAAAGTCTACAAGTAATAAATGCTGGAGAGGGTGTGGAGAAAAGGGAACCCTCTTACACTGTTGGTGGGAATGCAAACTAGTACAGCCACTATAGACGAACTTTTGTTGGCAAAGTATGTCTCTGCTTTTGAATATGATATCTAGGTTGGTCATAACTTTCCTTCCAAGGAGTAAGCGTGTTTTAATTTCATGGCTATAGTAACTATCTGTCGTGATTTTGGAGCCCAGAAAAATAAAGTCTGACACTCCTTCCACTGTTTCCCCATCTATTTCCCATGAAGTGGTGGGACCAGATGCCATGATCTTCGTTTTCTTAATGGTGAGCTTTAAGGCAACATTTTCACTCTCCATTTTCACTTTCATCAAGAGGCTTTTTATTTCCTCTTCACTTTCTTCCATAAGGGTGGTGTCATCTGCATATCTCAGGTTATTGATATTTCTCCCGGCAATCTTGATTCCAGTTAATGTTTGTTCCAGTCCAGAGTTTCTCATGATGTACTCTTCATATAAGTTAAATAAACAGGGTGACAATATACAGTCTTGATGAACTCCTTTTCCTATTTGGAGCCAGTCTGCTGTTCCATGTTCAGTTCTAGCTGTTGCTTCCTGATCTGCATACAAAATTCTCAAGAGGCAGATCAGGTAGTCTGGTATTCCCATCACTTTCAAAATTTTCCACAGTTTATTGTGATCCACACAGTCAAAGGATTTGGCATAGTCAATAAAGCAGAAATCGATGTTTTTCTGGAACTCTTTTGCTTTTTCTATGACCCAGCGGATGTTGGCAATTTGATCTCTGGTTCCTCTGCCTTTTCTAAAACCAGCTTGAACATCAGGAAGTTCACGGTTCACACATTGCTGAAGCCTGGCCTGGAGAATTTTGAGCATTACTTTACTAGCGTGTGAGATGAGTGCAATTGTGCAGTAGTTTGAGCATTCTTGACATTGACTTTCTTTGGGATTGGAATGAAAACTGACCTTTTCCAGTCCTGTGGCCACTGCTGACTTTTCCAAATTTGCTGGCATATTGAGTGCAGCACTTTCACAGTATCATCTTTCAGGATTTGGAATAGCTCAACTGAAATTCCATCACCTCCACTAGCTTTGTTCTTAGTGATTATTTCTAAGGCCCACTTGACTTCACATTTCAGGATGTCTGGCGCTAGGTCAGTGATCACACCATTGTGATTATCTGGGTCGTGAAGATCTTTTTTGTACAGTTCTTCTGTGTATTCTTGCCATCTCTTCTTAATATCTGCTTCTGTTAGGTCCATACCATTTCTGTCCTTTATCGAGCTCATCTTTGCATGAAATGTTCCTTTGGTATCTCTGATTTTCTTGAAGAGATCCCTAGTCTTTCCCATTCTGTTGTTTTCCTCTATTTCTTTGCATTGATCACTGAAGAAGGCTTTCGTATCTCTTCTTGCTGTTCTTCGGAACTCTGCATTCAGATGTTTATATCTTTCCTTTTCTCCTTTGCTTTTCACTTCTTTTCTTTTCACAGCTATTTGTAAGACCTCCCCAGACAGCCATTTTGCTTTTTTGCATTTCTTTTCTATGGGAATGGTCTTGATTCCTGTCTCCTCTACTATGTCATGAACCTCATTCCATAGTTCATCAGGCACTCTATCAGATCTAGGCCCTTAAATCTATTTCTCACTTCCACTGTATAATCATAAGGGATTTGATTTAGGTCATACCTGAATTGCACTCATCTCATACGCTAGTAAAGTAATGCTCAAAATTCTCCAAACCAGGCTTCAGCAATATGTGAACTGTGAACTTCCTGATGTTCAAGCTCGTTTTAGAAAAGGCAGAGGAACCAGAGATCAAATTGCCAACATCCTCTAGATCATAGAAAAAGCAAGAGAGTTCCAGAAAAACATCGATTTCTGCTTTATTGACTATGCCAAAACCTTTGACTGTGTGGATCACAATAAACTGTGGAAAAATCTGGAAGAGATGGGAATACCAGACCACCTGATCTGCCTCTTGAGAAATGTGTATGCAGGTCAGGAAGCAACAGTTAGAACTGGACATGGAACAACAGACTGGTTCCAAATAGGAAAAGTTGTTCGTCAAGGCTGTATATTGTCACCCTGTTTATTTAACTTATATGCAGAATACATCATGAGAAACTCTGGACTGGAAGAAACACAAGCTGGAATCAAGATTTCTGGGAGAAATATCAATAACCTGAGATATGCAGATGACACCACCTTTATGGCAGAAAGTGAAGAGGAACTCAAAGGCCTCTTGATGAAAGTAAAAGTGGTGAGTGAAAAAGTTGGCTTAAAGCTCAACATTCAGAAAACGAAGATCATGGCATCCGGTCCCACTACTTCATGGGAAATAGATGGGGAATCAGTGGAAACAGTGTCGGACTTTATTTTTCTGGGCTCCAAAATCACTGCAGATGGTGACTGCAGCCATGAAATTAAAAGACGCTTACTGCTTGGAAGGAAAGTTATGATCAACCTAGATAGCATATTCAAAAGCAGAGACATTACTTTGCCAACAAAGTTCCATCTAGTCAAGGCTATGGTTTTTCCAGTAGTCATGTATGTATGTGAGAGTTGGACTGTGAAGAAGGCTCAGCGCTGAAGTATCGATGTTTTTGAACTGTGATGTCGGAGAAGACTCTTGAGAATCCCTTGGACTGCAAGGAGATCCAACCAGTCCATTCTGAAGGAGATCAGCCCTGGGATTTCTTTGGAAGGAATGATCCTAAAGCTGAAACTCCAGTACTTTGGCCACCTCATGCGAAGAGTTGACTCATTGGAAAAGACTCTGATGCTGGGAGGGATTAGGGGCAGGAGGAAAAGGGGACGAGAGAGGACGAGATGGCTGGATGGCATCACTAACTCGATGGACGTGAGTTTGAGTGAAATCCGGGAGAGAGTGATGGACAGGGAGGCCTGGCGTGCTGTGCTTCATGGGGTCACAAAGAGTTGTACATGACTGAGCAACTGAACTGAACTGAACTGAATATTTTAAAAATATTTTGAAGCTGATAACACCTTCATGATATTGATTAGGAAACAATGGCTTAGAAAAATCATAAAGGTCATGAGCTACAGAGAACAGGAAGCTAGGACATCATTATTATCATCCCAGGCACATTTTCTTAGCCCACCCCATGTTTAGTATGAATTGGTAAAGTTTTTGTGGTAGGTACCAATACATTTGGGTTTTAGCCTTGTCTCTCCCTCAATATCTTATTACTGAAAAGAAAAAAAAAACACACAAAAAACAAACAAACAAACAAACAAAAAAACCCTATCTTCTCTGTACTGCAGTTTTGTCATATCTATTTTTCCCTTCACCCCACATGTCTCTGTTTCTAATTCAAGCTTAGATAGTAGGCACTGATAATGTCTCAAACAATTAGCTCTCTCCTACATCACTGGTACTTAAATTTCATTTCCCTAATCCAAGTTGAATAATCAGGTGGCAGTTTTAGACAGAGTCAATGAGGGAATTATTTTGATACTAGATTTTGTTTCGGTGTTACTCATCACATTCCCTTCTGCAATAAAAACAGCTCTGCTTGTGGAAAATAGCACATCAAGGAGAAACAGTGTATGCTGATTCATATTTTATAGGATTTGAAAACTGTGGGGTTCTCTTCTAATGCTCCAAAGATGTAACAACTCATGACATGGTTAGCAGTGAGCAGACGTGGCTGTCACTGCTATGATAATTTATTAGCCTCCCTTTTTGGATAAGAAGGATGGTGAGCTAATACAGGAGCAGGAGGAAATCTGCAAGTCATCGCCCTGCACCTGGGGCTCAGCCTGTCACAAGTCTCCATGGAGTTTTTACAGTGATAAATCTATACTGATTAATTAATTAGGCTGCCCATTGCTCCTCTCCTCCAGGAGCAAAAAGGTAAAATAAAATACTCTGAAACTCACCGTTCCCCAGACAGAAAACTAACATCCATCCATTTGTGCTTCGATTTGTCTCTCCACTTTCATTCAGTCATCATTATTGGGTGCCTTCTATGCCACAGGCAGAATGCCAGTTGTTAGGAATACACAGGTAAATAATGTTTGACCTCTGAATGACTTGTAGTGAGAAGAAAAATGAAGAAACACATAGTTGTTGTCGCTCATTGAGGAAAGGGTTAATTGAGTATGAAGTGACATGTGGTTTGTTCTTGTGGAAGCACAGAGGAAAAATCAACTATAGTTTTGTCTCATTTAAGGACATGACTGATAATGCCATGCATAAAATGGGACAATGAGGATTGTAAATATAAGTTGCAACTTATTGATTTAGTACTTGTCACAGGAGCATGTCCTTCTCTGGATGCCACTGGGGCAGAACAACAGTGTGCTGGGAGGCTGTATACCTCACATCTTCCAGGTAAGTCTTTGAGGTGTAGTGCAGCTGACCAGCAGCATCAGAGTGTTTAGGAACCTTTCTTTCCCTCACTCATTCATTCATTTATTCATTTATTTGCTTGCAAACCTCCAGAATAAACTGACCATATCACAAATGCTAAAAAAAATCCACAGTCATAATATATCATAAGTGTAATTTTAAAGTTTCATTTGTTCCCAATGAAGGCCATAAGAAGCAGGATTGAGGAAGGAAAAAAAGAGAGACTTGACATCTGTGTGAGAGAGTAGAAAACACTCATCCTTTCACTCCCATTCCAAATTGAAGAGATGCTTCTTCCAGACTGTATTAGTCTGCTGAGGAACAAGCTGGCTAAACTGTTCCATCTCTGATCAACACACCCACTTTGTACATTAAGCCGGTGCCTCAGTGAAGCCATTGCCTCTGCTAGAAGAATTCAGCCCAGCTTGTGGCTAGTTCACCCTGCAGAGAGCCCATTTCTTTTGCTCAGATTGAACTCGGCTGTACTATTGCAAATCACAACATCTAAGTGATTCTCTCAGCTAACCGTTGTTCCCAGGCTCTGCCTCAACAGAGCTTTCACTTAGTCTTTTATCTGAAAATCTTGTAGACTACAAAAAAAAGATGTTTTCAGTATACTTTAATGGTGTCATATCCCTCATCCTTCTGAGCTCTGTTCGGGAAAACATCCTCAACTGTCGAAGGGTTTTGGTTGTGAGAACACACAGCAAAACGGTTCAGCAATACCTTTTAAATGGAAGTGAGGGTGGGGGCTTCCCAGTGAGTTCATCATTCCTAGTGACATTTGGATAATCTTATGTAATACAGTGTGTCCTAGCAAAGCCCTACTGAGCGATCAAAAGGCCAACTTCGCTGTTTTGCTGAGGGTCATTGTGGTGGATTCATGGATGCAAGCTTGACGTGCCTACAGTGGCCTCATTCAAATCAGAGCTCAGTGTCACTTGTGAGACAGTTGAACACCAGCTATGCTTCGTCTCAGGCACATGCTTCCAGGGCTGCCGTGTCAACATCTAAAAACTCCCAGGTGACTCTTTCAAAATCTGCACCTGAGTTGTACTTTCTGGATGAGCACACGTTCATCTTCATGGAAGGACTCAGACTCCTTTGGGTTTCAGCTATGCTTGTTTGGTGGGAGAACCATGAATGAGAGGAGAAATGAAGATAACTCTCAGCACCTTTAATCTGAACAGATGCCAAAATCCCTTCAAATAGGGCAAAGCTAAAAGGCGCTGGTTTCTGACCTGAGAAGGCGCCACATCACCAACTCTGTTCTCACATTTGTTGTGAGCATCTTTTATGTTTGAGGATCTGTTGGTGCTACTGCTATGTCGCTTACTTCACATGTGAGAGTGAGTAGCAGGTAAATGGTTGGTGTGTCACCAGCTCTGCCTTTCAAACTGCAGTTTTGTTTTGTTTTTGTAGATACTTACATTTTTAAGGATTATTGCTACTATCTGCCAGCACACCTGTACACTTTTTATCCTGTCTGAATTTTTAATCTCTTTCTTTAATAAGTACAGGCTTTCCAGAAAAGCTAGATATAAGGGACATCATATGTTCTCACTGGATCCTATTATATAATCAGAGGCGTATTTGTAACAAATACAATGAAATGGCATCTTTTAGAAAGAGGCAATTAAGACCATGCCTGTAACTCTTGACCTGGGCATTACAATCTGCAGGCAGCATTATATGAATTGGAGTTTAAAATATAGATATTTTGTCTTTTTTTTCCATTTTTATTATTTTTGTTAGAACTTTCTTAACTCTGAAATTTTATTTTGAAATTGGCTTTCTGCAACAGGGATTTCTATAGCCTGTGAAGTATAAGCTTTTTTTAATTTTTTTTTAAACTTTAATATGGCTTATTTTAAACACAAAATTAAATTTTCTTCTCACAATTTTTGGAGTGCACAATTCTGTTATATTTGAGTTGATATATCTTTTACCATATCCAGAGTTGATTGAACTCAAGATTTCTTGTTTTTCATATTTCACCATATTTAAAATAAATTTTGATGACATAGCTGTGTCTATAATGAGTCCTTATGGATTATATTTACCAGTTATTTCTCATGAGTTTCTAATGTGATAAGATAAATAGTATACAAGCCCACATTAAGATGTATCCACATGTACATGTTTTTTGTTTGTTTGCCTTTTTTGTTTTTTACTTAGGATGAAAACTTCCAAGTTGCTTGAGAGATAGCATGTTTTGAAAAGTTGAGAAAGCAATACCATCCATTAATGACCCATGATATCAAGAACACTATTTTAATGAGTATCTCAACTTCATTTTCTGAAATCCCAAAGCTATACCTCTTTTCACACTTACCTTGAAACTACTCAAAACAGCCATGTGCAAGGAAAGGCTCAGCCATGGGACTTTATCAGTAATTGACTAAATATACAGATTTGTGCAGAAAATTCTAGGAAAGTAGATATCTCACAGTTTTAGAAATAAAGGACGGACTCTCTGAAGTAAAATAATGAATAAGTGTGTTAGGAAATCAAAGTTTCTCTGAGTGGTAAAATAGTCCTAACCAAAGAACATGATCATTCCAATATAGACAGTTTGTGGGTATGGAGCATAGCAGCATGCAGGCAAGAGTCAGAGAAGATGGCATAACCAGACTGATGGAATTGGATGGTTTAGAAAAGTCCAGCTTAGAGATTATTTTGAATCACTGAATTTATTAATGAACAGTGATTGTATCAGCATAAAGAATGCATCCACTTGGATGTTAACATATGCTCCATATTCCATTATATACTTGAAAAAGCATTACTACATAATACATTTTAAAAGCCTCTTTGATCATTCAAAAGTGCTAATTACAACTTTTTTTCATAAATGTTTAAACTGAATTGTCCAAAGAACAGAAAATATAAATCATTACAATTTTAAAACATAACTATTTAAACAAGACTTTGTTTGGTTCTGTAATTTACTTTACAAAAGCATCTGGTTACTATAATATAAAAATTAATTTAAGAAATTTACATAAAAGGCCATCTGTATTACTCTTATTATAAATATAAGTTATGGTTTCAAATATATGTCGGCCAAAATATATGACTGGTTCTACTGACGTGTTCTGATAATTGATACTTGAACATAAGAACACTTTCCAGCATATGAAAATGTAATTGTTGTAGCATACATGGCAATATTAGAATTCAAATTTTATATGACAGAACAATTGAGCATAATTAGTTGTTAACTTATACCTAAGTTTTATTTAACCCTTTTGATAAATGAAAATTAAAACAATAGAGTTTTAACTCCCTAAACTCAGCCTTGAGAATAAAATGTTTTATAAATATCCCACACAGTCAAATATTAAAAGGAAAACTGATATTCAGCTTTTAGAAGTGGAAAATTTATCAAGCAAAAAAGAATCTTTTTATCCAACCAAAGTATATGAACTATTCCAGAGTAAGAACACACCAAGCTCCTTGATTTGCAATGATAAACATGCCAAATGTTGCCATTTGTCTTGAGTAATTTATATTAAAGTTAATGGGAACCAAGCATCTGAAAACTAACATTTGTCATTTTATACAAATGTCTGGGAAATTTTCATTATACTTAATCTTCATGCTGTTCAGTTATAGGATTTTTTTTTTCTTTCTTTCCAATTTACTAGTCAGATAAATGAGAGAGGATTACCTCTACTGGAAATTTAACTGAGAATGATTTGGCTCTCTGATATTACTGAATAACACTCTGCGAGAAGTTAATGCTCTTCTGAAACCCACAGTGGTGAGAAATTACACCTATAAATTCATTATAAAAAATCATAGAAAAGGAATGAGTCTGATTATGAAACTATGTGTATATTTGCAATGTAATTCAAATTGAGGGGTAAAAAAAGAAGCACATCCATTTAAGAATAGTTTCTGCTCTATCACTATTCACTTACATGGTGCTTGCATGAGTGGTCAGTCACTTCAGTCATGTCCAACTCTTTGCTACCCCACAAACTGTAGTTCACGAGGATTCTCTGTCCATGGGGTTCTGAGGTAAGAATACTGGAGTGGGTTGCTATTTCCTTCTCCAGAGGATCTTCCTGACCCAGGAATCAAACCTGGGTCTCTTGAATTGCAGGTGAATTCTTTACCGAGCCACCTAGAAAGCCCCCATATACATGGTTTATGAACCTTAATTTTGAAAATAAGAAACCTGAAATACACTATTTCAATATGAATTGCCCCAGTATGATTATCATTACAGGGCTTTAATCTACATTAGCTTTTACCAAAAGGAGCAATTTAATTTTAGTGTTGAGACCATTCTACCAGTTCATCACCACTGAAGCTATCACAGCTTGAGAAGGAAATCCAAAAAGGTAGACAAGCCATTACTCTTTATTTTTTTTTTTTCCTAAAGTAAGTTAAATATCACCCTAACATACTCCATGAAAGGTTAGGATTAATTTCTATAGCACAATTATATAATGATTTTTCTCAACAACAACTACGAAGCTGTATGTCTAGGTTCTAGTTCAGGTGTTTTGTGTTAGGGAATCAGGGAATGTATCCCAGGGGTTTATATGTTTAAAAGCACTGTTAGATTATGGAGGATTAGGTTGCCCTCAATAAGTCTACTTCTTTTCTTCGAGAGTTGCTGCTGCAGTTTAGCTGCAGCTAATGCAGCTTCCATTTCCTGCATGATCATAAGCCAAATGTTGGTCAAGGAACTACAGCCACCTGAGATCTTGGTGAAACAGACATCCAAGAGTCAGCAGAATTCTGACAGCCTTCAAAGTTGCTTGCTAATATTCAGAGGTCTTATGGTCTCTGAGGCTTTCGTTACCCAGGTCCTTGGCTCTCAGTGGTCATCCTGGTGTCCTTAACTTTCCCTCACCTTCCACTCCATCAGGCCAATTCAACCTCATCCAGTATGACACACACAGAATGTGCATGAATTCAGCTCCGTATGCAGAGAGGACTGAGAACCCTGGGACTTTCTTACATTTGATGCATGTCTACATCCACTGGTATCTGTCTCCTTTCTCTTGTCTCTCCTGTAACTGCTACCCAAACCCCTGACATTCTTCTGTAGATTTGGTACATTTTAATACATATTCTGAAAAGAAAGGAGATAGTAAATTGTATCTTCTGAAACAACTTCCTTTCAAAATGTAGTTTCATGAAATATAATTCTTCCTGAGGACACTTGGTGCTAGATATTAAGATGATTTCATTTTCTTGTTGCTGTTAGCAAGTTAAACCACCATAACTAGACTTTTTGCCTAGAGTATGCTCATATTGCTAACAGAAATATCAAGGATTCCTTAAAATTACAACAGAAACCTAACAGTTAAATCTTAATTCTTTCAGTGTATATTATTACTACCATGAATACAAACAATTTTAGTCTTTCTAGCTAGAAAGCCATTGTTTTCAAATGACTCCAGCCTCCACTAATTCACTGAACAAGGGTTTCAGAATACCTCATACATACCTGATGTTGTTTTAGCCCTTGGAGATTTGGCAACAAAAATAAAGAGACACAAATGTGGGAGTGAAAAATGAAAAGCAATATAACAAACTATATGCTATGTTCATTGTAAAACATGGGAGAAAAATACACCTAGAAATACACAGGTGGAATAAAATTAGAGTAGGTTTGCAATTTTAAATAAGGTGGTCTTGAAATGTCTCAATCAACATTAGATGAGGATAGAGGAAAAATTTCCTCCTCCTACCACAGGTCTACTCAAGCAACACAAGCCTGCTACTGGAGGATGAGAAGATTGTGCAGACTCCCCTCACCCCATGATTCAGCAAGCAGGAATCACTGAAAGCTAAGGATATAGGTCTAAGAAAGGCTAAGAAAAATCCTCTGATGCCTCAAAACCATCCTAATTAAAATGCAGCAGTTTTCCACTACTAGAAGAAATTGAAGACTGTAGTGTCCTAAAGGTAAAAAGATCAGCAATAAATAAGTAAATAAAACCAGCTCAACTACTTACTGACACAAACCTGAATGATAAAAGAAACCTAGTTTTTTCCAGACATAAATTTCTTGATTTCAGTGTCTACTGTTCATCCTACAATGCTACTTTTAATTTTTAAAAGCCCATGCAAAAGACTACCTTAAATCAGACTCCGAGATATTTAGATTTGGAGCTAACAAAGAGAAAATGTAAAACACTACAAGGAATATACTCAATTATTTGTAATAACTATAAGTGGAAAGGACATTTAAAAATTATTGTTTAAAATATTATATATTTAGAAATTTAATGCTAAATGTAAAAAATATGCCTGAAGAGTTGGAGGATTTTACTAGAAATGATGAAACTATAAAGAAGCACATGAAAATTCTAGAAGCAAAAATAAAATATGAAGTAATTAAAATTTGCTCAGTAAGTCCAACAGTAAAGGAATTAACAAAATGGTAAGCTAGGAGATAGGTCAATAGAAATTGCTGGAAACTGAAACATACATGGTAGAAGAGTGAAAGTGCAACAAACAAATTATTGAAATAGTGATACCTGGCCAGAGCACACCAAAATCCTATAACCTAACAGCAGGGAAAATTTGAAACAGTGTACAAAAGAGAAAGAGAATGGTAGACCTAATATTAGGACAGAAAATGGTGGAACTTTTGCAAAAATAATAAAAGATACCAAACTACAGATTCAAAAAACTGAAGGTTCATCTTGCCTGTGTTGTTAACACAGGCAAGATGAATATTCCCTTAAATTATAACATGACATGTTACAAACTGCTAAAAATCAAAGTTAAAAAAAAAAAAAAACTTTAAAGGCAAGAGAAAAATAAAGAGAAGAGACATTCTACACACACAAAAATAAAGACAAGAATCATAACAGATTTCTCTTTAGAAAGTATGTGACAAGATAATAGTGCAATATATTTAAAGTATCAAAAGCAGGGGAAAAGTGTCAATCCAGAAAAATGTATATTTTAAACACAATGACCAAATGAATGCAGTTTCAAACAATAAATTTAAGAGAATATATATCCAGGATTCTTGTGTCACACAAATTGTAAACCAGCTTCTTCAGAGAGAAGTGCTGTGATAAAGAAAATAATTTGTATCTACACAAAGACACGGGGAACACTGGGAATAAAAGAAAAACAGACTTTATCTTCTTTTTTTTTTTTAATTCACTCAATTATAATTAGCTCTCTAAAACAAAAATGGTTGAAATAAACCATATGGGGTTTATAAAATGTGAAAGTATAAGAAAGGGCAAAAACAACCCAAGTGTAGGGAGGAAAGAATTGAAAATATGATTCTAATGAAACAATGGCATTTGCAACTACATGGATTGACCTAGAGATTTTCTTAAAAGTGCTGTGAGTCAGTAAGAGAAAAACATAATATATGATATAACTAAAATGTAGAATCTAAAATATGAAACAAATGAGTGTGTTAGGTGTTCAGTTATATCTGATTATTTGTAGCCCTCCAGGGATTACAGAGAGTTGCTGCTGCTGCTGCTAAGTTGCTTCAGTCGTGTCCGACTCTGTGTGACCCCATAGACAGCAGCCCACCAGGCTGCCCCGTCCCTGGGTTTCTCCAGGCAAGAATACTGGAGTGGGTTGCCATTTCCTTTTCCAATTCATGAAAGTGAAAAGTGAAAGTGAAGTCCCTCAGTCGTGCCCGACTCTTAGCGACCTCATGGACTGCAGCCTACCAGGCTCCTCCCTCCATGGGATTTTCCAGGCAAGTGTACTGGAATGGGGTGCTGACAGACAGTTACAGCCCTCCAAACCATAGCCCTCTGGCTCTTCTGTCCATGGAATTCTGCAGGTAAAAATCCTGGAGTGGGTTGCCATTTCCTTCTTCAGGGAATCTTCTCAAACCAGGGATTGAACCAGGGTCTCCTACACTGCAGGCAGGTTCTTTATCAACTGAGCCACCAGGTAAGCCTGAAATGAACTTATCTACAAAAGAGAAGGGCAAAATGGTTTTCTGAGGAGGCCTTACAAATAGCTGAGAAAAGAAGAGAACCTAAAGGCAAAGAAGAGAAGGAAAGATATATCCATCTGAATTCAGAGTTCCAAGGAATAGCAAGGAGAGCTAAGAAAGCCTTCCTCAGAGATCAGTGCAAAGAAATAGAGGGAAACAATAGAATGGGAAAGACTAGAGATCTCTTCACGAAAATTAGAGATATCAAGGGAACATTTCATGCAAAGATGGGCACAATAAATGACAGAAATGTTATGAACCTAACAGAAGCAGAAGATATTAACAAGAGGTGGCAAGAATATACAAAAGAGCTATACAAAAACGATCTTCACAAATGAGATAACCATGATGGTGTGATTACTCACCTAGAGCCAGACATCCTGGAAAGCTAAGTCAAGTGAGCCTTAGAAAACATCACTTCAAACAAAGCTAGTGGAAGTGATGAATTCTGGCTGAGTCATTTCAAGTTAAAAGATGATGCTGTTAAATTTCTGCACTGAATATGCCAGCAAATTTGGAAATTCAGCAGTGGCCACAGGACTGGAAAAGGTCAGTTTTCATCCCAATCCCAAAGAAAGGCAATGCCAAAGAATGCTCAAACCACCACACAATTGCACTCAAATCACAGGCTAGCAAAGTAATGCTCAAAATTCTCCAAGTCAGGCTTCATCAGTATGTGAACCAAGAATTTCAAGATGTTCAAGCTGGATTTAAAAAAGGCAGAGGAACCAGAGATCAAATTGGCAACATCTGTTGAATCATAGAAATAGCAAGAGAGTTCCAGATAAACATCTACTTTTGCTTTATTGACTATGCCAAAGCTTTTGACTGTGCAGATCACAACAAACTGTGATAAATTCTTCAAGAGATGGGAATATCAAACCACTTTTCCCGCCTCCTGAGAAATCTGTCTGCGGATCAAGAAGCAACAGTTGGAACCAGACATGGAACAACAGACTGATTCCAAATTGGGAAAGGAGTATGTCAAAGCTGTATATTGTCACTCTGCTTGTTTAACTTCTATGCAGAATACATCATGTGAAATGCCAGGCTGGATGAAGCACAAACTGGAATTAAGCTTGCTGGGAGAAATATCAGTAAACTCACATATGTAGATGACACCACCCTTATATCAGAAAATGAAGAGAAACTGAAGAGCCTCTTCATGAAAGTGAAAGAGGTGAGTAAAAAAAACAGGCTTAAAACTCAACATTCAAAAAATGAAGATTATGGCTTTCTGTCCCCTCACTTCATGGCAAATGGATTGTGAAACAATGGAAACCATGACAGACTTTATTTCCTTGGACTCCAAAATCACTGCAGATGGTGACTACAACCATGAAATTAAAAGACACTTGCTCCTTGGCAGAAAAACTATGACAAACCTAAATAGAATTAAGAAGAGACATTACTTTGCTTACAAAGTCCATCTAATAAAAGCTACAATTTTTCCAGTAGTTAAGTATGGATGTGAGAGGTGGATCATAAAGAAAGTTGAGAGTTGAAGAACTAATGCTTTAGAACTGTGGCATTGTAAAAGACTCTTGAGAGTCCCTTGGACTGTAAAGAGATTAAACCAGTCCATCCTAAAGGAAATCAGTCCTGAATATTCTATTGGAAGGACTGATGCTGGAGTGAAACTCCAACACTCTGGCCATCTGATGCAAAGAACTGATTCATTGAAAAATACCCTGATGATGGGAAAGATTGAAGGCAGAAGGAGACAGGGACAACAGAGGACGAGATTAGTTGGATGGCCTCACCAACTCAATGCACATGAAGTTTAGCAGGCTTCTGAAGTTATTCATAGACAGGAAAGCCTGGTATGCTTCAGTCCATGGGATCACAAAGAGTCAGACACAACTGAGTGACTGAACTGAACTGAACCTAACAAAACAGAAACAGACTCACAGTCATAGAAAACAGACTTGTGGTTGACAAGAGGTCGTGGGGATGGATTGGAAGTTTGGCATTAGCAGATGCTAATTATTTTATATCAAATGGATAAATAATAAGCTCCTTCTGGATAGCACAGAGAACTATACTCAGTATCTTGTGATAAATCATAATTGAAAAGAATATGAAAATGAATTCATATGTATGTGTGTGTGTGTTGGTGCGTGTTTTGTTGCTCAGTCGTGTCCAACTCTTTGAAACCCCATGGACTGTTGCCCACCCAGCTCCTCTGTCCATGGAATTCTCTAGGCAAGAATACTGGAGTGGGTTGCCTTTTCCTTCTCCAGTGGATCTTTCCAAGCCAGGGATTGAACACGGGTCTCCTGCATTCCTGGCAGATTCTTTACTGTCTGAGCCACCAGGGAAACTCCCATATGTATATATTTATATGAATCATTTTGCTATATGCTAGAAATTTAAACAAATTATAAATCAAATATATTTCAATAAAATAAAGTAAAACATATGATTCCAGAATAAAATGTGCTTGATTATATTTTTCCTCTACTTTTTTGGAACTACGGGTAAATTTGTAGGGAAAAAAAAAATGACTTCTATTTTAAATAAAGGGCTGTATTGAAGTAACTTACCCTTAAACTCTTATGAAACGGTAACACAGAGTTGTTTCTTTTCAGATGAAAATAGGAAAGTTCTTCAGGACTGCTTACTTTTCATGCAGTGACTCAGTGACGTATAGGTTTCTTTTCGTCTCATTGTGTGGCCAGAAAAGCAATTTACTTTTCCTTCTCTTATGGGGTCGCACAGAGTTGGACACGACTGAAGCGACTTAGCAGCAGCAGCAAAAATAAGTAAAGCGGTATGTAACATTAAGGACAAAAATTTAGATATTTTTATCCTCTGCCTTTAGAAGACACTGTGTTTTTTATACTTATCCATCATAAACTAGGTCTGTCTCTTATGCTTTTTGTTCTTAGAACATAATTACCCTTCAATTACTTTTTTCCTATCCTACATATTACAGATGATTGTGGTTACATGTGTGTAAGTGGATATTTATTATATTCCAAGGCCATACCCACAAGAATGAGATGTGGTCAACCTGTTCTTTTTATATCTTTATTTATTTATTGTTAATCAAAAGCTCAGCAGGATTTACTGATGTTTACATAATGGAACATTTCTAAGAATTTTAACAACTGGGTTCACTACATTGGAGACTGCTTAATATATACTAACCATTAAGTTATTATGGAAAGTTAGTTTAGTTTTAAACTTTGCAGGTGCTTTTGAGGAAATATATTAAATTTCAACTTTTTTAAAAAGTAAAAGACTTCTTTTTTGTCATGTAGTATTCAGAAAGAATGGAGGAAAATGTAAAAGAAAAGTTGCATTGCCAAAGTTAGAAGATCATGGCATCTGGTCCCATCACTTCATGGGAAATAAAAGGGGAAACAGTGGAAGCAGTGCCAGACTTTATTTTGGGGGGCTCCAAATTCACTGCAGATGGTGACTATAGCCAAGAAATTAAAAGACGCTTACTCCTTTGAAGGAAAGTTATGACCAACCTAGATAGCATATTCAAAAGCAGAGATATTACTTTGGCAACAAAGGTCCACCTAGTCAAGGCTATGGTTTTTCCAGTAGTCATGTATGGATGTGAGAGTTGGACTGTGAAGAAAGCTGAGCACCGAAGAATTGATGCCTTTGAACTGTGGTGTTGGAGAAGACTCTTGAGAGTCCTTTGGACTGCAAGGAGATCCAACCAGTCCATTCGGAAGGTGATCAGCCCTGGGATTTCTTTGGAAGGAACGATGCTAAAGCTGAAACTCCAGTACTTTGGCAACCTCATGGGAAGAGTTGACTCATTGGAAAAGACTCTGATACTGGGAGGGATTGGAGGCAGGAGGAAAAGGGGACAACAGAGGATGAGATGGTTGGATGGCATCACCGACTCAATGGACATGGGTTTGGGTGAACTCCAGGAGTTGGTGATAGACAGGGAGGCCTGGCATGCTGCAATTCATGGGGTCGCAAAGAGTAGGACATGACTGAGTGACTTAACTGAACTGAGCATAGAATGTTTCAAAAGATGACTGAGATAAGAATTAATAAAAATGTGGTGACTTTAAGTATCATGGTATAGATTTAGTTTATATTTCTCTCATTAATTGCTTTTAACCAATTCAAATATTCCTAAAGATTTGCAATTCTTTTTATTACAGTAGAAAGAAATCCCCAGACTTTTAGATGACCTTGGAAAATATTGACTGTTTTTTTCATTTAAAGATCCCTTCTCATGAGGTTGTCATTTGCCACCATGTGGATATCTGGCAGAACAAGTAATTTTCATGAATTTATAATAACAGGGTAAAAGTCAGAAATCATTTCAATGGCAAAAATGGGTGTTTCACACTTAGAAATTCACCCTTTATCAAGTATACTATAATTTACAGTAATTTAGCAATCAGTATTACCTTTTGTTGACATAGATTTCTTCACTAATTGTGCAGTCATACTTTTTAAGTGTCAGAACCTAGCTCCACATTTTTCAGGCAAGCACTATGATATTCTTTCCTATTCCATGAATGAATCTGAAGGGGGAAAAATAATTTATATCAGGCTTCTCGAAAAATATAATAATAACAATTACTATAGGATATTTACTGATGGTCACATGAGTAAAGCAGTATAAGAACTGCCATTGCTTTAACTCTCATTATTTAAAGATTATTAACCATTCATATGCTCATGGATAAAGTAAGTGTCATATGGCGAAAGATCACTGTCTACAATATGACGTTTTCCTTGTATCAGTTAGAGTAAAATTTGGTTTATGAAATGAAATGAAATTATGAGAACAGTCATATGCCTAGTACTTGAATTTTTAATATTACTTAAAATATTCCTATATTTTATTCCCTTCAATTTCCATGATTGGGGGAGCATCTCATGATTCCATTTTTACCAAGACAAAGGTTCAAACAGGTACCATGATCCAAGGGTGCTGGATAAGTAAATTAGAATTTCCACATTAAACCAGAGACATTTCCACATTTAGAGTCAGAGCAACTTTTCCTTGATTATATCCCATATCCCCAATTTATGTTAGATAAATATATGACAGGTAAAATATGCATCTAGTTAAATTTGGAATTCATATTAACAAGTCATTTTTTAGTATAAGTATGTTTTGAAGACTGCATGGAGTGTGTGTGTGTGTGTTTTCCTTTTCTGGAATTAAAATTTAATTGAGCAGTCTGTTTTTTTCCCTTTGCTTGGTTAATTTGGGCTACACCTGGTAACCTAACTAGGTGGAAATTAATAAAAGATTGAATGTTAGTAAGCTAAGAAAGGGGCAACATATTTTAAAGGTTAACTGTGGATGCAAAATGACAACATTTCTAAGAGTGGTATAGACAATACTATATATATCTTATATACCCAAAGCACTCTAAACCTGATTAAGAACCAATAAAATTAATAACAAAGTAGATGAAGCCACCTCCATCAAACAATGAGCTTTAAAATCAGTGGTCCATTTTTACTTTATTGATTTCCACTTTTGTTCAAGTAACATTAGTTCATTAGTGTTTTTTGTTGTTTTGCTCTTCAGCAACTCAGCACGAGGCATGTTAAGGTCATGTTGTAACTCTGCGGTGCTCTGGACATTGGAGACTCGAAGCTGGGCACAAAGGTAGGTGGCTTAAGTGTCAGCAGTGGAGGGCAAGGGCAAGGTGAAGATTTAGATTACATTTATGGTTACAAGTTTAAGAGACCAGACCTTGAAACTAGATGTAATGAGTTTATATCATGATTTTGCCACTTATAACTGTGTTCCCTTAGATAAGTTATTAGTTTCCTTTTTAGGATTAGTTATTTGTCAATTTTGATTAATATTATAATAATCTTCACAAAATTTTTGTAAAGAAGAGTGACTTAAAGTATGTAGTGCTTGTAATGGTAAGCATTATATATGCATTTGCTGTTGTTTTTTTAATTACTATAATTACCTATTTAGTATTTTAAGTGGCATTTTCTGTGGAGACAAAGCTGGCATTTAGTAAAATGATTTTATTATAAAACTAATATAACCGTAGCACTAGCCGTAAGGTGTACTCATGAAGATATCTACTCTTTTTTTTTAATTTTATTTTATTTTTAAACTTTACAAAATTGTATTAGTTTTGCCAAATATCAAAATGAATCTGCCACAGGTATACATGTGTTCCCCATCCTGAACTCTCCTCCCTTCTCCCTCCCCATACCATCCCTCTGGGTCGTCCCAGTGCACTAGCCCCAAGCATCCAGTATCGTGCATTGAACCTGGACTGGCAACTCATTTCATACATGATATTTTACATGTTTCAATGCCATTCTCCCAAATCTTCCCACCCTCTCCTTCTCCCACAGAGTCCATAAGACTGTTCTATACATCAGTGTCTCTTTTGCTGTCTCGTACACAGGGTTATTGTTACCATCTTTCTAAATTCCATATCTACTCTTAATCAATGAAAATACATAGAAGGATTGTGTATGTATTAATTTTTAGAATTCAGTAATTTTTGTAATTTTCTATTAAAGAAGACTTCCAAATAACTGCTTCAAAATAGAGACAGAGAGGAATGATATAACTAATATATGAACTGAATCAAATAACCCCATACTAAAATACTGTTGCTTTTTCCTACTCTGAGCATTTCACACAAAGGCTTCTACATGAGACCTACTAGCTACTTTTGTCTGATATATCACCCTCTGATTCAGCCTATTCCTTCTTAAAGTATGTTTTGATCTTGCAGAAGAAGAGAATTAATACATTGTGCAGGTGATGTAAATATCGCTGCTGTGACACAACACAAAGAGTCCTCACTGGCCTAATTCGGATATGCATGGACTTTAGTTACTATGGCTTAAGTTCAGTGAAAGTTCTCTCACAACTAAGTTCACATTTTACTAATCATTGTATACTAATTGTGAGGAATTGCATAAAGCACAAACTTTCCTGCTTCAGTCCACTAAACACTAGGTCAATAACAGATGCATTCATGATCAGTGGCCATTTCTTGCTAAATATATCAGTGACTGGCCACTGATTATTAGTTTTTCAGTTCACAGATAGACAGCAAATATTGTGGTTGTGTTCCTTTTTTTGTTGCCCATTGACAAAGTCACATAATATTTTACAAAAATAGATTATTGAAAGGTGGATTTGACCAAGAAAGATGAAAGTACAGCAGAAAAACAAAAAGCAATAACACTTGAAGTGAAATTCATATTAAACATAAATAAAGTTTTTATGAGAAAGAGAAAGAGCTGAGAGTGGAAATGTTGACACTGTCTCCATTTGTAGACACTCTGGATATGCAAGGAATAAACTTGAAGAAGGTGAATTTACAGACATAAGAAAGCAGTCATGATGAAAAAGATGAAAATGTCCAGAAAAAGTGACACTGGCCAAAATATCACATAAAAGGACAACTTGGAGTAATTTCACAACATTGAAAGCTCAAAAGATAAATTGTTAGAAACTAATCTAAACAAGAAAAAACATGCATGACAACTTCCCAAGTCATAAAAACAATTCTTTCTCCATATGGTATAATACAAGAAGAAGGCAAGCACAATGGCATTGGCTTCACTTTCATTAAATTACAGTAAACTAAATAAAGAGGATTTTCACTATTTTTTCAATCATCTACATACTTTTAATTAACAGTAAGCATTGTAAATATACTGACAAAACTTTTTTAAAGGTAATGGAACAATAATACATTTTTACATTGATTATTAAGAGTTTTGCAAGATCTTAGCATGTCTGATCATTTTTACAGTCTTACACTATACCTCGTATATGAATCCTGTACCCCTCCTGCTACGCTAAATTATGATGAAAACCATAACTTAAATTTAAATTTGCCATGTAAAATTATGTCTTCTGGGGAAGACATCTCAACATCTATCAAGCTTTTAATCTAGAACTCTAACAAAAATAATCCCAGCAATGCTTATAAAAGCATTGCTATATTTTACAAGATATTACAAGTGATAATCCAGATATATTTAAGAAGTATATGGAAAAACTGAAGAATAATCAAATATTAACAGACTGGGTAAAAAGTGGTTTATGAACCAAAGCAACTACCACACATTTCTTTTTCACAGAAGAAACATATATATGTGTGTTTAATACAAGGCAGATGAAGTTTTTGTTGATCATATTATGTCCTTAGGTTTTATTTTGTTTAAATAAAAATTTTTGACATATCCTCTTTATTAATAGTTTTTATTTGGTACTTAATTTGCTTGTCTTTAGACTTCTTGAGAACTTCCCTGGTAGCTCAGAAGGTAAAGAATCTGCCTGCAATGCAGAGATTTGGGTTCAACCCCTGGGTCAGGAAGATACCTTGGAAAAGGGAATGGTAACCCACTCCAGTATTCTTGCCTGGAGAATTCCATGGACAGAGGAGCCTGGTGAGTTACAGTCCACGGAGTCACAAAGAGTCTGACATGACTAAGCAACTAAAACATGCAGATTACTTGATGCAGGCTTCCCAGATGGCGCTAGTGGTAAAGAACCTGCCTGCCAATGCAGGTTAGGTGTAAGAGATGTGTGTTCAGTCCCTGGGTCAGAAGATCCCCTGGAAGAGGGCACAGCAACCCACTACAGTATTCTTTCCTAGAGAATCCCATGGACAGAGGAGGCTGGTAAGCTGCAGTTCATAAAGTTGCACGGAGTCAAACATGACTGAAACAACTTAGCGCACACTCAGGCACAGACCACTTCATAACATATTGGTTTATCACATCTGTTATATATATAAAACATATAAGAAAGAAAAGATATGGGACTTAATAGATGGTGGCCCGAAGGAAATGGCAACCCACTCCAGTGTTCTTGCCTGGAGAATCCCACGGATGGGGAGCCTGGTGGGCTGCCATCTATGGGGTCGCACAGAGTCGGACACAACTGAAGCGACTTAGCAGCAGCAGTGGTTAAGAAGCCTCCTTATTGTGCAGAGGAGCTGAGTTCACTATCTGGTCAGGGAACTAATATCCCACATGCTGTAGAGGAACTAAGCCCTTGTGCTGCAACTACTGAACCTGTGAACCACAGCCAGAGAGTCCATGTACCATAAGAAAAGATCCCACATGATGCAGTGGAGATCTCGAATGTTGCTGTGAAGACCTGATGCAGCCAAATAATTTTTTTTTTCTTTCAAAAAGAGGGAAGAGATGCAATTTAAGAATAAACATAACAAAACTATAAAACAAACAATTTCATTAAAAAAAGTTCTTTAAACTTCTTCATCTTCAGAGTCTGACTCTTGATTCTCTTTTTGGCACAGAGTAGTTGAAATTCATGTTTTATGTAAAATATGTTTTTTTTGATCCATTAAAAGCATTGGTGGTGCAATATTTCTTGGACAAAAAAAAAAAAGAATCTCTAAAAGAACTAAAACCCAACCTTGGAACTCTGTAGATCTAGCCCACCCCCGATTCCTGCTGGGGAAATATTGGGAAGCACATTTAATTGACTGCCACCTCCACCTCCCATACCATTTGACTCCTCAGAATTAAAATATTACTGTCCTCCTTTGGTTTTTCTTCCAAATTATCACTACTTTTGTTTTTACTTTTTTGATAATAATCATGTTCTTATCTTGTATCCTATTACATTAAAAAAGTTTATATTATTTTTTTTTGAGCGCTTGGATAATTCATTTGAAAAATGCTACTATGAACTCAGACTTTGGATCACTTAGCCAATATGATCTTTTGTGACAATGAAATATTCTTTGAACATTTATTTGAACATGTTTTTCAATCTCAGCTTTTAAAGAAAAGGTATAATTGCTATTATTATGAACATTTCACTAATATTTCTTTGGTTTTATTATTTTTGAAGTGAAAAAAATATGCCTAACAAACTACTAATTTTTAAAGCTTAGAGATTTAAAATTATTAAGTTCTACACAAAATAAAATACTATTGAAAAACATATTTAATTGCAAATTGTGTGACATTTGGGGCATAGATTTCTTTAAAGCAAGTATATAATCTGATAAAAAATCCAGGCCTTCCATGGTAACTTCTTACTTATTATTTAGGTAGAAAACTCATGCACAGAATTATGGTTTAAACTCATGTTTGTCAGGTAGAATTTCACAATAGCCCCTGCTTAGCACCAGTGGGTTCAGTGGTGCTAAGTAGGGGGCTATTGTGAAATTCCTCTATTTCCAGTATTCTCTGAACCCCAGTAGTCAAACCCAATGAAACTGGCACCAGTCCCTCTGTAAAGTGACTTGGAAGGCTCTAATCTTATGAACCCTCTAGCAATCTTTCCGAAATTGGGAAAACAATGCAAATAATGCTCAAGAGGAAAAAAAAATTATTGCAATTTCTTTAGAAATAATGCAATTGTTTTGGAGCAGAGAAAATTATTATTCTGATAATTTTCAGACTGCTGAATACAAAGGGATTTGTTTGTGCTTAAAAGTACTTTATCCACAGAAGAAAATTATAGAAAGAGTTATAGCAGCACTCATGACAGAAAAAGAAAGAAACAGGTGTATCAATGTGGAAAAAAAATATTGAAAAATGGAAAAAAAATGTAAGGCAGCATAGTCACAAAAGAGGAAATGAAAAGGAAGTGAAAATAATTTCACTAATGTATTTTATTTTATGTAGTATATGTCCAGTTCAGTTCAGTCACTCAGTCGCATCTGACTCTTTGTGACCCCATGGACTGCAGTACGCAGGCCTCCCTGTCCATCACAAACTCCCAGAGTTTACTCAAAGTCATACCCATTGAGTTGATGATGCCATCCAACCATCTCATTCTCTGTCACCCTCTTCTCTTCCAAACTTGAGTCTTTTCCAACATCAGGGTCTTTTCAAATGAGTCAGTTCTTCACATCAGATGGCCAAAGTATTGGCTTTTCAGCTTCAAATCAGCCCTTCAAATGAATATTCTGGACTGATTTCCTTTATGATGGATTGGTTGGATCTCCTTGCAGTCCAAGACATTCTCAAGAGTCTTCTCCAGCATCACAGTTCAACAGCATCAGTTCTTCAGCGCTCAGCTTTCTGTATAGCCCAACTTTCATATCCATACATGACTACTGGAAAAACCATAGCTTTGTCTAGACTGAACTTTGTTGGCAAAGTAATATCTATGCATTTTAATATGCTCTCGAGGTTGGCCATAACTTTTAATTCAAGGAGAAAGCTTTTAATTTCATGTCTGTGGTCAGCATCTGCAGTGATTTTGGAGCCCCCCAAAATAAAGTCTGCCACTATTTTCACTGTTTCACAATCTATTTGCCCTGAAGTGTTGGAACCAGATGTCATGATCTTAAGTTTTCTGAATGTTGAGCTTTAAGCCAACTTTTTTATTCTCCTCTTCTACTTTCATCAAGAGGTCCTTTAGTTCTTCACATTCTGCCATAAGGGTGATGTCATCTGCATATCAGAGGTCATTGATATTTTCCCCAACAATCTTGATTAAGCTTGTGCTTCATCCATTTGAGCATTTGTAATGATATACTCTGCATATAAGTTAAATAAGCAGGGTGACAATATACAGCTTTAATGTACTCATTTCCCAATTTGAAACCAGTCTGTTGTTCCATGTCCAGTTCTAACTGTTGCTTCCAGAACAGCATACAGATTTCTCAGGAGGCAGGTCAGGTAGCCTGGTATACCCACATCTTGAAGAATTTTCCATAGTTTGTTATGATTCACATAGTCAAAGACATTGGCATATTCAGTAAAGCAGTAGGTGTTTTTCTGGAACTTTCTTGCTATTTTGATGATCAAACAGACGTTGGCAATTTGATCTCTGATTCCTCTGCCTTTTCTAAATCCATCTGGAAGTTCACAGTTCACGTACTGTTGAAGCCTGGCTTGGACAATATTGAGCATTACTTTGCTAGCATGTAAGGTGAGTGCCATTGTACAGTAGTTTGAGCATTCTTTGGCATGGCCTTTCTTTGGGATTGGAATGTACACTTATCTTTTCCAGTCCTGTGGCCACTGTGGAGTTTTCCAAATTTGCTGACATATTGATTGCAGCACTTTCACAGCATCATCTTTTAGGATTTGAAATAGCTCAACTGGATTCCATCACCTCCTCTAGCTTTGTTTGTAATGATTTTTCCTAAGGCCCACTTGACTTCACATTCCAAGATGTCTGGCTCTAAGTGAGTGGACTCACCATCGTGATTATTTGGGTCATGAAGATTTTTTTGTATAGTTCTGTGTATTCTTGCCAAATCTTCTTAATATCTTCTGCTTCTGTTAAGTCCATACCATTTCTGTCCTTTACCATGTCCATCTCTGCATGAAATGTTCCCTTGATATCTCTAATTTTCTCTATGAGATCTCTAGCCTTTATCATTCTATTGTTTTCCTCTATTGCTTTACATTGATCGGTGAAGAAGGCTTTCTATCTCTCCTTGCTATTCTTTGGAACTCTGAATTCAAATGGGTATATCTTTCTTTTTTCTCCTTTGCCTTTGGATTGTCTTCTTTTACAGCTTTTTTAAGGCCTCCTCAGACAACCATTTTTCCTTTTTCATTTCTTTTTCTTGGGGATGGTCTTGATTGCTGACTCCTGTACAATGTCAGGAACCTCTGTCCATAATTCTTCAGGCACTCTGTCTATCAGATCTAATCCCTTGAACTTATTTTTCACTTCTACTGTATAATCATAAAGGATTTGATTTAGGTCATACCTGAATGGTATACTGGTTTTCCCTACTTTCTTCAATATCAGTCTTAATTTGGCAACAAGAATTCATGATCTGGGCCACAGTCAGCTCCTGGTCTTGTTTTTGCTAACTGTGTAGAGCTTCTCCATCTTTGGCTACAAAGAATATAATCAATCTGATTTCAGGATTGACCATCTGGTGATGTCCATGTGTATGGTCTTCTCTTGTGTTGTTGGAAGAGGGTGTTTGCTATGACCAGTGTGTTCTCATGGCAAAACTCTATTAGTCTTTGCCCTGCTTCATTGTGTACTTCAGGGTCAAATTTGCCTATTATTCTAGGTATTTCTTACTTTTAAATTCCAGTCCCCTATAATGAAAAGGACATCTTTTTGAGTGTTAGTTCTAGAAGGTCTTGTAGGTCTTCATAGAGCCGTTCATCCTCAGCTTCTTCAACATTACCGGTCAGTACATAGACTTGAATTTATCTGATATTGAATGGTTTGCCTTGGAAATGAACAGAGATCATTATGTCATTTTTGAGATTGCATCCAAGTACTGCATTTCCAACTCTTTAATTGACTATGAAGGTTATTGCATTTCCTCTAAGGGAGTCTTTCCCACAGTAGTGCATATAATGGTCCTCTGAGTTAAATTCACCTACTCCAGTCCATTTTAGTTTGCTGATTCCTAAAATGTTGATGTTCACTCTTGCCATCTACTCTGACCACTTTCAATTTGCCTTGATTCAAGGACCTAAAATTCTAGGTTCCTATGCAATATTGTTGTTTATAGCATCAGACTTTACTTCTATCATCAGTTACATCCAAAACAGGGTGTTGCTTTTGTTTGGCTCCATCTCTCCATTCTTTCTGGAGTTATGTCTCCACTGATCTCCAGTTAACATATTGTGCTTCTACCAACCTGGGGAGTTAATTGTTCATTTCCTGTCTTTTTGCCTTTTCATACTGTTCCTGAGGTTTCAAGGCAAGAATACTGAAGTTGTTTGCCATTCCCTTCTCCAGTGGACCACATTTTGTCAGAACTTTCCAACATGACCTGTCTGTCTTGGTGGCCCTACATGGCATGGCTCATAGTTTTATTGAGTTAGATAAGGATGTGGTCCATTTGATCAGATTGTTTAGTTTTCTGTGATCATGATTTTCTGTCTGTCTGCCCTCTGATGGAGAAGGATAAGAGGCTCATGGAAGCATCCCAATGGGAGAGACTGACTGAGGGGGAAACTGGGTCTTGCTCTGATGGGGAGGGCCATGTTCAGCAAATCTTTAATCCAATTTTGTGCTGATGGGTGGGGTTGTGTTCCCTCTCTGTTTTCTGACCTGACGTCAAACTATGTTGGAGGTAATGAAGATAATAGCAGCCTCCTTCAATACTATAATTTCTATACATAATCAACATTTTAAAAATATTAATCATTATATATATTATTTTAAGTCTTTGAAATCTGGTGTGTGAAATATTAATATGTTGCAATTCAGCTAATTGCTCAAGACTGCATGTGGCTAGGGGTTGCTGTATTCAAAAGCACAAACTTAAGGCTTTGTTCTCCTCTCAGTATAAATAAATATATATGGAGATAATTTCCTCTTTATATGGAAAAAAGCCATACTATTTTCTTATTTCCTTAATTCATTCATACATGTCCCTAATTGATAGGATGAATAATACTTCTTTCAGTATCTGACCGTGCATCTATCTTCACACTGCACCTCAAAGAAATTTCTTTCCTTCTACATTTGGAACAATGGTAAAGCAATCCTATGTGTGAAACATTTCTGACCATTCATTTTGAGAAGTTTCTTTGATAAAAAAAATAATTTGTTTCCAAGAAATTTACACTAATTAAAATACAAATTATCACATTTAAATTCCATCTTTTTTATTTAAAGGAAATGATATATTTGAAATGCTTCTGCCTGAGGCACAAACAAACATGTGTTTGAATCTCAGCAAGGAAAACTATGTGTCCATGAGTGTGTCACTAAGTGTTTGTATCCTAGGTCTCAATCACCTATTTCATAAAATTTGATATGACTCGTAGAAAGTCATATCAGTTCAGTTCAGTCACTCAGTCATGTCCGACTCTTTGCAACCCCATGAATTGCAGCACGCCAGGCCTTCCTGTCCATCACCAACTCCCGGAGTTCACCCAAACTCCAGCTCATCGAGTAGGTGATGCCATCGGCCATTTTGTCCTCTGCCGTCCCCTTCTCCTCCTGCCCCTAATCCCTCCCTGCATCAGAGTCTTTTCCAATGAGTTAACTCTTTGCATGAAGTGGCCAAAGTATTGGAGTTTCAGCTTTAGCATCAGTCCTTCCAAAGAACACCCAAGACTGATCTCCTTTAGAATGGACTGGTTGGATCTCCTTACAGTCCAAGGGACTCTAAAGAGTCTTTTCCAACACCACAGTTCAAAAGCATCAATTCTTCGGCGCTCAGCTTTTTTCACAGTCCAACTCTCACATCCATACATGACCACTGGAAAAACCATAGCCTTGACTAGATGGACGTTTGTTGGCAAAGTAATGTCTCTGCTTTTGAATATGCTATCTAGGTTGGTCATAACTTTCCTTCCAAGGAGTGAGCATCTTTTAATTTCATGGCTGCAGTCACCATCTGCAGTGATTTTGGAGCCCAGAAAAATAAAGTCTGACACTGTTTCCACTGTTTCCCCTGTTTCCCCATCTATTTCCCATGAAGTGATGGGACTAGATGCCATGATCTTAGTTTTCTGAATGTTGAGCTTTAAGCCTCTTTCACTTTCATCAAGAGGCTTTTTAGTTCCTCTTCACCTTCTGCCTTAGTAATTGGTTAAGTTGACCTTTGAATCTGTAAAAATAAGTTATACAAATGAATAGTTTAAGAATAAACCAACCAGTCATATAAATAAGCATTTCATTAGGTATCACCTGTCAGGATATGGTTTAGTAGCAAATGAGAACATAATGCTTTGTTTTCACAAGACAACAATGACAAGATTAACAGGAATATTCAGAAAGATATCATAGGAAAGGTCATATGTTTACCTTGGAGAACAGCCGTGAAGATAGTGTGTTGTCCAAATCATGAAAGGATTTGAATAAATGCATTCAGTTGGCAAATCAGATGATTTCTTTAGGGGAAAAAAAAAATAACTAAACTTTTAGGCAGTGGTATTAACTCTTCTTTCTGGAAAGAAAATGAAGCCATATTGTGGATTCAAATAACAGATTACCTATTTTAAATTAGTGGCAAAACCACAAATCATGCAAGAGTTCCTTAGGGAATAGATTCTAGAAGGGATGTCTACTTAGTTTTAAAATACTTGCTTTTGTGTGTGTCTTAATTTCCCACATTGGACATGATTATTGCTTAGCATATGAGAGAATGTTGATTTTCTATCCCTGCTAGAATCAGAATTGAAAAATCATCTCTAGAATCACTGAAACCAAAGGAGTGTATAGTAGTGGGTATAATTCTACCAATGATATTGTAAGATAATGTTATCTCATTAAGTATACCAGGAAAACAAGGCATGGATGGGTTTGCAAATTCTCACAAATTCACACACTTAATGTTTGATGAAGCTAGAAAGGGAACCTGATGGCAGAACAAGTGTCTGCTGTATTATCTTGCCAGATGTGTCTGTATATTTTGGGCACATATAACAATTAGCTTTTCTTAATAAAACTCATCTATTTCTATTCTTAATAACTGTAACACATCAACTAAAAAGAAAAGAGCATGATTCAATGAATTATCCCATCTTACTCACTATTCCTCCAGGACAGGAATTTTTCCAAAAGGAACCCCCTATCCATATACCCACTTCAAGTAAAATGTTCATGTTTTAATTATTTACTTGATACTAGCTTATTACCTTTAAAAAACATTTATGTTAAAATAGAGGCTTTCAATTATCTAATCTCCAATTATTTCTTCCAGCAGTTATATTCTTATATTCATATTTCTAAAGCAGCATGATAGTCTATCTGAATTTTAAATAAAATGATAACAAGATGGTAAAATTGCACATATTGTGTAAAAGACAATTGCATACTGGTTCCTTTTATCAGGCCTCTTTGTGCAGACAGGTTGCCAAAAGATGCGTGGGATATGAGTAAAAGTGAAAGATACAGTATTCTCAGCAAATTATTGCAATTTTCTTTCCAGGTTCCAAAGGGAAAGATAAAGAAAGCTTTGGTTATTTATTTTGGCTAAATTGTTCACTGCATTTGCTGTTTTATAAGATGAAATAAAATGGTCTTCATTATAAATGCACATTTTCAGTTCAGTTCAGTCGCTCAGTCATGTCCGACTCTTTGGGACCCCATGAATTGCAGCACGCCAGGCCTCCCTGTCCATCACCAACTCCTAGAGATCATCGGAGTGCATCAAGTCGGTGATGCCATCCAGCCATATCATCCTCTGTCGTCCCCTCCTCCTCCTGCCCCCAATCCCTCCCAGCATCAGGGTCTTTCAAATGAGTCAACTCTTCACATGAGGTGGCCAAAGTATTGGAGTTTCAGCCTCGACATCAGTCCTTCCAATGAACATCCAGGAATGGTCTCCTTTAGGATGGACTGGTTAGATCTCCTTGCAGTCCAAGGGACTCTCAAGAGTCTTCTCCAACACCACAGTTCAAAAGCATCAATTCTTTGGGGCTCAGCTTTTTTCACAGTGTAACTCTCACACCCATACATTATCATTGTAAAAACCATAGCATTGACTAGATGGACCTTTGTTGGCAAGTAATGTCTCTGTTTTTGAACATGCTGTCTAGGTTAGTCATAGCTTTCCTTCCAAGGAGTAAGCGTCTTTTAATTTCATGGCTGTAATCACCATCTGTAATGATTTTGGAGACCAACAAAATAAAGTCTGACACTGTTTCCACTATTTCCCCATCTATTTCCCATGAAATGATGGGGCCAGATGCCATGATCTTAGTTTTCTGAATGTTGAATTTTAAGCCATCTTTTTCACTCTCCTTTTTCACTCTTCATCTTTTTCACTTTCATCAAGAGGCTTTTTAGTTCCTCTTCACTTTTTGCCATAAGGGTGTGTCATCTGCATATTTGAGGTTATTGATATTTTTTCCAGCAATCTTGATTCCAGCTTGTGTTTCATCCAGCCCAGCGTTTCTCATGATGTACTCTGCGTATAAGTTAAATAAGCAGGGTGACAATACACAGCCTTGATGTACTCCTTTTCCTATTTGGAACAAGTCTGTTGTTCCATGTCCAGTTCTAACTGTTGCTTCCTGACTTTCATATAAGTTTCTCAAAAGGTATTTAGGTGGTCTGGTATACCCATCTCTTGAATAATTTTCCACAGTTTATTGTGATCCACACAATCAAAGACTTTGCATAGTCAATAAAGCAGAAATATATGGTTTTCTGGAACTCTCTTGGTTTTTCTATGTTCCAGAGGATGTTGACAATTTGATCTTTGGTTCCTCTACCTTTCCTAACACCAGCTTGAACATATGGAAGTTCATGGTTAACATATTGCTGAGGCCTGGCTTGGATAATTTTGAGCATTGCTTTACTAGCATGTGAGATGAATGCAATTGTGTGGTAGTCTGAGACTTCTTTGGCATTGCCTCTCTTTGGGATTGGAATGAAAACGGACATTTTCCAGTCCTGTGGCCACTGTGGAGTTTTCCAAATTTACTGGCATATTGAGTGCAGCACTTTCACAGCATCATCTTTCAGGATTTGAAATAGCGAAACTGGAATTCTAACACCTCCACTAGCTTTGTTCGTAGTGATGCTTTCTAAGGCCCACTTGACTTCACATTCCAGGATGTCTGGCTCTAGGTGGGTGATCACAGCATCGTGATTATCTGGGTCACGAAGATCTTTTTTGTACAGTTCTGCTGTGTATTCTTTCCACCTCTTCTTAATATCTTCTGCTTCTGTTAGGTCCATACTGACTCTGTCCTTTATAGAGCCCATCTTTGCATGAAATGCTCCCTTGGTATCTCTAATTTTCTTGAAGAGATTTCTAGCCTTTATCATTCCATTGTTTTCCTCTATTTCTTTGCACTGATCGCTGAGGAAGGCTTTCTTATCTCTCCTTGCTATTCTTTGGAGCTCTGCATTCAAATGGGAATATCTTTCCTTTTCTCCTTTGCTTTTGGCTTCTTTTCTTTTCACAGCTATTTGTAAGGCCTCCTCAAACAGCCATTTTGCTTTTTTGCATTTCTTTTCCATGGGGATGGTCTTGATCCCTGTCTCCTGTACAATGTCACGAACCTCCATCCATAGTTCATCATGTACTGTGTCTATCAGATCTAGTCCCTTAAATCTATTTCTCACTTCCATTGTATAATCATAAACGACTAGATTTAGGTCATACCTGAATGGTCTAGTGGTTTTCCCTGCTTTCTTCAATTTAAGTCTGATTTGACAATAAGGAGCTCATGATCTGAGCCACAGTCAGCTCCCATTCTTGTTTTTGCTGACTGTATAGAGCTTCTCCATCTTTGGCTGCAAATAATATAATCAATCTGATATTTGTGTTGACCATCTGGTGATGTCCATGTGTAGAGTCGTCTCTTGTGTTGCTGGAAGAGGGTGTTTGCTATGACCAATGCGTTATCTTGGCAAAACTCTATTAGCCTCTGCCCTGCTTCATTCCATATTCCAAGGCCAAATTAGCCTGTTACTCCAGGTGTTTCTTGACTTCCTACTTTTGCATTCCAGTCCCCTATAATGAAAAGGACATTTTTTGGGGGTGTTAGTTCTAAAATATCTTGTAGGTCTTCATAGAACTGTTCAACTTCAACTTCTTCAGCATTACTCCTTGGGGCATAGGCTTGGATCACCATGATATTGAATAGTTTGCTTCGGAAATGAACCGAGATCATATGTCGTTTTTGAGATGTATCCAAGTACTGCATTTTGGAGTCTTTTGTTGACCATGATGGCTACTCCATTTCTTCTAAGGGATTCCTGCCCACAGTCATAGATATAATGGTCATCTGAGTTAATTTCACCCATTCCAGTCCATTTTAGTTCATTGATTCCTAGAATGTCAATGTTCACTCTTACTATCTCCTGTTTGACCACTTCCAATTTGCCTTGATTCATGGACCTAACATTCCAGGTTCCTATGCAATATTGCTTTTCACAGCATTGGACCTTGCTTCTATCACCAGTCACATCCACAACTAGGTATTGTTTTGCTTTGGCTCCATCCCTTCATTCTTTCTGGAGTTATTTCTCCATTGATCTCCTGTAACATATTGGGCACCTACTGACCTGGGGAGTTCCTCTTTCAGTATCCTATCATTTTACCTTTTCATACTGTTCATGGGGTTCTCAAGGCAAGAATACTGAAATCTTTGCCATTCCCTTCTCCAGTGGACCACATTCTGTCAGACCTCTCCACCATGACCTGTCCATCTTGTATGGCTCCACACAGCATGGCTTGTCTGTTTGTGCAGACAGGTTGCCAAAAGATGAGTGGGATATGAGTAAAAAGTGAAAGATACAGTATTCTCAGCAAATGATTGCAATTTTCTTTCCAGGTTCTGAACGGAAAGAGAAAGGAAGCTTTGGTTATTTATTTTGGCTAAATTGTTCACTGCATTTGCTGTTTTGTAAGATAAAATAAAATGGTCTTTATCATAAATTCACATTTTAGATACAGTCATATAGTCATGTGTATGTGCAAAAATTGACTGAGTCTACAGATCAGTACCATATTCCACATAATGGAAAATGTTTGTCATTCTTTTCCTCCCAGCTTTGCTTTCCTCCTTTGTTACCTATTTTAATTAATTGCAGCATCCTTGACCTAGACTTTCAACTTAGAAAATATAGAATTTTCATATCATTATATTCCTGTAGCCTTCAGACTGTATCTTACATGGTTTCATGACTGTAGATTTTCATATTTTAAAGTTGTTTTTCTTTTTTGCTATTTTCTCAGTTACAATTGTTTTTATTTTCCTCAATCCAACATAACTGTGTTCTCTGTCCTCTGCAAGGAATCAATCAGAAGATTCTTTCTCCTACATCTTCCTTCCCAATCTGTAAGGCAATAACCTCTTCCTTCTTTGCATTTTACAGATCTATATCTGTTTCTTTAAAGACATGTAATATTTTCTAGTCTGTTTTATGTAGTAAGTGAGTATGTTTCTCTTCTTCCTTTCTATAGTTTCAGATGCTTCAGAAAGGAGAACATGCAGCTTAAAAACTCAATAACTGTTCAGGGACTCATTGGCTATTTGTGTGTGTTCTTTCAAAGTAGAAACAGGTGGAGTAAATTTGACAGATTTGGAGACTGCATTGACTTCTTTTAAAAATTGTTTCTTTGAAATAAAACTTGCTACAACATCTTTAGCTTCTGTACCACACATGATAATAAGTATTCAGTGAGAATAAAATAAAGGCATATTTCTCAGTATGCTTCTGTTATATTTAATATTGCATGCATGTGTACTCATCATGTCTGACTCTTTGTGACTCCAGGAACTATAGTCTGCCAGGCTTCTCTGTCCATGGAATTATCCAGGCGAGAATACTGGAGTTGCCATTTTTTTACTCCAGGGGATCTTCTGCACCCAGAGATTGAACCCACGTTTCCTGTGTCTTTTGCATTGGCATGCAGATTCGTTACCACTGAGCCAGATGGGAAACCCATATTTAATATTATGTACCAAGAAAATCAGTAATTTTTAAGACTGTATTTTAAGTGATACTTGTGGAGTCTAACCAAAGTCATATTTTGTAGTATGTCTTTAATCTTTCATTTTTTCCCCCTAAAGTTAAAAACTCCAATTAGAGAATAATCAAGGAGTGGCTTAGTTGTTCTTATGCTCAAATTTTTTTTCAGGAGAAGAAAATTTGACAGCCTAAAATGCCAATGACCTATAAAATGGAAAATACTTGACAATTTAGAGAAGTAAAATACAAAGCTGTAAAGTAAAATATAATTCATAAAAGAGAAGCATTAAATGAAGAATGTGAAAAAACATTAGCTTTTAAATACAAGTGTAAGTTGAAGAAAATCTTCTATTCTGTTAAAAAAAGAAACCTGAGATATAAATTTCACAGTATCTAACATAAATTTGAGCCTTCAACTGCTAAAAATGCAAAAATTAGAAGAATGCAATCAGATCACATCAGATCAGTCACTCAGTCTTGTTCGACTCTTTGTGATCCTATGAATCGCAGCACGCCAGGCCTCCCTGTCCCTCACCAACTCCCGGAGTTCACTCAGACTCACGTCCATCGAGTCAGTGATGCCATCCAGCTACCTCATCCTCTGTCATCCCCTTCTCCTCCTGCCCCCAATCCCTCCCAGCATCAGAGTCTTTTCCAATGAGTCAACTCTTCGCATGAAGTGGCCAAAGTACTGGAGTTTCAGCTTTAGCATCATTCCTTCCAAAGAAATCCCAGGGCTGATCTCCTTCAGAATGGACTGGTTGGATCTCCTTGCAGTCCAAGGGACTCTCAAGAGTCCTCTCCAACACCACAGTTCAAAAGCATCAATTCTTCGGTGCTCAGCCTTCTTCACAGTCCAACTCTCACATCCATACAAGAATGCAATAGTTTCACTGTTTTTCCTTCCTTGAGTGTAGCCTCAGCTTCCCATCAGGTGTGCTGATCTGGATAAGGCTCTAGGAGAGGATGCTTATCCTTGTTAGGCTTTTGTACTGTCACTTGGGAACAGTAACGCAGCCCAAAGGCTGTGACTTCACAGTCCAGGTAGGTGGTATTTGCTGATATTCTTGAATTCTTTAAGGTGGCAATAAAATATGATAGAGTAGTTTTCTTTTTTGTTTTACAAATATAACTATTGAAAATGTTACATGCATAGCACAACAAAGTGAGTGGGGTATAATCCCTAAGAGGATTTAAAAAATAATAATTTTTTTAAATTATTTGGTGATATCATCAATAACACTATCATATAAGTGACATATGATAAAATAGTAAAGCTTCAATATTATTAAAAATGATTCAATATTATTAAAAATGATAAATGTGAGATGAGAGATATGTTAATTACAAACATGAGAATATTTTTTTAGGTGTTATATATATATATATATATATATATATATATATATATCAAAACATTAAGACCAGAAACTATAAAACTCCTAGAGGAGAATATAGGCAAAACACTCTCTGACATACATCACAGCAGGATCCTCTATGACCCACCTCCCAGAATATTGGAAAGCATTGAAACATGTAAATATCATGTATGAAATGAGATGCCAGTCCAGGTTCGATGCACGATACTGGATGCTTGGGGCTGGTGCACTGGGACGACCCAGAGGGATGGAATGGGGAGGGAGGAGGGAGGAGGGTTCAGGATGGGGAACACATGTATACCTGTGGCGGATTCATTTTGATATTTGGCAAATCTAATACAGTTATGTAAAGTTTAAAAATAAAATAAAATTAAAAAAAAAAAAAAAAAAAGAAATAAACAAGAAAAAAAAAAAAAAAAAAAACAAAAATAAACAAATGGGACCTAATTAACCTTAAAAGCTTCTGCACATCAAAGGAAACTATTAGCAAGGTGAAAAGGCAGCCTTCAGAATGGGAGAAAATAATAGCAAATGAAACAACTGACAAACAACTAATCTCAAAAATAAACAAGCAACTCTTACAGCTCAACTCCAGAAAAATAAATGACCCAATCAAAAAAATGGGCCAAAGAACTAAATAAACATTTCTCCAAAGAAGACATACAGATGGCTAACAAACACATGAAAAGATGCTCAACATCACTCATTATCAGAGAAATGCAAATCAAAACCACTATGAGGTACCATTTCACACCAGTCAGAATGGCTGCGATCCAAAAGTCTACAAGCAATAAATGCTGGAGAGGGTGTGGAGAAAAGGGAACCCTCTTACACTGTTGGTGGGAATGCAAACTAGTATGGCCACTATGGAGAACAGCGTGGAGATCCCTAAAAAACTGGAAATAGAACTGCCTTATGATCCAGCAATCCCACTGCTGGGCATACACACTGAGGAAACCAGAAGGAAAAGAGACACATGTACCCCAATGTTCATCACAGCACTGTTTATAATAGCCAGGACATGGAAGCAACCTAGATGTCCATCAGCAGATGAATGGGTAAGAAAGCAGTGGTACATATACACAATGGAGTATTACTCAGCCATTAAAAAGAATACATTTGAATCAGTTCTAATGAAGTGGATGAAACTGGAGCCTATTATACAGAGTGAAGTAAGCCAGAAAGAAAAACACCAAAACAGTATACTAACACATATATATATGGAATTTAGAAAGATGGTAACAATAACCCTGTGTACGAGACAGCAAAAGAGACACTGATGTATAGAACAGTCTTATGGACTCTGTGAGAGAGGGAGAGGGTGGGAAGATTTGGGAGGATGGCATTGAAACATGTAAAATATCATGTATGAAACGAGTTGCCAGTCCAGATTCGATGCACAATACTGGATGCTTGGGGCTGGTGCACTGGGACGACCCAGAGGGAGGATATGGGGAGGGAGGAGGGAGGAGGGTTCAGGATGGGGAGCACATGTATACCTGTGGCGGATTCATTTTGATATTTGGCAAAACTAATACAATTTTGTAAAGTTTAAAAATAAAATAAAATTAAAAAAAAAAAACATTATCGTGTACATTTCAAATTCCTTACAATTTTATTTTGTAGTGATAATAAGGAGAAGTATCATCTCCTAAAGCCTTCTCCAGAACAGCACACCTGCTGGGAAGCTGAGGCTATACTCAAGGAAGAAAAATAGTAGAGCCATAGCATTCTTCTTCTTTTTTTTTTTTTTTTTTTTTTTTTGCAATTGGAAGCTCAAATTTGTGTTAGGCCTTGATGAGGGCTTCCTTGGTAGCACAGCTGGTAAAGAATCCACCTGAAATGTGGGATACCTGGGTTGGATCCCTGGGTTCGGAAGATCTGCTGGAGAAGGGAAAGGCTACCCACTCCAGTATTCTGGCCTGGAGAATTCCATGGACTAGTCCATGGGGTCACAAAGAGTCAGACACAACTGAGCAACTTTCACTTTCACTTTCATACCTTGATGAAGCTGAATTTTTTGTTTTGTTTTGTTTTTGTTTTTAATTTTAGTTACTGAATACACACAATTCTTTAAGTCATTTGAGTGTTTTCATATGAAGCATAGCAATAAGATGGGTTTGGCCAAAAAGTTCATTTGAGTTTTTCCATAAGATGTTACTGAAAAACCTGAATTAAATTTTTGGCCATCTCAACACATGATCTGGCATTTGGAAAAATAAAAAAATAGTGTTACAAAACACACACTCATCCTTGCAGAGTGAAAAGTATTGGGAAAAAAGGCTAAGTTCTTATAATTTGAAATATTTTTCTGCCATAGTAGAGTGCCTAATTTCTCCCAATTGGGCAAACATACTATCAGTTCAGGATGTAGTATCTCCACTTTTGCGACTAAAAACGTGGTCTGAGGACCAAGACCATTGACATCACTGGGGAACCTGTGAGAAATTCTGATTCTCGGATCACTTTCCAGACCGTGTGAATGAGTTTCTGCCTGTTTGGAGGATTCCACTGGTTCATATGTTTATTAAAATTTGAAGAATTCTGGACAAGCAAAAGTGGATAAAAAGGACAAAAAAAAAAAAATCACAAAAATTGTTGATGACCAATTGAAAGGAGTTAAAGTACCCTGGGTCCTGTGGCAAACACACAAAAAAATGAAGTAGGAGTGGAAATTTGCTGAACACAAATAATCAGTTCAGTTCAGTTCAGTCGCTCAGTCGTCTCCTACTCTTTGCGACCCCATGAATCACAGCACGCCAGGCCTCCCTGTCTATCACCAACTCCCGGAGTTCACTCAGACTCATGTCCATCGAGTCAGTGATACCATCCAGCCATCTCATCCTCTGTCGTCCCCTTCTCCTCCTGCCCCCTATCGCTCCCAGCATCAGAGTCTTTACCAATGAGTCAACTCTTTGCATGAGGTGGCCAAAGTACTGGAGTTTCAGCTTTAGCATCAATCCTTCCAAAGAAATCCCAGGGCTGATCACCTTCCGAATGGACTGGCTGGATCTCCTTGCAGTCCAAGGGACTCTCAAGAGTCTTCTCCAACACCACAGTTCAAAGGCATCAATTCTTCGGCGCTCAGCTTTCTTCACAGTCCAACTCTCACATCCATACATGACCACTGGAAAAACCATAGCCTTGACTAGACGGACCTTTGTTGGCAAAGTAATATCTCTGGTTTTCAATATGCTATCTAGGTTGGTCATAATTTTCTATCCAAGGAGCAAGCGTCTTTTAATTTTATGGCTGCAATCACCATCTGCAGTGATTTTGGAGCCCCCCAAAAATAAAGTCTGACACTGTTTCCCAATCTATTTTCCATGAAGTGATGGGACCAGGTTCCATGATCTTACTTTTCTGAATGTTGAGTTTTAAGACAACTTCTTCAATCTCCTCTTTCACCTTCATCAAGAGGCTTTTTAGTTCCTCTTCACTTTCTGCCATAAGGGTGGTGTCATCTGCATATCTCAGGTTATTGATATTTCTCCCAGAAATCTTGATTCCAGCTTGTGCTTCTTCCAGCCCAGCATTTCTCATGATGTACTCTGCATATAAGTTAAATAAGCAGGGTGATAATATACAGCCTTTACGTACTCCTTTTCCTATTTGGAACCAGTCTGATGTTCCATGTCTGGTTCTAACTGTTGCTTCCTGACCTAAACATAGGTTTCTCAAGAGGCAGGTCAGGTGGTCTGGTATTCCCATCTCTTCCAGAATTTTCCACAGTTTATTGTGATCCACACAGTCAAAGGCTTTGGCATAGTCAATAAAGCAGAAATAGATCTTTTTCTGAAACTCTCTTGCTTTTTCCATGATCCAGCGGATGTTGGCAATTTGATCTCTGGTTCCTCTGCCTTTTCTAAAACCAGCTTGAACATCTGGAAGTTCACGGTTCACATGTTGCTGAAGTCTGGCTTGGAGAATTTTGAGCATTACTTTACTAGCGTGTGAGATGAGTGCATTTGTGCAGTAGTTTGAGCATTCTTTGGCATTGCCTTTCTTTGGGATTGGAATGAATGCTGACCTTTTCCAGTCCTGTGGCCACTGCTGAGTTTTCCAAATTTGCTGGCATAATGAGTGTAGCACTTTCACAGCATCATCTTTCAGGATTTGAAAGAGCTCAACTGGAATGCCATCACCTCCACTAACTTTGTTTGTAGTGATGCTTTCTATGGCCCACTTGGCTTCACATTCCAGGATGTCTGGCTCTAGGTCAGTGATCACACCATCATGATAATCTGGGTCGTGAAGATCTTTTTTGTACAGTTCTTCTGTGTATTCTTGCCACCTCTTCTTAATATCTTCTGTTTCTGTTAGGTCCATACCATTTCTGTCCTTTATTGAGCCCATCTTTGCATGAAATGTTCCCTTGGTATCTAATTTTCTTGAAAAGATCTCTAGTCTTTCCCATTCTGTTGTTTTCCTCTGTTTCTTTGCATTGATCGCTGAGGAAGGCTTTCTTATCTCTTCTTGCTATTCTTTGGAACTCTGCATTCAGATGCTTATATCTTTCCTTTTGTCCTTTGCTTTTTGCTTCTCTTCTTTACACAGCTGCTTGTAAGGCCTCCCCAGACAGCCATTTTGCTTTTTTGCATTTCTTTTCCATGGGGATGGTGTTGATTCCTGTCTCCTGTACAATGTCATGAACCTCCGTCCATAGTTCATCAGGCAGTCTTGGAGACATCCTAAAGTGTATCAATAAAGCACACCAGAGGAATTAGCTATTGTTCCTTGCTATTAAATATTTTCCAAAGGCAGGGATTAACCAGCTACTGCATTTTAACGTTTCCAACATTTTAGTCAAGAAGATAAACTGGTGGGCATTCTTATCATCTGAGAGACACCTCATTGGACCCCAAATTATACATTAAATATTTCCTTTGCTCAGTGATCAGCAAAAAAAAAAAAGAAGTAATAACTGGGTTTTGGGCTCAATTTAAAGGAGAAAACTTGGCATCTCATTTATTAATTTTATTTCAGAAAATATAAAAACAGTTAGAATTTTTCTGTAATAATGACTCACTATTTGGATAAGAGTAGAGGAGCCTGGTGGGCTGCCGTCTATGGGGTCGCACAGAGTCGGACACAACTGAAGCGACTTAGCAGCAGCAGCATAGAGCAATAAAAAACGTTGTCATCCTATTTGAACATTATATCCTAAAGAAACTGCCACAGTGTTCCTTGGCATTGTGTTTAATGCAAATCTGGCATTAGCTGAGTTAACATTGAATGAAAGAATGAATAAATTAAACAAAGGAAAACAGCAAACAAAATAGCAAATTAGGGAAGTTTAATTCAAAAAAGTTTTTGTAGGGACAATTATTAAATTCTGCAAGGAATTAGATATAATCCATTGTTAGATTTTTTGAAAAGCCAAAACTGAAAACGGTGGTTCTGGGAAAAATCTGGGGATGACAAAAGAAAGCCAAAGCCTCAGACATATCATTTCTAGTGTGCATGTCCTGGCATCCCTTTCACCAAACTCACACGCATTTGAAATATGTGCTACCAATCAAGGCCTGATTTACCTATACTTGCACTAGAAGGAACCATCTTGTAGTTGTAGTCAGAAAACTTGGAATCAATATCCAGCTCTCAATGGACTACCAGACGTAAGCAAATGATTGGGAACACTTCACTTTCTTTTATAAACGACAACATATTTCTAGTTTAAAAATATTTTATCTAGAAAATCATAGAACATATTTCCTTAATGATGGAATATAGAGAATGCTTTCATTAAGAAATTTTGTTAAAAAAAAAAAAAGAAATTTTAATAAACATCTAATATAAACAAGCTTACTGGGACTTCCCCCGTGGTCTAATGGTTAAGACTTCACCTTTCAATGTAGAAGGTGTGAGTTTGATCCCTGATTGGGAGCCAAGATCCCACATGCCTCAAAGTCAAAAATCAAACATAAAACAGAAACAATATTATAACAAATTCAACAAAAGACTTTAAAAATTGTCCACATCTCAAAAAATGTAAAAAAGAAAGCAAGGTGTATATGTATGTGTGTATGTGTATATATATATATATAATCTCCTTTATTTTGGAGAAGGAAATGGCAACCCATGCCAGTATTCTTGCATGGAGAATCCCAGGGACGGGGGAGCCTGGTGGGCTGCCGTCTATGGGGTCACACAGAGTCGGACATGACTGAAGCGACTTAGCAACATCCTTTATTTAGAACATACATCAAATTGCACTTTTATTATACATGGAAAACATAGACACTATTTGTATTCTTTGGTATTAAAGTGATACTTAAATTTTATCATGCCTATCATGCGCCAAGGATATCCATAATAATAATAACGTATCAGATTCCTTAACTGTGTTGTTCTAATGCTTTACCCCAGAACCTTTAACATTGACCTATATGTTTAGCACCAAAGCCTCAACAGACACTTGAACAACATGTATGTGCATGCATGTGCACACACACACATATGTAGGCAAAAAGGTATATTTATTTATCCTTAGTTTGGTATGGTAAATCTTGATGCTCTGATTTTATTATCTTCATAATTATAGCATTTGATTCCTCCTTCCTAAACCGTCAATCTGCAATTTAATGCTTTTCTTCCTTGTTCTGTACCTTAGGTACTAAGTTTCTCCTTCCATGTACTTGGCTTTAAGTCCTTTTGGGTCTCCTTCTGTAATTTTTTTTTTTTTTTTTTAACTAAGTCATACATACCTCCACTAGATCTTCTTGATACAAAGGATAAATAACAAAAACAGTAAAAAAGTATCAAAAATGTTTATATTTGTGTGTGTGTGTATATATATATATATATATATATATATATATATGCTTACGTAAATATATGTACCATGCACACACACATATGTTTTATAGTATGAGTTTTTGTATAGTACACATAGCAACACAATGCTATATATGTTGTTATTTCCATTTTATACAGTGTGTAGTGAAAAATCTGTGTCTTAAAAGGCTGAGCTAAATTCTCCTTTACCAACTGGTAAAGGAAGTTTCCAGCCACTTTTAAAATATAGCTCTGTTCAGTTCTAAGACTTGTGCCATCAACATCATGTACACTAATTCTCAATTTCCCTGCCCTCCTCTGTTTGAATTGTTTTTACTATGAGATTTGTAATAGCAAAGATGTTTCACCTTTCACACCATCTGTAGTCAATTGGCAGAAACTAACTAGAATTTGTGACCTCAATTATTTTAATTTTTTTTATATTTTTAAATCAACTTTTGAAAAAATTATAGATTCACATATAGTTGTAAAAAAAATACAGAGAAACCTAATGTACTCTTTACCTATTTTATTCCAATGGTAATATCTTGTACAACCGAAGAGTAAAGTTTCCAGGTTTTTTCCTTTAACTTTTCCTTATTTTTTCTTATGCAACAGATGCAAATAAACAAGAAATTATAATTAGAATCAAAACTATTTCTGTTAAAATTAAATTTGCAGAAAGCATACATTAAATATTATTAAGAGCTATTCTTCTCATCAATATGGAGTGCATAGTACTTTGATTTTAAGTTATTTATTTCATTAATATTTAGATTTCATGGAAACTTTAAAAATAGTTTTCAATTAAACATTAAGGTAAAATTGAAAAAGATGGGCATGTATTACATATATTTTGCAGACAATGAAAAGGATAAGGTGATGTGGAACTTTTCCAAGAAGATTTAATCTATAGGTAATTCTTAAAATATATTTGGCTTTAATGGTAGATTCATGTTAGATGATTTAATCATCTCCAAGATAAATTACAGGATAAGAATATTACTCCTAAGAGATGTTTGATTCATTTTAAATTGAAGGAGAGGAAGTTAATGAAATTGTTATCTTTTGCTAGTTTACTAGCAGATTCCAGGCAAAATTATTCACTTTATAATGTTCAAAATAATAACTATCAATATAACTCACACAAAATATTTTACAAATGCTTGATATAACTTCAGACACATTGCATAAAAGATATTTTAAATATGCTCTATATGGCTAACAGTTAGATTTCCATCATTTTAAACACTCTGGAAGACAGTGAATCACACGGAAGCACATAAGCCATCTGAAAAATGCAGAAGGAACTGCAGAACTCCTGAAATTAAGGCAGGTCTCTTGAGTCTATTTGGCCTTTAAATCTTTAAAAGTAAGACTATGTATTTTTCTAGTTTAATGCAGATCAGAAGTAGCAGTGAGATTAGAAGCAGCAAACTAGATGTGGGAGTGTTGGTTAAAGGCATTTGACAGTAGTGAGGTGTTACAGCTGACAGTCTGACATTGAGGAATGCAGACTCTCCCAGGCATATGCAGAAAAGTGTTGTGTGTTTAGTACAGAACAAGAATGGAGATACATAATGATGGTGATGAGTCATCAGGAACAAACTGCATTATGTACTGTGTCCTCTGCTGAGGAAGGAAGTGAAGTATACTCTGCCTTTTGGAAGAATTTCTACTGAAAAAAAAAAAAATTAAAATCTTTGGCACCTGATGGGACATACTTTGTTCACTTACATAAAATATGGCTTCATCATAAAAATTCCACCCAACCTTCTTGCTTTTCATAAGATTTTATTTGAAAACAAATTGTTGGGATTACAAAAATACAAAGGACCTGATGTACTATATGAATTCAAGTTCCATGACTTACAGTGACTGACTTTGGGCAACAGTGTCTCTTTGAGGTTATGTTCATGTCTGTAAACTCTAACTTTACTTACATCTTTACGTTTTGGTAATGATCAAGTGTTAAGTGACAGTGAAGTCAGAGTGACTGATACTGTGATGCAGTTGTTACATCAAAACCAGTTCTCTTGCTTTGGTAATTAAGAAACTTAGAGATACTGGAGTAATTTTTTTTTTTTTTTTTTGATTTAAGACTGAGGTTTCAGAAGCTTACTGACTTTAAGGAGTCTTTTGCAACACTTGTTTGACTAGCATGAATGTAAAGCATGGATTGGGTTTCAGGTCAGATATCTATCATCTCAAACCTTCTGGAAGATGGTAGAATATGTTAAAGAGCACAAAGCATCTAAGTAACTTAGAATCACAGAACCCTGCAATTAAGAGAATTTCATTCTGAGCTCCATTTGCACTGCAAATCTTAAAATGCAATTTGTCTATTTTTCTACTTTATTGCAGATTAGAAGCAACAAATCTGACGTGGGAGGAGTTAGGGGAGGTGACAGTTAAATGTATTCTGAACATTAAGAAGTTATATCTGATAGCTTGACATTGAGCAGTACAGAAACTCCCCCAAACTCATTCTTTATCATTTGGTGAAGATGAATAAGGATTAGGACATGAAATAATTTCCAAGGAGATCTCTGTTCTTCTTGATTTTTGGCATGACTTCATAGGGATGTCTCCCAGTGTTTGACCTTGAGGCACTTTTATGGGGATAGGGCAGTGGGTGAGAAGTGGCTCTTCTCTCTCTCTACTTCATGCAGAAGTGAGCTGACAACAAGTAGAAACAGAAATTATGTTTGCAGATCATGCAAGAAAATAACTCTGTGACTAACCCACAAAGGTGGGTCATGCAAGCTTTGGGTAAACAAGATGGAAGACTGGCAACATGTCTAAAATTACTCTGGAAGAATATACGCATTTAAACAAAATGTTTCGTAAGTAGAGAGGAAAAGGCACTTCAATAAGTGCTTTTCGTGGCACCTGGGAACTTGTTATTATTCTTACCATTTATTTTGCTTTTCCCATTTTAGGAAGGATATATGACATACATACATACATATATATATGTATATGTGTGTGTGTGTGTGTGTGTGTATACACACACACACATACAATTTACTAAAAAGGATGGCAAATTCAGTCTGAGAATATCAGTGTATTGGGGGCTTCTCAGGTGATGCTAGTGGTAAAGAATCTATCTGCCAAAGCAGGAGATGCAAGAGATGTGGGTTTGATCCTTGGGTCTGGAAGATCCCCTAGAGTAGGAAATGGCAACTCACTTCAGAATTCTTGCCTGGAAAATTTGATGGACAGAGAAGCCAGGGATGCAAGGATTCTTCAATATCCGCAAATCAATTAATGTAATACACCACATTAACAAATTGAAAAGTGAAAACCATATGATTATTTCAATAGATGCAGAGAAAGCCTTTGACAAAATTCAACATCCATTTATAATCAAAACTCTCCAGAAAGCAGGAATAGAAGGAACATACCTCAACATAATCAAAGCTATATATGACAAACCCACAGCAAACATTATCCTCAATGGTGAAAAATTGAAAGCATTTCCTCTAAAGTCAGGAACAAGACAAGGGTGCCCACTTTCACCATTACTATTCAACATAGTTTTGGAAGTTTTGGCCACAGCAATCAGAACAAAAAAGAAATAAAAGGAATCCAAATTGGAAAAGAAGAAGTAAAGCTCTCACTGTTTGCAGATGACATGATCCTCTACATAGAAAACCCTAAAGACTCCACCAGAAAATTACTAGAACTAATCAATGACTACAGTAAAGTTGCAGGATATAAAATCAACACCCAGAAATCCCTTGCATTCCTATACACTAATAATGAGAAAACAGAAAGAGAAATTAAGGAAACAATTCCATTCACCATTGCAACGGAAAGAATAAAATACTTAGGAATATATCTACCTAAAGAAACTAAAGACCTATATATAGAAAACTATAAAACACTGGTGAAAGAAATCAAAGAGGACACTAACAGATGGAGAAATACACCATGTTCATGGATTGGAAGAATCAATATAGTGAAAATGAGTATACTACCCAAAGCAATCTATAGATTCAATGCAATCCCTATCAAGTTACCAACAGCATTCTTCACAGAGCTAGAACAAATAATTTCACAATTTGTATGGAAATACAAAAAACCTCGAATAGCCAAAGCGATCTTGAGAAAGAAGAATGGAACTGGAGGAATCAACCTACCTGACTTCAGGCTCTACTACAAAGCCACAGTTATCAAGACAGTATGGTACTGGCACAAAGACAGAAATATAGATCAATGGAACAAAATAGAAAGCCCAGAGATAAATCCACGCACATATGGACACCTTATCTTTGACAAAGGAGGCAAGAATTTACAATGGATTAAAGACAATCTCTTTAACAAGTGGTGCTGGGAACTCTGGTCAACCACTTGTAAAAGAATGAAACTAGAACACTTTCTAACACCATACACAAAAATAAACTCAAAATGGATTAAAGATCTCAACATAAGACCAGAAACTATAAAACTCCTAGAGGAGAACATAGGCAAAACACTCTCTGACATACATCACAGGAGGATCCTCTATGACCCACCTCCCAGAATATTGGAAATAAAAGCAAAAATAAACAAATGGGACCTAATTAACCTTAAAAGCTTCTGCACATCAAAGGAAACTATTAGCAAGGTGAAAAGGCAGCCTTCAGAATGGGAGAAGATAATAGCAAATGAAGCAACTGACAAACGACTAATCTCAAGAATATACAAGCAACACCTACAGCTCAACTCCAGAAAAATAAATGACCCAATCAAAAAATGGGCCAAAGAACTAAATAGACATTTCTCCAAAGAAGACATACAGATGGCTAACAAACACATGAAAAGATGCTCAACATCACTCATTATCAGAGAAATGCAAATCAAAACCACTATGAGGTACCATTTCACACCAGTCAGAGTGGCTGCGATACAAAAGTCTACAAGTAATAAATGCTGGAGAGGGTGTGGAGAAAAGGGAACCCTCTTACACTGTTGGTGGGAATGCAAACTAGTACAGCCACTATGGAGAACAGTATGGAGATTCCTTAAAAAACTGGAAATAGAACTTCCATATGACCCAGCAATCCCACTGCTGGGCATACACACTGAGGAAACCAGAAGGGAAAGAGACACGTGTACCCCAATGTTCATCGCAGCACTGTTTATAATAGCCAGGACATGGAAGCAACCTAGATGTCCATCAGCAGATGAATGGATAAGAAAGCTATGGTACATATATACAATGGAGTATTATTCAGCCATTAAAAAGAATACATTTGAATCAGTTCTAATGAGGTGGATGAAACTGGAGCCTATTATACAGAGTGAAGTAAGCCAGAAAGAAAAACACCAATACAGTATACTAACGCATATATATGGAATTTAGAAAGATGGTAACAATAACCCTGTGTACGAGACAGCAAAAGAGACACTGATGTATAGAACAGTCTTATGGACTCTGTGAGAGAGGGAGAGGGTGGGAAGATTTGGGAGGATGGCATTGAAACATGTAAAATATCATGTATGAAACGAGTTGCCAGTCCAGATTCGATGCACAATACTGGATGCTTGGGGCTGGTGCACTGGGACGACCCAGAGGGATGGAATGGGGAGGGAGGAAGGAGGGGGGTTTGGGATGGGGAACACATGTATACCTGTGGCGGATTCATTTTGATATTTGGCAAAACTAATACAGTTATGTAAAGTTTAAAAATAAAATTTAAAAAATAAAAAAAAAATAAATAAAAAAAAAAAAAAAAAGAGAAGCCTGGAACACTACAGTTCATGGGCTGCAGAGAGTTGGACCCGACTGAGTGAGTACACATAAGCATAAGCACAGTATAAGTGTACTGTGATGTCAAAAAGTGGGTGTTCCCTCCACATTCCCATTTAACCAGTATCTGCTCTGTTCTACAGAACAGTGATGGAGATGCTTTGTAATCTGATGGCCCTACTGGGAGCTGTTAGCCTCATGTAGTTACTAAGCATTTCAGATGTGGTTAGTGTGATCTAGAAACCAGTTTTTAAATTTTATTTCATTATCTTGGATTTAAATTTATGTTACCAAGTGTACCTTGTGTTTATGGCATTGGGCAATACAACCACTGAGTGATTTTTTTTTTTTTTTAATATCAAAAATGTTGAAGTTAATGAAAAGGTTTTAACCCAAAATGTTTATTTATTTAAATTTACTTTACAATATTGTATTGGTTTTGCCATACATTGACATGAATCCACCATGGGTGTACATGTGTTCCCCATCCTGAACCCCCTCCCATCTCCCTCCAATCCCATCCCTCTGGGTCATCCCAGTGCATCAGACCCGAGCACCCTATATCATTCATCAAACCTGGACTGGTGATTAGTCTCACATATGATAATTTATATGTTTCAATATCTTTCTCCCAAATCATCCCACCATTGCCCTCTCCCACTGAGTCCAAAAGACTGTTCTATGTACATCTGTGTCTCTTTTTCTGTCTTGCATACAGGGTTATCGTTACCATCTTTCTAAATTCCATATATATGCATTAGTATACTGTATTGGTGTTTTTCTTTCTGGCTTACTTCACTCTGTATAATAGGCTCCAGTTTCATCCACCTCATAAGAACTGATTCAAATGTATTCTTCTTAATGTCTGAGTAATATTCCATTGTGTATATGTACCACAGCTTTCTTATCCATTCATCTGCTGCTGGACATTGAGGTTTCTTCCATGTCCTGGCTATTATAAACAGTGCTGTGATGAACACTGGGTACAGGTATCTCTTTAAATTCTGGTTTCCTCGGTGTGTATGGCCAGCAGTGGGATTGCTGGGTCATATGGCATTTCTACTTCCAGTTTTTTAAGGAATCTCCACACTGTTCCCCATAGTAGCTGTACTAGTTTGCATTCCCACCAACAGTGTAAGAGGATTCCCTTTTCTCCACACTCTCTCCAGCATTTATTGCTTGTAGACTTTTGGATAGCAGCCATTATGACTGGTGTGAAATGACAGCTCATTGTGGTTTTGATTTGCATTTCTCTGATAATGAGTGATGTTGAGCATCTTTTCATGTGTTTGGTAACCATCTGTATGTCTTCTTTGGAGAAATGTCTGGATAAATTTTACAATTTGTTAAAATTGTAAATGTTTAGTTCTTTGGCCCATTTTTTTTTAATTGAGTCGTTTATTTTTCTGTAATTGAGCTGCAGAGTTGCTTGTATATTTTTGAGATTAATTCTTTGTCTGTTGCTTTGTTTGTTATTATTTTCTCCAATTCTGTAGGCTGTCTTTTTACCTTGATTATAGTTTCCTTTGTAGTGCAGAATCTTTTAATTTTAATTAGGTCCGATTTGTTTACTTTTGCTTTTATTTCCAATATTCTGGGAGATGGGTCATAGAGGATCCTGCTGTAGTATATGTCGGAGAGTGTTTTGCTTATGTTTTCCTTTGGATTTTTATAGTTTCTGGTCTTATATTTAGATCTTTAATCCATTTTGAGTTTATTTTTGTGTATGGTGTAAAAAAGTGTTCTAGTTTCATTCTTTTACAAGTGGTTGACCAGTTTTCTCAGCACCACTTGTTAAAGAGATTGTGTTTTCTCCATTGTATATTCTTGCCTCCTTTGTCAAAGATAAGGTATCCATAGGTGTGCGGATTTATCTCTGGGCTTGCTATTTTATTCCAATGAATTATATTTCTGTCTTTGTGCCAGTACCATACTGTCTTGATGACTGTGGCTTTGTAGTAGAGCCTGAAGTCAGGCAGGTTGATTCTTCTAGTTCCATTCTTCTTTCTCAAGATTGCTTTGGCTATTCATGCTGTTTTGTATTTCCATAAAAATTGTGAAATCATTTGTTCTAGCTCTGTGAAACATACCCTTGGTAGCTTGATAGGGATTGCATTGAATCTATAGATTGCTTTGGGTAGTATACTCATTTTCACTATATTGATTCTTCCAGTCCATGAACATGGTATATTTCTCCATCTATTAGTATCCTTTTTGATTTCTTTCACTAGTGTTTTATAGTTTTCTATATATAGGTCTTTAGTTTCTTTAGGTAGATATATTCCTAAGTATTTTATTCTTTTCATTGCAATGGTGAATGTAATTGTTTCTTTAATTTCTCTGTTTTCTCACTGTTAGTGTATAGGAATGTGAGGGATTTCAGTGTGTTGACTTTATATCCTGCAACTTTACTATATTCATTGATTAGTAATTTTCTGGTGGAGTCTTTAGGGTTTTCTATGCAGAGTATTGTGTCATCTGCAAACAGTGAGAGTTTTACTTCATCTTTTCCAATCTGGATTCCTTTTATTTCTTTTTCTGCTCTGATTGCTGTGGCCAAAACTTCCAAAACTATGTTGAATAGTAGTGGTGAGAGTGGTCACCCTTGTCTTATTCCTGACTTTAAGGGAAATGCTTTCAATTTTTCACCATTGAGGATAATGTTTGCTGTGGGTTTGTCATATATAGCTTTGATTATGTTGAGGTATGTTCCTTCTATTCCTGATTTCATGGAAGGTTTTTATCATAAATGGATGTTGAATTTTGTTAAAGGTTTTCTCTGCATCTATTGAGACAATCATATGGTTTTTATTTTTTAATTTGTTAATGTGGTATATTACATTGATTGATTTGTGGATATTGAAGAATCCTTGCATCCCTGGGATAAAGCCCACTTGGTCATGATATATGATCTTTTTAATATGTTGTTGGATTCTGTTTGCTAGAATTTTGTTAAGGATTTTTGCACCCATGTTCATCAGTGATATTGACCTGTAGTTTTCTTTTTTTGTGGCATCTTTGTCAGGCTTTGGTATTAGGGTGATAGTGGCCTCATAGGATGAGTTTGGAAGTTTACCTTCCTCTGCAATTTTCTGGAAGAGTTAGAATAGGATAGATGTTAATTCTTCTCTAAATTTGTGGTAGAATTCAGCTGTGAAGCCATCTGGACATGGACTTTTGTTTGCTGGAAAATTTCTGATTACCATTTCAGTTTTCATGCTTGTGATAGGTCTGTTAAGATTTTATATTTCTTCCTGGTTCAGTTTTGGAAAGTTGTACTTTTGTAAGAATTTGTCCATTTCTTCCAAGTTGTCCATTTTTTTTTTTTTTTTTGGCATATAATTGCTGATTGTAGTCTCTTATGTTCCTTTGTATTTCTGTGTTGTTTGCTGTGATCTCTCCATTTTCATTTCTAATTTTGTTGATTTGTCTTTTCTCACTTTTTTATTGATGAGTTTGGTTAAAGTTTTGTCAATTTTATTTATCTTCTCAAAGAACCAGCTTTTGGTTTTGTTGATGTTTGCTACGGTCTCTTTTGTTTCTTTTGCATTTATTTTTGCTCTAATTTTTTTTTTCTTTCCTTCTATTAACCCTGGGGCTCTTCATTATTTCCTTTTCTAGTTGCTTTAGGTGTAGAGTTAGTTTATTTATTTGACTTCTTTCTTGTTTCTTGAGGTAAGCCTGTATTGCTATGAACCTTCCCCTTAGCACTGCTTTTACAGTGTCCCATAGGTTTTGGGTTTTTGTGTTTTCATTTTCATTCATTTCTGTGCATATTTTTAATTTCTTTTTTGATTTTTTTCTGTGATTTGTTGGATATTCAGCAGAGTGTTGTTCAGCCTCCATATATTGGAATTTTTAATAGTTTTTCTCCTGTAATTGAGATCTAATTTTACTGCATTGTGGTCAGAAAAGATGCTTGGAATGGTTTCAATTTTTTTGAATTTACCAAGGCTAGATTTATGGCCCAGGATGTGATCTATCCTGGAGAAGGTCCGTGTGCACTTGAGAAGAAGATGAAATTCATTTTTTTGGGGCGAAATGTCCTGTAGATATCAATTAGGTCTAATCGGTCTATTGTATCATTTAAAGTTTGTGTTTCCTTGTTAATTTTCTGTTTAGTTCATCTATTCATAGGTGTGAGTAGGGTATTAAAGTCTCCCACTATTATTGTGTTATTGTTAATTTCCTCTTTCATATTTGTTAGCAGTTGTCTTACATATTGCAATGGTCCTATGTTGGGTGCATTTATATATTCATAATTGTTATATCTTCTTCTTGTATTGATCCTTGATCATTATGTAGTGTCCATCTTTTTCTCTTTTCACAGCCTTTGTTTTAAAGTCTATTTTATTTGATATGAGTGTTGCTACTCCTGCTTTCTTTTGGTCTCTATTTGCATAGAGTACCTTTTTCCAGCCCTTCACTTTCAGTCTGTATGTGTCTATTGTTTCAAGGTGAGTGTCTTGTAGACAACATATATAGGGGTCTTGTTTTTATATCCATTCAGCCAGTCTTTGTCTTTTGGTTGGGACATTCAACCCATTTACATTTAAGGTAATTATTGACAAGTATGATCCCATTGCCATTTACTTTATTTTGGGGGGTTCGAGTTTATACCCCTTTTCTGTGTTTCCTGTCTAGAGAAGATCCTTCAGCATTTGTTGCAGAGTTGTTTTGGTAGTGTTGAATTCTCTCAGCTTTTGCTTGTGTGTAAAGCTTTTGATTTCTCCTTCATATTTGAATGAAATCCTTGCTGGGTACAGTAATCAGGATTGTAGGCTATTTTCTTTCAGCACTTTAAGTTTGTCCTGCCATTCCCTTCTGGCCTTCAGAGTGTCTATTTAAATATCAGCTGTTATCCTTATGGAAATCCCCTTGTGTGTTATTTGTTGTTTTTCCCTTGTTGCTTTTAATATTTGTTCTTTGTGTTTGATCTTTGTTAATTTGATTAATATGTGTCTTGGGGTAACTGTGAACTTTCAGATATTCAAGCTGGTTTTAGAAAAGCCAGAGGAACCAGAAATCAAATTGTCAACATCCACTGGATCATCAAAAAAGCAAGAGAGTTCCAGAAAAACATCGATTTCTGCTTTATTGACTATGCCAAAGCCTTTGACTGTGTGGATCACAATAAACTGTGGAAAATTCTGACTGAGATGGGAATAACAGACCACCTGACCTGCCTCTTGAGAAACCTATATGCAGGTCAGGACGCAACAGCTAGAACTGGGCTTGGAACAACAGACTGGTTCCAAATAGGAAAAGGATTGCATCAAGGCTGTATATTGTCACCCTGCTTATTTAACTTCTATGCAGAGTACATCATAAGAAATGCTGGGCTAGAAGAAGCACAAGCTGAAATCAAGATTGCCAGGAGAATTATCAGTAACCTCAGATATGCAGATGACACCACCCTTATGGAAGAAATTGAAGAGGAACTAAAAAGCCTCTTGATGAAAGTGAAAGAGGAGAGTTAAAAAGTTGGCTTAAAGCTCAACATTCAGAAAACGAAGATTATGGCATCTGGTCCCATCACTTCATGTGAAATAGATGGGGAAACTATCAGAATTTATTTTCTTGGGCTCCAAAATCACTGCAGATGGTGATTGCAGCCATGAAATTAAAAGACATTTCTCCTTGGATGGAAAATGATGACCAACCTAGATAGTATATTGAAAAGCAGAGACATTACTTTGCCAAAAAAGGTCCATCTAGTCAAGGCTATGGTTTTTCCAGTGGTCATGTATGGATGTGAAAGTTGGACTGTGAAGAAAGCTGAGCACCAAAGAATTGATGCTTTTGAACTGTGGTGTTGGAGAAGATTCTTGAGAGTCCCTTGGACTGCAAGGAGATCCAACCAGTCATTCTAAAGGAGATCAGTTCTGGCTGTTCTTTGGAAGGACTGATACTAAAGCTGAAACTCCAATACTTTGGCCACCTCATGCTAAGAGTTGACTCATTGGAAAAGACTCTGATGCTGGAAGGGATTGGGGGCAGGAGGAGAAGGGGACAACAGAGGATGAGATGGCTGGATGGCATCACCAACTCGATGGACATGAGTTTGGGTGAACTCTGGGAGAGGGTGATGGACAGGGAGGCCTGGCGTGCTGCGATTCATAGGATCACAAGGAGTCAGACACAACTGAACGACTGAACTGAACTGAACTGAAATAATTTTTTTAATTAAAAAAAATGATAATAGTAAAACTATCTCTAAGACTTTCTCTGGAGCTGTTGCAGACAGTGTGGGGTCAGTTCACTTTCAGATAGTTCCTTGGTCCGGCTTGTATTTCTCAAAGTCTATAGATCCTATGTAATCGGTGCTAACTACAGGGTTTTAATCTATTGCACCTGTCACTTCCAAAGCAGTTCCCTCTGTTTATTTTAGCTTCTTCTGTGTGATGGTCTCTTCAGTGTCTAATTTCCTCCCTGACACAAGGAAGTGGTGGTGGTCACTCTTTTAGACTCGTTCAGTCGTGCTGTGGGGAGGGAGGAACACTGCAAACAAATATCACTGATGTGTGCTCACAGTGATTCAGCCACACTGGGTTTGCCCCCACTCACCTGTATGTGTGCTTTCCCAGTCTACACTGCTCAGGCTCTAGGTTGCTCTGCCAGGAACTCTCTGAAGCGGCCCTGAGTTGCATGCACTCCCCAGGTCTAAGCCACTCAGGTTCAGGGTCTTGGGTACTCCAAAAAGATGCAGACTTGGTTGGGCCTGTGTTTTGTGCCCTTCCCATGTCCGAGCAGCTTAGGTGACTAGGTGCTTGGCGAGCTGCGACTTATCGCCTCCCCCACTCCAGCTGCTCAGTTTTCTTGGTGTACAACTGGTGTACCTTCTCAAGTGTGCTGTGTGTCTCTTCTGGGAGCTGATATCTGGCTGTGACCTTCCTGGTGGATTTCGATGGTCCAGAATCCCAAGAAGTCTTGGTTAGGAATGAAGTCTGCTTGCAGTTTGGTATAGGATGCCTCTCTGGAGCCACAATTGCCCATGTTCAGCTCTGGCTGCCCTTGCCTGCATGTCTCTGGTGGGGGATGGGCTGGTCTACTGCTGGCTAGCTCTGCTCAATTCTTTGTTCTGTGAGTGGGCCTGGCAGTGTCTTAGGTTAGGGCTTTTTGCAGGATAGCTATCCCACAGTGTGTGTTGCTATCTCAAGCTAGTTCCCTCAGATTGCCTTTGGGGCATTCAGGCCCAGTCTTTACCCTTAGCAATGTAGCCCATGCCTCCCTGTCCAGCCCCCACTTGCTAGTGGGAGATGCAAGCGTCTGGGCTGCTGCTCCACTGGGAGTTGCTGTTGGGCACATAATCTGTGGGTTTTAATTATTTATTTATTTTTCCTTCTGGTTATTTTGCCCTCTGAGATTCCAAGGCTCGCCACAGACCCACTGGATAGAATTTCCTGGTGTTTGGAAATTTCTCTCTTTTTAAAGACTCCCTTCCCAGGATGGATTCCTCTCCCTACCTCTTTTATTTCTCTTTTTGTCTTTTATATTCTGCCCTACCTCCTCTAGAAGACAATGGACTGCTTTTTTGGTGCCTGATGTCCTCTGCTAGCATTCAGAAGTTGTTTTGTGGAATTTTCTCAGCGTTCAAATGTTCTTTTAATGAATTTGTGGGGTAGAAAGTGGTTTCCCCATCCTACTCCTCTGCCATCTTAGGACCACCTCTCCTATCAATCCAAAATGCTTAAGAAAATATTTTTGTGTGTGTGTAGACTTAAAGCTAAGAACTAAGAAAATCTGAAAGACTCTTCATTGAAGCTAAATGTAAGAAAAATGGCATAAAATGTTGCAAAGTTGTTCTTTCATCCTTATGCTTATTGTGAAACTGAGTAGTGTTAACAAGCAACAGAGGAGTTACTGAAGCATCAGTTAACACTTACTAAGGAAGGAGATGTATTAGGCGGTTTAGAATGAAACTTTTTTTATTTCTTCAAGATGATACAATGCAGAAAACTTTAGTGAATATTCTCAGGGAATATTTATGTAATAGTAATCTCTATTATACAGGCAGTATACCTGATACTGTAACAAGATAGTTAATAAGTCCTCTTATTGACAAAGTTAGGGGATTGTATCCCTATTAGTACTGGTAGAATAGAATAGAGAAGACAAATTGATGCCTGTTTATTTTAAAATAATGACTTTTCAATACAAGAAACTATAAGAAAATATTAGATATAATACACTATTTATAATTTTTCTTATAAAGCTGCATTTATATATTTATTAAATTCAGTTCAGTTCAGTCACTCAGTCGTGCCTGACCCTTTGTGATCCCATGGACTGCAGCACACCAGGCTTCCCTGTCCATCATAAAATTCCGAGCTTGCTCAAACTCATGTTCATCGAGTCAGTGATGCCATCCAACTATCTCATCCTCTGTTATCCGCTTCTGCTCCTGCCTTCAATATTTCCTAGCATCAGAGTAATTTCCAGGGAATCAGTTCTCTGTATCAGGTGGTCAAAGTATTGTAGCTTCAAATTCACCATTAGTCTTTCCAGTGAATATTCAGGACTGATTTCCTTTAGGATTGACTCGTTGGATCGCCTTGAAGTCCAGGGGAATCTCAAGAGTCTTTTCCAACACCACTGGTTCAAAAGCATCAATGCTTCAGTGCTCAGCTTTCTTTATGGTGCAACTCTTATATCCATACATGACTACTGGAAAAACCATAGCTTTGACTAGATGGACCTTTGCTGGCAAAGTAATGTCTCTCCTTTTTTTTTTTTTGTTTTGTTTTAATTTTTTTTATTGAAGGATAATAGCTTTCAAGTATTTTTTTGTCTCTGCTTTTTAATATGCTGTCTAAGTTGGTCATGGCTTTTCTTCAAAAGAGCAAGTGTGTTTTAATTTTATGGCTGGAGTCACCATATTCAGTAATTTTGGAGTCCCAAAAAATAAAGTCTGTCACTGTTTACATTGTTTCCCCTTCTATTTTCCATGAAGTGATGGGACCGAGTGCCATGATGCTCATTTTTGAATGTTGAGATTTAAGCCAACTTTTTCACACTCCTCTTTTACTTTCATCAAGAGGCTCTTTTGTTCCTCTTTGTTTTCTGCCATAAGGGTGGTGTCATCTGCATATCTGAGGTTATTGATATTTCTCCCCACAATCTTGATTGCAGCTTGTGCTTCTTCCAGCCCAGTGTTTCTCATGATGTACTCTGCATAGAAGTTAAATAAGCAGGGTGACAATATACATACTTGACATATTCCTTTTCCTATTTGGAACCAGTCTGTTGTTCCATGTCGAGTTCTAACTGTTGCTTCCTGAATTGCATATAGGTTTCTCAAGAGGCGGATCAGGTGGCCTGGTATTCCCATCTCTTCCAGAATTTGCCACAGTTTATTGTGATCCACACAGTCAAAGGCTTTGGCATAGTCAATAAATCAGAAATATATGTTTTTCTGGAACTCTCTTGCTTTTTCCATGATCCAGCAGATGTTGACAATTTGATCTCTCGTTCCTCTGCCTTTTCTAAAACCAGCTTGGACATCTCGAAGTTCACGGTTCACGAACTGATGAAGCCTGGCTTGCAGAATTTTGAGCATTACTTTACTAGCATGTGAGATGGGTGCAATTGTACAGTAGTTTGAACATTCTTTGGCATTGCCTTTCATTGGGATTGGAATGAAAACTGACCTTTTCCAGTCCTGTGGCCATGCTGAGTTTTCCAAATTTGCTGGCATATTGAGTGCAGCACTTTCACAGCACCGTTTTTCAGGATTTGAAAGAGCTCAACTGGAATTCCATCATCTCCACTAGCTTTGTTCATAGTGATGCTTCCTAAGGCCCACTTGACTTCACATTCCAGGATGTCTGGCTCTAGGTCAGTGATCACACCATCGTGATTATCTGGGTTGTGGAGATCTTTTTTGTACAGTTATTTTGTGTATTCTTGCCACCTCTTCTTAATATCCTCTGCTTCTGTTAGGTCCATACCATTTCTGTCCTTTATAGAGCCTATCCTTGCATGAAATGTTCCCTTGGTATCTCTAACTTTCTTGAAGAGATCTCTAGTCTTTACCATTCTGTTGTTTCCCTCTATTTTTTTTTTTTTTTTTTTGCATTGATTGCTGAGGAAGGCTTTCTTATCTCGCCTTGCTATTCTTTGGAACTCTGCATTCAGATACTTATATCTTTCCTTTTCTCCATTGCTCTTTACTCCTTTTCTCCTCACAACTATTTGTAGGCCTCCTCAGACAGCCATTTTGCTTTTTTGCATTTCTTTTCCATGGGGATGGTCTTGATCCCTGTCTCCTTTACAATGCTCCGAACCTCCATCCATAGTTCATCAGTCATTCTATCTATCAGATCTAGTCCCTTAAATCTATTTCTCAGTTCCACTGTATAATCATAAGGGATTTGATTTAGGTCATACCTGAATGGTCTAGTGGTTTTCCCTACTTTATTCAATTTAAGTCTGAATTCGGCAATAAGGTGTTTATGATCTGAGCCACAGTCAGCTCCCAGTCTTATTTTTGCTGACTGTATAGAGCTTCTCCATCTTTGGCTGCAAAGAATAGAATCAATCCGATTTCAGTGAAGACCATCTGGTGATGTCCATGTGTAGAGTCTTCTCTTGTGTTGTTGGAAGAGGGTGTTTGTTATGACCAGTGCATTCTCTTGGCAAAATTCTATTAGCCTTTGCCCTGCTTTATTCTGTATTCCAAGGCCAAATTAGCCTGTTATTCCAGGTGTTTCTTGACTTCCTACTTTTGTATTCCAGTTTCCTAAAATGAAAAGGGCATATTTTTTGGGTGTTAGTTCTAAAAGGTCCTATAGGTCTTCGTAGAACTGTTCAACTTCAACTTCTTCAGCATTACTTGTTGTGGCATAGACTTGGATTACTGTGATATTGAATGGTTTGCCTTGGAAATGAACAGAGATCATTCTGTCGTTTTTGCGATTGCATCCAAGTATGGCATTTCAAATTCTTTTGTTGACCATGTTGGCTACTCCATTTCTTCTAAGGGATTCCTGCCTGAAGTAGTAGATATAATGGCCATCTGAGTTAAATTCACCCATTCCAGTCCATTTTAGTTTGCTGATTCCTAGAATGTCGACGTCCACTCTTGCCATCTCCTGTTTGACCACTTCCAATTTGCCTTGATTCATGAACCTAACATTCCAGGTTGTTATGCAATATTGCTCATTACAGTTTCGGACCTTGCTTCTATCACCAGTCACATCCACAACTGGGTATTGTTTTTGCTTCGGCTCCATCCCTTCATTCTTTCTGGAGTTATTTCTCCACTGATCTCCAGTAGCATACTGGGCACCTACTGACCTGGGGAATTCCTCTTTCAGTATCCTATCATTTTACCTTTTCATATCAATAGAAAGGTCTTACCAGACCCACTCCCACAAGATAACAAGATTAGTCAGAATGTCCTTTTTAATTAGCAGAAACATGTTCTCAAGCAAGATGCATTGTTATTATATAATCATTAGTACACAGCTTAAGGAAAAACATCTTGCTTGAGCAAGATGAGACTTTTTGTTGTGTACCCATTACATCCAGGCATAAAGAAAGTTAGTCTTAAAGTCTGTTGTGAGATACAGCAAGAAAATTGATGTAACTGGTAGAATCAGCAAGATAAGAAATATGAGTTTTCTCACTTTGTTCTCCTTCTTTGGTATTGTCTTGGTTATTCTTGGTCTTTTGCATTTCTACCTAATCTTTAGAATAACTTTGTTAATATGCACAATAGCTCATTGGGATTTTGATTGAGATTGCATAGATCAGGTTGGAAAGAATTAATATCTTAACAATGAGTCTTCCTATCTATAAACATAAAATATATCTACATCTGTTTGTACCTTCATCAAATTTTTGTTCATTGGTGTTTTATAGTTTTCTTAGTTCCATTCTTGTGCATATTTGTTAGATTTATATACAAGCAATTTTCTCATTTTTGTTGCCAAAATAAATTGTACTGTGTTACAATTTTTAATTCTAATTGTTCATGCCTAGCATTTTGGGAAGAAATTAATTTTTAATACTAAACTTGTATCCTATTACCCTAGTGAAAGTGAAAGTGAAGTCGCTCAATCGTGTCTGGTGTCTGATTCTTTGCGACCCCATGGACTGTAGCCCACCAGGCTCCTCAGTCCATGAAATTTTCCAGGCAAGGGTACTGGAGTGGGTTGCCATTTCCTTCTCCAGGGGATCCAGGGATCAAACCTGGGTCTACCGCACTGCAGGCAGGCACTTTACCGTCTGAGCCACCAGGGAAGCCCGTTTACCCTAGAGTAGTGGTTTTTTCACTATGGAAATTTGTATTTCAATCTTTAGGATTTTCTACGCAGACAATAATATCATCTGTAAAGAATGAGAGTTTTAATTTTTCTTATTTTGTCTCTATACCTTTATTTTCTTTATATACTAGATGGGCCTTTCAGTATAATGTTGAACAGTGTTGCTAACAGGGATATCTTTGCCTTTTCCTAGTTCTTAGAGGAAATATGTCTAACTTCCTGTTATAAATGATGTTATGTGGATTTCTCTATCAATTTGAAGAAATTCCCCTCTATTTTCTGTTTTCTTTACTTTAGATTTTATCAGAAGTTGTTTTTGCAACAAGTGACAGAATCATATGAATTACTTTCTGTAGTCTGTTGATATGATTTAGACTGATTGATTTCAATTGTTAAAACTGCCTTGCATATCTGAAATAAATCGTCCTTGATCATATTGTGTAATTCTTTGTGTACATACTGGAATTGATTTAATAATATTCTGCTAAGAGTGTGACCTCTCTATACAAGAGAGACTACAGTTTTCTTACCTGGTAATATCTTTTTATGGTTTTCCTTTTATAGCTATTATGGCCACATTGAATAAAATAGAATATGGATCATTTTTCTGTTTTCCAAGAGATTGCGAAGAACTGGTGTACTTTTCTCCTTAAATGTTTGGCAAAATTCATCAATGAAACCATTAGTTACAGGTTATTTCTTTTTTGGAAAGGTTCGTGATGGTTGATTCTGTGTCTTTATTGCCTATGGCTTATTCAGATTAGTTATTTTTCATTGTGTGACTTGTGGTAGTATGTGTCTTTCAAGCAACTGCTCTATTTTTATAAAAGCTATTAAATTTTAGAGTTGTTTATAAAATTTATTTTATTTTCAATTCTTATGTGATCTGTGATGCTCATCTTCTTTCACTTTTAATACTGGCAATTGGCATCTTCTTTCTTTTTTTCTTCATTTTTTGGGCTCCAAAATCACTGCAGATGGTAATTGCAGCCATGAAATTAAAAGATGCTTACTCCTTGGAAGGAAGGTGATGACCAACCTAGATAGCATATTCAAAAGCAGAAACATTAGTCAACAAGGGTCTGTCTAGTCAAGGCTCTGGTTTTTCCAGTAGTCATGTATGGATGTGAGAGTTGGACTGTGAAGGAAGCTGAGCACCGAAGAATTGATGCTTTTGAACTGAGGTGTTGGAGAAGACTTTTGAGAGTCCCTTGGACTGCAATATCCAACCAGTCTATTCTAAAGGAGATTATGGCAAAGCAAGGAACACTTTTCATCATTTATGAATGACATATTTAAATATAAATTAAGCTCAATAAATGCAAACTTTAGAAAAATAAATAAATAAAGGAGATCAGCCCTGGGTGTTCTTTGGAAGGACTGATGCTAAAGCTGAAACTCCAGTACTTTGGCCACCTCATGTGAAGAGTTGACTCATTGGAAAAGACTCTGATGCTGGGAGGGATTGAAGGCAGGAGGAAAAGGAGACGACAGAGGATGAGATGGCTGGATGGCATCACCAACTCGATGGACGTGAGTTTGAGTGAACTCCTGGAGTTGGTGATGGGCAGGGAAGCCTGGTGTGCTGCAATTCATGGAGTCGCAAAGAGTCGGACACGACCGAGTGACTGAACTGAACAACTTTTTTTCTTGGTTAGTTTAGCTAGAGATTTACCAACTTATTTATCTGTTCAATGAACCAGCTTTTGATTATGCTGCTTTTCCCTATCAAATGGCTACCTACCTCAGTATTCTTGCCTGGAGAATTCCATCAACAGAAGAGCCTGGTCGGCTACAGTCCATGGGGTAGCAAAGAGTCAGACATGACTGAGAAACTCACACTAATACATTTTTCTTATTTTTAATTCTATTGATTTCTGCTCTATTTTTATTATTTTTTCCTTCTGCTTGCTTTAGGCTTTACTTGTTTTCCTTCCTTGGTTTCCCAAAATGAAATTTTAGATTATTAATTTTAGATGTTTATTTAGCTAATGCGTACCTTTAATAGAATAAATTTCCATTTAAGCACTATTTTGCTGCATCTTATATATTTTTATGTTCACAATATACTTGAGTTTCTTTATTGTACCTGGTAGTACTCTTATTTAAGTCACCAACCTCCACAGGATATTTGAAAGCCTTATCTTCATGCCACCCTCTTGTCTCCTTCAAACTATTTGGCAGATAGTTTAAAAATGCATTAGCATTCAAATCACTTTATTCACCTGCTTAAAGATAAATTATTTAATGACTTCCTGATTTTTATCTTGAGATAAAATCAAATCTGCTTTTCAGAGCTCTTGAGGCAATTAATGAGCAGATTTCTGGGTATTTGTGACAACTCACCTTTAAGCATATACAAGCTCCCTTTTGTTTTTCTAGTGTGCCAGGATCATATTTGCTTGGGATTCTTCTTACATGACATACTGTCTACTTGAAATACTTTGACAGGAAATTTTCTTACAAACTAATAAAAACTCATATAAAAATTCTTTGAAACATGTAGTTTAGGTGTTATGAGAGCATTGTGTGCTCTCTCTATATTATGTAATATTAATTTGGGGATTTAAGTATGTTTCTGATGAGAATATGAGTCCCATGAGAGCAAAGATTTCTATTAATCATTATTGTAAAACTAATGCCCAGAGCAGAAGCAGAAAATTTTTACCATAATTTAGTATCTTTACAGAATACCTTCCCATTGTATTCCAAAAGACTCTATGCAAGTTCAATTAACATTAGTAATTTCAGCAGGTCATTTAAGCCAGCTTCAGAACTTGTTGGGCTTCCAAGGTGGCACGAGTGGTAAAAGAACCTGCCTGCCAATGCAGGAGATGCAAGAGATGTGGGTTCTATCCCTGGATTGGGAACATCACCTGGAGGAGGGCATGGCAACACATTTCTAGTATCTTTGCCTGGAGAATCCATGGACAGAGGAGCCTGGTGGGCTACAGCCCATAGGGTACACAGAGTTGGACAGCACTGAAACTACCTAGCAAGCACACACTCAGAACTTGTTGGCTTAGTGACCTGGACACTTTTTTCTTTTTTTTCAAACATGAGACATTATTAAAATAAAAGCAAACTTCAGGCCAATTCGCTGATGTCCATTTGAACTGAGTCAGAACTAAACTCTTGCTGGACCTCTCCTGCTACTATTTAATACTTATGATGCTAATACTGCTGCTGCTGCTAAGTCACCTCAGTTGTGTCCTACTCTGTGCGACCCCATAGATGGCAGCCCACCAGGCTCCCCTGTCCCTGTGGCGGATTCACTTTGATATTTGGCAAAACTAATACAATTATGTAAAGTTTAAAAATAAAATTAAATTAAAAAAAATAAAACATAGGCACAGTGATGCCTCTCTTTTGAAAAAAAAAAAAAAAACAAACAAACAAACAAAAAAAGAGTTTAGAACAGTGCTTGATTTTTGTAAGAGATCTGTTATTAGCAGCAGTTGTCATAGTGATGGAGTTAGTGGTATTACTAGTTTTGTATCCCTGTCAGCACTTCATGTGAACTTGTACGTTATACATGATCAATAAACATTTATAGACTAAAAGAGTAAATAAATAAATAGAAAGCAAGAAATTTAAAAGTGAAAAAAAAAAAAAAAAAAAAGAATACCTCAGTCATGTCTGACTCTTAGCCAACCCATGGACTAAGATCCTTCTTTAAATAATTGATATATACTTTTAAAAAAATATTTCAAAGGATGCACAGCGTGACAAGGTATTTTCTGTGTTCTTCTGTCACTTAATATAATAGTGTGTTTAAGTGGATCTCTAGATGATTTATGAAAATTTTCTGGCTTCAAATGTTTAGACTGAAAAGTCTCTGTCTCCATAAACCTAAGAGGACTAAGCAATACAACTTATTAACATATTCCTTCATTATGGATTTTGATTTTCAATACTGATTTTATTTATTTATTTATTTAATTCTTCAAATACTGTAAATTTCACAAATCTAAACATAAAATCAAAATTGCCATCCATCTGATTGTATTAAATTGATACATGTTGGGTATTTTTCTTATTTCTATTTCCTCCTAAAATCTTGGTACAATTACTCTCAGAAATTTTCTTAAGAGAATCTTTGATTTTTTCTACCTGGTATTATCCAACATTTTATTTCTTCATTCTCTATTTAACAAACCTGTCTCAGACACTATTCCAGAAAATGCCAGTGAATTAAGAGATATGACCTTTCCTCTAGATAGATCTTATATTCAAGAGTAGAAGAAATACTTAAAGTAAGTGATTAAAATGAAATATCTAATTAAATGTAATATGGCACAATAACTTCTCCAATCAAAAAGAATGAGAGAGATAAGAAAAGAAAACTGAGTGTTATAGAAATTTTAACCTCTTCTTCTTGAGTTCCAGCAAATAATTAGAAATGTAGTAAAAACTGTCCAAATTAGATTCAAACATTTCTGAAAGTTTAATTTATGAAAGAGGTAAAAATTTTTAACTTCATTTCCTTATTTTAAATAAATTCTAGATCTAATAGAATATTATTCCAACTCTTTACATTTTATATAATCAAAATATTACATTAAGATAGCTCTACTTTTGGTTGTCACCTAATAATAGGTTGAAGAAAAATAGCTTTTTAATCATACAGTTAGAACATTTTTACACCAAACTTGATTGATCCACCATAATAGCAATAGGAAAAAAAAAAAAAAAAAAAAAAACAAACACATAGCTTAGCTGTTTATTCATAACTTTAATAACTACAAATAAGTTTATTAGTTCAGTTCCCTGCTGGGCAGATGTTACATCTGTACAGTCCATTTGATTTAAATATCAGTGGCCGCTTTCCAAAGTACTTAATTCTAAATCTTTTAACTCTCATTTCACATGTTTCCAAATTCCTTTACTTCTTTCTGATAGACTTTTTATTGGATCTGAGAAGGATTACATGTGTTGTAATGTTAAAGTTATTCTTGAATATCACAATTACACTGTGCTTCATAATATATTTGATTGTCCTTAATTAAGAAATAAAACATTATTGGTCCTTTGTTGCAAATAATGACAAAAGTTACAACTAGGCAGTGTGGAGAAGAATATTAATAATTTTGCTAATGTTGTTGCTGTGTTTTTAAATAAAATGAAAGGATCTTTAAGTTATTTATTTTGTTCTGCATGAAATTAACTTCTTACTGAAATAGTCCGTGGGATTACCTTTCTTTCTTTTCTTTTCTTTTTTTTTTTTTTTAATGGCAATAGTTCTGTATGCACTGAAGCAAGAGTAAAACAGTAATCTGGTGAATAGAATTTATACTTTAAATGCACTGGAATTGCTTCAGACTGGGAAACTCCTTAAATCTGAAAAGTCTCAATTTCCCTGTTTCTTAGCACCAAAAATGAGACTGTGCTGGACCCCCTCAGGCATCTGGACAGTGTTCTCTAGAGCTTATAAGCATTTATTTACATACATACTGGGTTTAACTATTGACCCTAGCTTTTCTTTGAGGCAGAAAATTAAAACAGCAGATATGTACAATATTTTCAGCATTTTTTGTATAATCCACAAATAATCCTATTACCAGAGCAGTCTATTGTCTCCTCTCTTAAAAGTTCTCTGTTCACTGTTGAAAATCAAAAATAATTTCCACTCCTCTGAGTGACTGGCAAATCAGCCAGTTGTTATTTTCTTATAAAATCTGCTGGAAGGAATCTGTGAAATAAGTACTTTTACAGAAGAATGTGAATGGCTTAATTCAAATGGAATGGTATATGAAAATCCAATCTTCCACATAAAATAAGAATTTAAAACTAGATACTGACTTTGTCATGTTTATGCCTAAAAGCCTAAAACCTATCCAGATTTTAAAAGCAATGTGTGGTTTAAGGGATAAATGGATAAAGCTGTACACATGTACATATATGTCATACACAGATACACATAGATACATATACAATTGAATATTATTCAGATAAAAGGAAAGCAGGATATCTGACCATTTTTCACAACTTAAATGAACCTTGAGGACATTGTGCTTAGTAAGATACATCAGAGAAAGACAAAAACTGTATGATATCACTCATATGTGGAATCTGAAAAAATCATACTTATGAAATTAGGGGCTGTGAGGTAGGGAAATGCAGGAGATATTGTTAAAGGCTACAAATTTGTAACAGGTAGACATAAAATTAATGGCGATCAATGCAAGGCATAAAGATTATAGTCAGCAATATTGCAATATAAACTTCAAAACTGCTAAGAAAGTAGATCTTGAAATTCCTGTGATTAAGTTTCCTCACTTCCACTGCAGAGGTCACGGGTTTGTTCCCTACTCAGAGAACTACAATCCCTCATGCCATGCAGAATGTGGCAAATAAAACAAACAAACAAACAAACAAACAAAAAAAAAAAAACAAGCAAAGAAACAAAAAAACTAGATCCTAATTGTCCCCACTGCAAAAGCGAAATGATAATTATGTGAAGTGATGAGAAGTATTAAGTGAGCTATGGTGGTTATCATATTGCAATATATAAATGTACCAAGTTAACATGTTATACACCTTAAACTTGCATGATGTTATATGTCAATTACCTCAATTAAAAAAAAAAAAAAAAGAAAGAGCAAACAACAAAAGCCTCTCTTATGATTTTTGTATTCTGAATTGCTTTAGTCTTCTCAGCAGGACAGGAATGATTTTAAATGTTGCATATCTTTTATTTTGTCTCCCCTAAATTTCCTCATATCCTATGTATAAACCATTAAAATCAGTTGAGCTACTAAAATTAGTGATGAGCTTTAATAGCAAATTCAAATTTACTGGTGGTATGTTGCACCCAGTTCAACAGTGGTTTGACATTCACTGTGGTCAGATTGCTCTGGTTTGAAGTCTAATTCAGTCAGTTAAACAGCTGTGAGATTTGGGGCAAATCACTTATATTTGCTAAGCTTCAGTTCTCTCATCTTTGAAATGAGGGTAATAATGCTTAATACAAAGGATTTCTGATGATTAAATGCAACAATGCATGAAAAGTATTCTGTATGGCATAAGACTAAGACATAAGTATTTAACAGTTATGAGCAATCATTGTCATTAATTATTATACAATATACAGTTAGCACTGACTAAAAGAAAAATGTTTTAAAATACTTAGCAGAGTTCCTTGAATATGTTGGCTCCTAACAAATATTAGCTAAAAACATATAGAGTTATTGTTATAATTTTTCCTTCACTTGTAAGCCATTATTTCTCTATTTTGGGAAAATAAAAGCACTTTAAATTTCTTGCTTTCTTTTTCATATAGAAATCTCCTCCATTCTAAGTGTAACTTAGTCTATAGGCAACTTTATGTCCTTCCTGTATCTGGATTTATTAGCCAGAATTATTTCAATGTACTGTGGTTTATCCATATAAATCAATCACTGAACATTAGCCATGCAATTCATTTTTAGAGTTGACTATACTAAATATAATTATATGTTGTCATTTGAAAGAATTTTTATATCTTTTTAATTTTTTACATTTTAAGATAGATGTCCCTATGTCCATTCCTTTTGCTAGAGCTCTAATTTTTATACTTGTATTATATCTCTGTAATTCAAATGAACACATAATTGAGTCAATGGAAACAGGAATGCAAAACTAGCATCAATGGGATACTTATTACTGCTAAGTCAGTATACTGGATCAATAGCCTACATTATTTCAATGAACTTCAGACTACCACCTAGCACTTTTATTGCATGTTACATATGAGAAAAATGAAGTTCAGATCAGATTAGTTACTCACCCATGGTCACAAGCTGGCATCATACTGCTTCAGATGGCATATTTTTGCTTTCTCAAAGTTGCAACATATTAATCACTCAAAAAAAAAAAAAACTAAGACTTTAATAAATTTTATATTAATTGTATGGAAATTATTTTTTGTGTGGGGTTAAACTTTTGAAAAGTAATTGAGCATGGTATGTGGTAGATTTACAATCAGTTGCAGAATCAGGTTAGGAATTTTTTTAAAGGTTCAGTTTATAATAAATATTTTAGGCTTTGCATGCCATATATTTCTGTTGCCTGTTCATCAATTGTTTCACTTTGCTTTTACTTTTGTCTTTATAATGGTACAAATCTGTGAAAATAATTCTTAGTTCATAAACTATACAAAATGATCTGCTAGCAAGATTTACCAAGTGGGTCATTGCTGATTCCTAGTCTAAAACAAAAATAACTTTTAACCCTTCATTATCAAGCCCTGAATATCCATTGGAAGGAATAATGCTGAAGCTGAAGTTTTGAAACTTTATTCACCTGATACAAAGAACAAACTCATTGGAAAAGACACTGATGCTGGGAAAGATTGAAGGCAAGAGGAGAAGGGGATGACAGGGGATGAGATGGTTGGATGGCATCACTGACTCAATGGACATGAGTTTGAGTAAACTCTGGAGGTTGGTGATGGACAGGGAAGCCTGGTGTCCATGGGGTCACAAAGAGTTGGACATGACTGAGTGGCTGAACAACAATAATGACCATGCAAGTACTTGAATGAACAGGCAACTACATGAGGTAGTATGGAACAGAAGTATGATATAACACTGAGTAAAATATATAATATTTTAGTATCGAATTAAAAAGTATGCACATTTTTATGTAAAGTTAATATCTAAAATTATTTATAATATTGTTCTACATAAGGGACATAGTTCTTCCGAACTTGTGTATTTGGAAAAAGTCATATGTAGTTGGCAACTGAAACCCTGTTGTTAAAAAAAAGATATTGTTTTGATTTTTTTTAATTTAAATTTATTTTGTTTTAATTAGAGGCTAATTACGTTACAATATTGTATTGGTTTTTAAATATATTGAGATTGAAATGCCTGTGGGATACCCAAAGAACAACACCCAAGTGACAGCCTCATGGTCATGTCCTATGCACACTATAGAAATTTTTGAAGGAAGACAGATCTGAGGGTTAAATCAGGACATGGTGCCTATTAAGATCATATCAAATAGTTGGTAAAAATATCCCTCTGAGAAGAGAAGGGTGCATAGCATTGAAGTATATAAAATAATGGTATCATACAAAATATCTTATGTAATTAATACATATATACACATGTACACATATATACATACACAAAACTTGATTTTGTTTTTTTTTTTTCAAATACTCTTTATGTGAGGTATGTGTTTTTTAAAGATGGTTTCTATCTTGATGAATTTTATAGAAAACAAACATGAAACAGTAATAAATTATATGTAGAGTATTTAATCAGAAAACAATTTTATAAGCTTCTTGAAAAGTAGCATTCATTCTTGACTAAAGGCCTAGAGATGCATGTATGGAGACATTCAGAAATTTACCAAATTAAAATAGTTGCATACATCAAAATAGTGCATGGTTTTGACCAGACAGTTCATCAAGTTGAAGTTATGTTTACATAACTTTCATTTTCAGCTTGGGTAAAAAACGAAATAACAGTTCAAGATTCTTTGAAAATCATAAGTGAATTTCAAAAATAAATGTCAACATAAGCTTGTGCCATAGAAAATTCTACAAAAAAAAGATGCCTGAATGAAATAATTGCATTGCAAATATTGTGCAAAAATGAGCTTTTGTTCTTCATTCCAACTGTTGAAATTAGCATACAGGAGCCAACATTGAAAGACCAAATGCTAATGGAAAATCCAATTAATTATAAAAGAAGAGCCAATAGTTTGTGTATAAACTTTTGTGTGTTTATAGTTTATTGAAATTTTAATCTATAATTTCCCCCTCATAACTGAGATATAATTATAAAAAATAATTATTTACATATTTGACCTTACATGGATTTTCACATAAATAATATAAATTTTTAATAAAGTAACCAATAGAAAGTATATTGACACATTTAATTACCACTTATTTACTCAATTATAATCATGGGAGCTGATTATTATTAAAAGAAATATGTAAATATTTCTAGTATTCTCTGTGATCTTATGACATAAATTTTTAAGCTTATTATATTTATTCTGGTTCTTAATTTATTTATTTGCATATTTTTTCAAAAATATAACAACATTACATAGGAGTATTTACTATGTTTCTTCAATATATATTTATCTCAAAGTAAGTATTTTTAATGACTATAAAGTCAATTAATCAGTAGTTGTCTTTTAAAAATATTGTGGCTGGTGGTATTTCATAGCATGGAGAGTTCATAATTGATGGAACTGTTTCCTAAAATAGACATTTCCCCAGGTTTGTTTAAATAATGCAGACACTGATAAAATAAATATTATTAAATATATCTTATGTTTTGATGCATTTGCTTATATAAGAGAATACCAAAATTGAAATTTTTCAATCATAGATAATAACTCTTAAAATATATTTAATATTGTAAATAATAGTCCCAAAATATTATAGTAAATGCCAAGTTCCCCAAAAAATATGAATGTGACTGTATATATAAGTTCTCACAAGATTAGATATTAACTCACTTTAAGATATTTGAATAGTTAATTATGGGAAAATTTATTACATGAGAATATAAAAATATGTGCCAAAAAGATTAATTCATATTTGGCTGAAAATGTAATTGAAAATACATGCAGCTTTGAGTAATAATCAAACTTTACTGAGGTATTTTTACTGTAAAGACTTTATCAAAACTTACATTGGATAAATTTTAAACAGATTCACCGCACCGGCGGCATAATCACAGTAGCCAAATGGGGTTGCTGTCCTCATTTAGTCACTCAGTGGTGTTCGACTCTGCCACACCATGGCCTGAAGCACTCCAAGCTTCCCTGCAACCAGAGTTTGACAAACTCATGTCCGTTGAGTCGATGATGCCACTCAACCATCTCAGCCTCTGTTACCCCTTTCTCCTCCTGCCCTCAATCTTTCCTAGTGTCAGTGTCCTTCCCAATGTGTTGGCTCTTCATAGCAGATGGCCAAATTATTAGAGCTTTAGGTTCAGCATCAGTACTTTCAGTGAATATTCACGGTTGATTTCCTTTAGGATTGACAAGTTTGATCTCCTTGCAGTCCAAGGGACTCTCAAGAGTCTTCCCCAGCACCACAGTTCAAAAGCATCAATTCTTCATTGCTTGGCCTTCTTTATGGTCCAACTCTCAGATATCCATACATGAGTACTGGAAAAACCATAGCTTTTACTGTGCTGGCCTTTGTCATCAAAGTGATGTCTCTGCTTTTTAATATGCTGTCTAGGTTTATCACAGCTTTTCTTCCAAGGAGCAAGTGTCTTTTAATTTCATGATTTCAGTCACCATCCACAGTGATGTTGGAGACCAAGAAAATAAAGTCTGTCACTGTTTCCATTATTTCCCCATCTACTTGCCATGAATTGATGAGACTGGATGCCATGATCTTAGTTTTTTTAATGTTAAATTTTAAGCCAGCTTTTTCATTCTTCTCTTTCACCTTCATTGAGAGGCTCTTTAGTTCCTCTTCACTTTCTGCCATTAGGGTGGTGTCATCAGCATATTTGAGGTTCTTGATATTCCAACTTGTGATTCATCTTGCCCAGCATTTCACTTTATGTACTCTGCATATAAGTTAAATAAACAGGGTGACAATATACAGCCTTGAAGTACTCCTTTCCCAACTTGGAACCAGTCTGTTGTTCCATGTCTAGTTCTAGCTGTTGCTTCTTGATCTACATACAGGTTTCTCAAGAGGCAGGTAAGAAGGTTTGGTATTTCCATGTCTTTCAGAATTTTCCATAGTTTGTTGTGATCCACACAGTGAAAGTTTTTAGAAAAGTCAAGGAAGCAGAAGTAGATGGTTTTTGGATTTTTTTTTTTTCTTTTTCTATTATCCAACAGTTGTCAGCAATTTGATCTCTGGTTCCATTTTCCATTGCCTTTTCTAAATCTAGCTTGTACACATGGAAGTTCTCAGCTCACATATTGTTGAATCCTAGCTTGAGTGATTTTGAGCATTAACTTGCTAGCATGTGAAGTGCAGTAGTTTGGACACTCTTTGGCATTGCCCTTCTTTGGGTTTGGAATGAAAACTGACCTTTCCCAGTCCTGTGGCCACTGCTCAGTTTTCCAATTTTGCTGGCATATTGACTGTAGCACTCTAACAGCATCATCTTTTAGAATTTGAACTGTCTCAGGTGGAATTCCATCATCTCCACTAGCTTTGTTTGTCCTAATGTTTCCTAAGTCCCGCTTGGTTTTTTTTAGTGCCAGGATGTCTGGCTCTAGGTAAGTGACCACACTATCATGTCTGTCCAGGTCATTGAAACCTTTTTTGTATAGTCCTTCTGTATATTCTTGTCACCTCTTCTTTAATACCTTCTGCTTCTGTTAGGTCTGTACCATGTTTGTCCTTTATTGTGCCCATTTTTGCATGAAATGTTCCCTTGGTATCACTAATTTTTTTGAAGAGATCTCTAGTCTTTCCCACTCTACTCTTTTCCTCTATTTCTTTTCATTGTTCACTTAAGACTTTCTTATCTCTCCTTGCTATACTTTGTATCTCTGCATTCAGATTGTATATCCTTTCTTTTTCCTTTTGCCTTTTTCTTCTTTTGCTTTCTCAACTATTTGTAAGATCTCCTCAGACAACCATTTTGCCTTTTTGCATTTCTTTTTCTTGGGGATGGTTTTGATCACCACCTCCTACACAATGTTATGAACTTCCATTTGTAGCTCTTCAGGCACTCTATCAGATTACCCAGATGGGGCAAAAGTTCTATTTTAATTTTATCTATGTGCATTTCATATTTCATCAAGAATTGAGATCACTATCAAATATTCTCCTGTGACTTAATTGCAATGGGTTATTGTAATCCAATATGCAAAGCAATTCTTCCACTGAAAATTATGGTTACTACAATAGGCTTATATATATATTTGTATTGAATTATTCAGAGAAAATTGAATTAGTCATCAAATTTGTATATTAACCTACTAACAATGACTGAGTCTTAAAAAATTAATCCTATCAATATCCAAACTGTATAGATATTTTTATAGTAACAAAAATCATTTGTAGGTTTTCTTTTATTATATCATGTTATAAAAGATAAAATATGGTTGAAATAAAATAATTTTGAAACAAAATATTTTTCAAAATATAAATGAGACAATATTTACACTTTTGTTTTTTACCATTGTTCATTGTTTCTAACACTTGCCCTTTTTCCTGCAGTTTTAGTCAAAATATTTTCCATGGAGATCTTTTTGTACAAGGATATTTACTTTTGTTCAAGTATATATCATAGAATTTAGTCTGTACTATAATTTATCTACTGATTTTGGTTTGGTCTTCTTCCACATAGAAAAAATTGATTTATATATTCTTTTATGGCTTTTATATTGCTTGCCTTCCTTTATTGGGCCATCACTAAAACAGTCATATAAATTCTTAAATTTTCAGTTTCATTTGTAAAACAATAAAAGATTAAACAAACAAAAAAATTAGGAAGAATCTGTCTAATTGATTACAATCACAACTGTAAAAACAGTTGGAAATAATAGCTAATTGATTTATTCATAATTGATGAAGTTCTGGGGAGAAATCCAAAGATATGCATATTTATGTACATAAAATGTGTTTAGGAATACATGACTTTATAATGGTAATTTATTTCATTATGCTGGCATTATTTTAAATATTGCTTATATTTCAAAAATCAATTGAAAATTCTCAGAAATATATTCATTTTAAATTTATGAATCCTTTTTTTCTATCAATTCCAAGAAACCATTTATGAATTATGATTATGATTATAATTTTAGTAAATTTCAATATTAGTAAAAAGTGATTTACTATGGGGGCAACTTTGGACCAAAGAGCAAGGCGGAGTGTGAGATTCTGATGCTGGCAGGCCTGCCAGCTGCTGGCAAAACCACATGGGCCATCAAATGTGCATCCTGCAGCCCCTTCAAGAAGCACAACCTCCTGGATACCAGCACATCGTGGATGAGACATGGGTAATGGGCTTAGGCCTCAGTGGAACCACATGGGCTGCTGGGCCATCCTGATGCCCCCGGCCACCACCCAGTGCCCAACTGTCTCATCCAGATCACTGCCCGCAAGAAGCACAACTATAGCCTAAATCAGATGAATGTTTATGAGTCACTCTAGAGATGAAAAATGAGACCTTGTGAAGGCCTGCAGTGCAAGGCTCTTGGAATTTGTCCCACTGAGCAGGATCTGAAAGATCGAACAATAAAGCAGACCGACAAAGAAGGGAAGGATGTCCCTGATCATGTGGTCTTAGAAATGAATGCCAGCTTCTCCTTGCTCGATGCTGGGGACCTCCTGGACAAGGTGCTGTTCACTGAGCTGCAGTGAGAGGCCACGGACAAGCTGGTGAGGCAGCCCAGCAAGGAAGGCTACGGGAAGGGACAGCTGATGAAGGGAGTGCTAACCACTGAGTCGGGGTACCTCCCGGGGTCGTGGGGGTGGTGGCAGTTCCCAGCGCTGTGACAACCTAGGTCCCCAGGGGGCAACTGAGGAGGCTTCCAGAACTGAGGAGGAGGCAGCAATAGAGGAGGCAACTACCCAGGAGATTTCAACCATAGTGGAGGTGGTGGCTACAACCAGAGCAATTGGGGTAACAACCTGGCAACAGTTCCAACAATGGAGGCAGCTACAACCAGGTTCCCCAGCAACAGCCTCCCCCACAGCAGCCTCCACCACCACCCACCTACAGCCCTGCTCCAAATCCCCCAGGGGCCAGCTGCAACATCCACCCATCTTGGTGGCCAAAACCAGCACCCCTCCAGTCAGCAGCTACAGCCCTCCACACCCAACTATCTCCCTACAACCAGGGAGGGTCCAGGCAGAGCTACACAGCCCCCACCACCTCACCTCTGCCAACACCTGCCTAGACCTATGCAAGCTACAGGGCTGTAATCCACCCCATTGCACCACCCATTGCCCCCCGAGGCACAGACCTACCCTTAGCCTGACTGCAACCAAGATCAATGGTAGGCCAAGCAATGGAACCAGGACTATCAGAACCAGGACTGGTAGCCACCATGCCAGGGGAACTATGACTACGGAGCTACTCCAGGAATATACCGGGGGCAGAGGCACAAGCGGAGAAGGCAATGGCACCCCACTCCAGTACTTTTGCCTAGAAAATCCCATGGGCAGAGGAGACTGGTAGGCTGCAGTCCATGGGGTCGCTAGAGTCCGACACAACTGAGTGACTTCACTTTCACTTTTCACTTTCATGCGTTGGAGAAGGAAATGACAGCCCACTCCAGTGTTCTTGCTGGAGAATCCCAGGGACGGGAAGCCTGGTGGGCTGCCGTCTATGGGGTCGCACAGAGTCGGCCATGACTGAAGCGACTTAGCAGCAGCAGTAGCAGCAGAGGCACAAGGCCGCCGGCACATCCTGGAGAACACAGAGAACGCAGGCGGGTGAGAGGCACACACCAGCCGGCACGTCCTGGAGAACACATGAGGTCACAGGCACACAGCAACCGGGCATCCTGGAGTATACATGTGAGGTCACAGACACACACCAACCAGGCATCCTGGAGACTACACGGGGGGCACAGGCACACACAAGCCGGGTGTCCTGGAGAACACACTGGAAGCATAGACACATAGCAGCTGGGCGTCCTGGAGAATACAGAGAACACACAGCAGCCAGCACTTCCTGCAGAACACATGGGGTCACAGGCACACACCAGCCGGCCCGTCCTGGAGAATACACGGGAAGTCACAGGCACACAGCAGCCGGGCGTCCTGGAGAACACACGGGGGCCACGGGCACACGGGGGCCACAGGCACACAGTGGCCGAGTGTCCTGGAGAACACACAGGGGGCACAGGCACAGAGCAACCGGCACGTCCTGAAGAAAACACGGGGTCATAAGCACATACCAGCTGGCGTGTCCTGGAGAACACACGGGTCACAGGCACACACCAGCCGGCGCATCCTGGAGAATACACGGGAGGTCACAGGCACACAGCAGCCGGGCTCCTGGAGAACACAGAAAACACACAGCATCCGGCCTGTCCTGGAGAACACACGGGGGGCACAGGCACACAGCAGCCAGTGCGTTTTGGAGAACACAGAGAACACACACCAGCCGGAGTGTTCGGGAGGCCCCTGCCGGCTTCCTCCATCAGTGCTCACCCCGACCCTCCTCGTTCACTCCCACTGGGTCCGGAGGTGCTGGATGCAGGGTCCCCCAGGGCTGCCTCCGCTCTGAAGGGCTCTTCTGAGGCAGCAGTGACATTTTATTTTCTGTTTTTCCGGGTCCCCTCCTCCCCTCCTCCTCCCCCCTTTCTCTTTCTGGACTAAAAACCCGTGCCCCGTCCTTGTTCTTACAGTGAGGCTACAGCACTAAGGGGTGGGGGTGGGGGTGGGGGCTTCCTGTCTTCTCCTCCCATCCCTGCAAGGGCACTTCCACTTCCCAGACTCTCATGCAGTTGGTTGTAAATTCTTCCAGGAGCTGTTTTACTGTCTACTTTTCAGGATTACAAAAAAAATAATAATAAATAAATAACTTAAAAAAAAAAACACATGCAAGTTTTAAATGCAAAATGTAGAGGAAAGAAGCAGTGACAGGTTTTTTTGTGTGTGTAATTATGCTTTTTTTCAATTTTTAGAATTTGTCCACTTTTATGTGGGTCAGCTGTTGATATTTCATCAGGATAACCATTTCTTTGCTAAGTTCAGGTGACAAAGAAAGAGCCACACCCTCAAAACACACACAAAACCACAGTATCATCTTTAACCTAACTTTCTATACAATGTCTCACATTCTCTTTACACACAAGCTTCTGTGTTGAGTTGAATTATATTTGCTTTTATATTTGGAGAGAGTGTGACTATTGAATTTGACACCTTTAAAAACAAAGGAGAGACATTACTTTGCCAACAAAGGTCCATCTAGTCAAAGCTATGGTGAAATTAAAAGATGCTTGCTCTTTTGAAAAAAAATATGATCAACCTAGACAGCATATTAAAAAACAGAGACATTACTTTACCAACAAAGGTCCAACTAGTCAAAGCTATGTTTTTATTTTTTTTCCAGTAGTCATGTATGGATGTGAGAGTTGGATTATAAAGAAAGCTGAGCACCAAAGAATTGATGCTTTTGAACTGTGGTGTTGAAGACTCTTGAGAATCTCTTGGACTGCAAGGAGATCCAACCAGTCCATCCTAAAGAAATCAGTCCTGAATATTCATTGGAAGGACTGATGCTTAAGCTGAAACTCTGATACTTTGGCTACCTGATGCGAAGAACTGACTCACTGGAAAAGACCCTGATCCTGGAAAAGAGTGAAGGAGGGAGGAGAAGGGGACAATAGAAGATGAGATGGTTGGATGGCATCACCGACATGAAGGACATGAGTTTGATCAGGCTCTGGGAGTTGGTGATGGACAGGGAAGTCTGGTGTGCTACAGTCCATGGGGTAGCAGAGTCAGACACAACTGAGCGACTGAACTGACTGATATACTGATATATACATATATACACACATATATGTATATGTATATATACACCATCTCCCAGAATGATGCTTGTTATTATATGTGACCATATGTATATGTGTATATATTCCATATGTGTATATATGTACATATATATATATATATATATAATACATGTATACACACATGCATGCATTATGGGCTTATTTGTATTCCCCTTACTAAATTCTCACATTGAAGTAATAACTCTCAGTATAAGAATGTAACTCTACCTGAAGGTAGAGTTAAGCTAGTAATATGGTAGTTAAGTCAGTAATATGGTAGTTAAGTCAGTAATATGGTAGTTAAGTTAGAATGAATTTATTAGTGCATGCATACTAATTTTCTTCAGTCATGTCCACCTCTTTGAAACTCTGTGGGCTGTAACTCGCCAGACTTCTCAGTCCGTGAGACCCTCTAGGCAAGAATACTGGAGTGGCTTTCCATGCCTTCCTCCAGGGGATTCAGGTGTTAAACTTGCATTTCTTACATGTCTTATGTCTCAAGCATTGGCAGGGTTTTTTTTGTTTGTTTGTTTGTTTACCACAGGCACCACCTGGGAAGGCCCAGAGTTTGTTAGAGTGGGTCTCAATCCAATATGAATGATCCTCTTATAAGACAAGAAGATTAGGATCCAGAAACCCTTATACAGGAAGGACCTGGAGGGAAACAAAAGACAATATATAAACCAAGAGATGAGACATCAGGAGGAAGCATCCTTGATAATAACTTTATCTCTGATTTTGAGTCTCCAGTATCATGAGAAAATAATTTGTTCAAACCACCCAGTCAGTGGTATATTTTTGCAGAAGCCCTAGCAAAATAGTACTATATATATTTTTATATATAGCATGTATATATTTTTAATTAAGCATTATTTTTGATCCATTCAACCTCTACAATGCCTTATATATATATTTAAGTTTTTTAATTCAGAATTAACTTTTTAAGAAAAGTTAATTAAGAGGAAGGCATGGAGATTTCCCATATACTCTCCACCCTCAACATTCATGTGTGCGTGCATACTCCGTGGCTTGCCATGTCTGATTCTTTGTAATCATATGGACTTTAACCTGCCAGGTTCCTCTGTCCATAGGACAAAAGACAAAATACTGCAGTGGGTCACAAAGCCCTCCTCCAGGGGATCTTCCCAATACAGCGGTCAAACCTGCATATCCTGCACTGCAGGCAGTTTCTTTACTGCTGAGACATGAGGGAAGCTCCTCAACATGCATAGTTTCCCTAATTATCAACATTTCCCTCAGAATGGTACATTTGTTACCATTGATAAACTAGGTTGGCACATCACAGTCACCCAATGTTCAGAATTTACATTAATGTTCATTGCTAGTTTTTTACATTCTGTAGGTTTGGACAAATGTGTAAGAAGATATATATTACTATGTATCATTCAGAGCATTTTCATCATTTAAAAAATCTTCTGTGTTCTGCCTATTTATCATTGTCTTCAACCCCAACTCCTGGCAACCACTGGTCTTTTCACTGACTCCATAGTTTACCTTTTATAGAATGTTTTATATTTTTCTGTTTGACTTCTTTCACTTAGTAAATGGATTTAACTTTTCACACCCTGATAGCTCATTTGCTTTTAGCTCTGAATGCTATTCCACCATCTGGATGTAAGAAAATTTGTTTACCCATTCATCTGCTTTTGCTGTGTGCTTAGTCACTCAGTCGTGTCCAACTCTTTGTGACCCCATGGACTGTAGCCCATCAGGCTCCTCTGTCCATGGGGTTTCTTCAGGAAATAATACTGGAGTGGTTTGCCATGCCTTCCTCCAGGGCATCTTCCCAACCCGGGGATAGAACCCAGGCCTCCCACATTGCAGGTGGATTCTTTGCCATCTGAGCCAGGGAACCCCTATTATAAATATCCATGTGCAGGTTTGTGTGTAAACACAAGTCTCCAACTCCTTTGAGTAAATAAGAAAAAGCATGATAGCTGGATTATATGTTAGTAGTACGTTCAGTTTTGTAAGAAATCATCAAACTATCTCCCACAGTGGCCATACCATTTTGTATTCCCACCAGCAATGAATTAGATTTTCTACTGTTGAGAGTTTCTGAAAGACAGTTGATCCTCGCTAGCATTTGGTGTTGTTAATGTTCTAGATATTGGCCATTCTGATGTGTGTAGTGATGTCTTTTTATTGTTTTAATTTGCATTTCATGATGACACATGACACAGTACATTTTTATTACCTTATTTGCCATCTGTATTTATTGCTCTGGTAAAGTATCTGTTAAGGTCTTTGGCCTATTTTTTTTTTTTAATGGATTGCCTTTCTTTTTATTGTTTAGCTTTAAGAGTTCTTTTTATATTTTAGAAAACAGACTTTTAAGAGACTTACCTTTTGCAAATATTTTCTCCCATTCTATGGCTTATATTCTTAATTTTCTTGACATTGTTTTTCACAGAGCAGAAATTTTTATTTTAATGAAGTACAGCTTATTAGTGTTTTCTTTCATGGATCATTCCTTTTATGTTACATGAGAAAATGTCACCACAAAACGAAGGGTCGTCTGGGTTTTCTCCTATGTTATATTCCAGAAGTTTTATAGTTTTGTGTTTTACTCTTAAGTCTATGATCTGGTTTCAGCAAATATTTCAGAAGGGTATATATATATTTATATATTTAATTTTACATTTGGATATCTAGTTGTTACAGCACCACCTGTTGAAAGGCTCCATTTATTGTGTTTACCTCTTCGTCAAAACTCAGTTGACTATATTTATGTAGATCTTTCTCTGTAATGATTTGTCTATTCTTTCATCAGTACCACAGTGTCTCAATTACTGCAACTTTATAGTAATCTTGAGGTTGGGTAGCATCAGTCCTACAACTTTGTTTTTCTCCTTCAAAACTGTGTTGGGTATTATGTCTTTCTCTGTAAATATTAGAATCAGTTTGCTGATACCACTATAATATATTTTTTAATGAGATATGCAGGCAAACCTCATTTTATTGTGTGTCACTTTACTGTACACCACATATTCTGTGCTACTTACAAACTGAAGGTTTGTGACAACCATGAATCAAGCAGCTAGTAGGCACCCTTTTGCAGCAGCATTTGCTCACTTCATGTCTCTGCAACACTATTTGTTAATTCTTAAAATATTTAATATTTTTCATTATTCTTATATTTATTATAGTGGTCTGTGATTAATGAACTTGACCTTATTATTGTAATTACTTGGGATGTGATGGTGCCAAGACCTATGCCCATATAAGATGATGGAAATTAATAGGTAAGTACAGTGTGTCCTGACTGATATACCAACTGACCATGCCCCCTCTGCCTCACTCTCCTTGGGCCCCTTTATTCCCTGAAACACAATAGTACTAACATTAGGCCAATTCATAACCCTACAATAGCCTGTAACTGTCAAGTGAAAAAAGAGTTACACATATCTCATTTTAAATCAAAAGATAGAAATGATTGAGCTTAGAAAAGAAGGCATGTCCAAAGCAGAGAAGAGCCAAAAGTTAGGCCTTTTTCACCAAACAGTCGGCCAAATTATGAGTGCCAAGGAACCGTTCTTAAAGAAAATTAAAAGTGCTACTCCAGGGAACATATAAATGATAAAAGTAAAGAAACATTATTACAAATAGAAATTTTTAGTGTTCTGTTGCATGTATGTGTGCTCAGTCATGCCCTATTCCTTGCAATTGCACTGACTGTACCCCTCCTCCCTGGCCTCTTTGTCCATGAGATTTTTCTAGCAGGAATACTTGAGTGGATTTTCATTTACTCCTCAAGAAGATTTTCCCAACCCAGTGATTGAACTCACATCTCCTGCTTTGCAGGCCAGTTCTTTACTGTTAAGTCACCAGGGAAACCCTCGGTTGTCTAGATAGAAGATCAAATCAAACACTACATTCCCTTAAGTGAATCCAGAGCAGAGTCCTAATGCTTTCTAATTCTTTGAAGTCTGAGAGAGGTGAGGAAGCTGCAAAAGAAAGGCTTGAAGCCAGCAGAGTTTTGTTTATTATGTATAAGGAAAGAAGTCTTCTATATAACATAAAAGTACAAATTGAAGCAGTAAAGGCCAACAGAGAAGCTTCAGCAAGTTATCTAGAAGATCTAGCCAAGATAATTAATGAAGATGGCTACAATGAACAACAGATTTTCACATAGAAGAAACAGCCTTCTATTAGAAAATGATGCCATCTAGAGCTTTCATAATTAGCAAGGAGAAGTCAATGCCTGGCTGCAAAGCTTCAAAAAATAAGCTGACTCTATTGTTAGGGACTAACGCAGCTGAGAACTTTAAGTTGAAGCCAATTATTTTTCACCAGTCCCAAACACCTACGGTCCTTAAAGATTATGCTAATTCTATTCTGACTGTGCTCTATACATGGAAAAACAAAGTCTAGATGGCAGCACAGCACATGTATTTACAATACAGTTTACTGAGTATTTTTAGCCTGTTCTTGAATACCTCTCGGGGGGGGGGGGGGAAACAAAACAAAGAAAAGATTCCTTCTAAAATATTTCTAGATAATACACCTGCTCACCTAAGAATTCTGATAGAGATGTACAATGAAATTAATGTTAGTTTCATGCCTTCTAACACAACAACCATTCTGCAGATCAAGGAGTATGTTTGATTCCAAGTCTTATGATTTAATAAATATATTTTTGTAAGGTTATAACTACTGTAAATATGATTCCTCCCATGGATGTGGGCAAGGTCAATTTGAAAACTTCTGGAAAGGATTCACCATTCTAAATCTATTAAAAACATTCATAATTCGTGGGTTGAGGACACATTATCAACATCTGCAGAAATTTGGAAAAACTTGATTTCAACTCTCATGGATGACTTTAAGGGATTCATGTTTCAGTGAAGAAGTAACTTCAGGTATGATGCAAATAACAGGAGAATTAGAATTAAGAATGGAACATGAAGATACAACTGCACTGTTGCAATCTCATGTAAAGCTTAAGCAAATGAGGAATTGTTTTTTATGAATGAGCATAAAAAGTGGTTTCTTGAGATGGAATCTACACTGATAAAGATGATTTGAAGGCTGTTGAAAAGACAACAAAGGATTTAGAATACAACATAAAACATAGCTGAAAAAATTGAGAGGATTAACTTAAATTTTGAAGGAAGTTCTGATGTGAGCAAAATGCTATCAAACAGAATTGCATGCTACATGGAAATCACTCATGAAAAGAATAGTCAATTAGTATGGAAAATTTACTACTGTCTTTAAGAAATAGGGAGAACAAGACGGTGGTGCATAGAGAACAAGATGGCAAGGGAGTAGGTGGACATGGAGAACATCTCTCTCCAAGGATACATCAGGAATACACCTTCAGACATAGACGTGCATGCAGAACACCAGCTGAGAGTGGACAGGAGTACCTTCCCAGTAGAAAAGAATGTATACAACCACCCCAGACTTGGCCAGCATCGGAAGCTGAACAATAGAGAGGCTGGGCCATCAAATGCCTGATGCACTGAACTACAGAGTAGGACACCACCCAGGGTGCCCCTGTATGTGCCTGACGTGCCTAACAACAGAAAAGGACCCCAGGCAAGAGAGCCCTTTAAGTGCCTGAATGGGTGGAGCTACAGAGAAAGACTGGCCAAGGAGGCCTTCTGATTGCCAGCTACAAGATAATGGAAAAAAGACTGATAGAGCCATAACTCCTGCAGAGGAGGAAGTCAGTGTCCCTGGACAATTGGCACCATGAGGGTCCCTGCAAGCCAAGCAGCTGCACTACCTTCACACTCAACTCTCACTGGGGTAGAGCTGCCACAGGGAAAAAACATCTTGCATCTCTGTGTGAAGGGTCACTTCGGTGGTTTCTGACTCTTTGTGACCCTGTGGACTGTGTCCTGCCAGGCTTCTCGGTCAGAGGCGGTCTCCAGGCAAGAATACTGCAGTGTATTGGCCTATACTGCTTGCCATACCCTTCTAGAGCATAGTATTTCCTGCTGCCTTAGCAGCCAACCCCCCTGAGTCCTTGGTGCTGCCAGAACCCCTGAAACTCAAGCAGCTACACCACCTCTACACCTGCCAGAGGCAGACCCAAGCCCTTACTGGAGCAGACCCAAGCCCTCCAGGGCAGCCTCAGGAGGAAGCCCCAGTGGACGACAGACATACACAGGTGGGAATGAAACCGCAATTGAAACCCAGGGCCAGTGTGGCAAAGGGAGAAGATGCAAAACCTTCCCACTTTCTGTACAAGCTTCAGACTAAACCCACACAATCAACTAAGCAGGTTCTGTGTATATGGAATATATAAAAGGCCATTGAGAGCTCCCACAAAAGAAAACACACTTGCTCTGATAGCTGTGGACATTGAAGGCACAAACACTGAGGAGTAGGACCAGATTAGAATCTGAGCTGCCCCCACAACAGTTCCAGATATCAGCACAGTGTTGGAGGGGATGTAAGGTGGACTGTGACTTCCAGCAAGGGAAAGGACTCTGACAGCAGTGACTCAAAAAAAAAAAAAAAAAAAAAAGGCATTTATTAGTGTTATTTTTTAACTTGTTCTATAAATTCTTTTGGATTTTTTTCTTTCTTTTTTTCTCCTTCCTGTGATGTAGTTGTTGTTTTCATTGGCACTAAGAAATCCAATTAAGCTTTTGAGCTTTTTTTTTTTTTTTCTCAGTCATATTTTTTATTGTTGTCATAAATGTCTGCCTCTATATAGGTCTTTTGCAGTTCTGTGGCGTTTTCCTGTTGTTTTTTTTTTTTTTTGTAAAATCTATTATTATTTTTCTACAGTTATTCCTTTGTTTGCTTTTCCTACTGTTCTTTTCCCCTTGCAGTTACTCTTTAATGTATATAAATCTTCTTTATCTACTTTTATTTGACTTTGCATATCTATACTTTCTCTCCTTTCCTCTCAACATATTTGTTAGTTTTATTTTCCCTGCTTTAATCCCCAAATGACACCTTGCTTTAGTTTTGTTTTCCAGTTTGTGCTTTAATTAGTTTTGTTCAGGAAAACATAATTTTTGGTTTCCTTTGTTCACTGGATCAGTCTACTGTACTTTATTTTTGTTGGACGGTTTTAATTTAGCTTTTGGGTGTATATGTGTATGTGTATATTCCCTCACACTTTCTATTGTCATAAACCTCTGTGTCTATGTGGGCTTTTGCAGTTCTGTGGAGTTTTCCTTTTTTTTTTATTTTTCCCTTTTTTCTTCTTCCATTTTTTTTTTCTTCTCTCTTTTATAGAATTTTAAGTTCGATTTTTTAAACCTATTATATTTTTATACATTTATTCCTTTGTTTGCCTTTCCTACTGTACTTTCCCCCAACAGTTAATCTTTAATTTATATAAATCTTCATCAACCTCTGTTTAACTTTGCATATCTATTCTTTCTTTTGTTCCTTTTCTCTCAAAATATTTGTTAATTTTATTTTCATTGCTCTATTCCTTACTTGGCACCTTGCTTTAGTTTTGTTTTCCAGTTTGTGCTTAAGTTAGTTTTGTTTTTAACTGGTAAATATAATTTCTGATTTCCTTTGTTTGCCAGATCAGTATACTGTACTTTATTTTTGTTACATTGTTTTCACTTTGCTCTGGGTGTATACACATATGTGCATATTTCATTATTTTATTTATTATCGGCCTGATTTTGTAAATACCATTTGTCTGGTTTCATCTTTGTTTTCTCATTTTTGGATATTTGCTTTAACCTCACTTAATGCCATAACAAACCACTTGTAGAATCTTAGTTCCTGACCAGAGATCAAGCCCTGAGCCTTTGGAGTGGGATCACTGACTCCAAGACCCTACACTACCAGAGCTAGCCCTAGGGAGTATCAGAGAGTGAGAACTCACACAAAGGAAACCACCTGAATACAAGACCTGGCATCACCCAACCACTAGTAGCACCCTGTGCAGGATGCCTCATCTAAACAACAAGCAAAAATACAGCCACCCTACTCAGCCTTGCCCATCAGAGGAAAAACAAATAAACAAAAATTCATCATAAATATCATCTTATAGGAAGTTCACACAAACCACTGGATCAACCTTAAGAGGGCAGAAAACAAAGGAAGAAAGAATTCAACCTTCTTCAAGGAAAGAATTCAACTTTCCTTGAAGCCTTTGAAAAGGAGACCTCGAATACAATAACTTAAAAAAATAATAATGAAAAGGAAGAGAAACACTTCACAAATGAAGGAACAAACTACAAACACAGAAGTCCAAATAAATGAAGAGGAAATAGGAAAACTATCTGAAAAAGAATTCAGAATAATGATAGTAAAGATGATCAAAAACCTTGAAAACAAAATGCAGACAATGCAAGAATCAATTAAAAAAGACCTAGAAAAATTAAAGAATAAACATACAGAGAAAAACAACACAATTACTGAAATTAAAAATACTCTGCTGCTGCTGCTGCTGCTAAGTCGCTTCAGTCGTGTCCGACTCTGTGCGACCCCATAGATGGCAGCCCACCAGGATCCCCCATCCCTGGGATTCTCCAGGCAAGAATACTGGAGTGGGTTGCCATTTCCTTTTCCGATGCATGAAAGTGAAAAGTGAAAGTGAAGTTGCTCAGTTGTGTCTGACTCTTAGCGACCCCATGGACTGCAGCCCACCAGGCTCCTCCATCCATGGGGTTTTCCAGTCAAGAGTACTGGAGTGGGTGGCCACTGCCTTCTCCACTAGATACTTCTAAAATACTCTAGAAGGAATCAATAGCTGAATATCTGAAGCAGAAGAATGAATCAGTGTGCTGGAAGATAAAATGATGGAAATAACTGCTGAAGAGCAGAATAAAGTACAAAGAGTAAAAGAGCTTAAAACAGTCTCAGAGACCTCTGGGACAATATCAAATTCACCAGAATTCAAATTATAAGGGTCCCAGAAGAAGAGAAAAAGAAAAAGAAAGGATATGAGAAAATTTTTGAAGAAATTATAGCTGAAAATTTCCCAAACATCTAAAAGGAAATAGTCAATCAAGTCCAAGAAAGGAAAAGAGTACCATACAGGATAAACCACAGAGAAACATGCCAGGACACATACTAATCAAACTAACAAAGACTAAACACAAAGAAAAAATATTAAAAGCAGCAAGAGAGAAGCAACAAGTAACACACAAGGGAAACCCCATACACTTAACAGCTGATATTTCAGCAGAAACTTTGCATGCCAGAAGGGAATGGCAAGATATATTTAAAGTACTGAAAGGGAAAAATCTACAACTTACTGTAGCCAGCAAGGATCTCATTCAAAATTGATGGAGTAATAAAAAGACTTTCAGACAAGCAAAAGTTAAGAGAATTCAGTACCACTAAACCAGTTTACAACAAACGTTAAAGGGACTTATACAGACAAAAAATACAACAGAAGAAAAATTATCTATAAAATCAACCCCAAACAATTAAGAAAATGACAATAGGGACATATTTATCAATAACTGCTTTAAAAGTAAATGGATTAAATGCTGCAACCAAAAGATACAGATAAGCTGAATGGATACAAAAACAAGACCCATGTATATGCTGTATACAAGAAACCCACTTCAGACCTCAAGAACACATAGACTGAAAATGAGAGGGTGGAAACATACATTCCATGCAAATGGGAAGCAAAAGAAAGCTAGAGTAGCAATCCTCATATCAGACAAAATAGACTTTAAGAAGAAAGATTACAAGAGATAAGGGAAGACACTACATAATGATCAAGGGATCAATCCAAGAGGAAGAGACAATTATAATTATCTAGGTACCCAACATAGGAGCACCTCAAGACATAAGACAAACACTAACAAATATAAAAGGATAAACTGACATAATACAATAATAGTAGGAGACTTTAATACCCCCACACACACCAACAGACAGATCATCAAAACAGAAAATTAATAAGGAAACATTATTTTAATAATGTTTATTAATAAGGAAACAAAATTAATAATGATACATTAGATGAGATGGATCTCATTGATGTCTTCATAGCATTCCATCCAAATGCATAATGTACCTTCTTCTCAAGTGCACATGGAACATTTTCCAGGATAGACCACATGTTGGGTCACAAATAAAATCTAAGTAAATTTAAGAAAATTGAAATCATATCAAGAATCATCTCCTACCTCAATGATATGAGACTAGATATCAATTACAAGAAAAAAGTGTAAGAAAAACAAACACACAAAGATTAAACAACACATCTGTAAATAATCAGGTGACTGAAGAAATCAAAAGGGAAATCAAAAAAATTCTAGAAACAAATGACAATGAAAATACAACAATCAAAACCTATGGGATTCAGCAAAAGTAGCTCTAAGAGGGAAGTTTATAGCAATACAATCCTACCTCAAGAAACACATCAAATAGACAACCCAACTGTACACATAAAACAATTGGAAAAAGGAGAAAAACAACAACAAAAATCACCACATTCGTAGAAGGAAATAAATCATAAAGATTTGAGTAGAAATAAATGAAAAAGAAATGAAAGAAGAAATAGTAAAGGTTAGTAATACTAAAAGCTGATTCTTTGAGAAGATAAACAAAATTGACAAACCTTTAGACAGACTCATCAAGAAAAAAGAGAGAAGAATCAAATGAACAAAATTAGAAATGTATACCTGTGGCGGATTCATTTTGATATTTGGCAAAACTAATACAGTTATGTAAAGTTTAAAAATAAAATAAAATTAAAAAAAAATCATGTAAATAGACATTTATTAAGGAAAACAGAAATCTGTGCTTGAATAAGTTTGAAAACAAAAAGTTTGTTTAACTAAGAAACAAATTAAAACAACTTTTCCTAACTGAGAAAAAAAAAAAATTAGAAATGAAAGAGAGATTACACCAGACAATGCTGAAATAAAAAGGATTATAAGAGACTATTACGAACAACTATATGGCAACAAAATAGATAACCTGGAAGAAATGGAGACATTCTTAGAAAAGTTTAATCTTCCTAGACCAAACCAGGAAGAAATAGAAACTATGAACAACACAATTACAAGCACTGAAATTGAAGCTGTGCTCAAAAATCTCCAAAAAAAACAAAAGCCCAGGACCAGATGACTTCACAGGAGAATTCTATAAGACATTTATAGAAGAGCTAATGCATATCCTTCTAAAACTCTTTCAAAGAATTGAAGAGGAAGCAACACTTTCAAATTCATTCTATGATGCCACCATTACCCTGATTCCAAAACCAGACAAAGAAAACACACAAAAAAGAAAACCACAAGCCAATAACACTGATGAACATAAATTCAAAAATCTTCAACTAAATTTTAGCAAACAGGATTCAGCAACACATCAAAAAGCTCTTATACCATAATCAAGTTGGGTTTATTCTAGGGGTACAAGCATTCTTTAATATACAGAAATCAATCAATGTGATACACCATATTGATTAATTGAAAGATAAAAACCATATGATCATCTCAATAGAAGCAGAAAAAGCCTTTGTCAAAATCCACACCCATTTATGATTCAGTTCAGTTCAGTTTAGTCTCTAAGTTGTGTTCAACTCTTTGCAACGCCATGAATTGCACAACGCTAGGCCTCCCTGTCCATCACCAACTACCAGAGTTCACCCAAACTCATGTCCATCAAGTCAGTGATGCCATCCAGCCATCTCATCCTCTGTTGTCCCCATCTCCTTCTGCCCCCAATCCCTCCCAGCATCAGAGTCTTTTCCAATGAGTCAACTCTTCACATGAGATGGCCAAAGTACTGGAGTTTCAGCTTTAGCATCGGCCCTTCCAAAGAATAGCCAGGACTGATCTCCTTTAGAATGGACTGGTTGGATCTCCTTGCAGTGCAAGGGACTCTCAAGAGTCTTTTCCAACACCACAGTTCAAAAGCATCAATTCTTTGGCACTCAGCTTTCTTCACAGTCCAACTTTCACATCCATACATGACCACTGGAAAAACTATAGCCTTGATTCAAAAAAGCGGGCATAGAAGGAACCTACCTCAACATAGTAAAGGCCATATATGATAAGCCACAGTAAACATTATTCTCATTGGTGAAAAACTGAAAGAATTCCCGCTGAGGGGAATTCAGGAACAACACAAAGGTATCCACTTTCATCACTATTTTTCAACATAGTTCTATAAGTCCTAGCTATAGCAATCAGAGAAGACAAAGATAAATAAATAAAATGAATCCAGATCAGAAAAGATGAAGTAAAGCTCTCATTGTTTTCAGATGACAAGATACTGTACATAGAAAACCAAAAAGATAGCATCAGAAATTACTAGAGCTAATCAGTGAATTTAGCAAAATTGCAAGATACAAAATCAATACACAGAAATCACTTTCTAAAATAAAAATTAAAAATACAATTACAATAAATATTACAATAAAAATTAAAAATCAGAAAGAGAAATTAAGGAATCAGTCCCATTCACCATTGCAACAAAAATAACTAAATATCTAGGAATAAACTTACCAAAGAAGATAAAAGAACTGTACACAGGAAATTATAAGACACTAATGAAAGAAATCAAAGATGACATAAACAGATGGAGAGATATTACAATTTCCTGGGTAGGAAGAAATAATACTGTGAAAATGATTATACTACCTAATGCAATCTACAGATTTAATGCAATCCCTATCAAATTACCATTTTTCACAGAATTAGAACAAAAAATTTCCAAATTCATATAGAAACACAAAAGACCCTGAATAGCCAAAGCAGTCTTGAGAAAGAAGAGTGGAGCTGGAGGAGTAAACCTTCCTGACTTCAGGTTATACTACAAAGTTACAGTCAGCGAGACAGTATGGTGCTGGCACAAAAATAGAAATATAGACAAATTGAATTAGATAGAAAGCCCAGAAAGAAACCCATGCGCCTATGGGTACCTTATTTTTGAAAAAGAAACCAAGAATATACAATGGAGCAAAGACAGCCTCTTTAATAAATGGCACTGGGAAAACTGGACAGCTGCATGTAAAATAATAAATTTAGCACACTTCCTAACACCATACACAAAGATAAAGTCAAAATGGATTAAAGACCTAAATGTAAGACCAGAAAGTATAAAATTCTTAGAGGAAAACAGGCAGAACACTCGATGACATAAATCAAAGCAGATCCTCTATGACTCACTTCCTAGAGTAATGGAAATGAAAACAAAAGTAAACAAGTAGGACCTGATTAAACTTAAACGCTTTTGCACAGCAAAGGAAACTATAAGCAAGGTGAAAAAACAACCCTCAGAATGGGAGAAAAGAATTGAAAATTAAATGCATGACAAAGGATTAATTTCCAAAATATACAAGCAGCTCATACAACTCAACACCAGAAAAACAAACAACCCAACCAAACAATAGGAAAAAGACCTAAACAGACATTTATCCAAAAAAGATATACATATGCCTAACAAATACATGCAAAGATGCTCACATTGCTCAATATTAGAGAAATGAACACAAATTTTGATGGTGAATACTTTTATCTCCAGGATGTGGAGAAAAGGGAATGCTTTTGCACTGTTGGTGGGAATGTAAATTAATACCACCACTATGGAAGATGATATGGAGATTCCCTAAAAAACTAGGAATATGGTGGTTTGACCACCATATGACACAACAATCCCACTCCTAAGCATAAACACTGAGGAAATCAAAATTGAAAAAGACACATGTATCCCACTGTTCATCACTGCACTATTTAATTGCAGGACTATTTACAATAGCTAGAAATGGAAGCAACCTAGATGTCCATCAACAGAAAAACGGATAAAGAAGTTGTGATACATAAAAACAATGGAATATTACTCAGCCATAAAAAGGAACATATTTGAGTCAATTCTAATGAGGTGGATGAACCTAGGACCTATTATACAGGGTGAAGTAAGACAGAAAGAGAAAGATAAATACCATACTCTAATGCATACCTATGGAATCTAGAATGGTGGTACTGAAAAATTTATCTACAGGGCAACAGTGGAGAAACAGACAGAGAATAGATTTATGGACATGGGGAAAGGGGAGGAGAGGGTGAGATGTATGGGAAAAGTAACATGGAAACTTACATTATCATATGTAAAATAGATAGACAACAGGGATTTGCTGTATGGCTCAGAAAACTCAAACAGGGTCTTTGTATCAACGTAGAGGGGTTGGATGGGGACAGAGATGGAAGGGAGTTTCAAAAGGGAGGGGATATATGTATACCTATGGCTCATTCATATTGAGGATTGACAAGAAACATTAAAATTCAGTAGAACAATTATCCTTGAATAAAAAAATTAAAAAAAAAAAAAAGAAATAAACATGACTATCTCATCAACACCTGGATAAGACTCTCCACCAGCTAAAAGATTATGATAAGCTGAAATTCAGTTAGGGTTTTTTAGCAATAAAATATTTTAAATTAGATTGTTTGCATTTTTTAGACTTAATGCTATTACATATGTAATAGACTACAGTAAATTATAAGCATAAGCTTTATGTGCACTGAAAAACAGAAAAAAAAAAATTGTGTGACCTGGTTTGTTGCAGCATTTGCTTTATTGTAGTGAACTGGAACTGAACCTGTGATAGTTCTGAGACATTTTTTATTTAACATTTTTGAAGACAATAATTTACATTAGAATAAAGATCAGGGTTATATACAAATTATGAACCATATAAAATTTTAGTGAAGCTATATGCAATCTTCATTTTTATAAGAATTTGCCGATTTTCAACAAAGAGATGTAAAGAGCAGAATTTTGTACTCAGTTTGAGAAGGTGAGAGTGTGATGATTTGAGAGAACAGAATTGAAACATGAATGCTACCATACATAAAATTGAAGACCAATGCAAGTTCAATATATGAAGCATGGTACCCAAAGCCAATGCTCTGGGACAACCCAAAGAGATAGGATAAGGAGTAAGGTGAGTGAGGGGTTCAGGATGGGTGGCACAAGTATATCTGTGGCTGATTCATGCTGATGTATGTAGAAAAACATCACAATATTCTAAAGTATTTATCCTCCAATTAAAATAAATCAATTAATTTGAAAAATCACCTATTTTTATGCTATGACTTGTTTATCTGAACAATTTACTCAAAGGCATGCTGAAAATCATACCCAGTACATAGGCCATGTATCTAACCTGCAATTAACTGAATTCCAACTTGCGAAGACCAAGTGGTAGAAATAAATATAATGGTATCTCTCTGTTCATTTCAAAGACAAACCATTAAATAGCACAGTAACCTAAGTCTATGCCCCTACCAGTAATGCTAAAGAAACTGAATTTGAAAGGTTCTATGAGGACTTACAAGAACTTCTAGAACTAACACCTAAAATATATATATCCTTTTCATTATAGGGGACTTCAAGGCAAAAGAAGAAAGTCAAGAGATACTGGGAGTAATAGGCAAATTTGACCTTGGAGTACAAAACAAAGCAGGTCAAAGACTAAAAGAGTTTTTCCAAGAGAATGCACTGGTCATAGCAAACATCCTCTTCCAACACCACAAGGGAAGACACTACACATTGACTTCACCAGATAGTCAATCCCGAAATTAGATTGACTATATTCTTTACAGCCAAGATGGAGAAGCTCTATATAGTCAGTAAAACAAAGACCTGGAGCTGACTGGGGCTAAGATCATGATCTCCTTACTACCAAACTCTGGCTTAAATCGAAGAAAGTATGGAAAACCACTAGACCATTCAGGTGTGACCTAAATCAAATCCCTTACAGTCATACAGTGGAAGTGACAAACAGATTCAAGGGATTATATCTGATAGAGTGCTTGAAGAACTATGGATGGAGGTTCGTAACATTGTACAGGAGGCAGTGATCAACACCATTCCCAAGAAAAAGAAATGTAAAAAGGCAAAATCGTGTCTGAGGAGGCCTTAAAAATAGCTGAGAAAAGAAGAGAAGCCAAAGACAAAGGAGAAAAGGAAAGATACATCCATTTGATGCAGAATTCCAAAGAATAGCAAGGAGAGATAAGAAAGTCTTCCTCAGTGATCAATGCAAAGAAATAGAGGAAAACAATAGAATGGGAAAGACTAGAGATCTCTTCAAGAAAATTAGAGATACCAAGGGAACATTTCACACAAAAGATGGGCACAATAAAGGACAGAAATTGTATGGAACTAAGAGAAGCAGAAGTTATTAAGAAGAGGTAGCAAGAATACATTGAAGAACTATACAAAAAATATCTTCATGACCCAGATAACCATGATGGTGTGACCACTCACCTAGAACAAGACATCCTGGAGTGTGAAATCAAGTGGGCCTTAGAAAGCATTACTAAGAACAAAGTTAATGTAGGTGATGAATTCCAGTTGAGCTATTTCAAATCTTAAAAAGATGATGCTGTGAAAGTGTTTCACTCAATATGTCAGCAAATTTGGAAAGCTCATCAGTGCCCACAAGACTAGAAAAGGTCAGTTTTCATTCCAATCCCAAAGAAAGGCAAAGCCAAAGAATGCTCACACTACCACACATGAGCACTCTACTCACACACCAGCAAAATAATGCCCAAATTCTCCAAGACAAGTTTCAACAGTAAGTGAACTGTGAATTTCCAGATATTCAAGCAGGTTTTAGAAAAGGCAAAGAAACCAGAGATCAAATTGCTAACATCAGTTGGATCACTGAAAAAGTGAGAGAGTTCCTGAAAAAATATCTACTTCTGTTTTATTATCTACGCTAAAGGCTTTGACTCTGTGGATCACAATAAACTGTGGAAAATTCTGAAAGAGATGGGAATACCAGACTATCGGACCTGCCTCCAGAGGAATCTATATGCAGGTCAAGAAACAACAGTTAGAACTGGGCATGGAACAACAGACCTATTCCAAATAGGGAAAGGAGTATGTCAAGGCTGTATACTGTCACCCTGCTTATTTAACTCATATACAGAGTACATCATGAGAAATGTTGGGCTGGATGAAGCACAAGCTGAAATCAAGATTGCCAGGAGAAATATCAGTAACCTCAGATATGCAGATGATACCACCCTTATGGGAAAAAGTGAAGAAGAACTAAAGAGCCTCTTGATGAAAGTGAAAGAGGAGAGTGAAAAACTTTGCTTCAAACTCAACTTTCAGAAAACTAAGATCATGGTATCTGGTCCCATCACTTTATGACAAATAGATGGGGAAACAATGGAAACATTGACAGAAGGTATCTTCTTGGGCTTCAAAATCACTGAAAATGGTGACTGCAGCCAGGAAATTAAAAGACACTTGCTCCTTGGAAGAAAAGTTATGACCAACCTCGACAGAATATTAAAAAGCAGAGACATTGCTTTTCCAGCAAATGTCTGTCTTGTCAAAGTTATGCTTTTTCCAGTAGTTATGTATGAGTGGGAGAGTTGGACTGTAAAGTAAACTGTGCAGTGAAGAACTGACGCTTTTGAACCTCAGTGTTGGAAAAAACTCTGAGAGTCCCTTTTACAGCAAGGAGATCCAACCAATCCTTTCTAAAGGAAATCAGTCCTGAATATTCATTGGAAGGCCTGATGCTGAACCTGAAACTCCAATACTTTAGCCACTTGATTCATACAAATTGACTCTAAGAAAATACCCTGAGGTTGGGAAAGATTGAAGGCAGAGGAGAAGGGAACGACAGAGGATGGGATGGTTGGATGGCAGCACTGACTCTACGTACACGGGTGTGAGTAAGCTCCAGGAGTTGTTGATGGACAGGAAGCCTGGTGTGCTGCAGTTGTGGGGTCACAAAGAGTCAGACGGGACTGAACGACTGAACTGACTGAAGATACACTAAATAAATTCAATATCTTTATCTCACAAATTTTTAAGATCAAAAAAGCAAAAAGGTGTCTCTGTTCTTTAGGAGATTTCTCCTACCATCCACTACTTTTTCTCTTTTTCATTTAAAACGACAACAACCCTTTTTTCTCTCTCAAAAAGGACTTTACATGCTGAACTGATACTCTTCAATTATCTCTTAAGTAGCCATTCTTTTTATCTTTTTACTGGAGTGTAATTGAAATATAATATCTTATTTGCTTCAGGCATATAGCATAATGATTCAATGTCTACATATATTCCCAAATGAACACCATAGTAAGTCTAGTTATCATCCATCACCATAAAAAATTATGACAATATTATTGATTTTATCCCTGTGGTGTACATTTTACCCCAAGACTTGTTCACTTTATTGATGGTAAATTATATCTCTCAATTACCCCATGAATTTTGTCCACTGACCCGATCCACTTCCCTGTCAAACACCAGTCTGTTTGCTATCTATTGTCTGGTGTTGTTTTATTTTATTTTTTTGTTTCATATTTTAGATTTCACACATAAATGAAATAACCAAATATTTGTCTTTCTCCTTCAGACTTATTTTACTTAGCAAAATGACCTCAAAGTCCACTCATGTTGTCACAAATGGCAAAGTTTCATTCTTTTTTTAATGGCTGAGGAGTATCCCATTGTATACACATATGCAACTTCTTTATCCACTCCTGTAATGATAGGCATATCAGATCAGATCAGTCGCTCAGTCGTGTCCGACCCTTCATGACCCCATGAATCGCAGCACGCCAGGCCTTCCCGTCCAACACCAACACCCGGAGTTCATTCAGACTCACGTCCATCGAGTCAGTGATGCCATCCAGCCATCTCATCCTCTGTCGTCCCTTTCTCCTCCTGCCCCCAATCCCTCCCAGCATCAGAGTCTTTTCCAATGAGTCAACTCTTTGCATGAGGTGGCCAAAGTACTGGAGTTTCAGCTTTAGCATCATTCCTTCCAAAGAAATCCCGGGGCTGATCTCCTTTAGAATGGACTGGTTGGATCTCTTTGCAGTCCAAGGGACTCTCAAGAGTCTTCTCCGACACCACAGTTCAAAAGCATCAATTCTTTGGCACTCAGTCTTCTTTACAGTCCAACTCTCACATCTGTACATGACCACAGGAAAAACCATGGCCTTGACTAGAGGAACCTTTGTTGGCAAAGTAATGTCTCTGCTTTTGAATATGCTATCTAGGTTGGTCATAACTTTCCTTCCAAGGAGTAAGTGTCTTTTAATTTCATGGCTGCAGTCACCATCTGCAGTGAACTTGGAGCCCAGAAAAATAAAGTCTGACACTGTTTCCACTGTTTCCTCATCTATTTCCCATGAAGTGATGGGACTGGATGCCATGATCTTCGTTTTCTGAATGTTGAGCTTTAAGCCTACTTTTTCACTCTCCACTTTCACTTTCATCAAGAGGCTTTTGAGTTCCTCTTCACTTTCTGCCATAAGGGTGGTGTCATCTGCATATCTGAGGTTATTGATATTTCTCCCGGCAATCTTGATTCCAGCTTGTGTTTCTTCCAGTCCAGCGTTTCTCATGATGTACTCTGCATATAAGTTAAATAAGCAGGGTGACAATATACAGCCTTGACGAACTCCTTTTCCTATTTGGACCCAGTCTGTTGTTCCATTTCCAGTTCTAACTGTTGCTTCCTGACCTGCATACAAATTTCTCAAGAGGCACATCAGGTGGTCTGGTATTCCCATCTCTTTCAGAATTTTTTACAGTTTATTGTGATCCACACAGTCAAAGGCTTTGGCATAGTCAATAATTGATATATATGTATATATGTATGTGTATATATATATATATATATATATATATATATATATATATATATCACACTCCATTTCTTTTCCATATATATCAATTCAGTTCAGTCACTCAGTAATGTCGGACTCTTTGCAACCCCATGGGCTGCAGCACACCAGGCCTCCCTGTCCATGACCAACTCCTGGAGTTTACCCAAACTCATGTTCATTGAGTTAGTGATGGTTGCTTTATTTCTGGGCTATTGAAAACCTTGAAGAAATGAACACAGAGGGGCATATATTTTAATAAGTGTTTTCCTTGGATAAAAACAAAGTGATGCTGGATTATATGGTTCTATTTTTAATTTTGGGGAAAACATCCACACTATTTTCCATATAACTGCACCAATTTACAATTCCTTCAATAGTGAAGGAAGGTTACCTTTTCTCTGTAGCCTTACCAGCTTTTGTATTTAACTTTTTAATAGTAGCCATTCTGATATGTGTAAGGTGATATCTCAGAGATTTTGATTTGTAACTACCTAATGATTAGCGATGAGCATTTTTTCAGTGCTCATGGTGATATGCCTATTTGTCATCTTTATATCTTCTTAGGTGGAATGTCTATTCATGTCATCTGCCTACTTTCTAATTGGATTTTTAAAAATATTGAACTGTATGGTATATATTTTGTGCTATTATACTGTTACTGGATATATGCTTTGCAAATGTTTTCTCTCATTCAGTGGGCTGAATCAAAACAGATGATAATTTCCTTCAGTGTGAAGGAATTTTTAGTGTGATGTAATCATGCTGTTTATTTTTGCTTTTATTTTCCTTGCTTGTGGAGTCAAATCCATATATTAAAAAAATACCACTAAGAATGATGTCAAGGATATTACTATTTGTGTTTTATTACAGGATTTGTATAGTTTAAAGTGTACAGCAATTTGCTTTTCTCATATCTTTGATTTTATAAAGTAAATATAAAAATAAAACAATGTACAAAATTAACATTATATATATATATATATATCAGATTATATTCACTATAGGTTGCTACAAGATATTGAATATTGTCCTCTGTGTTATACAGTAAATTCTTATTACTTATCTATTTTATGTATAGTGGTTTCTATCTCTTATTTCCATACACTTAATCTTTTCTTCCTTTCCTCCCTCTCCCATTTGGTAACCATAAAATTTATTGTCTATTTATTGTCTATGTCTGTGAGTATGTTATGTAAATAGATTCATTTCCACTTTATTCTTTAATCCTTACAGTAGATTAATTGTCCATGTATGTCTGGGCTCTCTATTCTGTCTCATTGATTGGTGTATCTGTTTTTGTGCCAGTATTATGCCATTTTGATCACTATAGCTTTGCAGTGTAGGTTTAAACCAAAGAGTGTGAAAGCTTCGACTTTATTCTTCTCTCTCAAGATTGTTTTAGCTATTCAAGGTCTTTGTGCTTCCATAGAAATTGTGGACTATTTGTTCTGATTCCATGCAAATTTCCAAGGGTATATTGAGATTAATTGCCTTGAATCTGTATAGTTTTAGTTATTATTGACATTTTAACAATACAAATTATGCCAATCCATGAGCACATTATCACTTTTTAGTTATTTGTGTAGTCTTCAATTTGTTTTTATTGTTGGCTTATAGTTTTCAGATAACAGATTTTTCAGTTGCTTCATTTTAAATTTGTTCCTAGATTTTTTTTTCCTTTTTTTTCCAATTCAATTATGAATGAGATTCCTTTTTAAATTATTTTCTGATAGTTCATTATTCTATAAAAACACAAAAGATTTCTTTGTATTAATTTTGCATCCTGAAACATATTAAATTTGTATTCTGAAACATTTATTTATTAGTTCTTGCAGTCTTTCTGATGGAAATTTTAGTATCATTTCAACTGCAAATGGTGATTATCTTTTCTTTTTTTTCCTTTCCAGTTGGGATGAATTTTATTTATTTTTCTTGTTTGATTGCTAAGGGTAGCACTTCCAATACTAGGCTGAATAACTATGGAGACAGTAAACAATCTTGCCTTTTTCTTTATCTTAGAGGAAATGATGTTTTCAGATTTTCACCCTTGGGTATGATATTAGCTATAGGTTTATCTGTACTCTGTATCAAAATGGTGGAGCAGAAGGATGTGTGCTCATCTCTTCCTGTGAGAACTCCAAAATTACAACTTGCTGCTGAACACCAATCAGCAGGAGAATATTGGATTTAACCAAAATAGGATACTCCATGTCCATGGGTAAAGGAGACGCCCCAGAAAGATGATAGGAGGAGCAAAATCACATTTAGAATCATATCCCATACCCACCAGAAATGATTGGAGGGCTCAAACAAAACCGTATGCACACCAGGACCCAGAGACCCCACTGAGACTGAGCCAGACTTGCCTTTGAGTGTTTAAGTGTCTCCTGTGGAGGTACAGGTCATCAGTGGTCTGCTGCAAGGATAACAGCAGATATCAAGGATAGCTACCTGGGTCATACAGCATGTGGCATAAGCCTTCTTGGTGGAGGTCACTATTAACCCATCTGTAGAGCCACCGAGCAGACGACCCACAAACTGCAGAGCAATTATACCAAAGAAATTCTCACATTATTAAAATAGTTCTAGGACCCAAAACCTGAGGATCTGGTAAAGGGACTGAGAACCCCCAGGGAATTTGACTTTGGAGGCCAGTGGGATTTGATTATAGGACTTACACAGGACTGGGGAAACAGAATCTTGGAAGGCACAAACAAAACCTTGTGCACACCAGGACCCAGGAGAAAAGAGCAGTGGCCCCACAAGAGACTGAGCCAGACTTGCCTGGGAGTGTCCAGGAGTCTCCAGTGGAGGTGTGGATCAGAAGTGGCCTGCTGCAGGATCAAAGGCACTGAGTTTGGCAGTGTGCGCATGGGACCTTTTGAAGGAGGTCACCACTATCTTCATTACCTCCACCATAGTTTGGCCTCAAGTCAAATAACAGGGAGGGAACACAGTCTCACCCATCAACAGAAAATTGGTTTAAAGATTTACTGAGCATCCCCTCCCCCCGCCACCCACAATTAGAACAACACCCAGCTTCCCCCACAGTCAGTCTCTCCCATCAGGAAGCTTCCAAAAGCCTCTTACCCTTATCCTTCAGAGGGCAGACAGAATGAAAATCACAATCAGAGAAAACTAATCAAATTCATCACATAGATCGCAGCCTTGTCTAACTCAATGAAACTAATCCATGCTTCAAAGGGTCACCCAAGACATGTGGGTCATGGTGGAGAGTTCTGATAAAATATGGTCCACTGGAGAAGGAAATGGCAAACCACATTGAGAATCACATGAACAGTATGCAAAGGCAAAAAGATATGACATTGAAAGATGAATTCCCCAGGTCGGTAGGTGTCCAATATGCTACTAGAGATCAGTGGAGAAATAACATGAGAAAGAATGAAGAGACAGAGCCAAAGTGAAAACAATGACCAGTTGTGTTTGTGACTGGTGATGGAAGTAAAGTCCTATGCTGTAAAGAACAACAATAAAGCACAGGGACATGGAATGTTAGGTCCATGAATCAGGTAAATTGGAAGAGGTCAAACAGCAGATGGCACGAGTGAATACTGACATTTTAGGAATCAGTGAACTAAAATGAACTGAAATGGGTGAATTTAATTTAGATGACCATTATATCTACTACTGTGAGGAAGAATCCCTTAGAAGAAATGGAGTAGCCATCATACTCAACAGAAGAGTCTGAAATGTAGTACTTGGATGCAGTCTCAAAAACGACAGAATGATCTCTGTTTGTTTCCAAGGCAAACAATTCACTATCACAGTAATCTAAGTCTATGCCTCAACCAGTAATGTTGAAGAAGCTGGAATTGAATGGTTCTATGAAGACCTAAAAGACCTTCTAGAACCAGCACCCAGAAAAGATGTCCTTTTCATTATAGGGGACTGGAATGCAAAAGTAAGAAGTCAAGAGATACCTAGAGTAACAAGCAAATTTGGCCTTAAATTACAAAATGAAGCAGGGCAAAGGTTAACAGAGTTTTTACAAGAGAAAACACTGGTCATAGCAAATACCCTCTTCCAGCAACCCAAGAGATGACTCTACACGTGATCACCAGATTCTTTGCAGTCAAAGATGGGGAAGTTCTATGCAGTCAACAAACACAAAACTGGGAGCTGACTGTGGCCCAGATCATGAACTCCTTAACTGCAAAATTCAGACTTAAATTGAAGAAAGTAGGGAAAACCACCATAGCATTCAGTTATGACCTAAATTAAATCCCTTATGATCTTACGATAATACATTGGAACTGACAAATAGATTCAAGGGATCAGATCTGTTAGACAGAGAGCCTGAAGAACTATGGACAGAGATTCATGACACTGAATTTTCACTTCATATTAGGCAGTTTAGAGTTACTCATAGAAGCAATATAACCCTGTGGAAAAAGTAGAGGAACCAGAGATCAAATTGCCAACATCCATTGGATCATAAAAAAAGCAAGAGAATTCCAGGAAAAAAAAACATCTACTTTGGTTTTATTGACCACGCCAAAGCTTTTGACTGTGGATCACAACAGACTATGGAAAATTCTTCAAGAGACAGGAATACCATTCCACCTTACCTGCCTTTTGAGAAATCTATATGCAGGTCAAGAAGCAATAGTTAGAACCAGACATGGAACAACAGACTGATTCCAAATTGGAAAAGGAGTATGTCAAGGCTATATATTGTCACCTTGCTTCTTTAACTTATATGAAGTGTACATCAGGTGAAATGCTGTAATCAAGATTGCTGGGAGAAATATCAATAATATCACATTGCAGATGACAGCACCCTTTTGGCAGAAACTGAGGAAGAACTAAAGAGTCTCTTGTGAAAGTGAAAGCAGAGAGTGAAAAGTTGGGTTAAAGCTCAGCATTCAGACAACTAAGATCATGGCATCCGATCTCATCACTTCATGGCAAATAGATGGGGAAACAGTAGAAAAAGTGGCTGAATTTTTTTTTCTGGGCTCTAAAATCACTGCAGATGGTGATTGCAGCCATGAAATTAAAAGACACTACTCCTTGAAAGGAAAGTTATGACCAACCTAGACAGCATATTAAAAAACAGAGACATTACTTTGTCAACAAAGGTCCGTCTAGTCAAGGCTATGTTTTTTTCCAGTGGTCATGTATGGATGTGAGAGTTGGACTATAAAGAAAGCTGTGTGCTGAAGAATTGATGCTTTAAACTGTGGTGCTGGTGAAGACTCTTGAGAGTCCCTTGGACTGCAAGGAGATCCAACCAGTCCATCCTAAAGGAGATCAATCCTGGGTGTTCACTGAAAGGACTGATACTGAAGTTGAAACTCCAATACTTTGGCTACCTGATGTGAAGAGCTGACTCATTTGAAAAGATCCTGACACTGGGAAAGATTGAGGGAAGGAGGAGAAGGGGACATCAGAGAATGAAATGATTGGATGGCATCACTGACTAAATGAACACGAGTTTGGGTAAACTCAGGGATTTGGCAATGGACAGGGAGGCCTGGTGTGCTGCTATTCATGGGGTCGCAAAGAGTCAGACACTATTGAGTGACTAAACTGATCTGAACTGAATTGCTTATAGTCTCCTATGATTACTTGTATTTTTGTGGTTTCAGTTTTAACCTTATCCTCCTGCATATTTAATTTTCTTTATTGTGGCCACTATATATACATATATATATATATATATATATATATATATATTTTTTTTTTTTTTCTTGATGTGCCTGGTTAAAGGCTTCTTAATTTACTCTATTCCATCAAAGAGCCAGTTTTTAGTTTCATTAATCTTTTCTATCAACTTTTTAGTATTTATTTTATTTATACCTCCTCTGACATTTATTATCTCCTTCCTTATAGCTTTGTGCTTTTTAAAAAATTCGTCTTTTCTATTTTTTATAGATGTAAGTTTAGGTTTTTTATTTGAGATTTTTCTTCTTCCCTGAGAATGGCTTGCATCTCTATGAAATTCCCTCTGGAAGTGCTCTTGCTTCATCTCATAGATTACGTAGTGTGCTTCCATCTTCATTGATTAAAAGTACTTTTGATTTATTTATTGACCCATTGTTTTTTAGTAGCATGTAGTTTAGTCTCTGTGTGTGTCTATTTTTTTTTTCATTACTTCTTATAACTGATTTCTACTTTTGTACCATTGAAGTCAGAGAATATTGATATAATTTCAATTTTCTTAAGTTTACAGGACTTGTTTTATTGCTCAATATATGATATCTCCTGGAGAATGCTCCATGTCCACTTCAGAAAAAAATGTATATTCTGGTACTTTTGAATAAAAGATTCTGCAATCCATCTGATTTAGTGTATTATTTAAGGGTGATGTTCTCTGATTTTCCATTTGGATAGTCTTTTTATTAATATAATGGGGGTGTAAGAGTCCCTACTATTATTGTATTACTGCAAAGTTTTTTGTTTTTTTTTTTAATTTTATGAAAGTTAGCATTCACTTTATGTTTAAGGTGCTTCTCTACTGGGTGCACAAATATCCACCAATGTTATACCTTCTTGTTGGAATGACCTCTGGTTATTATGTAATGCCTTTCTTTTTTTCTTTTTCTTCTTCTTTTTTTTTTTTTTTTGTTACAGTTTTTGCTTTAAAGTCTACTTTGTTTAATATAAGTATCACTACCCAACATTTTGGGGCGAGTGGGCATAGAATAAAATTTTTCCTCTCTTTTACTCTCAGCCTGTGTATGATCTGAAATCAGTCTCTTCTAGACAGCATGTGTAACTTCCCTGATAGCTCAGTTGTTAAAAAAAAATCTGCCTGCAATGCAGGAGACCCTGGTTTGATTCCTGGGTTGGGAAGATCCTATGGAGAAGGGATAGGCTACCCTCTCCACTGTTTTGGCCTGAAGAATTGCATAGACTGTATAGTCCATGGGGTTGCAAAGAGTTAGACACGACTGAGCGACTTTCACTTCACTTCACTTCAGGCAGCATATACACGGGTCTTTTTTCATAGTCCTCAAGTCACCCTGTCTTTTGATTGGAGATTTTTGTCTATTTACATTTAAAGTAATTATTGATGGTTATGGATTTATCACCATTTGCTAATTACTTTCTGATTGCTTTGGTAGCTTTTCCATGTTTTTTTGTTTGTTTGTTTTTCCCTGATTTTTCCTTCCTCTCTAACTTATTCACTTCTCTTATTATCTGATGGCCTACTTCAGTTGTATATTTCTGTTCCTTTATCCTTTTTCTGGTGTATCTATTATAGGCTTTTGGTTACCAATTTACATCAGTCTAATTTAAGTTAATAATCACTTACATTTGACATTTTATAAAAGCATTACATTTTTTCTTTCTTGCCCTGATCTGAACCTAGCACTTCCCTTTGTGGACTGTGTATAACTAACTCTAGTGGGATGACTAGCTCTGCTAATATTGCAGGTTTGTAGAGGTACTCAATCTCTGTCTGCTAAACCACCACTGTTATCAGGTTAAAGTAATATTCCACCAATGCTGCCCACCAGCACCAGCAAAGTAGCGGAAACCTGTAAAAATTAGCAGGGTCACAGTCCTGGAGAGAGTCCCAGCAGACTTCTGCCCCTCTGGCAGATGCTTTAATATTAGCCACAGAATCTCCTTCATACACACTGTAGGCTCTTTACAAATTGCTCCTTTTTGTACTGAGTCCTGGGCCAAGTGGGTCTTCAATAGTCCTGTAGGGGCAAAATCTTTTTTCCTTACATGCCAGTGTTTTCCCTGAACACAAACATCATTGATTTTCAAAGCTAGACAATTTGGATATTGTTTGTATGGTACAAGACCTGATGGCTGCAGAACCTAGTGTGGGGTACAAACCCATTGCTTCTCAGGGAGAAACTCCAATTATTTTCATGTTATATATTTAATTTTGAGATTCTTTCTTCTTATGGGCTGCCACATCAGTGATGAGATTTTTGCCAAGAGTATGTCTCTATTCTACTATTTGGATGTGATTCTTTTATCCTTTTTTATAGAGGAGATGTTTAGCTAGTTCTCAGGGTTCTTTTAGAGTGATTTGTCCTATATGTAGCTCTCTATTTGCTGTGTCTGAGGGAGGAGGTGACCATAGGATCTTCCTACACCCCAGTTTGAATCCTCTTCTCAGGTGGTCATTCTTCTTTACATTGTCTCCATTCTGCTAAGACAATGACTTTTCATTCCTCAAACTAGTGATTTAGAGAAAAGGAAAATATGATGTTGACAATATAAAAACTCTAATAAGAATCCCTGGCTTCAAGAGTTGGCTTTTTTATTACAACTCTCTCACAGATTCATTTCCTTTAACAAAAAAATAAAATGAGCTGATTGAATCAGTTCCTACGATATACTTTTTGAAGAAGCAATAGATAATCACAGCTTGGGAAAATGTGGCTTACACTTTGAAAACTGTAATAGCAATTCAGGAAAGATGTATAGAGCTAATTCCATAGATAACAACTACATGCTTGTATAGTTGCTTACATTTTCTTGACAGAATGTAAGGCAGAGACTTTGTCTTTTTCATCTTGTCTTCTAAACTGAGTCTAGTGCCATGGTTTGCACATTGTAATTGCCCAATAAATATTTGCAGAATTAAATTGAAAATTTTATCACTTTAAATAGCTCTTTGACACATTCTGGCCAGGAGTAAGTTTAATAAACTGAACATTACTTTCAACATAAATGTTGGAAATGACATTTCAAACAGAGTTCAACATATTCAGATACTCTTTTTAGAATTTTAACTTTTTATAAGTAATTCATTTAATGACTTTTAACATCCGTTTTCTAAATGCTATTGAATCAAGCATACCCTTGTTTGGCATTAGACTCTTTCACAGAATAATTGAGCAGTTGCTAGAATGCTATCAAACCAGATAAAATGAACACATTCTTAAAAAACAAACAGACATACTCCCAACACTTAGAAAGTTAATGGATATTATTATTTTAATTTTAAATATTCAGAATTCAAACTGCTATTCAAGAGATACATAAAGCAAATGGGATGATTTGCTTATTCAGATAGAATATAGCCAATGGCAATAACATCACAGTGTGTGATTCTGTACATTTAGGTTTATTTTATTCTTATTTATAAAAATTTTTTTTTTTAGAATTTGATTTGGTGTATATAAATTTTATGCCAAATCAAATTCTAAAAAAAAAAAAATTAATATTAAAATATTCAAATAAAGATTTAAAATAACATTTATCAATCTAAATACACAAGCAAAGACAGTATTTGAATATATCTATCCTTAATTTTTGTACTATGTTTGCAATAAGGAAAGAAGCTATTTTACCTTATTTATCTGCTCTGGTGAATTAAGTAATGAGATCTAGGAAATCACATTAGTTTTTATGTATTTCAGCAGTGATTCTCAAATAATAGGAGGACTTATCTGAGATGCACTCATCAAAATAATTTGAGGATTTTTTTTTTCTTCAGATTATGTATTGAATATTCTGATCTATCTTCTCCCTTAGGTAGAAAATGAAACAGAGGTTCATCTTTGCAAAGTAAAACTGTTCTCTAGAAATCCTTCAGGACCTAACATGGCATTTCTCTGGGACTTTTTGCTCTTTCACATCTGTCTTTTAAAAAAGCAAGTTTCTCTTAAACAGTTCTTTCTGGGCCCAATTACAGCCCATCTCTGATTCTTCATTATGAATGAGTTAGCCCATACACAGCTCACTATTGGTGGCAAGTCTCACTGTGTCTCTTTTTTTAGATAATCGGTAGACAAAATCTGATGATTACCATATTATGTGTCACTGATTATTTGACTATCTAAAGGGCATTTAGCAGGTGCATAAATCTAATAATCTATGTCTGGAGCGTTCCTTTAGTATATTAGGACTGCCTCTTAAAGTTTCTTTGGGCAGAGTATATGCCAAAAACTGCATCTCTTACAATTTCGTTTTGTTTGATCAGAAAGCATGTACTGAGTGCCTATTACATATAACACTCTGCTGAGAGATGGGTAAACAAGGGGTAAAATATAAAAATCTCTAATGTGAGATTATAGTAAATTTGGGAAGACCAATTGAATGTACTCATAAAGTCATAGATAACAGCACAAAATATTAAATTTAAATTGCATATACATGTGTGTTTGTGTATATTTGGCTGGCCAAAAAGTTTGCTTGGATTTTTTCTATAATATCTTACAGAAAAATCCAAGCAAACTTTTGGCCAAATGAACATATGTATACACCCATAATTAGATAACTAAGTGCTTTAAGAATTCAGAAATGAAAAAGATGGCCACTGTTTGTGGTCAGGGAAGACCTATTTGAAGGGATCTTATTCAAGCTGAAACCTTATAAATTAGAAATGGTTGGCTTTGAGTCAATGTGATTGATGAAACCCAGCTTCTGATCAGAGTCTTAAGGCCTGTATGTGTACATCTCATGTAACAAAAATCCCCATGAATTATTCATATAAACTGTAATTTACTTTTTACATTTTTTTTCTTTTCTATCAATATCACTGACTCCTTATTAAGGAATCAATTTTGTGCTTTATTATTAGAGCCCACAGCAACATTGAATGCAATAAATATTTTTCTCACTTGCTTGATTTACCACCGAGAAATGGACTTAAAATATATAAAGTTTAAAAATGCATTCATATTTTTGGGCTTTATTTACATAGCTAAGTCATATAAAAAAGTAACTTAAAAGTCCAGTCACTTGTAATGAATCTAACATCTCATATGAAAAAGCTTGGTAGTTTTCTATGTCAACGTGTTTGAACTAAACAGTGTGATATTTCTTGTCCCCTTGAGCAACATTTACTATATAAACCATTAACAGAAGACATTTCTTCAAATACTAAGTGTGAAGCATTTTCCTTTAAATATAAAGTAGATTTATTTTGTTATATTCAATGATGTCACTTTTGAAACATGAGAGGCAAGAATGTGCATATTTTCCAGCTTAAGAAAAGCTTTTTATGTTATCAGTTGTATAACTTAGTTTTGATTAATAAAGCCATCTTCTTTTGTTTCTACATCCCACAATTTTAAAAGAACATAAAGTATATATAAAAGTTTTTGTTATTTCCTCAATGTTGCCAATTTAATGATATCATTGTTTAAGTTGGAAACTTACTTTTTTCCTTAGAATAAATATTGAAATGTGAAATGCTGATGTCACTACATTGCAACAACAACAACAAAAAAAAGCACAGAAGATCTGGGAAGCAGTCCAAAGTACTTCAAAGTGACTTTTTGCCAAACTAAAGCTTTTTACCTGAAGACATCATTTTCTACAGAAGGAAAAAAAAGTCATTTATCTTGGAAGATAATTCAGATACATTATGAATTGATTAAACCCTTATGCATACAGTTGAATACACAGCCACTGCACTTTTATCACCACCAGAAAGATCATTCTGCCACTCCCTGCATGGGTAGATCATTGTGATTCAGGGCCAGCTCTAAGATATTTGCAAATTCTTATGGAGCATGACCCCCTGTCTCCTTGTGTCTGAAAGCACACTACAAAAAGGAGGCAAAAAGTTAAAGGATGAGGATTTAAAATCAGATGGGCTGGGTTTCTAGTAAGTGTGCGGGAACTAACTGGCAAAGGTTAAGAAATGAAATTATAGGGTGAAAGTTAATCATCCTTAAGTGCAGTACATACTGAAGTCCAGTTGACTAGACTCATAGACAGTTACTATCTAATTTGATTATTTAAAAAAATGCTTCAAAAGTAGCACAAATTTTAAACTGCAAGATATAAATCATAGAAAAATTAGGTTAAGTCTGCCTTTGAATGTACGTGAATACAATAAGGTCAGTTGCATTCATAATATATTGAGTAACTTGGTAGTTCTAGAGACTGTTCAGTTCTTTATTGCCACTCATATACATTTTCCTTTGGTAGGGATATTTTTCTTCATTTCATAAATCGAACATTTATTTTGTCAATTCCCTTAGCAAACTTTCCCATTCTAAGATACTGCTCTCCTTCAGGAGTTCCAGAAGCTGTCAATACCTGAAATGTTTTGGGAGTTTTCTCTGATACCATCTCCCCACCAGCAAGCTCTTCTAAATCTTAACCTTCTCCAGTGAAATTGAAGTGCTCAACGACTTTTGACTTCCATGTAAGATCAGGAATGGTTTTCAACATTGCCACCGAAGTTTATAATTGTGTACTGGTAACTAAAATCCAATAAACATCAAATCATGTCTTGAAGATTTACAAAGCTAAATAAGCACTTATGAAAATAGTGTGAAAAATGTATTTCTTAACCTTGTCACTAAAATGAAGTTCCCCTGGATAAATATTGTTTTAGCAAATATCGTGTCTCAGGACATTACTAAACAAAGACTAATTGTATTGATACAGGACAGATCTCCCCAGAGTGTGTGGTCAACACCACTGAACAATTCCAGCTTGCAGGGCAGGGATTAACTTGAACAAAACATCAGCTATAAAGGGTTGGCACTAAGATCCTGTGGTCAATGACAATCAGTACGTCTGACATAGGCAGACTGTAGAAAGAGACTGAATTAAGGTTAATGTGATAAAAATATAAAATCGGAGTATAGAAGCAAGGCAGAGGAGCAAAGTCAGAGCTAGAATAGTGAGAATTAGCCTAAGTGCTATCTGATAAACAGGTAAAGAAGAGCTCTTCAGAATGAAGGTCATGACTTGTAGAACAAACTACAGTGCCTGATAAGTGGCCCTGGGGTGTCGTTGGCAGCCTCAAACAAACACACAGAATATCCAGTCAAAATGCGAAAAACTGGAAGGACAGCCCTAAGTGCACACACTCTGTTAAGAAATTTCATATATCAAGGTCTTGAGAGACCACATTGATAAAGAAAAATAGGTAAGGGGGAACGTTTTCCAGAGATAAGTAAGATTTTTTTTTAAGGGAGCACCAGGGGTGTACTAAATGAAGGATAATTTACTATAAAGAAAGACAAAATTGGACATTAAGGAATCATCACATTAACTCATCATGGAACTGACTTTCAATTTGATGACAACATGATTCTCAAAAAAAAAAAAAAATGGAGTTAAAAAAATAAGACAAAATAATGCAACTGTGTTCAGCAGCAAATACACTGTATTTCATGATTTCTAGAGAAAATTTCTGTTGACAATACAGACTTTCCAGAGTTCCATCTACACATGAAGTGGCTCATTGGCAAGCCTGGTCCTCTTTATCCACATCTCACTGAGTCATGGCCCACTCATGGCATAGGCTATGGAGGAAAAAAGTCTTCTGCAGCTACTTAAACCCATTGGGATATATTTTATTTGTATTATGAAGAAACAACCAAGAAATACCAGACCTTTTAAGAAACTGAAAAATGTAAAGGAAGATCCAGATTTGATATCTGTAATGTAAGGAGAGATTAATTTTATGTAAATTAATAACATGATAAGATAAATCACCCAGAAATGAGCTGACAGAATAAGATAAACATGAGAAAAGAACATAAGTCTTGCAACAAAATGATGTCTTGAATACAAGCTCTAGAAGAGCTCTCAGTTTGTAGAGTCTTAGAAAACATACACAGTAAATACAATACTATTCTAACCAATTATAAAATATTGGAGTTTGGAATATTAAAACTAAAATAGTCTTTCATTCTTTCTGTCTCCCACCCTCTAGCATGATTTATGTATGGATGTGCACATAGGCAAAGGCATAGGCATATATTTATATCATATATATATATATGTTATATACAGAGTTATTTTCTGTGGGTACATAGTGTCTATAGCTTAATACAGTCAATCTTTCCAATCTGATGGGCATTCAGGTTGTTTCTAGTTCTTTTTGTTATGTTTATGCCTTTGTAGATTAATCTGTTATTGAATGTCCTTGCAAAAATATTGGTTTTTCTGGTGTCTGCATTGCTGTTAGATAAATTTGTAAACGTTTAAACTAGGAATAAAATGACACTGCTGCTGCTGCTGCTGCATCACGTCAGTCGTGTACGACTCTTTGTGACCCTATAGACGGCAGCCCAACAGGCTCCTCTATCCCTGGGATTCTCCAGGCAAGAATACTGGAGTGGGTTGCCATTTCCTTCTCCAATGCATGAAAGTGAAAAGTGAAAGTGAAGTTGCTCAGTCGTGTCTGACTCTTAGCGACCCCATGGACTGTATCCTACCAGGCTCCTCTGTCCATGGGGTTCTCCAGGCAAGAGTACTGGAGTGGGGTGCCTTTGCCTTCTCCATAAAATGACACAGAAGCATTTAAAATATAATTTGAATCAATCTTGCCAGATTATTCTTTTAAAATCTATTATTTTTCCTATCATAATCAGAGCTTGAAATAATTAAGATTTTTGTCTGTTTCCAATTATTGGCCACTTGAAAGACAGGGAAATGTTCTCCTATTGTACTTTACACATTGAAAGTCAGTTATTTCTCTTTCACAAATAATATGTGTGGGAATATGTAAATTCACGTGTTTATTGACCATTTATGTGTATTCCTTCTTTTGGCTACCTTATCCATAAACTTTGCTCATTTTTTTTCTTTATATTCTTGTCTTCATTATGTTATCTTTTTAATAGTGACATTTCATCATAGTGATATTAAAGTTTTTATACTCCAAAAATCTACAAACAATAAATGCTGGAGAGGGTGTGGAGAAAAGGGAACCCTCTTACACTGTTGGTGGGAATGCAAACTAATACATCCACTATGGAGAACAGTGTGGAGATTCCTTAAAAAACTGGAAATAGAATTGCCATATGACCCAGCAATCCCACTGCTGGGCATACACATCGAGGAAACCAGAATTGAAAGAGACACATGTACCCCAATGTTCATCACAGCACTGTTTAAAACAGCCAGGCCATGTAAGCAACCTAGATGTCCACTGGCAGATGAATGGATAAGAAAGCAGTGGTACATATACACAATGGAGTATTACTCAGCCATTAAAAAGAATACATTTGAATGAGTTCTAATGAGGTGGATGAAACTGGAGCCTATTAAACAGAGTGAAGTAAGTCAGAAAGAAAAACACAAATACAGCATATTGACGCATATATATGGAATTTGGAAAGATGGTAACAATGACCCAATATGCGAGACAGTGAAAGAGACACAGATGTAAAGAACAGTCTTTTGGACTCAGTGGAAGAAGGCAAGGGTGGGATGATTTGAGAGAATAGCATTGAAAATGTATATTATCATATGTGAAATAGATCGCCAGTACAGGTTCCATCCATGAGACAGGGTGCTCAGGGCTGGGGCACTGGGATGATCCAGAGGGATGAGATGGGGAGGGAGGTGGGAGGCGGGGGTCAGGATGGGGAACACATGTACACCCATGGCTGATTCATGTCAATGTATGGCAAAACCACTAGAGTATTGTAAAGTAATTAGCTTCCAATTAAAATAAATAAATTAAAAAAAAAACAATTTTAGAAGATTGGCAAATAGATATGCCTTTTAAACACTTTATCTTTTTAAAAAATTATAAGCTCTTTTTCCTTGAAGTAGGTATGGGATCACATCCATAAAAAATGTTAAAATACATTGAGCATTTTTTTCTATCCATAATGTCTAATAAATACAGAGGCAACCCGATTTGGTGAATTGGTCATATATTAATGATAAATCTAACATAATATACACACATTTGTCTTTCATTCAACAAACTCCCCCAAACCTCAGATTGTTTATGCCAACTTGACATTTCAAAGGGAAAGAAATAAAATGCTTCATCAAAAATTCAAATTGTTTCAGCAATAAATCCTTTTAAAAAGGAAAAGTAAATTGTTCACCATATTCAGTGTGCATTATTGTTATCTCAGTCTTTACTTCTCCTAGTAAAGTTAGAAGAAAAAAATTCTATTAATAGCACATTTCTTCATGTGAAAGTGTTAAAATATTAAACTGAATATTTTCAGCTTTTAAGTAATCTCATCATTCTGTTGTTTCTATTTTAAAGTGAACAAGTAAAACATTGTAAATTATAGCATAACATTCAAGAATAGATTCTCGCTAACTTCTTTGAAATAAAAAGCTAGCCAAGGGAAAATTGAATGCTTAAGAGGTTTAAAATAAATACATTTTTACACATATTCAAGAGCATTGGTTTTTTGTGTGTAGTCCATAGATCAAAACCACTAGAATCACCTGAAAAGTTTTTAGAAATACAACTTCTTGGGAAGCACATCAGATGAACTAAATAAAAAACTAAATGTAAGGTCCATCAATTTGTAATTAAAGAAATTCTTCAGAAGATTCTTACATAGTTTAACTTCTGACAGCTGTTGCTTTTATCCCTCTTTGATGCTTTCAGTTGGCCTTGCTAGCACTCAGGACGTTTGTATCTGTGTATTTTATTGCATGTATTATATGCATGCTTCATATATTACATATAATACACACACACACATATATATATATATATAATGTATAATATGATAAGTAACTAATTTATATGACCACTTATAGTTGTATCATAATATCTAATATAAAATGAATGAAGAGTTAAGAAAGCAACTGGAAGAGAAACTTATTATACATATGGGCAGCTATTATACTAGTGTGGGAGAAACTTTAGAAGTGTGAATGAAAAAGAGATAACGGATTTTTGAGATGTTTAAAAATTATATATATTTCTTAAAAGATTTATTTTCTAAACTTTAAGACTAGTTAATGGAAAATAGGATAACAAAACCCTAGTTAGGCTTCTTAAAAATTATATATAAATTATATGTGTCACTTTCAATTACTTTTAATGTTTTTTAGAATGGCAGTCAGACTCTGATTCTCCCTACTTGTCATACCTTGTCCTAGCTATCTAAATGTGGCCTTTTTTCCCTTATAAAACTTTAATATATCACTTAAAATTTTGTAAAAATTGATAACTTGTTAACATTTTAACTTAGGTGAATTTTTCACAAATATATACATATGAAAGTAGTTGCCTTAGAGTTGGAATTTTTATAGGAGGTAATGCAGGCGAATAAGAATGTAATACTTGGAATTCCCCTTTTTACTTAATCTCCCTGATCTTCTCCACAGAAAAAATACAATGAATATGTAACTGTTCTGTGTGCTTAGTCACTCAGTAGTGTCTGACTCTTTGCCAACCCATGGACTGTAGCCCACCAGGCACCTCTGCCCAAGGGGATTCTCCAGGCAAGAATACTGGAGTGGGTTGCCGTTCTCTCCTCCAGGGATCTTCCCAACCCAGGGATCAAACCAAGGTGTCCAGCACTGCAGGCAGATTCTTTACCATCTGAGTCCTCAGGGAAGCCAGTACATATAACTACATGATAAAAAAATAAAAGCATGTGAATTTGTTTAATAGATTCACTTTCTAACATGTATGGAATGTAAACATTCTGAACTAATGTCATGTCAGAAAATAAATACATGTCTAAGGTAACTAAATGTCATTACAGATCCATATTTTGTGTTGAGTGAGAGGGTATACTAGGGAGGTATAACCGAACAATTAAATATATCCTGATCTCAGATGTTATAGCAATACTTTTTCATGGAAATTTTTCAAAATGGCTTAACCACTTATTAAAAACCACTATTGAATCTACGTGTTAGTACATCTATTTCAGAGAAATAAAAAAGTTCTATGAAGCTGTAAATCAATATTTAATAAAGAAATATTCATGACTAATTTTCAATAAGAATATAACAAAATTTCCACATAGTAGATTTATATTATATGTCATATAAACTTTTTGAAAACATTATTATTTGGAGGACATGGAATTATTTTAATGTTTTTGTTATATTTTAGTATCTTTAAATCAAATCTGTCTGGAATACTGTATGTTGCCATGAGAATGATATCTGGGATATGTTGGACACAATTGTTACGTTTAAAAATGAACAAGATTGATATGTCATATTGCTCACTGATCCTCTCCACTGGAATATATAAAAGGTGTTTCAAAATTTACATTATCAAGACAGAAACATTTATTTCTGTCCTCATATGAGCTCACATGTAATTGTATCATAACTCGGTAAATGGAACTGGCTATTTAATCGGTTGCTCAATTCACAACCTCGGGAATCATGACTGTGTTGGAGCTTTTACCATATCACTCTTGTAACAAGAACAACAGTGGTTTTATTCCTAGTTTTTTAAGGAATCTCCATACCGTCTTCCATAGTGGCTGTATCAGTTTACGTTCCAGTTTACCAGTTTACATCCATCAGTTTGCCAGCAATGCCAGAGTGGTCCCTTTTCTCCACACCCTCTCCAGCATTTATTGTTTGTAGACTTTTTGATGATGGCCATTCTGACCGGTATGAGGCATATCTCACTGTAGTTTTGATTTGCATTTCTCTAATAATGAGTGATGCTGAACATCTTTTATGTGCCTGTTAGCCATCTGTAAGTCTTCTTTGGAGAAATGTCTCTTCAGGTCCCTTTCCCACTTTTTAATTGGGTTGTTTGCTTTTCTGGTATTGAGTTGTATATGCTGCTTGTATATTTTGGAAATTATTTGTCAGTTGTTTCCTTTACCAGTATTTTCTCCCATTCTGACAGTTGTCTTTTCACCTTATTTGTAGTTTCCTTTGCTGTGCAAAAGCTTTTAAGTTTAATTAGGTCCCACTTGTTTATTTTTGTTTTTATTTCCATTACTCTAGGAGGTGGGCTATAGAAGATCTTGCTTTGATTTATGTCATTGAGTGTTCTGCCTATGTTTTCCTCTAAGAGTTTTGTAGTTTCTGGTCTTACATTTAGGTATTTAATCCATTTTGAATTTATCTTTGTGTATGGCATTAGGTAGTGTTCTAATTTCATTCTTTTGCACATAGCTGTCCAGTTTTCTCAGCACCACTTATTGAAGAGGCTATCTTTGCCCCATGATATATTTGTGCCTCTTTTGTCAAAAATAAGGTATCCACAGGTGCATGGATTTATCTCTGGGTTCTCTATTTTGTTCCATTGGTCTATATTTCTATTTTGTGCCAGTTCCATACTGTCTTGATGACTATAGCTTTGTAGTATAGTCTGAAGTCAGGAAGGTTGATTCCTCCAACTCCATTCTTCTTTCTCAAGGCTGCTTTGGCTATTTGGAGTCTTGTGCTTCCATATGAATTGTGAAAATTTTTGTTCTAGTTCTGTGAAAAATGCCATTGATAATTTGATAGGGATCACATTGAATCTGTAGATTGCATTTGGTAGTATAGTCATAGAAAATACGGATAAATTTTAAAAAATTTAATCCATCATCTCAGTCATGGCACCAAAAAAAGGAAAGAAAATAATTTAATCCATCATATTCCTGTTGACCATAGGTCACCATTATATTTTTTTGTAAAATCTTCAGGGTTTCTATGCATATATGTAATTATATAAAATGGGCTCATGTTATAACTATTAATTTGTATTATGCTAAAAACTAGGAATAAAACCACCATATGACCCAGCAATCCCACTCCTAGGCATATACCCTCAGGAAACCAAAATTGAAAAAGACACATGTACCCCAATGTTCGCTGCAGCACTATTTACAACAGCTAGAACATGGAAGCAACCTAAATGTCCATTGACAGATGAATGGAAAAAGAAGTTGTGGTACATATACACAATGGAATATTCAGTTCAGTTCAGTTGCTCAGTCGTGTCCGACTCTTTGTGACCCCATGAATTGCAGCACGCCAGGCCTCCCTGTCCATTACCAACTCCCAGACTTCACTCAGACTCACGTCCATCAAGTCAGTGATGCCATCCAGCCATCTCATCCTCTGTTGTCCCCTTCTCCTCCTGCCCCCAATCCCTCCCAGCATCAGAGTTTTTTCCAATGAGTCAACTCTTCACATGAGGTGGCCAAAGTACTGGAGTTTCAGCTTTAGCACCTACTCAGCCATAAAAAGAACACATTTCAATCAGTTCTAATGAGGTGGCTGAACCTACAGCCTAATATACAGAGTGATGTAAGTCAGAAAGAGAAATATAAATATCATATACTGACACATATATATGGAATCTAAAAAGGTGGCACTGATTAATTTATTTTCAGGGCAGCAATGGAGAAACAGACATAGAATACAGACCTATGGACATGGGGGGAAGTAGGGAGAAGGGAAGATGTATGGAGAAAATAATATGGAAATTTACAATATCATGTGTAAAATAGATAGCCAATGGGAATTTGCTGTATGACTCAGGGACCTCAAACAGAGGCTCTGTGCCAGGCTGAAGGGTGGGATTGGGAGGGAGATGGGGGGGAGATTTGGGAGGGAGGGTTTATGGGTGTACTTATGGCTGATTCTTGTTGATGTATTGAATAGAAAACCTCAAAATTCTGTAAAGCAATTATCCTTCAATTTAAAAAAAAAAATTAAAAACTTAAAAAAAAAAAAAAAAGAACAACAGTGAAAGTTAGAGAACAAAAAAGTGTCTTTTACAGTAAACAGGTAGGACAGGAAAGGGCAATGACTTTATGTGCCAATTGACATGCTTAATTTTCTGGGATATATTTAATATACTGGAAAAATATCTCCACAGTTCACTGAGGCTATATACACTTGTTGTAACAGTCCTTTCTAAGTCCTGAGTTCTCTCCTGTGAAGCCAGTCAGAGGGAATGGCAACTCACTCCAGCAGTCCATGGGGTCGCAAAGAGTCGGAAATGACTGAGCAACCAATGCTTTCACTGAGAAAGAGGGTAGCCAGAACAAATTTTAATTATGTTGTAAGTATGACCAAACAATTTTTTATGTTTTATTATTTTTAATTGGGAGGATAATTGTATTACAATGTTGTATTGGTTTCTGCCATATAGCAATGTGAATTCCGCTCCCCCCCCCGTTTGTATATATAGCATACCTCTATCAAGCTTTTTCATATATTAGAAGAAAATGTTATCTAGAACCTAACATCATACATAATGCAGTTCAAAAGATGTAAAGTAAGTAGAATTTTTTCCATTTTCATAGACTTTCTGCTCAGTTATTTTCACTGTTGTTGCTGTGTTGAGGGCATCATGTATCCCCAGTTACTCAGCAAAGTGAACAAAACAACAAGTTTACTCATTTGTTTCCTCAGATTTCTAAATGTGCTCTGTCATTTGAACACATCTCCTTTGCAGCCTCACTGATGCAGATGGGCTCAGACTGCCATATTGTCTTGCCTGACCACCATAACATGTTTTTTAATAGACCTCTCTGTGTGCACAGTTTTTGTTTTTACAGCCATCTTTTCCATCAAAATCAGTAATTAACTTTTAAAGCACAGTGTAAATTGCTGATTCTTTTCTGGTGGAGAAAAATGTCTTTATTATACTATATTACCTACAATTTATGTAAAAATATTTCACTTGAACTTTCCAATCTGCCATCCAAACTCATTTCCTATGTTACATTCACAGGCAACCCACACACCATTTAGTTTTCCATTTTCTATTAAAATTCATGACTATGTAGAAATCCAAGATTATTTTCCTCAGACTAAGATGCTCTTCACCCTGTATTATTTCTCAAAATTGTACAAACCTTTACTATCCATGTTAGAAGTTCTGTTTCTTTTGGGGATTAAACATTATTTCATCCAAATTGACTTAAATATTACAAATTAATTTAATCACATTACATGTTCAGACACTATATTGACTTTACCTTTACCAAGACATTCATTTCACACCAGCTGAAGTAGCAATTGTTTACCTGACCAGAGCATCTGCAACATTCCCAAATCTTGGTGGAGTGTCTCTGTTAATATATATATATATATATATATATATATATATATATATATTTTTTTTTTTTTTTTTTCATTTGAAACATCCAGAACCCCTGTCAGGACACAGTGAGCAGCGTAGCAGCCAATTATAATTCATTTAAAGACATTAGCTGTTTTTATATTTTCATCCAGTCCTACTAAGCATGTTTTTACACTCTATGTTACAGTATCATTCAATGCTTGATTATCAAAACTCTGAGAATTCTAAAAAATATTCTTAATCAGAAAAGCTAGAAAATGATAGCCATTCTTTTTACATAGGATTCTTTTTTTTTTTTAATTTTACAATATTGCATTGGTTTTGCCATATATCAAAATGAATCTGCCACAGGTATACATGTGTTCCCCATCCTGAACCCTCCTTCCTCCTCCCTCCCCATACCATCCCTCTGGGTCGTCCCAGTGCACCAGCCCCAATCATCCAGTATCATGCATTGAACCTGGCCTGGCGACTCGTTTCATATATGATATTATACATTCTTACTTCAATCGGAGAAGGCAATGGCACCCCGCTCCAATACTCTTGCCTGGAAAATCCCATGGACGGAGGAGCCTGGATGCCTGCAGTCCATGGGGTCACTGAGGGTCGGACACGACTGAGCAACTTCACCATAAGTGAAGAGGAACTAAAAAGCCTCTTGATGAAAGTGAAAAAGGATAGTGAAAATGTTGGCTTAAAGCTCAACATTCAGGAAACGAAGATCATGGCATCTGGTCCCATCATTTCATGGGAAATAGATGGGGAAACAGTGGAAACAGTGTCAGACTTTATTTTTGGGGGCTCCAAAATCACTGTAGATGGTGACTGCAGCCATGAAATTAAAAGACACTTACTCCTTGGAAGGAAAGTTATGACCAACCTAGATAGCATATTCAAAAGCAGAGACATTACTTTGCCAACAAAGGTCCATCTAGTCAAGGCTATGATTTTTCCAGTGGTCATGTATGGATGTGAGAGTTGGACTATGAAGAAAGCTGAGCACCGAAGAATTGATGCTTTTGAGCTGTGGTGTTGGAGAGGGCTCTTGAGAGTTCCTTGGACTGCAAGGAGAGCCAACCTGTCCATTTGAAGGAGATTAGCCCTGGGATTTCTTTGGAAGAAATGATGCTGAAGCTGAAACTCCAGTACTTTGGCCACCTCATGCAAAGAGCTGACTAATTCAAAAAGACTCTGACTATGGGAGGGATTGGGGGCAGGAGGAGAAGGCAACGACAGAGGATGAGATGGCTGGATGGCATGCCTGACTCGATGGATGTGAGTCTGTGTAAACTCTGGGAGTTGATGATGGACAGGGAAGCCTGGCATGGTGCGATTCATGGGGTTGCAAAGAGTCAGATACGACTCAACAACTGAACTTAATTAATCTTGTTAATGTAAGATGTATTTTGTGGGAGTGGATATGGTTAAAGTATACATGATCTTGATAAGACTAGCAAGTGGTGGATTCTCTGTCCCGTTTCTGATGTCTATATCCGATGCTTTCTCTGTCCTTTTTACTGTAATGAAACTTCTGCCAAACAAAAGCTCTGAGTGATCAAGTCTGGTTCCTTGTTTCAAAGTTAAATCTTATTCAGAGATCAAGATTCAAACATTACTCACCATAAGCTATCAAGAGGAGCCTGATGTTAATTTTCAAAAAGAAGGAAAAAAGAAGATATAAACATAAAGTTTACACCTTTCACAATAATTAACTTAAAATGAAACAGACTTATTTGTATAAATCACAAAACATAATCTACAAAAAATTAAAAGAATGTCTAGTTGATCTTTTATTCAGTGATGAGTTTTTAGATACAATACCATAACTGTAATCCATGAAAGAATATAAGTTGAAGTGATGTGACCAGATGTCCCAATCTCAGTTTTCTGAATGTTGAGTTTTAAGCCAGGTTTTTCACTTTCCAGGAGAAGGCAATGGCAACCCACTCCAGTACTCTTGCCTGGAAAATCCCATGGACGGAGGAGCCTGGTAGGCTTCAGTCCATGGGGTTGCAAAGAGTCAGACATGACTGAGCAACTTCACTTTTACTTTTCACTTTCATGCACTGGAGAAGGAAATGGCAACCCACTTCAGTGTTCTTGCCTGGAGAATCCCAGGGACGGCAGAGCCTGGTGGGCTGCCATCTATGGGATCGCACAGAGTCGGACACAACTGAAGTGACTTAGCAGTTTCACTTTCCTCTTTCACCTTTTTCAAGAGACTCTTTGGTTTCTCTTCACTGTCTGCCATAAAGGTGGTGTCATCTGTATATCTGATGTATTGATATTTCTCCTGAAAATCTCAATGTCAACTTGTACTTCATCCAGCCAGAATTTCACATGTTGTACTCTGCATATAAGTTAAATAAGCAGGGTGACAATATACTGGACATACTCCTTTTCCAATTTTGAAACTGTCCATTGCCCCATGTCTGGTTCTAGCTCTTGCTTCTTCTTCTTCTTCTTTTTTTTTTTTTTTTAATCGTTTTTATTGAAGGATGATTGCTTTACATAATTTTGCTCTTCAGCATGAATCAGCCATAGGTGTACATATATCTCCTCCCTTTTGAGCCTTCCTCCCACCATTCTCTCTCTAGCTGTTTCTTCCTAACCTGCATTCAGATTTATCAGGAGGCATGCAAGGCAGTCTGGAATTCCCATCTCTTTAATAATTTTCCACAATTTGTTCTGAACCACATAGCCAAAGGTTTTAACATAGTCAACGAAGCAGAAGTAGTTTTTTTTTTTTTTTTTTTTTTTCTGGAATTTTCTTGCTTTTTCTATGATTCAGTGGGTGTTGGCAATTTGCTCTCTAGTTCCTCTGCCTTTTCTAAATGAAGCTTGAGCATCTGCAAGTTCTCAGTTCACATACTATTGAAGCCTAGCTTGGAGAATTTTGAGCATCACTTTGTTAGTATGTATGATTATTGAAATTATGTGGTAGTTTGCACTTTCTTTGGTGTTGCCTTTCTTTGGGATTGGAATGAAAACTGACATTTTACAGTCCTCTGGCCACTGCTGAGTTTTCCAAATTTGCTGGGATATTGAGTGCAGCACTTTCACAGCATCATCTTTCAGGATTTGAAATAGCTGAACTGGAATTCCATCACCTCCACTAGCTTCATTCATAGTGATGCTTCCTAAGCCCTCCTTGACTTTGCATCCCAGAAGGCCTGACTCCAAGAGGGTGATCACACCCATCATGGTTATCTGGGTCATGAAGATCTTTTTTTGTATAGTTCTTCTGTGCATTCTTGCCACCTCTTGTTAATATCTTCTGCTTCTTTTAGGCCAATATCATTTATGTCCTTTGTTGTGCCCATCTTTGCATTAAAGGGCTTCCCTTGTGGCTCAGCTGTTAAAGAATACACTTGCTATGTGGGAGACCTGGATTCTATCCTTGGGTTGGGAAGATCCCCTGGAGAAGGGAAAGGCTACCCTCTCCAGTATTCTGGTCTGGAGAATTCCAATGACTATACAGTCCATGGGGTTACAAAGAGTTGGACACAATTTAAAGACTTTCACTTTCACTTGCCTGAAATATTCCCTTGGTATCTCTAATTTCCTTGAAGAGATCTCTAGTCTTTCCCATTCTATTGTTTTCCTCTTTCCCAATCTATTGTTTTGCACTGATTTCACTGAGGAAGGCTTTTTTGTCTCTCCTTGCTATTTTTTGGAACTTTGCATTCTAATGGGTATATCTTTCCTTTCTTTCATTACCTTTCACTTCTCTTCCTTTCTCAGCTACTTCCTTTTGGGGGATATTTTTGACCACTGCCTGCTGTACAGGGCTATGAACCTCTGCCCGTAGCTCTTTAGGCACTCTGTCTATCAGAGCCAATCTCTTGAAACTATTTGTCATTTGCATTGTATAAACATAATGTATTTGATTTAGGTCATACCTGAACCGCTTGTGGCAGAAAATGAAGAAGAACCCATTCAGGTATGACCTAAATCAAATGGTCTTTTGGGGGCTTTTCCTTTGCCTTGGACATGGGGTATCTTTTTTTGGTGGTATCCAACATTCTCCTGGTGGTGTTTATTCAGCAGCTAGTTGTAATTCTGTTGTTCTTGCAGGAGAAGATGAGTGCATGTCCTTCTACTCCACCATCTTAGGAGTCATGTGCAATAATCAATAAATAATTCTTAAAATTCAGCAATATAATAATGAAGCCAAATTTTAAAAATGATTAAAGATAACTGACAAAGTATATACACAGATGACAAATAAGCATCCAATAAGATTTTGTATATAATTTGTCATTAGTAAAAACAATAATGAAATACTATAACACATGTATTGGTTCCGTTCAGTTCAGTTCAGTCACTCAGTTACATCCAACTCTTTGTGACCCCATGGGCTGCAGAATGCCAGGCCTCCCTGCCCATTGCCAACTCCCATAGTTTCCTCAAACTCATGTTCATTGAGTCACTGATGCCATCCAATCATCTCATCCTCTGTCATCCCCTTCTCCTCCTGCCTTCTATCTTTCCCAGCATCAGTGTCTTTTCCAATAAATCAGTTCTTCATATGAAGTAGCCAAAGTATTGGAGTTTCAGCTTTAGCATCAGTTATTCCAAAGAATACTCAGGACTAATTTCCTTTAGGATAGACTAGTTGGATCTCCTTGCAATCCAAAAGACTCTCAGTAGTCTTCTCCAACACCTCAGTTCAAAATCATCAATTCTTCAGCACTCAGCTTCCTTTATAGTCCAACTCTCACATCCATAATGGCTCCTGGAAAAAAAATAGCCTTGACTAGATGGACCCTTGTTTGGAAAGCAGTGTCTCTGCTTTTTAATATGCTCTCTAGGTTAGTCATAAATTTTCTTTCAAGGAGTAAGTGTCTTAATTTCATAGCTGCAAGCACCATCTGCAGTGATTTTGGAGCCCCCAAAATAAAATATCTCACTGTTTCCACTGTTTTCCCATCTATTTGCCATGAAGTGATGGGACTGAATGCCATGATCTTAGTTTTCTAAATGTTGAGCTTTAGGCCAACTTTTTCACTTTGCTCTTTCACCTTCATCAATAGGCTCTTTAGTTCTTCTTCACTTTCGGCCGTAAGGGTGATGTCATCTGCATATCTGAGGTTATTGATAGTTCTCCTGGGAATCTTAATTACAGCTTGTGCTTCATCCAGCCCAGTGTTTCTCATGAGGTACTCTGCATGTAAGTTAAATAATAAGGTGACAATATACAGACTTGACATACTCCTTCCTTATTTGGAACTAGCCTGTTGTTTCATGTCCAATTCTACATGTTGCTTCCTGATCTGCATACAGATTCCTCAAGAGGCAGATCAAGTGGTTTGTATTCCCATCTCTTTCAAAATTTTCCACAGTTTGTGGTGATTCACAGAGTCAACTTCATGGGAAATAGATGGGGAAACAGTGGAAACAGTGTCAGACTTTATTTTTCTGGGCTCCAAAATCACTGCAGATGGTGATTGCAGCCATGAAATTAGAAGAAGCTTACTCCTTGGAAGAAAAGTTATGACCAACCTAGATAGCATGTTCAAAAGCAGAGACATTACTTTGCCAACAAAGTTCCGTCTAGTCAAGGCTATGGTTTTTCCAGTGGTCATGTATGGAAGTGAGAGTTGGACTGTGAAGAAAGCTGAGTGCCGAAGAATTGATGCTTTTGAACTGTGGTGTTGGAGAAGACTCTTGAGAGTCCCTTGAACTGCAAGGAGATCCAACCAGTCCATTCTGAAGGAGATCAGCCCATGGATTTCTTTGGAAGGAATGATGCTGAAGCTGAAACTCCAGTACTTTGGCCACCTCATGCAAAGAGTTGACTCATTGGAAAAGACTGATGCTGGGAGGGATTGGGGGCAGGAGGAGAAGGAGACGACAGAGGATGAGATGGCTGGATGGCATCACTGATTCAATGGACGTGAGTTTAGGTGAACTCCGGGAGTTAGTGATGGGCGGGGAGGTCTGGCATGCTGTGATTCATGGAGCCGAAAAGAGCCGGACACGACTGACCGACTGAACTGAACGGAACAGAGACAAAGACTTTAATATAGTCAATGATGCAGAAATAGACACCTGTTAGAATGTCTAAAATACAAAGAAATGATCATTCCAAGTGTTGGCACAGTTTTAGAAAATGTCATTCATATATAGAGGGAATGAAAAAAATGGTAGAACTTTTTAGAAAGTAAAAATTAAACTTTGTATAAAGGTACATATAGCTTTATCATTTGACTCAGTAGTCATACTCTAATTTGTACTCAATTGACTTGAAAAAGACATTACACAAAACCCTGCATGTGAATGTTTATTGAAGCTTTATTCATAATCAAAAAAATCTGGAGGTAACCAAGGCATCCTTCAACAGATAATTTGATGAACAAATTGGGGTAAATCCATAAAAGAAACTATATTCAGCAATTTTACTAACTGAGAGCTCAAACCAAAGAAAAAAATCGGTGTATAAATCTCACAGGAATACTGCTGATGGAAGACAGTGCTGATGGAAGAAGATGCATATAATAATTCTGATTATATGATATTTTTGAGAAAGAAAACTATAGAGATAACAAAAACATAAAGATAATATAAAGATTAATGATTCTTGAAGATTCAGGGATTGGGGAGCAGGTCTAGCATCATGCACTTGTCAAAACCCATAAAACCTGCATGCATGAAGAGCGAACCATAATATATGCAAATTACTATAAAATCATTTAGGAGGTTGGAGGATGCCAAGCTAGAATGCAGACTATGACAAAAAAGTCTAATTATAGTTATGCTCATGTTTGTTCACATATGAAGAACAGTTGCTAACCGAGTAATTTTCAAACTGCATGGAGCCATCTTATTCAGGGCTTGGGTTAAAGTTTTCAATATCACTATTTGTGAATAATGGCATTGACTAATTAAGTAAATGGAAAGGAGGTATTTGGGGCTTGATTTCTCACTGTTAGAGTCTGAATTTACAGATAAACAAAGATAAAATCTGGAATGATCTATGGTAATGGACTGGAGTTGGAGTGGCCAGCATGAACTCATGGTTACCATAAAACAGATACATATATAAATGTTTATTTATATTCAAAAGAATATAGATATATTTATTTATCTGCTTTATGAGAGGGACCTGCAATACATGATACCCCAGTTGAAACAAGTATGGCCACTCCCCAAATCTTGGTTTCTGATGCCATTCCCTACTAAAGGAACTAAGGGTCTTCAGAAAAAGTCTTATTTTAGCTCTGTAGCAGAAAATAGATGCAGCCTTAACCCTGGAGTATCTTGTAATTACAGAAAGTAAGGAAGACAAAGTAAAGAATGGAGGAGGGATGGAGACAGACAAAGAGAAAGAGAGAGAGAAAGCCCATATTGATGCAAGTATATAAAAAATAAAAAAGAACAAAGACAGGAGCCAACTGAAAGATTTCCCAATGGTCAAACTGAAACAATTTGAGCTACACAATTTAAAGAAAAGGGAAGACTGGATTATATCCCAAATTACAAAATTAATATTCATTAATATATACTATTTTAAATGAATAAATAAATAAGGCAGGGAGGATAGAGTAGCAAATTAATTCCAAATCATTTTTCTAGGCACTCTGCCCTCAAGTTAAGGGAAGGTAACTCCCCACTCCTTAAGTGTGTGTTGCACTTTTACATTTCTTTTCAAAAATTACACTAGGGAAAGGTGTCAAAGTGAAACTTGAAAGTGGAGAAACCTGACAAATACTTCTCAGGTAGGTCAAGGTCAACATGAAGCACATTGACAGTATGTACCCTTGATATGATGTGATGAAAATAGCACTTTACATCTATAGTATTTCTTCCAATGACCTATAGGTTTAGTCTAATCATAAGAAAATCATCATACAAATACCCAGTTGAAGAGCATTCTATAACTTACCTAATCAGTACTTCTCAAAATTCTGAAAGCCACCATAAATAAATAAAACATCTGAGAAATTAGGAGAGCCCAGAAAATGACTAACCATAAAGTGGAATATTGGATGGAATCTCGGAATTTGAAAAGACATTGGATTAAAGCTGAAAATTAAATTAATTTTTGATTTTTTTGATAATAAAGTGTTAATTTTCATTTATGGATTTATTATGACTAGCATACCATACAGATATAAGATGTTTATAATAGAAGAAATTATGTTTAGAGTGCATGAGAACTCAACATACTCCTTTCTAAATTTTTCAATAGAATTAAAAAATGAAGTCTAAGAATAAAGAGAGAAATAATTCCCTGTGTATATGGAGAATCTGAATTGCAAGGTCCATGACCAGTTGTGCTGCTTGCATCAGCCAGACTATGAACCTCTAAAACTTATATATGAATTCTTAATTTTTGAAAAGTAAGATTATGACAATTAAGTTTACCTCTGATTAAAAAAATATGTTTTATATTTATTCTGGGATGAAAATTTAAGATATCCTTAAAAATTTAATTGAAATATTCAAAAGACTTTAAACATACATCTGAGAGAAATGAACTATTGAAATAGAAGACAGGCATCAGGCTGTTTGCTGAAAACTTGTGCATTATGGTATAAAACTGGAATTAATGTAGCTGTTTATCAAAAACCTTTATGAAAGATACATATCATGCTTATTAAGAAATATCAAGTAATTAAAACAAAAGTGAATTAGTATGTTTGAATAAAATAATTAAGAAATATTGAAACAGATAAAAGATAAAGTGAAAAATCTAAAGGACTATTTTAAAAAAGAACAAAGAATAGAAAATCATTTTCTGCTTATTTTTTAATTTTTTTATTACATTATAGGAAATTTACAATGTTGTGTGAGTTCAGGTGTATGAATAATCAATTGTACATATACATATACATATATTCACTCTTTTTTAGCTTCTTTGACCATATATGTCATTATGGATTATTGAGTAAAATTCCCTGTGTGGTACAGTAGGTTATTATTATCTATTTTATATATAGTAGTGTGTATATGTCAATCCTAATCTCCCAATTTATCTTTCCTCCAGAATTTTGTCACAGTTATCATGCATTTCTTTTCTATATAAGTTCAATGCAGTTCAGTCAATTGTGTCTGACTCTTTGCGACCCCATGGACTGTAGCATGCCAGGCCTCCCTGTCCATCAAACTCCTGGAGTTTATTCAAACTCATGTCTATCGAATTGATGATGCCATCCAACCATCTCATCCTCTGTCGTCCCCTTCTCCTACCACCTTCAGTCTTTCCCAGCATCAGGGTCTTTTCAAATGAGTCAGCTCTTCGCATCAGGTGGCCAAAGTACTGGAGTTTCAGCTTCAGCATCAGTCATTCCAGTGAACACCCAGGACTGATCTCCTTTAGGATGGACTTGTTGGATCTCCTTGCAGTCCAAGGGACTCTCAAGAGTCTTCTCCAATACCACAGTTCAAAAGCATCAATTCTTCAGCTCTCAGCTTTCTTTATAGTCCAACTTTCACATCCATACATGACTACTGGAAAAACCATACCCTTGACTAGATGGACCTTTTCTTGCAATGTCTCTGATTTATAATATGCTGTCTAGGTTGGTCACAGCTTTTTTTCCAAGGAGCAAGTGTCTTCTAATTTCATGGCTGCAGTCACCATCTGCAGTGATTTTGGAGTCCAAGAAAATATAGTCTGTCACTGTTTCCCCATTTATTTCCCATAAAGTGATGGGACCAGATGCCATGATCTTAGTTTTCTGAATGTTGAGTTTTAAGCCAACTTCTTCAGTCTCCTCTTTCACTTTCATCAATAGGCTCTTTAGTTCTTCTTCATTTTCTGCCATAAGGGTGGTGTCATCTGCATATCTGAGGTTATTGATATTTCTCCCAGCAATCTTGATTCCAGCTTGTGCTTCATCCAGCTCTGTATTTCACATGATGTACTCTACATATAAGTTAAATAAGAAGGTTGATAATATACAGCCTTGACATACTCCTTTCCCAAGATGGAACTCATCTGTTATTCCATGTCTGGTTCTAACTGTTTGCTTCTTTTTTTTTTTTAATTTTATTTTATTTTTAAACTTTACATAACTGTATTAGTTACTGTTTGCTTCTTGACCTGCAGAAATATTTCTCAGGAGGCAGGCAAGGTGGTTTGATATTCCCATTCCTTAAAGAATTTTCCAGTTTGTTGTGATCTACACATTCAAAGGCCTTGGTGAGAAATAGATGTCTTTCTGGAATTCTCTTGCTTTTTCTATTATCCAATTTCTGTTTGGTAAATAACTTTATATGTACAGTTATTTTTTGGTTTCCACATACAGGTAATGTCTTTAGATATTTGTCTATCTCTGTCTGACTTACTTCACTCAGTATGATGATCTATAGGTCCATCCATGATGCTGCAAATGGCATCATTTCATTCTCTTTATGGCTGAGTAGTATTCCATTGTGTAGATGTACCACATCTTACATATCGACTCCTCTGTCAATGAATATTGACAAGTTGTTTCCGTGTCTTGGCTATTGTAAATAGTGCTGCAGTTAACATAGAGGCACATGTATCTTTTTGAATTACAGATTTCTCAGGGTATATGCCCAGAATGGAATTGCTGGGTCATATACTAACTCTACTTTTAGTTTCTTAATGAACTTCTATACTGTTCTCCATAGTGGCTGTACCAATTTATATTCCATCAACAGTGTAAGAGGATTGCCTTTTCTCCACACTCTTGTCAGCATTTATTGTGTGTACACATTTTGATAATGGCCAATCGGACTGGTAAGAGCTGATACTTCGTTGTAGTTGTGATTTCTATTTCTCATCATAAAACAAGAGATTTCCAGAAAAACATCTTCTTCTGCATTATTGACTATACCAAAGCCATTGACTGTGTGGATCACAACAAACTGTGGGAAATTTTTCAATTGGGAATACCAGACCACCTGACTTGCCTCCTGAGAAGTCTGTATGCAGGTCAAGAAGCAACAGTTAGAACTGGACATGGAACAACAGACTGGTTCCAAATCAGGAAAGGAGACCATCAAGGCTGTATATTGTCACCTTGCTTATTTAACATATATGCAGAGTACATCATGAGAAATGCTTGACTTGATGAATCACAAGCTGGAATCAACATATCTGGGAGAAATATTAATAGCCTCATATATACAGATGGCACCACCCTTATGGCAGAAAGCAAAGAAGAACTAAAGAACCTATTCAAGAAAGTGAAAAAGGAGAGTGAAAAAGTTGGCTTAAAACTCAACATAGTTTAAAAAAAAAAAAAAAAAAAAAAAAACCTCAACATTAAAAAAACTAAGATCACAGCATCTGGTCCCATCACTTCCTGGCAAATAGTTGGGGAAACAATGGAAGCAGTGACAGATTTTACGTTTTTGTTCTCCAGAATCACTGCAGATGATGACTGCAGCCATAACATTAAAAAATGCTTGTTCATTGGAAGAAAAGCTATTACCAACCTAGATGGCATATTAAAAAGCAGAGACATTACTTTGCCAACAAAAATCTGTCTAGTCAATGCTATGGTTTTTCCAGTAGTCATGTATGGATGTGAGAGATGGACTGTAAAGTAAGCTGAATGCAGAAGAATTGATGCTTTGAACTTTTTGAACTGTTGGAGAAGACTCTTGAGAGTCCCTTGGATGGGAAGGAGAGCAAACCAGTTCATTCTAAAGCAAATCAGTCCTGAGTGTTCATTGGAAGGATTGATGCTGAAGCTGAAACACCAATACTTTTGCCACTTGATTTGAAGAACTGACTCATAAGAAAAGCCCCTGATACTGGGAAAAATTGAAAAAGGGAGGACAAGGGGATGACAGAGCATGAGATGGTTCGATGGCATCACTGACTCCATGGACATGAGTTTGAGTAAGCTCAGGGATTTGGTGATGGGCAGGGAAGCCTGGCATGTTGCAGTCAATGGAGTCGCAAAAAGTCGGACATGACTGAGTGCCTGAATGGAACTGAACTGGATAATTAATGATGATGAGCACTTTTTATACTTTTTTGGAAAAATATATTTAGATTTGCCAATTTCTTGATTCTTTTTTTTTTTCTTCTTCTGACATTGAACTGCATGGGGTCTTTGTATATTGTAAAGATTTATCTCTTGTCAGTCCCATCATTGGCAAATATTTTCTACTGTTTGTGGGTTGGCCTAAGAAATATAGATCAATTGAATAGGATAGAAAGTCCAGAGAGAAACCCACACACCTAAGGTCAACTATTCTCTTACAAAGGAGGCAAAATTATACAATGGAGAAAAGTAAATCTCTTCAATAAATGTTGCTGGGAAATCTGGACTGCTACATGTAAAAGAATGAAATTAGAACACAACCTAACACCATACACAAAGATAAACTCAAAATAGAGTTTTGAGTTTAAATGTAATTTTAGATAATATAAAAATTGTTAGAGGAAAACATTGGCAGGACATTCTCTGATGTAAGTTGAAGCAAGATCTTTTACAATCAACTTCCTAGAGTAATAAAAATAAAGATCAAAAATTGGGGGGAAACTTAAAGTCTTCTACCAAACAAAGGAAACTTTAAACAATATGAAAAGACAGCCCACAGAATGTCCATGTATATTTTATATTTTCTCTGTAAATGACCAAACACTACTGTTATTTGTATTTATCTCTGAACAAGGAATGACTTGGAGTAATGATTGTCAGGGGGAATTGATTTATTTTTAAAAAGTATGCCTTCAATTATTTATATAATTTAAAAAACTAACTTTACATAACTATTAACCTCTCTTTTTCATTTATCATTTTATAATTATTAAGGCATTATGTCCAGATGTTCTAAAATATATTAATATTTTTGTTGGAATTAATGTAAATCTGTAAATAATATATTGCAATAATTGATTATTATAGTCAAATGTATAGTTTACTTGTCCACTTTAAAATTTTATTTTAATTTTACCAATTGTGTAGATTTGTTTCAGTGCATCTAATTAATTTCTTTTAAACTCAATTCTTATGTAAACTTGTTGCAATAGATAAAATATAAATTTTCCTAAGTTTACTTTTTGACCATGCCCTTATGGAAAATCAGGAATTCTCTGTTGGTTCAGACAGTAAAGAATCTACCTGCAATGTAGGAGACCTGAGTTTGATCCGTGGGTTGCGAAGATCCTCTGGAGAGGGGAATGGCAACCACTCCAGTATTCTTGCCTGGAGAATTCCACTGACAGAACAGTCTGGAGGCCTACCATCCATGGGGTCACAAAGAGTCAGAAACAACTGAGTGGCTAACACTTTCACTTTTCACCTTACTGAAAATCTCCTTATGCTTTGTTTTAGTAATTTATTGCTGACTTATTTTAGCTATCCATAGCAGAAACATGAAATTAAAAGACGCTTACTCCTTGGAAGGAAAGTTATGTCACACCTAGATAGCATATTCAAAAGCAGAGACATTACTTTGCCAACAAAGGTCCGTCTAGTCAAGGCTATGGTTTTTCCTGTGGTGATGTATGGATGTGAGAGTTGGACTGTGAAGAAGGCTGAGCGCTGAAGAATTGATGCTTTTGAACTGTGGTGTTGGAGAAGACTCTTGAGAGACCCTTGAACTGCAAGGAGATCCAACCAGTCCATTCTGAAGGAGATCAGCCCAGGGATTTCTTTGGAGGGAATGATGCTGAAGCTGAAACTCCAGTACTTTGGCCACCTCATGCGAAGAGTTGACTCATTGGAAAAGACGCTGATGTTGGGAGGGATTGGGGGCAGGAGGAGAAGGAGACGACAGAGGATGAGATGGCTGGATGGCATCACTGACTCGATGGACGTGAGTCTCAGTGAACTCCGGGAGTTAGTGATGGACAGGCAGGCCTGGCGTGCTGCGATTCATGAGGTCACAAAGAGTCGGACACGACTGAGCGACTGAACTGAACTGAACAGAAACATATACTACATTTAAAAACAATAATTTTTTATTTCATTATAACTTCTGAAAAAATTTTTTAAAAAATTTGACCAGTTTTAAAATTGAAATGTAGATAATTTATAATGTGTAGTTAGTTTCAGGTATAGAGCAAAACTATATATATATATATATATATATATATATATATATATGCATATATATATATAAAGATATTGAATATATTTTCCTGTGCAAAAGGATCTTGTTACTTATTTTACATATAGTAGCAAATATATGTTAATCCTGAAATCCTAATTCATTTCTCCCCCTATCCTCTCTGATAAGCATAAGCTGGTTTTAAATATCAGAAAAAGTATAACTGTTAGTTGATTAGTCATGTCTGACTTTGTGACCCCAAGGGATGGGGACCACCAGGCTCCTCTGTCCATGGAATTCTCCAGACAAGTATTCTGGAATGAGTAGCCATTCCTTTTCTATGTCTGTAAATCTATTGATATCTCAGTTTGAGAAATAAGTTAATTGAAATTATTTTTTTAGACTCCATATATAAATGATATCATATGATATTTGTTTTTCTTTGACTTCATTTAACATGGTAATTTATAGGTCCATCCATGTTGCTACAAATGGTATTATTTTATTCTAACTTTATATGGTTGAGTAATATTCCATTGTGTATATATACCACGTTTTCTTTATTCATTCACTCGTCAATGGACATTTAGGTAGCTTCCATATCTTGGCTAATGTAAATAGTGCTGCAATAAACATCGAGGTGCATGTATCTTTTCAAATTAGAGTTTTCTCTAGATATATGCTCAGGACTGGTGTTTTTGTATCATACGATAACTTCCTGGTGGCTCAGATATAAAGAACCTGCCTGCAATGCAGGAGACTTAGGTTCAGCCCCTGGGTGGGGAAGATCCCCTGGAGAAGGAAATGGCTTCCCAATGCAATATTCTTGCCTGGAGATTTCCATAGACAGAGGAGCCTGGCAGGGTAGAGTTCATGGGGTTGGAAATAGTTGCTGACTTTTCATGATGATTCTATTTTTAGTTTTTTTTTTTTAAGGAATTTCCATACTATTCTTCACAGTGGCTGTACTGACTTACATTTCCTCAACATTGTAGGAGGGTTCCTTTTTCAGCACACCCTTTCCTGAATTTATTATTTATAGTTTTTTTTAATGATGGCAATTCTCACTGGAGTGAGGTAAAACTTCACTATAGTTTTGATTTGTATTAATATTTCTCTATTAGTGATATCGAGCATTTTTGTTTGCTTGTTAGCCATCTGTATGACTTCTTTGTAGAAATGTCTATTTAGAAATTGTGCCCATTTTTTTGATTGGGGTAATATATATGTATATGTATATGCATATATATATATATAACTCATATATATGAGTTGTTTGTATAGTTTGGAAATTAATCCCTTGTTGGTCACATCATTTGCAAATATTTTGTTCCAGTCTGTTGGTGGTGTCTGTATTTTGTTTATTGTTTCATTTGCTGTGTAAAAACTTTGGTGGTTAATTGAGTCCCAACACTAGAAAGAGAAAACTCTGGATCCTGTGCATTATTACTCTTTCTTTCTTGTCTTGTTGGTAGGAAAAGTAAATGGACCTGTAAAATGGCTAGGTCTAGTGAGCACAACCATTAGTTACTCCAGTTACAAAGTAATATCTGTCTTTTAGTTCATTCTTTTATAGATTTTTTATTTTTTGACTAAAGTAGGTGGAGTATTATCACAGAGACATTTATTTGAATAAAATAAATTAATCATTAATGTTCTCTCCAGTGCTCATATTGAAGTAATTACTCTGATTTAAAAGCAATGCACACAATATAATTTGTCTTCAGAAATATTGAGAGAATATTGGAGGACACAGAAGTACATTTTATAGAAACTGTTTGATATTATTTTGTGATTTTTTAAAATTATCTGTTATCTTTTTTATGGATGGAACGTCAATCAGTTTGATTAAGATGGAACCAAAAGAGAAAATTGTAATTCATCAGTTGCTTATTATGGTTCAATAATAATATGCAAAGCAGACTTAGGTTTGAGTCCCTGCCCATCTCTCAGCAGCTACTTCACTGTAAATCAAGTCTTTCCATTATTAAGTTTAATTTTCTAATATGCCTTCTCCAGGGGATCTTCCCGACCCAGGGATCAAACCCAGGCCTCCCGCATTGCAGGCAGACGCTTTAACCTCTGAGCCACCAGGGAAGCCCTATTGCAAATCAAGTCCTTACATTATTAAGTTTAATTTTCTAATATGTAGAATGAAAATAATTTTACCTTTATCACAAGTATTTTATACAAAATTTTAAAAAGAAATTATAGGCAAAAGGCATACATTTAATTTTATTATGATCAAGATGATGATTATACCAACTCTAATGTTCATGAGGGCAAACAGACGTTAAAGATTTACATTTGTCATTTAAAGCAAATCTTTATTTCTTTTAAATGGAAGGATCTGTGAAAGAGAAACAGACAGAATACATATACAACCTCAGCATTAAGTTTACAACATAAATAAGTGTAAATTCAATCTTTGTTATTGAATTAACACTGAAGAAAGATAATTTTTATGAAATGGATAAAATAATTGGCATAAATATAAAACATTTTATAAGTATAAAATATATCAAAGGTGTATGATTTTTAAAGTTAATCATATAAATTTACAGTAATTATACTTGAGCTGATAGCAACTTTGAAAACTGAATAAATGTTTCCTGTTTTTATTTACCAAAGACATTAAGGACAGATGCTCAGAACCTACTTATAATTCTTGAGAGCAGAAGAACTGCAGGTTCAGAAAAAACAGGTGGTCAAGTAATTAAAATAGTTGAATCTCAAAATTCTTTAGGGTCTAATAAATTCTCTGTGAGAATTCATAAATCAAAGCACATTGCACTGGAGCAATATTTTCCTTAAGATTAAAGAATATCTTAAAAGTTGATAAATGTAAATGAAGTGCAAACATTTTCTTTTAGAAAAAACAAAGCAAGCAAGAAATATGGAAGATATGTAAAGTCTTAGTATTATATTTATAACAATAGATATGCTAGTTAATAATATAAGTATTTAAAAGATTATTATAACATTGACTTGGTTTGCATTTGTGCTCTAAATAGCAACTGCTTCAGTGTCAGAATATGCTGTTGCTCTTTGAATTGCCATGCATTATCTGAACACTTTATACATTAAAGCAGATAAACGTGATTTATTTGGTATCACCTGTATTAGCTTTGGTAAACTTTCAAAAGTGAGTAAATCAAGGCTCAAGTGACTTAAAATATGAACTTGAATCAAAAAGAACAAAAAAGAAGTGTTGATTAATAGTTACAAAAAAGAAAGCATGTTTATAATTTACAAAGCTCAACTCAAAAGCTTTGATAGAAGATTAAACATGCATTCTAGGACTAGAGAAGTGAATGAAATTGACCTCTATGCTGTTCAAATGTATTTGATAATGGGCTGGACAAAAACATCATTTTGTTTCTATATAGCAAGTAATGTCTTGTAGTACTGTCACTGTGTGAATTAAATATGTCAATGGAACAGAAACTGTAATTATAAATAAATACAAAATATAACATATGTGAATTTGTTAAATATTTTTAGTATAATTGGATTCATTTAAAACATTACCAATAAATATTCTACATTTTAAAGGTTTATATGTGTTCCTGAAGAGCAGACATTATGCATAAACAGTTGACATTTGAACAAACCAGGGGATAGGGGTATTCACTCTTATTTTGCAGTAGAAAATCCATGTATAACTTTACAGTCAGCTGTTTACCACCGTGGTTCTGCATTCATGAATTCAGCTACCCTCATATCAGGTAGTACTGCCGTACTTATTTATTGATTTTTTTTTTTCCTGCTTTAAAACATTATTTTGACCTAGAGCCTTCAGTCTGCCTTACATCTAGAGCCAGAAGCATGCCTCACCTATTTTAGATATGAAACATGGACAAATTCAACAAGATTTCATTTCTTTATGAATGGAATCACCATCTCAACTGTTTCCCTGAGAGATCATTCCACTTTCTATAGCTTCTACTATTTTGGACTAAACTGTATCCCTCAAAATTCATGTGTTGAACCCCTAAACACCCAGTGGGATTGTTTTTGGATATAGAATTCACAAGGAGGTAACTGGTTAAGTGAGGACATAGGATGGGACCCTGACCTACAGGATTGGAGTCATTATAAGAGGAGACAGCAGGCCTTGCTCTCCCTCCCCACAGCCCTATGATGTCATGTGGCTAAAGATGGCGGCCACCTACAATCTAGGAAGAAGAATGTCACCAGGAAATGAACTGTCTGGCATATTTACCTTGGACTTCCCAGCCTCCAAAATTGTGGGAAAATAAATAAATGCTGTTTATTAATCCAAAAAATAATTATAATAAAATTTTGTTTAGTAGAATATCTTATGGAGAAGGAAATGGCAACCCACTCCAGTGTTTTTGCCTGGAGAATCCCAGGGATGGGGGAGCCTGGTGGACTTCTGATTATGGGGTCGCACAGAGTGAATGAAACGACTGAAGCTACTTAGCAGCAGCAGCAGCAGTAGCAGCAGAATATCTTATGGCTTAAAAAGAAATTTACAGTATAGTCTTTTGGACAATCAAAATGTATCTATTAATAAAAGATAAATATATTTATTTGAAACCAGCTATTAAACTCAGTCTGCTGAATATAAAACTGAATTGGAGTGTAGGTTAAAAAAGTAGACCTGGAAGGCACCCAGAAAGGCAGCCCATTCTTTTTGAAAAGAGGTAGGACAAAATATAAAAGACAAAAAGAGAGACAAAAGATATAGGGATGGAGACTTGTCCTGGGGAGGGAGATGTGGAGGAGGAGAGTTTCCAAATAGCAGGAAACCCTCTCACCGGCGGGTTTATGGGGGAGTATTGGAATCTCAGAGGACAATATAACTGGGAAGAAAAACAAAACAAAACACACACACACACACGCAGAATAAGTGCCTAACCGCAACTGCCCACAGGGAAGTAGCCCAGATGCTCACATCTGCCACCAGCAAGCGGGCTCTTGGCAGGGAGGCATAGGCAGCATCATTATTCCATAGGGTAAGAACCAGGCCTGAATGCCCTGAGAACAATCTAAGGGAGCTGATTGTGAGATAGCAACCCAAACTGTAGGATCATCATAGGGGAAAAAAAGAACTATCCTGTGAAAGGCTCTAACACATAGCCTGGCAGCTTAAAGAAAAAGGACTGAGGGAATACCAAAGGAGAGATAGTTGGCTGCATATAGGCCCTCTTCCCAGGCAAAGAGGCAGGCATGTAACAACAACCGGAGCTGGAAGGCAAGAGGCTGCTGCAATCTCAGCCTCAGAGACAGCATCTTCCACCAAACTGTGGGCAGGCTGCCAATTGCTAATCACATCTTCCTGGGATCCAACAAAATAGGAACACAATCCTGAGCATTAAAAGACAGGCTGCCCAAAGCCATGCCAAACCCAGAGACACCCCAAAACTCAATACTGGACACTTAATTGACTCCAGAGAGAAGAGATCCAGCTTCACCCACCAGAACACAGATGCAAGCTCCCTCAACCAGGAAACCTTGACAAGCCACTAGTCCAACCCCACCTACAGGGAGCAGCCTCTGCAATAAAGAGGAACCATGAACATCCAGCCTACAGAAAGGGCACCCCAAACACAGCAATCTAAACAATATGAAAAGGCAAGATATATTCAGCTGGTAAAAGAACATGAGAAATACCCACCAAACTAAACAAAAGAGAAGGAGATAGGGAATCCTCCTATGAAAAAATAATTCAGAATACTGATACTAAAGATGATCCAAAATACGAAAAAAAAAAAAAATGGATTTACAGATAAATAGACTAGAGACAAGGTTTGAGAAGATGCAAGAAATGTTCAACAAGGACCTAGAAGAAATAAAGAAGAATCGATAAATAATGAATAATGCAATAACTTAGGTCAAAAGCATTCTGGAAAGAATCAACTGTACAATAAATGAGGCAGAAGAGAAGACAAGTACGGTGGAAGATAGAATGGTAGAAATAAATGAAGCAGAGAGGAAAAAGTAAAAAGAATTAAAATAAATGAGAACAACCTCAGAGACTTCAGGGACAATGTCAAATGCCCCAACATTCGAATCATAGGAGTCCCAGAAGAAGAAGATAAAAAGAAAGGCCATGAGAAAATACTTGAGGAGGTAATAGTTGAAAACTTCCCTAAAATGGGGAAGGAAATAGCCACCCAAATCCAAGAAAGTCAGAGAGGCCCAAAATGGATAAACCCAAGGTGAAACACTCTAAGACACATATTAATCAAACTAACAAAGATCAAACACAAATAGCAAACATTAAAAGCAGCAAGAGAAAATAAATAAATAACACACAAGAGGATCCCCATAAGGATAGCAGCTAATCTTTCATTAGAAACACTTCAGGCCAGAAGGAATGGCAGGACATAGTTAAAGTGATGAAAAAGAAGAACTTAAAGTCAAGATTACTATAATTAGCAAGGATATCATTCAGGTATGAAGGAGAAATCAAAAGCTTTACAGACAAGCAAAAGCTGAGAGAATTCAGCACTACCAAACCAGCTCTTCAATGAATGCTAAAGGATCTTCTCTAGAGAGGAAACACAGAAAAGGTCTATAAAATTGAATCCAAAACAATAAAGTAAATGGCAATGGGATTATACTTATCAATAATTACCTTAAATGTAAATAGGTTGAAGCCCTAACCAAAAGACAAAGACTGGGTGAATGGATATAAAGACAAGACCCCTATATGTGCTGTCTACAAGAGACCCACTTCAAACCAAGGGACACACACAGACTGAAAGTGAAAGGCTGGAAAAAGTTATTTCATGCAAATGGAGACCAAAATAAAACAGGAGTAGCAATACTCATATCACATAAAATAGACTTTGAAACGAAGACCATGAAAAGAGGCAAAGAAGGATATTGCATAATGATCAAAGGATCAATCCAAGAAATAGATATAACAATTATAAACATATATGCCCAACATAGAAGAACCTCAATACATACGGCAAATGCTAACATATGAAAGGGGAAATTAACAGTAACACAATAATAGTGGGAGATTTTAATACCCCACTCACAGCAATGAATAGATTAACTAAACAGAAAATTGGCAAGGAAACACAAGCTTTAATGATACAATGGACCAGTTAGACCTAATTGATATCTATAGGACATTTTACCCCAAACAATGAATTTCACATTTTTTTTTCAAGTGCACTTGGAACATTCTCCAGGATAGATCAAATCCTGGGCCATAAATCTAGCCTAGGTAAATTAAAAAAAAAAAAATTGAAATTATTTCAAGCATCTTTTCTGATCACAATGTGGTGAGATTAGAAGTCAACTACAGGAAAAAAATATTAAAAATACAAATATATGGAGGCTAAGCAACACACATCTGAATAACCAACAGATCATGGAAGAAATCAAAAAGGAAATCAAAATATGCATAGAAGCAAATGAAAATGAAAGCACAACAAAGCAAAACCTATGGAATTCAGTAAAAGGACAACTTGGAAGAACTGGACAAATTCTTAGACAAGTATAATCTCCAAAAAATGAACCAGGAAGAAATAGAAAACCTTAACATACACATCCCAGAAATAGAAATTGTAATCAAAAATCTTCCAACAAACAAAAGCCCAGGATGGCTTCACAGGTGAATTCTACCAAAAATTTACACAATTAGCTATCACCAATCCTACTCAAACTCTTCCAGAACATTGCAGAGGAAGGTAAACTCCCAAATTCATTCTTTGAGGCCACCATCACCCTAATATTGAAATCAGACAAATATGCCACAAAAAAAGAAAACTGCAGGCCAATATCACTGATGAACATAGATTAAAAAAAATACTCAACAAAATTCTAAAAAATAGAATTCAACAACATATTAAAAAGATCATATATCATGACCAAATGGGCTTTACCCAGGGATGCAAGAATTCTTCAATATTCGCAAATCAATCAATGTGATATACCACTTTAACAAATTGAAAGATAACAAACACAGGATTATCTCAATAGATGCAGAGAAACCCTTTGACTAAATTCAACATCCACTTATGATAAAAATAAAGAAAACACTCCAGAAAGCAGGCATAGAATGAACATCAGTTCAGTTCAGTTTAGTCACTCAGTCATGTTCAACCATTTGCAACCCCATGAATTGCAGCATGCTAGGCCTCCCTGTCCATCACCAACTCCCAGAGTTCACTTAAACTCATGTCCATCAGGTCGGTGATGCCATCCAGCCATCTCATCCTCTGTCGTCTCTTCTCCTCCTGCCCCCAATCCCTCCCAGCATCATAATCTTTTCCAATGAGTCAACTCTTCACATGAGGTGGCCTAAGTATTGGAGTTTCAGCTTTAGCATCATTCCTTCCAAAGAACAGCCAGGACTGATCTCCTTTAGAATGGATTGGTTGGATCTCCTTGCAGTCCAAGGGACTCTCAAGAGTCTTCTCCAACACCACAGTTCAAAAGCATCAATTCTTTGGCGCTCAGCTTTCTTCACAGTCCAACCCTCACAGCCATACATGACCACTGGAAAAACCATAGCCTTGTCTAGACGGACCTTTGTTGCTAAAGTAATGTCTCTGTTTTTCAATATGCTATCTAGGTTGGTCATAACTTTCCTTCCTGGGAGTAGGCGTCTTTTAATTTCATGGCTGCAATCACCATCTGCAGTGATTTTGGAGCCAAAAATATAAAGTCTGACACTGTTTCCACTGTTTCCCCATCTATTTGCCAGGAAGTGATGGGACCGGATGCCATGATCTTAGTTTTCTGAATGTTGAGCTTTAAGCCAACTTTTTCACTCTCCTCTTTCACTTTCATCAAGAGGCTTTTTAGTTCCTCTTCACTTTCTGCCATAAGGGTGGTGTTATCTGAGGTTACTGATATTTCTCCCTGCACTCTTGATTCCAGCTTGTGCTTCTTCTAACCCAGCGTTTCTCATGATGTACTCTGCATATAAGTTAAATAAGCAGGGTGACAATATACAGCCTTGACATACTCCATTTCCTATTTGGAACCAGTCTGTTGTTCCATGTCCAGTTCTAACTGTTGCTTCCTGACCTGAACGTAGGTTTCTCAAGAGGCAGGTCAGGAGGTCTGGTATTCCCATCTCTTTCAGAATGTTCACAGTTTATTGTGATCCATGCAGTCAAAGGCTTTGGCATAGTCAATAAAGCCAAAATAGATGATTTTCTGGAACTCTCTTCCTTTTTCCATGATCCAGCTCATGTTGGCAATTTGATCTCTCATTCCTGTGCCTTTTCTAAAACCAGCTTGAACAACTGTATCTCCTTTAGCAGTTCATAAATATTCTGTACATATATACATCTGGTTATAACAAGCTGAATTATAGGAAGGCATACACTGCAGAGCCTGCTTTTATATAACTTGCAATTGTCAATCATCCTTGAGTGTATGCCCATTTGCATCTTCTTACTTGATTGATGGTGGATACAAGTCTGATTTTGCACAAGGCACAATCAAAAGGATGATAAGGAAGTATAAAAGCGTGAAGCCAAAAGGGATTGTGAAGATGACTCGTTTGGGGTCAACCTGTTCCAATTTCTTGGGAATGTCTGTCTCATAAAAGATCTGTCTGCTTGAGCTGAACTGAGCTGTAACTTGTCCATTGCTTTAAACCCTTTAGTCAGTCATTCCATTTTTTGTTGCAGTGATACAAAACTGAGGAAGAGGAATAAACCAACCTGACATTTGGTGCCATGACTGAGATTGTTGAGAATATGTGATTTGGATTGCTAACTGTCTCTGGATAAGGTAAGGGTCCTCGCCCCTATGGCTGGAAGGACCATGATTTCCTCTAAAACCTCCTCTATGATTTCTCACTTCTCATCTCTTCAACCTTCTGCAAATAGGTGAGTGGCTCTGGGTACATCTGAGAGTCTCTGGCCAAGGCTACTCCCTTACATGCTCTGAAGACTCCACTGTCTGCGAGGCCCCAGTAGCTGCTGTCCAGGTGGGTGAGGGTTCTTTCCTTTTCTCTTCTTCCTTCTCTGACAGCCCTCTTCAGCCAATTGGGTGGCTGTGGATGCCACTGAGCTGCTCTGACCAGTGCTATTCCCTGTTGTGCTCTGAAGGCTCCATTGTCCACTGCGCCCCAGTAGGTGTTGCCCAAGCTCATGAGGGCCTTTGCTTCTCTATTTCCTTAGTGTTAAGAAAGAGGCCAATTGAAAATATGTAGGCAGGTAAGCACTTAAAAACCATTAGCATGCCTGCTGCTTAAAGCTGCCTATGGAAGGATAAGGGGAAATCATGAAAAGACTTATGTCTGACTCAGCAAGACAACTTCCATGCTCTGTGTCAGGTACATACTTGTTCAAGCAAAACTCTGTACTATTTCCCCTGGCCGCTGCTTTCCTGATACATTATAAAGGGATCGAACAATGGCAACCCACTCCAGTACTCTTGCCTGAAAAATCCCATGGACAGAGGAGCCTGGTAGGATACAGTCCATGGGGTCGTTAGGAGTCTGACACGACTGAATGACTTCACTTCCACTTTTCACTTTCATGCATTGGAGGAGGAAATGGCAACCCACTCCAGTGTTCTTGCCTGGAGAATCCCAGGTACAGGGGAGCCTGGTGGGCTGCCGTCTATGGGGTCGCACAGAGTTGGACACGACTGAAGTGACAGCAGCAGCAGCACACGTTTGCACTGCTTTTCTCCCCACATCCTCCTTCTCCTCCTGTTATCAATGCTACTGGCTTCAAAGTAGTGGGAAGGTCATTGACTTGTCTTGGGAGAAAGATTTGCCATAGTCCCCAATCCCCCTAGAAATTCACGGCTTGTGTCTTTCCTGTGTTCTTACAATGTAACTACTCTTTCTGAGCCCTCAAGAATTGCCTATTTCATCTGCAGTTCCCCCTACTAAAGAAAAAGTTATTTTAAATCCAACCTGGAAACCTATGAGATCTCTGATAGTTCTCTAGTAATTGGTTTGTCTGGCTTAAACTTGTGAGTTTAATACAGATCTGTACAATAATGAAAAACAATAATTAGAAATAAATAAATGTTTAATATAAAAATAGATAGTTACAAGAAGTATGCACAGTAAAATAGGTTAAAAACCTAAAGCAAAACTGCCTAGTCGAACTCTCTATAATGCTAATAATATTCTATATTTGTTTTATAAAATATAGTATCCACTAGGTGGACTCAGTGGTGAAAAAAAAATCTGCCTGCCTGAGCCCCAGGATACACAGGTTCTATTGCTGGATTGGGAAGACCCCCGGAGGAGGAAATTGCAAGCCATTCCAGTATTCTTACCTAAGAATTCCCATGGAGAGAAGGAGCCTGGTGGGCTACATTCCATGGGGTCACAAAGATTTGGTCAGGACTGAGTGACTGAGCACATACATGTGCAAAGCTCTATTTGGTACTGAGCACTTGAAACGTTACTAGTGAGACAGAGAAATCAAATTTGTGATTTTTAAAATTAAATAGCTACTTAGTGATAGTGGTTACAATATTGTACAAACAGGTAGAACAGAAATAATCTTTATTTGGAATTAATATTTGAGCAGAACCTGAATGAACTATGGGAATGATTCTGCATTTACCTAGAAGAACATTCTATTTGGAGGAAAGCACCAAGACACTAAGCCTGGGGCATGATCAATTCCTTTATAATAGTAAAAGGAGTTTACTTGTTCTAATATATGCCCACTTCAGATCAACCTAACAAAGAAAATCTAAGCTTTTGTTTAGCTCTTTTGTTTGGAGCTGGCCCTGCCTCTTGCAGTGGCTGTTGGCCTGCTAGAGGGTAGGACCCGGTCCTGACACTAACTGGCTAGAGCGACAACCTCCTCACAGTGGGTGCCGCAGCATCTCTGTCTCCAAAAGGACTGCCTGCTGCCTTCTGCATCTCCAGGGAGCTCTTCAAGATCAAGTGGGTCTGACCCAGACTCCTTTCAAATTGTTGCCTCTGTGCTAGAACTTACAACAGATGAGATTTTGTTTGTATCCTTTATGAATTTATGGACACAGGGGTCGGGAGAAGCAGGACAAATTGACAGAATAACATTGAAACACACACTACATAAAATTAGATACCTGATGGAAATTTACTGTGAGATCCAGGGAGCTCCCTGGGACTTCACTGGTGGCTCAGATGGTTAAGTGTCTGTCTACAATGCGGGAGACCTGGGTTTGATCCCTGAGTCGGGAAGATTCCCTGGAGAAGGAAATGACAACCCACTCCAGTACTCTTGCCTAGAAAATCCCATGGATGGAGGAGCCTGGTGCAGGCTACTGGCCATGGGGTCACAAAGAGTTGGACACAACTGAGCGACTTCACTTTCACTTTCACTTTCCAGGGAGCTCAAATCCAGTGGTTTGTTATAACCTGAAGGGGTGGGGTAGGGTAGGAGAAAGGAGGGAGGTTCAAGAGGGAGGGGCATACATATACCTATGGCTTATGCATACTGATATGTGGCAGAAACCAATGCTGTAAACCAATATTGTAAAGCAATTATCCTCCAATTAAAAATAAATTAAAAAAAAAAGAGAGTGGAGTCTCTGTTTCTCACTATCCTTCAGCTCTCCAGCATACAATGTCCATTGGTCTTCTAAGCCAAATATTTTAGGCACTCTCCTTTTTGGTGCAGGACCCCTATCCTGAGGTGCTCAAGGTGGGGACTGAACCCCTTTTCTTTTGGGAGAACCACTGCAATTGTGATTATTTTCTCTTTTGTGGATTGCCTGACTGGGAGCGTGGGTCTTTCTTATCCCATGTCTCTGCTCCTTCTACTCATCTCATTGCTGCCACTTCTTTATATTTTTAGCTATGGCAAATATTCTGACAGATTTCAGGTTGTTTTCATAGGTAGAAGTGAAGTTACTCAGTTGTGTGCGATCTTTTGCAATTCAGTGGACTGTAGCCTACCAGACTCCTCCATCCATGGAAAATTCCAGGCAAGAGTACTGGAGTGGGTTGCCCTTTCCACCTCCAGTGGGTCTTTCTGATCCAGGGATGGAACTTGGGTCTCCCTCATTGCAGGTAGATGCTTTAACCTCTAAGCCACCAGGGAACCCCAAGGGCAAGAGGATTTCATAGGTGGGTGCCTTGTAAATAGTTGGTATTCTGTTGTGCCCATCTGGGAATGAGATCAGGATTCTTTCTATTTTACCATCTTGGCTACACCACCTGAAAGATAATTCATTTCAGAAAAAAAGAAATTTGATTGTAATAGATGTTTCAGAAATGGAGTGTTTTAATAGTAGTTAATTAAACCAGAGAGGCACTGCATCACTCAAACTTATTTGAGTAATTTGCTCTGTTTTGTACTGAAAGTGTAAATTATTTGTACCACTTAAAAGTTGCATTAACTAATAATTTTTACCAAGTTTAACTATATTGTGTCCCATTTTCTTCTGGAATTTCTCAGGATTTCTTTATTGAGTTAATCCTTTTGGTATCTTCAAATGAATTCCCTCAGTTTAAGGAAATTAAGTACAATTTCTACTTGTGTTTATCACTTAGGAAAGTCATTTAACAAATGATATACATAAGCTTGATCCAAGTGAGATTCTAATTCTTATAGAAACAGCCAAATGTCTTTGAAATATGCTGACCTCTGTGATCTTTTTATGCTAAATAAACGGAGATCATTTCCTATGCCTTGAAGGAGATCCCATGTAGCAGAGAAAACAGGTATATGCATTAGGACATATTATTTATTAAAAAATCTGTAAGCAAAAGCCCCTTTTCTCTTAATGGAAACTTTTATGAGTGGCTTTAACTTAAACTCCCATGAAGATAATTTTAAATATTAGTCAAAATATTTTAGATGAATAAAAAGGGAAAATGATACCTGCATACTATGAAGTACTGAAAATATTAAAGGTAATCTGAGAACAAATTCATAATTGATGTAGATTAGAAACTAGAAACAACTCCAGAAAGAGAAAGGGATGTAACAAAAGCAAAAACAATACCCAGTTGTGGATGTGACTGGTGATAGAAGCAAGGTCCGATGTTGTAATGAGCAATATTGAATAGGAACCTGAAATGCTAGCTCCATGAATCAAGGCAAATTGGAAGTGGTCAAACAGGAGATGGTAACAGTGAACATCGACATTTAGGAATCAGTGAACTAAAATGGACTGGAATGGGTGAATTTAACTCAGATGACCATTATATCTACTATTGCAGACAGGAATCATTCAGAAGAAATAGAGTAGCCATCATGGTCAAAAAAAGAGTCCAAAATGCAGTACTTGGATGCAATCTCAAAAACGAAAGAATGATCTCTGTTTGTTTCCAAGGCAAATCATTCAGTATCACAGTAATCCAAGCCTATGCTCCAACCAGTAACACTGAAGAAGCTGAAGTTGAACGGTTCTATGAAGACCTACAAGACCTTTTAGAACTAACACCCAGAAAAGATTTCCTTTTCATTAAAGGGGACTGAAATGAAAAAGTAGGAAGTCAAGAAATACCTGGAGTAACAGGCTAATTTGGCCTTGGAATACGGAATGATGCTTGGCAAAGGCTAATACAGTTTTGCCAAGAGAGTGCACTGGTCATAGCAAACACCCACTTCCAACAACACAAGAGAAGACTCTACACATGAACATCACCAGATGGTCAACACCAAAATCAGATTGATTATGTTCTTTGCAGCCAAAGATGGAGACGCTCTATACAGTCAGCAAAAACAAGACTGGGAGCTGACTGTGGCTCAGATCATGAACTCTTTATTGCCAAATTCAGACCTAAATTGAAGAAAGTAGGGAAAACCACTAAACCATTGAGGTATGACCTAAATCATATTCCTTATGATTATACAGTGGAAGTGAGAAATAGATTCAAGGGACTAGATCTGAAAGATAGAGTGCCTGATGAACTATGGACGGAGGTTCGTGATATTATACAGGAGACAGGGATAAAGACCATACCAATGGAAAAGAAATTCAAAAAGCAAAATGACTGTCTGGGGAGGCCTTACAAATAGCTGTGAAAAGAAGAGAAGGGAAAAGGGAGAAAAGGAAAGGTATAAGCATCTGAATGTAGAGTTCCAAAGAATAGCAAGAAGAGATAAAAAAGCCTTCCTCAGTGATAATTATAAAGAAATAGAGGAAAACAACAGAATGGGAAAGACTAGAGATCTCTTCAAGAAAATAAGAGATACCAAGGGAACATTTCATACAAAGATGGGCTCGATAAAGGACAGAAATGGTATGGACCTAACAGAAGCAGAAGATATTAAGAAGAGGTGGCAAGAATACACAGAAGAACTGTACAAAAAAGAGCTTCACGACCAAGATAATCACGATGGTGTGATCACTGACCTAGAGCCAGATATCCTGGAATGTGAAGTCAAGAGGACCTTAGAAAACATCACCATGAACAAAGCTAGTGGAGGTGATGGAATTCCAGTTGAACTATTTCAAATCCTGAAAGATGATGCTGTGAAAGTGCTACACTCAATATGCCAGCAAATTTGGAAAACTCAGCAGTGGCCACAGGACTGGAAAAGGTCAGTTTTCATTCCAATCCCAAAGAAAGGCAATGTCAAAGAATGCTCAAACTACTGCACAATTGCACTCATCTCACACACTATTAAAAGAATGCTCAAAATTCTCCAAGCCAGGCTTTAGCAATACGTGAAACGTGAACTTCCAGATGTTCAAGCTGGTTTTAGAAGAGGCAGAGGAACCAGAGATCAAATTGCCAACATCCGCTGGATCATGGAAAAAGCAAGAGAGTTTCAGAAAAAAACATCCATTTCTGATTTATTGACTATGCCAAAGCCTTTGACTGTGTGGATCACAATAAACTGCAGAAAATCCTGAAAGAGATGGGAATACCAGAACACCTGACCTGCCTCTTGAGAAACCTGTATGCAGTTCAGGAAGTAACAGTTAGAACTGGACATGGAACAACAGACTGGTTCCAAAGAGGAAAAGGAGTAAGTCAAGGCTGTATATTGTCACCCTGCTTATTTAACTTATATACAGAATACATCATGTAAAACGCTGGGCTGGAAGAATCAAGATTGATTCTTGATCCAATCAAGAAACAAGATAGAATCAGGATTGCTGGGAGAAATATCAATAAACTCATATATGCATATGACACCACCCTTATGGAAGAAAGTGAAGAGGAGCTAAAAAGCCTCTTGATGAAAGTGAAAGAGGAGAGTGAAAAAGTTGGCTTAAAGTTCAACATTCAGAAAACTAGGATCATGGCATCTGGTCCCATCACTTCACGGCAAATAGATGAGGAAACAGTGTCCGACTTTAGTTTTCTGGGCTCCAAAATCAATGCAGATGGTGATAGCAGCCATGAAATTAAAAGATACTTACTCCTTGAAGGAAAGTTATGACCAACCTAAATAGCACATTGAAAAGCAGAGACATTACTTTACCAACAAAGGACCATCTAGTCAAGGCTATGGTTTTCCAGTAGTCACATATGGATGTGAGAGTTGGATTGTGAAGAAAGCTGAGCGCCGAAAAATTGATGCTTTTGAAATGTGGTATTGGAGAAGACTCTTGAGAGTTCCTTGGACTGCAAGGAGATCCAACCAGTCCATTCTAAAGGAGATCAGTTCTGGCTGTTCTTTGGAAGGACTGATACTAAAGCTGAAACTCCAATACTTTGGCCACCTCATGCTGAGTTGACTCATTGGAAAAGACTCTGATTCTGGGAGGGATTGGGGGCAGGAGGAAAAGGGGACGACAGAGGATGAGATGGCTGGATGGCATCACTGACTCGATGGAAGTGAGTTTGAGTGAACTCCGGGAGTTGGTGATGGACAGGGAGGCCTTGTGTGCTGCAATTCACGGGATTGCAAAGAGTCGGACATGGCTGAGTGACTGAAGTGAAGTGAACTGAACTGAACTTAGCAACTAGAAAGTACAGCATATGGAATCTGACAGGATATCAGAGGAATCATGTCCAAAGAGCAAGTAAGTCACAGACCTGAAATGCAAGGAATATTCATCTTTAGGAAAATTATCACCTCAGTTAATTTTATTCAAAAATAGAAAGAAACATGACCTTATCAATAAGTGCAGATAATTAATCTGATACTATTCAATACTCATTTACTAAAGATGAAGAAAATAATAAAAGTAATTTATAAATATGATCAAGTTTTTCTAAATCAACCAAATCAAGCTAAACCATGAACTTTGAAAATTGCATTGAGCATTATAAATAATTGGAAGATTCAAGCATATTTTTAATTAAAAAGAAATAATGACAGTTTTTGGAAAAAAGCTTGACTGATATAATTGATTACATTAAAAACCTGAGTCATTGGATAATTTTTTCTGAAATCTTTTATGTTTGAAAATATATGCTCTTTCTGTATCATTAAAACATTTTCATAATCAAATGGCAGCATTTTAAAATTATATTGATTTTGCATGTACATTAAAAATACCCATCACAAAGAAATATCACATAGCACTTAAGCATGTTTTTTTCATACATTTTTAGTTGCAAAGTCAATGAGTTATTAATTAAAATAAAGAATATTATAATGTGCTCTCAACCCACTTGGTAAAAGCAAAACTTTGGAAATTGTTTTAATTAAAAGGATGCACAATTCACTGTACCCACATACCTAATGATATTTCAAATGATCACCTCATTGTCTGCCTTGGAGATTTTAATCCCCAGCAATAATTCCATGAACTAAAGGCAGGTTCGGTGTGAGTTACATTTTTCTTTTATCAAGTAGGTAAATGCAGTTGTGAAATACTGTTATAGAAGAGATCCTTCTGTATCTGAGTTATGTCCTAAGGGAGACCTGTTTTGTTTTGTTTTTAATTAATTTTTTATTGAAGAATAATTGCTTTACATAATTCTCTCTTTTTTTTTTTTCTGTCAAACCTCAAGATGAACAGCCATAGGTATACATATATCCCTTCCCTTTTGAATCTCTGTCCCCGCTCCTTCCCCATCGCACCCCTCTAGGTTGATACAGAGCCCCTGTTTGAGTTTCTTGAGCCATACAGCAAATTCCTGTTGACTATCTATTTTACATATGGTAATGAAAGTTTTCATGTTTCTCTTTCATACATCTCACCCTCTCCTCCCTTCATCCCATGTCCGTAAGTCTATTCTCTATATTTGTTTCTCCATTGCTGCCCTGTGAATAAATTCTTCAGTACCATTTTTCTAGATTCTCCATTGCTGCCCTGCAAATAAATTCTTCAGTACCATTTTTCTAGATTCCATATATGTGCATTAGAATATGATATTTATCTTTCTCTTTCTGACTCACTTCACCCTGTATAATAGTTTCTACTTTCATTCACCACATCAGAACTGACTCAAATGTGCTCTTTTTATGGCTGAGTAATATTCCATTGTGTATAGGTACCACAGCTTCATTATTCATTTATCTGTTGATGAAGATCTAGGTTGCTTTCATATTCTAGCTGTTGTAAATAGTGCTGCAATGAACAATGGGGATACATGTGTCTTACTGGCACAAAAGCAGAAATATAGACTGATGGAACAAGATAGAAAGCCCAGAGAGAAACCCATGCGCTTATGGGTATCTCGTTTTTGACAAAGGAGGCAAGAATATACAATGGGACAAAGACAGCCTCTTGAATAAATGGTGCTGGGATAACTGGACAGCTACGTGTAAAATAATGAAATTAGAACAGTTCCTAACACTGTACACAAAGATAAAATCTAAATGGATTAAATACCTAAATAAAAGACCAGAAACTGTAAAACTCTTAGAGGAAAACATAGGCAGAACACTCAATGACATAAATGAAAGCAAGATCCTCTGTGACCCACCTCCTAAAGTAATGGAAATAAAAACAAAAGTAAATAAGTGGGACCTGATTAAACTGAAAAACTTTTGCACAGCAAAGGAAACTATAACCAAGGTGAAAAGACAGCCCTCAGAATGGTAGGAAATAATAGCAAATCAAACAACTGGCCAAGGATTAATTTCTAAATATACAAGCAGAACTGTTATTACAAAGAGCACCTGTGGAAACCAAAGATCCAGAAATTATCCCTTAAGGCTACCTTGGAAAAGTGTCTACAAGCCTGCACATACTAAGAGTACAATATCCCAGTTTGATAACCACCTACAAAAACATTTATTCCCTAACAGAGTAAAAGGCAAATGGTCATGAATCATCAAAATGACTGTTCTATCTGGTCTAGTCAAGAAATATAGTTTTTCTTCTTTGGGAACTTTGAAGTGGCAGGAAGGTGAGTATGAATTCAATCAAGGATTTTTGATTTAAATTCCTCTTCAAGTTTGAAGGATGCAAGCTTATCTCTAAAATTAGAATCTCCTGATTTTAAAATCCAGGGTGCCATATAGCATTCTTTGAAAGATAGATAAAGGGTTTATGTGGATACTAGAACTCCTTGAGTCAAATAAATGCATGATAATTGGCAAGTTATATAGAAATTGTGAAAAATTACAAGACATAATTGGATTTAAATATATATAAATATATTTTATTTAAATATATACATTAAATGACATATACATATTTTAAAATAAATATATTAAATAAAATATATATTTAAAGCTACAGTTAAATATTTTCCAAATAAGAGGGTATATTCACTAATGTAAATAACATTTCATCTTATTCTTTTAATAAAAAAGGAAGCAAAATGTAACCTTTATGTTATATTTTAGAAATATTTTCTTTATATAAAAAAGAGTGAATGGGTTTAATTATTTTTTTCATAGTTTCAGCATAAAAATCTAACATAATTTTACTCATAAGTATATTTTAATGTAACATTATTTTGGAAATACAAATGTATTCCCTAAAGTTCATATTCATTTTATAGGTTCTCATTTCAATAATGAATTTTCCAGAGAAATAAAATGCTGTCTTTGTTCATATGCTTTATTCTTCTTTTTAAAATGAAATCTTAAGCAATATTTCTTCCGCATTCTAAGAAAAGACGACTTAGAACTTGGGATTATCTAAGAAAAGGAATTCCATGCTTTAAGTTAAGGTTTACATTAAGAAAAATAAAGCTGAAGGTAATGATAACCAAAACATATCTGCATATTTAACAAGAACAGTTCAAACTTTTACTTTCAATCATAATTTATTCATGATCTCTCAGCCACATGATTACAAAAAAGGTACGGTAAGCATCACATCTCATTAGACAGTCAAATGAAGTAACCTGAAAATAAAGGCACACTGAAGTAGACTTTAAATTATTGATTAAAGCATTTAGATTCAGTTCAATTCAGTTCAGTCACTCATTCGTGTCCGACTCTTTGTGACCCTATGAACTGCAGCACACCAGGTCTCGTTGTCCATCACCAACTCCTGGAGTCCACTCAAACCCATGTCTATCGAGTCGGTGATGCCATCCAACCATCTCATCCTCTATCGTCCCCTTCTCTTCCTGCCCTCAAACTTTCCCAGCATCAAGGTATTTTCAAATGAGTCAGCTATTCACATGAGGTGGCCAAAGTACTGCAGTTTCAGCTTCAAATTCAGTCCTTCCAGTGAACACACAGGACTGATCTTTAGGATGGACTGGGTGGATCTCTTTGCAGTTTAAGTGACTCTCAAGAGTCTTCTCCAACACCACAGTTCAAAAGCATCAATTCTAAAGTGCTCAGCCTTCTTTATAGTCCAAATCTCATATCCATACGTGACCACTGGAAAAACCATAGCTTTGACTAGATGGACTTTTTGTTGGCAAAGTTATGTCTCTGCTTTTGAATATACTATCTAGCTTGGTCATAACTTTCCTTCCAAGGAGTAAACATCTTTTAATTTTATGGCTGCAATCACCATTAACATTGATTTTAGAACCCCGTCCCTCCCACCAAAAAAAAAAAAAAAAAAAATAGTCACCCAGTGTTACCCATCTATTTGTAAAAAAGCGATGGGACCGGATGCAATGGTCTTAGTTTTCTCAAGGTTGAGCTTTAAGCCAATTTTTTCACTCTCCTCTTTTACTTTCATCAAGACGTTCTTTAGTTCTTCTTCACTTTCTACCATGAGGGTGATGTCATATGCATATCTGAGGTTATTGATATTTCTCCCGGCAATCTTGATTCAGCTTGTGCTTCTTCCAGCCCAGCGTTTCTCATGATGTACTCTGCATAGAAGTTAAATAAGCAGGGTGACAATATACAGCCTTGACGTACTCCTTTTCCTATTTGGAATCAGTCTGTTGTTCCATGTCCAGTTCTAACTGTTGCTTCCTGTCCTGCATACAGGTTTCTCAAGAGGCAGGTCAGGTGGTCTGGTGTTCCCATCTCTTTCAGAATTTTCCACAGTTTATTGTGATCCACAGAGTCAAAGGCTTTGGCATAGTCAATAAAGCAGAAATCAATGATTTTCTTGAACTCTCTTGCTTTTTTGATGACCCAGCGGATGTTGGCAATTTGATCTCTAGTTCTTCTGCCTTTTCTAAAACCAGTTTGAACATCTGGTAGTTTGAGCATTCTTTGACATTGCCTTTCTTTGGGATTGGAATGAAAACTGACCTTTTCCAGTCCTGTGGCCACTGCTGAGTTTTCCAAATTTGCTGGCATATTGAGTGTAGCACTTTCACAGAATCATCTTTCAGGATTTGAAACAGCTCAACTGGAAATCCATCTCCTCCACTAGCTTTGTTCATAGTGATGCTTCCTAAGGCCCACTTGACTTTGCATTATAGGAAATCTGGCTCTAGATGAGTGATCACACTATCGTGATTATCTTGGTCATGAAGATTTTTTGTACAGTTCTTCTTTGTATTCTTGCCACCTCTTCTTAATATCTTCTACTTCTGTTAGGTCCATTCCATTTCTGTCCTTAATTGAGCCCATCTTGGCATGAAATGTTCCCTTGGTATCTCTAATTTTCTTGAAGAGATCTCCAGTCTTTCCCATTCTATTGCTTTCCTCTATTTCTTTGCATTGATCACTGAGGAAGGCTTTCTTCTCCCTCCTTGCTATTCTTTGGAACTCTGCATTGAAATGGGTATATCTTTCCTTTTCTCCTTTGTTTTTTGCTTCCCTTCTTTTCACAACTATTTTTAAGGGCTCCTCAGATATCCATTTTTCTTTTCTGCATTTCTTTTTCTTGAGGATGGTCTTGATTCCTGTCTCCTGTACCATGTCACGAAACTCCATTCATAGTTCATCAGACACTGGTCTATGAGATATAGTCTCTTGAATCTCTTTCTCACTCCTACTGTATAGTCATAAGGGATTTGATTTAGGTCATATCTGAATGGTCTAGTGGTTTTCTCCACTTTCTTCAATTTCAGTCTTAATTTGGCAATAAGGAGTTCATGATCCAAGCGACAGTCAGCTCCCGGTCTTGTTTTTGCTGACTGTATAGAGCTTCTCCATCTTTGGCTGCAAAGAATATAATCAATCTGATTTCGGTGTTGACCATCTGGTGATGTCCATGTGTAGACTCTTCTCTTGTGTTGTTGGAAGACTGTGTTTGCTATGACTAGTGCGTTCTCTTGGCAGAACTCTGTGATTCTTTGCCCTGCTTCATTCCATACTCCAAAGCCAAATTAGCCTATTATTCCAGGTGTTTCTTGACTTCCTACTTTTGAATTCTAGTCCCCTATAATGAAAAGGACATCTTTTTGGAGTGTTAGTTCTAGAACATCTTGTAGGTCTTCATAGAACCATTCAACTTCAGCTTCTTCAGTTACTTCTTCAGTTACTATTTGGGGCATATACTTGGATTACCGTGGTACTGAATGGTTTGCCTTGGAATCAAAGAGAGATCATTCTGTCGTTATTGAGATCGCATCCAAGTACTGCATTTCAAACTGTTTTGTTGATTATGATGGCTACTTCATTTCTTCTAAGGGATTCTTGCCCACAGTAGTAGATATAATGGTCATCTGAGTTAAATTCACCCATTTCATTCCATCTTAGTTCACTGATTCCTAGAATGTTGATGTTCACTCTTGTCATCTCCTGTTTGACCACTTCCAATTTGCCTTGATTCATGGACCTAAAATTCCATGTTCCTATGCAATATTGTTCTTTACAGCATCGAACCCTGCTTCCATCACCAGTCTCATTCACTACTGTGTGTCATTTTAGCTTTGGCTCCATCCCTTCACTCTTTTGAGAGTTATTTCTCCAATGGTCTCCAGTAGCATATTGGATACCTACCGACCTGGGCAGTTCATCTTTCAGTGTCCGATTTTTTTTTTGCCTTTTAATACTGTTCATGGGGTTCTCAAGGCAAGAATACTGAAGTGGTTTGCTATTCCCTTCTCCAGTGGAGCACATTTAGATTACATTTCATAAACTATCTGGACCATCTAAGATTTAAGGGAAAAAGAAAAAAAAATCATGTTGTTATTAAATCTCCATGTTTATAATTCTTTATACTATTAACTTGTTACAAATTTTTTTGATTGCAACTAATGATTAGGGTATTACCTTAGGAAATGCATCAACCAGAGCATCAGTATTCATTATGCTGTTGTTCTTGTTTAGTCACTAAGTCATGTCCAAATCGTGCAACCCCATGGATTGTGTAGTTGGCCAGGCTCCTCTATCTATGTGATTTCCCAGATGAGAATACTGGAATGGGTTGCCATGTCTTTCTCCAGGGGATCCTCCAGACTAGCGAAAATAGAATTCGCATCACCACATTGGCAGGTGAATTTTTTACTGCTGAGCTTCCAGGTAAGCCCATTTCAATATATTTGGATCATTAAAATATTTAAACCTTTTTTAAATGAAGAGATGGAACAAAGACAGAATATATAATTTAACAGTAAATTGCAGAGTTTAGGTTTATTTTTATAGTGTATAATTTCAAGACATCAATGTGTGACATTAGAAATGTTTGAAAACTAAGTTCCTTAAAATTTAAAAGCAGTATAAAATGTTTTTAAAATATCACTATGAAATATTTAGCTTTAATGGAAACGTTCAGTGTAGCCTATCTCTAGTGTTGACTATAACTTAAAACCCTAGACTGTATACAGAAAAATACCTACCCAAGGATGCTGAAAATGAAATCAAAAGCAAATAAGTTGCAAAAGTGAATTAAATGTTGGGGAAATGACCAGTAAGTCTGAGATTTAAGTATCATCTTCCTGTCTCTCTGTTTCTTGCACTTTGCTTGTAACAGTGCTCCAAGGGCAGATCTCTGTTGAGATTTGGGTAGTCAATATTGGTGGCTATAGCAATTACTGTAGCAACTAAAACTCCAGTAAAATTTTTCTCTTTCTGGAAAGATAAACAGAGAAAAAGGGATTTCTGCTGTCTGAAGAATGAGAGGGAAATTCACATTTTTCCTCTTTTCTCTCCTAAGGAGACTATAGTCACAGAGATGCAGATGGTACAGACATCTTAGCTATTTATCCCAGGAGTCTTGAGCCTATTTAGTGAAGAATTGTATTTAGAAACCAAAGTCTGAGCTCTAGTTTTGTTACTCTATGTACATGTGCACGAAGACATATACACACGCACAAATAAACTTAACTATCTATCTATAGACCTGCCCCAATTTCATTTCAACATTACAGGGTTTACTCTAGCCATTCTCATTTCCTTACTAATAATACTATTCTCTGACAGTTAAAAACCTGGATTTTGTTATTTTCAATTTAATTATTTGATGCATTCCTTTTTTACTTAACTGAACACTCTGCTTCAGGAGCTAAAAGTTTGAACACATACATGCAAACTACTTCAAAACTGGGTCCCATCAACTGATGTGATTACAGACAAAAGTAAAGGGAACAAAAAGCAAATAAATATGAATGAAGAAAAGAAGTGTGAGGATGAGATGGGAAAAGAATGGACTTAATGGGAAGAAATTGGAGAGATAAAAAAGGAAGTAAGAGAGAGGAAAGTCAAGTAACAAGTGTGTCCATGGATAAAATACTTCTTCCTACCTGGCACCTTTGCCCAACATTTGATCCCAGACATGTCAGTGACTTCTGCTCAGCATTTCTTTTGGAAATATATTAACTCATTCAGATTTTTAAAAGGTATCTTTATTTTTTTTTTAATTTTTTTTAAGGTTGGTTTGCTCATTTATTTGTTGACTAATTGCAAAGATTTGAAATGATCAGAAAAGGCTGATTTCAGACTCAGTCACCCCTTTGAGAATACACAAACATATGCACAGGCACAGAGATGTACATAAATAAAGTCAAATACTTACCAGTATATGCTGTTTAAACAAAGCATTCCTGACATTTTGTTCTCCAGTTTATTAGAATAATCATTCCAAGAAATAGTCATTTTAATTAGCACACAGTTTATATAAATGTGGCTTTACAATTTTTAAAACTCTTGATGCTTTGATATGAAGTGAGTTCCTGGTTTGTAATTGTTCTAGTCCACCTTTCCCTCTGGACTGACTGCTGAGTTAGCTGAAAATGTAATGAAGAGACACGGTAAAAACTACCTTTGTTGTAGCTGTTGAGCAACTACTTTTCTTCTGTAATATGCATGCACTCTCTTAGAGTTTATAATGTCTGGCTGGGGTACAGGCTATTTGTTTCGATGTGATATTGTTGACTATTCACAGTCACCTACAGTACTGAGGGTAACTTTCTTTTCAGAAAAAAAAAACAAAAACAAAAAAACAAAAAAACAACTTGTAACTCTAAATCAGTGTTAAAACTTTGTGGACTCTATTTTTAAATACTGAATGTGAAATGAGGCATCTTTCAATTTCAGAGATTTTTCAGTGTTGTTGCATGTGTCCACAAGTTTTTTTTTTTTTTTTTTTTTTGTACCGAGTATGTGTGTATTACACTGTGTTTATCAATTCATGAGATGATGCACATTAGCTTTGCTATATTTTTAAAATTATTATGAAAAACGGTGTTATGAAGATTCATATGTAGATCTTTTGAAGACTTATGTTTTTATTTAAAAACTACTACTACTGAAAGTTTCTCAGTCATGTCTGACTCTTTGTGACTCCATAGACTATATAGTCCATGGAATTTTCTAGGCCGTAATACTGGAGTGGGTAGTCTTTCCCTTTGCCAGGGGATCTTCCCAACTGAGGTATCGAACCCAGGTCTCCCACATTGCAGGTGGTTTCTTTACCAGCTGAACCACAAGGGAAGCCCATGCTTTTTTTGTCCTTGATAAATATTTGAATTTTCTGGTTATACCATAAGTATTTATCTTAAATGGCTCTACTAAATTGCATTCTTACCAGCAATACATTTTCCAGAAGCCAGCATTCAAAGCATTTATGTGGAAGTTTAAATATTTATATAATTTAGCCTTGGCAGTCCTAGAAAATCACCTCTGATGCATCTAATGCTTGGTAAAGTCATTAAGGTGGGAAAAGTCAAAATAAAATTCTAAAAAAAAATAAAATAATACACAGGAATACAATAAATAGGGACCTTACATGATTTTAGGGAACAGATAGAAAAAATTGAAAAAAATATCTTAAATACTAACATATCAATGTAATAAATATAAATAGTCTAAAATGAACAAAATAGATGAAAAGCATAATTTAATTATATGCTGTTATTAGCAAACTCACTTTAAGTATAATGATTTGGGGGAAATAAAAGGAAAAAAGACATATCATTCAAACTTTAATCAAAGGAAAGCAGGAAAGACTCTATTATACCAGATAAACTAGAGCTGTTCAGATAAAATAGAGCTTGTCTATAGTTATGATCTCACAAATCTCCACACGTGATAAACTACATGGAACTAAGTATAGTCAAAAACATGCACACATAAATGAGTGAATTTAGAACCAATGAAGTATGAATAAGCCCAGTGATTGTATCAACGTAAAATTTCTGTTTATGATATTCTACAATAGGAGTGCAAAATGGTGGTATCAGGAGAAAGTAGGTCAAGAGTGTATGAGATCTCTTGGAATTATTTTTGACAACTATGTGTGAATCTGCAGTAATCTCAAAATATAAAGTAAAAACTAATACAATTATGTAAAGGTTAAAAAATAAAATAAATTAAAAAAATAAAGTATGATGACGAAACAAGTAAAAAAAAATAAAGTAAAATAATAGATAAATCTATCTCTTCAAAAAAAAAAAAAAAAAAAGAATGACACACTTTTCTATATTCTAATGTAGAAAGACCTCCAAGTTATAGTGTTAATAAAAAGTAAATTTGCAAAAACAATGTACATAATGTCCTATTATTTGTGTAAAAGTTGGGGAAAGAGGAATCATATTCAGTTTTTTAAAAGATTTATGTTTATAGATGTTTTAAGTTTACAGTGAAATTGAATTAAAGGTAAAGAAATTTCTCTTCCATCCCCTGCCTCCACACATACAAGGGATTTATCAACACCATTCACTGGCAAGCTGTGTTTTATTTATTCATTTATTCAGTTTGTTTTTCTTTTTTTACCAGTAATAAGTCTACATTGACACATCATAATCACTCAAAGACCATAGCTCATCTTGGAATGGGGAGGGAGGAGGGAGGAGGGTTCAGGATGGGGAACACATGTATACCTGTGGCAGATTAATTTTGATATTTGGCAAATCTAATACAGTTATGTAAAGTTTAAAAATAAAATAAAATTAAAAAAAAAAAAAGATTCACTTCTGGTGTTGCATGTTTGATGGGTTGGGCCAAATGAGTAATAACATATATCCATCTTTATAACATCAAGTAAATAATTTCTCGACCATGCAAAATCCTCTGGGTTCTGTCTATTTGTTTATCTCTTCCCATCATCATCCTGAGATAACTACTAAATCTTTTCGTAGACTCTGTAGTTTTGCTCTTTCCAAAATGTCACATATTTGGATGCATGTGGTATAAAGCCTATTCAGATTGACTTCATTCACTTACTAATATGCATTTATGTCACTCCATGTCTTTTCATGGCTTAATAGCTCATTTTTATAGTACTGAATAATATAATATTGCCTGGATATACCATAGTTTTTTTATCCATACATTTACTAAAGCACCATCTTTATTGCTTCCAAGTTTTGTAAGTTATGAAAAAGCTGATTTAAATACCTGTATGCAGGTTTTTCTGCATTTTTTCCAATTTTGTGTTTTTGTACAATTTTCAAGTGCCATTATTTTTTGACTGTATAAGTGTTAAAAAGAAAATTAGAAAAGATACATAAGAAACTCAGAAAGGTATTATCTGTTGATATATGAGGAAAATTGTACCATTTTATAACTCATAAATCACATGACTATTTTACCTATGTAAAGTCAAATGTACTACTGAAAAAAGTAAAATAAATCCATTAACCATTTGGAAAAACTCAATTAAGTTTCTCAAAATAAATTTTAAAACTTTGATAAAAATTTGAACCTTAAGATCAATAAAAATTTGGTGCAGACTAGAAAAATTGCCAACATTCGCTGGATCATCAAAAAGAAAGGCAGTTCCAGAAAAAAATCTATTTCTGTTTTATTGACTACACCAAAGTCTTTGAATATGTGGATCACAACAAACTGGAAAATTCTCCAAGAGATGGGCATACCAGACCACCTTACCTGCCTCCTGAGAACACTGTATTCAGGTCAGCAAGCAACAGTTAGAACTGGCCATGGAACAACAGACTGGTTCAATCGGGAAAGGAGTATGTCAAGGCTGTATATTACCACCCTGCTTATTTAACTTCTATGCAGATCATATCACGTAAAATCCTGGGCTAGAGAAATCACAGGCTGGAATCAAGATTGCCAGAAGAAATACCAACAACCTAAGATACACAGATGACACCACCCTTACGGCAGAAAGCAAAGAAGAACTAAAGAAGCTTTTGATCAAAGTGAAAGAGGAGAGTGAAAAAATGGCTTAAAACTCAACATTCAGAAAACTAAGGTCATGGCATCCAATACCATCCCTTCATGGCAAATAGATGGAGAAACAGTGGAAACAGTGACATATTTTATTTTCTTCAGCTCCAAAATCGCTGCAGATGGTGATTGCAACCATGAATTTAAAAGACGCTTGCTCCTTGGAAGTAAATCTATGACTAACCTAGACAGCATATTAGAAAGCAGAGGCATTACTTTATCGATAAAGGTCCTTCCAGTCAAAGCTATGTTTGTTTGTTTTTTTTTCCAGTGGTCATGTATGGATGTGAGAGTTGGACTAAAAAGGAAGCTGAGCACCAACAAATAGATGCTTTTGAACTATGGTGCTGGAAAAGACTCCTGAGAGTCCCTTGGACTGCAAGGAGATCCAACCAATCCATCCTAAAAGAAATCAGACCTCAATATTCATTGGAAGGATTGATGCTGAAGCTGAAACTCTAATACTTTGGCCATCTGCTGTGAAGAACTGACTCATTGGAAAAAGCCCTGATGTTGGGAAAGATTGAAGGTGGGAAGAGAATGGTACAATAGAGGATGAGATGGTTGGATGTCATCACTGACTCAGTGTACATGAGTTTGAGTAAACTCCGGAAGTTGGTGATGGACAGGGAGGTCTGGCGTGCTACAGTCCATGAGGTCACAAAGACTTGAACGTGACTGAGTGACTGAACCGAACTTAGCACATCCAAGGGAATACAGATAATCTAACACAGCTAAAATACAATTTAAAAATAACATGATAAACGACTAACGTTCAAAAGCAATACCGATTCTGTAATAAAATATTAGATATATTTAAAAGACAAATTAATTTACAACCATAGCAAAATTGTATTCTTTATAGAATTATAAATTAATTGTGTTAAAATCTTAGAGATTCTTAATTGCTGATATAAGGGCTTAAATTAATAAGGAGTGATGAAAAATTTAATAACAGGTAAGCAGCACAATTAGAATTATGCTACAAAACTTGATCTGGAGCCTATATAAAATCTACTTGCAAAGCCCATGTAAGGTAGGTGGGTTGCTTAATATGCTACTCCCATTTTCTATGTTATTGTCACCCTGTTTATTTAACTTATATGCAGAGTACATCATGAGAAACGCTGGACTGGAAGAAACACAAACTTAAATCAAGATTGCCGGGAGAAATATCAATAACCTCAGATATGCAGATGACTCCACCCTTATGGCAGAAAATGAAGAGGAACTCAAAAGCCTCTTGATGAAAGTGAAAGTGGAGAGTGAAAAAGTTGGCTTAAAGCTCAACATTCAGAAAACGAAGATCATGGCATCCGGTCCCACCACTTCATGGGAAATAGATGGGGAAACAGTGGAAACAGTGTCAGACTTTATTTTTCTGGGCTCCAAAATCACTACAGATGGCGACTGCAGCCATGAAATTAAAAGACGCTCACTCCTTGGGAGGAAAGTTATGACCAACCTAGATAGCATATTCAAAAGCAGAGATATTGCCAACAAAGGTTCATCTAGTCAAGGCTATGGTTTTTCCTGTGGTCATGTATGGATGTGAGAGTTGGACTGTGAAGAAGGTTGAGTGCTGAAGAATTGATGCTTTTGAACTGTGGTATTGGAGAAGACTTTTGAGAGTCCCTTAGACTGCAAGGAGATCCAACCAGTCCATTCTGAAGGACATCAGCCCTGGGATTTCTTTGGAAGGAATGATGCTGAAGCTGAAACTCCAATACTTTGGCCACCTCATGGGAAGAGTTGACTCATTGGAAAAGACTCTGATGCTGAGAGGGATTGGGGGCAGGAGGAGAAGGGGATGACAGAGGATGAGATGGCTGGATGGCATCACTGACTCGATGGACGTAATTCTGAGTGAACTCCGGGAGTTGGTGATGGACAGGGAGGCCTGGCATGCTGCGATTCATGGGGTCGCAAAGAGTCAGACACAACTGAGCGACTGATCTGATCTGATCTGATCTGATAGGTAAAAATTAATGTCAGTGAAAAATAAAGAAGAGACTATAAATAAATGAGAGAAATAACATGGAGGTAAAATTTTAACTCAGCAACTTATTGATTATGCGATGCAGAACTCAGATGCTCTCCCTGAGTGGTTCAGAATGCAATTAACCAGATTGAGGGATGATAGAAATACAGGTTCTAATGAATGTCAAGAGAGTATGTGTCCTCAGAAAAGAGGGAAAAAAGGCAACACGAAACTATAATGGATTTGAAGTGATTAAACAAAAGTTGTGTATTTTTATGTTTAGTTGAATTAAAACTATTTTAAACTATCTAACAGTTTAAAAACTATTAAATTGAAGTAGAAAAATATTAATCTTTATGTCATTTGAGTTTTTTTAAACATTTGACAATTTAACTATTGTACAGTAATGGTTAATTTTATATGTTAATTTTTGGGTCAAATATTCTTCTGGATGTATTTGAATTAGATTAATGTTAAAACCAGTGGACTTTGAGAAAAACAGACTGTCCTTCAAAATGTGTATGAGCTTCATCCAATTGGCTGAAGACTTGAGTAGAATACTAGACTGCTCTTTCCAAGCATGAGGGAATCCTCCACCAGACAGCCTTAGATCTTGAACTGTAGGCTGAACACTGTAGCCTCCATAACTTCATAAGTCAATCCCTCACATCTCTCTCTTCCTCTCTCATATATCTATAGATACATATAGATATTATATATATATATATATATATATATATATATATATATATATATATCTGTTTCTCTGAAGATCTTTGATGAATACAACCATTCTCTCTTGATTTTTCCATATAATTATAATTCATGGAGCCACTGTCCCCTAGAATTTTCATTTATCTTCTCTAATTTATACTTTCTTACTTTTCTTACAAGATATACATTCCCCAGGCCTTCATCCTACTGTGTTTTATTCCTTATTCTCTATATTTGATCTGCACCTTCTTACTGTGATGTTTTCATTTATTGTATCATGCTAGAAATTGTGAAGTGTTGATTTCCAGCAATTAAATCATACTGATGCCTTCTTATTTGGTAGAATTAGTCAAATGTTGACTCTCACCCTAGTGGCTCAGTGGTAAAAGAATCTGCCTGCCAAGCAGGAGATGTAGGTTTGATCCCTGAGTTGGGAAAATCCCCTGGAGAAGGAAATGGTAACTCACTCCAGTATTCTTGTCTGGGAAATCCCATGGACAGAGGAGCCTGGAGGGCCACAGTCCATGGGGGTCACAAAAGAGTCAGACACAACTGAGGGAATGAACAACAGTGAAATGTTTCATTCTCTAAATTTTTTATCTAATGTTTCAAAAGCTTTAAGAATTAAAAAGTGAAAGTGAATCTTATTTTGTGCTCCAAATGTAGGCATTTCAAAATACATTTAGCTACAATTGTTGTTGCTGTTCAGATGCTAAGTCATGTGCAACTCTGAAACTCCATGAACTGTAGCACGCCAGGCTTCAGTACTTCACTATCTCTCTGAGTTTGCTCAAATTCATGTCCACTGAGTCAGTGATGCCATCCAACTATCTCATCCTCTGTCACCCTCTTCTCTTCTTGCCCTCAGTCTTTCCCATCATCAGGGTCTTTTCCAGTGAATCAGTTGTTTGTATCAGGTGGACAAAGTATTAGAGCTTCAGCTTCAGTATCAGTCCTTCCAATGAATCTCCAGAGTTGATTTCCTTTAGGATTGACTGATTTGATCTTCTTGCTGTCCAACAGGCTTTCAAGAGTCTTCTCTAGCACCACATTTTGAAAGTGTCAGTTCTTTGGCGATCAGCCTTCTTTATGGTCTAACCCTCACATCCACACATGTCTATATATTTGGCTACCATAATTTCACATAATTCTTTCTAATTTGTATTTGGGTATATTAAATGCACCTGGGATTTAATTTACTTTTTCCACTAATTATATGAATTACTAGCCCCTGTTGTGAGTTATCAGTTAGGGTTAATGCTACTATTCATTTTTTGCTATAGAAATCTTAAAAATTTCCATGATTTTCCATTCTCCATTACCAGTCTTATCTGTATCTTCTTCCCTCCAAATAACAAAGAAAAAGAAGAAACTATTTCTAAATGCAAAACCAAAATAAATGTCACCAATAATATCTAAGCAAAAAGAGCCAGATATAAAATGTTGCATAATATGTGCATTTCTTAATAAATTACAAAAACAGGCAGAAAGCAATCTATATTATCTATGGTAATATAAGCCAATAGTCATATTTTTTAAAGACTATTAAGCAGAAGAAATTATGAGAAATATTTGCAAGATACTTGTAAATTATATATCTTGATTGGGATGATTTTTACATAGGTATATTCACATTGCATAGTTGTCCACCTCTTTTATTAAATCTCTGCACATATTAACCAAAGTTATTTAAATTTTTTTTTATAGTTCTAACTTCTGGGGCATCTATATATATTATTCTGTGGACTATTTTATCTTCTTGTCACCTGAGGTTTCCCAGATTGTCTTATGATTTTTGACTGAATCATGGATATTTGGTACAGAAGAGCCAAAATTAAGATAAATGTTATTTTAATAGGCACATACGTCAGATTGTTGGACTTCCATGGAGTTTCAGCTGGTAAAGAATCTGTCTGCCATGAAGGAGTCCCCAGTTCGATTCCTAAGGGGTGTTGATCAGTTAGTCAGTTGTTATGGTTTGGATATTTTTTTGGTTGCTAGAATTAACTTGAGCATGTTCTGGCTTCAGTTAATTTTAATAAGTGACTGCTGCTATTCCATGGATCTTGAAGCTTCAGGTGTGAATTTGTTTTTTGCAGGGTTCTTGTTTGAACTACTATTCTTGTCAATCTATGTATGTTTGCACCAGAGGTGACATGCTCACTCTATTCCCCCTGGATCCCAGCACATTGCTGTTGGCTTGTTATTCAGCTTGAACTTATAGTGGGTCAAGGAGGTACATGACTCTCTTGGTTCAGCCTCCGTCTTCAACAGACTCTAAACCTTAGGGGCAGAAGCTTCTTAATGTACATTTTCTCTTTTACTGGGAACAGCATGATTCTGTGTGCTGTCTTCAGGAAGATTGGCCATAGGGTAGTTTCTTGCACATTCCCCATGGGTAGAAAGTCTTCCCTCTGAAAGATTACATAGCTGTGGGTCTGAAGGTGTTTTGTCTTCCTTGCCAAGTAGGATAGTTCTGCTTCTACCAGTCCCTCCAAAACAAGGAAACTTAGAATCTGGATTTACTACCCTGCCACAGCACCTTAAAGTCTTTGCTTTGTATGAAGAAAGGATCCAAGATGAGAGCTCGCTTTCATGCCTATGAACTACCATGGGAATCAGAATGGGGGCTTTTTCTGGTTCTTTGTCTTGTCGTCAATATTTCTTACAATGAAGCCTGACTTTTCACATGTCTTAGGCTAAGTGGTTTTAATAGTTGGTTAAAATTTTAGCTAGTGTTTTTACCTACTTTAATGGTAGCCAACTCCTCTTTTAGGGCTTTACATAAAGTAAGAAATTCATATGTCCCTAATGTATTCCAAATGGGCTTGTCATTCAATGGAATTTACTTCAACTGGTTGACTTATGAATACAGATTGTTAATAGGCTCAGATATTTCAAGGATGATCTCTTTTCTTTCTTTTTTTTTAAATTTAAATGTATTTATTTTAATTGGAGGCTAATTACCTTACAATATTGTATTGGTTTTGCCATACATCAACATGTTACTAAAACAGGAGTGGCACTTTCTTGCAATCTTAAATAATCTGAGAGAAAGCAAAAGACTTTAGTTTAATTCAAATTGTAGAAATGTATTAGTCTGTACAATTACAATTTAGTAACTTTTCAGTATATATGTTATGCTTCAACTGAACTTTTTATGAATAAAAGTTGCAGTGCTTAACATATAAGCCTATTCTAAACAGCACAATCTCCAGTTTCATCCACCTCATTAGAACTGATTCAAATGTATTCTTTTTAATGGCTGAGTAATACTGCATTGTGTATATGTACCACAGCTTTCTTATCCATTCATCTGCTGATGGACATCTAGGTTGCTTCCATGTCCTGGCTATTATAAACAGTGCTGTGATGAACATTGATGAAACTGGAGCCTATTATACAGAGTGAAGTAAGCCAGAAAGAAAAACACCAATACAGTATACTAACGCATATATATGGAATTTAGAAAGATGGTAACAATAACCCTGTGTATGAGACAGCAAAAGAGACACTGATGTATAGAACAGTCTTATGGACTCTGAGAGAGAGGGAGAGGGTGGGAAGATTTGGGAGAATGGCATTGAAACATGTAAAATATCATGTATGAAACGAGTTGCCAGTCCAGGTTCGATGCACGATACTGGATGCTTGGGGCTGGTGCACTGGGACGACCCAGAGGGATGGAATGGGGAGGGAGGAGGGAGGAGGGTTCAGGATGGGGAACACATGTATACCTGTGGCGGATTCATTTTGATATTTGGCAAAACTAATACAATTATGTAAAGTTTAAAAATAAAATAAAATTAAAAAAAAATAAAAAGCAAAAAAATAAATAAATAAATAAATAAACAGCACAATCTTTTATATATTGTGAAAAATTTGAAATGCATTCCCCTAGTATATCTCCTTTTCCCCTCAAAATATCAAGATATGTTTGTCTGTTCCCTCTCTCATTTGTCCAATTTCAAAACATACTCATCCCATTGGCTAAAACGTATATATATATATATATATATATATATATATATAATTCATGCTAGTCTTTCGGTAAAATCCCTTTTCTTTTTATTGAATCAGTTATTCATTCATCAAACACATTTTAGTAACCACATACATAGTATTATTCTAGAGACCAGGAATTAAAAAAAAAAAAGTAGGTATTGGAAATGGTTTTAAAATGTAATAGATTTTGTAAAGCAAGTTGAACTCTTTCTATAACATGTGAAGAGGAAGTCACTGATAGATGCTGAAAGTCTTGTGGCTTAGATGTCAGACAACTTTCGAAGTAGAACATTTACAGCTATATCACTCCTTCTTTCACCTTTATCACTTCTAAATTCTAGTTTTTAAAGGAACTTATTCATGAAATAAACAAATATTATTAAGATCAAAAAGAAAAAGCTCAAAATTTACTTGCCGGAAGGGAGGAAAGAGAAAGAGAGGGCATTTAAATAACTGTATTGCGACAGGATAATATATGCAATGTAGAGAAAGTCAAGATACCATAGTAACAGCATAGTAGCTGACTGGTATGGAAGGGAGAATTGAAAGGGAAGGGAGAATGGAAAGACTCAAAAGAAGAGGCCATCAGCTTCATACTGATGGTTGTCATCACACACTAGGTATAGAATACCCTTGCTTTTCTGTGTTTTTATGTCAATATTCTCATGGTACGAATGAATACTTGAGTCCTGAAAATGAGAAATAATCTCAAACAATTTAAGCAGATTTCATATTGAGCACTGGCTAGAGATAAACTGGAAAGGCTTCTTAGACTATGTATAAGGAAGTACTGTTGTCCTGGGAGGGTAGAGACAACTTCCCCCACTAGGAAGTTCACACAGAGGAGGGGCTAAAATAACAGCTGAGCCTCAGAGGCTGTGTGGCTAAGGAAGATGAGCTGAAGTCTTTTCTCATGGCTGTGCAAACTGTGGAGCTACACCTCTGCTTATGGCTTACTAAATTTGGTGCCCCCCAAAAAAGAAAGAAAGAAAGAAAGAAAACAATTGCTTTGACAGCTGGGATGGGTCCAGCTTTAGCAGCTGTGGGCATTGTGGGCAAGTACATGTGTTGAGCTGGACTGAGTTTCTTCCACTTTCCACAGCAGGTCCAGGTACATGACTACTGTAGTCCTGGGACCTGATCTCAATGGATCTGCACTAGTGGTAAAAACAGCACATGAAAGGAAATTGTCACCGAATTCCAGTAAGTACAGAGCCCCATACAGGAAAAACCCAAGGAAAAATATAACAAGACATATAGTAATCAAGCAAATAAAAATTAAATACCAAAAAATATTAAAAGCAACAATGGAAAAGCAACAAATAAGGAAATGACCATAAGATTATCAGCTGATTTTTCAGCAGAAACTCTGCAAGCCAGAGGAAGTGACAGGATATATTTAAAGTGATGAAAGTATTCTGCAACCCAGAATATTCTACCCAGGAAGGCTTTAATTCAGATTCAACAGAGAAAACAACAGTTTTAAAGGCAAGCAAAAGCTGGGAAAGTTCAAACCAGTTTTATAGCAAATGTTAAAGGAACTCCTCTAGGCAAGAAACACAAGAGAGGAGAACAAAAGAGGGGAAGAAAAAAAAAAAAAGAAAGAAAAGAAAACTACAAAAACAAACCCAAAACAGTTAAGAAAATGGCAGTAGGAAAACTCATATTGATACTTATCTTAAAAGTAAATGGATGAGATGTTCCAGCCAAAGACACAGACTGGCTAAATGGATAAGGAAAGAAAACCCCATATATATATGCTGTCTATAAGAGGGACACATACTGAATGAAAATGAGGGGATTGAAAAAGATACCCCCATGCAAATGGAAATCAAAAGAAAAGTGGGATAGCGATACTCATATGAGACAAAATAAACTTTAAAATATAGATTGTTACAAGAGACAAGGAAGGAACACCACAATACATAAGGCAAATGCTAACAGCCAGGAAAGGGAGAATCAATAGTAACTTAATAATAGGGGGAAAAATTAATACCCCACTTACACCAATTGGCAGATGATCCAGACAGAAAATTAAGAAGAAAACACAAGCCTTAAATTAAGCACTCAACTCAATTGCTATCATTAAGACATTCTATCCAAAAGTAGCAGAAGGCATTTTCTTTTCAAGTGTACACAGAATATTCTCCAGGTGAGATCCCATTTGGGTGACAAATCAAGCTGAGACAAAAGTAGGAAAACTGAAAGCATATCACACATCTTTCCAACCACAATGTGATGACAGCAGAAATTAGTTACAGAAAGAAAATGTTAAATACATAATCAAATGGGAGGTAAACAATATGCTACTAAGTAATCAAGGGATCACTAAAGAAATCGAAGAGGAAATTAAAAAAAAAAAAAATAGAAAAAAAAAAATGATAATGAAAACATGATGACCCAAAGCCTATGGGAAAAAGCAAAAGCAGTTCCAAGAGGGAAGTTTATAGAAATACAATCTTACTTCAAGAAATAAGAAAAATCTCAAACAACTTAATCTTATGCCTAAGGCAACTAGAGAAGGAAGAACAAACAAAAATGAAAGTTAGTAGAAGAAAAGAACTCATAATGCTGAAAGCAGAATTAAATGTAATAGATACAAAGAAAACAATAACACAGATCAATGAAACTGAAAGCTGGTTCTTTCAAAAGATAAATAAAATAAGTAAACCTGTATCCAGATTCATCAAAAAAAAAAAATAAAATAAATGGGAGGAGGGCTCAAATCAATAAAATTAAAATACAATAAAGAGAAATTACAATGGGCACCACAGAAATACAAAGAATCATGAGACTACTACAACAACTACATGCCAATAAAATGACTAACTTGGAAGAAATGCAAAACAAAATCTTAGAAAGGTATAACCTTTCAAGACTGAAATAGAAGAAACAGAAAATACAAACATAACAATCACAAACAATGAAATTGAAACTGATTAAAAAGTCTTCCAACAAATAGAAGCCCAGAACCAGCTGGCTTCACAGGCAAATTCTATCAAAAATTTAGAGAAGACGTAACACTCATCCTGCTCAAACTCTTCCAAAAAATTTCAGAGTAAGGAGTACACCCAAGCTCACCATCATCCTGATACAAAAGCCAGCCAAATATATCACAAATAAAGAAAATTGCAGGTCATTGTAACTGATGAAAGTTACTCAAAAATCCTCAATGAAATATTACCAAGCTGAATCCAACAGCACTTTAATACAATCCTACATCATGATCAATCGGTATTCATCCCAGGCATGCAACAATTCTTCAAATATGCGAATGAATCAATGTAACACAGTATATTAACAAATTGAAGAAGAGAAACCATACAATCATCACAATTGATACAGAAAAATTTTTGACAAAATTCAGTAGCCATTTTTGATATAAAGTCTTCAGAAAGTGGGCATATCAGGTATCTGCCTCATCATAATTAAAAACCATATATGACAAACCCACAGCATATATCATTCTGATAGGTGAAAAACTGAAAACATTTCGTTTAAGATAAGGAACAAGACAAGGATGTCCACTCTTGTCACTATTATTCAGCATAATTTTGGAAGCCCTTGCCATGGCAATCAGGGAAGAATAAGACATAAAATAATTAAAATTAGAAAAATGTGAAACTGTCACTCTTTTCAGATGATAAAATGCTATACATAGAAAATCGTAAAGATGCTCCTGGAAAACTACTAAAACTCATTAATGAATCTGGTAAAGTAACAAGATAAAAAACTAAAATCCAAAAATCTCTTGAAATCCTATCAATTAATAATGAAAGATCAGAATGAGATATTGAAGAAAAATCCGATTTAACATGGCAACAAAAACAAATAAAATACCTAGGAATAAACCTACATAATGAGTCAAGTAGATTTATTCATAGGTATAAACTATAAGATACTCAGGCAGCTATAAGATACTGATGAAAAAAATCAAAGACAACACAAACAGATGGAGTGATATACAATGTTCTTGGAGGGGGGAAAATCAATATTTGGAAAATGAATATACTACCAAAGCAATCTATAGATTTAATGTAGTCTCTCACAGAATTAGAACAAATTAGCTTTGCAATTTGAATGGAAATACAAAAAAGCCTGAATTGCCAAGCAATCTTGAGAAAGGAAAATAGAATGATTAATCTCCCTGACTTCAGTTCAGTTTAGTCACTCAGTCATGTCCAGCTCTTTGCAACCCCATGAACCACAGCATGCCAGGCCTAACTGCCCATCGCCAACTCCTGGAGTCCACCCAAACCCATGTCCATCGAGTCAGTGATGCCATCTAACCATCTCATCCTCTGTCGTCCCCTTCTCTTCCTGCCCTCAATCTTTCCCAGTATCAGGGTCTTTTCCAATGAGTCAGCTCTTCGCATGAGGTGGCCAAAGTAGTGGAGTTTCAGCTTCAACATCAGTCGTTCCAATGAACACCCAGGACTGATCTCCTTTAGGATGGACTTGTTGGATCTCTTTGCAGTCCAAGGACTCTCAAGAGTCTTCCCCAACACCACAGTTAAAAAGCATCAATTCTTTGGCACTCAGCCCTCTTTACAGTCCAACTCTCACATCCATACATGACCACAGGAAAAACCATAGCCTTAACTATGTGGACCTTTGTTGGCAAAGTAATGTCACTGCTTTTTAATATGCTGTCTAGGTTGATCATAACTTTCTTTCCAAGGAATAAGCATCTTTTAATTTCATGGCTGCAATCACCATCTGCAGTGATTTTGGAGGCCAGAAAAATAAAGTCAGCCACTGTTTCCACTGTTTCCCCATCTATTTGCCATGAGGTGATGGGACCAGATGCCATGATCTTAGTTTTCTGACTTTGTCCTGGACTACAAAGCAACAGTATTCAAAATAGTATGGTACTGGTACAAAATTGGAAATATAGATCAATGGAACAGAAATCAAATTTCAGAGATAAACTCACATACCAATGGTCATTTAATCTATGACAAAAGAAACGAGAATATACAATGGAGAAAAGACAGTCTCTTCAGTAAGTGGTACTGAGAAAACTGAACTGCTACATATAAAAGAATAAAATCAGAACACTCCCTAAGGGCATACAAAAATAAATAAATAAATAAACTCAAAATGGTTTAGAGACCTAAATGTAAGACTGAACACTATAAATTTAGTGTAGCAGAACTTAGGGTGAGCAATCTTTGACATACACCATATCTCCAAAATATACAAGCAGCTCATGCCACTCAATATCAAGAAAACAAAGAGCACACAAAAATGGGTGGAAGATCTAAATCAACATTTATTCCCAAAAGACATTCATATTGACCAAAAACACAAGAAAAGCTACTCGATACCACTAATTATTAGATAAGTGAAAATGAAAGCTACAATTAGGTATTACCTCATACCAGTCAGAATGATCATAATTATAAAAATCTTCAAATACTGGAGAGGGTGTAGAGAAAATGGAACCCTCCTATAACCCTTTGTGGGAAATTAAATTCATACAGCAACTATGGAGAACAATATGTAAGTTAACTAAAAAAGTAAAAATAGAACTTCCATATGACCCAGAAAGCCCACTCTTGAGCATGTATCTGGAGAAAAATTGTAATTTGCAAAGACACATATACCTCAGTATTCATTGCAGAACTATTTACCATAGCCAGGATATGGAAGCAACTGAAATGTTCATCCAGAGTAAAAGATAAACAATCTGTACCTATATACAATAGCATATTATTGAACCATAAAAAAGAACTAAATAATGCCATTTGCTGCAAAATTGGGGGTGGGGGGTGGCTTCCCAGGTGGGGCTAGAGGTAAAGAACTTGCCTGCCAGTGGAGGGGATGCCAGAGACAAGGGTTCAATCCTTCATTTGGGAAGATCACCTGGAGGAGGGCATGGCAACCCACTCCAGTATTCTAGCCTGGAAAATCCCATGGACAGACAAGCCTGGTGGGCTACGGTATGTAGAGTCACAAAGAGTCAGACACAACTGAAGTGGCTTAACATACACATATAAGCGAAAATGGGTGTACATAGAGATTGTCCTACTAAATGAAGTAAGTTCGACAGAGAGGGGAATATCATATGCTATCACTTATGTGTAGAATCTAAAGAAAAAGGTACAAATTAACAAAACATAAGTAGAGTCACAGATGTAGAAAACAAACCTATGGTTATCAGGTGTTAAGGAGAATGAGGGATAAATTGGGAGATTGGGACTAACATATACGAAGAGGTGGCAAGTATACACAGAAGAACTATACAAAAAGATATTCATGACCCAGATAATCACGATGGTGTGACTACTTACCTAAAGCCAGACATCCTGGAATGTGAAGTCAAGTGGGCTTTAGGAAGTATCACTGTGAAAAAAGCTAATGGAGGTGATGGAATTCCAGTTGAGCTATTCCAAATCCTGAAAGATGATGCTGTGAAAGTGCTGCACTTAATATGCCAGCAAATTTGGGAAACTCAGCAGTGGCCATAGGACTGGAAAAGGTCAGTTTTCTTTCCAATCCCAAAGAAAGGCAATGCCAAAGAATGTTCAAACTACCCCACAATTGCACTCATCCCACACCCTAGTAAAGTAATGCTCAAAATTCTTCAAGCCACGCTTCAGCAATACGTGAACTGTGAAATTCCAGATGTACAAGCTGGTTTTAGAAAAGACAGAGGAACCAGAGATCAAATTGTCAACATTTGCTGGATAATTGAAAAAGCAAGAGAGTTCCAGACAAACATCTATTTCTGTTTTATTGACTATGCCAAAGCTTTTGACTGTGTGGATCACAATAAACTGTGGAAAATTCTGAAAGAGATGGGAATACCAGACCACCTGACCTGCCTCTTGATAAACCTGTATGCAGGTCAGGAAGCAACAGTTAGAACTAGACATGGATGAACAGACTGATTCCAAATCAGGAAAGGAGTACATCAAGGCTGTATATTGTCACCCTGCTTATTTAACTTCTATGCAGAGTACATCATGAGAAATCCTGGGCTGGAAGAAACACAAGCTTGAATCAAGATTGTTGGGAGAAATATCAATAACCTCAAATATGCAGATGACACCACCCTTATGGAAGAAAGTGAAGAGGAACTAAAAGGCCTCTTGATGAAAGTGAAAAAGTTTGCTTAAAGCTCAACATTCAGAAAACAAAGATCATGGCATCTGGTCCCATCACTTCATGGCAAAAAGATTCGGAAACAGTGGAAATCATAGTTGACTTTATTTTTCTGGGCTCCAAAACCACTGCAGATGGTGATTGCAGCCATGAAATTGAAAGATGCTTACTCCTTGGAAGGAAAGCTATGACCAACCTAGACAGCACTTTAAAAAGCAGAGACATTACTTTGTCAACAAAGGTCCACCTAGTCAAGGCTATGGTTTTTCCAGTAGTCATGTATGGGTATGAGAGTTGGAGTATAAAGAAAGCTCAGCGCTGAAGTATGCTTTTGAACTGTGGTGTTGGAGAAGACTCTTGAGAGTCTCTTGGACTGCAAGGAGATCCAACTAGTCCATCCTAAAGGAAATCACTCCTGGGTGCTCATTGGAAGGACTGATGTTAGAGCTGAAACTCCAATATTTCGGCCACCTGATGCGAAGGCTGACTCATTTGAAAAGACCCTGATGTTGGGAAAGATTGAAGGCAGGAGAAGAAGGGGACGACAGAGGATGAGATGGTTTGATGGCATCACCATCTCAATGGACATGAGTTTGGTAAACTCGGGAGTTTTGATGCACAGGGAGGCCTGAAATGCTGCAGTTCATGGGATCAATAGAGTCGGGCATGACTGAGCGACTGAACTGAACTGAACTGAACTGATATATAAAATAGGTAACAGATAAGAACCTTCTGTGTAGCACAGTAAACTCTACTCAGTACAATGTAAGGTAAAATAATCTAAAAGCAAGTGGATATATGTATGTATAATTGATTCACTCTATGTACACCTGAAAATAACACATTTTATTTTTATTTTTTATTATTTTTTTTATTTTATTTTTTAACTTTACAATATTGTATTGGTTTTGCCATGACATTTTAAATTATGCTACAGAAACAATTAAATAAATAAATGAGAAAAAACTTCAAAAACTACATTTAGCATCCACAGATACATTATGCAATGGTTTCTCAATTTTTACCATATAAGTTTTGGCACAATAATGCAGCAAAAATAAACACTGATGATATCCACTGGACAAATTAAAATGAAATGAATTTATTGTAATATGTATGTTTTCAAGATTTTTAACTTTTTTGTCAAATTTCCTACCACAAATGCTGTATCATTTGTATTACCACTAGTAGTACATGGAAATGCAACTGTCCTTCAGTGCAGTTTGTTATAATATTTAACTTTTTAATCTTGAAATAGTATATGATTGTTTTCTTTTCTGTTTTTATTTTCAGTATGATTGAGTAATTTTAGACCCCTTTTTTCGTTAGCTGTAAGCTATGTGTGTTTATAGCATATATTTTATTTTTCTACCTTTTTTCATAAACATTTTGTGACATTTTTATATCAAAAATAGAGAATTTTAAGTTCCCATGTATAGCTAATGTTTACAATTTGTACTCTAATTTCTATTTTGCTTGTAATTTTTGAAATACAAAGATTTTTATATATTCAAATTCTTAGAGTTTTACTTTTTTTGGAAATAACTGGTGTGCCAAGTATTTACACATATACTCAAGTCATTTCTGTTTTTATGCAAGTTTAATGTTTATTTTTTCTTATTTTATAATAAGATTTTATTAATTAATTGCCCCCAATATTAGAAATATTAAAAGTTTAAATTCTAACTTTGTCCTTTGGGACATTATGAACATTTAATATACTTTTTTCCCGATTATTTGTAGTCATTTTTGGTAAATAACCATGAGTGAAATTGTTAGGTCACAGGCCCTATGCTGTGTTTTAGTAGGTAATGGTGGGGATTCTCTGATCATGTTTTAGTAGGATTCCATGTTTCCACTGCTAGGGCCCTGTTTCAATCCCTGGTCAGGGAACTAAGATTCCTGCAAGCCACATGATGTGGCAAAACAAACAAAGAACCAAAAACAAGTAGACTCTGTGTAATTATATTTATGGTTGTTTTTCAAATTTTAAAACTTTCAAATATAATGAAAAAAATAGAAGCAATCTTTTTGGAATATGTATAATAGCATTTTACTTGACATTATGATTTTCATTATGATTTTCATTTTTGTTTCCAAGGCAAACCATTCACTATCACAGTAATCCAAGTCTATGCCCCAACCAGTAATGCCAAAGAAGCTAAAGTTCAGTGGTTCTATGAGGAACTACAGGACCTTCCAGAACATCAAAAAACAAAAACAAAAAAACTGTGCTTTTCATCATAGGGGGCTGGAATGTAAAAGTAGGAAGTCAAGAGACACCTGGAGTAACAGGCAAGTTTGGCCATGGAGTGCAAAATGAAGCAGGGGAAAGGCTAACAGAGTTTTTGCCCAAGAGAACACACTGGTCATAGCAAACATCCTCTTGCAACAACACAAGAAAAGACTATACACAGAGATAAAATGGGTTGGACTATTGATAGTACGTGGAGAAATCATAAACAGCATCAGTATGGTGATAACAGGGGTTAGTAGGGACATTAACCAACTCCAAGTTCCCACTCATCAGGAGAAGGATCCCCCAAAGAGAGACTGTAGCCATCCCAGGAGCTCTCCAGCTTGTTCTTTGAGATCGCATAGGATCTGCATGTTTTTCTTGAGCACTGTGAGACTTTCTTTACTTTGTTTGGAGGTATTTACCCAGAAACATCACATCTCATTCAAGGTCTCTGAATCCCTGAACAAGTCCCTCCTTGTTCAGGGATGCAGAGATCTATCTCCTGTGTATTTTGTAATACAACCCCTGCCAAGCTGCATTGGCTGCTTAGAGCTATCCTGAGAAATCTTATCCCCAGAAACTTAATTTTTGGGGTGTTCATTAGAATGGCATTCATTTGTAGTCCTGAATAGGTATCTGAGATCTCCCAGGAGCTCACAGGTGTATTGAGTGTCCTTTTTTGTTTTCTTCTATGACCTGATTTGTGAGTGAATCCAGGTACCGTGCCCTGGAACCTTGACTGATTTCAAGTTAGACAGGTTAGGGGTCCTTCCATGTGGGCTGGAGTTGAGCTTTTGGGGACCCATCTTTACAGAGTTTAATTAGGATTTGAGTTCCTGGAGCTGATAGTGGTGACTCTAAATCTTTTGGGTCCTGGTTCACACCTCAGAAGCGTATTTCTTGTTGTCATTGCCCAGTGGACATGGTATAAGAATGGAGGGTCTGAAACTCTGGATCTAGGAAGAGGCCATTGACATAAACAAAAGGTATGCCATATAGCATCTCATAAGGGCTAAGACCAACCTATCCCTTACGGGCAATACAGGTGCAGAGGAGAGCTATTGGTAAAGCCTTCTTCCATCCCAGGGAGATCTCCTGGGTTATCTTTTATATCACTGATTTAAAGAATTGATTGGCTTTTTCTACTTTTTCCTGAAGACTGAGGCCTCAGGCACAGTGAAGGTAATAAGTAATGCCCAATGCTTTAGAGACCCCTTGGTTGACCTTAGAAGTAAATGGTGTCCCATTGTCACTTTGTAATAACCTGGGCAGGGCAAATCTCAGTATGATTTAATGGAGCAGTTTTGTTTTGTTTTGTTTTTAACTACCTCCTCAGCCTTCTCAGTCCAGGTGGGAAAGCCTTCAATTCATTCTGTGAATGTATCTATCATGAATAGTAGGTATTTATGCCCTTGAGAAACTGGCATCTGGGTGAAGTCCATCTGCCAGTCCTCTCCTGGGTAGGCCCTACATCGTTGGATGGGCTGGGCCAGCTTGGGTCTTTGAACCCCTTGGGGGCTATTTAATTGGCAAGTGGGACAAGAAAAACCACTTGCCTTATATTCATTTGGAGGTCTGTTCCTTTGAAGGACCTTTCTAGTAATCTTTCAAGGGTCTTCTCCCATAAATGAATGGTGGCATGTAAGGAGTTAAACAAATTTCATGGGAGGTTCCTAGGCAGAAAAGAGTCCCTCCTCTTGGAACACTTCATATGATCTTCTTGAAAGCCCTCAGTCCTGCATTTAAAAGTCTCACATTGAGTATATGAAGGAGTTTCTGACAAATTAGTCTGTGGACCTAAGGTGGCAACCCCTATTAAGTCATTGCTCTGTAATGCTACTCTCTTAGCTGCCTGCTCAGCTGCTTGATTCCCTCGTGCCACTTCCATGCTCCCTTTTTGGTGTCCTTTACAGTGGGAGACTGAAACCTCAGTGGGCAGGTGACTGCCTCCAAGAGTCTAAGGATTTGATCATCATATTTGATTGGGGACTCTCGGGTGGTCAAGTGGCCTCTTTCTTTCCAAATAGCAGCATGTGCATGTAGCACCAGAAAGGCATACTTTGAGTCAGTGTAAATGGCTACTCTTTTTCCTTTTCCCAACTCGAGTCAGGACTATGAGCTCAGCTATTGGGCTGAAGTACCTGGTGGCATAGTTTTAGTCCCTATGGTCTCAAAATTGGAGACTACTGCATATCTGGCTCTTCTTTTTTTCCATACAAGACAAAGCTGCTTCCATCAGTGTACCAGATCTCCTCAGGATTGGTCAGAGGATCTTCTGGCAATCCCTCTCAGGGTCTTGTCCAGTGGTCCAAAGTTTCTAGGCAAGAGTGAAAGGTAAGAGAGCCCTCGGGGTAGGCAGGAGGGTAGCTGGGTTAAGAAACTCACAAGGGGATATAGTCAGGTCTGGATTTTCCATCAGTACTACTTGATATTTGAGAATCCTTTGATCAGACATCCAGAAATGGTATCTCACATTCAGGAGTCATTTCCCTTGGTGGCTGGTAAAAATAGTTAATTTGCCCACACGAGAAGAGTTTTTAAAGCATCTTCTATCAGGACTGCAAAAGCTGCAAGGCAGGGAAATATCTCTTCAAAAAGGGAATAGGGAAGACACAGGGACCACCAGAAACTGGTGGGAAAATATTTGTCCATCCCAGCAACAAAGAAGTGCTTGGGTGAATATTTTTGTGATTGTTTTTTTTTCTGTGGCACCCATAATGGTACAGTTTTGGGAGGAGAAGGCTCTGGAGTAGGAGGTCAGGACAGAATAGGTAGCCCCGTGTCAACCAAGATACTCTCGGATATACCTGCCACATCCAGTTGCACCCTTGGTCCCAGCCCCATGATGGTTGTCTGTGATAGGCGGGCTGTCTGGAGCTGGCGACTTCAGTCCTGTTGAACCATCATGAGGGAAGGTTTGGCACTTGACCTTGAAGCTCTTGGGTCCCAAGGGTAGAGTGCTGCCCAATGTCCCAATTGATGGCATTGGTAACAAGCCATTTTAGGAGACTTGCCATGGTTCGGACACTCTTTGGCCCAATGTCTGCCTGTCTATAGATTAGACATTTACCTCATGCCTTCTCCTTCAAGGACTTAGGGTTTTTCATAGGGCTTCCTTGGAGTGCAGCCAGCATCTGGCCATGCCTTGTCTCTTTGTTCCTCACCCTTTCCTGGGTCTTGGCCTCCCTCTTCTGTTCTCTGTTGTAAAAGGTATTGGTGGCTGTCTGGACCATCTCATTTAAGAGGCAGTAGGGTCCTGCTGCTGTAGCTGTTGTAACTTTGTCCTGATGTCTGATGCACATTGTGACAGGAATTTGTCCTTTAAAATCACCTGTCCCTCATATGAGTCTAAGTCCAGATTGGTAAACTTTTGGAGGGCCTCTTCTACCCTTTCCAGGAAGGCAATGAGGTTCTCATTGGGCTCCTGAGTTATTGCTGAGAATGGGCACAGTCCCACAACTAATAGTCTTCCTTCTATTTTTATGGGTGAACTTCCTTAGGGGTGAGTCTTCCTGAAGCTTATCCTACACAGTACTGTTGCAACCTGAGATCTGGATGTCCCCTGGTCAGGGTGCAGATCCCCAGGCAGATTGAGGCTGACGACATCTTGGAGATTGAATCCCCTGGCAGGTTGAGGGATGTCAGCCTCCTGAGAGTTGAGTTCCTGTGCAAGTTGAGGCATGTCGACCTCCTGGAACCCCTGGACTGGTGGATCCCTGAGCAGGTTGAGGTGTGACAACCTCCTGAAAGCCAGATCTCTAGGCAGGGCAAGGCAGGTCGACTTCCTGGGATCCCAGGATGGAGTTGGGTGTCCCCAAGGTCTCTAGCATGACCAGTGCTGGGTACGACTAAGGGGCTGTAATCTTAACTCATTGCTGCTTTGCTACAATGGATAGGAATAGATACCAGTATGTAAAGCAATTCCAGCCTGTTCCCTGAGACTAGGAACCTGGTGAAGCAGCATTTGCCTTATTCTCTTATTGCTCTAAGGGAATGTAAGTCACTGATTTCCTCCCCTAGTCCTCCATAAGACCAGCTTAGGGTGTCTCCAATGGTAAACATTTCATTGTCATAGACGCACTCTAGGTAATAACAGAAATAATGACATGCAGTTGGTTATCTCACCCTGTTAGGGGCATTAAGAGTTTTATAGTTTAAATAATAGGCTGGGTGGAGGAATTTTGCCTACAGAGGTGGCAGGGACCTGGTTGTAGGAGTTATTAAGTGTCTTAAGGACATAATGGTAAAAGGCAACAGATATTCAATAAAAGTGGAGTGGAAATTTGAATCAGGGGTATGTTCACAGCTTTAGGAGAAGTGTGGTAAGTGTTTGGGCCCAAATGACCTGTAGGGCTAACCTCCAATGTGGCAAACATTGTCCCTGGAAGTCCAATTGCTCTTGAAGGGATGTCACCAACACATGGACTTCTAGCAGGCATTGTGTTCCTGTCATCTGTCCTAGCGGATTCACTGACATGTTGTAGGAAACATGGAATATGAAGGCCTGAATCTCCAGGAGGATTGAATATTATGCAGTATTTCCATCCAAAGGGGCAACTATTTTCTGGATGTCCCACCAGAAGATTGTAGATGCAACATTGTGTGTCCGGATGGGGCTTACAAAAAGAACATGAAACAAGATGGAAGTGGGCAGGGCACAACTTTTGAAAGAATGACATAGCCCAAGGGCATAGTTAACTGATTAAAATCAAATGGGTCCCAGACAGCAGACTTTAGAAAATTCTTCATGAGACCACCTGACCTGACTATACAGAGAAATCTGTATGCAGGTCAAGAAGCAACAGTTAGAACCAAACATGGAACAGCAGGTTGGTTCCAAATAAGGAAAGGAGTATGTCAAAGCAGTATATTGTCACCCTGCTGATTTAACTTATATGCAGAGTACATGATGTGAAATGCCAGGCTGGATGAAGCAAAAGCTGGGATCAAGATTGCTGGGAGAAATAACCATAACCCCACATATGCAAATAACACACACTCTTGTGACAGAAAGCAGAGAGGAAATAAAGAGCCTCTTGAAGAAAGTGAAAGACAAGAGTGAAAAAGTTGACTTAAAATTCAACATTCAGAAAACTAAGATCATGGCATCTGGTCCCATCACTTCATGGCAAATAGATGGGGAAACAATGGAAACAGAGAGTTTATTTTTTCAGGTTCCAAAATCACTGCAGATAGTGACCTCAGCCATGAAAATAAAAGATGCTTGCTCCTTGGAAGAAACACTATAAGCAACATAGACAGCATTTTAAAAAGCAGACACATTACTTTTCCGACAAAGGTCTGTCTAGTCAAAGCTATGGTTTTTCCAGTAATCATTCATGTATGGATGTGAGACTATATTGGACTTTGGACTAAAGTAAACTGAGCTCCGAAAAATCGATGCCTTTGAACTGTAGTGTTGAAGAAGACTCTTGAGAGTCCCCTGGACATCAAGGAGACCAAACCAGTCAGTATTAAAGGAAATAAGTCTTGAATATTCATTGGAAGGATTGATGCTGAAGATGAAACTTCAATACTTTGTCCACCTGATGGGAAGAACTGACTCAGTGAAAAAAACCCTGATGCTGGGGAAGATTGAGGGCAGGAGGAGAAAGGGATGATAGAGGATGAGATGGTTGGATGGTATCATTGACTCTATGGACATGGGTTTGAGCAAGCTCCAGGAGTTGGTGATGGATAGGGAAGACTGTCATAGTCCAGTCCATGGGGTAGCAAAGAGTCGGACACAACTGAGCTACTGAACTCAATTGAACTGGCAGAAAAATAAAATTCAACTAAACCTTGATCCTCAATCTGCAAACTAAATGACACACTCAGAGGCACCATCACAGTTCCAAATCACTATTGAAAGACCAAGGAGTGGGTGGTTGCCCAATTGTTGGAATGATCATTTACATATGAAATCACTCAGCTCAAAAATCTAACTGCACATTTCACAGCCGCCACACTCGCCCTCTGTTATGGCCCACACTCTTAGAGTTTGCTTCTCTCTGAATCGGAAGAAATCTACCTCTTACCTTTTGCTGTGTCTCTAAATGAATTATTTCTTCAATGAAATATTAAGAAACTGAACTTCATTAGGTCCTGAAACCAGGCATCATGGATTTTGGCCAGGCTCAAGTCCCAGTCGGATATGACTGAGACTAAGCACAGCACAGAGTCCCTGACATGTGGGTTTGAGTCCCAGTTTTAGGTAAATGGTTTCAAAAACAACTTTTAGAAATGGAAAAATGATGACCTTCCCAATACTTTGTAAATGGTGACATAAATGAAGAGAGGATGGGAGGAAAAACCATTGGGAAAAATATGCTGAGGAACCCCTTTCATAACTTGCCAGAAAAGCTGCTAAATACCTGACTTGTGCCCACAACTTTCATTGGCTTGATCCTTGGCACAAAGGAGATTCAGGACAGAAGAACCCTCACCCACTTGGGCAATAGCTACTAGGGTGCAGCAGATATTGGAGCCTTTGGAACACACTGGGGAGTAGCCCCTTCCAGAGTACCTCAATTGCACTCACTGTTGCTTATCTGTTCACAGGGGCTTCAAGGAAACAAGAACTGTGAGATTGTAAAGGAATTAAGAACTTTTAGCCATATGTCCTTCCAACCATAGGGGTGAGGACCTCCTACTTTAACGGGAGGTCTTCTGGAATCTCATACTGATCCATGTGGGCTTTCTGCTGAGTTTCTTTTTGCTATCCCAGCTTCCAGCACACTAGGCTTCTTGGCACTTCCATTGTGCTGGGTTTCCTTTGTGTTCAATTTCCATGACGTGAGCTTTTGCAAAGTTGGCTCGTGCTGTGTTTGGTATCTGCTTCACTGGGGCCAAGCTGAGGTTATTTCAGTCAGGTTACATCCAGGTCACAGCACCAGATATCTCAGAGGAATGTGGAATTTCCTCGGTTCTGTCTCCCTGCAGCAAAGATTTGAAATGGTGGACCAGTATTACAGCTCGGTTATAGCTCAGAGTTGTATTTGGCAAGCAAAGGAAAGTATACCCTCAAGGTGTGAGGGTAGGCTGACCCCAAAGGACAGAGGCTCAGTCTTGGCTCCTCTTTTTGTATGTTTTGGCTCTTTCCCCTGAGCTTGCCCTGTGTAAACTGGGCTCGCCAGGAGGGTTGTTTGTTTTCTCTGAGGTTCTCACTTTGGTCCTAGGATTTTCTTTTGTTCCATTTTTGTGGGCTTTTTCATTTCTTTGTCTTTTAGTCATCATCATTTTGGACTCCTTTTTCTTATTCTAACTACCTAACAAAATTGAAGGCAGGTGGAAAAGGGGATGACAAAGGATGAGATGATTGGATGGCATAACCGACTCGATGGACATGACTTTGAGTAAGCTCTCGGAGTTGGTGATGGACAGGGAGGCCTGGTGTGCTGCAGTCCTTAGGATTGCAAAGAGTAGGACATGACTGAAAGACTGGAATGATGATTTTCATTAGCAATACTCTAGAAACTTGAAGCTATACTCAAACTTAATTATTGTAGTCAATTTTTGAGCATTCAGTGAATCAGTTAATGTTTTTTATTAAGATGGAGAAACATTCAGTAAGCTGAACTCTTCAGGATTGTATGAGCCTGTGTCATCTTGTTGGTGAAGTCAGTCTATATGCATATTATTTCCTCTGCCATAATTTTCCACTTATTTACATGCAAGATTATATTATCTCTGTGAAATTGGAATATATACTTCCACATCAACAAACAAGGACTTAATAGCTATCAATAATTTCTGGACTTCAAAACTCCTAAAAGGGAAACAATGCCTGTGATCCAGCAGATGCCATCACTCCCCACAGTGATTTCTGAGAATCTCTGGGGATGTGAGAAATCAGAAAAACAGGATGCTGGCCCCAGATAGCTGAAATGCATATGAAAAGAATGACTTCAATAATCCCAGACTCATGCATCTTCCCATACATAAAAGTGCTAAATTCCTTGAGATATATGGTTTTCCTTAGTTAACAATAATTTCTAATATTCAGACTGCCTGTCTGCTTTGTTCCAAACTTCTGGATACCCTGACTCTTAACCCCAAACACACGTCAGTCTCTCAGGGCTACCACTGAATAAAACACTCTACTTTCAGGCTATCACTAATTTTGAGGTCAACATCTCTAATAGTTTTTATTCTAGAGTATTGCTAGAATTCTTAATTGCCACTACTCTCAACCCCATCCTTATTTGTCTACTTGCTCCCTTGAAATTCTTTGAATTCTTTCTCCATTGTAATAATCCTACATAAGCATTCAGTTCAGTTCAGTTCAGTCTATCAGCCATGTCTGACTATTTGAAACCCCATGGACCGCAGCATGCCAGGCTTTCCTGTCCATCACCAACTCCTAGAGCCTGACCTAACTCATGTCCAATGAGTCACTGATGCCACCCAACCATATCGTCCTCTGTTGTCCCCTTCTCCTCCCGCCTTCAATCTTTCCCAACATCAGGATCTTTTCCAAAGAGTTGGCTCTTCGCATCAGGTGGCCAAAGTACTAGAGTTTCAGCTTCAGCATAAATCCTTTCAATGAATATTCAGGATGGATTTCCTTTAAGATTAACTGGTTGGATCTCCTTGCAGTCCAAGGGACTCTCCAAAATCTTCTCCAATACTACAGTTCAAAAGCATCAATTATTCTGCACTCAGCTTTCTTTATAGTCCAACTCTAACATCTATACATGACTACTGGAAAAATCATAGGTTTCACAAGATGGACCTTTGTTGGTAAATAATGTCTCTGCTTTTTAATATGCTTTATAGTTTGGTCATACCTTTTCTTCAAAGGACCAAGAGGCTTTTAATTTCATGGGTGCAGTCACCACTTTTAGAGATATTGGAGCCCAAGAAAATAGTCTCTCACTGTTTTCACTGTTTCCCCATCTATTTGCCATAAAGTAATGGGACCAAATGACATGATCTTAGCTTTCTGAATGTTGACATTTTTTTAAATTTATTTATTTTAATTGAAGGCTAATTACTTTACAATATTGTATTGGTTTTGCCATACATCAACATGAATCCACCAGGGGTGTACACGTGTTCCCCATCCTGAACCCCGCTTCCACCTCCTTCCCCATACCATCCCTCTGGGTCATCCCAGTGCACCAGCCCCAAGCATCCTGTATTCTGCATTGAACCTGGACTGGTGATTCATTTCACATATGATATTATACATGTTTCAATGCCATTCTCTCAAATCATCCCACCCTCTCCCTCTCCCACAGAGTCCAAAAGACTGTTCTATACATCTGTGTCTCTTTTGCTGTCTCACACACAGGGTTATCATTACCATCTTTCTAAATTCCATATATATGCATTAGTATACTGTATTGGTGTTTTTCTTTCGAACTTACTTCACTCTGTATAATAGGCTCCAGTTTCATCCACCTCATTAGAACTGATTCAAATGTATTCTTCTTAATGGCCGAGTAATATTCCACTGTGTATATGTACCACTGCTTTCTTATCCATTCGTCTGCTGATGGACATCTAGGTTGCTTCCATGTCCTGGCTATTATAAACAGTGCTGTGATGAACACTGGGGTATGTGTGTCTCTTTCAGTTCTGGTTTCCTCAGTGTGTATACCCAGTAGTGGGTTGCTGGGTCATAAGGCAGTTCTATTTCCAGTTTTTTAAGGAATCTTCACACTGTTCTCCATAGTGGTTGTACTAGTTTGCATTCCCACCAACAGTGTAAGAGAGTTCCCTTTTCTCCACACCCTCTCCAGCATTTATTTCTTGTAGACTTTTGGATAGCAGCCATTCTTACTGGCCTGAAATGGTACCTCATTGTGGTTTTGATTTGCATTTATTTGATAATGAGTGATGTTGAGCATCTTTTCATGTGTTTGTTAGCCATCTGTATGTCTTCTTTGGAGAAATGTCTGTTTAGTTCTTTGGCCCATTTTTTGATTGGGTCATTTATTTTTCTGGAATTGAGCTGCAGGAGTTGCTTGTATATTTTTGAGACTAGTTTTTTGTCAGCTGCTTCATTTGCTATTATTTTCTCCCATTCTGAAGGCTGTCTTTTCACCTTGCTTATAGTTTACTTTTGAGAAAATAGAAAGGGAAATTAAGGAAACAATTCCATTCACTCTTGCAATGAAAATAATAAAATATTTAGGACTATATCTTCCTTAAGAAATTAAAGACCTATATATAGAAAACTATAAAACATTGGTGAAAGAAATAAAAGAGGGCACTAATAGATGGAGAAATATACCATGTTCATGGATCTGAAGAATCAATATAGTGAAAATCAGTATACTACCCAAAGCAATCTATAGATTCAATGCAATCCCTGTCAAGCTACCAACGCTATTTTGCACAGAGCTAGAACAAATAATTTCACAATTTGTATGAAAATACAAAAAACAGAAAAAAAACAAACAAACAAACAAACAAAAAACTCGAATAGCCAAAGCAATCTTGAGAAAGAAGACTGGAACTGGAGGAATCAACCCGCCTGACTTCAGGCTCTACTACAAAGCCACAGTCATCAAGACAGTATGGTATTGGCATAAAGACAGAAATATAGATCAATACATGCACCTATGGACACCTTATTTTTGACAAAAGATGCAAGAATATACAATGGAGAAAAGACAATTTATTTAACAAGTGGTGCTGGGAAAACTGGTCAACCACTTGTAAAATCACTTGTAAAAGAATGAAACTAGAACACGTTCTAACACCAAACACAAAAATAAACTGAAAATGGATTAAAGATCTAAACATAAGACCAGAAACTATAAAACTCCTAGAGGAGAACATAGGCAAAACTCTCTCTGACATAAATCACAGCAGGATTCTCTATGACCCACCTCCCAGAATATTGGAAATAAAATAAAAGTAAACAAATGGGACCTAATTAAAATTAAAATCTTTGGCACAACACATGAATGTTGACTTTTAAGCCAACTTTTTCACTCTTGTCTTTCACTTTCATCAACAGACTCTTTAGTTCTTCTTTGCTTTCTGCCATAAGGGTGGGGTCATCTGCATATCTGAAGTTATTGACATTTCTCCCCACAGTCTTGATTCCAGCTTGAGCTTCATCCAGTCTGGTATTTCACATAATGTATTCTGCATTTCAGTTAAATAAGCAGGGTGACAATATAAGCTTTGACATTCTCCTTTCCTGATTTGAAATCAGTCTGTTCTTCCATGTTCAGTTCTGACTGTTGCTTCTTGACCTGCATACAGATTTCTCAGGAGGCAGGTCAGGTGGTCTTGTATTCCCATCTCTTAAAGAATTTTCCATAGTTTGTTGTGATCCACATTGTCAAAGGCTTGGCATAGTCAATAAATCAAAATAGATGTTTTTTTTCTGTAACTCTCTTGCTTTTTCAATGATCCAGCAAATGTTGGCAATTTGAACTCTGGTTCCTCTGCCTTTTCTAAATCCAGCTTGAACATCTGGAAGTTCATGGTTCACGGCCTGGCTTGGAGAATTTTGAGCATTACTTTGCTAGCAAGTGAGATGAGTGCAATTGTGCAGTAGTTTGAACATTCTTTACCATTGCCTTTCTTTGGGATTGGAATGAAAACTGACCTTTTCCAGTCCTGTGCCACTGCTGCGTTTTCCAGATTGTCTGGCATATTGTGTGCAGCACTTTCACAGCATCATATTTTGGGATTTGAAATAGCTCCACTGGAATTCCATCACCTCCACTAGCTTTGTAGTTATGCTTCCTAAGGCCCACTTGACTTCACATTCCAGTATGTCTTTCCCTAGGTGAGTGATCACACCAAGATTGGTCTGGGTCATAAAGATCTTTGTTGTATAGTTCTTCTGTGTATTCTTGCCACCTCTTCTTAATATCTCCTGCTTCTATTAGATTCATACAATTTCTGTCCTTTATTGTGCCCATCTTTGCATTTTGTGAAACATAAGCATACTTTCACAAAATGTTCTGCATCACTTCATTCATTTTCTCTATGTTAAATTTGATTCTATTTAAGAATACCTTCTTTGTTTGTGAAGTTTTCTGACTAAATACTTCTCATTATTGTAAACAGAGTGATCCCAGAGCCAAGATAAATATTTGCTGTTTTTCTATTCATTCTTTCAAATGACTACTGTTCAATTCTTTTTAAAAAAATTTTTTTGAAGTTCATGCTATCTTATTGTTCCCCCTTTTTTGAAATTATAATTAGTGTCATCTCATAATCCTGCCACCTTTTCTGGTTCCCTTTATTTCACATTATTTCCTGTTCAACCAGAGGATTACCTCTGTTTTATTGTCACTTTTGAAAATAACAGGGACATCATTTTTTTTTTTTTCCTTCTGATGTATAGATGCAATAATTCTTAAGTTGGGATTAACTCAAATATTTGGCTTTCCATTGTAATAGTCTAACTTCTGAGAGGCTCCATTAAAAATATGTAAATAAAAACTTTGGGACTATTAAAATTTATGATCTATAAGTTCAGTATAGGGCAATGTTACTTTTACCTGTTTTTGACAAATTCACTTCTTCACACTGCAGCATCTTCAGTTTCTACTGATTTATTTATTTTTTTAACCATCAAGCTAACAAGTGTCCTTTGTGCATAATTAAAATAGAAAATTCAGGCTATTAAACATTACCTCAACTTTCTCTTTTATAACTGCCAGGTGATTTACAATCACTGATTGCTCCATTGTCTGTCTGAGTCTTGGAAGATACTTTCACATAGATTTTACCTGGGCTCTTGATTCATTAATCTGCTTTCTCCCACTTTTGTGTTCTTTCTTTTTTCCTACTTGTAGCATTTTACAGAAAAAGAAGTGTAAAATTAGGAAACTCTGATCATATATAGAGCTAGTGATGGCCAGGTCAAACACCCTCCCCTCGAGAAAGAAACAGAGAAGAGACAGAGAAAAAGGACATTGTCCGTACTCTGAAATTAAGTGAATGCTTCCTGGGAAAGCACAGAATCCCTAGATCTATTATCCTCGAAAAAGCAAATCTACTTCAAGGAGAGGAAGACAATGTCTTTCCACCTAGTAGTAATAACCTCAGATATGCAGATGACACCACCCTTATGACAGAAAGTTAAGAGGAACTAAAAAGCCTTTTGATGAAAGGGAAAGAAGAGAGTGAAAAAGTCGGCTTAAAGCTCAACACTTAGAAAACTAAGATCATGGCATCTGGTACCATAATTCCATGTGGAATAAGTGGGGAAACAGTGGAAACAGTGTTAGACTTTATTTTGGGGGGCTCCAAAATCACTGCAGATGGTGATTGGAGCCATGGAATTAAAAGATGCTTACTCCTTGAAAGGAAAGTTATGACAAACCTAGATAGCATATTGAAAAGCAGAGATATTACTTTGCCAACAAAGGTCCATCTAGTCAAGGCTATGGTTTTTCCAGTGGTCATGTATGGATGTGAGAGTTGGACTGTGAAGAAAGCTGAGCACCGAGAATTGATGCTTTTGAACTGTGGTGTTGGAAAAGACTCTTAAGAGTCCCTTGGACTGCAATGAGATCCAACCAGTCCATCCTAAAGGAGATCAGTCCTGGGTGTTCATTGGAAGGACTGATGCTGAAGCTGATACTCCAATACTTTGGCCACTTCATGTGAAGAATTGACTCACTGGAAAAGACCCTGATTCTGGGAAAAACTGAGGGCAGGAGGAGAAGGGGACGACAAAGGATGAGATGGCTGGATGGCATCACCAACTCAATGGACATGAGTCTGAGTGAACTCTGGGAGTTGGTGATGGACAGGGAGGCCTGGCATGCTGCGATTCATGTGGTCACAAAGAGTCGGACATGACTGAGCGACTGAACTGAACTGAACTGAGTAGTACTTTGGACCAGGGAGGGACATAGGTCTGAAACATTAGTATCCTGGAATTCTTCACTACTTAATTATCCTTAGCTGAAAGTGCCTTGCTCAGAAAACCTGAACCAAGCAGAATGTGAGTCAAGTATGGAAAACCATGTCTTTGGCAAATAGTTTCTAGTTTCTACACTTCTTTATAACATCTTCCCACATAAAAACTTATACTTTATTGAGTAACTCAATTGAAATTTTCCTTAGAGTTTCCTTTGGTGTCCAACATAAAGCAGTCTTACCACAGCTATGTAATAAAACCTGCTCATTTTCCTTTGTAATAGTTTCACTTGTTTGTTAACTTATCCATTTATGCATTTTAACTTTTTAATGTTTATTTTGTCTAAAATTAGTTTTGGTGTCAAGGTGATATTCCAAGTGGGTAATCGATTTTGTTGCCAGTGAATTTGAGGTTCTTTCTTCATTGCAAAAGATCTGGTGACAGAGCTGAGAGGTAGAGAACGTAAAGTAATAAAAGTTTATTTAAGCAAAGATACACTCTCCCAGGGACAGCCGTTGGGCAGGTGAGGAGCTTTCACCCTGGGCCTGTTTGGCAAGCCAGTTAGGAGGAGCAAGCAAGTGAAGGGGCACAATATTAACTGGGGAATGATGAGTTTGGGGGGGTGACTTCCCTGATTTTTCATCCTAGTTGACTTCTCTGAGGGGAGGAGTGATTTCTGTCCACATTAGCTTAGAATAGAAGTGTCATGGTATTGGTACATGATGCATACTTCTTATCTGTAAGGCTAATCCTATTGTAATGAGAGCACAATGCACAAAAGGTTACATTTGTATGCATTTCCCCACGTTCTTGGTCTGATACTGGGACCTTTATCATCCAAAATGTGTGGTTTCCTATCAGCCTGCAGGTTCCTTCTTTCCTTTCTCTGTCTGTGTGTGTTTGTGTGTGTGCTCAGTTCCTCAGTCATGTCCAACTTTTTGGGACCCCATGGACTATAGCCCACCAGGCTCCTCTGTTCATGGAATTTTCCAGGTAAGATTACTGGAGTCATTTGCCATTTCTTTCTCCTAGGATCTTCCTGCCCAGAAATTGAACCCATATCCCTCGTGTCTCCTACATTTCAGGTGAATTCTTTGTCACTGCACCTGTGAAGCCTCTTGTCTGACTATAGACCCTTGCTGTTTACCAGATGCATGATTTCCTTCCACTTGGCGCCTGCCCCAAAATCTCATACCTGCCCGCTGTTAACAATTGTATCATTATGTTTATTTGAATATTGTTATTTTTTCACTAGTTGAAATTCTGCATTTCTCAAAGAATAACTGTGTATACAAACAGACATACCCATGCATACTTCTGACTGATTGTAAAGTTTATTTTCTACTTCACTAATCATCTGACTACCTTTTAGAATGGCTTTACCATATTCTATATTTAATATTTTGTTGTTGCTGTCCAGTCGCCCAGTTATGTCATGTCCAACTCTTTGTGACTCCATAGACACAGAAGGACACGCTTCCCTATCCCTCACCATCTCCCAGAGTTTGCCCAAGTTCATGTCCATTGCATCAATGATGCCATCTAGCCATCTCATCTTCGGGCTCCCCCTTCTCCTCCTTAAAATAGACTCTATCTGTACAAAGTGTTTATGTAGGTCATAACATAAAAAAAAAATAGATCTTTATAAATAGAATATAATCCTTGAAAAGTCAGTAAGAATTGGATTTAGCACATAAGTAGAAGGATTTGTTATCGATCTCCAGAGGCCTCAGACTACAATAGCTTGGAGCAGGTCTTGGGTTCCCAGCCAGATGTTGGGGCTGGTTTGCAGTGGTGAAAACACCAAATCCTAGCCACTAGACCAGTGGTCATTGCCAAGGGCCCTGGCCCTTCAGATTTGTGGAAAAGAATCACCAAAAATATGGAAAGTAGTGAAGCAAGAAAAGTATTTATTAAGAGGAAAAAAGTACAGTACATGTGGATAGGCACATGGGCAAACTCAGGGAGATTCCCAGAGTTGTGTCCATGTGGCAGTTTAAATCACTTATATGGGGCATTTCTTCCAGTTTTCCTCTGGTTAGTCATTTTAATTTGCCTGGTTCACAGTCTGTATTTGGTGTATCTCAGGAACCTTCATGTCTCCTCACTCATCTCATAGCCAAGATGAATCCTACCTCAGAGGTGTCTGTGTAGAGCATCCTTTGATGTTGCTCCCCCTTTGGGCTGCAAGGAGTCTTTTCTGCACATGTATGGTTGGGAAAGTCTCCAGAGTTTGGAGTGAGAAATATGTGGTCTGAGTAAGGCCTAACCTCCTCCCTTGATTTTCCTCCTATTCTTGTATTGGACTTTTAGTAAAGAAAGAATGGATCTCCAATTTCTTTACCCTGAGAGGGGGCAGCTGCCTCCTACCTGCTTATATTAGGTATAAAATGCCTTTTTCCATTAAGTAGAAAAAAATAAAAGTAGGCAAAAGTTCTAAGTTTTCAGCTTGTTTGGATTTTGCAGACTTGACTGCTGATGGATTCTGCATTACACGAGGTTGCTATTATTTAACAAGCACCAATCAACTTGATTTTCCCTACTCTTGCCTTCCAGTAAATTATTTTTATGCATTGTCACTTTTGATCATTATTTTATTTTTATTGCTGATTTAGTTTTATGACATTTAAATTTTTTCATTAACTCTCTTAAAAGTTTATACTGTTGTGCAAAACAATGATGTCACTTACTTTTGCCTACCTAGTATCCCTCTTTTGGTAATGACACTTAAATTTTCCTTTAGGAAACTACCCTTGTTTCCTTTCTTATAGTTTTAACTTAATGACCAAACAATGTTTCCCACTTTTTTCAGTCTAAACAATAAATCTTTATTATAGGAATTGATTCTGGTTTGAAGAATGCTATTAAAAGATTGTCCATTAATGACAACATCCCAGAAACTAACTATACTAGTTCTCATTATTTCTGAGACAGAATTCTGTAGTTTTTTTTTTTTTTTCCTCCTTTCATTGTGTGTTACCCTATAGATTTGTTTACCCTATAGATTGAATTTCTTTTATTGTACACATTACCCAATGACAACTAGTGTTGTCTGCAATCATTTTGGTTTTTCCTGATGGCAATAGAGAACAATGTAGAATGTTTCCAAGTGATGGAAACAGGTTTTAAATTGCTCTTGGGTTGAGATGGGACAAAATGCAGGGGCAATCTCACTGATTTTGGGGGATATAAAAGTAACAATCCATGGTAGCTAATTAAGTTATCACCTATGGTCCTACAGACGTCTGCCTACTACTGCTACTGCTAAATCACTTCAGTCGTGTCCGACTCTGTGCGACCCCATAGACGGCAGCCCACCAGGCTCCCCCGTCCCTGGGATTCTCCAGGCAAGAACACTGGAATGGGTTGACATTTCCTTCTCTAATGCATGAAAGTGAAAAGTGAAAGTGAAGTCGTTCAGTCATGTCCGACTCTTAGCGACCCCATGGACTGCAGCCTACCAGGCTCCTCCACCCATGGGATTTTCCAGGCAAGAATACTGGAATGGGGTGCCATTTCCTTCTCCGAGACGTCTGCCTACTAATAGGGAAAAACTCTGTGTGATCGAACAACCAAATACTTAGAGTGATATGAAGAGAATGAAAAATTATGTCATCATGGGGGAAAAAGATAGTTTGATGATTAAATAAAAGAACAGAATAATCAGATCTTTAAATTCCTACTCTAACCATAGAAACTTTACATCTTTGTGATAAAAGAATATTATGCTTTTTGTAGCTTAGGATAGAAGTCATTGAAAGGAAAAGTCAGTGCAAGATTTTTTTGTTTAACAAATTAGGTTATCAATTGAATTAAAATTCCTTTAAGCATTTGGACATGAAATTTAAAGAAATACAAATAATTAAAATGAAAATATATGTGCAGATTCAGGAAATACAGTAATGAATTCATATTGGAGGTTTGATTGAATAGCCTGAACTCATGAGTTCATTTACAAGTAATTCCTATCCAACTTTGCTTTTATGATCATCCCTGCAATGTTCCTTGGGCTGGATGGGAGTACAGCAGGAAAAGTATAAAGGTGTCACTCAAGGGCATCTCAACATTTGCTAGTGCATAATTGTCTTTCTTTTATTTTTAAGAACTGAATTCATGGAACTACTAGGACAAGGAAGAGAATGTTGAATTGACTCCTATCTTTTATTTTCATCTTCTGGGTTTGTGTTCTGACATGTTGATGCTCTTGTAGTAGTAGTTTGTAGGACAAGGAATGATAGCTATTTCCATCTTCTTATCACCTGTTGGTAGTATTAATATTTACAGCTCCACCTGACACTGATCACTTTTCAGTTCCATCTGTGCTACTGACCTATTGTACAAATGCTGGCAGTATAGTGAGCATGTATTTGCTGGGTTTTGTGAGAACTCTTCAAACACTCCTTGCCAATGCAGATGCCTGGTGTGAGAGGTGCAGGTAAGCTGTAGCTTTGCCCCCAAAGCAGCCCCAAAGTGTGATCCACCTCATGCCACAGTATTTTAGTTGCAGTGCTTTCCCCTCCAGTGGATGATCCATCTGAAAAATATAAAAAGCATTTTGAGATCTGGATGCCTCCCACAGACTTCTCAATCCATATGAACTCATGACATTTTACTATGTCAAACAGCAAAAATGTTGCTTGCTGCTATACGTAAACTTTTCTTCTTTATTCTCTATAACTTCTGATGTTTATGTAGCTTAGAGATATTTGTATGAGAGACAATTTATAAACTGTAAATTGTGGGGAGAAAGAGATGCTGATTCCTTGACGAGGTACTTTGCTCTTTCTCTGATTATGTTTATACAGATAAGGGAGTAATGGAAGATGGGAAAGAATTTAGTTTCTCCTTGAATGGTGCTTTTTGTAAATCCTCAACTGCATTTGCTGATATTATTTCAAATTAGAAAATGAAGCATATCCTGATTTTCATATTTCAGCTATGAGCTAACTACACTCTTGTTCTGCATTACCCTTTTGCAAAAAAAAAAAAAAAAAGTAACAAAGTAAGATGCCTCCATGGATCACTACCTTGTCCTGGCAAAGGGGTTTGCATAACTCAAAGAAGCTATGAGCTATGTCATGCAGGGCCACCCAAGATGGACAGGTCATAGCAGAGAGTTCTGACAAAATGTGATCCGCAAGAGGAGGGATGGCAAACCACCCCAGTGTACTTGCCATGAGAACTTCATGAAATGTGTAAAAGGCCAAAAAGAAGGTGTCCAACATATTGGGGAAGAGCAGAGGAGAATTACCAATAGCCCCAGAATGAATGAAGTGGCTGGACCAAAGCAGATAGGATGCACAGTTGTGGATGTGTCTGGTGATGAAAGTAAAATCTGATGCTGCTAAGTACAGTATTGTATAGGAAATTGGAATATTAGGTCCATGAATCAAGGAAAATTGGATATAGTCAAGCAGGAGATAGTAAGAACAAACATCAACATCCTAGGAATCAACAAACTGAAATAGATGGGAATGGGAGAATTTAATTCAGATGATCTAGTCTTTCCAGTAGTCAGATACGATTGTGAGAGCTGGACTGTAAAGAAAGCAGAACACCAAAGAATTAATGCCTTCAAACTGTATTGCTGGTGAAGACTCCTTAATGTTCCCTGGACAGCAAAGAGATCAAACCAGTCAATCTTAAGGGAGATCAACCCTGAATATTCCCTGGAAGGACTGATGATGAAGCTGAAACTCCAGTATTTTGGTCATCTGATGCAAACAGATGACTCATTGTAAAAATCCCTGATGCTCAGAAAGATTGAGGGAAGAAGGAGAAGAGGGCATCAGAGGATGAGATAGCTGATGTCCATCAATGATGGACAGCACCACTGATGCAATGAGCATGAACTTGAGCAAACTCTGGGAGATAGTGAGGGACATGGAGGCCTGGGATGCTGCAGTCCATGAGGCCACGAAGATTCCGACACAACTGGGTGACTGAAGAACAGCAACCATTGCCACAAATTAGTGTAAAAATAAAATAAAAAAAAAAGAAAAGAGTGTATATCTCGAGTTTTTTTTTTTTTTTAAACAAGTGAACACTATCACAACCAAATTGCAAAAGTAAACAAAATCTTAATAACTGTCTGAAGCAAAATGCAGAGTTAAAATGGAGAAGAATGAGGTTTCACTCATAAAATGTAGCAGAAAATTGTTAATGTATTTTATTGACTACAGGCTTCCCAGGTGGTGCTAGTGACAAAGAACCCTCCTGCCAATGCAGGAGATGTAAGAAATGCTGGTTCAATCCCTGGTTCAGGAAGATCTCCTGGAAAAAGAAATGGCAACCCACTCCAATTTTCTTGCCTGGAGAATCCGCATGGACAGAAAAGCCTTGTGGGCTACAGTCCATAGGGTTGCAAAGAGTCAGACATGACTGAAGTGACTTAACGTATTTTATTGACTAAAGAACCAAAGCAATGTTAGATTGGACTGAATTTACCTGTATTGGTATATTTTCTAGAAATCTTGTGGTTCTTTATTTAATTACAGTTGATTTACAATATTACATCAGCTTCAGGTACAAAAAATAGTGATTCAATATTTTTTATAACTTTACTGAAAAGTTTTATAAAATATTGGTGTTTTCCCCTGTGTTGTTAAATATGTATTTGTAGCATATTTACTTTAAGGATATTAGTTTATACTTCTTAATCCCTTACCCCTGTCTTGCTCTTCCCCCCATCTCTCTTACCACTTGTAATCATTAGTAGTTCTCTTGATCTGTGAGTATGCTTCTGTTTTATTATAATTATTTTTTTTAGACTACATATTAGTGATAACAAAGAGTATTAGTCTTTGTCTGACTTATTTCACAAACATAATACTCTCTGGGATGTTGGAACAGCATCCATGTTGTTGCAAGTGGCAGAATTTCATTCACTTGACAGAGTGATATTCCTTTGTGCATGCGTATACATGCATATGATATTATATATAATTTTCTTTATCCATTCATCCATTGATGAGAACTTAGTTTGCCTCCATTAGCTATTGTAAATAATGCTGCAGTGAACATACAGCTGCATGTATCTCTTCTGAATGTGTTTTCATTCTCTTCAGATATATACTCAGGAATTACTGGATCATATGGTAATTCTATTTTTAGTTATTGAGGTACCTTCATACTATTTTCATAGTGGTTAAACCAATTTACATTCCTACCAGCTGTGATCAAGTTTTCCATTTTCTTCACATCATCCCCAACATTTGCTACTAGTGAGTTTTTTTTTTTTTTTTTTTTTTTTTTTAATGGTAGCCATTCTGACTGGTATGAAGTGAAATCTCATTGGGAATTCAATTTGTATTTCCCTGTTGATTCAAGATGTTGAGTATAATTTAATGTGTCTTTTGGCCATCTGTATGTTTTCTTTGGAAAAATGTCTATTTAGGTTTTCTGTGCATTTTTTAAAGAGTTATTTCAGTGGCATTGAGTTATATGAGTGGTTTATAGGTTTTGAATATTAAGCACCTGTCAGTCATAGGCTTCCTTTTTGGCTCAGATAGTAAGAATTTGCCTGCAATGCAGGGGACCTGGGTTCAATCCCTGAGTTAGGAAGATAACACCAGAGAAGGGAATGTCTACCCACATGAGGATTCTTGCCTGGAGAATTCTGTGGACAGAGAAGCCCGGCAGGCTATATTATTTTCAGATATTTTCTGTCATTCATTAGGTTGTGTTTTCATTTCCCCAACGGTTTCCTTTGTTTTGAAAAATCTTTAAGTTTAATTTTGTCTTGTGTGATTATTTTTGTTTTTATGTCATTTGCCTAAGGAAACAGATATATATATATATATATATATATATATATATGCAGCTTATGTCAAAGGGTGTTCTATGTTTTCTTCTAGGAGTTTCAGAGTTTCCAGTCTTACATTTAGGACTTAAATTCATTTCATTCTTTTATACTTAGTATGATAAAATGTTTGAATTTTATTCTTTTACTATAGCTCTCCAATTTTCCCAGCACCACTTATTTAGGGAAGCTTCCTTTCCTCACTATATGTTTCTGACTTCTTTGTCATAGGTTCTATATGTGTGGTTATCTATGGTCTCTTTTTGTATTAGTGCTATACTGCTTTGATTACTGTAGCTTTGTAATATAATGTGAAGTCAAAGAGTGTGATACCTCCAGCTTTGTCCATTTTTCTCAGGATTGCTCTGTCTACTGGGGGACACAATTGCTTTAACTATTGTATTTTGTGTTTCCATATACATTATAAGACTGTTTGATCTAGTTCTATGAAAAATGTCATAGGTATTTTGATAGGGATTGCATTAAACCTGCAGAAGATTTTCCTAGGTATTTTATTCTTTTCAATGGGATTTAAAAGAAGATTTGTTTTCTTGCTTTCTCTTTTGGATAATTAAGCATTACTGTATAGAAAAACAATTGCCTTCTATATATTAATCTTGTGTCCTGCAACTTTATTGAATTTATCTGTTTGTTCTAATAGTATTTTGATGGAGACTTCAGGATTTTTTGTATATAGTATCATGTCATTTGTAAATAGTGACAGTTTATGTCTTCCCTCCCAACTTGGATGATTCTTTTTGTGTGTGTGATTGATTTCTGACTATATCTTCCAATACTATGTTAAATAGAAGTGGTGAGAGTAGGTATCCTTTTCATGTTCCTGATTTTAGAGAAAAAGCTTTTAGCTTTTCAACATAGAGTATGATGTTTGCTGTGGGTTTGTAATATGTGGTCCCTTTATGTTGAGATTGTTGTTACTGTTGTTGTTTAGTTGCTGAGTCATCTCCAACTCTTTTGCAAAAAGAGTAGCCTGCTAGTCTCCTCTGTCCATGGGATTTCCCAGGCAAGGATACTGGAGTGGATTGGCGTTTCCTTCTCCAGGGGATCTTCCAGACACGGGGATTGGACCTGTGTCTCCTGCTTTGTAGGTGTAATTTTTACCACCGAGCCACAAGAAAGGTCCTACATCGAGATTTGTTCCCTTCATACCCAATTTTATGAGAGTGTTTCTTAATATGAATGGATATTGAATTTTGTCAAATGCTTTCTGTGAGTCTATTGAGATGATTATGTGGTTGTCTTTCCTTTCTTTAATGTGATTTCTAACATAGATTGACTTGCAACTACTGAACCATCTTTATGTCCCTGGAATAAATCCCACTTGATTATGGTTATGACCATTTTTATATATTGCTGAATTCAGTTTGCTAATATTTTGTTGAATAGTTTTATACCTATATTCATCAGATACTTTGGCCTGTAATTTTCTTTTATTGCAGTGTCTTTGCCTGGGTTTGGTATCTAGGTTACAGTGGCCTTGTAGAATTTATTTGGAGTATTCCTTTGTTTTCAATTATTTGGTATAGTTTGAGAAGGATGGATATTAACTTTTCTTTATATGTTTAGTAGAATTCTGCTGTGAAGCCATCAGATACTGGACTTTTGTTTTCTGGGAGTTTTTCAATTATTGATTCAATTTCACTACTAGTGGTTGGCCTGGTCAGATTATTTATTTTATTTCTTCTTGATTCAGTCTTGGGAGATTGTATTTTTCTAGAAATGTGTCCATTTTTTCTAAGTTTTCCAATTTTTTGCTCTGTAACTCTTGCTAGTATGATGAGCTTTTGTATCTCTGTGTTATGGTTATAATTTCTTCTCTTTCATTTCTTATTTTGAGTCTTCTTTCTTTTTTTTATTGATGAGTCTGGCTTACCAATTTTGTCTACCATGTCAAAAATTAGGTCTTATTTTCATGTGTTTTCTAGTGGTATTTTTGTCTCTATTTTACTTATTTCCCCTGTGATCTTTGCTATTTCCTTACTCTCACTGACTTTGAGCCTTGTTTTTTCTTTATTTTTTTTTTCTGATTTTTTAGGTGGTAGATTACATTGTCTTTTTGGGATCTTTGATGTTTCTTGAGATAGGACTTTTCACTATAAACTTTCCTCTTAAAACTTCAACTGTGCCCTTAGATTTTGTTTTTGTTTTCATTGGTCTTAAGGTATTTTCTAATTTCCTCTTTGATTTCTTTATTTACTTACTGAGAAATTAATAACATGTTGTTTCGTCTCCATGTATTTTTGCTTTTCCCATTTTTTCATTTAATCTGTTTCTAGTCAATAATTTTATATCACTGTAATTGGAAAGAATGCTTGATATAGTTTTTATCCTCTTAAATTTGTTGAGCCTTGTTTTGTGGCTTAGCATGTGACCTACTTCGAGAGTGTTTCATGTATACTTGAAAGTAACATGTAGTATGCTATCTTTAGATAGAATGTCCTGTGTATACTTATGAAATATTAATGGTATAATGTGTAAGATCAGTGTTGTCTTACTGATTTTCTGTGTGGATGATGTGTCCTCTGAAGTGGGGTATTAGGGTTCCCTACTATTATTGAATTATTGTCAATTTCCCTTTATGTTTGTTAACATTTGCTTTATATATTTAGGTGTTTCTATATAAGATGTATATATGTTAACTTGTATCATATGCTTATCTTGATTGCTTTATCATGATATAATGCCCTTTTTGTCTTTTGTTTTAAAGTCTACTTTGTATGGTATAAGTGTTGCCATTCCAATTTTCTTTTTATTTCCATTTTCATTAAATCTATTTTTTCATTCCCTTTCAAACTGTATTTTAACTGTGAAGTAACTCTCTTGTAGACAGCGTATAAATTTTCTTTCCAATCAGCCACCTTATATCCTTTTATTGGCACAATAGGTATGTGCTTATTGCCATTTTGTAGCTTGTTTTTTTTTTTTTTTTAATTTATTTTTTGGTAATTCTTCTCTGGCTCTTTTCTTGTTATTTTAGTCTCTTCCCTTGTGGTTTATTTCCTTATTTATAATTCCTTTTTAAAATCCTCACTAGACTCATTTAGTCTCTCTCCAAGTTCAGTTAGTGTCCTTATTACTAATGTTTTTAACTCTGTATCTGGTGAATTATCTCTACTTCTTTCAGGTTTTTTTTTTTTTTTTTAAGTTTTTGTTGTTTTTCTTTCATTTTAAGCAAACTCCTCTGTCCTTTCATTTTGCTTAACTTTCTCCATGTCTATGAAATTAAGTGAAGCATTCAACTACCCCTGCCTTTAAGGAGTGTCATTCTATAGGAGCATCCCTATGCAGTCTGCATGTACCTACTGGCTTTGGTGGGAGAGCTGGATCTGAAGTGGGTGTGGGTCACATCTTTCCCTGGGATTTCCTGGTGATTATCACCTTGGTGGAAGGTGGGGCTGATGTTGGAGAGACTAGAAACAGAACCAGGTGTGAGAATGGGCTTCTTTTCTATTCAGTTGCTGTCAGTGCCTTATCAGGGGTGAATTGATGTTTAAAGTTCTGAAACAGAAGTCCTGAGACTCAGGCCAGAACTGGGTACATGCCTCTAGATGCATGTTCTCCCAGCAGTGGAAATTTTGATCTAGTGGAGAACAGCACTGGGGCAACAGAGGCTAAATCAGGTCCCTGGTGTGACCATGGTGTGCACTGGAATAGTCCAGGAAAGCTAGTTAGAGTTCCAGGTAGCTCTCCATCAGTTGCTTTCATGTGAGAATTGTCAGCAACTGCCTTTGCCCTATCAGGTCTGAACTGGCTCTGTTCTCTGTACGTGTGTACTCTCTCCTTGGCAACATTGGTCTTTACCATAGTGGATAGCTGTGCCAGAACAAGAGAGGATGGACATATGGTGAGGCAGGCTTGGTGAGTCATATGGAGCTTCAGTCTTTTCCCTGGGTGGATCCTCATGCCTGTTATAGTCCCACCTTCTTCTCTGTGCCTGCTAGGGTTGTGAGTTCAGACACAATTTCTTCTCCCCAACATCCAACAAGATTCTGTGTGGATATCTCCTTATGGCTTTGATTGTAGAATAGCCCTCTTGCTCCTTTCCAGATTGATTTGCTCCACAAGCAAATGCATTTTTGATGTTTTTGTTGGTGGTGGATGAAGTCAGGGTCTTCCTACTCTACCATCTTGATCTTTCTCCCTCCTGTGGTGACTCAGTTTTCTAATGTAAACCTGTATGCAAATTTGGTTATTAAATTACATTGAGCAGATATAAATCACATGATAATTGAGTATACTGGGATTCAAAAATATCTAATTCCAGATTCAGAGAGACAGAAATGCTGGATATACTTTAACACATTAATTGAAAACATTGCCTATTTATATTATCTGAGAGATATTAGAATGAATTTCCTTCACCAGGATGTTTAGGATAAGATCTGCAAGAGAAGCACAGACTGCAAAATATGCACTTATGAATGATGTAGTAAAGGGTTTCAGTTGAAATGGGCTCTCTGATTTTAGTGAGGCTGAATGGATTACAAACTTCAGAGTCCAGGTATAAGAGACATAGAAATGTTTAAAAAGAAGCAAAGCTAATATGATTAACATGTGGTTACAAGAACATGTCCAGTCATCCAATATCCAAGAATAGTCTAACCTTGGAAGTCTCTGAGAAAATTCAATTAATTATGAATTCATGAAGAGTTGACTCATTGGAAAAGACTCTGATGCTGGGAGGGTTGGGGGCAGGAGGAGAAGGGGAAGACAGAGGATGAGATGGCTGGATGGCATCACTGACTCGATGGACGTGAGTCTGAGTGAACTCCGGGAGTTGGTGATGGAGAGGGAGGCCTGGCGTGCTGCGATTCATGGGGTCGCAAAGAGTCAGACACGACTGAGCGACTGAACTGAACTGAACTGAAGAAATAATTATTAGGTAACCTTGTAATGAATTATTTACTTTATGCATCAAAGTAAATTTTACTATTATAAATTTTACTATTTCACTAGTACTATTAATAGTAAAATTTACTATTTATATTACTTTTAGTAAATTTTATTTGATTTACTATAGTAAATAAAATAAAATATGATTATGTTTTATTATATAATATAGCTAACAAAAGCCTGACTTAGTACTTACAAAGCAGAGTCCCTGTGCTTCCCTAAATATATTTATCTGAGTCATGGCATATATCTATGTCAGGAAACGAATAGTAATAACAGCTCAATGCCACATGTCCATATTGTGATGTTTCCTTCAAAGCTTGCACAAAAGAACCAAAGATATTGTATTTATTTACTTGCCTAATTAAGCTTTGAGAAAGGGAAAATATACAGAATGGTTGAGAATTATTGGACATTTGGTCTCAGTTCAGTTCAGTCACTCAGTCGTGTCTGACTCTTTGTGACCCCATGGACTGCAGCACGCCACGTGTATTGCCAAATATTAGAGACTACTCAACCCCATGTCCATCATATCAGTGATGAACATCATATCATCCAACCATCTAATCCTCTGTCATCCTCCCACCTTCAATCATTTCCAGCATCACGGTCTTTTCCAATGACTCAGTTCATCCTATGGGGTGGCCAGAGTATTGGGAGTTTCAACTTCAGCATCAGTCTTTCCAAGGAATTTTCAGGACTGAGTTCCTTTAGGATTGACGGGTTGTGTCTCCTTGAAGTCCAAGGGACTCTCAAGAATCTTCTGCAACACCACATTTCAAAAGCATCTGTTCTTTGGTGCTCAGCTTTCTTGAGAGTCCAGCTCTTACATCCATATATGACTACAGGAAAACTGTAGCTTTGACTAAATGGGCTTTTCTTGCCAAACTAATGTCTCTGCTTTTTAATATGCTATCTAGGTTGGTCATAACTTTCCTTCCAAGGAGCCTTTCAATTTCAGGGCTGCAGTCACCATCTGCAGTGATTTTGGAGCCCCCCAAAATAAAGTCAATCACTGTTTCCACTGTCTCCCCATCTATTTGCCATGAAGTGATGGGACAAGATGCCATGATCTTAGCTTTCTAAATGTTTTAGGCAAGCTTTTTCACTCTCCTCTTTCACTTTCATCAAGAGGCTGTTTAGTTCTTCTTTGCTTTCTGCCATAAGGATGGTGTCATCTGCATATCTGAGGTGATTGATATTTCTCTTAACAATCTTGATTCCAGCTTGTGCTTCATCAAGCCTGGCATTTCACATGATGTACTCTGCATATAAGTTGAATAAGCAGGGTGAAAATACACAGACTTGACATACTCCTTTCCTGATTTGGAATCACTCTGTTGTTCCATCATGCCCAGTTCTAACTGTTGCTTCTTGATCTGCATACAGATTTCTCAGGAGGCAGGTAAGGTGGTCTGGTATTCCCATCTCTTAAAAATTTTTCCATAGTTTGCTGTGATCCATACAGTAAAAGGCTTTGGCAGAGTCAATAAAGCAGAAATATATATATATATATATATATATATATATATATATATATATATATTTTTTTTTTTTTTTTTTTTTTCTTGAACTCTCAAGCTGTTTCAATGATCCAACGGATGTTGGCAATTGGATCCTGATTCCTCTGCCTTTTCTAAACCAGCTTGAACATCTGAAATTTGATGGTTCACATACTGTTAAAGCCTGGCTTGTAGAACTTTGAGCAGTACATTGCTAGCGTGTGAGATAAGTGCAATTCTGCCATAGTTTGAGCATCCTTTGGCACTGCATTTCTTTGGGATTGGAATGAAAACTGACCTTTTCCAGTCCTGCGACCACTGTTGAGTTTTTCAAATTTCCTGGAATATTGAGTTCAGCACTTTCACAGCATCATCTTTTAGGATTTGAAATAGCTCAACTGGAATTCCATCTCCTCCACTAGCTTTGTTCGTGTGATGCTTCCTAAGGCTCACTTGACTTCTCATTCCAGGATATCTGGTTCTAGGTGAATGATTACACCATCTTAGTTATCTGGGTCATGAAGATCTTTTTTGTATAGTTCTTTGTGTATTCTTGCCACCTCTTCTTAATATCTTCTTCCTCTGTTAGGCACATACCATTTCTATCCTTCATTGTGCCCATCTTTGCATGAAATATTCCCTTGATATGCATAATTTTCTTGAAGAGATCTCTAGTCTTTCCCATTCTATTGGTTTCCTCTGTTTCTTTGCATTGATCACTGAGCAAGGCTTTTTCTTTTCTTAATTTCTCCTTGCTCTTCTTTGGAACTCTGCATTCAAATGCATATATCTTTCTCTTTCTCTTTGCCTTTCATTTCTCTTCTTTTCTCAGTTATGTCTAAGGCCTCCTCAGACAACCATTTTACTTTTTTTTTTTTTTTTCCCCTTGAGAATGGTTTTGATCACTACCTGCTGTACAATGTCACAAACCTCCATCTATAGTTCTTCAGGCATTCTGTTTATCAGATCTAATCCCTTGAATCTATTTGCCACTTCCACTGTATAATTTTAAGGGATTTGATTTAAGTCATATCTGAATGGTCTAGTGGTTTTTCCTACTTTCTTCAATTTCAGTCTGGATTTGCCATTAAGGATTCATGATCTGAGCCACAATCAGCTCCCTGTCTTGTTTTGCTGACTGTATAGAGCGTCTCAATATTCTCAAAGAATATAATCAATCTGATTTCGGTATTGACCATCTGGTGATGTCAATGTGTACCATCTTCTCTTGTATTGTTGGAAGAGGGTGTTTGCTCTGACCAGTGTGTCTCTTGGAAAAACTCTCTTAGCCTTTGACCTGGTTCATTTTGTACTCTGAGGCCAAATTTGCTTGTTAACTCCTGGTATCTCGTGACTTCCTACTTTACCAGTCCAGTCCCCTATAATGAAAAGGATACCCATTTTGGGTGTTAGTTCTAGAAGGTCTTGTAGATCTTCATAGGACCATTCAGCTTCAGCTTATTCATCATAACTGGTCAGGGTATAGACTCCGATTACCCTAATACTGAATGGTTTGCCTTTGAAATGAGCAGAAATCATTTTGTCATTTTTGAGATTGCATCAATGTACTGCATTTTGGACTTTTTTTGTTGACTGTGAAGGCTACTCCATTTTTTTCTAAGTGATTCTTGCCCATAGTAGTAGATATAATGGTCATCTGAGTTAAATTCACCCATTCCAGTCCATTTTAGTTCACTGATTCTTGAAATGTTGATGTTCGCTCTTGCCATCTCCAGTTTGACCACTTCTAATCCCTTCATTCATGGACCTAATATTACAGGTTCCTATGCAATATTGGGCCTAATATACAGTTAATACCATTAATATCTAAACATACACTGTGGCCTGCTGGTGTGTATAGAGCTCATAAGCATAAAGGGATAAATGGATTTTACATAGATGATATATTGTAGTCACAGGTGGATCCAAATGTCCATAGTGACCACTTTTTCTTACCCTAAAATTCATAGTCATAATTAATATATTCTCAAAACCTTTAACAATTTTTCTGATACCTGGATATTGATATTTATATGTATAAATCAATATAAATATTGATTTCTATTTAGGACAAGGGTTAAATGGTAGTTAGTGATTGTACACTTCCTCTAAAAATAGTTAACTAATGAGTTAGCTAATTTCATTCCTAAAAGATTGCTCAGATTTTCAACCATCAATTCAACCTGAAATGATTTCTATCATGGCTCTTTTAAATCCAATGTAAAATATGATAGTTTGGGGAAAATGACATATGTTTCCCATAAGCTTAATTAAGTTTGACCCTAATTGGATTGTGTTAAATAATATATTTAATCTAATTATTATACTTGCCCCTGAAAGTATAGGATGGTTGCTTTGCCATCTTCCTTTTATCCATGCAGGTTATGTGATCAACTATGGGGAAATATGAAGCAAAATACATTTAATCCTTAATGTAAAACAGTCATTACAGTCTCTTATATCCTTTTTTATGCTTACAGGACTGGAGTCAAGTACTCTAAAATGGTAGGGTCATGTGATGGAAGAAACCTCAGATCCATGAGTACATCAGTTGAGTGGCTATAGCTACCCAGGAAATTCAGTAAACTAGATCATCTGCATCAGATTATGTGTGAGCAAGAAATAAATCTTACCATGTAAAATCACTGGAATTCGAGGATGTTTGTTAAATTATATTATGTTGACTACTTCTCAGTTCCTTACTGTGGTTACTAAATTAATCTCATAGTGATATTTTTGCTGTTATTACTTTTTCACTCTCTTCATACTAAGGACAACAAATATTAAACATTTATAGACTCTCAGGAGGAATATTTCCATCTTGACTCAGAGGAACATCAGCTCTCTGGTTTGTTATGTATAATCTATGCTTCAAAAAACTTGCCCATCTTACAATTTTAATAGGTCATCACAGTATCCCACATGATTGATGAAATCATACTGATGATTCCTGCTGCTGCTGCTAAGTTGCTTCAGTAGTGTCCGACTCTCTGCAACCCAGAGATGGCAGCCCACCAGGCTCTGCCGTCTCTGGGATTCTCCAGGCAAGAACAATGAAGTGAGTTGCCATTTTCTTCTCCAATGCATTAAAGTGAAAAGTGAAAGGGGAGTCGCTCAGTCGTGTCCGACTCTTAGCGACCCCATACACTGCAGCCCACCAGATTTCTCCATCCATGGGATTTTCCAGGCAAGAGTACTGGAGCGGGGTGCCATTGCCTTCTCCAACTGATGATTCCTAGAGATTGGGAAATAGTTGATACCTTATATGGCTTGGAAAGACACAGAGCTTTCGAAGATGGGAAATAACCACACACAAACACAAACTCGCAGACTTGCTGCCTAAGTGGAATTTTGCATACTTCAATGACGTAGAATTTCAAGAAAATGCCACTGAATTGAAGGGAAGAAATTCTACAGTTCTAGATCAAAATTATTATTTGTAGATCCTTTATGGAAATATCCTTAGATATTGTGGAAAACATATACATATTTTAGCACACTTGTTTTATCTTATTTACAGTCAAATAAAAATACAGTAACTTTAAGTGCAGAGCATCTTGAGGAAAGACACCCTGGCTGCTTTTGACAGCAGGATTAATGGATTTGCCTTTTGATCTTTTAGGTCCATGCGAACTCAGATAGGGGGACATTCTCATCACCTACATGCTTTCTTTCAATAAAACAGCCCTACAATCTTATTATTATTATTATTATTTCCAGTTTACCAGTGGTGTGTTACTGCTTATCAGGGAATGAGAATCCCTATAAAGTCGTGTCTTTGTGATGCATAGACCATTCCAAAGGCCACAGTATATTGACAGTTAGATTTAAAAATGCTATCAAAAGTTGTCAAAATGTCCTTGTTTTATTTTTTTCAGCATGCATATCAATATCTATACAATATCTAAATTTCGGATTTGTTCAATTATTCAGTGTTTGCCTTCCCAAAATGGAAAACAAACCATACCTTGAACAGAATTCTGATTTATCTTTCTCATCACTATCCTCATTGTTCCTATAAAAATGCCTGACATATACTGGGGTCCAATTAATATTTCTTGAATGAAGGTTAGTTGGTCTATGATTCTGTCAAATATTCTTCAAATTTATTTGCACATGAGGAAGTATTCTGTAATTTAAATGCTTCTAAATAATTTTCCTTATTTTTTAATCTCTTTTTCTTTCTTCACCCCTCCCTTTCCTCTTTTCTTCACCTCTCTCTTGCATTTTCATTACTAATATGAAACTGTTGCTCTTCTATAGAATATTCTAATCAGCATCCATTGTAATTGATCATTACGCTAGATGTAAAAATGAAAAAATAATGTTCTCATTCTTCCCATGCATATCCATACCCTTTAACCACATGTTCACTACATGGGGACTTGCACAAATAGTTCAAAATTCATGTATTGTAATAGATCTCATCACAGTTCTCATAGTGATCTCTTTTTTTTTTTCCTTGATGCCCTGCAATAAATTCTTTTTTTTTTAAATTTTATTTTATTTTTAAACTTTACATAATTGTATTATCTCATTTGGCTTATATTATCAAACAATAGCACCACATAAATACTCTCTTTCCAGCTTTTTCACACCCACACAGGACTGTGGTGTATTCATTTTGATATTTGGCCAAACTAATACAGTTATGTAAAGTTTAAAAATAAAATAAAATTAAAAAAAAATAGAGTGTACACTATTTGATTATATTTATAATACAGGTGACCCAGTTCAATCACTGGGTCAGGAAGATTCTGTAGAGAAGGGGATAGCTACCCACTCCAGTATTCTTCCCTGCAGAATGTAATGGACATAGGAACCTGGAGGGCTACAATCCGTGGGGTTGCAAAGCGTCAGACACAACTGAGTGATGAACACATATAATTTGTGAAAGTGTTAGTCACTCAGTCGTGTCTGACAATTTCTGATTCCATAGATTGTAGTCTACCAGGCTCCTTTGACCATGGAATTCTCCATGCAAGAATACTCATATGGGTAGCTGTATCTTTCTCCAGGGAATCTTCTTGGTCCAGAGATCGAACCTGAGTCTCCTGCATTGCAGGAAGATTCTTTACCATCTGTGCCACCAAGCAAGCCCAATATAATTTGTATTGGTGATTGGGCTCTTCCGATTGATCCTTTTCTTTCATTTTTTCATAATTATATAGATATTTTTATTATTGAACCACAAACAGCATTCACACAATGGCTTCTTGGGCAAATGTTGAAAGCATTCCGTACTCAATAGTCTCCCTTATACAATTTAAAAGTAAAAATTATGCCAAGAAAATGTGCATGTATATATGTCAGATGAGATAAACAAAAACTGGAATTATAGCTCAGCTGAAATAAATAAAATTTGACAGTTTAGCATTTATGTTTGTGATATTTCTGCTACAAACTGCAGAAATTAGCATAGCTATATTAAACATTTTTAATTATTTCAAAGTTGGACATGTTTACTGTTTAATTGTCAATATTTAAATAGCGAGTCATATAGTATAAAAAATGCAAGCATGCATTTCAGCAAAAATGTACATTTGGGTTTTGTTGATATTTGGTAGTATTTTTGGTGAGATGCAGAAATCTGGGCTACACTCTGATTAGCTCCCAGCCTCTTCTATGAATTCAAACTATATTAAATATTTAATTTCACCAAAAAATGTTTCTTTTTACCACCTTAGTAGCACACATGATTGCCATTCTTCGTCCTTTCAAATCCCATATTTTTTTTGGAAAAAAAATCACATGATCTCAGCTAACTACAGGGAAGGCTGGGAAATATAGTCTAGATGGAATTTTAGAGGATAATATCATGTTTGGGTATACATGGTTTCTGCCTATGGCATTATCCAGTTCCCATCTATTTCTCTTGAATCAACTCAGATCATTTCCCCCTGTTGCTTTTACTTGCAAGCGTTTTAGCCTGTATCCCTAATGTACACCCACCCCCACTTCAGGTTTTGATACACACTGTTCCTTGGGCATTAACATATTATGTCTAACTTCCATCCTTCATCTGTTACCTCTTAGCTCAAATAGCGCTTACGGAGATAATTCTTTCCTGTCCACCAATAGGTCAATTTTCCCTAATACATGCTTGCAAAGCACTTTGGATTTTTACACATCAATACTTACCATGATAGAGAACCATATTTTTGTGATTATTTTTATTTATGGTATCCTCTTGCCTTCATTAGATGGTGTTTTAGTTTTCTAGCATTACCATACAAAATGTTAAGTACTAGTGACTTAACCACAGAAATGCATTTTCTCAAGGTTCTGCAGAATGGACTTCCAACAAAAGCTGTCTGGAGGCTTGACTTCTGAGGTTTCTCTCCTTGGCTTTCAGATGGACACTTGCTGTCTCTCATATGGTGTCTCCTATGTGTATGCATACCTCTGGTTCTCTCTGTGCATCCACACTTCTTCTGGTAAGGACACAGGCCATATTGGATTAGGGTCTATTATAACTGCTTCTTTTAATTTAATTTCCTTTTTGATTGACCCAGCTTCAAATACAATAATAATCTGAGGCACTGGGCTATTGGGACCTCAACCTATGAATTTGTGGGGAAAACAATTCTGTGATAAACTCCATGAAGGCTGAATTGGTGATTTGCTTCCAATTGTGTCTCTAGAACTAGTATATCACTCAGCATTTAGTAGGTGCTCAATGTAAATGTATTGAATTAATGAAAAATATGGTGCCTAAATATTTGTTCTATTCACTATTTTTTGTTACACTTTCTTTTTTATCTTATGTATTCACCAAAGATCATACTAGAAACCCCTATTATAAGATACATGAGAGACAATGTTATGAAGTTTACTAAGGGCTGAGAATATTTTATAATTTAGTCATTAAATTAATGTGCAAACCAGAATATATATATAGAGAATATTCTTTATTAAGAATCAAATTATTTTCATTACAAGTAATACATGAAACTTCTAGATACAGTGATTATGACAAGGAAATGCAAGTAATTAGAGTTCCTGATGGATAGAAGATCAGTCCTGGGTGTTCATTGGAGGGACTGATGTTGAAGCTGAAACTCCAATACTTTGGCCACCTGATGCAAAGAACTGACTCACTGAAAAGACCCTGATGCTGGGAAAGACTGAGGGCAGGAGGAGAAGGGGACAAAAGAGGATGAGATGGTTGGATGGCATCACTGACTCAATGGACATGGGTTTGGATGGACTCCAGGAGTTAGTGATGGACAGGGAGGCCTGGCATGCTGCAGTTCATGGAGTTGCAAAGAGTCGGATATGCCTGAGCAACTGAACTGAACTGAAGTGATGGAAAGAATTACTGTGACATAACTATAGTCAAATATGGACAACAAACTTACTCTGGTAACACTTGAAGCTCATTAACAAAATCAGAATTTAGAGAGTTGAGTGAAGAGAGCATTTCCTAAAAGTCAGTTCAATTCAGTCACTCAGTCATGTCCAACTCTTTGAAACCCCATGGACTGCAGCATGCCAGGCCTCCCTGTCTATCACCAACTCCCAAAGTTTACTCAAACTCATGTCCATTGAGTCGGTGATGCTATCCAACCATCTCATCCTCTGCCATTCCCTTCTCCTCCTGCCTTCAAGCTTTCCCAGCTTCAGGGTCTTTTTAAATGAGTCAGTTCTTCACATCCAGTGGCCAAAGTATTGAAATTTCAGCTCCAGCATCAGTCCTTCCAATGAATATTGAGGACTTTAGGATTTCCTTTAGGATGGACTGGTTGGATCTCCTTGTAGTACAAAGGACTCTCAAGAGTCTTCCCCCAACACCACAGTTCAAAAGCATCAATTCTTTGGTGCTCAGCCTTCTTTACAGTCTAACTCACATCCATATGTGACTGGAAAAAAACACAGCTTTGATTAGACGGACTTTTGTTAGCAAAATAATGTCTCTGTTGTCTAGGCTGGTCATAATTTTTCTCCCAAGGAGTAAACATCTTTTAATTTCATAGCTACAGTCACCATCTGCAGTGATTTTGTAGTATAGAAAAATATAAAATAAGAAGTATGTTGAACACAAGGTTCTTTTTTTTTTCATTTTTTTAATTTCTTTTTATTGAAGGATAATTACTTTACAGAATTTTGTTCTTTTCTGTCAAACTTCAACATGAATCAGCCATAGGATGAACCTCCCCCCATCACCCTCCCATCCTACCCCTCTAGGTTGATATAGACCCTTGTCTGAGTTTCCTGAGCCATACAGCAAATTCCCGTTGACTATCTATTTTGCATATGGTAATGTAAGTTTCCATGTTACTCTTTCCATATATCTCATCCTCTCCTCTCCTTCTCCGCATGTCCATAAGTCTATTCTCTATGTCTGTTTCTCTACTGCTGCCCTGTAAATAAGTTATTGAGTATCATTCTTCAAGATTTTGTATATATGTGTTAAAATATATATGTATTTATCTTTCTCTTTCTGACTCACTTCACTCTGTATAATAGGTTCTAGGTTCATCCATCTCATTAGAACTGACTTAAAAACATTATTTTTTATGGCTGAGTAATATTCCCCTGAATATAAGTACCACTCTTCTTTATCCAGAAATTATAAAACTCTTAAAGGAAAACATAGCAGAACAATCAATGATATAAATCAAAGCAAGATCCTTTCTGACCCACCTCCTAGAATAACAGAAATAAAAACAAAAGTAAACAAGTGGGACCTGATTAAACTTAAAAGCTTTTTCAAAGAAAAAGAAACACTAAGCAAGCTGAAAAGATAACCCTCAGAATGGGAGAAAACAATAACAAATGAAACAACTTACAAAGGATTAATTTTCAAAATATACAAGCAGCTCATACAACTCAACACCAGAAAAACAAATAACCCAATCAAAAAGTGGAAAAAAAAAAAAAAAAAAAAGACCTAAACAGATATTTCTCCAAAAAAGACATACAGATGGCTATCAAACACATGAAAAGATGCTCAACATTGCCTAATATTAGAGAAACAAACACGAATTTTGATGGTGAATACTTTTCTCTCATTCCTAACTATGAGGAGGGGGTTTCACTATCATTTCAGTTCACTCACTCAGTCATGTCCAGTTCTTTGTGACCCCATGAACTGCAGCACACCAAGCTTCCTTGTCCATCACCTACACCTGGAGCTTACTCAAACTCATGTCCATCAAGTTAGTGATGCCATCCAACCATCTCATCCTCTGTCATCCCCTTCTCCTCCTGCCTTCAATCTTTCCCAGCATCAGGGTCATTTCCGATGTGTCAGTTCCTCACATCAGGTGGCCAAAGTATTGGACCTTCAGCTTCAAGATCGGTCCGTCAAATGAATATTCAGGGCAGATTTCCTTTAGTAATTACTGGTTGGATGTCCTTGCAGTCCAAGGGACTCTCAAGAGTCTTCTTCAATAACACAGTTTAAAAGCATCGATTCTTTGTCCTCAGTCAGTTTTCTTTGTGATCCAACTCTCACATCCATAAATGAGTACAGGAAAAAATACAGCTTTGACTAGATGGATGTTTCTTGGTTAAGTAATGTCTCTGCTTTTTAATATGCTGTTTAGGCTTGTCATAACTTTTCTTCTAAGGAGCAGGTGTCATTTAATTTCATGGCTGCAGTCACCATCTGCCATGATTCTGGAGCCCATGAAAATAAAGTCTGTCACTGTTTCGATTGTTTCCCCATCTATTTGCCATGAAATGATGGAGCTGGCTGCGGAGATCTTAGTTTTTTCACTGTTGAGTTTTAAGCCAGCTATTTCACTCTCCTCTTTCAATTTCATCAAGAGGCTCTTTAGTTATTTTTGGTTTTCTGCAATACGGCTGGTGTCATCTGCATATCTGAGCTTATTGATGTTTCTCCCAGCAATCTTGATTCCAGCTTGTGCTTCATCCAGCCTGACGTTTAGCATGATGTACTCTGCATATAAGTTAAATAATCAGGATGACATTATACAGCCTTGACATACTCCTTCCTTGATTTGGAATCGGTTGGTTGTTTCATGTCCAGTTCTAACTGTTGCTTCTTGATCTGCACAAAGATTTCTCAGGAGGCAGGTTAGGTGTTCTGGTATTCCCATAGCTTGACTGATTTCCACAGTTTGTTATGATCCACACAAAGGCTTTGGCATAGTCAATAAAGCAGTAGATGCTTTTTTTGGAACTCTCTTGCTTTTCCGATGATCCAACAGATATTGGCAATTTGATGTCTGGTTCCTCTGTCTTTTCTAAATGAAGCTTGAATATCTGGAAGTTCTCAGTTCACAAATTGTTGAAGCCTAACTTGGGGAATTTTGAGCATTTCTTTGCTAGTGTGTGAGATGATTGCAATTGTGTGGTAGTTGGAGAAGGCAATGGCACCCCACTCCAGTACTCTTGCCTGGAGAATCCCAGGGACAGAGGAGCCTAATGGGCTGCTGTCTATGGGGTCGCACAGAGTCAGACACGACTGAAGCAACTTAGCAGTTGAACATTCTTTGGCATTGCCTTTCTTTGGGATTGGAATGAAAATTGACCTTTTTCAATCCTATGGCCACAGCTGAGTTTCCAAATTTGCTGACATATTGAGTGCAGAACTTTAACAGCATCTTCTTTTTTTTTTTTTTAATTTTATTTTATTTTTAAACTTTACATAACTGTATTAGATTTGCCAAATATCAAAATGAATCCGCCACAGGTATACATGTGTTCCCCATCCTGAACCCTCCTCCCTCCTCCCTCCCCATACCATCCCTCTGGGTCGCCCCAGTGCACCAGCCCCAAGCATCCAGTATCGTGCATCGAACCTGGACTGGCAACTCGTTTCATACATGATATTTTACATGTTTCAATGCCATTCTCCCACATCTTCCCACCCTCTCCCTCTCCCACAGAGTCCATAAGACTGTTCTATACATCAGTGTCTCTTAACAGCATCTTCTTTTAAGATTTGAAGTAGGTCAACTGAAATTCTATTACCTCCTGTAGCTTTATCCGTAGTGTTTCTTCCTAAGGCCCACTTGCATTTGCACTACTGGATGTCTGGCTCTAGGTGAGTGATCACACCCTTGTGGTTATCTGGATCATTAAGACCTTTTTTGTAGAGTTCTGTAGGTGTATTCTTGCTGCCTCTTTTTAATATCTTCTGTTCCTGTTAAGTCCATACACTTTCTGTCTTTCATTGTGCCCATCTTTTCATGAAATGTCCTTTGGTGTCTCTAATTTCCTAAAGAGACCTCTAGTCTTTCCCATTCTACTGTTTTCTCCTATTTCTTTGCATTGACCACTGAGGAAGGCTTTCTTATTTCTCCTTGCTATTCTTTGGAACTCTGCATTCATATGGGTATATATTTTCCTTTTCTCTTTTGCCTTTAGCTTCTTTTCTTTTCTCAGCTATTTGTATGGCCTCCTCAGATAGCCATTTTGACTTTTTGCATTTATTTTTCTTGGGGATGGTCTTAATCACAGCCTTCTCTACAATGTCATGGACCTCTGTCCATAGTTTTTCAGACTCTCTGTCTATCAGATCTATTCCCTTGAATCTCTTTGTCACCCCCAATATATAGTCATAAGGGCTTTGATTTACTTCATACCTTAACAGTCTAGTGGTTTTCCCTACTTTCTTCAATTTCATTCTGAATTTTGCAATAAGGAGTTCATGATCTGATCCACAGTCAGCTCTTGGACTTGTTTCTGCTGACTGTACAGATCTTCTCCATCTTTGGCTGCAAAGAATATAATTAATCTATTTTCAGTATTAACCATCTGTTGATGTTCACATGTAGAATCTTCTCTTTTGTTTTTGGAAGAAGTTGTTGTTGGCAGTATCATTTAGTATTATGGATTTTAAGGTTTTTACTTTTCCCTTGGAGATGCCTTTTATATACATATATAGTTTATCATACAAATGATAAATTTTTGAATAGAATTTTCTTTTATAAACCATGAGTTATGCATTGACATTTATTCAATGCTTTTTCTGTGTATGATGATTATATGATTTTTTTTGTTTGTTTTTATTCTGTTAATACACTGTATGTGCTTAATCGCTCAGTTGTGTCCAACTCTTTGTGACCCCATGGACTGTGGCCCACCAGTTCCACTGTCAATGGGGATTCCTCAGGCAATAAAACTGAAGTGGGTTGCCATTTCCTTTACCAGAGACCTTCCCAACCCAGGGATCAAACCCAGGTCTTCCACACTACAGGTGGAGTCTTTACCTTCTGAGCCACCAGGGAATCCCTAATACACTGCATAGCTCTTCTAAAATGTTTCTAATATTATGTATAATACATTTCTGGAACAATGTTGACTTTATTTTGACGTATCATGTTGGAAATATCTGATTTTTTTTTTGGGGGGGGAGTTGAAGTTCTTCTTAGTAAAAATCACCTTAGTATTTATAAGAATTCAAATTTTATTTCTTTTTAATTTGATTTTTGTCAGTTTGGTTTGTCAAGGGATTTGTCCATTTCATCTGATATAATTTTGTTTATTTTGTCTTAAATACTAAATTTTTAGTGTATGCAGAATATTCCTTTTTGATTTTTTAAATTTATATTGGATTATTAGTATATTCAGTTTTTTCTTCAGTAGCCATTGTTGGAGTGCATACACACAAAAACACGTACATGTATTTATATTAATATATTCAAATGATCCAGAGAAGGCAATGGCACCCCACTCCAGTACTCTTGCCTGGAAAATCCCATGGGTGGAGGACCCTGGTAGGGTGCAGTCCATGGGGTCTCTAAGAGTCGGACACGACTGAGTGACTTCACTTTCACTTTTCACTTACATGCATTGGAGAAGGAAATGGCAACCCACTCTAGTGTTCTTGCCTGGAGAATCCCAAGGACGGAGGAGCCTGGTGGGCTGCCGTCTATGGGGTCGCACAGAGTCAGACACCACTGAAGTGACTTAGCAGCAGCATTCAAATTATCAATGTTTAGTTTCTTTAAATTTCTTATTTTTTTCTGTGTGGTTCTATCTTATTATTTATATTTTACGAATCATTTTCTAGCTTCTTCAAATTGTACTTATATTAATGTATTTTGCATTTTACTTTTTGTAGTATATTCATTACAAAATACAAGTTTTATTCTAATAATAGGCTTTGCTGCATTCCATGAGTTTTGGTATGCTATATTTTATTATATCTTCATTCAAAATATTTTTACATTTTATTGATTTTGTATTGACATAAGTTTTTTGCAAATGTCTTCTCCTCTGCCTCCGAGGGTGGTATTTTACAAGAGGCATATGGTGCTGGCTTCCATCTGAGATGGTTTCCACACATGTGCCTCTTCCCATGAACGATAAAACAATCAAAGAAATAGCTTCTTGGCAAAGCAGCCCATTGCTGGGTGAGACCAACTTCCATCTTTCTAGATCACTGAGATTTTACATTGATAGGTAAGTATGTGCTGCTTCTATCTTCTCTGAAGATAAATTCTAAACACACTTGATGGGGTATATCATATTGGCTATCCACGAAATTAAATTCACCACAAATTTTGAGCTATAACACCCTGTTGTCTCAGGATAATAACTGCTTGGAGCAATTATGATATTTATAAAGTATCAGAGCTTTAACAAAATGAAAACATGCCATAAAAGAAATGCCCTTCAAATTTTATGCAAATCCCTCAGTTTGAATAAAATAAACATTAATTAAGTTTACACATGCAAATTAATTATAACTAGCCATGTTTTCATACTTGGTTATTAACCACAGTTTTCTTTTATGTCTCATTGAAATTAGCCCTATCATTTAGAAAACATTAACCAAAGAACGCTTTACATTTTTATGTATTAAATATGAAATATTATCCAAATAAGTAAAGAACCCATATATTTGAAAATATACTATAAAACAATAAAGAGATACTTTTATGCAAAAAAAAATAATTGGGGGATTTTCACCTTGAGAATTTTATAATTATTTTAATATTAAATATATGTACCAGTGTATACAATTTCAATCACTTGAAACAAGATGAGACATTATGTTAGTAATCAACATATTGTTAATTTTGGCCCACATGTACATTTGAAAACATATGCAGTTTGCATATGAAGCTGTTGCATTCAGTGTTCTACATATTACATTGGTGTTGCATTTATTCATTGGCTTTCAAAATCTTGACTGTTTCTATGAACATTTCTTTATTGTATAACTGAAATAACTCTTAAATATTGCTCTCTATGATTATTGAATTTAATACTATGTAGTCTCTTCTGCATATATTTTTGAGGCAATGTTATTACATACAAAAAATTGACCATCACATCATTCATTGGAAAAACTCCTTTTATATTCTGAAATATTCCTTTACAAATCTTACCCTCCCTATATTAAAGTATTTTTGGTACAGTGATTTTGGAAGTTGATATTCCTTTATATGTATTGCCCCATGTTTTGTTTTCAATCTTCCTGAATTCTTAAATTCAAGGATTTCCTTTTATAGTGTCTATGCACAGTTTTATATTGATGCCTGAAAAATCTCAGTAGCTCAGTCTGGGCATACTCAGTAGTCTAGACATGCTCACCTGATTTATCTACTTAAAACTGACTAGACTATTGTCAAGATTTTTGGCTGAGATATATACTAAATTGAAGAATCAACAAGAAAGAACCTATTTCCAAGCTCATTCAAGTTTTTGGTAGAATCATTTCCTTGCAGTTATAGATCTCAAGATCCCAGATGCTACTTGGGTATTGTTCACTTTCTTTTAAATTTTAGTTTGTTGATCACAATCTCATAATTGAGTTATTTAGTTCATTTGCATTTAATACAATAATTATATTTACAAGGTAGTGTTCCATGTTTCTAATTTTTGAGCATTTTTTTTATTTTTTCCTACTTAAGATACTCTAGTATTTCTATATTAATCTTGCTATTTGCATATTCTTTTATTAGCTCCTTGAAAGAAGAAAAGTAAAAAGCAAAGGAGAAAAGGAAAGATATAAGCAACTGAATGCAGAGTTCCAAAGAAGAGCAAGAAGAGATAAGAAAGCCTTCCTCAGTAATCAATGCAAAGAAATAGAGGAAAACAATAGAATGGGAAAGACTAGAGATCTCTTCAAGAAAAATTAGAGATACCAAGGAAATATTTCATGCAGAGATGGGCTCGATAAAGGACAGAAATGGTATGGACCTAATAGAAGCAGAAGATATTAAGAAGAGGTGGCAAGAATACACAGACGAACTGTGCAAAAAGGATCTTCATGACCAAGAAAATCACGATGGTGTAATCACTCACCTAGAGCCAGACATCCTGGAAAGTGAAGTCAAGTGGGCCTTATAAAGCATCCCTATGAACAAAGCTAGTGGAGGTGATGGAATTCCAGTTGAGCTATTTCAAATCCTAAAAGATGATGGTGTGAAAGTGCTGCACTCAATATGCCAGCAAATTTGGAAAACACAGCAGTGGCCACAGGGCTGGAAAAGGTCAGTTTTCATTCCAATCCCAATGAAAGGCAATGCCAAAGAATGTTCAAACTACTGCACAATTGCACTCATCTCACAGCCTAGTAAAGTAATGCTCAAAAGTCTCCAAGCCAGGCTTCAGCAATACATGAACCATGAACTTCCAGATGTTCAAGCTGGTTTTAGAAAAGGCAGAGGAACCACAGATCAAATTGCCAACATCCTCTGGATCATCAAAAAAGCAGGAGAGTTCCAGAAAAACATCAATTTCTGCTTTATTGATTATGCAAAGCCTTTGACTGTATGGATCACAACAAACTGTGGAGAATTCTGAAAGAGATGGGAATACCAGAGCACCAGACCTGCCTCTTGAGAAACCTATGTTCAGGTCAGGAAGCAACAGTTAGAACTGGACATGGAGCAACAGACTTGTTCCAATAGGAAAAGGAGTACATCAAGGCTGTATATTGTCACCCTGCTTATTTAACTTATATGCAGAGTACATCATGAGAAATGTTGGGCTGGAAGAAGCACAAGCTGGAATCAAGATTTCTGGGAGAAATATCAAGAGCCTCAGATATGCAGATGACACCACCCTATGGCAGAAAGTGAAGAGGAACTAAAAAGCCTCTTGATGAAAGTAAAAGTGGAGAGTGAAAAAGTTGGCTTAAAGCCCAACATTCAGAAAATGAAGATCATGGCATCTGGTCCCATCACTTCATGGGAAACAGATGGGGAAACAGTGTCAGACTTCATTTTTGGGGGCTCCATAATCACTGCAGATGGTGACTGCAGCCATGAAATGAAAAGATGCTTACTCCTTGGAAGGAAAGTTATGACCAACCTAGATAGCATATTCAAAAGCAGAGACATTACTTTGCCAACAAAGGTCTGTCTAGTCAAGGCTATGGTTTTTCCAGTGGTCATGTATGGATCTGAGTGTTGGACTGTGAAGAAAGCTGAGCGCCGAAGAATTGATGCTTTTGAACTGTGGTGTTGGAGAAGACTTTTGAGAGTCCCTTGGCCTACAAGGAGGTCCAACCCGTCCATTCTGAAGGAAATCAGCTCTGGGATTTCTTTGGAGGGAATGATGCTGAAGCTGAAACTCCATTACTTTGGCCACCTCATACGAAGAGTTGACTCATTGGAAAAGACTCTGATGCTGGGAGGGATTGGAGGCAGGAGGAGAAGGGGACGACAGAGGATGAGATGGCTGCATGGCATCACTGACTTGATGGATTTGAGTCTGAATGAACTACGGGGGTTGGTGATGGACAGGGAGGCTTGGTGTGCTGCGATTCATTGGGTCACAAAGAGTTGGATATGACTGAGTGAGTGAACTGAACTGAACTGATATTATGGATTATATCAGGTATGTTTGACTTCTTGGATTCTATTAAGTATTAGTATTTTTATATTTTGTGGAGAAATTGATGAGCTCACAACAACTTAAGTTTATTTTCATACTCAATTGTCGTGGATTTTTGTCATATTTTATGTATACCTACATTTTTTATATCATATAATAATGTTCTTATTATTACATGTGCAGCATTATTCAGTTTAATTTGCCCAGATATTTACTTTTCCATTCCTGTTTTAAGATAATTTTAAGTGGGATTACTTTCCTTCTGCATGAAAATATTATTCTTTAGAATACACTTTTAATGAAGTTTACTAGAGGTAAATTATTTAGTTTGGGTTTTTATGAAAGTATATGTTTTTAAATGTCATTTTTGTATACATATAAAAGGCCATATAAATCTGAATTTTATTTTTAACAGATTTTATTTTAACAAATTTGTGTAAAGTTTGTGTCATGCATGTGAGGAGGTTTATTGTTTCTTTAAAGGACTGTGGAAATAATTTTGCTTCTAGTTTCTCCTAATAGAGCGAAAGTCACTTCTGAATGTTATTTCACTTTGCTTATCTCATGAGGCCTATTTTCATGATAATAAACACCATAAAATTATAGCTATGCACAGTCATCAAAAATGTATACCAAATAAGAAACACTAAGGAAAAAGAGCTAAGATGAGCTCTAGAGGCTATGATTTTTAGGTAAAATTTGCAAAATAATTGAGCTATTCAGAAAGTTCATCACAAGAAGCATGACAAGATGCAGAATAGAAGCAATCTTTTTAGTTAAAGATATACTCTTTCTATTATGAAACATTGAAAAATTTGGGACAAATAATATAGAAAAAGATTAGCCTTCAAAATTGTATCATAATTAAAATTACTTGCAACACTTTAATTTCATATTAGCACTTATTTTCTTCTGTTGAAACTAGGGTTTATATTTGTATGGAATTTAAAAATGTAAGTGGTCTATGACTCTACTCTGATAGTCATAAAATTTTATGCAAGTTACTGGAAACAAATGGATGAGTTTAGCAGGTTATTTAAAAACTATCAGAATAAATATCTTACAACCACCAAGAACAGTAATTATTAGTAAAGTAATTAATGTTAACTGATAGTCTACTATTTGTAAAATCTTATGTTGGAGCTTTACATTAATTAAATTGTTGAATCTTCACTAAAGTTCTCTCTAGTGAATGTTATTCATTGATTCTATTTAAGTGATGATACATATGGAGTGAAGTCATTATCGTGGTGGCCAAAGACATTTCTCCTTCTAGTTCCACGAAGCAAAGTGCCTTTGTGGGAGTTGTGGGATCCAGCACCATATACCAAGAGGCCTGAGAGTAACTTTGCACCTGTGTATCTGGTATTGAGCACATAGACCTTTCTTCAGGTGGTGAAATCAATGGAGAAGCAAATCTGCCCCAATCCCTGTCTCCATAATTGGAAAGAAACCTGGAGAGGGTATGCACAAAGACCAGAGAGAAACTGTAAAAGTGAAGCCTTCTTGAAGAGACTGGAATAAAAGAAAGAAAAAAAAAAAATACAAGTTATAGCATAGTGGAAGGAATCAGAACTTTGTGGTGTTGGCCCTTCTCCAAGGCAACACAGCATGTGGCTGAACTATAAGACAGTAGTGACATTTCCTACAGGGGAGAGGAACAGTGAGTAAGTGCTCCACCACCCAACTGGTTTGAGATTGAGCTGGAGTATCCAGTTTCTTTCCAGAAGTATCCAGAGTACTGAACTGGATTCTCTGTCTCTATAAGGTGGGAAGAGACCAGGAAAGAGTTAGATAAGAATATCAAAGGATATTAAAGAGACATGGTTCAAGGGAATGCTCTTGCCCTGTTTGTGGGAATGTAAATTGATAGTTACTGTAGAAGATGTTAAGGAGATTCCTTAAAAAAACTAGGAATAAAACCACCATATGACCCAGCAATCCCACTCCTAGGCATATACCCTGAATAAACCAAAACTGAAAGAGACACATGTATCCTTTTGTTCATTGTAACACTATTTACAATAGCTAGAACATGGAAGCAACCTAGATGTCCATGGATGAATGGATAAAGAAGTTATGGTACATATATACTATGGAATATTACTCAGTCATGAAAAGGAATGCCTTTGAGTCAGTTCTAATGAGGTGGATGAACCTATAACCTATTATACAGAATGAAATAAATCAGAAAGAGAAAGATGAATAACATATTGTAATGCATATATATGGAATCTATAAAAATGGTACTGAAGAATTTATTTACAGGGCAGCAATGGAAAAATAGGCATAGAGAATAGACTTATGGACATGGGGAGAGGGGAGGAGATGGTGAGATATATGGAAAGAGTAACATGGAAACTTACATTACCATATGTAAAATAGATAGCCAATAGGAATTTGCTGTATGGCTAAGAAACTCAAACAGGGGCTCTGTATCAAACTGGTGGGGCAGAATGGTGAGGAAGATGGGAAGGAAGTTCAAAAGAGAGGGGATATATGTATACCTATGGCTGATTAATGTTGAGGTTTGATAGAAAACAACAAAATTTTGTAAAGCTATTATCCTTCAATAAAAAAAGAATTTAAAAAATCAAAGATGCTTAATTGCTAAAAGTGAACACTGAAATTGAGTCATTAAGTTCATCTTTAAATTGTCTTACTCCTGAGCTGAGATAAAAGCTTTCAATTTCTTACCATTGAGTAATATGTTAGGTGTGAATTTGTCATATACAGTCTTTATTATGTTAATTTATGTTCCTTTTATACACATCTACTGAGAGGATTTTTTGCTTGTCATGGAAACATGAAAAGCACCACTCTTATTCAACATAGTAGTGGAAGTTCTAGCTGGAGCAATTAGACAATACAAAGAAATAAAATGCAACCAAATTTGAGAAAGAAAATAAGTAAAATTGTCATTATTTGAAAATGATAGGGTCTTATATATAGAAAATCCTAAATAGTCAACCCAAATTACTATTGACTCTAATAAAAAAAAAATCAGCAAAGTTGCAGGATATTAAATCAACAGAGAAATTAGTTGTGTGTCTACAGACTAACACAACTTCTGAAAAACAAAGAAAAACAAAAGAAACTAACCTGATTCAAAAATTAATCAAAAACAAAAACAGTTTTTGGAATAAATTTAAGCAAGGAGGTGAAAATTGCAAGATATTGATGAAAGAAAGTGAAAAAGATACAACTGAACAGAAAGATATTTCATGTTCACAGATCATAAAAATTAATATTAGTAACATTTCTACACTACCCAAAGCCTTTTCTAGATTCAATGCAGTCCTGTAAACATTTCAATCACATTTTTTGCAGAAATAGAAAATGATCCTAAAATTTGTGTGGAACTCTAAGAGACCCCAGATAGCCAAAGCAACACTGAGAAAGAAGAAGAAAATTAGAGATATTGCATTTATTGATTTCAAACTTTACTATACAGCTATAGTAATTAAACAATATAGTACTGACATAAAAAAAAAAAAAATAGACACATAGGACTTCCCTGGTGGCTCAATGATAAAGAATCTGCCTGCCAATGCAGGAGACCTGGGTTTGATCCCTGGTCTGGGAAGATATAACCTGCCACAACACAGCTAAGCCCATGTGCCACAACTATTGAGCCTATGCTTTAGAATCCAGGAGCCTCCACTACTGAGTGCATGTGCTGCAGCTACTGAAGTCCACTTGCACTAGAGCCCATGCTCCACAACAAGAGAAGCCACCACAATGAGAAGCCCTTGGACCAGAAACAAGAGTAGTCCTTCATCTCTGCAACTAAAGAAAGCCTGAACAGCAACAAAAACCCAGCACAAACTAAAATGAAATAAATAAAACTTAAAAAAAAAAAATAACAGACACTTCAGACCAATGGAACAGAATAGAAAGCCCAGAATTACTCTCCCCTGCCTTCATCAGTGATGTTTGGCTAATACCTGAAAAGCAAGTCAAGAACATTCAATGGGAAAGGATAATCTCTTCAACAAATGGTGTGGAGAAACCTGGATGACCACTTACAGAGAAATTAAATAGACCCTTTTCTTATACCACTCAAAGAAATTAACTCAAAGTGGATTAAAGACTTAAACATTTTTACCTAATAGGGTAAGATTCCCATATGAAAATGAAGGGAAGAAATTCCTTGATTTTGGTCTTAGTAATTTATTTATTTATTTATTTATTTATTTTTTTGACTTGGATCACCAAATGCAATAGGAAAAAAGCAAAAATCATTAAGTGGAACTATATCTAACTAAAATACTTCTGTACAGGAAAAAAACAAACTGTAAAAATAAAAAGACATGTATAAAATGGAATAAAATATTTAAAACCATATATCAGATAAAGGGTTAACATACAAAAATCTATCAATAACTCATACAACTCAATAACAACAGTGAGGCATCTAGTTAAAGAGGGAGGCAAATTAACCAAACAGGCGTTTTTCCAAAGAGATATCCAGCTAGCTAATAAGTTTGTGAAAAGATGCCCAACATTATTGTTACTCAGGAAAATGCTAATTAAAACTCCAATAAATATTATCTCACACCTGTGATAACGGTTATGATTAAAAAGTCAGGAGATGAGTTTTGAGGATGTGGAGAAAAGAAAATCATTGTACCTCTCAGTGAGAAGTCAAATTGGTTTTGTTGTTTAGTTGCTAAATCATATCTGACACTTTTGTGACTCCATGGCCTGTAGGTCACCAGGCTCCTCTGTCCATGGGATTTCCTGCACAAGAATACTGGAGTGGGTTGCCCCTTCTTACTAGAGGGCATCTTCCTGACCCATGGATTGAACCCATGTCTCCTGCATTGGCAGATAGGTTCTTTCCCACTGAGCCAACAGGGAAGCCCCAAATTGGTTTACCAACTATGAAAAACAGTATTTACCTTCCCTCCCAAGTTAAAAAGAGAACCAATAGATTATCCACCTATCTTGCTTCTAGCTATATATCCAAAGGAAATGAAAACAGCATATTGACAAGATATATTCACTCTGGTGTTTATTGCAGCATTATGCACAATAGCCAATATTTAAATGGCCTAAATATTTATCAGTGGATAAAAAGTTGTATGTATGTATGTGTGTGTGTATATATATATATATATATATATATATATATATATTATTCAGCCCTGAGAAAGAAGAAAGGTCTCTCTTTCAACAAAGTAACAATCCTTCAGGGCATTGTGCTAAGTGAGATAAGTCAAACAGAGAAAGCTAAGTAATGTATAAGACCATACAATATATGTGGAATCTAAAGTGAACTCACAGGAACAGAGAAAAGAAAGATGGCTATCAAGAGCTGGAGGATGGGAAAATTGGGGACATGCTGTGTAAGGTTACAAGCTTTTGATCAGTAGATAAATAATTCCTGGAGATACAGTGTACAGTAGAGAAAGGAATGGCTACCCACTCCAATATTCTTGCCTGGAAAATTCCAGGATAGAGGATCCTGGCTGTCTAGAGTCCTTGGGGTTCCTAAGAGTCAGACATAACTGAGCAACTAACACTATAGTGTTTATATAGTAGACAGCAATACTGCATTATAAACTTTTAAAGTTATTAAAAGACTAGATCTTAATTGTTCCCACTACAGAAAAAGATGATGATGATGTTATATGACATGGTAATTATGTGATATATAAATGTATCACATCAACAAGTTGTATATCTCAGATTTGCATGATTTTATATGTGAATTATATCTCAACAAAAATAGTTGTGAAAAAAGATGAGAAACAAGTACAGAGACACATAATTAAGTTCCTGGGAATTGCAGAGTCAGTAAAATTGGAGTTGAAATTTAAATTCAGGCAATTTGATTTTAGAGCCACTCTGTATGTATGTGTGAGTCACTTTGTCATGTTTGACTCTTTGTGACCCCATGGACTATATAGCCCACCAGGCTCCTCTGTCCATGGGATTCTCCAGACAAGAACCTTATATATATAATCATTTATATATATAAACAATTTATTTTTATTATCACTTTGTTTTTTTAATTGAAGGATAATTGCTTTACAGAATTTAATTGTTTACTGTCAAATATCAACAGGAATCAGCCATAGGTACGCTCATGTTCCCTTCCTCCCAAACCTCCTTCCAATCTCCCTTCCCATCCCACCCTTCTAGATATTGTCACAGAACCGCATACACTGAGGAAACCTAAACTGATACATTAATTTCCTACATACCTGGGTTTATTCTTTTTCAATTTTTAAAATTTATTTATTTTTTATTGAATGATAAATGCTTTACAGCATTTTGCTGTTTTCTGTCGAACCTCAGGATGAATCAGCCATAGGTATACATGTATCTCCTGCCTTCTGAACCTCCCTACCTTCTCCCTCCCCATCCCACCCCTATAGGTTGATACAGAGCTCCTTTTCGAGTTTCCTGAGACATAGAGCAAATTCCCATTTGGCTATCTATTTTACACGTGGTAATGTAAGTTTCCATGTTACTCTGTCCATACATCTCACCCTCTCCTCCCCTCTTTCCATGCCCATAAGTGTATTCTCTATGTCTGTTTTTGCACTGTTGCTCTGTAAATAAATTCTTCAGTGCCAATTTTCTAGATTCTGTATATATGTATTAGAATACAATATTTATCTTTCTCTTTCTGATGTACTTCTCTCTGTATAATAGGTTCTAGGTTCATCCACCTCATTAGAGCTGACTTAAAGGTGTTCCTTTCTATGGCTGAGTAATATTCCATTGTGTATATGTACCACAACTTCTTTATCCATTCATCTGTTGATGGACATCTAGGTTGCTTTCATGTTCTAGCTATTGTAAACAATGCTGCAGTGAACAATGGGATACACGTGTCTTTTTTCAGTTTTGGTTTCCTCAGGGTATAAGCTTAGGAGTGGGATTGCTGGATCATATGGTGGTTTTATCCCTACTTTTTAAAGGAATCTCCATACTGTCTTCCATAGTGACTGTATCAATTTACATTCCTACCAAGGTGCAAGAGTGTTCCCTTTTCTCCACACCCTCACCAACATTTATTGTTTGTAGCCATTTTGATGATAGCCATTCTGATTGGTGTGAGGTGATATCTCATTGTAGTTTTGATTTGTATTTCTCTAATAATGAGCTATGTTGAGCATCTCTCCATGTGTTTATTAGCCATTTGTATGTCTTCTTTGGAGAAATGTCTGTTTAGGTCTTTTCCCCGTTTTTTGATTGGGTTCTTTGTTTTTCTTGTATTAAGTTGTATGACCTGCTTGTGTATTTTAGAAAATAATCCTTTGCCAATTGTTTCATTTGCTGTTATTTTCTCCCATTATGAGGGCTGTCTTTTCACCTGGCTTATAGTTTCCTTTGCTGTGCAAAAGCTTTTAACTTTAATCAAGTCCCATTTGTTTACATTTATTTTTATTTCTGTTACTCTAGGAGGTGAGTCATAGAGGACCTTGCTTTGATTTATGCCCTTGAGTGTTCTGCATATGTTTTTCTCTAAATTTTAGAGTTTCTGGTCTTACACTTAGATCTTTAATCCCTTATGAGTTTATCTTTGTATATGGTGTTAGGTAGTGTTCTAATTTATTCTTTTATATGTAGATGTCCAGTTATCCTAGCACCATTTATTGCAGAGGCTGTCTTTGCCCCATTGTATATTCTTGCCTCCTTTGTCAAAAATAAGATACCCATATGTTCATGCTCTTTCTATCATGTTCCATTGGTCTACATTTCTTTTTTTGTGCCAATACCATACTGTCTTGATGACTGTAGCTTTGTAGTATAATCTGAAGTCAGGAAGGTTGATTCCTCCAGTTCCATTCTTCTTTCTCAAGACTGCTTTGGGTATTCAGGGTCTTTTATGTTTCCATATGAGTTGTGAAATTTTTTGTTCTAGTTATGTGAAAAATATCATTGGTAATTTGATAAGGATTGCATTGAATCTGTAGATTGTGTTTGGTAATATAGTCATTTTCACAATATCGATCCTTTCTATCCAGGAACACAGAATATCTCTCCATCTTTTTATGTCATTTTTTATTTCTTTCATCAGTATCTTATAGTTTTCTGTGTGCATTTCTTTTGTTTCCATAGGTAAGTTTATTCCTAGATATTTAATACTTTTTTGTTGCAATGATGAATGGGATTGATTCCTTAGTTTCTCTTTCTAATTTTTCATTGTTAGTATATAGAAATGCAAGTGATTTACACATATTGATTTTGTATCCTGCAACTTTGCTAGATTCACTGATTAGCTCTAGTAATTTTCCTATACTATTTTTAGGGTTTTCTATGTATGGTATCATTTCATCTGCAAACAATGAAAGATTTATTTCTAATTTTTCAATTTGGATTACTTTCATTTCTTTTTCTTCTCTGATTGCTGTAGCTAGGACTTCCAGAACTATGTTGAATAATAGTGGGGAAAGTGTACACCCTTGTCTTGTTCCTGGTCTTAGGGGAAACACTTTCAGTTTTTCACCATTGAAAATAATGCTTACTATAAGTTTATCATATATGGCCTTTACTATGTTGAAGTAGGTTCCTTCTATGCTCATTTTTGAAGATTTTTAATCATAAATGGGTGTTGAATTTTATCAAAGACTTTTTATGCATCTATTGAGGTTATCATATGGTTTTTATCTTTCAATTTGTTAATATAGTGTATCACATTGGTCGATTTGTATATATTTATTTACTTTTTTTTTAATTTAATTTTATTTTTAAACTTTACATAACTGTATTAGTTTTGCCAAATATCAAAATGAATCCGCCACACGATTTGTATATATTTAAAAAAAAATATTTACTTTTGGCTGTGCTGGGTCTTTGTTACTGTGTGAGATTTTCTTTTTTAAAATTAAATTTACTTATTTTAATTAGAGGATAATTACTTTACAATATTGTATTGGTTTTGCCATCACCTGGGAAGCCCAGCACTAGAATGAGACATACTCTAAAATTAACTTAAAAATATATAATGCATATTAAATAAAGTATTCTTAGGAGTAGCAGATTTTAATTGCTATTCTTAGCATTTATTTTGTAATTTCGTATTGCCACAGTTTAGAATTATACATTGGATACCATTATTTTCATATCCCAGAGCCTCTGAACAACTTAATACATTTTCAAGTGAAGAGGCCTGAAGTGGAGGTTAGTAATAAAACCCTTTCTGGATCCTCACAGGAATGCTTCTCTTGAGCTTCTGCAGAGAAATTTTAACCAGCCTCCTTCTACAATTATAACTTGAAAAGTCAGTGACTTTTTGGCTGATAGAGAGTTCAGTAGGACACCACCAGTGGCCATCACCTAAAAGATGCCCAGAAATAAACAATATAGGTGTGGTATTCAAGTGCCATTCCAAGCTATGGAGAAAAGTCCAGGAGCAGATTCATTGCCAAATGAAGAATCCTATTGTTTCAGGCTGGGATTCTAATACACCAGGCTATATTGGTTGGGGGTATTTGTTAGAAAGAGCCAGAAATGAACAGAGCCAGACACAAGAATCTGATTCTGGCTATGATTGAGTGTAAAGAAGCAAAATCAGAAATGTAGACATTTCAATTCACAGTTCAAGTCTGTAGCCAGACCAAGAAAATTAAGCTGATCAGACACTGGTTGCTGAAGCTCTGATAAGATGCTCTGTTGTTTTAGTAACATGTGGCTCATTCTGTTCCTATGGTATTTTAGGCACATTTTATTATGAACAAGTATTTTTTTCCACTGTGCTGTCAAATAGAATCAAAGAAAATCACATTTTTTTAGGAAACAGAGGCTTTGTTTTATATCTAGATATGATTCATTTTAGTAGACAGCATGGGAGAAATATCAAATATTAACTGAAAGATTATCATAGACTTACATTTGAAAAATAGAATTGTGCAATCACATTATATTGAATATAAGATCAAAATGTTATTAATAAACAAAATTACTTACTCTAATATATGAATTCAATTTATCATTCAATGTAACTTTCTGCTTTGGGTGAATATTTTACTGAATATGTTTATATAAATGTCCTGTTGAGAAAATATAATGCTATTTTTATCATTCGGATTACTCACTTATCATTTTCATTTCCTGAGTAGATTGATTTCCAATTCTTCAAATTGTTATGATTTTAGAAAACAGAGCAATTTTTCATCACATGCATTGATTACTTGAAGTTAGCTGCAGCTTCTAAAAGAGGAAAGATACATTTTCCATATGATTCAAAATTCTGTGGAAAAATTGCCTGCTCACTTTCACCCTTCATTTGATTTGCTGCATATAAAACTTATTAGTAGTCATCTGTGAAGTTTGTTATGACAAGATAGAACAGGCCAACTTATATAAAACATGAGAACGATGAATGTGGTTTATTTTCAAGTTTCTCTCTTCTACCTGTGCATGAGAAGAATCACTTTACATTCATTTAATTATAGAAAAAAACATAAAATGTTCATGCACACAGGCCCACAAGAGGCATTTTATTCACAATGGTTGAGATTCTATTTCCTATTTGTTTTAGAGACCTCCTTGGTTTTCTAAGTCACAATCAAGGAAGAAAAGACCAGAAGGAATTTGAATATCATGGCTGGAGCTTAGGTGAAAGAGTTCCAGTATGTATTTGAGTTCCTAATATGTGCAAAGCATTTTTGTGTGTGTGTGTGTGTGTGTGTGTGCAAAGCATTTTAACAAATAAAGCAGCAAATGCATTGTCCTAATAGATATTACACAAGAGGGATGCAATGTTCTTGCCCCAAGTAGAGTTAAACCTTGACTGAGATAATAAAGTGGGTACTAATTAGTCTCATTAATTTATCAATTAATTGAATAAATATTGAGTGCCTATTGAGAACACTCTCAGGTACACTCCTAAGGTATTTTTTTTCTATTTCTGATTTATAATACCCTATCCAATCATGTTGAGATGATACAGATGTCTTTCCTAAGGGCAGGGTGTATTTATGATCTCTTGCACACACAGAGAAATATACAGTAATGATAATAAACAGATGTTTATAAATAAAAAGATAATAATAAACAGGTGCTGGCATGGCTTTACCTTCATCCCTTCAGACCCCTTTTTTACTTTTGTGCACACTAGCCCCAGTGTGATTTCACCTCAAAGAGCCAACAACCACGTCTCTCTGCTGAAGGATAATCAGAGAGTGTTCATCTATCAAGACCAAATGCTGTGGGACTTCCCTGGTTCTCCAGGGGTTAAGAATCTGCCTTCCAGTGCAGCGAGCATGGGTTAGATCCCTGCTCAGAGCACTGGGATCCCACGTGCAACTAAAGCAACTAAGTCCACACCCACAGCTAGAGAGTAGCCCTTGGCACTACAATGAAGACCCAGAACAGAAAAAAAAAAAAAAACGAAGATCAAATGTTCCTTTTTTCAGATCAACCACTAGTGAATTTTACCCTATATCCTTCCTTCCTTGTAAGACTTTGATGAAACTTATATACAAATTTATGTTGAAACTTTTTTTTAATATTAAGATCTATTGTAAGCATATGTTTGAATTCCACATTATAAGACATGTAAACATATAAGGGAAAAAACATAACAATGTTCTTCCAGCTCTAAATGGGGGATTCCTCACTGCCCCACCTCATCCACTAACTGTATCATTTCATCATCTGTTCATTTGTATCAGTTAAAATGGAGAGTTAACTAAATTCACCAATTATCTCATACAATAAGATGGCCAAGTTAATTCCTTTGGGAAGTAAGTTTCGTCCCAACTGTTCAGCTAGATCCTGTAAGGCTGACTGATGAATCTTTCACAAACTAAGAAGCGTGGTAAGAAAGGTAAAAGGAGAACAACTAAATAGAAAAATACTTGGTAAAGAGTGATTTTGTGATGATTGACTTTCAATTCAAAATGCTCGTTGTAAAGCAGGTTCTTAAATTTTGTTTGTTTTAAAGCATTGAACTGTATTACTTCCCAATGTGTTTAACAAAATCTCCTTTCTGAACACTTTCAAATTATAAGAGCTTAAAATATAGAGAGTGTTTTCAAAGATTTTAGCAAAAAGTCATGGCTTATAAAGAAACAATAGATTTCTATGCAAAACAATTTGAGTTTGTATTTTCAAAAATTGCTTAAAAACCTAATTTGTGACAAGTGTATTATGTGATAATGTTTCCCATGAGATCTATGTGGCTTAGAGATAGTCCATCAGGCTGGAAAAAACTAAAGGTTCAATCTGGTGATCAAATTATTAGGTTCCTACTCTTGATGTTTTCATTATTGCTGTAGAGACCTTACTTTTTACTACTTCTACTAACTTCTCTGTTATTCTTTGATATTATATCTGGAGGATTTTATACTGAGAATAACATATTATCACATGCCAGGAAGAAAAAAACTGAACTTTTAAAGTACTCATTAAATGCATCTTAACACTAGTAATTCATACTTGGTTGTTTTTTACTCAAAGGGAAAACAGTAAGGTATAATATTAAAAGAGCAGTTTTTAATTTATTCAGCAAGAGATGAGGAGTTCACAAAATTCTGCAAAACTTATTTATATGTTCATAAGCAAAGAAGGAGGGGGAAGAAACATGGCTAAATATACATTTAGTTTAAAAAATATTGCTTGTTTCATCCTCCCCTGAAGATGTGATAATAAAAAAAATAAAATTGAAAGATTGCAAAGTGGTGTTTTCAACAATCTTTAGCACTGTCTTTATACTAAGGGAAATTTGTCGTTGTTCAGTTACTCAGTCATGCCCAATTCTTTGCGACCCCCATGGACTACAGCATGCCAAGATTTTCTGTCCTTCACCATCTCCTAGAGTTTGCTAAAACCCATTGAGTCGGTGACACCATCCAACCATCTCATCCTCTACTGTGTCCTTCTCCTCCTGCCTTCAATCTTTCTCAGCATCAGGGTCTTTTCTAATTAGTTGATTCTTTGCATCAGGTGCCCAAAGTTAGTTTTCTTAAAACTGGAACATGGATAGAATAATGGAATAATGAACATGTGTATGTATGCATGTGTGTGTGTGTGTTGAAGGATATTAAAGCTTATTCTTTGTCAGCATGAACTACATGATGTAGAATATAGAAGTATTTTCGATGTTTATTATTTTTATTAAATTATTGTTTAAACATGCTTTGTCAGACCTCTAATCTCCTATCTGCATGCTAAAAGTACACAAACTTTGGACAATTTAGTTGTTAGCTGTCATAATGAGGTAAAAGTAAATATATTGGATTTTCTTAATCAAAATTACAATTTTTAACATTATTTTTCTATGGTATTTATCTTCAGATTAGCATGGCTCTTTTATATCATCAACTAACTCATCTTAAAATGAACAGATAAATAAAAATAGCTAAATGAGTTCAAGAACATAAAACTTGACATATTTTATAAGAAATGTTAATCTAACGTTGATTTTTTCTCATGCAAACAATTAGTAACTATTTTTGATATATAATGCTGTAAGCATAATGATTTTTAAAAATTGATCGAAGACTTGAAATATGTCAGATTGCAATAGGTTAACACTGAGCAAAAACTAGAAAGTAATAAAAAATTCACAAAAATCATATTTTTAAAGACAGTACAAAACTGAAATGCTTGAGAAGATATCAAGGATATCTTATCTTACTAATGTATTCACATTTAGCTATTATAGAATAAATGTTTTAAAAGACAATAAACAACAAGGAAAATTGGCTTCATGTCAACCAAATTTTGATTTAAAAAGAGTAGCAAATACTTTTATGCCTTCTTTCATATCATTAAAACAACTCATGTAAATCATTTAATAATCCTTTATTGAATCCAAGCAATATGTTAACTCAGAAAAGGAATATTTTTCTATTATTTCGTGATATCAGTTTTGATCCCAGCTGTGAAATGATTGCAATAAAAATAATATGATCATTTTCTCTTCAAAATTTGGATATAGTAACACATTATTCTGTATTCTCCCTTAGATGTAGATTAAAGGGCAAGAAGAGAAAAGGACTGCTAAATGTGCCAGGTCCTGAGTGAAGTATTTTATGTGCATTTGTCTCGTTTGATCCTGGGAGCGACCTGACTGTTAACTGTGAGCATTGCTCTGTAGCTATTAATGATTCTCAAAACCATCAGCAAGGCTGTTTTATAATGTCAATAAAAGTTCTAATTGCAACCATTTATTGAGCCCTCATTATGTGCCAGGCAGTCTACTTAGCATTTTACTTACATTACGTTATTTAAGTCTCAACAAAACCCTCATTATTCTCATAAAAATAAGAAAATAGAATCATAGTGGATAAGTAACTCAAACTAAGAGAAATTGAGATTTTTAGCCAGACTCCTTTGACTCAAAAGATTGCTATTAGCTGCCTCCCTAGGCCACTGCCCATCCAGTCTTACCAAAGTCACATATATCTCTGACTAATCATGGAGACAAGGGGAACTGGTGATGATCTTATGACAAGCATGCTAGAAGCTATGCTTATTTCTCTTTTAAACTGAGTATGTTAGGTTACTTGTGCACACATGTGTGTTTCTATGTGTAAAGGAAATTTAAATTTTGCAACATAAGAAACTCTTTTGTTGAGGTGATGAATTGGTTGCAGAAGACTGAGGACGAGAGATGAGAAAATCCCAACCACTATGTTACCCCAGGAAATGTGTTGTCTTTTTCAGAGAGCTTATCAAAGACAAAGCCTAGTAAGATTTATTTTCTATCTCTATGTATTTAAATATAGAATCAAATATATATTTTGATATATATCTTGTCATTATTAGATTTTATGAGATACCTATCATTTTAATCAGAAGAAATATATACATATATGTGTGTGTGTATATATATATATACACATCCTTGCACATGTATACATACTAAGAACCATTTATTGATCCTTCATTGTGTACCATACATACATACACATACACACACATATTTATACACAATGCACATACATCAAAAGTTTTAATAAACATGGAAATCAAGTATGTAACTTCTGAACTCTCATCCTGGTAAAAGAACAATAACATGAGAAAAATGAAAAAGAGAAGATGCAAAATATTTCACTTACAGGAACACTCTTTAATTCTATAACCATTCAGTCAGAAGCAATGAAAAGGACCAAAACATATTAAAACCTTTGTAGTCTTATATTGGAAGTGTAGTCCAGATCTCATAGGTATTGAACTTATAGATCATAGCATTGAGTATATTATTGCTATTTTACCCCTCTATGGTTGTTTTCCTTTTTATCTAAAGCCACTCAATGATATCTCCCTCTATCTATAATAATTTTTCCAGTACCACATTGTTGCTGTGAAGATCAGTGAAACAATCTTGGTAAAATGTGTATAGGACTGTGCCTGCCCATTTTAAGTGCAGAAGTACAGAGTGGTAGCTGGATTCTTTATGTTCACAGATTGAGCATAGCATTTGTTATACAGCCAATCTGCAATAAGTATTTCCTAGGTCAGTGACTACAGAATCTGTAGGCATATTACTGCCTTTATTACTTTCTTTTCTTGTCAAGGTGATTTCCGTCGGCCCATAATTGGAGGCAGAAGAAGTTATATCTCTACAGCCTCTCTTTCATAAGTTAAAAGTATTCCACATGTGTAAATATATGCAAGTTGATGAAATTGCAAGCACTTTAGAAATAAGAGCATTATTTGTAATTTTCTGAAATAATTAAGTGTGCCATTGTGAAACTTCCAGTTTTATATATTCCAGAAGTTTTCTTTTCTGTAGATGATATACATGGTTTATTAGTTTGTTTAAAGATATTCTATTAGTTTAAATGCATTATATGGGCTCAGAAAAGAAACTAAATGAAAGTGATCAGCATAAAGTGTCCCATTCTATGCCATAGCCCTACTGGAAATGAGTGCAGAGAGGGAGAAAATCTGTTTGATCATCCCTGACTACTGGCTTATTCCACAGTGATAGACACATGCAACAGAACCAGGGAGGGAGAAATAGTGCTGCTTCTTCCATTAACTCTTTTTATATGACAGGAACAGTTATTTCAACTTTTACATATTGTCTTTGGGCTCCACCAGTGGCTCAGCAGTAAAGAATCCACCTACAATGCAGGAGATGCATGTTCACTACCTGTATTGGGAAGATCCCTGGAGAAGAAAATGGCAACCCACTCCAGTATTCTTGTCTGGGAAATGCCATGGACAGAGGAGCCTGATAGGCTACAGTCCATAGGGTCTCAAAAGAATCAGACACGACTTAGCGACTCAAAAACAACAACAATGTTGTCTTTATAAATCTTACCCATTTAATAGAAATAAAAAGACATTCATAAAAAAGCCCTTTATATAGGAGACATGAGCTCAGCAATTTGGTGCAACATCTTTCAGGTCGTATTTCTATGACTCCAGTGACCAGGACTAAATTTCACCATTGGTATAATCTTGAATGACAGGAAAAGATAAATCAAGTAAATGCCAAGTGTATATCAGATTCCTTCCCTAATGGTGTGAATTTCTTAGTGAAAAGAGTAAAACTAAAAAATAAATTTTACAAATTTTTCAGTTGGAATTCTTTAATAATAATGAACCTGACCTAACACTGACCTTTGTATTTGCATATTTCAAAGGAAGAAAAATGTTATAGTGGCTATATTCATTACAGTTTAATATCAGGGTTATTTTCATTTCATCAGGCCAATATAATTCTCATAAAAATAATAAATGCTTCATGCTGACCATAATAACATCATGCATACAAATCTATTTACTTCTTTCCAAATGACCCATCACACAAAATTAAATTTTTCCTGTATTAACTGATGTGTCACAAAACATTAAACATGACACATAGCTCATATTTTTTTCTACAAACTATATGTTAGGTACAAATTAATATATTATGTATGGAAATTCATATACCATATGTTAAATCAGTTAAATTTTATGTAGCCTAACTCCTGGAATTTTAGGTATACAATCACCAATGATAAGCTTAACAATGTTTAAGTCTTGGTATTTAACCAAACACATGTAGGAAAATAAAAATGATATAATTCAGTTTTGAATTAAACAATCAAAACTCACAGAAAAATTATCAACTTGAACTTACTACCTTCAATTCCAGGGTTTTTTGTATACTTATTTCATTTTGCTTTTGGTTGACTCAGGACCTTAGAAGGAAAACCAACCATAGCGGCTAATAACCTTTCAAGTCTGTTGCTGCTTATAAAGCATTCTCAGGAACAATAAGCAGAAACCCACCAAACTTGGAGAAGATATGATTTACTTTATCTGAAATTTTTACAATATATGTGTTAGGTGCTTTTGATTTGGAATCTGTGGTGGTTTCATTTTAGGTGGTATCTAGTGGTGAAGAGTAGTACATGCGGGGGCAGACAGCTGTGGGGGTCCTGAACAAAGGGGGCTTTGCAAGGCTTAGATCAGGGGCTAGTGGAGATATCCCTTTCTGGGTAACAAACAAGCACAGAAAATCAAGGAAAGGATGACCCAGGTTTTGCTACTAGGCTTCATGACTGTCTCCATCGGCCTTCCTTGCTCACCTGCGTGTCTCACAGAGCCCCTGTATACGGGTTTGCAGAGACCCCTGTCAGATAGGGTAGAACCAAGACTTTCTGGTCCAGGTATCCTTTCAGAGAAAACTCAGCTGCCTGCCAACTCTTCCTGTGCTGGGTTTCTGTGCTGCTTTATTTGAGGTTGTAAGTACCTGGAAATGAGAAGCAGGTGTTTTTCAAGAATGCTTATGAAACTTCTGTTTTTAAGGTGCACATTAACGGGACCCAAACTCTCTTGCATTTGCAGCTCACTTCTTAAAATTATGTACATGTCCTCTAGAATTTGCTTGGGCAAATCTTTGTCCATGGGCATTGGAAACCCTTTGGTTTCTGCATTAAAGCCGTTCCAGTTTTATCAATGGCACCTCACTCCAGTACTCTTGCCTGGAAAATCCCATGGACGCAGGAGCCTGGTAGGCTGCAGTCCATGGGGTTACTAAGGGTCGGACATGACTGAAGCAACTTCGCTTTTACCTTCTAAAAGAAAATAAACAATTACCAGGTTAGGGAAGTTGTAAAGCTATCAAAATAATACATCTAGACTGAAATGTAGAAGTAAATTTAAGAAAAAGCATTAACTCTTGATTGTTTTATTTTTATTAAATAGATGTAAAGAATATTTTTATCACATTATTAAAACTATTACTAATTTACCCCGATAATGATTATATTTGCTAGTACTAGAATTACAAAATACAATAATCCAAAATAAGGAAAAATATATAATAATATAATAAAATGATATATAATGCAATAAAATAATGAATAAACCTGAATATTTCATGTTTGAAAAAATAGGAGAAGAGTATAATTGCTTAATTCACTTATTTAGAAATTTCTTTAGTGTTCTCAAAAATGGAAAAATCCCCAATGAAACTAAAATTATCTACCTCTAAAACTCAAGAAAAACAGTTTAAAAATCTTTTGAACCAAAAAAACAACACAGCAAACTGCCTTTTTAGAACAGTAAAACATGAATAGATTTCCTCTACTAAGTGCAAAAAAATAGAGGAAAACAATAAAATGGGAAAGACTTGAGATCTCTTTAAGAAAATTAGAGATACTAAGGGAACATTTCATGCAAAGATGAGCACAATAAAGGACAGAAATGGTATGGGCCTAACAGAAGCAGAAATATTAACAACAGGTGGCAAGAATACACAGAAGAACTATACAAAAAAGATCTTCATAACCCCAATAATCACAATGGTGTGATCACTCACCTAGAGCCAGACATCCTGGAATGCAAAGTCAAGTGTGCCTTAGGAAGCACCACTATGAACAAGAAGCTAGTGGAGGTGATGGAATTAAGTGGAGCTATTTCAAACCTTTAAAGACGATGCTGTCAAAGTGCTGCACTCAATATGCCAACAAATTTGGAAGATTGAGCAAGTGGCCACAGGACTGGTAAAGGTCAGTTTTCATTCCAATCCCAAAGAAAGGCAATGCCAAAGAATGTTCAAACTATCCCAGAATTGCATTCATCTCACATATTAATAAAGTAATACTCAAAATTCTCCAAGCCAGGCTTCAACAATATGTGAACTGTGAACTACCAGATGTTCAAGCTGGATTTAGAAAAGGCAGAGGAACCAGACATCAAATTGCCAACATCTGCTGGATCATCAAAAAATCAAGAAAGTTCCAGGAAAACACCTATTTTTGCTTTATTAACTATGCCAAAGTCTTTGACTGTCTGGATCACAACACATTGGAAAATTCTTCAAGAGATGGGAATATCAGACCACCTGACCTGCCTCATGAGAAACCTATATGCAGGTCAGTCAGGAAGCAACAGTTAGAACTGGACATGGAACAACAGACTGGTTCCAAATCGGGAAAGGAGTACATCAAGGCTGTATATTGTCACCCTGCTTATTTAACTTATATGCAGAGTACATCATGATAAATGCTGGGCTGGATGAAGCACAAGCTAGAATCAAGATTGTTGGGAGAAATATCAATAACTTCAGATAAGCATATGATACGACCTTTATGGCAGAAAGCAAAGAAGAACTAAAGAGCCACGTGATGAAAGTGAAAGAGGAGAGTGAAGCAGTTGGCGTAAAACTCAACATTCAGAAAACTGAGATCATGGCATCTGGTCCCATCACTTCATGGCAAATCAATGGGGAAGCAATGGAAACAGTTTTGTTTGGGGGCTCCAAAATCACTGCATATGGTGACTGCAAGCAAGAAATTAAAAGACGCTTACTCCTTGGAAGAAAAGGTATGACCAACCTAGACAGCATATTAAAAAGCAGAGATGTTATTTTGCCAACAGAAGTCCATCTAGTTAAAGCTATGTTTTTTCCAGTAGTCATGTATGATTGTGAGAGTTGGACAATAAAGAAAGCACAGCACTGAAGAATTGATACTTTTGAATGGTGGTGTTGGAGAAGACTCTTGGGAGTCCCTTGGACTGCAAGGAGATCCAACCAGTCCTTCCTAAAGGAAACCAGTACTGTATATTCACCAGAGGGACTGATGTTGAAGCTAAATGTCCAATACTTTGACCACCTGATGCAAAGAACTGACTCGTTTGAAAAGACTCTGATGCTGGGAAGGATTGAAAGCAAGAGGAGAAGGGGACAACAGAGGATGAGATGGTTGGATGGCATCACCGACTCAGTGTACATGAGTTTCAGTAAACTCCAGGAATTGGTGATGGACAGGGAGGCCTGGTGTGCTACAGTCCATGGGGCCACAAAGAGTCAGATACGGCTGAGCGACTGAGCTGAACTGAACTGATATCAAGTGGAAATAATAAGCTACTGGGAAAGAAATGCCACAAGATATATGTGAATTCACATTATGGAAACTACCTTGTTTCAGCGAGAGACTTGGAAAGAAAGCAAGTACAAAATAGTTAATGCATGCTTCTCATGTGAAATTAAATGTTTTTCAAAAATGATCAAATCTATCCAAATTAATGTACAATTTCAAAGACATTGCTGTAACTAATACTCATTTCCTTTTTTTTTTTTTTTTTTTTTGCAGGGATTCTTTGACAAAATTTCCCAAAACTCAACTGCAAGTATAAGTGTCCTGAATTTATCACTGCAATATAGATTTGCATTATTAAACAACACATTCTGCTATGAATTAATAATAACAGTGATAATGAGAAACATGTACCAAAGTCAGTTGGGGAAAATCACATCTAGAAACAAGACTTGAGGGATTTACAATGTATTTTATCACAAATATGGCATCTTCAAGAATGTTTTTAAATGATGCATTATAGTTTTAAATATTTATTTAAAAATTAGAAAATAATGTTATGTTTAAAAGTATAACCTCTCAGGTAGGAAAAAAGTATGTATGCATAAAGATATATACTTTCTCTCCGCAAAGATACCGCTGAGAATTAAAGATCCATTAGTTTAAACTGTGTGAAAAATCTGTATTCAGGAAGCTTACTGAGGAGGGCTGTGGGGATTAACACCTGCAGGTTAATAAGGAGGGTGGGACTATTCAAAGAGAGAGTCCTGTAGATAAAAGCAAGCCCACAGGGAGCTCTGGAATGTTATGACACCTGAAAGGCAGACCACTTGGCCTTTCTTCCTCTTTACTGATCAGTCATGGATGTGGTTGAACCTTGAGCTTAGACAAAGAAATTTCTTCCACCAAACCAGATCTTGGAGAGAGCATATAATCAGACAACAACATTGAATGGAGATTTTGCTCTCCATTTCTTAAAACATATTAAATATGATATCCATCTACCCATCCATCTATCAAATGAGAACTAAAAGGCAGACAAGATATGAGAAAATCTTTAATCATATTTGACAACTAAAATTTAATATGTAACTATGCTCTCAAATCAATGAAAAGTAGAGAAATACCACAGAAGAAAAATTGGCCAAGGATACAAACAGTTAATTCACAAAAGGCATTTCACTGGTCAATAAATACAGGAAGAGACACCCAAGATCAAAACTAATCAAATAAGGAAATTTGTTTCTTTTTTTAAGTGGTAACATGATATTAGTGGTTGAGAGATGTTTGTAAAATAATTAGAAAACAACACTGTAAAAAAATTACAGAATGTATGATCCAGTATATACTTAAACAGATAACTATGAAAACTTGAATTGATAACATTGATGACTTTTTATTTCACAGTGCATATTTTAACATTTATTTAATGATTTTTTTGATGATAGTATTTTTTTAATTTATTTATTTTAATTGGAGGCTAATTACTTTACAATATTGTATTGGTTTTGCCATACATCAACATGAATCCACCACAGGTGTACACGTGTTCCCAATCCTGAACCCCCCTCCTACCTCCCTCCCCATACCATCCCTCTGGGTCATCCTTAGTGACTCCTGATTTATCTGTGATAACTCAACCAAACCCGTTGGCCTGGCACACTGAATACAAAGGATTCTGAAATCAGGGTTTAGCCTTTTATTCTTTCTGTCCTGTCTCTTGACACTCTTCAAATCACTGTACACTATAAAGATATTCAACTGCTTGCAGCTCCCAGAATTTCTATGTTTTATATGGACTTCCCTGGTGGCTCAGACAGTAAAGAGTCTGCCTACAATGCGGGAGACCCAGGTTCAATCACTGGGTTGGGAAGATCACCTGGAGAAGGCAATGGCAACCCACTCCAGTACTCTTGCCTGGAAAATCCCAGGGATGGAGGAGCTTGGTAAGCTACAGTCCATGGAATCACAGAGTTGGACACTACCTTACTTTCACTTTCACTTTTCACTTTCATCCTTACATGACAATGCCCCCCACCCCAACCCCTGGAAACTTCTCCACAACCTACCACCAAATCATAACTTGTACTCCGTCATTTTCCAGCTAGTAGTCCCTCTTCCTGGGTGATTTCCGATTCCTCAAGGCTGAAGAAGGAACACTTCATCTTTGAACTTGATCACCCATTGACCACACAGTAGAGCAGTTGTCTCTTTACTCTTTGTCTCCCCAACTAGAATGTAAACTTCTCAGCAGTTCTATGACTCCACTTCACAAATGCATTGGATAAAGTTTCCCCTCTCTCCTGTGGAAGGCGTTCTTCATTGCCAAGTGAACACACTTCAGACCAAACTCTTTTCCCTCAAAGGTTAACTATTTCATAGTCGCTTTCTCTAGATAATTTCATTGTGTCTCACTGGTATGAATGATAAAGAGGGTAAAAGTGACTCCCCCAAGATACTTCTCTATTACCCTCTTTATCACTCATACCAGTGAGTTTCTCCATAATCCAGTGGCTATACTTTAGAATTCATTGCAGTGATTTAATAAATACAGATGCCTGGACTCTATTTACAAGTCAGTTAACTTAGAAGCTCTGGGTATGACCTAGTGATGCTTTGTAATATCCTAGGTGACACCAGAGGCAGTCAGGACTAAGTGGAGGTTCAGTGGTAAAGAATCTGCCCCCCAGTACAAGAGATGCAAGAGATGCAGCTTCAATCTCAGGGTCTGGAAGATCCCCTGGAGTAGGAAATAGCAATCTAACTTACTCCAGTGTTCTTTCCTGGAAAATTCCATGGACAGAGAATCTATCGGGCTATATTCCATTGGGTCACAAAGAGTTGGACATGACTGAGCATGCATGCGGAGAAGGCAATGGCACCCCACTCCAGTACTTTTGCCTAGAAAATCCCATGGACGGAGGAGCCTGGTGGGCTGCAGTCCATGGGTTGCGAAGAGTCGGACACGACTGAGCAACTTCACTTTCACTTTTCACTTTCATGCATTGGAGGAAATGGCAACCCACTCCAGTGTTCTTGCCTGGAGAATCCCAGGGACGGGGGAGCCTGGTGGGCTGCCGTCTATGGGGTCGCACAGAGTCGGACACGACTGAAGTGACTTAGTAGCAGCAGCAGCAGAGCATGCATGAGTAGGTGATACCAGACAGGTTTACGGATCATTTAATATTGGTCAAACTCAGATTGATTTCATTCAGTCCCATAGATTCATATATATACATATGCCGATGATTTCAATTCAATTATCCGTCTTCCCTGGTCCACATTTAACTACCATGGGAAATCTCCCTTAAAAGTCTAATAGTCTTTATTTTATTAAGATAGAACTCTGATTTACTCCCTTAAAGTGCTCTCAGGTCAACAATGGATATCTCTTATTAAAGATAGTTCAGGCCCAAGACCTGCAGTCTTCTTTAACTTCTCTCTCTCATTCTTGTTCTGTGTGAATCCATCAGTAATTTCTTCTGCTATTTCTTTTTTACTTCATGACTTTTATTCCTTTCCTCATACTTTATATAATTTTTTTACTGAAGTATAGTAGATTTACAATTTTTTTTTGTTTTTATTGAAGTATACCCTCTTTACAACATACAACAAAGTGAAATATATATATATATATATATATATGTATTTATATGTCCTGCCTCTTCTGCCTCCCTCCCATCCCACCCCTCTAGGTCATCACAGAGCAGAGATGAGCTCCCTGTGTTATACAGCAGCTTTCACTAGCTATCTATTTCATAATGTTGCATTAGTTTCACATGTATACCAGTGATTCAATTATGTGCTGTGCTGAGTCTCTTCAGTCATGTCTGACTCTTTGAGACCCTATGCACTGTAGCCCATCAGGCTCTTCTGTCCATGGAATTCTCCAGGCAAGAATACTGGAGTGGGTTGTCAGGTTCTCCTCCAGGGGATATTCCTGACCCAGAGATCGAACCCATGTCCCATTATGTCTTCTGCATTACAGGCAAGTTCTTTACCACTAGCATACCTGGGAAGTCCGATTCAATTATACATATATTTAAATATTCTTTTTTTGGTATTGTTTTCTATTATAGATCATTATAAGATACTAGGTACAGTTCTCTGTCCTTATTTACCTGTTTTATATATAGTGTATACATTAATGTATTTATGTTAATCCCATACTCCAAATTTATTATTAACTTCTGTTTGCTTCTTTAAAATATATCCCCAATTTCATTACTTCTTAGCACCTTCACTATCAGCTAAGCCAGAATTTCTCAAATCTGGTATCAATGTACATGGGCTGGGAATGGTTACAGATGTGCTGAAATACTGATCCTTTTACCCTGCCCTGGTAGCTGGCAGGACCAGTGAGTTGCAGTCCCTGAGCTTCTCATATCAGGTTTTGAGGTCAGTCCAAACCTGATAGAAGATGGTAGAAGCTATCATCAGGGAAATGTGATTACTATAGTACATTCTGATGAAGTCCCCTTGTTTTGATTTTCAATTATCTGCAGTTATTTTCAAAATGGCAAATAAAATGATATTTGCCAATGATAACTGGTTGTAACACTGCCATGCTCACGGTTTTTAGTGGGCTCCCATCACCAAGGGCCCTGCCTATCCATCTAACTTCATCTCTACAACTCTTCCCCTGAGACACTGCTTCTTGCTGACCTTAGAAAAGGCCATGCTGGATTCTTCTGTCTTACATGTGTTGGTCCTCTAGATCTGTCCTGGCCCATTCCCCCATTTTCTTGAGGTGTCTGCCTTATGATGTTGCTCAGAGAGTCCTCCCCTACACACAGCTTTCCCCTTATCACTTATTATCTTTCTTCATGGCATAATATATGTTAATATGAATTTATCTGCTTATGAAGTTTATGTGTCTCAACAGACGAGAAACTCAGTAAATGCAAAGATAGTCACTGCTCTATCTCATCATTTGGAACAGATGACACCAGTAGCCATATTTTGAATAAATAAGTGAATGGCTCTGATTAGCAAGCATAGTTCTCTCTTCCTTTCTAAAACTATCTAAATATTGCCTCTTACTGCCTCAGAATTAGGAACTAGATACCAATGGTAAATTGATTTTTTGTTCTTATTGGCTTCAGAACTATTAGATAAGAATAAATAAAATATGCTCTCAGCATAGAAGAAAAGTTAAAAAAGCTAGGATCTCTTAATTAAATTGGAGATGAAAGGACTATTGAATGTTGATTTTTTCAAATCAAATTAAATATAGTCTTTACAGAGGTACCACAATAGTCAACTCCTTCAGAATGTTCACATTATATTCTTGGAAAAGAAAAAGAAGTGGTGAATAATTTCTGGTGTTCAAAAGGTTTCTTTATGTGCCTGACACCAAAATCTTTTGTGATTAAAATTTTGACTAATAGTAATATATTTATTAAATTTATATAGACTAAATCATAAAGACATTTTTAATTCTTTTGTTCTTCACAAACATAACAAAGGTAAAACTTGAAATATATAAATATACATATTATATGTAAAGTGATATGTGAACAAATAGACATATATAAACACCATGAAAACGGTTGAAAACAATTAGCAAGTGTATTAAACATATTTTAAATGTGATGTATATCTAATATAGGTATGAGATAATGCTGCAATAATTATATTTTAAAAATTAAATACCAAGTAAGCCAAGTGGATAACTAAACTTTACTATTCGTCTTCATTTTAATTAATAGAAGAATAGTCAAATGATACTTCCAGAGTCCTATCTTGTTGTAATTGATCTTTAATTATTTCAGTAATTATTTACTCCCTTATTTGACTATCTACTCTACTCACACACACACACACACATAAGCACACACACACATGGGTTTGTTACTAGGAGTCATAAATGAATATATTAAATCACATGCCCATATTTTTAATACTTGATTATATCAATATTTTATGGAAACATAGTTTATGCAATTAAATATCATTTATTCAGCCATTTCTTCACCGAACACAGAATTGTTTCCATAAAAAATTATGTTCCATTTTAGAAGTTTGGTTCATAAGGAATTGTATCTTTAATTCCAATATTCTCTTGTTCTTTTCAAATATTATTGCTCTGATCACAGATCATAAAATGAGTGAGAGCTATATCAATTTCAGTTTTTTACATCTTCTACTATCTTTTTTGCTAGGACCTAATACATTTAAAATGTTTGGTTTTTATGTTAAATCTTAGTTTTCACTGAGGGCCTAAGAATTGATGCTTCCAAACTGTGGTGCTAGAGACTCTTGAGAATCCCTTAAACAAAAAGGAGACCAAATGAGTCAATCTTAAGGGAAATCAACCCTGAATATTTATTGGAAGGACTGATACTAAGCTGAAGCTCCAATACTTTGGCCACCTGATGCCAAGAGCTGACTCATTGGAAAGGGCCCTGATTCTGGGAAAGATTGAAAGTAGAAGAGGGAGACACTTTGAGATGATTAGATGGCATCACAGATTCAGTGGACATGAGTTTGAGCAAACTCCAGAAGATAGTGAAGGACAGACGAGCTGGGCGTGCTGCAGTCCATGGAGTGCAAAGAGAGGAACACGACTGAGTGACTGAACAACGACAAAGAAGTTTTCATGCTATAGAAATTTGTTCCCTTTATTCCAGTACACTGATTTCTCATATGGTAGATTTGAGAAGTTTATTACAAAGTATTGAGAGAATCGATGTAGAATTTCTACATGGGAAGGAAAATGTAATGAAGAGATAATAACTATGTTCACTTAAAAAAAGTGGCATAAGGAAAAATGCACCAATATATGTAAATATAAGTGTGTGTACACATGTGCATATATACATACATACATCATAAGCTAACACATTCAGAAGACGAGCGTAAGTTTTTCATATTTATGATGATATAACATAACTACCACACAATTGCTCTCATCTCACATACTAGGAAAGTAATGTTCAAAATTCTCCAAGCCAGGCTTCAGCAATAGGTGAACCGTCAACTTCCTGATGTTCAAGCTGGTTTTAGAAAAGGCAGAGGAACCAGAGATCAAATTGCCAATATCCACTGGATCATGGAAAAAGCAAGAGAGTTCCAGAAAAACATCTATTTCTGCTTTATTGACTATGCCAAAACCTTTGACTGTATGGATCACAATAAATTGTGTAAAATTCTGAAAGAGATGGGAATACCAGACCACCTGATCTGCCTCTTGAGAAATCTGTATGCAGGTCAGGAAGCAACAGTTAGAACTGGACATGGAACAACAGACTGGTTCCAAATAGGAAGTGGAGTACTTCAAGGCTGTATATTGTCACCCTGCTTATTTAACTTATATGAAGAGTACATCATGAGAAACGCTGGACTGGACAAAACACAAGCTGGAATCAAGATTGCCAGGAGAAATATCAATAACCTCAGATATGCAGATGACACCACCCTTATGGAAGAAAGTGAAGAGGAACTAAAAAGCCTTTTGATAAAAGTGAAAAAGGAGAGTGGAAAAGTTGGCTTAAAGCTCAACATTCAGAAAACGAAGATCATGGCATCCGGTCCCATCACTTCATGGGAAATAGATGGGGAAACAGTGAAAACAGTGTCAGACTTTATTTTCTGGGCTCCAAAATCACTGCAGATGGTGACTGCAGCCATGAAATTAAAAGAGGCTTACTCCTTGGAAGGAAAGTTATGACCAACCTAGATAGCATATTCAAAAGCAGAGACATTACTCTACCAACAAAGGTCCGCATAGTCAAGGTTTTTCCTGTGGTCATGTACGGATGTGAGAGTTGGACTGTGAAGAAGGCTGAGTGCTGAAGAATTGATGCTTTTGAACTGTGGTGTTGGAGAAGACTCTTGAGAGTCCCTTGGACAGCAAGGAGATCCAACCAGTCTATTCTGAAGGAGATCAGCCCAGGGACTTCTTTGGAAGGAATGATGCTAAAGCTGAAACTCCAGTACTTTGGCCACTTCATGCAAAGAGTTGTCTCATTGGAAAAGACTCTGATGCTGGGAGGGATTGGGGGCAGGAGGAGAAGGGGACGACAGAGGATGAGATGGCTGGATGGCATCACTGACTCGATGGACGTGAGTCTGAGTGAACTCCGGGAGTTGGTGATGGACAGGGAGGCCTGGCGTGCTGCGATTCATGGGGTCACAAAGAGTCGGACACGACTGAGCAACTGAACTGAACTGAACTGAATTTACCCTGAGGGGATGGTTTCATGGTATACCTTGACAAGTGTTCAGTTCAATTCAGTTCAGTCACTCAGTCATGTCTGACTCTTTGTGCCCCCATAAACTGCAGCACACCAGGCTTCCCTGTCCATCATCAATTCCTGAAACTTATTCAAATTCATGTGCATTGAGTCAGTGATGCCATCCAACCAACCATCTCATCCTCTGTCGTCCTCTTCTCCTCCCACCTTCAAGCTTCCCCAGCCTCAGGGTCTTTTCAAATGAGTCAGCTCTTTGTATCAGGTGGCCAAAGTTTTGGAGTTTCAGCTTTAGCATCAGTCCTTCAAATGAATATTCAGGACTGACTTCCTTAAGGATCGACTGGTTGGATCTCCTTGCAGTCCAAGGGACTCTCAAGTGTCTTCTCCAATACCACATTTGAAAAGCATCAATTCTTCAGTGCTCAGCTTTCTTTATGATCCAATTCTCACCTCCATACATGACTACTGGTAAAACAATAGATTTGACTAGGTGGACCTTTGTTGGGAAACATATGTCTCTGCTTTTTAAGTTGCTGTCTAGGTTGGTCATAGCTTTTCTTCCAAGAATCAAGTGTCTTTTAATTTCATGGCTGCAGTCACCATCTGCAGTGATTTTGGAGCATTCAAAAATGCATGAAACGAGTTGCCAGTCCAGGTTCGATACTGGATGCTTGGGGCTGGTGCACTGGGACAACCCAGAGGGATGGAATGGGGAGGGAGGAGGGAGGAGGGTGCAGGATGGGGAACACATGTATACCTATGGTGGATTCATTTTGATATTTGGCAAAACTAATACAATTATGTAAAATTTAAAAATAAAATAAAATAAAAATAAATAAAAATAAATAAATAAAGTCTCTAACTCTTTCCATTGTTTCCCCATTTATTTGCCATGAAGTGATGGGACTAGATGCCATGATCTTAGTTTTCTGAATGTTGAGTTTTTTTTTTTTAATTTAAATTTATTTATTTTATTTGGAGGCAAATTACTTTACAATATTGTATTAGTTCTGCCACATATCAACATGAATCCACCACGGGCATGCACGTGTTCCCAATCTTGAACCCCCCTCCCACCTCCTTCCCTGTACCATCCCTCCAGGTCATCCCAGTGCACCAGCCCAAAGGATCCTGTATGGAACCTGGACAGGTGATTCATTTTTTATATGATATTGTACATGTTTCCATGACATTCCCCCAAATCATCCCACCCTTTCCCTCTCCCACAGAGTCCAAAAGACTGTTCTATACATCTGTGTCTCTTTTGCCATCTCACTGAGTTTTAAGCTAACTTTTTCATTCTCCTCTTTCACTTTCATCAAGATGCTCTTTAGTTTCAGAAAGGCAACTCTTGACAAGTGTAGAAGAACTGAGAAGATTATCATCAAATAGACCAGATAGCATTTATTCTAAACAGTGTTAATGTGAAGAAAAGGGCAACTTGTTTATTTACAAAATTGATAAACTATAATGTCTAGCCAAGAAAAATCATGGGACATTTATGAAAAGAAAAATTTTCAACTCTGTGCATGATCATGTATATATAAAGTCCAGGTGAAGGAAAAATCACAAAGGGACTGCTGATAGTATTTACTTGAGAAATATATGTGACTAGATGCTTAATATTTTGTACATGAGGCTCTGATTTTGAAATCAATAAATTCATTTTTGTTGATATTAATATCATGCTGATATATTTATATTAGAAGAAAATCAAAACTATTAAATATTGTGGTACAACAAAGACTCAATTCTTATTAAACACATTTAGTAAAGAACTATGAAATATTTTATCAATAATTAATATTAACTATGCTGCTGCTGCTGTCGCTTCAGTCATGTCCAGCTCTGTGCGACCCCATACACGGCAGCCCACCAGGCTCCCCCGTCCCTGGGATTCTCCAGGCAAGAATACTGGAGTGGGTTGCAATTTCCTTCTCCAATGTATGAAAGTGAAAAGTCAAAGTGAAGTCGCTCAGTCGTGTACAACTCTAGCGACCCCATGGACTGCAACCTACCAGGCTCCTCCATCCATGGGATTTTCCAGGCAAGAGTACTGGAGTAGGGTGCCATTGCCTTCTCCGATATTAACTATAGTGACCCTTAAATGACAATTTTATTTTATTTTATTTTATTTTTAAGCTTTACAAAATTGTATTAGTTTTGCCAAATATCAAAATGAATCCCCCACAGGTATACATGTGTTCCCCATCCTGAACCCTCCTCCCTCCTCCCTCCCCATACCATCCCTCTGGGTCGTCCCAGTGCACTAGTCCCAAGCATCCAGTATCGTGCATTGAACCTGGACTGGCAACTCGTTTCATACATGATATTTTACATGTTTCAATGCCATTCTCCCAAATCTTCCCACCCTCTCCCTCTCCCACAGAGTCCAAAAGACTGTTCTATACATCAGTGTCTCTTTTGCTGTCTCGTACACAGGGTTATTGTTACCATCTTTCTAAATTCCATATATATGCGTTAGTATACTGTATTGGTGTTTTTCCTTCTGGCTTACTTCACTCTGTATAATAGGCTCCAGTTTCATCCATCTCATTAAAACTGATTCAAATGTATTCTTTTTAATGGCTGAGTAATACTCCATTGTGTATATGTACCACTGCTTTCTTACCCATTCATCTGCTGATGGACATCTAGGTTGCTTCCATGTCCTGGCTATTATAAACAGTGCTGCGATGAACATTGGGGTACACGTGTCTCTTTCCCTTCTGGTTTCCTCAGTGTGTATGCCCAGCAGTGGGATTGCTGGATCATAAGGCTGTTCTATTTTCAGTTTTTAAATGAATCTCCACACTGTTCTCCATAGTGGCTGTACTAGTTTGCATTCCCACCAACAGTGTAAGAGGGTTCCCTTTTCTCCACACCCTCTCCAGCATTTATTATTTGTAGACTTTTGGATCACAGCCATTCTGACTGGTGTGAAATGCTACCTCATAGTGGTTTTGATTTACATTGATCTGATAATGTGTGATGCTGAGCATCTTTTCATGTGTTTGTTAGCCATCTGTATGTCTTCTTTGGAGAAATGTCTATTTAGTTTTTTGGGAGTGGAAGCACATGGTCACGAAGTTTTATTGAGCAGAAATGTAAAATCATTTACATCCCAGTGAAAGGAAATAGATTGTAGAAAACTCTTAATATACTTTATATGAGAAAATTCATGAAAATTTAATCTAATCAGGAAATAAGTTTCTGTTCATTCTTCTTTTTTTTCCACTGTTGAAATCACTTAGTCAAAATTTTGTATTATAACTTCAGGTGGTTTTTCTTTTATTAAAAATGTAAAAGTTGCCTAATATGAATACAAAAAAGTGAGTATTTTATGGTAGCAAGTCTTTTTTTTCCCATAAAATATTAATATGAATTCATTTTAAAATATAACTCATATAAGTCACTCTTTACTGAAGCTTTTGAAATATAAAACACTGGAGCAATTAATCTGCCGTTTCACTGAGTTCACAGTAATAAATTCTTGTTGTGCAGTTGCACAGTTATATCTGACTCTTTGTGACTGCACCACACCAGGCTTCCTTGTCCTTCACTATGTCCCTGAATTTGCTCAAATGCATGTCCATTAAGTCAGTGATGCCATCCAACTGTCTCATCCTCTGTCACCCCATTCTCCTCCTGCCTTCAATCTTTCCCAGGATCACGGTCTTATCCAACAAGTAGGTGCTCCACATCAGGTAAGAAAAGTATTGGAGCTTCAGCATCAGTCCTTCAAATGAATTTTCAAGGTTGATTTCCTTTAGGATTCACTGGTTTGATCTACTTGATATCCATGGGACTTTCAAGAGTCTTCTCCAACACCACAGTTTGAAAGCATTCTTTAGGGTTCAGCTCTCATATCCATACATGTTAAGTTCAGAAAACCATAGATTTGACTATAAGGACCTTGTTGGCAAAGTGATGTCTCTGCTTTTGAATATGTTTTCTAGATTTGTCACATCTACTTCTGCTTCATTAACTACACTAAAGCCTTTGACTATGTGGATCACAAAAAAACTGTGGAAAATTCTTCAAGAGATGGGAATACTAAACACCTTACCGTCCCCCTGAGAAATCTGTATGCAGGTCAAGAAGCAACAGTTAGAACTGGACATGGAACAATAGACTGGTTCAAACCTGGGAAAGGAGTATGTCAAAGCTGTATATTATCAACCTTCATTATTTAACTTATATGTAGAGTACATCATGTGAAATTCAGAGCTGGATGAAGCACAAGCTGAAATCAAGATTGTTGGGAGAAATATCAATAACCTCAGATATGCAGATGACATTATGGCAGAAACCCTTATGGCAGAAAGTGAAAGAAAAGAGTTAAAAATCTGGCTTAAAACTCAGTATTCAAAAAATGAAGAACATGGCATCTGGTTCCCCATCACTTCATGACAGATAGATGGGAAAAAAAATGGAAACAGTAAGAGAGTTATATTCTTGGGCTACAAGATCAATGCAGATGGTGACTGCAGCTATGAAATTAAAAGATGCTTGCTTCTTGCAAGGAAGTCTGTGACCTAACTAGACAGCATATTAAAAAGCAGAGACAGTACTTTGCTGACAAAGGCCCATCTAGTTAAATCTATGGTCTTTCCAGTAGTCATATATGATGTGAGAGTTGGACCATAAAGAAAGCTAAGCACTGAAGAATTGATGCTTTTGAACCGTGGTGTTGGAGAAGACTCTTGAAAGTCCCTTGGACTGCAAGGTGATCCAGTCAATCCTGAAGGAAATTAGTCCTGAATATTCATTGGAAGAACTAATGCTGAAACTGAAGCTCCAATACTTGTATGTGAAGTATTGACTCTGGAAATGACTCTGATGCTGGGAAAGATTGAAATCAGGAGAAGTGGATGACATAGGGTGAGTTGGGTGGCATTACTGACTCAATGTATATAAGTTTGAATGAGCTCTGGGAGATGGTGATGGACAGGGAAGCCTGGTGTGATGCAGTTCATGGGATCACAAAGAGTTGGAGTTGACTGAATTATTGAACTGAACTATGTTTGTCATAGCTTTTCTTCTGAGGAGCAAGAGTCTTTTGATTTCATGGCGGCAGTCACCATCTGCAGTGATTATGGAGTACAGGAATATAAAGTCTAGTCACACTTCCCATTGTCTCCCCAACTATTTGCCATGAAGTTATGGGACCAGATACCTTGAGCCTAGTTTTTTTGTTGTTGTTGACATGTAAGCCAGCTTTTTCACTCTTCTCTTTCACCTTTATCAAGACCCTCTTCAGTTTCTCTTTGCTTTCTGACATTAGGGTGTTGTCATCTGCATATGTGAGGTTATTGATAATCCTCTTGCCAATCTTGATTGTAGCTTGTGACTCATCCAGTGTGGCATTTCTCATAATGTACTCTCCATAGAATTTAAATAAGCAGGGGATAATATACATCATTGATGTACTCCTTACCCAATTTTGAACAAGTTCATTGTTACATGTCTGGTTCTAAGTGTTACTTCTTGAACTGAATACAAGTTTCTCAGGAGGCAGGTAAGATGGCCTGTATTCCCATCTGTTGAACAATTTCCCATATTTTGTTGTGATCCACACAGTCAAGTGCTTTAATATAGACAATGAAGAAGAAGTAGATGTTTTTCTAGAATTCTTTTGCTTTTTCTATGATCCAACACATGTTGGCAATTTGATCTCTGGTTCCTTTGCCTTTTCATTGAACTCTCTGTAATAAATTCTAAACTTGTATTATATTTACAATTTACTTGATGAAATGTACCATACTTATTTGGACCAATAGATGCTTTCCCCAAGTGGCCATCCTTTGAATGTCATATTGATATTCTCACAATATACAAGAGAAAAAAGGAAAAAAAAAAAAAAAAAAAAGCCCAATGAGTCTATTTCAGGTCAAAATAAAATTAAGCTATGTTGCAATAGAGAAACCAGGGTTGTCTCGTATTATTTTAATTCCTTTGTTTAGATTTTATAATAAATTATAAACTAGATAAATGGTGGTAAAACAAATAGGAGACATTTCCCAGTGAATCTTTATCTGTCAAGAAGGTGTTGACTTTGACTGAGTTTGATCTGACTTGGAATTTCTTCACACCAGGGTTTGGATCTTAATTCTGCCACTTGGGCAATGTTGTCTTAACCTAGCCATTAACATTTTCCATCAATAACTTGGCAATCAAAGTGATTGATTCTTCAAAGGCAAAATTAATGATATCACTTGTCTAATGTTTCACTGGTTTCCTAGAACCATATAGAAAAATTCAAACTTTTATGATGGCCTCTGAGGCCAAAACTGTGTCCTAACAATGGTCCTTCCTCATCTGTGTGCTTTCCCCACCTACTATGTGCCAGGCAAATTGGCAACTTCTGTTTCTTGAACAGCATCAGCTCTTTTTCTCACCTGTGTCCTTAAACATAATTTCTCCTCTATCTAGAAATCCCTTCCCTACACTGCTGATAATTGTTGGCTCCTCATCACTTACTTTTCAAATCAAATCTTTCCAGGCAGTCTTTCCTGACCCATCTTTTTAAAGTGTTTTTCTGTGACCATGATTCTTTATCTTACACATTTGTGTTTCCTTGATAGATTCTCCACAGCTAACACTTTTTAATTTATTTCTCTACTTATAATTTTATATTCTATCAATTCCTCTGGACTCTTCTGAGCCATCAGGGAAGACATCATGTCTATTTTGCACTATAAGCTGCTAGTACAAAGTCAATTCCTATTTGGGGGTGTAACTGAACACATTGACATGTTTATTCAACTCACAATTTCCTCAGAGACTGTTTTAAAGAATAAATAACTAAATTCATTTAGATAAATCTGCACACAATAAGTACTAAAAAACCACTATGCAGAAGCATCATGTGAGTGATAGGAGGAAGAACAAAAAGAGAAGCATGTTTACAGCTGTTAAGAATGTAGGTTCAGGAGGAGAAACAACTTCACCAAGTTTTTATTGCCTTTGATTTCTTTTTTGACCTTGGATCGTCACTCAGTTTTTCTGTGAATCTCATTTTTCCCCAGGAATTCTGGTTTATAATAATAATAGTATTTTATGCAAAGGACTATTGACAGGTAAATGAGAAAGAAAATACATGTAAATTCCCTACTACAGGGACAGATATAAAACAAATGTTCAAGGAATCTTTATTTTTCTGTGATTTTATTATAACAGTAACAATAGAAATGGTGCTCTTAACCTTTTGTGCCAGGACTTTTTTTATAGTTGATCATGTAATGTTTTCAGAACATATGGATTTTGCTATGAAAATAAAAATAAAATAAAAAGGGGAAATTAAATGAAATACCCTAATGATTTGAGTATTTATACTAATAGGAATCATGAATTGAGGCTAGATCAAAACAAAATTAAATATACAGAAAATTAATTCTAGAACTTGTTTTTTAAATTATTTTATTTTATCTTGTGTTAGGTGGTATCTGGTCCAATTACTTCACGGTGAATAGATGGGAAAACAATGTAAACAGTGAGAGACTTTATTTTTGGGGCTACAAAATCACTGCAGATGGTAACTTCAGCCATGAAATTAAAAGATACTTGCTCCTTGGAAGAAAAGCTATAACCAACCTAGCCAGCATATTATAAAGCAGAGACATTACTTTGCCGACAAGGGTCTGTCTAGTCAAAGCTATGGTTTTTCCATAAGTCATGTATGGATGTGAGAGTTGTACTACAAAGAAAGCTGAGTGCTGAAGAATTGATGCTTTTGAACTGTGGTGTTGGAGAAGACTCTTAAGAGTCCCTTGGACTGCAAGGAGATCCAACCAGTCCCTCCTAAAGGAGATGAGTCCTGGGTGTTCATTGGAAGGACTGATGCTGTAACTGAGACTCCAGTATTGGAAAAGACACTGATGCTAGGAAAGACTGAAGGTTGGAGGAGAAGGGGATGATGACAGAGGATGAGATGGTTGGATGGCATCACTGACTCAGTGGACATGAGTTTGAGCAAGGTCCAGGAGATGGTGATGGACATGGTGTGCTACAGTCCATGGGGTCACAAAGAGTTGGATATGACTGAAAGGCTCAACTGAGCTGAGGCCACATGGCAAAGCTTGTAGGATGAGTCTTAACCAATGGACCATCAGGGAAGTCCTTAGAACTTTTTTTAAGTTACCAAAATTTTTCTTAAGTTTTTAAACACAAAATTACACTCTATATAATTCTATAAAAATATATTCAATTATTTTAACTATTATTTTCCAATATCACATTAATTTATTTTAATATAAAATTTTCACTGAAGAATGTGGATAAATATTGTGTAGCATATTCATAAAATGAAACATCATAAAAATTTAACTTTATATATAACCTCATCCATCAGTGATGAATGATAATATATGAAATTATTGTTTGTGGGTATTTTGTTCTATTTAAAAATTATCTGCTTTCACAAATATTTTCTGAGTTTTTTCTCTTTTCTACTCAAATATAACATGAAGTAGCATTTACTATTTTTAGTATGCAATTTTGTGAGTTTTGACATAATATTGGGTCATATAACTGCCACCACAGTCTTGAAATGGGAAGCTTATCCCCCTCAAATCTCCTGTGCTCCTTGGAAGCTAGCCTTCCTCACATGGCAAGCCCTGTGATCATTTTGTTACTTGTCCACATTGCTTTTCCTTTCTCAGAATATTACACACAAATAGAGTCATAGAGCCTTATTTCCTTCACTAGCATAATGTATATGAAATTCATCCATGTAGTGTGACAGATTTCAGTTTTTATACTGAACTTACATCATCTAACTAGCTAAACTTAGTTATTAGTTATAGTGGTGTTTTAGGATTCTTTCGGATTTTATATAGCCAATCATTACACCTGAATATATATTTTACATATCATTTTACAAACCATATATCTTTTATAAGTTTTTACTTTCTTCCTTACCTTGGCCAGTATGATGTTGAATAGAAGTGACAATTTCTGGGAAAAACACTTAGTCTTTCATATTATGCATGATGAATATTTTGTAGACATCTTTTTTCTGGAAGAGGTTAGATCTCTTTCTAGGATTAATTTATATTAAGGATGCAAGCTATTTTACTGGAGATTTTGTCTAAACACACACTTGAACCTCAGTATTTTCCACTTTGTGCTGTGTTTGAGTTATCTTCATACTCTTGCCTTTTTACTGTCCTACTTACTAAAATCACTTTATAGTTGATCTTTATTAGCCTGGAAGAAAGGGGTAGAAGAGGATTCTTTGCTATCCTGATTAAGACTCAGCCTTAGAGACATTGTCCATCTCTGGGTCTTGAGATTGGCGCCTAAGTGATCCTGCCACCATATATTCTCTTCTATAACTGCCATTCTTCTCTTCCAGACAGGCACCATGAGAAATGTGTCCTCACAGCACATTCAACATTTTCAGAAATGGATTAAGCATGAGTGTCAATTCTTCTTGTGCTTGGGACCCCCAAGGCTTCATTAGTTCCTTAGCAATTTGTTAAAATTTTAGATGTATTCTTACCGATGTCCAGAACTGTACATCCCAAATTAAAAAAAAAAAAAAATATATATATATATATATATACACACACACACTCATGGCATTAAATTTGCAAGAGACACAGGTTCAATCCTGGAGTTGGGAAGATCCCCTAGAGTAGGAAATGTCTATGAACTCTGGTAATCTTGCCTGGAAAATTCCATGGACAGAGAACTGTGGTGGGCCACAATCCATGGGGTCACAGAGTCAGATGCTGCAGCAGACATGCTCATCTTAAATGTTAGTATAACTTGTTATCGTGAGAGCATAGATGACAGATTCAGTAAAGTTATGAATTTGCAGATTTTCTGTTGTTGTTGTTGTAGTAAGGATAGGAACAATGTTCTTGCCAGACATCTAGATCCTGTGGCAAAAGTATTATTTTCTTTTTAAACTGTGTTTTTAGCCTTTACATTTAGATTTATGGTATATTTTGTAAAAAAAAAAAATTATATAAGCTGTGAGTTAGGAATTATTATTATATAAATAAGGTAAAATTGTCTGTACAGTCTACTGTTGAAAGAATTATCCTTTCCCTATTGCATTGGGTAGTACTTTTGTCAAAATCACCTGACCATACATGTGACCAGTCTAATTACAATTCTCTAATATGATCTATTGACCCATATTTCTTTTGCTGTGGCCAGTAAAATACTATATTGATTAGCATCAATGTTTTGAGGTAGTGATACCAGGTAGTGTAGATCTTTTTTATTTTATTTATTTTATTGTTATTATTATTATTATTTTTTATTTTTTTACTTTACAATATTGTATTGGTTTTGCCATACATCAACATGCATCTGCCACGGGTGTACACATGTTCCCCATCCTGAAAGCCCCTCCCACCTCCCTCCCCATACCATCCCTCTGGGTCATCCCAGTGCATCAGCCCCAAGCTTCCCCTATCCTGCATCGAACCTGGACTGGCGATTCATTTCTTATATGATATTATACATGCTTTAATGTCATTCTCCCAAATCATCCCCCCCTCCTTCTCCCACAGAGTCCAAAAGACTGTTCTAAACATCTGTGTCTCTTTTGCTGTCTCACATATTACTCAGCCATTAAAAAGAATACATTTGAATCAGTTCTAATGAGGTGGATGAAACTGGAGCCTTTTATACAGACTGAAGTAAGCCAGAAAGAAAAACACCAATACAGTATACTAATGCATATATATGAAATTTATTTTTTTATTTTATTTTTTTTATTTTATTTTATTTTTAAACTTTACATAACTGTATTAGTTTTGCCAAATATCAAAATGAATCTGCCACAGGTATACATGTGTTCCCCATCCTGAACCCTCCTCCCTCCTCCCTCCCCATTCCATCCCTCTGGGTCGTCCCAGTGCACCAGCCCCAAGCATCCAGTATCGTGCATCGAACCTGGTAACGACAACCCTGTATGCGAGTGTAGATCTTTTAATTATTGGATTTTAAAAACCTGTTAGCTAGACTAGGCTATTTAAATTTTTATATATATAGCAGAACCAGCTTGAAAATGTATACAAAACTTTGTTGTGACATTTTTATTGGGATTACATTGAATCTACAGACCATTTAGAGGGAGTGAATATTCTAAAAATAATAAATCTCTGGTCAATCCTAAAAATAATAAATCATAATCACTCTCTACCTCTTCTTCAGTCTTCTCTAATTTCTTTCAGTGATGCTGTGCATAATTTGCAAATTGTTTTTTTTTTTAATTTACCCCTAAAAGTTCTAAATCTTTAATGTTAGTGAATACAAAATGTAAAGTATCAATTCCACATTTTTAGCCAGTATAAAGAAATTGAATTTGTTCTTGTATACTGACCATGTATCCTGCAAACGTTCCAAATGTAATACGTTCAATATTTCTGTTAACATTTCTATTGACATTTTTATGGATTTATTAAGGTTTTAAACCTGGATGATCATAGCTTGTTTACAGAAAAACAGTTCAGTACCTTAGTTTCCTATGCATTTTTTTCCTGCTTTATTTCACTGATTAAAAACTTTTCTAGATATTGAATAGAAATACTGAGAGGAGACATTTTTCCTGATACCCAATCATAGGGAAAAATCATCACATATGTAGACTCTTCAAAGTCTCTTAGAATAATGTGAATCTTATCTGTAACTTTTTGTTTTATTGTTAATATGAGAATTAAGATCTTTGATAAACTTGTTTCTTAAATGCTTATATGTTTTTTTACTTCTCTCTTTAACCCCCCCCCCTTTTATTTTTTTCATTTTATATCCTAAAAAGAAGTACAGGTGCTGATTTTTTTTGTACTTTATTTTATTGTATTTTCAGCTATCTTATTTCCATTTTTATCATTTTCCTTTTCTCTCCTGAAATTCATAATGTCTTCGGCTGTTATAGCCAATATTCTAGCAAAACTTTTACTTGTTATGGAAGCTATTTTACATTACTAGTCTGTAACTTTAACAGGTTCAACTAAAATTACTATTCTATTAACTATTTTCTCTCCTTTTTTTGACTCCTTTGCATGTCATATAATCTTTTTATTTTTCAAGGCAATTTCTTTTAACAAAAAAATATAACCAAATGCTGTTTGTAATACAGTTTTCTTTCTTTTTTCCTATAAAATTAAAAAAAAAAATCTTTTTTTTCAATGAGTGCAAGCCCTCCTTTTGTCACTGGTTTCTACGCCAAGTTGCTAATCCTATTGGTTACACTAGACTGATTTGAGTTTGTCTGGGCCACGTTTAACTTTAATTCAGATATAATTAGTCAAACTGCCAAATTAGTCAAACTGTCAAATTTTAGAGCTATTACCTTTTTATTGGTTGTGCAGTATTTGAGCTGGGACAGAGTCCACATCAGGTTTATTTCCAATTTTTCATCCCCTCTTTTACTTGTTTTTAATGTTAAAAATTTGGGTTGAGGACAAAAATTGAAAAATTGGGAGGTTAAGGAACTTTTTTTTTTTTTTTTTGCATACAACTTTTCCAGATTCCAATATGCCCCAGCAACCTATCCTACCATCTATTATTTGGATGTATTTTTCTCAAGCTTTCAAAATAACTTTACCTATACCTGTGCAATTCTCCACCCTCTCCTGTCATTCAGCCATGTCCTACTCTTTGTGATCCCATGGACTGTAGCCTGCCAGACTCCTCTATCCATAGGATTCTCCAGGCAAGAATATTGGGGTGGGTTGCTGTTTCCTACTCCAGGGGATCTTCCCAACCCAAGGATCGAACCTGCATCTTTTAAGTCTCCTGCATTGCCAACTGGGTTCTTTACCACTTGTGACACCTTGGAAGCCCCTCTTCTATTCAGATGAGCTAATTACCCCATAAATGTAAGTTGTCATGGGTTTCTGCTGCCTACCTAGGTCTGATTTATTCTCTGCACTTCAGTTTATCTGAGTTTACTAATACTCTCACTTTTTCTTAGTTCTGAGAAAACTACATTATATTAACTTTTGTCTGAATTTTTTTTTCAATGCTATATGTATTGCAAACAGTGAAACCATATGTATCTTTCTCAATGTTAGTCCCATAACACATAACAGAGTGGTTATAAATGATTTATGTTCACAAATATCATTATAAAAGCTTGGTTACAAAAAGAATGTGCATTTAGCTATACCAAGCAACAAAGATTTTCACCTAACTAGTGCAATAAATATTGTATAAATAACAATCAAATAATTAGCCATAAAAAAGAAAATCTTGAAAATTTTAATTAGATTACAATATTAATTTTAAAAAATCATGACCGTTTAAGATGGTGAACTTAATAAATGTAGTGTGTTATCTGACTGCCCTATTGACCAGTAGTTCCCTGTCAGCTTTCTCCCTCTCATCAGGCCTCCTGACTCCCTGAGACACAACAGTAATGAAATTAGGCCAATTAATAAAACTGCAATATCCTCTAAATATTTAAGAGTCAGAGGTCTCTCACTTTAAATCAAAAGTTGGAAATGATTAAGCTTAGTAATAAAAGCCTAATCCAGAGCAGGGCCCGAGTCTCTCCAATACCAGGAAGGCAGACAAAGGTGAAGAAACTGCAGAAAAAAATCTTGAAGTAACAGAGGTTGCTTCATGAGGATTAAGAAAAGTGCAGGGTGAAACAATAAGTAAGTGGTGATGTAGCACCTGCAGCAACTTATTCAGATGATCTAGCTGATAGAATTAATGAAGGTAGATGCACTTAATGATAATGTTTTATGTAGATGAAGCAGCTTCATGTTGAAAGAGCATGCCATCTAGGACTTTCATATCTAGAGAGGACATGTCAATGCCTGGCTTCAAAATTTCAAGGACAGGCTGAATCTCTGGTCATTTCAAGTTACATGCAATGACCATTCACCATCTGAAAATGGTAGGGCCCTTGAGAAGTATGCTAAATCTACTATGCCTATTCTCTGTTAATATAACAACAAACTGGTTGGACAGCACATCAGTTCACAATATGGTTTACTGAATATTTTAAACCTGCTGAGAAAAACTAATCAAACAAAAAGTTTCAAAATATTATTGTTCATTGACAATGCACTGAGTCATCCAAGAGCTCTGGTGGAGATGAACAATGTGTTTAATGTTGTTCATATGCCTGTTCACAAAGCATCATTCTCTAGCCCATGGGTCAAGGAGTCATTTTGACTTTCAGATCAGATCAGTCACTCAGTCATGTTCAACTTTTTGCGACCCCATGAATCGCAGCATAACAAGTCTCCCTGCCCATCACCAACTCCCAGAGTTCACTCAGACTCATGTCCATCGAGTCAGTGATGCCATCCAGCCATCTCATCCTCTGTTGTCCTCTTCTCCTCCTGCACCCAATCCCTCCCAGCATCAGAGTCTTTTCCAAAGAGTCAACTCTTCGCATGAGGTGGCCAAAGTACTGGAGTTTCAGGTTTAGCATCATTCCTTCCAAAGAAATCCCAGGGCTGATCTACTTCAGAATGGATCTCCTTGCAGTCCAAGAGACTCTCAAGAGTCTTCTCCAACACCACACTTCAAAAGCATCAATTCCTCGGCGCTCACCCTTCTTCACAGTCCAACTCTCACATCCATACATGACCACAGGAAAAACCATAGCCTTGACTAGACGAATCTTTGTGGGCAAAGTAATGTCTCTGTTTTTGAATATGCTATCTAGGTTGGTCATAACTTTCCTTCCAAGGAGGAAGCGTCTTTTAATTTCATGGTTGCAGTCGCCATCTGTAGTGATTTTGGAGCCCAGAAAAATAAAGTCTGACACTGTTTCCACTGTTTCCACATCTATTTCCCATGAAGTGATGGGACTGGATGCCATGATCTTCGTTTTCTGAATGTTGAGCTTTAAGCCAACCTTTTCACTCTCCACTTTTACTTTCATCAAGAGGCTTTTGAGTTCCTCTTCACTTTCTGCCATAAGGGTGGTGTCATCTGCATATCTGTGGTTATTGATATTTCCCCCAGCAATCTTGATTCTAGCTTGTGCTTCTTCCAGCCCAGTGATCCTCATGATGTACTCTGCATAGAAGTTAAATAAGCAGGGTGACGATATGCAGCCTGGACGTACTCCTTTTCCTATTTGGAACCAGTCTGTTGTTCCATGTCCAGTTCTAACTGTTGCTTCCTGACCCGTATACAAATTTCTCAAGAGGCAGATCAGGTGTTCTGGTATTTCCATCTCTTTCAGAATTTTCCACAGTTTATTGTGATCCACACAGTCAAAGGCTTTGGCATAGTCAATAAAGCAGAAATCGATGCTTTTCTGGAACTCTCTTGCTTTTTCCATGATCCAGTGGATGTTGGCAATTTGATCTGTGGTTCCTCTGCCTTTTCTAAAACCAGCTTGAACATCAGGAAGTTCATGGTTCACATATTGCTGAAGCCTGGCTTGGAGAATTTTTAGCATTACTTTACTAGCCTGTGCTGCTGCTGCTGCTGCTAAGTCGCTTCAGTCGTGTTTGACTCTGTGCGACCCCATAGAAGGCAGCCCACCACGCTCCCCCGTCCCTGCGATTCTCCAGGCAAGAATACTGGAGTGGGTTGCCATTTCCTTCTCCGATGCATGAAAGTGGAAAGTGAAAGTGAAGTCACTCAGTCGTGTCTGGCTCTTAGCGACCCCATGGACTGCAGCCTACCAGGCTCCTCCATCCATGGGATTTTCCAGGCAAGAGTACTAGAGTGGGGAGCCACTGATGAGTGCAATTGTGTGGTAGTTTGAGCATTCTTTGGCATTGCCTTTCTTTGGAATTAGAATGAAAACTGACCTTTTCTAGTCCTGTGGCCATTGCTGAGTTTCCCAAATTTGCTGGCATATTGTGTGCAGCACTTTCAAAACATCATCTTTCAGGATTTGGAGTAGCTCATCTGGAATTCCATCACCTCCACTAGCTTTGTTCATAGTGATGCTTTCTAAGACCCACATGGCTTCACATTCCCGGATGTCTGGCTCTAGGTCAGTGATCACACCATCGTGATGATCTGAGTCATGAAGATCTTTTTTGTACAGTTCTTCTGTGTATTCTTGCCACCTCTTCTTAATATCTTCTGCTTCTGTTAGGTCCATACCATTTCTGTCCTTTATCGAGCTCAACTTTGCATGAAATGTTCCTTTGGTATCTCTGATCCCTAGTCTTTCCCATTCTGTTGTTTTCCTCTATTTCTTTGCATTGATTGCTGAAGAAGGCTTTCTTATCTCTTCTTGCTATTCTTTGGAACTCTGCATTCAGATGTTTATATCTTTCTTTTTCTCCTTTGCTTTTCACTTCTCTTCTTTTCACAGCTATTTGTAAGGCCTCCCCAGACAGTCATTTTGCTTTTTTTGCATTTCTTTTCCATGGGGATGGTCTTGATCCCTGTCTCCTGTACAATTTCACGAACCTCATTCCATAGTTCATCAGGCACTCTATCAGATCTAGGCCCTTAAATCTATTTCTCACTTCCACTGTATAATCAAAAGGGATATTATTTAGGTCATACCTGAATGGTCTACTGGTTTTCCCTACTTTCTTCAATTTAAGTCTGAATTTGGCAATAAGGAGTTCATGGTCTGAGCCACAGTCAGCTCCTGGTCTTGTTTTTGCTGACTGTATAGAGCTTCTCTATCTTTTACTGCAAAGAATATAATCAATCTGATTTTGGTGTTGACCATCTGGTGATGTCCATGTGTAGAGCCTTCTCTTGTGTTGTTGGAAGAGGGTGTTTGTTATGACCAGTTCATTTTCTTGGCAAAACTCTATTAGTCTTTGCCCTGCTTCATTCCATATTCCAAGGGCAAATTTGCCTGTTACTCCAGGTGTTTTTTGACTTCCTACTTTTGCATTCCAGTCCCCTATAATGAAAAAAACATATTTCTTGGGTGTTAGTTCTAAAAGGTCTTGTAGGTCTTAATAGAACCATTCAACTTCAGATTCTTTAGCATTACTGGTTGGGGCATAGATTTGGATTACTGTGATATTGAATGGTTTGCCTTGGAAACGAACAGAGATCATTCTGTCAGTTTTGAGATTGCATTCAAGTACTGCATTTCAGACTCTTTTGTTGACCATGATGGCCACTCCATTCCTTCTGAGGGATTCCTGACCACAGTAGTAGATATAAAGGTCATCTGAGTTAAATTCACCCATTTCAGTTCGCTGATTCCTAGAATGTCAACATTCACTCTTGCCATCTCTTGTTTGACCACTCCCAATTTGCCTTGATTCATGGACCTGACATTCCAGTTTCCTATGCAATATTTCTCTTTACAGCATCGGACTTTGCTTCTATACCAGTCACATCCAAAGCCTTAAAATTTGAGAATACATTCTGTAAGGCTATACCTGGAAGAATGTGAGTCCTCTGATGGATCTGGGCAAAGTCAATTAAAAAATTTTATGGAACTAATTCACTATTTTAGATGACATTAAGAAATCAGATTGATTATATTCTTTGCAGCCAAAGATAGAGAAGCTCTATACAGTGAGCAAAAACAAGACCAGGAGCTGACTGTGGCTCAGACCATGAACTTATTGCCAAATTCAGACTTAAATTGAAGAAAGTAGGGAAAACCAGTAGACCATTCAGGTATGACCTAAAGCATATCCCTTTTGATTATACAGTGGAAGTGAGAAATAGATTTATGGGCCTAGATCTGATAGATAGAGTGCCTGATGAACTATGGTCGGAGGTTCATGACATTGTACAGGAGACAGGGATCAAGACCATTCCCATAGAAAAGAAATGCAAACAAGGAAAATGGCTGTCTGGGGAGGCCTTACAAATAGCTGTGAAAAGAAGAGAAGCAAAAAGCAAGGGAGAAAAGGAAAGATATAAACATCTGAATGCAGAGTTCCAAAGAATAGCAAGAAGAGATAAGAAAGCCTTCTTCAGCAATCAATGCAAAGAAATAGAGGAAAACAACAGAATGGGAAAGACTAGGGATCAGAGATACAAAAGGAACATTTCATGCAAAGATGAGCTCGATAAAGGACAGAAATGGTATGGACCTAACAGAAGCAGAAGATATTAAGAAGAGGTGGCAAGAATACACAGAAGAACTGTAAAAAAAGATCTTCATGACCCAGATCATCACGATGGTGTGATCACTGACCTAGAGCCAGACATCTGGGAATGTGAAGTCAAGTGGGCCTTAGAAAGCATCACTATGAACAAAGCTAGTGGAGGTGATGGAATTTCAGTTGAGCTATTCCAAATCCTGGAGGATGATGCTGTGAAAGTGCTGCACTCATTATGCCAGCAAATTTGGAAAACTCAGCAGTGGCCACAGCACTGGATAAGGTCAGTTTTCATTCTGATCCCAAAGAAAGGCAATGCCAAAGAATGCTCAAACTACCGCACAATTGCACTCATCTCACACGCTAGTAAATTAATGCTCAAAATTCTCCAAGCTAGGCTTCAGCAATATATGAACCATGAACTTCCTGATGTTCAAGCTGGTTTTAGAAAAGGCAGAGGAACCACAGATCAAATTGCCAACATCCGCTGGATCATGGAAAAAGCAAGAGAGTTCCAGAAAAGCATCGATTTCTGCTTTATTGACTATGCCAAAGCCTTTGACTGTGTGGATCACAATAAACTGTGGAAAATTCTGAAAGAGATGGAAATACCAGAACACCTGATCTGCCTCTTGAGAAATTTGTATACGGGTCAGGAAGCAACAGTTAGAACTGGACATGGAACAACAGACTGGTTCCAAATAGGAAAAGGAGTACGTCCAGGCTGCATATCGTCACCCTGCTTATTTAACTTCTATGCAGAGTACATCATGAGGATCACTGGGCTGGAAGAAGCACAAGCTAGAATCAAGATTGCTGGGGGAAATATCAATAACCACAGATATGCAGATGACACCACCCTTATGGCAGAAAGTGAAGAGGAACTCAAAAGCCTCTTGATGAAAGTGAAAGTGGAGAGTGAAAAGGTTGGCTTAAAGCTCAACATTCAGAAAACGAAGATCATGGCATCCGGTCCCATCACTTCATGGGAAATAGATGGGGAAACAGTGGAAACAGTGTCAGACTTTATTTTTCTGGGCTCCAAAATCACTACAGATGGCGACTGCAACCATGAAATTAAAAGACGCTTCCTCCTTGGAAGGAAAGTTATGACCAACCTAGATAGCATATTCAAAAACAGAGACATTGCTTTGCCAACAAAGATTCGTCTAGTCAAGGCTATGTTTTTTCCTGTGGTCATGTATGGATGTGAGAGTTGGACTGTGAAGAAGGCTGAGCGCCGAGGAATTGATGCTTTTAAAGTGTGGTGTTGGAGAAGACTCTTGAGAATCCCTTGGACTGCAAGGAGATCCAACCAGTCCATTCTGAGGAAGATCAGCCCTGGGATTTCTTTGGAAGGAATGATGCTAAACCTGAAACTCCAGTACTTTGGCCACCTCATGCGAAGAGTTGACTCATTGGAAAAGACTCTGATGCTGGGAGGGATTGGGGGCAGGAGGAGAAGGGGACAACAGAGGATGAGATGGCTGGATGCCATCACTGACTCGATGGACGTGAGTCTCAGTGAACTCTGGGAGTTGGTGATGGACAGGGAGGCGTGGCGTGTTGCGATTCATGGGGTGGCAAAGAGTCACATAAGACTGAGCGACTGATCTGGTCTGATCTGAATAACATTCATGGTTCATGGAAAGAGATCAAAATGCAGCATTAACAGGAGTTTGGAATATGTTAATCCCAACCATCATGGATGACTTGAAAGAGTTCAAGACTTCACTGGAGGAAATAACTGCAGATATGCTAGAAACTTCAAGAGAAGTAATGTTAGAAATGGAGCCTGAACAAGTTAATAAATTGCTGAAATATCATGATAAAACTTTAATAGATGAGAAGTTACTTCCTATGGGTGAGTAAGAAAGTGGTTTCTTGAGAGAATCTACTCTCTAGGGGCTTCCCTAGTGGCTTCCCTAGCGGATTTCTCTAATGGCTCAGACGGTAAAGCATCTGTCTGCAATGCAGGAGACCCGGGTTCCATATCGAGGTTGGGAAAATCCCCTGGAGAAGGAAATGGCAGCCCACTCCAGTATTCTTGCCTGCAAAATCCCATGGACCCAGAGCCTGGTAGGCTACCGTCCATGGGGTCGCAAAGAGTCAGACACTACTGAGCAACTTCACTTTCTTTCACTTTCACTCCTGGTGAAAATGCCATGGAAATGACTGAAATGACAGTAGAAGATTTAGAATATTACATAAACTTACTTGATAAAGCAGTAGCAAATTCTGAGAAGATTGATTCCAATTTTCAAAGCCCTACTGTGGGTAAAATGTTTTCAAATAGCATGTTGCTATAGAGAAATTTTTATTTCATGAAAGGAAGAATCAGTTGATACAACAGACTTCATTGTTGTCTCATTTTAGAAAATTGCCACAGACACCCTAACCTTCAGCAACCTAGGTTTTTCAGCAGCCATCAACATCCAGGCAAGAACCACCACATCAGCAAAAAGATTAAGACTAACTGAAGGTTAAGATTTTGGTTAGCATTTCTCAGCAATAAAGTATTTTTCAATTAAGCTATGAAAATTGATTTTTTAGATGTAATGCTATTTTACACACTTAATAGTCTAAAGTGAAAGTGAAAGTCTCTCAGTTGTGTCCGACTCTTTGCGACCCCATGGAGTATATAGTCCATGGAATTCCTCGGTCCAGAATACTTAAGTGGTTAACCTTTCCCTTTTCCAGGGTATCTTCCCAATCCAGGGATAAAACCCAGGTTTCCCACATTGCAGGCAAGTTCTTTACCAGCTGAGCCAGACTAAAGTATAGTGGAAATAACATACACACACCTGAAAACTAAAAAAATCTGTATGATTTGTTTTATTGTGATATTTACCTCTTTGTGGTGATCTGTAACTAAATCCACAACATCTCAGAAGTATGTGTGCCTATAAAACAAAAGTCAGTTTCTGAACCTGCTTGATGTAATCTGCTGCTGCTACTGCTGCTAAGTCGCTTCAGTCGTGTCTGACTCTGTGCGACCCCAGAGACGGCAGCCCACCAGGTTCCCCCGTCCCTGGGATACTCCAGGCAAGAACACTGGAGTAGGTTGCCATTTCCTTCTCCAGTGCATGAAAGTGAAAAGTGAAAGTGAAATCGCTCAGTCTGCTTGATGTAATCACTGGATCCCAAATCACCACTTCCCTCTCTCTGCCTGCCCATTCTTGGTAATTTCTATACTTCACTTGTCAGTCATTGAAACCCTCTAATTAAGTGACTATTAAAGTCTGTTGTTACTTATTCCTAGAGTGCTACTTATTCCTATACTGCTGCTTAATTGTTGCTAGCTCATTGGAAAGAAGGATAGCAAAGAAATGTGTTCATTTGTATATGTTTTAAATATATTAAATAAAGTGAAATAAGCAATCAATTAGCAACAGAGAGAAAGAAAAGGAGAAAAAAAAATAAATGTAAATCCTGCAATTTGATATTGATGTTTAGAAGAAGTATGTAAAGGGAAAATAAGATATACCTCATGGAAAGTGGTTCACACTAAAGTATCACTCAAACCTTTAATTCATTAGCAATCACACTGCATTCATAACCAGTTATGATACTAATAAGTAAGGAACATAAATCCTTATAAAAACTCAGAAGAAGCATATGCTTTTTCAAATTATAAACTCAGTACATACGACTAACTTCCTAAAATATGAATAGTTGGAAGTCTGGATGCCAAACTTTTTGATTAGCTGGAGCTCTATCCTATTAAGAATATATATTTTTAGTTTTCCAATAAATTTATATTTGTCTTCTTAATTTCAATTAAATACTATCAGTTTTCTCCATTTTCTAAAACTAGACTACATTAAAAAATAGTTTTTCAAATTATAAACTTAGTATATACTACTAACTTCCTAAAATGTGAACAAGTAAGAAGTTTTCATGCCAAACTTTTCTATTAGCTATGAAGTGTATTCTATTAAGAACTTTTAGTATTCATTTTCCAATAAAGTTATATCTGTATTCTTTTTTTAATTTTATTTTATTTTTAAATTTTACATAATTGTATTAGTTTTGCCAAATATCAAAATGATGTATTCTTAATTTCAATCAAATATTATCAATTTCCTCCATTTTCTGAAACTAGAATACACCATAAAATACTGAAAATGCTTATATTATAAGCTAGTGTGCATTTCCATTACAGGCAAAATATCACAAGTATAAACATAATCATATCATCTTTGTCTTTTTAAGAGATAAGCATTTTTAAGATAAAATCTATGAAGGATTTTCAAATACTGGAGAAGAGAATGGCTACCCTCTCCAGTATTCTTGCCTGGAGTATTCGATGGATGAAAGAGCCTGGCAGGCTACAGTCCATGGGGTTGCAAAAAATCGGACATGATCAACATACATAGCATACATAAGCATAAATGTCCATACATTGTGAAAACTATTCTGAATAATCATTTCTCTCTTTAGTCTTTAAAAAGAACACAATGTGATTATTATACCATCTCACTCCTTTTCTTATTTTTATTAAATGATGTTACTAAAACTATAATAGTGATTTATCTTCCTTATTTTAGGTCTATATGATGTGTCTACATTTTTTTCTCTTTGAGAATCTACAAACCAAGAAGTTTCAAAGAAATATCTGAGTAACCGAGATCAGATGAATACGAATGTAATAATAATAACTAAAAAAAAACCCCAAAAAGTCATATACTTGAAATGCCATATTCCATTGATATCACTAACTTGTTTTTCTAGTCTTAGCAAAATATTCAGGAGCTCTGAACCTGTTTCTTCACATGAAAATGTGGGATTACTAAGTAATCTTTGATATAAATTCTGTTTACAGACATGATTATGTTTTACCATGTATAAGGTATGACTTTGATCAGAAGTAAAAAAGCATTATAACTTTAGTAATTTTCAATTAATTTTCTGGTTTGAATGACACTTGCTTTTAAAAATAACAAAAATAAAAAGTTTTTTTTTTATTGTGATTATATCCCAAACACAACCTTTTTTATTAAAATGAACAATATTAATAGTCAATAAATTATTTCTAATTCTATTATATTTTACATTGATAGATCTTTTCTTAAATATGTAAAACTTGTTAGCAAAAGTAGTTATTTAAAATGATACATTTTCATTTATAATTTTGTAAATTGGTAGTCATACAGTCCGTTAAGAATCCCACTAATTTACTGTGATGAATGATATGACAAATTACTACAACACTGGACATTAATTTACTTCTTTATAAAAATATGACAACAATTTGAGAATATGCTATTTCTTGAATACTGTTTTATAATGAAAGATGCGTATGTTAGAGGAGTGTAATTTCCTCGGTTCTGTCTCATCATAACAAAAATTTGAAATGATGGACGTTAAAGCCCTCTGTGCATCACAGCTCTCGGACAGTCCATGTTATAGTCCTCGGAGACATCAGTTTTATTTAGAAAATAAAGGAAAATACATCCCTGAGGCATGAGGGCATGCCGATCCAAAAGACATGAAGTGGAGAGAAAGAGAGAGAAGGAGTGCGCTTATGAGAGAGAGAGACCCTGTGGCCCTCTGGATCCTGTTTTTACATTTTTTTTTCCTCTCTCTGGGCCTACCTATGTAAATTGGGCTAGCTAGGAGTGATGTTTGTTCTACCTGGGATCCTCACTCCCGTTCTCAGACCTTCCTTTGTTCTATTTTTGTGGGCTTTTCCCTTCCTTGTCTTTTAGCTACCGCCATTCTGGACTCCTTTTTCCTATTCTAACTACCTAACACATATTTCAAGTTAATGTAATTATTAAACACTATAAATATAAGTTCAATTAGTAAAAGCTATGTTTTTTTCAGTAGTTATGTATACATGTGAGAGTTAGACCATAAAAAATGCTGAGGGCTGAAGAAATGATGCTTTTGAATGGTGGTGTTGAAGAAGACTCTCGAGAGTCCCTTAGATTGCAAGGAGATCAAACCAGTCAATCCTAAAGTAACTCAGTCCTGAATATTCATTGGGAGGACTGAACATGAATGTAAGAACTGACTCATTGGTAAAGACCCTGATGCTGGGAGAGATTGAAGACAGGAGGAGAAGGGGATGACAGAGGATGAGATGGTTGGATGGCATCACTGACTTGATGGACATGAGTTTGAGCAAGCTCTGGGAGTTGGTGATGGACAGGGAAGCCTGGTGTACTGCAGTCCATGGGATCACAAAGAGTTTTACACGACTGTACAACTGAACTGAACTGAACTGATTAAGAGTAGTGCTGTACCCTAAGTACATTTGGCACCTATTGGATAAAAAAATGAATGTAAAACTTTATATATTTAATATTATATCTAGTGTAATGCTAGTGATAATTCTATGAAATTACTATTAGACTCCTCCTCTTGTAGAAGAAAGTAATATGCAATTAATAGTAATTAAGTTTTAAAGTTATATAGCTAGAAATTTCACAGCTGAACTATGAACCCAAGTCTACATTATTTTACCATGTGAACTCTCATCTAAATTCCCCCAAGAATCACAAGAATGTAGGAAAGTTAAAATGGTACAAATTCTCTATTTTAAAGTTGAGAAGTCTGGCTATGGCCAACAGATGCCAAAGGGTTAGCTCAAGGTCACACAATGAGTAATTGCAATATTTAAAGAAAGAAGGTTACTCATTTTAAGCAACCCATTAGCTATTTCATCTACATAATGTCTCTTTTATTGTATTTATTCATAGTGATTATATCATTAATCAGGCTGATAAAAGAAAGCAATAGCAATAATTCAAGCCCAAGTTCCATAGAGGCATTTTTGAAATCATAAAGAAATCATAAATCATAAAGAAAAGTTATATTCTAAGAAATCGATGTAGTCAGATATGCCATGCACTTGTTACTTTGGTTGTTTCAACAACTTAATCTTATAAAATGGCCAAGTCCAAAATATTACTAAGCAAAGATACTCCTTTTATAGTCTTTGCTATTACTAATTATTATAGCAAACCTAGTAAGCTGTCATCAATTTAGGATTTTGTTTGGGATATAATCACAATAAACTGTGCCCCATTGTCCCCGTTCTCTCCTTATATTTTGTCTTAAAAAAAAAAAAAAAAAAAAGTTGAACCTATAGTCCCTTATTTACAGTCAACTACAGTTAACTTTTTTTTTTTCAAATCTTTATTTCTCAGCATTACTATTTCCAAAGAGAAAGCTCAAGTCTCTTCTTTTTTTTTTTTAATTGCAATCCTTATATATTACAGTTAAAAATATATCTTTCTTTTATTTTAAACTTTCAGCCCTTTAGACTTTCCCTCCTATACTGGCCTATACTATACTTCTTAGAGTATACTCCCTCCTATACTTCTTAATCATTGTATTGGTTAAGTTTCTGTTAGGAACAATAACCAATTTGGATAGAAAAGAGCTTTTTACTTGACATTAGTTTGCTTACTGCATAAATGGAAGGATGGAAACAATTTTTGACAAAATTTTTAAAACATCCCTCTGCTCCCTCAATCACACTGCCTCTGCCAAGATTACAAAAGCTGCTCATCATTGCATGAAAAAAATAAGAAATAAACTTGGCCATGTTGGCTCAGCAAAGAAATATGAATATTATCACCACTGATACACAAAATAGCAACAGCATGAAGCCAGGAACCATACCACTGCATTGCTCCTGTGAATATGATCAAAATACTCCATGCACTTATTCCAGTTTTACATATCAATAATGCTCATTAGCTGTGTACACTTAGTCATGCTTAGTTCTGTCACAACTCTTTGTGACCCCCATGGACTGCAGCCTGCCAGGCTCCTTTGTCCATGCTTATTCTCTAGGCAAGAATACTGGAGTGGGTTGCCATGCCCTTCTCCAGGGGATCATCAAAATCCAGGGATCAAATCCAGATCTCCCACACTGTAGGCAGATTCTTTACCAACTGAGCCACCAGGGAAGCCCAGTACCTAAATCATATTCAGAATTTTAACTGCATGGAGCTTGGATATGCAGTTTATAGCTTTCTAGGAGCTATGGTGGAAAAAAGACACTAGTAAGAATTTCGAAGGAAAGTTGGGTAAGTCATTTCATAACATCCCTCAGCGTTCTCCATATTTCAGTGCTAGAATAATTTCTGATAGCTTCCTCCACCCACTTGCTACCCCTCTTTGTCATACAAGGTGCTAACTCCTACACATTATTCTTTTATCACATATCACATATCTGACGTTTTCTTCCATTTATACTAATTCCTCATAAGTCTTTTTGAACTGATTTCCATACTATTTTAAAGCATACTTATAAGTCTTTCATCATCTAGGATTTTCTCAATGTAATAGTTTCACTAACATGCCCCAAAATAATCTGTAATGATGGTCCATTTTCAAAGAAATCTAATTCTGAGAACTCCACCTCTCTCATCATCAAGTTCTAGTATTATTCCTGGGTTGCAGTGAAGCACACAAACTTAACTGCTGGAGTCCCCCAAATACTTAACAGACTTCTTCCTTAAGCCTGAGGAATTACAGAATTATGTATTGTTCTCTTTGGTTTAATTACACCTATGAGAAACCTAAAAGATTGGATCATAATAAAAGATTAAGAAGATGTGGTGTATATACACAATGGAATACTACTCAGCCATAAAAAAGAATGAAATAATGCCATTTGCAGCAACGTGAATAGACCTACAGATAATCACACTAAATCAGAAAGAAAAAAGACAAATACCATAAGACATAGCTTATATGTATATTCTAAAACATGATACTGATGAATTTATTTATGAAACAGAAACAAACTTACAGACATAGAAAACAAACATGATAAAAGGGAATGGGGGAGTTATTATGAATTTAGGATTAACATATACACATTACTATATATAAAATAATCAACAAGTTCCTACTTTGCAGGAAAATATATTCATTATCCTGTAATAAGCCATAATGGAAAATAATATGAAAAAGGATATATAATATGCATAAGTGAATCACTTTCCTTTACACCAGAAACTAACACAGCATCATAGATCAACTATACTTCAATGATTTTTTAAAAAGTATCATAAAGTTTTGAACCTTTTACACATTTATTTATTTACATGTGACATACTCAAATTATGCCCAAAATGTCTATGGAGAAGAATATAAACATATAACATGGATGATCTCACAATATTTTCCTAAAATATGACAGCAGAATCTTAAATCATGAAATTCATATATGCCCATTAAATTTAGTTACTTCTGCTTAAAGAATGTTATGTCATTATGCTCTTGCCCTTTATAAATTTTATTAAAAGATTATTTCACCAATGCATAAACATGGAAATAATAACATACATTTTTTACTTTAAATTTTAAGAAATCTATAGCAAAGACACAGTACTAAGCAGGCTTTTGTCTTATTCTCATTTCACTCAGAAATCACTGATACATCTTCTTAGATAGTTTCCTATTACAAATGTTTTACACTTAAAATTATTAGTGTCTTCAAATGGGCTTCATTAGAGTCTATTTTTCATTTCCTTTTGTAATCAATGGATTGTGATTTGTGACTCAAAGTAGTCCACCACTTAGTCAAAGATTTTGATTTTCACAATAATGCCTTGGGGAATAAATCCCTCTTATATTAGTCAGTTATAGAAAAACACCATAGACTGGGTGACTTACCAAGATCCAGGTATTGGCCAATCCAGTTCCCAACAAAGGTCCTCTTTCTGGCTGGCAGACAGCCGCCTCCTCACGGTGTCCTCACATGGCTGTGACCTTGCATTTGAAAGTCATGGTCTCTCCTCTTCTGATGCAGAGCCTAGTCTCACTATGGGAGCCTCATATTCATGACAAATTACATGCCAAAACCTCACCTCAAAACACTACTACTCTTGTGCTTAGGGCATCACAACATTGATTTTGGGGGGGACACAGACATTCAATCTAAAACACCCTCCTCTGTGTTGACTTTTGCTGGATGTGGAAGCTTCATCCATGCTTGTTAGAGAGTACTGAAATAAAGGAGAGGATGGTTTGTACAGATCCTCACGTCTCACTGATATTAATAAAAGTACACCTTTGGTGCATATTCTTCTGCCTTCAGAATGGCTGTTGTTACCTCTCCTATGCTTCACTTCACTGCTGTGTTCCACGTTCTTCCCCAAGGAGTCCACTCTTCCCACTCAAACCACCCATGCCTCTGCCGCTGCTGAATTCCACTGACCCTGCTCTTTCTGTGTTTTTCCTTTTTGATCTATATTGGATTTTGTCACATCTTACATTTTATATTTTTATCAACTGAATTTCTGCTTTATTTTCACATTGAAAACATTTTGATACTATTTCTATCTTAAATCCATTGTAGAGAATCCATGGAAATATGCTTATCTACAATAATTTCACTATCGTGCAAACCACTAAAAATTTATGAGTCAAATATAATCTCCTCCTTTAAGAAGTATATCAGATCACATCAAAATCTAACATCAAACTAACAATTTAAACATAGCGATCAGTAACTCCTTTGGTTAAATGTAGACACTGGAGCACAAGACATATCCAACTGTATCCAGCTAGATGGTGCTCTAGAAAAAAAAAAAAAAAAAAAAAACTAGAGAAAAACTAAATAATAGAGAGTCTGAAACTAAAACAGAGAAAACATGAAATTTGCCAAAAGACAGGGCTACACTGGGGAGGAACATAGATGCCAATAAAGGAAACAAAAAAATGTGAGAAAATAATGAGTGTGGTACATTTAGAATATACAGTTGCATGGTTATGAGTGTCAGGACATGTGACTAAAAATTTAGGCAAAAATTGAGCATTGAAAGACACCAAGCTCAGCTAGAGCCAGACATCCTGGAATGTGAAGTCAAGTGGGCCTTAGAAAGCATGACATTGAACAAAGCTAGTGGAGGTGATGGAATTCCAGTTGAGCTATTTCATATCATGAAAGATGATGCTGTGAAAGTGCTACACTCAATAGGCCAGCAAATTTGGAAAACTCAGCAGTGGCCACAGGACTGGAAAAGGTCAGTTTTCACTTCAATCCCAAACAAAGGCAATGCCAAAGAATGCTCAAACTACTGCACAATTGCACTCATCTCACACGCTGCTAAATTAGTGCTCAAAATTCTCCAAGCCAAGCTTCAGCACGGTGAACTTGCAGATATTCAAGCTGGTCTTAGAAAAGGCAGAGAAACCAGAGATCAAATTGCCAACATCCACTGGATCATGAAAAAAGCAAGAGAGTTCCAGAAAAACATCTATTTCTCCTTTATTGATTATGCCAAAGCCTTTGATTGTGTATATCACAATAAATTGTGGAAAAATCTGAAAGAGATGGGCATACCAGACCACCTGACGTGTCTCTTGAGAAACCTACATACAGGTCAGGATGCAACAGTTAGAACTGGACATGGAATAACAGACTGGTTCCAAATAAGGAGTACATCAAGGCTGTATACTGTCACCCTGCTTATTTAACTTATATGCAGAGTACATCATGAGAAACGCTGGACTGGAAGAAACACAAGCTGGAATCAAGATTGCAGGGAGAAATATCAATAACCTCAGATATGCAGATGACACCACCCTTATGGCAGAAAGTGAAGAGGAACTCAAAAGTCTCGATGAAAATGAAAGAAGAGAGTGAAAAAGTTGGCTTAAAGCTCAATATTCAGAAAACGAAGATCATGACATCTGGTCCCTTCACTTCATGGGAAATAAATGGGGAAACAGTGGAAACAGTGTCAGACTTTATTTTTTGGGGCTCCAAAATCACTGCAGATGCTGACTGCAGCCATGAAATTAAAAGACACTTCGTTATTGGAAGGAAAGTTATGACCAACCTAGACAGCATATTCAAAAGCAGAGACATTGCCAACAAAGGTTTGTCTAGTCAAGGCTATGGTTTTTCCTGTGGTCATGTATGGATGTGAAAGTTGGACTGTGAAGAAAGCTGAGCGCCAAAGAATTGATGCTTCTGAACTGTGGTGTTGGAGAAGACTCTTGAGAGTCCCTTGGACTGCAAGGAGATCCAACCAGTCCATTCTGAAGGAGATCAGCCCTGGGATTTCTTTGGAAGGAATGATGCTAAAGCTGAAACTCCAGTACTTTGGCCACCTCATGAGAAGAGTTGACTCATTGGAAAAGACTCTGATGCTGGGAGGGATTGGGGGCAGGAGGAGAAGGGGAAGACAGAGAATGAGATGACTGGATTGCATCACTAACGTGAGTCTGAGTGAACTCCAGGAGTTGGTGATGCACAGGGAGACCTGGCATGCTGCGATTCATGGAGTCACAAAGAGTCGGACATGACTGAGCGATTGAACTGAACTGAACTGAAGATGTTATTCTTACGTTTTTGTATTTATAGAAAATTTATGCACAACATTTTTAATATCTTTATCTGCAGGGAAACAGGAATGACACGATCTTTTTTGTGGTGTTGTCAGACAGATAAAGCTTAAAATAAATGTCTGTGATATCGAAAGAGACAGGTCCAATGGCTCCTTGAACTTTGGCTCTATGACTGAGATCTGGGCTAAGGGTATACGTTTACTATCCATTAGCATATGTGTTGTTTTGAAGTTAAGCTATCTATAAAACTGTACTGAAAAACATGCTGATAAAAAAAAAAAAAACATGCGTAATGAAAAAAAGACTGAAAACATAAGCTCTAGGGAAATAGTGTCCCATAGTCCAAGAATTTACTCACACTTTTATGTAATTGCTAATTTTATATTTGACACCACAAATAGAATGCATCCTTTTTTTTTTCAAGACATTTCCTTTAAAATCTTTTCCTATAAATGTCATTTTTAGAAAAAAAAAAATATCAGACTATGTTTTTCATTATAAAATCCTACCTTTGCTCTTGCCAGAAAATTTTTTCATAATGTCACCATTTTTGGTTTCTGATTAGTATACCATTTGTAAATGTGTTAGATCAGGCCTTACTGTTCTAATGCAGAAAATTTTATTTCCTGTTCTCATTACTAATTAAATTCTGACTCTCCAGTCTATAGAGCAAGTAGAAGACAAGTAGTGGAAAACTCAGAGAGAGCTTATTTGTATTTCAAGATGTTTGAATTTGTTTTTGGTAATTTACAGTCCCATAGACTGTTTTCAGAGTCTAAGATCTATAGAATAAGTGCATTTTTAGACAATTGTTTATATTTTGCTTTGTCAGTTGCTCATTTTTATTAGGTTAATGTTGCCCTTTATCCACAATCCTGAAGTTTTCAAACATACATCATTAATATTACTTGGAATTCCACCAAAGTAATTACAGTTCCATGAAAAAGAAATTAAATTTAAAATTCTTTGGGCAAAAGTTGCCCAGACATATTACAATGACATACACCAGTTTTGAAATATATGTATAATACATGAATATGAACAGAGTTTACTTAAAAGTTAATATACATTTTCATGTAAGATATACTTCTGAATCAACATATAAAGCATCCAATTTTTAACAGCTTTGCAAAACATTTACAAACTGAGAAAAAAAGATGACTAGAAAAATCAAAATGTTTCATTAAAAGACTTTGTCCTATTTTATTATACTTGTTAAACCTACCACATTAAAATTATCTTGCTTCTTTGAAAAAGATCTACTGATTAGTACTCATGTTTAAATTCCAAGTGCTCATTATTGCATTACTTGATGAACACAGATTTGAAATGCAAAGTGGTAGTTAGTTTGAAATGATGAAATGAGACAGGTACTTGTATTTTTATTTACCAATATGGCTTTGTATGTCATGCAATAAACTACATAACCAATTTCTTTATTTTGCCATTTTGTCAAGAGTATTTTCAAAGATTTTATGTGAGTGCTAGTAATATTCTACAAAGCAGTGTAATTAATTTTGGTATATCTGCTTATCTTTATAGTGAGAATTAGCTATAATTAAAATTGAAAATTTCCATGCCCCTTCCAGTTATGGTTGCAAACAATTTAGAATGTATGCATAGTCAATAACCATTGACAAAGATATGGGAATAATCAGAAGAAATAGTATATGCTCCCTACTTTAGGATAATTTGTTGTATTAGAAGAGAAAAAATCTGGAAACAAATAATTAGTGTTCTACAACACCATCATCATAGTGTTATGAAAACCCAAAAAAGGAAGACATTCTGCCTCGGTCAGAAGGTGGGAGGAGTTATTGAGGTGGGATTTATAAGGATAAATATTTTAATTGAGTTATAAAGATGAATAGTAGGAATTTTCCTTGAGTTAAGAAAGGGAGAACATTAGACATAGAGGTGAACATTGATTCTTACTCAAAAGAACAGAAACAAATTTTGTGGAAAACCCACCCAATAAGCCTTATATTTTACCCATTTTTCAACATAATAAAAACAAATCTGGATGGAGGTGCTTCACCTACACAATTACTTTCACTTACTAAAAGAAGAAAAAAGGAACAAAAAAATGGAGGGGAATTAAAGAAGGAAGAAAGGAATAAAGAGAAGAAAGTAACCACATGCTTGATTCTTTCTATGAACTGGAATTATTGTTGGGGTTTTATAAAAACTTTCTGAAATGATCTTTCCACACTGATCACCTCAGTGGTGGAAGTCAGTGTAAGATGGTAAAACCAACTTCTCTGATTTTGAAACCAATGCTCCCAACTACTTTGTGTTGTGTGTGTGTGTATGTGTGTATCAACAAAGGTCACTTTGCTAGAGGAAACACTGAAACTGCTCACTTTGATAGTAGTCATTTGTATGTTTTATGACAGGGGATCCTGGTAAGAAACATCAAACTAACAAGCTACCATCAACTGTAAGAATTTGGGAAAGGTCAAAGAAAGAAAGGAGATACCAATCCGTATGTCCTATGAACTTCCCAGAATCTTTCTTCTGGAATCATTGGTTGAGGGACTCATGCACATAGGCAAGGCCCCAGAGTCAGAATGATTGCCCAGAGACAACCTGGAAACTAACCCCATCACCATAAAACCCAAGACTGCTAACCGCCTGGCAGAGGAGTCCGCCTTGGTTTCTTTACCCTGCTGCTTTCTGCCCAGGCATCCCTTCCCAATAAAGTCACTTGTTCTGTCAGAACAATACATTTCTGAGTGTTAGACAAAAGCCCACTCTTGGGGCCTGCAAGGGGTTCCCTTTCTTGCAACAACTTTATTATATTTGTTGTGTGTACTTTCAGGTATTATGAATCCAAGAAGTGTGTGTGTGTGTGTGTGTGTGTGTGTGTGTTCATACACATGAGCACGAACTTGAGCTAAGTTTATGACAAAGAGAGTTTTAGGTAAACTATTTTGCCTAAAACTGGAGTTTGTGTGTGTGTTGTAGCTCAGTCCTGTCTGACTCATTGTGAACACATGGACTGTATCCAGCCAGGCTCCTTTGTCCATGTGATTCTTCAGGCAAGAATTTTGGAGTGGGTTGCCAGTTCCTTCTCTGAAATTGGAGTGACTCCAGCTTATACATTCTTTTGTGATTTTCTAGGAACAGGGAACTGAGTGTCATACTACCAGCAAAAGACAGAGCAAAAAAAAAAAAAAAAAAGTTTTAAAAATGATGAGGATATTCCGGATAACAGACAGAAAAGTAATCTCAATTTCCACTAAATTTCTCATGTGAAATTATTCTAAACACACATTGGAATGTAAAATTGTTGACTATGTCCTTTTTAATTAAAGTTCATAATTCTAATTATAATAGATATATTATTTTAATAGTAGGAATATTAAAATATGAGTTATGCAGTTGTGATCTAAACATTATCCAGAAGTCTTTCAGAAATAAAAGACTTTCACACTTTATAATTTTTACTCTTAATAATAGCCATCATATTTTATTCCTTAAACACTCCAAATTGGTTTTTCCTTTACTCTTGAAAAATAAATTAAAAATAAAATCAGAAATCTCAAATGTTGTTGTTCAATATGAAAGGGCATAGGGAAATATACATAGCATGTTATTATTTATAAAATTGAAAACCAAAATAAATTATGTTATATAATCTTCCTTGCCTTCTATTACAATAGAAATGTGACCCTGATTCTATAAAAGACAAACCTTCATACTTGTGTCCTGGATCCACTTGATGGTACATCCAAAGGCAAGTTTTTCTCTAGCTACCCCCCTGTATTATTGACTCCTTTCTTCAGATTAATTTCCATCAGCATTGAAATGTACAAGAATAATCTTGACAAGATTGCCTCCATTATGTGTGCCCTTGAATCCATTCAGTTCATCTTCTGATTCTAGTATTCTGTTAAAATTATGGGGAGGGAGGTGGAAACGGGGTTCTGGATGGGGAACACGTGTGCACCCGTGGTGGTTTTATGTTGATGTATGGCAAAACCAATACAATATTGTAAAATATTGTAAAGCCTCCAATTAAAAAAAAAATACTTCTGTTAGGTCACCAGCTGCAATTTGTATAACATTGCACCTGGCTATGTACTTTTCTTAACTGTTTTTCTATCACATTCTTATTGCTATTTTCTCCTCTCCTCTCATTATCTTATTAGCATGCATTGTGGAAAATACAAGAATTGAAAATTTCAGTCTTTTTTATCCACTTGCCACTAATTAACAATGATGTGATTCTTTTCTATGTCATACACATTTGTATTAGATATATTATTATTATTTTTAACAGTGTCCCAATTTGAATCTTATTTCTTACAAAATTTTTAAGAAAAAACCTCAGTCATTCATAGACTTTTTTTTTTCTTTGATACAACTTAACTAAAAACTGTAGGTTAGGATGGCCAACTGCAGACACATTTGTATTGGAATCACATCTAGTGTCAATCTTGGTTAATGTGGAGCAGGAACAATCATGGGTGTGGACCTAATGGCTCCACAGGTTGGGAGACTCAATCCTGGAAAACAGAAATGGAGCTGCATTTGCTTTTAAGAAACTCCTACGAATTTTTCCTTGTAAATATCCCCACTAGGGAAAATCTTTTTTTTTTTTTAATTTTATTTTATTTTTAAACTTTACAAAATTGTATTAGTTTTGCCAAATATCAAGATGAATCTGCCACAGGTATACATATGTTCCCCATCCTGAACCCTCCTCCCTCCTCCCTCCCCAAACCATCCCTCTGGGTCGTCCCAGTGCATGCAAACTAGTACAGCCACTATGGAGAACAGTGTGGAGATTCCTTTAAAAACTGGAAATAGAACTGCCTTATAATCCAGCAATCTCACTGCTGGGCATACACACTGAGGAAACCAGAAGGGAAAGAGACATGTGTACCCCAATGTTCATTGCAGCACTGTTTATAATAGCCAGGACATGGAAGCAACCTAGATGTCCATCAGCAGATGAATGGGTAAGAAAGCAGTGGTACATATACACAATGGAGTATTACTCAGCCATTAAAAAGAATATATTTGAATCAGTTCTAATGAGGGGAAAATCTTTTAATCAAAAATACATGATCTTTCTTTGAAAAAGGTCCAAAATGTCAGTTCAGTTCAGATGCTTATTAGTGTCCTACTCTTTGTGACCCCAAGGACTGTAGAAAGCCAGGTTTGCCTGTCCATCACCAACTTCCATAGCTTACTCAGACTCATGTCTATCAAGTCAGTGATGCCATCCAACCACCTCATCCTCTGTTTTCCCCTTATCCTGCCTTCAATCTTTCCCATCATCAGGGTCTTTTCCAATGAGTCAGTTCTTCCCATTAGGGGGCCAATGTATTGGAGTTTCAGCTTCAGCATCAGTCCTTCCAATGAATATTCAGGACTAATTTCCTTCAGAATTGACTGATTTGATCTCTTTGCAGTCCCAGGAACTCTCAAGAGTCTTCTCTAACACCACAGTTCAAAAGCATCAATTCTTTTAGCACTCAGCTTTCTATGTAGTCCAACTCTCACATCCGTACATGACTACTGGAAAGACCATAGCTTTGACTACATGGACCTTTATTGGCAAAGTAATGTCTCTGCCTTTTAATATGCTGTCTAAATTGGTCATAGCTTTTCTTCCAAAGAGTAAGTGTCTTTTAATTTCATGGTTGCAGTCACATTCTACAGTGATTTATGAGACCCCCAAAATAAAGTCTCTCACTGTTTCCATTGTTTCCCCATCTATTTGCCATTAAGTGATGGGACCAGATGCCATGATCTTAGTTTTCTGAATGTCGTGTTTTAAGCCAGCTTTTTCACTCTCCTCTTTCACTTTCATCAAGAGGCTCTTTGGTTCTGCTTTGCCCTCTGTCATAAGGATGGTGTCATCTACATATCTAAGGTTATTGATATTTCTCCCAGAAATCTTGATTACAGCTTGTGCTTCATCCAGCCTGGCATTTCACATGATGTACTCTATATATAAAATAAGCAGGTTGACAACATACAGCCTTGTACTCCTTTCTTAATTTGGAACCAGTCTGTGGTTCAATGTCCAGTTCTAACTGTTGCTTCTTGACCTGCATAAATATTTCTCAGGAGGCAGGTCAGGTGGTCTGGTATTCCCATCTCTTGAAGAATTTTCCAGAGTTTATTGTGATCCTCACAGTCGAAGAATTTGGCATAGTCAATAAAACAGAAGTAGATGTTTTCTGGCACTCTTGTGCATTTTCCATAATCCAATGGATGTTGGCAGTTTAATCTCTGGTTCCTCTGCCTTTTCTAAATCCAGCTTGAACATCTGGAAGTTCACAGTTCACATATTGTTGAAACTGGCTTGAAGAATTTTGAGTACTACTTTATTAGCGTGTGAGATGAGTGCAATTGTGCAGTAGTTTGAATGTTCTTTGGCATTAACTTTCTTTGTGACTGGAATTGAAACTGACATTTTCTAGTCCTGTGGCCACTTGCTCAATCTTCCAAATTTGTTGGCATATTGAGTATAGCACTTTCACAGCATCATCTTTTAGGATTTGAAATTGGAATTCCATCACTTCCACTAGCTTTGTCCATAGTGATGCTTCCTAAGGCCCGCTTGACTTCACATTCCAAGATATCTGGCCCTAGGTGAGTGATCATACCTTCATGATTACGTGGGTCATGAAGATCTTTTTTGTACTGTTCTTCTGTGTATTCTTGCCACCTCTTCTTAATATCTTCTCCTTCTGTTAGATCCATTCCATTTATGTCCTTTCTTGTGTCCATCTTCATGAATATTCATTGGCAGGACTGATGTTAAAATTGAAACTCTGATACTTTGGCTACCTGATTTGAAGGACTGACTCATTAGAAAAGACCCTGATGCTAGGCAAGATTGAAGGCAGGAGGAGGAGGGGATGACAGTGGATGAGCTGGTTGGATGGCATCACCAACTTGATGTACATGAGTTTGAGCAGGCTCTGGGAGTTGCTGATAGACAGGGAAGCCTGGCGTGCTGCAGTCCATGGAATCACAAATAGTCAGACATGACTGTGCAACTCACCTGAATTAATTTATCCCTTCCCTCCCTCGCCTCCTTCACCTCGCTGATTTCATCCTTCTAGTTCATCACAGTTTGCCAGGCTATGCTTCCTGTGTTATTTAGCAACTTCCCACTAACTGTCTGGTTTACACTTGATAGTGTTTATAACTCAGTGATACTTTCTCAATTTTTCCCACCCCCATCTTCCCCTGCTCTGTCCAAATGTCTGTTCTTTACTAGATGCCTCGGTACCATTTTTCTAGATTCCATATATATGTGTTAACATGCAATCATTGTGTTTCTCTTTCTGACTTACTTCACTTTGTGTAACAGGCTCTAGTCTCATCCAACTCACTACAACTGACTCAAATTTATTCATCTTTATGGCTGAATAATATTCCATTGTATAAATACACCACAACTTCTTATCCATTCATTTGTCAATGGACATCTATGTCCTGGATATTGTAAATATTGCTACAGTGAACACTGGGGTACATGTAGTCTTTAGAATTGTGGTTTTCTCAGAATATATGAGGGATTGCTGGGTCATATAGTAAATTTATTCCTAGTTTTTTTTTAAAGAAATCTCAAACTGGACTCTGTGGGAGAGGGAAAGGGTGGGATGATTTGGGAGAATGGCATTGAAACATGTGTAATATCATATATGAAATGAGTCGCCAGTCCAGGTTCAATGCACGATACTGGATGCTTGGGGCTGGTGCACTGGGATGACCCAGAGGGATGGTACAGGGAGGGAGGAAGGAGGAGGGTTCAGGATGGGGAACATGTGTATACCTGTGGCAAATTCATGTTGATATATGGCAAAACCAATACAATATTGTAAAGTTAAAAAATAAAAATAAATAAATAAAATAACAAGTATGTCCTCTAAAGAACATATATTAGCTCCATTATTTAGAAATAAAAGATAATTTTTAAGTTATTTAAAAAAATGATCTTTATAAACTTACTAATCATATTCTCTAACCTGAGACTGGGAGTAAAGGAAAGAAAATGTATAACATGTCCACACTCTAAGATATTTCTACAAATTTGCTAAAGATTAAATATAACAAATTTGTGAGCCAAAGAAAAACAATAAAAGTTTGCCTTCCTGTTGATGGCAATTCTGACTTGTGTAAGGTAATACCTCATTTTAGTTTTGATTTGCATTTCTCTAATGAGCAATGTTGTTGGAGAAGGAAATGGCAACCCACTCCAGTGTTCTTGCCTAGAGAATCTCAGGGACGGGGAAGCCTGGTGGGCTGCCGTCTATGGGGTCGCACAGAGTCGGACATGACTGAAGCGACTTAGCAGCAGCAATGAGCAATGTTGAGCATTTTTATATGTATTTATTGGCCATCTGTATGTTGTCTTTGGAAAAATGTCTGTTTAGGCCTTCTGCCTATTTTTTTTTTCTTTGATTGGGTTGTTTGTTTTGATGATATTGAGATATATGAGCTGCTTATATATTATGGAGATTAACCCTTTGTCAGTTGCCTCATTTGCAATTATTTTCTCCCACTCTGAGAGTTGTCTTTTATCTTGGCTATGGTTTTCTTTGCTATGCCAAGCTTTTAAGTTTTATTAGGTCCCATTTCTTTATTTTTGCTTTTATTTCCATTATTCTAGCAGGTGGATCATAGAGAATCTTGAGAGATTTCTGTCAAAGAGAATACTGCGTAAATTTTCCTCTAAGAACTTTAAAGTTTCTGGTCTTACATTTAGGTCTTTAACGCATTTTGAGTTTATTTTTGTGTATGGAGTTAGGAAGTGTTCTAGTTTCATTCTTTCACAAGCAGCTGTCCATTTTTACTAGCATCAGTTATTAAAGAGGCTGTCTTTTCTCTACTATATATTCTTGACCCCCTTGTCAAAAGATAAGGTGCCCATAGGTGTGTGGGTATATCTGGGCTTTCTATCTTGTTCCATTGATCTATATTTTTGTTTTCATACCAGCTTAACATACTATCTTGATGACTGTAGCTTTGTAGTATAATTTGAAATCAGGGACATTGATTCCTCTGACTCATTTTTCTTTCTCGTTTGTTTTGGCTATTCAGTCTTTTGTGTTTCCACAAAAGCCTTGTGATTTTTTTGTTGCTCTAGTTTGTGAAAAATGCCATTGATAATTTGATAAAGATTGCATTGAATCTGAAGATTTATTTGGATAATATGTTCATTTGACAACATTGATTCTTCCAATTCAAAAACATAGTATATCTCTCCATCAGTTTGTGTCATCATTGATTTCTTCATCAGTGTCTTATAGTTTTCAAAATACAGGTCTTTTGTCTCCTTTTCTTTTCTCATTGCCAAGACTAGGACTTCCAAAATTTCCATATTGAATAATAGTGCTGGGAGTGTGCACCATTGTCTTGTTACTAATCTTAGAGAAAATGCTTTCAGATTTTCACCATTGAGAATAATATTTGTTGTGGATTTGTCATATATGACCTTTATTATGCTGTGGTAGGTTCCTTCTATGACAATTTTCTGGAGTTTTTTTTTTTTTTTTAATTATTACTGGGTATTGAATTTTGTTGAAAGCTTTCTCTGCATCTATTGAGATGATCATATGGCTTTATCTTTCAGTTTATTAATATTATATATTATATTGATTAATTTGTGTATGTTGAATAATATTTTCATATTGAGATGAACCACACTTGATCATGATGAATGATTCTTTTAATGTGTTGTTAGACACTATGTGATAGAACTTGCTAAAGACTTTTATATCCACACTCATCAGTAATATTGGCCTGTAATTTTCTTTTTGTGTGTGATGTATTTGTCTGATTTTTATATAAGCATGATGGTGGCCTTGTAGAATGAGTTTGGGAGTTTTCCTCTTTGAGAAACTTTGTGGAAGTTTGAGCAGGATAGGTGTTAGCTCTTATTTAAACTGTTGATAGAATTAACCTGTGAAGAAATCTGGCCCTGGCCTTTTATTTGTTGGAAGATTTTTTTTTTTTTTTATTGCAGTTTCAACTTCAGTGCATGTGATTGATTTCTTCCTATTTTCGACTTCTTCCTAGCTCAATCTTGGAAGGTTGTACTTTTATGAGAACTTGTCCATTTCTTCCAGGTTGTCTATTTTATTGGCATGTAGTTTTCTGTAGTAGTTTTTTATGATCCTTTGTATTTCTGTGTTGTCTGTTGTAACGTATCCTTTTTCATATCTAATTTAATAGATTTTAGTGTTTTCTTTTTTCTCTTGATGAACATGGCTAATAGCTTATCAACTTTATTTTCCCAAATAACCAGCTTTTAGTTTTATTAATCTTTGCCATTTTTTCCTTCATTTCTGCTCTGATATTTATAAATTCTTTCCTTCTACTAACTTTCAAGTATTTTTGTTCTTCTTTTTCTAGTTGCTTTAAATGTAAACTTAGGTTGCTTATGTGACTTTTTTCTTATTTCTTGAGGAACATGTATATTGCTATAAACTTTGCTCAGCACTGCTTTTACTGCATCTGATAAGTTTTGAGTTGTCATGTTTTCTCTGTTATTTCTGGATATTGCTTGATTTACTCTGTGATTTCTTCAGTGACCTCGTTGCTATTTATAAATGTATTATTAAGCCTTCCTGTTTTAGTGTTTTTACAGTTTTTTTTTTCCTCCCTGTATGTGATACATAATCTTATAGCATTATCAGAAAAATATACTTGATACAATTTCAATTTTCTTAAATTTAGCAAGGCTTGATTTGTGACCAAAGACGTGATCTATCCTGGAGATTGTTCCATATGCACTTGAGAAAAAAATTTATTCTACTGTTTCTTGATGGGCTTTCATACAGCTATCAATTAGGTCTATCTCATTCAGTTCAGTTCAGTTCAGCCACTCAGTCGTGTCCAACTCTTTGCAGCCCCATGTCCTGCAGCACGCCAGGCCTCCCTGTCCATCGCTAACTCCCGGAGTCCACCCAAATTCATGTCCATTGAGTCAGTGATGCCTTCCAACCATCTCACCCTCTGTCGTTCTCTTCTCCTCCTGCCCTCAACCTTTCCCAGCATCAGGTTCTTTTCAAATGAGCCAGCTCTTTGTATCAGGTGGCCAAAGTATTGGAGTTTCAGCTTCAACATTAGACCTTCCAGTGAATACCCAGGACGGGTCTCCTTTAGGATGGATTGTTTGGATCTCCTTGCAGTCCAAGCGACTCTCAAAAGTCTTCTCCAACAACACAGTTCAAAAGCATCAATTCCTCTGTGCTCAGCTTTCTTTACAGTCCATCTTGGTTGTAGTTTTTTTTTTTTTTTTTTTTTTTTCCCTCTCATCCCTTTACGTATACCTTGCCATTCCCTTTGGACCTGCAGAGGTTCTGCCAAAGATCAAGTGTTAACATTATGTGTATTTCCTTGTATGATACTTATTGATTTTCCCTTGTTGCTTTTAATATGTGTTTCTTTTTGTTTAATTTTTAAAATTTGATTAATATGTTTCTTGGCAATTTTTTTTTCTGGGGGTATATGTTTATCTTCCATAGGACTCTCTGGGGTTCCTGGACTTGGGTGGCTATTTCTTTCCAATTTTAGGGAAGTTTTCAACTATAATCTTCTCAAATGTTTTCTAATACCCTTCCTTTTTGTTTTCTTCTTCTGGGACTTGTATAACTTGAATACTGGTGCACATAATGTTCTCCTAGAGGTCTCTGAGATTGTCCCCATTTCTTTTCATACTTTTACTCTATTCTCTGCTTCATTTATTTCTACTATTCTATCTTCCAACTTACTTATCCATTCTTCTTCCTTAGTTATTCTGCTATTGGTTCCCTACAGTGAATTTTTAGTCTCGGTTATTAGGTTGTTCATTGTTAATTATCTGTTCTCTATTTCTTCTCAATACTTATTTGTTTCTTGTATCCTCTTAATTTGTGACTTCATTCTATTTATCTATGCCTCCATTTTATTTCTGAGATTTTGGATCACCTTTACTATCATTATCTTGTATTTTTTATCAGGTAGGCTGCTTATTTGTTTGGTCTTATTTCTTATTGTTTTGGCCTTATTTTTTGTTTGGTCTGGTGAGTTTTTAGCATGCTCCTTCATCTGGTGCATGTTTCTCTGTCTTTTCATTTTGTTTAATTTATTTAATGTGTTTCTGATCTTTCTGCATGCTGCAAGGTTGTAGTTCCTCTTAATTGTGGAATCTGCCTCCACTATGTGAGGCTGGATCAGCACCTTGTGAAAGTTTCTTAGTGGAGGGGACTGGCTCCTATGTTCTCGTGAGTGGAGCTGGATCATGTCTCTCTATAGGGCAGTGTCACTCCCATTGGTGTATTATGGTATGCCTGTGAGCTTGGTATGACTTTGGGCAGCCTATCTGCTAATGGATAGGGTTGAGTTTCTGTTTTTCTAGTTGTTTTGGTGTGGGCTGTACAGCACAGGAGCTTGCTACTTTGGATTGGGTCACATCTTAATGTTGAGATGGAGGCCTTTTGGGAGCACTTTTGCTGATTAGTATTCCACGGGGTCAGGTGTTCTCTGATGAGCCAGTGTCCTAGACTTTTATCTCCCATCTTGGAAGTTCAGGCCTGACTGATTGCTGGAGCACGAAGACGTCACAAGCCACACAGCACAGAAGGGAAAAATAAAGAAATCAGGGGGAAAAAAATCAAACCAACCCACAGAGAGAAAAGAACAAATAAACAAAACTTTAAGACAATTGATAAAACCAACACTAATCAGATAGGAACACAGAAAGAAATTTATACATACCAAAAGAAAAAGAGAAAGAACAAGAAAAAAGTAACCAAAAGGGAAAGACACAAAGAGAGAGAGAGAACAATTAAACCAGTGAACAAACCTGTAAATAAAAACATAGACTAAAAACTAGAGTTACAAAAATACAAAACTGAAACATATGGGAAAAATTCAATATAATGAAAAGGTATTGTAGAGATTGGGGAAAATGAAATGAATTTATTTAAAAATAAAAGCATCACAAAATAAAAGGTAAGTAAAAAATAAAAATGGATTAATAAGATAGGAACAATTGAACAATAGAACGAAATGAAAAGAATGAACAAAAAATGTTAAAAGAGAGAGAGTGAAAATAAGAAGATTATTATCCTGTGGATGTCAGCTGTCTTTCCCACAAACCGAGATCCAACCAATATACCTACTCATAAAGTCCTCCAATATTTCTAGGAATGTCTCTGGGCCTGCTGTGGGCACTGTGTGATCATCTCTTACTCAGATCTGGCCTTAATCCACTTTGTTCTTGCTTCCAAATTCCACTTTTGCCCCCAAAATTCAGTTCAAGCTAATTATAGGAAGTTAATCTGTTGTACATGCTGCTGCAGAGGTGAATTCCCTTCCTCCTCTTTGGTCACACAGCCCCTGGCATTCAGCTTTGGTTTTGGCCCCACTTCTGCTTGTAGGCCACCCTCTGGCATCTGATACCTACCCAGACAAGTGGGGGCAAATTTCTTAGTCAGGCTGGGAAGAGGGAGGAGTATAGTAGCCACCATTGGGATGTGTATGGTGTACCTGCAGCAATAGAGCCCTATGGGAAGTTGCCACAGTCTGAGGTGGGTTGTGTGCTCTCCCAGGGGAACTATCATTGTTTTTCAATGGTGCAAAAATTAAAACCTTATGATACTGGCACAAAATCATGTTTTCATGAATATTGCAAATTTTATTGAAATCTATTTCTTGTTAAAATTATCAATCTAAATCTCCCATATTTCTATCTGAATAATTTTTTTCTAAAATATTTTTGAGATAAATAAGGTAGAAATTTGAATATTTTACTATTGTACTCTATGCAATTTTTCTATATACTTTATTACCTTTTAATCATGCCTTGATACAAATATATCTTTGACATTATTAAATAATACAAACACAATATTTTGGAATTAAATGTGTTACCTTCTCCACTTATCTCTTCTTTCAGTGAATGAATATTGTTGTTGCATTCCAAGTAATATACTGTAAAAAGGGGACATAAGATTGAATAAGATGAATGTAATCCCTATCTTCATGGAATTGTTTTACTGGAAGAAAGACATAGATAAAACAAACTAAATATTCAGGGTGTAGCACGAGGGCAATCAGAATCACCAACATCAACTAAACACTGAAGCTATAACCTTGTATGCGCTTAGGACACAGATGACAAATTTTTAAAGCACTTTATATTGCTACTATATCCAGCTAAAGCAAAACAGGATTTAATGTCATAAGAGACAACACTGGCCAGAGGCAGAATTTGTCTCTGCTAGTTCCCCATCCTTCACTAGACACCTAACAGCTTAACTTCAAAAGACTTCTGAGGAGAGGAATAATTTTAATGAAAATCCAGATAGATAGATCTATAGGTCCAAAATAAATACTCTTTTGAGTGTTCTAATTAAAATAGCTTTATAAATATCATTATAGTCAAAGACATTGTCTTAAAAAAGTTGTAAATAGCCTTGAATTTTCCTGTAAAAATGAAGATGAACAGGGTTAAATTAATCGTATAAGTAGTCTGTCTGGATTCCGAAATTGACAAACCTGACAATATCTAAGAATAAAGAGTTACATACCCTCTATTTTCATATCTATAATATAAATAGCTTCCATGAATTTGGTCATGTCATTTGAAATTTCCAAGAAGACCTCATAGGAAAAAAGGTAAAACATTTTATTTGAATTATAGCACACTGTAAGGCTGTAAGGAGAAGGCAATGGCACCCCACTCCAGTACTCTTGCCTGGAAAATCCCATGGACAGAGGAGCCTGGTAGGCTGCAGTCTGTCGGGTCGCTAAGAGTCAGACACGACTGAGGGACTTCACTTTCACTTTTCCTTTCATGCATTGGAGAAGGAAATGGCAACCCACTCCAGTGTTCTTGCTTGGAGAATCCCAGGGACGGGGGAGCCTGGTGGGCTGACGTCTTTGGGGTCGCACAGAGTCGGACACGACTGAAGCGACTTAGCAGCAGCAGCAGCAGTAAGGCTGTAAGGAACAAAAAATGTTTATATACATAACTCTATATGTGCCTTATGTTTGTATGTATGTACATACAAACATACAAAGGTGTATGCATACACCTACTGAACATATGCAAAGATAGACACACATATACACTTTGGGGAGATTTTTCTGCTATTACCTTCTTAATAGTGTACTGAGAATATATTCATCATTTATTACAAATATCATTGCTTTTCTAGGAGTTAGAAAACAATGATCATTTGAATAAGCTTTGTACCATGAAAGATACACTCCGCATATCAAACACATATGACTTTTTAATCTTTGCTATTAGAGAAAAATGGAATTTAAAACTAGACCCATGCTGCATAATGATCATGTAAATACCCTTTTAAATAAATAAGTCGATATGTCTCTATGGCTCAAGACATGATGAATACAGTGACTGAAATTTCCTTTTTTTTTTTTAATTTCCTTTTTGTTTTATATCTTAAGATACCAAGAGCACTTTCTTGTTTATTTAATATATTCATTATAATAATAGCTTTATTGTGTTTTTCAGGTAGTGAACTACTACTGATTTTCTTCCATGATATTTCATTTATCTTCTCAGGTTAGTTGGGGGCTAAAAATTCAGATAATGTTTTTAGAAAAAATGAGTAAAATATTTATCTTTACTCAGTGTAATGAATTGAATACATTAAAATTTACCTTGGTGGGATTTTCAACTTGCTAACTATTGTATTTTATGGCTGTTCTAGGACACAGGCTATCATCCAGATTCTGAAGCTAGAATTGCTCAACTGTATGTTAGCGATCTAATGCTAGACAGACTTGGTAAAATTGAAATAAGAAAGTGTCTACTTTGTAAAGTATCAATAGTTAATAAGAATTAAGTGAATTAATGCATATGAAGCATTTATAGTGCCTGGCATATGGTCAGTATTGTAGATATACTGGCTGGTACTGTTCCCAAGTAGTAAAAGGAAAATGTCTATTTCCTTTATTGGATTTAATGATAAAAAAAAAAAAAAAATCTTTGAATTTATCCTGTTTTTTCATGAAGTGTTCTGAGGTGATACTTCTAATTTGCAAGGTATACTTTTTAAAAATGTACTTTCCATGCATAGATAAATAAAGAGGTAGAAAGGAGACACAACTAATCATATTCCTAAATTGCTTCTTTGAATAACCTTCTGGCACAGACCCAAACTCAAATTCATTTCCATATTCTCTGAGTATAAACATCCCTCATCTTGAAGTCACTACTTTTAATGTAGCTTCAGGTACTTTATAGCTTCAATCAAAGATCACTTGAAGAGTTGACTCTTAGGGTTTGAAAGCTCTAGTTCTTTACATGTTTCTCTGATAAAGGCATTTCCTTCATCCCTACCTATTTCCTTCTAGGCAACAGGCCTTGGTGTTACCTTAGCCTTTAACTAAAACTCTGATTTAAATCTGACTTATGTTTCTCAGAATTTCCTCAGGAAATTATAAAGACTGTACAAGAGACCCTGTGCTTCTCTCATTCCTCACTCCCAAGTCATATTTATAAAGTTTAGAAAAATGTAGGGAATTCCTTGGCAGTCCAGCAGTTAAGACTCAGCACTTTTACTGCTGGGGTCTAGGTTCAATTTCAATTCCTGGTCTGGGAAAGGAATTCCTGGTCTTGGAAAAATGTAAAAGAAAATACCATAAATTCGCCTTTATACAATTGTGTTACTTTTCATTGAAACTAGGATACACTGTTATATCATCAGTATGCTTTTCATAATATCTGTGTTTAGTGATATTTCTTCACTTGATTGTTTTTCAGTTGCTCAGTCATGTCTGACTTTGTGACTCCATAGACTGCAGCACACCAAGCCCTGTCCCTCACCATCTCCTGGCATTTGCTCAACCTCATGTCCACTGAGTCAGCGATGCCATCCAATCATTTTGATCTCTGTTGTCCCCTTTTCCTACTGCCTTCAATCTTTCCTGGTCTCAAGAGATTTTTCTATTGAGCCAGCTCTTCACATGAGGAAAGTAGCCAAAGTATTGGAGCCTCAGCATCAGTCCTTGCAATGAATATTCAGGGTTGATTTTCTTTAAGATTGACTGGTTTGATCTCCTTGCTGTCTGAAGTACTCTCAAGAGTCTTCTCTTCACTTTAAAGTTGCCCTATCAGGTTTAGGGGAACCACACTTGTTGATAAAGCCAATTGCATTATATTATTATGTTAAAAGCAGAAAACTTTGTTATTCCAGAATTATTATATACATATCATAGCATATTTTAAAAGCAACAAGTAGTCAAAAAGGGACTACCATAACACTTTAAAAATATTCTCTTGTGTCGCAGATCATTGTAATTTTTATTAAGGAAAAGGACCAATATTATTTGAAGTAAAAATAAAATATAGAGATATAATGTAGATGGAAAAGAATGCAAATTTCCAGTGTACAGAGATAACAACTGCTAATTCTAATAACATACTTAACATACAATGTATTTATGATATATTTAAACATAATTCATTGTATATCAAATAGCAAGTATGGCAATGTGTTAATAATATGCTCTGTGATGTGTACTCTGTTGCGAACTTATTTATACAATGAATAATATATATTAACCCCTTTCTATATTTTTGAAATACTCTTTGAGAAAATTATTTAGTTATACTTATATTCCATATGTTAGTCATTTCTCTATTATGGAGTAAGTTGTTTACAGTATTATACTATAATTATAAGTGATGTTGCAATGCATATTATTACTCATGAATTTATATACTTCCTTTTGTTCTGACTTAAGACATTTCCTAAAAGTGTACATTGAAATAAAAAGACCTAGACTTGGTAATAATTTGATTTAATGGCAATAGATTACAGGTTTGAAGTGAGATTTATTTATTTGGATGTGTGAAAACAATAGTGATTACAGAAGATTTGGAAATTTGGGGCTTCCCTAATAGCTCAGTTGGTAAAGAATCTGCCTACCAATGAAGGAGACTGCAGTTCAATTCCTTGATTGGGAAGATCCACTGGAGAAGGGATAGGCTACCCACTCCAGTATTCTTGGACTTCTCTTGTGGCTCAGCTGGTAAAGAATCTGCCTGCAATGTGGGAGACCTGGCTTTGATCCCTGGGTTGGGAAGATCCCCTGGAGAAGTGAAAGGCTACCCACTCCAGTATTCTGGCTGGAGAATTCCATGGATTGCAAAATCCATGCGGTCACAAAGAGTTGGACACGACTGAATGACCTTCACTTTCATAATCTGGTCAGCTAATATTTATTTAAATATTTTAATATATAATAATTATGTATGTGTATATATATAGTGTGTGTGTTTCTGTATGTGTGTGTGCGTGTATATATATATATATATATATATATATAGAGAGAGAGAGAGAGAGAGAGAGGGAGGGAGAGATGAAGAGAGATACAATCTATCCATATTATATATATGTATATATACCCTTATTATTCATTGTAGCTGTGTTCAATATAGTTGCAATGAACTCTGAATTAATTAATATTGAAGCATTGCTCTTGGACATAATTAGGTTTCTGTGAGCCTCTGCCTATCGTTTTCTTTATTTTCATTAATTGATCAATACATGACATTGTCTTAGCTATGCTTCTTTTAAAAGACATTTTGTTTAATATATATTATTGATTCATGAACACTGAAATAATACTCAACAGCACTACTGCTCATGCTGAATTAATTTTATGTAACAATATTTTCTCAGTGAAATATATCATAGACCTCTTGCACTTAGGAAAAATGCACAGCATTTCAGCACTATATTTGAGAGCCATTTTAACCAATAAAATAACCAACAAAAAGGGTGAAAAGGTGAAATGAAAAATAAAATAAAAAAATACATCTCATAGTATTAAAGATGAAAAGAGTTCAAGTAAGAAGCCATAATGCAGTCTTTTCTGACCTCAGCTAGCAACTTGAGTATCAGGCAACTCAAATTATTTGCTACATGACATATGTCTGAATCACTGTGAAATTATCCAAATATTGATTTGGGGATTAAAAATAAATGTTAACAAGTAAGCAGATGGTAATATGGAATCCAAAAATAATATGTATTTACCTTAGAAATTTATGTCAATACTGACAGAGAGAAGTGATTTTATGTCTAAATGGGGTATGCATGTGTGCGTGTGACTTGGTAATAATTTGATTAAATGGTAATAGATTACAGGTTTGAAGTGAGATTTATTTATTTGGATGTGTGAAAACAATAGTGATTATAGAAGATTTGGAAATTTGGGGCTTCAGTCTCATCTGACTCTTTGTGATTCCCCCATAGACCGTAGCCTGCCAGACTCCTCTGTCCATGGAATTCTCCAGGAAAGAAGACTTGTGTGGGCTGCCATGCCTTCCTCCAGGGGATCTTCCCTACCCAGCGATCAAACCCAGGTCCTCCACATTGCAGGCAAATTCTTTACTGCCTGAGACACCAGGGAAGACCCCCACATGCTTTACCATGTGGCCAAGCTCAGAAAGACTCTGCTTAGATTTTCAGTCTTAAGACTGAACCATGAGTCTGGCCAATACCAACCACTTCTTTTTGCATACTTGCAACATACTTTTGGGAAATTCCTCACTCATGACTAACCTTGATGCTCCAGAAGTATTATAAATAAAAGAAGGACAACAGAGTCCATTTTAATCTACATGATTAACACTCACATTCTGATTAATTTTACTGAAGATATCCTGAATGTAAATTTGTGAGGAAGGAATATTTACAGGATATGAACATGTTTAAAACATTAAATTATGCATTGACTTGACAAATTAACTTTCAGAAAGTTGGCATAAGTGTACATTTCCACTACTGGTCAATGAGAATACATTTTGTTTTCATTGCATTCTTACTAAAACTTTTTTTTTTTTCTTACTAAAACTTTTAACTTTGCAATTTTGTAATAAAAAACATTAAAATTCAAGTTTTCTTATAAATAGTTTGAATTTAATGAATCATTGAATTTTTAAATGCTTTTCAATAAATTGCTATTTTCTGTTTTCCTAAGATTTCCATTAGCACTTTGATGATTAAGATTATAAAATTTATCCTGGTTCTTTTTTTTGCTAAAATGGGGAATTTTACTTCTTCTAAGTATTTTCTGAATTGATCTATGAAATCAGAAACAAGCATGTACTTAATATATATATTACTCCCTCTAAATAATAACCAATTTGAGATTTATTTTATATGTCAATACCTCTACTTACCTTATCCCAACTCTCCCCTACAAAACACAACAACAAACTTTTGGATCAAACATTTACTGTAGTTACAAGCAGAACATTTACAGAAAGTATAAACCACTGCATATTCAAAAATTAGGAAAAGTAATGTAAAGGTAAAGAAGTTAAGGTAAAGGTAAATGAATCAAAAATTGTTTTTTTTTTCAACTATCTTTTTTTTTTTCAATTCTTCTTTTCTTTTTATTCTTTTTATTTATTTTTATTTTTTAACTTTTTTATTTTATTTTTAAACTTTACAATATTGTATTAGTTTTGCCAAATATCGAAATGAATCCGCCACAGGTATACATATGTTCCCCATCCTGAACTCTCCTCCCTCCTCCCCCCCCATACCATCCCTCTGGGTCGTCCCAGTGCACCAGCCCCAAGCATCTTTTATAAGAATGTAGCTCTTAAGCCTTATGATCCAGCAATCCCACTGCTGGGCATACACACTGAGGAAACCAGAAGGGAAAGAGACACGTGTACCCCAATGTTCATCACAGCACTGTTTATAATAGCCAGGACATGGAAGCAACCTAGATGTCCATCAGCAGATGAATGGATAAGAAAGCAGTGGTACATATACACAATGGAGTATTATTCAGCCATTAAAAAGAATACATTTGAATCAGTTCTAATGAGGTGGATGAAACTGGAGCCTATTATACAGAGTGAAGTAAGCCAGAAAGAAAAACACCAATACAGTATACTAACGCATATATATGGAATTTAGAAAGATGGTAACAATAACCCTGTGTACGAGACAGCAAAAGAGACACTGATGTATAGAACAGTCTTATGGACTCTGTGAGAGAGGGAGAGGGTGGGAAGATTTGGGAGAATGGCATTGAAACATGTAAAATATCATGTATGAAACGAGTTGCCAGTCCAGGTTCGATGCACGATACTGGATGCTTGGGGCTGGTGCACTGGGACGACCCAGAGGGATGGAATGGGGAGGGAGGAGGGAGGAGGGTTCAGGATGGGGAACACATGTATACCTGTAGCGGATTCATTTTGATATTTGGCAAAACTAATACAGTTATGTAAAGTTTAAAAATAAAATAAAATTAAAAAAAAAAAAAAAGAATGTAGCTCTTAGTTCTCAGATCAATTCCTGCCAGTTCCTTTCCTGCCACATTACTATTAAGAGGTTTTATACCATGTAAAGTTTTATCTCCACCAAGTATCTAAACTAATATTAAACCTCTATGGTTGTATACTTACAGCATCATCACTGGACACAGAGTCCAAAAATGAATTGCTTTTCAATCAGTGTTAGAATACTTACTGACCATGTCCTGCCATTTCCTCAGCTGACCAGAACTCTTCCCCAGAAATCACATCATGGTATCTCATTGTACTTTCTTTCTTTCTTTCTTTTTTTTTTTCTATTTTTTTATTGTCAATAATTTCTTTTTTTATTATTATTTATTTATTTATTTATTTTTTTACTTTACAATATTGTATTGGTTTTGCCATACAACAACATGCATCTGCCACAGGTGTACACGTGTTCCCCATCTTGAACCCCCCTCCAACTCCCTCTCCATACCATCCCTTTGAATCATCCCAGTGCACCAGCCCCAAGCTTCCTGTATTCTGCATCGAACCTGGACTGGCGATTCATTTCTTATGTGATATTATACATGTTTTAATGCCATTCTCCCAAATCATCTCTCCTCCCTCTCCCCCAGAGTCCAAAAGACTGTTCTATGCATCTGTGTCTCTTTTGCTATCTTGCATACAGGGTTGTCGTTCTTATATAGAATCCTATTTGTATCAAAGCTGCCTTCATTTCACTCTCACCTTACCCATGAAGATCATCTTGAATCATGATCTTCAGAATATTATTTTCTAATATCTTCAGCTCAAATATTTAAAATATTAGTTCCATCATACTACCCATTTTCTTACTGTGTTTTATTAGTACCATGACTATCTGTATCACTAGTTCATTTACATTTTGATGCCTCTAATATTACCTTGAGAATAATACTTATTGTTGTTGTTGTTCAGTAACTACATTGTGTCCAACTCTTTGGGATCCCATGGACTGCAGCATGCCAGGCTTTCCTATCCTTCAGTATCTTCTGGAGTTTGCTCAAACTTATGTCCATTGAGTCAGTGATACCATCCAATCATCTCATCTTCTGTCACTCATTTCTTCTCCTGCTCCCAATCTTTTCCAACATCAGGGTCTTTTCCAATGAGTCAGCCCTCCACATCAGGTGTCCAAAGTATTAGAACCTTAGCTTCAGCATCTGTCCTTCCAGTGACTATTCAGGGTTGATTTCTGGTTTGATCTCTTTGCAGTCCAAAGTACTCTTGAGTCTTCTTCAGCACCACGATCTGAAAGCTTCAATTCTTAAACACTCAGGCTCCTTTAGGGTCCAATTCTCACAGCTGTACATGATGCAAAGATGGGCACAATAAAAGATAGAAATTGCTAAAACTGAGAAGTAGAAGAGATCAATAAGAGATGGCAAAAATACACAGAAGACCTGTACAAAAAAGATATTAATAACCCAGGTAGCCATGATGATGTGGTCATTCACCTGGAGTCAGATATCCTGAAGTGTGAAGTCAAGTTGTCCTTAGGAAGCACTGCTGCCAATAGAGTTAGTGGAATTGATGGAATTCCAGCAGAGCTGTTTAAATCCTACAAGATAATGTTACTAAAGTGCTGCACTCAGTAAGCTAGCAAATTTGGAAATTTTATTAAAGTGCTGTGCTCAATATGTCAGCACATTTGAAAAATCCAGCAGTTGGCTACAGGACTAGAAAAGGTCACTCTTCATTTCAGTTCCCAAGAAGGACATTGCTAGAGAATGTTCAAACTACCAGACAGTTTTACTCACTTCCCATGAAGGTTAAAATCCTTCAAGCTAGGATTCATCTGTACCTGAATTGAGAACTTCCAGATTGAAAAACTTGGTTTAGAAGAGGCAGAGAAACTAAAGATGAAATTGCCAACATTCATGGGATCATAGATAAAACAAGAGCATTCCAGAAAAACATCTACTTTGATTTCATTGACTACACTAAAGTCTTTGACTGTGTAAATTATAACAATTGGTGGAAACCTCTTAAAGAGAAGGGAATGGCAGACCACCTTACTTGTCTCCTGAGAAACCTGCATGTGGGTCAAGAAGCAACAGTTGGAACATTGTATGGAACAACTGACTGGTTCAAAATTGAGAAAGGAGTATGACAAGGCTGTATATGTTCACCCTGTTTATTTAACTTATACAAAGAGGACATCAAATAAAATGCTGGACTTGATGAGTTACAAGCTGGAATCAAGATTGCCAGGAGAAATATCAACAGCCTCAGATATGCAGATAATACCACTTTAATGGCAGAAAGTGAAGAAGAACTAAAGAGGCACTTGATGAGGGTGAAAGAGAAGAGTTGAAAGTCGGCTTAAAACTCAAAATTCAAAAAATAAAATCATGGCATCTGATCCCATCACTTCATGGAAAATAAAATGGGAAAAGGTAGAAGCAATGACAGATTTCCTCCTCTTGGGCTCTCAAATCGCTGTGGAAGATGACTACAGCCATGAAATTAGAAGACAATTGCTTCTTGGAAGGAAAGATATTACAAACCTAGACAGTGTATTAAAAAGCAAAGACATCACTTTGACAACAAAGGTCTGTATAGTCAAGGCTATGGTCTTTCCAGTACTCATGTACAGATGTGAGAGTTGGACCATAAGAAGGCAGAGTGACGAAGAATTGATGCTTTTGAACTGTGGTGGTGTAGTAGACTCTTGAGAATTCCTTGGACAGTAAGGATATCAAACCAGTCAATCCTAAAAGAAATCAGCCCTGAATATTCATTGGAAGGACTGATGCTGAAGCTTCAATACTTTGGCAACCTAATGCGAACAGCCAACTCACTGGAAAATACACAGGTGCTGGGAAAGATTGAAAGCAGGGGAAGATGGCATCATAGGATGAGATGGTTGGATGGCATTACTGATTGAATGGACATGAACTTGGGAAAACTCCAAGAGATAGTGAGGGACAGGGAGGCCTGGCATGCTGCAGTTGATGGGGTTGCAAAGAATTGGACACAACTTGACAACTGAAAAACAACAACGACAATATAATTACTGGAAAAACCTATATGCACCTCCTCTGGTAAATTAATGTCTCTGCTTCTTAATACACAATCTAGTTTTGTAATATCTTTCCTTTCAAAAAGCAAGTGTCTTTAAATTTCATGGCTGCAGTCACCATCTGAAGTGATTTTGTAGCCCAAGAAAAGAAAATCTGTCACTGCTTCTACTTTTTCCCCTTCTGTTTGAGGTGAAGTGATGGGCCCAGATGCCATGGTCTTAGTTTTTTAAATGCTGAGTTTTAAGGCAGCTTATTTACCCTCCTCTTTCACTTCAATCAAGCTCCTCTACACTTTCTGCCATTAGGGTGGTATCATCTGCATATCTGAGGTTGTTGACATATCTCCTGGCAATGTTGATTCCAGTTTATAATTCATTCATCCAGGCATTTCATATGATGTACTCTGTATATAACTTAAATAAGCCAGGAATAATGCTACTTAGCATTTAATCATGTATTACTATATAAGAAATATAACTATAGATATAGATGCTTTGTAAAAGTGTTTCATCCATATAGCATATAGTCTCTCGCTCTCTCTCTGGAGCAAATGTGTATAATGTACAGGGTTACATGATATCTCCCTCCATGCAATTTGATCATGTTTGCTAATAGCCCCATATATAAGATCAGGGTTTCTTAATCTCAGGCTGATTTACCTGTAACACATTCTACTGAATGTGTTAGGTCACTTGGCACTCATCATATTAACACTGAAGATTGGGGTTTAAGTCTTCATCACAGTAATGTTGCAGTGACTATAACCAGTGTAATTAGTCATAAATTACCTTTTGTCTCCAACTCCCAAATCTCATATCTTCTCCCTGTATCTGTGAAACTGGGAAAATAACTTGTTATCTTGTAAGTATGGTAAAATCTCAAGTCTTTCCTAGTTTGTCAAAATAGATTGTATACAAGATTGCTGCTGCTGCTGCTAAGTCGCTTCAGTCGTGTCTGACTCTGTGCGACCCCATAGATGGCTGCCCACCAGGCTCCTTGGGATACTCCAGGCAAGAACACTGTATTGGGTTGCCATTTCCTTCTCCAATGCATGAGAGTGAAAAGGGAAAGTGAAGTCGCTCAGCCGTGTCCAACTCTTTGGGACCCCATGGACTGCAGCCTACCAGGCTCCTCCCTCCATGGGATTTTCCAGGCAAGAGTACTGCTAGGCTCTTCAAAATAATGGTATCTAAATTTTTTCATTGTTTTTATACAAACAGTTTAATTTAATCTTTACCACACCTCTGAAATGTAAAACTAATGCTGTTATCTTTAAATCATTATATAGAAGGACTTGGCTAAACTCATTGAAACCTAACTTTTTATTTGTAAAAATGATACTACCTTATGAGATTTTATGCGAAGTAAAATAGTTGATAAACATAAAATGCTTAACAGTGTAACTACAACAGAGTTTGTCCTCAGTGTATCTGTAAAATCACACCCCTCCTACTTTATTCTGAGATATTCTGCTTATCCAGTTACATATTCAAGTGGTTCTCCTTGATAAGCCTTTATATTGTGCACTCAAATATTTATTTATGCTATCAATATGTTCAGTACAGTTCAGTTCAGTCGCTCAGCTGTGTCCGACTCTTCGTGACCCCATGAATTGCAGCATGCGAGGCCTCCCTGTCCATCACCAACTCCCGGAGTTCACTCAGACTCACATCCATCAAGTCAGTGATGCCATCCAGCCATCTTATCCTCTGTCGTCCCCTTCTCCTCCTGCCCCCAATCCCTCCCAGCATCAGAATCTTTTCCAATGAGTCAACTCTTCTCATGAGGTGGCCAAAGTACTGGTGTTTCAGCTTTAGCATCATTCTTTCCAAAGAAATCCCAGGGCTGATCTCCTTCAGAATAAACTGGTTGGATCTCCTTGCAATCCAAGGGAATCTCAAGAGTCTTCTCTGACACCACAGTTCAAAGGCATCAATTCTTCGGCGCTCAGATATAATAACATGATTTTGTACATTTAGCTTTTTAAAATGTTTATGTAAGTTATAAGCACTTTGAGAGCTGAGTCTGAACCATATGCATTCCATTTTTCTACCAGAATACATGATAACATCAAGTCTGCATTGGAAATTAATGTCTCATAAAGTGAAAGTGAACCTGAAGTCGCTCAGTCCTGTCTGACTCTTTGCGATCCTGTAGACTGTAGCCTACCAGGCTTCTACGTCCAAGGGATTCTCCAGGCAAGAATACTGGAGTGTGTTACCATTTCCTTCTCCAGAAGATCTTCCCGACTCAGGGATCGAACCCAGGTCTCCCTCATTGGAGGCAGACGCTTTAACCTCTGAGCCACCAGGGAATAACATGATTTTTCACATTTAGCTTTCTTAAATGTTTATGTAAGTTGTAAGCACTTTGAGAGCTGAGTCTGAACCATATACATTCCATTTTTCTACCAGAATACATGATAACATCAAGTCTGAATTGGAGATTAATGTCTCCTAAGTATACCCTAAAAGCTAAATATATTCTAAAACCTCTTCATATTGGTCCAATGAATAAATCATTTTGGACTTATTTATTTTAAATAGTTTTATAGATCAATTTTTTATATTTTTTTGTGTTTTCCTCTTTTAACACTTTAGGAAAAAATATATGGATATTTATTTGTAGAAATGTACAGAGAATGTTGCCTTACATCAGAAAAACTTCCACAAAGTAAGTGTTCTTGTGTTACATATACTAAGAAAGATGTCCAAAAATCTGGGTTCCTTGTCAGTGGTTGCACAGGTGACTTCTTCAAACATAATATCATAGAACTGGAAATTAGTAAGATGAGTGCAAGAGAGTTATGTTATAATATAAACAATATCTCTCCTCCCTCCCCATACCATCCCTCTGGGTTGTCCCAGTGCGCCAGCCCCAAGCATCCAGTATCGTGCATCAAACCTGGAGTGGCAACTCATTTCATATATAATATTATACATGTTTCAATTTTGTTTACTATTGACAAAACATTAAAAGTAATTTTAAAATTAAAGATCACATTTGTATTACATATGTAATTACAGATATCTTACATCTGTGTGCAGTTGCTCAGTTGTGTATGACTCTGTGAACGTATGGACTGTAGCCCACTAGGCTTCTCTGTCCATGAGTTTTACCATGCAAGAGTACTGGAGTAGACAGCCATTTCCTTTTCCAGGGGATCTTCCCTACCAGGGACTGAACTCAAATCTCCTGCATAGATAGGTGGATTCTTTACCACTACGCCACCTGCAAGTTCTAGCTTATACCTAGAAATTCTATATTTTGAAATTTTCCAGAATTATGTGAAATAATATTAAGCATAAAATAGAGAGCTACTACTTTTGTTTTCATTATACCAAGTAGAAAATAGGTACACAGAATGGAAATATAATTTAATCAATCTAAAGCAGAAACATGCAAAATTAGTCCATCAAAAACATAATTTAGTGAGAAATAGCATAGACCATAACTATTTAAGATTCTTCTTATAGATTAATCTTGAAATTGAATTGACACTAAAATTAACCTCTTGTTTCAGAGGACACAACAAATAGTTTTGAAGAAATGGATCCTTTATACAGATGTGGTGGAATTTATCGAAATTAGAATAGCTTTTAATAATTATTTCAATGTAATTGCAATAAAATTATTAAGTAAATAATTTGCCTATCACACAGCAATTTTATAGTTTTTACTAGCTCTTTTCAAAAATTGAAAAAATAATGATTTAGATACTCAATTTAATGTTTGTTCTACATAAATCAACAAATATTTGAAATAAATATTTGAAGCGGGTGAGCCAAAGTGGAAACAATGTGCAGTGTGGATGTGTCTGGTGGTGAAAGTAAAGTTCAATGCTGTAAAAGACAATATTGCAAAAGAATATGGACTATTAGGTCCATGATTCAAGATAAATTGGAAGTGGTCAAACAGGAGATGGCAAAAGTGAACATTGACATTTTAGGATTCAGTGAACTAAAATGGACCACATGGTTGAATTTAATTCAGATGACCATTATATCTACTACTGTGGACAAGAACCCCTTAGAAAAAGTGGAATTGCCCTCATAGTCATCAGAAGAGTCTGAAATGCAGTACTTGGGTACAATCTTAATAATGACAGAATGATTTCTGTTCATTTTCAAGCCAAATCATTCAATATCACAGTAATCCAAGTTTATGGCCCAACTGCTAATGCTGAGGAAGATGAACTTGAATGATTCTATGAAGACATACAAGACCTTCTAGAAATAGGACCAAAAAAATATTTCTTGTCATCATAGGGGACTGGAATGCAAAAGTAGGGAGTCAAGAGATACCTGGAGCAACAGGAAAGTTTGGTTGGAGGAAAACATGAAGCAGGGAAAAGGCTAACAGTTCTGCCAAGAGAATGCACTGGTCATAGCAAACACCCTCTTCCAACAACACTAGGCGCAGACCTCTTCAGATGGTCAATACAGAAATCAGATTGATTATATTCTTTGCAGCCAAAGATGGAGAGGCTCTACGTGGTCAGCAAAATCAAGACCAGGAGCTGACTATGGCTCAGATCATGAACTCTGTATTGTGAAATTTAAACTTAAATTGAAGAAAATAGGGAAAACCACTAGACAATTCAGATATGACCTAAATCAAGCCCCTTATGATTATATGGTAGAAGTGACAGACTGAAGGGATTAGATCTGATAAACAGAGTGCCTGAAAAACTATGGGTGAAGTTTGTAGCACTGTCCAGGAGGTGGTGATCAAAACCATCCCAAGAGAAAGAATGAAAAAAGGCAAATTGGTTGTCTGAGGAGAAAATACAAACAGCTGAGAAAAGAAGAGAAGCAAAAGGCAAAGGAGAAAAGACAATATACATCCATGTAAATGCAGAGTTCCAAAGAATAGCAACGAGAGATAAGAAAGACTTACTTAGTGATCAATGCAAATAAATGAAAGAAACAATAGAATGGGAAAGACTAGAAATATCTTCAATAAAATTAAAGATACCAAGGGAATATTTCATGCAAAATAGGCACAATAAAGGACAGAAATAGTATGGACATAACAGAAGGAGAAGATATTAAGAGGTGGCAAGAATACACAGAAGAACAGTACAAAAAAGATCTTCAAGACCTAGATAAACACGATGGATGATCACTCACATAGAGCCAGACTGGTATGCGAAGTCAAGGGGACCTTAGGAAGCATCACTATGAACAAAGCTAGCTGAGGTGATGGAATTCTAGCTGAGCTATTTAAAATCCTAAAATTGCTGCTGTGAAAGTGCTGAAGTGAAAATGCCAGCAAATTTGGAAAACTCAGCAGTGGCCACAGGACTGGAAAAGGTCAGTTTACTTTCCAATCCCAAAGGAAGGCAAAGCCAAAGAATGTTCAAACTACCACACAATTGTACTTATTTCACACACTCACAAAGAAATGCTCAAAATTCTCCAAGCTAGGCTTCAACAGTATGTGAACCGAGAACTTCCAGATGTTCCAGCTGGATTTAGAAAAGGCAGAGGATCTAGAAGTCAAATTGCCAACATCCATCGGATCATAGAAAAAGCAAGAGAAGTGCAGAAAAATATCTATTCCTGCTTTATTTACCATGATAAAGCTTTGACTGTGTGGATCACAAGTAACTGTGGAAAATTATTCAAGAGATGATAATACCAGACCACCTTACCTGCCTCCTGAGAAACCAGTATGAAGGTCAAGAAGCAACAGTTAGAACCAGACATGTAACAATGAACTGGTTCCAAATTTGGAAAGGAGTACATCAAAGCTGTAATTTTTCATCTTGCTTATTTAATTTGTATGCAAAGTACATCATGAGAAATGCTAGGCTGAATGAACACAAACTGGAGTCAAAATTGCCAGGAGAAATATCAAAACCTTAAATATGCAGATAACACCATCCTTATGGCAGAAAGCAAAGAGGACCTAAAGAGCCTCTTGATAAAAGTGAAAGAGGAGAGTGAAGAAAATTGGCTTAAAACTCATTATAAAAGCTAATATCATGGCATCTGTCCCCATCACTTTATGACAAAAGATGGCAAGCTTTGGAAACAGTGAGAAATTTTATTTTCTTGGGCTCCAAAATCACTGCAGATGGTGACTGCAGCCATGAAATTAAAAGACACTTGCACCTTGGAAGAAAAGCTATGGCAAATCTAGATAGCGTATTCAAAAGCAGAGACATTACTTTGCCAACAAAAGTCTGTTTAGTCAAAGCTATGGTATTTCCAGTAGTAATATATGGATATGAGAGTTGGACTATAAAGAAAGCTGAGCACCAAAGAATAGATGCTTTTGAACTGTGGTGTTGGAGAAGACTCTTGAGAGTCTCGTGGGGACTGCAAGTAGATCAAACCAATCAATCTTAAAGGAAATCAGTTCTGAATACTCATTGGAAGAACTGGTGCTAAAGCTGAAGCTCAATAACTTTGGCCACCTGATGCGAAGAGCCTACTCATCAGAAAAGGTCCTGATGATGGGGAAAATTTAGGGCAGGAAGAGAAGGGGACAAAAGAGAAAAAGAAGATTGGATGGCATCATGGACTCAATGGAGATGAGTTTGAGCGGGCTCTGGGACTTTGTGAAGGACAGAGAAGGCTGTTGTGCTGCAATCCATGGGATCACAAGTAGTTGGACATGACTGAGTGACTGAATAACAAAATATTAAATGATAAACCAATACTCTATGATGAGAAATTGAGCACTATGTCAAAAAACAACCTATTAGTATCTATACAAATTACAGCATAAATTTGATTTTTGACTTAGTTAATTTTTTATGAATTGCACAATAGTAATACTTGGAAAGAAAATGAACAGATCATTCTAATACATACAAAAACATATTGAATTAACTCAGAGGATTATTGTTTTTGAATAAATATCTGTTTATTATGGATAATAGTCATGCAAGTAGGTGATATTATTTAACTGATAGTTCTAGGGTGTCACTACTAGACAATGAATATACCATGATATCTTGTTTCTTGTATAGCAAGGAAAATGTACATTTTTAGAGGAAACAAATAACAATTAGTTGTAAAATGTGCAACAGATGGTAGAACTTATAATCTTTCCATCAGACTAATATTTTACTGTCTGCAGTTTGGAATTTGCTTTTCCCAAAAGATGATGTTGGTTTGAAGCCATATTGACAGCTGGTACATTCCTAATATAGTTAATTTGATATACCTCATCTATTAAATCCTGTACATTCTCCAAAATAAAAGATGACAATTGTATTGACCACCTGGGAAAAGGCAATTTTAATAGAAAGAGAAAATGGATCTCCTGTTTTGGTGATTTTAGTTATGTTTTCTATCTGGGGTGACATTATTAATCACCAGTAATTTATTTTGCTTTAAAAAAGTACACATTTTGAACACAGACAATGATTAAGAATAATCTATGGACAGCTAACAGATGTTTTACCTACCATAATTCCTAAATACGTAAAAATGTTTTATTGATTATCAATTCAATTGAACATTTTCAGTATATGCTTTACAGATACTACATTAAATTACCAATTAGATAATTAATTTCTCTAATTATGAACAAAATGTACCTCACAGAGAGTTGAGTGGTAGCTAATTGCTTACATAAAAAATTGATTTTTTTCCAGAAAGTAAAGCTATTCCTTATAATACAACATAATATCTGATTCTTTCAGGTTGAATAAAACATATTATGGATTTCTTTGGTTTCAGTAAGACAAGCGATAATACATAATTAACATAAGAGAAAACTAAAGTATAATGGCGTTAAAAACATATGCTACAAAACTATTATTTTGACTTGTTTATGTCACTGAGAATTGGATATCTTCCTATTAGAATCTTCCTATGTCATTACAAAGCTATTCATAAAACTCATATGTAGTTTGGGATTTACAAAAAATCAAGGTCAAGTACAATGCATGAGACAGGGTGTTCAGGGCTGGTGCACTGGGACAACCCTGAGGGATGGGATGGGGAGGGAGGTGGGAAGGGGTTCAGGATTGGGGACACGTGTACACCCTGAGCTGATTCATGTGAATGTATGGTAAAAACCACTACACTATTGTAATTAGTCTCCAGTTAAATGGCAACCCACCCCAGTATTCTTGCCTGGAGAATCCCAGGGACAGAGGAGCCTGGTGGGCTGCTATCTATGGGGTAGCACAGAGTTGGACACGACTGAAGTGACTTAGCAGCAGCAGCAAAAAAAAAATAATTAATTTATGAAAAAAAGAAAATAAAATAGTTATTGTTCTTATATGATATTTATCTTCAAAATTGTCAAAAATATGCAAAATATATTTTAATCTTAAATGAATTGTAAGACAACAGTATAGATACTTTCAAACAATCAGTTCAGTTCAGTCACTCAGTCATGTCCGACTATTTGCGACCCCATGAATTGCAGCACGCCAGGCCTCCCTGTCCATCACTAACTCCCGGAGTTCACTCACACTCACGTCCATCGAGTCCATGATTCCATCAAGCCATATCATCTTCTGTCATCCCCTTTACCTGTCCCCGATCCCGCCCAGCATCAGAGTCTTTTCCAATGAGTCAACACTTCTCATGAGGTGGCCAAAGTACTGGAGTTTTAGCTTTAGCATCATTCCTTCCAAAGGACACCCAGGACTGATCTCCTTTAGAATGGACTGGTGGGATCTCCTTGCAGCCCATGGGACTCTCAAGAGTTTTCAACACCACAGTTCAAAAGCACCAATTTTCCGGGGCTCAGCTTTCTTCACGGTCCAACTCTCACATCCATACATGACCACTGGAAAAAACATAGCCTTGACTAGACGGACCTTTGTTGGCAAAGTAACATCTGTGCTTTTGAATATGCTATCTAGGTTGGTCATAACTTTCCTTCCAATAACTAAGCATCTTTTAATTTCATGGCTGCAGTCACCATTTGCAGTGATTTTTGATCCCCAGGAAATAAAGTCTGACACTGTTTCCACTGTTTCCCCATCACATCTATTTGCCACGAAGTGGTGGGACCAGATGCCATGATCTTCGTTTTCTGAATGTTGAGCTTTAAGCCAACTTTTTCACTCTCCTCTTTCACTTTCATCAAGAGGATTTTTAGTTTCTCTTCACTTTCTGCCATAAGGTTGGTGTCATCTGCATATCTGAGGTTATTGATATTTCTCCTGGCAATCTTGATTCCAGCTTGTGCTTCTTCCAGCCCAGCGTTTCTTATGATGTACTCTGCATATATGTTAAATAAGCAAGGTGACAATATACAGCCTTGATGTACTCCTTTTCCTATTTGGAACCAGTCTGTTGCTCCATGTCCAGTTCTAACTGTTGCTTCCTGATCTGCATATAGGTTTCTCAAGAGGCAGGTCAGGTGGTCTGGTATGCCCATGTCTTTCAGAATTCTCCACAGTTTATTGTGATCCACACAGTCAAAGGCTTTGACATAGTCAATAAAGCAGAAATATATGTTTTTTCTGGAATTCTCTTGCTTTTTCCATGATCCAGCGAATGTTGGCAATTTGATCTCTGGTTCCTCTGCCTTTTCTAAAAGCAGCTGAAAATCTGGAAGTTCATGGTTCATGTATTGCTGAAGCCTGGCTTAGAGAATTTTGAGCATTACTTTACTAGCTTGTGAGATGAGTGCAATTATGTGGTAGTTTGAGCATTCTTTGATATTGCCTTTGTTTGGGATTGGAATGAAAACTGACATTTTCCAGTCCTGTGGCCACTGCTGAGTTTTCCAAATGTGCTGGCATATTGAGTGCAGCACTTTCACAGCATCATCTTTCAGGATTTGAAATAGCTCAACTGGAATTCCATCACCTCCACTAGCTTTGTTCATAGTGATGCTTTCTAAGGCCCACTTGACTTCACATTCCAGGATGTCTGGCTCTAGGTGAGTGATCACACCATCGTGATTATCTTGGTCATGAAGATCTTTTATGTACAGTTTTTCTGTGTATTCTTGCCACCTATTCTTAATATCTTCTGCTTCTGTTAGGCCCCTACCATTTCTATTATTTATTGAGCCCATCTTTGCATGAAATATTCCCTTGGTATCTCTGATTTTCTTGACGAGATCTCTAGTCTTTCCCATTATGTTGTTTTCCTCTATTTCTTTGCCAGTAATAGGAGACTTTAATTAATTACTATCAGATATATGCTCCAACTAATTGATTTTAAAATATGTGAAATAGAAGATGTTGAGAGGGGGTAAGATTGTTTAACTGATCAGTAATATTGTTATGAGAATACTTACGTGAAGTCAAATGAAAGTCTCTCAGTCATGTTTCACTCTATGATACCTGCGTTGCAGTGAACCAAACTCCTCTCTCCATGGAATTCTCCAGGCAAGAATAATGGAATGGGTGGCCATTTCCTTCTCCAGAGGATCTTCCTGACTCAGAAATCAAATTCGGGTCTCCCTTATTACATTCAAATTATTTACTGTCTGAGCCACCAGGGGAGCCCTGCGAATATTTATATATGAAGCTAAAATATTATATTCATTTTTATGATTTAATATAACTTAATTATAGCATTTGAGTTTTACATTGGTTATCACTTATCAGAATTTTAATGTTTAAATCATATGATGTACAAAATAAAATGGCAATTAAACTTGTTTTAACCAGGTGGTAGATGCTAATGTTCAATACAGTAATTGATTCCTACAAGAATATATTTACTTCTCCAGGTTTTTCACCTGAGTAAGTGTAATCAAAATGTATTGATTTATAACACCTGATATATGAGACAATCTTTAATCACTCCAATTCAATATTTTCTCCAGTGTTTAAAATTCCATTTAAGTATAGAATTAAACTAGATACCAAGGTTACTTCATGATAGTATATTAAATTTAATATTAATTTTAAAAATATTAATAGTAGTTAAGCTTGTGGGCAATTACTTTTTCTCACCTCTACAAAAAAATTAATTTGAACTAAAGTGATACCTTATAATTAATGTACAGTTATCATGGCATGTATTTAAATATATAATTGGGTATATAACTTAAATAATTTAGATTGAATTCAAAATTATGCACTGCACATTAAAATTCAATATGCGACATAATATAATGTGCAAGAACATGTGAAATTCAAAAAGAATAAAATAACAATATGCATATCAGTCAGTTCAGTCAATCAGTCATGTCTGACTCATTGCAACCCCATGGACCACAGCAGGCTTAGCTACCCTATCTATCTCCAACTCCTGGAGCTTGTTCAAACTTACGTCCATCGAGTCGGTGATGCCATCTAAACATTGCATTCTTTTATCATCCCCTTCTCCTCCTGCCTTCAATCTTTCCCAGCATCAGAAGTTTTTCCAATAAGTCAGTTCTTTGTATTAGGTGGCCAAAGGATTGGAGCTTCAGCTTCACCATCAGACCTTCCAATGAGTATTCAGGAGTGATTTAATTTAGGATGGACTGGTTGGATCTCCTTGCAATCCAAGGGACTCTCAAGAGTCTTCTCCAACACCACAGTTCAAAAGCATCAATTCTGAGGAGCTCAGCTTTCTTTATAGTCCAACTCTCACAGTCATATATGACTACTGGAAAAACCATAGCTTTGACTAGATGGACCTTTGCAGACAAAGTAATGTCTCTGCTTTTTAGTATGCTTTCTATAGGTTTCTTATAATTTTTCTTCCAAAGGGTAACTGTCTTTTAATTTCATGGCTTCAGTCACCATCTGCAGTGGTTTTGGAGCCCCACAAAAGTAAAGTCTTTCACTGTTTCCCCATCTATTTGCCATAAAGTGATGGGACCGGATGCCATAATCTTAGCTTTCTGAATGCTGAGTTTTAAGCCAATTTTTTCACTCTCCTCTTACACTTTCATCAAGAAGCTCTTTAGTTCTTCTTCAGTTTCTGCCACAAGGGTTGTGTCATCTGTTTACCTGAGGTTATTGATATTTCTCCCAGCAATCTTGATTCCAGCTTGTGCTTCAACCAGCCCAGAATTTCACATGATGTACTCTGCATATAAGTTAAATAAGCAGAATGATAATATACAACCTTGACATATTCCTTTCCCAATTTGGAACCAATCTATCATTCTATGTCCAGTTCTAACAGTTGCTTCTTGACCTGCATACAGATTTCTTAGGAGGCAGGTTAGGTGGTCTGATATTCCCATATCTTCAAGAATTTTCCACAGTTTGTTTTGTTCCACACAGTCAAAGCCTTTGGTGTCGTCAATAAAACAGAAGAAGGTGTTTTTCTGGATATGCATATAACATAATATGTTTTTCTGGATATGCATGTAATATACATAAAACAAATAGTAAAAATATGCATTTCTATGATGATACATCTCAGAATCCTTGCAGTTATCTAAGTTAATTATTACAAAATTATTATTTAGCATAACCTCTATAGGAATGAGGAAGAAAGACTCAGAGATGAAATATGATTCTAGATAGTGGGTGAAATATTATTATTGTTGACAAAAGGCTGCCTTTACAATTAGGGTCTAAATAATTTGTCAGTTTAATAGTCTGTAGAAAGCGTTCTTCTGACATGGTGAAGCAAACCTACTAAAGCCTATATTCCTCACTTACTCTAAAAATTCTATGCAACATGGGAAAAAGAACTACAATAAATAAAGCTGAGCAGTAGAAGGGAATCAAAACCCAGAGAATAACCTACAAAGTATGTGTTTTCCTCTATTCTCCTGTTTTATTTGAAGAGTTTTCTGTGAGGGCATCAGTAGTCTCAGCTGTGGGAGAAGCAGATGAGTAAGGATAGAGGTCCAATTTTTTTCGCCAGAAGAACCAGAAATATAGATACCAATAGACCAGGTAGTGAGTGGCAGAGGAGAACTCAGAGAACAAAGTGTGCACAAGCAACAGAGTAAACACAGTGAAAACTGAATTTTTATTTGATCTGGTCCATGTACCAGATTAAACCCTGAGTGAGAAGCATATGCAACTGATCCAAAACAGATTTAAGAATAGAATCTATATTTAACCTGGAGTCTATTTTCAGATTAAATGAGTAAAATGTATGGAAAACAAACAAAAACAGTGTAGCAAAATCTTCAAAACCTGAGCTGCAATTGGAATCCATTCAGGGGAGATCAAACTAGGACAAACCTAAGGGAAATGAACGGTGAATATTAATTGAAAGGACTGATGCTGAAGCTCCAATTCTTTTGCCACCTGATGTGAAGAGTCAACTCATTGGAAAAGACTCTAATGCTGGGAAAGATTAAGAGCAGGAGGAGAAAGGGGTGACAGGGGAAGAGATGGTTGGATGGCATCACTGATTCAATGGACATGAGTTTGAGCAAACTCTGGAAGATGGTGAAGTACAGGAAAGCCTGGCATGCTGCAGTCCATGGAATCACAAAAAGTAAGACAGGACTTAGCAACTGAACAACTAGGGAGGTAGGAAATAAAATTAAAAAAAAAAAAAACACACACGCAAACAAACAAGATGAGTTGATTGATACCACACATTCAAATACAGAAACAAACAAATAAAAAATTTGTAGCAAGACTGAACTCTCTAAAATATAACATTCAAAATATTCCAGATGTAATACAAAATTGCTTAACATACAAAGAACCTACCAAATGTTATCAACTCCCAAAGGAAGGACAGTCAATAGATGACTCAACTGTTGAAATTATAATAAAAATCATTCAAACAAGCTACCATAGTCAAATTCTATTATCTAGTTATAAATATACTTAAAATAAATAGAAAGATATATGTTGTAACTAAGGGGAAAAGTCTGTAAAATGTTTGTAGTTATGGAACAAAAAATACAAATATAAAAAAATAATATATCTTTCAGATATATGTGAAAAATAAAGATAATAGAGGATGTAATCAGAGAACTTTAAATTTGATGAATAATAATTCTCCAAGTTTAAGTACTGAAAAAGAGGGAATGAAAGATGAAAATTAAATGAGCAAAAAATACAGAAAAATAGAAAATAACATTAATGTTCTAATATTATAGAGGTTCAGAAGAAAATAAAATTTGAGGTATTAAAATATATTTGAAGAAATAATAGCCAAAAATTCTAATATGGTGAAAGATAAGTTTACAGATTGAAGAAGCTCACTGAATTCAAATAAAGGTAAATTTAAAAAAGCCAGGCATACATGTCATGCCTGGATGACTGAAAAACAATGATTAATTAAAGAATTGAAAAGCTTTTGGAGGAAGATAAAAAATAAATTTAAAAAACTTGGGGAAATTAAAATGAAATGATACCAACTTCAAATAACTCAAAAGAAAATAAGAATGCAGCAACAGAGAAAAAAAGAACAAATAAGATAAAAAGAAAAGTAATCAAGTAATAAAACTGTACAGCTGACAGTTGCGGGATGAGAAATAGTCCTTCTAACCAAAAGTATTGTGATAATTGGATATTAACATGCAAATTTTTTTTAAAAAATGGACTTACCTTTCCTCATTCATGTATAAAATTTAACTCAGATATGTTTTAAATTTAAGAGATTAAACTCTACAAATTTTAGAAGAAAGTTTAGAGTAAATTTGTGACATTGTATAAGATTATTTTTTAATGTGTGACTTCAAAAGGAAATACAGCTCCAAGAAAGATATGTATGCTATGTGTATTCATGTGTATAAAATATTGAATATCCAGACTACATATAGGACTTTCACAGCTCATTAGTAAGATGACAATCCAATTTAAAATTATCAAAGGCTTGAATACACATTTCTCCAAAGAAGATATACAAATAGTCAATAGGCACATACACAATTGTTTAACATAAATAGCCATTCAGTTCAGTTCAGTCGCTCAGTCGTGTCGGACTATTTGTGGCCTCAGGAATTGCAGCACGCCAGGCATCCCTGTCCATCACCAACTCCCGGAGTTCACGCAAACTCACGTCCATCGAGTCAGTGATGCCATCCAGCCATCTCATCCTCTGTCATCCCCTTTTTCTCCTGCCCCCAATCCCTCCCAGCATCAGAGTCTTTTCCAATGAGTCAACTCTTCACATAAGGTGGAATAAAATATTTTTTATTTACATAAAAAGTCCAAATAGGAAAAGGCATGGAGGCGAGAAGTATTGTTTCCCAGGGACTGGAGAAAAGGGAAATCGGAGTGACCATAGGTATCTGGTTTATTTTTAGGGTGATGAAAGAAATAGGGTGATGAAAATACCATAAAAGTTCCTCAACTTTGTGAATAAACTAAAAACCATTAAATTTTACCCTTTTTGTAAAATTTTATATGTGATGTATATCACAATAAAAAAGAAAATGAAATAAGCACAATAAATAAAGATGAAAATTTTATTTAAGCCCAAACTATGTATTGTTTACAAGAAAATTTAAATGAAGAGGATTAAATTAAAGAGGATTCTTAAATGTAAAAGAATATAAAGGGGTAAAGTGGACAAAATAATCAAAATAGAACATGAGTTGTGACCTAGTTAATATAAGATCAAGTAGACTTCAGAAAAAATGAGTGTTTTTAGCAATAAAGAGGAGCATGTCATCATGACAAAAGATAACATTCGTGAAGAAACATAGCAGTCTTAAATGTATATGTGCAAGCATACATGTTGAGTCACTTCAGTTGTATCTGACTCTTTGCAACCATATGGACTGTAGCTACTAGGCGCCATTGTCCATGACATTCTCCAGGGAAGAATCCTGGAGTGGGTTGCCATGACCTCCTCCAGGGGGATCTTGCAGATCAGTGATTGATCCCACATCTCTTACACAGTTTCTTTTTTAACAGTTGGAATAAGCTTTATTTACTTATATATTTATTAACATTTACACAGTCTTTTATTTATTTTTTCTCTTTTTAAAACTTTATTTATTTTAATAAGAGAATAATTACTTTACAATATTGTGATGAGTTTTACCATACTTTGCCACTAGTGCCACTATATATCAAACAATATATACTGTTAATTAACATTATTTTCAGATTTAGATAACAATCTCTGAAATGAAAAAGCCAGAAAGAATTTAGAAGTAGGCTACAATATTTTGTGTTTAGTCCTGTGGGAAATGTCCAGTTCATTTATTGGAGCCATCATTGAAAATCCATGAGATAGTCATTGATAAACTTTGGAATTCTGATATTTACTCTTGAAACTTAAGCATGGAAAGAAAAAAATGGAAGACTTCATGTTAAGGGCTATGAACTGTTTCAGATATTTACTGTAATTTCCCAAATAAAATATACCACAGAATTATCCACATATCTGATTGATATCAGGAAAAATATGCAATTATATTAAAATACAATGAATGAAATAAGGACTTTTTTAATATTAGGGTTCAAAGAATAGTGCATTATGCCATGTACAGAATGAAAGAAAAGACAGCAGGATTATAATTTGTCAAGATATTTGTATGACATCATATTTTATCTAGGCTTAGTTTCTACTCGTTTTTTTTTTCTTTCTTTCTTGAAATATAATGACTTACAATATTACACTAGTTTCAGGTGTACAAAATAGTGATGTTACATATTTACACATTACAAAATAATCACCACAATAAGTATAATTGGTGCTACTATAAAAATAATTGTAATATATTAACTCTATTCCCTCCATTGTACATTAGATTCCAAAGACATATTTGTTTTGAAAATGGAAACCTGTAGCTCCTAATCTCCCTCACTTATCTCACTCATTCCCCCAACTCCGCCCCTCTGGCAAACACTGCTTTGTCTTCTGTACTTATAAGTCTGTTTCTTTTTTGTTATGATTGACATTTTGTTCTTTTTTTTAATTGCACATATAAGTGGAATCATAAAATATTTGTCTTCTCTAACTTATTTCACATATCATAATACTCTCTAGGTCTGTTCATGTTATGACAGATTGGCATAGCTTCTTTCATTTTTATGGCTAATATCCATTACAGATAGATAGATAGACAGGTAGACATCACCTCTTTTTTATTCATTTATCTATCGATGGACATTTAAGTCACTTCTGTATATTAGCTATTGCAAATAATTCTCAACTGAACATGGTAATGGTTATTTAGTCACTAAGTCATGCCCAACTCTTTGTGACCCCATGAGCATAATACTCTCTAGGTCTGTTCATGTTTTGACAGATGGCATAGTTTCTTTCATTTTTATGGTTAATATCCCATTATAGATAGATAGATATCACCTTTTTTAATTCATTCATCTATGATGGACAGTTAGGTCAGTTCCATATATTAACTATTGTAAATCATTCTCAATTGAACATGGTCATGGCTATTTAGTTGCTAAGTCATGTCCAACTCTTTGTGAGCCAATCAGGCTCCTTTGTCCATGGGATTTTCCGGGCAAGAAAACTGGAGTGGGTTGCCATTTCCTTCTCCAGGAGATCCTCCTGACCCAGGTATCAAACTCACGTCTCCTGCACCACAGACATTCTTCTGCATTGCAGGCAGATTCTTTACCAACTTAGTCATCAGGGAAGCCCATAGGGGTGTGTGTGTATATATATATATATATATATATATATATATATATATATATATATATGTTTTTTAATATAAATTTATTTCTTTTAATTGGAGGCTAATTACTTTACAATATTGTATTGGTTTTGCCATTTGGTTTGTTCTGAAAATGCCCAAATTGATGGATTGTATGATAGTTCTATTTTTAATTTTTTGAGGAAACTATGTATTATTTTCTATAATGATTATACCAACTGACATTCCAAACAAAATTGCAATGTTTCTTTATTTTTCCAAATCTTCATCAACACTTATTGTCTTATTTTTTATAATAGCCATTCTGAAAGGTGTAATGTGGTATCACACTGAGATTTTGATTTGTACTTTCCTGATGATAAGTGATTTTGAGCATCTGTTCATGTATCGTTCGGTGCTATGTCTTTGGGAAAAAGTGTCTATTCATTCATTTGCCCCTTTTGAAATCTTATTTGTCATTTTGTGTTGGGAATTTGAGGTCTTTTGTGCTTCTGAACAAATTTTAAGTTTCTGTGTTCTACTTCTGTGAAAAATACTATTGGTAGCTAGATAAGAATTGAATTAAACCTGTAGGTTGTCTTGTATAGTATAGTCATTTTAGCAATATTGATCCTTCCAATCTATGAGATCACAGTACATCTTTCCATTTATTTATGTCATCTTAAGTTTCTTTCATCAGTGTCATAGTTTTGCAAATACAGACCTTCCTCAATAGTTACATTTACTCCTATATATTTTATTCTTTTTGATACACTTGTAATTAGGATTGCTTTCTTAATTTCTCTTTCTGAAAGTTTGTTTTTTAGTGTATAGAAACATGACATATTTCTTTATGTTAATTTTGTATCTTGCAAATTTACTGAATTCAATATGAATTTAAAACTTTTTATGGCATTTTTAGGATTTTATATATATATATATATAGTTTCATGCCATCCTCAGTTTTACTTTTTCTAATCTATTTGGATGACTTTTAATCATTTTTGTAGTCTGATTATTGTGTCTATAACTTCCAGCATTATATTAAACAAAAGTGGTAAGAGTGGTATCATTGCCTTCTTGATTTTAGGGAAAATCTTACACCTTTTCAACATTGTGCATGATATTGGCTGTAGGTTTGCCATCTAAAGCCTTCATTGTGTTGACAGAGGTTCCCTATATACCCACTTTGTTGCAAATGTATATCATAAATGGATGTTGAAGGTTTACAAAAGCTTTTTATGCATCTACTGGTTTGGTCAAAAAGTTCGTTTGAGTTTTTCCATAACATCATATGAAAAATTTGAATTAACTTTTGGCCAACTCAATATTTAGATGATTATGTGGTTTTTATTTTTAATTTTGTTAATGTGGTATATAAAGGTGATATATCATATTTATTTACTTAGATATATTGAACCTTCCTGAATTTCTTGGGATAAAGCCCACTTGATCATGCCATATGGTTCTTTAAATATATTTTTCTGAATTTTGTCTACTAATATTGTGTAGAGACATTTTGCTCTATGTTTATCAGTGATATTGGCTGTAAGTTTTTTGTATTGTCCTTTTCTTATTTTGATATGAGTTATACTGATTCATAAAATGAGCTCAGAAACATTTTTTCCTCTAATTTTCTGTAAGTGTTTGAGAAAGATAGATGTTAACTTTTGCTCAATGTTTGGTATAATTCACCTGTGAAGGTGCTGGATTTTTGTTTGTTGGGAGTTTTTTTTTTTTTTTTTTAATTGCTGATTCAATTTCATTATTGATATTTAGTCTGTTCACATCTTCTATAATTTCCTGGTTCAATATTGCACATATAAATTTGTGTTTTTTTCTAAATTGTCCACTTAATTGACATATAATTGTTCACAGTAATTTCTGATTTTTTTGTATTTTTGTGATGAAAATTTCAACTTTTTATTTATAATCCCTGTTTTTATTTATTTGGTCTCCTTTTTCTGTGTGTGTGTGTTTGTGTGTGTGTGTGTCTCTGTGTGTGTGCATTTCCTTTAGACTGGCTAATTGTATATCTATATTCTTTGTCTTTTTGAAGAACCAGTTCTTAGTTTATTGATCTTTTCTATTGTTTCCTTAATATCTATTTCATTTATTTTTGTTCTGATCTTCTCTATTTTCTTCTACTAACATTGCATGCTGCTGCTGCTGCTGCTAAGTCGCTCAGTCGTGTCCGACTCTGTGCGACCCCATAGACGGCAGCCCACCAGGCTACCCCATCCCTGGGATTCTCCAGGCAAGAACACCGGAGTGGGTTGCCATTTACTTCTCCAATGCATGAAAGTGAAAAGTGAAAGTGAAGTCGATCAGTCGTGTCTGACTCTTAGCGACCCCATGGACTGCAGCCTACCAGGCTCCTCCATCCATGGGATTTTCCAGGCAAGAGTACTGGAGTGGGGTGCCATTGCCTTCTCTGACTTTTAATCTGCTAGACCTTAGCATGAAAGGTTTGTAATTCTTCAATCACTCAGTAGTCTCCACTCTTTTCAAACCCATGGACTACAGCACAGCAGGCTTCCCTGTCCTTCACTATCTCCCAAAATTTGTTCAGACTCATGTGCATGATGCCATTCAACCACTTCTCCTTTGTCACCTCCTTTTCCTGCTGTCCTTAATCTTTCCCAGAATGAGGGATATTTTCCAATAAGTCAGCCCTTCACATCAGGTGGACAAAATGTTGAAGCTTCAGCTTCAGCATCAGTCCTTCCAATAAATATTCAGGACTGATTTCCTTTAGGATTGACTGGTTCATTGATCTCCTTTTGTCCAAGGGACTCTCAAGAGTCTTTTTCAACACCACAGTTCAAAAGCATTAATTCTTCAGGGTTCAGCCTTCTTTATGGTTGAATTCTCATATCTGACACGATTACTGGAAAAATCATAGCTTTGACTATATAGACCTTTGTTGGCAAAGTGATGTTTCTGCTCTTTAATATGCTGTCTAGTTTTGTCATAGCTTTTATTGCAAACACCAAGTGTCTTTTAATTTCATGGCTCCATTCACCATGCCCAGTAATTTTGGAGCCCAAAAAAATAAAGTCTGTCATTGTTTCCATTGTATCCCCATCTATTTGCCACAAAGTGATGGGACTGGATGCCAGGATCTTACTTTTTTGAATGCTGAGTTTTAAGCTAGCTTTTTTCTTTCCTCTTTCAGCCTCTTCAATAAACTCTTTTTTTTTTTCTTTTTTCTTTTCTTTTTTTTATTTTTTTACTTTACAATATTGTATTGGTTTTTCCATATATCAACATGAATCTGCCACAGGTATACAGGTGTTCCCCATCCTGAACCCTCCTCCCTCCCCGTACCATCCCTCATATAATATCATATATGAAACAAGTTGTCAATAAACTCTTAGTTCCTCTTTACTTTCTGCCATGAGGGTTATGTCATCTGCATATCTGAGGTTATTGATATTTCTCCAGGCAAAGTAGAGTCTACCTTGAGTTTCATCTAGCCTGGCATTTCACATGATATACTCTGCATGTAAGTTCAATTAGAAGAGTGACAGTATACAGCTTTGGCACACTCCTTTCCCAATTTTGAACGGTCTATTGTCCATGTCTGATTATAAATGTTGCTTCTTGATCTACATACAGGTTTCTCAGGAGGCAGCTTAGGTTATTTCATGTTTCCATCATTAAAAGAATTTTCCAGTGTTTTTGATCCATATAATCAAAAGCTTTAGCATAGTCAATGAAGCAGAAGTAGTTTTTTTTCCCCATAATCCCCTTGCTTTTTCTATGATCCAGAGGATGTTGGATACTTGATCTCTGGTTTTTCTAGACAGCCTTTTCTAAATACAACTTATACATCTGGAAGTTCATGGTTCACATACTGTTGAAGAATTATTTGAAGGATTTTGAGCACTACCTTGCTAGCATATGAAATGAGTGCAATTTTTCAGTAGTTTGAACAGTTTTTGGCATTACCCTTCTTTGGGATCTCTTGTTGGCTAGACTGTAAAGAATGTATGTATAGTGCAGGAGCCCTGTGTTTGATCAATGAGTCCAGAAGATCCCCTGGAGAAGGGAATGGCAAGCTACTCCAGTATTCTTGCCTGCAAAATTCAATTGACAGAAGAGACAGGCAGGCTACAATCCACGGGGTCATAGAGATTTGGAAATGACTGAGAAACTAACTTGAAAGGATATTAACAGATTATTGATAGACTGATAATAGATTGATTACTTTGATAATCAATAGATAGATTGATAGATTATTTTTGATAGACTATTTTTTCTTGTTTCCTTAGTCAGACTTGTATTGCTTACTACTTCACTCTTGAACTGATTTTGCTATGTCACATTGATTTTGAACAATTGTGCTTCCATTTCCATTTGTCTCTGTTCTTGCTTGACTCATTGGTTATGTAATATATTTTTAGCCTCCACGTGTTTGTGTTTTTTGCAGTTATTTTTTCTTGTAGTTGATTTATAGTATTATACTGATGTAGACAGAAAAGATTCTCAATATGATTTCATTATTATTTAATGTCATTGAAAAAGCAAGAGAGTTCCAAAAAAACTATTTCTGCTTTATTGATTATGCCAAAGCCTTTGATGGTATGGATCACAATAAACTGTGGAAAATTCTGAAAGAGATGGAAATACCAGACCACCTGATCTGCCTCTTGGGAAACCAGTATGCAGGTCAGGAAGCAACAGATAGAACTGGACATGGAACAAAAGACTGGTTCCAAATAGGAAAAGGAGTACGTCAAGGCTGTATATTGTCACCCTGCTTATTTAACTTATATGCAGAGTACATCATGAGAAACGCTGGGCTGGAAGAAGCAGAAGCTGGAATCAAGATTGCTGGGAGAAATATCAATAACCTCAGATATGCAGATGACATCACCCTTAATGCACAAAATGAAGAAGAACTAAAAATCCTCTTGGTGAAAGTGAAAGAGGAGAGTGAAAAAGTTGGCTTAAAGCTCAACATTCAGAAAACGAAGATCATGGCATCTGGTCCCATCACTTCATGGGCAATAGATAGGGAAACAGTGGAAACAGTGTCAGACTTTATCTTTTGGGGCTCCAAAATCACTGCAGATGGTGACTGCAGCCATGAAATTAAAAGACACTTAATCCTTGGAAGAAAAGTTATGACCAACTTAGATAGCATATTCAAAAGCAGAGACATTGTATACCTGTGGCGGATTCATTTTGATATCTGGCAAAATTAATACAATTATGTAAAGTTTAAAAATAAAATAAAATTAAAAAAAAAAAAAAAAAAGCAGAGACATTATTTTGCCAACAAAGGTCCATTTAGTCAAGGCTATGGTTTTTCCTGTGGTCATGTATGGATGTGAGAGTTGGACTGTGAAGAAGGCTGAGTGCCGAAGAATTGATGCTTTTGAACTGTGCTGTTAGAGAAGACTCTTGAGAGTCCCTTGGACTGCAAGGAAATCCAACCAGTCCATTCTGAAGGAGATCAGCCCTGGGATTTCTTTGGAAGGAATGATGCTAAAGCTGAAACTCCAGTACTTTGGCCACCTCATGTGAAGAGTTGACTCATTGGAAAAGACTCTGATGCTGGCAGGGATTGTGGGCAGGAGGAGAAGGGGACGACAGAGGATGAGATGGCTGGATGGCATCACCGACTCGATGGACATGAGTTTGAGTGAACTCTGGGAGATGGTGATGGACAGGGAGGCCTGGTGTGCTGCGATTCATAGGGTCGCAAATAGTCAGACATGACTGAGTCAATGAACTGAATATATGTGTCCTGTTTTGTGCACTAGTATATAATTTTTTCTAGAGAATGTTTCGTGTGCACTTGAAAATATTGTGTATTCTGCTGCTTTTGGATGGAGTTAATGGGGTGTTTAATTCTCTTCCTATTGTTTTTTTTTAGTATCAACATCTCCTTTTTTGTTGGTTGATATTTGCTGTATGTTTACATTTCCCTATATTAGGTGTATATATGTTTACAAGTTTTATATCTTTTATCGACCTCTTAAACATTGTGTACTCTCAATTGTCTCTTGTTACTGTCTTTGTTTTAAATTATTTTATCTTATTTTAGTATTGCTGTCTTTGTTTTCTTTTCCTTTATTTGTATGGAATATAATTTCCCATTCCTCACTTTCAGTCTGTGTGTCTTTTGATTTCAAGTGAGTCTCTCTAGCAAAGCATTTATATGAATATTTTAAAATTTGTGTCCATTAAGCAACACTATATATTTTATTGGAGCATTTTGTGTATTTATTTTTAAAGTAGTTATTGATAGGTATTGCTATTTTGTTATTTTCTAGTTGTTTTGTAGTTCTTTACTTGTCCCTTACTTCTTTTGATTTCTTTCCTTTTGATTTGGTGTTTCTTTAGTAGTATTTAGCATGGATTCCTTTTTCTCTTTTCTTTGTATTATATATTTTTGCCTTGAGGTTGCCATAAGGTTCATATGTAACTATAATTATGCTATACATACATATTTTAAGTTGATTATTTTAAGTTTAGTTGCATGCTAACAACCTTGCATTTTTTCCTACCCAGCTACCATGATTAAAGCTTTTGACATTACATTTTATTTTATTGGTTATGTATCCCTTAAGTATGTACTGTTGATATGCATGAATTTACTACTTTGCTTTTTAGCCTTTCTACTAGTTTTAAAACTGGTCAGTCTATGACCTTTACTGCATATTTGCCTTTATTAATGAACTTTTTGTTGGCTTTTCCTATCATATTTTTAGATTTTTTTCTGCTTAGAGAAGTCCATTTTGTACTCTTACAAACTGGTTTATTGGTACTTAACTCAAAACTTTTGCTTGTCTATAAATTTTTTTATTTCCTTCAAGTGTGAATGATAGCCTTGCTGCGTAGAATATTCTTGCTTATAGTTTCTTTTTTTTTCCCCCCTTTTCATCATTTTAAATAGATTGTGACAATACCTCTGGTCTGCAAAGTTTATGGTTAAGGCATACATACATAATTTTTATGTAACTGACCGCTTTTTTCTTGCTGCATTTAAAACTATATCTTGATCATTAAATTTTTCCATTTGATTACAATGAGTCTTCATATGGCCGTCCTTAGCTTTATCTTGTTTGGTACTTTCTATGCTTCCTGAACCTAAGCATATATTCCTCTCCCAAGTTAGCAAAGTTTTAGCTATTACCTTCAAATAAGTCTCTGCCCCTTTCTCTTTTTCTGAGACACATGTAATGTCCATTTTAGTATTCTTCTGTTTCAGAGGTATCTTAAACTAGACTCAGTATTAAAAATTCTTCTTTCTGTTCACTTTGGGTGATTTCCAGTACTTTGTCTTCCAGGTTGCTGATCCATTCCTTCGTATTATGTAATCCACTGTTGATTCTTTCTAGTATAATTTTTTTACTTTAAGTGATTTTATTCTTTAGCCCCTTCTGCTTTTCTTCTTTATCTTCTATATCCTTGCTAAATTCTCATTTTATTAAAATTTTTACATTCTTCCCATGCATTCATTGAGCATCTTATAATTATTAACTTGTACTCTTTCTTAGGCTTATTGCTTATCTTAATTTTGCTTAGTTCTTCTTGGAATTTGTTTTATGTTTTGTCTGGAATGTATTCCTCCATTTCCTTATTTTGCCTAATTCTGTCTGCTTGTTCCTATGCATTAGGAAAATCAGTTACATTTCTTGATAATAGACAAGTAGTTTTACGTAGAAGATGTCCTACAGGACCCAGCAGTATGTGCCCCTCTGGTCACCAAAGGTATACACTCTGTGGACTCTTCTGCTGAGGTGTAGCCAACTACTGTAAGCACACTGGCATGCAGGACTGGCTATAATTCCTGTGGCCTGTCATCACGCTGCTGGAAATTATTGAGTCCTGGCACAGTGGGTTGCATAGCCCTTGGAGTTCTGGGTCTTGCACTGACCCACTGTTGCACAGTGCTGTGTCTTGGCACAGCTATTTTCAGGGTTTAGGGTATCTCCATCTAGGGATGTCTTGCTGATGGATGGCTAAATTCCCAGAGCTAGTAGGCTAGGTGGAGGCCATCAAAATAACACCTATCAAAACCATGTCCTCATGGCAGAATGAGCTACCCAAAAGGTTGCCACTGGTGTCTATTTAACTGGGAATGTTTTTAGTTGTCTCCTACCTCTCTGAGAGAATTTTCAAGATCAAAAATTGTATGTGATCCAGGCTCTTGTCAAATTACTGCCCGTGCAGTTGTAATTAGTGCTTGTGAGATTTTGCATTTGCCTTGGACAGAAGTCTCTGTTTCCTGCTTGCAAGCTCTCTGACTTTCAAAGACAGATATTTGGTTGCTTGTCCTCCTACTGAAGAGCCTCAGGTTGAAGAGCCAGATGGAAGGTTTGGATCCCTTGTTCATTAGGGAGAAACTTTGCAATGGTGGTTATCATCTTCTTTATGGGATGCCTACTTGAGGATTGAAATTTGACTACATTTTGACTCCACCCCTTGAACCTATCTTGCTGTAGCCCCTTCATTATATTTTTATTTACAGAAAATCTTTTTTGGCTAGGTATTGAATTTTTAATTTCATGCACACAAATCCTATGTGCATGAAATTAAAATAAACTTGTTCCTTGGAAGAAAAGCTATGACAAATCTAGACAGTATATTAAAAAAAAGAAAAATTACTTTGCCAACAAAAGTCCTTAGAGCCAAAGCTATGGTTTTCCCAGGAGTTTTTATGTATGGATGTGAGATTTGAACCATAAAGAAGGCTGAAAGACAAAGAATTGATGTTTTTGAACTGTGGTTTTGGAAAAAAACTCTTGAGAATTCCTTGGACTGCAAGGAGATTAAGCCAGTCAATCCTAAAGGAAATTAACCCTGAATATTTATTGGAAGGACTGATGCTGAAGCTGAAGCTCCAATACTTTGGCTAGCTTATGAGAAGAGATGACTTATTGGAAAAGACCCTAATACTGAAAAATATTGAAGGCAGGAGGAGAAGGGATAAACAGAGGATGAGATGATTGGATGACATTACTGGCTCAATGGACTCATGAGTTTGAGCAAGTTACAGGAGATGGTGAAGGACAGGGAAGCCTGGAATACTGCAGTCCATGCAGTTTCAATTAGTCAGACATGACTGAGTGACTCAATAACAACAGCTGGGTTTTTCTCATTATTACTTGTTGTGTAGTTAGTTGTTCTTTTGATGTGTCAATAAAAGGAGGGGAAAATCATCTTTCTACTCTGTCATCTTGGCCACAACCTTGCCCTAATGTCTATCACTTATTCCACAATTTTCAAATGTTAAAATAAGTTTTGCGAAAGAAGACATACTTTTTGGCATTGAAGTGATGCTTGCTAAAGTAGAAACTTACTTGATGGATACATGCAAAATATAGAGACCAACAGAAAGCCTGATCAGATAGTTGGTTCTGAGATGAAAAAAGAATAGTCCCAAGCAGGGAAGAGAGAAAGAATACAGAAACTACTGAAGCACAGCTGATTATATTGAATCCATTTTAGACTGGTATAAATCAGCCATAAAAGAAATATGAATCCTGTGTGCATCAGTTAAGAATATGGAAGTTCATTGTTTCAGATTTGACCATTAGACAAAAATGTCTACAAATGGCCACAGACAATAGAGTTTGCAACTATAGACGCAAATGAAAAGATTGTCTTTCCTTATGTTAATTTTACTCATCAGACATCTGTGTGTGTACATTTTTTCTTACAGGTATGGACATCAGGAGAGGTTGGTAGTACATTGGGAAGTGACAGAAGTCAGATGGAAAGCTAGTTCAGCAGATCCTGAAGTGTCTTTATCTACACCAGTTGCATATAATAAATGCAGACATCACTAAGCCCTTGTACCAAAAATACAAGGCTAGAATATGGCAAATTACATGGGCTCAAGTCTTCATTATTCAATCCTTCTTATCTTGTAAGGCACAGCCCTGGAAGTTTGATCCTGAAAGACTGATATACAAAATATATGTATAGATATGAAAATCCATTTCTTTAAGATTTTTCTGGACTTTCAGTTTAAAATGGCATTTGCCTGGGGACTTTCTGGTAGTCCAATAGTGAGAACTCTGTGATTTCACTGCAGTGGGCTCAGGGTTCCATCTCTGGTCAGAAAACTAAGATTTTGCAGACTACACAGACTATGTATAATTTTTTTAATTAATTAATAAATAAGTAAAATGTCATTTGCCTCAGTACATTCTCCCTTAATACACCGTGTGAATTGATAGCAATTCTCAAAGTGAACTAATTCTAAAAGCTAAGACATTTCATTTAAATGTAATTACTTAAATTGAAAGAGCAATTAGTTTGATCCCTTCCAATTCCAGAAAGGTCTTAGTTTCAGTATGATCAGTTCCACCATCACTTCTAGCTGACAAGAAGTCTTTTTTTTTTTTTTTTTTTTAAACTTGAGATGGTTTACTCAGAACATTTGCCGAGTTTCTGAGTTCTTGAGTTCTTTTTCTGCCTCATTCCTCTTCTCTGTTAATGTGCCTCAGAAATTTCAGGTGCCTCAACCTCCTCCACTCTGCCTCCTCAACTTGGCAGAATGGATGTCACTGACAAAAAGTACCTGCATCAGAAAGCCTTGCTAGTGTCAGGGCTCATCTTATAAGTTCTCTTCTCCAAGTAATAACAGTCCTTCGCTGCCCAATATACAGTATCAAAAAAAATTTGCTTCATGTATTTTGCTTATTTTTATATTTACTCTTACTATAATTAGTGGTTTACTAGATGGTTTGTCACAGCCAGAGGTAGACAGCTATGGCTGCTATTTTCCAGAAATAAAGAAAAGTCACTACTAAGTAATTTGAAAATGCATCTGGAACTAGATGATTTTATATCTCATAGAAATCTTTGTTTGCTGGCTGTACAGTCTCTCCCTGGTAATTTTATGACACTCACAATAAAGTAATAAGACTATATTATATGATTTTATCTTTAGATTCCATGTATCACTTAGAAATGAATTGGCTGAGGAGACACACGTGTTGACAAAGCAGGAGACTATATTGGAAGAGGCACCCAGTCAGAGAACAAGAGGAGAAGGGATCAAAGAAGGACTGCTCTGCCCCCTGGCTCATAGTCTTGAGTTTTATGATAATGGAATTAGTTGTCTCTGGCCAATCATTCCAATTCAGGTTCCTTTCTGGTTGCACCCACATCACTCAGCCAAAATGGACTCCAAGGAAAAGGATTCTAGAACATGGCAAGACACATGACCTTTCTTTTTGACAGTTCTTGGATTCTTTTGGTTGGTGGTGGCTTGATAGTTCCATGTTCCTTACCAAGACCTCCAGACACAAAATACTCACACAAATGTTTGTTACAATGCCTGCAGGTTGGGTTGATTTCTGTCACTGTTTCCTCTACAGTATGAGTTTAATAGCATTATATTTTCTTGATTATATAGTATACATTTTTCACCTATTAGTGATGCTAAAATCATGTACTACCTGAGAAATGTACTGCATTTGATAACAAGGGTTGGCCAGGTGGTGGTCATGTCAAAGATGTTGTTACCTGGCATGTAAGGCATTAGCTGTTATTCTATGGTTGGGCAACTATAACCTCTCAGTTCTTCATTAAGGGTCCATTTGAGTGAAGACTATGAGTACTGGTTGTTTCCTGAGAATATTTTAGTAGCTTCTGGTAGGTTTATGAAAGCCTTATGTATAACTTGCAGAACTGATAACATCACTTTGGAGGAAAGCCCTGGAAGAGAGCAGAAGAGCACTGCTCTGAGCATTGTCTATATTCTTGATGACCTTGAGGAAGGAAGCATGTGGTGAAAAAATATAGACATCTATTAATCTGAGATGACAATGATCTAGAGGAGTCAGAATCTGGAAAATAAAAATGTTTGAACAACTTTACCCAACCTGTCTTTTATATTTTCCTTTTTACATATGCACAAGAGCACCACATTTTGCATGTTTACTTTTGTTTGCTTCTGGCTGTGCCATACCAGATTTTAGTTCTTCAACCAAGGATGGAGCTTTTGCCCTCTGCAGTGAAAGTGCAGAGTGTTAAACACTGAACTGCCCTGGAAGTTCCAAGCACTATATATTTTTAAATCTATTGTTGAATAAGCCCAATATGACTTCTAATGAGTATGAAATGACACTGATAATATATTTTAATTTATTATTTTAGGTCACTATTTTTTTTCCTTCTAAGCATTACCAAAGTTATATTCAATTGCATTTTAAATATTTCAAATATGTTATATGTGTGTTTATATACAAGAAACTTAAAGTCAAAATGAGTCTTTATTTACCATAGCTATTATCTCTACTTTCTGTAAACAGTCTTCTCAAGGCCTTCCCCAGTAGACAAGGTTAAGAAAATTCTGTAAATAAATTGTCAAGTAGCCAATAAGTTTTTGAAAATTAAAGATGGCTACTGAATATTTCCATAATAAAGTGAAAATCTAAGAAACTTAATATTCTAGAACAAGTTAATCAAATCAGAGCTACCAGTCATACTCAAATGATATCAGATATTAAAATTATTAATATATAAATGTATTAATTCCAGACCTCATGGTCATATAAATGCTTCACTTCTTAAAATAGTATCTTAATACATTATCTCTTCTTTCAAAACATTTAGACATAAGCTAACATTCTTGTCATCTTTTCTGTATCTTTGACCAGTTTCACACATGGTATTGAAGGTTTCCTTAAAATTATATCTTTGAACTTGTTTAATAGCTGCCTGCAAGCCTTTACTTTTTTCAGAGTATCTGCTGGTCCTTTGAATAAATAAGAGTTGAGAGAACAAAACATGAATATGCCCCCTGTAGGCATAATTTTTAAAATACTCTATATGGAGTTTGTGTCTGTGAATGCTAGTACTACTTATTAAGACAGTAAATGGGGTCATACCTTGAACTGAACTGAAATGCTTGTGTACATTCATATACAAGCATTCAAATACAAATACACTTCAGAATAATGGAGTTATGAAAAGCACTATCCTCAGGGTGCAGATATATCAGATATATGCAACTGGAAGATGCAGTGAAGCCTGCAGTATGCTTTCAGGAAAACTTTTAGAGGAGATAAATTGTTCTCAAATCGATTTTCTGTCTTTTATAATGAAGCATCTAAATCCTACTTCTCTTTGTATTGTCCCAGTCAGATATCAAGTATGTTATTAAAACAATAAATGCAAAATTGCTTAACACCATACATATTAATACCCAAGTTTAAGTCTTCCACATGCTATCCAAAGGTAATATATTTTTATGAATTTAGATATAGATATACAGATATAGATATTTTTCTACCATATAGATCTGTATAAATGCAGGATCTTTGAGACTCTCACTTTTCTTTAAAGAAGTGTATTCCAAACTTTCCAATTGCATCCACCTAAGAAGTCTACTACAGTCACCATAGAGATAGAATTACAGAACACACTGAATTTTTGTGAAAAATGATTATTTACTATTAGGGCATTTGCTGGCTGGAAACCACTCTGTGTCATAATGACTTTACTTCAAATTTGTTTCCTGTTTCCTCTATTACATATTTCTGAACTCCTGCATCAGGGATAAGTATACCTATCAACTTCTTTGGTAGGGTCTCACCTAAATGTTTAATTAACACTTAGAGTTGAAATAAAGCCATATTCATAGTTAATGAATCAAATAATATCCAAGAGTGGGATCTAAAATATTTTGCTTTATAATTAGTTTTAATATGTTTTATTTTAATCTTTCTGAATTTTCAATGTTCAAATTTCTTTAAGATAAATATAACACAATAAGAAATAATTCAGCTTCATAAAGAGACAAAAATCTACCCAACTTCTTTATCTTCTGCCTATATTTTTAAAATTTTACTTAATATTATTAAAATTATTCTAGTACTTTAAAGTATTTCTTAATCTCACAATGAAAATCACTAAAACAACCAGACTTCATGATACTATTTGCTAACTCTCACCCTATCTTGATTATGAAAAATATAAAATAAATAAGTTGTTGTTGTTATTCAGTCACTTAATCATGTCTGACTCTTTGTAACCTCATGGATTGCAGCAGACCAGTCTTCCCTGTCCTTCACTATCTCCTGGAATTTGCTCACATTCTTGTCCATTGAATCAGTGATGCTATCTATCCATCTCATCATTATTTGCTTTGTGGTATTAAAATGCTTAATATAAACCTTTCTGAACTTGCATAAACCAAATCTTACTCATGTCAATAGAATCATGCTGTACCTTATGTGAAGCCAGTGTTCATATGAATTATAAAGTGAAAGTTGCTCACTCGTGTCAAATTCTCTGTGACCCCATGGACTATACAGTCCATGGAAATCTCCCTGGTCAGAATACTGGAGTGGGCAGTGGTTCTCTTCTCCAGGGAATCTTGCCAACCTAGGGATTGAACACAGGTCTCCTGCACTGAAGGCGGATTCTTTACAAGCTGAGCTACCAGGGAAGCCCATAAATTAAAAAGAAAGCCTTAAATTAAGCATGTTAAAATTAAAATATTTAAATGTGTGTCACTAGTGCTATTTACGGAGAAGGCAATGGCACCCCACTACAGTACTCTTGCCTGGAAAATCCATGGATCGAGGAGCCTGGTAGGCTGCAGTCGATAGGGTCACTCAGAGTCGGACACGACTGAGCGACTTCACTTTCACTTTTTACTTTCATGCATTGGAGAAGGAAATGGCAACCCACTCCAGTATTCTTGCTTGGAGAATCCCAGGGATGGGGGAGCCTGATGGGCTGCCGTCTATGGGGTCGCACAGAGTCGGACACGACTGAAGCAACTTAGCAGCAGCAGTAGCAGCAGTGCTATTTAAAGATAATTAAAATTATTTATTAAGTGATCTCATTAAAGTAAAGTAGTAAAATTAAATAAAATTCATTAAATTATTAAACAATAAAAGTATGTATTAATTAAATGGTATTTGAAGAGAATTTATTATATTCAAAATGTAAAATTGAGCTATGCCCATTTAGAATGGTTTTCCATACTAGAATAGCTTTCTCTATTTCTCCAAGTATTTTTCCCACCCTCCCCCCAAAACCTCTGTGCACTCATTTTATACATGAAATGCATTCACATAATCTAGATTCACCTTATAAATAGCTAATCTAGCTAAGATTTTGTTATTTGTACTAGCCTTGATATAGTAGTTCTAGGTTTATCATTGTATTTTATTGTTATAGATTCCTACTTAGTTGTTATTTTCTTTTCTTTTCACAATTACCATAATTATTAGCCAAAAGCTTATCATTTGTAAAATATGAGAAAATGACATAATATAGCATAGATAATATTATAATGCTTTTACCACTTTATTTCTTTACTGCATTTGTTCATTCATTTTAAATTTTGAATTAATCTTTCAGAGTTACTAAATATAAAAATAAACTTTCAGACCTCATTAATATATTTGTCAAAAATATTTTGTTCCTGTTTCCAAATTTAAAAAGCCAGTACAGTAAGCCAACCTGAAAAATAATAACAAATGGAAAACTAATGTCCATAGTTATTATCTGTCATGCAAAAATATTTTAATATACTTTAAAGGTTTGAGTCAAATCATTTTTTTGAAGAAAGAATCATCAGTGACATTAATTACATTAATGAGCTTAACATCATCTAGCTCTTAGACCCCTTGTCCTCTAAAGGACGGGAAATGCTGCACTCATTAATATATCAGATTTGTATTTTTATTTTTTGACATTTTTACTGGCAGGCTTATATATAGAGAGTAGTACCTCTCCTAATTTATTGATGGGCAAACTGAGGAAATGCAAGTTTCACTGCCCTACCTGGGACCAATGTGCGACCTATTGGCATAAACTGTTCAAAAGAATGCTTCTAAATCACATGCTTGCGTGATGGCTCCTAGTGACACTTTTTTTGTCCTAATTTTGCATGTTATATAATTTTTCTATGAAAGTTATAACTAAAAGAGCTTTTTAAAGTTGAATTCTGTAATGTAAAATTGCTAATATTGTGTTTCACTTTTCACTTTGGCTGGATTACTACAAAGTATTTTGTTCATCTGATACACTTTTAATCACACATAAAGCATAAGTAATAAAATATCAGTGCTTTAAATTCAGTCATGCAACTTATCTGGGTTAAATATATATATATAGATATGGATAAAAATATAGCTATAGTCCTAGTCAATGTACTTAGAAAGGGTTTTAGCATAGTCTGTCTCTGAGTAATTTAACAGTCTGTATTTGATTCCTAAAAAAGTATGTTTGAAATTATCTTCCCTATTTGACTGGCTTTGTGTTATTCAATCCATCTGCCGCAACAGGGCTTGTTTTTAACAAGGAAATTAAGGTTTGTATTTTTTTCTCCTGAGTAATTGAAAAGAAGTTATATTCCTAAAGAAAAGTGCTCTTATACAAAGTGTTGTTTAAGATAATTTGCTATTGTGTAAAGGAAGAAAAAAAAAGACTATCAATTTTATAAAATGAATAACATATTATTTAAATAAGAATTTTTAAAAAGTGGACATAACCTAGTGAACTTTCAACAAAAACAACCATTTGGTATACTAGACATTAAAAGCATAATAGCTTCGTTCAGTTGAGGTTATTTGGACAGGCACAAAAAAGGAAAAAAACAAGAAAAGGAACAGTGATTCATCTTTCTAAAGTGTTCTAGAGAAATCAGAGTAGGAGTCTTAAAACCTGCCTGCTATTTTTAAGAATCAATGCAGATGGTAAATTACAGAAGTGATGTTAATTAATCCTCTCAATTGATACCTTGGCTGGATTCTGCCCCCCGCCACCATTTTTTGATGCTTGATATGGTCTTTTAAAAATTCATGGATCTTATATTAAGTCCGTGGTTATTATCTGAGAAAACAATATATTTACTTCAATAGTGTCACCCTCTTGCGTACAGGCTAAGTTGTTTCAATCGTGTCTGACTCTGTGCAGCATCACTGCAGATGGTGACTGCAGCCATGAAATTAAAAGACGCTTACTCCTTGGAAGAAAAGTTATGACCAACCTAGATAGCATATTCAAAAGCAGAGACATTACTTTGCCAACAAAAGTTCGTCTAGTCAAGGCTATGGTTTTTCCTGTGGTCATGTATGGATATGAGAGTTGGATTGTGAAGAAGGCTGAGCGCAAAAGAATTGATGCTTTTGAACTGTGGTGTTGGAGAAGACTCTTGAGAGTCCCTTGGACTGCAAGGAGATCCAACCAGTCCATTCTAAAGGAGATCAGCTCTAGGATTTCTTTGGAAGGAAAGATGCTAAAGCTGAAACTCCAGTACTTTGCCCACCTCATGCAAAGAGTTGACTCATTGGAAAAGACTCTGATGCTGGGAGGGATTGGGGGCAAGAGGAGAAGGGGACGACAGAGGATGAAATGGCTTTATGGCATCACTGACTCGATGGATGTGAGTTTGAGTGAACTCTGGGAGTTGGTTATGGACAGGGAGGCCTGGCCTGCTGCGATTCATGGGGTCGCAAAGAGTCAGACACGACTGAGCAACTGATCTGATCTGATCTGATGGATTGCAACCTGCCAGCCTCCCCTCTCCATGGGGATTCTCCAGGCAAGAATACTGGAGTGGGTTTCCTTGCCCTCCTCCAGGGGATCTTCATGGCACAGTATTAAACCTGTATCTCTTACATCTACCTGCATTAGCAGGCGGGTTCTTTACAACTAGCACCACCTGGGAAGACCATTACCTTCTTAGGGGGGCTGAATTCTCTTACATATTTTGACACCCTAATTTCTATTGATCAGAAACTTCTGTGATCTCAAATGCTACTTCTCCTCTAAGGCCATTACATGCAATGTCTTTAGATGCAAGGTAATATTCTGATTTGTTTTGAACGGAAGGGACAGAATAGAAAAAGGACATGTGTCCTTTGAACAGAAAAGGGACATGTGTGAAAGTTTTGTGAAGCATAAAAAAGCCTAGAGTTCAACTAATTCTATTATAATTATATAAATTTGCTTATTAGGTTGGTGCAAAAGTAATTGCAGTTTTTGCATTGTTGAAATTTTCCTTTGATATTGGAATGCATTCTTAAATAAATGTGGTTATGTTATACATCATTTTAATGTGCATTTGTTACTATGTTTGTTTGTTTGTTTGTTTGTTTTTGCTAATGACATTACCTGCTGTGTATTTTGTGTTTATTTTATACTATAATGTTAGACAAAAAGCAAATTCAAAGCAGTTTCTTATTCAAGTTTTGGTCATAAAGAAGGGGAGACAACTTGCAACATCAACATCACATATGGCTCAAGAACTGCTAATGAGCATATAGTGCAGTGTTGGTTCAAGAAGTTTTGCAAAGGAGATGAGACTTGAAGATGCACATATCGACTGACGACTGACCTTCAGAAATTGACCAATCGAGAGCCATCATTGAAGCTGATCCTCTTATGGCTATATAAGAAGTTGCTGAAGAACTCAATGTTAACCACTCTAGAGTTGCTCAGCATTTGAAACAAATTGGAAAGATGAAAAGCTCCATAAGTGGATGCCTTATGAGCTGACCAAAAGTTTAAAAAATAGAATGGCATTTAAGTGTCATCTTCTATTTTGCTATGTGACAACCACAAACCATTTCTCGGTTGGATAGTGACATGACAAAATATTGATTTTATACAACTGGCAATGACCACAGCTCAGTAGTTGGACTAAGAGAAAGCTCCAAAGCACTTCCCAAAGTCAAACTTATACCAAAAAAGAGTCATGGTCACTGTTTGGTGGTCTGCTGCTGTTCAGTTCTAGCACTGAAAACTGCGGTGTCTAGATGGCATTGGTCAACAGAAACGGCCCAATTCTTCTACACAAAAATGCCTGAGCACATGCTGCACAACTAACACTTCAAAAGTTGAATGAATTGGACTAACAAGTTTTGCCTCATCTGCCATATTCACCTGACCTTTTGCGAACTAACACTTCTTCAAATATCTTGACAATTTTTTTGCAAGGAATATGCTTCCATAACCAGCAGGATACAGAAAATACTTTCTAAGAGTTCATCAAATCCCAAGCATAGATTTTTATGCTACAGGAGTAAACAAATTTATTTCTTAATGGAAAAAATGGCTGATTGCAATGGTTCCCATTTGATCAATAAAGATATGCTTGAGCCTAGTTATAATGACTTAAAATTTATAATCTGAAGCCACAATTGTGTTTACAGCTAATTTTGCACCAACCTAATAGATTTGACAAACGTGCTCTAGAATACACATTTCCTGTGATGGTTCTCCCAAGGTCTTTTTTCCATTTCATTAGAGAATATTCTACAAGTTTTATGTCTCTAAATAACAATCTGTTAGTTGACAACTCTCAGTGTGAAAGGAATTATGTATGAAAGGAATTACAGCAAACAAAACAAAATCAAGTTTATTTTTATTAGCATCTATTAAAAAACTTGTTTTCATAAAACTATATACAAAGATACTGGGTCCAATATATCTTCAATGAATGGCATTTTATACAACTGTGAAAAGAATTGCTGTTATCAAGACTAAGTTTTAGTATGAATTTAATAAAGTCATAAATATATTGTTTGAATACTTGTTAATTATATATATATATATATATATATATATGTCTTTGCTTTTCTCTCTTTTGATCTAAAAATGGAAACTAACAATTACCTTCAAAGAGAGCATCTTTCTCTTCTATTTTCCCAATACTAAATCTGGTATTTAGTATACTTCCCACCATGTCATGCTAACCTGAGACTATGGGTCTTATAATCTCATATCAAGTAAACTTTCACAAGTATCCTTTCCTTAACTTGACCTCTTTGAATAATAGCCTTGACCTCTCAAACTAGAGTGAATAATATGTATGTACATGTACATATGTATATATGGTGGGTCTGTGGCAAAGAATCTGCATGGCAATGTGGGAGATGCAGTTTTGATCTCTGGAGAAGAAAATGGCAACCCACTCTAGTATTCTTGCTTGGGAAATCCAATGGACAGGAACCTGTGAGGTTACAGTTCTTGTGGTACAAAAAAAACTGGACATGACTTAGCTATATATATATATATATATATATATATATATATATATATATATAATTGTCTTTGAGATTTAAATGAACCGTCTAAACACACTGTAAACACCAAATTAATTTTTGTTAGTTTTCTTACCCATTGATGTTTGTTTATGTGAATCCTTTAAATTATATTTTTCTTCTCGGTTCTGTTAGTTTTTAAATGACAAAAACGAAACATCAAATTAAATTTAAAATTAGAAGAACTAGGTTTAGTTTCCACCACCATTTTTCACACTGAGTAAGACTGCAAGGCAAGGTCTGTAGCCTCTTTGATATTTTAGATTTCTCATGTATACAATAGTTTTTATAATACTTAGTGACTGAATTGTGACAATTAAATAAGAAACTTTATTGATAAAGCTTAAAAATGTGCACCTCCATGATAAACAATAACCTTCTGTGAACACATTCTAAGTTATATAATTAGAAAGTATTTTCTCTTAGATTAAAATATAAAATATTAGATGAATTGTAAATGTTCACATTATAAGGAATAAAGTATGTGGAAATACTTTCATAGTTCTTGAAAACCTATTGAAAATTGCATTTTTTTAATTTCTCAATCTATTTTGATTGTATCATGTTTTTCTAACTAATTTCTATTTCATATACTCATAAAAATACATATGAATATTTTAAGCTAAAAATTTTATGTGAAAATAAATTATTTCATTGTATATTAAGCAATTTCTATCCAGATCTATATGTCCTTGATACTCTTCTAAAAACTTTTATATATGTGTGTACTAGCATGAAAAAAAGGCATGGTGCCTATTCTCATAGATTCTACACATTAAATAGAAATAAACATATATCTTATAAAATTATTATAATTTCAAGTTATACAAATTGAAAATATACAAGGATATGAAGTTATATAACAGGGGAAAAAAAAAAAAAAGAAACCCTGATTCTAATTGAGGAGACCAAGAAGTTCATACTCAAAGAATTAAAAGTTTAAGCTAAGAGCAGAAATACCAGTAGGATTGGGCTCGGTTTGAGTAATGAGAGAGAAAGTTGCTTCTGGTTATGGAAAAATCATAGCTCCTTCCTTCCATGATTGTTGGTATGGAAACATTAGCAAATCAGATTGGGTGTCTTAGTATGCAAAAATGAGTCTTCAATGTTATCATACCATATATGCTGTTATAATACAGAGTTGATCAGTACCACTTCTATTTTGAAATAGTACAGAATACAGCTCCTAGTGTCAAACTATTTGCAACTTATTTATGAGAACCATACTTTATATAATGCAATATAATCATGCAATTCAAGAAAATATATGTTATATGCTAAGAGATTGATAGTTGATAAAAATTGGGTGTAAAGAAAGTTAGAGATAAAATGCCAGTGCATAAGGATTTATGAATATGCCGTTTGCTTAAAATTAAAAATTCATATAAGGAATAACAGAAGCTGAAAGTCAAAAGACAATTCAGTTCAGTTCAGTTTAGTCACTCAGTCATGTCCGACTTTTTGCGACCTCATGGACTGCAGCACGCCAGGCTTCCCTATTCATCACCAACTCCCAGAACCTACTCAAACTCACATCCATCACTTCAGTGATGTCATCCAACCATCTCATTCTCTGTTGTCCCCTTCTCCTACCGTTTTCAATCTCTCCCAGAATCAGGGTCTTTTCCAATGGTCGGTTCTTCTCATTGGGTGGCCAAAGTATTGGAGCTTCAGCTCTAGCATCAGTACTTCCAATGAATATTCAGGACTGGTTTTACAAAGGATTGAATGGTTGGATCTCCTTGCAGTCCAATGGACTCTCAAGAGTCTTCTCAGCAGCACAGTTCAAAAGCATCAATTCTTTGGCGCTCAACTTTCTTTGGAGTCCAACTCTCACATCCATACATGACTACTGGAAAAACCATAGCTTTGACTAGCCAGATATTTGTTGATAAAGTAATGTCTCTGCTTTTTAATATGCTGTCTAAATTGGTTATAACTTTTCTTCCAAGGAGCAAGCATCTTTTAATTTCATGACTGCAGTCACCATCTGCAGTGATTTTGGAGCCCCCCAAAATAAAGTATTTCACTGTTTCCATTGTTTCTCCATCTATTTGCCATAAAGGTATGGGAAAGGATTCCATGATCTTAGTTTTCTGAATGCTGAGTTTTAAGCCAACTTTTTCACTCTCCTTTTACACTTTCATCAAGAGGCTCTGTAGTTCTTCTTCACTTTCTGCCATAAAGGCAGCATCATCTTCATATCTGAGGTTATTGATATTTCTCCCAGTAATCTTGATTCCAGCTTGTGCTTTATCCAGCCCATGAACAGCATGAAAAAGACAGTTATCTGGCCACATATCTTGAACTCTTAGTGACAAATTACTGAAGGTTTTAGAATCTGTTCTATAAGGCATCATGGGGAAAAAAAATTCTCTAATCTATAGAGATTGTTCAGTTCAGCAATACCAATCTAAAACTATGTTAGCATTATATAAAACAAAAGATTTTTTTTCTTTTTCAAAGTACTCCCAGTATAATAAAGACAAATAATCATTCTTATCTACATGCTATTTTATTTACATGTAATCAATGATTCTACATTTTAATGCATATGATTATTGCATAGAAACTGATACCTGGTTGAAGTTCTACAAACTATTTTTCACTCAAAATATCTAACATTCTTTCCAAAGACTGGTTCCAAATTGGGAAAGGAGGACATAAAGGCTGTATATTGTCTCCCTGCTTATTTAACCTAAGTGCAAAGTAAGTCATGCAAAATGCTGGGCTGGATGAAGCACAAGCTGGAATCAAGATTACTAGGAGAAATATCAATAAACTCAAACATGCAGATAGCACCGCCCTTATGGCAGAAAGGGAAGAGGAACTATAGTGTCTCTTGATGAAAGTGAAAGAAGAGAGTGAAAAAGCTGACTTAAAACTCAGCATTCACAAAACGAAGATCATAGCATCTGGTCCCATCCCTCCATAGAAAATAGATGGAGAAACAATGGAAACAGTGACAGACTTTATTTTCCTGGGCTCCAAAATCACTGCAGATGGTAACTGCAACAATGAAATTAAAAGGCACTTGCTCTTTGGAAGAAAAGCTATGACCAACCTAGGCAGCATATTAAAAAGCAGGGACTTTCCCAACAAAAATCCATCTAGTCAAATCTATGCAGTAGTCATGTATGCATGTCAGAGTTGGACTATAAAGAAAGCTGAGTGCTAAAGAATTGATGCTTTTGAACTGCGCTGTTGGAGAACACTCTTGAGAGTTTGCAAGGAGATCCAACCATTCAATCCTACATGAAATCAATCCCAAATATTCATTGGAATGACTGATGCTGAAGCTGAAACTCCAATAATTTGGCCACATGGTGTGAAGAACTGACTCGTGGGAATAGACCCTGATGCCAGGAAAGATTTAATGCAGTAGAAGAAGACAACAGAGGATGAGATGGTTGGATGGCATCACCAACTCGATGGACATGAGTTTGAGCAAGCTCTGGGAGTTGGTGATGGACAGAGAGGCCTGGAGTGCTGCAGTTCACGGGGTCGCAAAGAGTCGGACGTGACTGAGTGACTGAACTGAATCTTCCTTCAGATATGGAAAAATGGAAATAAGACAACAATTCAGATCTCAGATTAAAGACTTCTAAAGGCTATAAAGGTGACCTCTACTGCTTTTCTGTCATTGATGGATATCATCCTTCCTCAATTTTATTAGGTTTTAGTGCAGTGCATGAAAATATATGTATTCTCTCTTCTTTCCTAGTTTTTAATATATTGTACTATGTAATACAGTCATAAAATAAAGCTTTCTATTGTAACTTGGGTGCCCAATACATTGTCCCAATTTAGCTTACAGCCACTGAATGGCACATTAACAGCTAAGTGGATTAAAATTTAAAAAGCAATATTAAAAAATAAGTCACATTTATCAGAAAGATCATTTTTCCTACCGTGTTCCTGATTGTTTCCTAATAATTAACTGGAATATCCTCATAGATTAATACAAAACTACTTAAAGTTTGAATTCTACAAAGAAAAATTATTTAGAGCAATAGGACATTTAAAACAATTTAAAATCATATTTTCCTTAGTGAAATATTACCAGTATTAGAGATATGAATGCAATCTAATGTGTCAAAGGGGTGCAAATGCATTTTTAAGATTTTAATATTATAATCTACTCATAGGAAATGAAAAAATATATAAATTCTTTCACTTAGTCACATAGGAATGCAATTTTTATTTTTATATTTGCTTTTGTGTTTTAGCATTTGTCATACAGAGAGCTCTGACAATGGAGATAATCTCACACGTATAAGTAACAATAAATAATTTGACAATGATCAGTTACATGTGTAGTATGTTCTAGAGGAGGAACAATATAAAATTTAGTACCATGCCTCACCATTTTACTATAAAGACAAAGTAAAATAAAACACATTATCTAAGACAATATGGAAAAGTGTGACTCTAATTAAAATTTATAAATAATTTCAGATCGTTCACAGTTCCTTTGAGTAGTTATTTCTATTTGAGATCACTTTTACAGTGTATTACTAAATATTAGTACCTTGTGACAATTTATTTGCAAGTAATTTTAGAATTTAAATATGTACAAGTGCACAAAAATAATACATGTCTATGAAATTTCATAAAGTTGAGAAATCTGAATAACCAGCAAAAACAGCAGAAAATAAAGCATTGCCAGAATGCTCACATTGCCTCTCTTTCTGTCTCCTACCAGAACATAAAGGAGAAGTTAGAAAGCTTTGGAAAGAGCATGCAGACAAGGAGAAAGCAATCACTATATCATTGAGCATCAATGGAAGGAGAGATCTCTCTACCTGAATTAAAGGTTTATTTTAAAAGATAATAAGAATAAGCAGAAGAGCACCAGATTCAGATAACTCAGAAATGCATGCAAAAGTGTTGTTTCTATACAATTGAACTTATTTTGTGATCTTCTAGGTGCATCCCTGAAATTATTTTGTTCAAAACTATTATAATTGCAAAACACTTTAAAGTCAGCAATCTAAAATATAAACCATACTAAATTACATCAAAGGTAGGAGTACTCTATGTACAAGGAAGAAATACAAGACAGCTGAGATTTAAACTATAATTTTGTCTAAATTAGTATACAAACCTTATTTCCAACTCACATTATGTATCATTATAGTAAAGCATGAAGCTTGGACATATATAATACAGATATTGTCTGTACTACTCATCGTTTACTTTGGTCAACAAAGTCCACCATTTTTATTATTGTTTTTGTTTGTTTTGCTTGTTTGTGGGTTTATATATATATATATATATATATATATACACATACACACACACACACACATTTCAGTAAGAAATGAAATTGCAAAGCCGGACTATAGAGTACCAGGAAATGCTGGATGAGCAGCAGAGCTTATGGAGTACAGGATCATTCCTAGTGCAAAGACACTTATACAAGGAGTGCTGGGTCTCATGGGCCATAAATGAACAGTATGCATTAAAATAACTGCAGTTAAGATATACTGTGGAATGAAACACTTTAACACAAACTTTGTCCCGTCCAGGCTTAGCTCTAGAACTTGATGTGAATAAAACATTTTTCTCTGCTAGTGGTGCTATAGGCATACTGGAAAACTGAAAAGATCATTGATTTTTCATAAATATAGCATACCTGGACAGCCACTCAAGTTCATTCATTTCTCTATTGTGCCTGTGTATATGTTTCAAAATAATCATTAAACCCTAAAATACAGCCACTGAAATGAAGACTGGAGATACAACTTAGATATATATTCCAACTGAATGGAGATTCTAAAATATCAGTTAACCAAACATCTAAAACAAATAAAACAAAAAGAAAAACCTGACTTGTCTTCTCACCACCTTCCACCTTCATGGACCTTTACCACCTTCTTTTAAATTTGGTTTCTTCTTTCTTTGGCAGAGAGGCAGGAGTAAGAAAAAATCATATTATTGGTGTGTTTGCACATAGCTTTTGTAATTTTTATCAGCATCTTCTAAACTTATTTTTATATAGCCATAAATGTTCATTATTTTTACCTCAGGCATAAGGAAACAAAGTTTTTCCTTCAAGAGAAAATAAAAATCAATATATGCAAGCATTTAAACTCAGTGCTTTCTTACTAACATATGGATGTGTGTTCTCAAAAATAAACTTTATCTTAGCTTGGTCAATTTTTGGTTTCAAAACTTCCTTAATTTAATAAATTTATGCTTTACTAAAACTAGAAATTATTCAAAAGTATCAAAACAACTTAAAGGATGTCATGTGTTTTAATAATATACTGAATCATAAAACATAAATAACATAAGAAAGATATATTTTACCAGCATATGATAAGACAGTAATCTGGCACAGTGACCTTAGTATACTGTAGGAAGCAAACACTATGTCTACATCCTAACTCTTTGTTAAATTATCCATTACTTGGGGGATGCAAATAAATATTCTATATAAAATGTTTAAATGTTTAATTTATGAATATATGTTTATATATATATATATATATATATATATATATATATATATACACACACACAAGGAAATATCCCAAGATCTAAATATTTTAAGCCTATATGTATTACTTTTAGCTTAATTAAATTTTGTATTCTGAGACTATTTTCTGCCATATCAGTAAACAAGAATGTCATATTCATCAGTAATTTCAGCCCTCCAATGTGAGCTAATGAACTTTGAGAGAACTCCAAAACAAGAATATCTGCCATCAAGCAGACATCAGATAGCCACTCCCCAAACTGAGCCATGAGGAGAGGAATCTCAGGATATGAAAATACAGGAAACTGGCCCAGTTAACTGAGGTGCAAATCAATGAAAGATTTCAGTGAGCCCAAATTCTTGCATTTTTCCAATGAAAGACAAGCACTGAATTCCTTAACTTGGGGGATGTTCCCTGATAGCTTAATTAGTAAAGAATCTGCCTGCAATACAAGAGACCCAGGTTCAATTTCTGGGTCAGGAAGATGCACTGGAGGAAGGATAGGCTACCCACTCCAGTATTCTTGGGCTTCCCTTGGGGCTCAGCTGGTAAAGAATCTGCCTGCAGTGTGGGAGACCTGGGTTCAATCCATGGGTTGGGAAGATTCCCTGGAGAAGGGAAAGAATACCCATTCCAGTATGCTGGCCTGGATAGACTGCATAGTCCAAGAGTTGCAAAGAATCAGACATGACTGAGAGATTTTCACTTTCACTTTTCTTAACTTGGGATATCTGGTTTTCTTTAATTAAAAACAAACAAACAAACAAAAAAAAAAACACACAACCTTTCACCATTCAGACTACCTGCTCTTTGTTGTTAAACTTCTATACAACCTGGATCCTCCCTCACCTCCTCAGAGCAGTTCTCTCAGGTTTACTTGAGATGCTGTCTTCCAGATTTAAAGTCCTAAAAATTCCCACCAAATAAAACATAACTCTCAGCTTTTAGGATCTAAAATTTTTTAATTTGACAATTATATTAACATGTATGTTAAAATACATTCTTTAAACATTAAAAATTTGTGTTTAAAGTTTTAACTTTATATTTTTTATTTTTTTTTAATTTTATTTTATTTTTAAACTTTACAAAATTGTATTAGTTTTGCCAAATATCAAAATGAATCCGCCACAAAAGAAGAGATATTTTTCATCTTTCACATCAAAATATTAGTGCAATATTATTAGTAATGAAGCTGCTAGCCTTAGATTGGGACTTGAACCCACGTGACCAGAACTAGAACCTACCTAAAACCCAGTGTGGAACTCTAACCCACATGGCTGGGACTTGAATCCAGCCAAAAACCAGAGTACTTGATTACAGGACCTAATGAAGCTCAGGACCTCAATGTCTCATTGCAGAAATAATTCAGTTCAACAAAGTGGTAGTTAATAAGTGGTTTTATTTAGAGCAAAACATAATCCACAGAGTGTGGGCCATCACAGAAGGTGAGTCTCGCCACCTTGAAATTTGGCTTGGTAATTTCACAAGCAATGACTGGGAGGATTATGCCAACTATTTTCAGGAAGGGGTGGAAATTTCAAGGAATTGGGCCACTGCCCACTTTTTGGTCTTTTGATGGTTCCTTGGAACTGTCATGGCTTCTCTGGGTGTGTCATTTACCTTGCCAGCTGAGGATCAAAGTCTAGTCCAAGTTGACATGTCTGCCATATTGGGCCCATTTGCTTCTAATCAGTTTATATTGTATCCTTGGGCTATGTCATTCTTTCAAAAGTTGTGCCCTGCCCCCTTCCCTCCTAATTCAGCATTGTTTATAAATTTATAAGATCATTAAAAAAAATAAAACTGACATTAATTTAGCACAATTTGACTTAGCACAATACAATTTAAAATACAACAAATGTTGAGAGTTAAATGTTTTGTTTTGATTCTTGAAAGTGAAGAGGAATTAAAAAGCCTCTTGATGAAAATGAAAGAGGAGAGTGAAAACGTTGGCTTAAAGCTCAAGGTTCAGAAAATTAAGATCATGGCATCTGGTCCCATCACTTCATGACAAATAGATGGGGAAATAGTGGAAACAGTGGCTTACTTTATTTTTCTGGGCTCCAAAATCACTGCAGATGGTGATTGCAGCCATGAAATTAAAAGATGCTTACTCCTTGGAAGGAAAGTTATGACCAACCTAGGTAATATATTAAAAAGCAAAGACATTACTTTGCCAACAAAGGTCCATCTAGTCAAGGCTATGGTTTTTCCAGTAGTCATGTATGGATGTGAGAGTTGGACTGTGAAGAAAGCTGAGCACCGAAGAATTGATGCTTTTGAACTGTGGTGTTGGAGAAGACGTTTGAGAGTCTTCTCAAGGAGATCCAACCAGTCCATTCTAAAGGAAGTCAGTCCTGGGTGTTCATTGGAAGGACTGATGCCTCATCACTTCATGGGAAATAGATGTGGAAACAGAGGAAACAGTGTCAGACTTTATTTTTGGGGACTCCAAAATGGAGTCTCCATTGCTTTTGAACTGTGGTGTTGGAGAAGACTCTTGAGAGTCCCTTGGACCACGAGGAGATCCAACCAGTCCATTCTAAAGGAGATCAGTCCTGAGTGTTCATTGGAAGGACTGATGCTAAAGCTGAAACTCCAATACTTTGGCCACCTCATGTGAAAAGGTGACACATTGGAAAAGACTCTGATGCTGGGAGGAATTGGGAGCAGGAAGAGAAAGGGATGACAGGGGATGAGATGGCTGGATGGCATCACCAACTCGATGGACATGAGTTTGAGTAAACTCCGAGAGTTGTTGATGGACAGGGAGGCCTGGTGTGCTGCGATTCATGGAGTCACAAAGAGTTGGACACGACTGAGCAACTGAACTGAAAACCTTATGAAAAGTATTTTAAACAGTGCCTGCCTTTTTCTCATGTTATGAGTTATGATATTGAGAGAGCTTCATTTCTATGTCTTCATGAATTGTGGGGCTTCACAGATGGTGCTGGTGGTAAAGAACCCATTTGCCAATGCTGGAGACACAGAAGATGTAGATTCGATCCCTGAATTGGGAAGATCACCTGGAGGAGGGAATAGCAACCCACTCCTGTATTCTTGCCTGGAGAATGCCCATAAACCGAAGAGCCTGGTGGGCTACGGTCCATAGGATAGCAGAGTTGAGCATGACTGAAGCAATTTAGTGTGCACACAAGCATGTGAATTGTCACACTTTTTTCTAGGTTTGGATTAGCTTTCTAGCATTTCACCCTTTGTGATTTCAAATTCAGGAATTATATCTGAGAGTTCCTTTGATGTAAGAAATTTGCCTTGCTCTTCTCTCTGAGATATCATTATATTTTTAGTTACAAACATCTATCTTAGCTAGTCCTTGGAATCTGATTGCAAATTTCACAGTGGCAACATTTTTTATATTAGTGGCTTCACCTGATGGCTAACATTAATCAAGGTATTCCATCTTCTGAATTCATGAAACCAATCTTTGTTGGTAGAAAAAATAATATTCCCAAATTCTCTTTCAATCTCTTTGTAATTCTCATTTTATTCACTTTTGCAACTGACTTTCATGCTTTGACCAGAATTCTAGCCAAAGAGATTGGAATTTTCTTTGTGGAAGTATTTATTCCAATATAAAAGTACCTACTCCATTTCAACCATAAGCTGCCTTCTGTTCCTAGTGTAATGTAAACTAAAACATATTGAAGAGTTTACCCTGTTTTAATATTCCTCAGACTTTTTCAATAGTTGATATCTTAATTTCATGCAAGCCTAAATCAAGCCCTATATTTGCTTTACTGTTGCCATTTTTTTTTTCATTTCATATATGATATTATACATGTTTCAATACCATTCTCCTAAATCATCCCACCCTCTCCCTCTCCCACAGAGTCCAAAAGACTATTCTATACATCTGTGTCTCTTTTGCTGTCTTGCATACAGGGTTGTCGTTACCATCTTTCTAAATTCCATATATATGCATTAGTATACTGTATTGGTGTTTTTCTTTCTGGCTTACTTCACTCTGTATAATGGGCTCCAGTTTCATCCACCTCATTAGAACTGATTCAAATGTATTCTTTTTAATGTCTGAGTAATACTCCATTGTGTATATGTACCACCACTTTCTTATCCATTCATCTGCTGATGGACATCTAGGTTGCTTCCATGTCCTGGCTATTATAAACAGTGCTGCGATGAACATTGGGGTACACATGTCTGTTTCAATTCTGGTTTCCTCAGTGTGTATGCCCAGCAGGGGGACTGCTTGGTCATATGGCAGTTCTATTTCCAGTTTTTTTTTTTTTTTTTTTTTTTTTTAAGGAATCTCAACATTGTTCTCCATAGTGGCTGTACTAGTTTTCATTCCCACCAACAGTATTTTTAAAACTTACCACAACTAATTTCACTTCTAGAATTGTCAAATTTTGTCTCTGTTTTACACTCCTATCCATGACGGTCAATTTCTTTTTTTGATAATCCATTTCTGTAAAATATCTAGGGAGTTCCCAGCAACATACAAGAGAGTAATACAATGAAATGCTCCGCTGTCTGTGCATGAACTATATACAGATGAACAGTGATCATTCTCCAAAATAATTTGAAAGAAGTGACATGATTAGTTAGTACAAAGATGAGTATTTGTTATTTACATATTGATTCATGGGCTAAAGATTTAGCAGGAAAGTGCATGCTCTGTGCAAATATTTAATAAATTTAACAGTGTTGTTGAGGGAATGGTTTTATTTTATTTAAATATTATTCTTGTATATCATGATCATTCAAAGTGTTGAATGCTATACACTAAATATAAGCTTCATAATCTATACAGCATGAAGGCAAGGAAATGATTAAACATAAAATAGTTCATTACATTTTATTGCAGGGCTATATACAATGTGTTATCAGAATCTAAGACAGAAAGCAGTTTCCAGAAATGTCAAAGCAGTTTTACTAGAAGATAAAAAAGATAATAGTTAATAAGCACTTTAAATACCAGGATAGGATCAAACACTTCTATATTCAACTTTAAATATTATTTAGAGTAATATCAAAGCATGTTTTTATAGATACTTCTAAACATCACACTGTAAATTACTAAACATTAGATATCTTAGAGATACCTGGAGAGCAAAGAATTGAGTAGCCAAAACTTGAAGGAAAAGGACATTGGGTGAGTTCAGTTTTCTTCAGTTCTTGTTCCTTAAAGAAATTTACCAATACATAGAGATGGGAGCTGTGAGGCTATGAAGTTGGTTGAAAGAGGTGGCAAGTAGTTATGGCCCCAAAATGAGTTTTCCCACAGTTGTACATGTTTGGGAGAGAATAATTGGGTTCAAGGACAAATCAGTTATGGAACCTCTGGTGTATACCCCAGTCAGGACCCTGGAAATTATATGGTCTTAATGTACTTCTTCAGTAGAAATTAAGTAAATGAACTAACACAGTTAACCATAATACAGCTTTAAACAGTTCTTTCAAAAAAAAAAAAAAAAAAGATTTAAATGATTGCTCATGCTCTAACCGGCAGCCATATTGAACAATCAAATTCATTTCAGGAGATGGTAATACTAACCAGAGCTTGCATCATTATGATAAATATTTTATTCACTATATATTGTATTGGAATCAAATTTGCATGTTGGATGACAAGAACAAATGATTAAAAACCAAGAAAAGAATATGAAGAGATAAACACTGAAATTCAGACACTGAGTTACAATAAATGTAATTAATAAGTACACAAAAGATTTGTGACCCCATGGACTATACATTCCATGGAATTCTTTAGGCCACAGTACTAAAGTGGGTATCCTTTCCCTTCTCCAGGGGATCTTCCCAACCCAGGGATTGAACCCAAGTCTCCTGCATTGCAGACAGATTCTTTATCAGCTGAGCCACAGGGAAGACCAAGAATGGGTAGCCTAGAGTGGATAGCTACCACTAAAATGGGTAGCCTATCCCTTCTCCAGCAGATCTTCCTTACTCAGGAATCGAATCAGGGTCTCCTGCATTGCAGGTGGATTATTTAAGAACTGAGCTATCAGGGAAGCCCAATTAATTTATAGAGAATTTTATTAGAGAGCTACATTCTAAAAACTAATAAAATGGACTTTTAGTTTTAGTGTAGAAATGTGGGAGCTAGGTAGAATGTCACTCCCATGCATAAAACAAGCTTAAAATGGAAAGACTCAAAAAAACTCCTCATGAACTTATGAAAAAAACTGAGGTCACAGGGCAGATTATCTGACCAAAATGTGGACAGTGACAGAAGTCTTTAGAAAGTGATGGGGACTAAACATGTGTTTACCTGGGGCTTGTGTTTGTGCTTTAACACCATATAATCATATAGAGCAACCAAACTAGAACAACATATAGGTCTACTGGAGACTTAAATGGGCTTGCTTTACAGGATAAAAGCTCTGAAGACCACAGAAGCCTCTGGTGCTCATACCAGCAGAAAACTTCAAATCTTGTATTAAGAAACAGAAGTCATTACATGAAGCCAAACTCTTGAGTAGATTAACAAGCATCTCACACTAAAACCAAAACAGAATGAAAGTTGTACTAGTCTCTCTCTCATATATGTATATATCATATTTTTCCAGATTTCAAAAATAAAATAAAATACAAAATAAATCAAAAAGTAAGAAAAAAAAGCAGAATCTGAAAACACAGGGCAATAACCAGAACAACATACAAATGACAAAAATACTAAAACTATCAGAGAGGAAATTCAAAATAATTGTGATATTTATCTTAAAAGTTCTAATAGGCAAACTCTTGATTGTTCACTTCAGCAGAGAGATAGAAACTACAAGAATCAAATGTGATTGCTAAAACTGAAACTATCTATTCAAACTAAAACATTATCTTTGATAGGCTCAGTCATTTACTGACCAATGAAAGAAGGAACATAGGTTGACAGATAATGCCAAAATGGAATGCAATGAGAAAATATAGGGTAAAAACAAACAACACAGAAAAGAATATCCAATAGCTGGCCAAGAACAAATCATGACATTTTGTGTCCTGGAATTTCCAAAGAAGAGAAAGAGTAAATAAGGAAAATGACATATTTGAAGAGATTATATTTGAGAAATAACCAAAATTAATGGCAGACATAATACCACAGATCCAACAGTCTCAAAGTACACCAAGCATGATAAATACAAAAATAAAAACAAAACTGAAACGAGAAAAGTGAAAACGGAATACATTGATACACATTTATGCTTTAACTACTAAAAACAAAAAATAAGATCTTGAAAAATAATTTCATATAATCTACAGAAGTTTTCCCATCTGAAACCATGAGACAAGTAGACAATGAAGTGACAGCTTTAAAGTCTTGAAAAGTATGTCAAAACATAATTATATATCCAACAAAAAAGTATCTTTAAAAAGAGAAGGTGAAGTTTGCTTTTATCAAACAAATAAGACCTTAGGAACTTTGTTACACCAGGCATACACTACAAGAAATGTTTAGGGGAATTTTTAGGTGGAATAAATTTTGCATACATCATAAACTTGGATGTTTGCAAAGAAGGGAAAAGTGACAAAATTGGAAAAATGAAGGCAACATATAATTTTCCATATTTTGATTGGTGCAAAATATGTTTCAATGAGTAAACAATTAATTGTACATCTTGTGTTTACAAGGAGATGTTAAATAAATGGCTACAATAATGGCACAAAGAATGGGAAGGAGACATTTGCAGTACACTTTTATAAGATCTTTATACTACATATGAAACAGTGTGATAAAATTTAAACATGAACTGTTATGCCTGAAAGAGACCTTTAATTCATACAAAATGTGAAAATGGGAAGATGGAAAATATAATGGTGAAAAAGAATTGTATTTGTATATAGTTAGGTTCTTTAGGCAATATGCATTCTTACATATTAAGAGGATTTAGTATTGCCTAAATCATGTTACAACTATATATTACTTATTGTGTTTATAATCTGTCTTCTGTAATTATAAAATATTAAAGAAGCAAATATTCACTAAGAAAATTGTTAAGCTAATTAAAGTTTGTACATATCAACTTCAAAATTTAACTATTAAGGAAACAAATTCAGTGATACAAGTTTGGTTTTAAAAACATTTTTATTTTGTTCCTCACATAAATAGGGGGAAATGCATATTGGAATGAATGTTGCCAACATGGTGAAGTAAAAGGAGTTTATTATTCTCAAAGCTTCCACATTGTAGTTGGCCCTCTGATGCATTCAAGTGATTTTATGACAGGATTTTGCATTTTTATTCTCTTAAACCACCTGAGTTTGCATAGTCACAAAGTAGAGAGAGTGTATGTAGATTGTATGTATGCACATATGTGTGACTTTGGGGTTATGGAATTAAATAAAGACAATTTCATCCTTGCAATAAAAATAATACTCCCTTCTTGGAAAAAAACAAACAAACACAGGGTGGATATTGACTCTTTTTCTTTTCTTTTTAACTTTACAATATTGTATTAGTTTTGCCATATATCAACATGAATCCACCACAGGTATACACGTGTTCCCCATCCTGAACCGTCCTCCCTCCTCCCTCCTCCCTCCCCGTACCATCCCCTGGGTCATCCCAGTGCACCAGCCCCAAACAACCAGTATCATGCATCGAGCCTGGACTGGCGACCCATTTCATATGTGATATTATACATGTTTCAATGCCATTCTCCCAAATCACCCCACTCTCTCCCTCTCCCACAGAGTCCAACAGACTGTTCTATACATCAGTGTCTCTTTTGACTATTTTTCTTATAATTGCTTTTGTTCTACTCACTCACAATTTATAACTTTGACTATATGTATTCACAATCTCTCATTTTCCTTGTATTCCTAAAGAATTGACATTATTTTGTTTGTATGCTGATCGAAGTTAAAACAGGCTAACAACATCATTGAAATTACTTCTATATAAAACTTAATTCCTTAACACATGCAATGAGTATGCATTGAGATAACTGTTTCAAATATTGTATTAGCAATAACATATTTTTATATTATTCTCAGTGAACATTTGATTTCTAAATATCAAAGAATCAGATTCCCTTGTGCTACTGAAGAATATTTTGTTTCCCTTTAGAGAAAATGCTTTCAGATGGCAGTTCTGTGAGGATATAGGTTAGAAGATTAATTGAAATATTCAAATCAATGATTTAAAAGTATATGAACTTAAAGAATAAATAATTGCTGTTACACATGGTAGTTTATAAGTTATTAATGATATAGCTCAACTTAAAAACTATTAATAAAATATTATATTTTATTTGAGGGCTCATCAATTTTTCACAATTTTTAAAATTTAGAATAAACCTATATAGCATAAACTTTTAAAAGACTCATTATTTTCAACAAGATCTGAGTGTATTAAATTAGTTTCCACAGAGTCACTCTCACATTTTCTTTACTCTTATTTTAAGAAAGTCTTTAAAAAGACACAAGTGGAATTTTTTAAATCAAAGCTATTTTTTTTTTAACTTTAGAGAATCTCCAAAATGAGAATTACCAAAGTGTGAGAAGGGCTTTAATCATGGAGCTGTGATTCAGGAGATTTGGGTAGTTTCAAGTCTTAGAAACTGATTTAATTGGTATTAGGCAATTATCATTATCCTCATGCATCTGCAGTGTGTACAACTTGATGATTTACAGAGGCAAATCACTCTAGTAGTTTTATAACCTCCAAAGTCCAGGAGCTAAAAAACGAAACCTTAAATGTTCCCCTTTAGCAAATTTTAGCCTTAGTATGATAAATAATTTTAAGCCTGGTTTAAACTATTCTCATCTTACTAATGTACATTTTTTTTTTAATATTTGGGATTATGGCTTTTATAATTTGCATTTTTATTCTTTACTTAGATGATTTATTGCTTTTATTTTAAAAAGTTTTCTATCCTTGCTATTATTATTTTTAAAACATTATTTATTCATTTATATCATCGGAAAGATATTTTAAAAAAGCAATTATGAAGTTTTGACAAGCAGTGATTACACTTAATACCAGACAATGGAAGTTTCAGTACCCATCTGGATTCAAGTCCCTTTAAATGAGCTTGCTATTGTCAAATAACTTTCAAAGTCTGTATTATCCAATTAAAAATAAGGATTTCATAAATACATAGAGACTAATAACTGTATCATTAAAATAAAGAGTTTATCCCTAGAGTCTGCTCAACCCAAATAACCTACAAGACAGTGGGCCAGAGATAGCACTTAATTTACAAGCAATATTGGTTAATATGGGTCATATCTGAAAGGATTACTAACTAATTAATTAAAACAATCTTTCTCTTAAGCAGAAACATGATATGGCTAAAAATCTCTACCAAAATTTCTAAAGTTATAAAAAGGAGGGTTTTAATTTTCTATTCAATAGAAAATGAGAATCACACCTAACTCTCCCCTAAAAGGATGCTTCCAAGGCATCCTTCTATTAGAACTCTTCTCACTCAATATCTTGCAAGAATGTTTCTATTTTTTAAAGAAGAAATTTTGGGAGCTTATCAGCAGTACATTTAACTGAGATTGGCTGGTAATAATCTAGACTGTGACCCATACAACCTTATTTACCAAAAAAAAAAAAAAAAAAGAAAGTCTACAGAACATTTAATTCATGAATTGTTAATGAAAACCATGTGTTGCTTACACTCAGATTCACATTTCCAAATAAGCTAATGATATTTTCATCTTTTTAATTAAGGATATTTCACATTTTATATTTATTAACATGGTAAATCATGTCACTAACTAAACTATCTCAAACTAAAATGTCACAAACTAAAATATCTCACTGAAAACCAATAAAACAAATTGACAACCTCTCACTTACTGCATGTACCATGTATTTCCCCTTTCTTTCTTCCTGCTGTCCTTGTTTCTTTTCTTTCTTTATCTTTTTGGTAAGTGCTTTTGTGTGTGTCTTTATCTCACCTTTTAGATCCCATGAGTATCACATTTACAATATTTTATGCAAATTAAGTCTGTTGAACACTTGCCTGACATTATTTGATATTATTTAATATTGAAATGAGAGGCCAGATACATTTTAAAAAATCTACTGAGGTCTATTTTTATTCTATCTATTTGTATTGGCCACAAGAGACTTTTGAAACTAACAGGAGAAAATGCTGGCATTAGTATTCAAGCAAGAAAAAGAAGGAAGTGGAGGAAGAGGAGAGGAAAAAGGAGGAAGAGAGTGCAGGCAGAGGGAAAGGGCAGGAGAAAGAAAGGAAAATGTTCTGAAATTACTCACTTTAATATGTCAGAGTCACCACAGGCTACAAAATCCCCAAGGTGACCAGACAAACTAGATTTGAACCAAGTTCAAGATACTTGATTAATTCAATGCTTTTATCACATTTATTCAGTAGTTTAGGCCTCCCAAATGTCTCCTAGTTTAAGAATCCTCCTGCCAAGAAAGAAAAGGCAGGAGACACAGGTTTGGTCTCTGGGTTGGGATCATCTCTCAGAGTAGGAAATGGTAACCCACTTCAGTATTCTTGCCTGGGTAATCCCATGGACAGAGGAGCCTGGTGGGCTACAATCCAGAGTCACAAAGAGTTGGATGCGATTGAGTAAGCACACTCATTCAGTAATTTACTTTTTAAGAAGAACTAAAAAAAACTACTAATTACAGACAACTGTCCTTTAATATTCCATAATACTAAATTATGAATGGATTGGAATTCTTTCCCCAGAAGGGAAGATAATCCCTAATATTTAATATTAATATGTAATCACATCATTTGTTATAGTTTTATGATTTCTAGGAGTAGACACAATAGAAAATCTGTAATAAAGTTACTTAAATAAAAGTGTTATACTTTCAGGTCTGTCAATTAAATTGGCTCAAACTGTTTCAGCTTGTTAGGCTAAGTGTTCAAAAGGATTATTCTGTCAAGATCTCAACCATTCAACAAAGGAAATAAGATAGAAAATCTTTGGGCTTTGATTATCTACATTTTTTTTTTTTTTTTTGTAAGAAAGAAGTCTAATATGAAACATATAAAAACAGTTATCCACTGGCTATTTTTGATCATTGTAATGATCATCTTCTGGTATATCATATTTTCACTTATGCTATTTTTTTGTCTACTCAAAGCCAGTACCTGTGTCCCTTGTGGCTCAACTAATAAAGAATCCACCTGCAATGAAGGAGATCTGGGTTCAATCCCTGTGTTGGAAAGATCCCCTGGAGAAGGGAAAGGCTATCCACTCCAGTATTCTGGCCTGGAGAATTCTATGGACAGCATAGTCTATGGGGTTGCAAAGAGTCAAATATGACTGAGTGATTTTCACTACATAAATCCAATAGAAGATACATGAGAGCAGAGTACTTTCTTTTTTCCTGATGTATACTCCAAACCTAAAACACAGTCTGGCCCATAAAATTGTTTATCAAATATTTATTCAATGAATTAATTAAAGATAGACATAATGTTACTCACCAGACCATAAAAACTGACAAGAGGAAGAAACTTAGTTCAGAGATTGAATGCAGTTTTGCAGAGGAAATATTCTAATGGGTTTCAGTTCAGGAATAATTCCCATAAAATCCTAAGTTGCAAATGGTAGATAGTTTCATTTTTACCAACAGTGACAGTTCCTTGAAACATATGACTCAGTGACCTAAATTCTCTCCAGAAAAAAAAAAAAAAAAGTGGATGATAATTTCTTAAACTTTGACTCCATGTTTGCTACTCTTCCTTCTAAATTTCAATATTGTTTATTATCAGAGAATATGAATTTTAGAGAGTAAGTAGTTTCATATTCATGAAGTCATCTACTAATATAATCTAAATTCAAGGCAAATAAAAGTGGTTTCAAAATTGATACCAGTTTCATAAACATGAACCTGACCAACTTCAAAGTCTGCAGTTATGATAATGAAATATACATATTTTAAAAAATTTGCTTCCAAATTGAGAATGTTTTCTGTCTGCTGAAATTTCCCATAGGCTTATCACCAACTCATACTAAAGATAAAATATTTGATATGGCTGATAAAACCCTATATAGTCTATAATCTAGTGGTATTTGCAAATCTTCTCACATCTCTATCCTTCTTGCTTCCTAGGCTCTAAATACTGAGTCAGAGTCCCCAAATAATAATCCCTGATGATACAGGATATTTGGATTTGATATTCTTTTTGCCAAGGATTGTTCTTACGCTTATTTTTTATTTAACTCCTCCTTTAAAATGTAAAACACTTATGAACTAAAATGTCTTCCTTTTATATTGTTTATTAAAGTTATATGTATATATACATATGTGTGTGTGTATATATATATATATATATATATATATATATATATATATATATATATATACTTCCAGGTGGCGCTGGTGGCAAAGAACCTGGCTGCCAATGCAGGAGACTTAAGAGACTGGCAGGTCAGTTCCTGGGCCAGGAAGATCCCCTGGAGAAGGGAATGGCAATCCAGTTCAGTGTTCTCTTTGTCCATGGAGAATCCCATGGACAGAGGAGCCTGGCGGGCTACAGTCCACAGGGTTGCCAAGAGCCAGACACAACTGAAGAACAGCATGAAAGCACACACATATTTACTTTTAACTATATATGTGTACTGCTGCTGCTGCTGTTAAGTCGCTTCAGTCGTGTCCGACTCTGTGCAACACCATAGACGGCAGCCCACCATGCTGTTCTTCAGTTGTGTGCGGCTCTTTGTGGGTATGTGTACATCACAAACTAATTTGCTTAATAATATTCTAATGAATATTCTGCATTATTTGGGCACAATATTAGATGCAAGCATACAATAATGGCAGAAAAAGCTTAATAACTGCCTTCCTGGTAGTTATGTAGTAGGATCAACAAACATTTTTCCAACTTTTCATTTTATAAAACTTTTATTGGGAAGATTGCTGATTGCTACTCTATGGGGTATAGCTATGTTGTGGATTTCTATACAAAGGAAAGTGAAAGTGAAGTCGTGAAGTCGTGTCTGACTCTTTGCAACCCCAAGGATTTGTAGCCTAAGAGGCTCCTCTGTCCATGGGATTTTCCAGGCGAGAATACTGGAGTGGGTTTCCATTTCCTTCTCCAGGAAATACAAGGAAAATCTCCATAAATCAAGTAATGGGTTAAGAAATTTATAATACTGTGTATGTTTTAATGATTGCTGTGGATTAAGCATGGAAGAACAGAGTATAATTCTACAAAAGATTCTGTTATGAAAAGTTAAGATTTATAGTTTTAGTTTTGCTTCTGTTATAGTTTTAAGTAATTTTCTCTGTTCAAGTCAATGAATCATTCTGTACCTAAGTAAATTGGGATTAATTATAATGCTCACTTAATAAGATTTATTTTCAGTTATTTTACAGATTTATATTAAACATCTGTTACATATTAGACATTGTACCTGGAAGTTAAAAAAAGAGAGACAAAAATCTTGGCATTTATGGAAGTTTAATTATTGTTGTTGTACCAAATATATTTTGAAAATAAATAGTGTTAGCTTCTAATTTGTTTTGTTTGTTTTTTTTGCTCACCTCCATTTTTAAAATTCATATTTATGTACTACACATCATTGTCACTGCCACAATGAAAACGAACAAAAGAAGTATCACTTTTAGTGGAGTAGAGAAGTCCTGCAGGGGAGCTCTCACACTCATGGTACTCTTGCACCCTGAATAATAAGAAAAAGGAACAAAAATAAGAATGGTGTTTTTCTACTGGTACAATGTAGGACATTAATCACATGGGAATTGTATCTCCTGCTAAAGTAAAAGACAGAATTCTAGCTTAGTTATTTCAATTCCGAAAAGATGATTGCTGTTCAAGTGCTACACTCAAAATGCTGGCAAATTTGGAAAGCTCAGCAGTGGCCAAAGGACACGAAAGGGTCAATTTTCATTCCAATCCCAAAGAAAGGCAATGCAAAAGAATGTTCAAACTATGGCAAAATTGCACTCATTTCACATGCGAGCAAAACAATGCTCAAAGTTATCTAGGCTAGGAATCAACAGTTCATGAATCAAGAACTTCCAGATGTTCAAGGTAGATTTATAAAAGACAGAGGAACCAGAGATCAAACTGACAACATCTGTTGGATCACAGAAAAAGTGAGAGAATTCCACAAAAATATCTATTTATGCTTCATTGACTATGCTAAAGACTTTGACTGTGTGGATTATAACAAACTGAGGAAAATTCTTCAAGAATTCCAGACAACCTTACCTGCCTCCTGAGAAATCTGTTTGCAAGTCAAGAAGCAACAGTTAAATAGATGGGGAAACAATAGAAACAATGAGAGACTTTACTTTCTTGACCTCCAAAATCAATGCAGATGGTGACTGCTGCCCCAAAATTAAAAGACGGTTACTCCTTGGAAGAGAAGTTATGACCAACCTACACAGCATATTAAAAAGCAGAGACAACACTTTGCTGACAAAGGTCTGTCTAGTCAAGGCTATGATTTTTCCAGCAGTCATGTATGGATGTGAGAGTTGGACCATAAGGAAAGCAGAGAACTGAAGAATCGATGCTTTTGAACTGTGGTATTGGAGAAGTCTCTTGCGAGTGCCTTGGACAGCAAGGAGATCAAACCAGTCCATCCTAAAGGAGATCAGTCTTGAATATGCATTGGAAGGAGTGATGCTGAAGCTGAAGCTCCAATAATTAGCCCACCTGATGTGAAGGGGTGATTCATGGGGAAAGACCCTGATTCTGGGAAAGATTGAAGACAGGATGAGAAGGGGATGCCAAAGAATGATATGGTTGGATGGCATCACTGACTTCATGGATGTGAGTTTGACAAGCTCTGGGAGTTGGTTCAGGTCAGCTCAGTTACTCAGTCGTGTCTGACTCTTTGTGACCCCATGAAGCACAGCATGCAAGACCTCTCTGTCCATCACCAACTCCTGGAGTTCACTCAGACTCACGTCCATCGAGTCAGTGATGTCATCCAGCCATCTCATCCTTTGTCATCCCCTTCTCCTCCTGTCCCCAATCCTTCCCAGCATCAGAGTCTTTTCCAATGAGTCAACACTTCACATGAGGTGGCCAAAGTACTGAGTTTCAGCTTTAGCATCATTCCTTCCAAAGAAATCCCAGGGCTGATGCCCTTCAGAATGGACGGGTTGGATCTCCTTGCAGTTCAAGGGACTCTCAAGAGTCTTCTCCAACACCACAGTTCAAAAGCATCAATTTTTCAGCGCTCAGCTTTCTTCACAGTTGAACTCTCACATCCATACATGACCACTGGGAAAACCATAGCCTTGACTACATGGACCTTTATTGGCAAAGTAATGTTTCTGCTTTTGAATATGCTATCTAGGTTGGTCATAACTTTCCTTCCAAGGAGTAAGCCTCTTTTAATTTCATGGCTGCAGTCACCATCTGCAGTGATTTTGGATCCCAAAAAATAAAGTCTGACACTGTTTCCACTGTTTCCCCATCTATTTCCTATGAAGTGATTTGACCAGATGCCATGATCTTTGTTTTCTGAATGTTGAGTTTTAAGCCAACATTTTCACTCTCCTCTTTCACTTTCATTGAGAGGCTTTTTAGTTCCTCTTCACTTTCTGCCATAAGGGTGGTGTCATCTGCATATCTGAGGTTACTGATATTTCTCCCAGCAATCTTGATTCCAGCTTGTGCTTCTTCCAGCCCAGCATTTATGGACAGGAAAACATGGCATGCTGCAGCCCATGGGATTGCTGTGTTGGACATGAGTGAGAGACAGACTGAAAGAAAAAAAAATAAGAAGTTTCCTTTTGGTACAGAAACAACACACTAAGCATAACTTCAGCAATGAGAAAACATCACAGCCTTACACTCTTGTCCTTCTCCAGTGAGTATATATATATATATATATCTGCTGCTGCTGCTAAGTCACTTCAGTCATGTCCAACTGCTCCCCCGTCCCTGGGGTTCTCCAGGCAAGAACACTGGAGTGGGATGCCATTTCCTTCTCCAATGCATGAAAGTGAAAAGTGAAAGTGAAGTCACTCAGTCGTGTCCGACTCTTAGTGACCCCGTGGACTGCAGCTTACCAGGCTCCTCTGTCCATGGGATTTTCCAGGCAAGAGTAATGGAGTGGGTTGCCATTGCCTTCTCCGATATATATACCTACATATATATATATATATATATATATATATATATATATATATATATGCTGCTATACCTACATATATATGTAGGTATATATATGTACCTACCATTTTTTGTTTATAGAAATGAAAACAAATTCTGTGTATTAATTTTGCATCCTGAAAGTTTACAAAATTCATTGATGAGTTCTAGTAGTTTTCTGGTAGCATTTTTAGGTGTTTCTATGTAAGGTTTCATGTCGTGTACAAACACTAACAATTTCACCTCTTCTTTTCCAATTTGGTTTCCATTTCTTTTTCTTCTCTAATTGCTGTGGCTAGGAATTCCAAAACTAGGTTAAAAAAGCATGGCGCATATGGCCATCTTTGTCTTATTCCTGGTCTTAGAAAAAATGTTTTCAGTTTTTCATTGTTCCGAATGATGTTTGCTGTGAATTTTTTATATATAATTATTATTATGTTGCAGCATTTCCCTTAATGCCAACTTTTGGAAAGTTCTTATCATAAATATGTGTTGATTTTGTCATTTTTTTCTGTATTGAAATGATCATATGTTTCTTTTTATTTTTTTTTTTGAACCTGTTAATATGGTGTATCACATTGATGAATTTGTATATACTGAAGAATCTTGGTATCCCTTGGGGGATAAATCCCACTTAATCATGGTGCATTTAAATGTGTTCTTGGTTTTACTTCTTCTTTTCCAATTTGGATTCCTTTTATTTCTTTTTCTGCTCTGATTACTGTGGCCAAAACTTCCAAAATTGTGTTGAATAGTAGTGGTGAAAGTGGGCACCCTTGTCTTGTTCCTTACTTTAGGGGAAATGCTTTCAATTTTTCACCATTGAGGATCTCACTCTTTGCTGATGACATGATCCTCTACATAGAAAAACCTAAAGACTCCACCAGAAAATTACTAGAGCTAATCAATGAATATAGTAAAGTTGCAGGATATAAAATCAACACCCAGAAATCCCTTGCATTCCTATACACTAATAATGAGAAAATAGAAAGAGAAATTAAGGAAACAATCCCATTCACCATTGCAACAAAAAGAATAAAATACTTAGGAATATATCTACTTAAAGAAACTAAAGACCTATATATAGGAAACTATAAAACACTGGTGAAAGAAATCAAAGAGGACACTAATAAATGGAGAAATATACCATGTTAATGGATCGGAAGAATCAATATAGTGAAAATGAGTATACTACCCAAAGCAATCTATAGATTCAATGCAATCCCTATCAAGCTACCAATGGTATTTTTCACAAAGCTAGAACAAATAATCTCACAATTTGTATGGAAATACAAAAAACCTCGAATAGCCAAAGCAATCTTGAGAAAAAAGAATGGAACTGGAGGAATCAACCTGCCTGACTTCAGGCTCTACTACAAAGCCACAGTCATCAAGACAGTATGGTACTGGCACAAAGACAGAAATATAGATCAATGGAACAAAATAGAAAGCCCAGAGATAAACCCATGCACCTATGGACACCTTATCTTTGACAAAGGAGGCAAGAATATACAATGTATTAAAGACAATCTCTTTAACAAATGGTGCTGGGAAAACTGGTCAACCACTTGTAAAAGAATGAAACTAGAACACTTTATAACACCATACACAAAAATAAACTCAAAATGGACTAAAGATCTAAACATAAGACCAGAAACTATAAAACTCTTAGAGGAGAACATAGGCAAAACACTCTCCGACATAAATCACAGCAGGATCCTCTATGACCCACCTCCCACAATATCGGAAATAAAAGCAAAAATAAACACCTGGGGCCTAATTAAAATTAAAAGCTTCTGCACAACAAAAGAAACTATAAGCAAGGTGAAAAGACAGCCTTCAGAATGGGAGAAAATAATAGCAAATGAAGCAACTGACAACTAATCTCAAAAATATACAAGCAACTCCTGCAGCTCAATTCCAGAAAAATAAATGACCCAATCAAAAAATGGGCCAAAGAACTAAATAGACATTTCTCCAAAGAAGACATACAGATGGCTACCAAACACATGAAAAGATGCTCAACATCACTCATTATCAGAGAAATGCACATCAAAACCGCAATGAGGTACCATTTCACGCCAGTCAGAATGGCTGCGATCCAAAAGTCTACAAGCAATAAATGCTGGAGAGGATATGGGGAAAGGGAACCCCCTTACACTGTTGGTGGGAATGCAAACTAGTACAGCCACTATGGAGAACAGTGTGGAGATTCCTTAAAAAAATTGGAAATAGAACTGCCATACGACCCAGCAATCCCACTGCTGGGCATACACACCGAAGAAACCATAATTGAAAGAGACACGTGTACCCCAATGTTCATCGCAGCACTGTTTATAATAGCCAGGACATGGAAGCAACCTAGATGTCCATCAGCAGATGAATGGATAAGAAAGCAGTGGTACATATACACAATGGAGTATTACTCAGCCATTAAAACGAATACATTTGAATCAATTCTAATGAGGTGGGTGAAACTGGAGCCTATTATACAGAGTGAAGTAAGCCAGAAAGAAAAACACCAATACAGTATACTAACGCATATATATGGAATTTAGAAAGATGGTAACAACAACCCTGTATGCAAGACAGCAAAAGAGACACAGAGGGAGAGGGTGGGATGATTTGGGAGAATGGTATTGAAACATGTATAATATCATATAAGAAATAAATTGCCAGTCCAGGTTTGATGCATGATACAGGATGCTTGGGGCTGGTTCACTGGGATGACCCAAAGTGATGGTACAGGGGGGGAGGTGGGAAGGGGGTTCAGGATGGGAAGCACATGTACACCCGTGGTGGATTCATGTTGATGTATGGGAAAACCAATACAATATTGTAAAGTAATTAGCCTCCAATTAAAATAAAAATAATAAAAAAATAAATATGCTGTTGGATTCAAATTGCTAATATTTTGTTGAGGATTTTTGTATCTATGTTCATCAGTGATACTGGCCTGTAATTTTCTTTTTGTTTGTGTAATATTTTTATCTGCTTTAGGTATCAGGGTGTTGGGGGCCTTGTAGAGTGAGCTTGGAAGTGTTCTTGTCTCTGCAATATTCTGAAAACACAGAAGGCCTTGAATAGTCAAAGCAACCTTGCAAAAGAAAAATAGAGTTGGCAGAATCAGGCTTCCTGACTTTATACTACAAAATTACAGGAATCAAAATGGTATGATACTGGCAGAAAAACAGAAATATAGATCAACAAAATATAATCGAAATTCCAGGGGTAAACCCATACATCTATGGTCACCTAATCTATGACAAAGGAGGCAAGAATATACAATATAGAAAACATGGTCTCTTTATAAGTGTTGCTAAGGAAACTGCATGGCAGTTATGTGGAAAAGAATACAAGTAAGACATTTTCTAACACTATACACAAAAATAAACTCAATACGGATTAAAGGGCTGAGTTACTGATAGAATATTATTCTCCAAAATATATAAACAGCTCATCCAGCTCAATTAAAAACAAACAAACAACAATTAAAAACCACCCAATAAAACAGCAGACAAAAGACCTAAAAAGACGTTTTTCCAAAGAAAACATGCAGATTCCCAGAGGCACACAAAAAAATGCTCAACATCACTAATTATTAGGGAAATGCAAATCGAAACTAAAATGAGGTTTTACCTTACATTGGTTATATTGACCATTATCAAAAAGTTTAAATGCTGGAAAGGATGTAGAGAAAAGGGAACCCTCCTACACTGTCGGAAAAATGCACAGCTGGCACAGCCACTTTGGAGAACAGTATGAAGTTTCCTTAAAAGACTAAAAATAGAGTTACCAAATGATACAATAATCCCACTCCTCTGCATATATCTACAGAAAATCAAAATTCAAAAAGATACTTGCACCCCAGTGTTCACTGTAGTGCTATTTACAATAGCAAGAATGTGGAAGCAACTTATACGGCCATTTACAGGTGAATTGATAACGACAATGGTGCATATATAAAATGGAAAATTACTCAGCCAGGAAAAATGAAATAATGGTGTTTGTAGCAACTTGGATAAGTCACCTATTTTGTTCAAAAGAGAGAAAATGTGATTCCTGATCACATTTAAAAATGCCGTTGAAAAATGGGACCCCCCCCATAATTAAAATGCCTTTAGGAAATCAAAAAGTAGGGTAGATTCCACTTGTACCTTGAAGAATATCTTTGGTCTTTCTAGAAAAAAATGGGTGAATTTTTAGATAATTTGGAATTATAATGGCCATTCGGGGAAAACTTGTTTTGTACAAATCCACCTTAAAATGTGCACTTAAGAGGATTCCAGACCTCTAGTAGACAAGGGATGCATTATTTGATTGGTACACGAAACTTCTAAAATTAAAAAAAAAAAAAAAAAGCAGATTTCAAACCAAACACTGAAATGATTATTACAGCATGTCAATAAAAAAATAATAATAATAATAATTGAAATCTTTGTGAATCTATTTCTCTGACTTTTGTACCTGAGACATGGCTAAAATTTTTAAAAGCAAAAACTATAAAATCTTTATATCTCTTTTATATTTCTCTGTACTATATATGTCTATGTGTCTATGACACTTGTCTAACTCTAAATGATATGCCAAATTAATTTATAAAGAGCTCTATTTAAACGGCTTAAAGAAGAATTAAATGTTTATATAAATCTAGTATATGTTTAGACATAACCCAATGTAAGTCAAAAACTAACCTAAATGTTTTTCAGATTCACACAATCTAAGATAATATTTGTTAAATAAAAGCTAATTAAATTTGTTGATTTAATTAAAATAGGAATGTCTTTGGAGTTATCAATATTTAATGTTTGGCAAACAGAACTTTTTGTACCTGGGTTTACTGATCAAATGAGTTCATGCTATTTCTTTTTATTTAGTTAGTTAGTTATTTGTTTTTGGCTGTGCTGGGCCTTCGTTGCTGCACAGGCTTTGCTCTGTGCCTGCAGATGGTGGAGGCTACTGTCTAGCTGTGGTGCTTGGGCTTCTTGTGGTGACTTCTCTTGTTGTGTAGCACAGGTTCTAGGGCATACAGGTTTCAGTTGGTACAGCATATAGGCTCACCTGTGACTCCTGGGCTCTAGAGCACTGGTTCAATAGTTGTGGCACATGGACTTAGTTGCTGCTTGAAGTGTGGGATCTTCCCAGATCAGGGATAGAACCAGTGTCTTCTGCACTGGCAGGTGGATTTTTTACTACTAAGCCGCCAGGGAAATCCTATGCCATTTCTATTAGGAAATTTGTCAGTAAGAAAAACAACTTAAAGTGATTTTTATCTGTTTAATGTCTAATCCAAGCATAACCGCTAAAAACTAATGTTTACATTAATGTAAACAAGATAGAAGATTTCCTAAGTTAAACTAAATAATGAATAATCATTGCATATCAAAAAAGTTTCCAATAAGATAAACATAATTGCTAACCATGCTTATCTACTTTTAGCCCTTTAATTTTTTCATAGATGAAGATATTTGGATCTATTAATAAATATATTTTATGCTGCATTACAAATGAATTTGGATAAAGAAATGGCAACTAACTCCAGTATTCTAGCCTGTGAAATCCAGTGGACAGAGGAGCCTGACAGTCTATGGCCCGTGGAGTTGGACAAAAGTCAGACATAACTTAATAACTAAAACAACGAAAACAACAACAGCAAAAATGTATTATGAGAAAAAATACACTTCTGAAAATGTTAATATATTTGTGTTTGCTAATTTACTGCAGGATTCTAATATATGTTAGTTTACAGTGGTCTGCTTCTTAATTTTCACCAGAAAGCAAAGGCTGTAAACAGTTTAAAAGGCTGTAAAAAGAGAATAGCAAATGAATCAAAGAGAAAATGTCAAAACATTTAAAGCAATAAGCATAAATGAACTCTGCACAAAATGTGTGCATTGATGCTGAGACAAGGCAGACAAAGCATCAAGTGCCCCTTTGAAAGTTAAGAAGCAGTGGGACTCCCATGAGATATTTCTCCTACTCTGGGAGGATTTACTGCAATTTACTCTTTTTCAAACTGTGGTCACAGACCATTGGTGAGTTAAGGTTAACATTTATCTAAATTAAGAAGCACATATACTCTATATGTTACATATATAAGTGGATAACATACTTCTTCACTTTTATTTATAATTCATAGATAAATTCACTATATATGTATTTATTATCTGTATGTCAATAAAAAAAGAATAGTTTTATAAAGTGCAAAATAGAATTCTTGCATGATATATCCTGAAAACAGGAAAAATGTGTCAGTTTTTTAAACTTTATTTCAGTTACTAATTTGGGTTTATACAAGTGGGTGTGTGTTGGGTCATAATATATGCTATATTTCTTAGCTTGAATGGTTGAAATCTACTTTTCTCATATCACAGAAAATTGAGCAACTAAAGTGTCTATGCAACCACTTAGATGAAAAGTCCAATATAAGAACAGTCACATATTCTATCCTGCACACACACAATGTTAACTCCTCAAAGTCAGGGAGTAGTAACTTTTTGATAGGCTCATACTAGGTTGCCTTGTCTTTCCGGATTTGCAGCCAGGCAGCAAACTTTGTTAAAAACAACTTCCCCCATTTCTTATAACTACTTGCAAAGCTGGGAATTCTTGTGGTGTTCTCCCAATATTCATAGTTCTGCCATCAATGTAAAAGTTGCTGCACTGTGTTTCAGATTTTTATCCTGCCTACTCTACTTAGACCAGCCATCCTCAGCAGCAATGTGGGGATCCTGCTGCTCTGCCTGTCCTGTCAATCAGAGTCCAGCAGAACAATTTCAGGATGAACCTGTACATACCAGTAAACCTTTAAAGGGATTTTCAAATAGTGTACGCTCCATTTAAACTATATTGTATGGGATAAGTTTAAATTTAGCTAACATAGTGCATAGGCAGTTATGTATAACAGTAAGTCCATAATTTTTTGTAATTGCTGTCAAGCATCATTTATTTTCTGCATAAGCTATGGACATTTTTGAAATTGAGAAAATAAAATTTGAAATAATAAAGTTGGAATCACAGCAAAAAAGAAAAACTTTTTTAAAATTTAAATTTATTTATTTTAATTGGAGGCTAATTACTTTACAATATTGTATTGGTTCTGCCACACATCGACATGAATCTGCCACGGGCATACACGTGTTCCCCAACCTGAACTCCCCTCCCACATACCATCCCTCCGGGTCATCCCAGTGCACCAGCCCCAAGGATTCTGTATCAAACCTGGACTGGCGATCTGTTTCTTATATGATATTATACATGTTTCCATCCCATTCCCCCAAATCATCCCACCCTCTCCCTCTCCCACAGAGTCCAAAAGACTCTTCTATACATCTGTGTCTCTTTTGCTGTCTCACATACAGGGTTATCGTTACCATTTTTCTAAATTCCATATATATGCATTAGTATACTGTATTGGTGTTTTTCTTTCTGGCTTACTTCACTCTGTATAAAATTACAGATGCTATAGAAGTTTGTTGCCAAGATTGATTTTGAAACGAACTGTTCTCTTTACAAAACTATTAGAAATAATGTACAACAATGACTATATGTGAAAGATCAACTTGAGTTTTCAATAAAAAAAGGTATCAAGAATGGCGATGCATTTTTGGTAAGGGAGAAAAAAAAAACAGAGTAGTTTTGTCCTTGTTGACTTAAGAAATGTTCACAACCTAAAAGTTGAGAGTTATGGTTTATTTTGTGGGAAGTTTTAGGACTTTAAGCCTGGGAGACAGCATCTCAAGTAACCCTGAGAGAACTGCTCCAAGGAGGTGAGGGAGGAGCCAGGTTATAAATTTTTCAACAAAAGACAGGTAGTCTGAGCATCAAAAGCTTATTGCTAATTAAAGGAAGAAAGATATCCCCAGTTAAAAAATGCAGTGCTTTTCTATGTATGGGAAGATGCAAGAGTCTGGGATAACTGAAATCGTTCCTTTGATATGCACGTCAGCTATCTAGAGCTAGTATCCTGTGTTCTCATATCCTGCAATTCCTTTCCTGAAGGTTCACCAAAGGGAGGGTCTACAGTTTGTGGCTTCTAGATGGCAGGTATTCCCCTCGCTGAGTTCTCTCAGAGCTCACCATAGAGCCCTATACCAAGGTAACAGGTGTGGAGCCCTGTACCAAGGTCACAGGACAAAAATCTCTGGAACTGACCAAGCCTTATCAAAACGGTTTCCATGAACCTCCAGATCTAAATGGGCCAGTTCTCTGAGCCCATATTAAGTAAAGTAACCACTCTATAGCATCCTAATAAATCACCTAGTGCCACCATTCCAGTAGGAATTGTCTCTGTCTTAAGGCTATAAAAATTGGTTTTAGCTGGCAAAAGGAGTCTGTTTTTCCATGAGCTGTCTTGCTGTTCTAACAGTGTCCCCCATTATAATAAACTGTATCCTCTTCTCACTCTACTTCATGTCTGGAAATTATTTTCCTTTCCATGCACAAACCACAACATTTACCATCTCACATTGAAGGGCGGCAATAACTGATGATTGTGACATCCTTGTTTACCAATATGACAGGAAATACTCCATTGCTGCTGCTAAGTCGCATCAGTCATGTCCAACTCTGTGCGACCCCATAGACAGCAGCCCACCAGGCTCCTCTGTCCCTGGGACTCTCCAGGCAAGAATACTGGAGTGGATTGCCATTTCCTTCTCCAATTATTTTAAACTATTTAATGTCAAATAAAGCATGGAGAAATTATTTTAATATCATTGGGATAGACAGACATACCTACTAGCAAAGAAATTAAGTTCAAACTGTAATCTTAAACTTGCATGGGAAATATATAATAGTACAGCTATTATGACATAATGAATTGGCCAAAAGTTTCATTTAGGTTTTTCTGTAAGATGTTTTGGAAAAACCCAGAAGAAATTTTTGGTCAGGTCAATGTCTATACAATATTTCCTTGTTTTCTAAAGGATATCTATTTCCTAATTCTGTCCCTGAAAAAGCCTAGAAAAAATGAAAACCAATAGTAATGGCATCATTCATGCCCAGTTTGTCAGCTCAAAATCTACTTCCCATAAAGAAACTAGGGCTCCTTAGTGAAATGGCTGTTTAAAAGTTGGGGGATAGGGAATATACAGATGGGCCTGGGATAACGTGCTGAGCCAGAAAGCAAGAAAACTATCAAAGGCTTTGAGAACTCATGTGTAATAGCAAACACACAGCATCCCTATGAAATATTCTTTCTAAAAGAAAACTAAAGTAGATCTAAATATAAGCAAGTTCCAAATCTATCAGTATGCAAGAAAAAGGGGAATAGAAAAACAAGGTAAATTATATTATGACAATACCCCTAGATTTATGTAAAAACTGTTAGAGATGCACACTTAATAATAATCTACAAGCAAATGTAAATCTGTTATTTGCTTTAGTATATTTAGGAAAAAAAGTTGGGGGTATAGATGAAACAAAAGGTCACTAACTGTTGATGTTCAGCTGTGGATATATACTGGGGATTCCTTATATTATTTCATCTACTTCTGTTTTGTGTGAAATGTCTGCAACAAGAAGTGAAAAAAAAAAAACAAAAAACAAATCAAATCACAAACCAAAACAATCTAATAAGTGATTTTCTTAGTTAACACCTTTATCCTTACTTATAAAGTAGTCTTTTATAAATCACACAAGGTAAAGTGCTATTTGTGATCTCACCTCCACTCTCAATTTTTACATCATTAATAAAGTTAACTGAAGGCACAGTCCTGAAGTTTGACCTGTGGCAGATTCATTGTGATATATGGCAAAACCAATACAATATTGTAAAGTTAAATAAAATAAAATTAAAAAAAAAATTTAGACAGCACTAAATAAGTCTCTGGTAGCCACATAATATTTTTAAAATAGCTGAAGACAAATTGCTGCACAGCTAATGCACATTTATATACATCTCAACAGCCATAGGCAGCCATTTCACTGTGACAGTCTACTATTCCCAATTCCAAGGATAATGCCCAGAGTTTTAGCTCTTTGCTATGTTCGCTATACAAAGCAATGTGACCATCATCCCCTGGTCTGGGGTGTGTTGAAGATCAGATGTGAACTATGGCCAATATTAGTTTAGATGCTGTGTATAAGTATCATACAGTATTGGGCTTCCCTGGTGGTTCAGATGGTAGAGAATCTACCTACAATGAAGGAAACCCTGGTTCATTCTCTGGGTTGGGAAAATGCCCTGGAGAAGAATATCCTCTGGTATTCTTGCCTGGAGAAGTCCACAGACAGAACAGCCTGGTGGGCTTCAGTCCATGGGGTTACAAGGAGTTGGACATGACTGAGTAACTAACACTACCACTACTATACACTCCAAGAGAAAGAACCACCAAAAACCACTTTAGGTTTCTAAGGTATAATATTGAAGCTCAATAGGAACTTCAACCAAATCCAATTTAAGAAAGATCTGGTCCATGAGCCAAAAGTCTTGGCTTATCAGTGGTCCCAGACCTGTACAAGGCTCACTACTGCGGCTGCTGCTGCTGCTGCTGCTAAGTCGCTTCAGTCGTGTCTGACTCTGTGCGACCCCATAGACGGAAGCCCACCAGGATCCCCCGTTCCTGGGATTCTCCAGGCAAGAACACTGGAATGGGTTGCCATTTCCTTCTCCAATGCATGAAAGTGAAAAGTGAAAGGGAAGTCACTCAGTCGTGTCCGACTCTTAGTGACACCATGTACTGCAGCCCACCAGGCTCCTCTGTCCATGGGATTTTCCAGGCAAGAGTACTGGAGTGAGTGGGGTGCCATTGCCTTCTCCGACAAGCCTCACTGCTTCTGCCCAAACACTAACTACAGTTGTATGCCTGTTGCATTGCAAAGTTACAATAATAGCATCCCACTCCAGTTATAAACTTTATCACTCAGGAATCCTCAGTGCTAGACTCCTAAAATAAAATAATTTTCCTAAATAAAAAAGGAAAAAAAAAAGACAAAAGCAAATGTATACAGAAAATTATAGAAGGTTTGTGGGAAAATAATATTGAAAAAAGAATTTTATGTGTGGTCAAGCAGGCTAAAATTAGAATGGATTTAACTAAATTTGATGAGATAAATACACTTTAATAACAAATGTATATTGGAGTAAAATTATATCTTGATTTTTTTCTCTGTTAATGAACAAAGTTTCTTGGCTGTTAACGTATTTGTCCTTAAAAAATATATTCATACTGTCTTTATCAGTTCTTTGATTACTCAGAAAATCTGAGTCTTCTCAATATTAAAAGACCTAAGCTTTCTTCAGCTATGTATTTGCCTTTGAAATCTTTTTGTCACTGTGGTTAAATGAATAACCGAGTGCAATTTTATAATAAAATGTTTTCCTATTTAGTCAAATGTCCAAAACTTTTGATATTTTGAAAAATATCCCCTGTCAAAATCTAAATAAGGTGTTTTTTTTTTTTTTACTTTGAGCTAAATTTGTGATTTTTCTGGAAGGCCCTGAAGCATCTCAAAGCATCTATTTTATTCCTTATAAACAGGGAAATAATAAGTCAGTTAAGCTTATTCAATGTGTTAAATTACATGAGAAAAATTGCAAATAAAAAATAATACAAAACATTGCTTATATTGCATCTGTGTCATTGTTGTCCAGTCACCCAGTTGTGTCTGACTCTGGCCCCATGGGCTGCAGCACGCCAGGCCTCCCTGTGCCTCACCATCTCCTGGAGCTTGCCCAAGATCATGGTCTTTGCACTGGTGATGACGTCTAGCCATCTCATCCTCTGATGCCCTCTTCTCCTTCTGCCCTCAGTATAAACCTGGAGTAACACATGGATTTGGAGAACAGAATGGAATAGGGCAAAGGCTAACTGAATTCTGCAAAGAGAATGCACTAGTCATACCAAATACTCTTTTTCAACAGCACAAGAGATGCCTTTACACATAGACATCACCGAATGGTCAATATCAAAATCAAATTGATTGCATTCTTTGTAGCCAAAGATGGAGAAACTGTATACAGGCAGCAAAAACAAGACCTGGAGCTGACCATGGCTCAGATCATCAGCTTCTCATAGCAAAATTCAGGCTTAAACTAAAGAAAACTGGGGAAAACACTAGGCTAGCCAGATATGACTTAAATGAAATCCTGTATGAATTTAGAATCTATCTCTGAATAGACTTGAGGGACTAGATCTAGTTAACATTGTGCCTGAATAAGTTTGGACAGAGGTCCATAATACTGTACAGGAGACGGTGAACAAAACCATCAAAAGAAAAAGAAAAGCCAGAAGTCAAAGTAGTCATCTGAGAAGGCTTTACAAATAGTAGAAGAATGAAGAGAAGCAAAAAGCAAGGGAGAGAGGGAAATGTGCATCCAATTAAATACAGAGTTTCAAAGAATAGCTAGAAGAGACAAAAAGGCCTTCTTCAATGAACAAGGCTTAATGATAGAAGAAAACAACAAAAGGAGAAAGACTAGAGATCTCTTTCAGATAATTGGAAACATCAAGGGAGAATTCCATCCAAAGATGGGCATAATAAAGGTTAAAAATGGTAGAGGCCTAGTAGAATCTGAAAAGGTAAAGAAGAGATGGAAAGAATACACACAAAAAACTGAATAAACAAACAAATAGAAAATATCTTAATGAATTGGATTATTATGATATTTTGGTTTGTCACCCAAAGCCAGTAATTTTGGAGTGCAAAGTCAAGTGGGCCTCAAGAAACACTGCTATTAATAAAGCTAGTGGATGTAATGAAATTCCAGCAGAACTGTTCAAATCCCTAAAAGAGGATACCATCAAGGTTTTGCATTCATTTTATCAGCAAATCTGGAAGACCCAGCTGTGACCACAGGACTGGACAAGATCAATACTCATTACAATTCCCAGGAAAGGTAATACCTTGTATGCGGGTCAAGAAACTACAGTTAGAACCCTGTAGGGAGCAAGTGATTGCTTCAAGATGAAGAAAGGAGCATGACAGAGCTGTTTGCCATCACCCTATTTGTTTAATCTATATTCTGAGCACATAATGAGAAATGCTGTGCTGGATGAGTGTGGAATCAAGTGTGCTTGATAAGCTGGAATCAAGATAGGTGGGAGAAACATCAACAACCTCAGATATGCAGATGATACCACTCTAATGGCAGAAAGTGAAGAGGAACTAAAGAGTCTCTTGATGAAGGTGAAGGGAGTGTGAAAGAGCCAACCTAAGACTAAATACTGAAAACAAAACAACAACAACAAAAAAAGAACTAAGATAATGGCATCAGGCCCCATTGCTGCTGCATCTCTGTAGTGTTTCTTAAATTATATGGCATTTTTGGAAATCTAATCTGTTTTAGTATATTATCATTCATATGGCTTGCCTGGTGGCTCAGATGGTAAAGAATCTGCCTGTATTGTGGGACACTGGGGTTCAATCACTAGGTCAGAAAGATCTCCTGCAGAAGGGAATGACACCCACTCCGGTATTCTTGCTTGGATAATTACATGGACAGAGGATCCTGGTGAGCTACAGTCTATGGGATCACAAAGAGTTGGACATAACTTTGTGACTAACACACAGCACTATTATTATTTTTATTTTATTTTATTTTTAAACTTTACATAATTGTATTAGTTTTGCCAAATATCAAAATGAATCCGCCACAGGTATACATGTGTTCCCCATCCTGAACCCTCCTCCCTCCTCCCTCCCCATTCCATCCCTCTGGGTCGTCCCAGTGCACCAGCCCCAAGCATCCAGCATCGTGCAATTATTCACGATTCCAACTGTTATCTTAAAATGTTGTGTGTCATGGGAATAACCAAATTTGCTTGTCTACTGCATGATAATGAACTCTTATCAAATCTTTAAACTTGGCTTTGTCATTCATAGAAAGTAACTATTTTACTCTGAGGCCCTGCAAAAATGTTCCTAAAAAAGTATCTCATCTTCAGAAGATTCATGGAAAGAACTCTGACATGTACTCTGGAATACAGCTTTATTACTTTAAGATCATAACAGAAATAAGTATTTGTTTTTCTAAAACTTTAATAGAAAACTGATGGACTCATAAAGTTGCTAACTGAAGAAAATATTAATTATAGGGAAATAAATGTACTGATGAGGATAATTTTGTAACTTATTTTATTACAGGGTCTGTATTGTTTTGCTTTTCCAGATTTTAGGAAAATATTTTTTTTTCCCTTTAAAGCTATAAGCAATATGTAAGATATACTTTTGTAATCTAAGTTGAAACATTTGCTTTTTCTCCCTACCTGATCCCTCCAAATTCAAAAGCTTTCAATGTGTATTTCTATTTTTATGGCAATATAGTTATTTGAACAGATTCAATGAGTCATCAATCCTTGTAACAAAAAACAGTTGGAAATATTAGATATATTACCAAGGCTTTGACTGGATAGTCATAATCAAGAGAGATATGGGTAGTCAGATATGATCATAAAAGCTTTAGAACCTGCTTAGAAAAATTAGCCTAGGACCTTGTTTACAAGTTTTCAGCAAAATAATCTGGAGCTTATACAGTTAATCACTATTCTTGCTGTGTTTATGCAGAAAATCAGGCCAAATTTAATATAAATATTTTGCTATGATCATCTTTCACAAAAAAAAAAAAAAAAAAAGGAGATAACCATAGAGGGAAAAATTGTGTTTCACTTTTGTAGATGTTAGTTTCTGGTCATGTTAATTATCTTTAAGTATTTGTTATACACCTGTAAGAGGAACTGATATCTAAACTCTTCTATTTCACTCAAATATATGACTACAATTTCCAAACTAACATTTCCAATTTCCCCCACACTTCTGATTTGGAATCAATAAGAACAAAGATTATCTTTAAATGTCCTTGTAAGGAACAATACCAGACCCTCCTTATTATCCAGATTGCAGCCAAATTTCAGAGACTGGAGATGGGTACATATCTCATAGCTAAAGATGACTCCATCTGATATCCTGTCCTATACAAGCCCTAGAGACTCCAGAATCAAATTGACCAGGAATTGAAGCAGACAACAACTGAAGGAAGTATTTCCAACGTGGCCTGATCACACCTGTATACTTTTTTCTTGCTGCTACTTCTTACCTGATCCTTTCCTTCCTTTTCTTGGAAAGACAATACATTTATTAATTTATCACAGTAAGGAGAAACTTATCTAACTGTTTAATTTGTCACTAAAAACTTCAATCCATTCATGATAATGATGATGCTTGAGTTCATCATGTAAGAGCTTTTTTTCACTTATCTCAAGTGCTACTGCTAATTTCACCCAACATCTCCTTGATGCCAGATCTAAAATAAAACTTTTGAAGCTTGTCATTTGTTGACCCCATTAAGCCTCCATGGCCACATTAAATGAAAACATACAGGAGGCATACATGACTCTGAATTTACCTCCATAAAGAGAAGCTTTCTCCTTTGTATTGGATTAAATGCCAATGAAAACATTTTCATAAATCCCTCTCTAATGTTGGGAAAATAGCTGATTCCATAGTCAAAGCAATAGCAACCCAGAGATGATCAATTGACATATGGGCTAAAGTTGTTGTTCACTCACTCAATCATATCCAACACTTTGCAAATCCATTGACTACAGTATGCCAGGCTTCCCTGTCCTTCACGATTTCCCAGAGTTGCTCAAACTCATGTTCATTAAGTGTGTGATGCCATCCAACAATCTTATCCTCTACTACCCACTTCTCCTCCTGACAATCTTCCCAGCGTCATCAGGTGGCCAGAGTACTGGTACTTAAGCATCAGTCCTTTCAATGAATATTCATGGTTGATTTCCTTTAGGATAGACTGGTTTGATCTCCTTGAAATCCAAGGAAATTTCATGAGTTTTGACCAACACTAGATGATGCTGTTAAAGTGCTGCATAAATATGCCAGCAAATTTGGAAAACTCAGCATTGGCCATAGGACTGGGAAAGGTCAGTTTTCATTCCAATCCAAAGAAAGGCAATGCCAAAGAAGGCTCAAACTACTGCACAGTTGCACTCATCTCACATGCTACTAAAGTAATGCTCAAATTCTCCAAGCCAGGCTTCAACAATATGTGAACCGTGAACTTCCTGATGTTCAAGCTGGTTTTAGAAAAGGCAGAGGAACCAGAGATCAAATTGCCAACATCCACTGGATCATGAAAAAAGCAAGAGAGCTACAGAAAAACATCTATTTCTGCTTTTTTGACTATGCCAAAGCCTTTGACTGTATGGATCACAATAAACTGTGCAAAATTCTGAAAGAGATGGGAATACCAGACTACCTGACCTGCCTCTTGAGAAATATGTATGCAGGTCAGGAAGCAACAGTTAGAACTGGACATGGAACAACAGACTGGTTCCAAATAGGAAAAGGAGGCTGTCAAGGCTATATATTGTCACCCTGCTTATTTAATTTTTATGCAGAGTACATCATGAGAAACGCTGGAATGGAAGAAACACAAGCTGGAATCAAGATTTCTGGGAGAAATATCAATAACCTCAGATATGGAGATGACACCATCCTTATGGCAGAAAGTGAAGAGGAACCCAAAAGCCTCTTGATGAAAGTGAAAGTGGAGAGTGAAAAAGTTGGCTTAAAGCTCAACATTCAGAAAACAAAAATCATGGCATCTGGTCCCACCACTTCATGGGAAATAGATGGGGAAACAGTGGAAATGGTGTCAGATTTTATTTTTCTGGGCTCCAAAATCAGTGCAGATGGTGACTGCAGCCATGAAATTAAAAGAGGCTTACTCCTTGGAAGGAAAGTTATGACCAACCTAGATAGCATATTCAAAAGCAGAGACATTACTTTGCCAACAAAGATTCGTCTAGTCAAGGCTATGGTTTTTCCTGCGGTCATGTATCGATGTGAGAGTTGGATTGTGAAGAAGGCTGAGTGCCGAGGAATTGATGCTTTTGAACTATGGTGTTGGAGAAGACTCTTGAGAGTCCCTTGGACTGCAAGGAGATCCAACCAATCCATTCTGAAGGCGATCAGCCTTGGTATTTCTTTGGAAGGAATGATGCCTAAGCTGAAACTCCAGTACTTTGGCCACCTCATGCGAAGAGTTGACTCATTGGAAAAGACTCTGATGCTGGGAGGGATTGGGGGCAGGAGAAGGGGATGATAAAGGATGAGATGGCTTGATGGCATCACTGACTCAATGGACGTGAGTCTGAGTGAACTCCAGAAGTTGGCAATGGACAGGGGGGCCTGGAATGCTGTGATTCATGGAGTCGCAAAGAGTCGGACACGACTGAGCAACTGAACTGAACTGACAGTTCAAAAGCATTTCTACGGTGCTTAGCCTCTTTATTATCCAACTCTTACATGACTATGGGAAGAATCATAGCTTGGTCTATAGGAACATTGGTCGGCAAAGTGATGTCTCTTCATTTTAACATGCTGTCTAGATTTGTCACAGTTTTTCTTCCAAAGAGAAAGAATCTTTTAATTTCATGATTGCAGTCATCATACACAGTGGTTTTGAAACCCAGGAAAATAGTCTGTCATTGTTTCCATTTCTCTCCCGTGTATTTGCCATAGGAAATAGATGGGGAAACAGTGGAAACAGTGTCAGACTTTATTGTTTTGGGCTCCAAAATCACTGCAGATGGTGACTGAAGCCATGAAATTAAAAGATGCTTACTCCTTGGAAAGAAAGTTATGACCAACCTAGATTGCATATTCAAAAGCAGAGACATTACTTTGCCAACAAAGGTCCGTCTAGTCAAGGCTATGGTTTTTAAGTGGTCTTGTATGGATATGAGAATTGGACTGTGAAGAAGGCTGAGTGCCGAAGAATTGATGCTTTTGAACTGTGGTGTTGGATAAGACTCTTGAGAGTCCTTTGGACTGCAAGGAGATCCAACCAGTTCATTCTAAAGGAGATCAGTCCTGGGGTTTCTTTGGAAGGAATGATGCTAAAGCTGAAACTCCAGTACTTTGGCCACCTCATGCAGAGAGTTGACTCATTGGAAAATACTCTGATGCTGGGAGGGATTGGGGGCAGGAGGAGAAGGGGACAACAGAGGATGAGATGGCTGGATGGCATCACTGACTCGATGGACATGAGTCTAAGTGAACTCCGGCAGTTGGTGATGGACAGGGAGGCCTGGCGTGCTGCGATTTATGGGGTCACAAAGAGTCGGACATGACTGAGTGACTGAACTGAACTGAACTGAATTGAACTGATGAGACAATCTATCATTATGTTTGTGTTTTGAATGTTGAGTTTTAAGCCAACTTTTTCACTCTTTCACCTTTTTCTAGGCTCTTTAGTTCCTCTTCAGTTTCTGCCATTAGGGTGTTGTCATCTGTATATCTGAATTTATTGCTATTTCTCCTAGAAATATTGATTTCAGTTTGTGATTCATCCAGCCAGGCACTTTTCATGATGTACTCTGCATATAAGTTAAATATGCATGATAACAATACATAACCTTAGCATTCTCTTTTCCCAATTTGGAAGTAGTCTCTTTTTCAATTTCTGGTTCTCATTGTTGCTTCTTGATCTGTTCCAAAATCTCTGCAGATGGTGATTGCAGCCATGAATTTAAGAGATGCTTACTCCTTGAAAGGAAAATTATGACCAACCTAGACAGCATATTAAAAAGCAGAGACAGTACTTTGTCCTCAAAGGTCCATCTTGTCAAGGTTATGGTTTTTCCAGTGGTCATGTATGGATGTGAGAGTTGGGCTATAAAGAAAGCTAAGCACCAAAGAATTGTTGCTTTCCAACTGTGATGTTGGAGAAGACTATTGAGAATCACTTGGACTGCACAGAGATCCAACAGTCCATTCTAAATGAAATCAGTCCTGGGTGTTCATTGGGAGGACTGATATTGAAACTGAAACTCCAATATTTCGACCACCTGATGCGAAGAGCTGACTCATTTGAAAAGACCCTGATGCTGGGAAAGATTGAGGGCATGAGAAGGTGATGGCAGAAGATGAGATGGTTGGATGGCATCACCAACTCAATGGACATGGGTTTGTGTGAACTCTGGGAGTTGGTGATGGACAAGGAGGCCTGGCATGCTTTGGTTCATGGGGTCGCAAATAGTTGGACACAACTGAGAGACTGAACTGAACTGAACTGATCTGCTTCTTGAAATGTTGCTTCTTGAGGTTTCTCAGGAGGCAGGTAAGGTGGTCTGGTAATCCCATGTCTTTAAGAATTTTCCACATTTTGCTATGATCCACAGAGTCAAAGAATTTAGCCTACTCAATGAAGCAGAAATAGATGTTTTTGTGAATCCCCTTGCTTTTTCTATGATTCAGCTGATGCTAGAAATTTGACATCTGGTTCCTCCACATTTTCTAAATCTTGATTGTACATCTGGAAGTTATTGGTTCACATACTCTTGATCTTAGCATGAAACATTTTGAGAATTACCTTGCTAGTATGTGAAATGAGCAGAGTTGTGCAGTAGATGGCACATTCTTTGGCAGAGCCCTTCTTTGGGATTGGAATGAAAAGTTGATTTCTCACTTCCACTGTATAATTGTAAGGGATTTGATTTAGCCCATACTGGAATGGTCTAGTGGTTTTCCTTACTTTCTTCAAGTTAAGTCTGAATTTGGCAATATGGAATTTTTGATCTGAGCGACAGTCAGCTCTCAGTCTTGTTTTTGCTGACTGTATACAGCTTCTCCATCTTTGGCTGCAAAGAATATAATCAATCTGATTTTGGTGCTGACCATCTGGTGATGTCCATGTATAGAGTCTTCTCTTGTGTTGTTGAGAGACGGTGTTTGCTATAACCAGTGTGTTCTCTTGGCAAAACTCTGTTAGCCTTTGATCTGCTTCATTTTGTACACCAAGGCCAAATTTGCTTGTTACTCCAGGTGTTTCTTCACTTCCTACTTTTGCATTCCAGGCCTCTATAATGAAGAGGACACATTTTTTGGGAATTAGTTCTAGAAGATCTTTTCGATCTTCATAGAACTGTTCAAATTCTGCTTCTTCAGCATAATTGGTTGAGGACATAGACTTGCATTAATGTGATATTGAATGGTTTGCCTTGGAATCGAATGGAGATCTTTCTCTTATTTTTGAGATTGCATCCAAGTACTGTATTTAAAACTCTTTTTTTTTTTTTTTTTTTTTTACTATGATGGCTACTCCATTTCTTCTAAGGGATTCTTGCCCACAGTAGTAGATATAATGGTCATCTGAATTAAATTCACCCATTCCATTCCATTTTAGTTCACTGATTCCTAAAATGTCGATGTTCACTCTTGCCATCTCCTATTCGACCACTTCCAATTTGCCTTGATTCATGGACCTAATGTTCCCGGTTCCTATGCAATATTTTTCTTTACAGCATCAGACTTTATTCCACCACCCATCACATTCACAGCTGAGTGCTCTTTTTGTTTTGGCTCCACCTCTTCAGTCTTTCTGGTGTTATTTCTCCATTCTTCTGCAGTAGCATATTGGGCACCTACAGACCTGGGGAATTAATCTTTTGGTGTCATACCTTTTTGCCTTTTCATACTATTCATGGGGTATTGTTCATATGAGTATATAGTTCCTTTTTTCCTTTATGTTTCAATTCTTTTCTTTTCCCAGAACTTTGTAAGGTCTCCTTAAACAACCATTTTGTCTTCTTGTGTTTCTTTTCCTTAGGTATGGTTTTGGTCACCACCTCCTGTACAGTGTTATGAACATCATCTCAATTCTTCAGGCCTTCTGTCTTTTAAATCTAATCCTTAAATCTTTTTGTCACTTCTACTTGTAATATAAGGGATTTGATTTAGGTCATATCTGAATGGCCTAATGATTTTCCCTATTGTCCTCCAAAGTGAAAGTTAAACTCCCTCAGTTGTGTTCAACTCTTTGTGACCCCATGAAATGTCCCATCCATGGAATTCTCTAGGCCAGAATACTGAAGTGTGTAGCCTTTCCCTACTCCAGGGCATCTTCCCAACCCAGAGATAGAACCCAGATCTCCCACATTGCAGGGAGATTGCTTACTAGCTGAGCCACAAGTAAAGCCAATGATTTTTCCCTGTTGTCTTCAATTTAAGTCTATATTTTGCAATTTGTTGCTCATGATCTTATCCAGAGTCAGTGGCAGGTCTTGTGTTGGTTACTGTATAGAATTCCTGTATCTTTGGCTGCAAAAATATAATTAATCTGCTTTCAGTGTTAAACAACCTGTGATGTCCATGTGTAGAGACATCTCTTGTGTTGTTGGAAGAGGGCATTTGCTATGACCAGTGAGCTCTCTTGACAAAACTCTGTTAGCCTTTGCCCTGCTTCATTTTGCATTCCAAGGTCAAACTTTCCTTTTAGTTCAGGTAGTTCTTGACTTCCTACTCTTATCTTCCAATCCCCTATCATGAAAAGGACATCTTTTTTTGGTGTTAGTTCTAGAGGTCTTAAATGTCTTCATAGAGCAGTTCATCTTCAACTTCTTTGGCACTGGTATTTGGGGCATAGACTTGGATTATCGAGATGTTGAATGCTTTGCCTAAAGGCTAAAATACTTTAGGGCAATTGCATAGTCTTTATCTACTAGCTGAACAAGGAGAAATGTATATAATAACATATATTTCCTATTGTGTGCATGTTCAGTTGATCAGTCTTGTCTGATTCCTTGCCACCCAATGGACTATAGCTCACCAGGCAACTCTGTCCATAGGTTTTTCCAGGCAGGAATGCTGGTGTGGGTTGCCATTTCCTCCTTCAGGGAATCTTCCCCACCCATACATCAAATTCAAGTCTCTTACATTGACATGCAGATTCTTTACCACTGAGCCACCTAGTAAGCCTATATACCACCTATTACACAGAGATATGTCTTCCCTGGTGGCTCAGTGGTGAAGAATCCACCTACTAATGCAAGAGACAGAAGTTCAGTCTCTGCATATGGAAGATCCTGTGGAGTAGGAAATGACCACTCCTCCAGTATTCATGCAGGCTTCCCTTGTGTCTCAGCTGGTAAATACTCTGTCTGCAATGCCAGAGACCTGATCCCTGGGTAGTGAAGATCCCCTGGAGAAGGGGAAAATTACCTACTCTAGTATTTTGGCTTGGACAGTTCCATGGATTGTATGGTCCATGGGGTTGCAAAGAGCCAGACATGACTGAACAACTTTCACTTTCACTTTGTGGCTTCCCAGGTGGCACCACTGGTAAAGAACTTGCCTGCCAATGCAAGAGATGCAAGAGACTCAGGTTTGATCCCTGGGTCGGGAAAACCCTCTGGAGGATGAACTGGCAAACTGCTCCAGTATTCTTGCCTAGAGAATCCCATGGACAGAGGAGCCTGGCAGGCTACAGTCCATAGGATCACAAAGAATCAGACAAGACTGAAGTGATTTAATACATACCAGTATTCATGCCTGGGAAATTCCATGGACAGAGGATACTGACAGGCTACAGTCCTTGGGATACAAAGAGTTGGACATTCACAAAGAATAAAGATTTTGGGCCAAAGTGAAAACAATGCCCAGTTGTGGATGTGACTGGTAATGGAAGCAAGGTCCAATGCTGTAAAGAATAATATTGCATAGGAACCTGGAATGTTAGGTCCATGAATCAAGGTAAGTTGGAAGTTATTAAACAGCAAATGGCAAGAGTGAGCATAGACATTTTCGGAATCAGTGGACTAGAATGGGTGAATTTAACTCAGATGACCATTATATCTATTACTGTGGGCAAGAATTCCTTAGAAGAAATGGAACAGCCATCATAGTCAATAAAAGAGTCTGAAATGCAGTACTTGTGTGCAATGTCAAAAATAACAGAGTGATCTCTGTTCATTTCCAAGGCAAACCATTCAATATCACATTAATCCAAGTCTATGCCCCAAACAGTAATGCTGAAGAAGCTGAACAGTTCTATGAAGACCTACAAGACCTTCTAGAACTAGCATCCCAAAAAGCTGTCCTTTTTATCATAGGGGACTGGAACGCAGAAGTATTTGGACACACCTTGGTGACTAAACAATAATACATGGATAAATGCCTTTGGGGAGAGAAACAATTACCAATCAGAAAGCAAACCCATTGATTACACCAAAATTCGCCTAATAAGCCCTGGTCTTTTTACCTATTTAGCTAGTTACCTTCAGGACACACAGCTTCTTGCTTTAAAATCATCATAAGCAGTTGTATACATATACATATATATGTATACATAGATGTGTTTATATTTTAACTCTGCTTTGCATAATTATTGTTGAACTTTTTACCTATTGCCTGTCAAGTCTTTGCAAAATAAACATACCCAATAGGGTTCCGCTAGACTAGCACTTGAGATGATATCCAATGTTTACAACCTTACAACCTTACAGAGAATACACATTAGATGGAAAATGAAAGAGTTCCCCTTCCTACTCTTCTCTGTTACTCAAATATGACCTCAATTGTTTCTAGTTGGCACTTTTCCTCTAACATGGGTCATGGCATCCAGGAAAGATTCTTCCTGGCACCAATGAATAAAACTACTAAATTGGAAAACCTGACTCTTGATCAGTATTGCTTTTGAGGAAAGACCTTGACCACAAGGGTAGAATGTGGAAATATAGGAAATCTCATTTTTTGTGCAGCAGGGAAACTCTGAGAGGAAAGCTCTCACATGACTTTGCATCCTTCATAGCCAACAGGAAAAAGGAAGATAAGAAATATGAGTTTCTTCTGGTACAAAGAAGGACATTAATCACAAGGGAATTTTACCTTTTTTTTTTTTTTTTTTAAAGAAGGAAGATTCCTCCCTGCACTAATGACCATTTGCACCCAACAAGAAACCACCACAACTTGTAATTCTTATTTTTTTCCAATAAAACTTTGTTCAAAAGAACACTGTCCCCATCCATAGGTTCCTCCTATATACTAATAAAAGTATGTGCCTCACCTTTGTTCTCTGGACTTGAGATTCACCAAATCTCATTTGTCCTGAATTTCAATCCTCTGCTATTCCCAAATAATGAAACAGTGTTGGTAAAGTAACTGGCTATATTATCTTTGGGTTGACAACTCATTATAAAGTATAGTTTTTCTTTATTTAATAAATGTATAACTAGTGTTTAGCATACGCTGGTAACTGTGCTAAGCACTTTGTCGATAGTATTTTACTTAATTTTTACAGTTTAATAGTAAGGTACCTAGTACTACCAACCTCATTGCACAGATGAGAAAATTAAAGAAAATGGCTGTTAAATTACTTTTCTGAGACCAATCAACAAGAAATTTTAGAGTTTTAATTAGATAATTTTAATCCAGTTTTTTCCCCTGTGAACTATCCTTTATGCTAGGTATCATCATAATGATTGTTTATATCAATATATGTTATTGAAACTGAATAATAATTTTGATAGTTATATAATTCACTCAATTATTTGTATTTGCAAGATTTCTGTAAGAGCTATCTATAGTTCCTGACATATATTTTTCTTTGTTTTGTTTTATTTTGCAATGCTGTAAACATAAAACCCTTTTCAAAGGAGAGCTACATAAACTCAAGTTAGTTTTTTGATTTATGGGCCATAGATCAAAGGTCATATTTAGTGGTAATGCAGTCTTATTTTTTTTTTTTAAATTGAAAGTACACTGCTGTTTTGTAATAGCTTCTTAATGTGCAAAAATTTATCATGCAATATGTTATAAATGACCTACTAATTACTCTTGTTTTTGAACTATTATTTTTTTTAATTATTAGGTTTACTGAAAAATGAAAAGAAAATCATATTGAGACTACTTAAGAGATAACCTGTTAAAAATTGAGGTACTTTTCATATCTAAAACAATCTTCCTTCTTTTAAAAAATTTTCAAAAATTTGGCTATTCAGTAAATAAGAAATATTAATATTAAATAGAGGTAGATTGTTTTTAAAGTAGATCCAAATCAATCACATATTTTTTATTATTATTTTACTTCCTTATTGAATACTCAGTAATTCTCAACACTTGAAAAGAGAAAGATGTCCATTTTAGAAATTTAATTTATGTAGATTATGTGCTATTGCATGCTATTTAAATGTGAAGATTTATGATAGCAATACTAATAGCTTCTGCAAAGAATGTCAAAAGTTAGAAAGTGCTTCAAACACAGTTCAGGTAAAAAACAAACAGACAAACAAATACAAATTTCTTAAACGCATCAGAGAGCTGAGATTGCAGTGTGACCCAGTTCAGTTCAGTTTAGTCCCTCAGTCGTGTCCGACTTTTTGCACCCCCATGAATTGCAGCAGGCCAGGCCTCCCTGTCCATCACTAACTCCCGGAGTTCACCACCCAACAAAACAAAAAGAGGCAGCTCCCCTCTTCCCCAGGTAAGTTGTCACATGCACTTCACTACACATTTGCAGAACATAGGAAAAAGAAGTTCCAGTTGCTACACAAGGAAGTAGGTAGAAATCAGATAAAATTTTAACAAGTTGGAAAAGGCTGAATGTTGGCTAGTGTTAGTACTCTGGGATTGTGGGGAGTGGGGGAAAAAACACAAGAGGAGTCCACACTTTCATACATACTATTTCACATAGTCTACCAGATACTAAAGAGAAACATTAGGGAGATTCTACTTGGGGGATTGAAACATGGTGGGAGTTGATGGTGGAAAGAGTATGAACCCTTAATTCATTGTCCAGATTCTTCCCTCAAAAGGAGCTAAAACCTTTCTCCACCAGGGAAGGGGCAGCAAGTGTATTGTTCCCAAGGCCTAGGTCAAGACTATGTTGCTAGGAGAAAGGGAAGTAAAATCCTCTAAACCTGAGAAAGAGTAGTGGGTTCATGGACACTATACTAATACTATTAAAGGTCTGTTCCTTCTGGAGAAGGAAGAAAACAATATATCTTATATAGGACCCACCACCATTAGGAGGCACAAAATGTCTTCCATTTTGAAGAGATATAGGAATGCTGAGAAAACACCACCACTGAAGCTGAGGAACAACTCTTAGGTATAGAGGAACAGGATAGGAAAATAATAAATTCTGCTTCCCAGAATAAGTCCCTTGGCATGTGTCTGTGTGATGAAAATTACATACATGTAGGTATGATTGAAACTGAAAAGATAATATATCTAAATTTGAGAACTACAACTAAAGCAATCCTTAAAGAGAAATTTATAATGTTAAATATTTATATTAGAAAAGAAGATTGCAAATCAATAGCTTAGTTAACATCTTAAGTATTTTACAGTTAATAATTTTAATAAACCTAAAACTAGATTGATAAAGAAAAAAGACTAAACATAAATTTCCAATATCAACAATAAAATAATATCACTACTGATGCTATGAATATTAAATGAAGAAACTCTTATGCCCAACTTTATGACAGTAAATTAGACAATTTATAGTAAATGGACAAATCCTTTGAAGGACACATATGCTCACTCATAAATAAATAGATAATCTTTATAGTCCTACATTTATTTTAAAAATTTGAATTCTTAATTATGTATATTCCCACAGAGCAACTTCATAGCCAATGGCTTCAATGGTGAGTTTAGTCAAATATTTAAATGAAAAATTACAACAATTCTACACAAATCCTTCCATAATGTAGAAAGAAAAGAACACTTTTATTATGAGACCAGCATTACCCTGATACCAAAATCAAAGAGAGGAAGAAAAACAACAACTACACATGAATATTTTTATGAACATAGATTAAGACACCCTCAACAAAAATAGTAACACATTAAATCTAGTAATATATTAAAATATAAAATATATTATGATTAAGTGGGCTTTTTCCTGGATACACATGGTATGTAGTAAGTTAAACATTAAAGAAGCAAATTACTTAACCATATTAACATTTAAAAAAATAAAACCAATATAATACATTAATAGATGCAAAAGAAACATATGAGAATATTTAGCACATTTTCATAGGGGCCTCCCTGGTTGCTCAATGGTAAAGAATCTGCCTACAATACAGGAAATCCAGGTTCAAGCCCTGGAACAGAAACCCGCTCCAGTGTTCTTGCCTGAAGAATCCCATGGACAGGGGAGCCTAGCAGGCTACAGTCCATAGGGTCCCAAAGAGTTGAACACAACTGAAATGACTGAACACAACACACTTCCATAATAAAATCTGTAAACCAATCAGAAATCAAAGTAAACTTCTATAATCTGATAAGGTTATCTAAACTAAGACTACTTCTCATAACAGATAATGGATCAGAGAAAAATTTAAAAATTTCTGCTTTTACCACTTTTGTTCAACTCTATAAGGAGTTTGTATCCATTCTACTAATGCAAAAGAATTAAAAATAATAATTTAGATTTCAGAATTTATAAAACTCTAGTTTTCCAAAGACATGTTAAAGCCAATGCAAAGGGAATGTCAGAGACTAGAAGGAAATGCACACAGAGTATATATCTGTATATCATAATTTACATACTATAAAATTGCACACACATACAGGTAGACTCAAAACTCACTGATAAGAATGGAAAAAAGAACTGTTTTAAAAATGGGCAAAATATTTGAATAGACACTTCACTGAAGAAGATACATGAATGATATTTAAGCACAGAAATGGATGTTCAACATCATGAGATGCAGGTTAAAACCTTATTAGAATAGCAAATTAAAGGGGGGAAAAAAAAAACCCTGAAAATAATGATTGCTTGTTAGGATGACATGTTGATATATGCCAAAACCAATACAATATTGTAAAGTAAAAAAAAAACAAAAACAAAAACAAAAAAAATCCTCAGGTTATTGTTGAAGGGAGTTCAACATGGTGTAGTCACTTTAGAAAGTAGTTTGTCCATTTTGTTTAATAATTTTATTTATTTATGGCTGCACTGCTTTGTTCAGGATTTCTTTAGTTGTGGATAGTGGGGGCTACTCTTTGTTGCACTGTGGACTTTTCATTGTGGTGACTTCTCCTGTTGCAGAGCACAGGCTCTAGACATGCAAACCTCAGTAGTTGTGCACACAGGCTTGGTAGTTGAGGCTTGAAGGCTCTAGACAGAGTACAGGCTCAATAGATGTGGCCCACAGGTTTAGTTGTTCTGAGTTATGTGGAATATTCCTGGGCCAGGGATCAAACCCATGTCCCCTACACCAGCAGGCAGATTCTTACCCTTTGCACTGTCAAAGAAGTCCAGTTTGTCCATTTCTTAACAAGAAAATATCTGCTTACTACATGTTCCTTCAATATCACTCCTAAGTATTAATTAAACATGTATGAATATTAATATATATACACAACCCTTTATTTGAACACTGATATAGCTTTTATTCAAGACCAAAAATATGGAAATCCTAGTGCTTTTAAACAAATAAATAGATCAATCATTTTTGTGTATTCATACTTAACAATAGAAGGAGCAGGTAGATCATTTTGCTGACAAAGATCTGTCTAGTCAAGGCTATAGTTTTTCCAGTAGTCATGTATGAATGTGAGAGTTGGACTATAAAGAGAGCTGAGTGCAGAAGAATTGATGCTTTTGAACTGTGATGTTGGAGAAGACTCTTGAGAGTCCCTTGGACTGCAAGGAGATCCAACTAGTCCATCCTAAAGGAGATCAGTCCTGGGTGTTCATTGGAAGGACTGATGTTGAAGCTGAAGCTCCAATAATTTGGCCACCTGATGTGAAGAACTGACTCATTTGAAAAGACCCTGATGCTGGGAAAGATTGAGGGCAGGAGGAGAAGGGGACGGTAGAGGATGAGATGGTTGGATGGCATCACTGACTCAATGGACACAAGTTTGAGTAAACTCCAGGAGTTGGTGATGGACAGGGAAGCCTGGTGTACTGCAGTCCATGGAGTCACAAAGAGTTGGACACGACTTAGTGACTAAACACCAACTAATTCTGGATTAATCTCAAATATTTTACACTCAACTAAGATAGAATAAAATGGCTAACTTATTCACACACACACACAGTCTATTTTTAAGATATTCTTGGAGGTAAACCTATAGGGACAGAATTAGTCGTTACTGGGATGAAGTAGAGTAGAAGTTGATGCTGATCAGGGCCCTGTGCAGGTCCTGGGAACAGAGGCCTTTTTGTCCCCCTTTTCATGTAGGAGAAACTACAACCTCCAGGGTCTTCCTTGAGTTCCAAAGAGCAGTTTTGAAAAGGTTTCTAATCAAGGGAAGAGCAGGCATGAAAGCACCTGAGGCAAGATTAAAGGGACCAGAGAAGCTCATTAAGATAAGGAGACCAGCCCACCTGAGACTGCACAATCCCTGATCTTATCAGTAACCCTACATTTTGAAACTTTTCAGTAGAAAGAAGAACCTAAGACCATTACTGCCTTGAACATTTTTACATATACTTGTTTGACTATATAACCTCTCCTTATTCACCAGGGAATGCTGCACAGTTCTTGAGGTGTTAGCCTACTGTGTTAAGCTACTCTTTCCTTCTCCTCCATAACTATCTCTGTATATCTATTTGGCATCGGTGCACAGAGAACCAAGATTTTCACAACAAAAGCATGAGATTTACTACAAGGGCAACAAGTAAATTTGTGAAGTGCTGAAATTGTTCTGTGTGTATTTGATTGTGTGAAAATTATTGTTCAGTTGCTCAGTCATGTCCAACTCTTTGCAACCCCATGGACTGCAGCATGCCAGGCTTCTCTGTCCTTCTGCTGAAGCTTGGTCAAACCCATAACCATTGAGTTGGTGATGCCATCCAAGCATCTCATCCTCTGTGGTCTCCTTGAGGTAGAAATGCTAGGCAGTCAGTGTAGGACTCAAACATCAGTCTTGCTTGCAACCAACAACTTGCTCCATTAGCCTAAAGCTATACCCTTTTGTCCCAAATTACTGGAATGTGTCCTTGGCCTGAAAAATTTTCAGGACTCAGACCCTGGGAAGGGCAGCAATTAATTTCTGGTCCATAGGTATGAGGGAAAAACAACCGGGTGATCATTAATTTTAAGCCCATACATCTGGTTCATTGTAAAATGGCCTGAGGGCATGAAAAAGTAGGCAAATTAATCTGGGGATCAAGAGAAGCCATAAAGACATTAAGTTAAACATTTTGACCTTTAAACTGATTGATTAAAAGTGACATATTTTAAGGGCAAGAGCCAACCAAAAATGTAGAGATTAAGGATATAAAAACTACTGTAAATCCCACCTTTGGAGTGCTCTTTACCCCCTCTCAGGGTCTATGGTGAGAGCTTTGTATTTTCCTTCTCTTGAATAAATCCTGTTCTCTTGCTACCATGAGTGTTAGTGTGTTCATGAAGTTTATTCATTAGATTCCCATTTCATCTTTGTCCTTCTGCCCTTAATCTTACCCAACATCAGGGTCCTTTCAAAAAGTTGGCTCTTCACATCAGGTGGCCAAAGTATTGGAGCTTCAGCATCAGTCCTTCCAATGAATGTTGAGGATTGATTTCCTTGAGGATTAAATGCTTTGATTTCCTAGTGAAATGGGAATCTGAGTTCTTGTTTGTGGATCCAAAGAATGGAGTCCAAATACACACAAACATAGCAAGCAAATAGGATCCATTAGAGAAGAGGAAAGTACAAAATTCTTAGCATAGACACTGAGAGAGGGTAAGCAATGCCCCAAAGGTGGGACTTACAGTAGTTTGTATATCCTTAATCTCTACATTTTTGGCTGGTTCCTGTCCTTAAAATATGTCATTTCTAATGGATCAGTTTAAAGATCAAATTGCTCAACATTGTCTTTATGGATTTCCTTGATCCTCAGATTAATTTGCCACCCTTTTTCATGCCCCCCTGGTCATTTTGTGGGCTTTCCTAGGTGGCTCAAACAATAAAGAATCTGGCTATAATTCAGGGGATCGGAGTTCGCGTTCCATCTCTGGGTCAGACGTTCCCCTAGAGAAGGAAATGGCAACCCACTCCAGTATTCTTGCCTGGAGAATTCCATGGGCACAGGAGTCTGGCAGGCAACAGTCCATGGGGTTGCAAAGAGTCGGACATGGCTTAACAACTAACACCTTCACTTTCACTGGTCACTTTACAATGGACCAAATATAAGGGTTGAAGGTTAATGATCAACAGTTGTATTTCCCTGAGGCATGTGGAACAGAAGTTAATTACTGTCCTTCTCTGGATCTGAGTGATAATAGTTTGTCAGATCAAGGACACATTCCAGAAATTTGGGACAAAGTGTATAGCTTTAGGCTAATAAAGTGAGATGCTTATTGCAAATAAGACCCAGGTCTCAGAGTCCTACACTGACTGCCTAACAATTTCTATCTCAGTTGCAATCCAAGGGACATTCAAGAGTCTGCTCCAACACAGTTTGATAGCATCAATTCTTTGGCACTCAGCCTTCTTTATGGTCCAACTCTCACATCTATACATGACTACTGGGAATGCCATAGCTTTGACTATACAGACCTTTGTTGGCAAAGTAATGTCTCTGCTTTTTAATATGCTATGTAGGTTTATCATAGCTTTTCTTCCAAGGAGCAAGCACTTTTTGATTTCATGGCTGCAGCCACTAGCTGTAGTGATTTTGGAGCCCAAGAAAATAAAGCCTGCAACTGTTTCCATTGTTTCCCTATCTATTTACCATGAAATGATGGGACCAAATACTATGATCTTAGTTTTTTGAATGTTGAATTTTTAGTCAACTTTTTCACTCTCCTCTTTCACTATCATCAAGAGTCTCTTTAGTTCCTCTTTGATTTCAACCATAAAGGTGGTGTCATCTGTACACCAGAGGTTATTGATACTTCATTTACATGAGTCTAAATATTTGCCAACATTTAATGAATTTTAATTTTAGAAAGGGAGAAAGCATTGTTTCAGGAAAGAGCCAATTCTGACTCCATGAGGGCTCTGTTTCTTTGACTTTAACTTTATTTTTCATTGCTTTTGTTATTATAATCATACATAATGACCTGCCTCAGAGAAACCTGCCTCTGTGCTTGAATCAATCAAGCACATCTCACTGAGTTTGGCCATTCCAGCAGATATTTGCAAGATAATAGTCTTTACTTCCTCAGCTCCTCGCCTTTTCTGTCCTATAAAAGAAAATGGGATCTAGATCCTGACAAGATGGTTATTTTGAGACATTACTCCACCATCTTCTTGGTCAGCTGACTTTCCAAATAAAGTTGTATTCCTTGCCTCAACACCTTATCCCTCAGTTAATTGGCCTGTCATGTGACAAGCAGATGGTGCTTGGACTCAAAACAAATGGGTGAATCTTACTATGTAGCAATTATAATAAAGCTAGTATTTAAAGATAGTGTTTAAAACAAAGACAATCTAGCAGAACTGATTAAAAAGTTAAATTATATTATGTAAATATTAATGCTGAAGTGTTACAATCTTTCCTATTAAGATTTATGTGATATCATTTATTTGGTGAACCAAGATTTTCAGATTATAATACAATAGATCCAATTTTTCTGCTGGAATTGGGGGAGGGGGATAATTTGGATATAATTTTTTGCTAGAAATTAATTATAGAAGGTAACTATGATTGTTATGTTATGTGGGAGTAAAGTGTTGAAGAGAATCAAAAGCTAAATTAAAGATTCTGTTGGTAAAATAATTCTGTATTTAGAAATTTCAGATATGTATCAACAGAACAAAATGCATAAATATAATATCTGACCCATCTTTGATCTGTATTTTAAATAATTGCAATCCAGACATTTTTAATTTACTCATGTTTCTTTCATCTAGTTAACACTTTTTCAAATAACAAATACATTATCATGTGAGTATATCAGTCTATGTCTTCAAAATATTTTTGATCTGCCAAGTTCCTGAAATTTAACAGATATGCATCATTACAACCACCAGGATACTTTATTTCATTATGTAGATGTGAATTATGGGTGATCTTAAGTACAATTTAAGTGATATAATATAGTATTTTAAAATAAGAAAATAAATATTGAAATAAAACATTCATTTAAAATGTAATGGCTATGTTTATGTGAAATGCCTAGTTCTAATGATAAATATCACTATTGAATTATACAAATGAAATGAGAGTACTCCCAGATTACCACCATTAAGTCAGGCAATGGGATGTAAAAAGCAAAGAGAAAGCCTATTAGTCTCTATGGATCTGTTAGTATTATTTTCTCTCTTTACAAAAATAAAACAGAGAATTTAAACATATACATCAGCTTCCAGGGTTTGTTTCCTTAGGGAAGAGTGGAGATTGTGCCTATTATCTATGTTTACTCGAAAGTGGCAAAGCTTCTAGGCATATATTTGTCCTTCAATCAGTGAAAGACTAACAACTCCCACCCTCCAGTAAAAATAAAAGCCCAGCTCCAGAATGAAATTCTGGAGGGGATATGCAGGCTTCATGTTCTCTCAGTCCTATGCCTATCAAGGCATGAGTTCTTCAGCACAAACTGAGGAAGAGAGCTGGCATTTACCAAGGAATATCTTCCAAGGTAAGATAAAGCAATTTATATCTGTAGATTCCCATTTCCTTAAGTATGTCCCAACAATGAACCTACCAAATAGATTCTGATAATACACTTTTGTATTGTTCAATAATAATAAATGCTGGATTTCCCTGCTGGTACAGTGGTAAGAGTCCAGTTGCAAATGCAGGGAATACCAGTTTGATCCCTTGTCCAGGAAGATTCTACATGCCATGGAGCAGCTAGGTCCATGTGCCATAACCACTGAAGCCCATGAGCCCTAGAGCCTGTGCTCCACAGAGGGGCCACTGCCATGAGAAGGCTTTTAAACACAACAAAGAGTGTTCCCCACTCACTCCAACTGGAGAAAGCTTGTGCTTGGCAGTGAAGACCAGCATGACCAAAACAAAAAAATAAATAAATTAAAAATAATAATAATAATACTAAGCAGCATAGGAGATCACCCTAAGTCACCTTTTTACAGAAAATAATTGTTCTAAATCCATTAATAAAAATATTACATCTTTTCATTTTGATCATTTGACATTCATTTTAAGAAATTCATTCACAAATTATTCTTTGAGAAGCAAAATGTTTCATAAAATAAAAAGTAAACATCTTTTTCAAAAACCTGAAATGTTTAATTCCAATAAAATTTGGAAGAAACCAATTATATCTTTCAAGGAGGAAATAAAGATATAAGGATGTTTAAAAAATATCCTCCTCCATCAAGGGAAATTATAGTGTCAAAACTCATAACCACTTTTTGTCTACCAATGGTCTTACTCATATAAAATATGTGAAGGGGGTGATTGTTATATCTTATTTTGAAATCATTTTAGTAAATCTAGCCAGCGTGTTGGCATGTGGGAGGGAGTGTGTCTTCAGCTACCCAAAGTACCTTGATGTGGGAAGAAGTCAATTGAGTTGGCCCATCTCCTCCCTATATCCTACATATCATCACACTGGCTAACATACATGAAGCCTCCGATTGACTGAAATGTGTTGGCTGTGAATATTAACTAGCAATTGAAAGATATAAATAGACATTGGCATGTGTTCCTTGTCCACTTTTGAAGATTATTTCATATCAATAAACTGGAAAAAGTGAACTCTCATGATTAAGGGGCAATTTATAAGATTACTGAAACATCCTCTATTCTCAATAACACATATTATACATCATATAATTCTCTGAGATTTATTCTTCAGTGATCTTTACAACCAAATTTCTTCCCCAAAACACTTAGCTAATATATTAATTCACTAGTCCTCATTAGCATTCCAGTGATGCAAATAGAACATATTATGCCTCCTATTGAGTTTGAGTGAACTCCGGGAGTTGGTGATGGACAGGGAGGCCTGGCGCTGTGATTCATGGGGTTGCAAAGAGTCAGACACGACTGAGAGACTGAACTGAACTGAACTGATGCCTCCTATTTTATAGGTAGCAATATAATGTTAAGCCAATATCAGAACTTACACACATATCAGATCAGATCGGATCAGTCTCTCAGTCGTGTCTGACTCTTTGCAACCCCATGAATCCCAGCACGCCAGGCCTCCCTGTCCCTCACCAACTCCCAGAGTTCACTCAGACTCATGTCCATCGAGTCAGTGATGCCATCCAGGCATCTCATCCTCTGTCGTCCCCTTCTTCTCCTGCCCTCAATCCCTCCCTGCATCAGAGTCTTTTCTAGTGAGTCAACTCTTCGCATGAGGTGGCCAAAGTACTGGAGTTTCAGCTTTAGCATCATTCCTTCCAAAGAAATCCCAGGGCTGATCTCCTTCAGAATGGACTGGTTGGATCTCCTTGGAGTGCAAGGGACTCTCAAGAGTCTTCTCCAACACCAAAGTTCAAAAGCATCAATTCTTCACCGCTCAGCCTTCTTTACATTCCAACTCTCACATCCATACATGACCACAGGAAAAACATAGCCTTGACTAGACGAACCTTTGTTGGCAAAGTAATGTCTCTGCTTTTGAATATGCTATCTAGGTTGGTCATAACTTTCCTTCCAAGGAGTAAGAGTCTTTTAATTTCATGGCTGCAAGTCACCATCTGCAGGGATTTTGGTGCCCAGAAAAATAAAGTCTGACACTGTTTCCCCATCTATTTCCCATCAAGTGGTGGGACTGAATGCCATGATATTCATTTTCTGAATGTTGAGTTTTAAGCCAACTTTTTCACTCTCCACTTTCACTTTCATCAAGAGGCTTTTGAGTTCCTCTTCACTTTCTGCCATAAGGGTGGTGTCATCTGCATATCTGAGGTTATTGATATTTCTCCCGGCAATCTTGATTCCAGCTTGTGTTTAAATTCCATGACAGGTTCTTGTTCTAGCTTCCATCACTGTTTTATTCAAAGATGCTAAAGTGCTCCCTAGAATTTTAAAGCTTCTAAGGCTTTATATTCGGAGAAGGCAATGGCACCCCACTCCAGTACTCTTGCCTGGCTAATCCCATGGACAGAGGAGCCTGGTAGGCGGCAGTCCATGTGGTCGCACAGAGTTGGACACGACTGAACGACTTCTCTTTCACTTTTCACTTTCATGCATTGGAGAAGGAAATGGCAACCCACTCCAGTGTTCTTGCCTGGAGAATCCCAGGGATGGCGAAGCCTGGTGGGCTGCTGTCTATGGGGTCACACAGAGTCGGACAGGACTGAAGAGACTTGGCAGCAGCAAGGCTTTATATTGAAGCTCTTAGTACTAAATTAATTTCAGCATAGTAATTTTAAAGTGTATTGTTTTTATGTAAGGATACCATATATAACACTGTAAAAATGACTGTAAATACAAAGTTTAATAAACTGGAATTATAAGTAATTTATATGCAATGCCACTGCATATTATTTCTGCTAAGAATGGGCACTTTAACTTAAGCACTCACAGAATGATGTGGTGGAGACTCTTTTGCATTCAGTTCAGTTCAGTTCAGTTGCTCAGTCGTGTTGGATTCTTTGCAACCCCATGAATCGCAGCAGGCCAGGCCTCCCTGTCCATCACCAACTCCCAGAGTTCACTCAGACTCACGTCCATGGAGTCAGTTCATGGAAGCCAAATGGGGACCAAATCAGCTGAAAGGATGGAGGACCACCAAGTTTTAATCAGGCCAAGTTCACAGATACTTCAACCTTGTAGATGTAAAATATTTACAGTAGGCAATTTTCAATTCCATAGTGGCTAGCATGACTGCAGAGAAGAGGACTGTAACCTGTAATCAGAGCATGGTTTACTGCTAAATCTTTATACATAGAGTCATTTTCTGCTACTCTTCAGGTCATTCTCATTGACAGCTGTTTTGTAAATAGTTGTAACTTTTGTGTGTCCAAGTCAAGGCCTTCATATTCCACTATCTTGGCCACTCCTTTGGTAATTTATAAAATTTAAATTTCTAATTGTTTATTACTACCAATATTTTGTAGAAATATAAGTGAAATACATAGAAATTTCTCATTTATCCTTTATTCAATAAACCAAAATTTCATGATGTTCTTGGCACTACTTTTTAAAAGGTTTGCAAAAATTTATGTTATTATTTATATTCTGTTCTTAGGTTCTCTTTTTATAATTTGTTGGTTTATAGGTTTTACTCAATACCTTAAATTTTATGTTTACTAATGTAAATGCTTACAAATATTTGTCTATAAATTTTTCTATGACTCTATCTAAAGGTTTAAATATAATTATATATAGTTTATTAATTTAATTTATTTATCAAATATTTTGTAATATTTTCTTTGAAATTAAAAAAAAAGTTCTGCTTAATTACCAAAAAAATTGGTTTATTTTAAATATGTTTTATTTCTCATTAATAGTTGACAAGATTTTATTTTATTAGTACAATTTTATTCTACAGGATGCTGCTTTATAATACTTACCCTTAGAATATCCTGGCTTTTTATGACTTAATATGTGTTATATTTTAAAGTGGTTCTATAGGTACATGGAGATATTTGTAATAAATGCTTCAGTGACATAGTGATGATTTATATATGTATAATCACTAAGTCACTGATGTTTACAGTACAAATATATATTTAACTTTTATAGTATATTATTTGTTGCTTCTATTTTATTGATAATGTTGACCAATATTTGAGAGGGGTGAATGAATTTGTTTCAATTTCTCTTTGAAATTTTTCTTCTCCTTAATTTATGAATATTGACACCCATGTTATTCTGTGCAGAAATAATTGTAGCAGCTACATTGTTATTTCCAACCTTTAACATTATAAATCACTTTTAATTTTTTTGTTTAAAAAAAGTGGGGTCTTAATTCAAATTTGTCTACTAGAGAAATAGAAGCAATAATTTCTTTGTGTTACTGCTTTAAAATTATCATTAATCAGCTCAATTACAGCAGAAGAATCTCTTTATTTAGAAAACCTGAGCTTCATATAGTCAATTATTTGAAGTAACTTGTACCTGAAGGGTATGACACATTAGTGTTAGCAATTCAGTTCAGTTCAGTTCATGCTCAGTCGTGTCCAACTCTTTGCGACCCCATGAACCACAGCACGCCAGGCATCCATGTCCATCACCAAGTCCCGGAGTTCTCCCAAACCCATGTCCATTGAGTCAGTGATGCCATCCAACCATCTCATCCTCTGTCATCCACTTCTCCTCCTGCCTTCAATCTTTCCCAGAATCAGGGTCTTTTCAAATGAGTCAGCTCTTTGCATCAAGTGGCCAAAGTATTGGAGTTTTGGCCACAACGTCAGTCAATGAACACTAAGGACTGATCTCTTTACGATGGACTGGTTGGATCTCGTTGGAGTCCAAGGGATTCTCAAGAGTCTTCTCCAACACCACAGTTCAAAAGCATCAATTCTTCAGCACTCAGCTTTCTTCACAGTCCAACTCTCACATCCAAACACCATTACTAGAAAAACCATAGCCTTGACTAAATGGACCTTTGTTGGCAAAGTAATGTCTCTGCTTTTCAATATGCTATCTAGGTTGGTCATAACTTTCCTTCCAAGGAGTAAATGTCTTTTAATTTCATGGCTGCAGTCAGCATCTGCAGTGATTTTGGAGCCCAAAAAAATAGTCAGCCACTGTTTCCACTGTTTCCCCATCTATTTGCCATGACAGGATGAGACCAGATGCCATGATCTTCGTTTTCTGAATGTTGAGCTTTAAGCCAAATTTTCACTCTCCTCTTTCACTTTCATCAAGAGGCTTTTTGGTTCTTCACTTTCATCCATAACGGTGGTGTCATCTGCATATCTAAGGTTATTGATATTTCTCCCGGCAATCTCAATTTCAGCTTGTGCTTCCTCCAGCCCAGCATTTCTCATGACACACTCTGCATGTAAATTAAATAAGTAGGATGACAATATACAGCCTTGACGTACTCCTTTTCCTATTTGGAACCAGTCTGTTGTTCCAAGTCCAGTTCTAACTGTTGCTTCCTGACCTGCATACATGTTTCTCAAGAGGCAGGTCAGGTAGTCTGGTATTCCCATCTCTTTCAGAATTTTGCACAATTTATTGTGATTCAAACATCAAAGTCTTTGACATAGTCAATAAATTAGAAACAGGTGTTTTTATAGAACTCTTTTGCCTTTTTGGTGATCCAGTGGATGTTGGCAATTTGACCTCTACATCCTCTTCCTTTTCTAAAACCAGCTTGAAAATCTGGATGTTCATGGTTCACATATTGTTGAAACCTAGCTTGGAGAATTTTGAGCATTACTTAACTAGTGTGTGAGATGAGTGCAATTGTGTGGTAGTTTGAGCATTCTTTGGCATGCCTTTCTTTGGGATTGGAATGAAAACTGACCTTTTCCAGTCCTGTGGCCACTGCTGAGTTTTCCAAATTTGCTGACACATTAAGTGCAGCACTTTCATAGAATCATCTTTCAGGATCTGAAATAACTCAACTGGAATTCCATCACCTCCACTAGCTTTGTTTGTAGTGATGCTTCCTAAGGCCCACTTGGCTTCGCATTCCAGGATGTTTGGCTCTAGGTGAGTGATCACACCATCATGATTATCTGGGTGGTGAGGATCATTTTGTACAGTTCTTCTGTGTATTCTTGCCACCACTTTTTAATATCTTCTGCTTCTGTTAGGTCCATACCATTTCTGTCCTTTATTGAGCCCATGTTTGCATGAAATATTCCCTTTGTATCTCTAATTTTCTTGAAGAGATCTCTCGCATTTTCCATTCTATTGTTTTCCTCTACTTTTTTTTTTTTTTTTTTTTTTTGCATTGATCGCTGAGGAAGGCTTTATTATTTCTCCTTGCTACTCTTTGAATTTCTGAATTCAAATGGGCATATCACTCCTTTTCTCCTTTGCTTTTCTCTTCTCTTCTTCTCACAGCTATTTGTTAGGCCTCTTCAGACAGTCATTTTTCTTTTTGCATTTCTTTTTCTTGGGGATGGTCTTGATTCCTGTCTCTTGTTCACTGTCACGAACCTCCGCCCATAGTTCATCAGGCACTCTGTCTATTAAATCTAGTTGCTTAAACCTATTTCTCACTTCCACTGTATAGTCATAAGGGATTTGATTTAGGTCATACCTGAATGGTCTTGTGGTTTTCCCCACTTTCTTCAATTTAAGTCTGAATTTGGCAATAAGGAGTTCATGATCTGAGCCACAATCAGCTCTCAATCTTGTTTTAATGGACTGTATAGAGCTTCTCCACCTTTGGCTGCAGAGAATATAATCAAGCTGATTTCCATGTTGACCATCTGGTGATGTCATGTGTAGAGTCTTCTCTTGTGTTGTTGGAAGAGGGTGTTTGCTATGACCAGTGCATTCTCTTGACAGAACTTGATTAGCCTTTGCCCTGCTTCATTCTGTACTCCAAGGCCAAATTTGCCTGTTACTCCAGGTTTCTTAACTTCCTACCTTTGCATTCCAGTCCCCTATAATGAAAAGGACATCTTTTTTTGTGTGTTAATTCTAGAGGGTCTTGTAGGTCTTCATAGAACCATTCAACTTCAGCTTCTTCAGCATTACTGGTTGGGACATACTCTTGGATTACTGTGTTATTGAATGGTTTTTCTTGGAAACGAACAGAGATAATTCTGTCGTTTTTGAGATTGCATCCAAGTACTGCATTTCAGACTCTTTTGTTGACTGTGATGGCTACTCCATTTCTTCTAAGGGATTCCTGCCCACAGTAGTAGATGTAATGGTCATCTGAGTTAAATTCACCAATTCCAGTCCATTTTAGTTTGCTGATTCCTAGAATGTCAATGTTCACTCTTGCCATCTCATGGTTGACCTCTTACTATTTGCCTTGATTCATGGACCTAACATTCCAGGTTCCTATGCAATATTGCTTTTTACAGCATCGAACCCTGTTTCTATCACCAGTCCCATCCACAACTGGGTGTTGTTTTTGTTTTGTTCCATCCCTTCATTTTTTCTGGAGTTATTTCTCCACTGATCTCCAGTAGCATATTGGGTACCTACTGAACTGGGGAGTTCATCTTTCAGTGTCTAGCTTTTTGCCTTTTCATACTGTTCATGGGATTCTCAAGGGAAGAATACTAAAGCAGTTTGCCATTCCCTTCTCCAGTGGACTGCATTCTGTCAGACCTCTCCACCATGACCCGTCCATCTTGGGTGACCCTGCATGGCTTGGCTTAGTTTCATTGAATTAGACAAGGCTGTGGTCCATGTGATCAGATTGGCTAGTTGTCTGTGGTTGTGGTTTCATTCTGTCTGCCCTTTGATGTCCTCTCTCAGCTCCTACCGTCTTGGGTTTCTCTTACCTTGGACATGGGGTATCAATTAAGAAGGCCTTAAAAATAATAAAGATGGCATCTAGTTTTTTGAAAATTAGTTAACATCAATAGAAAGTTATAGTTTGACTGCCAAGAAGACTCAAGTGTACTTTCTAGACCCAAAATAGCAGACCTGATGGGCCAACACAGTTCCTAAAATATCAAAATATACTTGGGATTAAACGATTAACTTGCACAGAGCTGCACTGAAGCCAAACAGCATGAACTGAAAAGTTAAAGCTTATTTAAACTGCTCAATTATTTATCCATTTGCATTAATGATTCATTTGCCATTTTAAGGTCTCTGCTTGTCATCTGTTGTCTGCACCAGCTTGCTTTCCCTCACACATATCTTTGGGGCTAGATCTTCCATAATCTACATGATCATCTATGACTTTTTTTTTTTTTTTTGCCAGTTAGCCTGAAGAAAGCCTCCTTCAGAAAGGGCCTAAGCCTTTGTTTCATTTGCCTTTCAGTGTCTTGTCAGACAGTGGACCCTACATAATGCTCACTACCTCTTTGCCTCAGCATCTGCCAAACTGGAGCAGGTCACATAGATAGTGATATTAACAAAAGGTAAATCTTCAGTTCAGTTCAGTCACTCAGTCGTGTCCGACTCTGTGCGATCCCATGAATCCCAGCAGGCCAGGCCTCCCTGTCCATCACCAAATCCTGGAGTTCACCCAGACTCACATCCATCGAGTCAGTGATGCCATCCAGCCATCTCATCCTCGGTTGTCCCCTTCTCCTCCTGCTCCCAATCCCTCCCAGCATTAGAGTCTTTTCCAGTGAGTCAACTCTTCACATCAGGTGGCCAAAGTACTGGAGTTTCAGCTTTAGCATCATTCCTTCCAAAGAAATCCCAGGGCTGATCTCCTTCAGAATGGACTGGTTGGATCTCCTTGCAGTCCAAGGGACTCTCAAGAGTCTTCTCCAACACCACAGTTCAAAAGCATCAATTCTTTGGCACTCAGCCTTCTTCACAGTCCAACTCTCACATCCATACATGACCACAGGAAAAATCATAGCCTTGACTAGACGAACCTTTGTTGCCAAAGTAATGTCTCTGCTTTTGAATATGCTATCTAGGTTGGTCATAACTTTCCTTCCAAGGAGTAAGAGTCTTTTAATTTCATGGCTGCAGTCACCATCTGCAGTGATTTTGGAGCCCCCAAAAATAAAGTCTGACACTGTTTCCACTGTTCCCCCATCTATTTCCCATGAAATGATGGGACCAGATGCCATGATCTTCGTTTTCTGAATGTTGAGCTTTAAGCAAACTTTTTCACTCTCCACTTTCACTTTCATCAAGAGGCCTTTTAGTTCCTCTTCACTTTCTGCCATAAGGGTGGTGTCATCTACATATCTGAGGTTATTGATATTTCTCCCAGCAATCTTGATTCCAGCTTGTGTTTCTTCCAGTCCAGCGTTTCTAGTGATGTACTTTGCATATAAGTTAAATAAGCAGGGTGACAATATACAGCCTTGACGTACTCCTTTTCTTATTTGGAACCAGTCTGTTGTTCCATATCCAGTTCTAACTTTTGCTTCCTGACCTGCATACAGATTTCTCAAGAAGCAGGTCAGGTGCTCTTGTATTCCTATATCTTTCATTATTTTCCACAGTTTATTGTGATCCACACAGTCAAAGGCTTTTGCATAGTCAATTACTTTCACACAAAGTTATTAAAAAAAAAAAAGAAAGAAAAAAAAAAAAAAAACCTCACAGAGACATTGGAATCAAAACACCACTGAGAAGAAATGCATTGAGAAAGTTGGTTGCATCTTCTCAAAGTAAAATTTGTAAAACAATTGGATAATTTACTGGCAAGGTCAATTAAAAATACAGACATAAGATAGTAAAGATGGGTGAAGAAAAGAATTTGAAAACTGTTTCTTCCCTTCATATAACAAAGGAAAACCAAAATCAGTGTTGCTTTTTTTTTTTTTTTTTTTTATGTGTAACTCATTTAATGTCATTTCTAGCTGGTTGAATTGAAAGACTAATGTGTGCACATCACAATTTGAATAATATCAATATCCTATATATATGCTGTTCATCATTAAAAGCTTGTCTCAAAAGAAAACACTTGGAAAATTTTACATTAGTAAATTGTTGTATATTGTGCCTTCTAATATTTTATGACTATCAGTATAGATACTTTACTTCAAGTATGTATCTCATTTTCAAGCCCCAAAAGTTATTACTCAGTAGCTTTAAATTTACTGTGATAACATTTTAGCAAATACTATTTTTTCCAGCATGTCACAGAATATTGAGATTTTCAAATATCAATCCACTTACTTCTTGAGCTACCACTTTATATTAATCACTGCTCCAAAAGTTATTTGATTTAAATTTAGTCTAATATAAAGTTCAGACCTGAAATATATTCACTAACTTTATTTTGAAATTATATTTAGCATTTATTTGTTGCTTCTCAGTATCTAGTTTTAAAATAATGAATAAAGATTTATAAAGAGATCAATTGCCCTCTAAACTTCCCTTGTGATTATTATATAATTTTAATAAATTAAATGAATTTTGAATTATTGTAATAGTTATCTGCTTATTTATATTTTAATTGCTTTCTTATTTTTAATTATTTTTTTAAATTGGTGATTGATTTAGTTATAAAGCTCTTTACTATACAAAATGTTAGCATAAAAATTCTAGTAGCACAGGCTTTGAATCACAGAGTTGAAATTATAATGAAGCCATTTGATTTGAATGACACCTTAAAGAAGCATGGGTTGCTTTTATTACATTATTGATTTACTTTAAAAATTGCTGATTTTTTGCTCCTTTTGATCTGCAAAATACCAGTTTTATGTGGTTCAAATTTACAGTTTTATGAGGGAATCTACACAGGCTGAATTGAGCTATGACAGCTGGCTCCCTGTCATTGGCCAGGTGCCCATGTATCAGAAGGGATGTGAATTGAGGTGCCTCATACCTAGAGTCAGACAGGCCCAGATCCATGCAAATCAGAGCTGTATGTTAACTGACGTGACTTTAGTGGAGAGATTCTCTGTTCACTGTCTTATTACTCCAGGTGGTCAACTGACTATTCTCATGTAAACAATGGAGCATCTCAAAGGGTAGTCACTGTTGCTTCCACTGACCTGTGCAGGCCTCTAACGGTCTCTCTTGGGGTTCCATTCTGAAATACTGCTGGTCTCATGAAGGGATGGAGGGAGATATGAAAGGGCATTCATTTAACCACAGTGAAATCGACCTGTAAGTGCAGATGCTCTCAGAACTGAATGAAGGTTTTCTCTCAGAGAAATCCCAACAAGAGTTTTTTCTCCTGTATCTTAAGATTCATTAAGTACTAGAAAGTGATGACTGGTATAATGCTACCTCAAAGTGCTCCAAGCATTAGAAGCTTTATATTTTTAGCAAGGATTCTCTGTATCATAAAAGTTATTTTATGTACTTTGAACTTCAGCCTTTCTTTCAGACATTATTTTATCACTTAAGGTATCATAAGGCAATGGCACCCCACTCCAGTATTCTTGAGTGGAAAATCCTATGGATGGAGGAGCCTGGTGGGCTGCAGTCCATGGGGTCGTGAAGAGTCAGACATGACTGAGCCACTTCACTTTCACTTTTCACTTTCATGCATTTGAGAAGGAAATGGCAACCCACTCCAGTGTTCTTGCCTGGAGAATCCCAGGGACTGGGGAGCCTGATGGGCTGCCGTCTATGGGGTCGCACAGAGTCAGACACGACTGAAGCGACTTAGCAGCAGCAGCAGTGTTACCAGAGAATAGTACTAAATGTATTATTAAAGTTATAAACTTGACACTAAGAGATTCTGTGCTTCAGGCAGGTTTCTTTTAAACATATGAATTTATCTTAGTTTCAGCAAAAGGTTCCATCAACTTAAAACCTTAGCTACTGATCATAAACCTGAGACTATAAGAATAAACCAAATTGAGTTAAATCTGTTGTTCTTTGTTATGCTGCTACACTCCTCTTTTGAGTTGTTTTTGTTGTTTAAGTCACTAAATCATGTCTGACTCTGTTGTGACCCCATGGACTATAGCCCGCCAGGCTCCTGTGACCATGAGATTTTGAGACAATAATACTGGAGAGGGCTGCCATTTCCTTCTCCAGGGGCTCTTCCTGATCCAGGGATCAAATCCTGAAATGGCAGGCAGAATCTTTATCACTGAGCCACCAGGGAAACCCACTCCTGAATTATTCATGAAAACTTAAAAACTGAGTGGACCATCAAATATTATTAAAAATAATACAAATGCGGCTTGTTTTGTTTTCTTTACCTATTTCTTAGTCTTTTAAAAGTTAATTTAATGCCTCTCAAGTTATATTTCACTTTCTATTTGACATAAAATTCCAATTCTTTAAATAATTGCATATAGAATGCATACATTCTAAATATGCAAAATAAAAATAAATAAAAATTTTAAAAGTTATTAATTTGCAATTTATAATCACTGAAAATATAATTATTACATTTAATAGTGTATAATATTTAAGTTATTGATTATTGGAAATAAGAAAAATAATGTATTCCCTTTCAATATAAATATTCATTTTTGAAGTATTAAAGTCTTTTTTATTCACTTTAAAAACACATAGATGTTCACTTTACTGTCAATTATTGTGATTAAAATCTATACATTCTCTTAATGTATAAAAATATAATCTTTACATTGAGAATCAGCAATCTACATGTAAATTTCCTAGAATATAATCTGAAGTATGAAATAATGCCTATGTTTTTAGTGAAAATCATTAACAGGCTTTGTCTTCTAAAGTCAATCTCTGCAATTAACACTAAACTGAATTTTTTCTTGCTCAGAAACCTATTAACCTTTTAATTTTCTCATATTGATACCTTCTGCATTCTAAATTCAGTAAATATGATTGTTTATATAACAGGCACTCTTTTATAAAATCAGCTATTTTTGGTAAAGTGAATTATTTTTAATATTTGACAAATACTGTGGTGAAATTTGTTTTCTTATTTATTTTTTTTTTTTTACTTTTGAATAGATACTAAAATATGTTAGTAAAAGTAAAATCAATAAAGCCTGAAGGATTCTTTTTTTTTTTTTTAATTTTATTTTATTTTTAAACTTTACATAACTGTATTAGTTTCTCCATAGCTAGATTTCAGGTAAGTGATAATCTACATGACTACATTTATCTGTGAATGATATCAGCAAAATTTTTGAAACATTAAAATTAGGAATAAAATAATATATTTTAGGAGACAGATTTCCCTTGCTGAATTAAGATCCTTTTTGAAAATGACATATTTATTTTTTTTCATTCCTTGACTAGTTCCTGCTTTGACAGAAACTTTTAAGGAGAGAATTTCTTGAAATTTAGTTTCATTAATTCCATGATTTTCTTCATTAATTCTATGTGTCAGTATATTTTTTAAGAGTTTAGATTTAACTGAAGATTAGGGATTGCAGTTGAATGTGAAAGAAAAATGAGAAGACAGAGCTAATTGCATTTTCTTCAAATGTGTTAGACACTCTGGGTTCAGGTAAAGATTGAATAGCATATAAAGTATGTATATGTGTATTCTTCATTCTAGCTACATCACATAGATATTATTAACTGCATTTCTAGTATAAACTCTGTACCCTATTTTAATTTCCATCTTTACTCTTTGTTCCCTTTTATACTCCAACAGTTTACTGAAATAATATCCTGACTCTTTTTTTCCTCTTTCTTAAAACATCTACAACCACTTTGCTTTGTAATTTCCTTTTACCTCTATAGTATTCATACTTTGGTCCACTTTGTTCTCACAAAATTACAGATATTCTTCCCCTTCATTTATTCAGGTATTTACTTTTTTGATTATTGATTCTTAACTACTTTTATTAGAACTCCATATCTATTTTAATATTATCTTCACCACCCTCCCAGATTTATACTTTAACTGACTTTTGTTCTGTACTGTATTTTTTATTCTGGGAGGCTGATATATTGAATAATATCCTTGAAACAGAGAAGGAAGCTTGATACTGAAAAAAAAAAAAAAAAAAAAAAAAAAGAAGCAGGCTGCTCTATAAAGTAAAACAAAACAAAACAAAAAAAAAAGTTTATTGAGGCTAACTTACATATGGGTAAAATAAGGCAGATGGTGATCCAGAAGTATTGACAGCTGCACTTAGCACTACCGAAAGATGTACACTAGAATCGGACTTCCAAGGGAAAAGCATAACTTCACTGAAGGAAACCAGGTTTCCTCCTCCTCCAGTGACCATTAACCATCTATGTCAACAGAGGTCTCACATCAGATTGCAGTTAGACATTTCAATCACTCAGTCGTGTCCGCTCTCTGAAACCCCATGGACTGTGGCACATCAGGCCTCCCAGTCCATCACCAACTCCCAGAGCTTGCTCAAACTCATGTACATCAAGTCAGTAATGCCATCCAAACATCTCATCCTCTCTGCTCCCCTTCTTCCCTCACCTTCAATCTTTCCCAGCATCAGGATCTTTTCTAATCAGTCAGTTCTTCCCATCAGGTGGCCAAAGTATTGGAACTTCAGCTTCAGCATCAATACTCCCAATGAATATTCAGGACTGACTTCATTTAGGATTGACTAGCTGGATCTCCTTGCAGTTCAAGGGACTCTCAAGGGTCTTCTCCAACATCACAATTCAAAAGCATAAATTATTCAGTGCTCAGCTTTCTTTATAGTCCAACTCTCACATCCATACATAATTGCTGTAAAAACCATAGCTTTTACTAGACAAAGTAATGTCATGGCTTTTTAATATGCTATCTAAGTTTGACAAAGCTTTTCTTCCAAGGAGCAAGTGTCTTTTAATTTCATAGCTGCAGTCACCATCTGCAGTGTTTGTAGCCCAAGAAAATAAGTCTTTCAGACTTATGTGCCAGAGAAGTCCACACATCTTTACATTTAAAAGTGACACTGTTATATTTTAAAATGAATAACCAACTAGGGCCTACTGTATAGCACAGGGAACCCTGCTCAATGTTACGTGGAAATCTGAATGAGAGGACGCTTGAGGGAATTTGAGGGAGGATGGATATACGTATGTACATGGCTGAGTCCCTTTGCTGTCTACCTGAAACTATCACAATAGTGCTAATTGGTATACACCAATGCAAACTAAAAAAGATTAATGCAATAAAAACAAAAATAAATGAATAAAGTTGAGTGAACTGGAACACACACACAGAGGAGGCAGAACCAAGGGGACACCACATTCTGTGCCTGCAACCCAGGCCCTCAGGCATGGCAACTGAGCCTGCAGTCCCAGAAAACTCAATAATACCATAAATAAAGCCAACACAACTTTAGCTTCCCAGCCATTGCAGAAAAGCAGGGACAATGGTAGAGACCAGAAAACTTAAAACAAAGGATGCAGCAGAGCTTCCCATAGTGGGCTACTACAATGGCAATGAAGCCTGCCACCTAGAGAATCGTAGAATCTCAGATGTGACAACAGACTCCACCCCTCAAAATGCCCCTGGCAGCAACATTGAAAGCAGCAAGCCACTGATTACCGTAAGCAACAAGAAGTAATAATGAATTGTTTCCTTAATTTCTCTTTCTGTTTTCACTGAGAAAACCAGAAGGGAAAGAGACACGAGTACCCCAATGTTCATCACAGCACTGTTTATAATAGCCAGGACATGGAAGCAACCTAGATGTCCATCAGCAGATGAATGGATAAGAAAGCTGTGGTACATATATACAATGGAGTATTATTCAGCCATTAAAAAGAATACATTTGAATCAGTTCTAATGAGGTGGATGAAACTGGAGCCTATTATACAGAGTGAAGTAAGCCAGAAAGAAAAACACCAATACAGTATACTAACGCATATATATGGAATTTAGAAAGATGGTAACAATAACCCTGTGTACGAGACAGCAAAAGAGACACTGATGTATAGAACAGTCTTATGGACTCTGTGGGAGAGGGAGAGGGTGGGAAGATTTCGGAGAATGGCATTGAAACATGTAAAATATCATGTATGAAACGAGTTGCCAGTCCAGGTTCGATGCACGATACTGGATGCTTGGGGCTGGTGCACTGGGACGACCCAGAGGGATGGAATGGGGAGGGAGGAAGGAGGAGGGTTCAGGATGGGGAACACATGTATACCTGTGGCGGATTCATTTTGATATTTGGCAAATCTAATACAGTTATGTAAAGTTTAAAAATAAAATAAAATTTAAAAAAAAAAAAAAGAAGTAATAATGAGGGCATGGACTCATAACTCTGAGAGAGGTAGTAGAGGATGAGAAATTCCAATTCTCAAATATAACCAGAGGCAGTTTAGATAAGAGAAAACAAAAAAATTGTGATATACCAAAAAACAAACAAAAATGAACATAATCCCTAACCTGTTGAGTTGTTAGATCAAGTGGCAAATTGTTACAACCACAAATTCACCAGCAGAACAGCTCATGAAATATCTGCCCATGGAATTCTCCAAGCCAAAATGCTGGAGTGGATAGCCATTCACTTCTTGAGGGGTATCTCCTCAACTCAGAGATCAAACCCAGGTCCCACATTGCAACCAGATTTTTTACCATCTGAACCACCAGGGAAGCCCAAGAATATAGGAGTGGGTAGCTTATCCCTTCTTCAGCAGATATTTCTGACCCAGGAAACAAACCAGGGTCTCCTGCACTACAGGTGGATTCTTTACCAGTTGTGCTTCCATGGAAGACCAGTTTCACAAAAAGGAAACAATAATTTTTCAGAAACTAAAGTCATGGTAAGCTCTGATCTAATTGTAAATAATTCAGAATAGCTGTCATAAACAAATGTAAGGAGGCCCAGGAAAACTCCAAAAGGCAGTTCAATGAGCTCAGGAGAAATTTAAGGAAAAAAAAAAAAAAAAAGGAACTGTATAAAAAATATTAAAACTAAAAAAGAAACAAACAGAAATTCTAGAGGTGAAGAAATCAACAAATAAGATGAAGAATGCATTAGAAAGCAATGGGAATAGAGCAGAGCACATGGAAGAGAGAATTAGTGAAAGCTTAAAGGTACAAATCTAGAAAGAATATAAGTAGAAAATGAAAGAGATATAAGATATTTTAAAACTGAAGAATTTTTACAAGATCTATCTGATCCTTTTTGGAAGGACAGCAGTAAGGTAATGGGAAGTAAGAAAAGGGAACAAAGTGTTTATTTAAATAACAACTGAGAACATCCCAAATCTGAAGAAGGAACTGCAAGCGCAAGTTCATGAAGCTAAGAAAATACCTAATCACTTCAATGCAAATAGAGCTTCTCCAAGACACAAAATATTAAGACTGTCAAAAATCAATAACAAATAAATAATTTTAAAGTTATTGAGAGAAAACAAACAAAGGAATCCTATTTGACTATCAGCAGATTCCTCAGTGTAATCTCTGCAGCCCAGGAGGATTTCCCAAAGTTACACAAAACTTTGAGTAAGGTAATAAATAAAATAAAATTATTGCAACTCTGTCAGAATAGGGTTTTAAGCAGTTAATTATAGCATAAACATTTAGATGGGAAACAGAAAAAATAACTATTGCTACATCAATTTGATAACACACTCGAAATGTAAAAAAAAAAATAAAAAGTGATCAAGAAAACAAAGAGTGAGAGAAAAAAAGATGAATCTTGAATAGATAAAAAAAAGGATAGCATGCTATCAGAAAAGGGACTATATTACCTCTATGTTATACAAACTTCTTTTCTTGGGCTCCCCTAGTGTCTTAGACAGTAAAGAATCCGCCTGAAATGTAGGAGACCTGGCTTCAGTCACTGGGTTGGGAAGATCCCCCGGAGAAGGGCATGCAACCCACTCCAGTATTCTTGCCTGGATAAGCCCCATGGACAAAGGAGCCCAGCAGGCTACAGTGCATGGGGTCACAGAATCAGACATGACTGAACAACTAAGCACACACATGCAGACTTCATGGTAACCATAATAAACTCAAAATGGATTAAAGATCTAAACGTAAGACCAGACTCCTGGTCTTATAAAACTCCTAGAGGAGAACATAGGCAAAACACTCTCTGACATACATCACAGCAGGATCCTCTATGACCCACCTCCCAGAATATCGGAAATAAAAGCAAAAATAAACAAATGGGACCTAATTAACCTTAAAAGCTTCTGCACATCAAAGGAAACTATTAGCAAGGTGAAAAGACAGCCTTCAGAATGCGAGAAGATAATAGCTAATGAAGCAACTGACAAACAACTAATCTCGAGAATATACAAGCAACTCCTACAGCTCAACTCCAGAAAAATAAATGACCCAATCAAAAAATGGGCCAAAGAACTAAATAGACATTTCTCCAAAGAAGACATACAGATGGCTCACAAACACATGAAAAGATGCTCAACATCACTCATTATCAGAGAAATGCAAATCAAAACCACTATGAGGTACCATTTCACACCAGTCAGAATGGCTGCCATCCAAAAGTCCACAAGTAATAAATGCTGGAGAGGGTGTGGAGAAAAGGGAACCCTCTTACACTGTTGGTGGGAATGCAAACTAGAACAGCCACTATGGAGAACAGTGTGGAGATTCCTTAAAAAACTGGAAATAAACCTGCCTTATGATCCCGCAATCCCACTGCTGGGCATACACACTGAGGAAACCAGAAGGGAAAGAGACACGTGTACCCCAATGTTCATCGCAGCACTGTTTATAATAGCCAGGACATGGAAGCAACCTAGATGTCCATCAGCAGATGAATGGATAAGAAAGCAGTGGTACATATACACAATGGAGTATTATTCAGCCATTAAAAATAATACATTTGAATCAGTTCTAATGAGGTGGATGAAACTGGAGCCTATTATACAGAGTGAAGTAAGCCAGAAAGAAAAACACCAATACAGTATACTAACGCATATATATATGGAATTTAGAAAGATGGTAACATTAACCCTGTATGTGAGACAGCAAAAGAGACACTGATGTATAGAACAGTCTTATGGACTCTGTGAGAGAGGGAAAGGGTTGGAAGATTTGGGAGAATGGCATTGAAACATGTAAAATATCATGTATGAAACGAGTTGCCAGTCCAGGTTCGATGCACGATACTGGATGCTTGGGGCTGGTGCACTGGGACGACCCAGAGGGATGGAATGGGGATGGAGGAGGGAGGGGGGTTCAGGATGGGGAACACATGTATACCTGTGGCAGATTCATTTTGATATTTGGCAAAACTAATACAGTTATGTAAAGTTTAAAAATAAAATAAAATTAAAAAAAAATCTAAATCTAGAACAGAGATATGAAACAAGCAAACAAAAAAGGAAGTGAGAAAAACATCATAGTAAACCATCAAATCAAAAATGCAGACAGAGACACAAAGGAAAAGAATGCAATCCACATAGGAGGCAGATTCTTTAATGTCTGAGCCATCAGGGAAGCCCAAGAAATGAAGTTTGTATAACATGCAGATAAAATAGTTCCTTTTCTGCTGATAGCATGCCATCCTTTTTTTATCATGAAGGTATAGAGCAACTAGAAAACACAAGATAGAAAGGCAGTACTAAGTCTTCATGTATCAGTAGTTGCCTAAATATAAGTGGATTGAAGTTAGCAGCCAGATGACACAGAGTGGATGTATTAAAAACAAGATCCAAATATATACTGCCTTCAGGAAACTCAAATCAACTCTGAATACACTCATCAGCTTGGAAAGAAGGGATGGAACATAACATTCCAAGAAAATGACAGGCAAAAGAAACCTGCGGTAGGCAGGCTCACATCAACCAAAAAAGGTAACAGGAGACTAATTAACAAGATTAACAGTATATAATGATAAAGTAGGTCATTCATCAAGCAGACACAGTGGTGATTAATATCTATGCACCTAACATTTCTGAAATTCTATGATGTCAACATCCCACTGATACCAAAATGAAAGATATCACACATACAAAAAATTACAAGTCAATGGCTCTGATGAACATAACTGCAAAAATACCCAATAAAATGTTAACAAATGAAACATAGCAATACATTAAAAGGATCACACACCATGACCAAGTGGGATTTACTTCCTGGATGCAAGGATGGTTTAATATTCAAAAATCAACCAACGTGATACATCACAGGATTGAAACCATGTAATTAGTTCCTTAGATGCAGGAAAAGCATTTGACAATATTTAACACCCATTTGTGGAGAAAGCAATGGCACCCCATTGCATTACTCTTGTCTGGAAAATCCCATGGACGGAGGAGCCTGGTAGGCTGCAGTCCATGGGGTCGCTAGGAGTCGGACACGACTGAGAGACTTCACTTTCACTTTTCACTTTCATGCATTGGAGAAGGAAATGGCAACCCACTCCTGTGTTCTTGCCTGGAGAATCCCAGGGACGGGGGAACCTGGTGGGCTGCCGTTTCTGGGGTCGCACAGAGTCGGACACGACTGAAGCGACTTAACAGCAGTAGCAGCAGCATGACAAACCCACAGCTAACATCATACTCACTGCTGAAAAACCAAAGGTATCCCTATAAGATCAGAATCAAGACATGGATGCCCACTATTGTCTCATTCATTCAACATAATATTGGGAGTCTTGGTCAGAGCAATTAGGCAAGAAAAATAAATAAAAATCTCATATTAGAAGAAAGAAGTAAAACTGTCACTACTTGCAGATGACTTAATTTTATACATAAAACCCTAAAGACTCTACAAAAAAAAAAAAAAAAAAAAAAACACCAAACCTAGAAAATATGCAAATACAAAAAGTTGAAGTATATAAAGTCAACACACAAAACTCTGTGATTCAATAAACTGACAGAAAGAAAACTAAGAAAATAACTCGATTTACAATTACAAAAATAAGGATTAAACAGGCATAAATGGAAGCAAGGAGGTAGAAGTTCTGAAAACTAGCAGACACTGTTGAAAGAGATTAGAAAATCCATAGGTAAATGGAATGATATTTCTTACTCATGGATTGGAAGAATTAACATTGTTTAAATGTCCATATTAGCTAAGCAAACTATAGATTCAGTGAAACCTCTATCAAAAGGCCAGGCACATTTTTCAAAGAAAAGAAATGCAAAAGACACAGAATATCTAAAACAATCCTGGGGTAAAAAAGACAAAGTTGGAGGAAACACACTCCCTGATTTCAAACAACATTACAAAACCATAGAAATCACAACAATGGGTGGGCATTTACAGAAGATATATAGATAAATGGATAAAAATTAAGATCCCCCAAATATACAAACAATTTACTTAAGACAAGGAGATAAAGAACATACAATGAAGAAAGGATAGTCTTGTCAATAAAGCGGGTAGCTGTATGCAAAAACTGAAACTAGAAGGCTGTATCACACCATACACACAAATAAATTAATTCAAAATAGAATAAATACTTGAATGTAACACCAGAAACCATAATACTCCTATAAGAAAATATAAGAAGTGCACTTTTTCACATAGGTCTTAGCAATGTATCTATAGATATATCTCCTCAGGCAAGGAAAACTAAAGCAAAAATAAACAAATGGGCTTACATCAAACTAAAAATTCTGTAAAGCAAATGAAATATCAATAAAACCAGAAGATAACCTTTTGTCTGGGAGCACATTTTTGCAAATGATATATCCATGAAGGGTTATTATCCAAAATATACAAAGAACTTATATTAATCAACATCAAAACAAATTTTTAAAACCCCAAGAGTCTGATGAAAAAAAATAGAAGGAGGAACTGAATAGACATTTTCTTGAAAGAGACATACAGATGACCAACAGGAATGTGAAAAAGGGTTTAACATTACCAATTAGGGAAATACAAATAAAAGTCATGATGAGGTACCATCTCACACCTATTAGTATGGCTATTATAAAAAAAAAAAAAGTATGACAAAACCACTACAATGTGGTAAAGTAATTAGCCTTCAATTAAAATAAATAAATTAACTTACAAACAAGAAACAACAAAAAAAAATCCTTTATAGTGTCAAAAAAAAAAAAAGAAAACAAAAAGTGTTGGTGATGATATGGAGAAAAGGGAACCATAACACACTTTTGGTCGCATTGTAAACTGGTACAATCATTATGGAATACAGTATGGAGATTTTTAAAAATATGAATACCATATAACCCAGCTATTCTAGTTCTGGATATTTATCCAAACAATATGGTCACATTAAATCTAAAAACATATTTACACCCTTATGTTTATGGCAGCATTATTACAATAGCCAAGTTATAGAAGCAACCTAAATGTCCATCAATATATGAATGGATAAAGAATATGTATTTATTTTCAAAAAGTGAAATTATGCCACTTTCAACAGCATGAATGAACCTTGAGGCTATTATACTAAGAGAAGTAAGTCAGATGGATAAAGATAAAACCCATATGACTTCACTTATATATGGAATATAAAACGTATACAAATAAACATGTAAAACAAAATAACTGAACAAACAAAACAAAAAAGAAACACATAGACACTGAGAACAAAGGAGTGGTTACCCAAAAGGAAAGGGCAAGGTGACAGGATGGGTAAAAGGGATAACCTGCATGGTGAAGAATAGAAATGAAATTTGTGATGCTGAGTACTCTGTAGCATATACAGAAGCAGAAATATGAGGTTTTACAAATGAAATGTTATAAACTAATGTTACCTCAATAAAAATAAATAAATTAAAAAATAGCTTAATCCCTATCACTACTAGAAATGAAGGTAGCTATCTGTAGGACACAAATTTTAAAGAAATATTGGATCAGCCAAAAATTTATTTTTTTTTCCCCATAAGACAGCTCTCAGTTCAGTTCAGTTCAGTTGCTCAGTCGTGTCTGACTCTTTGTGACACCATGAACTGCAGCACACCAGGCCTCCATGTCCAACACCAACTCCTGGAATTCACCCAAACTCATGTCCATCGAGTCAGTGATGCCATCCAGCCATCTCATCCTCTGCCATCCCCTTCTCTTCCTGCCCCTAATCCCTCCCAGCATCAGAGTCTTTTCCAATGAGTCAACTCTTCGCATGAGGTGGCCAAAGTACTGGAGTTTCAGCTTTAGCATCATTCCTTCCAAAGAAATCCCAGGGCTGATCTCCTTCAGAATGGACTGGTTGGATCTCCTTGTGGTCCAAGGGACTCTCAAGAGTCTTTTCCAACACCACACTTCAAAAGCATCAATTCTTCAGCGCTCAGCTTTCTTCACAGTCCAACTCTCACATCCATACATGACCACTAGAAAAACCATAGTCTTGACTAGACAGACCTTTATTGGCAAAGTAATGTCTCTGCTTTTTAATATGCTGCCTAGGTTGGTCATAACTTTCCTTCCAAGGAGTAAGCGTCTTTTAATTTCATGGTTGCAGTCACCATCTGCAGTGATTTGAGAGCCCCCCAAAATAAAGAGGGCTCTAGTAATGCTTAATTGTTTTCAACTTCATTCAAAACAATTTTGTTAGATTGTATTATGGCAGTTGTCACATCAATGTGAATTTAAAAAAAAATATATCAAAATTAGTGAATTTTTGTGTAGCTATTTTAGTATTAAATATGGAAGAATAAAAACGTTTTTGGCATATGATTTTATTTGTTTAATAAATGTAAAAATGCAACTGTACACAAAAAAAGATTTGCAGAGTGTTTGGAGAAGGAGCTGTGTTTTGTGCTGGAGGTCTCTCATTGAATGTTGCTCCACAATTGATTAGAAAAGTTGAAGTTGATAATGGACAAACTGAGACATTTATTGAGAGCAATCAACAATATACTAGGTGGGAAATAGTCAATATACACAAATTTCCAAATCAAGTATTGAAAATCATTTACATAGCTTGGCTATTTTAATTGCTTTGATATTTGGGTTTCACATAAGTGAAAACAAACAAACAAACAAACAAAAAACCTTTCTGACCATATTTCCACATGCAATTCTCTACTTAAAGTAACAAAAATATTCATTTTTAAAACAAATTGTGACAGTATTGAAAAGTGGATACTGTACAATAATATGGGATGAAAGACGGCAAAAGAAATGAACCACCACCAACCACACCAAAGGCTGGTCTTTATCCAAAGAAAGTGATGTTGTGTATATGGTGGTATTGGAAGGGAGTCCCCCACCATGAACTCCTTCTAGAAAAGCAAATGATCAATTCCAAGAAATACTACTCCAAATCAGACCAATTGAAAGTAATGCTTCATGAAAAGCTGACAGAAATAGTCAACAGAAAACAAAGTCTTCCATCAGAAAAAATATAAGACCAATGTTTCTTTGATAACCAGGTAAAAACAGCTACAGTTTGTCTAGGAAGTTCTGATTCATATGCCATATTTACCAGGTATTTCATGTTTAGATTTCCACTTACTTTGGTCTTTAGAAAATTATCTTAATGAAAAAAAAATCAATATTTTGTAATGTGTAAAAGGTACCTGGAACAGGTCTTTACTCAAAAAGATAAAATGTTTTGGGAAGATGGAATTATGAAGTTGCCTGAAAAATGGCAGAAGGTAGTGGAACAAAATGATGAATATGTTGTTCAATAAAGTTCTTGATGAAAATGAAAAATGTGTCTTTTATTTTTCCTTTACAACCAAAGAAAATTTTTGGTCAAGCTCAATACATAAAAAGTTAAACATTATTTCACTCTGTGTGTGTGTGTGCTTAGTTATGTCCAACTCTGCGACCCCATGGACTGTAGCCTACCAGGCTCCTCTGTCCATGAGATTTTCCAGGCAAGAGTTTTGGAGTGGGTTGCCATTTCCTACTCCATGGAATCTTCCTAATTCAGGGATTGAGCCCATGTCTCTTGTGTCTCCTAAATAGGCAGGTGGGTTCTTTACAGTTGAGCCAGCAGGGAAACCATTTTCACTCTAAATATATGAAATGAAAAACTTTAGTCATCCCTCTCATTCACCCTCTACATTATTATTTTTTAAGAGAAATAATCAGTTCCTAAAGTGTACTATCTTTCTATTTACTTTCCTATCTTTCTATTCATTTATTGGCCACTTTGCTCAGGCCCTGTATTTCCCTCATTTGGATTGCATTCCTGCTTTTACTGCTACCGAAGTCATCTTCCCTGAACTATGGCTCTGAAGTCAACATTACCTAACCTCACAATTTCTTACCCTTGCTTTGAAACCCAGTTTCCTAATATTTTCTGCCTTTTTTACACATGCTTCACAATAAGAAACTTGGTTATTTATTTATTTATTTTTATTGTTGCATGCCTTCTGTTTGTTCCCAACATTTTTCTTTAGCTATAGGTTCTCCTCTAACTTATGAATTTTCCAAAAATCACTAACATTTTCAAAACCAAAAATTTGGACTCTATATAAATGAGTTCTCCCTCATAATATTTTTTGAGATTCTCTGATGGAAGCAATGTTACTCATAGTTCAGTTTTAGCATTTTTTTGCTTACCTGTTTTAAAGACATTTTTGTTAAATTAATTGTTCATGCATATGAGTTTTCATTTATTCATTATAAATTATTTAAGCCACTTTTTTTTAGTAAATTCATGATTTTTTCCATTCATTGTACTTGGACATAGAATCGTGTTAGTATACATTTTTTGATTGATTGAATTAATTAAGGACAGGAAATAACATGATTTTATTATAATCTGCATTTAAGTTTGCATTTATGTCCTTGTGTTGCAGAAGAAAGTCTGTGCAGCAGTGTAGTGTAAATGTACAATGTTCTCAATGCAAATGCAATTAATAAAATATTTTATTTTTTCTGAAATTTGAAAGTATACACAAATATATTTTGAGCTTTTCTCATTTTACTGGCAATCACATGACATATAATTCCAAATCTCTCTTTATGTAAACAAATTATATTTTCTGATAAAAAATAAAATTAGTAATTTATGAGCATAGAAATGATTTGATAAAGAAAAAAAAATAACATTTGAGAATCGTGGTTGTCAATTCTTAAGTGTTTGTGCTAAAATAAATAAAAACATATCAGTATTCTTCACTACTCTTCAGAACAATTTTCATAATTAATTCTTAGTTAAACATACACTCTTCAAACCACTGAATATTTATAAAAAGATTCTTCTTACCTAAGTGAGGCTCATTGTACTTAAACCACTTACTAAACAGAAAGTCCAATATTACTAAACTTGATTAATTATAAGCAGAAACAAAATAAAGATAATCTCAATGCATATTATATCAGCATAAAAATATACAGATAGATTTTCCTAAAATACATTGTAAATAATACCTTCAAGAAAAACCAGCAAATAAAATTTTATATTTTGATTTATTATAGTAAACATTAATAAAAGAAAGACAACCTTATACACAATTGTTCAGTTTTACTTTTTCTGCTATATTTATAAATATATTTTATTCCTGCAGAGTTGTTTTACAGACTATCTTCTAAATTTTGGTGAAGCTCAAGTGAGTTTTCAAGTACTCTGTTTTGTCCTTGGATTTTTAATTACCAGTATTAGCATTATAAAGAACTAGAATATGCAGACATCATTGATATATTGTGTTAAACATGAAGCTGACAAATAATGCTTGTGATCTAGGGACAGTTTGGTAGTTTAGGATGGACATGTACACATTGCTATATTTGAAATGAATAACCAACAAGGACCTCCTGTATGGCACGTGGAACTCTAATCAATGTTATGTGGCAGCCTAAATGGGAGGGGCATTTGGAAAACAACAGGTACATGTATACATGTGGCTGAGTCCCTTTACCTTTTACCTGAAAAAAACAAAAACAAAAAGCTTAAATAATAAATAAAATAATTTGCATCTTAACCCCTACAGAGCCTAAAACCTGGGTTTTAGAGAAATACACTGGGGTAGTGCTGCAGTCCATAATGTCTCAAAGAGTTGGACATGACTGAGCGACTGAACTAAGTGTTCTTCCAGATTTACTTGGTAGCTCAGTGGTAAAGAATCCACCTGCAATGGGAGCCACAGGAAATACTAGTTCAACTCCTAGATAGGGTAGATTCCCTGGAGGAGGGCATGGCAACCCACTCCAGTATTCTTGCCTGAGGAATCCCATGGACAGAGGAGCTTGTTGGGCTACAGTCCCTGGACTCACTAAGAGTCAAACAAGACTTAAATGTTTTAATGTGCACTGGCTCAGATGGTAAAAAAATTCACCTGCAATGCAGGAGATCAGGATTTGATCTGTAGATATAGATCACCTGATATTCTTATAATTTTCATTATAAAGGATTCTCATATTACTAACAACAAAAAATGGTTTTGTAGAAACAAAGATCTCAGTAAGAATTGACAGTGTTCTCAAATTTATTCTTTTGGTACTTTAATCTCTTCTCTTGGTAGCATTTTAGTGCTAAAACTTGAAAGATAAAAAGAAGTTATCCAGGTTGGGAAGTTACTGTAAAACATGCAAAGTGTACTAAATGTCTTCAGTGCCAACTTTTTATTGCTTCTAGCAAAAATTTGCTCTCTCTAGACTAATACAAAATCCTTCTGCCGCGTCGCTTTAGTCGTGTCCGACTCTGTGCGACCCCATAGACGGCAGCCCACCAGGCTTCCCGTCCCTGGGATTCTCCAGGCAAGGACACTGGAGTGGGTTGCTATTTCCTTCTCCAGTGGATGAAAGTGAAAAGTGAAAGTGAAGTCGCTCAGTCTTGTCCAACTCTTAGCAACCCCATGGACTGCAGCCTACCAGGCTCCTCCATCCATTGGATTTTCTAGGCAAAAGTACTGGAGTGGGATGCCATTGCCTTCTCCGATAAAAATCCTAATACTAGACTAATACTAATACTCAGCTAATCCTAATCTTAATACTGCTGCTGCTGCTGCTAAGTCACTTCAGTCGTGTCCGACTCTGTGTGACCCCATAGACGGCAGCCCACCAGGCTTCCCTGTCCCTGGGATTCTCCAGGCAAGAACGCTGGAGTGGGTTGCCACTTCCTTCTTCAGTGCATGAAAGTGAAAAGTGAAAGTGAAGTCGCTCAGTCTTGTCTGACTCTTAGTGACCCCATGGACTGCAGCCTACCAGGCTTCTCCGCCCATGGGATTTTCCAGGCAAGAATACTGGAGTGGGGTGCCATTGCCTTCTCCGAATCCTAATACTAGACTAATACAAAGTTTCACTGTGTCCTCTTATCTACCTGACCTAGTGTAAAGAGACACTTTTAAAAATGTAAATTAGATCCTTTTATTTCCCCCATTAAACTCTTGAATGGGTTTTCCTTGTTCTCCAAATAAAATGTACACTTCTTCCCATGATCAATAAGGCTGATTAACCTCATTCTGCCTAACTGTCCAACTTGACTCCTTACTATCACCACTATAGCTCAGTCTAGTCCTTCCCCCAACAGCCTTATTTTAGTTCCTGAATAAAACCATACCTTCTGTAGCCTCCCAGAGTTTTACATCAGCTTGTTCTATACAAGCTCTTCACACACATGACTCATTTGAACCCCACCCAGCTCAAATGTCACATATTTAGAGAGCCCTTTCATTTTTTTACCACATTAAAATACATCCCAGTTAGGCACACACACACATAAATACACATGAGTAATGGTTGATTTTCATAATCAAGTGCCCAAAAGAGTAGTGCCTTATCTAATTGTCAATTCACAACACAGAATTCATAAATTCCTTCTGCCCTCCTTTTCTGTTTATGTCCAGTTCATCCTACATCTGTATGTTAGGCCTGTGACCTTATGGTTTTCAGAAACCATGAGCCATTTATGCTTCAACGTATATATATCCAGTTGGAAAAAATCCTACACTGCAACAAGTTTTGGTGAAAATATATGCAAGTAACTTTCCCTAAAAGCCTGAGAAAACTTATTGTGTCTCACTTTGAACCAGGAACTGTTTCCAAGCGAATGAAGCAGAGTGCAGAGCTTAATTTAATGCTTGCAGGTGAGGAAGCTCTAAACCCTCAAAAGCATATGGAATCCCAAGTAGAGTGTGAGGGGCAATGATTGAGAAAAGTGAAGAGGCGAGATGCTGGAAAGACACTTAGCCCTGTCTTTCTTGCCTTCTTTATATTTTACTGCTCTGTTAATTATCTCTTTCCCTCAGAAATGGGAAGGGCCTTTTGTGCCTTGTCTTTAACCATTTTTATACTCCAGCATCTTGGGTATTAATGTGAAAAGTGTGCTGGATGGAGGGAGCATGAGCTAGCATATGGAGAAGGACAATGAGGGAAGGAGATGGAGCTGAAATGTAAGTGGGGTTGATCATGAAGGGCCCCACATATTTAAAAAAGCATGAGGGGCTTCTCTTGTGGTCCAGTGGCTAAGAATTCACCTTCCAGTGCACGGAACACAGGTTTAATCCCTGATCAGAGAAATAAGATTCTGTATGCCACAATGCCATAATTACCAAGCCTCTGTTCCGAAAAGAAAGATCCACTATGCTACAACAGAGATCTCATGAGAAGCAACTAAGACTTAACACAACCAAATATATAAATAAACAAGTAATAAAATAAAATAAATAAAGTAGAAAGAGCTGGGTTAAATCATAGCAACAAATGATGCACTCAGTAGCAAAAGCAGCGGAAGTTTATTCAATCTGTGCTCTGTGTGATGCTCACAGCTCTGTACTGTCTTCTAGAGTTCAATTTGGTGGAGGAGTATGTGAGTCAGTCCCTGTTTTCACCACCAATTGTCATGAGGAATTCCTTCTCTAGCTCTTGCTGCTGCTGCTGCTAAGTCGCTTAAGTCATGTCCGACTCTATGTGAACCCATAGACAGCAGCCCATCAGGCTCCACCGTCCCTGGGATTCTCCAGGCAAGAATATTGGAGTGGGTTGCCATTTCCTTATCCAGTGCATGCAAGTGAAAAGTGAAAGTGAAGCCGCTCAGTCGTTTCTGACTCTTTTCGACCTCATGGACTGCAGCCTACCAGGCTCCTCCACCCATGGGATTTTCCAGGCAAGAGTACTGAAGTGGGTTGCCATTGCCTTCTCCTGGAGTTTCTACAAACAAATGATTTATGTCACCTTTGCTCATATTTCATTAGCTGAAGCAGGTCACATTCAGCTTCAGATGGCAAGCAGGGATATCCCTTTAACTACATGCCTGAAATGCTTGGGATGGCCTCTTTTGCCAAAAATAGCACCTTTAAAAGTCTTTTATCAATGTAAAAGGCAATAGCCGATGAGAAAAGCTGTGATGAAAGTAATGGAAAGAGTTTTGTTCATAACAACCATCTTAGCCTAGATCATAATTTTTCCAGGGCTTATTATTGATTATTGTCATCTAAGCTGCTTTATTAAATATTACCATATATTTAAATTAGCTGAATGCTCTTTGAGAAAGAACTGAATTCCATATATATGCATTAGTATATTGTATTGGTGTTTTTCTTTCTGGCTTACTTCACTCTGTATAATAGGCTCCAGTTTCATCCACCTCATCAGAACTGATTCAAATGCATTCTTTTTAATGGCTGAGTAATATTGCATTGTGTATACATACCACAGCTTTCTTATCCATTCGTTTAGAAAGATGGTAATGATAACCCTGTATGCGAGACAGCTAAACAGATGTATAGAACAGTCTTTTGGACTCTGTGGGAGAGGGCGAGGGTGGGATGGTTTGGGAGAATGGCATTGAAACATGTATATTATATGTGAAATGAATCACCAGTCCAGGTTCGATGCATGCTACAGGGTGCTTGGGGCTGGTGCACTGGGATGACCTAGAGGGATGAGATGGGGAGGAGCGGGGAGCGGGGTTCAGGATGGGGAACACATGTACACCTGTGGTGGATTCCTGTCAATGTATGGCAAAACCAATACAATATTGTAAAGTAATTAGCCTCCAATTAAAATAAATAAATTTATATTAAAAAAAGAACAAACTAAGAGTATAGGGACTAGCTGTACTAGAGGAAATAAAGCTGAAATAGTCGCCAACTGAGAAGGAAATGGCAACCCATTCCAATGTTTTTGCCTGGAGAATCCCAGGGACGGGGGAGCCTGGTGGGCTGCCGTCTCTGGTGTTGCACAGAGTCAGACACGACTGAAGCGACTTAGCAGCAGCTGTAGCAGTCTCCAATTATAAATGATTCATTTAAAGCATACCATTGTAAATTATTGAGTAAAGAACTTTTTCTGTTTTTTTTTAAGGTTTTATCTTCTTGGATAGAGAGCACTTTGTGGGCTCTTCTTCTGTAAAGTAAATTTTCCAAACTGAATTTATAGCTTATTTTACACAATAAAAGCTTAAATAAGGTAAATAGATAAAGAATTCTGATTTTAAATATGAAGTGAGTTGCTGCTGCTACTGTTGGGCCTGTGTTCCTAAATGAGACTCAGCCATTCTTCAAAGCAGAACACAGTCCATCTTCCCTATAATCATTTCCCCAATTCATAAAATATTAAAGTGCTTCTTTTTTAAAATTTATGCAGCACTTTTTACTTTAATACTGTAAATCATTAATTTCATAGATTTTCCATCATTGTCTTTATTATTTAAATAGTTAAATTTTCATATGATTCTTCAGTTGACTAAATATTACCTTGTCAACTAGGTTAGAAACTTTTTATGTAAATTTTACTATGAATTATAAATCTTTGTATCTTCATATTTCTTCTTGGAGCTAGTGCATAACCTAATTAATTATTGTTGGTTTTATCTTTAAATGCATAGCAGAAATCCAATTGCAATGAAAAAGAAGTCAAAAAATACCTATATTTCACCTTTATTATCAGTTAAATAAACTTATCAGAAAATATGTTGTGCAATGTGCAGTGAAGGATTTGCATACTTATGGAAGAGGAGTGGGATGAGAAGAAAGATGAGTAGATTCAATTTGTATAATAGGGAATAAGTGCTCATGCATTCAACCAATAAACATTTCTCTAGACCCTGTGACCAGCACTGGACTCATCGGGGGTCAATCCAGAACAGGTCAGCTAAGCCACTTGTCTTCACAAACTTAGAGTCTAATAAGGAAAGTTAAATAGGAAAAATAATGACAGCATATTTGATTTACTGTTTCAATAAATCATTCCCTGAATTTTACGTTTTCTTTATGAAGACAGTCTACAACTTACATACATGATTCTTCACATATCTTCTCAGCATAGAAAGTTATGAGAATGGGATTCATTATGTCAGTGTGTTGGTATGGCAGTAGGTATAAGGTATATATATGTGTTTGTGTGAGTGTGTGTGTACATATATATATGGCTAACTGGAATTTGAAAGTCCACAGAATTTCCCAAAATTGAATTTACATGTTAAGTACTTCAAATACTGTAAATACAGCTATTAGCCCTCAAAAAGTTATTGTCACTACATTTTTTTTTTTTAATGCTACTGAGCCATAGCCAAGCAAAATAAGAATTCATCTTACAATCCAGGGCATATACTAGATCTATGCCAAAAATGGGAGCATTCTCTTGTCTAGAAGGTGGGGCCTTCAGGATTTGGCTACTGAATGCCTGTAACAAGAAAATTAGCAGGGATTTATGTGAGGAACAAGCTTATTGATCTGGTTATTGATGTTATGAGCAATTTCAGCAGAGAAACTTTGTCTTAAAATGTTTTAAAAATGATTGTCAAAATGTAAGATACAAGAAGAAAATTTAACAAAAATAAATATAAATTTGGCTTACATACCTCTGTTGAATATCTTTTATATATCTCCCCTTGCATAATAGAAAGAGAGACTTATTGATGGAAAAATACTTTTATAAAAGTGGATCATTCAACCATGTTTAATGCTTCTGACATTTTGATGATATAATTTACATCATTAGCTTTTATTTAGTTTGCATTTTCATATATTCTTGGAAATTTCTGTTTATTTAAGGAGACTATCATATTCCTGTCTGCATCATCTTGTAATACCTTCTAGTGATTATTACTTTTAAATCTTAACATCCACCAGAAGAACAACTTTTGAACTTTTATTTTTCTTCACAGTGTAAGGAATTAACTTACATATTAGACTAATAAGGCAAATTTTCTACTTCCAGATTCTGCTAATATTTATTATTTTTTAAATAATTTAAAGTGCTCATTTACCTTTATTACAAAAGATTAGCTAAATTCCAGTGTTGTACAATATATCCTTGTAGCCCATTCTACACCAAATAGTTTGTAGTCCTTCTCCCCCTTCCCATATTTTGTTTCTCCCTCTCTCCCCACTAGAAATCACTAGTTTATTCTCTGTATCTCTTAGTCTATCCCTCTTATCACTAATTTGTTGTATTTTTTAGATTCCACATATAAGTGATATCATGTAGTGTTTGTTTTTCTCTAACTTATTTACTTAGCAAAATACCCTCCAAGTTCATCCATGTTGCTTTAAATGGCAAAATGTCTTTCTTTTTTATGATTGATTGTACTCCTTGTATGCGTGTGTATGTGTTTGTGTGTGTGTGTGTGTGTATTCCATATCTTCTTTCTCCATTCATCAATTGATGGACATTTAGGCTCCTTTCATATCTTCAGTTCAGTTCAGTTCAGTCATTCAGTCATGTCCAACTCTCTGCGACCACATAAACCACAGCACACCAGGCCTCCCTGTCCATCACCAACTCCCGGAGTCCACCCAAACCCATGTCCATTGAGCCAGTGATGCCATCCAGCCATCTCATCCTCGGTCATCCCCTTCTCCTCCTGCCTTCAATCTTTCCCAGCACCAGGGTCTTTTCAAATGAGTCAACTCTTCACATCAGGTGACCAAAATGTTGGAGTTTCAGCTTCAACATCAGTCCTTCCAATGAACACCCAGGACTGATCTCCTTTAGGATGGACTGGTTGCATCTCCTTACAGTCCAAGGGACTCTCAAGAGTCTTCTCCAACACCACAGTTCAAAAGCATCAATCTCAGCTTTCCATCCATACATGACCACTGTAAAAACCATAGCCTTGACTAGATGGACCTTTGTTGGCAAAGTAATGTCTCTGCTATTTAATATGCTGTCTAGGTTGGCCATAATTTTCCTTCCAAAGAGCAAGCCTCTTTTAATTTCATGGCTGCAATCACCAACTGCAGTGATTTTGGAGCCCAGAAAAATACAGTCTGACACTGTTTCCACTGTTTCCCCATCTATTTGCCATGAAGTAATGGGACAGGATGCCTTGATCTTAGTTTTCTGAATGTTGAGCTTTAAGCCAACTTTTTCACTCTCCTCTTTCACTTTCATCAGGAGGCTCTTTAGTTCTTCTTCACTCTCTGCCATATCTTGGCAACTGTAAACAATGTTGGTATGAACTTTGGTGTGTGTATATATTTTTGAATTCATGTTTTTGTTTTTTTTTTTCAGATATAAACCAAGAGTGTGGGTTATATGATATCTCTATTTTCATTTTTTTGAGAAACCTCTATAGTATTATCCATAGGGGTGGCCCCAATTTGCACTCACACCAACAATGTACAAGAGTTCCCTTTTCTCCATATCCTTGACAATGTTTCTCGTGTTCTTTTTGATGATAGCCATTTGACATATGTAAGGTGATATCTCAGTGTGATTTGATTTGCATTTCTCTAATAATTAACAATGTTGAACATATTTTCATGTGGTTTTTGACCATCTATATATCCTCTTTAGAAAAATACCTTTTTAGATCTTCTTCCCATGTTTAAAAAACTTTATTGATGTATAATTGATTTACAATGTTGTCTTAGTTTCCTCTGTACAGAAAAATGACATATGTATATATATATATAATTTTAATATTATTTTCCATTATGATTTATAATAGTATATTGAATACAGTTCCCTGTGTTTTACAGTAGGACCTTGTTGTTTAACTATGTTATATATAATAGTTTGCATCTGATAATTTTAAGCTCCCAATCATTCCATTGTCCACTCACCTTTCACTTGTCAGCCACAAGTCTATTCTTTATATCTATGAGTCTATTTCTGTTTTATGAGTATATGCATTTCTGTTGTGTTAAATATTTTAGATTTCATATATAAGCGATGTCATATGGTATTTGCCTTTCTGTTTCTGACTTGCCTCACTAAGTTTGATAACTTTTAGGTACATCCATGTTGCTGCAAAGTGAATTATTTAATTCTTTTTACGGATGGGTAGTATTTCACCGATCAGGGCATGGCACCCACTCCAGTAGTCTTTCCTAGAGAATCTCCGTGGGCAAAGGAGCCTGACAGGGTATAATACATAGGATCACAAAGAGTCGGACACAACTGAAAAGAACAAGCATGAGCAATGTTTCAATATATGTGTGTGTGTGTGTGCATATATATATTTACACATACACATCACATCTTTATCCATTCATGTGTCAATGGACATTTAGGTGGTTTCCATATTTTGGCTATTATAAATAGTGCTACTATGAACATAGGAGTGTATGTATATTTTCAAATTATATTTTTGTCTGGATATATGCCCTGGAATGGGATTGCTAGATAATATGGCATTTTTATTTTTATTTTTTGAGGAAATTCCATACTGTTTTCCATAACGGCTGCACCAACTTACATTCCCACAACAGTGTAAGAGCTTTCCCTTTTTCCACACCTTCTCCAGCATTTATTATAAAAAGTCTACTAAAAAGTAGACTTTTTAATGATGGCCATTCTGACCACTGGTACCTCATTACAGTTTTGATTTGCATTTCTCTAATAAATAGTGATAATGAACATCTTTTCATGTGCCTATTGGTCATCTACGTGTCTTCTTTGAAGAAATATCTATTTATGTCTTCTCTTATCTTTTAAATATATATATATATATATATATATATATATATATAGAGAGAGAGAGAGAGAGAGAGAGAGAGAGAGAGAAAGTTGTATTAGCTCTTTGCATATTTTGGAGATAAATTTCTTGTTAGTTGTATCATTTGCAGATATTTTCTCCCATTCAGTAGGCTGTCTTTTCATTTTTGCCAATTGTTTCCCTTGCTGTGAAAAAGCTTTTAAGTTTAATTAGGTCTTATTTGTTTATTTTTGCTTTTGTTTCCTTTATTTTATGAGAGGGACCAAAAAATATTGCTTCGATTTATGTCAAAGAGTACCCTGACTATGTTATTTTATAGCATCCAGTCATACATTTAGGCCTTTAATCTATTTTCAGTCTCTGCTAAGGTTTTAATTTACACTGGTAATATAAAATATTAATTGAACATTCTAATAACTGATGGTGACCATACTGGCAGCACTTGACATCTACCTTGTGTTCTTAGAGGTAGCATAACTACCAAATCAAACCATCCTTCTGAGAGTATAGAAAAAAATCATGTAGTTACACAAATTATTCTTCTAATCCTTAATTCAAGAGATTTCTAGGGCTATTTTGGGAGAAGATATGGTTGTACCACATGACTTCAAGTACTAGTAAGTTAAACATGTTGAACATATCTCAGTTTTTTGAACACAACTAAAATTTTAATTGGCAACTTGTAAAAAATGTCATAGGTATTTTTTAACTTTTTCTAGTTTATATCTTAATCATGCAAAGTATCTTAGCAAAACATAGGAATTATCAAGTGATGATAACCTGTCATTGATAGTTCAGTAAAATTGGATTAGAGTTCCTCAGAAATAAAGAGCCATTGTCACTGTTGCTGTTTAGTTCCATCCTATGCTTTTGCTACCCCATGGGTTGTAGCCTGCCAGGCTCCTCTGTCCATGGAATTTCCCAGGCAAGAATACTGGAGTGGGTTGCCATTTCCTTCTCCAGGGGATCATCCCAACATGGATAAAATCTGTGTTTCCTGCACTGGTGGGTGGGTTCTTTACCCTGAACCACGTGGGAGCATATGACCCAGTGGTAAAGAACCTGCTTGCCAATGCAGGAGACACAAGAGATGCAGGTTTGATCCCTGGGTCAGGAAGATAGCCTGGAGGAGGAAATGACTACCTGCTCCAGTATTTTTGCCTGAGAATCCTATGGACAGAGGAGCCTGGTGGGTTACAGCCCATGGGATTTCTAAGAGTCAGACACCACTTAATGACTAAGTGCACACACACACACACACACACACACACACACATATATATAACACATATATATATATATATATAAATAATATACATCTGTAGATAGATGTATGTATGCTTGTACCTATATGAGTATGTAAATATATGTGTATATATTTAGATAGATAGATAGATATACCTATATATCTATATAGATATACTCTCCAAAATCTGTAGTGTCAGTCCAGAAAGTCTGCAATGTATCAGGAATCTTTCAGACTCAATATTCTGGAGAATGGATGCTGCTGTCTTAGTACAAAAGCCCACAGGAAGAGATTCAGGAAATCTGATGTTCATTTCCAGTCAGAGGGCATTTGAGTTTGCTGGAGAATTTATTTTTGCACAGGGAGGCCAGGCTTCTTGTTCTATTCAGGCCTTTGACTGATTAGATGAGTTCCACTCATACTATGGAGGACAATCTGCTTTCCTCAGAGTTTACACATTTAAGTGTTAATCTCATCCAAGATACTCTCTGAGTTGATACACATAATTAAACATCACAACCTGATAACCACATTTCTGCCTTGTACTTATTTGCAGTTTTTTTTTTTTTTTAATAACCTCATGTTAAACCACATTTTTTTAATGTTGTGTTCATCTTATAATCTTCCCAGCACATTCAGCTATCTGGGTATGAGATGTAGTAAGTACGGTTTTCTTTAAAAAAACAAAACAAAACAAAACTCCAGTTAAGAAAGAACATACAACTTTATTTTTTGATTTAATGTCAATATTTCCCTCACTTTTTGTAAAATCTAAAACAATTTAATGTAGTCAGTTCAAGATAAACAAGCTTGGTTTATTATTTTCTTGACCCATATTAGTTTCTACTTAGCTGTCTCAAGATATTTACACAGCTGTTCTTCCTTTTGAGGATAGAGTTTATTTCTGGACCTCTATATTCTGCCATGGCATCAAGGAGAATGTATAGTACTTGGTGGTGCCCATCTATCAGGATCTGACATGTTTGGTTCTAGGTAACTCTTTTATACCCATGACACCATCTGCTAAGATTACTGTGGCCCCACATGGGCTACAGGGGAGAATCCATGCAGTTGAGGATACTTTGAGATCTGTAAACTCTCAGTTTTTACTAAAGCATCCACAATTTTGAGGGTCACATGCTGATTTATCTCTTCCCTCATTCAACTCTAGGGCTAGAGGCTAGACAGGTTTGTTTCCAGTTCTTCACCCTCTTGCTCTGTGCTTGCCCATATAATTTCACTATTGTCACACGAATGTAGTGTTGGGAAATTCTGCAAGGGTCTCACCTTCAAGAGCATTAGTAAGGAGTCAGGAAATAACCCTTTCTATTCCCAGATTTTGCTGTTTCCCTAGAAGATGGATCATAGCCTTGCCACAATAGACAAAAAGCTTAAAGGAAGCAACCACAGACATTCCTTCTCAAACTCCCATAGCACCCGCATCTCTTATTTATGTTCTTTTTTTAAACTTTCTTCCTTTACCTTTAAAAATCTTAGAAATTACATCAATATCATTAGAAAATAGAAATGATAATTGTACTGATACATATTATTATAAATCTAACAATAGAATATATTTAACCTACAGATATGGAAAAACTAGAATTTGGAAATGTAAAGCATTTCCCACAATTAATTATTTAAACTATTAAGAAATGCTGCATGGGAGTTTATAAAGACAAATTTGATTATTGTCACCATTTTTATCATGTTTCTGTGGCCGTAAACCCAGCTTGCCTTCGTTGATGGTTGACATAGAGGGAAAAATTACTAAGCAAAACGTCACATCCTATTCATAATTCCTGTAAAGCTAGTAGCTAAAACAGCATGTTTATCCCCTCTCTACTCTTAAATCCTACCATTACAAGATAATAAAAGCTGTATAAAGGGATAAAGACAATAAAATTTACTGATGACCACAGCAGATGACAAATGTCAGATTGTTTACAATGCTCTTCAGATAAAAACTGATCTAGATTAAAGTTTCTCTTCTTTCTCCTCCTCCTTCTTCTTTCTAATAAGAACCTGTGGCATAGAGAGCCAAATATGTAAAATTGTGCCACAAAATTCAAGAATGTCTTAAGAAATTTAGGCAATGGTACCTTTGAAAGTGTGTCACTTAATAGGGATAAAAGAAGATAATTTGTAGGAGAATAATTTAAATTACATTTGAAATAAAATTGCATTATTTCCAACATAAACACCTAGTGATCCCTTACTTTACAATAACAGAAGCCTGAAGTTTTATTGTCAGTTGAGCTTGAACAACAGACATTCTGAACATCTAGATAAACATGTTTAGCTGAAAGAGGGAAATAAAAAAAATGATGAATTTGTAAAGTGAATGGTATAAACCCAACAGTCTTTCCTAATTAGCTTTAGATTGCTAGCTGTAAGCCCCAAACCCTCTTAATAAAACTCCTTTACTAAAACCCCACTTAATAAAATAATTCCTTCTGGAAAAACTGTCAAGTCTTAGAGACTTGCACTACCAATCTACCAATCTTAGTGTTTGAGAAATTAAAAAAAAAAAAAAAAGCTTCCCCCCACTAGATCATCTTAATATTAGACACTTGAAAAACCTTAGACAAGCAAATTAAGACTTACTCTTAAATATACAGCTATTCAAGAAAAAAATGAACATTCAAACAATCTTACAAAAATAGAAATAGAGTAAGAGACAATGAAATGTATTTGTGAGATACAGTTAATATACTCAAACATAAGAGGCATAATTATACCCATAAACAAAAGTATGATGTATTGGAAAATAAAGCATAAATATATAAAAATAGCCTATATATATATACACACACACACATGGATTGGAGAAGGAAATGAGGAAATGCAACCCACTTCACTATTCTTGCCTGGGAAGTCCCATGGACAGAGGAACCTGGTAAGCTACAATCCATGAGGTCACAAAAGAGTCATACATGACTTAGAAGCTAAACAATAGTATTCATAGATATAAATAATTATAAAAGTAGATATAACATTGTAGAAAAATATGATAGAAAAAAATGAGTTTGTTGGTAAAATTGGAATCCATCTACTAAAAGGAAAAAAAGAATTGCAAAATTGAAAATACTAGAGAAGCAATAAATTAGCAAATCTACTGAAAGGTAAAATATTGAAATAATATAGTCTATAGATAAAATAAACAAAGGGAATTATGAAAATAATAAAAAATAAATAATAACAATAATAAAAGATTAAAGTGCTGAAGGAGCCCACTGAGTGCTTATGATATATTATATATCATGATATATTTCAGTGCACTGAGCATGAAGAGAGATTTCCAGTCTGCAATTTCAACAGTATAAGTATTTTTAAAGTGTCTATCCATTGTTTATTACATGGATTATCATTTGCCTCTTAACTAACATTCTTGTATGAGAGGTCTCTCCTTGAAACCAATCAAATGTGAATTAGAAATTAATTTTTACCCTGTTCTTCAGGGTTACTGGTTTGGTTATTTACACAAAACACTCTATGAGCTATGTTTTCTTAGGTTAGATTTTCTTCCTGAAATTCCTCATCCATTTTCATAAGTGTCTCAATACAATTTTGATTAATAAAGCCACTTTTATCTTATGTTCATGCTACAGTTTATTATTTTTAAATATTTGTTGAACATTTCATCAAGAATCCACCGATATTAATAGCTTACAGTGAAAGGCATCAGATTCATGATCTCTGAAGTACAGAATTTCACTTCGGGATCAAAGACACAGCTTCAAGTCACTGAGAGCTTTGTGCAGCAAAATTTTATTACAGTGACAAAGGGATAGAGAGAACTTCTGACACAGACATCAGAAGGGGGCAGAGAATGCTCCCTCTCTACTCTTAGCAAGGGAATATATTTCTTCAATTGGTTACTAACAATAGATGAGAAGAATGTCTCAAGATTGCAAAGGTCTTACCAGACCCACTCCCACAACATACATCTTAAGATAACAGGATTAGTCATAAGATTCTTAAGAAGGAGAAACATGTCCTCAAGCAAGATATATTGGTGTTATATAATCATTAGTACAGAGCTGTGACTAAGATGAAGGGATATAGAAAAAGTTCTTTCCTTCCCCTCTTCAAGGCCACAGACTCCTTATCAGCCTACCTACGAATTAGCTCTCTCAATATTTCAGGGCCTCTTAGTTAGTAATGACAGTCTACTTTGTTTAGACAATTGCTATTATTATTGAGGGTAGAAACTCTAGTTATCTAATCAATATCATTCACTCTTTCTTATTTAATCACGAAACACTTACATCTGTAGAATGTATCCAGATGAAATATTAACTTTCATAAAGGTCATTGCAGTTAGACATGATTATGAAACTAACTTTTGCTCAGTGAAATTTAAACATTTCAAAAAACAAAATGTGAAATGTAAGCTGTTTGTTGTGCTCAATTTCTAAAGTTGCTTCCTAAAATTGAAACAGATAGCTTAGAAACATTTTGTGTTATTGTTCTTCCTTCCACATCTTATCTAGAAGATGTATGTGCTATGCCAATGATATAAATTTAATCTTAGTTAAGAATTTCACTCAAACAAAACTCCATTGGTATTGTGCTGTTCGGAAATGGCAACCCACTCCAGTGTTCTTGCCTGGAGAATCCCAGGGATGGCAGAGCCTGGTGGGCTGCCATCTCTGGGGTCGCACAGAGTCGGACACGACTGAAGCAACTTAGCAGCATCAACCATTTAAGAACAATACAATATCAATTCAACCTAATTTTTTTCCAAATGAAAGAAGAATGAACACTTTCCAACACATTTTGTAAGTCCAGCATTAACTTAACAAAACAAACACAAATACAAATATATATTAAATTCTTATGTATGAGTTGCGATCTGTACGTATATAATATTTCCTAGATCTAGCCATGGAAGGCCCAGAAAATTTACACCGGAATAGGAATGAAAATAGAATATGTAAAGATCCTGGAAAATGTGGATTCTAAATGCCACTTTTCCAATTAAAGGAACCATGACTCTTTTGAGAATTGGTTGACTCCAGGGCTGAGCCAGGAAAAAATGCACAGTGAGCCAGGAACATCTCGTGACACTGAAAAGTAGGGAAGCCTTAAAACATAGTTGGAGGCATGTAGAAAGAACACAATAGGCAACCTGAAAGTCATCCCAGTTGCTGAAGCAGATAGAGATTTAGCAACAGATTAAATAACAATAGAATCGTCTAGTCAAGGCTATGGTTTTTCCTGTGGTCATGTATGGATGTGAGAATTGGATTGTGAAGAAGGCTAAGCCCCGAAGAATTGATGCTTTTGAACTGTGGTGTTAGAGAAGACCCTTGAGAGTCCCTTGGACTGCAAGGAGATCCAACCCGTCCATTCTGAAGGAGATCAGCCTTGGGATTTCTTTGGAAGGAATGATGCTAAAGCTGAAACTCCAGTACTTTGGCCACCTCATGCGAAGAGTTGACTCATTGGAAAAGACTCTGATGCTGGGAGGGATTGGGGGCAGGAGGAAGGGGACGACAGAGGATGAGATGGCTGGATGGCATCACTGACTCAATGGACATGAGTCTAGGTGAACTCCGGGAGTTGGTGATGGACAGGGAGGCCTGGCGTGCTGCGATTCATGGGGTTGCAAAGAGCCGGACATGACTGAGAGACTGAACTGAACTGAATGGCCTACAGAATACAATCAATATCTATTACTCATACTAATATAAGTAGATTAATAAACTGGGGAGAAAAACCAGCTCTCCCTTAAAGAAGAATTCTATAAGGTCAAGAAAGGGGAAAGTAAAAAATCATGTTTAGAACATCCATTCATAACTGTTGCAAGTAAAGGTTACTAAAGGATTATAAAATTATCAAATACAAGTTGGAGGAGGATGAAATCTTCCATAAGTTCAAAATATATCATATGAGAGACATCTTTAAATCACCAAAGGGGAAATGATAGCAAGGTTGGCAGACAGTGCCTTGATGAGTAACCAAGGGTCACATCAAAGGTCACATCAAAGACACCTCAGACACAAGATCCTTGTGACAGCTACACTAAGAAGGCTCACTTCTTTGGTATCCTGGGCAAGAATGCATAACCTGAGGCTAATCATGAACAAATACTAGACAAATCCAACTTGAGATACATCTTACAAAATAACTGACCTCTGCTCCTCCAAAGTGTCCAGGGTGATTGACAAGAAAGGACTGAAGGACTGTCACAGTTTAAAGGGAAGTGTAGAGACATGACAATTCAATAACACATGAGATTCTGGATCGGATTCTTGAACAGATAAAATTACAGGCACAGAAAAACTGAATCTTCAATAAAATCTGCAGTTTAATTAGTAGCACTGTAATAGTGTTATACTGTATTAATTTCTACTGTACAGTGAAGTGAATCATATATATTTATATACATATATATATACAAACATTCTTTTCCATTTTCTTTTCTATTTTAGTTCATTACACAATATTGAATATCATTCCTTGTACTATACAGTGGCACCTTGTTCTTTATCCATCCTGTACATACTAATTTGCATGCTAATGTCAAATTCTCAGCCCATCACGATCCTATTCCCTCCCTTGGCAACCACTAGAGTTTTCTCTATGTCCATGAGTTTGTTTCTGCTTCATAGATAAAGTTCATTTGCATCATATTTTAGATTCCACATGTAAGTAATATCATGTGGTGTTTGTCTTTCTCTTTTTAACTTACTTAGCTTAGTACCGGAAATTCTAGGTCCATCCATGCTCCTGCACATAATATTATTACATTCTGTCTTTATGATATTGCATATATGCACTACATCTTCTTTACTCATTTATCCGTCAGTGGACATTTAGGTTGTTTCCAAGTCTTAACTATTATAAATAGTGCTGCTATGAACATAGGGGTGCATGTATGTTTTCGAATTAAATTTTTGTCCAGATATATGCATAGGAGTGGGATTTCTGGATCATATAGCTGTATTTTTAGCTGTTGAGGAAACTCCATACTGTTTTCCACAGTGGCTGCATCAATCTACATTCCCATGAACAGCAATGCTATCTTTATTAGTGTGTCTACTAGCTGCTGAATAATTCATGGCCACGTTCCTCCCGATGGCACTAATCATTTATATGATCATGTGCATCTGTCTTATACCATCTTGTTTATGGAATTTGTCTGATCTTTGTCCTATGGTTTTATGGATTCATTAGATTTCCTTTTACAATAGATAAACAGAATCTCAAAGATCTCCAAACCCTCATGATTGTGAAGAGTAAGAAGGATAGGTGTAGACAGATTGATTGATAAGTTACACTAAAGAAAAAGCTCAAAGTCAAAATTGGATTAAGGTTTCAATGCTTAAAAATAAAGCTTGGAATGATAATATATTTATGCTATTTCAGGTAGTCATAGTTTGTTTAAACCATATACATTATTAAAATGAACAGAATGAGTAAGAGCAAGATATGCTATTTTTAGAAATGTTCTATGTAAAACAAAATGTATGTGAGTAGAATATATTTTACAAGCTATATACCACATCCCAGATAAGTAATAAACTCAAATACAGAAATTTAGTCCTATTGAGATAAGTACACAAGGGTTTCACTGGTGGATTCATTTAAAATATGTTTATTTAATGTCTCTCTATTAATAATCCTGTGAGGAAGAAAGAAGAGAGAGAGATGGACTTCAAAGTGATGCAAAGATACTTTGGGGGTTGTTGTCTGATTGTGGTATTGGTGATGTTATAATGATGATTAATTCTGATAAATCTGCATACTTTAAATATATGCAGCTTACTGTACTCCATTTGCTTTAAATCAAGTTGTTAAATAAAAAAATATGAAATGGACTGAAATATCTAAATGCATAAAGGAGAAAATGAGTTAAATACCATTCATAATAGATCACAGTCTAATTGGTGAGATAGACAAATAAATATTATAGATTTACGAAGTTAAGGGCAATGAAAGAGAAATGCATTTGGCACTAGAGTGGTGCTCACCTTCCTAGAAAATTATAAATTGATTCTTGTAGAAGTAATTACCTGTAGAGAGACCTATAGGATGAAGCAGTTTCCCTTGATGAAGGCAAAGGAGATGTGGGAGAGCAGAGGGAGAGACATAAATGAGGGGAAAAGCAGAATCAAGGTATGATATAAAAACTGCATAGTATTTAAGAATAATTTGACTTTGTCATGGATTGAAGGGAGTGGGAGAATATTAGGGATGAAGATTTATTTCCATCGCAGCTTGGTTGATATTGCATACCATGTTAAGTGGCTGTATGCAATAAGCGCTGTGGTCCATTAGAGAATTTTAGACAGGGAAGCTACTGGCAAGTATTTTCCATAGATCATCTTAGTAGCTACTGGAGGAACTGTATGAGTCATCTAAGAATGGAAGCAAGGAAAGATGATGTTTAGAAATAGAGTTCTGGCTCATAGGAAAAAGAAATATTATGCTTATTTAAAATATAATTACAGCCAAGTAAACAGTATTGCCAGAGAAGGCAATGACACCCCACTCTGGTACTCTTGCCTGGAAAATCCCATGGATGGAGGAGCCTGGTAGGCTGCAGTCCATGGGGTCGCTAAGAGTCGGACACGACTGAGCGACTTCACTTTAACTTTTCACTTTCATGCATTGGAGAAGGAAATGGCAACCCACTACAGTGTTCTTGCCTGGAGAATCCCAGGGACGGGGGAGCCTGGTGGGCTGCCATCTATGGGGTCGCACAGAGTCGGACACAACTGAAGCGACTTAGCAGCAGCAGCAACAAACAGTATTGGTGCTTGGTTTAATGTGATAGCATAGGGGAAGAAAGGGAATATATGCATTCTAATAAGGTTGCTTGCAAGAAGGATTTGACACTAAGATGTATTAATATTAAAGAAAAAGAATATATTTGGATAAAGGTAAGAACAGGATTAAGTTTTAGGTAATTAAAAATGTAGATTCTTGTGACAGACCCTGTTGGAAATATAGAGAAAAAAATTATAGCAAGGCCTTAAATCTAGAGAATGAGCAGGCATGTCTTGATGCAGGTAGAACGAGCCCATGAAGGAGAACATTTGCAATGACAAGGGGCCAAGGAGTTTGAGTTCTGAAAACAGAAATACTTTGGTCAAGCAAAGACACTGAACTGAAAATTTTTCTTTTTATCACATAGGTCTTGAGTTGAAAGTTCTCTTTAAGTATTAAATGTCAGGAGATTTGGCATTAACTTTGTTGCTCAAGAATAACAATTGTATAACATTTTATGGCTTAATTATCTCTATCCAAATTGTACGAGGAGTTAATATTGACCTGAAACCATTTTTGTTTATTGTCCACATAATCTGTTAACATTAATTGTAAGTAATTTCTTTAGAGATTTGCAAGTCTTTGGGTAGCAAATTATAAATATAAAAAGTAAAGTATAAGTACAAAATAAATAAAGAAAAAATGGTTAATAAATATTTATTGTTGGGCTTACAGACATTGAAAGTTGAAACATGCTGCTGCTGCTGCTGCTAAGCTGCTTCAGTCGTGTCCAACTCTGTGCGACCCCATAGACGGCAGCCCACCAGGCTTCCCATACCTGGGATTTTCCAGGCAAGAACAATGGAGTGGGTTGGCATTTCCTTCTCCAATGCATGAAAGTGAAAAGTGAAAGTGAAGCCTCTCAGTCGTGTCTGACTCTTACAGACCCCATGGACTGCAGCCCAACAGGCTCCTCTGTCCATGGGATTTTCCAGGCAAGAGTACTGGAGTGGGGTGCCATTGCCTTCTCTGGTTGAAACATGCATATTGCACTATTTTCTCATTGTGTTATTATTCATCATTAACTGGTGGCAATGATGCAGGGTCAAACATATAATATTTATTCAAGAAAAATCAACATCTGTGAAATAAATGTTGCAACAGAATCCACTCCATACTCCTCATTTCCCTTACTTGTTTAAACAGTTTGATGACTACCTCAATCTTATTCTAGTGTCCCTGAGTATCTGCATAATTAGCAAAGATGGAGAATAGTTTTCAGACACTTGACAATAGTTTTTGCCCTCACAATGGCACTAGCCTTAGGCCAGCTGTGCTCTAGCTATTCCTTTGTCTTTTCATAGTCTAATCAAATAAAGCAAAACCAATCCTAGGAAAAAGAGTTTTAAAATGCTTAATAGCTAATCATTAAATAAATATATATATATATATATATATAAAGTAAGAAAATGCATTCACTATAGTGTTTTTGTTTGTTTGTTGTTTGTTTTTACTTTTCCTGTCAGCATTAAGGTTCAAGAAAGTCACTTTTGAATTGATTTTCAAGGCAGGAACAGAGATGCAGATGTAGAGAACAGATTTGTGGACACAGAGCAGAAAGGAGAGGGAGAGACAAACTGAGAGAGAAGCATTGGTATATATACACTGCCCTGTGTAAAGTAGAAGCAGTAGGAACCCACTGTATGGCACAGAGAGCTCAACTTGATGCTCTGTGATGACCTAGAGGTATTGGATGGTGGGGGAGGGAGAGAGTCTGATGAGGTAGGGAGTGTATGTGTACTTATGGATGATTCATGATGCTGTACTGCAGAAACTAGCACAACATTTTAAAGCAATTGTACTCCAATTAAAAAAAAAAAAAATCTCAGTTAAGTCAGTTTTTATTGTTTTTGGGTGATGGGAGGTGGAGAGATTTACATTTTGCTCAACATGAATGCTTGCACATTGAGATGAGGAGGGTTTTCTATCAGTCTTTATTTTCAGAAATGCTTTGAGTTTTGCATTCTTTTGTGTTGACTTAAATCAAACAGGTTTTTAAATATAAAACTGGCCTGAGTCCCTTTCGTGGTAACCCTCCAAATATTTGGATAACTGGGATTCCTTTCCTCAGCACAGACAACTCAATTCATATGGCTTGCAAGCTAATACTATCAGTTCTAAGGAAACAGCTTGATCCCAAAGGAGCCAGGCCAGAGTTTTTTAAGCCTATTTATAAATGAGTAGACTGAAGTCTGAAGCATTGGCACAACTTCAGTAAAGCAGCCCCTGTTCCTAAAAGGATAGCCAAAGGCATCTTCAATGAATTTTTATTAAAACAATCCAATTTCAAAATCAGGTCAAGGAGCCAAATGAGTGCTCATAGGCAGAACAAACTTTAGCCAACAAGAAGAAACCTTTAAACAGATCTTGAATAAAGCCTGAAGAGCCTCAGAAACATTAGCATATGAGCTAGGGTCCAGGACAAAGGCATATCTTCAAACTCCAAAGTCAGTAGAAGAAAACGGACAAGGGACTCAATTTTGGGTACCACACCTGCGACTCACAAACCCCAGAGCCTTTGGAGCTTTTCTCTGGTTCATGTACGGACAACCACAACGATGACCTAAAACAAATAGACTTCAGAGATTCTCAACAAAGATGAGTTTATACATGATTGGCAATTAAGGGTCTGCAACCATGGAGCCATCTGCAAGTCCCTGGATGGCAAGGGAAGGAGAAGACTTCTACAGTTGAGAAAGGAAGCTGGGAGGGCTGGAGGAAGCAAAAAGCCGCAGCCTTACATTGGCTGAACCGCTGCCAGGAAAGAAGAGGAGTCTTTCTCCTTCCTATTGGCTCTACTGTCATCACAGGGAGTGGCAGTTCCCCCGATGGTCTCCCTAATTTGTTTAATGGAGGTTTTCATTTGCTAATATTTTTAGAGTTCTTAGATATTGTGAGGCAATGAAAACCAAAAGTTGAAGTTAAACAAAATGGACAAATACCTTTAATGCTAAATCCCTACTTCTTGCTCTTTTTATGTCTAACTAGTTCCCTTTCCTTACTTTTGATCAGAGAACCACCTTATTTCTTCCAGTTCACTAATACCTTTAAGACATGTTTCCTGCTCTTATCCACAACAACAAATCAAGACTTTTTGTTGGTTCTTTGCAATGGAGGCAATTCTGGTGCTTAAAGTGAATCAATACCAGAAACAAAAGTTCTAGCCAATTGTTTCATTCAAGCTCCAATTCAAAGTAAACTTTTTTGTGAGTATTCCACCAAATTCCCCAATGAAAATTAAGAATTCACTCTGTGACAAATCACAATCTTTTTTTTTATTATTAAAGCTATTCTATATATTGTATATTATATTGCATTTTTTGTTCACATATCTGAGCTTCTGTTATATGTGTACAATGTTTTATTCAGGATTGTGTACCAGAGTCGTGTATGTTTTCTTCTACTTAAGTTGACTAATGGTGTTCTGCAGAGACCTTGTACTATCAAAAATTTTGAAATTAATTGGTTCAATGAAAGACAACACTGTTAAATTAATATAAAGAAATCATTGCTACTTATCTGTTTAGACTCATAATAACCAAATTACTTTTTTTCTATAGAAATGTTGCACTTTACAGCAATCTTTGTTTTGTTCTTTGTTAAATTGGGCTTCCTTGGTAGCTCAGTTGGTAAAGAATCCACCCACAATGCAGGAGACCCCCGTTTGATTCCTGGGTCAGGAAAATTTACTGGAGAAGGGATAGACTACTTACTCCAGTATTCTTGGGTTTCCCTGGTGGCTCAGTTGGTAAAAAACCCACCTGCAATGTGGAAGACCTGGGTTTTATCCCTGGATTGGGAAGATTGCCTGGAGAAGGGAACAGCTACCTACTTTTGCATTCTGGCCTGGAGAATTCCATGGACTGTATAGTTCATGGGTTCACAAATAATCAGACACAACTGAACGACTTTCATTCCCACTTTCATGGGGTTGAATTGATAAATTAAAAATGATAAACCATTTGATGGAAGTTGAAAAAAGTCTAACTGACTTCTTATTTGGGCTTTTGTCCATACTCTTATAGATAGCTCAATCTCCTTAATCACCTTTGACCTTAATATTGCATTTGTTTTGCAACAGAATTCAACCAAGAAGCCAAAGGAAATAAGAGAAACTTCTTTACTGAGAGCAGTCAGTGGCTCAAATTCTGTACTGAAGAATTATGCTTTCTAAGTTACAGCTTTAGTTTTCCTTGTATAGTGCTCATTATAACCAATAGCAGGTTTCATAGTGCAAGTAATCCCACTTTAGTAATAATTCACATTGTTTCCATTTTGTATAATAAAACATCCCAATTTGAAGAAATAATGCAGTGATAGGCTAGTGTTGGTTGCTGAATTCATAATTGTTCAGTGAATGATGATCTTAAAAGGATTTGTAAAACTGCATTTTAGCCAATTAGAAGTCAAAACAACTATTGTTATTGCATAATAATAGCATTTATAGTGTAATTTTATATTTCAGGGAACATTCGTGGATTCACAGAGGAGTCTTTTTCAATCAACTAAGGATGCACAGACATAATTAAATGGTGGGGCCTAAGAGATCTCTGTACGTGACATGGAAGAAGAGGAACTCACTGGCACAGGTGTGAGATTCTTATCCACTATTCACAAATGATATATCCAATGTATCTAGATTCCTGGGTATTTTTCTTTATCTGAGATTCAAAAGGATGATGATATAGCAGCATTAGAGCTTGGTGTATTTATTCATGATCTGTATTATATTCTGACTCAGTTTCTACTATTAAGATAAATATTGTCATGATTTTGACCTAAAAACATAGCAAATTCAATGCTAATTTATAATCAAAAGACTTAGCATTCAGAAATGATAAAAATCTTAGAGACAACTGCACAAATGTCAGAAGAGACTTGTTAATTGATATGCCATTTCATTTATTATTATTTTTAAATTTTGATGTGGACCACCTTTAAAGTCTTTATTGAATTTGTTATAATATTGTTTCTGTTGCCTATGTTTTGTTTTTATGGCCTTGAGACATGTGGAATCTAAGCTCTCCAATCAGCAGTCAAAATAGCACCACTTGCATTGGATGAATATTCATTGGAAGGACTGATGCTGAAGCTGAAGCTCCAATATTTTGGCCACCTGATGTGAAGAACCAACTTATTGGAAAAGACCCTGATACTGGGAAAAACTGAAAGGAAAAGGAGAAGGGGTGGCAGAGGATGAGATGGTTAGATAGCATCAGCAAATCAATGGCCATAAATTTGAACAAGCTTCAGGAGACAGTGAAGGACAGGGAAGCCTGGTGTGCTGCAGTCCATGGGGTCACAAAGAGTCAAACATGACTTAGTGACTGAAAAACAACAACTGCATGGTAAATGAAATTTGAACCACTGGATTGCTAGGGAAGTCCCTGGATATGCTAACTTTATATAAAATTCTTAAAGGTATTTTGTTGTTCAGTGGCTAAGTCATGTCTGATTACCACATAATTTCTCCTGAGAAACTAAGTACACTCTTGATCTGAGTTTCTGGATATTTCAATTTTTTTCTTGATATATTTCCCATTGGATTATAACCTTTTCTAGCAATAACAGCTTTTTTTTTTTTTACCTTCTAAGGCTACAAAGTTATATTTCAAACAATTTATAATCTAAAGGAAATGCTGGCTAAATCATTTTTTATTTTCTTATTAAGGATTACTTCAACAGATTAAGGTTTGTTATTTATTAAAATTTGATTATAAACATGTATGCATTGAGAACTATACCTGTATTTTGTTTTTAAAGTGCATTTATTTTTCTCATATGGTTCATTCTTTTATCAAGATCCTTTAGATAGTGTCATAAGAGGAAGTAATCATTGCTAAGCACATGGTAGGCACATAGATATTTCTTAAATGGATACTTTTATAGCAGTCATTATTCTACTGTAATAATTTTCTATATGCATTTTAGATTTTAAAAATCCTTATTATACTAGAGTTAAAGTTATTAAATTTTTCTCCACACAGCATATTTCATGCATTCTGAATATCTGTATATTTTATTTTTGTTTGAGGTGCAATCTATGTATGTGTCATTACTTATATTTGCTATAAAATCATCATAAATTTTCATTACTTTAAGAATCATATTATTTATTTAACATCTCCTTTATGATTTCAAATATTGATAATCTGTCAAGGATTTTTTTTTACATGTAAATGTTTAAATCTTACATTTTTTCTGTTTTTAACTATTAGCAAAATATTCAGCCCTCCTTGATCTTTCCCATTCTCATAAGATTTTTTACATTTTTAACTCTGTTTCTATTACCATATCCAACTTTCAACAAATATCTCATCTATCCTTCCAGCAAATAATCATTGAATGTCTACCATGTGACAGATACAGGGTATGCTTTGAGCATAGAAATGTGTGTTAGATAAATATCTTTTACCTCAATAATTCAGTCTACTTGGTAAACACTATTGTCTAGTTCTACATGATTTCATGAAGTAGACCACACTACACTGAAATGACTATGTAGCATGAAACAAATAATAAATTTTATTGGTGTAAGCTGCTGAAAACTGGACACATAAAGTAGTCTATTCTAATGCAAAAGTTTTCCCATTTTTCTCCTAACTTTACTATTTTTATCCAAAACATATCATTTAAAATAGATAGCCAGTGGGAATTTGCTGTATGAGGAAGGGGATCCGTAGCCAGTGCTCTGTGACAGTCTAGAGGGGTTGGATGAGAGTGAAGTGGAGGGGTGTTCAAGAGGGATAGGATATGTGTAGCTATGGCTGATTCATGTTGATGTGTGGTGGAAAACAACACAATATTGTAAAGCAATTATACTCTAATTTAAAAACAAAGCAAAAAATGTAACTATTAATAAAATATAAAACTTGATACAATACTATTGAATGCCGAGATCCAAATATGAAACAAGCATCTTTTTTATACTGTAGAAGATTCTAGTAATATATTGGAATCACTATGAATGACAGAGGTTGATTGAGTCCTCAGATGTGGAACACCAGATAAGGAAGGTCCACTGTAAACACCATTTTGTATGGTGTTTAAATGCACTTTAGACCCACAGATTTTGTTTTCATAATGGTGGGGGCAGGGGGAATGGTCCTGGATCTCATCCCCTATGGACATAAGAGATGACTGCATTCTATAAAACCATACGTATTTAAACATTCAAGAAGATGGTGGGCTTTTGGGATAAATTGGAAATTGGTGGTGATGAAAATATAATTATATGGCTAAGAATCGGAAAGAAGCATATCTATCCATTTTATTGACATCATGTGGAAGAATATCCATCAGCTTTCCTATTTCTCTCCTAACTTTACTATTTTTATCCAAAACTCATCATTTAAAATAGATAACCCCAAAATGGGATTATAATCCCAAAATGGAATTAAATGGATAATCTTTGATAATAAATGTTTTCTTCTTTTCAGAATATTCAACAGAACTGGAAAAAAAATTATCACCTTCCCCTAAAACTGATGAATCTATGAATAGCACATATATTTCTAGCAATAATAAAAACAAACAAGTAACACATACACACAGAGACACACACACAAATTCATTACTCAGATAAAGACTTACATAGCAAACATTTTCAAAGCAAAGATAGCTCCTGAACTTTACTTAGATTTCTACTAATTGCAAGTGAGGCAAGACCAATTTTCAGTAAGATGTTTATTTACTTAGGAAACTGGAGGGCACATGTATGGCACTTAATTCAGAAAAATTCTTTTATTATTGCAATCTTACACCAATAATTAATTTAGTACTATTTTTTTGCATCTATTTTTTAACTGTGCTTTTATTTGTTAGCTACAACTCTTTTATATTGCTGACATGGTGAAAAAAATTATGCTGAAATGTTTATTGATTGTAAATCTGGCATTAAAATTTTAAAAATAGAGAAAATATTCTAATAAAATTTGACAAACAAAATGTATAGCTTTAAAAGGTATCATAACAAGAACTTTAAAAATCAATGTTTTATTAATTATATCTATACTCAGCTAATGCCTCTAAAACTTAAATATTTGTATTACTGCTAATGACAAAAGTCATTACAAACTCTGGTTGGTTTATTTGTAGTATCTCTTTTCTCTTAAAATTTAATAGATTTATGGTATTTTCCAACATACTTGTAATAACAGTCTATAAAACATTTACATAGTTGCATTATTATTATAATTGTTGATGTTTTTTTAAAGTTAATATTTATTTTGTACTTTCTATGTCCTATCTGCTGTACCAAGCACTTTATAGCCACCATCAGATGTTTTATTTATTATAACCCTTTGAGGTAGACATACTTATTTTTGCTGCTGCTGCTGCTAAGTCGCTTCAGTCGTCCCCGACTCTGTGCAACCCCACAGATGGCAGCCCACCAGGCTCCGCCGCCCCTGGGATTGCCGAGGCAAGAACACTGGAGTGGGTTGCCATTTCCTTCTCCAATGCATGAAAGTGAAAGTGAAGTCGCTCAGTAAGTGTCCGACTCTTCGTGACCCCATGGACTACAGCCTACCAGGCTCCTCTGTCCATGAGATTTTCCAGGTAAGAGTACTGGAGTGGGTTGCCATTGCCTTCTCCATACTTATTTTTACCCTTGGGGAAAATAGGATTTGAATATTTAAATAATTTTCCTAAGTACGCAGATCTGGGAAAAACAATTAGGGTTTGAAGCTACATCGTACATCTTGAGAACTCCAACTTTGCTCTAAAACACATACACACAGTTTTCCTTGCACAAAAATCTTCTTAACAAAATGAGAACAACTAACAGGACAATTTAGTGAACTGAGCAGTATTTATGTGACTCAACATGAGTGAGTGAGGGGAAATGAGCAACATTCATGTTTCTTGGTTAATGCATTTAAAGAACTAAATTAATCAGTGGGTGAGCTGTATTAAAATAAGCATCAACATAGTCTAAACTTAAATATTTCCCATTTTAATCATGTAACAATTGTTGATATAGAGGAAATAAAACAAAGATTTTTCATCAAATAATATAGTCTCCTAGTACACAGAACTCAAACTGTGGTGATGGAAATGTTTCAGACTGACCAATATGGTAGCCAGTGGCCACCTGTAGCAGTTTAACATTTGAAATGTCATTAGTGTTGAATGAAGAATGACATGTAAAAATTTTATTTAACATGGAATGCTTTAAATTTAAATTAAATAACTCAGATAACCACGATGGTAAGATCAGACACCTAGAGCCACACATTCTGGAGTGTGAAGCCAAGTGGACCTTAGGAAGCATCACTAAGAACAAAGTTAATGGAGGTGATAGAATTGCAGCTGAGCTATTTCAAATCCTGAAAGATGTTGCTATTAAAGTGCTGCACTCAATATGTCAGCTAATTTGGAAAACTCAGCAGTGGCCACACAACTAAAAAGGTCAGTTTTCATTCCAATCCCAAAGAAAGACAATCCCCCAAAATGTTCAAACTACTGCACAGTTGCACTCATCTCACATGCTAGTAAAGTAATCCTCAAAATTTAAGCTGGAGCTCAACAGTACCTGAACTGAGAGCTTCCAGATTTTCAGTCTGGTTTTAGAAAAGGCAGGGTAACCAGAGATCAAAATGCCAACATCTGCTGGATCATCACAAAAGCAAGAGAGTTCCAGAAAGACACCTGTTTCTGATTTTTTTGATCATGCCAAAGCCTTTCACTGTGTCGATCACAACAGTTAGAACCAGACATGGGACAATGGACTGGTTCAAAATTGGGAAAGGAGTACCTCAGGCAGTTGCCACCTTATTATTTAACTTATATGCAGAATAGAGTTCAGTCACTCATGTCCAGCTTTTTGCAACCTCATGGACTGCAGCACACCAGGCTTTCCTGTCCATCACTAACTCCCAGAGTTTACTCAAATTCATGTCAATTGGATCGGTGATGCCATCCAACCATCTCATCCTCTGTCATCCCATCTTCCTCCTGCCTTTAATCTTTCCCAGTATCACAGTCTTTTCCATTGAGTCATTTCTTCGATTCAGGTGGCCAAAGTATTGGAGTTTCAGCTTCAGCATCAGTCCTTCCAATGAACATTCAGGACTGATTTCTTTTAGGATTGACTGGTTTGATCTCCTTGTTGTCCAAGGGACTCTCGAGTCTTCTCCAGCACCACAGTTCAAAAGCATCAATTCTTTGGCACCCAATCTTCTTTATAGTCAAACTGTCACATCTGCACATGACTCCTGGGAAAACCATAGCTTTAATGATACCTCGACTTTTGAAAACATTGTCGAGGTTTGGCACAGCTTTTCATTCAAAGAGCAAGTGTGTTTTAATCTCATGGCTGCAGTCAACATCCAAAGTGATTTTGGAGCCTAAGAAAATAAAGTCTGTCACTGTTTTCATTTTTTCCCCATCTATTTGCCATGAAATGATAGGATCCAATACCAAGATATTAGTTTTTTGAATGTTGAGTTTTAAGCCAGCATCCTCACTCTCCTCTTTAACATTAATCAAGAGGCTCTTCAGTTCCTCTTTACTTTCTACCATAAGGGTGGTTTCACTTGCATGTCTGAGGCTAGCAATATTTCTCCCAGAAATCTTGATTCCAATTTCTGCTTAATACAGCACAGAAGTTTGCATGATGTACTCTGCATACAAGTTAAATAAGTATAGTAATAGTATACTCCTTTCCCAATTTTGTACCAGTTGCTACATGTCCAGTTATGACTGTTGCTTCTTGACCTGCACACATGTTTCTCAAGAGGCACATAAGGTGGTCTGGTTTTCCCAGCTCTTCAAGAGTTTTTCACAGTTTATTGTGATCCACACAGTCAAAGGCTTTAGTACAGTCATTGAAGAAGAAGTAGATGTTTTTCTAGAATTCCCTTGTTTTTTCTATAATACAAGGTATGTTTAAAATTTGATCTCTGGTTCCTCTGCCATTTCTAAATCCAGCTTGTAAACCTGGGAGTTCTCAGTTCACAAACTGTTGAAGCCTAGCTTGAAAAATTTTGAGTATTACCTTGCTAGTATGAGAAATGAGGATATTGTGCAGTAGTTTGAACATTCTTTGGCATTGTCCTTCTTTGGACTGGAATTAAATCTGACCTTTTCCTGTCCAGTGGCCACTGAGTTTTCCAAATTTTCTGGCATATTGAGTGCAGCACTTTAACAGCATCATCTTTAAGGTTTAAAATAACTCAGCTGGAATTCAATCACCTCCACTAGCTTTGTTCATAGAAATGTTTCCTAAGGCCCACTTGACTCCAGGATGTCTGGCTTTAGGTGAGTTATGGTGATGGTTATCTGGGTCATTAAGACCATTTTTGTACAGTTCCTGTGTATTCTTGCCATCTCTTAATATTGTTTGCTTCTGTTAGGTCCTTTCTGTCCTTTATTGTGCCCATTGTTGCATGAAATGTTCCCTTAGTATCTCTAATATTGTTTTCCTGTATTTCCTTACATTGTTCATTTAAGAATGCTTTCTTATCTCTCCTTGATATTGTTTAGAACTCTGCATTTAGTTGGGTATCTATCCCTTTCTCCTTTGTCTTTCACTTCTCTTTTCTCAGCTATTTGTAAGACCTTCTCAGACAACCATTTTTCCTGCTTGCATTTCTTTTTCTTGGGGATGGTTTTGATCCCTGACTCCTGAAAATATTACAAACCTCTATCCATAGGTCTGCAGTCACTCTATCGGATCTAATCTCTTGAATCTATTTGTCACTTCCACTGTATAATCATAAGGGGTTTGATTTAGGTCATACCTGAATGGCCTAATCATTTTTCCTATTTTCTTCAATTTAAGTCTGCATTTTTCAATAAGGAGTTCATGATCTGAGCCATAGTCAGCTCCCAGTCTTGTTTTTGCTGATTGTATTGAGTTTCTCCATCTTTGGCTGCAAAGGATATACTCCATCTGATATTGGTATTGACCATTTGGTGATGTCCATGTGTAGAGTCATCTCTTGTGTTGTTGGAAGTGGGTGTTTGTTATGACCAGGGCATTCCCTTGGTAAGACTTTCTTAGTTTTTTCCCTGTTTCATTTTGTATATGAAGGCCAAACTTGACTATTACTCCAGGTATTTCTTCCTACTTTTGCATTCCTGTCCTCTATGATGAAAAAGACAATTTTTTTTGGTATTAATTCTAGTAGGTCTTATTAGTCTTTGCATTAAATTCTATAATACACTCTCATAAATGACAGAAGAGGAAAAGACACAGAGGAAAAAGAAGAGGAAAATGTTTTGTGTAGAGGGAGGCAGAGATTGGATTTTTGAAGTCATAAGCCAAAGAATGCCTGGAGCCACTGTGAGCTGGAAGGAGCAGAGAAGAATTTTGCCCTAGAACCTTCAAGGAGATCAGTGCCCTGCCACATCTTGGTTTAGGATTTTTAGTCTCCAGAATTCTGAGAGGATAAATTTCTGTTGTTTAACCTCACAAATTTGTGGTAATTTGTTACACAGCCACAGGAAACTAATACAATCACTGATAAAATTGAATTCAAAGCTCAAAGCAATTTGGCACTGTGCATAGAACCAATAAGCTACAGAGTGGAAATTCAGTAACAGAGTAAGGGCTGCAGGGAAAACCAACCAATGCCTTTCTAATTCCAAATTCACTGCCTTTGTATTGTTTGCACGCTACTGGTGTTTTACACAAATTAACTAAACCACAATTAAAATTTAAATGTTTTCCCACTAAACTATAAATTCACTCAAGGAAAGCTACTTCCTCATTCATGTTCATAGTAATTGCTGTTGGTGTTTTTTTTTTGTTTGTTTGCTTTAATGTGTGTGTGTGTTACCATAATAGCAATAATCTCTCTGCCACTAAACTCCTCTTTTACAAGCCATTCTGTTTTGGTAACAGTTTTACTTTTCTAAATATTAGTTTGGATAAAGACTTATCTTGGCTGAATATGCACACAATTAATTTTTTGAGGTTCTAATTCCCTCTTTTTCTTGGTACTTTTGTATCACTAGGTCCAAGGGTTATTGAGACTGAAGTGAAGTAAAAATCGCTCAGTTGTGCGTGACTCTTTGCAACCCCATGGACTATACAGTCCATGGTGCTCTCCAGGCCAGAATACTGGAGTAGGTAGCCTTTTCCTTCTCCAGGGGATCTTCCCAACTCAGAAATCAAACCCAGGTCTTCCGCATTACAGGTGTATTGTTTACCAGCTAAGCCACAAGAGAAGTCCAAGAATACTGGAGTGAGTAGCCTATCCGTTCCTCCAGCGGATCTTCCTGACCCAGGAGTCAAACTGGGGTGTCCTGCATTACAAACCGATTCTTTACCAACAGAGCTATGAGGGAAGCCTCAATGTTGAGATTAGCCTCTGCAATTCTCTATAGGACAAAGGTTGTTACTAATAATTTTGTGCAGCAATTTTTTTAATTGTTTAATTGAAAAACTTTTTCTTAATATGACATTTATTATGAATATTTAGGTTTAGGAGCTTACAGGTAAATATAATTAGGTCTCCCACTCTGAGGACTTCCCAGGTGGAAGGATGGTAAAAAATCTGCCTGCCAATTCAGGAGACCCAGGAGAGTTGGGTTCAATCCCTGGGTCAGCAATATCCCCTGGAGTTGGAAATCACTTCAGTAATTTTGTTTGGAAAATTCCATGGGCAGAGGAGCCTGGTAGGTTACAGCACATGGGGTAGCAAAGAGTTGGACATGACTGAGTATGCACACACACACACACACACACACACATGCACACACTCCCATTCTGAGAGTTTTCCATGCAGGAAATCTCTGTTGCTCTTAAGAATACAATTCTCAATTTTGTTTTCTAAATTGTCAATGTCCATAATTCATAGAAAGGCATGATTGTCCCAATTCAAGTTTATAACAGCATTTAATATTCCATTCTCTTCTTGCCTCAAAGGAAAAGAAATAACTTTACCTATCAATTAGTCCCTAGTTTATCTGTGACTGTCTGAATATTTCAGCTTCATTATTCTCTAGAATACAAAGCTAAAAAGATAGATCAGAACTGAGCTAGGATTCCTTGTAGAAATTTTTTCTTACAACAAAAACCCTAATTGCATTTACTACAAAAATTCAAAGATGTAAGTATATGTCATTTGCTGAAATATTCTTAACATTTTAACAGACAACAAGGTCCACAATCAGTTTCATTAAAAAAAAAAAAAATCTTCTCATAGTGCCAGAATGTGTGTGTGTGTGTATAAACACACAAATATATGCACATGTCTCACAGCAGTAATTTTAATTTACTTAAATGTTATACATAAAATGATTAGAGGTTTTATGCAGATTCTTCTACAAATAATATTTTATTATTTGAAGTTTAGGGCTTCTTTGTAAAAGAAGAAGAATGGTGTACGATTACTCAAAGACACCTTAATAGAAGATGGAATGAAAAATAGAAATGGAAAAAAAAAAACCTTCATTTACAAAGAAAATATTATTTGGGGTTCTTCTCATTTTCAGTCATATATACAAAGACAAAAATACATATAAACAAAAGTAGATTTTAGTAGCTTAAATGTCCCCCGTTCTTACAAAATCATTCAATATTTCTAAAAGTTATTACTTTCTTAAACAATTCTTTAAATATAGTCAGATATATTTGCCTAACTGAGATATTCACTTCCCCCCACCTTTGGGTAATGATCTTTCCGAGAAAGCTATTCTGTTTGGATTACTGGATTTTAGAAAGTTGAAATAAATAACATATCAAGCACTATACTCTCAACAAATCTCTGTTTTACATTAATCCTTGAGGAGAAAGACACTCTAATATTTTTCTGCCAGAGATTTAGGGATTTTGAGATGGACATGTGCACACACCTATATATAAAATTGATAAATAGCAAGGACCTAATGTATCACACAGGAAACTCTGCTCAATGTTATGTGGCAGCCTGGATCGAAAGGGGATTGGAGAGAATCAATACATGTATATGTATGTCTGAGTCCCTTTGCTATCCACCTGACGTTAACACAACACTGTTAATCGGGTTTACCCCAGTACAGAAGAAAAAAAAAACACAAAAGTTTTAGAAAATTAACTTTCTTTAACTAAAAAAAAAAAAAAAATCATTTTAGACATGCATAGTTGAGAGGATTCATCTACTTTTTGTGGCACTCTGAATCAAGACACTGAAAATTCTAGAGTCATATTTAAGAAAGAATAACTTTCTATTTTACTCAGAAATAAGTTTGAATGCAGCTTGTGGCAGGTGTATGTATTTACCCCATCAAAGACAGCCTTCTTACCTCCTAAACACTGAGTGTAATTTACTTTCCCCCCAAAATATAAATTGTTTTTTTAATTGTTTAAAAAATGTAAATACATGGATATCTACTGCAAAACAACATGCTTATTTTTTCCTCTTACATCTCATTAAAATGTCGTAAGAATCTGTTTTTTTTCTTTTTATTTTTCAGGTGCCTACACTAAGCTTTATTTCATTGATAATAATATAGTATAAATTATAAATATTTAATTGTGCTATAAAATCAATATTTTAATGAAAGGATAATGTATAAATTAATTATCCCAAATCTCTTTTTCCTCATGGTTTATATCCACCCAAGAAATAGTCTCCATAAAAATATATCACATAAACATATTTCTTAGTCCATGCAGGGTGCCATGACACTATACCACAGACTATGTAGCTTATACGCAACAGACAGTTTTCCCCACATTTCCAGAAACTGAAAATTCCAAGATCAAGGCACCTATGTAATCATTTTCCATGAAGAGTCCTCTTCCAGTCTGTGCTTTCTCGCTGTGTCCTCACTTGGTGGATAAAGTGAGGAATATCCATGGGGTCTCTTTTATAAGGACACAAATTCCATTCATGAGGGCTCCACCCTCATCACCTAAGCACCACCTATAAGCCTCATCTTCTAATACCATAACATTAATTATTAAGAATTCAACATATGAATTTTGGAAAGAAAAAAGCATCACAATATAGCAACACGTAATTTATATAAATTTTTCATTAAATCAAGGGAAAATGACTACACTGTCAAAACTTATACTGAATGTAACAATGAATAGTATTGGTTCTGAATAAATCCTATTTTTCTTATAGCCATTTTTAGAATTTTATGTACTTCAAATGGATGGAGTGAATGATGCATGGATGGGTGATGTGGCTTTAAAATGAAAAGTACATGTATTACACTGAGACACATTCTCTGATTTATTTGTTTGTAGATTTGTATGTAGATTTATTTGTTTGTATTTATTTGCTCATATCCAGTTTAAAGGGGAAAAACATCAATGTGGTAGGTATATTGCTATTAGTAACCTGATATAATAAACTTTTATCTAAAATATATTTCAAGAAAATGAATTTCAATGATGTGAGAAATTTTAGGAGAGAAATCAGTATAATTTAAAAGTAATCATTTTGTCTTAAATGGTGAAATATTTTGTACTTGCGAGGCATTTTATCTTGGAAAAATATGGTACTTTATGAGGCACAAAACTGAATATATTTTTTAAAGCTATCAATGCATGGAAGCATCTGTATGACTTTTAATTTATTAGTGATAACTAGGCATTCTAAACTTTATTATTCAATGGACATAGATGTTTACATATTCATTAGTTTCCCTTTGAAGGTATCTTTTTGATAAAAGCAAACCTATGTAAATTTTGAATTCAGTTCAGTTCAGTCACTCAGTCGTGTCCGACTCTTTGTGACCCCATAAATCACAGCACGCCAGGCCTCCCTGCCCATCACCAACACCCAGACCTACCCAAACCCATGTCCAGCGAGTCGGTGATGCCATCCAACCATCTCATCCTCTGTCGTCCCCTTCTCCTCCTGCCCTCAATCTTTCCCACCATCAGGGTCTTTTCCAATGAGTCAGCTCTTCATATCAGGTGGCCAAAGTATTGGAGTTTCAGCTTCAACATCAGTCCTTCCAATGAATATTCAGGACTGATTTCCTTTAGGATCATCAAATCTCTTGGGTCATATTCAGTATAAATAAAGTTTAATTTTCAGTCACTTAAAAAAATTATACTGTATTGCTTTGCAGAAAAAGATCAGGAAAGTGACACACCTTTTAGCAAACATTATATAATCCTGGAAAACACCTATTAATTCAGCCCATAATGACTGCATTGAAATTCATATTGATGTTTTGCCATACAACAGTAAAGTAGTTAGCCTCCAATTAAAATAAATAAATTTAAATAAAAAATATCTTCAAAAAAAAAAAGAAATATTATATACCTTCCTTAGTCATGTCATTGACTACTTTGTCTATGATTATACATCATTGGCTTTCTATATTGTTTCTTTTACTGAGAATAAGATATTTAAACTATATCAGAGTATTTTTATTTCAAAAAAGATCAAGAGGAACTAATATAAGTGGCCAGTGATAAATAACTCAGAACATTTACATAAAAGAAAGCTGATGCTATGTACAAGCATCTGACTCCATGAATAACCTAAAATAAAATCTTGATTTGTGTCACATAACAGCTTCATCACTAACACTTTTTGAGTGTTATTACACACCAGTTCTCTCAAGTGTTGTACATATATTTGCACATTATTTGTTCAAAACAATACCTATGAGGTAGATACTATTATAATCTCATTTTTATAGACCAGGAAACTGAAGTAGGAAGTAACAAAGTAATCTATCAAAGATAACAGTCAGTAAATGTTGGAATTAGTATTCATATTGAATATTCTGGGCTCTTTATCCTTAAGTTTTCCTATCTGTTTCCAGCATATTACCAGGAAACTGTCAGACTGACAAACTCAATCTCTCTTTCTAGAGAAAGATGGCTTAAAATGAATGTGTTTCTCCAAAACTCTTCAACAATATTTTATTTTCTTGCAACTTCTATCAACATTTGCTGCCTCACTCTTACTTTTTAAAGGAAGCTTAAATGTCCTTCTTTATCTCAATCTGTTCCTGAAAAGTAACTCCAAATTCTCCAAAAGTAACTCCAAGCATTCTCTTCATTTTACCCCATAAAAAACAAAAAGTCCTGTAGAACTTTTAACTTTCCAATATTTCAATTATCATTGATCCAACATAATGAAAACAAGAAAGCATTTAAAAATTTATGTTATCATTGCAATCATTTGTCACCTTTGGAAGCAAATGAAAAAGCATTTAGAAGTGTCATGAGAAGATATTACTTCTGAAGAGATGAAAATTGTTCCAAACAGCCCAATGGTAGATTCAAAGCTCAATAAGGATAGAAGAAGTCTGTTTCAGACCCTTGGAATTATATTTTGCAACAAGGAGATCCAACCTTCTGAAGGAGATCAGCCCTGGGATTACTTTGGAAGGAATGATGCTAAAGCTGAAACTCCAGTACTTTGGCTACCTCATGCGAAGAGTTGATTCACTGGAAAAGACTGTGATGCTGGGAGAGATTGGGGGCAGGAGGAGAAGGGGACGACAGAGGATGAGATGGCTGGATGGCATCACTGACTCGATGGATGTGAATCTGGGTGAACTCCGGGAGTTGGTGATGGACAGGGAGGCCTGGCGTGCTGCGATTCATGAGGTCGCAAAGAGTCAGACACAACTGAGCGACTGAACTGAACTGAACTGAACATGCAAAAGAGATTAGAATTTTGGACCTGCACTTAAATGTATCAGGGGGCACATTTTGTGAGTGAATTTGATTATTCAGAATAATCATAATGCATCAGTTTAAGTGTAAATATGCTGGCTTATCAGTAAAAACTACTTTCAATGCTGCAATACACTTGCTTTCCATGTAATCTCACAGTATGTTCAGTCACATTTAAGAAATTAAGAGATAGGAAATTTAGAGAAAAATAAAAAGAAGAACAATATTGCACACATGTAGCATAGGGAATGAACTCAGGGCAGCTGTAGCCAATTTAAAGCTGATGACAGGCAGGACTGAGATTGGTCCTCTAAAGGACAAGTAGTGACACTACTCAAGGTGACTTAATATGAAGGACAGAGGACACTCCAGCTGACTTTTGAGTTCTAGTTCTCTTTTTGGCACATACTACTGTGAAAAAATGTATTAATAATATTGAAATAAATTAAACTTGATAATGTGTCTTCTTCAGCATTGATATGGTCTTCTACTCAATAAAAATTTGGAAGATCCTAGTATTTCAGTTCTTACTCTGCTTCTCATATATTCATTTCAAAACCTTTTGCCCTTGCTCACATGATGCACATAATAATCAAAGGAATTAAACATGATTTATCAGTTCCACCCTAACTATATCCATTTGTGTTCTGAATCAGTTCAGTTGATGTCCAACTCTTTGTGACCCCATGGACTGCAGCACGCCAGGCCTCCCTGTCAATTACCAACTCATGGAGTTTACTCAAACTCATGCCCATTGATTCAGTGATGCTATCCAACCATCTCATCTACTGTTGTCCCCTTTTCCTCCCTCCTTCAATTTTTCCCAGCATCAGGGTCTATTCAAATGAGTCAGCTCTTCGCATCTGGTGGCCAAAGTACTGGAGTTTCAGCTTCAGCATCAGTCCTTTCAATTAATATTCAGGACTGATTCTTTTAGGATGGACTGATTGGACTTCCTTGCTGTCCAAACAACTCTCAAGAGTCTTCTCCAAACAACAGTTCAAAAGCATCAATTCTTCGGCACTCAGCTTTCTTCATAGTCCAACTCTCCCATCCATACATGACCACTAGAAAAACCATAGCCTTGACTAGACAGACCTGTGTTGGCAAAGTAATGTCTCTGCTTTTTTAATACGCTGTCTAAGTTGGTCACAACTTTTCTTCCAAAGAGCAAGCATCTTTTGACTTCATGGCTAAAGTCACCGTCTGCAGGGATTTTGGAGCCCCTCAAAATAAATTATGTCAATGTTTCCACTGTTTCCCCATCTATTTCCCATGAACTGATGGGAACGGATGCCATGATCTTTGTTTTCTGAATGTTGAGATTTAAGCCAACTTTTTCACTCTCCTCTTTCACTTTGATCAAGAGACTCTTTAGTTCTTCTTCACTTTCTGCCATAAGGGTGGTGTCATCTGCATATCTGAGGTTATTGGTATTTGTCTCGGCAATTTCCAGTTTGTGCTCCATCCAGCCCAGTGTTTCTCATGATGTACTCTGCATATAAGTTAAATAAGCAGGGTGACAAGATACAGCTAACATACTATTTTTCCTAATTTGAACCAGTCTGTTGTTCCATGTCCAGTTTGATCTGTTGTTTCCTGACCTGCATACAGATTTCTCAAGAGGCAGATTGGGTAGCCTGGTACTCCAATCTCTTTCAGAATTTTCCACACTTTATTGTGATCCACACAAAGGCTTTGGCATAGTCCATAAAGCAGAAATAGATGTTTTTCTGGAACTCTCTTGCTTTTTCCATGATCCATTGGATGTTGGCAATTTGATCTCTGGTTCCTCTGCCTTTTCTAAAACCAGCTTGAACATCTGGAAGTTCACATTTCAACTACTGTTGAAGCCTGGCTTAAAGAATTTTGAGCATTACTTTACTAGCGTGTGAGATGAGTGCAATTGTGTGGTAGTTTGAGCTTTGTTTGGCATTGCCTTTCTTTGGGATTGGAGTGAAAACTGACCTTTTCCAGTCCTGTGGCCACTGCTGAGTTTTCCAAATTTGTTGGCGTATTGAGTGTTGCACTTTCACAGCATCATCTTTTAGGATTTGAAATAGCTCAACTGGGATTCCATCACCTCCACCAGCTTTGTTCATAGTGATGTTTCCTAAGGCCCACTTGACTTCATATTCCAGGATGTCTGGCTCTAGGTGTGGGATCACACCACTGTAATTATCTCGGACATGAATATTTTTTGGTAAAGTTCTTCTGTGTATTCTTGCCATCTCTTTTTAATATCTTCTGCTTCTGTTTGGCCCCTACCACTTCTGTCCTTTATTGAGCCCATCTTTGCATGAAATATTCCCTTGGTTTCTCTAATTTTGTTGAAGAAATCTCTATTCTTTCCCATTCTATTATTTTCCTGTATTTCTTTGCACTGATCTCTGAGGAAGACTTTCTTATCTGTCCTTGCTATTCTTTGAACCCTGCATTCAAATGGGTATATCTTTTCTTTTCTCCTTTGTTTTTCACTTCTTTTCTTCTCATAGCTATTTGCAAGGCCTCCTCAGACAGCCATTATGCTTTTTGCATTTCTTTTTCTTGGGGATAGTCTTGATTCCTGTCTCCTGTAAAATGTCAGGAACCTCCATCCATAGTTCATCATACACTCTGTCTATCATATCTAGTCCCTTAAATCTATTTCTCACTTCCACTGTATAATCATAAGGGATTTGATTTAGGTCCTACCTAAATGATCTAGTGGTTTTCCCTACTTTCTTCAATTTAAGTCTGAATGTGGAAGTAAAGAGTTCAGGATCTGAGCCACAGTCAGCTCCCAGTCTTATTTTTGCTGACTATATAGAGCTTCTCCATCTTTGGCTGCAAAGAATATAATCAATATGATTTCGGTATTGACCATCTGGTGATGTCCATGTGTAGAGTTTTGTGTGTGTGTGTGTGTGTGTGTGTGTGTTGTTGGAAGAGGGTATTTGCTATGACCAGTGCATTCTTTTGGCTAAGCTCTATTAGCCTTTGCCCTGCTTCATTCTCCTCCCCAAGGCCAAATTTCCTGGAATGTGAAGTCAAGTGGGTCTTAGGAAGCATCTCTATGAACAAAGCTGGTGGAGGTGATGGAATTCCAGTTGAGGTCTTTCAAATCTTAACAGATTATGCTGTGAACGTGATGCACTCAATATGCCAGCAAATTTGGAAAACTCAGCAGTGGCCACAGGACTGGCAAAGGTCAATTTTCATTCCAATCCCAAAGAAAAGCAATGCCAAAGAATGCTCAAACTACCACACAATTGCACTCATCTCACACGCTAGCGAAGTAATGCTCAAAATTATCCAAGTTGGGCTTCAACAGTATGTGAAACATGAACTTCCAGATGTTCAAGCTGGATTGAGAAATGACAGAGAAACCAGAGATCAAATTACCAACATCTGCTGAATTATCGAAAAATCAAGAAAGTTTCAGAGAATCATCTACTTTTGCTTTATTGACTGCACTAAAGCCTTTGACTGCATGGATCACAACAAACTGTGGAAAATTTTGAAAAAGTTGGGAATACCAGACCACCTGACCTGTCTCCTGAGAAATCACTATGCAGGTCAAGAAGCAATAGTTAGAACTGGACATGGAAAAACAGACTGGTTTCAAATAGGAAAAGGAGCATGTCAAGGCTGAATATTGTCACCCTGCTTATTTAACTTATACAGTAGCAGCAGAGTACATCATGACATCATGAGAAAAACTGGGCTGGAGGAAGCACAAGCTGGTATCAAGATTGCCAGGAGAAATATCAATAACGTTAGATATGCAGATGACACCACCCTTATGGCAGAACATGAAGAAAAACTACAAAGATTCTTGATGAAGGTAAAAGAGAAGAGTGAAAACGTTGGCTTAAAACTCAACACTCAGATAACCAGGATCATTGCATCTATTCTGTCACTTCGTGGCAAATAGTTCGGAAAACAATGACACACTTTATTTTGGGGGGCTCGGAATCACTGCAGATGGTGACTGCAGTCATGAAATCAAAAGACGCTTGCTCCCTGGAAGAAAAGCTATGACCAATCTAGACAACATATTAAAAAGCAGAGACATTACTTTGCCAACACAGGTCCATCTAGTCAAAGCTATGGTTTTTCCAGTAGTCATATATGGATGTGAGAGTTGGAGTATAAAGTAATCTGAGTGCCGAAATATCAATGCTTTTTAACTGTGATGTTGAAGAAGACTCTTGAGAGTACCTTGGATTGCAAGAAGATCAAACCGGTCCATTCTAAGGGAGATCAGTCCTGGATATTCATTGGAAGGACTGAAGCTGAACTTGAAATTCCAATTATTTTGCCACCTGATGCAAAGAACTGACTCATCGGAAAATTCCCTGATCCTGGGAAAGATTGAAGGCTGGAGGAGAAGAGGCCGACAGAAGGTGAGATTGTTGGATGGCATCACTGACACAATGGTCCTGACTTTCTGTATGCTCTGCAAAGGTGATGGACAGGGAAGCCTGGTGTGCTGCATTCCATGTCATCGCAAAGAGTTGCACATGACTGAGTGACTGAACTGAACTGAACTGCAAAAATTCTGACAATCTAGAGATGTTTATACACAGAAATATTCATAGCTATGTGTACCTATATAGGATGGTACATACAAACACACAGGCACACACAAACACACACACACTCACACACACACACACACTCATACACACACACAATTTCCCCTCTGTAAGCAAAGATGGCCTAGAAGCAACTACACTTCAGCATACAGAAATACCTGCCCCTCAGATCATACCTTCTAATGTTGTTCTTAAATAAAATGATTCAGAAGTCCTTGGAGAAATACATGATTTTTAGACTGTGGCAACACAGATACACGATGAACCTGGATTATTTTTGTAACATCAAAATTTGTTTTTAAAATTATCAAAGTTAAACAAAAAGCCAGAAAGATAGGGATATGTCAAAGGGACAAAAAGCTAAGCAAAATCTCCTGATGGCTGAAGCTGGCACAATTTGAAAAGCAAATAGAAATACAAAATAAATATGATTGTTTCTATAATTATACAACAGAATTATTGAATAAATAAACCAATGATATAAATAGACAAGTCTTGCATACAGAAAGATTCCAAATGATTTATGTAGATAATGTGCCCTCAATGTGGTAGGACACAACTCCCCACTGCCTCAGGGCCACTATACACTGTGACTTCCTTCTAAAAAAGGAAGTGTGTAAAGAGATTAAAGCAATAACTTCACAGGAGAGAAGCCTGAAAATCACTGTATCAAGCAGGTGATAATCATGATCAACATGGGTCAAAGTCATGATGATAGCATGTACCCTGGAAGCAACAAGAAAGACTCTACCTCTGGGGTCTTCCTCCCCAAAACTTATCATCCCAACTTAGTCCTGAGAACAAAAATCAACAAAATCCTAAGTGAGAGATATTTTATAAACTGCTTGACTAGAACTATTCAAATCTCTCATGGATTAAGAAATAAGAAATGCACCAGCCCCTAGCAACCAGTATCATGCATTGAACTTGACTGGCGATTCCAGAGGGATGGTACGGGGAGGGAGAAGAGAGGGGGGCTCAGATGGAGAACACGTGTATACCTGTGGCAGATTTGTGTTGATGTATGGCAAAACCAATACAATATTGTAAAGTAATTAGCCTCCAGTTAAAATAAATAAATTTATATTAAAAAAAATTAAGAAATGCCTAAGAAACTGCTACAGCAAAAAAGAACACAAGAAGACATGAAAAATAAGTGTAATGTAATATCCAAGATTAAATCCTGAGGCAGAAAAAGAACATTATTTTAAAATTAAGGAAATCTAGATAAGATATATGCTTCAGCTAAATATAATGTGTCTATATTGATTTATTAAGTGTGACAAACATAATATACTAAGATGGTAATAATGGTTTATATAAGAACTCTGTATTATTTTTATGTAATTATAATAATATTCTCTGATGCAGGAAGGGATTGCGGGCAGGAGGAGAAGGGGATGACAGAGGATGAGATGGCTGGATGGCATCACTGACTCGATGGATGTGAGTCTGAGTGAAATCCAGGAGTTGGTGATGAACAGCGAGGCCTGGCGTGCTGCGATTCATGGGGTCGCAAAGAGTCGGACATGACTGAGGAACTGAACTGAACTGAATAATACTCTAAAATCAAAAGTTACTTAATAGACAGTTCTGAGGTACTTCTGTTTATAGATTATGATGTCTTGCTTGAAGGAAAAGTAAACCAGACATTAAAAACACAATCATGAACTTCATCTTTAAGAGTGAAATAGCTGCAAACTAAAACAAAAACCTTTACAAAAAATATCCAGAGGATATTGGTATAAATGGATTTAAATAAGGGAGGTGATTATTCAAACCTCCTATGGTTTTCCCAAAATCTTGAGAAGTGGTTTTATGCTCAAGATATTGTTGCAGGAAAGGGGACCCCTTCCAAAGCCTGAAACTGAGCTCTTGTCTAACACTCGAAAATGAATTGTCCAAGGAGACACAGGAACTGACAAAGCAAGAGATCTTATTGGGAAAGGTCGCCTGGGTGGAGAGCAGTAGGTTAAGGGAACCCAGGAGAACAGCTCTGCCAGATGGCTTGCAACCTCAGGTTTTATGGTGATGGAATTAGTTTCCAGGTTGTCTTTAGCCAATCATTCTGCCTCAGAGTCCTTTCTAGTGGTGCACCTCTTGTTCAGCCAAGATAGATGTGAGAGAGAAGGATTCTGGGAGGTGGTCAGGCATGCGGTGTCTCCTTTTGACCTTTCTCAAACTCTTCCAGTTGGTGGTGGCTTGTAAGTTCCATGTTCCTTACCAGGACCTCCTGTCATAAAACAACTCATGCAAATGGTTATTATAGTGTCTGGCCACAGTGGGTGGTTTCAGTCAGTGTGCTTCCCCTAACAATATTATTAAATAAAATATTAATCCAATGATATTTGAGAAAGTGCAAGAGATGTGAAAAAGCAAGAGAGGTGGAGTATGATTTAAAATCTCACAAAAAGGCAAAAACCCAGACACAGATGTCTTACTAGATATTCTTACCAAACACTTAAAGAGTAACTATTACACATTTCCATTCTTTTTCAAAATTTTAGCCAGTGGGATTTATCTTAGAAATGAAAGATTGAGTAAACATTTGAATATCAATTAACATAATATACCAGACAAAGAACAACAAAAAAACACATTATCATCTCAATAAACACATGAAAAACATTTGGGAAAAATGAAGCACTCATTTGGAATAAAAACATTCAACACAAAAGGAATAAGAGGACATTTTCTTAAAATGATAAAGAGCATCTGTATAAAACCTACACTAATATTTTGTGGCTTGATTGCATGTGTGTTCAGTCCTTTCTGACTCTGTGATCCCAAACAGACTGAATGCTTTCTCTTTAAAGTCAGAAATAATTGATAAAACTTTATGAAGTAACAAAGTAGAAGTAAAAAAATGAGTGTGAAGAGAGCTGGAGTGAAGACAGATTATTATACAGATTCCACAGATATTTAAAGAATAATAATTATACAGACCCCAGAGACATTTAAAGAATAAGTGACAACTATGAAATGCTTTCTACAAATACATTGGAAAATTAAGGTGAAATTGACCTATTTCTGAAAGGGAAACCTACCAAAATAACTTGAAATATATAATACAAATAGTCTAATAAAGTAATTTAACTTGTATTGAAAACTTTCCAAAGAAGGAAACTCCATCCTCTGATGATTTTGGTGGCAAATTCTACCAGATATTTAAGAAAGAAATACTTGTAATTCCCCACAATTCTCAAAATAGAAAGCACTGGTTATGTTTAGAGTTTCACTAGTTTTACTAACATGGCACAAAAATTGGTTATACATTTATTTATAACATGACATTCCTGAGTACATTCCAGAAACATTTGGCCAAGATGATTTTATGGTCCCTGAAATTATTGCTAGCACCAGAATCTAATGTTCCTTGAGATACTGAATATTTGGAAATTTCTGCTTTACCTAGTTTACAATTATCTCAGATACTGATCACTGGCTGTTTTGGAAATGACTATATAAAGCTTTCAACAATACCTATGTGTAGTTTTATAACAGCCCATCCTTCAAATGTACAGTCTTCATTCAAGGGGCTCTGTGTCTGTCATACAGACCTGGGTGAGATGCTACAACTATCTATGCTGGTAGTTCAATTAGATTTCTTTTCCAAAGAGATGAATAACTTATACTTTTCACAGTGCATATACATTTTCTGATAGATTTGTGAACAGGTTGCCTGTTGATTTCTTTCTGAGGGGCTCCATAATTAATTAATCCTGTCCAAAGTTCACAGCATGTATGCAACTTGCTGAGTTCTTATTGGCAGCTTACTCCACTTCCAGCTCTGTTAACCGTGGTCATATTTGCATAGATTAGATAAATGCACTATGTGAAATCTGGTGTCTCAGACTCTTTCCATTTCCACTAACATCAGAGACTCTTTATAAATTCTTTTCTTCCACATTTCTCAACTTGAGAAGAAAAAAAAAAAAAAAAACAGCAAAGAATGGTTCTATTGTTTTTAAAATTATGGCATTTCACTACCAATTTACTCTTTGAGACATGGGAAAAGGGATATTTGAGGAGTTGAAAAGAGTGTTTCTTAGGACAGATGTAACTCAAAATTCCATTTGCTTGACACAACTGAGCAACTGAACTGAATTGAAGGTTTAATCATCAATTACTTTATTATTTGGCACAATGAATGTAGCAGACATAGAGACTCCAGAGTTTAATTTGAGGCCTCTGATAATCAGATAATGTTATTCAGCTTTTTCTTGTTTTGTTTTTTCCTCTCTGAAAACCATATACTTCTCCAAACTGTGAGTGAGTATTTCAGTCTTTTATAACACCTTAATATAATCACCAATTCCAAGCACTTTACATCTTTCTATTTTCTGCTGACTGCCTTTCAGGATCAATTTTTAAATACTGTCATTTTTTCATTAGCAAATAATAGAAACAAGTTGCAGATAAAAAAGTAATAATAATAATGATATATTAAAATGTCACTAAAAAATTCAGAAACCTGAAGGAGGCCCTGAATATCACTATTTTAAGTAAAAATGTAATTAGAATAGCTTCTGGATTTCCATAATCAGGAAATTACTATTTAGGACATCATCTGGTCCACTTGATGTCTTTGGGGTTTCCTCAATTTCCACTGCAAATGCCCACATTTTTTATTTATTCCAACTTGCAATCATGTGTCAATATATCAATTGTGTGGGATCATTTATGATAATGTAGAATCAGCTGAAGGTAGCATGGTTCAATTCAGTCACCTGGACATTCTAGACAAGCCCAGGCCCGTTCAGGATCACTTATTTTCTTGGTCTTGGCACTTCTGTGTTTCAAAAGCAGGCATGTAGGAATGTCTGGATCTGTCACAAGCCCTATGCCAGCCCATAGCATCAATCCATTTACCTTTAGCAATTCTGCTTCATTTCCCCCACACAGTAGAATTGCCAGGGAAGTGGAGTGTCATGCATAACTTCCTTTATAGTATGTTCTTACAAACAAGCTCAGGTCTTCATTAGTTTTTGTTTGTTTGTTTTAATTGTGATACTACATCCATGACTTACAATGATTATACCCAAGTCCAGTCATCTTAAAAATATCCTTTACTAGCTTTTCTAAGTTTTTCAAGGTTTTTACTTCTTCCCATGTAACACATCTTAACTTATATTTCCCTTTTTCTAAGCATGTCCTGATTATAGTAAAACTTTCTACCTGATTAGTATATAAAGGTGAAAAAGAATTCAAATTAAAGCTAGTGATGTAGATTGTCTCAAGATGTTGGAGTAGAAGGATGTGCCCTCATCTTTTCTGCAAGAGAACTGAAATGACAACTAGCTATTGAACAAACATCAGCAGGAGGATGCTAGAACACACCAGAAAAGGTACCCCATGCCCAAAGATGAAAAAGAAGCCACAGTAAGACAGTAGGAGGGGTGCAGTTATACTACCTAATGATCAAGGGTTCAATCCAAGAGGAAAATATAGCAATTAAAAATATATATGCACCCAAAATAGGAACACCTCAATAAGAAAGATAGAAATTGATGTAACACTAAAATAGTGGGGTGCTTTAAGTTTCATCAATGGACAGATCATCCAGAAATAATATTAGTAAGAAAACAGAGGCTTTAAATGACACTTTAGACCAGTTGGATTTAATTACTATTTATAGAGCATTCCATCCCAAAACAGAAGCCTATACATTTTTCTAATGTGCATAGAGAACATTACCCAGGATTGACCACATGCTGGGCACAAGACAAGTCTTGGTAAATTTAAGAAAATTAAAATTATATCAAGCATCTTTTCTGATCATAATGCCATGAGATTTGAAATGAAATATAAGAAAAAGAAAGAAAAAGAAAAAAAAAGCTATAGAAAACACAAACATATGGCAGCTAAACAATATGCTATGAAACAACCAATGGATCACTAAAGAAATCAAAGAAGAAAAAAAGTAATTATAACACTTAGAGATAAATGAAAATGAAAGTACAACAATCCAAAATCTATGGGATGCAGGAAAAGGAGTTCTTCTTTTCAAATTTATTTATTTTAATTGAAGGATAATTACTTCACAATATTGTGATGGTTTTTTTGCCATATGTCAGTATGAATTGGCCATAAGTATACACGTGTCTCCTCCATCCTATCTAACCTCCCTCCCCACTGTATCCGTCTAGATTATCACAGAGCACTGGCTTTGGGTGCCTTGTGACATACATCAAATTTGCACTGGTTATCTATTTTACATATGGTAATGTATACATTTCAAAGCTATTCTTTCAAATAATCCCATCCTGTCCTACCACTGAGTCCAAAAGTTTGTTTTGTACTTCTGTGTCTCCTTTGCTGCCCTGCAGGCAGGATCATCTGTACCATCTTTCTAGGTTTCATTTATATGTTTTAATATATGGTATTTGTCTTTCTCTTTCTGACTTACTTCACTACTTACAATAGGCTCTAGGTTCTTTCACCTCATTAGAACTGAATAAAATGCATTCATTTTTATAGCTGAGTAATACTCCATTGTGTATGTATACCACAACTTTCTTATCCATTCATCTACCAATGGACATCAAGATTGCTTGCATGTCCTAGCTATTGTAAATAGCCTTGCAATGAACATTGGGGTACCTGTGTTTTTTTCATTTCTGGTTTCCTCAAGGTATATGCCCAGGAGCGGGATTTCTGAGTCATATGGTGCTTTTATTGTTGTTTTTTTAAGGAATATTCATACTGTTTTCCATAGTGGTTTTATTGGTTTGCATTTCCACTAATAGTATAAGAGGGTTCCCTTTTCTCCACACCCTCTTCAGCATTCATTGTTTGTAGACATTTTGATGATGGCCATTAGGATAGTTGTGAGATGATACCTCACTGTGGTTGTGATTTACTTTTCTCTAATAATGAGCAATGTCTAGTATCTTTTCATGTGTTTGTTAGCCATCTGTATATCTTCTTTGCATAAATGTCTGTTTAGATCTTTTTCCTACTTTTTGATTGGGTTGTTTGTTTTTCTGGTATTGAGTTGCAAGAGTTACTTGTATACTTTGGAGAATTAATTTTTTGTCAATTGTTTCATTTGCTATTTTTTTCTATAATTCTGAGGGCTGTCTTTTCATCTTGCATATAGTTTTATTATTATGCAAAAGTATTTAAGTTTAATTAGGTCCCATTTATTTTTGCTTTTAGAAGGTAAATTTTAAAATTTTAGGTAAATTTCTCCCTAAGTATTTTATTCCTTTTGTTGCAATAATGAATGGGATTGTTTCCTAAATTTCTCATTTTGCTTTTTCATTGTTAGTATATAGTAATACAAAGGGTTTCTGTATATTAATTTTATATCCTGCAAATTTACTGTTAGCTCTAGTAATTTTCTAATGACATCTTTAGGGTTTTCTATGTAGAGAATCATGTAATCTGCAAGCAGTGACAGTTTTCTTCTTATTTTCTGGTTTGGATTCCTCTTATTTCTTTTTCTTCTCTGATTGCTGTGGTTAGGACTTCCAAAACTATATTGAATAGAAGTGGTGAGAGTGGGCACACTTCTCTTAAAAATGGTTTCAATTTTTGCCTCTTGAGGATAATATTTGCTGAGGGTGTGTTATACATTTTTTTTTTTTTTTTAAGGTGAGGTATGTTCCTTCTGTTCCTACTTCCATAGAGTTTTTATCATAAGTGGGTGTTGATTTTTTTCAAAGCTTTCTCTGAATCTGTTGAAATATTCAGATGATTTTTATCTTTCAATTTGCTAATATGGTATATCACACTGATTAGTTGTGTATATTGAAGCATTGTTGCATCACTGGAATAAAGTCCACTTAGCTATGATGTATAATCTTTTTAACATGCTGTTGGATTCTGTTTGCTAGAATTTTGTTCAGGAATTTTGCATCTATGTTCATTAGTGCTATTGGCTTGTAAGTTTCTTTCTTTCTTTCTTTTTCTGCTTTTTTTTTTTTTTTTTTTTTATCTGTGTGTGGCATCTGTTTTTGGTTTTGGCATCAGGGTGATGATGGCCTCACAGAATGAATTTGAGAGTTTTCCTTCCTCTGTGATTTTCTGGAAGAGTATGAGCAGGATACGTGTTAACTCTTTCCTAAATTTTTGGTAGAATCCACCTGTGAATCCATCTGGTCCTGGGCTTTTGTTTCTTGGAAGGCTTTGCATTACAGTTACATTTTCTATGCTTGTGATTGGTCTGCTCATGTTTTGTATTTCTTTCTGGTTCAGTTTTGGAAAGTAATAACTTTTCTAAGACTTTGTACATTTCTTCCAAGTTGTCAATTTTAATGGCATATAGCGGTTCATACTAGTCTCTTATGATCTTTTGTATTTCTGTGTTGCTTGTTGTGACTTCTCCTTTTTCACTTTTAATTTTATTGATTTGAGGCATCTCTTTTTTTTTTTTTTTTTGAAGAGCGTGGCTAACAGTTTGTCTATTTTCTTTATCTTCTCAAAGAACCAGCTGTTTGTTTTATTGATCTTTGCTATAGTCTCCTTCATTTCTCGTGCTTATTTCTGCTCTGAACTTTATGATTTCTTTCCTGCTACTAAATTGGGTGGGGGGTGGGGGTGGGGTGGGTTGTTCTTGTTTTTATAGTAGATTTATGTATAAGATTAGGCTGTTCATCTGATGTTTCTCTTGTTTCTAGGACTTCCCTGGTGGCTCAGACAGTAAAGCATCTTGCTTACAATGCAGGAGACCTGGGTTTGATCCCTGGGTCAGGAAGATCCTCTGGAGAAGGAAATGGCAACCCACTCCAGTACTCTTGCCTAGAAAATCCCAAGGACAGAGGAGCATGATGGGCTACAGTCCACAGGGTTGCAAAGAGTAGGACATGACTGAGCGACTTCACTAACTTTCACTTGTTTCTTGAGGTAGGCTTGTATTACTAACAAATTCCCCCAGCACTGCTTTTACTGAATAATTGGATTGTTATGTTTTAACAGTCATATATTTCATGGATACTTTAGTTTATTTTTTTTATTTTTTTTCAGTGATCTGTTGGTTATTCAGAACTCTGTTGTTTAGCCTCCATGTGTTCGTGTTTTTAAATGTTTTCCTATAATTGATACCTAATCTTACAGGATTGTTACCAGAACTGTTGCTTGAAATTATTTCATTTTTAAAAAAAATTTACCATGGCTTCATTTGTAACCCAAGATATGATCTATCCTGTAGAATGTTCCATGAGCACTTAAGGAAATGGTGAAATCCATTGTATTGGGGTGAAATGCCCTATTTGTAGGTAACAACTAAAGTCCAGCTGTTCCGATGTACAATTTAAAGCTTATATTTCCTTATTAATTTTCTGTCTAGATGAACTGTTCATTAGTGTGGGTGTGGTATTAAGGTCCCCCCACTATTTTTATGTTATTGTTGAATTCCCATTTAATTGTTGTAGCATTTGCCTTATATATTGAGGTGCTCCTGATTTGGATGCATATATGTTAAAAGTTGTTGTATCTTCTTCATGAATTGATCCCTTGATCATTATGGGGTGACCTTTTTTGTCTCTTATAATTGTCTTTATTTTAACATCTATTTTATCTAATACGTTTGCTACTCCCACGTTCTTTTGGTCTCCATTGGCATGATATATATTTTCCAGCCCTTCACTTTCAGTCTGTATGTGTTCCTAGGTTGGAGGAGGGACTCTTCTAAACAGCATATTTTGAGGTCTTTTTTTCTATCCATTAAGCAAGATTAGTCTTTTGGTTGGAATATTTAACCCATTCACATTTAATGTAATTATTGATAAGTATTATAGCTTACAGTCAATGAATGGTGAAGAGTGCCACAGGATTTGTAGTCCCTGAAGGAGAATATTTAATCCTGGGACCAAAGACAGTCTCAGTCACTCAATTTCCAGCAGTCTTGATTCTGGCAGTCTTGATTTCAGCTTGTGCTTCATCCAGCCCAGCATTTCTCATACTGTACTCTAAATATAAATTAAATAAGCAGGGTGACTATATACAGACTTGATGTACTTCTTTCCCATTTTGGAACCAGTCTGTTGTTCCAGTTCTAATTCTTGCTTCCTTACCTGGATACAGATTTCTTAAGAGGCAGGTCAGGTGGCTTGATACTCCCATCTCTTTCAGAATTTTCCACAGTTTGTTGTGATCCACATAGTCAAAGTCTTTGGCATAATTAATAAAGCAGAAGTAGATATTTTCTGGAACTCTCTTGCTTTTTCAATGATTCAAAGAATGTTGGCAATTTGATTTCTGGTTCCTCTGCCTTTTCTAAATCCATATTGAACATCTGGAAGTTCATGGTTCATATACTGTTGAAGCCTGGCTTGGAGAATTTTGAGCATTACTCTGCTAGTGTGTGAGAGTGCAATTGTGTGGTAGTTTGAACATTCTTTGGCATTACCTTTCTTTTGGATTGTAATGAAAATTGGCTATTCCAGTCCTGTGGCCACTGCTGAGTTTTCCAAATTCGTTGGCATATTGAGTACAGCACTTTAACAGGATTATCTTTTAGGACTTGAAATATCTCAACTGAAATTCCATCACCTTCACTAGCTTTGATTGTAGTGATGCTTCCTATGGCCCACTTGACTTGGCATTCCAGGATGTCTGGCTCTAGGTGAATGATCATACTGTTATGATTATCTGGTTGTGAAGATTTTTTAGTACAGTTCTTTTGTGTATTCTTGCCACCTCTTCTTATTATCTTCTGTTTCTGTTAGGTCCATACCATTTCTGTCCTTTATTGAGCCCATCATTGCATGACATGTTCTCCTGTATCTCTAATTTTCTTGAAGAGATCTCTAGTCTTTCTCATTCTATTGCTTTCCTCTATTTCTTTGCATTAATCACTGAGGAAGGCTTTCTTATCTCTCCTTTCTATTATTTGAAACTCTGCATTCAAATGGGTATATCTTTCATTTTCTCCTTTACCTTTGCCTTTTCTCCTTCTTTTCACAGCGATTTGTATGGCCCCCTCAGACAACCACCTTGCCTTTTTTCATTGCTTTTTCTTGGAGATGGTCTTGATCCCTGCCTCCTGTACCATGTCAGTAACCTCTGTCCATAGTTTTTCAGGCACTCTGACTATCAGATCTAATTCTTTGAATCTATTTCTCACTTTCACTGTATAGTTGTAAGGTATTTGATTTAGGTCATACCTGAATGGTTTGGCGATTTTCCCTACTTTCTTCATTTTAAGTATGAATGTGGCATAAGGAGTTCATGATCTGAGCCACAGTCAATTCTCAGTCTTGTTTTTACTGACTGTATAAATCTTCTCCATCTTTGGCTGCGAAGAATCTAATCAATCTGATTTTGGTATTGACCATCTGGTGATGTTCATGTGTAGAGTCTTCTCTTGTGTTGTTGGAAGAGGGTGTTTGCTATGACCAGTGTGTTCTCTTAGCAAAACTCTACTAGATTTACCCTGCTTCATTCTGTACACCAAGGCCAAATTTGCCTGTTACTCCAGGTATTTCTTGACTTCTTACTTTTGCATTCCAGTCCCCTATAATGAAAAGGACATCTTTTTTGGGTGTTAGTTCTAGAAGGTCTTGTAGGTCTTCATAGAACTGTTCAAATTCAGCTTCTTCAGTGTTGCTCATTGCTGATTGACTATTCTTTATTTCTTGTGGGCCGTTGTTAAATATTTCTTGCATCTTCTCTTTCTTCATCTCCAGGTTATATGTCTGTGTCTCTATGATGTTTTAAAGTATTTACATCATTTTTACTATTATTATTTTTAATTCTTTTTAAGGTAAACTTCCCATCTTTTCTTCTTTTCTTTGGCTTAGTGGGTTTTTATCATGTTATTTCACCTGCTGAATATTTCTCTGCCTTTTCATTTTGTTTAGTTTTCTGTGGGGTCTCTTTTCTTCAGGCTGAAGGGTCATAGTTCCTCTTATTTGTGGAGTTTGCTCCCTTTGGTGGAATTGGACCACTTGTAAATGTTTCCTGGTTGGGGAATTTGTCCCTGTGTTCTAGTATATGGAGCTGTGTCTCATCTTTCTGGAGGGTAGTACAGTGTCTAGTGGTGAAGTTGGCATGTCTCTGGGTATGGTATGTATTGGGCACCCTGTCAGTTAATGTGCAGGGCTGCATTCCTCTCTTGGTGGCAAATTGGTGTGGGGTATATTGCACTGTAGCTTGCTGGCTCTTCAGTAGAGTTTGGCCTCAGTGTATGTATGAAGGCTTTTGAGTGGGCGTCTACTTACATTTCCTGAGGTCAGGAGTTCTCTAATGGCCTAAACTCCTAGAATTGAGAGCCTCTGGGTTTCAGTCCTGACATATTACAGTAGCATTCCAAGGATTTTGCTTTCCCTTTTTGGGCATCTGGGATACTCTGCCAGCATTCAGAAGTTGTTCTGTGGGAATTGCTCCACATACAGATGATCTTTTGATGTATTTGTGGGGGAAATGTGGTCTCCCCATCCTATTCCTCTGCCATTTTGCAATGTGCTACAAAGGCAGTTCTAATAGGAAGTTTATAACATACAATCATACCTCAAAAACAAAGAAAAATCTCAAATATACAACCTAACATTATACCTAAAACAATAGAGAAAGAAAAACAAACAAAACCTAAAGTTAATGGAAGGAATAAAATCATAAAGATCAGAACAGAAACAAAAGATATAGAGACAAGGAAAACAGTTGCAAAGATAATGAAACTGAAAGCTTGTGCTTTGAAAAGATAAAGAAAATTGATGAACCTTTAGTCAGACTCATCAAGAAAACAAAAGGGAAAGGACTCAAATAATTAAAATTAGAAATGAGAAAGAATAAGTTATAATTGACTCCATAGAAATACAAAGGATCATAATAGACTACTCTGTGCAACTATATGCCAATAACATGGACAACTTGGAAGAAGTGGACAAATTATTAGAAATGAACAGTCCTCCGACACTGAAAAGGGAAGAAATAGAAAATATGAATGGACCAATCACAAGCACTGAAACTAAAACTGGGATTAACAAACACCCAACAAACAAGAGCCCCGGACCTGACGACTTCACAGTTGAGTTGAGAAGAGGTAACATTTGCACTTTTGAAACTATTAGAAAAAAATTATGAGGAAAGAAAACTTGCAAACTCATTTTATGAGGCCCCTATCACCCTGATACCAAAACCAGATGAAGACACCACATAAAAGAAAATTATAAATCAGTATCACTAATCAATATAGGCACAAACATCATCAACAAAATACTACCAGTCTGAACTCAACAATACATTAAAAATACATTATAAGTATGCTTCATCCCAGGGAGGCAAGAATTTTCAATATCCACAAATTAATCAATGTGATATGCCACATCAACAAACTGAAGAAAAAACAAGCAAACAAACAAACAGATATGATTATTTCAGTAGGTGCAGAAAAAGTTTTGACAAAATTCAGCACCCAGTATAATAAATGCTCTCCAGAACATGGGCATAGAAGGAACATACCTCAATATAATAAAGTCCATATATGACAAGCCTACAGCTAACATCATACTCAGTTATTAAAAACTGAAAACATTTCCACTAAGATTAGGAGCAAGACAAGGATGTTCACCCTCATCACTTTTATTCAACATAGATTTGAATATCTTAGCTACAGAAATCATAGAAGAAAAAGAAGTAAAAGGAACCAAAATTGGAAAAGAAGAATTTAAACTGTCAGTGTTTATTTATGACATGATTCTATGCATAGTAGACCCTGAAGATCCTACCACAGACCTACTAGAACTCATCAATTAATTTGGTAAAATTGCAGGTTATGAAATTAACACACAGAAATATGTTGCACTTCTACATACTAACAATGAGAGACCAGAAAGATAAATTCAAGACATAATTCAATTTATCATCACATCAAAAGAATAAGAATAAAATACCTAGGAATAAAACTACCTAAGGCTACGTAAGACCTGTACTCTGAAAACTATAAGATGCTGATTAGGAAAAAAAAAAAAAAATGAAGAAAACACAAACAGAGTGAAATATATACCATGTTCATAGATTGGAAGAATCAATAGTCAAAATGACTATACCACTGAAGGCAATCTATACATTCAACACAATCCCTATAAAAATACCAATAGCATTTTTCATAAAACATGATCAAAGTATCTCAAAATTTGTGTGGAGACAAAAAAGACCCCAAAAAACAAAAGAAATCTTGTGAAGGAAAAGCAGAGCTGGACGAATCAGTCTCCCTGACTTCAGACTATACTACAAAGCTACAATTATAAAAATGCTATGGTACTGGCACAAAAATAGAAATATACATCCATGAATCAGAATAGAAAATAAAAATAAATAAAATAAACCCATGCATCTATGGTCAATTAATCTGTGACAAAGGAGGCAAGACTACAAAATGTAGAAAAGACAGTCTCTTTAAAAAATGGTATTGAACAGAAATATAGACCAATGGAACAGGATATAAGGCCAGAGATAAACCCACAAACCCTCTGGGAACCTTATTTTTGACAAAGGAAGCAAGAATATACATTGGGAAAAATAATCTCTTTAAGAAACATACATATAAAAGGATGAGATTAGGACACTTCCTAACAAGAACGGCTCAGTTCAGTCGCTCAATCGTGTCCGACTCTTTGAGACCCCATGAATCGCAGTACGCCAGGCCTCCCTGTCCATCACCAACTCCTGGAGTTCACACAAACTCATGTCCATTGAGTTGGTGATGCCATCTAGCCATCTCATCCTCTGTCATCCCCTTCTCCTCCTGATCCCAATCCCTCCCATCATCAGAGTCTTTTCCAATGAATCAACTCTTCGCATGATATGGCCAAAGTACTGGAGTTTCAGCTTCAGCATCATTGCTTCCAAAGAAACCCAGGCTGATCTCCTCTAGAATGGACTGGTTGGATCTATGAAGTGATGGGACCAGATGCCATGATCTTGGTTTTCTGAATGTTGAGCTTTAAGCCAACTTTTCCACTCTCCTCTTTCACTTTTATCAAGAAGTTCTTTAGTTCTTTTTCACTTTCTCCCATAAGGGTGGTGTCATCTGCATATCTGAGGTTATTGATATTTCTCCTGGCAATCCTGATTCCAGCTTGTGCTTCTTCCAGTCCAGCATTTCTCATGATGTACTCTGCATATAAGTTAAATAAGCAGAGTGACAATATACAGCCTTGACGTTCTCCTTTTCCTATTTGGAACCAGTCTGTTGTTCCATGTCCAGTTCTAACTGTTGCTTCCTGACCTGCATATAGGTTTCTCAAGAAGCAGGTCAAGTGGTCTGGTATGCCCATCTCTTTCAGAATTTTCCACAGTTTACTGTGATCCACATAGTCAAAGGCTCTGGCATAGTCAATAAAGCAGAAATAGATGCTTTTCTGGAACTCTCTTGCTTTTTCGATGATCCAGAAGATGTTGGCAATTTGATCTCTGGTTCTTCTGCCTTTTCTAAAACCAGCTTGAACATCTAGAATTTCATGGTTCATGCATTAAACTTGGCTTGGAGAATTTTAAGCACTACTTTACTAGCATGTGAGATGAGTCCACTTGTGTGGTAGTTTGAGCATTCCTTGGCATTGCCTTTCTTTGGGGTTGGAATGAAAACTGACCTTTTCCAGTCCTATGGCCACTGCTGAGGTTTTCCAAATTTGCTGGCATATCGAGTGCAGCACTTTCACAGCATTGTCTTTTAGGATTTGAAATAGCTCAACTGGAATTCCATCACCTCCACTATCTTTGTTCATGTGATGCTTCCCAAGGCTCTCTTAACATCACATTTCAGGATATCGGGCTCTAGGTGAGTGATCACAACTTCATGATTACCTGGGTTGTGAAGATCTTTTTTGTATAGTTCTTCTGTGTATTCTTACCACCTCTTCTTAATATCTTCTTCTTCTGTTAGGTACATTCTATTTCTGTCCTTTATTGAGCCCATCTTTGTATGAAATTTCACTTGTTATCTCTAATTTCCTTGAAGAGAACTCTAGTCTTTCCCATTCTATTGTTTCCCTCTATTTCTTTGCATTGATTGCTGAGGAAGGCTTTCTTATCTGTCCTTGCTATTGTTTGGAACTCTGCATTCAAATGGGTTTATCTTTCCTTTTCTCCTTTGCACTTCCCTTCTTTTCATAGCTATTTATAAGGCCTCTTCAAACAGCCATTTTACTTTTTTGCATTTCTTTTTCTTGGGGATGGTCTTGATTCCTGCCTCCTGTACAATGTCATGAACCTCCATCCATAGTTCATCAGGCACTCTGTCTATCAGATCTAGTCCCTTAAATCTATTTCTCACTTCCACTGTATAATCTTAAGGGATTTGATTTAGGTCCTACCTGAATGGTCTAATGGTTTTCCCAACTTTCTTCAATTTAAATCTGAATTTGGCAATAAGGAGTTCATGGTCTGAGCCACAGTCAGGTCCTGGTCTTGTTTTTGCTGACTGTATAGAGCTTCTGCATCTTTGGCTGCAAAGAATATAATCAATCTGATTTCGGTGTTGACCATCAGGTGATGTCCATGCCTAGAGTCTTCTCTTCTGTTGTTGGAAGAGGGTGTTTGCTATGACCAGTGCATTCTCTTGACAGAACTCTATTAGCCTTTGCCCTGCTTCATTCTGTTAGGTAGGTAGAATAGGGAAAAGGAGTCCAAAATGGCGGTGGCTAAAAGACAAGGAAGGTCAAAGGAAGGTCCAAGGACCAGAGTGAAGACTCCAGGCAGAACAAACAGCAGTCCTGGCTAAGCCCAATTTGCATAGGGCAGGCCCAGGTGGAAGAAAAAAACATATAAAAGGAGGAGTCAAAGCGCTTTCTCTGGGGCTCTCTCTCCCGTGTGCATGCACGCGTTCTCTCTCTCACTTTCTCTCTTTTTCCCTCCCCACGCACTCCTCAACTCCCTTCTCTTTGTCTTGGATTCTCTTGCTATCTTCTAAATAAAATGGAGCTGTAACACTGATTTGCCTAAGAGCTGTAACACAGTTTGTCCAAGACCCGAGAGCTGTGATGCACCGAGGGCTTTAATGTCCATTGCTCCAAATCCTTGTTGTGACGAGACAAAGAACCGAGGAACATCTTCTAAATAAAATGGAACTGTAACACTGATTTGCCTAAGAGCTGTAACATGGTTTGTCCAATACCCGAGAGCTGTGATGCACTGAGGGCTTTAATGTCCGTTGCTCCAAATCTTTGTTGTGATGAGACAAAGAACGGAGGAACATTCACTCGCATGACAATTCTGTACTCCAAGGCGAAAACTGAAGAACTAACACACATATACCTATACATTTTTTCCTCCTTTCCCAACAATCCAATGAAGAAGCTATTTTTGTTTTCCTAACATAACACATGCTGAAGGACTGATGCTGAAGCTGAAGCCCCGATACTTTGACCACCTGATGTGAAAAGTCCACTCATTGGAAAAGAACCTGGTGCTCAGAATGATTGAGGGAAAGAAGAGAAGGGGACAACAGAGAATGTCTTTCTTCAAGTCAGCTCCACTTAATACTTAGAACTGATACTGGCTTAACAAACCTGTATGTTTTACTCATACATTGTTCTCCTAATCTATGTTAATGAAACTATATATTTACTTGGAAACCCACCTTTCTTCGAGATTCATGTCAATAAACATTTTATGGCCCTGTATGACTCAACTGGTGAAAATGTTATCTCAAAATGCATGTTGTAGGTGAGGGGCCTGGTACCACTCTGAGTTCTGATACTTCTCCTTTCTCTAATTAACAGTTTGCTAATAGGTATATAACATACTGCTAAAGGCTAGCAGGGGACACTCTTTCTGTCCCCTTCTGATGCCTATGTCAGAAGCTTTCCCTATCTCTTTTATACTTTAATAAAACTTTATTAAACAAAAACTCTGAGTGATCAAGCCTTGTCACCATCCCAGGATTGAATTCCTCTCTTCCAGAGGCCAATAATCCCAGTGTCTTTTGTGATTCAGCAACAACCTTTCAGCAGGGAAGCTTGCTGTGCTGCAGTCCATGGAGTCACAAAAAGTCAGACATGACTGAGTAACTGAACAACAACAACATAAAACAGGAAGTAGAGTCTTGATGAGTTTAAGTAAGTTATACAAGGTCACACAGCTAGGAAGTGCTAGAAGGTGAAATTAATTGTGGGTAATCTGCCTCCAGGTTATGTATGACCCTTAACCAATATGCTACACAGTCTCAAAAATAAAAAAAAACATTTCCTTGAGAAAAAGAATTTTTGTCTTCACGATCCTTGAGAAAAGATAATATTAATTGGGACATTTTGACTCAGATAAGGATACACGTGTAAACTCTTAGCTGTGACATATCTTCTGACAGATCCTTGCATCAGTTCTGAGAAATTATGTGTGTCATACTGTGCATCTGAATTAAGGAAAATGTAAATTTTATTGACATTTTCAAAGTGGTACTCCTTTAAAAACTCTATTGCAAATTGTGAAGCCAGAAATCAATGACGTATTAAGATTGTTATTGCAGGCAATGTTACAAGCTCCTAGAAAGGACCAACACTATTGTTAGTAGATAAATTATGCAAGCCTGGTCATGTACATCTGTTGACTTGCCAGATAGCTAATTGAAATGTATTAAAACCATTTTGCTGTTTAAAGGCACATTTTGTGATTTAATAAAGTGTCATTCATTGAGTTTAAATTATACTTGTTTTGATCTTCCACACAAAAATCACTAAAGGACCAGATTTTGCATATAAATGCAGCTGTAAAAAATGGGGATGTTTCCTTTTGACCTTAGTTTAAATCCCAGTGCAATTTATTTTGACTCACATTATAGAAGACCAAAAGTGGCCTACCTAGCACATTAATTTTGACACTTTACTAGGACTTATATTTTTATATTTATGCATGCAACTATGTTTAATCTGACAAAAGTTCTCATAATAATATTACCTAAAATTTAGTGAGTGCTAATATGTATCAGGCAATTTTAATTTATTAATATATATATGTAAAATCATTTAATAATCAAAACAAACGTTTGTAGTATCTATAATATTTTCTTTATTTTTCAGATGAAACGAAACTATTTTTAAGTGCAATATTCAAGATGACTAGCATAGGCATCCTGACTGCAGAGCTCTCAGCATTTTCAATAGAAATCATCTTTATTTTCTCAGGAAATAACAAAATGAAGTAGATTTTGTATCCCCAATGAAAAATCACTAGCATTATTTTTGTATATATTTGAAAAGACTGCTTATTCTAATCATATTCCATTAATGATAGTTTTACTAAAGCCAGAAAAATAAAATCTATGCAGTTCACTTCTTATCTGAGGACTAGGTGTGTTGTGAATCAGGACAGGTGTATTTAGTTTGACTCATAGTCGTGGTCATACAATGAATCAAGGATGTTTTCACAAAACCATGTTATAGAAGGCAAAGAGTATTTAAACTTTAACAATATTGTAGAATATTAAAATCAGAGCCAAATTAATTCGAACTTTGAAACATCCCCTTTTTCCACTTCTTCACCAAATTTCAGAAAAGTTTTTTTTTGTTGTTGTTGTTGTTATTGTTAAAATACAAGAATGAATTATTTTGCTCTTGAAATAGAATCTATATGCAATAGAGAAGAGCAAACCTGACTCTATGTTCCATCTGTTTCTTTAGCTCCAACCCGTTTGCTCTGTTCCCTGTGCTTAGTCATGATAACTCTGAGCCTTTGTAAAATAAATGTTACCTATAGCCTGAAATTGGAGAAGGCAATGGCACCCCACTCCAGTACTCTTGTCTGGAAAATCCCATGGATGGAGGAGCCTGGTGGGCTACAGTCCATGGCGTCATGAAGAGTCGGACACGACTGAGCAACTTCACTTTCACTTATCACTTTCATGCATTGGACAAGGAAAGGCAACCCACTCCAGTGCTCTTGCCCTGAGAATCCGAGGGACAGGGGAGCCTGGTGGGCTGCCGTCTATGGGGTCACAGAGTCAGACACGACTGAAGCGACTTAGCAGCAGCAGCAGCATAGCCTGAAATATGCACAATAACCTCTTCTCTGGACTCTGAACTTTATAAGTGTACAGTTTTCAATTTATACAGAGATAAAAAGTCATAGAGCAGAAAATAACAATTTGTTTTGTTGGAGGCTCATAAAATACTGTGACTAGACCTACATGGACAGCTGCAAGAGCAAAATATTCCTGCACCAAGAAATTTGCAACAACCAGCCACTCTCCCTCGCCTTTTAGTGTAGAAGAAAGCTGGATTCTAATTTGAGTAAGATGGTGTTTTGGGACACTAGTTCGCTATCCTCTGGATCTGTTGGCTTTCTGAATAAAATTACTATTCCTTGCCCCAATGACACATTTATCAGTTTATTGGCCTGTTGTGCTGCAAGCACTGCAAATTTGGACTTGATAACATGTATACAGCCATGCTTTCAATATTATTTTAATAGAATTTTACATTACACAATCTACTCTTAAAATGTGAAGCAAAATTATAACTGCTACTAAATAAGACTTCTTTAATTCTGCAGGTTTTATTCTGACAAATATAGAATTATGAAGGAAGCAATTACTTTAATTTTTTTTTTTTATGAGATAAATGAAGGGAGTAAAGTGTATATGTCCAACCTCAGCCAGATGTTACATTTCCTCATAATCTTCTGGAAAGGGAATTTGTATCTATTTGTCTGCCACATATTTTTGAGTTGTGGGCTCTATTTTTTGTGTTTTGAAAATGTAGCTAATATGTCTTATCAAACTCTAAGTTTAAAACCTGATGAAAAAAAAATCCATTATTTTGTTTTGTAGGCACACGTGTGCCTGACCATGCATGCCTACACACACACACACACACAGACACATTCACACTCCTTCCTATGGAGAATCGACAAGGCAAGAAGAAAAATGTGGCTTGATTTATAATTTTTTCTTTCCAATATTTGACACCTCTAGATACTGACTGCAGAAACCTCATGTCCACAGCATTGTGGTCCTAAAAAACAGTGAGGAAATGAGATACTCTAATAAGCAGATATTTTAGCAATGAAACTGTCTGTCAAATTTGCCCAAGAAGAGACATAGTTACAAAGATTTATTCAAAAGCAGTTGCTAGTGTCTTGACTTTGTAATGAAGCACTTGGAAGGAACAGATGGAAAGATTATTAATAGGATATGTGTAAAATTATGAGAATGCTCACCCAAGTAGCAGAAGAGATTTTCAATAATCAGATGGACAAGAAAATTGCTATGATGATGTCTGTCAGACTGTTTACCTAGTTACACCCCAAATTGCTCAAAGATCTCAAGAAAGATGAAATTTATCTATGAACTTGCATACATGGGCTTCCTTTCACCAAAATTGATCCTACGATTGTTAATGACCATTCTACCTCTTACTATTCTACAAAGATCAAAGTGAAGGACTCAATATAAAATATTTCCCACAAGAATTGGTCCATGATCTAGAAGCAGATTTATTATATTAGAGATACAACTCTATTGAACTTATTTATTAGTTCTAGACACTTTCTTGACTATTATTTGTGAAAATCTATAAATAGTATTGTCATTTATAAATAGAGATACTTTTACTTCTTCATTTCAAATTTGCATATCTTTTATTTCTTTTTCTTTTCTAATAATCTGGCTGGGACTTTGGGTACAATGTTGAATAGTAGTGGTAAAAGTGGACACCTTTCTCTTATTCCTTTCTTTAGTAGGAAAAAAATTAGTTTCCTCTTGAGTATGCTGTTAGCTGTGAATTTTTTTAAATGCTATTTATTATGTCCATGAATTTTCATTATTTTGCTAGTTTCATGAGTAGCATTATCATAAAAAAGTGTTTGCACCTATTACATACCTCTTTGGCCTTAACTGAGATGCTTTTTTTTTTTCTTCTCTCTTCTACTAATATTATGGCATTGATTAACTTAGTTATGTTGACCACCATTGAATTTCCAGGATAAACCCTACTTGATAATGGTGTTTAATCCTTTTAATGTATTGGGTTTAGATTTCCAGTATTGTGAATTTCAGCATCTATCAGTTCAGTTCAGTTCAGTCGCTCAGTCGTGTCCGACTCTTTGCGACCCCTTGAATCGCAGCACGCCAGGTCTCCGTGTCCATCACCAACTCCCGGAGTTCACTCAGACTCACGTCCATCGAGTCAGTGATGCCATCCAGCCATCTCATCCTCTGTCGTCCCTTTCTCCTCCTGCCCCCAATCCCTCCCAGCATCAGGGTCTTTTCCAATGAGTCAACTCTTCGCATAAGGTGGCCAAAGTACTGGAGTTTCAGCTTTAGCATCATTCCTTCCAAAGAAATCCCAGGGCTGATCTCCTTCAGAATGGACTGATTGGATCTCCTTGCAGTCCAAGGGACTCTCAAGAGTCTTCTCCAACACCACAGTTCAAAAGCATAAATTCTTCGGCACTCAGCTTTCTTCACAGTCCAACTCTCACATCCATACATGACCACAGGAAAAACCATAGCCTTGACTAGACGGACCTTTGCTGGCAATATAATGTCTCTTCTTTTCAATATGTTATCAAGGTTGGTCATAACTTTCCTTCCAAGAAGTAAGCGTCTTTTACTTTCATGGCTGCAGTCACCATCTGCAGTGATTTTGGAGCCCAGAAAAATAAAGTCTGACATTGTTTCCACTGTTTCCCCATCTATTTCCCATGAAGTGATGGGACCAGATGCCATGATCTTCGTTTTCTGAATGTTGAGCTTTAAGTCAACTTTTTCACTCTCCCCTTTCACTTTCATCAAGAGGCTTTTTAGTTCCTCTTCACTTTCTGCCATAAGGATGGTGTTCATCTGCATATCTGAGGTTATTGATATTTCATAATCTTTATTCCAGCTTGTGTTTCTTCCAGTCCAGCATTTCTCATGATGTACTCTGCATTTAAGTTAAATAAGCAAGGTGACAATATACAGCCTTGATGGACTCCTTTTCCTATTTGGAACCAGTCTGTTGTTCCATGTCCAGTTCTAACTGTTGCTTCCTGACCTGCATATAGGTTTCTCAAGAGGCAGATCAGGTGGTCTGGTATTCCCATCTCTTTCAGAATTTTCCACAGCTTATTGTGATCCACACAGTCAAAGGCTTTTGCATAGTCAATAAAGCAGAAATAGATGTTTTTCTGGAACTCTCTTGCTTTTTCCATTATCCTGTGGATGTTGGAAATTTGGTCTCTGATTCCTCTGCCTTTTCTAAAACCAGCTTGAACATCTGGAAATTCACAGTTCACGTATTGCTGAAGCCTGGCTTGAAGAATGTTGAGCATTACTTTACTAGTGTGTGAGATGAGTGCAATTGTGCAGTAGTTTGAGCATTCTTTGGCATTGCCTTTCAGTATCTATATCATAAAGCAAATTGGTTTGTGATTTAATTTTCCTGTGATGCCTTTATGTAACCTTATTTTCAGGGTAGAAAGCTAGACTCAAAGAATAAGTTAGGATATCTTCCTTTCTATTTTTTTCAAGAGTTTAAGAAAAATTGTGTAAGTTCTTCTTTAAATATATGTTTAAATATATGATAAGGTTTACCACGAAAGCTATGTCATCTTGAACTTGATTGGGATGGCATGTTTTTTATTACCTAATTCCCATACTTACAATTGAAGCTACTTGGTATGTTTTATTTTATTTGATTTTCTTTTCTTTTTCTGACTGAGGCATGAAGCAGAAGCTCCTACTTGACTAAATATAAGTTGCTGTATTTTACCTGTAGGAATCATTGAAATATAGGAAATAATAGTAACTACCATGTTAAAATGAACTCATACCTTTCCTCTAAGAAGCCATTTGACTTTTAATTTTATACAAGTAAAATTATGAGTAGAATATCAATCATGCTAGAAAGAGAAATCAATTGAATTTTTGCCAGAAAGTTTTAAAAGACTACTTCTATGTGTATAGCCCTCCATTTACTCTTTGAACATAAGAGCCAAGTGTTACACTATACTTACTTGTTTAGTCATGTTTATGTCCTCATCACTGAACATTCTGGTGAAAAAAATCCCACTAATGAATTTTGAATGAATGACAACAATGCGGTTAGCTGTCACATTATTTATTTATTAGTGAATTTGTAAAAAAATAAATAAAATTGAAGTATTATTTATAAATTAAGGGGAATCAATTTCCATTACATTTTAAAATGTCATCCATAATAATTAGTTTGTGGTGGGGAAAATATCAGTTTTTATTCCACCCCCAAAGAAGGGTAATGCCAAACATGTTCAAACTAGCATACAGTTGCACTCATGCTAGCAATGAAGTGCTCAAAATCTTTCAAACTAGGCTTCAACAGAACATAAAATGAGAACTTCCAGATGTATGAGCTGGGATTATTGAAGGCAGAGGAACCAGAGCTACATTGCCAACATCTATTGGATCCTAGAAAAAGCAAGAGAATTTCAAGAAAACATCTATTTCTGTTTCACTGACAATGCTAAAGCCTTTGACAGTGTGGATCACAACAAACTGTGGAAAATTCTTCAAGAGATGGGAATACCAGGCTAATTTACCTTTCTCCTGAGAAACCTGAATACAGATTAAGAAACAACAGTTAGAATAATGGACTGATTCATAATTTGTAAAGAAGTACATCAAAGTTATATATTTTCATCCTGCTTATTTACCTTCTATGAAGAATATATCATATGAAATGTCAGGTGGGATGAATCACAAGTTGGAATCCAGAATGCCAGGAGAAATATAAAAAACCTCAGATATGCACATGATACCACGTTAATGGAAGAAAATGAAGAGGAACTAAAGAGTTTCCTGGTGAAGATGAAAGAGGAGAGTGAAAAAGCTGGTTTAAAATTTAATGCATAAAAAACTAAGATCATGGCATCCAGTCCCAGCACATGATACAGGATGCTTGGGGCTGGTGCACTGGGATGACCCAGAGGAATGGTACAGGGAAGGACGTGGGAGGGGGGTTCAGGTTGGGGAATATGTGTACACCCATGGTGGATTCATGTTGATGTAGGGCAAAACCAATACAATATCATAAAGTAATTAGCCTCCAATTAAAATAAATAAATTTATATTAAAAAAAAAAAAGAAAAAAAAATATGGTTGGGGGAACAAATGGAAACAGTGACAGACTTTATCTTCCTGGGCTCCAAAATCACTGCAGATGGTGACTGCAGTCATGAAATTAAAACACTCATGCTCTTTGGAAGAAAAGGTATGACAAATCTAGATAGTGTATTAAAAAGCAGACATCACTTTGCTGACAAAGGTCTATCTGGTCAAAGCTATAGTTTTTCTAGTAGTCATGTCTAGACGTGAGAGTATGACCATAAAGAATGCTTAGCAGTGAAGAATTGAGGCTTTCAAACTGTAGTGCTGGAGACGATTCTCTGAGAGTTCCTTGGATAGCAAGGAGATCAAACCAGTCAATTCTAAAAGAAATCAACCCCAGATATTCACTGGAATGACAGATGTTGAAGCGGAAGCTCTAATACTTTGACCACCTGATGTGAAGAACCAACAAATTGGAAAAGACCCTGATGCTGGGAAAGACTGAAGGCAGGAGGAGAAGGGGATGACAGTATATGAGATACTTGGATGGCATCACTGACTAATTGGACATGAGTTTAAGAAAACTCTGGGAGATGGTGAACGAAAGGAAGCGTGGCATACTGCAGTCCATGGGATCCCAAAGAACAGGATATAATTTAGCGACTGAACAACAACAATGACAAACAATTATTTTTAAGCATCAAAATACAATTAATTTAACACATATTCTTTAAAGATGTACCACTGATTTATATTTCAGTTCAGTTCAGTTCAGTCACTTAGTCATGTCCGACTTTTTGCAACTCCATGAATCACAGCACACCAGGCCTCCCTGTCAATCACCGACTCGCGGAGTTCACTCAAACTCATGTCCATCGAGTCAGTGATGCCATCTAGCCATCTCATCCTCTGTCGTCCCTTTCTCCTCCTGCTCCCAATCCCTCCCAGCATCAGGGTCTTTTCCAATGAGTCAACTCTTTGCATGAGGTGGCCAAAGTATTGGATTTTCAGCTTCAACATCAGTCCTTCCAATGAACACCCAGGACTGATCTCCTTTAGGATGGACTGGTTGGATCTCCTTGCAGTCCAAGGGACTCTCAAGAGTCTTCTCCAACACCACAGTTCAAAAGCATCAATTCTTGGGTGCTCAGTTTTCTTCACAGTCCAACTCTAACATCCATACATGACCACTGGAAAAACCATAGCCTTGACTAGACAGACCTTTGTTGGCAAAGTAATATCTCTGCTTTTGAATATGCTATCTAGGTTGGTCATAACTTTCCTTCCAAAGATTAAGCGTCTTTTAATTTCATGGCTGCAATCATTATCTGTAGTGATTCTGGAGCCCCAAAAATTAAAGCCTGACATTGTTTCCACTGTTTCCCCATCTATTTCCCATGAAATTATGGGACCAGATGCCATGATCTTTGTTTTTTGATGTTGAGCTTTAAGCCTGCTTTTTCACTCTCCTCTTTCACCTTCATCAAGAAGCTTTTTAGTTCCTCTTCACTTCCTGCCATAAAGGTTGTGTCATCTGCATATCTGAGGTTATTGATATTTCTCCTGGAAACCTTGATTCCAGCTTGTGCTTCTTCCAGCCCAGCATTTCTCATGATAAGTTAAATAAGTTAAATAAGCAGGGTGACAATATATAGTCTTGACATACTCCTTTTTCTATACCTGGAGTAACAGGCAAATCTGGCCTTGGAGTACAGAATGAAGCAGGGCAAAGGCTAATAGAGTTTTCCCAAGAAAACACACTGGTCATAGCAAACACTCTCTTCCAACAACACAAGAGAAAACTCTACACATGGACATCACCAGATAGTCAACGCTGAAATCAGATTGATTTATATATACATAATATATTTACATTTATTTTATACTATATAAATATATTCATATTTATTTATGGGTTTGGGTAGACTGCAGCAGTTGGTGATGGACAGGGAGGCCTGGCGTGCTGTGGTTCATGGCGTCACAAAGAGTCGGAAAGGACTGAGTGAAATGAACTGAACTGATTTATGTTTAAATTTTTATTTCAGCTATATATGAAAGTCTTTGACATTTTTTAAAAAACACATTTAAGATATTGATTTTATTGAGAAAATATTTAATCACAAGCTGAAGCAACTTTACAACATTTCTCATTTATATATTATCTAGTGGTAGACAGGATTGAGAATGGGTGAATTCAGTTCAGTTTGGTTCAGTTGCTCAGTCATGTCTGACTCTTTGTGATCCCATGGACTGCAGCACCCCAGGCCTCCCTGTCCATCACCAACTCCCGGAGTCCACCCAAACCCATGTCCATTATGTCAGTGATGTCATCTAACTATCTCATCCTCTGTTGTCCCCTTCTCCTCCTGCCCTAAGTCTTTCCCAGCATCAAATGCAGAGTTTCAAATATCTATTTTTCCCCCTCTTTCAATGTTTGATTCTATATTCATCTGTGTATATTTCTTCATTAGTTAGTGATTTCCATATGGTAGACCTGGGTAACTCATATGAGCATTCTTTTTATGTCTCCAGGTCTGGCACTTATATGACATGGAAAAAGTACAGGGTCATCATGGTCACATGAAAAAGAAGGTCCAAAATATATAAGATTTACTTGTGTACAAGGACAGATCTTCTGGAAGGAAGGGCTGAAGTGAGTAGCAAATACTGTAAATGCTTTTCCCCTGTGGTATAGTGTGAGATATGAAGAAGGCTTTGATTCTGATCCTGGAGCTAGTGTCAGGGGCTCCTAAACTCACAATAATTATTCCCTTGGGCCCGTGTGAATACAGAATGCTTTTGTGTTTGTTCCAAAGGCATCCCAGACCAACTTTCTCTAATTGCAAACTGGGATAAGGCGAGTGCCATGGTGAGTACGTGTAGCTCAATTATGTCCAACTCTTTGTGACTTCATGGACCCTCTGCTCAGGCTCCCCTGGTCAGTATAGTCTCCTAACTCCCAGTGTTATTGGATTTGGGGAGGGTAGATGAGGACCTTCTTTTGTGGGCCTTGGTTCTTGGTAAGGACACAAGGAAGAATGTGAGGTCTTACATGTGGCAAAAACAAGTTTATTAAGGAAAGAACAGAAAGAATACTTCAAGGAAAATGTGGGCCAAGCCAAGAGAGGCACTGGCACCAGAAAGAAGAGATATGATACTTTTCAAGAAAGGGATTTTACATATTCATTTAGGCGGGCATGGGCTGACAGTCTTGACTGACAGTTGCAAGTTACACAACAACAGGCTCTATTGTGCATGTCTTTCCCATAATTCAGTCTGTTATAATCAGATGTATACATGTATAGAATATTTATTAACCCTTAATAAGCTCTTGCCAACCAACGTCCGTCTAGTCAAGGCTATGGTTTTCCCAGTGGTCATGTATGGATGTGAGAGTTGGACTGTGAAGAAAGCTGAGGGCAGAAGAATTGATGTTTTTGAACTATGGTGTTGGAGAAGACTCTTGAGAGTCCCTTGGACTGAAAGGAGATCCAACCAGTGCATTCTAAAGGAGATCAGCCCTGGGTGTTCTTTAGAAGGAATGATGCTAAAGCTGAAACTCCAGTACTTTGGCCACCTCACGTGAAGAGTTGGCTCATTGGAAAAGACTCTGATGTTGGGAGGGATTGGGGGCAGGAGGAGGAGGGGACAACAGAGGATGAGATGGCTGCATGGCATCACTGACTCGATGGATGTGAGTCTGAGCGAACTCCGGGAGTTGGTGATGGACAGGGAGGCCTGGCCTGGTGTGATTCATGGGTCACAAAGAGTCAGACACGACTGAGCAACTGAACTGAACTGAGTAAGCTCCTGACTGTCTGTTGTCACTAGAGAACACAGCAGAGGACACAGCTGTGCATCAGGGGCACATGCGCCTTAGTTGGAGAAGCTCCTGTGGTTAGTTTGTATTCACTGTGTGCCTAGGGCACATGCACCAGAGTTGGAAAAGTTCCTGTGGTGATTTGTAGCATATCTGTGAGCTCTCCTGGGCTGCACTGGAGTGTGTCTTGGGTGGGGTTTAGAGATCAACTTGAATCTTTTTCAGTTTAGCCACTCCTTATTGCTCATGCCTAATTTCCTGACTAGGACCGAAAAATCCAGGTTGAACAAATAAGATATATATATATATATATATATATATATATATATATATACCGAAAGAGAGTCCAGAGTAGAAAATGGCAACCCATTCCAGTATTCTTGCCTGAGAAATCCCATGGACAGAGGAGTCTGGTGGACTACAGTCTATAGGGTCACAAACAGTGGGACACCATGGAGCAACGGAGCCCAACACACGGAACACAGAAGAGAATCACATGTCCCAAGTAAAGTTTGTGGGAAACTTACTGATGACCACTTCAAGGAAAGGAAAAAAAAAAAAAAAGACTTGAAAGTGTAGTTGTTATGAGGATATCAGAAATATAATAATAATATAAAATATTGTTTATTTTATATACACAGTCCTATTATGGAGAGATCTACATTTCACATCTATTTCCATTTTAGTTAGTCTATGTTTGGTTTGCTTTTGTATATATTGCATTCCTTTGCCTTAAGGCTGATTAGAAATGAAGATCTAGAGGAATGGAATCTGGTTAAATGGGAAAGTGAATACAGTTTGAGTGTAGAAAAAAAATCAGTGAAATTATGCATATTCACAACCTGTCATTTTATATATATATATATATATATATATATATATATATATATAAAACTAGAATGAGAACAAGAATAAATGATAGGTAATTTATTTTTTTGTGTACCAATAGTACATATGTGAACACTTTTCATCCCACAGAATATCCAGAAAAAAATAGTGTGGTTTCCTAAACTCTATAGAGTGAACTTAATTTGGGAGAGGTTTATGTAAATTTATTTTTTATTTTCTAACCTATTTATGAGACATTAAAAGGTTACTCATAAGAATACCATTGCATTTGCATTCATTTTAGCTATTCAGAAGAAAGAAGATGGACTCCACATCCAACTTATATTCAATTTGGATGTTAAGACTGGTTCTCTTTCTCTCTCTCTCTCTCTCTCTCACACACACACACATGTACAGGTACACCAAGACTGTATGAAAAGGTTTCTTACTTACATAATGAGGTTTCCTGGGAGAGCAGGTCATATCCTCCAGGCTGACCTGAAAATATTCTGAGAAACAGCCATAAGTGACCACAGCTTTAAGTTTGTTATGGAGATTGTGTAGTGGGACTGGAGTTAGGGTTTCCAAGAAAAGGAAGACCTTGCATGGTTTGTATCTCCTGGAGACCACAAAAGAGGGAATTACAGGCCTTTTTAATCATCAGCTCAAATTTGGGTAAGGAAGGTGTAGAGAAAGCAATGAGGCTTAAAAGTTGTATGCAGTCACATATAAAAAAATTGGAGTCACACTCCTTTAGTATACTGTTATTATACACACAGAAAATACCATGACTAATAAATTATTGTTTTACATAAGGAAACATTAAATTAATGAGGAAAGGATATGAATATGTCTATAATATATTTTGAAAAAAAATTGAAATGAAATTTTTTCTATGAAACATAAATAAACTCAAGAGAAGAAACTATATATAATTAACAATAGCTAAAATGGGAGGAAAAAAAAAAGCTAATCTACTCCAAATAACACAAATAACATTAGGTTAAAAGAATATTCTGGGAGTTTTCTACTAGATCTCAAAAAAAGAGATCGTTGCTATGCTATTAACTTTTTCCATATCATGCATTAAAAAATTTCCAATTTTTTTAGAAATACATTTCAAGTAAATGAAACAGCTGACATCAAATTAGAATTAATTTGATAAAATAATTATAGTTAAATAATTGAGGATGTTTCAATTTCTTGAAGAAGAAAGGAGTATGGTGTGAAGTACTTTTATGATTTTTCTCTTTAAATTCTCACATCAGTATGAGAAAATTCTATTGCTCCCTTTTCACAGATATATTATTCTGTATTACTTATTGGTAAAGGAAAAAGCCAAGATAAGAACACATTTCTGTATGACCCCCAAAATTGCACTGTGTATCATCTGTCACAGAATGAAAACAAGGCCTTAAGTAATTTTATAAAACATAATGGTTTATGAAGCACTTTTATAAAAGTATACATTTATATGTTTATATAAACATTTATGTTTATAAATGAATGCAAATACCAAATTAAAGTATGAATACTATATATTGAAATATTAACTGTTATGGTGGATGTTGCAATTATTTAAATTATTTAACTTTGATTTATTTATAATTTTATAATAAATTATAATATTTTAATTACAAATTTCAGTTATGCTTCAGTTTTGACTTCTGTACACAGTGATCACCTCTAAAAATCAATAACGTGCAATTTTTCCCCAAATTTGAAAAGTAAGAAATACATTTCATTTTAATTTGCTTTCTTGATTACTATAGATATCAGATTCCTTAAAGTGTTCATTTGTTGTTTATGTTTTCACTGAAATTATCTGTTTGCTATTTATATTTAGAGATATTTTTGCTTTTCTGACCAAATTGTATATTATTTTTATGTATATGCAACAAGCACATTTTAGTATATTCTCATAATTATTTATTTTTTTATTTTTCAAATTGAAGAATAGTTGATTTACAATGTTGAACTAATTTCTCCTGTACAGCTAAGTGACTCAGTTATACAAATACATACATTCTGTTTTATATTCTTTTCCATTATGGTGTATCCAAGGAGATTAGATTTAGTTCACTTTGCTACATAGTAAGAACTTCTGTTATCTATTATAAATGTAATACTTTGTATCTACAAAACCAAAACTCCCAGTCCATCCCTCTGTCTCCTTCCCCCATCCCTCTTAGCAACCATAAGTCTGTTCTCTGTGTCCCTGAGCCTATTACTATTTTGTAGTTAGATTCATTTGTGCCATATTTTAGATTCCACATAAAAATGATATTATATGGTATTTGTCTTTCTGATTTGCTTCATGAGTTATGATAATCTTTAGCTGAATTCATGTTGCTACAAAGAGCATTCCTCTGTTCTTTTTATGGCTGAATAGTATTCGATCATATATACGTACCACAATTTATTTATCCAATCATTCATCAATGAACATTTAGCTTATTTCCATGTCTTTGTTCTTCTGAATAGTACTGCTATGAACATTGGAGTGCATGCATATTTTTGAATTATAGTGTTGTCCAAATATATGGCCAGGAGTGAAATTGCTGTATCATAGAACAGCACTATTTTTAGATTTTTGAGGAAACTTCATAATGTCTCCCATAGTGATTATACCAATTCTCATTCTCGTCAACAGTATAGGAGTGTTGCCTATTCGCCACACCTTCTCTAGAATTTGTTATTTGCCGACATTTTAATGATGGACATTCTGACTAGTGTGAGGTGATACCTCATCATAGTTTTGAGGTGCATTTCTGTAATTAATGATTTAAAACTACAGTATTTATTTTATCTCATTTGAATTTACCAATATTTTGTAGTGAGTACAAAAATTAAAGCTTTGTAACAAAACAATTCAAAATCAAAATTTAGCATGAGATAAAATATACATAGCACTTGTTCAGTCTCTAAGTAGTGTCTGACGTTTTGCAACCACATGGACTGCAGCAGGCCAGACTCCTCTGTCCTCCACTATCTCCCTGAGTTTGCTCAAATTTATGTCCATTGAGTTGATGATGCTATCTAACCATCCTATTTTCTACCACTCCCTTCTCCTTTTGCCTTCAATCTTTCCTAGTATCAGGGTCTTTTCCAATGAGTCTGCTTTTAACATCAGGTGGCCAAAATATTGGAGTTTCAACTTCAGAATCCTTTCTTTCAATGTATATTCAGGGATGATTCAGTTTAGAATTGACTGATTTGAACTCCTTTCCATCCAAGAGACTCTTAAAAGTCTTCTCCAGCACCACAATTTGTAAGCATCTTCAACACTCAGTCTTCCTTATGGTCCAACCCCCCTTCATGGATTGCAGCCTTGTCTTGGTGAAGGGGCTTGCATAACTAAATGAAGCTATGAGACATGCTCTGCAGGGCCACCCAAAACAGATGGATCATAATGAAGGAGGAAATGGAAAATTACTCCAGTATTCTTGCTGTGAGAACCCCCTGAGCAGTATAAAAAAGCAAAAGCATAGCAATTGAGACGTTATTAAGCTAGACTTTGTTGAATTATTTAAAAATAAATACAGGAAAATATGGAATCTAGCTGAAATGCATCCATAATTTTCTAAACAATATCATCATGTGTAGTTTTATTTTAACATGTTTGTCATTTTCAATGACAGAAACATCCTAAAAGGTATGATGGTGCTAAACTGTATGAAGAATAATGAGACTGAAAGTAACTACTTGTAACTTCTGAACACCTCATTAAATTAAGTATAGGATTTTTTTTTAATCCAATGATCTGTGTATACTGTACCTGTTGAACAACTAAAGTACCAGTTACTTGTAGACATTTTACCACAAAAATCTCCTTTTACTGATAAAAAAGCTCATTTCATATTATTTTTAATTCATCCTAACATTTTCTTTATCTGTTAAGGCTTTGACTTAATAAATTTAATTAACAATCATCATCTCTAAGACCTCAGCAGGTTCTGTAAAATAAAAATGATAGAATATATTTGATGTATTATTCATACACTTACTCCAATTAAAATTCCCTTATTGCTTTTAAAAGAAAGTGCTTTTTACCCCTTAAATCCGTCTAGTAGATACCAAGGGAACATTTCATGCAAAGATGGGCTCAATAAAGGACAGAAAAGTTATGGACCTAGCAGAAGCAGAAAATATTAAGAAGATGTGGCAAGAATACACAGAAGAACTGTACAAAAAAGATCTTCATGACCCAGATAATCACGATGGTGTGATCACTCACCTAGAGCCAGATATCCTGGAATGTGAAGTCAAGTGGGCCTTAGAAAGCATCACTACGAACAAAGCTAGTGGAGGTGATGGAATTCCAGTTGAGCTATTTGAAGTCCTGAAAGATGATGGTGTGAAAGTGCTGCACTCAATACGCCAGCAGATTTGGAAAACTCAGCAGTGGCCACAGGAATGGAAAAGGTCAGTTTTCATTGCAATCTCAAAGAAAGGCAATGCCAAAGCATCTCAAAGTATCACACAATTGCACTCATCTCACACACTAGTAAAGTAATGCTCAAAATTCTCCAAGCCAGGCTTCAGCAATATGTGAACCATGAACTTCCAGAAGTTCAAGCTGGTTTTTGAAAAGGCAGAGGAACCAGAGACCAAATTGCCAACATCCGCTGCATCATCGAAAAAGCAAGAGAGTTCCAGAAAAAAATATATTTCTGCTTTATTGACTATGCCAAAGACTTTGACTGTGTGGATCACAATCAACTGTGAAAATTCTGAAAAAGATGGGAAGACCAGACCACCTGACCTGCCTCTTGAGAAATTTGTATGCAGATCAGGAAGCAACAGTTAGAACTGGACATGGAACAACAGACTGGTTCCAAATAGGAAAAGGAGTCCGTCAAGTCTGTATATTGTCACCCTGCTTATTTAACTTCTATGCAGAGTACATCATGAGAAACGCTGGACTGGAAGAAGCACAAGCTGGAATCAAGATTGCCGGGAGAAATATCAATAACCTCATATATGCAGATGACACCACCCTTATGGCAGAAAGTGAAGAGGAACTCAAAAGCCTCTTGATGAAGGTGAAAGTGGAGAGTGAAAAAGTTGGCTTAAAACTCAACATTCAGAAAATGAAGATCATGGCATCTGGTCCCATCACTTCATGGGAAATAGATGGGGAAACAGTGAAAACAATGTCAGACTTTATTTTTGGGGGCTCCAAAACCACTGCACATGGTGACTGCAGCCACAAAATTAAAAGACGCTTACTCCTTGGAAGGAAAGTTATGACCAACCTAGATAGCATGTTGAAAAACAGAGACATTACGTTGCCAACAAAGGTCCGTCTAGTCAAGGCTATGGTTTTTCCAGTGGTCATGTATGAATGTGAGAGTTGGACTGTGAAGAAAGCTGAGCACTGAAGAACTGATGCTTTTAAACTGTGGTGTTGGAGAAGACTCTTGAGAGTCCCTTGGACTGCAAGGAGACCCAACCAGTCCATTCTGAAGGAAATCAGCCCTGGGATTTCTTTGGAAGGAATGATACTAAAGCTGAAACTCCAGAACTTTGGCCACCTTATGTGAAGAGTTGACTCATTGGAAGACTCTGATGCTGGGAGGGATTGGGGGCAGGAGGAGAAGGGGACGACAGAGGATGAGATGGCTGGATGGCATCACTGACTCAATGGACGTGAGTGTGAGTGAAATCTGGGAGTTGGTGATGGACAGGGAGGCCTGGCATGCTGCGGTTCATGGGGTCGCAAAGAGTGGGACACGACTGAGCCACTGAACTGAACTGAAAGTAGATAGCCTAGAATATAGCTTTGATTCTAGAATAATTTTCAAGTCTACTTCTTGTTATTATTTTGCAACCAATTTCTCAAAGAATATTACATTCACAGGTCACTGAACAAGAGCAGTTTTGCTCTCAGGGTCTGTGGTTCTTTCCATATAATGGTATACATGTTGATTCATCATGAAAATGAGAGCAGACTCTGACACAGGCACCCCATAGACATTTAGTCAGACAGTTCAACCTCTTTCATACTCAGTGATGAGCAAGACATGAAGCAAAATATTCAAACTCCTCAGATGCTTTATTTCATCAAGATATGATTTTTCCTCTGAAGCTAATTTCCTGATCAATATGAAAATATAAATGAACTCAAATAATAAATGAAATATTAACTTTTCAGTTATGATAATGCCTATATTTCTTGAATAAATATCTTGCTGATATTTTGAGATTATTTATGAATGAATGAACAATTTTTGACTAACAGATCACTGAACATAGGTGGTCATGATAATTGTTATGTCCATAAAAATTTAATTTTAATCTTATGTTATTTGTATATAATTTATTATGATATAAAATATTATTTGTTATAATTATTAATTAATAATCAGTTATATTATCATGAAATATAAGGCAAAGGTGAATTTTTATGCATTCCAAAAGACTTTAATAGGTTTTATTTGAGTGTGACATCTCTATTTCATCTACTATTTCTGACTACACAGGGGAATAATGATTATGCAGTGTATGAAAGAGGGTGATTTTCAAGTTATTTGGAAATACCAAATCTATTTGTTTAAAATATTTGATAATCAAAAAAGCTTGGAATAAGAAGAAATAAAATACTAATAATACATTTTCAATAACTAGCTAGGGCATGCCTTCACCTGATTCAAAGCAAACTAATTAAAGTCATGAATTTAGTCTAATAATCATTATAAAATTTTGATTTTTGAAAGATTGTCTCAATTAATTTAGAATTAAAAATAAAGAAATTATTATCAATTAAAAAAGTTATCTTATAATGGCTAATCTAGAGTATTTCTACATATAAGTTGTTATAAATTGATTTTTCTAACTATGCCAAAAAACTTGTTTTGAAAATGATCAATCCTGTTTCCAAACAAAGTGAGTTTGTCCAGTATTTATTTTTCCATGAAAATAATACAACAAGAGTTACAAACACATAATATATTTAAAAAATAAAGTAATGCTATTTGTTAAATGAGAAAAAAACCCCTCATCTTATCACTTAAAGCTTGTCATTTATCACTGTCTAAGTGAATAGACAGATAAATAGAGCAATTATGTAGACATAGTATTAAAATATTTTAGGCTTGAAAGATTTTTTAACTGTTTCCTTTATATGCAAAATATATCTGACTTGCAAAACAATAAATTAAATGATATAAACTTTTTTCATGTAGTATATCTAGCAATCTTTTCTTTCATATTTTCTGCACTAAGGGTCATAATTTTAAGACACTTGCCCTGCAATGTGGTAGTTCAGTTAGATATATACTTAATTAAATAGATGATATCAAGAAATTTCAAATGTTATATGAATAGACTGTGCCAATAGCAATATCCTGCTTTTGATATTATACTATCATTTTGTAAAATATTACCATTGGACATAACTTATTTAAATAACATTAAATTATGTATGTGATCTCTGGTATTATATTTCATTACTTCATATGAATCTACAATTATTTCAATGAGAATTTCAACCTAAAAGTTCATGTTTAGTATAATTTCCTAGAATAATACATTTTAATTCCTTGATGCATTTAATGAAGGTGATATAAGAAAATGCAATTATTACAATACAATTTGCTTTGTATCATCCACATTGTCTTGCTCAGAATGCAATATAATTATACTAAATTTGCAGAAATATTTTGAATAAAAATCAATGTAGGAGAAAAAGTACATTCCTAGAAATTGCCAATGGAAGATATTATTTAGAACAACATTGTTGGTTATCTGATCATAGCCTTTCATTACATACAAACTATTTCACAATCCTGTAAATTGTAGATAGTTTAGAAAATTACAAAATAATGATTGTATTGTAGACACATAAATGATTCCTTGTCAGTGGAAGGACAATCTTTCCCATTATGAAAACGTCACTTTTGTGTCCACTTTCAAATTTATTTTAATATTCCTGAGCTGTAACTGTCTCATTCCTGCACAAAGATTACTTAATTTATGATGGAATTAACTCACAATAAATCAATCATAAACTAAAAACTACAATGTATTTCAAAAATAGAAAATAAAAAATGGTGTATTTCATACACCAAACCTACTGAACATCATAGCTCTAACTTAAACATGCCCAGAATACTTACATAGGCTTGAAGTAGCCTTTGTGTTCAATTATTTTAGGCTAATTACATTAAGCCAATTACATTTGCCTAAAATAATTGAACACAAAGCCTATTTCACAGTAAACTTTTTAATATCTCATGTAACTTATTGATTACTGTAAAAAATGAAAAAAAATAAATGATTTTATGAGTATAGAATGATTATAAGTGCATGGTTGTTTGCACTGGTGATCATGTGGCTGAAGGGAGGTTAAAGTTTGCTGTCTCCACCTTGCAATACTAGAGAGTACCATACTGCATATCACTACTTGGAGAAAAGATAATTCACAATTTGATGTACAGTTTGTACTGAATTCATATCACTTTAGTAACATTGCAAAGTAAAAAACAAACAAAACCAACTAAAGTCAAGCTATTGTAAGTCAGGAACTTTGTGCATTCTCCACTGAACTAGTTACGACATTATTAATAGTAAGTTAAATAAAACTGTAATATATATTTATTTTATATCTCTATCACAGTAATAGTTTTGCATTTTTAATTTAAACAAATATTATGGAATCAACATTCAACAAAAAGTAGAAAACAAATGTATGAGAGGAAAAAAAATAAATTCAAGAAAGACTGTTGATTATCAAATATTTTAAACATTTCAAATACAGATTGTATTTAGAATGATTGAACTTAACACTAGATTTGAATCAAGCATCCAGACTAGTATTATAGGATCATAAGACTTTTTATAGCATAATTCTATTAACCATAGATGTCACTAATTTGGGAAGCTGTAACCACAGATTAAATTCAAGCAATCATTCAATTTCTAGAATCTAATCAGTTGTCCTGAGCAAAATGTTGCAGTGCCACCAGGTAATAAGAAAATGGCTAGGAGGTTCGAGTTGAAAAGTTTGTAAAATATATATAAATGTACAAAGGATTGAGTGGAATAACTTGAATGTATCATTTAAAAATGTGAAAAAAATTAAGCACTTTCAAAAAGTAAAAAAAGAAAAAAAATGCAAAACCAAAGAACAAAAGTAGATTCTTTATTAAGAAAACATGGCTTCATAGAATAAAAATACCAATACCATCTTCATGTTTGATAGTCTTTGACATAGTAGTTCTAAAAATGGTATCTGAGAGTTAAGACCTTAAACAATATTATCCTAGATATAATCATAGGTTTCTATATCTCTGTATCTCCTATCATAGCATACAGAGCAGGTAAGTTAATACATTCAGGAGATTAGGAGATAATTGTTTCCATGCGGTGTACTTATTTTTAAAGCTAAGAAGTTTCTGAATTAGTTACATAGATATTAATATTAATGAAAACTATAATTTAATATTCTGAGAAGAAATATAACTTTTGTACATTTAATTTACATTAATTTTTTTAAAGTTTCCATATTAAAGAGTAATAAATTATCTTGTGATGCAATTTAAAATAAATTATTGAGTAATTGATTCAAAAATTTAAGTTGTTTCATGAATATGTTCATACATATTATTGGACTATATAGAAGAACTTAAGAGTCATCATATTCATTTGATTTGTGTTAAATATATTGCATTTAGAATTTTTTATTATTTTGAAAGATTTTATTTCTTAGAAAAAGATCCTAGTTCTTAAGAAGAAAGTCAAATACTTTAAAGTCTAAATACAAGTTTAAGGAAAATAAGTTATAAGAAACCCATTTAAGGTGTTATTAAACTTGCTTTATATTTTTATATGGAAAACTAGATTTATAAACTAAAAAGAAAATCTTAAGAAAGAACTATGCTTTGGGATTTGTAACTTTAATGAACTAAATTTTAAAATATTAATTTTAAAACCATTACAAAATTAATGATTTTCTTCTGTAAACAAAAGGCACCATGGAGAAACTAAGAAGTCAACCACTGACAATTAATAGCATTACCAATGATGCACTAAAGATGACCTAAAGAATCCTAAATAAAGATTAGCAATTTCTTTGAATTTTTCCATTTTAGCAAAGTTTGAGAAATTTATAATTGTATATGTTATAAACTTTAAATTCTGTATAATAAAATTTAGATAAATTAATTAATTGATATTAGAATATACATAAGAGATGCTTTAGATTGTCATGTAAGCATTCAGTTCAGTTCAGTCACTCAGTTGTGTCAGACTCTTTGCGACCCCATGACACACAGCACGCCAGTCCTCCCTGTCCATCACCAACTCCCGGAGTTCACCCAAACTCATGTCCATCGAGTTGGTGATGCCATCCAGCCATCTCATCCTCTGTCATCCCCTTCTCCTCCTTACCCCAATCCCTCCCATCATCAGAGTCTTTTCCAATGAGTCAACTCTTCGCATGAGGTGGCCAAAGTATTGGAGTTTCAGCTTTAGTCCTTCCAAAGAACCCCCAGGACTGATCTCCTTTAGAACGGACTGGTTGGATCTCCTTGCAGACCAAGGGACTCTCAAGAGTCTTCTCCAACACCACAGTTCAAACATTAACTGGACTCAAAATCCTTTATACTGTTTTTCTTTTATTTTTTAAAATTTTTTATTGAAGGATGATTGCTTTACAGAATTTTGTTGTTTTCAGTCAAACCTCAACACGAATCAGCCATAGGTGTGTATATATATATATATATATATATATATATATATATATATATATATCCCCTGCCTTTGGAACCTCCCTCCCATCTCCCTCCCCATCCCACTCCTCTAGGTTGATACAGAGCCCCTGTTTGAGTTTCCTGAGCCATACAGCAAATTCCTGTTTGGCTACCTATTTTACACATAATAATGTAAGTTCCCATGTTGATCTTTCCATGCATCTCACCCTCTCTTCCCATCTCTCCAAGTCCATAGGTCTGTTCTCTATGTTTTTTTCTCCATTGTTGCCCTGTAAATAAATTCTTTAGTACCATTTTTCTAGATTTCTTATGTATGCATTAGAATATAATATTTATTTTTCTCTTTCTGACTTCACTCTGTATAATAGGTACTAGGTTCATCCACCACATTAGAATGGACTCAAATGTGTTCCTTTTTATGGTTGAGTAATATTCCATTATGTGTATGCATCACAACTTCTGTATCCATTCATCTGTCAATGGACATCTAGATTACTTCCATGTTCTAGGTATTGTGGATAGTGCTGCAATGAACAATGGGGTACATGTATCTTTTTCAATTTTGGTTCCTTCAGGGTATATCCTTAGGAGTGGGATTACTGGGTCATAGGGTGTTTTTCTTCCTATTTTTTAAGGAAGATGGTATATTTTTTACACCATATTCCATAGTGGCTGTATTAATTTACATACCTACCAACAATGCAAGAACATTTGCCCTTTTCTCCATATCCTCTCCAGGACTTATTGTTTATAGACTTTTTAATGATAGCTATTCCTATCGGTGTGAGGTGATATCTCATTGTAGTTTTGATTTTCATTTCTCTAATAATGAGTGATGTTGAGTATCTTTTCATCTGTTTGGTAGCCATCTGTATGTCTTGTTTGGAGAAATGTCTGTTTAGGTATTTTCCTAACTTTTTGTTCAGGTTGTTTGTTTTTCTGGTATTGAGTTGTATGAGCTGTTTGTATATTTTGAAAATTAATTCTTTTTCAGTTGTTTCATTTGCTATTTTTTTTTCCTATTTTGAGGGTCGTATTTTCACTTTGCTTATGGTTTCCTTTGCTGTGTAAGTGCCTTTAAGTTTAATCAGGCCCTATTTGTTTACTTTTGTTTTTATTTCCATTACCCTAGGAGGTGGGTCATAGAGAATCTTGCTTTCACTTATGTCATCGAGTGTTCTGCCTATGTTTTCCTCTAAGGGTTTTATAGTTTCTGGTCTTATATTTAGGTCTTTAATCCATTTTGTGGTTAGTTTCATAGCATTGTCATTGGAGAAAATGCTTGATAGAATTTCAGTTTTGTTAAATTTACTGAGGTTTGATTTGTGTCCCAAGATGTGGTCTCTCCTGGAGAATGTTCCATGTGCACTTGAAAAGAAGATGTGTTCTTCTGCCTTTGGATGGAATATCCTGAAGATATCAATGAGATCCATCTTACCTAATGTATGATTTAAGACGTGTTTCCTTAGAATTTTCTGTTTTGATGATCTGTCCATTGGTGTGAGTGGGGTATTAAAGTCTCCTACTATTATTGTGCTACTGTCAATTTCTCCTTTTATGTCTGTTAGTGTTTGTCTTATGTATTGAGGTGCTCCTATGTTATGTACATAGATATTTGAGATTGTTATATCTTCCTATTGGGTTGATTCTTTGATCATTATCTAGTGTCCTTCCTTATCTCCTGTAATCCTCTTTATTTTAAGGTCTGTTTTGGGTGATATGAGGATTGCTACTACAGCTTTTTTTTTGTTTCACATTTGCATGGAATATATTTTTTCCATCCTCTCACTTTCAGTCTATATGTGTCTTTAGGTCTTAAGTGTGCTTCTTGTAGACAGCTTATTTATGGGTCTTGTTTTTGTATCCATTTAGTCAGTCTCTGTCTTTTGGTTGGAGCATTTAATTCATTTACATTACTTACATTCAAAGTAATCATTGATACATATGTTCCTATTACCATTTTCCTAACTGTTTGGGGTTGATTTTGTAGATCTTTTTTCCTCTCTTTCTTCTTTTGTATTTATTGACTAGATAAGTCCCTTTAACATTTGTTGTAAGGCTGGTTTGGTGGTACTGAATTCTTTTAACTTTTGCTGTCTGAAAAGCTTTTTATTTCTCCATCAATTTTGAAGGAGATCCTTGCCAGGTATAGTCATCTTGATTGTAGATTTTTCCCTTTCAGTACTTTAAATATCCTGCCATTCCCTTCTGGCCTGCAGAGTTTCTGCTGAAAGATTAGCTGTTAATTATATGGGGTTTCCTTGTATATTACTTGTTATTTTTTCCTAGCTGCTTTTAATATTCTTTCTTTGTGTTTTGTCTTTGTTAGTTTCATTAGTATGTGTCTTGGCATGTTTCTCCATGGTTTATCCTGTAGGGGACTCTTTGTGTCTCTTGGACTTGACTATTTCCTGTTCCATGTTGGGGAAATTTTCAACTATAATCTCTTCTAAAATTTTCTCATACTGTTTTTTTTTTTTTTTCCCCCCTCTCTCTTCTTCTTCTGGGAACGCTATAATTCATATGTTGGTGCATTTGATATTGTCTCAGAGGTCTCTGAGACTATCCTCAGTTCTTATCATCCTTTTTATTTTATTCTGGTCTTCAGAAATTATTTCCACCATTTTATCTTCCAGCTCACTGATTCGTTTGTCTGCTTCAGCTAGTCTGATATTGATTCTTTCTAGAGTATGTTTAATGTCAGTAATTGTGTTTGTCTTTGTATATGTATTCTTTAAATTTTGTAGGTCATTTTAATTGATTCTTCAATTTCCTCATTTTGTTTCCAAGGCTTTTGATTATCCTTACTATCATTATTCTGAATTCTTTTTCAGGTAGTTTGCCTATTTCCTCTTAATTTATTTCGATTTTTGTGATTCTAGTGTTTTGTTTGTTTTAATTTGTATAGTATTTTGATGTCTTTTCCTTTTTTCTTTTTATCTTATTGTGTTTGAGGTCTCCTTTTCCAGGGTTCAAGTATGAATTTTTTCTTCTTTTTGCTTTCTTCCCTCCTAAGGTTAGTCCAGTTGTTTGTATAAGCTTCCTATAGGGTGAAATTTGAGCTGAGTTTTTTGTTGTTGTTGTTTTGTTTTTATTGTTTGTTTGTTTGCTTTTCTTATGATGGGCACAGCTGAGTGAGGTGATAATCCTGTCTACTGATGATTGGGCTTGTATATTTGTTTTGTTTGTGGTTTATATGAGGTATCTTAAACAGGGTGTTACTGGTGTTTGAATGCTGCTGGGTCTTGTATTCAAGAAGTTTCCTTTGTGTGATAAATTACTGTTTATTAAAATAGGGATATTTCTTCTGTTGTCTAGTGTCTTGGAATCAGTGTTCCCACTCCAAAGCTTCAGGGCTTGACCTTCTGTCAGGAATAAAGATTCCACAATTGGTTTGTTATGTCACTAAGTGAGAATAAAACAGATACCCCAAAATGAAAAAAACAAAGAGGAACCCTAGACAAATGGCAGTTAAAAAATCAGGAAAATAATAATTAAAATAATGGAATACACACACACACGCACACATATATATACACACCTGTAAGCAAATTCAAAACAGTCTAACAAAAATAAAGTACAGTAGATTGACACAGGAAACAAAGGAAATAAAAAACTTATATTTACCAGTTAAGAACAAAATTAACTAAAGCACAACCTGGAAAACAAAACTAAAGCAAGGTGCCAAGTAGGGAATAAAGGAATGAAAACAAAACTAACAAATATGTTAAGAGGAAAGGAAAGAAAGTAAAGGAAGCAAGAATAGATACACAAAGTTAAATAGAGGTGGATGAATAAGATTTATATACATTAAAGATTAACCACAAAGGTGAAAGAACAGTAGGAAAAGAAAACGAAGGAATAAATGTAGATAAAATATAAGAGCTTAAAAAATTAAAATTATAGAAAAGAGAAATAAAGAAAAAGAAAACTCCAGAACTGCAAAACCAAACTTAGAGGCAGAGGTTTATAACAACAATAAAAAGTATGATGGAATATAAAAATATACATATATACTCATAAGCAAAATCAAAAAAGTCCAAAAAAATAAAGTAAAATAGATTGACCCAGTGAACAAAAGAAACCAAAAATTATAATTATCAGCTAAGAACAAAACTAACTAAGGCACAAACTAGAAAACAAAAATAAATAAGGTGCCAATTGGGGAATAAAGCAATGAAAATGAAATTACCATATATGTTGAGAGGAAAAGAAAGAAAAAATTGATATGTAAATCTAGAGATAGACAAAAAATTATATACATTAAAGATTAAATGCAATGGGAAAAGAACAGTTAGGAAAAGACACAAAGGAATAAATGTCAAAAAACAATAATGGATTTTACAAATTGAAATTAAAAAGAGAGAATAATAATAAGAAGAAAAAGATAAAAAGGACACAGAACTGCAAAAGCCCAATGTACAGGCAGAGGTTAATAGCAACAATAAAAAAATATGACTCAGAAAAAAAAAAAAAAAACTCAAAAGTTTAATTAGATTTCATAATGCCAATAAAATTGACAACTACAACAAAGGGGGAAAAAAAGAGGACAAAAACAAATTTAAAAAATCCAACAGAATCTACAGAACAAGTCAAAACATAAAAATAATAACTTTTTTCTTGATTCACTGCTGTCAGCGTCCTTTCCTTCGCTGGGAGTCACAGTCCACCTCATTTCCCCAGGATGTTCTCCAACATTGCGCTGGTCTCTGGCCCTTCCATGGGAGCAGCTCAGATTATAATTTGGTCCTACGCCTGTGTGTTCTTGCCTCCCAGGTCCACAGCTATCAGAGCTAGTGTTTTCTTTTGTGGGAGCTCTCAGTGTCCTTTTATATATTCCACAGACAAAAGAGTCTGTCTAGTTTATCATGTAGATTTAATGTGTAGTTTGTACAGCTGTGGGAAGCTTTTTGGTCTTCTTCCTTAGCCACACTGCCCCTGGGTTTCAATCATGGTTTTATTTCCACCTTTGCACGTGGGTTGTCCACTGGGGTTCGCTTCTGAGGCTGCCCTGGAGGGCTTGGGCTTGCCCCTGTGAGGGCCAGGAGTGAAGGTGGTGCAGCTAATTGAGGCTCAGGGGATCAGACATCACCATGTACTCAGGGGAGTTGGCGGCTAGGGTAGCAGGAAATATAGCGCTCTAGAAGGGCATGGCAACCAGTATTGGCCAATACGCTCCAGTATTCTTGCCTGGAGAAACCCCCTGACAGAGAAGCCTGACAGGCCACAGTCTACAGGGTTGCAAAGGTTTAGAAACGACCAAAGCAACCCTGCGTGCATAGATGCAAGACTTTTTTGCCTGTGGTAGCTCTGCCCCAGTGAAAGCTGAATGTGAAGGTGGCATAGCTGCTTGGCTGGTGGGGACCCTGGCGGTACCAAGTGTGCAGGGACATGGACTACCTCTGCCACAGGAGTTATGGCCCTATCAGAATCTTTTTTTGAGCCTCTTGTAGCTGGTGATCAGAAAGCCTCTTTGACCAGTCTTTCTCCATAGCTCAGCCCATTCAGGCACTTAGAGGGCTCCCTTGCCTAGGGTCTTTCTCTGTTGTTTGGTGTGTCATGCACATAGAGGAGCACCCTGTGTGAGGTCCTATTCTTTAGCTCAGTGCATCAGTCATTTGATGGGCAAGCCTCTCTATTGTTCAGCTGCAGATGCTGGGGTGTGGGGAGAAAGAGGCTATGGTGATGCCTCCACCTGCTATGCATGACTCAGCAGTATTGCCTTGCTTCCATGGCTACCTTGGCTTTCCTCCACAGGCATTTAACACCATGATCTCCTCCCTCACATCCCCTGGATCCGTCTCTCTGCAGTCCACAGCAGCCCTCGCCCTGAGATTGCTCCACAATCCCTAAACTCCAGCTCCCAGCTGCCAGGCCTTCCAGGGGGCTTGCATCTCTGTACAGGGTACGTATGGCTGAAGCAAAGACTGTCTGATTCTCATTCCATTTAAGCTGCCACAGATCAGCTGTTTCGCTCTCAGCCTTTAATATTTCTCCTTTCATTCAGACACTTTCCCCAATGTGGGGATCAGACCCCTGCTTCAGTTTTCCCACTCACTAAGGACAGGTCCATTCCTACTAAAATTTCTGTTTCCACGCCCCCCCTCAATTCCTTCCTCTTATTGAGTTTTGTGTGGTCCTATATATGCTTTTCCACTGGTCAGGTTCTCCTGTCTGCTCTCAGCTGCTGTTCTGCATGCACTTCTGTGTCTGAAGGTGTATTCCTGAGGTATCCGCGGAGAGTGAAGCATTCTACGTTCACCTACTACTCTGCCACCTTGTTCTTTCTTTCTTTTTTTTTTTAATTATAATGTTTTACATGCTATCAGTTTCTGCCTGTATGATTATAGCACTCAATGTGACACTCTACATAATATTCCAGAGTTAGAATTTTCCTCCCAGAAATTTGTCTTTGCAAGCTCATAACCTGAGTTTTTTATGCTTCTTAACTTCCATTAAGTGGCTTATATTAATGCTATTATAACTTTCATGTATACTCTAGAGTATTTTGAAGACATTTAAATAAATAAGAGTTATAAGTATGATCTGACATCATATCACAGTTTATTGTCAAAATATTTCTTTCCAGTTTGAACCACTTGAAATATTTTAAATATCTGAGAGTCTTTACATAATGGCAGATTTTGAGAATCAAAAAATGAAAGGAACATATTTTATGTTCCTTATTTATGTTCCTTATTTATGTACTTATTTACTTGAACAAAATGATTCATTTTTTCTTTTTTTGGTTAACTTCCAAAGTAGAGTTTCTGTACCCTAGCTTTGTAAGGAGTTATTATATAGAGTAAAAAAAAAAAAAAAAAAAAAAAAGTTATACTGGTAAGTAATTTTAGTCAAGTATTAAAAATAAATAAACTTATAAAAATAAAAATGGGGCAGCAAAAATTCACAAGCACACACCAATAGAAAATGCAAATAAAATGATTTGAAAAGAGAGAAAGTAATATCAGCCTGGCATGCTGCGATCATGGGGTCGTAAAGAGTCAGACACGACTGAGTGACTGAACTGAACTGAATATCAGAAAAAAAGTGAAATAAGTAGCTCCAAATGCTCATCCCTCCACAGAAACATAGAAACATAAGCTGCTGCTACTGCTAAGTTGCTTCAGTTGTGTCCGACTCTGTGCGACCGCATAGACCTCAGCCCACCAGGCTCCACCGTCCCTGGGATTCTCCAGGCAAGAACCCTGGAGTGGGTTGCCATTGCCCTCTCCAGGAAATACAGATACTGTCAAAACCAGCGTTGCCCCAAATCTGAAAAGAGGCCAAACTTTGCAAAAAGAAAGCAAAATCTGTACAAAGAAGACAGCATAAACATTGTGGGAAAGTTCGGTGGCATTTTAACTTAACCCTTTCCTTAACACCCCTGCCCACCCACCCCAGCTCAACAGCACTCAATGAAGCTGGTTGCATTCTCAGTGTGAGTTCATGATCACTGGTTCTGAAGGTAGCTGAGAATTCACAAAGAATTGTGTTTTACCTTTCTAACTTGGTTCAATTTTTTATTCTGTTCAATTTTATTTATACTAAATTATCCATGAAAAGCTATATCCCCCGTTATCTGATGTAATCCATAGACAACATGGAGAACTGGACACAAGAAGACATTTCTTAAGGCACCTGGATATAAGGAAAGTTTCACTTCCAGTATTCAAGTTCTATGATAAAAAACCAGCTTGCAACAAAGGTGAATTTATCATTCATAATATAAATACAAAATTAATATCTGATCTTACTTTATGCCCATCAGTGATATAAAGTAGTGAATCAAAAGAAACTAAACTTTGGCTTCCAGTGAAACAAACTTGGGCAAAAATAGGTCTCATCAATCAGGTAAACACTCTAGGAATTGGGGTTGAGCTATATTTGCTTCAAGAATATTGAGCTCAAGCTATATGATTAGTAATATTTTCTCTTCTCATCAGCATAAAGTTAACAATTGTATTGCTAATGATAGTTTTCAGATAAGTCCTAATGCGATATGATATGATTTATTAGTTCAACAAATGGATAGTGTAATACTTGCAAAGTTTCTGCTAATCAAGTTTCTCTAAAATTGTTCCAATTTGCTGCTCAATGCTGTACAAGAATATGATGGACCTTCCTATTAAATTTGCTTCAAATAAAATAACACTATTAGGACTGAGTGTAATAACTGTCACATAATTTTACTCAATCAAAGTTTTATAACAAATGTTAAAAATTCCTCTCCCTTCTGGAAAGCCAAATCAAATATTAAGAATTCCATATAAGAAAACAAACTTTAATATATGTAATGGAAGAAATATGTTTCACAAGGAATGTATTGATACAACATAATTACTGTGTTAGATTGTTTTAAATCCATAAAAAAAAAGAAGAAGAAAAACACTGGTATCTATATCTCGTAAAAAATGAAATATCTGTCTTATTACAAAATTTTAAAATGCAAAATATCTTTACCCAAGAGGAAGATGCTTCTTTTGAGATTTTATAATTCTCTAATGCAACTTGTTGAGAGGTTATTGTGTCTCTTTTATAACCCACTGAATCTGAACATGCTACTTTGATTTTTATTATTGTAAACAAGTGACTGTATAAGAAATCAAGTGTTCGTCAAACATTTAAAAGAAATCCTAAATATAACATCTGTTACTGCCCACATTGTTCCTGAAGGATGTTCTCAGGACAATGGCCATATATTGTCTTGGAAAAAGCTGAGGATTAAAGAGAAAGGTGATGGATGTTTCTGTTTCCTCCTTTGGCCAACATAGTTAACATGTGGCTTGCATTTTTCTTTATAGACTGAATTAATGGCTTTTAATTGGATTTTTCTATGTGAGTGGGTTATGGAGAATTAAGATAATTTTCTCCTCCTTACTCTTATAGCTATCTCCCATGCTGGTAGTAGTAGGGGGTCTATTGGAACATGTATTCCAAAAAGCATTTGCAATCAAGCACAAGCCTTGCCGTGACAAGATACATTCTTACTTCATTTCAAACCATTTAGGTTATCAAATCAAAAACTTTCTCTCATCACAGATAACTTTTCTTTTTTATGTCACAATTAAGATCAGTAGGAAATGTCTATGTAAGGATATGGGGGGAAGTAGTCTTTTGTTATACTTCCATCTTCTTATGAGTTTTGGTTTTTTGCCCTGCCATGAAGTGAAAGTGACAGTGTTAGTGCTCAGTCATGTATTACTCTATGTGACCCAGTGGACTGTAGCCCTCCAGGCTCCTCTGTCCCTGGGACTTTCCAGACAAGAATACTGAAAATGGGTAACCATTTCCTTTTCCAGGGCATCTTCCCAACCCAGGCAGTGAACCCGGGTCTCCCACATTCCAAGCAGATTCTCTACTGTCTGAGCCACTAAGAGAAGCCCTTTATTTTGTCTAAATTGCAACAAAACAAAGCACAAAATGGAAGATATAGGTTCCTTTCTAAATAATAGTGCAATTACATATTCATTCATATTGACAAGCCAAAATTAGATAAATAGCATAATTTGAATATCATTGAAAGAAGACTAACCTGTGAAGAAAAATAAAAGGGATTTTTTTTTTTAATCATAAAAAAACAGGAGGATAACCAAGTGCTTCTAGACTTTGAGTTTTCTTTATATAGACTCTATAAAGTATTTCCTTATCTGGAAATTGAATTGAATGACTCTCATTTTTGTTAGTCAGAAATGCTAGGGAAAATTTTTTCCAAGGAATTGTTTAATATGCAAAATATTGGAAAAGCAAATCAATACATTCTTTTTTATAATAATCTCTTATTATGATAGATACTCTAAGTTGAAAATTTTTATTTGTCAGTATGAGATAGCTATGGAAAATACCCAAATGATAGTCTCTGACATGTACACTTGGAAAAATATAAAAAGCATTAAAGATTTTAATTTTATATATCTCCTCTAGAAATGTGGCCAAGATGGCAGAGGAAGAAGACTCTTAGCTTACCTCCTCCACAGGCACACCAAAATTATAATGATTAATAAAGATGCTACCTATAAAAACTGGGGAAGGAAATGGCAACCCACTCCAGTATTCTTGCCTGGAAAATCCAATGGATGAAGCAGCTTGGCAGGCTACAATCCATGTGGTCGCAAAGAGTCAGACACGACTGAGAGACTTCACTTTCACCTATAAAAACAATCTAAAATCTAGCAGAAAAGATTTTCCTTGACTAAGGATATATAGAAATAGCCACATTGAGGTGGGTAGGAGGGGCAGAGATGAAGTATAATCAACGACCTTCCTGGATAGATGATCACAAATGTAAGTGTGAAGTCAGAGCTTCCAATTAGGACCCCCAGGCTGGAGGTCCTGCACCAAGAATACAAGCCCCCCCTAACTTTTAGCATTAAAGGCCAGTGAGGTTTGTATATGAAAGAACCAGATGGTAATAGGAAACTTTGCTCATAAAGTGCAAAAAATCTCCCAATCTCTGAGTCCCAGTGGGGAATGAATAGCTTGAAAGGAGCGTGGGTAAACACATATGCTGATTTGGTAAGACTCCCAGCGAGGCAAGAAGCAATTCATTTCCCTGGAGATGTTTTCATGGGGGGTAGCCATTTTAAAGAGTTTGTCAGCCAGCCATCTTAGGGAGGACAATAGAGAGAAAAGTGATATTTTGAAGACTTTCCTCTAGCATATTATTGTTGCTCAGTCATTCAGTCTTATCCAGCTCTTTGGAACCCCATGGACTGAAGTTTCCCTGTCCTTTACAATTGCCCTGAGTTTGTTCAAACTCATGTCCACTGAGTCAGTGATGCCATCCAACCATCTCATTTACTATCATCGCCTTCTCCTCCTTCCTTCTTTCTTTCCCAATACCACTGACTCTTTTCCAGTGAGTCAGCTCTTCGTATCAGGTGGCCAAAGTACTGGAACTTCAGCTTGAGCATCAGTCCTTCCAATGGATATTCAGGGTAGTATCCAGGGTTGGTTTCCTTTAGGATTTGGTGGTTTGATCTTGCAGTCCAAGGGACAATCAAGTCTTCCCCAAAACTGCAGTTCTAAAACATCAATTCTTCAGTGCTCAGCCTTCTTTATGGTCCAAATCTCACATCCTTGCATGCCTACTGGAAAAATTATAGCATTGACTACACAGACCTTTGTTGGCAAAGTAATGTCTCTGATTTTTAATTTGCTGTCTAGGTTTGTGATAGCTTTTCTTCCAAGTAGCAAACGTCTTTAATTTCATGGCTGAAGTCACCATCTGCAGTGATTTTGGAGCCCAGGAAAATAGAGTTCATCACTGTTTCCATTGTTTCCCCAATTATTTGCCTTGAAGTGATGGGACCAGATGCCATGGTCTTTGGTTTTTGAATGTTGAGACTTAAGCCAGATTTTTCTTCTTTATCAGGAAGCTTTTTAGTTCCTCTTAAGGGTGGTATCATCTGCATACCTGAGGTTATTGATATTTCTCCTGGGAATCTTAATTCCATCTTGTGCTTCATTCAGCCTGGTATTTTGTTTCACATGATGTACTCTGCATTATATTATATATTATATATATACACACATGATATATATATATATATATACTTATTATATATTAAACATTATTATATATTAAGCAGGTTGACAATATACAGCCTGGATGTACTCATTGCCCAATTTGGAACTAGTACATTGTTCCATGTCTGGTACTAACTGTTGCTTCTTCACCTTCATACAGGTTTCTCAGGAGGCAGATAAGGTGGTCTGGTATTCCCATCTCTTTAAGAACTTTCCAGTTTGCTTTGTTTCACATAGTCAAAGGCTTTAACATAGCCAATGAAGCAGAAGTAGATGTTTTTCTGGAATGCTCTTGCTTTTTCTGTGATCCAACAGATGTTGACAATTTGATCTCTGGCTCCTCTGCCTTTTCTAAATGCAGCTTGTATATTTGGAAGTTCTTCGTTCATGTATTTTTGAAGCTTAGCTTGAAGGATGTCAAGCATGAACTTGCTGGCATGTGAATTGAGTGCAATTGGGTTTATCCATTCACCAGCAGTCAGGCATCAGCCCCAATTCCCTCCAGTCCATGCAGTAAGCAGTAAGAGGACCCAGCTCTGCCACCCATTGTGCTAATTCGCTTCAGTCGTATCTGACTCTTTGCAGCTCCATGAATTGCTGCCCACCAGGGTTTTCTGTCCATGGGATTTTCTAAGCAAGAATACTGAAATGGATTGCCATTCCCTTCTCCAGGGTATTTTCTCAACCCAGGGATCAAACCAATATGTCTTCTGCATTGGCAAGCAGATTCTTTACCACTAGCACCACCTAAGTTCCATGTCACATAGCATCTATGCCAACACATGGACCCATCCACCAGCAAGAAAAGATTAAAGCATGGCTCATGGCCTGGAGACAACCAAACTCTGGGCTATCCTCACCTATCACCACATGCATAGTAGTCAGCCTCTCCACATGCAGAAAACCTTGACGGACACTTAAAGCACAAAACTCTGTAGCCAGAGGGCAGTATGTTGCTAGGTCTCACTGAATACTTCTTATATAAAGATACTTCACTAATTAAAAAAAAAAAAAAGAAAAGAAAAGAAAAAGCTGATTTGTCTAATATATGCAGTAAACACAGACAGTTCAGCAAAATGAAGAGACAGTGGAATGAGTTTCAAATGAATGGGGGGTGGTGGGGGAGGAAGACTTATACCAACTTCTGAAAAATAATAAACAAGTGGAAATAAGAAATCTATCTGATAAGGGGTTCAAGATAATGATCATAAGGAGGCCAATAAACACAGGAGAATAATTAATGAAAACAATGAGAAGTTTAACAAAGAGTTAGAAAGAACATATAAACATAAACAAATTGAGATGAAGAACACAATAACTGAATTTTTTAAAAAATACAGAGGATGGAATGAAAAATACATTAGCTGATATATACAGGGACAAATTAGAAAAGTAACAGACAGAGCAGTGAAAATCTCCCAAGGTTAAAAAAGAAAAGAAAATAAAGAATGGGAATAGTTTAAGAGACTTATGGGACAATATCACACACATATTAACATTCATATTACAGGAATCTTAGGAGGAGAAGAGAGAGAGAAAGGGGAAAAGAAGTTACTTAAGGAACTAATAGTTGAAAACTTTCCTAACTTGGTAGCGTGAACAGACTTCCAGTTAAATGAAACAGAGAGTCACAGTTAAAATGGACTCAAAGAGGTCCACAACAAGGTACACTGTAATTAAATGATGAAAGCTAAAGATTATGAGAAAATCTGAAAAGCAGTGGATAAAAGCAACTAGTTCTACATAAGGTAATTCCCATAAGCCTATAGGCTGACCTTTAAGCAGAAACTGTGCAGGCGAGAAAGAAGAGGCATAATATATTTCAAGTGATGCAAAGAAAAAACTCTACAATCAAGAACACTCTACCTGAAAAATCTGTCATTCAGATATGAAAGAGGTATCAAAAGTTTTACAAGCAGGCAAGAGCTATGAAAACTCAGCACTGCTAAACTGATGATACAAGAAATGTTGAAAGAGCTTCTTTAAGCAGAAAAGAAAAGAACATAACTAGAAGTATAAAAATTGCAACAGTAAAGATCCCAGTGGTAAAGGCAAACACATAGTGAACAGGGTAGATCAATCACATATAAGGCCTATACGAAAGATAAAAGTGGTAAATTATTTAAATCCTCAATAAGTAATTAAGGTGAGGTATAAATTGCTAGGTAGTCAGTGTAGGGGTCTGAGACATCAAAAAACATCAAACACATGTATACCTGTGGCAGATTCATTTTGATATTTGGCAAAACTAATACAATTATGTAAAGTTTAAAAATAAAATTAAAAAAAAATGAGGTAAAATTAACAAAACAAAACAAAACAAAACAAACATCAATAAACATCTTACTACATTAGCCTAAAGCTATAACTTTTGTCCTGAATTCCTGAAATGTGTACTTGGTCTGATAAACTATCAGCACTCAGATCCAGGGAAGGGCATGTGAAGGCATAAAGCAAATGCAAACAAACATATAGGAAGAAGTTGACAATAATGCAATAACGGTAGGAGATTTTAACACCCAGCTTGCTTCCCATAGACAGATAATTCAGACATAAAATCAGTAAGGAACACAAGCCTTAAACAACACATTAGATGAGACAGACTTAAAAAATATATAGACAACATTCTATCTGAAAGGGCCAGAATACCATTCTTTACAAGTGCACCTGAAACTGTCTCCAGGATATATCATATACTAGGATAAAATTGAAGTCTTCAAAATCTAGGAGGATTGAAATCACATCAAATGTTGTGTTTTTGTGTGTGTGTGTGTGTGTGTGTGTTTCCAACCACAATGCTATGAGACTACAAATCAACTACAAGGTAAAAAAGAAAACAAAAAAAATATGTGAGGGTTACACAATATGCCACTAAATTACCAATGGGTCACTGAAGAAATCAAAGAGGTATTCACAAAATAGCTGGAGACAAAGGAAAATGGAAACACAATGATTCAAATTCTATGGGATTCAGCAAAAACAGTTCTAAGAGGGAAGATCATAGTGATAAAGTCTATTTCAAGAAAAGAAATTAAATAAAAAGCAAACACAGTACCTAGACTGGAAAACAAAACTAAAGCAAGGTGCCAAGTGTGGAATAAAGCAATGAAAACAATACTAACAATCATGTTGAGAGAAAAGGAAAGAAAGAAAAGGAAGAAAAAATACATATGCAAAGTTAAATAGAGGTAGATGTAGAACATGTATATACATTAAAGGCTAACTGAAAGAGGAAAAGAACAGTAGGAAAAGCAAACAAAGAAATAAATATAGAAAAAATATAATAGGTTTCAAAAAATTAAAATTATAAAAAAAGGAAAAGAAAATAAATTGAATACTCCATTGAACTGTAAAAGCTCAACTTAGAGGCAGAGGCTTATAACAACAATAAAAAGCATGCCTAAATATACACATATACAGGTACATTCATAAGCAAAGTCAAAATAGCCCCAAAAATTAAGATATAATAGATTGACCCAGTGAACAAAGGAAACTAAAAATTGTAATTACCAGTTAAGAACAAAACTAACTAATGCATAACCTGGAAAACAAAACTAAAGCAAGGTGCCGATTGGGGAATAAAGCAATGAAAATAAAACTACCAAATATTTTGAGAGGAAAGGCAAGAAAGGACAGAAAGAAAGAATAGATATGCAAAGTTAAACAGAGGTAAACAAAGAGTTACATAAATTAAAGATTAACTGCAATGGGAAAAGGGCAGTAGGAAAAAAAAAACAAACAAAGGAATATATGTTGAAAAAATAATAGTAAGTTTAAAGAGTTAAAAATTAAAATGTTTTTTAAAAAGGTGGAAAAAAGAAAGAAAGAAAGAAAGAAAACTCCACCAAACTACAAAAGCCTAAGGTAGAGGCAGACGTTTATAACAACAATAAAAAATGTGACTCAGGGGAAAATAAAAAAGCTCAAACGCTTAATGAGATATCATAGTGCCAATAAAGGAGAAGGAAATGGCAACCCACTCCAGTATTCTTGCCTGGAGAATCCCAGGGAAAGAGGAGCCTGGTGGACTCCTGTCTATGGGGTCACACCACTGAAGCCACTTAGCAGCAGCAGCAGCGGTGCAAATAAAATTGACAACAACAACAGAGGGGGATAAAAGGACAGAAAACAAACAAACAAAAATCCAAAAGAACCTATGCTGCTGCTAAGTCACTTCAGTCATGTTCGACGACCCCATAGATGGCAGCCCACCAGGCTCCCCCGTCCCTGGGATTCTCCAGGCAAGAACACTGGAGTGGGTTGCCATTACCTTCTCCAATGCATGAAAGTGAAAAGAACGTATAGAACAAGTCAAAAGATAAAACTATTAACTGTTTTCTTGAGTCACTGCTGTCAGAGTCTTTTCCCTCTCTGGGAGTCACAGTCTACCTCACCTCCCTAGGATGCCCTCCAACACTGTGCTGATCTCTGGACCTTCCATGGGTGAAGCTCAAATTCTAATCTGGTCCTACTCCTGTGTGTTCTTGCCTCTAATGTCCAGCTATCAGAACTAGTGTTTTTTTTGTTTGTTTGTTTGTTTGCTTGTTTTTGTTTTTTTTTGTGGGAGCTCTTAGTGTCCTTTTATATATTCCATAGACAAAGAGTCTGTCTAGTTTATCATGTAGACTTAATGTGCAGTTTGTACAGCTGTGGGAAACTTTTTGGTCTTCTTTCTTAGCCACACTGCCCTTGGGTTTGAATCATGGTTTTATTTCCACCTCTGCATGTCCACTGTCCACTGAGGTTCACGCCTGAGGCTGCCCTGGGGGACTTGGGGTTGCCCCTGTGAGGGCCAGGAGTGAAGGTGATGCAGTTGCTTGGGTTGCAGGGGATCTGAAAGCACCAAGTACTCAGGGGAGTTGGCGGCTAGGGTAACAGGAAATATAGTTCGCTAGAGGGGCATGGGAACCAATACGCTCCAGTATTCTTGCCTGGAGAAATCCCCTGACAAAGAAGCCTGGCAGGCTACTGCCTACAGTAGGGTCACAAGAGTTGAACACAACTGAAGCAACCCTGAGCATGTAGGTGCAAAACGTTTTTGCCTGTGGCAGCTCTGCCCCAGTGAGAGCTGAATGTGAAGGTGACCTAGCTGCTTTGGTTGTAGGGACCCTGGCGGCGCCAAGTGTGCAGAGACACAGACTGCCTCTACCACATTAATTATGGTCCTATCAGAGTCTTTTTTGAGCCTCTTGTAGCTGGTAATCAGAAGGCCTCTTTGGCCAATATTTCTCCGTAGCTCTACCCATTCAGGCACTTACAGGGCTCCCTTGCCTGGGGTCCTTCTCTGTTGTTCGGCACATCAGGCACATAGAGGGGCCCCCTGGCTGGGGTCCTACTCTGTAGATCTTCACATCCGGCATTTGATGGGCCAACCTCTCTATTGCTTCAACTGTGGATGCTGGTGTGTGGGGAGAGAGAGGCTATGGTGATGGCTCCACCCTCTATGCGCGAAGTAGCAGTATCTCCTTGCTTCCATGGCTACCCTGCTTTCCTCTATAGGGATTTTTCATCACAGTCTCCTCCCTCACATCCCCTCAGTCCATCTTGCCACAGTCAACAGCACTCATAGCCCTGGGTTTGCTCCACAATCTCTAAACTCCAGTTCCCAGCTGCTGTGCCTGCCAGGGCCCTGCATTCCTGACCAGGGTATGTATGTATGGCTGCAGCAAGGGTTGTCTGATTCTCATTCCATTTAGGCTGTCACAGAGCTGCTCTTTCATTCTAAGCCCTAAATGTTTCTCCTATGACTCAGACAATTGCCCTGAAGTGGGGATCAGACCCCTGCTTCAGTCCATCCCCCCCACCCCCACCTGAGGGCTGGTCCAGTCCTACTAACATTCCTGTTTTTCCCCCTACTTCCTTCATCCTATTGAGTTTTGCATGGTTCTATATATTCTTTTCTACTGGTCAGGTACTCCTCTCCACTCTCAGCTGGTGTTCTGCATGCTCTTCTGTGTCTGAAGGTGTGTTCCTGATATATCCATTGAGAAAGATATACTCCATGTCCACCTACTCCCCTGCCATCTTGTTCTTCTCTGTTGTGTTTTTCTATACTAATTTACTATCAGAAAGAATTTATTAAAGCGATCCCTTTTACAATTACATCAAAAATTAGAAAAAAAATTCTAGGAATAAATCTAAAGAAGTAAAAGGCCTATAATCTGAAAAGTATCAGACATTGACAAAAGAAACTGAAGATGATACAAGCAAATGGAAAGATATACTGTGCTCATGAATTAGAAGAATTAATATTATTAAAAATGACCATACTAGTCAGAGTAATCTGCAGGTTCAATCAGCGCTTATCAAAAATATTAATGACATTTTCACAGAACAAAGAATTCTAAAATTTGCATTAAATCACAAATGATCTTGAATAGACAAAAAAGTCTTGAGAAAAGAAAAGGAAGCTGGGAAACTATACTACAAAGTTACAATAATCAACAAAAACAGTATGATACTGGCACAAATACAGGCACATATTCAATAAAGCAGAATAAATAGAAAAGACCCTAACCCACATTGAGTAGTCAAAGATTCTATGACAAAGGAGACAAGAATATACACTTGAAGAAAAAACAGCTTCTTCAATAAATGGTGCTTGGGAAACTGGACAGCTTCATAAAAAAATAAATAAAATGGTCAATTTTCTCATATGATATACAAAAAATTTAAATGGATTAAAGACTTAAATGTAAGTCTGAACCCATAAAATTTTAGAAGAAATTATAGGCAGTATACTCTGACCTTATTCTTAGCAATATTTTTTCTGTCTCCTCAAGCAAGGGAACCAAAATCAAAATTGAACAAGTGGGATGACCTCAAAATAAATGCTTCACAACAAAGAAAAAACTATTAACAAAACAAAAAAAGCAGCCTACTATAAGGGAGAATATATTTGTAAATATCATATGTGATAAGGAATTAAAATAAAGGATATGCAAAGAATTCATATAACTCAATAGTCAAGAAAAAGGGTAAAAAAAAAATGTGCAGAGGAAATGAATTACCTTTTATCAACGAAGACATACAGATAGCCAACAGGCACATGGGAAAAGTACTCAACATCATTAATTCTCAGGGAAATGAAAATCAAAATCAAAATAAGATACCACCTCACACCTGCTGTTCAATCTCTAAGTCATGTTTGACTCTTTGTGACTCCATGGACTGATTGCAACACACCAGGCTTCCCTGTCCTTCACTATCCTCCAGAGTTTACTCATACTCCTGTCCATTGAGTTGATGATGCCATTCAGCCATCTCATCCTCTATCACCATCTTCTCCTCCTGCCCTCAATTTTTCCCAGTATCAGGTTCTTTTCCAATAACTCAGCTGTTCGCTTCAGGTGGCCAAAGTACTGGAGCTTCAGCTTTAGCATCAGTCCTTCCAATGAATATTCAGTGTTGATTTACTTTAGGATTGATTTGATCTCCTTCAGTCCATGAACTCTCAAGAGTCTTCTCCAACACCACAGTTTGAAAGTATTAATTATTTGGTTCTCAGCCTTCTTTAGGGCCCAACTCTCACATCCATACAAGACTACTGGAAAAACCATAGCTTTGACACTTTGTCAGCAAAGTGATGTCTCTGCATTTTAATGTGCTGTCATAACTTTTCTTCCAAGGAGGAGAATTTCATGGCTGTAGTTACTGTCTGCAGTGATTTTGGAGTCCCCAAAGTAAAATGTCACTTTTCCACTTCTTTCCCCATCTATTTATGTGAGTGATGGGACTGGATGCCATGATCTTAGTTTTTTGAATGCTGAATTTTAAGCTAGCTTTTTCACTCCCTTCTTTCACCCTCATCAAGATGCTATTTAGTTTCTCTTTACTTTTTTCCATTAGAGTGGCATCATCTTCCTATCTGAGGCGAAAACTGGAAGATGAGCCCTCCAGGTCAGTAGGTGCCCAATATGCTACTGGGGAAGAATAGCTCTGGAAAGAAGTGGCTGAATCAAAGTGGAAGTAACACCAAGTTGTGGATGTGTCTGGTGGTGAAAGTAAAGTCTAATGCTATAAGGAATAAAACTGCATAGGAGCCAGGAACGTTAGGCTCATGAGTCACAGTAAACTGGATGTGGTGAAGCTGCAGACAGCAAGAGTAAACATCAACATTTTAGGAATCAGTGAACTTCAATGGACAGGATTGGATGAATGTAATTCAAATGACTATTAAAAGTACTACTGTAAGCAAGAATCCCTTAGAAGAAATACAGTAGCCCTCATAGTTAACCAGAGTTCTAAGTGCAGTATTTGGGTGCAATCTCAGAAAATACAGTATGACCCCAGTTAATTTCCTAGGTAAGCCAATCAACATCACACCTGTTAAAAATAGCTATTTTTAAAATAATTAAATAATTAATGTGTTGTCAAGTATGTGGAGAAAAGTGAACCTTCTTGAACTTTTCAGTTCAGTTCAGTTCAGTTCAGTCGCTCAGTCGTGTCTGACTCTTTGCAGCACACCAGCCTCCCTGTCCATCACCAACACCCAGAGTCCCACACAAACTCATGTCCATCGAGTCGTTGATGTCATCCAGCCAGCTCATCCTCTGTCGACCCCTTCTCCTCCTGCCCTCAGTCCCTCTCAGCATCAGAGTCTTTTCCAATCAGTCAACTCCTCGCATGAGGTGGCCAAAGTATTGGAGTTTCAGCTTTAGCATCAGTCCTTCCAAAGAACACCTAGGACCGATCTCCTTTAGAATGGACTGGTTGGATCTCCTTGTAATCCAAGGGACTCTCAAGAGTCTTCTCCAATACCACAGGCCAAAATCATCAATTCTTCAGCGCTCAGCTTTCTTCACAGTCCAACCCTCACATCCATACATTAACACTGGAAAAACCATTGCCTTGACTAGACGGACCTTTGTTGGCAAAGTAATGTCTCTGCTTTTGAATATGCTATCTAGGTTGGTCATAACTTTTCTTCCAAGGAGTAAGCGTCTTTTAATTTCATGGCTGCAATCAGCATCTGCAGTGATTTTGGAGTCCCTCAAAATAAAATTTGACTCTGTTTACACTGTTTCCCCATCTATTTCCCATGAAGTGATGGGACCAGATGCCGTGATCTTAGTTTTCTGAATGTTGCACTTTAAACCAACATTTTCACTCTCCTCTTTCACTTTCATCAAAAGGCTTTTTAGTTCCTCTTCACTTTCTGCCATAATGGTGGTGTCATCTGCATATCTGAGGTTATTGATATTTCTCCCAGCAATTTTGATTCCAGCTTGTGCTTCTTCCAGCCCAGCGTTTCTCATGATGTACTCTGCATGTAAATTAAATAAGCAGGGTGACAATATACTGCCTTGACCTACTCTTTTTCCTGTTTGGAACCAGTCTGTTGTTACATGTCTAGTTCTAACTGTTGCTTCCTGACCTGCATATAGGTTTCTCAAGAGGCAGGTCAGGTAGTCTGGTATTCCCATCTCTTGCAGAATTTTCCACAGTTTATTGTGATCCACAGAGTGAAAGGCTTTGCCATAGTCAATAAAGCAGAAATAGATGTTTTTCTGGAACTCTCTTGCTTTTTCCATGATCCAGCAGATGTTGGCAATTTGATCTCTGGTTCCTCTGCCTTTTCTAAAACTAGCTTGAACATCTAGAAGTTCATGGTTCACGTATTGCTGAAGCCTGGCTTGGAGAATTTTGAGCATTACTTTACTAGCGTGTGAGATGAGTGCTCTTGTGCAGTAGTTTGAGAATTCTTTGGCATTGCCTTTCTTTGGGATTGGAATGAAAACTACTAATCCTGTGACTGTCATTTTACTTCTGGGTGAATTTTAATGAATAGATACATTTTTTTTTTAATTTTAGCATTTTATATTTCACTATTCTCTCATCACATACCATTAAAAAAATATAGTCATTGGTCAACTGTTACTTTACTGCAAAGAGATATATAAAAATAAAATTAAAAAATAGAGATATCACAATTGCAAAAACTATTTTTACAATGAGATCCAATATACACAATATTGCACTGTCAAATTGTTCAAAACCCTCTAAATGTTGCCTACTCTTAAGAGACTTTACAACTCAGAGAATTATAATAGACACAATTTTTGCAATAATTTTCTTTCTGTTTTACTCTCTGGTGTTGTTGCTTTTTTCCTATTTTTCTTAGGAAGTAAACACTAATAACCTGTATCAATTACATTCTATTTCATGACAACATCCACAACTTTACTGACTTAAAAATCACCATTTATTTCACTTGTGAGCTTTAAATTTGGCATGTAATTTGAACTCCATGCAAAACATCTGCAAAAATAGATGATTCAGATTAATTCCTAGGAAAAAAATTACACAATTTGATCAGATTATTTTAGGGCAATTTTATGAAGTCTTCAAAGGACAGAAAATCATGATATTTTATAAAAGGTCTAGAGAAGATAAAATGAAAATTTCCATATTTCTGAAGAAACTATGCCATTCAAATTTTAAAATAGTAAATACAGCCCCAGATAGATAAGCAGATACCATCTAACTTAAAATATCCATGCAATAAAAACTAAATACCAGTAAGCAGAATTTTTAACATCACATTAAACTATAAATTATGTGTATTATATATAAAATATATAATGAATTTATTCCAGAAATGTAAAATTACTAAACATTATGAAATTACATTGTATAATTAACTACATTAATGAATATAAGAAAAATGCTCTATAATCATTAACATAGATGCTGAAAAAGATGTTTGGTAATATCAGAGACACTTAATAGTATCAAAATTTTTTGGTTATACATATTTATGGTAAGTGTTGAGAAGCACTATCACTTAACCTACGAAGGTGAAAGACCATCAGAGGCTTTCCTGGGAATATATGTTTAAAGTAATATTTGCATTAAAAGCAGGATTAGGGATGGATTGTTTGAGGAATCAGCACTCTAAGTAGCAAGAATGGCATGTGTGAACAGCCTAGAAATGAAACGGATGGGTGCCTAGTCTGTTGGTTGAACTAAAGGAAGCCAGTGTTAGATACAGTGTTGAGTTCCATGAGCTATTTATAGATTTTGGAGATTAATTCCTTGTCCGTCACACCATCTGCAGATATCTTCTCCCAGTGTGGGTTGTCTTTTTGTTGTTATTTATTGTTTGCTGTGCAAAAACTTTTGAGTTTAAGTAGGCCACATTTTTTTTTTAACTTCCATTATTTTGAGAGCAGAATTGAAAAAGATATGTTGCAATTAACGTCAGAGAGGGTCCTGCCTATATTTTCCTCTAGGAGTATTATACTGTCAGGTACTACATTTATGTCTTTAATAATGTTTGAGCTTATTTTTATATATGGTGTTAAAGGGTAATCTAATTTCATTTTTTTTTTTTTTTAACATGTAGCAGTCTAGCTTTCCCATCACCATTTGTTGAAGAGACTGTCTTTCCAACAAGGTGTAGGCTTGTCTCCTTTATCATAGATTAAGTGACTGAGAATGCATGAGTTTATTTCTAGGCTTTCTATACTGTTCCATTGATCTACATTTCTGTTTTTGTCCCAGTATAATATTGATGTGGCACATACATACAAAGGAATATCACTGTCTTTAAAAAAAAAAAAAAATTGAAATAATGCCATTTAGAGTAACATGGATGGACTTAGAGATTGGCATTCTAGGTGAAGTAAGTAAAAAAGAGAAGTTCAGTTCAGTTCAGTCACTCAGTCGTGTCCAACATTTTGCGACCCCATGAATCACAGCACACAAGGCCTCCCTATCCATCACCAACTTCCAGAGTTCACTCAAACTCATGTCCATCGAGTCAGTGATGCCATCCAGCCATCTCATCCTGTGTCGTCCCCTTCTCCACCTGCCCAAAATCCCTCCCAGAAACAGAGTCTTTTCCAATGAGCCAACTCTTCGCAGGAGGTGGCCAAAATACTGGAGTTTCAGCTTTAGCATCAGTCCTGCCAAAGAAAACCCAGGACCTATCTCCTTTAAAATGGACTGGTTGGATCTCCATGCAGTCCAAGGGACTCTCAAGAGTCTTCTCCAACACCACAGTTCAAAAGCATCAATTCTTTGGTGCTCAGCTTTCTTCACAGTCCAACCCTCACATCCATACATGAACACTGGAAAAACGATTGCCTTGACTAGATGGGCCTTTGTTGGCAAAGTAATGTATCTGCTTTTGAATATGCTATCTAGATTGGTCATAACTTTCCTTCCAAGGAGTAAGCGTCTTTTAATTTCATGGCTGCAGTCACAATCTGCAGGGATTTTGGAGCCCCCCAAAATAAAGTCTGACTCTGTTCCCACTGTTTCCCTATCTATTTCCCATGAAGTGATGGGACCAGATGCCGTGATCTTGGTTTTCTGAATGCTGTGCTTTAAATCAACATTTTCGCTTTCGTCTTTCCCTTTCATCAAGAGGCTTTTCAGTTCCTCTTCACCTTCTGCCATAAGGGTGGTGTCATCTGCATATCTGAGGTTATTGATATTTCTCCCGGCAATCCTGATTCCAGCTTGTGTTTCTTCCAGACCAACGTTTCTCATGATGTACTCTGTATAGAAGTTAAATAAGCAGGGTGACAATATACAGCCTTGGCATATTCCTTTTCCTATTTGGAACCAGTCTGTTATTCCATGTTCAGTTCTAACTATTGCTTCCTGACTTGCATATAGGTTTCTCAAGAGGCAGGTCAGGTGGTCTGGTATTCCTCAGTTTATTGTGATCCACACAGTCAAAGGCTTTGGCATAGTCAATAAAGCAGAAATAGATGTTTTTCTGGAACTCTCTTGCTTTTTTCATGATCCAGTAGATGTTGGCAATTTGATATCTGATTCCTCTACCTTTTCTAAAACCAGCTTGAACATCTGGAAGTTCATGGTTCACATATTGTTGAAGTCTGGCTTGCAGAATTTTGAGCATTACTTTACTAGTGTGTGAGGTAAGTGCAATTGTGCGGTAGTTTAAGCATTCTTTGGCATTGCCTCTCTTTGGGATTGAAATGAAAACTGACCTTTTCCAGTCCTGTTGGCACTACTGAGTTTTCCAAATTTGCTGGCATATTGAGTGCAGCACTTTCACACCATCATCTTTCAGGATTTGGAAAAGCTCAACTGGAATTCCATCACCTCCACTAGCTTTGTTTGTAGTGATGCTTTCTAAGGCCCACTTGACTTCACATTCCAGAATGTCTGGCTCTAGGTGAGTGATCATACCATCTTGATTATCTTGGTCATGAAGCTCTTTTTTTGTATAGTTCCTCTGTGTTTTCTTGCCAAATCTTCTTAGTATCTTCTGCTTCTGTTAGGTCCATACCATTTCTGTCCTTTATTGAGCCCATCTTTGCATGAAATGTTCCCTTGGTATCTCTCATTTTCTTGAAAAGATCTCTAGTCTTTCCCATTCTGTTGTTTTTATCTATTTCTTTGCATTGATCGCTGAGGAAGACTTTCTTATCTCTTCTTGCTATTCTTTGGAACTCTGCATTCAGTTGCTTATATCTTTCCTTTTCTCCTTTGCTTTTCACTTCTCTTCTTTGCACAGCTATTTGTAAGGCCTTCCCAGTCAGCCATTTTGACTTTTTGCATTTCTTTTCCATGGGGATGGTCTTGATCCCTGTCTCCTGTACAATGTCATGAACCTCCATCCATAGTTCATCAGGCACTCTATCAGATCTAGTCCCTAAATCTATTTTTCACTCCCACTGTATAATCATAAGGGATTTGATTTAGGTCGTACCTGAATGGTCTAGTGTTTTTTCCTTCTTTCTTCAATTTAAATCTGAATTTGGCAATAAGAAATTCATGATCTGAGCTAGAGTCAGCTCCCAGTCTTGTTTTTGCTGACTGTATAGATATTCTCCATCTTTGGCTGCAAAGAATATAATCAATTTGATTTCGGTGTTGACAATCTGGTGATGTCCATGTGTAGAGTCTTCTATTGTGTTGTTGGAAGAGGGTATTTATTATGACCAGTGCATTCTCTTGGCAAAACTGTCTTATCCTTTGCCCTGCTTCATTCTGTACTCCAAGGCCAAATTTGCCAGTTACTCCAGGTGTTTCTTGACTTCCTATTTTTGCATTCCAGTCCCCTATAATGAAGAAGACAAGAGGAGCTACCCCATGTCTCAGGTCAGGAGGTGCGGCCATGAGGAGACACCCCTCATCCAAGGTAAGGAGCAGCAGCTGCACTTTGCTGGAGCAGCCATGAAGAAGTACCCCACGTCCAAGTTAAGAGAAACCCAAGTTAGATGGTAGGTGTTGCAAGAGAGCATCAGAGGACAGACATACTGAAACCATAATCACAGAAAACTGGACAATCTGATCACACGGACCACAGCCATGTCTAACTCAATGAAACTAAGCCATACCATGTGGGGCCACCCAAGGCAGGCGGGTCATGGTGGAGAGGTCTGACAGAATGTGGTCCACTGCAGAAGGGAATGTGAAACCACTTCAGTATTCTTGCCTTGAGAACCCCATTAACAGTATGAAAAGACAAAATGATAGGATACTGAAAGAGGAACTTCCCAGGTCGGTAGGTGCCCAATATGCTACTGGAGATCAGTGGAGAAATGACTCCAGAAAGAATGAAGGGATGGAGCCAAAGCAAAAGAATACCCAGTTGTGGATGTGACTGGTGACAGAAGCAAGGTCTGATGCTATAAAGAGCAATATTGCATAGGAACCTGGAATGTCAAGTCCATGAATCAAGGCAAACTGGAAGTGGTCAAACAGGAGATGGCAAGAGTGAACATCAACATTCTAGGAATCAGTGAACTAAAGTGGACTGGAATGGGTGAAGTTAACTCAGATGACCATTATATCTACTACTGTGGACAGGAATCCCTTAGAAGAAATGGAATAGCCATCATAGTCAACAAAAGAGTCCAAAATGTAGTACTTGGATGCAATCTCAAAAATGACGGAATGATCTCTGTTTATTTCCAAGGCAAACCATTTAATATCACAGTAATCCAAGCCTATGCCCCAACCAGTAACGCTGAAGAAGTTGAACGATTCTATGAAGACCTACAAGACCTTTTAGAACTAACACCCAAAAAAGATATCCTTTTCATTATAGGGGGCTGGGATGCAAAAAAAAAAAAAAAGGAGTAGAAACATCATATGATATCTATTGTATGCAGAATATAAGAAAACATGATCCATATGAAGTTACAAAACAGAAATACGGTTGCTTGGGGGAAGGGAAGCTGGTGGGGGAAGGGATAGTTTAGGGAGTTTGGGATGGACATGTACACACTGCTATTTTAAAATGGATAACCATCAAGGATGTACTGTATAGCATAGGGAGTTCTGCTCATCATTATGTAGCAGCCCGGATGGGAGGGGAAGCTTGGGAGAGATTTGATACATGTATATGCATGGCTAAGTTCCTTTACTGTCCACCCCACGTGACACTAGTGGTAAAGAATCTGCCTGCCAGTGCAGGAGATGCAAGAGATGTGGATTTGACCCATAGGTCAGGAAGTTCCCTGGAGTAGAAAATGAGACCCCATTCCAGTATTCTTGCCTGGAAAATTCCATGGGCAGAGGAGCCTAGCTGGCTTCAGTCAGCGAGGTCAATTGAGTGATTGAGCACATATTAATACATATATTCTGAAACTGTCACAACATTATCAATTGGCTATACTTCAATACTAAAACAAAAGTTAAAAAAAAAAGAAAAAGAAAGAAAGCCAGTGTCATCAGATAGAGAAAGGGATTGGAGAAGTAGGCTAAGAGCAGATTAGCAATACATGTAGTTGTGAAAAGTGCACAACTGAAACGTCTGAAGACAATTTAGCAGTGTATCCTGAAAGCTTAAATATGCATATGTTTGATCAAAAAATACAGAAACCAAAAAGCAGCTCTTCTTAAGAGTTGTCCTAAGAGAAGTACTTAAGCATAGACCTAAGTCTTAAGTGAAGAATATTCAACATGGTCTTATATATATAATACAACAAGTAGAATAGATCGTTAATAAAGTATGTTGCATCCATAAGTGAAATATTTATAGTAAGTAGCTGTTCCAAAAGAAGCATGATATATAAGGACACATGTTTATTTTATGTTCTTTGAGTTGGAGAATAGACTCTTCCAAATTCCCACAGACTTCTGATAGGATCATATGTTTAATTTTCACTAATATTCAAAATAAGATTGTTGGACTTTATATCCAGACAAAATTTGCTAGTGAGATCACATATAAAAAGACAACATTTTATATTCATTAGTTATGATTAATAATTTAAAATAAATGAAAATGCTCTGTTTTAGTACTGTTTATATTTGTTATGTTGGAATGACTTTGTTCTAATGATAACTCTAGAGCATATAAACTCTTTAAATATGATCAATATTATTTTTGAAGTATGATATATCATTTTTTATAGTTTTTATGGAACTTTTAAAGTTATGGAAAATGAATCAGAATACTAACCAGTAATTTATGACTAATTCATTTAAAAATAGAATATAACTTTTGACAACAATCAAGTAAATTGACACAATTTGAAATGTCACTGTGTTCTTGCTTTTGACTTCAGTTACTTTAATTTATAATGCTTGTCAATTAAGGAGTCAGTAATATATGAGAACATTTTAACCAAAATTTTATTAACTTTTATACTTCTCAGTCTTTGTTGATGAATAATAAATTTTCAAATAAAATAAAAATTATCATCCATCATTAAGTAATTACAGGAAAACTATAAGTTAATTCATTTCAAACTAGAGTAATTAATACATACAATTATGCTTTGCCTTTTTCAGAGGAGGAGATTTTTAATCAACTTTAAAAACTAAGAACAAATGGAATGAGTTCTAAAAATAGTTGTTTTATTCATTTTCTATCATTACAATTATCTATTAGAAGAACTGATATCTCAATATTAAATAAATTTTATATTTACCTTTGGCATTAATAATGGTGTTTCAGAAATCCTTTATCCATGTTTTTTGTTTGTTTGTTCGTTTTCACTAAAAGCTCTTATACCCATTGAATCTAACTAGATTGAACTATAGAACAAGTCAGCAATAAGCAATACATTTTAACCAGGTATCTCAACTTTAAAATTCTCATGGATCCATTTGGATTTCACGTAAAAAATTGTTAACAATTCATTTTTATTGCTGATAACTGACATTTAGGAAAAGTACTTATAATATTTTATATTATTTATAGATAAATCTTAAGAAAACTTGAAACTGTAAACCTCTTCATGAAGAACTTTATAAATCAACCTCTTGTGTTGTAAACATCTGTCTCCCTCAAATGGGAAACAATGTAACACTGCAATTGAGAATTTGGATACATAAAATTTCAAATTTCTACTTGGCACTGTACCAAGGAAAATAGTAAAATATTCTTAGTTTTCATTTCTTCAGATAAAAAAAGAAACAATTACATGTATTGAAATTTAAATATTATACTATATGTACATCTCTTCAGTTATTCATAGATAGTGGATACCCAATAAAAGATAAATGTTTCTCTTATTATCATGACAGATATTGAATTAATTTCTGAAGTTTATGAGAATCACTTTACCTAAGATATTAATATAATGTGAAATATTTTGTGTAATCTCTTCAGTAGGTGTTACAGTTAATTAACGTAAAGACTCTTACAAAATCAAATCTAATAGCACAATAAACATGGTAACTTAAGGATCATGTACTAAATACACCCTTCTCACCTTGCAGATGAGCAAATTGTCCTCAAGGAAGATTAAATAATTTGCTAAAGTTGACAATCGACCAAAACTAAAATATAAGTATATCATTCATTAATAATCTGATTTTTCTTTACAATCAACTTTTTAGATGACACATGACAATATGCAAATGCAGTTTACATGATATATAACTGTATTTATTTATTTAATTTTTGTTGCAGTATAGATGGTGTATAATAACATTTATACAGTTTCAGGTGTAAAACAGTGATTCACAAATGTTAAAGGTTATATTCCATTTATATAAAATATTGGTTGTATTCCTTGTATTGTACTGTATGCTTATATTGTAATATATATATATACATTCTTGTAGCTTATTTATTTAATCCATAGTAGTTTGTACCTCCACCTCATGCGAAGAGTTGACTCATTGGAAAAGACTCTGATGCTGGGAGGGATTGGGGGCAGGAGGAGAAGGGGATGACAGAGGATGAGATGGCTGGATGACATCACTGACTTGATGGACGTGAGTCTGAGTGAACTCCAGAAGTTGGTGATGGACAGGGAGGCCTGGCATGCTGCAATTCATGGGGTCACAAAGAGTCGGACTCAACTGAGCGACTGATCTGATCTGATCTGATCTGAACATCCTATACTTTCCCTCTCCCCACTGATAACCACTAACTTGTTCTACGTATCTGTGGGTCTGTTTCTGTTTTATTATATTTATTCATTTCTTTTTCTTTTCTTTAGATTCCACATATAAGTAATACCAATATTCGTCTTTCTCTGACTTATTCCACTTTATCATAACACCCTCCAAGTTCATTCATGTTGTTGCAAATGGCAAAATTGTATTTATTTTTTTTTTATGACTGAGTAACATTCCATTGTGTGTGTATATATATATACACCCACACACACACACCACGTTTTCTTTGCTTAATGTCTTAACTGGGCTACCAAGGTGGCTCAGCAGTAAAGAAGTTGCCTGCAGTACAGGAGACACAGGAGACATGGGGCTCATGCCTGGGTTGAGAAGATCCTCAGGAGGAGGGCATGACAACCCATTCCAGAATTTTTGTCTGGAGAATCCCTTGGACAAAGAAGCCTGGTGGTCTACAGCACATAGGGTTGTAAAGAGTCAGATAGGACTGAAGCAACTGAGCATGTATGCATATCTTAGCTATTGTAAATAAGGCCAGTATGAACATTGGAATGCATTTATCTTTCCTAAGTAATGGCTTCATTTTTTAATAAATACCCAGAAGTGAATTTGATGGATCATATTGTAGTTCTATTTTCAGTTTTTAGAGACATCTCCACACTTTTTTCTACAGTGGTTGCACCAATTTGCATTCCGAATAGCAGTGCACTAAGGTTCCTTTTTCTCCACATTCATGGCAACATTTGTTATTTGTGTTCTACTTGGTGGTAGCCTTTCTGAGATGTGAGATGATATCTCATTGTAGTTTAATTTTCATTTCTCATGACCAACCTAGACAGCATATTAAAAAGCAGAGACATTCCTTTGCCAACAAGTGTCCGTCTAGTCAAGGCTATGGTTTTTCCAGCAGTCATGTATGGATGTGAGAGTTGGACTATAAAGAAGGCTGAGCACTGAAGAATTGATGCTTTTGAGCTGTGGTGTTGGAGAAGACTCTTCCAAGTCCCTTGGACTGCAAGGAGATCCAACCAGTCCATCCTAAAGGAGATCAGTCCTGGCTGTTCATTGGAAGGACTGATGTTGAAGCTGAAACTCCAGCCCTTTGGCCACCTAATGTGAAGGGCTGACTCATTTGAAACGACTCTGATGCTAGGAAAGATTGAGGGCAGGAGTAGAAAGAGACGACAGAGGATGAGACGGTTGGATGGCATCACCGACTCAATAGACATGAGTTTGGGTAGGTTTCTGGTATTGATGATGAACAGGAAGGCCTGGCATGCTGTGGTTCACAGGGTTGCAAAGAGTTGGACAAGACTGAACTGAACTGACAGAATACCCAGCCTCCACCTCTGTATTTTAGGTTGTCTTAAGAGAAACTAGTATTCTCCAGAGTATTCAGGTGTAAATGATAGAAGTTAATATGATTGGGCTTAAGGAAGTTACTTACAGGTTATGGAAAAAAGAATCTAAGAAAGAGTGGATATGTGTATATGGAAAATTGATTCACTTTACTGTACAGCTGAAATTAACACATTTTAAATTAATTTTAAAAATCAATAAAAATATTTTTTTTAAATTTGCCTTTCTCTGATGGTTAATGATTTTGAATATCTTTTTGTGTGCCTGTTATTTTCCTATTTTCTAGATAGAAATGAAAGAGAATCTGAGATTTCAGTAGACCTCTCCTGTTTATTTATAGGTTGAGAACTATTTACTGGAATCTCTTGAGTATGAAGTATTGATGAAGATTTTATGTTTATTATTTTATTTATTATCCTTGGTAAAGTAATAAACAACAAACATGGTAACCAATGCATAGTTTAATCAGTACCAATGTAATTTACTTATCTTATAATAATGATATTTTGAGAAGGAAAACTATCATTTAATGCGTTTATACAAATAATACCATGGAGATTTCCTACTGGTCACAGAAAGAAGCCAAAAGTGCTGGTAAATATCTTTTGCCATCCCTTATTCAGTAAGTTTCTTGTAAACAAAATAATTGTATTTACTGATATCATTAACTTTTGTCAAACTTATTAATTGGGATGGCATTAGCACTCACACAACAGTTTAGCAATTTGCTAAGAATTTCCATAAATTAAACTACATTATGCCCTTTGACATTATAAACCACAAAGTTGAGATTTTTCATCAGTGTTATGCAATGATACTCTTTTCTTAATATTTAGCTAAAAACACAAATTTGTTCTAAGTGAAAGTAAAAGAATCAGGCTGTTGGGTGTTTGTGTGTGCTGTCATATCTGACTCTTTGTGACCCCTGGGAAGAATATTGGAGTGAGTTGCCATTTCCTCCTCTAGGGGCTCTTCCTACTCAGGGATCAAACCCACATTTCCTGTGCCTCTTGAATTGGCAGGCAGATTCTTTACCAAATAGCCTTTTATGTAGATATAAGCATTTGAAGCTTATCTGTACATTGAAATTATCTTGCAAAGAATGTTTTCATTTTCATATTTTACTAACAAGTTTATAATGAAAGGAATGTGAAAAACAATTTGACAAATAGGAAAACAGTGCTGTCCTTTACCTGTACACTTATTTTCCTCTACACCCTGGTCTCCCACATTGCAGGTGGAGTCTTTACTGTCTGAGTCCAGGGAAGCCCAACATTTCTTATCTTTTATCAACTTCTGTCCAGCTCATGCCCCATTTCCTCTTTTGGTTATGATGATCAGTGGACAGAAATATGTAAAGCTGAATGAGGACTGAAGAGCTACTTAGGAGAAATGCAAGGACCTAATTTGCAAAAGGTGGCATTTTGCCTTATTGTGGGTTTGGATACATGATGAACAATTTGAGACTTCCGGTAAGTACCTTGGAATCTCTAGCTTAGCTGCTACCGAAAGGGAGTTATTATGTTTTTTTTTTTGTTTGTTTGTTTTTTTACGTCTTAATGTGTATGCTTAGGATGCTTGAAGATTCGTTGTTAATCAAGGAAAAATTAATTCATCTTTTTTCCCAAGGACACTGGGAGGAAAACTTTTGGCCTTTCATTAAGAATTGTGACACAATAAACTGTTAGAAATAATCGCTTCCCTAAATGAATCTCTTTTCTGAAAATAATGAATAATGTTCTACCTGCCATAATGAGGGAAGATCCCCTGGAGAAGGGAAAGGCTACAGACTCCATTATTCTGGCCTAGAAAATTCCATGGACTGTATAGTCCATGGGGTTGCAAAGAGTCAGACATGACTTTCACTTTCCCATAGAGAAGAGTAGGTATTTCTATTTTAACATGATATCTAGCCCCTGATGAAGCTTTCAGGTCTTCTTAAAGTCACAATAAAATATCTATAAGAACACACACAGAAACAAAAACACCAGAAAACACAGAAAATGAGAACTGAAATTGGACTTATTGCTAAAATTAGTGGTTAAATTTCCAGTAACTGCAAAGGAAATTGAAAGTGTCTGGTTACTAAAAATCAATTAAGTCTGTTGTCCTAAAAAAGGAAACTACAAACAGGATTCAATTCCTTTCTTCTCTAATATCTACTTACTATCTCATTATTTCATTGTTTTTTTCTTCTATTTAGTGTTTGCCACTCATAGAAAATTAGCTTTAAACTAAGTTATATTTTACTTTACTGCAGTAAGAACACTTTACATGAGATCTACCTTATTAAACTTTAAATTGTACTAGAAACATCGTTGACTCTAAGTATATATAAGCTAAACTAATTTAGAGCATATTCATTTGGTAACTGGAACCACATGCCCACTTATTAATAACCTGTCAAGTTAGAGTACATGCCAGGGTTTAGATATAGCTGACTTTGATATTTTGAATAGGAGTGAGAAGAGAGGAGTGTAATTGCAAAATTTATTCACATTGAGAATTGTAGGATTCTTTTTATAGATAGATACCCCTTTGATTCATAATAGGAAAAAATTAAGCAATAGAATAAAGTTTTTCTCAAATGAACATTTAATAAACCAGGGCAGTTGACTTGTCTAGAACTTTCATTCCCTTTATTCTGTCTACTTTTCTCCATTTGCACTGCGATTGTTGTAAAAGGAAATAAAGTCTCTTGTTTTTTATCACTACAATAGTCTCTTAACTGTTCCTTTACCTGAATCTTTCTTTAGGCAGATCTCTTGCCCTCTTGTCACGCTGGAAAACATGCTTTGTCTAAAACTCAAATGTGAATAAACCATTTCCTTTATTAAAAATGTCAAATTGTGACTCATTTCTTTAGATAGTCCAAACATTCTTAATGATATTTATAAGACTCCTTTATTGAATATATCATTTTTATTATTTCAACTTCACCTTCTGCTAGAGGCAGAAAACACTAGCTAGTGTAGTTGGTGTTGTAGACATAATAAAGCCTCATTAAAAATAGTCACATCCTGATTCTAAAAACCTGTGAATCTGTCACTTCAGTTGGGAAAAAGAACTATGTAGCTATGGTGACATTGAGGGCCTTGAGATGAGGTGATTATCCTGAATTTTCTGGATAGACTCAAAATAATCACAAGTGCCTTTGTAAGATGGGGACAGAGGTTAAGAATCAAAGGAGGTAACAGAAAAAAAAGTGATGTCAAGAGAGATTAAATTTGGACTGCTGACTTACAGAACTCTAAGGTAATGATTTGTCCTTTTTTAAACCACATGACTGTGCTTTGTAAAAGCATCAGAATGAAACTAATATAGATGGCAAATGCAAAGAAGTCAAAAGAAAGAAGTAAATTAAATCTATGAAGTAATAGAATGAGAAAATAGAATGAAGCAAGAGATTTGATAGGAGAAACCATAAGATGGAAGAGTTATGGACATGGAAAAAATAAACAGAATCAAAATAAGTGGATACATCACACATGTGAATTGAAAAAGATGATATATTTAAGATTTAAATTCTCTCCAAATTAAAATATTTGTATTGCCATTCCAATCAAAATGCCCAATACTATTTATATTAAGTAACACTTTGGTCCTAAAATGTATATGAAAATGCAATGTGTCTATATTAACTTGAAGAAAAGAATATACTATCACATTCAATGACTTACTATTTTGTTGTCTTTGTTCAGTGGCTATGTCATGTCTGAATCTTTGCAATTCCATGAACAAACTGCATAATGCCAGATTTCCCTGTCTTTCATTATCTCTCAGAATTTGCTAAAATTCATGTCCATTGAGTCCATGATGCTATCTAACTACCTCATCCTTTGTCACCATTTCTCCTTTTGCCTTCAGTCTTTCCCAACATGAGGGTCTTTTCCAATATGTTGGCTCTTCACATCAGGTAGCCAAAGTATTGGATCTTCAACTTCAGTATCAGTTCTTCCAATGAATATTCAGAGTTGATTTCCTTTAGGATTGACTAATTTGTTTTCCTTGCAGTCAAAGAGACTCTCAAGAGTCTTCTCCAGCCTCACAATTCCAAATTATTAATTATTCAGCTCACACCCTTTTTATGGTCCAACTCTTACATCTGTACAAGACTACTGGAAAAATCATGGCTTTGACTGTAAAGCCCTTTATCGGTAAAATTATGTCTCTGCTTTTTAATACACTGTCTAGGTTTGTCATAACTTTCCTTTCAAGGAGCAAGTGTCTTTTAATTTAGTGACTGTTGTCACCATCTGCAGTGATTTTGGAGCCCAAGAAAATAAAATCTACAACTGTTTCCACTTTTTCCCCATCTATTTGCCATGAAGTGATGGAATTGAATGCCATGATCTGAATTTTTTGAATTTGTTGAGTTTTTAGACAGCTTTTTCACTCTTCTCTTTTACCCTCACCTAGAAGCTCTTTAATTACTCTTCACTTTCTGCCATTAGAGTGATATCATCTGCATATCTGAGGTTATTGATATCTTGATTCCAGCTTATGATTCATCCAGCCCAGCATTTTGCATGATGTACTCAACATATAAAATTACAATAATTGAGATAGAAATATTGACATAGTAGTGCTGGAGCAGAATAGTGAATATGTAAACAGACACACACATATGCATTCACCAAATTGTCAACAGAGACATCAATGCAATTCAATAGACAAAAAAATGTCTTTGGACCAAATCCTATGAAAGCAATTGGATATTTTTACTAAAAGAAACATAAATATTGACTCTACCAAATAAAACACTCAAAAATTAATGTAAAATGTGAAAGTTAAAACCATAATCAACCTGAAGAAAAACAAATATAAAGGTTGAGTTTAAAATTTTGCTTTCTTATGATTAATACATTGGTGTTAGATCCATAAAACTTTTGCCTTTCTCAAAATTTCAAAGGTGTTTATATTTTCTTTAAAAACTGCAATACACAATTTTAGGTTTATGTCTATGATCCACTTCAATTTTTGTCTGTGTTTCAATTGCAATAGGGGTTGAATTTTTATACTTTGGCATCAAGTACTCAGTGATTTTGATCTCACATGTATATCCCTATTTCTCTGCAATTTATTCCACTCCATATAGATACTTTTCTCTCCTTACTTGTGATCATTCTCTCCAAAATGGGAAATCCTCTAACATTCCCTGAGCACACACATGCAGAATATTAATTTCTTCAATCTATGAATACTTGTCAAATAGCATATGTCATGCTCCAAATGATTAACTTGAAATTTAGAAGAGAATATGGTACCTAATTGAAACTGTATTGAATGTTTTCTTCTGTAATAGGAGAAAATATTTAAGTAATGTACATACATTCATGCATATGACTAATTATATCAACACATATTAGTATAATATAAATGCACACTTCTTTATAGGCTTCCCAGGTGGTACAGTGGTAAGGAATCCACCTGCCAGTTAAGGAGACACAGAAGACCCATATTCAATCCTTGGATTGGAAAGATCCCCTGGAGGAGGGCATGACACTCCAGTATTCCTGCCTGGAAAATTGCATGGACAGAGGAGACTGGTGGGTTACAATCCATAGGTTCACAGAGTTGGACATGACTGAGTGACTGAGCACATATACACACCTATTTATTTATAGAAAGTCATGTATTTATTTTGATGGGTACAAAGTATATATAAAATATATATACATATATAAATGTGCATGTACAGAGAGAGAAAGACAGATATATAAATTTATATATATACATATATATACATTAATTGTTCTATAAACTCATAAAACTTTTAAATCTTAATAAGTATTTTTCAGAGTTGAAACACTTATTTATTAAGAATACATAAGAAAAAGACAATAGATTATGAAACAAATGCTGCATGATCTACCAAACAACTGCTGCATGATCTCACTTATATATGAAATCTAAAATAGTCAAACTTAAAGAAATAGACAATACAATAGCACTTATCAAGGATGGTAGATGAGAAGATTTTGGTTAAGGAGAATACTGTTTACTTATGAAAGATGACTAAGTTCTGGAGATAAGATATGTAAAAATGTGACCATAACAACACTGTGATGCATATTTGAATTTGCAAGAGAATAGACCTTAAGCGTTCTTTAAAAAAGAAATAGAGAAAAAGAGAAAGGAAAAATGAAAAAGAATAAATAAAGAAACAAAAGGTAACTTGAGGTGACACATGTGCTTGTTGACATGGCAATGATGGTTATGTCACAATGTATGTGCATATGCAGTCATGCAGTGGCACATGTTAAATATATATAGTTTTGTCAATTCTACTTCAGTAAAACCGGGAGAAAAGTAAATAATATGATTTAACATAGCTGAAACACAGTGGAGAAAGTTTCTTTTAATTCCTGGGGGTGGGAGAAAACCACTTGCCAAATTAAAAAGTTTCTCTTTCTATATCATCTGCTTTTATTGCCAGAGTAAATTCTGTTCAATTAGCAAGCTAATTAAAAATAAGCTAAATGATAGTCATATAGAGAGAAACACTAGAAGAAACCACAGAAGTAAAAATAAAAATCTATATTTATTTCAAATTTTTTATTATCACGGAAAAATATAGTACAATAACTAGCTTATTATAAATAAAATTACTAATAAAATTCCCAAAAGAGTATTCCCATACAATACCATTCAGCAATAATATTTTAGGTTTGCAAATGTATTGGTGTGGAAAAATTCACTGAAGATGTTATATTTTCATTGGAAGTTTAAGTTTATATCAGCATTAATAGATGTGTCAACATAAGAAAATAAAATCCTATGATTTAACACATTAATAAATTAAAGAAGAAAGTTATTTTTTCTTTTTTTTTTCAAAGTTATTTTTTCTATTGTTCCAAAAAAATAGGTTAATTCAAATGTTTTCTAAAGAAGAAAGTTTTTCAATAGATTTTCTATTTCTTCCTGATCGAGTTTTGGAATAGAAATAATAATAAAAAAAGTTTATTTTTATAAAGTAAACCTGCAGACAGAAATAAAATCCTTAAAACAAATACCAGGCAAAATAATCAAAGTTTGAAAATATTCCTTAATATCAAAAACAAGCCAGAGTGCTCAACATGAACACTTTTTCTCAAGGGAATAAGTTAATTAGTTGGGTATCATATTATACATTTTAAAATTTTTTAAAGATTCAAAGATAAATTATTAGAGTTAAAGAAATTTAAAAATATTGATGAATATTTTTATGAATAAAATAAAATATTTTTCAAAGTTCATGGTTTTATTCATAAGAAAATTATTCATAAGACAATTATTTAGATGAGTTTTTAATCCCTTGAAGAAGAAAATAGCAACCCACTCCAGTATTCTTTCCTGGCAAATCCCATGGACAGGGAAGTCTGGTGGGCTACAGTCCATGAAGTCACAAAAGAGTCAGGCACAGCTTAGTCACTAAACATGGAAGCATACTAACTAAAAATAAGACAACACACAAGAAAACAGGATTTTTAAATAAAATATATGTATTGATATAAAATATTATATTAATATCAAAAATAAATTTATTAGCATTTCATATAATTTTGATTATGTATGATGCTGAAATTAAAAATAATATTTTATCAATTAATTTTATAATATAAGTTATACTGTAAATTAAATAAAAAGCAAATAATTTTCTTATTTGTAAGTTAAATTAAAATGTTTATATATACATTATTTTAAAATTAATTTACAATTAAATTAATTTACACACACACATATATACATATAAGAAACACAACTATTCACATATTAAGAGACTGATTAAAATTCAATCTAAATTTATCTATAGATTTATAATTTTTGTTGGAACCAGCTGATAGCCAAAAATAAGCCACACTAGTTGAAAAGAAGGCAAAAGAACATTTCCTATTCAATGTCGAGTGTGTGCTTAGTCGCTCAGTGATGTCCAACTCTTTGCGACCCCATGGACTGTAGTCCGCCAGGGTCTTCTGTCTATGGGGATTCTCCAGGCAAGAATACTGGAGTGGGTTTCTATGCCCTCCTCCAGGGGATCTTCCCAACCCAGGGATCAAGCCCAGGTCTCTCACACTGCAGGGAGATTCTTTACCATATGAGCCACCAAGGAGAAACACTATAAAAAGAAATATCTAGGATGGCAGAGTAGGAAGACTCTGAACTGACAGTTTTCTATGAGCACACAAAAATTAAAACTATTTACAGAATAACCATCAATGAGAAAACCTAAAAATAAGCAGAAGAAACTTTCCACAACTAAAAATATAAAGAAGTACCCACAGTGAGATGTGTAGGAGAGGCAGAGATTCAGGATAGTCAAAACCCGTAACTCTGAGAACGTGACTCCCATATGTGAGGACAATCGCAATCACAGAGAACATCCCCAAGAAACAAGAGATCCCAGGCTCATTCCTGGCTCCCCTGCTCATGGTCCTGCACTAGGAAGATGAGGCCATAGAAAGTCTGGCCCTGAAGGCCAGTAGGGATTGTACACAAGAGAAATAGAGGGCTGAAAGAAGCAAACTGTCAGATTCCAAGATCAATGCACAGCCAGCAATAAAAGTTCCTGGGTCAGACCCACAGGTTGATCCTAGAGATATAGGAGGCAACTTAAGACACCCAGTATGGGCTGTGCTGAGCAGAAAAGAAAAGGCACAACTAGAAATATAAAAGTTATGAAATGAAAAATATCATTGGTAGAGGAAAATATAAAGATATTAGATGAAACACTTATAATGCTACTATGGAAGTTATAAGGTAAAAGTAGTAAAATCATCTCTATCCATAATAAATAATAAAGGATACACAAAGCAAATGTAAAATATGTCAAAAGCAGTAATGTAGGAGTAGTAAAAATTCAGGGTTGTTATAACGCTTTTGAACTTAAGAGATTATTAACATATTTATATATAAACCTCTTGGTAACCATAATCCTTTAATAGATTCACAAAAAAAGAAAGGAATACAAATATAACACTAAGGAAAGTCATTAAAGCAAAATGGAAGAGAACAAGGAAAACAACAACAGCAGCAGCAACAACAACAACAACAACAACAAAAACTAAATAAATAAATAAAATGGAAGCAGAAAGCAATAAACAAATAAATGTGAGTATATTTATCAATAACTGCTTTTAATTTAAATAGGCTAAATGCCTAATAAAAAGACACAAGTGGCCTCATGTATTAAGGAAACTAAGAAACCCATGGAGACGTAGTCTATGAGAGGCTTACCCTACAAGAGACTGAAAGGGTATGGTTAGGAAAAGGCACTACATAAAAATTTAAAAAAAAGAAAAAAAAAAAAGAAAACACTGGAAGAGCAATACTTATATCAACAAAAAAAGTGTTTAAAACAAAGACTATAATAATAAATAATAAAGGACATTACATAATGATAAAATAATCAAATAAGAAGACATAACAATTATAAATATTGATATATATGAACTCAACATTGGAGCACCTAATATATAAAGTAAATATTAACAGACATACAAGGAGAAATTGATAATATGACAATAATAATAGGGGTCTTTAACATCACTCTTACATTAATGAATATAATATTCAGGCATAAAATCAACAAGGGCAAGTAAACTAAAAATACATTCAGGCAAGATGGTCTTAATAAATATAGAGACAACATTACATCCCAAAGCAGTAGAATATGCATTCTTTACAAGTGCACATAACAAATTCTCCAGGATAGATGACAGGCTAAGTTGCAAAACAAGTCTCCACAAATATAACAGGATAAAAATTGTATCAATCACATTTGCTATCAGAATGGTATGAAATCAGAGATAAACTGCTGCTGCTGCTAAGTCGCTTCAGTCCTGTCCGACTCTGTGCGACCCCATAGATGGCTGCCCAACAGGCTCCCCGGTCCCTGGGATTCTCCAGGCAAGAACACTGGAGTGGGTTGCCATTTTAAACTACAGGAAGACAAATGAGAAAAATAAAAATACACGGAAACGGTATGTTACTTAAAAACCAGTGGGTCAAAAAAGAAATCAAGGAGGAAATTACAACATACATTGAGACAAATGAAATTGATTAAAACATAACTGTCCAAAGTGCATGAAAGTGAAAGTGAAAGTTACTTAGTCGTGTCTGACTCTTTGAGACCCAACAGACTGTATGAGTTCAGTTCAGTTCAGTGGCTCAGTCGTGTCCAACTCTTTGCAACCCCATGAATCACAGTAGCCAGGCCTCCCTGTCCATCACCAACTCCCGGAGTTCACTCAGACTCATGTCCATCAAGTCAGTGATGCCATTCAGCCATCTCATCCTCTGTAGTCCCCTTCTCCTCCTGCCCCCAATCCCTCCCAGCATCAGAGTCTTTTCCAATGAGTCAACACTCCGCATGAGGTGGCCAAAGTACTGGAGTTTCAGCTTTAGCATCATTCCTTCCAAAGAAATGCCAGGGCTGATCTCCTTCAGAATGGACTGGTTGGATCTTCTTGCAGTCCAAGGGACTCTCAAGAGTCTTTTCCAATACCACAGTTCAAAAGCATCAATTCTTTGGCGCTCAGCTTTCTTCACAGTCCAACTCTCACATCCATACATGACCACTGGAAAAAACATAGCCTTGACTAGACAGACCTTTGTTGGCAAAGTAATGTCTCTGCTTTTCAATATGCTGTCTAGGTTGGTCATAACTTTTCTTCTAAGGAGTAAGCGTCTTTTAATTTTGTGGCTGTAGTCACCATCTGTAGTGATTTTGGAGCCCCCAAAAATAAAGTCTGACACTGTTTCTACTGTTTCCCCATCTATTTCCCATGAAGTGATGGGACCGGATGCCATGATCTTCGTTTTCTGAATGTTGAGTTTTAAGCCAACTTTTTCACTCTCCTCTTTCACGTTCATCAAGAGGCTTTTTAGTTCCTCTTCACTTTCTGCCATAAGGGTGGTGTCATCTGAATAGCTGAGGTTATTAATATTTCTCCCGGCAATCTTGATTCCAGCTTGTGCTTCTTGCAAGCCCAGCGTTTCTCATATTGTACTCTGCATATAAGTTAAATAAGCAGGGTGACAATATATGGCCTTGATGCACTCCTTTTCCTATTTGGAACCAGTCTATTGTTCCAGGTCCAGTTCTAACTGTTGCTTTCTGACCTGCATACAAATTTCCTCAAGAGGCAGGTCAGGTGGTCTGGTATTCCCATCTCTTTCAGAATTTTCCACAGTTTATTGTGATCCACACAGTCAAAGGCTTTGACACAGTCAATAAAGCAGAAATAGATTTTTTCTGGAACTCTCTTGCCTTTTCGATGATGCAGCAGATGTTGGCAACTTGGTCTCTGGTTCCTCTGCCTTTTCTAAAACCAGCTTGAACATCTGGAAGTTTGCAGTTCACATATTGCTGAAGCCTGGCTTGGAGAATTTTGAGCATTACTTTACTACTGTGTGCAATGAGTGCAATTTTGCACTAATTTAAGCATTCTTTGGCATTGCCTTTCTTTGGGATTGGAATGAATACTGACCTTTTCCAGTCCTATGGCCACTGCTGAGTTTTCCAAATTTGCTGGCATATTGAGTGCAGCAATTTGACAGCATCATCTTTCAGGATTTGAAAGAGCTCAACTGGAATTCCATCACCTCCACTAGCTTTGTTCGTAGTGATGCTTTCTAAGGCCCACTTGACTTCACATTCCAGGATGTCTGGCTCTAGATGAGTGATCACACCATCGTGATTATCTGGGTCATGAAGATCTTTTTCGTACAGTTCTTCTGTGTATTCTTGCCATCTCTTTTTAATATCTTCTGTTTCTGTTAGGTCCATACCATTTCTGTCCTTTATCGAGCCCATCTTTGCATGAAATGTTCCCTTGGTATCTCTCATTTTCTTGAAGAGATCTCTTTCCCATTCTGTTGTTTTCCTCTATTTCTTTGCATTGATCACTGAGGAAGGCTTTCTTATCTCTTCTTGCTATTCTTTGGAACTCTGCATTCAGATGCTTATATATTTCCTTTTCTCCTTTGCTTTTCGCTTCTCTTCTTTACACAGCTATTTGTAAGGCCTCCCCAGACAGCCATTTTTCTTTTTTGCATTTCTTTTCCATGGGGATGGTCTTGATCCCTGTCTCCTGTACAATGTCACGAACCTCAGTCCATAGTTCATCAGGCACTCTATCTATCAGATCTAGTCCCTGAAATTTATTTCTCACTTCCACTGTATAATCATATAGATTGTATAGTCCATGGAATTCTCCAGGCCAGAATACTGGAGTGGGTAGCCTTCCCCTTCTCCAGGGGTTACACCAAAAGAAGTCCTAATAGGGAACTTCACAGTGTTATAGGCACACCTCAAAAAATAATAAAAATCTCAAACAACCTAGCCTACCACCCCAAAAAAAATTAGAAAAATAAAAAACCAAGCCCAAAATACCAGAAGTAAGTAAAGATCAGAATGAAAATAAGGAATATAGAGACCCCCACCCCCTAAAAAAATCAATAAAGTATATTGGTTTTATGAAAATATTAAAAAAAAATAAAGGAAAATAATTAGAAATGAAAGAGAAGAAATTACATTGATATTACATAGGTACAAAAAAATTATGAGAGATTAAGAACAGTTATTGTGTGCCAAGAAACTGGACAACCCAGAAGAAAGAAATAAATTCCTAGAAGCATACAACTTGGCAAGACTTAATCAAGAAGAAACAGATAATCTGAACAGACTGATTTCTAGTGGTGAAATTGAAAAGGTTAAAACAAAAAGAAAAACAAACAACAACAAAAAAAAACAATTCCCAGCTAACACAAGTCCAAATTCACATAACTTCACAGGGAAATTCAAACAACCATATAAAGAACTTATACATATCAGCTACCTAGAAAAAAAAAAAAAAAAAACTTAAGAGGCAAGAACACTTCCAAATTCATTCTATGAAGCCAACATTACCCAGATACCAAGCCAAACAAGAACACACAAAATGAAAATGACAGGCCAATATCCCTAAGGAACACAGATTTTTAAAATTCTTAACAAAATATTAGCAAGCCAAATTCAACAAGGAATCAAGATTTTATACCATTGTCAAGTGAGATTTAATGTATGGATGCAAGGGTGATTCATTATCCACAAATCTATCAATATGACATACTGTATTAACAACAGGAAAAATAAAAATTATATGATCATCTCAATAATTGCAAGAAAAGTGTTTGGTAAAATACAGTATTCATTTTTTATAAATTTTATCATCAAAGTTGGTGTAGAAAGAATAGATGTCTTCATAATAAAAAAAATGACAAACCCACAGCTAATATCATATTCAATGGTGAAAATCTGAAAGCTTTTCCTTTAAAGTCAAGACAAAGATAAGGATACCCATTCATGTCACTCCTATTTAATATAGTGTGCAAGTCCTAGTGAGAGAAATCAGACAAGAAAAAGAAACAAAAGTCATCCAAATTGGAATGGAAGAATTAAGACTGTAGCTATTTACAGAAGACCATATACTATATATAAAAATTCATAAAAACTCTTCCAAAAATTATTAGAATAAATGAATTTAGCAAATTTGTATAAGACTAACACAGAAATCTTTGTGGTTCTATATACAAAAAATGAACTACCAAAAAGAAAAAGCAAGAAAATAATCCAATTTCATATTGCATCAAAATGAATCAAAAACTTAGATAGAAGCCTAACCAAGGAGATTAAAGATCACTATTATGAAAGCTATAAAACATTAATAAAGGTAATAGTAGATAATCCAATGAAATGGAAAACTATTCCATGCTCATAATATTAGAAGAATTAATATTGCAATTCAGTTCAGTTCAGTTCAGTCAGTCAGTCATGTCCGACTCTCTTTGACCCCAAGAATTGCAGCACGCTGGGCCTCCATGTCCATCACCAACTCCCAGAGTTCACTCAAACTCACATTCATCAAGTCAATGATGCCATCCAGCCATGTCATCCTCTGTCATCCCATTCTCCTCCTGCCCCCAATCCCTCCCAGCATCAGAGTCTTTTCCAGTGAGTCAACTCTTCACATGAGGTGGCCAAAGTACTGGAGTTTCAGCTTTAGCATCATTCCTTCCAAAGAACACCTAGGACCAATCTCCATTAGAATGGACAGGTTGGATCTCCTTGCAGTCCAAGGGACTCTCAACAGTCTTCTCCAACACCACAGTTCAAAAGCATCAATTCTTCAGCACTCAGCTTTCTTCACAGTCCAACTCTCACATCCATACATGACCACTGAAAAAACCATAGCCTTGACTAGACGGACTTTTGTTGGCAAAGTAATGTCTCTGCTTTTCAATATGCTATCTAGGTTGGTCATAACTTTCCTTCCAAGGAGTAAGCATCTTTTAATGTCATGGCTGCTATCACCATCTACAGTGATTTGGAAGCCAAAAAAATTAAAGTCTGACACTGTTTCCACTCTTTCCCCATCCATTTCCCATGAAGTGATGGGACCAGATGCCATGATCTTCGTTTTCTGAATGTTGAGTTTTAAGCCAACTTTTTCACTCTCCTCTTTCACCTTCATCAAGAGGCTTTTTTTTTTTTTATGTTTAAACCTGAAACACTGTACTAGTTTTGCCAAACATCAAAACGAATCCACCACGGGTATACATGTCCCTCTTCACTTTCTGCCATAAGGGTGGTGCCATCTGCATATCTGAGGTTATTGATATTTCTCCCAGCAAGCTTGATTCCAGCTTGTGCTTCTTCCAGCCCAGCGTCTCATGATGTACTCTGCATAGAAGTTAAATAAGCAGGGTGACGATATGCAGCCTGGACGTACTCTTTTCCTATTTGGAACCAGTCTGTTGTTCCATGTCAAGTTCTAACTGTTGTTTCCTGACCTGCATATAGGTTTCTCAAGTTGGAACCAGTCTAATTTTTAATGCCCAGTTCTAACTCTTGCTTCTTTAACTGCATAAAGATGTCTTCAGAGGCAGGTAAGGTGTTCTGGTGTTCTCATCTCTTGAAGAATTTTCCTCAGTTTGTTGTAATCCATGCAGTCAAAGGCTTTGGTGTAGTCAATAAAGCAGAAGTAGATGCTTTTCTGGAACTCTCTTTTTCTTTTTTGATGATGCAACAGATGTTTGCAATTTGACCTCTGGTTCCTCTGACTTTTCTAAAGCCAGTTTGAAAATCTAGAAATTCATGGTTCATGTACTACTGAAGGCTGGCTTGGAGAATTTTGAGCATTACTCTTCAGGAGAGCCTCAAATATCTGCAGGTCTGACTCAGTCTCTTGTGGAGGTCATTGCTCTTTTCTTTGATTCCTGCTGTGCCCAAAATTTTGTTTGTGCCCTCTAAGAGTCTCTGGTGGTCATGAGGTTTGATTTTAAATGTGATTGCATCCTACCTATTTATTTTTGTGGCCTTGGTGGCTCAGATGGTAAAGAGTGCCTGCAATGCAGTAGACGCAGATTCTATACCTGGGTCAGGAAGTTCCCCGGGAGAAGGAAATGGCAACTCACTCCAGCATTCTTGCCTGCAAAATCCCTTGGACAGAGGAACCTGGCAACTACTGTCCATGGTGTTGCAGAGTCAGACACAATTGAGTGACTAACATTTTATTGGCTTGTTACAGCTTCACCTTTGTCATTGGATGCAGAGTATCTTTTTTAGGTCAGTCCCAGCATCCTCCTGTCAATTTTGTTCAGGAGATAGTTGTGATTTTGGTGTTCTTGCAGAAGATGAGCACCCATCCTTCTACTCCACCATCTTGGAGTTGTAGATTAACTGACCATGTAAACATGGGTGGGCTTTCCATTCTGTTCTGTTGATCTATGTGTCTGATTTTGTCCCTAAGGACACAAATTATTTGAATTACTACAACTATAGCATAGTTTGAAATCAGGGAGCATTATTCCTCCAGCTTTATCCTTATTTCTCAAGATGACTTTGATTGTTTAGGGTCATTGTGGTTCCATCCAAAGTTTAGAATTTTGTATTGGCTTTTTGAAAAAATGCCATTGCTATTTTGATAGTGTGCTTATTTTAACAATATTCTTTTTATCCATGAACACAGTATACCTTTCCATTTGTGTGACATCTTCCATTTATTTCATAATTGTCTTATAATTTTCAAAATATAGGTTTTTTTATGTTCTTGGTTAGATTTATTCCCAGGTATTTTATTCTTTTTGATGCATTTGTAAATGATAAAGTTGTGTTAATTTCTCCTTCTGATAGTTCATTGTTAATGTATAGAAATGCAACAGATTTCTGAACATTGATCTTCTATTCATTAACTTTACTGAATTAATTTGTTAGTTGTGATATACTTTCGATGTTGTTTTAAAATTATTTATATATAGTATTATGTCATCTACAAACAGTGACAGTTTTACTTTTTTGGAATATTTTACTTCATTTTCCTGTCTGATTGCTGTGGCTAGATCTTTTAATATCATGTTGAATAAAAGTAGCAAGAGTGGGCAAACTTGTCTTACATCTGAAATTAGAGGAAGCACTTCAAGGTTTTCAGTGTTGCGTGTGATGTTGGCTGTAGGTTTCTCATATATGTGATTTATTGTTGATGCTGCCTCTACTTCTACTTTAAGATTTTTATTTTAAATCATAAATGGATAATGAATTTATGAAAAGCTTTTTCTGTATTCACAAAATTATATCATTTTTTAGTCTTTATTTTGTTAATATGTTGTATCACTCATTGATTTATGTGTCATGAACCATATTTGCATTCCTAGGGAAAATTCTACTTGATTATTATGAATCATCATTTATTAATAATTGAATTTAATTTGCTAATATGTTGTTGAGGATTTTTTAACCTATTATCATCAGTGATATTGGCCTGTGTTTTTATTCTGTGTGGTGTACTTTTCTGGTTTTAATATTAAGATGGTGCTGACATTGTAGAATGAGTTTGAAAGTGTTTATTTCTCCCTCCACGCCCTCCCCTCCACCTTTTGTTTTGTGGAATAGTTAGAGGAGGTCTGTCTAGTCAAGGCTATGGTTTTTCCAGTGGTCATGTATGGACGTGAGAGTTGGACTGTGAAGAAAGCTGAGGCCTGAAAAATTGATGCTTTTGAACTGTGGTGTTGGACTCTTAAGAGTCCCTTGTACTGCAAGGAGATCCAACCTGTCCATTCTAATGGAGATTGGTCCTGGGTTTTCTTTAGAAGGAATGATGTTAAAGCTGAAACTCCAATACTTTGGCCACCTCATGCGAAGAGTTGACTCACTGGAAAAGACTCTGATGCTGGGAGGGATTGGGGGCAGGAGGAGAAGGGGACGACAGAGGATGAGATGGCTAGATGACATGACCGAATCGATGGATGTGAGTTTGAGTGAACTCTGGGAGTTGGTGATGGACAAAGGAGGCCTGGCATGCTGCAATTCATGGGGTCGCAGAGAGTCAGACATGACTGAGTGACTGAACTGAACTTAACTGAACTGAGGAGGAGAATTGTTAACTTTAGTTAAATGTTTGTTGCAATTCGCCTGTGAAACCATTTGATCAAGGAATTTTGCTTGTTGAAAGTTTGTTTGGTACTGATTTAATTTCATTACTGGTAAGTGGTCTGTTCATAGTTTCTATTTCTTCCTGATACAGTTAAGGAAGATAGAAATTTATCCATTTTCTAGGTTCTCCATTTTATTAACATATTTTTTATAATAATCTCTTTTGATCTTTTGTATTTCCATGGTGTCAGTTTGTAACTAATCTTACATTTCTGATTCTATTTGCTCACATCCTCTGTCTTTTATTTATCTGTTTGGCTCAAGTTTTATTGATTATGTTTATCTTTTCAAAGAACTATCTCTTAAATGCTGAAAATGAATTCAATCTTAAATATACTGAGGAACTTTCCTTTGTGTCCTAGCATGTGATCTATACTGGAGAATAGTCCATCTACACTTGAAAATGTGTATTTTGCTGTTTTGAATGGCATGTTCTCTGTATATCTGTTAATTCCATCTGATATAATGTATCATTTAAGGTCAGTGTATCCTCGTTGATTTTTTTGGTTTAGATTATCTGTCATGGATATCAGTGGTTTGCTAAAGTACCCTACTATTATTGTGTTGCCATCAATTTATCCCTTTATGTATGTGAATGTTTGCTTTATGTATTTAGTTGCTGCTATTTTGGGTGCATGTATGTTTTAAAGTGCTATATTTTCTTTTTGGGATGATCCTTTTATCATTATGTAATGTTCTTTGCCTCTTGTCACACTCTGTTTTAAAGTCTTTTTTGTCAGTATAAATATTGTTACCCCAGCTTTCCATTTCCAGTTGCAAGAAACTTTTCTTTCCCTATCCTCTCACTTTCAGTCTGTGAATCTCTTACAGTTTATTTGGGTCTTATTTTCATTACCTATTCAACACCACCTTGTTTCTTTACATTGAAAGTAATTAGTGATAGGTTTGCTTTTATTGGCAATTTGCTCATTAGTTTTAATTATTGTTATTATTATTTTCCCCCCATTTTTCTTCTTTGGTTTCTTCCATTGTGGTTTGGTGACTACCTTTAGTGTTATGTTTGGATTATTTTCTCTATTATTTTGAGTGTATCCATTATCAGTTTTTGTTTTGTAGTTCCTATATAACTCATTCTCTATCTATAAAGAGTGCACATGTGTGTATAAAATTATTGAATTTATGATCTCTTAAAGTGAAATGCTAATAACCCTGTACTTTTACTCCCCCCTATATTTAATGTTTTTGACATTATATATATATATATTTGTGTGATATATATATTTGTGTGAATCCCTTAACAAGTTATGTGTATAGGTTTGCTTTTTTGTCTTTTGACTTTCCCACTACCTTTATAAATAGCTGATCCACCATCTTTACAGTGTTTGTGCCTAAACTAACTATAATTTTTCTTTTGAATTTTTATATTTCTAGTTTTGGATTATTCTTTTTCCCTTAAATAAGTCCTTTTAACATTTATTGTAAAGCTGATTTTGTGGTGTTATTCTCTTTTACCTTTTACTTGTTTATAAACTTGTTTATAAACTTGTTTATATTGTATAGAACAGTAGAGACTCAGATAAACTGTGATTTTTTTTTTTTTTTTGGTCTGAAAGTATGCCTATTTTTCCTTTGGCTAAACTTTTAGTCTTTGAGGTTATGGGTAATCTGGTTAAGAGATGGACTAACCCTATGATTTGTTGTTGCTATGGTTACCCACAATGCATCAAAGTTTTCAAATTTCTGTAGAGGTAATTTACTTCTAAAATGGAGTGAGGCTTATTGCATCAATTTCTGTTGAATTCTGAATTTTAGGACTTTCCTTTTTCCTAAGCCTCAGAATCAGTGTTTGTATGATTTTGTTCCTACCCATTGCTCCCCTCATCATTATTCTGTTGTTGCTTGTTATGAGAGGCTTCTGAGTATATGCAGTCAGTTATCAGGTGGCGCTAGTGGTGAAGAACCTGCCTGGCAATGCAGGAGAGGTAAGACATGTGGGTTCAATCCCAGAGTTGGGAGGATCCCCTGGAGAAGGATATGGCAATCCACTCCAGTCTTCTTGCCTAAAGAATCACATGGACAGAGGAGCTTGGTGGGCTACAGTCCATGGGGTTGCAAAGAGTCAGACACGACTGAAGCTACTTAACACGTACTTAGCACATTCTGGCTCGATCTTAGACCTTTGCCATTTATCTGGGACTTGGAGGGTTATTCTGCCCCTCATTGGTTACAGTTATGGGCTCAACACGTAATACTGTTCCTTTGCTAAGAATAGTTTTTTAGAACCTTTGTCCCTATTCCCACTTGTAACAAATGTTCAACAATGTTTAAGAACATTAGTGCTATTGCATGTCTTATACCAGATTAAAACTTTTATTCCACAGTGAAATTTACAAATAAGAATTTAGAGTGTGTCTTATATAACTTCTTTTGTTCCTCTCCTCTGCTGAGTTTGGAACCATAATATACACTTCTAAGGGGGGAATGATGCTGAACCTGAAACTCCAGTACTTTGGCCACCTCACGCGAAGAGCTGACTCATTGGAAAAGACTCTGATGCTGGGAGGGATTGGGGGCAGGAGGAGAAGGGGATGACAGAGGATGAGATTGCTGGATGGCATCACTGACTCGATGGACGTGAGTCTCAGTGAACTCCGGGAGTTGGTGATGGACAGGGAGGCCTGGAGTGCTGCAATTCATGGGATCGCAGAGAGTCGGACACGACTGAGCGACTGAACTGAACTGAACTGAAGGGCTCTCTTATACCCTTTCTGTGAATGTTTGATAGAATTTCTGAAAAAAGACTGTAAGTTGGTGTAGGCTTCTCCAACTTTCACACTGTCCATCCAGTACATTCTCAGACTTCTCCAGTTTGTTGACTATTTTAGCTAAATGATTACTATTGTTCCTTCATTTTTTATTCCCAAGTGCAAGATCTTGGCTCCCATCTCACTAAAAACACTGTTTTTCCTTATATTTGGGTGTCATTACAGGGCCCCCTTTGTGACTACAATTTTATGCTGCTGCAGATATTGAAGTTAGTCAAGTTCTTTTTTGTTTGTAATGATAGATAACTTTTACTTATAGCTTTCTACATAATGAGGTGGAAGGCAGAAACTTCATATTTCTTTTGCTTTCTTATTAAACAATGCACAGTATTAGCCAAAGACTAGATAATGGAGTTAATAGACAAGGGTATTTCTTATTAGTATTTAATAAATCAACAATTTAAAAAAAACTAGCTACCAATGTTATTGAAATATGATATTTATTCTACCAATTTTAAATTTGAAGAATCCTTCAATATTAACTTTTTTAAAAATAGGAAAATTAAAAAAAAAAAAAGAAAAACAGAAACCCAAATCTAAAGAACAAAGAGAACAGTTAGATGTACAACAAATCTGCCTGAATATGTTATTACATTTCACCATTAAACTGAATTCTGAACTTTCTGGAAGGCAAAGCAGAAATCTAGGCTTGTTATCAGTCAAGTAAGGTTCTGTTTGATTACCATTTATTTGTTCATCCAACCATCTCATCCTCTGTCACTTCCTTCTTCTCCTAAACACAATCTTTCTCACATCAGGGTCTTTCCCAATGAATCAGGTCTTTGCATCTACTAGCCAAAGTACTGGAGCTTCAGCTTCAGCATCAGTACTTCCAATGAATTTCCAGGGTTGAATTCCTTTAAGATTGACTGGTTTTATATCCTTGTTGTCCAAAGGACTCTAAAGTGCTTTCCACAGAACCACAATTTGAGAACATCGATTATTTGGCTTTCAGCCTTCTTTATGGTCAACATAGCACATCTGTACATGACTACTGGAAAAATCATAGCTTTGACCATAAGGATTCTTTTAGGCAAAGGGATTATTTGCTTTTTAATATGCTATTTGGGTATGTCATAGCTTTTCTTTCAAGGAGAAAGCACCTTTTAATTTTATGACTGCAGTCACCATCCACAGTGATTTTGGAGCCCAATAATATAAAATCTGTCACTGGTACCACTTTCACCCCATCTATTTGACATTACCTTGGTATGTTTCCAAGGCAAACCATTAAATATCACAGTAATCCAACAAATAAAGGCAAAGAAGCTGAAGTTGAATGGATCGATGAGGACTTACAAGACCTTCTAGAACTAACACTAAAAACAGATATATTTTTCATAACAGGGGAAAGGAAAGGAAAATGAAGTTGCTCAGTTGTGTCTGACTCTTTGCAACACTATGGACTGTAGTCTACCAGGCTCCTCTGTCCATGGGATTTTGCAGGAAAGGGTATGGAGTGGATTGCCATTTCCTTCTCCAGGGGACTCTTCCTGACCCAGGAATAGAACCCAAGTCTCCCAAATTGCAGGTAGGCACTTTACTGTCTGAGCCACCAGAGAAGAAGACTTGAATAAAGATGTAGGAAGTCAAGAGATACCTGAGGTAACAGGCAAGCTTGGCCTTGGAGTACAAAATGAAGCAGAACAAAAGCTTATAGAGTTTTGCCATGAAAACACACTGGTCATAGCAAACACCTCTTGCAACAACAGAAGAGATGACTCTACACATGAACATCACCAGAGGTCAATATTGAAATCTTTGTTGCCAAAGACGGGGAAACACTATACAGTCAGCAAAACAAGACCAGGAACTGACTGTGGTTAAGATAATGAACTATGCATTGCCCAATTCGGAATAAAACTTGAAGAAAGTAGGGAAAACCACTAGGGCATTCAGGTATAGCCTAAATCAAATCCCTTACAATTATACAGTGGAAATGAAAAATATATTCAAGGGACTATATCTGATAGACAGAGTGCCTGCAGAACAATGTTTGTAACATTGTACAAGAGATATGATAAAAAAAAAAAAAAAGAGGTGTGATAAAAACTATCCTGAAGAGAAAGACATGCCAAAAAAGTAATAATGATAACTGTCTGAGGAGGCACTACAAATATCTCAGAAAAGAGGAGACGTGAAACACAAAGGAGAAATGGAAAGATATACCCATATGAATGCAGAGGTACAATAAATAGCAAGGAGCAAAAATAAAGCTTTCCTAAGTGAACAATGCAAAGAAATAGAGGAAAACAATAGAATGGTAAAGACTAGAGATCTCTTCAAGAAAATAAGAGATACCAAGGGAGCATTTCATGCAAAGATGGGCACAATAAGAGACAGAAACGGTATGGACCTAATAGATGCAGAAGATATTAAGAAGAGGTGGCAAGAATACACAGAAGAACTACCAAAAAAAAAAAAAAAAACCTTAATGATCCTGAGAACCACAATGGTGTGATCACTTACCTAGAGTCAGGCATCTTGGAGTGTGAAATCAAGTGGGCCTCGGAAGCACTACTGCAAGCAAAGCTAGTGGAAGTCTGGGAATTCCACCTGAGCTAATTCAAATCCTAAAAGATGATGCTGTGAAAGGGCTGCACTCAATACGCCAGCAAATGTGGAAAACTCAGCAGTGGCCACAGGACTGGAAAAGGTCAGTTTTCATTCCAATCCCAAAGAAAGGCAGAAAAAATACTACACAATCACACTCATTTCACATGCTAGCAAAGTAATGCTCAAATTTCTCCAAGTTAAGCTTCAATAGTATGTGATAGAAGAATTTCCAGATGTTCAAGCTAATTAGAAAAGCAGAGGAACCAGAAATCAAATTGCCAAGATCCGTTGGGTCACAGAAAAAGCTAGAGAATTCCAGAAAAACATCTACATATGTGGCATTGACCACACTAAAGCCTTTGACTGTGTCAACCATAGCAAACTAGAAAATTCTTTTTTTTTTAATATATAAATTTATTTATTTTAATTGGAGGCTAATTACTTTACAATATTGTATTGGTTTTGCCATACATCAACATGAATCCACCATGAGTGTACACATGTTCCCATCCTGAGCCCCTCTTCTACCTCGCTCCCCATACCATCCCTCTGGGTCATCACAGTGCGCCAGCCCCGAGCATCCTGTATCACGCATAGAACATGGACTGGCGATTCTTTTAATATATGATATTATACATGTTTTAATGCCATTCTCCCAAATCATCCCACCCTCTCCCTCTCCCACAGAGTCCAAAAGACTGTTCTATACATCTGTGTCTCTTTTGCAGTCTTGTATACAGGGTTATTGTTACCATATTTCTACATTCCATATATATGCGTTAGTATACTGTATTGGTGTTTTTCTTTCTGGCTTACTTCACTCTGTATAATCGGCTCCAGTTTCATCCACCTCATTAGAACTGATTCAAATGTACTCTTTCTAATGACTGAGTAATACTCCATTGTGTATATGTACCACCACTTTCTTATCCATTCATCTGCTGATGGACATCTAGGTTGCTTCCATGTCCTGGCTGTTATAAACAGTGCTGTGATGAACATTGGGATACACGTGTCTCTTTCAATTCTGGTTTCCTCAGTGTGTATGCCCAGTAGTGGGATTGCTGGGTCATAAGGCAGTTCTATTTCCAGTTTTTTAAGGAATCTCCACACTGTTCTCCATAGTGGCTGTACTAGTTTGCATTCCCACCAACAATGTAAGAGGGTTCCCTTTTCTCCACACCCTCTCCAGCATTTATTGCTTGTAGACTTTTGGATCACAGCCATTCTGACTGGCGTGAAATGGTACCTCATTGTGGTTTTGATTTGCATTGCTCTGATAATGTATGATGTTGAGCATCTTTTCATGTGTTTGTTAGCCATCTGTATGTCTTCTTTGGAGAAATGTCAAAGAGATTGGAATACCACGCCTCCTTACCTGCCTCCTGAGAAATCTATGCAGGTCAAGAAGCACCAGTTAGAACCAGACATTGAAAAACTGGTTCCAAATTGGGAAAAGAGTATGTCAAAGCTGTATATTGCCACCATGCCTATTTAAGTAATATGCAGAGTGCATCATATTAAGCCCAGGCTGAATGAAGCACAAGCTGGAATCAAGATTGCTGGGAGAAATATCAATAACCTCGGATATGCAAGATGCCTGTACCCTTATGGCAGAAAGTGAGGAGGAACTAAAGAGCCTCTTGATGAAAGTGAAAGAGAAGAATGAAAGAGCTGGCTTAAAACTCAACATTCAGAAAACTAACATCACGACATTCAGTCCCATCACTTCATGGCAAATAGATGGGGAAACAGTGGAAATAGTGAGAGACTTTATTTTCTTGGGCTCCAAAATCACTTGCAGATAGTGACTGCAACCAATTAAGGGACAGCTGCTCCTTGTAATAAAAGCTATGACAAAGCTAGACAGCATATTAAAAGCAGAGACATAACTTTGTAGACAAAAGTCCTTCTCATCAAAGCTATGTTTTTTTCCAGTAGTCATGAATGGATGGGAGAGTTGGACCATAAAGAAGACTGAGTGCTGAAGAATTCAAGGCTTTGAAAAGTAGTGTTAGGAGAAGACTTCTGAGAATCCTGTGGACTGCAGGGATATCAAATCAGTCAATTCTAAAGGAGATCAATCCTAAATATTCATTGGAGGACTGATGCTGAAGCTGATCCTCCAAAACTTTGGCCACCTGATGCAAAGAGCTGACTCATTAGACAAGATGCTGATGCTGAGAAAGATTGAGGTGGGGAGGTGAAGGGGATGACAGAAGATGCAGTCCTTGGGGTTTAAAGAGTCAGATATGACTGAGTGACTGATTAGCATCAGCAACTTGACATTAATTGAATGTACTGGATTCCATGATCTTCGTTTTTTGAAGTTTGAGTTTTAAACCAGTATTTTTACTCTGTTCTTCCACCCTCATCAAGAGGCTTTTTAGTTTCTCTTTGATTTCTGTCCTTAGAGTGGTATAATCTGCATATCTGAGGTTGTTGATTTAACTCCTGGCAATCTTGATTCCAGCTTGGCATTATTCCAGCTTTATCTGCCCTGGTATTTCACATGATGTACTCTGCACATAAGTTAATTCTTAGTTACATTATGTACAAGCAATATTTTAATTAATAATTATACAATAAAAATAATGTTGTGGCTATATGGTAAACAGCATGAATTTGAACATGCTGTACATCACATCCCAATATCATCCAGTTTATTACTGTAAACTTGTGTCTTTTGAACTTCTTTACTCATTTTACCCATCGATTCCCACTCCCTCCTTCAGATCGGATCAGTCACTCAGTCGTGTCCGACTCTTTGTGACCCCATGAATCGCAGCACGCCGGGCCTCCCTGTCCACCACCAACTCCCAGAGTTCACCCAGACTCACGTCCATCGAGTCAGTGATGCCATCCAGCCATCTCATCCTCTGTCGTCCCCTTTTCCTCCTGCCCCCAATCCCTCCCAGCATCAGAGTCTTTTCCAATGAGTCAGCTCTTCGCATGAGGTGGCCAAAGTACTGGAGTTTCAGCTTTAGCATCATTCCTTCTAAAGAAATCCCAGGGCTGATCTCCTTCAGAATGGACTGGTTGGATCTCCTTGCAGTCCAAGGGACTCTCAAAAGTCTTCTCCAACACCAAAGTTCAAAAGCATCAATTCTTTGGTGCTCAGCCTTCTTCACAGTCCAACTCTCACATCCATACATGACCACAGGAAAAACCATAGCCTTGACTAGACGAACCTTTGTTGGCAAAGTAATGTCTCTGCTTTTGAATATGCTATCTAGGTTGGTCATAACTTTCCTTCCAAGGAGTAAGCGTCTTTTAATTTCATGGCTGCAGTCACCATCTGCAGTGATTTTGGAGCCCAGAATAATAAAGTCTGACACTGTTTCCACTGTTTCCCCATCTATTTCCCATGAAGTGATGGGACTGGATGCCGCTAATCTGTTCTTTATAAATGAAGTAAAAGTTGCTCAATCTTGTCCGATTTTTTGCAATCCCATGGACTATACAGTCCATGGAACTCTCCAGGCCAGAATATTGTTGTGGGTAGCCATTCCCTTTTCCAGCTGATCTTCTCAACCCAGGGATTGAACCCAGGTCTCCCACATTGCATGTGGATTCTTTACCAGCTGAGCCACAAGGGAAGCCAGTTCTTTATATATATGAGCTTGTTTCCTGATGCTGTTTTCAGTTTTGATTTCATATGTAAATGAAATCACACAGCATTTACCTTTTTCTAACTTATTTCACTTAGTACAATGCTTTCAAGTTTAATATGTATTGTCACTAATGGCAATATTTCTTTCTTTTTTATGGCTGAAAAACATTCCTTCATAAAGAACGTTTCTTTCATAAAGAAAGGCGTTTTTATATATTTTTATCAAAATATATTGGTAAAAGAAACATCAAATCATCCTCTGATGTTCAGATGTTACTTTCTCAAATCATTCGACCCTCTCCTTTCACTACTGTGTCCAAAAGTCTGTCCTTATTTTTGCAACTCCTTTGCTGCCCTGCAAATAGGTCATTAGTACCATCGTTCTAAATTTTATATATATATATATATATATATATATATATATATATATATATATGCTTTTCTTTAAATATAAGAATTAATAGTGATTTAGCAATTTAACTGATCATTATAAGTTGGTAATCACTTTGAATTTATAAATATTATGTTTATACGGATCTATTTCATTTAAAAATAAATGATAAGAGAAAAACTATTTGAAATTTTAAACAATATTTCTCACAGTATCAGGAAAAAGATAATTTATCTCTTTATTTTAAACTAAAATGAGTGTTTGTGTATGTGTACTCAATTTGCAGTAGCAATAAAAGTTCAAATTATTATATTAAGCCAATTTCTTTTAGATCTGAGTGGCATGTACATTTGAAAGAAATACAAATGTTTGCTAGAAATTTTTGCTTTCTTCCCTTTATCCTTTTGTTATTTCTTCTTTGATCAAATAGATATAATTTATGCCACTAGATAGAAATAATTCCTTTCTAGAAATGTTTAGAAATATCTCTCTATATATAACAACACCAACAACAGCAAATATGTAGATATATATTTCCTTGTGCCAATATTGCTGCTGCGGCTAAGTTGATTCAGTCGTGTCCGACTCTGTGCGACCCCACAGACAGCAGCCGACCAGGCTCCGCTGTCCCTGGGATTCTCCAGGCAAGAACACTGGAGTGGTTTGCCATATCCTACTCCAATGTATGAAAGTGAAAAGTGAAACTGAAGTCGCTCAGTCGTGTCCGACTCTTCTCGACCACATGGATTGCAGCCCACCAGGCTCCTCTGTCCATGGAATTTTCCAGGCAAGAGTACTGGAGTGGGTTGCCATTGTTTTCTCTTGTGCCAATACTATACTGTCTTAATTTATGTAATTTAAAAACCAGTCTTGATATCTAAAAACTTAACTCATTTAGCTGAACTCTTCTTCAAATAAGATTGACTATTCTTGTTGAATTACAGCTATTATTCTTTTATAAATTTGAATTTTCGGTAATCCTATTGACAATAGTCATCAACCCTATTAAATTTTTATCTTTGAGAATAAAACATGCTGAATAAAAGTAATGAAAGTTTTATTAAAAAGTATTAAATATTTTAAATTTTGGCAGGTAAATGTGAACTACTTAAAAATTAGATACCAAACATGACTGTCAGCAAACATCTGCATCTTTCTGTGCATGTGATTTTCCTCCATTGGTTTCTATGAACTTTTAAATTTGTTAGAAATTACAAATATTACATTAACATTTCCTGGAAATAATCTTGTAAATAAAAAGCACTCATGTTTTTATTTACTCTATCTCACATATTTCAATCCCACTCAGAACACTACATTTCAAAACATTTTTGATGTGTGGAATTTCCCTAACCCTCTGAGTTTCCTACATAGTCTATAACCAAATATTTTAGGAGTGTATTTAATGTTTAGATAGTATATTAACAGCATGAGATAATTATATCTTAAGTTCTCAACAGAGTCAGTCTATGACAAAGACCTTCTTTGCTGCTAGTTATCATAGGCTGTTTTAAGTTAGAAAACTGAATAGCAACACTGAGTACTGTAGAAATGCACTTTGTTCAGTAATATTTGAATTTATGCAATATTTGATTGTACATTTGGCTGTTATAGAAAATAAAAATTTTAACAGTAACGAAGATTGTTGCTACAATAGAATATTGCCTGTATTTCTACCTCTAGTAATGGGCTTTATGTGCTAGATTTTAGTATTCTTGAGCCTGAGTGTGTACACAAGTTGTTTTGAAAGAAACTTGGTTTACTTGCATAAAATTGATCTGTTAATGAGAGATTTTAAATGTCTTTGGTGTGGTCTTTGTGGGTGTGAAGCAAGTGGTGAGAATTCAAATTGGTCTTTCTTATTGCAATTAAGTCTACTTATTTTATCAAGTCTTGTTCATGCCCTAGTTTTATACACTAGTACCTGTGAATAACATTATATGATACTTGGAAAAAACAAAAACTCAGTTTCACAATATCTACCTGGAGTTAGCATCAGACTTCACAGGATAAGGGCTCATTTCTACAAGACTACCCTTCTCCAACTTCAGATGCCAATCATGAGTCCAGTTACCTGTGTTTCTGGCCATGCTAAGTAACTTTAGTCATGTCCAACTCTTTGTGACTCTATGGACTGTAGCCTGCCAGGCTCCACTTTCCATGGGATCTCCAGGCAATAATATTGTAATGGGTTGTAATGTCATTCTGCAGGGAACCTTCTCAACCCAGGTATAAAACTCACATCTCTTACATCTCCAGCACTGACAGGTGGATTCTTTACCACTAGCATCACTTGGCTATGGTGGTCAACTGGCAATAAATCAGAAATTCTTACATTCCCCTCCTTGAGTTCCATTAACTTGTTAGGCCCACAGAACTTAGGGAAATATTTTACTTACTAGATTACTTGTTGATCATAAAATGATACAGCTCAGCACAGCCACCTGAAAGAGAGGCATTGGGCAAGGTACCTAGGAAAGGACTTGAGGCTTCCAAGCCCATACTCGCTCTTGGATGTGCCACAAAACAAACTTATTAACTGAGAAGTTCTTTGAATTCCATCATTTAGAAGGACAGGAGTTGGAGCTGAAAATTGTAGCCTTCTAAACACCTTGTTGTCTCCCCTGGTAACTAGTCCTGATTTAGAGGCTTTCCAAATCTTACCTCAGTAACATAAACTCAGGAGTGGCTGAAAAAGTCTTGTTTTGAATAAAAAAAAGAAGATATTCATTTCACCTTCCTGATTTGGAGCAATTTCAGGACTGAAAACAAAACTAAGTATTCTAACAAACCATGCCTTGTATCTCTCATACATAAAATAACAAAGTTTCAGGAGCTCTGTGTCAGAAACAGTGGACAAAGATCAAATACATATTTTTATAGCTGTAGGTCACAAAATCATAAGATTCAAATATAGTGTTTATTGCATTATGAAATATTAGATGGACAACTTTTCTAGCCAAGAATCCTAAAAGAGTAGAAAGATACTGTTTTCTCTAATCAAATGTCTCCCTACTTTTCCTGCGGTCACTATACAGTTCCTATGTCAGCCTCCTTACTTGTCTTCAAATGTGTGAGGCATTCACTCACCTCAGGTCCTTGGTATTTTGTTTCTTTTTAAAATGTTTTCTCCTGAGATATTTGTACAACTTGCCTTTGATTTAGACCTCTTCTACTTGACAAATGTAAAAACTGTGAGCACATGACTTCTCTTCTCTACATTATCTCTTACCATTTTGTATAAAGACTTGCATAGTAAATGTTGATAAACTACATAATTGCATAATGTACTCTCATTTTTTACAGATTTCTAGATCAGAAAACTCAAATCTGCATACTTCTTATTCTCTGTCGCTATAAAAACTCATATTTAATGAATTGATAAAGATCATAGCTGTTCTGAATTTTAATCTTCATTAAATTACTTCCTCCAATGACACTAATAAACACCTCTGAGTAAACATTGTATGAAAATTCAGCATGTTCCATCAATTCAATACAAAATTATTAAGTTCAAGCATATAAGTTATTAGACATTCAGATGAGTAAGACATTACCCACTTTCAAAGAGCTCTCAAATGGAAAAGACAGAAAAGTAGACTGCTAAGTGTATAAAATAATAAGATAGAATGGAACACATATTTCCTGATGAACACTTTAGGAGAAGCCCCTCATCTAGTTTTAGCCAACTAAGTTACATTTAGCCTTGAAAGTCAACTTTCTAAGTTATTGTTAAAACTTTTAGATTATATCAGCCAAAGAGTCTGAGAAGAACTGGCACACTTCCCCTGAACCAATACTAATTACAAATTTCTAATCATTTGACTTCCCTCATGGTTCAGCTGATAAAGAATCTGCCTGCAATGCAAGAGACCTGAATTTGATCCCTGGGTTGGGGAAATCCCCTGGAGAAGGGAAAGGCTACCCACTCCAGTAGGCCTGTAGAATTACATGAACTGTATAGTACATGGGGTCGCAAAGAGTCAGATATGACTGAGAGACTTTCACTTTCACTCACTGAATTTAAGTTCATGACCAGTAGAATACCTATTCAAACATATATTATCTAAAACAGGCTCAATGCCATTAGTTTTCTTTTCTTTTTTTCTTTTTAAGCTACATTTGGAAGAGAAGGAACTGCTTTATTGGAGACAAAATGAATCATATTTGGTCTTTCTTGCTATCCACAAATCCTATCATGTTGTCACAGAAAGAAATTTGTTTGATAAGCGTGTTTTATCATGAATTCTTTAAAAACACAAAAACATTTCCTAAGATTCATTCAATGAGTTTTTATGAGTTATCTTCAAAATCTGAAAAATTTAAATGTACATGAAATTTAAATGTATAAAAAAATACATTCTTAAACCACGTATTTTCAGCTTCAGTCACTATATTCAGCTGAGTACAAATGACAGGATAATAGTATAAATAAAAGAAAAGAAATTCAGAACAAAGATTCAAGGATAGATTTTGTCACATAAAACTTTAACCTTCAGTTTTGACATGAATAGAAATCACTTTAATTGAAGATAATAAATAAAGAAAGAGTGTTGAATGCTAAAATCCATAAATTCTTCAAAAGAGAAGGGATACAGAGAGAAAACAGAAGACTTGCTTATCTGTATAAAGCGTAAATAGAATGTCTCCATTCAGAATTATACTGAAATAAGTCTGGATAAAGGTAAGGGTTTTGAAAATTTTCTAATTAGTGAACACTTTAAAATAGTTTATACACACTTTGCATTTTTTTAACCCTCAAATATATGCTTTTATAATCAATATTAATATTGTAGTAATATTGGGAAGTTCAGAAGAGATCTTTTTTATTTTACCTTGTGTTGAGACTAAGAAAGCCTTATCTATTTTATTATAATCTAATAATAATTCCCCCAAAACAAAGGACACAGTCCTAATTAATCCACACAGTAGGTTTCACTAGGAAGGACTTAACTTAAAGAGGTTTTTTTCTTTTTTCCCTTGGGATTTGAAAAGAAATCAATTTTAATAGTTACAGAGTAAATCTGTGTGTTGGAGGTGGGCTATGGATTTTAATTCAGAATCTGGTATTCATTACCTTGTGGCAAAATAAAATAATTTTCCTTCTTCCTGGGACTTGAACTCACATTGTTGTTGTTCAGTCACTCAGTCACGTCAGACTCTTTGCGACCCCATGAACCACAGCATGTCAGGCTTCCCTGTCCTTTACTGTCTCCTGAGGTTTGCTCAAATTCATGCCCATTGAAGTCCAGGACACTATCTAATCATCTCATCCTCTGCTGTTCCTTTCTTACTTGCCTTCAATCTTTCCCAGCAAAAGGTCTTTTCCAATGGGTCAGCTCATCACAACAGGTGGCCAAAATACTGGAGCTTAAGCTTCAGCATCAGTCCTTCTAATGAATATTCAGGGTTGATTTCCTTTAGGATTGACTGGTTTTACCTCCTTGCAGTCAGAAGGACTCTCAATAGTTCTCTCCAGCATCACAATTCGAACGCATCAGTTCTTCAGTGCTCAGCCTTTTTTATGACCCAAGTCTCACATCCGTATGTGTCTACTGGAAAAATCATACCTTTGACTATGTGGATCTTTGTCAGCAAAGTGATGTCTCTACTTTTTTTCTTTTTCTATTTTTGTATCTGACTCTGTATTTCTTTTTCTTTTTTTTTAAACTTTAAACTTTTTTTTTTTTAATCTTATATTTAGGTACAGCCCATTAACAATGTTATCATAGTTTCAGGTGAAAAGCAAGGGGACTCCACCATACATGTACATGTATCCATTCTCCCCCAACCCCCTGTACCATCCAGGGCACATAACTTTGAATAGAATTCCATACAATTCTATACAATAGGTCCTTGTTGGTTATCTATTTTAAATATAACAATGTGTACAAGACCTTCCCAAACTCCCTAATTATCCCTCCATCCCCCTGTCAACCAGAAGTTTGTTTTCTAAGTCTGTAAGTTTCTTTCTTTTTTACTTACTTACTTACAAAACAGAATTTCTGTTTTGTAAGTAAGTTCATTTCTATCATTTCTTTTTTTTTTTATTCCACATATAAGGGATATAATATGATATTTCTCCTTATCTGACTTACTTAACAAAGTATGACACTCTCTAGGTCCATTTATGTTGTTGAAAATGGCATTATTTCATTTTTTAATGGCTGAGCAATATCCCATTGTATATATGTACTACATATTTTTATGCAGTCCTCTGCTGATTGACATTTCTATTATTTCCATGTCTTGGCTATTGTAAACAGTACTTCCATGAATGTGGGGTGTGTGTATCCTTTCAGATAATGCTTTTATCTGGATATGCCCAGGAGTCTGATTACAGGGTCATATAGAAATTCAATTTTTAATTTTATAAGAAATCTACATATTGTTCACCACAGTAGCTGTATAAATAGACATTCCCACCAACAGTGTAGGAAGGTTCCTTTCTCTTCATCCCCTCTCCATCATTTACTGCTAGTGGATTTTTTAATAAAAGCCATTCTGACTGGTGTGGACAGATATCTCATTGTAGTTTTGAAATGCATTTCTCTAACAACTAGAGATGTTGAACATCTTTTCATGTGCCTCTTGGGAATCTGCATGTGCTCTTTGGAGAAATGTTTATTCGGGTCTTCAGCCCATTTTTTGAGTGTGCCGTTCATTTTGTTACAGTTAAGTATCATGAGCTATTTGTAGATTTTGGAGACTAATCCCTTATTGGTCATTTGCACATATTTTCCCCCAATCTGTGTACTGCCTTTTCATTTTGGTTATTGTTTCCTTTGCTATGAAAAGATGTTAAGTTTAACTAAAATCTTTTTGTTTATTTTTTCATTATCCTGGGAGATGGATCAAAAAACATGCTGCTGTGATTTATGTCAGAGTGTTCTGCCTATGTTTTCCTCTAGGAGTTTTATAGTGTTCAGTCTCACATTTAGGTCTTCAATCCATTTTAATCTTATTTTTGTGCATGGAGGTAACTTATAATCTAATTTTTTTCCCTTATATGTGGCTTTCCAGTTTTCCCAGCATCATTTGTTGAAGAGACCATATTTCCAACATCTTTAATCTTGCCTCTTTTGTCATAAGTTAATTGACCATAATTGCATGGGCTTATTTTGCTGTTTTATATCTTGTGTCAGAGATGTATATTTCTATTTTTGTGCCTATACCATTCTATTTTGATGACTGTAACTTTGTAATGTAGTCTGAAGTTAAGAAGCCTGATTCCTCCAGCTGTTTTTCTTTTTCAAGATGACTTTAGCTATTTAGAGTCCTGTGTCTCCATACATATTTTGAGAATTGTGTTCTAGTTCTGTGTAAATGCCATTGATAATTTGATAGGGATAACATTAAATTTGTAGGTTGCCTTGAGTAGTATAGTAATTTGACAATATTGATTCTTCCAATCCTGGAACATGGTATACCTTTCCATCTACTAATGTCTTCTTCAGCATTTTAGCTGAATTTCATCTAATTTCTTTCATCAGCATCTTACCATTTTCAGAGTGCAGGTCTTTTGTCTCCTCAGGTAGGTTTATTCTTAGGTATTTTATTCTTTTTTATGTGTATGTGATGGTAAATGAAAATTCTTCTTGAATTTCTCTTTCTGATCTTTTGTTGTTAGAACATAGAAATGCAACAAATTTCTGTGTATTAATTTTGTAACCTGCAACTTTGCCAAATTCATTAATGAGTTCTATCAGTTTTCTGGTAGGATCTTTAGCATTTTCTGTGTATAGTATCCGGAGAAGGCAATGGCACCCCACTCCAGTACTCTTGCCTGGAAAATCCCATGGACAGAGGAGCCTGGTAGGCTGCAGTCCATGAGGTCGCTAAGAGTTGGACACGACTGAGTGACTTCACTTTGACTTTTCACTTCATGCATTGGAGAAGGAAATGGCAACCCACTCCAGAATTCTTGCCTGGAGAATCCCAGGGACGGGGGAGCCTGGTGGGCTGCCATCTATGGGGTCGCATAGAGTCGGACACAACTGAAGTGACTTAGCAGCAGTAGCAGCAGCAGTGTATAGTATCATGTCATAGGCAAATAGTGATAATTTAATTTTTTCTTTTCCAATTTAAATTCCCTTTACTTCTTTTTCTTCTCTGGTTACTGCGGCTTGGACTTCCAAAACTATGTTGAATAAAAGTGGTGAGTGGACATCCTTGTCTTGTTCCTGATCTTAGAAGGAACATTTTCGGATTTTCACCATTGAGTATAATGTTAGCAGTAGGTTTGTCACATATAGCCTTAATTATTTTGAGTTATGCACTCTCTATGCCCACTTTCTGGAGAGCTTTTTTCGTGAATGGGTGCTGAATTTTGTCAAAAGCTTTTTACTGCATCCATTAAGATGATAAAGTTGTTTTTATTCTTCAGTTTGTTGATGTGGTGTATCACACTGATTAATTTATGGATGTTAAAAAATGCTTGCATCCCTGGAATGAATCCCACTTGATCATGGTGTATGATCTTTCTAATATATGTTTGGTTATGGATTGCTAGTATTTTGTGGAGGATTTTTGCATCTATGTTCATCAGTGATATTGCTATTTTTCAGTTGCCAAGTCATGTCCGACTCTGTAACCCCATGCACTGCAACATGCCAGGCCTCCTTGTTGCTCACTATCTCCTGGAGTTTGCCCAGTTTCATATCCATTGAATCAGTGATGCCATCTAACCATCTCATCCTCTGTCACCCTCTTCTCCTCCTGCCTTCAATCTTTCCCAGGGTCTTTTCTAATGAGTCAGCTTGGTTAAATTTTCTTTTGTGTTATCTTTGATTTTAGTATCAAGGTGATGGTGACCTCACAAAATGAGTTTGGAAGCTTTCCTTCCTCTGAAATTTTTTGGAAAAGTTTCAGAAGGATAAGTTTTAACTTTTTTCTAAATGTTTGATAAAATTTGCCTATGAAGCCAACAGATCCTGGACTTTTGTTTTTCAGGAGGTTTTTAATAAATTTCAGTTTAAGTGCTTGTAAATTGTCTGTTCATATTTTCTATTTCTTCCTGTCTAGAGAGACTGCACATTTCTAAGAATTTGCCCATATCTTCCAGGTTTTCCATTTCACTGGCATGCAGGTTTTCATAATAGTTTCTCATGATCCATGGTATTTCTGTGGAGTCAGTTGCAACTTCTTTTTCATTTCTAATTTTATTGATTTGAGTCTTCTCCCTTTTATTTTAATAGTGAGTTTGGCTAACGGTTTTCCAATTTTCTTTATCTTTACAAAAAAATGGCATTTCGCTTCATTGATCTTTGCAATTGTTTTCTTTGTCTCTATTTCATTTATTTCTGCTCTGATTTTTATTATTTCCTTCCTTCTACTAACTTTAGGTTTTGTTTGTTTTTCTTTCTCTAGTTGTTTTAAGTGTAAAATTAGATTAATTGAAACTTTTCTTGTTTTTTGAAGTTAGATTGTATTGCTATAAAATTCCTTCTTAGAACTGCTTTTACTGTATCCTATAAGTTTGGATCATTGTGCTTTCATTTTCATTTATCTCTAGGTAATTTTTTTATTTGCTTTTTTATTTCTTCAGTGGTACAATGGTTGTTGAGTAACATACTATTTAGCTGCCACTGGTTGGTGGTTTTTAATTTATATATATACTTTATTTCTAATTGCATAGCATTGTGAACAGAAAAGATGCTCAATATAATTTAGATTTATTTTTTTATCCTTTTTTAAAATTTAATTTTATTTTTTAACTTTACAATATTGTATTGGTCTTGCCATATATCAAAATGAATCCGCCACAGATATACATGTGTTCCCTATCCTGAAGCCTTCTCCCTCCTCCCTCCCCATACCATCCCTCTGGGGCGTCCCAGTGCGCCAGCCCCAAGCATCCAGAATCGTGCATCGAACCTGGACTGGCGACTCTTTTCATATAAGATATTTTACATGTTTTAATGCCATTCTCCCAAATCATCCCACCCTCTCCCTCTCCCACAGAGTCCAAAAGACTGTTCTCTACATCTGTGTATCTTTTGCTGTCTTGTATACAGGGTTATCGTTACCATATTTCTACATTCCATATATATGCGTTAGTATACTGTATTGGTGTTTTTCTTTCTGGTTTACTTCACTCTGTATAATCGGCTCCAGTTTCATCCACCTCATTAGAACTGATTCAAATATATTCTTTTTAATGGCTGAGTAATACTGCATTGTGTATATATACCACCACTTTCTTATCCATTCATCTGCTGATGGACATCTAGGTTGCTTCCATATCCTGGCTATTATAAACAGTGCTGTGATGAACATTGGGGTACACGTGTCTCTTTCAATTCTGGTTTCCTCAGTGTGTATGCCCAGCAGTGGGATTGCTAGATCATAAGGCAGGTCTATTTCCACTTTTTTAAGGAATCTCCACAGTGTTCTCCATAGTGGCTGTACTAGTTTTCATTCCCATCAACAGTGTAAGAGGGTTCTCTTTTCTCCACAGCCTCTCCAGCATTTATTGCTTGTAGACTTTTGGATCACAGCCATTCTGACTGGCGTGAAATGGTACCTCATAGTGGTTTTGATTTGCATTTCTCTGATAATGAGTGATGTTGATCATCTTTTCATGTGTTTGTTAACCATCTGTATGTCTTTTTTAGAGAAATGTCTATTTAGTTCTTTGGCCCATTTTTTGATTGGGTCATTTATTTTTCTGGAATTGAGCTGTAGGAGTTGCTTGTATATTTTTGAGATTAGCTGTTTGTCAGCTGCTTCATTTGCTATTATTTTCTCCCATTCTGAAGGCTGTCTTTTCACCTTGCTTATAGTTTCCTTTGTTGTGCAGAAGCCTTTAAATTTAATTAGGTCCCATTTGTTTATTTTTGCTTTTATTTCCAATATTCTGGGTGGTGGGTGATAGAGGATCCTGCTGTGATGTATGTCAGAGAGTGTTTTGCCTATATTCTCCTCTAGAAGTTTTATAGTAATTTAGATTTCTTATATTTACCAAGCTCATCTTGTGACCCAGCATGTGGCCAATCCTGGAGAATGTTCCTTTTGCACTTGAGAAGAATGTGTAGTCTGTTTTTCTGGATGGGATGCTCTATAAATATCAACTAAGTCAAACTTAAGGTGTCATTTAAGGACTGTGTTCCTTATTAATATCCTCTCCAGAGGATCTGTTCACTGATGAAAATATGGTAGTAAATACCATCCCCCCCCCAATATTACTGTGTTACTGTCAATTCTCCCTTTATGTTTGTTAGTATTTACCTTACATATTGAGGTGCTCCTATGTTGGATGTGTATATGTTTATAATTGTTATATCTTCTTCTTGGGTTGAATGCTTGATAATTATGTAGTATCCTTATTGCTTCTTATAGCAGTCTTTGTTTTCAAGTCTATTTTATCTGATAAGATTATTTCTACTCCAGCTTGTTATTTATTTTTGCATGGAATACCTTCTCCTATCCTCTTACTCTCAGTCTGGAAGTATCCCTATGTGTGTGGTGGGTCTCTTGTATATTACATGTATGTGTGTATATATATATATATATATATATATATATATATATATATATGTCTTGTTTTGTATCCACCTTGCCAGTCTATGTCTTTTGACGAGTGTATTTAATCCATTTATATTCAAGGTAATTATTTATATGTATGATCCTATTACTATTTTCTTAATTGTTTTGGGTTTATTTTTTGTAGATCTTTTCCTTCTCTTGTGTTTCCTGCCCAGAGAGGTTCCTTTAAAACTTGTTGTAAAATTGGATTAGTGGTGTTGAATTCTCTTAATTAATTAATTGTCATGAAGTATTTGATTTCTTCATTAAATTTGACCCAGAGTCTTGGTGGGTGTAGTATTTTTGGTGTAGGGTCTTCCCTTTCATCATTTGAAATATACTATGCAGTTCATTTCTGGCTTGTAGAGTTTCCATTGAGAAATCAGCTGGTAACCTTATAGGATTTCCCTTGTACATTATTTACTTCTTGTTTTTGTTTTCTCCTTTCTCCAGGAGAAACATAATAACCTCAAATATGCAGATGTAACAACCCTAATGGTAAAAAGTGAAGAGGAACTAAAAGAGTCTCTTGATGAAGCTGAAATAAGAGAGTGAAAAAGCTGACTTAAAATTCAACATTCAGAAAACTAAGATCATGGTATCCAGTCTTATCACTTTATGGCAAATAGGTGGGGGAAAATGGAAACAGTGACGGACTTTATTTTCTTGGGCTCCAAAATCACTATAGATAGTGGCTGCAGCCATAAAAAGTAAAAAAAAAAAAAAAAAAAAGCTTGTTCATTGGAAGAAAAGCTATGACAAACCTAGAAAGTGTATTAAAAACCAGACACATCACTTTGCCAATTAGGTCCACATAGTCAAAGCTATAATTTTTCCAGTAGTCATGTATAGGTATGAGAGTTACACCATAAAAAGACTGAGCATGAAAAATGTGATGGTTTTGAACTGTGGTGTTGGAGAAAACTCTTGAGAGTCCCTTAGAGAGCAAGGAGATCAAACTAGTCAATCCTAAGGGAAATCAACCTTGAATATTTGTTAGGAGGACTGATGCTGAAGCTGAAGCTCTAATACTTTGGCCACCTGATGGGAAGAGCTGACTCATTGGAAAAGACTCTGATGAAGGGAAAGACTGAGGGCTGGAGGAGAAAGGGGCAACAGAGGATGAGATTGTTGGATAACATCATCGACTCAGTGCTCATAAGATTGAACAAATTCTGGGAGACAATGAAGGACAGGGAAGTCTGATGTGCTGCAGCCCCTGGGTTCTCAAACAGCTGGAGATAACCGAGCAACTGAAAAGCAACAACAACAATATTTTATCTTCGTCTTTAATTTTTTGTTAGTTTGATTCCTGTGTTTTTTTTGTGTTACTCCTTGGATTGATCCTATCTGAATCTGTGTTTCTTGGACTTGGTTAACTATTTCCTTTCCCATGTTAGGTAAGTTTTCAACTATTATGCCTTCAAATATTTTCTTGGGCCCTCTCTCTCTCTTTCTTCTCCTTCTGAGACCCTTATAATGTGAATATTGGTCCATTTTATGTTGTCTCTTAGGCTGCCCTCATTTCCTGTCATTCTTTTTTTCCATATTTTATTTTGCAGCAATGATTGCCACCATTCTATTCTATCCCCAGGTCATTTATCTGTTTTTCTGTCTCAGTTATTGTGCATTTGATTCTTCTACTGTATTGTTCATATCTGTTTGTTCTTCCCTTCTTCAATGTCCTTGGAAAACATTTCTTGCATCTTCTCAAACTTTGTCTCCTTTCATCCACTGAGATCCTGGATCATCTTCACTGTCATTATTCTGAATTGCTTTTCTGGAAGCTTGCCTATCTCCACTTCATTTAGTTGTTTTTCTGGGAATTTATTTTGTTGGGCATAATCCTGTTTCCTTTAATTTTGGTTAGATTTTTTTTAGAATTTTAGATTTTGGAGCCTTTGGGATTATAGTTTTTGCTTCTGTCTGCCCTCTGGTGGATAAGCATAAGAGGCTTGTGCAAGCCTCCTGAAGAAGGGACTGGCTATGGGGAAAACTAGGTATTTCTCTGGTGGGGAGGACTATGATCAATAAATCTTTAATCCAATTATCTACTAATTGTTGCCAGTGCCTCTGTATCTACAGCAGGCTACGGCCAAACCATGCCTCTGCAGGAGACCCTCAAATACTCACAGGCATGTCTGGCTCAGTCTCCTGTCTTTTCTTCTTTCCCCTGGGTCCTGGTTTGCCAAGGTTTTGTTTGTGCCCTCCAAGAGTGGAGTCTGGATATCTCCCAGGCCTGTGTATTCCTGTAACCAAGTTCCACTGACTTTCAAAGTCAGATTCCCTGGGGATTCCCAGTCCCTTTGCCATATCCCTCGGAATGGGAAGCCTGAGGTTAGGCATAAATTTTTCACAACAGTGTGAGAACTTCTTTGGTAGTATTGTTTTCCAGTTGTGTTTCACACAGCCAGCAGGTATGGAATTTGATTTTATCATTATTGTGCTCCTCCGACCATCTCATTGAGGCTTCTCCTTTGTCCTTGGCCATGAGGCATCGTTTTTGGTGGGCTCCAATATTCTGAAACTGATGGCTGTTCAATAGCTAGTTGTGATTTTGGTGATTTCAGGAGATGATGAGCACACATCTTTCTATTCCATCATCTTGAATCAGTCTCACTCTGCTTTTTAATATGTTGTCTAGATTTGTCATAACTTTCTTTCCAAGGAGCAAGTATCTTTTAATTTCATGGCAGCAGTTGCCATCCACAGTGATTTTGGAGCTCAAAAAATAAAATTTGTCAGTGTTACCACTTTTTCCCTTTCTATTTGCCATGAAGCATTGGGACTGGATGCCATGATATTACTTCCTGAATGTTGAGTTTTGAGCCAACTTTTGCACTCTCCTCTTTCTCTCTCATAAAGAGGATCTTTACTTCCCCTTCACTTTCTGCCATAAGGGTGGCATCATCTGCATATCTGTGATTGTTTATATTTCTCCCAGCAATTTTGATTCCAGCTTGTGATCATCCAACTGGGCATTTCACATTATATACTCTGCATAGAATTTAGATAAGCAGGTGAAAATGTACAACCTTATTGTACTCCTTTCTCAATTTTTAACCAGTTGGCTCTTCCATGTTTGGTTCTAACTGTTGCTTCTTGACTTCCATACAGGTTTCTCAGGAGAAAGGCAGTGTGGTCTAGTATTCCTATCTTTTGAAGAATCTTCCACAGTTTGTTGTAATCCATATAGTCAAAGGTTTCCACAGAGTCAAAGAAGCAGAAATAGTTTGCTTGTTTGTTTGTTTGTTTTTTTCCCCTAGAATCACCTTGTTTTCTCTAAGAGCCAGTGGATTTTGTCAATTTGATCTCTGATTACTTTGCCCTTTCCCAACTCAGCCATTAAAAAGAATACATTTGAATCACTTCAAGTAAGCCAGAAAGAAAAATACCAATACAGTATACTAACACATATATATGGAATTTAGAAAGATGGTAATGATAACCCTGTATGTGAGACAGCAAAAGAGACACAGATGTATAGAACAGTCTTTTGGACTCTGTGGGAGAGGGAGAGGGTGGAATGATTTGGGAGAATGGCACTGAAACATGTATAATATCATATATGAAAAGAGACGCCAGTCCAGGTTTGATGCATGATACTGAATGCTTGGGACTGGTGCACTGAGATGACCCAGAGGAATGGTATGAGGAGGGAGGAGGGAGGGGGGTTCAGGATGGGGAACACGTGTGTACCTGTGGCAGATTCATGTTGATGTATGGCAAAACCAATACAATACTGTAAAGTAAAAACATAAATAAATTAATTAAAAGTGTCTTAAAAAATAAAAATAAACTGAGCTTATAACATCTGGAAGTCTCAGTTCACGTACTACTGAAATCTAGCTTGAATGATTTTGATCATAACACTACTAGCATGTGAAATGAGTGCAATTGTACAGTCATTTGAACATTCTTTGACATGGAATTGGAATGAAAACTGACCTTTACTAGTACTGTGGCCACTGCTAAGATTTCAAATTTGCTGACATATTGAATCCAGCATTGGAACAGCATCATCTTTTAGGATGTTAAATAGTTAAAAAGATGTCAAATTTGCTGACATATTGAATCCAGCATTGGAACAGCATCATCTTTTAGGATGTAAATTCATCGCCTTCACTAGCTCTGTTCGTTTAGTACTTCCTAAGGCTCACTTGACTTCATAGTCTAGGATGTCTGACTCTAGGTAAGTGACCACACCATAATGGTTATTCAACTCATTAAGACTTTTTTTTTTTGGTATAATTCTGTGTATTCTTGTCATTTCTCCCTAATCTCCTCTCCTTCATTTAGGCTTTATCCTTTCTGTTCTTTATTGTGTGCTTCCTTATGCGAAATGTTTCTTTGATATCTCCAATTTTCTTGAAGAGATTTCTAGTCTTTCCCATTCTATTGTTTCCTCTATTTCTTTGCATTATTCACTTAAGTAAGCTTTCTAATCTCTCCTGGCTATTCTCTGGAGCTTTACATTTGTTGGATATATCTTTCCCATTCTAACTTGCCTTTTGCTTCCCTTCTTTCCTCAGACATTTGTAAACCCTCCTCAGACAACCATTTTGCCTTCTCTCATTTCTTTTTCTTTGGAATGATTTTGGCCATCACCTCCTGGATACTGTTACAAACATCTGTCCATAGTTCTTCCAGCACTCTGTTTACCAGAGCTAATGCCTTGAATCTAGTCATCATCTCCACTGTATAATCATAAGGGACTTTATTGAGGTCATACCTGAGTGGCCTAGTGGTTTTCCCTACTTTCTTAAATTTAAGCCTGAATTTTGTGATGAGGATCTCATGATCTGAGCCTTAGTCAGCTCCAGGTCTTGTTTCTGCTGACTATAGCATTTCTGCATCTTTGGCTTCAAAGAACATAATCAATCTGATTTTGTTACTGACCATTGGGTGATGTCCTTGTGTAGAGTCATCTCGTGTTGTTGGAAGAAGATGTTTGCTATGACCAGTGTGTTCTCTTGGCAAAGCTCTCCTGCTTCATTTTGTACTCTAAGGAGATACTTACTTGTTACTCCAAATATCTCTTGACTTTTCACTTTTGCATACTAATCCCCTATCATGAAAAATCATCTTTTTAAAAAATGTTATTTCTAGAAGATCTTTTATGTCTTCATGGAACCAGTCAACTTGAGATTATTCAAAATTAGTGGTTTAAACATGGACTTGGATTGTGTGATGTTTACCCCACATGCCAGGACTCAAACTTGAACAAAACCCAGATGAAGACTTGAACTCACCTGGCTATAACATGAACCCATCCAAATCCCAACGTCTTCCAACTGAGATCATGCACTTGGCCTTAGGATTTAATGAAGCTCGGGTTCTTTGTGTCTCAGTGCAGAAATAATTCAATGAGACACAAAATGATGGGAAGAATTAAAATTATTTAGATAGAAACACTCCATAGACTGTGGGTCATCTCAGTAGATGAGTGTGGCCTTGAAATGTGGCATAGTTAGGTTTTATTAGCTGAGTAATTTCATAGGCCAATGAATGTGAGAATTATTCTAACTATTTTGCGGAAGAGGTAGGGATTTCCAGGAACTAGACTGATGCCCACTTTTTGGCCTTTGATATTTGGTCTCAGAACTGTCATGGCAGTGGTGGGTCTGTGACTTAGCTTTCTGCTGTGTTTAGATGAGCATATACTGAGATTCTGAAGATCTTTATTGTATAATTCTTCTGTGTATTCTTGCCACCTCTTCTTAATATCTTGCTCTCTTTAAGAAAATTAGAGATACTAAGGGAACATTTCATGCAAAGATGGATACAATAAGGACAGAAATAGTATGGGACTAACAGAAGAAGAAGATATTAAGAAGACGTGGCAAAACTACACAGAAGAACTATAAAAAATATATCTTCATGTCCCAGATAATCATGATGGTATGATCACTTACCTAGAGCCAGAGATCCTGGAATGTGAAGTCAAGTGGGCCTTAGAATGTATCACTATGAACAAGGCTGGTAGAAGTGATGGAATTCCTGTTGAGCTATTTCAAATCCCAAAAGATGATGCTGTGAAAGTGCTGAACTCAAAATGCCAGCAAATTTGGAAAACTCAGCAGTGGCCACAGGACTGGAAAAGGTCAGTCTTCATTCAAATCCCAAAGAAAGGCAATGCCAAAGAATGTTCAAACTAGTGCACAATTGCACTCTTCTCACTTTCTAGTAAAATAATGCTCAAAATTCTCCAAGCCAGGCTTCAAAAGTATGTGAATCATGAATCTTCAGGTGTTCAAGATGGATTTAGAAAAGGCAGAGGAAACAGAGAGTAAATTGCCAACATCCATTGGATTATCAAAAAAGCAAGGGAGTTTCAGAAAAACATCTACTTCTGCTTTATTGACTATGCCAAAGCCTTTGACTATGTGGATCACCACAAACTGTGGAAAATTTTAAAAGAGATGGACATACTAGACTACCTGATCTGCCTCTTGAGAAATCTGTATGCATGTCAGGAACCAACAGTTGGGAATGGATGTGAAACAACAGACTGATTTCAAATAGGGAAAGGAGTACAATCAAGGCTGTATATTGTCACCCTGCTTATTTAACGTATATGCAGAGTACATGATGAGAAATGCTAGGCTGAATGAAGCACCAGAGGGAATCAATATTGCCAGAAGAAGTATCAATAACCTCAGATATTCAGATGACACCACTGTTATGGCAGAAAGTGAAGAACTAAAGAGCCTCTTGATGAAAGTGAAAGAGAAGAGTGAAAAAGTTGGCTTAAAACTCAATATTCAGAAAACTAAAATCATGGCATCTTGTTTCATCACTTCATGCAAATATATGGGGAAACAGTGGAAACAGTGACAGACTTTATTTTCTTGGGCTCCAAAATAACTGCAGATGGTGACTGCAGCCATGAAATTAAAAGATGCTTACTCCTTGGAAGAAAAACTTTGGTCAACCTAGACAGCATATTAAAAAAGAAAGACATTATCAACAAACGTCCTTCTTTTTTTTTTTTTTTTTTTTAAAAACGTCCTTCTAATCAAAGCTATGGTTTTTCCAGTAGTCACCTATGGATGTGAGAGTTAGACTATAAAGAAAGCTGAGTGCCAAATAACTGATGCTTTTGAAGTGTGGTGCTGGAGAAAAGTCTTGAGAGTCCCTTAGACTGCAAGGAGATCCAACCAGTGTATAGTCCTGAATATTCGTTGGAAAGACAGATGCTGTAGCTAAAACTCCAATATTTTGGCCACCTTATGCAAATAACTTACTCATTTGAAAAGACTCTGATTCTGGGAAAGATTGAAGGCAAGAGGAGAAGGGGACGACAGAGGATGAGATGGTTGGATGGCATCACTGACTCAATGGACATGATTTTGGTTAAACTATGGGAGTTGGTGATGGACAGGCAGGCCTGGTGTGCTGCAGTCCATGGTGGCTCAAACAGTCGGACACGACTCACTGACTGAACTGAACTAATACTGAAATGGAAGATTTAGTGGAATTCAACTTGTCTAACATCTTGGACTTACTTGTTTCTAATCAATTTATGTCATTTCCTTGGGTTATGATATTCTTTTAAAGCTTGTGCCCTGTCCCCTTTCCTCCTGTTTCACACTCTTCTGTATTGTTGGCTGACATCCTCTATTTAAAAAAGCCAAATTAACAAAAGAAAGACAAATAGAAATTTGTTATACATTTTTACCTCATGTATACATGGAAGACACTCAAGGAAAATGAATGAACTGTCTGAGATCTGAGATATCCCAAACCTCTATCTTGAATACTAGCCTCATCTTATTGACCAAAGAAAGATGTATGCGTGTGTGTGTGTGTGTGTGTGTGTGTGTGTGTGTGTGTTTTGGGCTGGGGTGGAAGGGCAATTCACAGAAAGAGGAAAAGCTTGGTATACAAAAATTTTCCTTCCATGCAGATAAATCTCTCAGGAGGAAAAAAAAAAAAAAAAATATATATATATATATATATATATAGCTCTTTTCTGGAATGTGCCCCCTTTTAAATTTCCTTAAAAAATGTAGATTTCTCTCATAAAAGATAACTTTTAGTCTGTTTTTAGAGCTTCTCCTCTTTCTGCAGTTTCTCAAAGTAATCCTTACATAAAAGAGCTATATTTGGGGGTGGAACTTGGTGGGCTCCAGTCTATGGTGTTGCAAAGAGTCAAACACGACCTAGCACACATACAAACACTCACACATGCTTCTTTTACTATTTTGTGTTAATCAATCTTGTTAAGAAAATGCAATTTAATATGCATACTTTATATATAAGATATTGATTTATATGATATATATTATATATGCTTCCCTCATAGTTCAGTTGGTAAAGAATCTGCCTGCAATGCAGGAGACCCTTGTTCAATTCCTGGGTCTGGAAGATCCCTGGAGAAGGGATAGGCTACCCACTCCAATATTCTTGGGCTTCCCACCTGCAATGTAGGAGACCTAGGTTTGATCCATGGGTTGGGAAGATCCCCTGGAGAAGGGAAAGGCTACTCATTTCAGTATTCTGGCCTAGAGAATTCCATGCAGTGTATAGTCCATGGGGTCACAAAGAGTCAGGCACTACTGAGCGACTTTCACTTTCAGTATATTACATATAAGGAATATACATATATATCTATGATAGATATATTGATGATATATATTTTAAATTTTGTTAAATGATAATTTCTCAACTGAAAATAATAATAGTGGTAATGATAACAATAATATCATGTAAATTTGGTTCTTCACTATGTCAAATGATGCCAAGTTAAGATAATTGGTCTAAAATGAAAGTGAAAGTGAAGTCGCTCAGTCGTGTCCGACTCTTTGTGACCTCATGGGCAGTAGCCTGCACCAGGCTCCTCCGTCCATGGGATTTTCTAGGCAAGAGTACTGGAGTGGGTTGCCATTTCCTTCTCCAGGGAATCTTCCCAACCCAGGGATAGAACCCAGGTCTCCTGCATTGTAGACAGACGCTTTACCATCTGAGCCACCAGAGAAGTCCTATTGGTCTAAAGTTGGTCTATTGGTCTAAAGCTGTGCTGAAATGTATTCATTAACAAGAATCTGTGGGCTATAACAATTCTTAGTAAAAGTTTCAAAAGCTTCTTGCAATAATTTTCAAATATAAGTTTTTAATGCTTCATTAACTTATGAAGATATCTACATTCTTGTGTGTAATTTATTATGTGTTGAGATCGTAAAGACAAACATGTAAAATAAGAACAAATTTGTGGTGAAAACGATAATATTGACATCATTCTTTTCCCTTTTTCTTTAGAAACAATTATAATTTTTTTTTTTTTGAAAACTGGAAGTATTTTGGCAGCTTTCTCAAATTTTAGTTTGCCATTTCTGAAATGTAAACTCACGGAAGATGACACTCCTATCTTCTAGTTTCTAAGGAAGGAATCTAAGAATTCTGTTGGCCTTCTTGCTCTAAGTTGCAAAAAGAAATATGTTAGCTTCAGAAAGAAAGCGATGTAAGGTAATTTCTTCTCTGGATGAATCCAATTTAACTAGCACAGATAGTCAACTGAATTACCCAATGACTCTCTGATGAGATAAACAATTCATAACAAATGATGCTATCCTGTTCTTTTACTTAAAGACTAGTCAGTCATTTTGAAAACATACGTAGAAAAGTCTTACCTGATTGGCTACTTAAAGGATCAGAATCTTTTCTGTCTTTATATCTCTCAGTGGATTGTCTGTAATGATTATTGCATTCTGGTTTAATGCTTATTACATAATAAAAGTGTTATTTCTCCACTACCTTTGTGGACAGATTTTCTGAGTTGCAAGAAAATTGTTTTACATATATTATGTAGATCAACCAAACACTAAATATAAAGTATCAAGTGTAAATATCTTCTTTTTGACATATGAAATATAAAAGCAACACACACTAAAATTTTTATTATAACATTTGCTAGTGGAATTGTATAATTTTATTTACTCATGGAAAATTCATTTGGCCACATAGTCATGGATTAATTCAAAAACATAAAATCATGAAGCAATTGCTGATTATATGTGAATTTCTCTATTTTTCTCTGGATGTCTGTTTGAGGGGGTAAGGTAAATAAAGCACAAAACTGGCAGTAAAATAACTCAATTTCCCAAGGCACTTAAAGTTATCAAATAGTGCATATAACAGAGTGAAATAAGTGCCTTTTTTCCACCTACTTTATAAAATGTCCAAAAGTGAAAACTCTTTTTAAAAATAATGCTAAAGGTAAGTATGCATATATGAAAATTTCATAATTTAAAAAACGACTGCCTTTCAGACAATTCCAACAGAGCCAATGAAAGCTCCATCTTAGCTCCTGAGATGCAAAATCACTAAGAATCACGCCCATGAGGTATTGAATATCACACTGACAACAAGATGATATACTGTTGGCTAAAATGTGAGTGAACATCCTCTGAAGACTTTGGTTATGACAAAAGTCTTCTGAAAACTTTGCTAACCTTTCAAGCTTTAAAATATTTTATTAAAAAAGGAACAATACCAATAAGATAAATGAATCACAGACCCTTATCAGACAGAATCATGAAAACATAAAGAACTTATATTTATAAAAAATGTATATTCAGATGTTTATTAGCATTTCTGGTGAATTATAATTATTCAATTAGAAAAACAACTATAAAAGTGTTTATTGTTTAATTAACATGACAAAATAGAACTTGAATAGAGAAGGAAATGGCAATCTACTCCAGTATACTTGCCTGGAGAATCCCACGGACAGAAGAACATGGCAGGCTACAGTCTATGGGCTAGCAAGAGCCAGATACGACTTAGCGATTAAACCATCACTGATAGAACTTGAAATAATAATTATTCAGAGACTTTTGAAAAATAGAATAAACATGTTAATTTTTACTAATATATTTTTCAAAAAACACAGGGATAAAAGGAAATGTGATTTCCTTTCATTGCTGAAAAATTTGGGAAATTATACTGTCAAATTAAACTATCATAAAATGTACTAGACTGAAATGTCAGTTTCAGAACATGCTCATTTTCTTATAGTTCAATAAGTATTAGAATTATAGAAATACAAAATTATTTTAAGAATGTATACCTGCTATTTTTAAAATATATATCTGCTGACTATTACTTTGCATCTTATTGATTGTTTTTCACTTGCTATAAAGATTCTAAAATCATAATCTTGTCACTTCACTTTATGATCAGCCAACATATGAAATCATAACAATATCTGTGATATAAACTTTTCTTATACTTTGGCTAATTTGTTTTATGTTTATATTTGTTTAGGCTGCAATTATGAAGTTCTGAAATCAGTACCTTCCTTGAATTTTATATTATACTAAATGACTGAGGAAATTTTACATAAAAGTTAGACATCAATCAATTCAGTTCACTTGCTCAGTTGTATCTGACTCTTTGTGACCCCATGAATCTCAGCACGCCGGGCCTCCCTGTCCATCACCAACTCCCGGAGTTCACTCAAACTCATGTCCATCGAGTCGGTGATGCCATCCAGCCATCTCATCCTCTGTCATCCCCTTCTCCTCCGGCCCCCAATCCCTCCCAGCATCAGAGTATTTTCCAATGAGTCAACTCTTTGCATGAGGTGGCCAAAGTATTGGAGTTTCAGCTTCAGCATCAGTCCTTCCAATGAACACCCAGGAATGATCTCCTTCAGAATGAACTGGTTGGATCTCCGTGCAGTCCAAGGGACTCTCAAGAGTCTTCTCCAACATCACAGTTCAAAAGAATCAATTCTTCAGCCCTCAACTTTCTTCACAGAGGATTTATTTACATGTAGTCTATTTTAAAATTAATATTCAAAGAAAGGAAAGAGGAACCAAGACACAAATAGCTTTTTTTTTTTTTTAATTTAATGATAATCTGTTTACACTGCCTCACATCAAAGTGATCACACAAGAATTCAAGTGTGATTCAATGGGCTTTTAGTTTTAGGATTTGCAAAATATATTTATGGTTATATTCATTTTTTGAAATTTCTTTTAAAAGAGTAAAAAATCAAGTGCAAATTAAAATGTTAGCTGCTGCTGCTGCTAAGTTGCTTCAGTCATGTCCTACTCCGTGCGACCCCATAGGTGGCAGCCCACCAGCTCCTCTGTCCCTGGGATTATCCTGTCAAGAATACTGGAGTGGGTTGCCATTTCATTCTCCAATGCATGAGAGTGAAAAGTGAAAGTGAAGTCGCTCAGTCGTGTCCAACTGTTAGAGACCCTATGGACTGCAGCCTACCAGGCTCCTCCGTCCATGGGATTTTCCAGGCAAGAGTACTGGAGTGTGTTGCCATTGCCTTCTCCATAAAATGTTAGATAATACAATAAATCAATTTACTCTAGAGGATAAAAGAATACTACTGAGCTTTTCTTAAGGGTCAAATTTTAATGAAGAGGGTGTCTGTGTGTGTGTTAGTCTCTCAGTCGAATCAAACTCTTTGTGACCCCATGGACTGTATCCCGACAGGCTCTGTCTGTGGAATTTTCCAGGCAAGAATACTGGAGTAGTTTGCCATTCCCTTTTCCAGGTGGTCTTTCTGATCCAGGGATTAAACCTAGGTCTCCTGCATTGCAGGCAGGTTCTTTACCATCTGAGCTACCAGGAAAGCCCTAAAGAAGAGAAAATTGACACCAAAAAAAAAAAAAAGGAAGGGGGGAGGGGAGAAAGAAAAGAAAATGATTAAAATGAGGAGAAGGAGGAAAAATAAAAGTTTCCTTAAAAGTATGTGTTAGGATGTTGGGGTAAGATAACCTGCTTTATTAATATACCTGTGGATGGCTCCAAACAGCAGATCTATTTTTGTTCTACTGGAAAAATGCTCTTATCATAATGGAAGAATTTAGTTTGCTTATTAAACGTTGCCTCTCATTATCTCAGTCTCATCACTGATTTTAGCTATATGTTCATCTTACACTTGTGTCACCAGAATCTTGAGTCCTATTCTCTCACTCTCCTCACATTTCTTTCCGATTTAGTGCAGGTCTTTAGAAGCACAGTTTTTACACAGGGACGCAGTATCCTGAAATGTTGGGGTCCTTTTGCCTAAAGGCATAGATCTTAACCCCTGGGTCATGGGAACTGACTAGTAGTTCTTTCCTCCTGTTAAATACTTTTTTTTTCTTTTTAAATTTAAATTTTATTTTTTATCACCAAAAACAAATTATATTGGGTATAACCAATGTTGTGATAGTTTCAGGTGAATAGTGAAGAATTCAGCCATACATTTACACATATCCATTCTCCCCAAAACCCGTCCCATCCAGGCTGGCACATAATATTGAGTTCCATGTGCTATACAATAGGTTTTTTTTTTTTTTTTTTAAATTTTATTCTATTTTTAAACTTAACATAACTGTATTAGATTTGCCAAATATCAAAATGAATCCGCCACAGGTATACACGTGTTATAGGTTTTTGTTGGCTATCCATTTTAAATATAGCAGTGTGTACACAATCTTCCCAAAGTCCTTAACTATCTCTTCACCTCTGCAATCATGAGTTTGTTTTCTAAGTCTGTGAGTCTCTTTCTGTTTTGTAAGTAAGTTCATTTTTATATTTTCTTTTTAGATTCCACATATAAGGGATGTCATATGATATCTTCCTGTTAAACCTTAAGTCTCAGATGGATAGTTATGAAAACCATGCCATATGCTCTTTGAAATTCTCAAGTGGCCTGAGACTAATTTCCCTCAGAATTGACTGAATAAGGGGTATAATTTTTAAGTTTTTTTTTTATTAATTTTTAACATTTTATATTAAGGGCTTCCCTGGTGAGTCAGTGATAGAGAATTCACCTGCCAATGCAGGAGACATGGGCTGAATCCCTGGCTTAGGAAAATGCCCTAAGGAAATGGTAACTCACTCCAGTATTCTTGCCTGAGAAATCCTATGGACAGGCTACAATCCTGGCAGGCTACAACCCATGGGGTCACAAAAGAGTCAGCCATGGCTTACTGACTGAACAACAACAACAACAACAAACAAGAGTTGATTAACAATGTTGTGTTTGTTTCAGGTGTACAGCAAAATGAATGCTTGACATACACATGCATTTATTCTTTTTCAAATTATTTTCCCATTTAGGTTGTTATATAACATTGAACCAACAAGGACCTACCGTATAGCACAGGAAACTCTGCTCAATACTGTTACATGTCAATGTTTGGCAGAAAGAAACACAATTCTATAAAGTGTTTATCCTTCAGTTAAAAAATAAGTTAATTTAAAAAATTTTATGTAACTACCTAAAGAAGCACTATGACCATTGTTTTCATCTTAGCTCCTGCTCATCAGGACTACTTCCAAAAAATCTGTCACATAATTCTGTGTCATGTTCTGTTTTAATGGTGGTAGTTAGGAAAGACAAGCTGAGATTTAAGAAATACTACCCACAAGAATTTAATATAATGTTAGTATAGAAATATCCTTTTATCTATACTTCTTAATTCAAGTATTGCCTCATAGGATGTTTCAGTGTTTAATAATCTTTCCAGATAACTTTTTTCATTTTAATTGTAAATTTGAATATGTTTTATATTATGTTTATATAATTTTCTAAAGCAACATTTTATTTTATTTTGTTGCTTATTTTATTATAATCTTTATTTCATAATAAAATTGTAAAAGTTATTTTACTATGAAGTTCTTGGTTCTCTAAGTTAAATATAATTATCAAAAGACATTATAAATCACATTCAAAATTCTTATGATGCTGGGCAATGACATAACAAATGGTTATGTAACAAAATCTTGCCTTTTTAAACTCTTCTTATTATTTAATGTTCCTTAACAATGGGTTGGGTCAATCAGTTCAGTCGCTCAGTTGTGTCTGACTCTTTGTAACCCTATGGACTGCAGCACTCTAGGCTTCCCTGTCCATCACCAACTCCTGGAACTTGCTCAAATTCATGTCAATTGAGTCAGTGATGTCATCCAACCATCTCATCCTCTGTTGTCCCCTTCTCCTCCTGCCTTCATACATTAAATATAAATATGTTAGGTGAGAAGAAAGGGAATTTAAATCAACCACTTTCAACTTGTCTCATATTTTAAAATATCTAGTCTCTGGATAGTTTTTAATAGCTATAAATCACCTCAATAAGCTAGTAGCTATTGGGTAGCTTGTTCGTACTGTCTCTACTAAGTAGTGAATAGAGTATTTACTCACTGCTCTGTATGAAAAGTATCTCCTGTTTCTCTCTATCCAGATATCCTGATAATTCTTCTTGATAGCAATTATCAATAACTGTCATCCTATTGTACACTTATATGTTTATTCATTTGCCACTTCCCACACTGAAATACAAGCCTAATGAAGACAAGGCTTCAGTGTCCTATATCTGTGTTCATGGAAAATAGTAGATACTGAATCAATATTTGTTATATAAAAGAATGAATGAATTTACACAAAATTTGAAAAGTGTTCATATTCCCATTTCCTACTAAAGAAATCAATGCTTATAAGTAGTTATAAACATTGTTTATAACTTCACTTGAAACAATGTTTTGACTTCACTCTGCTTATAAAATCTGATACAGAATTTGATATCAGACTACTATGATTTATTATCAAATATATATGTGTGTATGTATATATATATATACATATATATATATATATATATATATTTACTATACCATCTTGCCTCCAAGTAGTAAAGTACTAGCAAATGGTCTTATTCTAAAGATGCTTTTTATGTACTTGAATGAATGTGGGCACCTGAAGGATGTTACATTCACTGCCCAAATATCTGGCCCACTTAAACCTGTCTCATAATCAACTGGAGAGTCTCAAAGAACAACAGAAACTTTGTAAACCTCAATGTACTTTGTGTTAAGGTTACCTACTGTGATATTTTCTAAAATGTGAAACTGAATGAATATTTCATTAGACATTTTAGAAAGAAGTTTCAGAACAGTAGGGGTATGGCATATGCTATGTCAAAAAAAAAAGTAATATAGATGACAATGAAATGCTGACATTATAAAATATTCATGAAACATACAAGTATCTATTAAGAAGTTTGAAACATAAAAACTTCTTGCACTAGAAATATATCCTCTTTCTTCACCTAAGAAAACTGTACAGTGGGATTCCAACAGTATACTGATTCTCTCATAGTCTCTTTTTGATGCTGTCTGTATACATAGGGGGAGAAAAGCTAGATATGTGTAAATGCAAATCCTTAGATCTCTAAACAAATTTTTCTGTCTAAGAATAAGTATCTTAAGAAAACACTGCTGATGGTAAAACTTGTCCTTGGCAGCCTCTTAGATATTTGTTCTCTCTGTCTCTGTCTCTCATACACATACACACACCCTCCACCCACACACACATCTCTTTTTATTCTATGCCTTTTTTTTTTAAATTTTATTTTATTTTTAGACTTTACATAACTGTATTCTATGCCTTTTAATTGAGTAATTATAAAAGTCTTAAATGTGTATAATCCATTATTCCTTATAAAGACCTTTCTCATAACTATTTCATCCAAAGTTCACCAGGTAGCAGAACAATGAGATATTTTTCGATGAGAAAATGGAAATTTAGGTAAGTTTGAGATCTTCTCAAAGATTTCGCATCCAGATACCAAACACAGAGCTCAAATCACCCTTTCTGATTTTAATTCTATAGTGGAGGAAAATCCTATGAACTCCACTTTTAGTTTCTCTTCCTCCTCCTCCCTGCTCTCTTCTCCCCATCTCTTCTATCTCTCTTCCTTTCTCTATCACACACCACATCTATCATAAAGTCATAATATATTTCTTCAAAAACAGTTACAGTTTGATTCAGGAGTTTTTTCCTTCCCTAAGCTAAAAACAAATTCATATTTCCTGTACTGAAGTAATGAGAATATACACTCTTATTACTAAATATCTGATGAGTAGTTTTTATTTTTAAGTAACATTAGTAAAGAGTTAATGTTCTAAAATTTTTTAATTTTTTTTTATTGAAGATTAGTTGATTTAAATGTGTTAGTTTCAGATATACAACAAAATGGTTCAATTATATATTTTATGCATATTCACATATATTAATAAATATATTTTTATCCATTATAGTTTATTACAAGATATTTTATTGAAAGATAACACCTTGTGCTATATAATAGGTCATTGTTGGTAATCTATTTTATATATAGCAGTTTGCAACTACTAATCTCAAACTCACAATTAATCCTTCCCCACCCACTTCCCCTTCCCCTTTGGTAATCTTAAGGCTGTTTGTAAGCATGTTTCTGTTCTGTAAATAAGTTCATCTGTGTCACATTTTAGATTCCACATATAAGTGAATTTTCTTGGTTTTTGTCTTTCTGAGTTATTTCCCTTAATGTGATGATCTCTAGGTCCATCTGTGTTGCTGCAAATGATATTATTTAATTCCTTCCTGTGGTTGAGCAATATTCCACTGTGTATATATACCACATCTTCTTTACTCATTCATCTGTCAATGGCATTTATGTTGCCTCAGTGGTAAAGAGCTAACATTTTGAATGCTTGTTGACAGATATTTTATTAGAATGGGATATTTATCTCACTATATTATTAAATGAATAATATTATCATCTGAATTTTAGAACAAAATAATACAGTTCAGTGATTTACTAATACTTGTGTCTGGTTTTACACTGTTATCTGTTTTAGATCTGTTACATCTGTTATCTATTGCTTTCAAAATTCTTTCACCATGAAGTTTTTTTTCAGATATATTTGCTATATTTTATTTTGTAGTTATTCATGAGAAATATACCAACTGTTTTCAAATATCTTTATTTAAAGTCCCTTTTATTATGGTAAAGTTAAATAATTAATGCTCACACAACCAGATGCACTCGTTTTTTTTTTTCAAATTTCAGTAGTAGTTGCGCTGCCTTTCTTTTCATCATAGAACCCAAAGCACTAACCATTGTAATAAAATAAAAATATAGGACTAAGAGACAATTGCAGGGAATTGAGTTTAAGACATAGAATTTTAGCTTAGTCATTATGCTACTCCTTATAAATTATTTTGGAACTCCATAAGCTCTAAAATCTAAGAAAAGTCCACAAACTTGTCATGCTTTCCTGTAGCACATACCCAGAACCATTATGATTAAACATCAATTCAAAGAGCATATTTATGGCTGTGTATTTCTATTCCAATCTTGAATTAGTGTTTCTTGAGAGAAAGATATATACATACACACACACACACATATGTACACACACACACACAGACATATATATATATATATATATATATATACACACACACACATATATAAAGGCTGAATGCCGAATGTACTTTTCCATGTTTATGACAATCTATTAAACTCATTGGGGAAAATATTATTATTTTCATAATTAGATAATAATCAAAGGTTCAGTGAATATTTTGAACCCATATGCTCTAAGTCATGTGGACCCTTTTTCAACCACAACTGAAATTTTATTTAAGTTTTTCTTCTAAATCAATCAAAAACTTACAAATAATCTTGAATTTCCACATACTCTGAAGTTTAACAACACTAGCCTGACATTCTAAAGGCAACTCTAAGTTAAAAGTGAGAAATTGAAACACTGACCAAATGCTCTTTTGTGACTCTTTTACTTATTGCTAATTTATATACCTAACCTCTTACAAAGATGTCTTAAATTTTCCTGCATCCTCTAAACCTGTTCTGCTCAATCTAGTATTTTCTGTTATCTGGGCAGCAGAGGAAAAAGGAGACTACAAATTTGTGCAGTTAGCTGACTATTGCTAAATATGATTGACAGCTTGGTCAGGGAAGCATGCCCCCAAGAAGTTGTGTAAACTCTGCCTTAGGCTAACATCTCCACTAGAAGCTGTCCATCCCTTAGAGCATAAATTCTGCCACATGTCTGGGTCTCACAGGAGTATACATGGGGCCCACACAGTATCAGTAGAGGAGCCCTGAGGCCATAGGCAAGTACTTTCAGATCCTTCTTAGAGTTCAGTCACAGCCTATGTGGAGCTGGAAATGCAAACAAAGGAGGAAAGAGGTGTTCAATGGATGTCTGATGTGATGCTTTGCATCAAACAGGGCCGAAAAATGAGAGCTAATGGACTGTGCAAATGCACAAGCATGCATATCTGCATACTCCATCACCTCTCATTCATAGAAAATACTGAAAAGTAGGACAGAAGTCTGCCATCAAGAAGAGATTTCTGTTCCAGTTCTTTCTACTTTTTTTTCCCCCTTTTATTTTGATATAATGTCAAACTTACAGATAAGTTGCATGAACAGTGCAAGGATTGCTTTTGGGCCGTTTACTGAGATTGACAAACTTACATATCCTGTCCGATTTGCCAACATTTTCCATTTTAAAATCTGGCAAGCACTGTAGGAGACTTTTACTGTAAAAGATGTATCCCATAGTCTCCAAATAGTGTATTAGATATATGCATTTTATGTTTATAAATGCATATTTATATACATTTTAAATGCATATTTACATATTCATACACATATATGTATAAATATTTATGTATTATATAAATGCCTGGTTTTTATTTCTCTTCCTTTATTGGTTCTACATATAATTTGAAGATTTCAGAAAATTGAAGAAGTAGCAACTCCATGTATTTCTTCTTTCAATTTCATAACAGTTGCCCAGTCTTCTGAATTGTAATTATGAGCTATTTTCTAAATCCATCCACACTTCCTCACCTTATTAAATTCATGTCATCATGAAACTATCTCTTGCTAAAGAGTAAATGGTTGTACCAGAGGAGATAGATACTATATTTTATGTATGTACCCAGGAGTGTTTGGAGAGGTTTAGATGCAGATTGGAATAAACTCTAGCCTCAGAAAGCTCACAGTCTTAAACATAGAAGCTCTCCATCCCAGAGTGTAGGTGCCTGAGGAGACAGAAAGGATGGGCTGAGGCCACAAGTCCTCACTCTGTGTTCTTTCCCTGAGATGTTCCATGGGAAATTCACTAAATAGAAGAAAAAAGCTCTGCTTTCTTGATACCCAGAGTGGCATTTTCAATGAAGACATAGGCTTATAGCCAAAGAAGTATTTTATTTTTTTCCTAAAAATAGTATGCTGTTAGTATTCAGGTTGAAACTGCATGCATGCTAAGTTCCTTAGTAGTGCCCAACTCTGCAATCCTATGGACTATACTCACCAGGCTCCACTATCCATGGGATTCCTCCAGGAAATAATACTGCAGTGAGTTTCCTTGCCCTCCTCCAGGGGATCTTCCTGACCCAGGGGTCTCCTGCATTACAGGCAGATTCTTTACCATTTGAGTCACTGCTGTTAGGTCGCTTCAGTCGTGTCTGACTCTGTGCAACCCCATAGATGACAGCCCACCAGGGTGCCCCATCCCTGGGATTCTCTAGGCAAGAATACTGGAGTGGGTTGCCATTTCCTTCTCCAATGTATTAAAGTGAAAAGTCAAAGTGAAGTCTCTCAGTCGTGTCCGACTCTTAGCGACCCCATGGACTGCAGCCTACCAGGCTCCTCCATCCATGGGATTTTCCAGGCAAGAGTACTGGAGTGGGGTGCCATTGCCTTCTCCATTTGATTCACTATGGAAGCCTTTTTGTATTCAGGATGAAATTGTGAAGGTAGGACAAACCTTGGTGGAGGCATTCCTGGGTGGTCAGGAAGTTGTTTTTTGTTTGTTTGTTTTGAGTGGAAGATGTGGGGACATAATTAAGATACATCAAAAGACCAAATAAATGTCATTGGCTTCATCACTTTAAGGAAAATATATTCAACAATACATGGATATGCTTGAATTTTCCTTTCCTGCATGTGAAAACTGAGTTTTTACTCTCAATCTTAAGTTCAAGGAACATTGGAAATTTTACTAGTTAGTAAGTAGTTTATGGTACAAGCCTTGAATATTCTTTTATTAAATTTAGCTATAATGTTAAGCATAAAGGAAAATAGGCATCCCTTATATTCCTTGCAGAATCAATTAAAAAGAATCACAAACATCTGAGCTTTTTTTTGTTGTGTGTATGTATGTTTACTACTACTAGTGCTTCCCAGTTGGCGCTACTGGTAAAAAACCCTACCAATGCAGGAGAAATAAGAGGGGTGAGTTTGATCCCTGGGTGGGGAAGACCCCTGGAGAAAGCAAGGCAACCCACTCCAGTATTCTTTCTTGGAGGATCACCTGGACAGAGGAGCCTGGCAGGCTACTTACTGTCCATGGTGTCACAAAGAGTTGAACATGACTGAAGTGATTTAGCACACACACACATAAGAAACTTATACATTAATTACCTAGAATTTGTTAACTCTTTTAGATCATGTCTTTTTCAGTATTCCAAAAGGCTCTAAACACTCACTATTTATATAGCGGTTGTTTTCTGAGGGGCAAGGTTGAACTTGCTCCTTGCTAGTTATAATTATGAAAGTACATGAGTAAAGATCCGAATGGTCAATAGTGATATGAAAGAGAATATTTCAGAATTAGCACTGACATGAAAGTGAGTTGCTATAAAACCACTCCATTAATTGAAATATTGAATATATTTGATAATATAGAAGCTGTACTTTACAGCAATATTGTGACTTTGTAGTAGAGATTGCAAAGTGCCTGGTCTCCCAAAGGTATCTGTTTTCTGAAAGTGGCTTCATGACACTTTGTACCAGTGGGCTCATTCCTTTGTGCTGAGTTGCTGACACTGGGTGGCTGTGTTTGTGGGTTACATACTAGCTAAGTGGACAATAACTGAGACTATTGTACAATGATAAAACCACAGTTCAAAAGGAAGGAGGGTTCAGGATGGGGAACACATGTATACCTGTGGCGGATTCATTTTGATATTTGGCAAAACTAATACAATTATGTAAAGTTTAAAAATAAAATAAAATTGAAGAACAACAACAAAAAAAAGACAAAATACCAATCTAATATTTAATACACTTTGTGTAAGCTAGTGAAATAATATTCTTAAAAAATTCAAATCAAATTAGGTTCTGCAAAAACAGCTTTGTTTTTTTCACAACTAGAGCAACTTAATGATAATTAATCTACTAGTACTATGCAGGAAGCAGTAAAGTCTCCTTGTCCAAAGCAGAGGCTCTTATTTTTTCATTCACAAATGAACTTCTTTTTTTTTTTTTAATTTTATTTTTAAACTTTACATCATTGTATTAGTTTTGCCAAATATCAAAATGAATCTGCCACAGGTATACATGCATTACCCATCCTGAACCCTCCTCCCTCATCTTTATGTGCCCTTTCTTAAGCACCAATATCTACCTGATCACTAGCCTGGTGGTTCCTTGATTTCTCTATTGCCCTTTTGTCAATCTCATTTAACTATGCTTAATGCCAAAAACTCTAGTCATTCCAAATATTTCTTCCCCTCTCTTTCTTTCTTCCATTATCTTGTAACCTTTCATTTCCACTATTTTAATAATCTCCTAACACGGGCTCCCCTGGTCTCTCAGCTGCATCAACTCCATCTTTTATAGTATGTCATGAGATCATTTGCAAAGTACAAATCTGGACATGTCTGGATTGACTATTGACTTAAAATATTCATTGGTTGTATATATTCACTCTGGAGTGAAATCCAAAATCCTCGGTATGTGATATAAGAATTTCCATAATGCCTCTTCTAATTATTATATGGTTTCTTCTACCTTTCCAATTTACCACAGCATAGTTCTATATGTATTTTAAGCTGGCCAAAATGTATACAGTCCAATATAGAACTTGAAATATCATTAATCTGATAAAGATGTATGTATTCTAAGACATAGACTAACTTTTGACATTTCATGCCATAAAGAATGTAAGATAACTCATTAATAATTTTTACATAGATTACATATTCACTGGCTTGATCTCCTTGCAGTCCAAGGGATTTGCAACAGTTTTCTCCAGCACCATAGTTCAAAAGCATCAGTTCTTCAGTGCTCTTTCTTCTTTATGGCCCAATTCTCACATCTATACATGACTACTGGAAAGACCATAGCCTTGACTATGCAGATCTTTCTCAACAAAGCGATGTCTCTGCTTTTGAATACATTGTCTAGGCTTGTCATAGCTTTTTTATATTACATATATTTAAATGTATATTCAGCTCAGTTCACTTCAGTCACTCAGTTGTGTCTGACTCTGTGATCCCATGAATCGCAGCACTCCATATATATATTTGCATTTACATATATGTATTTACATTACATATACATGTACACATATTTAAAAAAAACAATAATAACAACAAAAATACTCTTCTAATTCTTTTTTTTATCATTACTAAATGTATTTAATTTTTATTCACAACTGACTCAACTGTAATGACAGGTTCAGCAAATTATGATAATGAAGATAAATAGGATTTCTATCTACCCCAGCAAGTTTCTTTTTTTAATTTAATTTAATTTTTTAAACTGTACAATATTGTATTGGTTTTGCCATATATCAACATGCATCTGCCACAGGTATACACGTGTTCCCCATCCTGAACCCTCCTCCCTCCTCCCTCCCCGTACCATCCCTCTGGGTCGTCCCAGTGCACCAGCCCCAAGCATCCAGTATTGTGCATTGAACCTGGACTAGCTTTCACACTTGAATTTACCTGGAACTCAAACATCTATTCTCAGGTAAAGATCTTAAAAATCCTGTGAAAGCAGGCTTGATCAATTCCTCCTTCAGGCTGGTAGACTATCTCTCAGCTATTGTGTCAACCTCATCAGTATCTTTTTTTAAACTATCTCTTCCGTGTTCTGCTCCCTAATGCCCATTATCATCTCTTATCTTCCACTTTTGGTATTCATATCTGACCTCTGACATGTTGATTCTTCTACCCTACACTAAAAGATAAGGCATCCTTTGATGGGAAAAATAGCCTAGGAAAAACTTTGGTCACTTCTGAATTAACAAAAACTCAAAATATGATAAACAAGTTATCTTAATAGGTCAACAGATAACAAATAAATTACAAGCTGGTACAAGATCCTGCAGAGAGTATATATGTGTATGTGTATGTGTGCATGTGTGTGTAGAAATTCTCATGGCATGTAGAAGTGTTTATACCTTCACATGAAGGTATATAAGAATATTGCAGGAGAGGGAAGTAAGGATATCAGAGGGAAATTTTCAGAAGGATGGAGAATTTTCGCAGCAGCCAGGATGAATGTGATTGGGAAACTGTAGAGGGAATTAGTTTTCTTCCCAGGTGGCCCTAGTGGTAAAGAACCTGCCTGTCAATAGAGGAGACATAGGAGACACGAGTTTGATCCCTGGGCCTGGAAGGTCCCCTGGAGGAGGGCATGGCAACACACTCCAGTATTTTTGTCTGAAGAGCCCCGTGGACTGACGAGCCTGGCAGGCAACAGCTCACTGTGTCTCAAAGAGACAGACACTGAGGCTTATTATTATTGACATATTTCCTAATTTCTTCTTCTTAATTATATCTTTAAATTATTTTCAACTATGTTTTTGGAAAATAAACAGACGAGAAATATGTGAATAACAGTGGTGTTGGAGAAGACTCTTGAGAGTCCCTTGGACTGCAAGGAGATAAAATCAGCCAATCCTAAAGGAGATCAACCCTGAATATCCATTGGGATGACTGATGCTAAAGCTGAAGCTCCAAAACTTTGGCCACCTGATGTGAAGATCTGACTTATTGGGAAAGACCCTGATGCTTGGAAAGATTAAAGGCTGGAGGAGAAGGGGACGATAGAAGATGAGATGGTTGGAGAGTATCACCGACTCAATGAATATGAGTTTGAGCAAACTCTGGGAGATAGTGAAGGATAGGGAAAACTGACATGCTGCAGTTCATGGGATCACAAAGAGTCAGACATATTTGACTGAACAACAACAATATCATATTTCTTGACATCTCATTTATCTCACTTCACTTTAAACACCATTGTCGATATTATGGAGCTAGTTAGCTTGCATGTCTAGTGTAGCTATATAAAAATACTGACAAAATTTCTTTTCTCACTGTACTCATTCTGGGGCAAAAACAAACTTATAGACAAGTATATGAAAGAAACACTACTGCACATTCACTTGGTTTTCTCATCAGATAATATTTGAGTAACTATGATATATGAAGCTTATGAAGGTACCAAGTGCAAGGATACAGATCTAAATAAATACAGATGCAATAGCGGTGGTAGTTTGATGGTTTAGTAGCTAGCTTCTTAACCTGTATACAGATTTCTCAAGGGGCAGGTCAGGTAGTCCAGTAGTCCCATCTCTTTAAGAACTTTCCAGTTTGTGGTGATTCACACAGTCAAAGGCTTTGGTATAGTCAATAAAGCAGAAATAGATGTTTTTCTTGAACTCACTTGCTTTTTTGATGATCCAGTGCATGTTGGCAATTTGATCTCTGGTTCCACTGTCTTTTCTAAATCCAGCTTGAACATCTGGAAGTTCACGATTCATATATTGTTGAAGCTTGCCTTGGAGAATTTTGAGCATTGCTTTACTAGTTTGTGAGATGAGTGCACTTGTGTGGTAGTTTGAGCATTCTTTGGCATTGCCTTTCTATGGGATTGGAATGAAAACTGACTTTTTCCAGTCCTGTGGCCACTGCTGAGTTTTCCAAATTTGCTGGCATATTGAGTGTAACACTTTCATAGCATCAACTTTTAATGTTTGAAATAGTTCAACTGGATGACCTTTATAAATGACATTGATAGTTTCAAAGCAGGGTGATGAAAGGATATATAAAGTTTTAGTGATTTAAGATTAAAGAAGAAAATGTTATTGGAATTAAAGATACACATTTTTACTTTAAATCTTCCAATTAAATGCTGGTTTCTATTTTTATTTTTCATTGAGATAGAAGGGAAAGCATCAGCTTGTCATAAAATCACACAACGATTCACAGAGAAGCTAATGAAGCTTAAGCTTCAGGGTTCCTCACTTCCATGTGTTTCTTTCAAAGTGTTTTGCCTAATTTCATATTATTTTTCTTTAAGCAAAGCTTTAAATGGGACACATTCAAAGCCTTTCTGCCAACCCAAACCACGGGTTATCTTTTAACCCAGATTAGGTCTGTAAATGGAGAAGGCAATGCCACCCCACTCCAGTACTCTTGCCTGGAAAATCCCATGGACGGAGGAGCCTGGTAGGCTGCAGTCCATGGGGTCGCTAAGAGTCAGACACGACTGAGCGACTTCACTTGCACTTTTCACTTTCATGCATTGGAGAAGGAAATGGCAACCCACTCCAGTGTTCTTGCCTGGAGAATCCCAGGGACGGGGGAGCCTGGTGGGCTGCCGTCTCTGGGGTTGCAGAGTCAGACACGACTGAAGCGACTTAGCAGTAGCAGCAGCAGTAGGTCTGTTAAAAGTCCTCATGGAAAAATGCATATGTTTGAATTAGAAGATGAAACAGGTAAAAATATGGAACTGACTTAAAAAAAAAAAAAAAAAGCCATAGTCTTACATTTTCAGTTTGCTAATGAACGCAATGCCTTCTTTTTTTAAATTCAATGTTTTTCACCAGGAAGAGGAATGAGAAAGATATGTTCAAGTCACAATTCATATGGCTTTGTTGTTTAGCTGTTAAGTCCTGTCCAACTCTTTTGAGACCCCATGGATTGTAGTCCACCAGACTCCTCTGTCCTTGCAATTTCCCAGACAAGAATACTGGAGAGGGCTGCCATTTCCTTCTCCAAGGGATCGTCCCAACTTAGAGATTGAATCCATGTATTTTTCATTGCAGGCGGATATTTTTCTACCATTGGGCCACCAGTGAAGCCTGGTTCACATGATATTATGCCCTTATAAAGGCTAGTCTTTGTATGCTACCTGGGAGAGTCTTGTCTCCTGGACCTTTCAGTCTTATCATTGTCAAGAAATAAATGCTGTAGAGGGTGTGGAGAAAAGGGAACCCTCTTACACTGTTGATGGGAAGGCAAACTAGTACAGCCACTATGGAGAACAGTGTGGAGATTCCTTAAAAAACTGGAAATAGAACTGCCTTATGATCCAGCAATCCCACTGCTGGGCATACACACTGAGAAAACCAGAAGGGAAAGAGACACGTTGTACCCCAATGTTCATTGCAGCAGTGTTTATAATAGCCAGGACATGGAAGCAACCTAGATGTCCATTAGCAGATGAATGGATAAGAAAGCTGTGGTACATATACACAATGGAGTATTACTCAGCCATTAAAAAGAATATATTTGAATCAGTTCTAATGAGGTGGATGAAACTGGAGCCTATTATACAGAGTGAAGTAAGCCAGAAAGAAAAACACCAATACAGTATACTAACACATATATATGGAATTTAGAAAGATGGTAACAATAACCCTGTGTACGAGACAGCAAAAGAGACACTGATGTATAAAACAGTCTTATGGACTCTGTGGGAGAGGGAGAGGGTGGGAAGATTTGGGAGAGTGGCATTGAAACATGTAAAATATCATGTATGAAACGAGTTGCCAGTCCAGGTTCGATGCACGATACTGGATGCTTGGGGCTGGTGCACTGGGACGACCCAGAGGGATGGAATGGGGAGGGAGGAGGGAGGAGGGTTCAGGATGGGGAACACATGTATACCTGTGGCGGATTCATTTTGATATTTGGCAAAACTAATACAATTATGTAAAGTTTAAAAATAAAATAAAATTAAAAAAAAAAAAAAAAGAAATTGAGATGATCTGAAATGTTGCCCTATTTACAAGCTAACAAGTAAGTTTGCCAGAGGTTCCTGTCTGTTAGCAGAAGACAAGAGCCTCCTGATCACTGTGTAAAAGACAAAGGATTTCATTATTTCATATTCAAGCAATCTGACTTTCATGTCTGTACTAATCTCTCTAGTCCCTTATGTCCCAAGGGAGCAATGTACATTGACCCAGGAAGATTCTGCTTCAATAGTAGGTTTGAGTCAAAGCCAGAGAAGCCCAATCTTAGCAAAACCAAGTATTTTTATTTTTTTTTAATTTTTTAAATATAAATTTATTTATTTTAATTAGCAGCTAATTACTTTACAATATTGTATTGGTTTTGCCATACACCAACATGAACCTGCCACGGGTGTACACATGTTCCCCATCCTGAACCCCTCTCCCACCTCCCTCCCCATACCAAGTATTTTTTAAAGGGACTACAGTGATGTTATCCCACCCTTTCCACTTCCCTCGTGGCTCAGAGGTTAAAGCATCTGCTTGCAATGTGGGAGACCTGGGTTCAATCCCTGGGTAGGGAAGATTCCCTGGAGAAGGAAATGGCAACCCACTCCAGTATTCTTGCCTGGAGAATCCCATGGACAGAGGAGCCTGGTGGGCTTCAGTCCACGGGGTTGCAAAGAGTTGGACATGACTAAGCGACTTCACTTTCACAGTGAAATTTGCCCAAAATTTTGTTTACAGGGATCATTATCTTTATTGTTTTGAAGAGCAAAAAAATCTGCCTTCTGCTCTGAGGAGAAACCGTTTTTCTGCTTCCCAGGTTTGCTTTCTATACATACTGAAAAGATAGCCTGAAACAAAAGCTTTCAATGTTTGTGTACAGAAAATGTGGGGAAAATCAGAGAACTAATTGAGAATTGTCTCCCAGCAATCATACCAATTTCTGTTATTCCTTTGTCTTAGAATTTAAAAGTTTCCTCAAGTTTAGGGTAAGGCTGATTGTCTGTATTGTTGGTGACAAGCAGCCATCAGAATCTGTTTAAGTGACAACTAACTTATTTCAATGATCATTCTTTGACAAGCTAACCAATCACTGCCAGCCCCTTGCTCCTGAAAGTCAGGCAATCAGGAATCGATTATATCTAATAACCTCACTTCTGAGTGGAAACAATCAACAACCATCTCATCTGAATAATGAAATCAGATACAAGTCGCTGTTTCCTATCCTTTGAAGTAAGAGGCTTTTGTTTTAGTGTCCCAGGCCTCCCCTGAGTCTCAAAAGGCTGACTCAAAAGTTAGTGATTAAGAAATGTGAAGATACAGAGATAAAGAGTATCTGTTGGGCTGGGGAGCTGGTAACAATTTAGACTAAAAATCAGCCACTAAGAATCATCAAGCTTACAGTTCCCTGAAAAAAATATACATAAAGGCTTGACACATATTCCTAAGTTGTTTTTATGGGAAGAAGATTAAATCTGTCAACCATAAGCATATAGAACCCACACTGGTTGAAACCAGAAAGTTGATGATTCTAGAAACGTCATCTTGATGCCAACTGACCTGAAAATTGTGCAGGGGCTGATCACACACCCTACAGCACCCTCCCTCACACTGCCTTTGAAATCTCTTTCTTGAAAATCATCAATGAATTTGGGTCTTTTGAGCATGAGTTGCCTGTTCTTATTTGGTGCCCTGCAGTAGACACTATATTTTCCTTCACCACAATCTGGTGTCAGCATAAACCCAAGTAAAGGTAACAGTAAAGGTAACAGTGGTCTGTTACCATAAACCCAGTAAAGGTAACAATGGTTCTACAGATGGTGCTTCTCTTTCAGCTATAAAAGTTCTCTCATACTGAACATTCATTTTCAGGACTATAATTAGAACATCAGTTCGTATATTGAAGGAGACCAATTGGTTAGCATAGCTCTCTTCAAAAGCAATGATTTCAGCTGTATCTTTATTTCAGGTATTATATAATAGTACTATTATCTTCTGCCATATTTCACTTATTCATTTATGTATATATTTATTATATATTTTCTCCATTCATTAGATTATAAGCTCTAGCTCTATGAGAATGAGGATCTTATCTGTCTTGTTATCACTGTATCCCTGACTGGTTCAATATCCAGAGTAGGGTGTTAGTAAATATTGACTTAACAGTTGAAATCATTATGTAATTAATTTGATGTTTAAGTTTGTAAGATATGTGACAATAAAAAACTATGCCAACTGAAAATGCAGTTACTGAACACAGTTTCACGTCTAGTTTGGGATGTATGTGAATTCAAGTGATTCTTAAAATATTAAAAGTATAGGGAGATTTTAGAGTCTCTCTGAACTCATGATAAAATGAACTATATAATATAGGATTAAAGCTGTTGGAAAAGAGAGGATGAAAATATGTGGTTATAAAATATATAATATTAGGATTTTAGGATGTAAAATAGTTGGCAGAATCTAGAGGTAGTAGTGCTACCCAGTAGAACTTTATGCAGTGATAAAAAGAGCCATGTATCTATTTAGAACTTCAAATGTACCTAGAGTGATTGAGGGAAAGGGGTGGATTTTTAATTTTATTCACTTTCACTAAAACTCAAGTAGCTTCATGTAGTTAGTAGCCTACAGTATTGAGCAGTGCAGATCTAGGGAGTTTTTGAAATTTCTGTTTTGGATCTCTTTTAAATCTGACACAAGTTCTGAATCACATTTAAGCAATAGTCCAATCTAAACTGTAGAAAACAGAAATAGATCACTGAACTGCAGTGAAGGAAAGGTTACTGATGCAAAGAAGGCCATGAAATAATGAAATTTATTTGCAAGGATGGACAGCTCTATTGCCATAGATTCACATAAAATGACAGAATTACATACCCCTTGTTTCTCAATCCTGGTTTCTGAAGTTGGCTTTCTGAATAAAATAAAAGCAAGACAATAAATAAAATAAAAGTATCTTTCTGCCTTGGTTCTTCTAGCTTCAGAATTAGGCTAGGAAAAGTTGTGGTACGAGAGGCCATGGAAAGAAGATCCTTAGTATGGAGTTTGAGAATTGGATTAATGAGAGGATAAGAGGCAGGAAGGCTAGGGGGTCCCCAAACGCAATCTCTCTCTTAAGTGGCAGGAGGAGACAAACATGCCAACCTCTTTTTTTTTTTTTTTTTTTATTCTCTATGCAAAATTAAAAAGGAGTTTTCTTTTTAAAATTCTGTGGTGCCATGATGACACCTGGTTCCACCTGGACTTAACTTTTCTCAAACCTTGAGATAACCAATGCATTTTTCTTATGGAAATATTTTTCTTAAGCTATGGTAATAAACTATTTATTTACCTTAGACTCTGTCTTTCTTCAGATCTGTTCCACGTAAGACTCAGAACTGATAATGGCTCAACAAAGCAGTATGTTTTACTCATGGAAATGTTCTCTTAAGCTATGTTAGTGAGACTATGTATTTGCTTGGAAATCTGCTTTTCTTTAAGAGTCATGTCAATTGTTTCATGGCCTGGGATGACTCACCTTGTGCATGTTGTGGGTGAGGGGCTTGGTGCCACTCTCTGAGTTTTGAGACATTTCCTTTCTCTAATTAGCAACTTGCTAATAGGTATATACCTTCTTGCTAAAAACTAGCAAGGGGGCACTCTTTCTACCCCCTTCTGATATCTGTGTCAGAAGCTTTCTCTATCTCTTTTATACTTTAATAAAACTTTATTACACAAAAGCTCTTAGCAATCAAGCCTCCTCACTGGTCCAGGATCAAACTTCTCTCTTCCAGAGGCCAAGAATCCTGGTGTCTTTCACAGCACATAGTGACAACCTTTGATTAATCCCCATTTTGTATCTTATAAAGAACTCCAGGAAATAAAAGTGTGAATATTGAATTATAAGACTTTCAAATACTCCAAAAAAACCCTGCATTGATCAATTATGTTAAAACTTAATTAGAAATGTCAAGTAAATTTGGGTTTAATTTACATTCTATTGACCACTTTTTTTTTCTACTTTACTTCCATGTGAGGTTAAAAATGCAGCTTGATATAATCACTTTAATAAACAAGCTTTTTAGAAGCTACTAAATATTTACATGCCATTTCAAATCTCTGGCACAGAATTTCCCTTTCATTCAGCAGTTGTGTCATTATACATGTCATTGAAATGTATTACAATCCTCTATATAGAGCAAAACTCACTGATTTTTGCAAAGTAAATGAGCATAGTCACTTCTGCAGAGATTTGGTGCCTGTTGATAATCTGAATGTTGGTGTTATGGAAGACAGAGACATGATAGCAAAAGTGGTGGAGTATAATGTAATTAGTATATGTGCTGAGTAGCATAAAGATTATTTACTATTGGCTGACTGTTGAGTGAGGCCTTAAATCCTCTTAGTCTCTTTTTCTTAATCTATGACCTAAGATAAAAGAAATAAAAATGATTACACATAACTCTATGTAAAATACATAAGCAATGAAGACTTACTGTATAATATAGGCAATTATATTCAGTAACTTATATTAATCTCTAGATTTCAAAATAATCTGAAAAGATCTATACCTATAAATCTATCTGTATCTATTAAATGACCTATTTATTATTTCTGAATCACTTTTCTATACACATGAAACTAACACAATATTGTAAATTAATTATATTTCAGCAAAATAAAAAAGTTAAAAATGAAACAATAGCATATGCACATTAATAAGCACATGATCACATTTATTAAAACTGAATAAATGAATTGATGAGTTAGTGATTCCAATTCAGCAATGGTTAAAGAAATGGCAGAAATAGAGGGAAACAAACAAACAAACAAACAAAACCCCTCTTGCTTTTTAACATGGATTTTTCAAAACAGAACAATTGACACAGGAAAAATTTGCTCAGTTTGCTGTTGCTACCCCTCACCTAGATGATATAAATAATAAACATTTTCTTTTAAGATAAAATTTATTTACAGGGACATTCTGCATATATCAGAGTTCAAAATCAGTGCTATGTTTCCTCAGTCTAAGCCTTTTTCTTTCACAGTGCAGGGTTTCTGAAATGGAGATGCATGTTATGCATGATGTTACACGTAATGCAGTACTGAGGGAATTGATGGATTATCTCACAATCTATAGTACCTTAGAATTAAGGAGCACTGACCTGTTTTAGTGAGAAAAAATATTCACAGCCACAAAACTTTTTTGTTCAAAAAAATATAACTTTATTTTTCAAAATTCAATTTGTTTTCTAACTCTAAGAACTCTTTCTCTTTGATGCATAAAGGCAACATAGTCATTTTGTTGTCAGGTAAATTACATTTTATGATTCATTGGGGTGTTTTATTTCAAAAATTGAATTCTCCTTACTGTTTTTACCCCTAATCTAGATTAAGAAGTTCAGTTCAGTTCATTTGCTCAGTCATGTCCGACTCTTCGCGACCCCATGAATCGCAGCACGCCAGGCCTCCCTGTCCATCACCAACTCCCGGATTTCACTCAGACTCACGTCCATCGAGTCAGTGATGGCATCCAGCCATCTCATCCTCTGTCGTCCCCTTGTCCTCCTGACCCTAATTCCTCCCAGCATCAGAGTCTTTTCCAATGAGTCAACTCTTTGCATGAGGTGGCCAAAGTACTGGAGTTTCAGCTTCAGCATCATTCCCTCCAAAGAAATTCCAGGGCTGATCTCCTTCAGAATGGACTGGTTGGATCTCCTTGCAGTCCAAGAGACTCTCAAGAGTCTTCTCCAACACCACAGTTTCATTCCAATCCCAGAGAAAGGCAATGCCAAAGAATGCTCAAACTACTGCACAATTTCACTCATCTCACATGCTAATAAAGATTAAGAAGAGACTTATGCAAATGCTACCTTGATGGTGAAAGGAAAGAGTACGTGGTCCTGATTGATCTCTTTTCCAATATGAGTTGCCTTATTTTTCCAAATGATCAGAGTTTAAAGTGCTTATAGTTCACTACCCACTCTCTTTTGAAGACTCTCAGTCGAGGAAGCCCATCTCTGGACCTTCTCATGGATAACATGGTGGACTTATTCTTCTTAGACCGACCCATAATAGTCTACCTACTGGAACTTGGTTATTGAAGAGAAAAGACTCACCTCCCTGTGATTATAAAGTTGCTGAGTCACAGGCCCAGATGAGATCACTTAAAAGTAATTGTTATGGATTTCTGTACAGAATGTAAAGTAATTGTCTACTGCAGCCATGAAAATAATGCATTTATTTACTACCATTTCTTTCCTTGAAAAATTATTAGAATACCTTCAGGATTATTTTCCCAGTATTATTTGTTTACTGATATGAGTGTATTGATTAGTGAGAAAATTGTTTTCTTCTGATTAATGAAAAACTCTTTTCTTAGGTTAGGAAGATACAGGTATTAAAGTGAAAAACATATAATCCAGTCAGTCTATATAGACCAAAGCTGCTTAAATACACATTTCAGAAGAAGAAAAAAAAAATGCAAATTATTGTTTGGGTTTTCACTAACAAGTAGGAAACATTAAAAGTATTATCACTTTAATATATAATTTGGCCAGGTTTCTGAAAATTGTAAGAAAATTCTTAAAAATAATAAATAAATAACTTTTAAAAGTTTGTTAAAGGATATAAATAAATTCCAGTATATTAAGCAGGGATAGAAATGATTTAAGAGATTCAAACAAACAAAAAATAAAAAGGGAAAACAATGACTAAATTTAGGACAATAGAATAAATCCATCTAATATATAATATGCATGCCAGTATATTAGACATAGAGGAGCAAGAAACATTGGCAAAGCTCTAGTTTCAAATTTACCTCAAATTTGGTGAATCAAAGCAAACCTACAGAAGTTCACTATTAAACATCTGACACGGATGTAAATGCAATTGTAAATTTATTTAAAACCTTCAACATTGAAGACTACTTTATTTGATTTCTGTTGATAATGTCAGGGGAGTGTGCAATATCCTCGGTTCTGTCTCGCTGCAGCAAAAATTTGAAATTAGCAGACCAGTGTTACAGCTCAGTTACAACTCAGCTTTTGGAAGCAAAGGATACTACACCCTCGAGGCAAGAGGGTGGGCCAACTCCAAAAGATGCAAAGAGAAGAGAGAGGCTCAAGTTTGGCTCCTCTTTATATATATATATATATAAAGAGGATATATATATATATATATATATATATATTATTTTTTTTTTCCCTCCTCCCCCTGAACCTGCCCTATGTAAATTGGGCTAGCCAGGAGGCCTGTTTTTTATTTATTTATTTATTTTTTTCATCTGAGCTTCTCCTTCTGGTCTTTGAATATTCCTTTGTTCTATTTTTCCAGGCTTTTCCTTTCTTTGTCTTTTAGCCACCACCATTCTGGACTTCTTTTTCCTATTCTATCTATAAAAAATGGGAGGCCCAATTTTTTGGGAATAGGGACATCAAGGTCTCTCTGGATACTTTCTGCTGAGCTGGGATGGTGAGGGGCATTGGGCTTCCCCCTCTTGCTAATATCAAGCCTCAGAGTCCATACAGTGGTGTTCATCTAAGGGTGAGTGATATTTTCCATGATCAGGTGTAGTTTTATATATCCTTGTTGAACTGCTGCTGCATGTTGTAGCTTGTTGACCTGGGCAGAGACAAAAATGGGTTAGACAATCAGTAATACATGGGGCAGCACAAATATTGTGATAACAGGGATTAGTAGGGGGCACTGGTCAACTCCAAATTCCCCCCTGCCGGGAGAAGGATCCCCCAAAGAGAGATTGTAGCCACCCCTAGAACTCTCCAGTTCTGGAGAGTTCTGAAAATTTTCAGAGTTCTGGACTGAAATTTTTTCTTTAGGACTGTGAGACTTTCTTTAACTTAGCTGGAGGTATTTACTCAGAAATAACAAGTCTCATTTGAAATGGCTCAAGTTCCTCCTTGTTCAGGAATCAGGAAATCTATATCCTATCTATTTTGTAGTAACAACCCCTGCCAGGCTGCATTGGCTCTTTAGAGCTATCTTGAGAAATATTATCCCCAGAAATTTAATTTTGGGTGTGTTCATTAGAATGACACTCATTTGTGGTCCTGAATAGTTATCTCAGATCTCTCAGGGACTCACAGTGTATTGAGTGTCCTCTTCTGTTTTATTCTATGGCTTAACTCATGAGTGGTGAATCCAGGAGTCATGTCCTAAAACCTTAACTGCTGTGGGGGTAGAAAGTCTTACAAGGTAGGGGCCCTTCCATGTGGGCTGGAGCTGAACCTTTGGAGATCCATCTTTTCAGACTTTAAGACTTGAGTCTCTGGAGCATATAGTGGTGGCTCATTAGAATTGTTTGGGTCCTGGTTGACACCCCAGAAGCGTATGTCTTGTTGGAAATGCTCAATGGCCATGGTATAAGACTGGAGGGACTGAAACTCTGGATCTAGGAAGAGATCACTGACATAAACAAAAGGTCTCCCATATAGCATCTCATAAGGACTAAGACCAACCTGCTTCTTAGGGGCAATACGGGTACAGAGGAGAGCTATTGGTAAAACCACCTTCCATCCTAGGAAAGTCTTCTAGGTTATCTTTTTTTATCACTGATTCTAAGAATTGGTTGGCTCTTTCTACTTTTCCTGAAGACAGAGGCCTCCAGGCACAATGGAGGTAATATGTAATGCCCAATGCTTTAGAGACCCCTTGGATAACCTTAGAAGTAAATGATGTCCCGCCATCACTTTGTAATGACCTGGGCAGACCAAATCATGGAATGATTTCATGGAGCAGTTTTTTTTACCACCTCCTCAGCCTTCTCAGGTGGGATGGGGAAAACTTCAATTCATCCTGTGAATGTATCTATCATGAATAGTAGGTATTTACACCCTTGAGAAACTGGCATCTGTGTAAAGTCCATCTGCCAGTCCTCTCCTGCATAGGCCCCATGTTGTTGGAAGAGGAGACCACTTGCCTTATAGTCTTTTGGAAGCCTGTTCTTCTGAAGGACTTTCTAGTAATCTTTGGTAGGCCTTCTCCTGAAAATGAGTGGTGGCATAAAAGGAGTTAACCAACTTCTGCCTGCTGCCTTTTTGGTATCCTTTACAATGGGAGACTGAAAGCTCAGGGGTCAGATGGACTCCCTCCAAGAGCCTAAGGATTTGATCACTGTATTTGATTGGGGACCCTCGGGTGGTCAAGTAGCCTCTTTCTTTCCAAATAGCAGCATGGACATGTAGTACCAGAAAAGCATATTTGGAGTCAGTGTAAAGGGCTACTCATTTTCCTTTTCCCAGCTCTAAAGCTCAAGTCAGGGTTATAAGCTCAGCCAATTGGACTGAAGTACCTGGTGGCAAAGGTTTAGCCTCTATGGTCTCAAAACTGGAGACTACTGCATATACAGCTCTCTCTCTCTCTCTCTCTCTCTTTTTTTTTTTTTTTTTTTCCATTGAAGACAAAGCTGCTTCCATCAGTGTACCAGATTTCCTCTGGATTGGTCAGAAGATCTTCTGACAATACCTCTCATGATTTTGCCCAGTGGTCCAAAGTTTCTAGGCAAGAGTGAAAAGGGAGAGAGTCCTCAGGGGTAGGTAGGAGAATAGCTTGGTTAAGAAGCTCACAAGAGGATATAGCCAGACCTGGATTTTCAATGAGCACTACTTGGTATCTGAGGATTCTTTGATCAGGCATACATAAATGGCCTCTCCCATTTAGGAGTTGTTTCACTTGGTGGCTGGTAAATGTGGTTAGTTTGCCCCCAAGATAGAGTTTTAAAGCATCTTCTATCAGGACTGCAATATATGCAAGATTTCAAAGGCAGGGAAATATCTCTTCTCAAAAAGGAAGTAAGACACTCAGGGACCCTCAAAAACTGGTGGGAAAATATTTGTCCATCCAAGCAACAAAGTGCTCAGGTGAATCTTTTTGTAATTGTTTTTCCTGTAACACCCAAATGACACAGGTTTGGGAGTAGAAGTCTCTCGAGCAGGTGGTCAGGACAGTGTAAGTAGCCCCTGTGTCAACCTAGAAATTCTCGGACCTACCTGCCACATCCAGGTGCACCCTTGGCTCCAGCCCCATCATGGTTATCTGTGACAGGCGAGCTGGATGAAGTGGGCTGCTACAGTCCTGTTGAGTCATCATGAGGGAAGGCTTGGAGATTGATCTTGAGGCTCTTGGGCACCATGGGTAGAGTGTCACCCAATGTCCCAATTGATGGCATTTGTAGCAAGCAGTTTTAGGAGACTTTCCACAGTTTGGACACTCTTTGGCCCAATGTCCCACCTATCTACAGATTAGGCATTTATCTTGTGCCTTGGCTGCCTGGTGGCTCAGATGGTAAAGTTTCTGACTGCAATGCGGGAGACCCGGGTTCTAGCCCTGGGTTGGGAGGATCCCCTAGAGAAGGAAAATGGCAACCCACTCCAGTACTCTTGCCTGGAAAATTCCACGGATGAAAGATTCTGGTAGGCTACAGCCGATGGGGTCGCAAAGAGTTGGACACGACTGAGTGACTTCCCTTTCTTTCTTTTTGTCCCTTAAGAACTCAGGGTTTACCATAGGGCTTCCCTGGAAGGCAAACAGCATCTGGGTATACCTTGTCTTTTTCCTTGTCTCCCTTTTCTGGACCTTGGCCTCCCTCTGCTGTTCTCTGTTATAAAATTATTGGTGGCTGTCTGGATCATCTCATCTAAAGAGACAGCAGGGTACCACTGCTTTAGCTGTTGTAACTTTATCCTGATGTCTTATGCACATTGGGACAGGAATTTGTCCTTTAAAATCGCCTGTCCCTCATAAAATTCTAATTCCAGATTGGTAAGCTCTTGGAGGGCCCTTTTTAGCCTTCCAGAAAGGCAATGATATTCTCACTGGGCTCCTGAGTCATTGTTGAGACCCGGGCATAACAGATTATTTTTTTGCTTTTAGTCCTGCCTTTACACAGATCAGAAAAAGATCCCTTTTCCAGTTGTGCTTAGGGACATTATAACTCCAATTAGGATCTGAGAAGAGGACCACAGTTTCCAAAATGGGTATTTATCACTTGACATGTGAAGCCCTATAGCATACCTTCATGCTTCCTTTAAGACCCTAGCATACTCAGGATCAGATAAAGTTTGACTAAATATGACCATGATGCCCTTCCATGTCATGTCAATGAAAAGGTAATGTGTTGGAATGTATCTATGTATTTGCCTGGGTAATCTGTATAGCTTCCCAGGTCTTGTTTGATCTGTCTTAGTTCTAAGGGTGAGAAGGGCTTATGGAACTGGGTTGGTCTGAATTTTCTTCCAGTTCAACTAAGAGACATACTCAAGTTGCCTTTTGTGGAGGGGGTGCTCCCAGATATGAGGGCATGTTTGGATATAAGAAAGAAGCACCAGGCAACTTGGGAGCCATGAGAGGTTAGCCTTCATGAGGGTTTCCTTCTCTTGGTTGTCTGTGCCTAACACTGTTTGCCTAGTAGGCTCACTTTTAGGGCATACAACAACCCCATACTTAAGATAGAGTTCCTTCATATCTCTTAGTCAGAAGAAAATTTGGACATAGGGGAATCTCTATTTTTTTCTCTTGTCTTTTGCAGAATAAGTCTAGCTGCAGGATGGTATTTTAATTTAAACTCCCATCCTCAGGCCAATGTTCCTTATCCCCCAGAGGATACTGTGGCCATGCAGTGGCACGAAATGATTTTAAGCGACTTCTCCCTAGAATTAGAGGACCAAACAGTTTCCAGTTATCAAAGATGCATCTCAAGTGTGTCTGTTAGGAAGTGGATTGGTTATTTCCCATCTGAAAGATAGTGATGGAAGAGAGGGGAAAAAAAAAAAAAAAAGAATAGGTCTTCTATTTTATGGGTGGACTTCCTTAGAGATGAGTCTTTTTAAAGTTTATCCGACCAAGTACTGTTGCAACCTGATAGTCAGGCTTCCCCAGGTCAGGGTGCAGATCCTCAGGCAGGTTGAGACATGACAGCCTCCTGGAGATTGAAATCCCAGACAGATCAAGTCAGGTCGGCCTCCTGAGAATTGGGTCCCTGGGCAAGTCAAGGCATGTTGACCTCCTGCGACACCTGGACTGGTGGATTCTTGAGCAGGTTGAGGAGTGACAACCTCCTGGGGACCAGATCCCTAGGCAGTTCGAGGCAGGTCGACCTCCTAGGACCCCCGGGCTGGAGTTGGGCATGCCAAAGGTCTCCAGCATGACTAGTGCTGGATAGGATTAAGGAGTTGTAATCTTAACTCATTGCTCGTTTGTCCACCACAGATGGGAATAGATATCATGATGTAAAGCCATCCAAGCCTGTGCCCTGAGATTGGGAACCTGGCGAAATAGCCATGGTTCCTTATCCTCTTATTGTTCTGTGGGAATATAAGTCACAGATTTCCTGCCCTAGTCCTCCATAAGAACAGCTTAGGGTGTTTCCAATGGTAAACATTTCATTGTCATAGACCCATTTTAGTTAATAACAGAGGCAATGGCAAAGGAGTGGTTTATCTGGTCTTGTTAGGAGCATGAGGAGTATTTTAATAATAAGCATGGTGGAGCCTACAAGGGGCCAAGGTCCTGGTTGTAGGAGTAAGTGTCTTTAAATCAAATTGATAAGAGGCAATAGACCAGGTATTCCACAAAAGTGGAGTGGAGATTTGATCCAGGGGTATGCTTCTAACTTTGGGAGAAGTGTGGTAAGGGTTTGGGCCCAAAGAGACTGCAAGGCTAACTTCCAAAGTGGCAAACATTATCCTTGGAAGTCCAACTGCCCTTGAAGGGATGCCACCAACAGATGCGCTCCTAGCAGGCATTGTGTGCCTGTCACCCACCCTAGCATGTTCACCGAGAAGTGCTGTTTTTGCACATGTTGTAGGAAACGTGGAAGATGAATTCCTGAATATCTAAAAGGATTGGATATTATACAGTATTTCCCTCCCAAGGGCTAGCTATTTTCTGCCTGTCCTCCCAAAAGATTGTAGAGGCAACATTGTGAGCCTGGACAAGGATCAGGAAAAAGCATGAAACAGGAGGGAAGGGGGGCAGGGCACAACTTTTGAAAGAATGACATAACCCAAGGGCATAACATAAACTGATTAAAATAAAATGGGTCCAAGATGACAGACAAGTCAATTTCAACAAAACCTTGATTCTCAATCTGCATGCTAAATGACACACCCAGAGGTGCCAGGACAGTTCCAAGGCACTATCAAAAGACCAAGGAATGGGGGGTTCCCCAATTGTTGGAATGATCTCCCACTCATTAGCATATGAAGTCACCCAGCCCATAAAAAACTAACCAAACCACATTCCATGGTCACTGCACTTGCCCTCTATGAGGGTCCACACACTTGGTGTGTGCTGATCTCTCAATCTGAACAAGTCTACCTCTTACCTATTGCTGTGTCTGTCATGGAATAGTTTTGCAATGAGACATCAATAGCCTGAGCTTCATTAGGTCCTAAAACCGGGTGCCATGAGTATTGGTTGGGCTCAAGTCTCAGTGAAATATGATTGAGTGACTAAGCATAGCACAGAGTCCCTGGAACACAGGTTTGAGTCCCGATCTTAGGTAAACAGTTTCAAGCAAAATTTTTGGAAGTGGAAAGATGATGACCTGTCCAATCAAACAGTGACCTAGATATAGAGAGGAACTGACGCACAGGACGAAGAAGCAGTGGGAAAAATGTGCCGAGGAATCCCTTTCATAACCTGCCAGAAAATCTGATAAATGCCTGACCCGTGCTCATAATTTTCATTGCCCTGATCCTTGGTAAAGAGGAGGTTAAGGACATCTCTGGTGGTCTAGTGGCTAGGTTTCTGCACTCTCAATGCAGGGGACCTGGGTTCAATCCCTGGTCAGGGATCTAGATTCTACATGCCTCTACTAAGGTTTCACATGCTACAAATAAAGATCTCACATGGTGCAACAAGAACCTGGCACAGCCAAAGAAGTAAATATATATATTCAAATACTTCAGCGCCCAAAAATAAATATGTTCCATGCAGATTTTAATAAAGTACATTTAATGAAAGTTTTCACACAGGAAGGAAGATATTCAAGTTTATCATTAAAAATCAAAGCCAAAATAGAGCAAATTCAATTACAAGAGCCTAAGAGTTAGAAATGGACATGGAACAACAGAAAGGTTTCAAATAGGAAAAGGAGTATGTCAAGGCTGTATATTGTCACCCTGCCTATTTAACTTCTATGCAGAGTACATCATGAGAAAAGCTGGGCTGGAAGAGGCACAAGATGGAATCAAGATTGCTGGGAGAAATATCAATAATCTCATATATGCAGACGACACCACCCTTATGGTAGAAAGTGAAAAGGATCTAAAAAGCCTCTTGATGAAAGTGAAAGAAGAGAGTGAAAAAGTTGGCTTAAAGCTCAACATTAAGAAAATTAAGATCATGGCATCTGGTCCCATTACTTCATGGGAAATAGATGGGGAAACAGTGGAAACAGTATTAAACTTTATTTTTTTGGGGGTGGGGGGCTCCAAAATCACTGCAGATGGTGACCTCAGTCATGAAATTAAAAGATGCTTACTCCTTGGAAGGAAAGTTATGACCAACCTAGACAGCATATTCAAAAGCAGAGACATTACTTTGCCAACAAAGGTCCGTCTAGTCAAAGTTATGGTTTTTCCAGTAGTCATGTATGGATGTGAGAGTTGGACTCTGAAGGAAGCTGAGCACTGAAGAATTGATGCTTTTGAACCATGGTGTTGGAGAAGACTCTTGAGAGTCCCTTGCACTGCAAGGAGATCCAACCAGTCCATCCTAAAGGAGATCAGTCCTGGGTGTTCTTTGGAAGGAATGATGCTAAAACTGAAACTCCAGTACTTTGACCACCTCATGTGAAGAGTTGACTCATTGGAAAAGACTCTGATGCTGGGAGGGATTGGGGGCAGGAGGAGAAGGGGACGACAGAGGATGAGATGGATTGATGGCATCACCGACTCAACGGACGTGAGTTTGAGTGAACTCCGGGAGTTGGTGATGGACAGGGAGGCCTGGAGTGCTGCGATTCATGGGGTTGCAGAGAGTCGGACATGACTGAGCCACTGACCTGAACTGAACTGAAGATTTAATTTTAATTTTTTTATAATTTTGTCTTGTTGTTTCTCAATTTGTGGGAAGACAATTTTGATAAAAGCCTTATTTTGAATTGAATAATTTTATGAGTCATAGTGAAATATAATTTAATTAAGCAGATATTAATGTAGCATCTAAAATTACAAATCATTCAAAATAATAATACTAATCAGAGACTATTTACTTTATGTGACATTTTCCACTTTAAAAAGTTTTTAAAACTGGCAGTTAAGGAATATCAAGTCAAGACATTGAAAGACGTGGAGGAAACGTGCCTGCAAAAATCATAAGGCTGGTTAGTACTGTTAATTTGTGAGGAACCTATGTATAAGAATAACAAAAGGCTGAGGACCCCTAACACGCAACTTGTATGAGCCAGAAGACCACTTTATGTAAAGGTACTATATAGCTAAGCAGCAGTTTGAACACAGGCTAGACACATAGAATTTCAAAGATGTTTCAGTGCTCACTCAGAGCATGTATGTTATGCTGGAGGGACCTCTTTGAGGATATTTAGGGCATCATTTGATGTGTTGAGGATTTACAGGTGGATGGCAACTGGAGTATATTGGCTTTGCAAATCCATTTGAGCTTTTCACTTTCGGGGGGCGGGGGGGGGGGTGTCTGTCTTGCCCTGACGAGGGTTAGCACTTCTGCTCTGATGAAAGAAAGATACTTCAGAGTCCTTGAACTCACAAAAAAACGGATACCGCTTTCAATATCTTGTAGTTGCTGCTGCTGCTACTGCTGCTAAGTCACTTCAGTCCTGTCCGAATCTGTGCGACCCCATAGACAGCAGCCCACCGGGCTCCCCCGTCCCTGGGATTCTCCAGGAAAAAATACTGGAGTGGGTTGCCATTTCCTTCTCCATGCCTGAAAGTGAAAGGTGAAAGTGAAGTGTTCGACTTTTAGCGACCCCATGGATTGCAGCCTACCAGGCTGCTCTGTCCATGGATTTTCCAGACAGGATTACTGGAGTGGCGTGCCATTGCCTTCTCTGTCAATATCTTGTAGTCAGATCAGATCAGTCGCTCAGTCGTGTCCGACTCTTTGCGACCCCATGAATCGCAGCATGCCAGGCCTCCCTAAACATCACCAACTCCCGGAGTTCACTCAGACTCATGTCCAACAAGTGAGTGATGCAATCCAGCCATTTCATCCTCTGTCATCCCCTTCTCCTGCCCCCAATCCCTTCCATCATCAGAGTCTTTTCCAATGAGTCAACTCTTCACATGAGGTGACCAAAGTACTGGAGTTTCAGCTTTCGCATCACTCGTCCCAAAGAAATCCCAGGGCTGATCTCCTTCAGAATGGACTGGTTGGATCTCCTTGCAGTCCAAGGGGCTCTCAAGAGTCTTCTCCAACACCAAAGTTCAAAAGCTTCAATTCTTCGGTGCTCAGCCTTCTTCACAGTCCAAATCTCACATCCATATATGACCACAGAAAAACCATAGCCTTGACTAGACGGAACTTTGTTGGCAAAGTAATGTCTCTGCTTTTGAATATGCTATCTAGGTTGGTCATAACTTTTCTTCCAAGGAGTAAGCATCTTTTAATTTCATGGCTGCAGTCACCATCTGTAGTGATTTTGGAGCCCAGAAAAATAAAGTCTGACACTGTTTCCACTGTTTCCCCATCTATTTCGCATGAAGTGGTGGGACGAGATGCCATGATCTTTGTTTTCTGAATGTTGAGCTTTAAGCCAGCTTTTTCACTCTCCAATTTCACTTTCATCAAGAGGCTTTTGAGTTCCTCTTCACTTTCTGACATAAGGGTGGTGTCATCTGCATATCTGAGGTTATTGATATTTCTCCCTGCAATCTTGATTCCAGCTTGTGTTTCTTCCAGTCCAGCGTTTCTCATGATGTACTCTGCATATAAGTTAAATAAACAGGGTGACAATATACAGCCTTGACAAACTCATTTTCCTATTTGGAACCAGTCTGTTTTTCCATGTCCAGTTCTAACTGTTGCTTCCTGATCTGCATACAAATTTCTCAAGAGGCAGGTCAGGTGGTCTGGTATTCCCATCTCTTTCAGAATTTTCCACAGTTGATTGTGATCCACACAGTCAAAGGCTTTGGCATACTAAATAAAGCAGAAATAGATGTTTTTCTGGAACTCTCTTGCTTTTTCCATGATCCAGCGGATGCTTGCAATTTGATCTCTGGTTCCTCTGCGTTTTCTAAAACCACCTTGAACATCTGGAATTTCAAAGTTCACATATTGCTGAAGCCTGGCTTGGAGATTTTTTTTTTTGTTGTTTTTTGTTCTTCAATTTTATTTTCATTTTAAACTTTACATAATTGTATTAGTTTTGCCAAATATCAAAATGAATCCGCCACAGGTATACATGTGCTCCCCATCCTGAACCCTCCTTCCTCCTCCCTCCCCATTCCATCCCACTGGGTCGTCCCAGTGCACCAGCCCCAAGCATCCAGTATCGTGCATCAAACCTGGACTGGCAACTCGTTTCATACATGATATTTTACATGTTTCACTGCCATTCTCCCAAATCTTCCCACCCTCTCCCTCTCCCGCAGAGTCCATAAGACTGTTCTATACATCAGTGTCTCTTTTGCTGTCTCGTACACAGGGTTATTGTTACCATCTTTCTAAATTCCATATATATGCATTAGTATACTGTATTGGTGTTTTTCTTTCTGGCTTACTTCACTCTGTATAATAGGCTCCAGTTTTATCCACCTCATTAGAACTGATTCAAATGTATTCTTTTTAATGGCTGAGTAATACTGCATTGTGTATATGTACCACCACTTTCTTATCCATTCATCTGCTGATGGACATCTAGGTTGCTTCCATGTCCTGGCTATTATAAACACTGCTGTGATGAACATTGGGGTACATGTGTCTCTTTCCCTTCTGGTTGCCTCAGTGTGTATGCCCAGCAATGGGATTGCTGGATCATAAGGCAGTTCTATTTCCAGTTTTTTAAGGAATCTCCACACTGTTCTCCATAGTGGCTGTACTAGTTTGCCTTCCCACCAACAGTGTAAGAGGGTTCCCTTTTCTCCACACCCTCTCCAGCATTTATTACTTGTAGACTTTTGGATCACAGCTATTCTGACTGGGGTGAAATGGTACCTAATAGTGGTTTTGATTTGCATTTCTCTGATAATGAGTGATGTTGAGCATCTTTTCATGTGTTTGTTAGCCATCTGTATGTCTTCCTTGGAGAAATGTCTACTTAGTTCTTTAGCCCATTTTTTGATTGGGTCATTTATTTTTCTGGAGTTGAGGTGTAGGAGTTGCTTGTATATTCTCGAGATTAGTTGTTTATCAGTTGCTTCATTTGCTATTATCTTCTCCCATTCTGAAGGCTGTCTTTTCACCTTGCTAATAGTTTCCTTTGATGTGCAGAAGCTTTTAAGGTTAATTAGGTCCCATTTGTTTATTTTTGCTTTTATTTCCAATATTCTGGGAGGTGGGTCATAGAGGATCCTGCTGTGATGTATGTCAGAGAGTGTTGTGCCTATGTTCTCCTCTAGGGGTTTTATGGTTTCTGGTCTTACGTTTAGATCTTTAATCCATTTTGAGTTTATTTTTGTGTATGGTGTTAGAGAGTGTTCTAGTTTCATTCTTTTACAAGTGGTTGACCAGATTTCCCAGCACCACTTGTTAAAGAGACTGTCTTTAGTCCATTGTTTATTCTTGCCTCCTTTGTCAAAGATAAGGTGTCCATATGTATGTGGATTTATCTCTGGGCTTTCTATTTTGTTCCATTGATCTATATTTCTGTCTTTGTGCCAGTACCATACTGTCTTGATAACTGTGGCTTTGTAGTAGAGCCTGAAGTCAGGTAGGTTGATTCCTCCTGTTCCATTCTTCTTTCTCAAGATCGCTTTGGCTATTCGAGGTTTTTTGTGTTTCCATACAAATTGTGAAATTATTTGTTCTAGCTCTGTGAAGAATGCTGTTGGTAGCTTGATAGGGATTGCATTGAATCTATAGATTGCTTTGGGTAGTATACTCATTTTCACTATATTGATTCTTCCAATCCATGACCATGGTATATTTCTCCATCTGTTAGTGTCCTCTTTGATTCCTTTCACCAGTGTTTTATAGTTTACTATATATAGGTCTTTAGTTTCTTTAGGTAGATATATTCCTAAGTATTTTATTCTTTCCGTTGCAATGGTGAATGGAATTGTTTCCTTAATTTCTCTTTCTGTTTTCTCATTATTAGTGTATAGGAATGCAAGGGATTTCTGGGTGTTGATTTTATATCCTGCAACTTTACTATAGTCATTGTTTAGTTCTAGTAATTTTCTGGTGGAGTCTTTAGGGTTTTCTATGTAGAGGATCATGTCATCTGCAAACAGTGAGAGCTTTACTTCTTCTTTTCCAATTTGGATTCCTTTTATTTCTTTTTCTGCTCTGATTGCTGTGGCCAAATCTTCCAAAACTATGTTGAATAGTAATGGTGAAAGTGGGAACCCTTGTCTTGTTCCTGACTTTAGAGGAAATATTTTCAATTTTTCACCATTGAGGATAATGTTTGCTGTGGGTTTGTCATATATAGCTTTTATTATGTTGAGGTGTGTTCCTTCTATTCCTGCTTTCTGGAGAGTTTTGATCATAAATGGATGTTGAATTTTGTCAAAGGCTTTCTCTGCATCTATTGAGATAATCATATGGTTTTTGTTTTTCAATTTGTTAATGTGGTGTATTACATTGATTGATTTGCGGATATTGAAGAATCCTTGCATCCCTGGGATAAAGCCCACTTGGTCATGGTGTATGATCTTTTTAATGTGTTGTTGGACTCTGATTGCTAGAATTTTGTTAAGGATTTTTGCATCTATGTTCATCAGTGATATTGGCCTGTAGTTTTCTATTTTTGTGGGATCTTTGTCAGGTTTTGGTATTAGGGTGATGGTGGCCTCATAGAATGAGTTTGGAAGTTTACCATCCTCTGCAATTTTCTGGAAGAGTTTGAGCAGGATAGGTGTTAGCTCTTCTCTAAATTTTTGATAGAATTCAGCTGTGAAGCCGTCTGGACCTGGGCTTTTGTTTGCTGGAAGATTTTTGATTACAGTTTCAATTTCCGTGCTTGTGATGGGTCTGTTAAGATTTTCTATTTCTTCCTGGTTGAGTTTTGGAAAGTTGTACTTTTCTAAGAATTTGTCCATTTCTTCCACGTTGTCCATTTTATTGGCATATAATTGTTGATAATACTCTCTTATGATCCTTTGTATTTCTGTGTTGTCTGTTGTGATCTCTCCATTTTCATTTAAAATTTTATTGATTTGATTTTTCTCCTTTTGTTTCTTGATGAGTCTGGCTAATGGTTTGTCAATTTTATTTATCCTTTCAAAGAACCAGCTTTTGGCTTTGTTGATTTTTGCTATGGTCTCTTTTGTTTCTTTTGCATTTATTTCTGCTCTAAGTTTTAAGATTTCTTTCCTTCTACTAACCCTGGGGTTCATTTCTTCCTTTTCTAGTTGCTTTAGGTGTAGGGTTAGGTTATTTATTTGACTTTTTTCTTGTTTTTTGAGGTGTGCCTGTATTGCTGTGAACTTTCCCCTTAGGACTGCTTTTACCGTGTCCCACAGGTTTTGGGTTGTTGTGTTTTCATTTTCATTCGTTTCTATGCAAATTTTGATTTCTTTTCTGATTTCTTCTGTGATTTGCTGGTTATTCAGCAGCATGTTGTTCAGCCTCCATATGTTGGAATTTTTAATAGTTTTTCTCTTGTAATTGATATCTAGTCTTACTGCATTGTGGTCAGAAAAGATGCTTGGAATGATTTCTATTTTTTTGAATTTACCAAGGCTAGCTTTATGGCCCAGGATGTGATCTATCCTGGAGAAGGTTCCATGTGTGCTTGAGAAAAAGGTGAAATTCATTGTTTTGGGATGAAATGTCCTATAGATATCAATTAGGTCTAACTGGTCTATTGTATCGTTTAAAGTTTGTGTTTCCTTGTTAATTTTCTGTTTAGTTGATCTATCCATAGGTGTGAGTGGGGTATTAAAGTCTCCCACTATTATTGTGTTATTGTTAATTTCTCCTTTCATACTTGTTAGCATTTGTCTTACATACTGCGGTGCTCCCGTGTTGGGTGCATATATATTTATAATTGTTATATCTTCTTCTTGGATTGATCCTTTGATCATTATGTAGTGACCATCTTTGTCTCTTTTCACAGTCTTTGTTTTAAAGTCTATTTTATCTGATATGAGTATTGCTACTCCTGCTTTCTTTTGGTCCCTATTTGCATGGAAAATCTTTTTCCAGCCCTTCACTTTCAGTCTGTATGTGTCCCCTGTTTTGAGGTGGGTCTCTTGTAGACAACATATGTAGGGGTCTTGTTTTTGTATCCATTCAGCCAGTCTTTGTCTTTTGGTTGGGGCATTCAACCCATTTATGTTTAAGGTAATTACTGATAAGTATGATCCCGTTGCCATTTACTTTATTGTTTTGGGTTCGAATTTATACACCGTTTTTGTGTTTCCTGTCTAGAGAATATCCTTTAGTATTTGTTGGAGAGCTGGTTTGGTGGTGCAGAATTCTCTCAGCTTTTGCTTGTCTGAAAAGCTTTTGATTTCTCCTTCATACTTGAATGAGATCCTTGCTGGGTACAATAATCTGGGCTGTAGGTTATTTTCTTTCATCATTTTAAGTATGTCTTGCCATTCCCTCCTGGCTTGAAGAGTTTCTATTGAAAGGTCAGCTGTTATCCTTATGTGTATTCCCTTGTGTGTTATTTGTTGTTTTTCCCTTGCTGCTTTTAATATTTGTTCTTTGTGTTTGATCTTTGTTAATTTGATTAATATGTGTCTTGGGGTGTTTCGCCTTGGGTTTATCCTGTTTGGGACTCTCTGGGTTTCTTGGACTTGGGTGATTATTTCCTTCCCCATTTTAGGGAAGTTTTCAACTATTATCTCCTCAAGTATTTTCTCATGGTCTTTCTTTTTGTCTTCTTCTTCTGGGACCCCTATGATTCGAATGTTGTAGCGTTTAATATTGTCCTGGAGGTCTCTGAGATTGTCCTCATTTCTTTTTTTTATTATTTTTTTATTTTTATTTTTTATTTTTTAATTTTATTTTTAAACTTTACATAACTGTATTAGTTTTGCCAAATATCAAAATGAATCCACCACAGGTATACATGTGTTCCCCATCCTGAACCCTCCTCCCTCCTCCCTCCCCATTTCTTTTAATTCGTTTTTCTTTTATCCTCTCTGATTCATTTATTTCTACCATTCTATCTTCTAATTCACTAATCCTATCTTCTGCCTCTGTTATTCTACTATTTGTTGCCTCCAGAGTGTTTTTAATTTCACTTATTGCATTATTCATTATATATTGACTCTTTTTATTTCTTCTAAGTCCTTGTTAAACCTTTCTTGCATCTTCTCAATCCTTGCATCCAGGCTATTTATCTGTGATTCCATTTTAATTTCAAGATTTTGGATCAATTTCACTATCATTATTCAGAATTTTTATCAGGTAGATTCCCTATCTCTTCCTCTTTGGTTTGGTGGGCATTTATCCTGTTCCTTTATCTGCTGGCTATTCCTCTGTCTCTTCATCTTGTTTAAATTGCTGAGTTTGGGGTGTCCTTTCTGTATTCTGGCAGTTTGTGGAGTTCTTTTTATTGTGGCATTTCCTCACTGTGTGTGGGTTTGTACTGGTGGCTTGTCAAGGTTTCCTGGTTAGGGAAGCTTGTGTCGATGTTCTGGTGGATGGAGCTGTATTTCTTCTCTCTCCTTTCGAAGAGCTGGGTTGCTTTTCTGGGTGCCTGATGTCCTCTGCCGGCATTCAGAAGTTGTTTTGTGGAATTTACTCGACATTTAAATTCTCTTTTGATGAATTTGTGGGGGAGAAAGTGTTCTCCCCATCCTACTCCTCCGCCATCTTGGCTCCTCCCCGAGAATTTTGAGCATTACTTTACTAATGTGTGAGATGAGTGCAATTGTGTGGTAGTTTGAGCATTCTTTGGCATTGCCTTTCTTTGGGATTGGAATGAAAACTGACCTTTTCCAGTCCTGTGGCCACTGCTGAGTTTTCCAAATTTGCTGGCATATTGAGTGCAGCACTTTCACAGCATCATCTTTCAGGATTTGGAATAGCTCAACTGGAATTCCCTCACCTCCACTAGCTTTGTTCGTAGTGATGCTTTCTATGGTCCACTTGACTTCACATTCCAGGATGTCTGGCTCTAGGTCAGTGATCACACCATCGTGATTATCTGGGTCGTGAAGATCTTTTTTATACAGTTCTTCTGTGTATTCTTGCCACCTCTGCTTAATATCTTCTGCTTCTGATAGGTCCATACCATTTCTGTCCTTTATTGAGCTCATCTTTGCATGAAATGTTCCTTTGGTATCTCTGATTTTTTTGAAGAGATCCCTAGTCTTTCCCATTCTGTTGTTTTCCTCTATTTCTTTGCACTGATTGCTGAAGAAGGCTTTCTTATCTCTTCTTGCTATTCTTTGGAACTCTGCATTCAGATGTTTATATCTTTCCTTTTCTCCTTTGCTTTTCACTTCTCTTCTTTTCACAGCTATTTGTAAGGCCTCCCCAGACAGCCATTTTGCTTTTTCGCATTACTTTGCTGTGGGAATGGTCTTGATCCCTGTCTCCTGTACAGTGTCATGAACCTCATTCCATAGTTCATCAGGCACTCTATCTATCAGATCTAGGCCCTTAAATCTATTTCTCACTTCCACTGTATAATCATAAGGGATTTGATTTAGGTCATACCTGAATGGTCTAGTGGTTTTCCCTACTTTCTTCAATTTAAGTCTGAATTTGCCAATAAATAGTTCATGGTCTGAGCCACAGTCAGGTCCTGGTCTTGTTTTTGCTGACTGTATAGAGCTTCTCCATCTTTGGCTGCAAAGAATATAATTAATCTGATTTCAGTGTTGACCATCTGGTGATGTCCATGTATAGAGTCTTCTCTTGTGTTGTTGAAAGAGGGTGTTTGTTATGACCAGTGCATTTTCTTGGCAAAACTCTATCAGTCTTTGCCCTGCTTCATTCCGTATTCCAAGGCCAAATTTTCCTGTTACTCCAGGTGTTTCTTGATTTCCTACTATTGCATTCCAGTCCCCAATAATGAAAAGGACATCTTTTTTGGGTGTTAGTTCTCAAAGGTCTTGTAGGTCTTCATAGAACTGTTCAACTTCAGCTTCTTCAGCATTACTGTTTGGGGCATAGACTTGGATTACTGTGATATTGAATGGTTTGCCTTGGAAACAAACAGAGATCATTCTGTCATTTTTGAGGTTGCATACAAGAACTGCATTTCAGACACTTTTGTTGACCATGATGTCCACTCCATTTCTTCTGAGGGATCCTGCCCACAGTAGTAGATATAATGGTTATCTGAGTTAAATTCCCCTTTTCCAGTCCATTTCAGTTCTCTGATTCCTAGAATGTCGACATTCACTCTTGCCATCTCTTGTTTGACCACTTCTAATTTGCCTTGATTCATGGACTTGACATTCCAGGTTCCGATGTAATATTGCTCTTTACAGCATTGGACCTTGCTTCTATCACCAGTCACATCCACAGCTGGGTATTGTTTTTGCTTTGGCTCCATCCCTTCATTCTTTCTGGAGTTATTTCTCCACTGATCTCCAGTAGCATATTGGGCACCTACTGACCTGGTGAGTTTCTCTTTCAGTATCCTATCATTTTGCCCTTTCATACTGTTCATGGGGTTCTCAAGGCAAGAATACTGAAGTGGTTTGCTATTCCTTTCTACAGTGGACCACATTCTGTCAAATCTCTCCACCATGACCTGCCCATCTTGGGTTGCCCCACGGGCATGGCTTAGTTTCATTGAGTTAGACAAGGCTGTGGTCCTAGTGTGATTAGATTGACTAGTTTTCTGTGAGTATGGTTTCAGTGTGTTTGCCCTCTGATGCCCTCTTACAACACCTAGTGTCTTACTTGGGTTTCTCTTACCTTGGATGTGGGGTATCTCTTCACGGCTGCTCCAGCAAAGTGCAGCCATTGCTCCTTATCTTGGACAAGGGGTATCTCCTACCTTACCTTGGATGAGGGGTATCCTGTAGTACTTTCTAGTAAATTTTCCATCTCCATCCCTGTAAATTTACTATATGAAATGCATGGTGTTACTTCTTACCAGAACTTCTTTCTTATTAAGTGGGATTTTCATCCTGCTGGAAATATAAGATATTAAGATACATAAGGGGACATCACAGAGACAAAAAGTATGGAAAGAAAAATATTGTAAATGGACAGAGTGGGAAGATAACATTAAGTATCTGTCTCATGTAACCCATAGGAAAAATAGTGAGTGTGAAGCAAAAAAGAAAAAAAAATCTAGTTTCTTCTCTGTTTCATAAGATAAGCTTTAAACTCAAATCAGAACTGAAGGAATTCATAAAGAGAAACTATAAATGAACACTATGACTTGTGAAATATTTACTAGTTTGAAAGGAATGACCTCGTCAAAGTATATGATTTGCAACAAAGAATATCAAGCACAATATGATTTTTTTTGGTCAAGTTTCGGGTCTCACACAATTATTTTGCAACTGTAATAAAATAAAATAATTCATCTATGCAAATCATTAGGCAGCCTACTCTCTCAAACACTCAATATGTAAAAATGAGAAAAAATGTTAGAGTGAACTATCTAGATGCCTGTTTTATAATTTAGATCAATATAAGGTGACATCAGGAAAAGAGAAGATTCTATAAATATTCTATCACAGTGGAGAGAAAAAAATTTGTGATGATCACAGTCATAAGTTATCAAAAAAACCTAGGTTACCCTAGTCTGGATGACAGCATTCTCAGTGAGTATGTCCCATAATGTAACTTTTATAATGTGTTTTTAATGTGATAATTGGAAGATGATGATCAACTTGCAACTGATCACTTAACTTCATACTTATTCAAAATTTTGAATTCCAATTTTTGTTCTGAGCCATAAAAACATTATTTCATTTGGAAAATGCTTGATAACCTTATCACTTGAAACTTAGCATATACTTCTGTCTAGAAGTAAAAATCGAGATTATGCATGTATTTAAGAACAACATACAGCCAAACAATGACTAATTCCAACTTTATCATCATCACATGATGCTTTGATTTACTTTGTCTTAGGTAATCGATTCTATTATATTTGATTGAGATATCCAACATCTTATTTGCCTTGCTGCTGCTACTGCTAAGTCACTTCAGTCATGTCCGACTCTGTGAGACCCCATAGATGGCAGCCCACCAGGCTCCCCCGTCCCTGGGATTCTCCAGGCAAGAACACTGGAGTGGGTTGCCATTTCCTTCTCCAATGCATGAAAGTGCATTTGCACTACTAGTTATTAATTTCTTATTTGCCCTACTAGTTATTAACTTATTTACCCTACTAGTTATTAATTTCCTTGCTCATGGCTTTTTATCACTGTATTCTTCACGTTGGAACCGTATACTCCTTAAATTGAATGGTTAATAAGTGCCTACTGAACTGAGTTAAATATGTTCAATTTATGCTTGTAAGCTCTGTTTCTTTTTAGGACCTGATATTTTTCAAATTGGCTTCCCTGGTAGATCAATTGGTAAAGAATCCACCTGCAATACTGGAGACCCCAGTTCAATCCTCGGGTTCCTAAGATCTGCTGGAAAAGGGATAGGCTACCCATTCTATTATTCACGGGCTTCCCTGCTGGCTCAGACGGTGAAAAATCTGCCTGCAATGCAGGAGATCTGGGTTTGATCGCTGGGTTGGGAAGATTCTCTGGAGGAGGGCATGGCAACCCATTCCAGTATTCTTGCCTGGACAATCGCATTGGAAAGAGAAGCCTGGTGGGCTCTGTCCATGGGGTCACAAAGAGTCAGACACGACTGAGCAACTAAGCATATATTTCAAACATTTTGAAAGACACTCTGAAATAGGTAACAACCCAATATTGCATAGCTGGCAAGAGGTTAACACCAACAATTCTGGTCAAATCAGCTCTTTCCAAAGCTGGTACTCTTTCCTCCCTTACTTGCCATATTTGTTCATTGCACAATTTAAAAGAAACCTGGCAGCTTATAAACTTTATAGGAAGTTTGCAGCTAAAAGCTGGAAATAACAATAATTTGAATTATCTCAACACAAGTCAGAGTCAATGGAATCAATTCAAGGCCTTTTAGTGTCTGGATGGAGTTCAGATGTGTGAGACATGGGTAAATGGAGAAGAGTCCATCTTTTTCAAAGCAATCAAATTATACTAGTTTTAACAATCATTTATGTAAAGTCCAACCAATGTCAAAACTTCATTAATACACTGCATCAGAAATTCAGCTGTGATAAAAATGGAAAGACTGACTTTTAATTTTGAAAGTTAAAATTTATAGTAAAATAATATTAAAAAATAGTCCACCTTAATTCACTGTCTTATTATTTTCCCATTTAAAAAAGTTGCTAAAAATAACAATAAGAAAGTTTTGATATTCCAGAAATATCAAGCCTAAAAATTCAAGAATAGTCTTTTTTCTTGCCTTTATAAAATGTAAAATAAAAATTATGTTTTTAAATATATGTGATATATACATGTATATGTATGATATATACATGGATCCACATCCATCCATCCATACATATATATATTTGATGCCCTCCAAAAGTCATCTCTATAACAGAATAACTTAGAACTGAACATGGAACAACAGACTGGTTCCAAATAGGAAAAAGAGTGCATCAAGGCTGTATATTGTCACCCTGTTTATTTAACTTATATGCAGAGTACATCATGAGAAATGCTGGACTGGAAGAAACACAAGCTGGAATCAAGATTGCCGGGAGAAATATCAATAACCACAGATATGCAGATGACACCACCCTTATGGCAGAAAGTGAAGAGGAACTAAAAAGCCTCTTGATGAAAGTGAAAGGGGAGAGTGAAAAAGTTGGCTTAAAGCTCAGCATTCAGAAAATGAAGATCATGGCATCCAGTCCCACCACTTCATGGGAAATAGATGGGAAAACAGGGGAAACAGTGTCAGACTTTATTTTTCTGGGCTCCAAAATCACTGCAGATGGTGACTGCAGCCATGAAATTAAAAGACGCTTACTCCTTGGAAGGAAAGTTATGACCAACCTAGATAGCATATTCAAAAGCACAGACATTACTTCGCCAACAATGGTTTGTCTAGTCAAGGCTATGGTTTTTCCTGTGGTCATGTATGGATGTGAGTGTTGGACTGTGAAGAAGGCTGAGTGCCGAAGAATTAATACTTTTGAACTGTGGTGTTGGAGAAGACTCTTGAGAGTCCCTTGCACTGCAAGGAGATCCAACCAGTCCATTCTGAAGGAGATCAGCCCTGGGATTTCTTTGGAAGGAATGATGCTAAAGCTGAAACTCCAGTACTTTTGCCACCTCATGCGAAGAGTTGACTCATTGGAAAAGACTCTGATGCTGGAAGGGATTGGGGGCAGGAGGAGAAGGGGACGACAGAGGATGAGATGGCTGGATGTAATCACTGACTCGATGGACGTGAGTCTGAGTGAACTCCGGGAGTTGGTGATGGACAGGGAGGCCTGGCGTGCTGCAATTCATGGGGTAGCAAAGAGTCGGACATGACTGAGTGACTGATCTGATCTGATATATGTATTTAAAATCAATGCATTTTCCCTCCTACTGAATTTAGCATTTTTCTACTCCTTATGATTTTTTTTTTTTTTTGGCCTGCATCACAATACATTAAAAAGAAAATTATAATTTGGCTTAAAAGCTTATTTTTCTCCACTGTATTTAAAAACATAGAAACACATAATGGACACATAATGAAGAGAACCTCCACATAATGAAGAGAAGTATACACATAGTCTGAAAAGGCAATGGCACCCCACTCCAGAACTCTTGCCTGGAAAATCCCATGGACAGAGGGGCCTGGTAGGCTGCAGTCCATGGGGTCGGGAAGATTCGGACACGACTGAGCAACTTCACTTTAACTTTTCACTTTCTTGCATTGGAGAAGGAAATGACAAATCACTTCGGTGTTCTTGCCTTTAGAATCCCAGGGACTGGGTAGGCCTGGTGGGCTGCCATCTATGGGGTCACACAGAGTTGAACATGACTGAACTGACTTAGCAGCAGCAGCAGACACATAGTACATAGGAAAATAAAAATAAAGTATGTGAATAATATCTTCAAACAATTCAGATATATTTTGAAAATATTGAAACTATGCCATTAAACCTGACTTACTACTCTCAATGAGTAACTGCTCAAAAATAGACTTTGCTTTAAAGAAAATTGATTCTTCATTTATTACATCTGAATTGACAAAATGACTATTCATTGGATCCAGTTTTTCTCCTTATGTATATTAATGTGTGTGTTTCTTTTTTATTGTGATTTCACTATTTTTCCTTGCAAAAGGTTACTATAGATACCTCTGTGCCTACTGATTTCTTAAAACAGTAAGTTTCATTGACTATTAAGAAATATTTTCAGAGACATTATTTTTGCCTTCAGTTCAGTTCCCCAGCCGAGGCTGGGGGAAGTGGCAGAGTGGAGCTACCCCACGTCTGAGGTAAGGTGCAGCAGCTGTGCTTTGCTGGAGGAGCCATGAAGAGATACCCCATGTCCAAGGTAAGAGAAACCCAAGTAAGATGGTAGCCACAGAGAGGGCATCAGAGGGCAGACAAACTGAAACCACAATCACAGATAACAGGTCAATCTGATCAAATGGACCACAGCCTTGTCTAACTCAATGAAACTCAGGCATGCCATATGGGGCCACCCAAGACGGATGGGTCATGGTGGAGCAGTCTGACAGAATGTGGTCCACTGGAGAAGGGAATGGTAAACCACTTCATTATTCTTGCCTTGAGAACAGTATGAAGAGGCAAAAAGATAGGACACTGAAAGATGACACCCCAGGTCAGTAGGTGCCCAATATGCTATTGGAGATCAGTGGAGAAAGAACTCCAGAAAGAATGAAGGGATGGAGCCAAAGCAAAAACAACACCCAGTTGTGGATGGGACTGGTTCGATGCTATAGAGAGCAATATTGCATAGAAACCTGGAATGTTAGGTCCACGAATCAAGGCAAACTGGAAGTGGTCAAACAGGAGATGACAAGAGTGAACATCGACATTCTAGGAATCAGCAAACTAAAATGGACTGGAATGGGTGAATTTAACTCAGATGACCATTATATCTAATACTGTGGGCAGGAATCCCTTAGAAGAAATGGAGTAGCCATCATAGTCAACAAAAGAGTCTGAAATGCAGTACTTGGATGCAATCTCAAAAACGCAGAATGATCTCTGTTCGTTTCCAAGGCAAACCATTCAATATCACGGTAATCCAAGTCTATGCCACAACGAGTAACGCTGAAGAAGCTGAAGTTGAAAAGTTCTATGAAGACCTACAAGACCATCTAGAACTAACACCCAAAAAAGATGTCCTTTTCATTATAGGGGACTGAATTGCAAAAGTAGGAAGTCAAGAAACACCTGGAGTAACAGGCAAATTTAGCCTTGGAGTACAGAATGAAGCAGGGCAAAGGTTAATAGAGTTCTGCCAAGAGAACACACTGGTCATAGCAAACACCCTCTTCCAACAACACAAGACTCTACACATGGACATTGCCAGGTTGTCGATACTGAAATCAGATTGATGATATTCTTTGCAGCCAAAGATGGAGAAGCTCTATACAGTCAGCAAAAACAAGACCAGGAGCTGATTGTGGCTCAGATCATGAACTCCTTATTGCCAAATTCAGACTGAAATTGAAGAAAGTGGAGGAAACCACTAGACCATTCAGATATGACCTAAATCAAATCCCTTATGACTATACAGTGGAAGTGAGAAATAGATTTAAAGGACTAGATCTCATAGACAGAGTAACAGATGAACTATGCATGGGGGTATGTGACATTGTACAGGAGACAGGAATCAAGATCATCCCCAAGAAAAAGAAATGCAAAAAGTAAAATGGCTATCTAAGGAGGCCTTACAAATAAGTGTGAAAGAAGGGAAGCAAAAAGCAAAGGAGACAAGGAAAACTATACCCATTTGAATGCAGAGTTCCAAAGAATATCAAGGAAAGATAAGAAAGCCTGCCTCAGTGGTCAATACAAAGAAAAAAAGGAATGCAATAGAATGGGAAAGACTGGAGAACTCTTCAAGAAAATGAGAGATACCAAGGGAACATTTCATGCAAAGATGGGCTCAATAAAGGACAGAAATGGTAGAGACCTAACAGAAGGATAAGATATTAAGAGGTGGCAAGAATACACAGAAGAACTGTACAAAAAAGATCTTCACGACCCAGATAATCACGATGGTGTGATCACTGACCTAGAGCCAGACATCCTGGAATGTGAAGTCAAGTGGGCCTTAGAAAGCATGACTATGAACAAAGCTAGTGGAGGTGATGGAATTCGAGTTGAGCTATTCCAAATCCTGAAAGATGATGCTGTGAAAGTGCTGCACTCAATGTGCCAGCAAATTTGGAAAACTCAGCAGTGGCCACAGGACTGGAAAAGGTCAGTTTTCATTCCAATCCCAAATAAAGGCAATGCCAAAGAAGGCTCAAACTACCACACAATTTCACTCATCTCACACACTAGTAAAGTAATGCTTAAAATTCTCCAAGACAGATTTCAGCAATACATGAACCGTGAACTTCCAGATGTTCAAGCTGGTTTTTGAAAAGGCAGAGGAACCAGAGATCAAATTGCCAACATCTGCTGGATCATCGAAAAAGCAAGAGCATTCCAGAAAAGCATCTATTTCTGCTTTATTTAGTATGCCAAAGTCTTTGAATGTGTGGATCACAAAAAACTGTTGAAGATTCTTCAAGAGATGGGAATACCAGACCACCTGACCTGCCTCTTGAGGAACCTATATGCAGGTCAGGAAGCAACAGTTAGAACTGGACACGGAACTACAGACTGGTTCCAAATAGGAAAGGGAGTACGTCAAGGTTGTGTAATGTCACCCTGTTTATTTAACTTCTATGCAGAGTACATATTGAGAAAAGCTGGGCTGAAGGAAGCACAAGCTGGAATCAAGATTTCTGGGAGAAATATCAATAACCTCAGATATGCAGATGACACCACCCTTATGGCAGAAAGTGAAGAAGAGACTCTTGATGAAAGTTAAAGAAGAGAGTGAAAACGTTGACTTAAAGCTCAACATTCAGAAACTAAGATCATGGCATCTGGTCCCATCACTTTATGGCAACATTTTACCTTATGATTTCTTTTTTACATTAATGTTTAACAGACACAGATAGCTAACATTTTTCCTTCATATAATGTAAAATAACACATTATAATGTAGCAAAATTGACTCAAATTCAGTCAGAAGTTTAAAAGAAACATCGAAGGCTCATTCCTTTCATCTGTTCAGGATTTACTTTTCATTCATTCAAGGAATGCTGACTTCCTGGCTTTTCCTCAGTCCCATGAATATATTCTTGGTGTTCTCTCCATGCTGCAGTGGTATTTTCAGAGGCATCCTGTAATGCAGTATGAACATGCTGCAATACCACATTCCCCTTTAAGTGATTTATGTGCACCCAAAGCACCCATTTCTACCGTCTTCAGTCCCAGCCCCAGATAGAGTTACTCACTAATCTGTATGAGATTTCTAAGAATGTTATAAACCATACACTGTGCATGTTCCATATATTATATTTCAAGTTTTTGTATATGGCCTTATATGAATTATATATAAGAAGATAATTTAAAATTTATATAAATAAAAGTCATTTTAGCACATAGATATAAGCAGTGTATGAATTATTTGCTCTTATTGTTCTTATGGGCTTGTATTCAAGTACAGGAAAACACACACTCACAGTGAGCAAAGAGCTATATTAAACAGTGAGGCTTTCTTTCTTATCTCTAGAAGGCTGTCAAAGAAAGTCATTAATATTAAATTTTAAGCTATATAATGCACAGATAGTTGGGAAATCTTTTCTTAACATCTGTTTTAGCAAGTAGGGATTATCAAATCCATTTCAGTAAATTTTTAATTTCAAAGCAGATAGCAATGAAGTTAATAATTTCAAACATTGCTTCAAAATGTGAATAAATTGATATTGATGGGGGGCATGGCTTTTCATTAGTTAACTATTCTTAAAAACGGAAAGAGAGTTTTTCAAAATAAAGAATAACCAAAATGAGGACCTTGGTCAAGGATGTTAACAAATAGTAGAAGATAGTTCAGCACTTTTCCTCCCTCATCCATTTGTCTTCCTTATTACATTTACATTTTTCTGTGGAGATATATATGTGTGTGTGTATATATATATATATATATATATATATATATATATAATATGTACTAACATATATTCATTCTAAATATATATCTACCAATTTATCTACATAGGAACTAGGTATCAATAATAATCTACACTCTTCTATAGTGATCAAAACCACAAACATATTTATTTAAGGTTTTTTTTTTTTTTTTTTTTTTTTTTAAGTATTGATTTGACTTTCAGGGCAACCCATTCCAGTATTCTTGCCTGGAGAATTCCATGGTCAGAGGTGCCCAGCCGTCTACATACAGCCCATGAGATCACAAAGAGTTGGACATGACTAAGTGACTAACACGAACACTTCAGTTCATTCACTCAGTCATGTCCGACTATTTGCAACACTGTGGACTGCAGCACACCAGGCTTCCCTGTCCATCACCAACTCCTCGGGACTACAAAAACTGATGTCCATTGAGTCAGTGATGCCACCCAACCATCTGATCCTCTGTTGTTCCCTTCTCCTCCTCCCTTCAATCTTTCCCACCAACGGGAATTTTTCTAATGAAAAATGTCATTTCTTCACATCAGGTGGCCAAAGTACTGGAATTTCAGCTTCAGCATCTGACCTTCCAATGAATATTCAGGACTGATTTCTTTTAGGACTAACTGGTTGGATCTCCTTGCAGTCCAAGGAACTCTCAAGAGTCTTCTCCAATACCACAGTTCAAAAGCATAAATTCTTCAGCATTCAAGTTTTTTTATAGTCCAACTTTCACATCCATACATGACTACTGGAAATACCATAGCTCTTACTATACAGACCTTAGTCAGCAAAGTAATGTCTTTGCTTTTTAATATGCTGTCTAGGTTGGTCGTAGCTTTACTTCCAAAATACAATCATATTTTAATTTCATGGCTGTAGTCACCATCTGCAGTGATTTTGAAGCCCAAGAAAATAAAGTCTGTCACTGTTACCATTGTTTCTCCATCTATTTTTCATGGTGTGATGGGACTGGATGCCTTGATTTTAATTTTTTGAGTGTTGAGATTTGGGCCAGCTTTTTCACTCTTCTCTTTCACTTTGATCAAGAGGCTCTTTAGTTCCTCTTCACTTTCTGCCACAAGGGTGGTGCCATCTGCATATCTGAGATTATTGATATTTCTCCTGACAATCTTGATTTCAGCTTGTGCTTCATCCAGCCTGTCATTTTTCACGATGTACTCTGCAGATAAGTTAAATAAGCAGGGTGACGACATACAGTCTTGACGGACTCCTTTCCTGATTTAAACCAGTCTGTTGTTCCATGTCCAGTTCTAACTGTTGCTCCTTGGCCTGCATACAGATTTCTCAGGAAGCAGGTAAGGTGGTCTGGTATTCCCATCTCTTACAGAATTTTCTGCAGTTTTTTGGTGATCTACACAGTCAAAGGCTTTGGTGTAATCAATAAAGCAGATGTAGAGGTTTTTCTGGAATTCTCATTTTTTCTATGATCCAACAGATGCTGGAAATTTGATCTCTGGTTCCTCTGCCTTTTCTAAATGCAACTTGAAAATGTATAAGTTCATAGTTCACGTATTGTTGAAGCCAGGCTTGGAGAATTCTGAGCATTGCTTTGCTAGTGTGTGAAATGAGTGCAATTGTACAGAAGTTTGAACATTATTTGGCATTGCCTTTCTTTGGGATTGAAATGAAAACTGACCTTTTCCAGTCCTGTGGCTATTCCTGAGTTTTCCAAGTTTGTTGGCATATTGAGTGCAGTACTTTAATAGCATCATATTTTAGGATTTGAAATAACTCAACTGATATTTCATCACCTCCACTAGCCTTGTTCATAGTGATGCATCCTAAGGCCCACTTAACTTTGCATTCCAGGATGTCTGGCTGTAGATAAGTGATCATATCATCATGGTTATCTTGGTCATGAAGATCTTTTTGTATAGTTCTTCAGTGTATTCTTGCCACCTCTTCTTAATATCTTCTGCTTCTCTTAGGTCCATAACATTTCTGCCCTTCATTGTGCCCATATTTGCATGAAATATTCCCTTGGTACCTGTAATTTTATTGAAGAGTTCTCTAGCCTTTCTCATTCTATTGTTTTTCTCTATTTCTTTGCATTGATTACTGAGGAAGACCTTCTTATCTCTTCCTGCTGTTCTTTGGAACTCTTGATTACTGCATCCTGTACAATGTCATGAACATCCTTCCATAGTTCTTCAGCCACTCTATTTATCTTAAGTATTTTCTATTGGACTCTACATTTAAAAATAACAGAAAATGATAATGAGAACTTACTTCTCAAAGTAAGGAGTTTTTGATTATCTTTTGCCTATGGCAACACTACCTTCCTATTGGCATGACCTTGGATATTTGACATCAATATTGTAGTCCTTTTCTCAATTCCCATTTTCTCCTTAGAATTTTCTAAACAAACAAACAAACAGACAACACTTGAGTAAAACATACACGGTGTGCTGTAGTTATTCTCAGAAGGGCAACTTTTTTTTTTTTTTTTTTTTTTTTTTTAGAAGGGCAACTTTTTATTGCCCTTTTGAAGTAGTGTGAATAGAGTATATTGTCTATATGGTGCCACTGGTAAAAAAGCTATTTAAAAAGAAAACATAAATACCACATTCCAGAGAATATGTCAAAGTACATGGAAAAGAGAAACTTAGCTCTGAAATGATTTCAAAATCGCATTTCTGGTTTCAGAATTTTGAATTAGTTGACTTTCCTCATCATTTGCTGATAGTTAATTCCAATATGATTTATATACCTGCTATAACATGTTTCTTAATTTAGTTCTTGGAGAAGGCAATGGCACCCCACTCCAGTACTCTTGCCTGGAAAATCCCATGGATGGAGGAGCCTGGTAGGCTGCAGACCATGGGGTCGTGAAGAGTCGGACACGACTGAGCAACTTCACTTTCCCTTTTCCCTTTCATGCATTGGAGAAGGAAATGGCAACCCACTCCAGTGTTCTTGCCTGGAGAATCCCAGGGACGGGGGAGCCTGGTGGGCCACCATCTACGGGGTAGCACAGAGTCAGACACGACTGAAGCGACTTAGCAGTAAGTTAGTTCTAAAAAGTTATTTCTGCTTCTAGGAAAGTGGAAATAATTTCTGAAGGCTATCTTTGAAGAATGTTGCTCTCAAATTCTGCCCCATTCTAGTTTTTCACCTAATGCATATTTTTTCTAGTGTATTCATATTTGAGCATCATAGAACACAAGACTCCAGATGGAATAGAAACAACATGATGGAGAAGGGATAAACGTGCTTTTCTACTCTTGTTTGATGGTGTATATAGCCTCCAAAGGCAAATAGCATTACTTCTCCAATATTTTAAGTCAAAACAATACCTTAGAACTAATGCAAAGAAGGTATTAATTTCAGTTATAACTACAAACTACTACCTGGGATTCCTGATGCCTTTAAATGTTTAGCTCTATAGTCATAGACTATAAAAGACAAAAGCTCAAAGTTTCTATATAGGTCTCCATACAGGTAATATTTCTTTTGATGCAGACATTAAATGTAAAGTGGACATTGAAATTTGATTTCTGAATTTAAATGTCTACACTCATACAAATGAATCCAAAGAACAGCAAATCAAATGGGAAAATGTTGGTCAAAGGTTATAATTTCCAACTTAAAAGATTGATATGTTTTGTGGATCTAATATACATACAGAATGGTGATTATAATAATAGAGTACTATATTGTATACTCAAAATGTGCCAAGACAGTAGATATTAAATGTTCTCACCTCAAATGGTAATTGTGTGACTGGAATATCTCAATAAAGCTGGAATAAAGTAAGGATAAAGCATAAACACAATACCTGTTCCTTGGCTAATGTTTGATATGTGCATACTCAGTCATTAAGCTGTGTACAACTTTTTTGTAACACCATGGACTATAGCCCACCAGGATCCTCTTCCCATGGGATTTTTCAGGCAAGAAGACTGGAGTGTGTTGCCATATTCTTCTCCAGGGGAATCTTCCCAACCCAGAGACTGAACCTGCCTCTACTGCATTGGCAGGTGGATTCTTTACCATTGAGCCATCAGGGTTTGCAACTCATTTAATATTTATCAAACACCTTTAATTTGTCAGTTATAGGAAAAATATAATTAAAAATTTTTTCAAGCCAACAAAAGTGTCAGAAAATAAAGATGTAATAAATAGCAGTATACGAATGTGGATTGAATTATATGGGACTATTAAGTTGCATGAAGTGAAATGAAGTGAAGTTGCATAGAAACTAAAATCTAGGTAAACTTCAATAGATGTGACAAGTGGAAGCATTTCTATTCAACTTAATTGCTCTTTGCCATGAATATCATATCCTGCAATAAACCAACAGAGTATTTTTCCACTGTCATTGTGACCTCTTTTCAGGTGTCTCAAATTCTGAAATTTCTATTAACTAAGATACCTTACTAGCCAAAAGTCAAGAAAATAAGATAGATGGGATACATAGATAAAGCAAATAAGTAAACAATACATGTCCAGACATATACATATGTCACAATTTGGACAAGGAAAAAAATCAGCAAATGTAAACAAGATTAAAATGAGTCTATATATTTTAAAAATTCTGAAGTCAATTTACTCTAGATATTTATGAAGCATAAGTGCTAAAATGTGATCAAAGTAAAAGACAGTTTTGCTTCCCAGCATCTAATAGAAAGTCTTTACTTTAGTATGGTGCTTTTAAAAAATCACTATAGTATAATACTAATTTTATTTCATTTTAGATATATTTCTTATAATTTATATAAATTGTTTTGTTATTTAAACATGTGTCACATAAAGTATTGTTTTATTTACAAGTCGAATTAATCTTATCTTGATTTTCTTAACAAGTGAGTTAAATGCATTTTCTCATAATTAGCATGAAAGTGTCATTAAAAAAAAAAAAACAACAACATTGTTTCTTAAATTTATATGACAAGGAAACAATTGCAAATGTAACCCATTTATATTTGGCTATTAAAGTTTGTAAGTTGTAAAAGAGTTACCAGGTAATTTATTGCAGAATGGTAGAAAAAGAAAAAGGCAATAAGTGAGTCAATTATTTATCTGTAAGTTTACCTTCAAAGCACAACTTTCAGAGGCTACTCTGAGCTAATACAGACTTAACGTATTATCAGTACTAAATGCTGACCTATGAAGATCACCAATGAAGTCAAACCCCTACAATGTAGTGATCAATGAGAAGACTCCTGATCAATGTAAGCAGTTTTCTTTATGTTAAATTTTAGATGAGTTAAAATTCTTTTTCACATTCTTCCACATTCTCAGTGAGGATTATATACAGGTAAAATATGTGAACAATACATATATGACTGTATATGCTAAAAATAATGACTACTTAATCTTAATCAAAGTTTGTTTTATTTCTTTTTTTTAACAATGTGATTCACCTATGTCACTTTCAAATAAAAATGTTAATAAAGAACTAACACAAAGCACTTATAATATAAAAACTAAATGCTGGGTATTCTTCAGCTCTATTCTGTGTAGTATGCTGTTTTAAGAATGTATATATACTAATATTTGTAAAATCCACTGATTTTCATGAGATAATGCCTTAACTACTTACTCATCAGATTTCATGCAATATATATTATCTGAAAAAAAAAAAGAAAAAATAGTAATGAAAAATTGTAAAAGAAAATATCTTTAAAGGACAGAAAAAACAGCCCTAACAAACCCTATGTAGGAAAACCATAAAACTATCACCCAGTTACCTGAAGGTTAGAGTTTATTACTCAGAATTATTGTAACATTAAGTTTAAGTCTGCAGAATTGACATTTATTTATCAGATCTCTCCAGGAATATTTAAATTCCTTGAGTTTAAAATTCACAGAGAGATAGTGAAAGAAATTGGATCTAAACAGCTAGACATTAAAGGGGAAATCATTTTTAATTCCACCTGGGGGCATTTAGTTTCAGGAAAAATGAACCCCAGACCTCAATATTTCCTGAAGGCATTATGGTAATTGAAGTTCATTAAGATTATGTGAAGTCTCCATTTAAGAAAAACTAATGGTGGATGAACCTATTTAAAGATGACAAGACAACTTTATTTTTATTCTAAAAATAATTACACAATATCATTTAATTAAAACAGTGCTCCTATAAATAAACTGTATGTCAGACACTTATGCAAACCTAGTCAGTGCCAGAAAAGTAAAATCACTGAAGCTAATATAAGATAAAGCAAATGCATTACTTTTCAATCTTATAAAAAACAGTAATAATAATAATCAGTAATTTTATACACAGTGAAGTAAGCCAGAAAAAAAAACACCAATACAGTATACTAAGGCATATATAAACTGTGGAAAATTCTGAAAGAGATGGGAATACCAGAGCACCTGATCTGCCTCTTGAGAAATTTGTATGCAGGTCAGGAAGCAACAGTCAGAACTGGACATGGAAAAACAGACTGGTTCCAAATAGGAAAAGGAGTTCGTCAAGGCTGTATATTGTCACCCTGTTTATTTAACTTATATGCAGAGTACATCATGAGAAATGCTAGACTGGAAGAAACACAAGCTGGAATCAAGATTGCCTGGAGAAATATCAATCACCTCAGATATGCAGATGACACCACCCTTATGGCAGAAAGTGAAGAGGAACTAAAAAGCCTCTTGATGAAAGTGAAGGTAAGAGTGAAAAATTTGGCTTAAAGCTCAACATTCAGAAAACGAAGATCATGGCATCCGGTACAATCACTTCATGGGAAATAGATGGGGAAACAGTGGAAACAGTGGCAGACTTTATTTTTCTGGGCTCCAAAATCACTGCAGATGGTGACTGCAGCCGTGAAATTAAAAGACGCTTACTCCTTGGAAGGAAAGTTATGACCAACCTAGGTAGCATATTCAAAAGCACAGACATTACTTTGCCAACAAAGGTCCGTCTAGTAAAGGCTATGGTTTTTTCTGTTGTCATGTATGGATGTAAGAGTTGGACTGTGAAGAAGGCTGAGCACCGAAGAATTGATGCTTTTGTACTGTGGTGTTGGAGAAGACTCTTGAGAGTCCTTTGGACTGCAAGGAGATCCAACCAGTCCATTCTGAAGGAGATCAGCCCTGGGATTTCTTTGGAAGGAATGATGCTAAAGTTGAAACTCCAGTACTTTGGCCACCTCATACGAAGAGTTGACTCATTGGAAAAGCCTGATGCTGGCAGGGATTGGGGGCAGGAGGAGAAGGGGACGACAGAGGATGAGATGGCTGGATGACATCACTGACTTGATGGACGTGAGTCTGAGTGAACTCCGGGAGTTGGTGATGGACAGGGAGGCCTGGCGTGCTGCGATTCATGGGGTTGCAAAGAGTCGGACACGACTGAGCGACTGATCTGATCTGAACACATATATATGGGATTTAGAAAGATGGTAATGATAAGCCTGTATGCAAGAGAGCAAAAGAGACACAGATGTATAGAACAGTCTTTTGGACTCTGGGAGAAGGAGAGGGTTGGATGATTTGGGAGAATGGCATTGAAACATGTATAATATAATATAAGAAACGAATAGCCAGTCCAGGTTTGATGAATGATACCGGATGCTTGGGGCTGGTGCACTGGGATGACCCAGAGGGATGGTATGGGTAGGGAGGTGAGAAGGGGATTCAGGATAGGGAACACGTGTACACAGTTGGCAAATTCATGTTGATGTATGGCAAAAACAATACAATATTGTAAAGTAATTAGCCTCCAATTAAAATTTAAAAAATTAAAAAAAATCAGTAATTTGAAGAAAATGTTTTAATTGAGGTAAAAATTAACAAGTTATTTGATTATTTGTATAGAATAGCAGGGCCTGAAGTCAGTTGCATGCTTAGATATGACTCTGCTATAGGTATTTTCATTTGTTATTTGAATAAATAAAATAAAGATGTATTTCAGAGATAAATATCCTGAGCTATCACAAATCTTAATATGATTAAACCAAAATAAAGTAGAATTCTGACAAAAAATATAATGATCTGCATATTTTGAATTTGAATTGTCAAATAGTGAAGGAAATTCCTATTTATTAAATTTTATGCCCTTTCCATTAGTAACTGAGACTTTTGTTAAAATTGAGCACATCATAAAGACTGTATATTAAAATCAGTCTGAGTCATACTAATTTTACTCTCTTCTTTCACTCTTTTTATGGTGAACTCTTTAGAGATTGTTTAGTTTTTCTTTTTCTTTTTTTTTTAATTTTATTTTATTTTTAAACTTTACATAACTGTATTAGTTTTGCCAAATATCAAAATGAATCCGCCACAGGTATAATTTTTCTACTAGAATTATGTTTTGAATTTCAGCACAAATATCATTAAAAATCATGTACTGGTCAATGATCAGTAAATTTCAGTAAATTAAATTCCATTTATTTCATTTCAAAAAAATCATTAAATAAAGAGATATTGACAATCTGCTGTATAATATCAATCACTTGCATTTTTTTTAATAGCTGGAGGAAAAATATACTTGCAGATAGTCTTATTTTTAGTGTACCTTATTAGTTTTCATTTTCATTTTACTTTTTCTTTTTAGTTGTAGTTAGTACAACAGCCTGTAGGGACCTGCTGAATCTCAGATCTAAGTGGGATTTTCAATGTATATGAATTAGATTGGTTTACATTAATTTTGTTCACAGTTAGGTACTACTTCACGTACACTAGAATGGCTATAGAATAGCCTGTGATCCAGCAATTTCAATTCCATGTACACAAACAATAACTAAAAACAAGTACTCAAATAAATACATATGTTCATACAAGCAGTATTTACAACATCAAAGATTATTCCTTATATACCCATCAGATCATGAACTCCTTATTTAAAAAAAAAAAATCAGAGATATTGAAGAAAGAAGGGAAAACCACTTTGTCACTTCCACTTTGTCAGTGGAAGTAACAAAGACTTCAAGGGATTAGACCTGATAGACAGAGTGCCTGAAGAACTATGGATGGAGCTATGTAACATTGTACAGGAGGCAGCGATTAAAACTGTACCCAAGAAAAAGAAATGTAAAAAGGAAAAATGACTTTCTGAAGAGGCCTTAAATAGCTGAAAAAGGAGAAACTAAAGGCAACAGAGGGGGAAAAGAAAAAAAAAAAACCCGTCTGAATGCAGAGTTTCAAAGAAAACAAGGAGATACAAGAAAGCATTCCTAAGTGATCAATGCAAAGAAATAAAGGGATGCAATAGAATGGGAAAGACTAGAAATCTCTTGAAGAGAGTTATAATTAGCTAGGGAAAGTTTCATGCAAAGATGGGCAAAATAAAGGGCAGAAATGATATGGACTTAACAGAAGCAGAAGGTATTAAGAAGAGGTGGCAAGGATACACAGAAGAAATCTACAAAAAGGTCTTAATGACCTGGATAACCACGATGATGTGATCACTCACCTACAGACATCTTGGAGTGTAAAGGCAAGTAGGCCTTAGGGACCATCACTACAAACCAAGCTAGTGGAGGTGATAGAATCCTAGTTGAGCCATTTCAAATCCTAAAAGCTGATGCTGTTAAAGTGCTGCTCTCAATATGCCAGAAAATTGGAAAAACTGCAGTGACTGCATGACTGGAAATGTCAGTTCATTCCACTACCAAATAAGGGAAATGCCAAAGAATGTTTAAATTACCGCACAGTTGCACTTATTTCATATGCACGAAAGTCAAGCTCAAAATCCTCCAAGCTAGGCTTCAAGAGTATCTGAACCCAGAACTTCCAGATGTGCAAACTGGATTTAGAAAAGACAGAAAAATAGAGATCAAATTGCTAACATCCGCTGAATAATATAAAAAGCTAGGGAATTCCAGGAAAAAAAAAAAATCTGCTTTACTGACTACCCTAAAATTTTTGACTGTGTGGATAAAAACAAGTAATGGAATAATCTTAAAGAAATGAGAAATCCAGGCTACCTTACCTGCCTCCTGAAAAAGCTGTATGTAAGTCAAGAAGCAACAGTTTGAACTGGACAAGGAAAAACGGATTGGTTCCTAATTGGGAATGGAGTATATCAGTACTATGTATTGTCAACCCGCTTGTTTAATTTATATTCAGAGTACATCATGTGAAATGCCAGGCTGGAATCAAGCTTGACAAGAAAAGTATCAATAATATCAGATATGTAGATAACACCACCCTTTTGGCCGAAAGTAAAGAGGAACTAAAGAGCCACTTGGTGAAGGTGAAAGAGGATAGTGAAGAAGCTGGCTTAAAAGTCAACATTCAAAAAACAAAAGTCATGGTGTCTGGTCCTATCACTTCATGGCAAATCGATGGGGAAACAGTAGAAATAGTGTGAAACTTTATTTTCTTGGGCTCCAAAATCACGGCAGGTGTGACTGCAGCCATGATATTAAAAGACACTTGTTCCTTGGAAGGAAAGCTATGAGCAACCTAGACAGCATATTTATAAGCAGAGACATTGCTTTGCCGAAAAAGCTCTGTCTAGTCAAAGCTATGTTTTTTTCCGGTAGTCATGTATGGATGTGAGAGTTGGACCATAAAGAAAGCTGAGCACCAAAGAAATGATGGTTTTGAACTGTGGTGTTGGAGAAGGTTTTTGAGAGTCCCTTGGACTGCAAGGAGATCCAACCAGTCCATCCTAAAGTAAATCGGTCCTGAATATTCATTAGAAGGACTGATGCTGAAGCTGAAACTCCAGTACTTTGGCCAACTGATGCAAAGAACTGACTCATTGGAAAAGATCCTGATGCTGGGAAAGATTGAAGGCAGGAGGAGAAGGAGACCACAAAGGATGAGATCTTGGATGACATCAGCAACTCAATGAACATGAGGTTGAGCAAGCCCCAGGAAATGGTGAAGGACAGGGAAGCCTGCTGTGCTGCAGTACGTGGTGTCTCAAAGAGTTGTACACAAGTGAGTGATTGAATAAAAATAAATCCAAATGGAATACTTATTATTCAATAAAAAAGTAGTAAAGTACTGATACTGCAATATGGAAGGACCTCAGGGGAAAACAAAACAAAACAAAACATTATATTGAATGAAACAATTTAGACTTAAAATGTCACCTATTGTATAAACCTATGTATATGAAATATACAAAATTAATAAATCCATAGACAAAAATGTAGATTGGTTTCTGCTGGGGACTGTGGATAGACAAAAATAAGGCATGACTGCTTGACACATGTTTGGTTTACTTTGGGAGTGATGAAAATATTTTGGAATTAGAGGTGTTGGTTGCACAACCCTGTCAATCTGTTAAATATTACTAATTTGATCACTTTACAATGTTTAATATTTTTACATTAATTACACCTCAATTAAAAATATTTTTGAGAAAAAGGAAAAAACATAACTATTTGTTTTGACTACAACACTGTTCAAGGTAAATCTTTCCCAGGCCATCATTCCATCAGCAAAGTTATTTCTTAGAAGGTTCCTAGAAATGTAGAATCTCGGGTCCCTCCAGACACCAATCAAATCAGTCTGATTTTGAGAAGATCCCTGGTTAATTAACCTAAGAGAAGCTTTGCCCTATGACATGTTGTGGAAATTGGCATGTGAACTACATCATATATCAATGTCATTTATTTCAGATATTCCAATATGTGATATTGTTTTCATATAGAAGATAATGCAAATAGATTATTGAATTGTTTCCCAACTGGCCAGTTCATACATATCTGGAAAAAATTAGTTTGACATATCAGTAAAGCCCTGTGTGTTGATAGGGCTTCCCTGGTGCCTAAGGTGGTGACAGAATCTGCCTGCTATGCAAGACACCTGGGTTCAGTCCCTGGGTCAGGATCCCCTGCAGAAAGGAATGACTACCCACTTCAATATTCTTGTCTGCAGAATTCCACGGACAGAAGAGGGCTGCAAAAAAGTCAGAATTATTCAAATTTAGAAAAATATACTGAGTCACAGAAAATAAAAACTATCTCAATATTTGCTTTCAATATCAGGAAACTCAAAATGTTTTAATTTAAAAAGAGACCTCAGTCTTTCCCTTAAATTATTGTGGTTTAGAAAAACATATTCATTATTTTCTACTTTTAAGAATGTTTAGTTTGCATAATTTATAAAACACCAATCTAGATGATCACTCTACTCCACCCCCTAAAAATATATATAGCAAGCTATTTATCTTAAAATCTACATCTATGTTTGGTTTCTAAATTTTTAAAAATTTATGTGTCCAGTCTCTAGCCAAGTAGACACTTTTGAGGTAAATCCAAGGTACTATTATCTTTATCATCATTTTTATCTTTAAAATGATTATATTTGCTAATAATTATTTTCAAAGTAGTTTTACATTTTATTACTTTAAAAAAGATTTTGAGTTTGCAGCTAAGGCTAACCTGTCAACTTGATGTTGGAGGGAAACAGTGGCATTTGGTATTTTATACATATTTGGGGAGACAGATCAACTTTTTATACATGTCAGAAGAAGAAAGAAGCAATATCTAACTTTAGATATATGGATTTGGTTGACTAAAATACAGTTCTTAATTTGAAATCATTTCTGTGTGATAAGTAATGAAAAATCAATCAATTTTAAAGGTAGCAAGATAAAATAGAAGTTTTCCAAAACACAAATATAGCAAGTATATTCCTAAAATAATAATAATAAAAAATTTATTTAAAGGATGAATTTATTCCTCTCCAAACTGAGAGTATTGGTCTTTTTTGTTGTTGTTGCTGTTGTTTGTTTCCACTAAAAAGAGCTTCTCCAGAAACATAAAGATTGAGCATCCTATTAATAACCCAATATTGACTTAAATTACCAATCATTATTTTAGGATACTCAGAGCAATGAAAGTAACAAGTCAAGAAAGAAGTATATGTCAAACAATTCACTAATTTGATGACATTCAATCTTTATGATCATAATAATGAAAGCCACAAAGTTAAATATTTAAAAATATTTTTATTTTTCATAGGTTTCAGAACATCAAGGCTTAGAATAGTGCCTGGGTAATATTCAAATCATTCATTGGTTGAATAAATGAATGTTGGGTGCAAAAGAACTAATTTCATACAGGACCTATCTCCTTATCATTATTGTCAACCTTCATCCAACATATCTCCAGCTTGTATTCCTAAATTATTTCAGATAGACAACTGATAAATATAGATATGCATACGTTTGAATTTTACTGTCAAACATTTGCACTGAATTAGAATACATACATAGGTGTCTGAGAAAAGGCAATTAGAAAGGAAGAAATATGTATTTCTGGAATTTGACATGGATCATCAAGGAAATTTGCCAAGATCAGCTTAGAATATGAAGCAACAAGGCAACACCATTTGATAAGAGGTGAACACAAATTTTAAGGTAACACGTGAAATGTGTCAGTAACAATTTGCTTTAGTATTCTAATATGTTTTCTTCCACAAAATGTCGAACACGGGTGAGCATGCAGGAACTACACGGTATTTTCTTCCACCCTCATTTTTTGTGGATGGTTTTGCTTATGAATTTGGCAGCAAATTTGGAAAACTCAGCAGTGGCCACAGGACTGAAAAAGGTCAGTTTTTATTCCAATCCCAAAGAAAGGTAATGCCAAAGAATGCTCAAACTACCACACAATTGCTCTCATCTCACATGTTAGTAAAGTAATGCTCAAAATTCTCCAAGTGAGGCTTCAGCAATACTTGAACCGTGAACTTCCAGTTGTTCAAGCTGGTTTTAGAAAAGGCAAAGGAGCAAGAGACCACATTGCCAACATCTGCTGATTATGGAAAAAGCAAGAGAGTTCCAGAAAAACATCTATTTCTGCTTTATTGACTATGTCAAAGTCTTTGACTGTGTGCATCACAAGAAACTGTGGGAAATTCTGAAAGAGATGGGAATACCAGACCACCTGACCTGCCTCTGGAGAAATTTGTATGCAAGTCAGGAAGCAACAGTTAGAACTGGACATGGAACAACAGGCTGGTTCCAAATAGGAAAAGGAGTATGTCAAGGCTGTATATTGTCACCCTGCTTATTAAACTTATATTCAGAGTACATCATGAGAAACACTGGGCTGGAAGAAGCACAAGCTGGAATCAAGATTGTCAGGAAAAATATCAATAACCTCAGATATGCAGATGACACCACCCTTATGGAAGAAAGTGAAGAGGAACTCAAAAGCCTCTTGATGAAGGTGAAAGAGCAGAGTGAAAAAGTTGGCTTAAAGCTCAACATACAGAAAACGAAGATCATGCCATCTGGTCCCATCACTTCATGGGAAATAGATGGGGAAACAGTGAAAACAGTGTCAGACTTTATTTTATTTATTTTTTGGGGGGGATTCCAAAATCACTGCAGAAGATGACTGCAGCCATGAAATTAAAAGACGCTTACTCCTTGGAAGGAAAGTTATGACCGACCTAGATAGCATATTGAAAAACAGAGACATTACTTTGTCAACAAAGGTCCATCTAGTCAAGGCTATGGTTTTTCCATTGGTCATGTATGGATTTGAGAGTTGGACTGTGAAGAAAGCTGAGCACTGAAGAATTGATGCTTTTGAACTGTGTTGTTGGAGAAGACTCTTGAGAGTCCCTTGGACTGCAAGGGGATCCAACCAGCCCATTCTGAAGGAGATCAGCCTTGGGATTTCTTTGGAAGGAATGATGCTGAAGCTGAAATTCCAGTACTCTGGCCACCTCATGCGAAGAGTTGACTCATTTGAAAAGACTCTGATACTGAGAGGGATTGGGGGCAGGAGGAAAAAGGGATGACAGAGGATGAGATGGCTGGATGGTATCACTGACTCGATGGACGTGAGTCTGAGTGAACTCCGGGAGTTGGTGATTTACAGGGAGGCCTGGAGTGCTGCGATTCATGGGGTCAGAAACAGTCAGACAGGACTGAGTGACTGAACTGAACTGAACTGAACTTGCTTATGAATGTGGAGGTGAACAATATCTTTGGAATATGATTGGGTAAATCGGGCTTATGGATGACTGAAAATATTCCTCTCTCAAGAAAGCCTTAAGTTTGGACATGAGGCAGAAAAAATATCCACACATATAGGTATTTGTTACCAGTGATTTAGATAAAAATTTTAAATATTAACATTATAGAACCAAACAGGTCTATACAATTACCTGATAAACAATGCATGTGGTTCTATGGATAACTGTGAATGTAAAAAGAACATAAAAATGGCAAGCAGACCTCAACATAGGCCATTATATTTGAACATGAAATTTTAAAATCATATTCTATTAATTTTCAAAATTATGTTTTAGTTCTCTTTGTATAATAATATTTCAGTAACATGCTTTTTTATATGGGGTTATGTTTCAGAGAGACTTAAAGAATCTCTGCCGAATGTATATATCTAAATAACATATTCTTCAAGAGAAAATTTTTAAAAAGACTGTGGTAAGTAGTAACAATGAACTGCATATGTAACAAATTATTCTTTGAAGTATAGTTGACTTATTATGTTAGTTCCAGGTGTACTACATAGTGACTTGATATTTCCATACATTATGAAGTGACACCATGATAAGCCTAGTAACCATCTGTCTTCATACAAAGTCATTACAGTATCATTGACTATATCCCTTATGCTGTATATTACATCTCTGTGACTTTTTAAGACTGAAGATTTGTGTTTGTTAATCTCATTCACCTATTTTGCCTCTCCCAAAATTCTCTTCTATGGAAACAATGTATTTATTCTTAATATTTGTGAGTCTATGATCTTCCTATTTTTGTTTTTTTATTTTTAAATTCCACATAGAATTGAAAAAATACAGTATTTGTCTTTCTCTTCTTGATTTGTTTCACTTATTGTAAAACTTTCTAGATCCAACCACACTATCAAAAATGGCAAGATTTTTTTCTTTCTCTCTCTCTCTTTTTTTTTTTTAATGGCTTTAGTTCAGTTCAGTTCTGTCGCTCAGTAGTGTCTGACTATTTGTGAACCTGTAGAATGCAGAACACCAGGCTTCCCTGTCCAACACCCCCTGGAGCTTGCTCAAACTTATATGCATTGAGTCGGTGATGCCATCTTAACATCTCATCCTCTGTTGTCCCAATCCTGCCTTCAATTTTCCCCAGTATAAGGGCACTTTCAAATGAGTCATTTCTTCACATCAGGTGGCCAAAAACTGGAGTTTCAGCTTTAGCATCAGTCCTTCCAATTAATATTCGAACTGATCTCCTTCAGAATGGACTGGTTTGATCGCCTTGCAGTCCAAGGGATGCTAAAGAGTTTTCTCCAACACCACAGTTCAAAACCATCAATTATTTGATGCTCAGCCTTCCTTATGGTCCAACTCTCACATCCATACATAACTACTGGAAAAAATATAGCTTTGATTAGACAGACAATTACTAGGCAAAGTAATGTTTCTGCTTTTTAATATGTTGTCTAGGTTGGTTATGGCTTTTCCTCCAGGAACCAAGTATATTTTAATTTCATGGCTGCAGTCACCATCTGCAGTGATTTGGGAGGGCAAAAAAATAAAGTCTCTCACTGTTTCCACTGTTTCCCCATCTATTTGCCATGAAGTGATGGGACCAGATGCCATGATCTTAGCTTTCTGTATGTTGAGTTTTAAGCCAACATTTTCACTCTCCTCTTTGACTTGCATCAAGAAGCTCTTTAGTTCTTCATTTTCTGCCATAAGGGTGGGGTAATCTGTGTATCTGAAGTTTAGTCACTCAGTTGTATCCAACTCTTTGTGACCCCATTGACTGTAGCCTACCAGGCTCCTCCCTCCATGGGGTTTTCCAGGCATGAGTACTGGAGTGGGTTGCCATTACCTTCTCCAGAAGATCTTCCTGTCACAGGTCTTGAACCTGGGTCTCCCACATTTTTAGGCAGACACTTTACCATCTAAGCCATCAGGGAAGTCATCAAGTATCTGAAGTTATTTATATATCTCCCAGCAATCTTCATTCCAGCTTGTGCTTCATCCAGAACGACATTTGCATGATGTACTCTGCATATAAGTTAAATAAGCAGAGTGACAATATACAGCCTTGACGTACTCCTTTCCCTATTTGGAACCAGTCTGTTGTTCCATGTCCAGTTCTAACTGTTGCTTCTTAACATGCATATAGATTTCACAAGAGGCATGTCAAGTGTTCTGGTATTCCCATCTCTTTCAGAAAATCCCACAGTTTGTTGTGATCCACACAGTCAAAGGCTAAATAATGGTTTAGTAATATACATTTATCCCAACTTCCTGATCCATTCATCTGTTTGATGCACACGTAGGTTGCTTCCATTTTTTTAGCTGTTGAAAATAATTATTTAATGAACATAAGGGTGCATGCACATTTTCAAGTCATTTTTTTTTTTTTTTTTTTCTTCAGGTAAATGCCTAGAAGTGGAACTGCTGGAATATAGAGTAGTTCTGTCCTGGTTTTTTTTTTGTTTGTGTGTTTGTTTGTTTTTGTTTGTTTGTTTGTTTTAATTTTTTCAGATAACACCACACTATTTTCCACAGTGGTTGTACCAATTTACATTCCTGCCAGAACTGTACCAGGATCCCTTTTCTCCACATTCTCACAAACACTTGTTATTTTCTTGCCTTTTTGAGGATAGTCATTCTGACACTTCTGAGGTGATATCTCATTATGCTTTCAGTGGCTCAGAGACTAAAAATACACTTGCAATGTGGGAGACCTGGGTTTGATCCCTGGGTTAGGAAGATCCCCTGGAGGAGGGGATGGCACACCAGTATTCTTGCCTGGAGAATTCCAAGGACAAAGGAGCCTGGCAGGCTTCCATGGGACAGAACTGAACGACTCTCACTTTCACTTTCTCTGATAATACTGATGTTGAACATCTTTTCATGTGCCCGTTAATCCTCTGTATGTCTTCTCTGGAAAATGTTTAGTCAGGTTCTTGGATTATCTATTGTCTTTTGTTTTTATTCAGGTGTATGTGTTCTTTGTATATTCTTGACACTAACACTTTTTTGGACGTATGGCTTGGAAATATATTCTCCCATTCAATATGTTGCCTTTTCATTTTTTATATAGGTTCCTCTGCTGTGCCAAAATGTTTTAAGACTGACCTACTCCTGTTTATTCATTTATGTTTTTACTACCCTAACTTAAGGAGACAGATCCAAAAGTATATGTCTAAGACTGAAGTCAAGGGGTGTGCCATCTATGTTTTCTCTTAGGAATTTTATGTTTTAAGGTCTTACCTTTACATCTTTAACCAACTTTGAGTTTATATTTGTATATGGTGTGAGAAAGTAATACAAATTGATCCTCTTGCATGTAGGCTCCATTTTCTCCAATACCATATATCAAAGAGACTGTGTATTCTCCATCCTATACTCTTGCCTCCTTTGTCACAGATTAATAATTGTACAGTTCAGTTCAGTCACTCAGTCATATCCGACTCTTTGAGACCCCATGAATCGCAGCACGCCAGGACTCACTGTCCATCACCAACTCCTGCAATTCACCCAAACTCATGTACATCAAGTTGGTGATACCATCCAGCCATCTCATCCTCTGTCATCCCCTTCTCCTCCTGCCCCCAATCCCTTCCAGCATCATTACAAGCATTGAACTTATTTCTGGCCTCTCTATTCTGTTTCTGCAACCTATGAGTTTGTTTTTGCATCAATTCCATAATGTTTAGATCACTAAAGATTTTTAGTATAGTTTGAAATCAGGGAGTGTGATATTTCCAACTTTAATCTTTATCAAGATTATTTTGGCTATCTAAGGTCATTTATGGTTACATAGTACTTGAGGATTATTCTGTATAGTTCTATGAAAAAAAATTGGCGCTTAATAGGGGTTGCAAATTCATCTTATATTGCTTTGATATCTGATATGATATCTGAATCCTTGGTATGATATCTGAATTCATATGTGCTGTGTGAGATTGGACCCCCATTTTAAATCTGCACCTAAGATTTCTTAAAAATAATTTTATCTATTTAATACAGGAGTTTCCCCAAAAATGAAAATGTAGCATGGTGTCTGTCATTTAGAATAACTATGTCCACAAGTGCTTATACAAAATAAGCACTGAAAACTGACTTTTTTTTTTTTTTTTCATAACTTGTTGCCAAAACTCACTTGGGAATAAATATGATGTGAAATGACTTAATGTTTTTTATTTATCTCATTTATGGTGAATATTTTTGCATTTTAATTCAGAATATTAATGTATTGTTAACGGGAGCTCCAGACTCTCTATGACAATATTTTACTTATTATGTCATAATCACTTTATTATGCTTTATAACTGTGGCATGATAGTGGGAATATTTCTTACTCTTTTCTGAGAAAAATTAGATTAAATAAAGGGATTTTTTTTTTCCATTTATACATGGCTTATAAAAATTGAACTGGAATTTGGGAGAATGGCATTGAAACATGTAAAATATCATGTATGAAACGAGTTGCCAGTCCAGGTTCGATGCACGATACTGGATGCTTGGGGCTGGTGCACTGGGACGACCCAGAGGGATGGAATGGGGAGGGAGGAGGGAGGAGGGTTCAGGATGGGGAACACATGTATACCTGTGGCGGATTCATTTTGATATTTGGCAAAACTAATACAATTATGTAAAGTTTAAAAATAAAATTAAAAAAAAATTGAACTGGTAATATGAGTTATCTGATTATTGGGCTATAGAACACCTTATATCATCTAATTATATTACATGAAGTTTTATTTATTATTATTTTCCATAAATTGTGTCCCTCATGGAAGACAAAACCCTATTGATGAAAGCAGATTTTTTTTTTACTTTTTTATTTCCATAGCACCATAACACTAGCCATCTGCTTTGTCAAGAAACTCACTAAATATGTTCTAAGTTGAATTTGTTTATACTGCAACTTCTGTCTTGTCTTGTCACTCTTATAAACATAAGATTTGAATTACAGCTCAGAAACCTTTTCTTGTGATGAGAACATCAAGTTCACCACTATTCACTTCCCAGAATGCAGTGCTTTATCCTGTTTCCCACTTGGTCTTTAATCTTTTTCTCATCTCACATTGTAATTATCTGGCATAGACTCAGACCTCAGCCTTTCATAGACTTGCCCATTTTACTCTTCATGCTTATTTTTATTTTGCCTTTACCTCTCCATCCAAATAAACATTAATTTTTATGGACCTTTATAAATATTAACATTTTTATAACCTTACTAGAATAGACACAAACAATTTTCTATACTACTTCCCATTTAGAAAATCAATGGCTCAGTTATTCAGATGAGCAGCCTCATTTGCTATTTTTCTTTAATTATATATTTATCAGTACCAATAGACACTGTTTACTCAAAATTATTGTTGGTATAAAGGAACTAATTGTAGAATACAACTTTAAAACATAACAGCTGAAAAGCGAAAGCAATGAATTATTTATTTTTAAGAACAAAGTTTTCTGATTAAATGTGTATAATAGGATCATTATTTGCTAACTACCCCTGGCATTATTAAACAGTTGTTTTATATTTGTTTTGATAATAGAAATATTATACCATTAAATTTAGCTTTCAGAGGACTTTGGAAAATATTTAATGAGGTAGAGGTCCTAATTTTGCTCAAATGTTCCGAAACTGTAATCAATCAAATAGCACACTGCTAGGAAATTAGAAATATTTGTCAGATATCTCTGCAAATCTATTAAATATTGAGCATTTTGCTCCATAGAATAATTTTTGATGCAATCTTCATTTTGTTTCAGGTTTAACTACTTCAGCTTGGGCTGGCCAATTTAGAAAAATAATTAAGATACCTATTTGTAATTTAGATAAACACAATTTTTTTAAATTTATTTTATTTGGAGGCTAATTACTGTACAACATTGTGGTGGTTTTTGCCATACATTCACATGAATCAGCCATGGGTGCATATGTGTTCCCCATCCTGACCCTCCCATCCCATCCCTCAGGGTCATCCTAGTGCACCAGCCCTGAGCACACTGTCTCATGCATCAAACCTATACTGGCTATCTATTTCACATATGATAATATACATGTTTCAATTATATTTTCAAAATCATCCCACCCTCGCCTTCTCCCACAGAGTCCAAAATTCTGTTCTTTACATCTATGTCTCTTTTGCTGTCTCACATAGAGGGTCATCGTTACCATCTTTCTAAATTCCATATATATGCATTAGTATACTGTACTGGTGTTTTTCTTTCTGACTTATGTCACTCTGTATAATAGGCTCCAGTTTCATCCACCTAATTAGAATGGATTCAAATGCATTCTTTTTAATAGCTGAGTAATATTACATTGTGTATATGTACCACACCTTTCTTAAACATTCATCTGCTGATGGACATCTAGGTTGCTTCCATGTCCTGGCTATTGTAAACAGTGCTGCAATGAACACTGGGGTACATGTGTCTCTTTCAACTCTAGTTTCCTTGGTGTGTATGCCCAGCAGTGGGATTGCTGGATTGTATGGCAGTTCTATTTCCCGTTTTGTAAGGAATCTCCACACTGTTCTCCGTAGTGGCTGTAGTACTTTGCATTCCCACCAACAGTGTAAGAGGGTTGCTTTTTCTCTGCACCCTCTCCAGGATTTATTGTTTGCAGACGTTTTGATAGCAGCCATTCTGACCAGCGCCAGGTGGTACCTCATTGTGGTTTTGATGTGCATTTCTCTGATAATGAGTGATGTCGAGCATCTTTTCATGTGTTTGTTAGCCATCTGTATGTCTTCTTTGGATAAATATCTGTTTAATTCTTTGGCCCATTTTTTGAATGCATCGCTTATTTTTCTGGAATTGAGCTGCAGGAGTTTCTTGTATATTTTTGAGTTTAGTTGTTTGTCAGTGGCTTCATTTGCTATTATTTTCTCCCATTCTGAAGGCTATCTGTTCACCTTGCTTATAGTTTCCTTTGTTGTGCAAAAGCTTTTAAGTTTAATTAGGTCCCATTTGTTTATTTTTGCTTTTATTTCCATTACTCTGGGAGGTGGGTCATAGAGGATCCTGCTATGATTTACTTCAGAGAGTGTTTTGCCCATGTTCTCCTCTAGGAGTTTTATAGTGTCTGGTCTTACGTTTAGATCTTTAATCCATTTTGAGTATATTTTTGTGTATGGTGTTACAAAGTTTTCTAGTTTCATTCTTTTACAAGTGGTTAACCAGTTTTCCCAGCACCACTTGTTAAAGAAATTGGCTTTCCTCCATTGTATATTGTTGCCCTCTTTACCAAAGATAAGGTGTCCATAGGTGCGTGTATTTATCTGTGGGCTTTCTATTTTTTTCCATTGATCTATGTTTCTGTCTTTGTGCCAGTACCATACTGTCTTGATGACTGTTGCTTTGTAGTATAGCCTGAAGTCACGCAGGTTGATTCCCTCAGTTCCATTCTTCTTTCTCAAGATTGGCTATTTGAGTTTTTTACTACTTCCATGCAGATTGTGAAATTATTTGTTCTAGTTCTCTGAAAAATACCATTGGTAGCTTGATAGGGATTGCATGGAATCTATAGATTGCTTTGGGTAGTATACTGGTTTTCACTATATTAATTCTTCTGATCCATGAACACAGTATATTTATCCATCTATTTGTGTCATCTTTGATTTCTTTCATCAGTGTTTTATAGTTTTCTATATATAGGTCGTCTGTTTCTTTAGGTTGGCTTATTCCTAAGTACTTTATTCTTTTCGTTGCAATGGTAAATGGAATTGTTTCCTTAATTTCTCTCTGTTTTCTCATTGTTAGTGTATAGGAATGCAAGGGACTTCTGTGTGTCAATTTTATATCCTGCAACTTTACTATATTCGTTGATTACCTCTAGTAATTTTCTGGTGGAGTCTTTATGGTTTCCTATGTAGATGATCGTGTCATCTGTAAACAGTGAGAGATTTACTGCTTCTTTTCCAATGTGTATTCATTTTATTTCTTTTCCTTCTCTGATTGCTGTGGCTAAAACTTTCAAAACTATGTTGAATAGTAGTGGTGAGAGTAGGCATCTTTATCTTGTTCTTGACTTTAGGGGGAATGCCTTCAAATTTTCACCATTGAGGATAATATTTTCTGTGGGCTTATCACATATGGCTTTTATTATGTTGAGGTGTGTTCCCTCTATGTCCACTTTCTGGAGGGTATTTATCATAAATGGATGTTGAAGTTTGTCAAAAACTTTCTCTGCATCTATTAAGATAAACATATGGTTTTTATCTTTCAATTTGTTAATGTGATGTATCACATTGATTGATTTGTGAATACTGAAGAATCCTTGCATCCCTAGGACAAAGCCCACTTGGTCATGATGTATGATCTTTTATATATATTGTTGGATTCTGTTATATGTTTAATATGTTGTTAGATTGTAGAATTGTATTAAGGATTTTTGTATCTATGTGCATCAGTAATATTGGCCTGTAATTTTCTTTTTTTGTGGCTTCTTTGTCTGGTTTTGCTATTTGGGTGATGGTTGCCTCATAGAGTGAATTTGGCAGTTTACCTTCCTCTGCAATTTTCTGAAGTAGTTTGAGTAGGATAGGTGGTAGGTTTTCTCTAAATTTTTGGTAGATTTCAGCTGTGCAGCCTTCTGGTCCTGAGTTTTTTTTTTTCTTTTTGGAAGATTTCTGATTACAGCTTCAATTTCTGTTCTTGTAATGGGTCTGTTAAGATTTTCTATTTCTTTGGGGTTCAGTTTTGGAAAGTTATACTTTTCTATGAATTTGTCTATTTCTTCCAAGTTGTCCATTTCATTGGCATACAGTTGCTGATAGTAGTCTCTATGATCCTTTGTATTTCTGTGTTGTCTGTTGTGATTTCTCCATTTTCATTTCTTATGTTGTCGATTTGATCCCCCCCCCTTTTTTTTCCTGATGAGTCTGTCTAATGGTTTGTCTATTTTATTTGTCTTCTCAAAAAAACAGCTTTTAGCTTTGTTGATTTAGGCTATGGTCTCCTTTGTTTCTTTTGCATTTATTTCTGCCCTTTTTTTTTTTTTTTTTATGATTTCTTGCCTTCTATTAACCCTGAGGTGCTTCATTTCTTCTTTTTCTAGTTGCTTTATGTGTAGAGTTCGTCGATTTATTTTATTTCTCTCCTGTTTCTTTAGGTAGGTGTGTGTTTCTATGAAACTTCCTCTTAGCACTGCTTTTACTGAATCCCATACGTTTTAGGTTGTTTTGTTTTAATTTTCTTTCATTTATATGCACATTTTTATTTCTTTTTTGATTTCTTCTGTGATCTGTTGGTTATTCAGAAATGTGCTGTTTAAAATCCATATGTTCGTATTTTTCACAGTTGTTTTTTTTTTTTTTTTTTCTGTCAGTTCAGTTCAGTCGCTCAGTTGTGTCCAACTTTTTGTGACTCCATGAATCGCAGCACTCCAGGCCTCCCTGTCCAACACTAACTCCTGGAGTTCACCCAAACTCGTGTGCATGGAGTCTATGATGCCATCCAGCCATCTCATCCTCTGTCGTCCCCTTCTCCTCCTACCCACAATCCCTCCCAGCATCAGAGCCCTTTCCAATGAGTCAGTTCTTCACATCAGGTGGCCAAAGTATTGCAGTTTCAGCCTCAGCATAAGTCCTTCCAATGAACACCCAGGACTGGTCTCCTTTAGGATGAACTGGTTGGATCTCTTTGCAGTCCAAGGGACTCGCAGGGGTCTTCTCCAGCACCAAAGTTCAAAAGTATCAATTCTTCAGCGCTCAGTTTTCTTTACACTCCAACTCTCACAACCATACATGACCACTGGGAAAACCATGACCTTGACTAGATGGACCTTTGTTGGCAAAGTAATGTCTCTGCTTTTGAATATGCTATCTAAGTTGGTCATAACTTTCTTTCCAAGGAGTAAGTGTCTTTTAATTTCATGGCTGCAATCACCATCTACAGTGATTTTGGAGCCCCACAAAATAAAGTCTGACACTGTTTCCACTGTTTCCGCATCTATTTCCCATGAAGTGATGGGACCAGATGCCATGATCTTCGTTTTCTGAATGTTGAGCTTTAAGCCAACATTTTCACTCTGCTCTTTCATTTTCATCAAGAGGCTTTTTAGTTCCTCTTCACTTTCTGCCATAAGGTGGTGTCATCTGCATATTTGAGGTTATTGATATTTCTCCCAGCAATCTTGATTCCAGCTTGTACTTTCTCCAGCCCAGCGTTTTTCATGGTGTACTCTGCATAGAAGTTAAATAAGCAGGGTGACAATATACAGCCTTGATGTACTCCTTTTCATATTTGGAACCAGTCTGTCTTTCCATGTCCAGTTCTAACTGTTGCTTCCTGACCTGCATATAGGTTTCTCCAGAGGCTGTTCAGGTGGTCTGGTATTTCCATCTCTTAAAGAATTTTCTGTAGTTGACATCTAATCTTACTTCATTGTTATCAGAAAATAAGCTTGAGATGATTTGAATTTTTTTGAATTTACCAAGGCTAAATTTATGGCCAAAGATATGATCTGTCCCGGAGAAGGTTCTGTGTGCACTTGAGAAAAAGTTGAAATTCATTGTTTTAGGGTGAAATGTGCTATAGATATCGATTTGGTCTAACTGGCCCATTGTATCATTTAAAGTTTGTGTTTCCTTGCTGATTTTTGGTTTAGTTGATCTATCCATAGTGTGAGTGAGTTATTAAAGTCTTCCAGTATTATTGTGTTACTGTTAATTTCCCCTTTCATACTTGCTAACATTTTCCTTATATATTGCAGTGCTCCTTTGTTGGGTGCATATATATTTATCATTTTTATAGTTTCTACTTTGATTGATCCTTTGATCATTGTGTAGTGTCTTTCTTTGTTTCTTTTCATGATCTTTATTTTAAAGTCTATTTTATCTGCTATGAATATTGCTACTCCTGCTTTCCTTTGGTCTCCATTTGCATGAAATAGCTTTTTCAAGACCTTCAGTTTCAGTCTGTATGTGTCCCTAGGTTTGAAGTAAGTCTCTTGTAGACAGCATATATAGGGGTCTTTTTTTGTTTGTTTGTTTGTTTTTAATCCATTCAGCCAGTCTTTGTCTTTTGGTTAGGGCATTCAATCCATTTACATTTAAGGCAATTATTGATAAGTATGATCCCATTGCAATTTACTTTTTTGTTTTGGGTTCAAGTTTATAAACCTTTTTCTGTGTTTCCTGTCTAGAGAAGATCCTTTATCATTTGTTGAAGAGCTGATTTGGTGATGTTGAATTATTTGAGTTTTTTCTTGTCTATAAAGCTTTTGATTTATCCTTCATATTTGAATGATATCCTTGCTGGGTATAGTAATCTGAGTTGTAGATTTTTCTCTTTCATCACTTTAAGTATGTCCCGCCATTCCCTTCTGGCCTGAAGAGTTTTTATTGAAAAATCAGCTGTTATCCTTATGGGATTCCTTTGTGAGTTATTTGTTGTTTTTCCTTCAGTGCTTTTAATATTTGTTCTTTGTGTTTGTTCTTCATTAATTTGATTGATATCTGTCTTGGGGTGTTTTACCTTGGGTTTATCCTCTTTGGGACTCTCTGGGTTTCTTGGACTTGGGTGGCTATTTCCTTCCCCATTTTAGGGAAGTTTTCAACTATTATCTCCTCATGTATTTTCTCATGGCCTTTCTTTTTGTCATCTTCTTCTGGGACTCCTATGATTTGAATGTTGGGGCCTTTGACATTGTCCCAGATGTCTCTGAGGTTGTCCTCATTTCTTTTAAGTATTTTTTTTTTCTTTTTTCATCTCTGCTTCATTTATTTCCACCGTTCTATCTTTCACCTCACTTATCCTATCTTCTGCCTCAGTTATGGTATTGTTGGTTCCCTCCAAAGGACTTTTGATTTCAGTTATTGCATTATTCATTATTGATTGACTCTTTTTTTTTTATTTCTTCTAGATCCTTGTTAAACTTCTTGCATCTTTTCAATCCTTTTCTCCAGACTAGTTATCTGTAACTGCATTTTGTTTTCAAGATTTTGGATCATTTTTACTATCATTTTTATGAATTCTTTTCCAGGTAGACTCCCTAGCTTCTCCTCTTTTGTTTGGTTTGGTGGACTTTTATCATGTTCCTTTACCTACTAAATATTTCTCTGCCTTTTCATCTTTTTTAGAATGCTGTGTTTGTGGTGGCCTTTCTTTATGCTGGAAGTTTGTGATTCCTCTTTATTGTGGAGGTTCCTCCCAGTGGGTGGGGTTGGATGAGTGGCTTGTCAAGCTTTCCTGGTTAGGAAAGCTTGCGTTGGTGTTCTGGTGGGTGAAGGTGGATCTCTTCTCTCTGGAGTGCAATGAAGTGTCCAGTAGTGAGTTTTGAGTTGTCTGTGGGTTTGGTGTGACTTTTGGCCGCCTGTATTTTTGTGCTCAGGGTTATGTTCCTGTGTATTAGCTTGATATGTCTTGCTCTGAAACTTGTTGGCTCTTGGGTGGAGCTTGGTTTCAGTGTAGGCATGGAGGCTTTTGGATGAACTCTTGTCAAGTAATGTTCTTTGGAATCAAGAGTTTTCTGGTGTTCTCAAGTTTTGAATTTAAGCCTCCTGCCTCTGGCTTTCAGTCTTATTCTTACAGTAGCCTCAAGACTTCTCCATCCATACAGCACTGATAATACAACATCTAGGTTAATGGTGAAAAGATTCTCCACAGTGGGTGACACCCAGAGAGTTTCATAGAGTTACATGAAGAAGAGAGGGGAGTGAGGTAGAGGTGACCAGGAAGAAAAGAGGGGGAATCAAAAGGGGAGAGAGCAATCTAGGCAGTAATCAATTCCCTATTTGCTCTCCAAAGTCTGGAACACTCAGAAAGGTTCATGGAATTACATAGAGAAGAGAAGAGGCAGGAAGGAGATAGACCAGGAGGAGAGGAGGGGGAGTCAAAAGGAAAGAGACCAATCTAGACTGTGATCAGTTCCCTAAGTGTTCTCCACATCCCAGAACACACAAAGAGATTCACAGAGTTAAGTAGAGAAGAGAAGAGGTAGGGAGGAGATAGAGGTGACCTGGGGGAGAAAAAGAAGAGTCAATAGGGAAGAGAGCAAGCAAGCCAGTAATCACACTCCTAAGTAAAAATTGGTACTGAAGATTGGATTCTTAATGGTACAGAACTGATAACAAATACCAAAATGCAAAGATTAAAAATCTAGAGTAGAGATTAGACTTTCAAAAATACAATATTAAAAAAAATATATATCAAAAGTTATCAAAAAATATATATGAAATTTGCTTTTAAAATAGGGTCTTTTTCTTCAAGGTAATAGTAGGTTTTAAAAATGAAAATTAAAAGAGTAATAACGAACTTAGTAGCAAAAAAATAAAAAAAAATAAAAAATGATAATAGTAAAATATATCTAGGAATTTCTCTGGAGCTGTTGAGGGCACTGTGGGGTCAGGTCAGTTTCAGATAGTTCCTTGTTCCAGTTTATACTTCTTCTCAAGGTCTTACGTCCCTTCCAATGTAGCCATTGCGAACTACAGGGTTTTAGTCTGTTGCACATGTCATTTTCAATGCAGTTCTCTCTTCTTCGTTTACTTTGGCTTCCTCTGTTTGCAAGTCTCTTCAGTGTCTAATTTCCACCCTGGCACAAGGGGGCGAAGGTGGTCACTTATTTAAGCTCATTTGTTCAGTAATGCTGTAGGGAGAGAGGAACACTGCAAACAAATATCACTGGTGTGTGTGGGGAGTGCTCGCAGTGTCTGGGCCACACTGAGTTTGCCCCTGCTTACGGTGTGTGTGCTTTCCCCGTCTGCACTGCTCAGGCTCTAGGTTTCTCTGCAGAGTAACTGTCTAAAATGGGCCCTGGGTTTCATGCACTTCCCAGGTCTAAGATGCTCAGGTTCAGGTTCTCAGGTACTCCACAAAGGCACAGACTCTGTTTGGCCTGTGGTTTGTACTCTTTCCAGGTCCAAGCAGCTCAGGCGACCAGGTGCTTGGAGAGCGCACTCTTTCCAGGTGGGGCGGTGTGTCTTATCACCTCTCTGGTCCCAACTGCTCAGTTTCTCAGGAGTGCATTGCGAGCACTGTCTCAAGTGTTCTGTGTGTCTCTTCTGGAGAACTGATCTCTGGCTGCCACCCTCCTGGCGGATGTCAACCGTCCAGCATCCCAGGAAGTCTTGGTTAGCAATTGGAAGCCTTTTTGCAGTTTGGTAGGGGATGCTGTCTCTGAGGCTGAGATTGCCCCCTTCTGGCTCTGGCTGGCACCCACCTGCCCCCTGTGTCTGGCAGGGGATGGGCTGGTCTGGTGCCTGCTAGCTCTCCTCTGGTATTCACTCAGTCCTTTGTTCTGTGAGTGGCCCGGCAGTGCCTTAGGTTAGAGCTTTCCGTGGGAAAATTATCTCTCTCTTCTCTCTGTCTCTCTCTCTCTTTTCTCTCTCTCTCTTCTATCCCACAGTTTGGGTTGCTATCTCACATTAGCTCCCTCAGATTGCCCTCAGGGCATTCAGGCCCAGTCCTTACCATAAGAAATGCACCCTGCACCTCCCTGTTCAGCCCCCGCTTGCTGGTGGTGGACACGAGTGTCTGGGCTACTTTTCCGCTGGGAGTTGCTGTTAGGCGGCTAATCGGTGTCCCCTGCCCCGCCCCCCCCCACCCCGGTTATGTTGTCCTCTGAGATTCCAAAACTCCTCACAGACACACCAGTGAGAGGGTTTCTTGGTGTTTGGAAACTTCTCCTCTTTTACGACTCCGTCCACAGGATGGGTCTCCATCCCTAAATCTTTTGCCTTTCTTTTTATCTTTTATATTTTGTCCTCCGTCTTTTTTAAGACAACGGGCTGCCTTTCTGGGTTCCTGGCATCTTCTGCCAGTGTTCAGAAGTTGTTTTGTGGTATCTGCTTAGTGTTCAAATGATCTTTAGAAGAATTTGTGGGGGAGAAAGTTATCTTCCTGTCCTATTCCTCCACCGTCTTAGGACCGCCTAGATAAATACTTTTTAAGAATCAGTATTTCACATGTGATATGTTGTGTGTACCTATAGTAAAAATGATCAACAGTTTAATCAAAATTTCAAAATCAATAGAATAGTCTGTAGTTAACTGGTAATCTCCCCAATTGGTAAATTTAAAATAATAATAATAATACCAATGATGAAGAAATGCAAAAAATATAAAAACAGTCTTGATAGAAAAAAAAAAAAAAACTAAGTATAAAACTAGACAAAGTTATGTTTTCTAAAACACAGTCACGCAATCTCACACAACTGGTTCTTCTATTAAATAACATTAAAACAATGCTGTTCATTGTAATGATTTTAGGAGTGATTTTTTTTTCTTCTTCTCTAAGTAAAATACACAGGCATATTTATAAATCATAAATGGGTAACTCAATAAGTTATACAGAATAACAGTGTTCATGTGAATAACCACCCAGGTCAACATCACTAACAATATAACAATATCACATGTGTTTCTTCTCATACACTTAATTTTTCGTCCTTGTTTGAAAAGTTACCACTACCTTTTGCACCATAGATTAAGCTGTTTTACAGTTTGTAAAAATAGATTCACATAGTATGATTACTTCAGTGTCTACCTTCCTAATTGCAGTGCTATGTTTGCAATGTTTTTCTAAAATAACATCACACTATCATATTCATTTAGCAATAATGAATTCCATTTCATTGTCATATATTACTCAGAGTATGATAGAATACTATGACTCTTGAAGGCTATTTGGGCTATTTTAAATACTAGATACAATTTCTCAACATTCAGAAAACTAAGATCATGGCATCTGGTCCCATCACTTCATGGCAAATAGATGGGGAAACAGTGGCTGAATTTATTTTTCTGGGCTCCAAAGTCACTGTGAATGGTGACTGCAGCCATGAAATTAAAAGACACTTTCTCCTTGAAAGGAAAGTTATGACCAACCTAGACAGCATACAGCATATTAAAAAGCAGAGACGTTACATTGCCAACAAAGGTCCGTCTAGTCAAGGCTATGGTTTTTCCAGCATTCATGTATGAATGGGAGAGTTGGACTATAAAGAAAGCTGAGCGCTGAAGAATTAATGCTTTTGAGCTGTGGTGTTGGAGAAGACTCTTGAGAGTCCCTTGGACTGCAAGGAGATCCAACCAGTCCATCCTAAAGGAAATCAGTCCTGGGTTTTCATTGGAGGGACTGATGCTAAAGCTGAAACTCCAATACTTTGGCCACCTGATGTAGAGAGCTGACTCATTTGAAAATACTCTGATGCTGGGAAAGATTGAGGGCAGGAGGAGAGGGGAATGATGACAGAGGATGAGATGGTTGGATGGCATCACCGACTCAATGGACATGAGTTTGGGTGGACTCCGGGAGTTGGTGATGGACAGGGAGGCCTGGCATGCTGCAGTTCATGGGGTCACAAAGAATCAGACATGACTGAGCGACTGAACTGAATTGAACGTTGCTGTGAGCATACTTGTAGATGTCTTTTAGTAGGTGTGCAACATGAATTTCTGATTGAAACACATATACATATGGCATATATATTTATTTTCCATGCTGTCAGGTATGTGCATATTCATCTTTAGTAAGCCCAAGTAGATACAAATATCCTTAAATTAGTAGCTCCTATTAAACATTATGCTAAAGTGAATTATACATATGCACTTCCAGTTCAAATACGTAACAGTTCCCACTGCCCATATCCTAACCATTACTTGATATTATCAGACCAATTTAACCTCTAAAGAATGTGGTTTCTAGAAATACAGTTTTGTTTTAAATTGTATGGGTTTTTTTTTGTTTGTTTGTTTGTTTTGTTTTTTACTCACTAATAAGGTTTTTTTAGCATTTTTTTTTAATTTTTATTTTATTTTATTTTATGTAGTTTTATTTTATTTTTAAACTTTACATAATTGTATTAGTTTTGCCAAATATCAAAAAGAATCCGCCACAGGTATACATGTGTTCCCCATCCTGAACCCTCCTCCCTCCTCACCAATAAGTTTTGCCAACTTTTTTCGGGATATTAGCCATTTGAATTTTCCCTTTTGTTCAAGATGAAATTCTTATACTAGTAGTCCATCATATAATAATTAAATACTTAAACATTAGATATATACATATATTTTATAGATGTTTTGCTTTTGGTTTGTCTTTGAAAATTAATCCTAATTTTTTAAATAAATGTGTTCAATATCAATGTATCAGTATTTTTCCTTTATGGTAAACTCTTTTGGTGTAAATAATAAATAAAGCTAAATAATCTGTTCTTAATCTAGGATCTGAAGTTATACATTTATACATTCTAGAAAGGTACTGATTTATGTATCCTGTAGACATCTAGACTACACATTAAATTGAGTTCACCTCATAGTGTGAGGTGTATGACATAGGTAATTTGCATTACAATTATGAATTGCTTGTAAATTGGCCTAATATATAATACTCTTTCTGGTCTCTCTAACCTATTTTATAATTTATCTTTCTTGAAACCAATACTAGAGATCTTAATTACCTCAAATTTTAAAGAACTCTTGATAAAGTTGGGGCATTTGGATGTTTTTTTCCTCAGTTACTTATTACCAAATTTAGGTTGTATTATTGTTATTTGTTTTATGTTGTATTTCTCAGTGTTATTTTATGAGACCAATATGATTTATATTTTCATATATTTATGCTTTTTCTAATGTTTATTTTTTGTGCTTTCTTTGAAATGTACTACGTAAAATTCTTCTGACTGAGTACAATTTTATCAATATTTCCTTTTTTTTATGTTTTTTTTTTTTTAAATTTTATTTTATTTTTAAACTTTACATAACTGTATTAGTTTCGCCAAATATCAAAATGAATCCTTAGTGGAGATTTGTTGTTGACAGATTTTGTCATTTCAAAATTTTTTTTTCTTTTTTAAACTGGATTATTAAGAATTATTTTTCTCTGTGAGGAATTCTATGTAGATCAGATGATTTCTTTTAGAACTCAGATACATTTATATATATATATATATATATATATATATATACACATACTTTTTTTTTTAATTAAATTAGTTAATTTTAGAAATATTTGCTGTTCTTATGTTCATCTTTGGATTAAAACCTGTTATCCTTAAGTGTCTTCAGCTTAAGTATCCTTCAGCTATGTTAAATATTGTTTGTTTGTTTGCTTTTTCTTTTAACCAGATATGATTATATCTATACCTATATCTAAATATATATAATTTAAATATCAGTTTGATTTTCTTAGAATTTGTCCTGATGAGACTTCATGGTGCTTTGAATCTGTGGCTTACTATCTTGAATCAATGTTGGAATATTATTAGCTACTACACATTGCTTCTGGTCAATGTTGTTGTGAAGCCAGTTAATAATGGCCGCCAAGCACCTGTACAAATTTGGAAATTTTGTGACCTGATAGTGTTTTATTAACCATGGTGAGAACGCTAGAGTGATGAACTTAGCAAGTACTAGAAAATCAGGACTTTTTCATATGTTTCCCTGAGTTTTACCAGCAAACTACTGCTTCCATCCCACTAGATTTTTTACTTCAGTTCTAATGACATGTTAATGCTTTTTGCAATGTACTTATATTCTTTAATTTTAATTTATACACTTTGTTCTGGCTTATCTTCTAGTTATCTCTTTTTTAAAATTTTATTTCATTTTTAAACTTTACATAACTGTATTAGTTTTGCCAAATATCAAAATGAATCCACCACAGGTATACATGTGTTCCCCATCCTGAACCCTCCTCCTTCCTCCCTCCCCATTCCATCCCTCTGGGTCGTCCCAGTGCACCAGCCCCAAGCATCCAGTATCGTGCATCGAACCTGGACTGGCAACTCATTTCATACATGATATTTTACATGTTTCAATGCCATTCTCCCAAATCTTCCCACCCTCTCCCTCTCCCACAGAGTCCATAAGACTGTTCTATACATCAGTGTCTCTTTTGCTGTCTCATACACAGCGTTATTGTTACCATCTTTCTAAATTCCATATATATGCGTTAGTATACTGTATTGGTGTTTTTCTTTCTGGCTTACTTCACTCTGTATAATAGGCTCCAGTTTCATCCTCCTCATTAAGTTCTAGTTATCTCTTTTAAACTTCATCTAACCTGTAGTTAGACTAGTTTTGGTGCTCTGGATTTCAGTATGACACTTCAAAAAATTTTTACATATCTTTTTGGTTCCTTTCATATTTCCATTTTTCTGCAAAAAATATCAGTGTTTAAAATTTCCTTACAATATTAAGCACATAAATTTAAAAATCCCATGTCTGAAAACTTCTTTTTGGGATCTTTAGTAATATTATTTTTGCCAATTTTATTTTTACTTTTGAATTATTATTTTATGACTTTTGATGACTTTTTAAATACAGGATTTTAATAATAAATATTTGTAAAATATTTGAGGCTGTGATGATCACAGCATCACCATATCTTCTTGGATAGATGATTTGATTTTGTTTTGTATCATAGTTATGGCGACTAGCAATGGAAAATCTTGATACTAACAATAAATTTAATTTTTTAAAGCTGATTTTATGAGGGTATTTTTTCTCTTTCAGCTTTATTAATACTCCTGAGGTGTAGATGATATCCTGAATCAGACTCTGAATTCTCATTTTGGAAAGAATGGATCCTAAGACTAAGGCAAAATATATATATTCAGCTCTTCAGATCCCCACACTTTGTGAAACAACAGATAATTAGGTCAAACAACAGAATAAAATCATAACACATTGTAATGTTTTTCCCAATCTCTCTTATGCATTGTTTATATATGGTCTATCACTTTGTTATCCAAATTGTTCTGAGTTCATTATTTGGTGAATTATTGTGTTACTTTTATTTTTTTTTTTTTTTCCTTCAAAATCGGAGTTGGTCTGAATAGCCTGGTCCTTAATTGTTAGAAGCCAATGTTTTTAATTGAAGCATAGCAGACTTAAGATATTGTAATATAATATTAGCTTCAGTTACATAGTACAGGGATTCAATATTTTATAGACTGTGCTTCACACAGTGGTATTAAAAAATATTGATCATATTTCCCGTGTCATAAATTACATCCTTATAACTAACTTATTGTATACCTAATAGTATTTACCTCTTAACTTCCTTCACCCATTTTGCCAATTTCCCTCTGGTAACCAATAATTATTCTCTATATCTGTGAGTCTGTTTTTGTTCTATTTATTCATTGTTTTATGTGTTAATATAAGTGAAAATATCCATTATTTCTTTTTCTCTACCTGATTTATTTCTTAATATCCTTCACATCCATCCATTTTTCACAAATGGCGATATTTCATTCTTCCTATGGTTAAGTGACTTCCCTTGTAGCTCCGTTGGTAAATAATCTGCGTGCAATGCAGGAGACCCAGGTTCGATTCCTGGGTGGGGAAGATATCCTGGAGAAGGAAATGGCAACCCACTCTAATATTCTTGCCTGGAGAATCCCATGAACAGAGGAACCTGGAGGGCTACAGTCCATGGGGTTGCAAGAATCAGACACAACTTAGCAACTAAACCACCACCACCACTATACTTGAGTAGTATTCCATTAAATTTTTCTCACACTTTCTTTTTTCATTTGTATACTCATAGAACATTTAGGTTTCTTTCCTGCCTTGGCTATTTTTAAAATGTTGCTGTAAAAAATGGAGTGCATATATTTTTCAAATTAGAGTTTATACTATGTTAAGATGAATACCCAGGAGATGAATTGCTGAACTGTATGGTTGTAATGCTGGATATATATTATCATTTTTTTTTTCAGAAACCTCCATATTTTTTTCCTCAATGTCTGTGGCAATATACATTCCGACTAAAACTACATCAGGGATCTCTTTTCTCCAAATCCTTACTAACACTTGTTATTTCTTGTCCTATTGACAATAGCCATTCCAGGTAGTGCTAGTGGTAAAGAACATGCCTGCCAATGCAGGAGATGAAAGACATGTGGGCTTGATCCCTGGATTGGGAAGATCCCCTGGAGGAGGACACAGCACCCACTCCAATATTCTTGCCTGGAGAACCCCTGGACAGAGGACTCTGGCAAACTATAGTCCATGGGGTCACAATGAGTCCAACATGACTGAAGTGAATTAGCACACAAGATGCATGCTGACAGGTGTGAGATGATAACTCCTTGAGGTTTTGATTTGCATTTCCCTGTTGACTATTGATGTTGAGAAGCTTTTCATGTGCCTGTCGGCCATCTGTATGTCTTATTTGGAAACATATATATTCAAGTCCTCTGTCTATTTTTTAATAGAGTTCAATTTTTAGTATTGAGTGGGATCTTAATATATTTTGAATATTAGCCCTTTACTGAACATATTGTTTGCAAATATCTTTTTTTATTCAGTACTTTGCATTTCTTTTTGTTGATAGTTCCCCACTCTATGCAAAAACTTTTAAGATTAAGATATTTATTTGTTTATTTTTATTTCAGTTTGCTTATTTTTCTTCATTTGTTTATTGCTATTAAAAATTTGTTTATGTTTGTCTTTGTTTCCCTTGCCTGAAGAGACAGATAAAAAAATATTGCTAAAATTGATGTCAAAGAGTGCACTCTCTGTACCTTCTAACAGGGCTTTTATGATATTAGGTTTTCAATTTAAGTCTTTAATTCATATTGAGTTTATTTTTATATATATATTAATAAAATAATATAGCTTTACTCTTTCACATGTGGTTGCCCAGTTTTCCCAACACTGCTTATGAAAGAGATTGCCTTTTTCCTATTGGAAATTCTTACTTCCTTCATCATAGGTTAGTTAATCATATGTATATCAATTTATTTCTGCTTCCTCTATTCTGTTTCCTTGACCTATGCATCTGTTATTGTGCCAGTACCATATTCTTTTGATTACCATAGATTTGTATTGCAGTTTGAGATCAGGGAAAATAAGCATCTCTAGTTTGGTTCTTTTTCTTTCTTTTTTTTTTTTTTCTTCTTCTTCTTTTTTATTTTTTATTTTTCCCCAAGATTGTTTTGTCTATCTGGGGTCTTTTTTGGTTCCATACAAATGTTACTTATTCTAGTTCTGTAAAAGATGTCTTGGGTATTTTATAGGGATTGCATAAAATCTGCAGATTACTTGGAACAGTATGGATAGTTTAATCACATAAATTCTTCTAGTCCATGAATATGCATTATTTTTCCATATAAATTCTTCTAGTCCATGAATATGCATTATTTTTCCATTTATTTGTATTATTTTCCATATTCTTCTTGCATGGCATTAGTTTTCAGAGTGTAGGTCTTTCACATACTTATATAAATTTGTTTCTAAGTATTTTGTTCTGTTTGATGTAATTATAAATGGGAATGTTTACTTGATTTCTCCTTTAGTTAATGTATAAAAAAACAACATATTTCTGCATATTATTTTCGTATCCTGTAACATTGAATTTATTAGTTATAATTTTTTTTGGTAGATTCTTTAAGGTTTTCTATGTATACTATATATCATTTGCAAATGCTGACTGTTTTATTTCTTCTTTCCAATTTAAATGTCTTGTATTTGTTTACTAAGTTTGACTGCAGTGACTAGGAATGTCAACACTATGCAAAAGATAAGTGGTGAGAGTTGGCACCCTTTTTTGTTCCTGCGTTAGGGGAAAAGTTTTCAGGTTTTCACCTTCAAGACTAATGTTGAATGTGAGTTTGTCATAAACTGACTTTGCTATGTTGATATATGTTCCCTCTATACTGAATTTTGAGAGTTCCCCCCCCCCCATCATGATTGGATGTTTAATCTTGTCAAATGCTCTTTCAACATCTATTGAGATGATTATGTGATTTTTTTATTCTTCATTTTTAATGTGGTATGTAATATTTGATTTATTTATGGATATGGATACATCCTTTTATCTCTGGAATAAACTCCCTTTAATTATGATGTATAGTCCTTTTATGTATTGCTGAATTCACTTTGCTAATACTTTTTAAGGATTTCTGCATCTATGTTCATGAGAGATATAACATTCATTTATTTGTGTGTGCATTTTGTCTAGTTTTGCTATAAGGGTGATTGTAATAAAATGAGTTTAGATGTGTCCCCTCCTTTTTTATTTTTTGAACATTTAGATAGAATTGCCCTGAAAGCCATCTGGTCCTGGGCATTTGTTTCTTGGAAGTTCTTAGATTATTGATTCAATTTCAGTACTAGTAATTGCTCTGTTCATATTATCTATTTAATCTTGATTCAATTTTGAAGGATTATAATCTTCTAAAAAGCAATCCCTTTTCCTAGGTTGTCCATTCATTGATATAAAACTGTTTAGAGAACTCTCTTATAATTCTTTGTTATCTGTCTAGTATTGGTTGTAGCTTCTGTTGCATTCCTAATTTTATTTAGGTCTTCTCTCTTTCTTTTTTTCCTAAAGAATCTGCTTGAAGAATTAACAGCTTGTTTATGTTTTCAAAAAATAGAACTTAACTTGATTAGAATTTTCTTTTTCTCTGTCTCTATTTTATTTGTTTCTGTTCTGATTTTATTATTTCCCCCCTTCCTTTGGGCTTTATTTGCTCTTTTTTTCTAACTCCTCTATATATTTGTGTTGTTTGCTTGAAATATTTCAAGTTTCTTGAAGTAGGCCTGTATTGCTATAAAATTTTCTCCTAGAATTGGTTTTGCTGTATAGTATAGATTTTGAAAGGTGTATTTCTATTTTTATGCATCTTGAAAGCATTTCTGGTTTCTAATTTGATTTCTTTATTGATCCTTTGATTCTTTAGCTGTATATTCTATAGTCTCCAAATGTTTGTGTTGTTCTTATTTTTCTTCATGAAATTGAATTTCAGTTTCAAATCATTTTGGTCTGAGAAGATGCTGGATATAATTTCAATCTTAAATGTATTGAAATTTTTATGGCCTTGTATGTGATCTGTCCCGGAGAATGTTACATGTGCCCTTGAAAAAAAGTGCATTTTATTGATTTTGGATACAATGTTCAGTAGATATCTGTTAAGTTCTTCTCATCCAATGTGTCACTTAAAACTGCTGTTTCCTTATTGATTTTCTACCTGGATGAGGTGTCCATTGATGCCAGTGGTGTGTTAATGTTCCTTACTAGTTTTTATATTGCTGTTAATTCTCCCATTATGTCTTTTAATATTTAGATTGTATTTAGGTGCTCCTAAATTTACAAGTTTTTACACAATGTCATTCTTTGCCTTTTCTTAGAGATTTTAAGTTTGTTTTCTCTGTTATGACTATTGCTACACCAAATTTCCTTTTGTTTACATGTAGTAGAATATCTTTTTTCATTCCTTAATTTTCAGTGTACTTAGTGCTGAAGAGAATCTCATAGGCATTGTATTGTTGGGTCTTATTATATTTTTTAATCTGATTGTCCATTCTAAATTATTTGATTGAACCTTTTTTCCATCTGGTCTTCCCAGGTGGCACAACTTGTAAAGAATCCTCCTGCCAATGCAGGAGACACAATAGATCTGAGTTCTATCCCTGAGTCCTCTGGAGAAGTGAATGGCAACACCCTCTAGTATTCTTGCCTACAGAATTCCATGGACAAAAGAAGCTAGAGGGCTACAGTCTTTGGGGTTGCAAAGAATCAGGCATTACTGAGTGACTGAGCACACACACACACAGTCCATTTACATTTAAAATGATCATCGAAAATTATCTACTTATTGCCATTTTGTTACTTGTTCTCTGGTTGGTTTTGTAGTTTTTTCTTCTTCTTTTTTTTCTGGAATTTTAACTAGGTCTTTTATTTGTAACATATTCCTCTGTCTTCTCATGTTGAATTTATCTTTTTGTCTCATTGAAATTAAAAAGTTAACTAACCCAGTCATGAAAGTGTGTTTTTCTGTAGGAGTATCTCTATACAGTCTGCATGTACCCAGTGGTTTTAGTAGGAAAACTGAACCTGTAATGATCACTACTGCCTTCTCTACTGGCAAGCTCTGGTGGCAACTGCCTTTCAGGGGCATATGATTGGAGTCAAAGAGGCTAGAGCTGAAGCTCAATGTGAGCTTGGGTTTCTCTCAGACTCAATGGCAGTGATTGCCCTGATAGCAAGCTTGGGAATAAAAGTCCTGGAGCAAAGCCCTAAAGCAGCTAGCTTTCTTCCAAGGACAACAGTACTTTCCACTTTAGTTAAGAATGAGATTGGGCTCTGAAAGGCTAAATCCCTATTTTTGAGCTAGCTCTATTTTTCTATGACATAATGGCCTCTTCTGGGAACAGTGCTAGAGTAAGAAGGCCTGGGACAAGATCCAAAATTTTAAATGTGGTAAAAAAGATCAAGATTCTTTTTAGTATATTTTTCTAGAATAAATTTTAGGAAACACATGATGGTATACAAAATATTTTTGTTGGGATGTCAGTTTCTGGAATGGCAGGATAAGTACTCCCCAATTTTTTAATGTTTTGTAAGAACTATAAGAACACCAATAAAATTGTGGAAACAACTTTTATAAAATTCTGGGAATTAGCAATGTCTTCCAAAAAGTGAATATTCACCTATTCAAGAAAAATAATGGAACATTGGTAAAAATTTATGTTTTTGGTGTATCTAACTTGTTCTGTTACTATCGTCCTTTTCTGATCTCTGCAGTACTTGAAAACTAGTACTATTATAGCTATGGAATTTGTGATACTGGCAGCTAGCAGCCACTGCAGCAGATATAACATGTTTGTAGCTACCAAAAAAATTCCATGCTTAGTCAATTTTCACCATTTTACTTGATCAGCAGCAACCTACATTTCTCAGGGCCTCCCTTTAATTGGTTAAACTCAGAGCTCACTCTGTGTGACTGCCTTATCTCCAGGATATTTATTGAAAATAATTGGTTTAAATTGTTAAATATCACAGCTGCTGAAATAGTGATGGAATTTGGGACAAATAACAGAATTAAAAAAAAAAAAAACTGAAAAGGAAAATATGAAGCATGAGGTACCTATAGGGAGCTTTAAAAATACTTTAATATATTCCGGGTAATCTCAAAAGTCACATACATGTGGGTTGTGTGTGTTGCTGAGAAAGATCTGAAAAAGATCTGTCCTTTCAATCCCACGTAACCATGAGTTTCTGTGAAGGCAGGGAGTGAAATTTAAGTCAGAGTCCCACTATGAGATAATAAAAGATGTGCTTCAAAATATATACACAACCCCTTGATGAAGGTCAGAAGACTTATTGATCCAAAGCCCTCAATAAATATCTTTACAATTGTTTACTGTTCACCAAATTAACTAAAAAGACCTCAGTGTACACATATAACAAAAAATATAGAGTAAACAGAATTACTGCAGGAGAATAACTAAACAGACACTAACAACGCCAAAAGTAAATAAACTCTAGGAAAAATCCCAGAGAGAAAAGGAAAATAAGATTTTCAAAACTTTCACATTATATGTAAAAATAATGATTTTAATTAAAAATGATGATGCATGCAAAGGAACATTAAAGTACTGCTCATATATAGGAAAAACAGAACTCAATAAAAACTGTCACTGAAGTAGCTGAGATATTGGATTTATTAAAAATATTTTTAAATAGCTATTATAAATAAATTTGACTATCCTAAAGCCTTTGACTGGGTGGATCAAAATAAACTGTGGAAAATTCTGAAAGAGATTGGCATACCAGACCACCTGACCTGCCTCTTGAGAAACCTATATGCAGGTCAGGAAGCAACAGTTGGAACTGGACATGGAACAACAGACTGGTTCCAAATAGGAAAAGGAGTACGTCAAGGCTGTATATTGTCACCCTGCTTATTTAATTTCTATGCAGAGTACATCATGAGAAATGCAGGGCTGGAAGAAGCACAAGTTGGAATCAAGATTGCCGGGAGAAATAACAATAACCTCAGATATGCAGATGACACCACCCTTATGGCAGAAAGTGAAGAGGAACTGAAAAGCCTCTTGATGAAAGTTGAAGAGGAGAGTGAACAAGTTTGCTTAAAGCTCAACATTCAGAAAACAAAGATCATGGCATCTGTTCCCATCACTTCATGGGAAATAGATGGGGAAACAGTGGAAACAGTGTCAGACTTTTTTATTTTGGGCTCCAAAATCATTGCAGATGGTGACTGCAGCCATGAAATTAAAAGATGCTTACTCCTTGGAAGGAAAGTTATGACCAACCTAGATAGCCTATTGAAAAGCAGAGACATTATTTTTCCAACAAAGGTCCATCTAGTCAAGGCTATGGTTTTTCCAGTAGTCATGTATGGATGTGAGAGTTGGACTGTGAAGAAAGCTGAGTGCTGAAGAATTGATTCTTTTGAACTGCGGTGTTAGAGAAGACTCTTGAGAGTCCCTTGGACTGCAAGGAGATCCAACCAGTCCATTCTGAAGGAGATCAGCCATGGCATTTCTTTGGAAGGAATGATGCTAAAGCTGAAACTCCAGCACTTTGGCCACTTCATGCGAAGAGTTGACTCATTGGAAAAGACTCTGATGCTGGGAGGGATTGGGGGAAGGAGGAGAAGGGGACGACAGAGGATGAGATGGCTGGATGGCATCACTGACTTGATGGACGTGAGTGTGAGTGAAATCCGGGAGTTGGTGATGGACAGGGAGGCCTGGCATGCTGGGATTCATGGGGTTGCAAAGAGTCGGACATGACTGAGTGACTGAACTGAACTGATAAATAAGTGTAAAGTTTTTTGGTTTGATGTGTTTATTTAGTCATGTATAATGTATGACCGGAAAGTATTAATATAATGTGTCACCAAATATATATATATATATATATATATATATATATATATATATATATATATATATTGGTAAAGACACCCCCTGCCAATACAGGAAATATAAGACATGCAGGTTTGATCCCAGGATCAGCAAGATCCTCTGGAGGAGGGCATGACAACCCACTCCAGTATTCTTGCCTGGAGAATCACATGAATAGAGGAGCTTGGAAGTCTCTAGTCCATAGGTTCACAGAGGTGAACACTACTGAAGGATTTAGCACACACACATATGTATGTATATGTAAATATATATATATATATATATATATATATATATATATATATATATGCTAAGTCACTTCAGTTGTGTCTGACTCTGTGCGACCCCATAGACGGGAGCCCACTATGCTTCCCTGTCCCTGGGATTCTCCATGCAAGAACACTGGAGTGGGTTGCCATTTCCTTCTCCAATTAGAATTCACTAAAACCTAATTTTCAAAAATATACTTGGGATTTAATAAGTTTGCAAGTTTAAAAATCCGAATATATGTTGCTATTAGACATGTCCTCCACAAAATACTGAGATTCTTTAGGCTAAAGACAATCTTGAATTCAAAGAGGAAGAAAAAAAAAAGAAAAAAAAAAAAAAAGAAAGAAAAATCAGTATATATAGAGAGAGAATTAAATATGTGAATTTAACAGATACTATAATTCTGAAGCTTCTTTTTATGCATACCTTTCTAAAGCTAACACTTTGTGAAGCATAAGATTTAAAACTATGCCAATGGACATTTTTCTGGTATTCAGTCGTTCAGTCATGTTTGACGCTTTGCCACCCCCAAGGACTGCAGCATGTCAGGCTACGCTGCCCTTCACAATCTCCTAGAGCTTGCTCAAACTCATGCCCATTGAGTTGGTGATGCCATTCAACCATCTCAGCCTCTGCTTTCCCCCTTCTCCTCCTGCTTTCTATGTTTCCCAGTATCAGGGCCATTTCTAATTAGTCACCTCTTCCCATCAGGTGGCCAAAGTATTGGAGTTTCAGCTTCAGCATCAGTCCTTCCAATGAACGTTCAGGACTGATTTCCTTTAGGATGGACTGGTTGGATCTTCTTGCAGTCCAAGGGACTCTCAAGAGTCTTCTCCAACATCACATTTCAAAAGCATCAGTTCTTCAGCCTTCAGCCTTCTTTATGGTCCAACTCTTATAAGAGATGGTTGTATGGTCCATCCTTACAAGACTACTAGAAAAATCTGGATTTAACTGGTACAGACCTTTGTCAGCAAAGTGATATCTCTGCTTTTTAATACACTGTCTAGGTTTGTCATAACTTTCCTTCCAAGGAGCAAGTGTCTTTTAATTCCATGGCTGTAGTCACCATCTGCAGTGACTTTGGAGCCTCCCCAACCCCCCCCCCCAAAAAAAAAAAAAAGAAAGAAAGATAAAGTCTGCCTCTGTTTCCATTGTTTACCCATCTATTTCCCATGAAGTGATGGGACCAGATGCCATTATCTTAGTTTTTTTGAATGTTGAGTTTTAAGCCAGGTTTTTCACTCTCCTCTTTGACTTTCATCAAGGAGCTGTTTAGTTCCTCTTTGCTTTCTGCCATAAGGGTGTTGTCATCTGCATATCTGAGGCTATTGATATTTTTCCTGGTAATCTTGATTCCAGCTTGTGATTCTTCCATCTCAGCATTTAGTATGATGTATTCTGTATGTAAGTTAAATAACAAGGTGACAATATACAACCTTGATATACTCCTTTCCCACTTTGAAACCAGTCTGTTGTTCCATGACCAGTTCTAAGTTTTGCTTCTTAACCTTCATACAGGTTTCACAGGAAGCAGGTAAAGTGATCTGGTATTCCCATCTCTTGAAGAATTTCCTACAGTTTACTGTGAATCCACACAGTCAAAGACTTTAGCATAGTCAATGAAGCATACGTAGATGTTTTTCTGTGATTTCCTTGTTTTTTCTATGATCCAATGAATGTTGGAAATTTGAACTCTGGTTCCTGTGCTTTTTCTAAATCTAGCTTGTACAACTGGAAGTTCTCAGCTCACATAATGTTAAAGCCTAGCTTGGAGGGTTTTGAACATTTCTTTGCTAGCATGTAAAGTGAATGCAATTTTGCAGTAGTTTGAACAATATTTGACATTGCCCTTCTTTGGGATTGGAATGAAAACTGACCTTTTCCAGTCCTGTGGCCACTACTGAGTTTTCCAAATTTGCTGGCATGTTAAGTGCCACACTTTAACAGCATCATCTTTAAGGATTTGAAATAGCTCAGCTGGAATTCCATCACCTCCACCAACTTAGTTCATGATGATGCCTCCTAAGGTTCACTTGCTTCACACTCCAAGATTTCTGGCTCTAGATGAGTGGTAACACCATCATGGTTATCTGGTTCATTTAGATATTTTTTGTATAGTTCTGTGTATTCTTCACTCCTCTTCTAAAAGTATATTTATTTATTTATTTATTTTTAATTTTATTTTATTTTTAAACTTTACATAACTGTATTAGATTTGCCAAATATCAAAATGAATCCGCCACAGGTATACATGTGTTCCCCATCCTGAACCCTCCTCCCTCCTCCCTCCCCATTCCATCCCTCTGGGTCGTCCCAGTGCACCAGCCCCAAGCATCCAGTATCGTGCATCGAACCTGGACTAAAAGTATATTTAATGTACACTTAATTTTTATGATATTAGTGTGTGAAGGAGAGAAAAAGTTTTCAAATTAAGGTAATATGAATCCAAATATATTATTTTAAATTAATCTCTTCATTGTACTGAAAACAGAAGCCAATAAGAAAATAACTGAAAATAAATGTTTAAAAAGAGAGTTGCATATATTTTTATTTATATTTAAAAATGTTACATATATGTTACATATATTTTTTTTTTAATTTTATTTTTAAACTTTACATATATTTAAGAAAAAGCGGAAACAGATGAAAAAAATAGAGAAACAAAAATAAGACACAGGAAACATATAGCTAAAAATGAGATGTAAACTTTAACCTATGTGTACTTGCATTTCTTCTAAACTGAATAAGCATTCCAATTAAACACAGATTGGTGCTGTAGATAAATTTTTTTAAAGTAGTCAAATTATATATTATATGCAAGAGACATAATTTAGATTTAACGGCACAATAAGTCAGGTACAAATTGGGAAAGATGTGCAATATAAATGGTACTTAAAACAGGAGTAACTATCAGATAAATTAGATTTTAAGACAAGAATTGTAAGTAAAGGTAATAATATTTAATGTCTATAATAGTAAAATATATCAGTGCAATGTGAAGGTAGACTATAAACACGTATGAAGCTAAGAGCAGAGTCTTAAAATATATGAAGATTAACAAATGATAGAACTGAATAAAGAAATACATAAGTCAACAAATATCGTCAGCAACATCAATACCTGACCTTCAATAATGGACAAAACTTGTAAATGGAAATTTTATAGACACACACATACACACACACACACACACACATGCATGCGCACACACACACACACGTATATGTATATATAATAAAACACTTGAAAAACCAGGCCTAATAAACACCTTATCAAACACTCCACACCAACAGAATAGAAATTCTTTTCAAGTACACTTAAAACATTCTTCAGGCCAGATTGTATGCCAAGCCAGACAGTAATTCATAAATTTAATGAATTTATGTTCTTTAAGGGAATATGAGTATGTTCTTTATAAAATAATGAGATTAATAATCAATAAGGAAAAAGTGGGATATGCATAAACAAAAATTTGTACAAATTGCCAAAACACTTCTAAGTAAGAAATGAGTCTGAATAAAATAACAAATGAAAGCAGAAAATGCTTTAAATTGAATGAAAAACAAATCACAAATATAAAACCTGTGGGATGGATACAGAATAATACTTGGAGGGAAAATGTTTTGATATAGATGTAAATGCCTATATTAAAACAGAAAAAGGATCCCAAATTAATGACCTAATATTTATTTTTATGAAACTAAAACAAGGAGATTATTTGGAATAATGATGATTACTATTATCAATCAAATAAAATAATGATGAGAAGTAAAACAAATAAATGAAAGCATAGAAATACAATAGAGAAAATCAAAATAAGAAAAGTTGATATTTTGAAAAGATAAAAAAACTGAAAGTCCACTGATAAATAGAAATATTTCAAATAAAATATCACAATGAAAACTGGAAAGCAATCTGAAATGAGTGAATAAAAATAATACAGAAAATTCAAGAAAACTAGCATTTTGTTACTTGAAAAATAATATTGACAAAAGTTTATTTAGAATGACTATAAAAATGATGAATTCAGTTTACTAAAATCAAGAATAAAAGATTTTCTATGAGATATCAAAAGCATTTTACAGGAAAGATTATATTAAATAAAGATTAGATGATCTAAGTAAAACGGAAAATTCTCAGAAAGACACTAGTTACCAAAACTCAGGAATAATTACAAAATTTTAAATGCTTACAAAATATTAAAAGATTGAATTAGTAATTGCAAAAGTTATCAAAAAGAAAAGTTCAGGACTACATGGCTTTAGTGGTGAAATCCCCCAAACATTGTTTAAAAAAAAAAACTGTAATTCTTCAGAAACTCTTTCAAAAGTAGAAGATGAATGAACACTCTCCATCATATTTTATTATTCAGCATCTTTTTGATATCAAATCAGAAAAAACACATTCCTAGTGCCTCAGAGGGCAAAGAACCTGCCTGCAATGCAGGAGACCCAGGTTCAATCCCTGGGTTGGAAGATCCCCTGGAGAAGGGCATGGCAACCTACTCCAGTATTCTTGCCTGGAGAATTCATTGAACAGGACGAGACTGGTGAGCTACAATCCATAAGGTTGCAGAGTCAAACATAACTGAATGACAAACACACACACACACACAGGAAAGAGTTACAGATTAATACACCTTCTGTAATTTTTTTAACAGAATACTAACAAAAATTCAAGCTATTCTGTATAAATATACAAACAACAAAAGTATATTGTACAGAAAGTGACACATAGCTATTATTTTACAATAATTTTAAACAGAGTACAATGTATAAAAATATTGAATCAGTATGTTGTATACCTGAAAACTAATATAATAATGAAAATCAACTATATTTAAATAAAAAATTTAGTACATATAAAAAGGGGTTACATACCATGACAAATGTGTTTTATATTAGGAATATAAAGAAGTTTACCTATATAAATTAATCCATGTAATATAACATAATAACAGAATTCAATGACATGATAATCTCAAGAGATGTAGAAAATGTATTTCAAAAACTTGGAATTTTAATATGCCATCAATAAAATTAGAAATCAAATAGCATTTCCTCAGCTTGATAAAGGGCATCTACAAAAAAAAAAAAAAAAAGCAAAACACAGCTATCATCAATCATGTTGGTGAAAGACTAAATATTTTCTCCAAAGACTAAAAATAAAAGCAGTATTCCATTTACAACACTGTCTCCCAACATTTCAATAGAGGTTTATATGAGTTATTTGTCAAAAGGAAGGAAGAAATAGCATGTTAATTGAGAACAATAAAGTGGGGATGTGAAACTCTCTCTATTCACAAATGTTGTGATCTTGTGTTTAAAAAAATCTTCAGAAATACACACTCCTTAAAAATGATTAGAACTTATATTAGTTTGTCAAGTTTTCAAGGATATAATGTCAATATATAAACTAACTTGTATAAAAGTACATTTACAATGAACATGCCAAAAACAAAAGAAAACAACTCAGCCTATGAATATCAAAACAATAAATACTAAGAATTAAATTTAGCAAAATGCAAGATGCACACTAAAAGCTAAAACCTATCACCTAAGGAAAAATTAAAATTTTAATAAATTGGATGATATTGCATACTATATTATTAGTCAGGAAGAGAAGCAAAGTAAAAGTGGGAGAACAGTTAAGAATATGAATAAGTTCGTATTTTTTGTTGAGAATGAAACTCCTTTAGGTTCATTAGGTCACAATTAAGGATTAGAAACTGAATAATGAAATAACATACAGAATGGTAAAATAAAGTAGCTTTCCAGATTTTCCACAATCTATATTATGGTCTTTTAAGTATACTAGGGCCCTCATAAATTAAAAATACATTGAAATGTAGCTATTAAAAAAATTAACCAAGAAATACAAACTTTGATGATTTGATAGATAGCTAATAATTAGAGGGTATTAATACAATGCAATTCTATCTAAAAAGAGATCACTGCATGTGTGTTCTCATTAGGGAAGAAGGAATTATGACAAGGGGGGTTATTTATATCACACACGGAAGTGTTGATGTCTGTACAATTTTTCTTTTTAAAAAGCCATTTTCAAAACTACTCAAAGTATTTATACAACAAAGGTTTATTCTTTCATTTGGTTGAAACAGTTTATGTAAGGGATGTAATAGTAATAGTGAGGTCAGCACTACTCCCTTCAATACTTGCAACATTTCAAAGCAGAGACTTAGGATTTTCAAAGAATTTAAAAAATTCTATCTGAGGGGAAAATCATGTGAGGGGTAGTTGAGCTCTTTAAATCTCTTATTCTCTGACAGGAAGAAATGGTCAAACTTCCATATACATGTTGAACACAGAACCTCCAGGTATTTGGAGCTTGAAAAGTTCTGATTATGAATTCTAAGAAAGCCAAAAGATTGGAATTGCTTGGAATTGCTATTTATGTGTCTGTTAGAAGGCAGAGTTGGAATAAAACAATCTGCTGCCAGTTGAGATAAAAATTTTAGTGATAAATACAAAAATAAGAAATTCAAGCAAGAGACACTATAGGAATACTGATAGTTCATGGTCTTAGAGAAACAGTAGAAGAAGCCAAGTCAAAGCTGAATGAGACAAAAGTTGTACTTCTGTTCTTAACATATCTGTTATTTTATAAAAACCAAAACAATGCACTTACTTTTTTTTAATGTACAGTTCTTCAGAATACTGGATAATCCTACAATTAAACAACTGAGAAGAGAAAGTGAAATGAAGGAGCAATTTTCTTGTTTGTTTGAACATCCAGTTCACTTTGAAATGCCATTCTCACAATACCATTGTATATAACTTCACACTGAACAACCCCATGGTAAAATATGAAGATAAGAGAAGAAATTAAAGTACAATATTTGGACATTGGAAGTGGGAAGAAATGGGTCCTAGCTAGCCTAGCATGCTCTAGAAAGCTGAATTGAAAACAGGAAACGTGTGCCAGATGTCAATACAGATAATCTAAAATGGGAAGAAATTAGTGTGCTCAAGGACTACTAGCAAAGTGTGTTGATTTTCTGTCTTAGTCTTTCGTTGTTAGAGTAAAATATTGATAAAGCAAAATGTGATTTTACTCCCTGCAAAAGAAAATCAGAGCTTCCAGTTTGGTTACAATTCCAGGTTTAGTTCAATGTGAATATTTTGCAGGAGACTTGGGGAAAAAAAAGACACACAGATACACTCATTTACATATTTCATAATATATTCCAAGATTAAGAGATTTGTATACCACTTGGTTCACCAAATGATAGCAGTCAAAGTAATAATTTATACCAAAAGCAGAATATTAAGATTGTTTTCCTCTCTGAAGTCTGATTATTTCAAGTGAGAAGATATGTATTCAGACTTTAGAAAACAGATCTCTTTGTTAATAAGTTCTATCTGTGGGCAAAAGACTCCTGTTTAATGGTCTCAACTTAAATATGAAGAGAAAGTTTGGAACCACAAGATATCCAACACATGTCTTTATCTTAAAAGATTAAAGCCAAAATCCAATTTGTATAAAATATGTCATAGGTAAGACATTTAAAATAAAGTTGTCCTCAGGGATATAAAAAATGACATAGTCAGCTTTCATTATCTTCAGGGAATTGATTCCAAGATCCAATGTTGACTGTCTCAAGTCCAATAGCTAGTCTTCTAAAGCCATAGATTCTATACCTACTGGTTCAATATCCTCAGATTGAAACAACCACAGATCATGTAATACATTTGTAATATGCAGTTGGTTGAATTGTGGATGCAGAACACACAGATATAGTGGGCTAACAGTATACTTATTCTTTAAAAATCTGCATGAAAGTGTACCTGCATGGTTCAAAGTTTGTTGTTCAAGAGTAGATTCATTATACATTATAAAAGTAGCATAATAAAATAAATATTGGCATATTTATATTTTGGCTTTCCCTGATAGTTCAGTTGGTAACAAATCTGCCTGCAATGCAGGAGACTGCAGTTTAATTCTTGGGCTGGGAAGATCTGCTGGAGAAGGAAAAGGCTACCCACTCCAGTGTTCTGGCCTAAATAATTTATATCTATAAAACTTAAAATTAGTATATTATAAATTTGTGATATTCATAGTAAGAAGAAATAATTCTTGGGCATTAAAAAACTGATAGCAAGATTTAAAATACATATCAATACAAGAACTGAAATGTTCTAAAGAAGAGTGAAAACTACAAGATGAAACAAATTCTGCTTCTGTCAAGACGCAGTGAACCTACATTTCTATTTATTCAAGAAAACATACAAAAAAAATTTGTGTTGTTATACAGATGAAGACAGTACAACATAAAACATACTCTGAAAGTTGGAGAAATGGTAGAATAGCTAGAGACTGTGACCTGAAAAGTGACATGGTGATGAGTTATCTGGGTTTTCTTCTTATATATCCAAAGTTGGGTATTGGAGAAACCTTAACATTACATACTCTAATGGAGGTAGACAAATAAAACTCCAACAAAAGTCTTCTATCTCTAGACTAAAGACCAGGAAAAAGGTAAAATAACAAGACAATACATCTTTAGACAATCACAGTCCTACTCCAGCCAATAACACAGAAAACCTGTGACTTCACACACATCCATGTCAGCAAAGGCCAATTGGGAAACATAAATCTATACACTTACCAAAGAGTAATGAGGTGCCTCAGTCTATAAGTTGGGTGATGTCAGAAAAGGCAAGGAAGAAGTCCGGATTTTCGTGTCTACTGGGCAATAGTATGTACCCTCACCCCCAAAGAACTGCCAGTGGAAATCATGTGAGAAACATGGACTTCCATCCTCAAGTAATATTAATGAAAGAAAATCTCAAAGAAGCCTAGAAGGGGGTCAACATTTTATCTCATCACTATGGGAAGTATTAAAAGACTCTCCTAATCATCCCAGACAGTTCAGTTCAGTTCAGTCGCTCAGTCATGTCTGACTCTTCACGACCCAGGAATCGCAGCACGCCAGGCAGGCCTCCCTATTCATCACCAACTCCCGGAGTTCACTCACACTCATGTCCATCGAGTCAGTGATGCCATCCAGCCATCTCATCCTCTGTCATACCCTCCTGCCCCAATCCCTCCGAGCATCAGAGTCTTTTCCAATGAGTCAACTCTTCGCATGAGGTGGCCAAAGTACTGGAGTTTCAGCTTCAGCATCATTCCCTCCAAAGAAATCCCAGGGCTGATCTCCTTCAGAATGGACTGGTTGGATCTCCTTGCAGTCCAAGGGAATCTCAAGAGTCTTCCCCAAACCACAGTTCAAAAGCATCAATTCTTCTGCGCTCAGCATTCTTCACAGTCCAACTCTCACATCCATACATGACCACAGGAAAACCCATAGCCTTGACTAGACGGACCTTTTTTGGCAAAGTAATGTCTCTACTTTTGAATGTACTATCTAGGTTGGTCATAACTTTCCTTCCAAGGAGTAAGCGTCTTTTAATTTCATGGCTGCAGTCACTATCTGTAGTGATTTTGGAGCCCAAAAAAATAAAGTTTGCACTGTTTCCACTGTTTCCCCATCTATTTCCCATGGAGTGATGGGACTGGATGCCATGATCTTAGTTTTCTGAATGTTGAGCTTTAAGCCAACTTTTTCACTCTCCAATTTCACTTTCATCAAGAGGCTTTTTAGTTCCTCTTCACTTTCTGCCATAAGGGTGGTGTCATCGGCATATCTGAGGTTATTGATATTTCTCCCGGCAATCTTGATTCCAGCTTGTGTTTCTTCCAGTCCAGCATTTCTCATGATGTACTCTGCGTATAAGTTAAATAAGCAGGGTGATAATATACAGCCTTGACGTACTCCTTTTCCTATTTGGAACCAGTCTGTTGTTCCATGTCCAGTTCTAACTGTTGCTTCCTGATCTGCATACAGATTTCTCAAGAGGCAGGTCAGGTGGTCTGGTATTCCCATCTCTTGAAGAATTTTCCACAGTTTATTGTGATCCACACAGTCAAAGGCTTTGTCATACTCAATAAAGCAGAAATATGTTTTTCTGGAACTCTCCTGCTTTTTCCATGATCCAGCAGATGTTGGCAATTTGATCTCTGGTTCCTCTGCCTTTTCTAAAACCAGCTGGAACATCAGGAAGTTCACAATTCAATATTGCTGAAGCCTGGCTTGGAGAATTTTGAGAATTACTTTACTACGTGTGAGATGAGTGCAATTGTGTGGTAGGTTGAGCATTCTTTGGCATTGCCTTTCTTTGTGATTGGAATGAAAACTGACCTTTTCCAGTCCTGTGGCCACTGCTGAGTTTTCCAAATTTGCTGGCATATTGAGTGCAGCACTTTCATAGCATCATCTTTCAGGATTTGGAATAGCTCAACTGGAATTCCATCATCTCCACTAGCTTTGTTTGTAGTGATGCTTTCTAAGGCCCACTTGACTTCACATTCCAGGATATCTGGCTCTACGTCAGTGATCACACCATTGTGATTATCTGAGTCGTGAAGATCTTTTTTATACAGTTCTTCTGTGTATTCTTGCCACTTCTTTTTAATATCTTCTGCTTCTATTAGGTTCATACCATTTCTGTCCTTTATCGAGCCCATTTTTGCATGAAATATCCCCTTGGTATCTCTAATTTTCTTGAAGAGGTTTATAGTCTTCCATTCTGTTCTTTTCCTCTATTTCTTTGTACTGATCACTGAGGAAGACTTTCTTATCTCTTCTTGCTATTCTTTGGAACTCTGCATTCAGAAGCTTATATCTTCCCTTTTCTCTTTTGCTTTTTCCTTCTTTTCTTTTCATAGCTATTTGTAAGGCCTCCCCAGACAGCCATTTTGCTTTTTTGTGTTTCTTTTCCATGGGGATGGTCTTGATCCCTGTCTCTTGTACAATGTCACGAACCTCATTCTATAGTTCATCAGGCACTCTATATATCAGATCTAGGCCCTTAAATCTATTTCTCACTTCCACTGTATAATCATAAGGGATTTGATTTAGGTCATACCTGAATGATCTATTCGTTTTCCCTACTTTCTTCAATTTAAGTCTGAATTTGCCAATAAGCAGTTCATGATCTGAGCCACAGTCAGCTCCTGGCCTTGTTTTTGTTGACTCTATAGAGCTTCTCCATCTTTGGATGCAAATAATATAATCAATCTGATTTCGGTGTTGACCATCTGGTGATGTCCATGTGTAGAGTCTTCTCTTGTGTTGTTGGAAGAGGGTGTTTGCTATGACCTGTGCATTTTCTTGGCAAAACACTATTAGCTTTTGCACTGCTTCATTCCGTATTCCAGGGCCAAATTTGCCTGTTACTCCAGGTGTTTCTTGACTTCCTACTTTTGCATTCCAGTCCCCTATAATTAAAAGGACATCATTTTTGGGTGTTAGTTCTCAAAGGTCTTGTAGGTCTTCATAGAACCGTTGAACATCAGCTTCTTCAGCATTACTGGTTGGGACATAGGCTTGGATTACTGTGATATTGAATGGTTTGCCTTGGAAACGAACAGAGATTATTCTGTCGTTTTTGAGATTGCATCCAAGTACTGCATTTCAGACCCTTTTGTTGACCATGATGGCTACTCCATTTCTTCTGAGGGATTCCTGCCCGCAGTAGTAGATATAATGGTCATCTGAGTTAAATTCACCCATTCCAGTCCATTTTAGTTTGCTGACTCCTAGAATGTCGACATTCACTCTTGCCACCTCTTGTTTGACCACTTCCAATTTGCCTTGATTCATGGACCTGACATTCCAGTTTCCTATGCAATATTGCTCTTTAAAGCATCAGACCTTGCTTTTATCACCAGTCACATCCACAGCTGGGTATTGTTTTTGCTTTGGCTCCTTCCCTTCATTGTTTCTGGAGTTATTTCTCCACTGATCTCCAGTAGCATATCGGGCCCCTACTGACCTGGCGAGTTCCTCTTTCAGTACCCTATCCTTTTGCCTTTTCATACTGTTCATGAAGATCTCAAGGCAAGAATACTGAAGTGGTTTGCCATTCCCTTCTCCAGTGGGCCACATTCTGTCAGATCTATCCACCAGGACCCGCCTGTCTTGGGTTGCCCCATGGTCATGGCTTGGTTTCATTGAGTTAGACAAGGCTCTGTTCCTAGTATGATTATATTGACTAGTTTTCTGTGAATATGGTTTCAGTGTGTCTGCCCTCTGATGCCCTCTTGCAACACCTACCATCTTACTTGGGTTTCTCTTATCTTGTGCGTGGGGTACCTCTTCACAGCTGCTCCAGCAAAGTGCAGCCGCTGTTCCTTACCTTGGATGAGGGGTATCTCTTCATTGCCAGTCTCCCTGACCTTCAACGTGGGATAGCTCCTCTAGGCCCTTCCACGCCCATGCAGCCACTGCACCTTGGACGTGGTTTGGGCCTCCTTGCCGCCGCCCCTGGCCTCAGGCGTGGGGGCATGGGGTAGCTATATGGGGTATCATCCCAGACAGGGAGGTACAAATGGAAGCTGAGTAGAGAGCTGAAACTCCAACTTCCATATAAAAGTCATAATCAGACATTTCTTCCAGTTGTCAACAGAGGCCAAATGAAGAACATTTACATATGTCCTTTGCCTCATGGAGGAGATGGTGCCATCCCTTTCTCTGTCAAAACAGTCTTGGAAGAAGCTAATCAAATCAGATTAATGTAAGATTCAAAATATTGTAAAACAATATGTATAATATCCAAATTTCAATAAAAATCATACAATATCCTGAGGAAAAAAAGGTTTTAAAGTGAATGAAAATGGCAGTCAATCATCGATCATAAAACTGCTGCAAATAACATTTATAAAAATGCTTAAACAATTATGGTAAAACAATTAAAAGAATAAAAAAGTTCAACAAAGAAACAAGAAGTCTTGGAAAGAGATTAAAAATATAAAACTCTAAATTTTTATTTTAGTATAGGGAAAATTCAGTGGAAGTGTTGAATGATAGAATGGAGAACATTGAAAAAGATAAAAATAGAAAATAATCTATCTTCCAAAAATACAAAGTTGAGTGCCCTGTAGGAGTGTACCAAAAGATTTAAATTTATGCCATTTACTTCTAAAGGAGAGGAGAAAATGTAGGGCTGAATCAGTTCAGTTCAGTCGCTCAGCCGCGTCCGACTCTTTGCGACCCCACAAATTGCAGCATGCCAGACCTCCCTGTCCATCATCAACTCCCGGAATTCACTCAAACTCATGTCCATCGAGTCGGTGATGCCATCCAGCCATCTCATTCTCTGTCATCCCCTTCTCCTCCTGCCCCCAATCCCTCCCATCATCAGGGTCTTTTCCAATGAATCAACCCTTCGCATGAGGTGGCCAAGGAATTTCAGCCTCAGCATCAATCCTTCCAATGAACACTCAAGACTGATCTCCTTTAATATGGACTGGTTGGATCTCCTTGCAGTCCAAGGGACTCTCAAGAGTCTTCTCCAACACCACAGTTCCAAAGCATCAATTCTTTGGGGCTCAGCTTTCTTCACAGTCCAACTCTCACATCTATTCATGACCACTGGAAAAACCTAGGGCTGAATAAATAACTGTAAAGAAAAAATGATAAATAATTCAATTTATCATTGGATTGAAAATTTATCATTGGATAGAAAATAAACAAGAATATAAACCACAACAAAAATCAATAGTATCTTTTCAGTATCTATAGAATACTCTACTCAACAACAATAGTAAATACATTCTTTTCATGTGCCCATAGAGTATATATTCGGTAAGTTCAGTTGAGTTCACTTCAGTCTCTTAGTTGTGTCTGACTCTTTGCAACCCCATGAATTGCAGCACGCCAGGCCTCCCTGTCCATCACCATCTCCAGGAGTTCACGCAACACCACTTCCATTGAGTCGGTGATGCCATCCAGCCATCTCATCCTCTGTCGTCCCCTTTTTCTCCTGCCCCCAATCCCTCCCACCATCAGTCTTTTCCAAAGAGTCAACTCTTCACATGAGGTGGTCAAAGTGCTGGAGTTTCAGCTTTAGCATCATTCCTTCCAAAGAACACCCAGGGATGATCTCCTTTAGAATGGACTGGTTGGATCTCCTTTCAGTCCAAGGGACTATTAAGAGAGTCTTCTCCAACACCACAGCTCAAAAGCATCAATTCTTCGGCACTCAGCTTTCTTCACAGTCCAACTCTCGCATCCATACATGACCATTGGAAAAACCATAGCCTTGACTAGACTGACCTTTTTTGGCAAAGTAATGTCTCTGCTTTTCAATATGCTCTCTAGTTTGGTCATAACTTTTCTTCCAAGGAATAAGCATCTTTTAATTTCATGGCTGCAGCCACCATCTGCAGTGATTTTGGAGCCCAAAAAGATAAAGTCTCCCACTGTTTCCACTGTTTCCCCATCTGTTTCCCATGAAGTGATGGGACCATTTGCCATGATCTTCGTTTTCTGAATGTTGAGCTTTAAGACAACTTTTTCACTCTCCTTTTTCACTTTCATCAAGGGGCTGTTTAATTCCTCTTCACTTTCTGCCATAAGGGTGGTGTCATCTGCATATCTGAAGTGATTGATATTTCTCCTGGCAATCTTGATTCCAGCTTGTGCTTCTTCCAGCCCAGCATTTCTAATGATGTACTCTGCATATAAGTTAAATAAGCAGGGTGACAATATACAGATTTGACATACTCCTTTAGGTAAATGTACTTATTAGGTAAACTAAGTCCCAAATGATATAACAATTCTAAAGAAATTAAAAATAGTTGAAACTGTGAGACATATTTTCTGTGTTCACAATAGAATCAAATTAGAAACCTATAAATGGGAAAACTTCAAACACTTGTAAACAAAATAAAACCATTCTAAATAATCTATGGGTCAAGAGAAGAGTCTCAAGGAAACAAAAACAATGTCTTGTGGTAGGTGTGGTCAAGATGGCAGAGAAAGGAGATCCTGGACTCACCTTTTCCCATGGACACACCAAAATTCCAACTATTTATAATAACATAAATGTAGGGAAAAAAATAGTTAGGTGGGGCAGTAGAGTAAATACCTGCACTCTTAGGTATATTACCCACATATAGGAAGGTACTGTAAAATAACTATTGCAAAGTTTCTGCCTAAAGAAAATAAGGATCTGGGCCCTGTTTCAGACTCCTCAGCCTAGAAGTTATTCACTGGGAAACAGAGTCCCTAGATTGTTTTTGAAGGCCACTGGGGTTTGTATAGAAGAATAGAAAGGGGCTGTAGGAAAGTTTCTGTGCTTAAAGGGCATTCACAAAATTAACATGCTCAAAGATCCAGCTCAGAAGCTATAATATGAAAAAAAATTTTGGGTCATACCTATTTTTATATCTTGGAGAGACTCATTAAGAACTAAGAAGGCAATTGGGACTACAGTTAGCAATGAAAAGATTTTGTGCCCTCCAGCAGGCCAGGCTCCAAATGAAGCAGAGCCTGAAAGTCAAACAGGCCCAGGGCCAGCCCCACTTACCAGCTGTCTACTAGAAGGGCTAACCCACCCCCACATAATGGGCTATTCTGTATCCTATAGCTCTGGTGACCAGACATGACTGTGATGCCAGACCCTATAGGATGTCTCCTACATACGGCCATTGTCCAAAATCAGAAAACATAACCAACCTAGCTAATATACAGAAATAAGCAGATAATTTGACAAAATAAGAATACAGAGGAGTATATTCCAAATGAAGGAACAAGACAAAACCTCAAAAGAAGAACTAAAATAAGTAGCAGTAAACAAAATAGATTAAAACATTTCAAGGTAATGATGATAAAGTTGTTGAATGAACTAGAGATAAGAATCAATGAATGCAATGAGAAAAAAGAGTTGGAAAAAAAAAATATATATATATATATATATATATATATAAAAGAATCAAACAGTGTGGAAGAGTACTATAACTGAAATTACACTAAAAGAATACACTAAAAGTAATCAGTAGCAGATTAGATGATACAGAAGAACAAATGAATGAAAAGCAGAGTAGTAGAAATAATGGATGCTGGACACCAAAAAAAGAAAGAAGGAAAAAAATTACTTTGAAAAATGAGGATAAGGAGAGGAATCAAGATGGTGGAAAAGCAGGACACGGAGTTCACTTCTTCCCACAAGTATATAAGAATACATCTTCCAATGTGGAAGACCTGGGTTCAATCCCTGGGCTGGAAAGACCCTCAGGCTGGGAAAATTCCCAGAAAAGGGAACAACTACCCACTGCAGTATTCTGGCCAGGAGAATTCCATGAACACAGGAGACTGGTAGGCTACAGTCCATGGGGTCGCAAAGAGTTGGACAAGACTGAGCAACTTTCACTTTCACTTTTCACAAGTGAAATAATTCTCCCAGGGAAAGCATCAGTTGCTCATGTATCCAACTCTTTGCAACCCCATAGACTGTAGCCTGCTGAGCTCCTCTGTTCATGGGATTCTACAGGCAAGAATACTGGACTGGGTTGTCATGCTCTCCTTCAGGGAATCTTCCTGACCTGAGATTGAACCTGGGTCTCCTGCACTGCAGGCAGATTCCTTACCACCTGAGCCACACACTAGTAGAGGAACTTGGACAACTAAAAGGACAAGGAAACTTCCCAAGTAGCTGAGCAGGACAAAAGAAGAAGAAAAAGGGGGAAAAAAAAAAAAAAGAAAGAAATGAAATAGGACCTGCACCCTTGGGGAGGAGTTGAAGGAGAGGAGAAACCCCCTCCCCAGTGGGGAGATCAACTAGGACAGAAGGGTGCTTTGAAGGTTTAGAGGAGAGCACAGCAACTGGTCTATAACAGCAGGACCAAATGAGACCTAGATGGTTGGTATGTGCCACAGTCCTATGTGCAAAGTCTGAGATGTGTGTTTGCTGGTATAGGCAAGGACTGAGTGCAGGAACATGAGGTTTTGAGAGCAGATCCAGGGAATGGACAACTGTTGACTATGAAGAGACAGCCTAAAGTGATGGGTGTAAGAGTTCCACAACAGGGAATGCTTGTGGAAGAAGTCCTGGTCAACAAAGAAGCAGGAAGCCATTGTCGAGTGTCACATGAGGAGTAGGACCACCACTGTAGCCCATTCCCTATGCGTTGACCCCTGCCTCTATGGGCACTAGGAATGGCACCTGCCTGAGAAGGTTTGCATACACATCTTGTGCATCACTGCATCTGACACCAAGTGGCCGGGTGGGTGCGTGTGCCCTGGGGAAGCCTTGGGAGAAGACTCCTATGGGAGGCCCACCCATAGAGGTGGGGCTGGAACCACAGCTGAGTACCTGCGCCCATGCAACTAAAGAAGAAGATAGGAAATCTCCCCTCATGTCTGTAGGAAAAACGGATTTACACCCCTGCCGCAGGCTTTGTAAACAGCACCTGCAGAACATATGAATGGATTAATGTTCTTGAAATTGAGGTAGGTCTAGTTTTAAGAGCTGTGGGTCTTGTGGGCATGTACGTGTGGGTATCAGACCAGGCCAGAATCTGAACTGCCTCCATAGCTCCAACACAGGGTTCAGGTGCACAATTACTGCCTTCCTGGGACCTGAGTTTGGTAGATCTGCACTGGTAGCCTGGTGAAAACAATGCCTAAGAGATATCAGGGTAATTGCCAAAATACCAGTGGTCAAGATGGGGCTAAATGGAGTTTCACAACAGTGTAATTTGTGAGCCAGCACAATGGGTGAATAGTGACATAGCAGAGGACACTAACAGGTAAACAGCTCCAGAAGAGGAAAACTCAGTGGCTTCCCTCCCAGTGAGAGTGCTCTAATCCCACCACAGATAAGAAACACAGCTCAGAAACAGATCTGGGGGCCTCTACTTCAATAACAAGGGAGCAAAGGGGAAGCCCCACTCAATATTCAGGGCAGGCTCTGGTCACCACACCACTCAACCCCTATCAAGAAGATAACAGCCAGCATACACCAAGGAAAGAGACAGCAGTCATCCATACTAAAACCAGCCCTTATACCAAAAAAAAAAAAAAAAAAAAAAAAAAAAAAATCAAACCCACACAACCTAAATAGGGATGCTCACACATAAAAATATCACTTCAGGACAATCTGACAGTCAGGAATTTGGAAAAAAAAAAACAGGAGAATTTTGCTTTGAATCACACTGGGGCTTGAATATAAGAAATCCACAGGACTGGAAAAAAAAAGAAACTCCACTCTTGGAAGACACACGCAAGTCTTCATGTGCACTGGGCATTAGCACAAAGCAATACCTCATACATACAATTTGGGGCTAACCAGCTAAGGGTCTTGAAGACGTTCTTGGACAGGTGAGGGTTGGCTGTAGCTCATTATGGGGGCAAGAACACTATTGGTAGAGGTCCCAGGGAATACTATTAGCCTGAGCCCTCACAGAGATCTCCATTTTGTCACCAAGACCTAGCCCTACCCAACAACTGACAAGCTCCAGAGCTGGAACTGCTCAAACCAAATAATGAACAACATAAGACACAGACCCACTAATCAGCATACAGTCTGCTTGAAGTTGTAGAGGGCTCCCATCTACCTCAAAACACATCCCTTGACACAGAGGTGCCCAGGAGAGAGGTGAGACATAGCCCTACTGACTAGATGGCAAGCACCAGGTCCTCCCTCAAGGAAGCCAGCAAAAGTTCCTGGATCAACCTCACTCTCCAGGAGGCAAACATCTGAAGCAAGAGGTTCTACAACCCTGTAGTCTGCAGAAAAGAAACTACCATTTAGAAAAAGTGAGATGACAGAGAAACATATTGTAAATGATGAAATAGAATAAAACCCCATAAGAAAAAGTAAATAAAGAAGAGAGAGGAAATCTACATGAAAAAGAATTCTGAGTATGATAGTAAAGATGATCTAAAGCAAGATCCTCTATGACCCAATTTCTAGAGTAATGGAAATAAAAAACAAAAGTAAACAAGTGGGACCTGATTAAATTTTAAAGCTTTTGCACAGCAAAAGAAACTGTAAGCAAGGTGAAAAGACAACCCTCAGAATGGGAGAAAATAATAACAAATGAAATAATGGACAAAGGATTAATTTCCAAAATATATAAGCAGTTCATACAACTCAATACCAGATAAACAAACAACCCAATCAAAAAGTGGGAAAAGGCCTAAACAGACATTTCTTGAAAGAAGACATAAAAATGGCTAACAAACACATGAAAAGATGCTCAACATAGCTGATTATTAGAGAAATAAAAATCAAAATTACAATGAGATATCACCTCACACTGGTCAGAATGGCCATCATCAAAATGTCTGCAAAAAATAAATGCAGAAGAGGGTAGGGAGAAAACGGGACACTCTTGTACTGTTGGTGGGAATGTAAATTGACTTAGCCACTATGGAAGATAGTATGGAGATTCCTTAAAAAACTAGGAATAAAACCACCATATGACACAGCAATCCCACAGCTAGTCTATAGCCTGAGGAAACCAAAATTGAAAAAGAAACATGTATCCCATTGTTCATGGCATCACTATTTACAATAGCTAGAACATGGAAGCAACCTAGATGTCCATCAACAGATGAATGGGTAAAGAAATTGTGGTATATATACACAGTGGAATATTACTCAGCCATAAAAAGGAACACATTTGAGTCAGTTTTAATAAGGTGGATGAATCTTGAACCTATTATACAGAGTGAAGTAAGTCAAAAAGAGAAAGATAAATATCATATTCTAATGCATATATATGGAATCTAGAAAAATGGTACTGAAGAATTTATTTACAGGGCAGCAATGGAGAAACAGAGGGGAGAGGAGGTTGAGATGCATGGAAAGAGTAACATGGAAACATACCTTACCATATGAAAAATAGAACAGGAATTTGCTGCATGACTCAGGAAACAAACAGGAGCTCTGTATCAAACTAGAGGGATGGGATGGGGAGAGAGATGGGAGGGAAGTTAAAAAGGGAGGGGTTATATGTATACCTATGGCTGATTCATGTTGAAGTTTGACAGAAAACAACAAAATTCTGTAAAGCAATTATTCTTCAATAAAAAAAAAATAAAAAAAAAATAATGGAGGTTCAGATCAAGAAGACACAAGAAGTATTTAACAAGGAGATAAAACATTTAACATGATGGTGTGATCACTCACCTACAGCCAGACATCCTGGAATGTGAAGTCAAGAGGGCCTTAGGAAGCATTACTATAAACAAAGTTACTGGAGGTGATGGAATTCCAGTTGAGCTATTTCAAAATCTAAAAGATGATGCTGTGAAAGTTCTGCACTCAATATGCCAGCAAATTTGGAAAACTCAGCCGTGGCCACAGGACCAGAAAAGGTCAGTTTTGATTCCAGTCCCAAAGAAAGGCAATGCCAACAAATGCTCAAACTACTGCACAATTGCATTCATCTCTCGTGCTAGCAAAGTAATGCTCAAAATTCTCAAAGCCAGTCTTCAGCATAATGTGAACCATGAACTTCCAGATGATCCAGTTGGATTTAGAAAAAGAGGAACCAGAGATCAAATTGCCAACATCCGCTGGATCATCGAAAAAGCAAGAGTTCCAGAAAAACATCGACTTCTGCTGTATTGACTATGCCAAAGCCATTGACTGTGTGGATCACAACAAACTATGGAAAATTCTGAAAGAGATGGGAATTCCAGAGTATCTGACCTACCTCTTAAGAAGTCTGTATGAAGACCAGGATGCAACAGTTAGAACTGGATATAGAAAGAGGGACTGGTTCCAAATTGGGAAAGGAGTACATCAAGGCTGTATATTGTCACTCTGCTTATTTAAATTTATATACAGAGTATATCATGAGAAATGCTGGGTTTTATAAAGCACAAGCTGGAATCATGATTGCCGGGAGAAATACCAGTAACCTCAGACATGCCAATGACACCACACTTATGACAGAAAGTAAAGAAGAACAGAAGAACGTCTTGATGAATGTGAAGGAGGAAAGTGAAAAAGTTGGCTTAGAAATAAACATTCAGAAAACTAAGATAATGTCATCCAGTCCCATCTCTTCATGTCAAATACATGGGGAAACAGTGGAAACAGTGACAAATTTTATTTTTTTGGGGGGGAGGGGGGCTCCAAAATCACTGCAGATGGTGACTGCAGCCATGAAATTAAAAGACACTTTCTCCTTGGAAGGAAAGTTATGGCCAGAATAGACAGCATATTAAAAAGAAAAGATATTACTTTGCCAAAAAGGTCTGTCTAATCAAGGCTATGGTTTTTCCAGTAGTCATGTGTGAATGTGAGAGTTGGACTATGAAGAAAGCTGAGCACCAATGAATTGATGCTTTTGAACTGTGGTATTGGAGAAGACTCTTAAGAGTCATTTGGACTACAGGGAGATCCAACCAGTCCATCCTAAAGGAAATCAGTCCTGAATATTAATTGGAAGGACTGATGCTAAAGCTGGAACTCCAATACTTTGGCTACCTGATGCAAATAAATGACTCATTTGAAAAGACCCTGATGCCTGGAAAGATTGAAGGTGGGAGGCGAAGGGGATGACAGAAGATGAGAGGTTGGATGGCATCATCGACTCAATGGACAAGAGTTTTAGTAAGCTCCGGGATTTGGTGATGGAAGGAAATGGCAACCCACTCCAGTACTCTTGCCTGGAAAATCCCATGGATGGAGGAGCCTGGAAGACTACAGTCCATGGGGTCGTGAAGATTTGGTCACGACTGAGCAACTTCATTTTCACTTTTCACTTTCATGCATTGGAGAAGGAAATGGCAACCCAGTCCAGTGTTCTTGCCTGGAGAATCCCAGGGACTGGGAACCCTGGTGGGCTGTCATCTATGGGGTCGTACAGAGTCTGACAGGACTGAAGTGACTTAGCAGCAGCAGCAGCAGGGAAGGCCTGGCATGCTGAAGTCCGTGGGGTTGCAGAGTTGGACATGACTTAGTGACTGAGCTAATTAAGTTAAAACTTTGAAGAAGAAACGGAGATGAAATGAGAAATGCAGTAGAAGGAATCAGTAACAGAATAACTGAGGCAGAAGAACAAATAAATGGAATTGAAATACAGAGTGCTGGAAATCACTGCCATAGAACAAAGTAAAGAAAAGAGAATGAAAAGAAAGAAGGACGGTCTCAAATAATTCTATGACAATACTAAATGTACCAACATTTGCACTATGGAAGTCCGAGAAAGAGAAAAGAAAAAGAAATGGCCTGAGAAAATATTTGAAGATATTATAGCTGAAAACTTCCCTAATGTGAGAAAGGAAACCCTCACCGAAGTCCAGAAAGTATAGAAAATCTCATACAGGATAAACTCAACAGGAACATGCTGAGACACATATTAATCAAGCTGACAAAAATTAAAGACAGAGTAAAAACTTTAAAACCAACTGAGGAAAAGCAACATATAAATTACAAGGGAATCTCTATAAGTGTCTCAATTAAGTTTTCAGCAGAAACCCTGTAAGCCAGAGGGATATGATACATTTAAAGTGATTAAAGGCAAGAGCCTACAACCAAGAATACTCTCTCCGTCAGGGTTATCTATCAGATTTAGCGGAGGAATCAAGAGCTTTTCAAACAAGCAAAAGATAAGAGAATTATGAACCACCAAACCATCTTTAGAGCAAAGGCTAAAACAGAACTAGGCAGGAAAGAGACCAGCAACCTTAAACAACCTGTATGTATACACTGCTTTATCAAAACCTCATGGGAAAAGCAAACCAAAAGACTACAATAGAAACATACACACATACACAAAAAAGAAAAAGCATGCTAAATACACCACCAAACAGTAGGTTGGTATGAAAGGGTTTTTTTTTTTTTTTTTTTTTTTTATTGTTGAAATTTCCCATTTGATACTGGAATAAATGTGGATATGTTAGACATCATTTTAATGGACATTTCTCACTGTATGTGATGGTTTGTTTTGCTAATGACTTATTACTTGTGGTTGGAAGAGATACTTGATATGATTTCAATTTTCTTAGATTTATTGAGGCTTGATTTGTGGCCTAAGACGTGGTCTATCCTGGAGAATATTTCATGTTTTTTTTAGAAGAAAGTGTATTCTGCTATTTTCAGATGGAATGTTCTATAAATTACAATTAAGTTCATCTAATCTAATGTGCCATTTAAGGCCTGTGCTTCCTTATTTTCTTTCTACTTGGAAGATTTGTTAGTGTATATGAGGTGGTAAAGTGCAGCAGCATTTTTGTGTTAATGTTGATTTTCCCTTTTATGTCAGTTAGCATTTCCTTCTATATATTGAGGTGCTCTGATATTTGGTATATGTATATTTACAATTGTTATATTTTCTTATATTGATCCTTTGATCATTATATAGTATAATTCCTTGTCCATGCTGATATTCTTTATTTAACATCTACTTTATCCCATTAAAACATTAGTACTTTCTTTTGCTTTCCATGTGTATGGATTATCTTTTTCCATCCTCTCACTTTCAGATTCTGCATGCTCCTATACCTTGTAGTTGCATATATTTGGTTCTTACTTTGTATTATCCAGAAAATTTGTTTTTTGGTTTGAGCATTTAATAAATTTAGATTTAAAATAATTATCAGTATGTATGCTCTTTTGCCATTTCCTAATTGTTTGGGATTTGTGCTTGTAGGTATTTTTTCTTCCTTTCTTCTTTTGTTCAATTATTTCTTGATGCCCATATTAAGTTATATCTGACTCTTTGGGACCCCATGGACTGCAGTACACCAGGCCTCCCCATTGATCAACAATTTCCGGGACTTGCTCAAACTCATGACCATCAAGTCGGTGATGCCATCCAACCATCTTGTCCTCTGTCATCCTCTTCTCCTCCTACTTTCAATTTTTCCCAGCATCAGGGTATTTTTCAATAAGTCAGTTACTCATATCAGAGGTTAAAATATTAATGGACTTTCAGCTTCAGCAACAGCACTTCCAATGAATATATAGGCCCAAATCCTAAATTTTATTTAGGATTGACTAGTTTGAAATCCTTGCATTCCAAGGGATTTTCAAGAGTCTTCTACAAATCATAGTTCAAAAGAATCAATTCTTTGGTGCTCAGCTTTCTTTATAATCCATTTCTCACATCCAAACATGACTACTGGAAAAACCATAGCTTTGAAGAGATGGACCTTTTTTGGCAAAGTAATGTCTCTGCTTTATAATATGCTGCCTAGGTTGGTCACAGCTTTTCTTCCAAGGAGTAAAACATCTTTTAATTTCATGGCTGCAATCACCATATGGATTGACTTTGGAGCCCCAAAAAATAAAGTCAGCCACTGTTTCCACTGTTTCCCTATCTATTTGCCATGAAGTGATGGGACGAGATGCCATGATCTTAGTTTTCTGAATGATGAGCTTTAAGCCAACTTTTTCACTCTCCTCTTTCACTTTCATCAAGAGGCTCTTTAGTTCTCCTTCACTTTCTGCCATAAGGGTGGTGCCATCTGCATATCTGAGGTTATTGATATTTCTCCCAGCAATCTTGATTCCAGCTTGTGCTTCATCAAACCCAGCATTTCACATTAGGTACTCTGCATACATGGGAGCTGACTATGGCTCAGATCATGACCTCCTTATTACCAAATTCACACTTAGTTTGAAGAAAGTATGGAAAAGCACCAGACCATTAAGATATAACCTAAATCATATATACCTTACAACTATATAGTAGAAGTGAGAAATACAGTCAAGGGATTAGATGTGATTTACAGGGTGCCTAAAAGACTATGGACAGATGTTCATGACATTGTACAAGAGGAAGTGATCAAGACTACCCCGAAGAAATAGAAAAACAAAAAGGCAAACGGTTTTCTAAGGAGGCCTTAAAAAATCACTGAGGAAAAAGAGAAGCAAAAGGCAAAGGAGAAAGGGAAAGATATACCCATTTGAATGCAGAGTTCCAAAGAATAGCAAGGAGAGAGAAGAAAGCCTTCCTTAGTGATCAATGTATTGAAATAGAGGAAAACAATAGAATGGGAAAGACTAGAGATCTCTTCAAGAAAATTAGCGCTATCAAGGGAAAGTTTCATGCAAAGATGGGCACAATAAAGGACAGAAATGATATGATCCTAAGAGAAGCACAATATATTAAGAAGAGGTGGCAAAAATACACGGAAGAATTATACAAAAAAGAAAAATATCTTCATGACCCAGATAACCACGATGGTGTGATGACTCACCCAGAGTCAGACATCCTGGAATGCGAAGTCAAGTGGGCCTTAGGAAACATTGCTACGAACAAAGCTACTGGAGGTGATGGGATTCCAGTTGAGCTTTCTTAAATCCTAAAAGATGATGCTGTGAAAGTGCTGCACTCAATATGCCAGCAAATTTGGAAAACTCAGAAGTCACCACATGATTTGAAAAGGTCAGTTTTCATTTCAATCACAAAGAAAGGCAATGTCAAAGAATGTTCAAGCTACTGCACACTTCCACACTTCTCACATGCTAGCAAAGTAATCTTCAAAATTCTCCAAGTCAGGCTTTAACAGTATGCGAAACATGAACTTCCAGATGTTCAAACTGGTTGTATCAAAGGCAGATGAAGAAGATATCAAATTTCCAACATCTGTTAGATTATAGAAAAAGCAAGAGTTTTCCAGGAAAACAGCCATTTCTGCTTTATTGACTATGCCAAAGCCTTTGTGTGGATCACAACAAACTGTGGAAAATTTTTAATGAGATGGGAATACCAGACCACCTGACCTGCATCTTGAGAGATCTGTATGCAGGTAAGGAACCAAGAGTTAGAATTTGACATGAAACAACAGACTGATTCCAAATAGGGAAAAGAGTATGTTAAGGTTGTACATTGTCACCCTGCTTATTTAACTTGTATTTCGAGTACATCATGAGAAATTTTGGGCTGGATGAAGCACAAGCTGGAATCATGATTGCTGGGAGAAATATCAATAACCTCAGATATGCAGATGACACCACCTTTTTGGCAGAAAGTGAAGAACTAAAGAGCCTCTTGATGATAATGAAAGAGGAGAGTGAAAAGGTTGGCTTAAAACTCAACATTCAGTAAACTAAGATTATGGCATCTGGTCCCATCACTTCATGGCAAATAGATGGGGAAACAATGGAAACAGTGGCAGATGTTATTTTGGGGGGCTCCAATATCACTGCAAATGGTGACTGCAGCCATGAAATTAAGAGATGCTTGCTCCTTGGAAGAAAATTTATGACCAACCTAGACAGCATATTAAAAAGCAGAGACATTACTTTGCCAACAAAGGTCCGTATAATCAAGGCTATGGTTTTTCCAATACTCATGTATGGATGTGAGAGTTGGACTATAAAAAAAGTTGAATGGTGAAGAATTGATGCTTTGAACTGTGGTGTTGGAGAAGACTCTTAAGAGTCATTTGGACTGCAAGGAGATCCAATCAGTCCATCCTAAAGGAAATCAGTCATGAATATTCATTGAAAGGACTGATGCTGAAGCTGAAACTCCAATACTTTGGCCACCTGATGTGAAGAACTGACACCTTTGAAAAGACCCTGATGCCTGGAAAGATTGAAGGTGGGAGGAGATGGGGACAGCAGAGGATGAGATGGTTGGATGGCATCACCGATTCAATGGATATGAGTTTGAGTAAACTCTGGGATTTGGTGATGGACAGGGAGGCCTTGCATGCTGTAGTTCATGGAGTCATAAAGAGTTGGACACGACTGAGTGACAGAACTGAACTGAATGTTTGTACCATTAAATATCAGTATATAAAAATTCATAGTATTTTATTAATATGCTTTTTATATTTTGTTTATCTTTATTATGCTTTTTAAACCATTTTGATTTACTATGAATTTCATGAGTATCTGAGAGAGCAAACCATGTGATAGAATCATTTTATTCATATTGTAGAAAATATTTTGACTATTTCCTGCACATATTATTGTGACTGATAGTATTTTAAAATATTCAATTCTCCTTTATAATGAATCTGGTAAGTGAAATAAATAAAAACAAGTATATGGAAAGTTCAAAATGTATAATAGAGGCTTCATACTTTTTTTTTTCCCTTCTCTAATGAGATTCTCCTATGACTCTTCTTAGTTTTCCCCACAAGACAACTCACAAACTTACTATGAATTTTCATTTAATATAATATCTTCACAGGAAAACCTTATTTTGCATATAAAATTACAAAGAAATGCTGATAAAATTAACCTTAATGTTACACCATTTAACATATTAATCTTGTCATACCTAATTATGCAGTCGAGATTTTATATGATACATTAGTATTAATACTCTCTTCTAGTCCACATTCATTTCAAGATTTCATAAGCACTTTGTTTTTGTTTCATAAATTGAAGTAATAGGTTTTGTCTAAAATAGTTAAAAGAAATCAGCAAAAACATTTAGATCTAGGTCTTAAATTATAAGGGCAATTTTGCACATGTGAAAATATTACCTAACCCAAGACTTCTGATGAATTGTTTTTTAAATTTATACATATGTATAGTAGGGACAAAAATTTGAGAAATGAGTGGTTTTATTCATGTTGTTTATTTTGTTCATGAATATAAAATAGATATTTTCCAACCTCCATTAAGAAGTAGAGAAAATCTTTTATGGTATGATCTTCTTTGACAGAAAATAATATGCATGCATTTGAATTGTGAGGTGAGTTGTAAGCTCATTCTGGAACTGATGAAGATGAAGAAAACAATGAGAAGAATTTCCACAAAATATAGTCTGAAAATGGAAATTGGTTTAAAAATGAGATCTGTTAAAGGAGTCATTCCCCACCTCGTATTTGACGAGTGCTTAACAGCACTATGAAACAGAAAGAGGAAACAGCTATAGTTATTAAAGTATATATCCTCTAAACAGATCATATAGGACAGAGATTACATTGTTGAAATAACTTGTGCGTTTTCCTCTCCCTAGACAGATGATTTTTCCATTTACTTACTTAAACTTATTTCAAGCCATTTTGACTCTAAATGAATATTTTATGAAAATTTTCCTAAAATAGTTCAAACTATTTTGATTCCAAGTTTAAATCACATTCCTTTCTCTTGGAAATAATTGTTCCTCTTTTGAAACTTCACAAGATATTCCTTCAAAGGGCGAACCAAAGAGTGTATTACCATGAAGCATAGCAGTAATTTACAAAGAGTGAGATTGATATAAACCAGCACTAATGACCTGGAGTAAGTTTTGTGCTTCTGGGTTGATAGCCCTGAAAATGTGGGTCACTTCAGAACTTTACCAAGAGTTCTAAAAGGACATGAGATAATTCAGAGAGGTTTTGTTCACACTCTATTAAAACAAACAAACAAATACATGCATGAAAAAATCCCATGAAACCAGCTACTTGCAGAGCAAAACCTGCCAGGTCAGAAAGATGAACAGAGGAAAGGATTTTCCACTGGGTGATGGGGAACACATCTTGTAAAATTGTATTTAAAAAGATGACCTAAATTCAATAATAGTAACTTTCAGTTAAAATCAGTTGTTGTATGGTGGAGGTATTTATCATTTTAAATCTTTTAAAATATTGCCTACAACAAAATGATTTAAAGTTATATAATATATGATATAAGGAAAAATACAAGACAATTCATGTTTTATTAAACTGTATAAAAAATAGTAGAACAATAAGTTTTGAGTTTTATATGCTTATCTGCAATACTCATTTTCAAAGTCTCTATTTCTTTCTAATATTATTACAGAGTGGTGTGCTAAAAAGAGCATAGTAATTAAAAACAGTCAAGCGTTTGAATATAGGTGTTATCTGCTACTTACCTGGTATCTCAGATATGCTTATTTACATTTTCTGAAATGCATAGATCTTTCTCATCAGTGAAATAATTATATTGTCGTTAAACATTTTCATTAGATTTAGTTAGATTAAAAGTGAAATGACATATTCAAATGATACAGCAGAATCCTTCTTGAAAGAATTATACATTAAAAGTTTCCTTTTCTTTACTGATATATGTTAGTGACAATAACAACAAAGACAACGAAAAAATAGTAATGACAATGTTAATAATAATACCATCTCTAACATTTATGAGTTATTGTCATATCCTGGCATTATTTTAAGTATTTTAAAATTATCCATCACCTAATTAGTTCCTAAGAAAATTCCTATACTATTGTATTTTCTTTAACAGAAATTAAGGCACATAAATGATAAAAATCTTACCCAAACATTGCATTAGACTGAGGATTGAAAAAGCTGTTTAGCACTAGAATTTAACTCAAATTTCCAGCTCGAAAGAGATAATGTACAATCAGACGCATTGATTCAATTTTCAAGTAAATTATTTATTTATCCTTTTATTTAGCTAGCATATTTTTGATGAGTGGGAGGTGACAAGGGCTCCCTGCAATCCAACTTCCTTTCTAATACTGTTGCTTTGATTATGTGTTTCCAGAGAAAATGATTCTTATATAATATCCTTGCTTTCATATATCTTCATCTTCATTCAGTTCAGTTCAGTCACTCAGTCGTGTCCAACTCTTTGTGAGCCCATAGACTGCAGCACACCAGGCTTCCCTGTCCATCACCAACTTCTGGAGTTTACTCAAACTCATGTCCTTTGAGTTGGTGATGCCATCCAACCATCTCATCCTCTGTCGTCCCCATTTCCTTCCACATTCAATCTTTTCCAGCATGAGGGTCTTTTCCAAGGAGTCAGTTTTTTGCATCAGGTGGCCAAAGTACTGGAGTTTCAGCTTCAACATCAGTTCTTCCAATGAATATTTAGGACTGATTTCCTATAGGATGAACTGGTTGGATCTCCTTGCAGTCCAAGGGACTCTCAAAAGTCTTCTCTGACACCACAGTTCAAAAGCATACATTATTTGGCACTCAGTTTTCTTTATAGTCCAACTCTCACATGATAAATGACTACCAGAAAAATGATAGCCTTGATTAGATGGACCTATGTTGGCAAAGTAATGTCACTGCTTTTTAATATGCTGTCTAGGTTGTCATAACTTTTCTTCCAAGGAGCAAGTGTCTCTTAATTTCATGGCTGCAGTCACCATCTGCAGCGATTTTGAAGCCCCCCAAAAATAAAGTCTGTCACTTTCCCCCCCATCTATTTGCCTTGAAGTGATGGGACCAGAAGCCATGATGTTAGTTTTGTGAATGTTGAGTTCTAAGCCAGCTTTTGCACTCTCCTCTTTCATTTTCATCAAGAGTCTCTTTGGTTTTACTTTGCTTTTTCTTTCATATGGGTGGTGTCATCTGCATAACTGAGGTTATTGATATTTCTCCCAGCAATCTTGATCCCAGCTTGTGGTTCATCCAGCCCAGCATTTCTCCTGATGTACTCTTCATAGAAGTTAAATAAGCAGGGTGACAGCCTTGATCTACTCCTTTCCCTATTTGGAACCATTCTCTCTTTCCATATCCAGTTCTAATTGTTGCTTCCTGATCTTCATACAGATTTATCAAGAGGCAGGTCAGGTGGTCTGGTATCCCCACATCTTTCAGAATTTTCCACAGTTTGTTGTGATCCACACAGTCGACAGCTTTGGCATAGTCAATAAAGCAGAAGGAGATGTTTTTCTGGAACTCTCTTGCTTTTTCCATGATCCAACAGATGTTGGCAATTTGATCTCTGGTTCCTCTGCCTTTCCTAAATCCAGCTTAAACATCTGGAATTTCACAGTTAATGTACTGTTGAAGCCTGACTTGGAGAATTTTGAATATTATTTTGCTAGTGTGTGAGATGAATGCAATTATGTGGTAGTTTGAACATTCTTTGGCACTGTCTTTCTTTGTGATTGCAATGAAAACTGACCTTTTCCAGTCCCGTGGCCATTGCTGATGTTTCCAAATTTGCTGACATATTGAGTCCAACACTCTCACAGCATCATCTTTTAGGATTTGAGATAGCTCAACTGGAATTCCATCACCTCCACTAGCTTTGTTCGAATGGATACTTCCTAAATTCACTTGACTTTGCATTCCAGGACATTTGGATCTAGGTCAGTGATCACATCATCGTGATTACCTGGGTCATGAAGATCTTTTTTTGTATAGTTCTTTTGTGTATTCTTGCCACCTCCTCATAATATCTTCTGCTTCTGTTAGGTCCATACTGTTTCTTTCGTTTATTGTGCTCATCTTTGCATGGAATGTTTCCTTTATTTCTCTAATTTCCTTGAAGAGACCTTAGTATTTCCCATTCTATTGTTTTCCTCTATTCTTTTGCATTGATCACTGAGAAAGGCTTTCATCTCTCCTTATTATTCTTTGGAACTCTGCATTCAAATGGGTTTATTTTTCCTTTTCTTCTGTGTCTTTCACTTGTCCTCTTTTCACAGCTATTTATAAAGCTTATTCAGACAACCATTTTGACTTTTTGCATTTCTTTTTCTTGGGGAGGGTCTTGATCCCTGCCTCCTGTACAATGTCACAAACCTCTTTCCATAGTTACTCAGGGAGTTCTTCACCTTCATTATCATCACTTAAAATGCTGATTTTTCACATACTTTATGTCTTTTGCATATAGCATATTCAAATAGTACAGTCCTGAATTGAAGTGAAATGAAAGTGTGCATTGATCAGTTCATGTCTGACTCTGCAACACCATGGACTGTATCCTGACAGGCTCCTCTTTTCACAGAATTCTCCAGGCAAGAACACTGAATTGCATAGCATTCGTTTCTCCAGGGGACCTGTTTTTTTCCCAGGGATCAAACCTGGTCTCCTACGCTGCAGGCAGATTCTTTACTGTCTGAACCACCAGGGAAGTCCCAACACGACCATATATATTTGATTCACAAGAGTCATGGCAAGGAAGTTAGGTATTTCTTTGTAGCTGAAATCATTAGTCAGTGGTAGGCCCTGATCTTGAATTCATGTAATCACACTCAAAGTATGGTGTACTTTCCAGTATTCAAACATGGTTGCATTAAGTCAACTAAAATCAACCTTCAAAAAGTTAGTAATTCTCAACAGATTCTGAACATGTATCTTACATATTCTAAATCATGGGAGTTAAATGTTTAGAAATGGTGATTAACATAAAGTGTTATTTTTAATGAGCCATTTTGTTACATTTTAAAGGATATATATATTCTGGAAATTTTATATTATACATTAATTTGAATACTAAAAATTTAGTTGCATAATTTTAAGCCATGAGGAAAAATCTGATTAAATGTTCTATGAGTTTAAAGTGCTAACTTTGTTAACTTGTGTTAATAGTGTGTTATTACTGTTTTAAGAAAAAAAAAACTATTTTAATACTCATTGACATGCAGTGGTACTTTGTTACATTAGAAGTTTTATATCTACCATTAAATTATATTTGCAATACATTAGTTTAGCTTTTAAAATAGTAGTTTATATTTTAATGTGAATACAAACAGTGTATATTATGCTTACAAAATGAGACCTGAATCATTGTTCTTCATGTGTCTTTGGAAATTCAAAAAACATTGTGGAAAATAAATCTGGTATGTTAAATTATTTCATGTAGTAAATTAATTTTTCAACATATTTTTTCTAGAGAAATAGTGAATTTTTCTTGGTATTTATCTTAATTCAGGAATGAAACATGTCTTAAATTTTAATTTTTCTACAAGACAGGAAAAAAGTTGAAAATATAATGTGCATCATGAAGTACTTTATACAGATAAACATGCATACTTAAATAAATGATTTTGAATAGAACAATAGAATGCAGCATTAATTACAATGGACTTTTTACTTAGATATTTATTTTTCAGACTATATTAGTGCCCTAGTAATCATAAGTATTTTGAAATGAATATTCCTTTTTGTAAAATCATGCATCATCTTCTTTTAACTGTCAGAAAAATATAAGGACACAAAAATGAATGAAACAGTGTAGCCTTTGAGTAGTTTACAATCTAATAAATGAAGCAGACCTGTAAATGTATAATTGAGGAGTATTATTGTTAATGTGAGCTCATGAAGTTTATATAGTGTGATCCCTGAGAAGCACAAAAACTGATATTTCAATTAAACTTTAACAGCCTACATAGGATTTTAACAGTGGAGAAAACAATAAAAAAATTATCAGTCAAGCAAAAGTGTTTATACAAAGGTATGTAGGGTATAAATAGAAAGCTTATGAATAAAAGCTAGAAGCATGGCCTGCTGCTTTTTATTAATAGTAAGAATTTTAGACAAGTGGAGAGTCTAGAATTGTTAAATCCTAGAGAGATACAGAGAATGTAAGATTGTCATGGACTTGAATCATATATGTTTTGAACAGAAACTAATGTCACTGGAAATGATGAAGAATTGAAAACAGAAAGAAAACAGGTTTTGGAATGAAAACATAAAATTTCAGATAAAAAAGATCTACAACAAAGGAAGCGGTGGTTGAGTGGTAGAGAATCAAGACTTTTTAAACATATTCAACAACACTTGCTGACTAAAGGACTTGATTGGTGAAAAAAACAAAAACAAAAAAAACTAACCATTAATGTTTCTGAGATTATTAGGTTGATAGATCCTGAGTAAATGATAACAATTAATCACAGGGGAATTGTAAAGAAAAGAAAGTTACCTGGGTAAACAACCGATTCACTCTGGACATGTTAGTTTGGAAGCTTCCATGCGCTGTAATAGAGAATATTTTCAAATGGAAGTGGAAATTCTGCATTGAATTCAGGAGGGCAATCTGAACAAGAACTGGACATTTGTAAATAATCAGTAGTAGGTAATCAGTTTAGTTGCACAGTCATGTCTGACTCTTTGCAACCTCATGGACTGCAGCATACCAGGCTTCCCTATCCATAACCAACTCCTAGAGCTTACTCAAACTCATGCGCATCGAGTCAGTGATGCCATTCAAACATCTCATCCTCTATCGTCCCTTTTTCCTCCCACCTTCAGTCTTTACCAGCATCAGGGTCCTTTCCAAGGAGTCAGTTCTTCACATTAGGTGGCCAAAGTATTGGAGTTTCAGCTTCAGCATCAGTCGTTCCAATGAATATTCAGGATGTATTTCCTTTAAGATGGACTGTTTGGGTCTCCTGCAGTCCAAGGGACGTTCAAAAGCATCAATTCTTTAGCACTCGGTTTTCTTTATAGTCCAACTCTCACATCCATACATGACTACAGGGAAAACCGTAGCTTTGACTAGACAGATATTTATTGAAAAGTAATGTTTCTGCTTTTTAATGTGCTGTCTAGGTTAGCCATAGCTTTTCTTCCAAGGAGCAAATATCTTTTAATTTCATGGCTGCAGTCACCATTTGTAGTGATTTTGGAACCCAAGAAAATAAAGTCTTTCACTGTTTCCCCATCTATTTGCCTTGAAGTGATGGAACCATATGCCATGATCTTAGTTTTCTGAATGTTGAGTTTTAAGCCAACTTTTTCACTCTCCTCTTTCACTTTCATCAAGAGGCTCTTTGGTTCTTTTTCACTTTCTGCCATAAGGCTGGTGTCATTTGCATATCTATGGTGTTTGATATTTCTCCAAGCAATCTTGATTCCAGCTTGTGCTTTTCATCTAGGCTGGTGTTTCTCATGATGTACTCTGCATAGAAGTTAAATAAGCAGGGTGACAATATACAGCCTTGACATACTCCTTTCCTGATTTGGAGCAAGTCTGTTGTTCCATGTATAGTTCTAGCTGTAGTTATAACTACTAACAGTAGTAGGTAATTGATGAAATCAAAGGGAAGAAGAATGCTCAAAAACCTAATCATGGGAAACCTTCATGGTTTATTAAAATCACAGAGGAGAGATGAATTAAATAAAACATATTCTATGAGACAGGTTTCAAAAGCAGATTTAAAATGTCAAATGCAGAAGATGGTGAAGGAATGGGACAGGGAAACCACTTTCTTCCCCACAAATTCATCAAAAGATCATTTGAATGATGAGCAACTTCCACAAAACAATTTCTGAATGCTAGCAGAGGACACCAGGCACCCAGAAAGGCAGCCCACTCTCTTCAAAAGGAGGTATGACAAAATATAATAGAGAAAAAGAGAGACAAAAGAATTAGGGCCTCAGACCCATTCTGGGGAGGGATTCCTGAAGGAGGAGAAGTTTCCAAACACCAGGAAACCCTCTCACCAGCGGTTCTGTGAAGAATTTTGGAATACCAGAAGGCAACATAACCGGAAGCAGGGAACACACACACACACACACACACACACACACACACACAACACAACACAACACAGAATACATGCCTTAACTGCAATTCCTAGCAGAGAAATAGCCCAGACCCTCGCTTCAGCCAGCAGCAAGCAGGGGTTGTCCAGGGAGGCGAGGGTTGCATTCTTATTGTAAGGACTGGGCCTGAATGCCCTGAGGACAATCTGAAGTAGCTAAAGTGAGATAGAAATCCAAACTGTGGGATAGCTAGAGAGAGAAGACCAAAAAAAAAGAGAGAGAGCGAGAAAAGGATACAGAACTTTGCCACAAAAAGCTCTAATCTAAGGCACAGCCTGGCTGGCTCACAGAAAAAGGATTGAGCAAACACCAAATGAGAGCTAGCTGGCTGCAGACCGGCCCCTCCTCCCGCTGGAAGCAGAGAGGCAGGCAGGCAACAGCCAGAGCTGAAAGGCGAAGGGTGATCTCGGCCCCAGAGACAGCGTCCTCGACCAAACTGTGAGCAGACTTTTAGTTGCTAACCAAGTCTTCCTGGGATCCTGGATGCTTAACATCTGCCAGGATGGTCACAGCTTGAAAACAGCTCCCCAGAAGAAACACACAGTACACCAGAGAGATTGCTCTTGCTGCACACCCAGGAAACCGAGTGGCTGGGACCAGGGAGGTGATTAAACACACCTGACACAGTGTGTTCACCAAGCACCTGGTTGCCCGAGCTGCTTGGACCTGGTAAGGGCACAAAACACTGGCCCAACTGTGTCTGTGCCTTTGTAGAGTCCCAAAGAACCTGAACCTGAGCAGCTTAGACCTGGGAAATGCATGCAACGCACGGCCTGCTTTGGTCAGTTGCCTTTCAGAGCTACCTGGACCCTGAGCAGTGTAGACTGGGAAAGCACATGTGCCATGAGCTGGGGCAAACCCAGTGTGGTCCATACACTGCAAGCACTCCCCACACATGCCAGTGATATTTGTTTGCATTGTTCCTCCCTCCCTGCAACACAACTGAACACGTGAGCCTATATAAGTGACCACCTTTGCTCCCTTTTGTCAGGGTGGAAATTCGACACTGAAGAGACTTGCAAACAGAGGAAGCCAAAATAAACAAAGAAGAGGCAACCGCTCTGGAAGTAACAGGTGCAGGAGATTAAAACCTCATAGTTAGTATTGACTAAGCATTGGAAGGGGCCTATAGATCTTGAAAAGAAGTAAAAGCTAGAACAAAGAACTATCTGAAACTGAACAGACCCCACACTGCCCTCAACAGCTCCAGAGAAATTCCTAGATATATTTTTTACTATTATCATTTTACTTTTTAAGTTCTTTATTGGTCCTATAATTTTCAATTTTATAACCTATTATTACCTTGCAAAAAAGACCCTATTTTTAAGGGAAATTTCCATATATATATACACACACATACATATATATAATTTTTGTAGTTGATTTTGCTTTGTATTTTTAATATTGTATTTTTGAGAATCTAACCTCTACTCTAGAATTTTAATCTTTGCTTTTTGGTATTCGTTATCACTTTTGTACCTTTAAGAATCTAATCTTCAGTACGCATTTTTACTTAGGGATGTGATTACTGGCTTGATTGCTCTCTCCCTTTTTGAGTTTTTTCTCCCCAGATCAGATCAGATGAGATCAGTCACTCAGTCATGTCTGACTCTTTGCGACCCCATGAATCGCAGCACGCCAGGCCTCCCTGTCCAACACCAACTCCCGGAGTTCACTGAGACTCACGTCCATTGAGTCAATGATGCCATCCAGCCATCTCATCCTCTGTCGTTCCCTTCTCCTCTTGCCCCCAAACCCTCCCAGCATCAGAGTCTTTTCCAATGAGTCAACTCTTCGCATGAGGTGGCCAAAGTACTGGAGTTTCAGCTTTAACATCATTCCTTCCAAAGAAATCCCAGGGCTGATCTTCAGAATGGACTGATTGGATCTCCTTGCAGTCCAAGGGACTCTCAAGAGTCTTCTCCAACACCACAGTTCCAAAGCATCAATTCTTCGGCGCTCAGCCTTCTTCTCAGTCCAACTCTCATATCCATACATCACCACAGGAAAAACCATAGCCTTGACTAGATGAACCTTTGTTGGCAAAGTAATGTCTCTGCTTTTGAATATGCAATCTAGGTTTGTCATAACTTTCCTTCCAAGGAGTAAGCGTCTTTTAATTTCATGGCTGCAGTCACCATCTGCAGTGATTTTGGACCCTAGAAAAATAAAGTCTGACACTGTTTCCACTGTTTCCCCATCTATTTCCCCTGAAGTGATGGGACCGGATGCCATGATCTTCGTTTTCTGAATGTTGAGCTTTAAGCCAACTTTTTCACTCTCCACTTTCACTGTCATCAAGAGGCTTTTTAGTTCCTCTTCACTTTCTGCCATAACGGTGGTGTCATCTGCATATCTGAGGTTATTGATATTTCTCCGGGCAGTCTTGATTCCAGCTTGTGTTTCTTCCAGTCCAGCGTTTCTCATGATGTACTCTGCATATAAGTTAAATAAACAGGGTGACAATATACAGCCTTGACGAACTCCTTTTCCTATTTGGAACCAGTCTGTTGTTCCATGTCTAGTTCTAGCTGTTGCTTCCTGACCTGCATACAATTTTCTCAAGAGGCAGATCAGGTGGTCTGGTATTCCCATTTCTTTCAGAAGTTTCCACAGTTTATTGTGATCCACACAGTCAAGGGCTTTGGCATAGTCAATAAAGCAGAAATAGATGTTTTTCTGGAACTATCTTGCTTCTTCCATGATCCAGCTGATGTTGGCAATTTGATCTCTGGTTCCTCTTCCTTTTCTAAAACCAGCTTGAACATCAGGAAGTTCACGGTTCAGGTATTGCTGAAGCCTGGCTTGGAGAATTTTGAGCATCACTTTACTAGCGTGTGAGATGAGTGCAATTGTGTGGTAGTTTAAGCATTGTTTGACATTGCCTTTCTTTGGGATTGGAATGAAAACTGACCTTTTCCAGTCCTGTGGCCACTGCTGAGTTTTCCAAATTTATGTCCTCACTCCCTCTTCTCTTTTCTACTTCAATATGTGAATCTCTCTGGGTTTTCTGGACTGTGGAGAACACAGGGAACTGATTACTGGCTAGATTGGTCTATCTTCTTTTGTCTGTCCCTCTTCTCCTCCTGGCCACCTCTATCTCTCTCTCCCTCTTCTCTTTTCTATGTAACTCCATGAACCTCTCTGGGTGTCCCAGACTGTGGAGAGCACATTGGGAATTGATTACTGGCTAGATTGCTCTCTTCCCTTTTGATTTCCCCTCTTTTCCTCCTGGTCACCTCTATCTCCCTCCTCCTTCTTCTCTTCTCCGTGTAACTCTGTGAACCTCTCTGGGTGTCTCTCACTGTGGAGAATCTTTTCACCATTAACCTAGATGTTTTATCATCTGTGCTACATGGATTCAGAAGTCTTGAGACTACTGTAAGAACAAGACTGAAAGCCAGAGGCAAGAGGCTTAAATCCAAAGCTTAAGAACATCAGAGAACTCCTGACTACAGGGAACATTAATTGTCAAGAGCTCCAAAAGCCTTCATGCCCACACTGAAACCAAGCCATTCTAGAGCAACAAGTTCCAGAGCAAGACACATCATGCTAATTCTCCAGCAATGCAGGAACATAGACTTAAGCATTAAAATACAGGCTGCCCAAAGTCACATCAAACCCATAGACACCTCAAAACTCACTACTGGACACTTCATTGCATTCCAGAGAGAAGAGATGGAGCTCCACCCACCAGAACACCGACACAGGCTTATCTAACCAGGTAATCTTGACAAGCCACTGGTCCAAACCCACCCACCGGGAGCAACCTCCAAAATAAAGAGAAACCACAAACTTCCAGCCTACAGAAAGACCACCCCAAACACAGCAATCTAAACAAAATGAAAAGGCATAGAAATATTCAGCAGGTAAAGGAACATGATGCCCAAGAAACCAGACAAAAGAGGAAGAGATAGGGAGTCTACCTGAAAAAAGAATTCAGAAGAGTGATTGTAAAAATGATCCAAAATCTTGAAAACAAAATGCAGTTACAGACAAATAGACCAGAGACAACAATTGATAAGATGCAAGAAATGTTTATCAAGGACTTAGAAATAACAAAAAGAGCCAACCAATAATGAATAATGGAATAACTAAGGTCAAAAGTACTCTGGAGGGAACCAACAATAGAATAACTGAGGTAGAAAATATAATAAGTGAGGTGGAAGATAGAATGGTGGAAATAAATGAAGCAGAGAGGAAAAAAGAATTAAAAGAAATGAGGACAACCTCAGAGACTTCTGGGACAATGTTAAATGCCCCAACATTCAAATCATAGGAATCCCAGAAGATGAAGACAAAGAGAAAGGCCATGGGAAAATTCTTAAGGAGATAATAGTTGAAAACTTCCCTAAAATGGGGAAGGAAACACCCACTGAAGTCGAAGAAATCCAGAGTCCCAAACAGGATAAACCCAAGGCAAAAAACCCCAAGACAGATATTAATTAAATTAATGAAGATCAAACACAAAGAACAAATATTAAAAACAGCAAGGGAAAAGCAACATATAACACACAAGAGGAGTCCCATAAAGATAACAGCTGATTTTTCAATAGAAACTCTTCAGGCCAAAAGGGAATGGCAGGGCATAGTTAAAGTGATGAAAGAGAAAAATCTACAACCCAGATTACTATATCCAGCAAGGATCTCATTCAAATATGAAGGAGAAATCAAAAGCTTCACGGATAAACAAATGCTGAGAAAATTCAACACCACCAAACCAGCTGTTCAACAAATGCCAAAAGATATTCTCTAGACAAGAAACACAGAAAAGTTTTATAAACTTGAACCCAAAACAGCAAAGTAAATGTCAACAAGATCATAATTATCAATAATTACCTTAAATGTACATAGTTCAATGCCCCAACCAGAAGACAAAGACCACATGAATGGATACAAAAACAAGACCCCTATATATGTTGTCTACAAGAGACCCACCTCAAAACAAGGGACGCATACAGACTGAAAGTGAAGGACTGGAAAAAGATATTTCATGCAAATGGAGACCAAAAGAAAGCAGGAGTAGCAATACTCATAGCAGATAAAATAGACTTTGAAATAAAGGCTGTGAAAAGAGACAAAGAAGGACACTACATAATGATCATAGGATCAATCCCAGAAGAAGATATAACAATTATAAATATATAGGCACCCAACATAGGAGCACTGCAATATGTAAAGCAAATGCTAGCAAGTATGAAAGGGGAAATTAACAGTAACACAAAAGTAGTGGGAGACTTTCATACCACACTCACACCTATGGATAGGTCAACTAAACAGAAAATTAGCAAGGAAACATAAACTTAAAAGATGAAATATACCAGTAAACCTAATTGATATCTATAGGACATTTCATCACAAAACAATGAATTTCACATTTTTCTCAAGTGCACGTGGAACACTGTCCAGGATAGATCACATCCTGGGCCATAAATCTAGCCTTGGTAAATTAAAACAAAAAAAAAATTGAAATCATTTCAAGCATCTTTTCTGATCACAGTGAAGTAAGATTAGATGTCAACTACAGGAAAAAAAAAATAAAACTATGAAAAATATAAACATATGGAGGCTAATCAACAAGCTTCTAAACAACCAACAAATCACAGAAGAAATCAAAATATGCATAGAAAAGGAATGACAATGAAAACACAACAACCCAAAACCTATGGGATTCAGTAAAAGCAGTGATAAGGGGAAGGTTCAGAGCAAAACAAGCTTACCTCAAGAAACAAGAGAAAAAACAAATAAATAACCTATCTTTACACCTAAAGCAACTTGAAAAAGAAGAAATGAAGCACCCCAGGGTTAGTAGAAGGCAAGAAATCATAAAAATTAGGACAGACATAAATGAAAAAGAAACAAAGGAGACCATAGCAAAAATCAATACAACTAATAGTTTGTTCTTTGAGAAGATAAATAAAATAGACAAACCATTAGACAGACTTATCAAGAAAAAAAGGGAGAAGAATAAAATCAACAAAATTAGAAATGAAAATGGAAAAATCACAACAGACAACACAGAAATACAAAGGATCATAAGAGGCTACTATCAGCAACTAATTGGCAATAAAATGGACAACTTGGAAGAAATGGAGGAATTCTTAGGAAAATATAACCTTCCAAAACTGAACCAAGAAGAAATAAAACATCTTAACAGACCCATCACAAGCACAGGAATTGAAACTGTAATCATAAATCTTCCAACAAACAAAAGCCCAGGACCAGATGGCTTCACCGGTGAAGTCTACTTAAAATTTAGAGAACAATTAACACCTATCCTACTCAAACTCTTCCAGAAAATTGAAGACGAAGGTAAACTGCCAAACTCAATCTATGAGGCCAACATCACCCTAATACTAAAACCAGACAAAGATGCCTAGAAAAATAAAATTACAGGCCAATATCACTGATGAACATGGATGCAAAAATCCTTAACAAAATTCTAGCAAACATAATCCAACAACATATTTAATACATCATACATCATGACCAAGTGGTCTTTATCCCAGGGATACAAGGATTCATCAGTATCCACAAATCAATCAGTGTGATAAACCACATTAACAAATTAAAAGATAAAAACCATATGATTACCTCAATAAATCCAGAGAAAGCCTTTGACAAAATTCAACATCCATTTATGATAAATACTCTCCAGAAATCAGGCATAGAAGGAACGTACCTCAACATAATAAAAGCCATATATGATAAACCCACAGCAAACATTATCCTGAATGGTGAAATATTGAAATCATTTCCCCTAAAGTGAGGAACAATACAAGGGTGTCCACTCTCACCACTACTATTCAACATAGTTCTGGAAGTTTTTGCCCCAGCAATCAGAAAACAAAAGGAAACAAAAGGAGTCCAGATTGGAAAAGAAGAAGTAAAACTCTTCCTGTTTGCAGATGACATGATTCTCTACATAGAAAACCCTAAGGACACCACCAGAAAATTACTAAAGCTAATCAATGAATATAGTAAAGTTGCAGAATATAAAATTAACACACTGAAATCCCTTATATTTCGATACACTAACAATGAGAAACCAGAGAGAAATTAAGGAAATAATTCCATTCACCATTGCAATGAAAAGAATAGAATAGGAATTTATTAGAAATAAATATACCTAAAGAAACAAAAGACCTATATATAGAAAACTATAAAACACTGATGAAATAAATCAATGATGACACAAATAGATGGAGAAATATACCATGTTCATGGATCAGAAGAATCAATATAGTGAAAATAAGTATACTACCCAAAGTGATCTATAGATTCAATTCAATTGCTAACAGCTACCAAGGATATTTTTCAGAGAACTAGAACAAATAATTTCACAATCTGTATGGAAATACAAAAAACCTCGAATAGCCAAAGTAGCTTTGAGAAAGAAGAATGGAACTGGAGGAATCAACCTGCCTGACTTCAGGCTCTACTACAAAGCTACAGTCATTAAGACAGTGTGGTACTGGAACAAAGACAGAAACATAGATTAGTGGAAGAAAATAGAAAGCACACAGATAAATCCATGCACCTATGGTCACCTTATCTTTGACAAAGGAGGCAAGAATATACAATGTAGAAAAGACAATCTCTTTAACAAGTGGTGCTGGGACAACTGGTCAACCACTTGTAAAAGACTGAAACTAGAACACTTTCTAACACCATACTCAAAAGTTAACTCAAAATGGATTAAATATCTACATGTAAGACCAGAAACTATAAAACTCCTAGAGGAAATCATAGGCAAAACACTCTCTGACATAAATCATAGCAGGATCCTCTATGACACACCTCCCACAATAATGGAAATAAAAGTGAAAATAAACAAATGGGACCTAATTAAACTTAATAGTTTTGCACAATGAAGGAAACTATAAGCAAGGTGAAAAGACAGCCTTCAGAGTGGAAGAAAGTAATAGCAAACAAAGCAACTGATGAAGAATTAATCTCAAAAATGTACAAGCAGCTCATTCAGTTCAATTCCAGAAAAAATAAAAGACTCAATCAAAAAATGGGCCAAATAACTAAACAGACATTTCTCCAAAGAAGACATAGAGATGGCTAACAAACACATGAAAAGATGCTCAATATTGCCTACTATTAAAGAATGCAAATCAAAACCGCAATGAGGTACCATCTGGCGCTGGTCAGAATGGCTGCTATCAAAATATCTACAGGCAATAAATACTGGAGAGGGAGCAGAGAAAAAGGAACCCTCTTACACTGTTGGTGGGAAAGCAAACTAGTACAGCCAGTATGGTGAACAGTGTGGAGATTCCTTAAAAATCTGAAAATAGAACAGCCATAAAACCCAGCGATCCCACTGCTGGGCATACACACTGAGGAAACCAGAAGGGAAAGAGACACGTGTACCCAAGTGTTCATCACAGCACAGTTTACAATATCTAGGACATGGGAGCAACCTAGATGTCCATTGGCAGATGAATGGATAAGAAATGTGTGGTACATATACACAATGGGATATTACTCAGCTATTAAAAATAATGCATTTGAATCAGTTCTAATGAGGTGGATGAAACTGGAGCCTATTATACAGAGTGACATAAGTCAGGAAGAAAAACACCAATACAGTATATTAACGTATATATATGGAATTTAGAAAGATGGTAACGATGACCCTCTATGCGAGACAGCAAAAGAGATACAGATGTATAGAACAGTCTTTTGGACTCTGTACGAGAGGGCAAGGGTGGGATGATTTGGGAGAATGGCATTGAAACATGTGTAATATCATATGTGAAATGAATCACCAGTCCAGATTCGATGCATGATACAGGATGCTCGGGCCTGGTGCACTGGGATGACCCAGAGGGATGGTATGGGGAGGGAGGTGGGAGGGGGGTTCAGAATGGGGAACACGTGTACATCTGTGGCAGATTCATGTCAATGTATGGTAAAACCAATACAATATTGTAAAGTAATTAAAAAAATAATAATAAATAATAAAATGAAATATTAAAAAAAAGAGAGAGAGGGAGACAGATGTAAAGAACAGACCTTTGCGCTCTGTGGGAGAAGTCGAGAGTGGGATGATTTGAGAGAATGGCACTGAAACATGTATATTACCATATGTGAAATAGATTTCCAGTCCAGGTTTGATGTATGAGACAGGGCGCTCAGGGCTGGTGCACTGGGATGACCCTGAGGGGTGGGATGGGGAGGGAAAAGGGAGGGGCATTCAGGATGGGGAACAGATGTACATCCATGGCTGATTCATGTCAATGTATGGCAAAAAACACTACAATATTGTAAAGTAATTAGCCTCCAATTAAAGTAAATGATTAAAGTTTAAAAATAAAATAAAATGTCAAATGCAAGAGAAACCTAAAGGAAAGGAACATTTTCAATTGCTGTTTCTTAAATAAATACAGAGCTTGACTTCAAGCCAAATCCTATGTGTGATTTTTTTCAGGCAAGGCTTTACTTGCAAAATATCATGAGGAAAGGCTGCCTTCCTCCCCACAGAACTGATCAACAACTGGCACATCTCAGACTCTGAATGTACCCTGGTTGTGCTCAGAAACATAGCCATCTTGCTACCCCAATGCCTCCGATAGAGGCTACTTGCAAGGCCCTTATATTGATGCCTCTCCATTTGCCTCTGCTGATACTTCATTATGGGGATGCAGCAGTGCCTTCAGGACACTTTTTTGTACTCTTAGTAGTGTTTTTCCACCCTAGACATTCCTCTTCATCCTCCTCCCAGCTCGTAGGGGGTTCATAGAACAGCAGGAGCCTTTTACTCAGTACTCCTCTGGCAGTGAGATGATTACCCCTACCACATATCATGTGTCTCCAGTGTAGAAAAACAGAATATTGGCAGTGTGGATGCATTCTTTCTGCCATCTTGCTTACATTGTTGCAGTCAGTAAATAAACCCATAACTATTGCTTTAATTTTGGCTAGCTGTATTAATCAACCAACTCTCTCTAGCTAAGCTCATGATAATAATTGGAAATAAAAGTACAGGCCCAGGATGGACATGGATTATCTGGAGAGAGTTTCAATCCATTAAAGACAGGAAATTAACACAGTATAAACCTTAATTAGAGTTAATTATCTAATGCTCCATCAGGAGAAGCCAATTAAAAAACATAAATGCTGTACATTAGCATTCCTTTAGTCTTTCATAACCTTATAACCTTCCATAAGCACTGGCCTCAGGATGAATAACTTTATAGCCAATCTCTATCTAATGAAAGAGGAAAGGTGTGACATTTTTTGCTATGACATAGAGTGCTTATAAGATGTATTTTATGTGAACAAAAGGGGAGCACTCTTTAATATTAATTTAGTTTTCTAATATATGTTATCTTTATTAATTATTAGTACATTATTTCATTTTTTTCTTTTTTATTATTTTTTTCTCTTTGATTTTATTTTATTTTTAAACTTTACATAATTGTATTAGTTTTGCCAAATATCAAAATGAATCCCCCACAGGTATACATGTGTTCCCCATCCTGAACCCTCCTCCCTCCTCCCTCCCCATTCCATCCCTCTGGGTCGTCCCAGTGCACCAGCCCCAAGCATCCAGTATCGTGCATCGAACCTGGACTGGCAACTCGTTTCATACATGATATTTTACATGTTTCAGTGCCATTCTCCCAAATCTTCCCACCCTCTCCCTCTCTCACAGAGTCCATAAGACTGTTCTATACATCAGTGTCTCTTTTGCTGTCTCGTACACAGGGTTATTGTTACCATCTTTCTAAATTCCATATATATGCGTTAGTATACTGTATTGGTGTTTTTCTTTCTGGCTTACTTCACTCTGTATAAGAGGCTCCAGTTTCATCCACCTCATTAGAACAGATTCAAATGTATTCTTTTTAATGGCTGAGTAATACTCCATTGTGTATATGTACCACTGCTTTCTTATCCATTCTTCTGCTGATGGACATCTAGGTTGCTTCCATGTCCTGGCTATTATAAACAGTGTTGCGATGAACATTGGGGTACACGTGTCTCTTTCCCTTCTGGTTTCCTCAGTGTGTATGCCCAGCAGTGGGATTGCTGGATCATAAGGCAGTTCTATTTCCAGTTTTTTTAAGGAATCTCCACACTGTTCTCCATAGTGGCTGTACTAGTTTGCATTCCCACCAACAGTGTAAGAGGGTTCCCTTTTCTCCACACCCTCTCCAGCATTTATTACTTGTAGACTTTTGGATCGCAGCCATTCTGACTGGTGTGAAATGGTCCCTCATAGTGGTTTTGATTTGCATTTCTCTGATAATGAGTGATGTTGATTCTAAAATAAAGATGAATTCAAGTTCAAAGAGAATTTCTTGTTAACTTTAAGGCTCCCTGGTGGTCAACTCGTTATCCAATACATTCAGTTCAGTTCAATTCAGTTCAGTCGCTCAGTCATGTCCAACTCTTTGTGACCCTATGAATTGCAGCATGCCAGGCCTCCCTGTCCATCACCAACTCCCGGAGTTCACTCAAACTCACGTCCATCGAGTCAGTGATGCCAATACATTCAGTTCAGTTCAATTACTCAGTCCTGTCTGACTCTTTGTGACCTTATAAACTGCAACACACCATGCCTCCCTGTCCATCACCAACTCCTAGAGGTTGTTCAAACTTATTTCAATCGAGTTGGTGATGCCATCCAACCATCTCATCCTCTGTCGTCCCCTTCTCCTCCTTCTTTCAATATTTCCCAGCATCAGGGTCTTTTCTAATGAGTCAGTACTTCTCATCAGGTAGCCAAATCACTGGAGTTTCAGTCTCAGCATCAGTCCCTCTAATGAATATTTATGATTGATTCCCTTCAGGAAGGAATGGTTTGATCTCCTTGCAGTCCAAGGGACTCTCAAGAGTCTTCTCTAGCATCACAGTTAAAAAGCATCAATTTTTCAGCACTTAGCTGTCTTTATAGTCCAAGTTTCACATCCATACATGACTACTTGAAAAGCCATGGCTTTGACAAGATGGACATTTGTTGGCAATATAATGTCTCTGCATTTTAATAAGCTGTCTAGGTTGGTTATAGCTTTTCTTCCAAGGAGCAAATGCCTTTTAATGTCATGGCTGCAGTCACCACTTTCAGTGATTTTGGAACCCCCCCCCCAAATTAAATATGTCAGTGTTTCCACTGTTTCCCCATATATTTTTTATGAAGTGATGGAACAGGATCCCATGATCTTAATTTCCTGAATGTTGAGTTTTAAGCCAACTTTTTTATTCTCCTCTTTCACTTTCATCAAGAGTCTCTTTCATTCCTCTTCGTTTTCTGCTATAAGGGTGGGGTCATCTGTGTATCTGATGTTATTGATATTTTCCCCAGCCATCTTGATTCCAGCTTGTGGTTCATCCAGCCCAGCATTTTGCATGATGTACTCTGCATAGAAGTTAAATAAGCAGGGTGGCAATATACAGTCTTGTCATACTCCTTTCCTAATTTGGAACCAGTCTGTTGTTTCATGTTCGCTTCTAACTGTTGCTTCTTGACATGCATATAAATTTCTCAGGAGGCAAGTCAAGTTGTCTGGTATTCCCATTTCTTTAAGAATTTTCCACAGTTTGATGTGATTCACACAGACAAAGTCTTTGGTGTAATCAATAAAGCAGAAATAGATGTTTTTCTGGAACTCTCTTTCTTTATAATCCAGTGGATATTGGCAATTTGATCTCTGTTTCCTCTGCCTTTTGTAAATCCAGTTCCCAGTTCATGTACTATTAAAGCCTGGCTTGGAGAATTTGGGGCATTAATTTGTTAGCGTGTGAGATGAGTGAAGTTGTGTGCCAGTTTGAACATTCAGCATTACATTCCTTTGGGATTGGAAAGAAAGCCTACATTTTCCAGTCCTGCGGCAACTGCTAAGTTTTCCGCATTCGTTGGCATATTCAGTGGAGCACTTTAACAGCATCATCTTTTAGAATTTGAAATAGTTCAACCGGAATTTCATCACCTCTACTAGCTTCCTAAAGCCCACTTGACTTTGCATTCCAAGATGTCTGGCTTAGATAAGTGATCACAACTTTGTGTGATCTGGGCCATGAAGATCTTTCTTGTATAGTTCTTCTGTGTATTCTTGCCAACTACCCATATTGTCTTCTGCTTGTATTAGATCCATATAATTTCCATCCTTTATTATGCCCATTTTGTATGAAATATTCCCTTGCTGTCTCTAATTCTCTCGAAGAGATCTCTAGTCTTTCCCATTCTATGGTTTCCCTCTATTCCTAGGCATTAATCACTGAGGAAGGTTTCCTTTTTTTTTATATATATGAGCATTCTTGTTTCTCAACATCTTTACCAATATATGCACTCTTTAATTTTAAAATTTTTGCCAACAAGATAGTCAAACAAACGAAATAAAAACCCCCAACTTGCTATTCTATTTTGGTTTTAATTAGTTCAGTTCAGTCGCTCAGTCATGGTCCAACTCTTTGCGACCCCATGGACTGCAGCATGCCAGGCTTCCCTGTCCATCACCAACTCCTGAAGCTTGCTCAAACTCATGTCCATCAATGATGCCATCCAACCATCTCATCCTCTGGCATTCCCTTCTCCTCCTGCCTTCAATCTTTCCCAGCATCAGGGTGTCAGTTCTTCACATCAGGTGGCCAAAGTATTGGAGCTTCAGATTCAGCATCAGTTCTTCCAGTGACTGATTTCCTTTAGGATTGACTGGTTTGATCTCATTGCAGTCTAAGAGACTCTCCAGAGTCTTCTCCAACACTACAGTTCAAAAGCATCAGTGCTTCAGCACTCAGCTTTCTTTACGGTCCAACTCTCACATTCAAACACGATTACTGGAAAAACTATACCTTTAACTATATGGTACTTTGTCAGCAAAGTAATGTCTCTGCTTTTTAATATGCCACCTAGGTTGGCCATAGCTTTTCTTCCAAAGAACAAGCATCTTTTAACTTCATGACTGCAGTCACGGTCCACAGTGATTTTGGAACCCAAGAAAATAAAGTATCTCACTGTTTCCATTGTTTCCCCATCTATCTGCCATGAAGTGATGGGACCAGATGCCATGTTTTCTAATATCTCCTTGCTATTCTTTGGAACTCTGCATTCAAATGGGCTTCTCTTTCCTTTTCTCCTTTGCCTTTCACTTTTCTTGTTTCCACAGGTATTTGTAAGGCCTCCTCAGGGAGACATTTTGCCTCTCTGCACTTCTTTTTCTTGGAGATGCTCTTGATTGCTGTCTCCTGTACAATGTCATGAACTTCCACCCATAGTTCTTCAGGTACTGTGTTAATCAGATCTAATCCCTTGAATCTATTTTTCACTTCCACTGTATAATCATAAGGGATTTGATTTAGGTCATACCTGTATGTTCTAGTGGTTTTTCCTTTTCTTCAATTTATGTCTGAATTTGGCAATAGGGAGTTCATGATATCAGCCACAGTCTGCTCCTGGTCTTGCTTTTGCTGACTGTATAGAGCTTCTCTATCTTTGGCTGCAAAGAATATAATCAATCTGGTTTCAGTGTTGGCCATCTGGTGATGTCCATGTGTAGAGTCGTTTCTTGTGTTGTTGGAAGAGGGTGTTTGCTTTGACCAGTGCATTCTCTTTGCAAAACTCATTTAGCCTTTACCCTGCTTCATTCTGCACTCCAAAGTCATATTTGCCTGTTACTCCAGGTATCTCCTGACTTTCCACTTTTGCATTCCAGTCCCCAATAAATAAAAGGATATATTTTCTGGGTGTGAATTCTAGAAGGTCTTGTAGGGCTTCATAGAACCATTAAACTCAGCTTCTTCAGCGTTACTGGTTGGGACATAGACTTGGCTTACTGTGATATTGAATGGTTTCCCTTAGGAACAAACAGAGATCATTATGTCGCCTGTGAGATTGCACCCAAGTACTGCTTTTCAGACTGTTTTGTTGACTATGATGGCTACTCCATTTCTTCTACCATCACAGTCACATCCACAGTTGGATGTTACTTATTTATTTATTTTGTTCCTTTGGCTCCATCTCATCATTCTTTCTGGAGCTATTTCTCTACTCATCTCCAGTAGCATATTAGTCATCTACCGGCCTGGGGACTTCATCTTTCAGTGTCCTATATTTTTGCCTTTTCAAAATGTTTGTGGGGTTCTCAAGCTAAGAATACTGAAGTTGAAACTCCAATTCTTTGGCCATCTGATGTGAAGAACTGACTCAATTGGAAAGACCCTACTGCTGGAAAAGGTTGAAGGCAGGAGAAGTGTATGACAGAGGATGAGATTGTTGGATGGTATCACCAACCTGATGGACATGAGATTAAGCAAACTCTGGGAGTTGGTGTGGACAGCGAAGCCTGGCATGGTGCAGTCCATGAGGTTGCAAAGAGTTGGTCACGACTGAGCAACTGACCTGAACTTACTGAACCATATATCTAACTTATATTCTCCTTTAACAATATAGTAAGTTTACACGTTAAAGTAACTTTATTCATTCTCCAAACCACTCTCTCCATGCTTATTTTTACAGTACATAAATAAAACACAATTTTAAAAACCAACTCTCATTACTAAACCTTTGAATTTGAGTATTTTATAATCATTTCATTATTTTAATGTAATATTTACATACAATGTAATGCTTTTCTGTCAAACACGAAGCTAAGCATTTTATAGGTACCATCTCTGTAATGGCACAATAATTGAGAAGAAATCATTGACTTTCTTGCTGATAAAGAACCTGAGATTCTTTGAGTTTAGGTTTGCTTCATCCACACACTCTTTGTTTTTTAATGTTAAACCAAACTATTTCAATATCATTTATAACAGTGAATCCTTACATGTAGACATTGTTTGCTTTTTTGCTTTCTTTTTTTTTTTTTTTTTTTTTTTTTTTTTAGCTTACCATTTTATTTTTTTTTTTTTTTTTTATTTTTTTTTTTTAATTTTATTTTATTTTTAAACTTTACATAACTGTATTAGATTTGCCAAATATCAAAATGAATCCGCCACAGGTATACATGCTTTTTTGCTTTCTTACTAGATAAACTATTTGAGTCTTCACTATCCATATGTCATATTTGTGGTAAAGATCCATAGTTTTGATTTGGGGATCAAAATCTCAACCATTCTAATGGAATAAGGGATTTGAGTGGAACTTCACCTCTGCACGTGTAAAAACATGTGATTGCAGATTTTTAAATTGTTGTCTTTATTCACAGTAATCATCATTGGAATAGGATTCAAACCTTATCAACCAGGTTTTTTTTAGCCAAATTGCATATTTTAAGGGAATCTTTGGCTTTGAACCTAAGAACATGTGAAGCTGAAGGTGCTACAGTGATCACGTGACCCTGTGCAAATTGGAGTTAAAAACCATAGGAATTATTGAGCTGAGACAGAAACAAAACACACCTTACACTGATAATGGAGCCAAAATCAATCATTTCAGTTCAGTTTAGTCGCTCAGTCATGTCCAACTTTTTGTGACCCCATGGACTGCAGCATGCCAGGTTTCTCTGTCCATCACCAACTCCCAGAGCTTACTCAAACTCATTTCCATTGAATCGGTAATGTCATCCAACCAATCTCACCCTCTGTTGTAACCTGCTCCTCCCGCCTTCCATCTTTCCCAAAATCAGGGTCTTAAAAAAATGAGTCAGCTCTTTGCATCAGGTGGCCAAAGTATTGGAATTTTAGCTTCAGCATCTGACATTCCAATGAATATTCAGGACTGATTTCCTTTACAATGGACTGGTTTGATCTCCTTGCAGTCCAACGGATTCTCAAGTCTTTTCCAACACCATAGTTCAAAAGCATCAATTCTTTGGTGCTCAGCTTTCTTTATAGTCCAGTTCTCACATCCATACGTGACTACTGGAAAAACCATAGCTTTTACTAGATGGGCTTTTCTTGACAAAGTAATGTTTCTGCTTTTTAATATGCTGTCTAAGTTGGTCATAACTTTTCTTCCAAGGAGCAGGGATCTTTTAGTTTCATGGCTGCAGTCACCATCTGCAGTGATTTTGTAGTGCAAAAAATTAAACTCTGTCACTGTTTCCATTTTTTCCCCACCTATTTGCCATGAAGTGATGGGACCAGATGCCATGATCTTAGTTTTCTGAATTTTGAGTTTTAACCCAACTTTTTCACTCTCCTCTTTCAGTTTCATCAAGAGGCTTTTTAGTTCTTAACTTTGTGCCAGACGTGTGACATCATCTGCATATCTGAGGTTATTGATATTTCTCCCGGCAATCTTGATTCCAGCCTGTGCTTCATCCAGTCCAGCTTTTCTCATGATGTCCTCTGCATAAGTTAAATAAGAAGGATGAAAATATATAGCCTTGTAGTACTCCTTTCCTGATTTGGAACCAGCCTATTGTTCCATGTCCCGTTCTAACTGTTGCTTCTTAACCTGGATACAGATTTCTCAGGAGGCAGATCAGATGGTCTGGTACTCCCATCTCTTTAATGATTTTCCAGTTTGTTGTGACCCACACTAAGACTTTGGCACAGTCAATAAGGCAGAAATAGTTGTTTTTCTGGAATTTTCTGGCTTTTTTGATGATCCAACGGATGCTAGTAATTTGATCTCTCGTTCCTCTGCCTTTTCTAAATACAGCTTGAACATGAGGAATTCATGGTTCACATATTGTTGTAGCCTGGCTTGGAGAATTTTGAGCATTACTTTTCTAGCATGTGAGTGAGTGAGTGAGTGAGTGAGTAAAGTTGCTCAGTCGGGTTCGACTCTTTGTGACCCCATGGACTGTAGCTTACCACACTCCTCTGTCCATGGGATTTTCCAGGCAAGAGTACTGGAGTGGGTTGCCATTTCCCTCTCCAGAGGATCTTCCTGAGCCAGGGATGGAACTTGTGTCCTCCCACATTGTGAGATGAGTGTAATTTTGCAGTAGTTTGAGCAATTTCCTTTCTTTTGGATTGGAATGAAAGTTGACTTTTCCAGTCCTGTGGCCACAGCTGAGTTTTACAAATTTGCTGGCATATCAAGTGCAGTGCTTTCACAGCATCGTCTTTTAGGATTTGAAATAGCTCCACGAGAATTCCATCACCTTAACTAGCTTCGTTTGTACTGATGTTTCCTAACACCCACCTGATTTCGCATTCCAGGATGTCTGGCCCTAGGTGAATGATCATACCATCGTGATTATCTGGGTCATGAAGATCTTTTCTGTACAGTTCTTCTGTGTATTCCTGCCACTGTGTCCACCAAAAGTTCCATTTAAAGATAATCTATTAATAGCTAGTTTTTTCTTTCTTTTTTTTACATTGAGCTTTTTTTTCTGATGCAGTAATTCTTTAATAACCAAACCAATTTTGTGACATAAATGTAATGCTCTCTCCATTTAAGAAATAAGGAAAATAAGGTCCAAATATTTTTTGATAATATGTAAATTATCAGAATTCACCTAAACGCAATCATGATTAGCATTCTGTCAGTCAGAACACAGGGTCCAACATTAATCTCCACTGATTCTTCTTTGCAATTGTGATTTGCATACTTCTTCTGATGATCAAAAATGTCCTTATAGATATAGGAATAAAATGTCACTATCTTTCTTTGTAATCCACTTTATTGTTTTTTGATACTCCATTTTAGTTTATACTGTTGGCGGATTCATGTTGATGTGTGATGGAAACCAGCACAATATTGTATTTATCCTCCATTTTAAAAGACAATTAAATATAAAAACTCAATAAAAATAAAAAGAACACATTTGTTTAGTGCTTAATATACAGATCATCTTTTTGTTTTCATTTGTGATATTTCTCATGGTACAGAATATGTTGATGACTGGAACCAAATGAAAGTTAATATGGAAATCAGTTATATTTCTCATTATCTACAATTTTTGTGGAATAGCATTCCTTGGCTATATTAACATTTGTTATAAATAATGACTCATTTCTGAAATCTGCCCCTCATCAAATGGACATATAAACTAGCCCATAATAATGAAGCTAGCTATGCTGAGGCTATGTTTGGATGTAAAATGTAAGTTGAACATTGTTGACAATTTTTTGTAGTATTAATAGTTTTTAATTATCTGTAGATTTTTTTCCTACTACATAAAAATGTTGTAATTTCTTTAGTCTTTTTTTTCTGTCTTCACACAATTTTGTAAAGTTTTAGTTGATAATTTTAGGACATACAAGGTAAATATTTTATATTGATAAAATGTTAGCATTAGTGGAAAAAATCTCTATTAAAAATTCTTCCAAAGCAACATTTTATTACAAGTTGAAAGTAAATTCATACCAAAGTTTAAAACAAACCTTTGACATATAAATAAATAAAACAGAATCTGAATGAAATACAAGAAAACATTTTCTTGTGTGATGGTAGCATAATATAGCTGTAATTTGCTTTGCACTAAAGGATAGTATCATCCTGTCACAGATATAAGGTTTTGTGTTTTTTGATAAGAAATATAAAGCTTAAAATACTTTCTTCTAAATTGAACCACTTAGAAAACGTGCTGCTGTAGAATCACATAATTTTATAATAATTTAAGTCTTGAATATCCCAAGATATTATTATTGAGAACAATAAAATATACAATTGCAAGATCAATGAAGGTTGAGATCACTATATTCTCATAAGCTAAAAAAGACAATCATTATGATAATAAGTATAGTAATTACTCTCCACCAACAACAAAAATGGAAATGATATACAGCAGGAAATTAACAGCATTTATTGCTCAATATTGCATGATTTTCCATTAAGAGTAATATGAGAAGTTGTTAAATTATAGAAAATGAGAATAATGATGATAGAATATTAAAGAGCTTTGAGTTTCTGATCTGGATGTGCAGGAAATCATTAGGAATGATTCTGAGCAAGTGCTTCATTCTGTGTGAGTTCAGCAAGCTTGTAGAGTACAATAGGGAAATGTTCATGTATGCTTTTGTTTTTACAAGATAAAACAAGACTGGATATTCTGGCTCAGCTAGAAGAAATTCAGTAATCTTTCATGAACAATACATTTGCCAAAATCTGCTAACATCATTTCACCCTTCTCTTTAAATATCTTGGACAGATGGAAGAATGAATATAATTTTCCAAAATCCCAGAAAAATCTGAAGAGTTGATAGTCTTTGTAATTACAAATCATTTTTAAAGAAAGGAAAACGATTATATGACTAAGAGTTAGATGAAACATAAATATGGTAAGAAACAAAGAAACTTTAACTTCTTTCTATGTGCTGCAAAGAAATAATCATATTAACTTTATTTTGGAAAGGTTTAATATGAAAGGAAACTGCTTTATAATAGACCATTTAAAATACCATTATCTCTGTGTAATTCAGTTTGTCAAATATGGTACAATTATAGCAAGAATGAAATCTAGAAAAGGTGATATTAAATATATTTGAAATAATATATAATAGTAAAATATATGCTATGTTCTGTGGAAATTAGTCTGCTCCCAAAGATGAAACCATATTAATTTATTCAAGCAAGAGGATATAATTTAGTGTAACAAAGTTACATGAAAATTAAAATGTTTGGTCCATGGAAAAAGGAGAATGTAAGTAAAAACAAGATATTTGTATCATTTTTAGTTTTATTTATTTTGGAATTTTAAACAGCTAGTTGGATACATTTTTCCTTTGTGACTCAAATGCTCAAAAATCTGCCTACAATGTAGGAGACTCAGGTTGGTTCCCAGGAAGATATCCTGGAGAAGGGAATGGCAACCCACTTCAGTATGCTTGCCTGGAGAATTGCATGGACAGAAGAGCCTGGTGAGCTATAGTCCATGACATTTTCAAGAATCGGACCTGACTGAGCAATGAGCACTTTCACTTTTAACTGGATCAGTTCAGTTCAGTTCAGTTTAGACGCTCAGTCTTGTCCGACTCTTTGTGACTCCGTGAATCGCAGCACGCCAGGCCTACCTGTCCATCACCAACTCCCAGAGTTCACTCAAACTCACATCCATCGAGTCGGTGATGCCATCCAGCCATCTCATCCTCTGTCGTCCACTTTTTCTCCTGCCCCCAATCCCTCCCAGCATCAGAGATTTTCCAGTGTGTCAGCTCTTCATATGAGGTGGCCAAAATACTGGAGTTTCAGCTTTAGCATCATTCCTTCCAAAGAACACGCAGGACTGATCTTCTTTAGAATGAACTAGTTGGATCTCCTTGCAGTCCATGGAACTCTCAAGAATCTTTTCCAACACCACAGTTCAAAAGCAACAATTCTTTGGCACTCAGCTTTTTTCACAGTCCAACTCTCACATACATACATGACTATGGGAAAAACCATAGCCTTGACTAGATGGACCTTTGTTGTCAAAGTAATGTCTCTACTTTTGAATATGCTATCTAGGTTGGACATAACTTTCCTTCCAAGGAGTAAGTGTCTTTCAATTTCATGGCTGCAGTCACCATCTGCAGTGATTTTGGAGCCCAGAAAAATAAAGTCTGACACTGTTTCCACTGTTTCCCCATCTATTTGACATGAAGTGATGGGACCAAATGCCATGATCTTAGTTTTCTTAATGTTGAGCTTTAAGCCAACTTTTTCACTCTCCAATTTCACTTTCATCAAGAGGCTTTTTAGTTCCTCTTCACTTTCTGCCATAAGGGTGGTGTCATCTGCATATCTGAGGTTATTGATATTTCTCCGGGCAATCTTGATTCCAGCTTGTGCTTCTTCCAGCCCAGCGCTTCTCATGATATACTCTACATATAAATTAAATAAGCAGGATGGCAACATACAGCTTTGAAGTACTCCTTTTCCTATTTGGAACCAGTCTGTTGTTCCATGTCCAGTTCTAACTGTTGCTTCCTGACCTGCATATAGGTTTCTCAAGAGGCCAGTCAGGTGGTCTGGTATTCCCATCTCTTTCAGAATTTTCCACAGTTTATTGTGATCCACACAGTCAAAGGCTTTGGCATAGTCAATAAAGTAGAAATAGATGTTTTTCTGGAACTCTCTTGCTTTTTTGGTGATCCAGCGGATGTTGGCAATTTGATCTCTGGTTCCTCTGCCTTTTCTAAAAACCTGCTTGAACATCTGGAAGTTCACATTTCACGTATTGCTGGTGTGTGGCTTGGAGAATATTGAGCATTACTTTACTAGCATGTGAGTTGAGTGCAATTGTGTGGTAGTTTGAGCATTCTTTGGCATTGCCTTTCTTTGGGATTGGAATGAAAACTGATCTTTTCCAGTCCTGTGGCCACTGTTGAGTTTTCTGAATTTGCTGGCATATTGAGTGCAGCACTTTCATAGCATCATCTTCCAGGATTTGAAATAGCTCAACTGGAATTGCATCACCTACACTAGCTTTGTTCGTAGTGATGCTTTCCAAGGCCCACTTGACTTCACATTCCAGGATGTCTGGCTCTAGGTGAGTGATCACGCCATTGTGATTATCTTGGTCGTGAAGATCTTTTTTTGTACAGTTCTGTGTATTCTTGCCACTTCTTCTTAATATCTTCTGCCTCTGTTAGGTCCATACCATTTCTGTCCTTTATCGAGCCCATCTTTGCATGAAATGTTCCCTTGGTATCTCTGATTTTCTTGAAGAGATCTCTATTCTTTCCCATCCTGTTGTTTTCCTCTCTTTCTTTGCATTGATCGCTGAGGAAGGCTTTCTTATCTCTCCTTGCTATTCCTTGGAATTCTGCATTCAGATGTTTATATCTTTCCTTTTTTCCTTTGCTTTTCACTTCTCTACTTTTCACAGCTATTTGTAAGGCCTCCCCAGACAGCCATTTTTCTTTTTTGCATTTCTCTTCCATGGGGATGGTCTTTTTCCCTGTCTCCTGTACAATGTCATGAACCTCTGTCCATAGTTCATCTGTTCTCTATCAGATCTAGTCCCTTAAATGTATTTCTCACTTCCATTGTATAATCATAAGGGATTTGATTTAGGTCATACCTGAATGGCCTAGTGGTTTTCCCTATTTTCTTCAATTTAGGTCTGAATTTGCCAATAAGGGGTTCATGATCTGAGCCACAGTCAGATCCTGGTCTTGTTTTTGCTGACTGTATAGAGCTTTAACTGGATACATTAATATAAAGTTATCTTGATATATGTACTGGTTATTTTGCTTAATCTGATAGAATATTTTACTCATTGTATTCTTAATGTGAAATGTTGTCTTTAAAGGTTTTTTTCTAAAATTCCAGCATGAAATTAATATCCACTCATTGTGCTCTTATTCACTTTAGCTGAGATCACTATATGCATTAGATAATACATATATTTTAATCTCTAGAACAGAGTTTGAAGTTTAACTTTTCACACTGTTTAGGGACCTCTTTTTACACTATTTAGGGTCCTCTTTCCTCTATTAAAAAAATTGTATTTGTTCAAACAAACCAAGTTTTCCTAATTTAGTGCTGAACTAATATCACTCAGCTAATATCACTCCTTCACCTGCTTTTCTGTTAATGCCTATTTGTTAGAGCCTGCTTTGTGGCTTCATTTGTGGAAAGACATTTTTTTTTTTTGCCTCTTTATTTGATTTGATTTGATTCTAATTGAAGTATAATTGGTTTACAATGCTGTGTTAGTTTCAGGTTTGCAACAAAGTTATTTATATTATTTTTCTTTATAGGTTGTTTCAAGATATTTAATATAATTCCCTATGCTATATAGTAGGTCCTATAATTTCTCCACATGCATAGAAGTGTATATATGTTAGTTCCAAGCTCCTGATTTATCTCTCTATTTCTTTTCCCTTTGGTAACCATAATTTTATTCTCTGTGTCTATGAGACTGTTTCTGTCTTGTAAATAAGTTTATTTACAGCCTTTCTAAGAAACCGCAAATATGTTATATCACATATTTGTCTTTCTCTAATTTACTTTATTCAATATGATAATCTCTGGGTTCATCCATGTTGCAGCAAATGGCATTTTCCCAGACCTTTTATGGCTGCATAATAGTCCATTGTACATAAATACCACATCTTCTTTATCCATTCAACTGTTGATGGGCATCTATTAATAGGTTGCTTTCATTTCTTGTCACTATTGTAGTGTTCCTGGGAACATCAGGGTGGATTTATCTTTTGAAATTATAGTTTTCTCCAGATATATGCCCAAGAGCAGAATTGCTGAACCTTATTTATTTATTTTTTTAAGAACCTCTATACTGTTATCTGTGGTGGTTGTGAGAATATATATTCCCACCAACAGTGTAGGAGAGTTCTCTTTTCTCTGCACCCACTCCAGCACTTACTATTTGTAAAATTTTAATTAAGGCTATTTTGACTGGAAAGGTATGAAACCTAACTGTAGTTTTGATATGCATTTCTCTAATAATTTGCAATATTGAGCATTTTTCCTGTGCCTATTGGCCATCTGCATATCTTCTTTGGAGGAATGTGTATTTAGGTCTTTGGACCTTTTTTTTTTTTTTATTAAAAAAGGTGTTTGTTTTTTTTTTTTTTAATGAGGTGTTTGCTTATTTTGAAAATCAATCCCTTGTCAGTCATATTGTTTGAAAATTGTTTCCATCTTGTAGGCTGTCTTTCTGTTTTGTTTATGGTTTTGTGGGAAGGAATTTTAAAAGCATCCTGTGAAGTATCACATCAATGACATTATTCCACAACAAAGATATTTGCTTAGATAGACATATCCTAGCTAAATACAAGCTGCTGCTTACTACACACAAGCAAGCTCACCTATTTCTCACATAATGTCACTGCACTCCAGGTAGGCAATTCAGTGCTTTGGAAATGTCTCAGAAACAAGCCCTTAAAATGGTTATTGTCCAGTGAACATACATTTCTCTCCTGAGTGCCTTTTACTTGTTTCACACTAGCAGATTAAAATCATTTTTTTTTCTAAAATTAATATGGTACTATTTTAAAGCTCAACATTCAGAAAATTAAGATCATGGCATCTGGTCCCATCACTTCATGGGAAATAGATGAGGAAACAGTGGAAACAGTGTCAGATTTTATTTTCTGGGGCTCCAAAATCACTGCAGATGGTGACTGCAGCCATGAAATTAAAAGACGCTTACTCCTTGGAAGGAAAGTTATGACCAACCTAAATAGCATATCAAAAAGCAGAGATATTACTTTGCCAACAAAGGTCCGTCTAGTCAAGGCTATGGTTTTTCCAGTGGTCATGTATGGATGTGAGAGTTGGACTGTGAAGAAAGCTAAGTGCCGAAGAATTGATGCTTTTGCAATATGGTGTTGGAAAAGACTCTTGTGAGTCCCTTGGACTGCAAGGAGATCCAATCAGTCCATCCTAAAGGAGACCAGTTCTGGATGTTCATTGGAAGGACTGATGCTGAGGCTGAAACTCCAATATTTTGGCCACCTCATGCAAAGAGTAGACTCATTGGAAAAGACCCTGATGCTGGGAGGGATTGGGGGCAGGAGGAAAAGGGGACAGCAGAGGATGAGATGCTGGATGGCATCACCAACTCGATGGACATGAGTTTGGGTGAACTCCGGGAATTGATGATGGACAGGGAGGCCTGGCCTGCTACGATTCATGGGGTGGTAAAGAGTCGGACACGACTGAGTGACTGAACTGAACTGAACTGATTTTAAAACTGTAGAATTTATGTGTGTGTGCCACTCTGTCATGTCTGATTCTTTGTGACCCCCATGAACTGAAGCCGGTCAATCTTCTCTGTCCATGGAATTCTCCATGCAAGAATACTGGAGTCGGTTGCCATTCCCTTCTTCAGGGGATAGAGTTCACACCAATTGTCATCAAAATACAAGAAAATAAGGTCATAAGGAAGAGAAAGAGTATCTCTAATCTTTATTTTTTCTATCCTATTTCATTAAGATCTCCTAGTCTCCTTTCAGTGAACTCACAGAAGTATTGTCAACTCTCCTGTGAAGAAAATGGACTGATATAGTCATATGTGTCCTCTTCCTCATTGTTGCTGATTTTCTCAGCTGAATCAACCACAAGGTGAACTGCACATAATATGACAACATCCAAAATGAAGGAGAAATGCATGAGATTCTTTTATGATTATGTTGAACTTGAATTATTGCAATGGATAGGGGGCCCAGTGTGTGTGTGCATTCTAAGGTACATTAGTGGTGTCCAACTCTGTGTAACCCTATGGGCTGTAGCCCACCAGGCTCCTCTGTCCATAGGATTCTCCAGGCAAGAATACTGGAGTAGGTTGCCATGCCCTCCTCCAGGATATCTTCCAACCCAGGGACTGAACCCGCATCTCTTCTATTTCCTGCATTGACAGGCAGGTGTCACTCTGCCATGTCTGATTCTTTGTGACCCCATGAACTGAACCTGGTCAGTCTTCTCTGTCCATGGAATTCTCCATGCAAGAATACTGGAGTGGGTTGCCACTTCCTTCTTCAGGGGATAGAGTTCACACCAGTTGTGAACTTCCCAGGTGGCGCTGGGAATAAAATACTTGTGTTTCAAAAACAATTCAAACCCACAGTTTTTCATAAACTATTATTTCTAGCCCATTGTAACAGAAAAAAGTATTGAATAGTGAAGTGTGAATTGAAGTCATCTATTGAGCTGCATTCAAAAAATGCAATTTTGCAGAGAATATAAAAATAAATAAATAAAAAGATGAATTACAGGCAAAGTGAATGACCTCAAGATAAAGATTTCATTCTAGTTTTTTTTTTTCTTCTCCCAAATCTAGTTCTTTTACCACAACACAATGCTGCCACTGAAATCATTAACATAAACAAAAATGCTTATTTTGTACAATATGTAGTTCATGTAGTTTGAACAGCTTTTTCTCATAACATCATAATCATTGTGACATTATGAAGGCTGCATTTCTTCCCTAATTACAGTTGAGAAACTTGAATTTATCAAATTTAAGAGATTAAGTATTGCTCTAAAAATATTATAATTCTACCCTATATCCTTTCTACAATATCACAGAATTTACCAACTAAAAATATCTGTAATTATTTAACAAGGATATACTTCAAGTGTTAGGCAGTTTTCTAGTTTCATGGGATACATACAATAAGAAATAAAATCACAAAAATTCCTACTTTCATGCAGTTTATACTATACATTTTTTTTTTCTTTTTCTTTTTTTTTTTCTTCTCTAGGTGAAAACAAGTAGAGGTTGGGAGAAAAAAACACAAGATCAACATACGTGTAAAGCAATGTGCTCCTGTCTTTTTATATGAATGCTATTTATGGAGGACCCTGATGTATTATTACTCCCCTTTGAAACACAACCCTAAATGCATAGGGGATATTTGCTATTTCTAACTCAGAATAATTCCTTATCTCTCTTTGTTTTTTAAAGACTATCTGAACATACTTATCTTTCTTCCTTTATGCAATTCATTTTGATTTGTCCTTAAAGACACAACTTAGTGAAAATAGTCTCTAGGAAATTGTTTCTTATCTTTCTAATCTGAATGCCCTTCATTTTTTCTTAGTTCCAGTGACTGTGTTTATTAAATAAAGAAGACTCTTCAGAGTCCCTTGGACTGCAAGGAGATCTAACCAGTCCATTCTAAAGGAGATCAGTCCTGGGGGTTCTTTGGAAGAAATGATGCTAAAGCTGAAACTCCAGTACTTTGGCCACCTCTTGTGAAGAGCTGACTCATTGGAAAAGACTCTGATGCTGGAAGGGATTGGAGGCAGGAGGAGAAGGGAACGACAGAGGATGACATGGTGGATGGCATCACTGACTTGACGGACATGAGTCTGAGTGAACTCTGGGAGTTGGTGATGGACAGGGAGGCCTGGCGTGCTGCAATTCATGGGGTTGCAAAGAGTCGGACACTACTGAGCGACTGAACTGAACTGAATATCTTACTTTTACTTATCTGCCTACCTATACTCTTTTCACTTTTACCATATGGCATCACTGATGAAGGCTTATATTTGTTCCAAATATTGTTAGAGACTCAATAAGTTTTGGCCTAGTTGAATGCCACTAGAGTTTTATAGTGTTAGTTATTTTAGTGATTGCCCCAATCTCACAGTTAGACAAAAACCAGAGTTTTTTTTTTTTTTTTCTCTTTGTAATAGAAATTTTCAAAACAAAGATTTTATGAAATAGATAAAAAAAAAAAAAAACTTCAAATTCTGATAATTAACTAGATTTAGGAGTCACTGATTGCTCATACTGATTACATTTAAAACCATCACTTGTTAGGTCAAAAACCTTTGAGTTAGTTTATCAATTAAGTATGAATTTTAAAGGATAATGCATATATACTCAAGAGTAAGAAAATAAACAACCTGATAAAAAATGTAGAAGAGATCTGAACAGACACCTCACCAAGAAAAACACACATGTCAAGTAAGCAAATGAAGTGATTCTCTACACCATATATCACTAGGGAACCTGAAGTTAAAACAACATGAGACAGAACTACAAAGCTATTAGAATGGCCTGGATCTGGGACTCTGACAGCATCAAACACCAGCGAGGGTTGGAACAACAAAAACCTCCCATTCATTAATAGTGGAAATGCACAATGGTACAGCCCCTTTGGAAAACAGCTGTGTGTATGTATGTGTGTGTTTTACAAAACTAAACACATCTCTTGATATATGATCCATCAATTATGAGTATTGGTTTTTACCCAGATGGGTTGAAATTTTTGTCCACATGAAAGTTTTTATATAATGTTTATAACAATTTTATTCATAATTGGCAAAACCTAGAAATGACCACAATGCCTTTAAGTAGATGGATGCATAAATAAACTATGATACATTAAGACAATGGAAAATTCAGTGTAAAAAGTAAAGAACTGTCAAATCACAAAAAGACATGGAGGAAACATTCATGCATATTATTAAGTGAAAGAAGCCAATCTGAATGGGCTATATACCATATGGTTCCAAACAGTATGACATTATGGAAAAAGCAAAATTATGATGACAGTAAAAAAAGAGTGGGGGAAAAGAATGACGTCAAAAACAAAGCAGAGTAAAAATTTACCTTTATCTCTGACCTTCAATATACAAACAGTAAAACATCCACAACTCAATAAAGGTGCCTTGGCCCAACACATTAGAAGGCAAGAAAACTCCAAACACCTGTATCTGAAGAGGCAGATCTGAGGGACCAGCAGAAATGGTATCTGAAGTTCAGGCCCTCAGACCACAGCAGAAGAGCCCCTAGCTTCAGATAATGCAGTGACCAAGAGAAGACAGCATAGCTCCAACTGTTTGACTGTACCAGTGCCCAAGGTCACAGGTGATGAGGTCACAGATGATGTATCTCAAAGAATCCAAGACACAATAAAAGTGAAAGTGAAAGTCGCTCAGTCTTGTCCCACTGTTTGTGACCCCATGGACTAGACAGTCCATGGAACACTCCAGGGCAGAATACTGGAGTGGATAGCCTTTCCCTTCTTCAGGGGATCTTCCCAACCCAGGAATCCAACACAGGTCTCCCCCATTGCAGGCAGATTCTTTACCAGCTGAGCCACAAGGGAAGCCCTAAGACAAAACTAAAGATCCCTCCATTTCTATAACAAGAGTGGCTCTGGCAAAAGCAAGGTATCAGCACTCCTGGTGGCACAAGAAGCAATGACAAGGGCACAGAGCCACACCTCTTATAGATAGTGGCTGCAGGGAAGTGCAACTCACAAACATAACCAGAGGCATCTCTGATAAGAGAAAAGAAAGACTTGTGTGATAAGTCCCTGTCAGAAAATAAAAGTTGTTGTTAGTCACTCAGTCATGTCTAACTTTTTGTGACCTCAAGGAATGCAGCATGACAGGTTTCCCTGCCCTTCATTATCTCACCCAGGGTTTGCCCAGGCTCATGTCCAAAGAGTTGATGATGCCATCCAACCATCTCATCATCTGCCCCCACCTCTCCTCCTGTTCTCAATCTTTCCCAGCATCAGGGACTTTTCCAATGAGTTGGCTCTGCACATAAGGTGGCCAAAATATTGGTGCTTCAGCTTTAGCATCAGTCCTTTCAATGAATGTCCAGGTTGATCTCATTTAGGATTGACTGGTTTAATCTGCTTGCTGTCTAAGAGGCTCTCAAGAGTCTTCTCTAGTGCTGCAGTTCAAAAACATGAATTCTTTAACATTCAGCCTTCTATATGGTCCAAATCTCACATTCATCCACGATTACTGGAAAAACCATAGCTTTGACTAGATGGATCTTTGTTGGCAAAGTGCTGTTTCTGCTTTTTAATACGCTGTCTAGGTTTGTTATAACTTTTCTTCCAAGGAGCAAGCTTCTTTTAATTTCATGTCTGCAGTTGCCATCAACAGCAATTTTGGAGCCCAAGAAAATAAAGTTTGTAATTGTTTCTTTTTTTCCCACCACATATTTGCCATGAAGTAATAAGACTGAGTGTCATGATCTTAGATTTTTGAATGTTGAATTTTAAGGCAACTTTTTCACTCTTATCTTTCACCTTCATCAAAAGGCTCATTAGTTACTCTTTGCTTTCTGTCACTGGGTTAACCTGGTATCTCAGCTGTTAAAGAATCATCCTGCAATGCAGGAGACCCCAGTTAGATTCCTGGGTCAGGAAGATCCTCTGGAGAAGCGATAGGCTACCCACTCCAGTATTCTTGGGCTTCCCTGGTGGATCAACTGGTAAAGAATCCACCTGCATTGTGGGAGACCTGGATTCAATCCCTGGGTTGGTAATATCCCCTGGAGAAGGGAACAGCTACCCACGCCAGTATTGTGGCCTGGAGAATATCATGACAGACCATGAGGTCACAAAGAGTTGTACAAGGCTGAGCAACTTTCACTTTTTGCCACTAGGGGGGTGTCATTTCCATATCTGAGGTTACTGATATTTATCCCAGAATTCTTAATTACAGCTTTTGCTTCATCCAGCCTGGAATTTTGCATGATGTTCTCTTCATAGAGATTAAATAAACAGGGTGAAAATATACAACCTTGACATAACTTCTTTCCCAATTTTGGTAGTCCATTGTTCCATGTCTGATTCTAACTGTTGCTTCTTAACCTGCATACATGTTTCTCTGGAGGCAGATAAAGTGATTTGGCATTTCCATCTCTAAGAATTTTCCATAGTTTAGTGTGATCCACCCATTCAAAGGCTTTCTCATAGCCAATGAAGAAGAATTAGATGCTTTTCAGAATTCACTTTTTTTTTTTCTATTTTCCAATGGCTGTTGGCAATTTGATCTTTGGCTTCACTGCCTTTTCTGAATCCAACTTGTACATCTGGAAGTTCTTGGCTCATGTACTGTTGAAGCCTAGCTTGAAAAACTTTGAACATTACCTTGCTAGTATGTGAAATGAGTGCAATTGTGCAGTAGTTTGAACATTTGGGGGCATTTCTCTTCTTTGGAATTAAAACTGGCATTTTCCAGGCCTGTGGCCACTGCTGAGTTTTCCAAATTTGCTGGTATATTGAGTGCAGCACTGCCAGAGCATCATCTCTTAGGGTTTGAAATAGCTTAGCTGGAATTCCATCATTTCCACTAATTTGTTTGTAGTAATTATTCCTAAGATCCACTTGAATTCAGACTCCAGGATGTGTGACTCTAGTTGACTGACCACACCATCTTGGTTATCTTGGTCATTAAGACCTTTTATGTATAGTTCTTCTTTGTATTCCTGCTGTCACTTCTTAAACTCTTCTGCTTCTGTTAGATCCTTACTGTTTCTGTCTTTTTTTATACCCATGCTTGTGTGAAATATTCTCATTATGTCTAGTTTTCTTAAAGAGATCTCTAGTCTGTCACATCTACTGTTTTCATCTACTTCTTTGAGTTGTTCATTTAAGAAGGCTTTCTTGTTTCTCCTTGCTATACTTTGGAACTCTGCATTCAGCTGGGTATATCTTTTCCTTTCTCCTTTGATTTCCACTTTTCTCAGCTATTTGATAAGCATCTTCAGACAACCATTTTGCTTTCTTGTAATTCTTTTACTTTGGGATGATTTTAGTCACTGCCTCCTTTGTTACAAACCTTTGTCCATAGTTCTTCAGGCACTCTGTGTACCAGATCTAATCCCTTGAATCTATTCATTACCTCCACTGTATAATCATATGGAATTTGATTTAGGTTAAAGTTGAATGACCTAGTGATTTTCTCTACTTTCTTCCACTTACATCTTAATTTTGCAATAAAGTGCTCATGATATGAGCCACAGTCAGCTCAAGTTCTTGTTTTTGCTGTTTAGAGCTTCTCTATCTTTGGTTGCAAAGAATATAATAAATTTGATATTGGTATTGACCATCTGGTTATGTCCATGTGTAGAGTTGTCTCTTGTATTGTTGGAAGACAGTGTTTTCTATGAGCTTTGTGTTCTCTTGGTCAAAGCTAACTCTGTTAGCTTTTGCCCTATTTCATTTTGTACCACAAGGCCAAATTTGCCTATTACTTCAGGCAACTCTTGACTTCGTACTTTTGCATCCTAAACCCCTATGATGAAAATAATTTTTTTTTTTTTTTGGTGTTAGTTCTAGAAGGTTTTTTTGGTCTTCATAGAGCTGTTAGACTTTAGCCTCATTAGCATTAATGGTTGGTGCATACATTTCTATTACTATGTTGTGGGATGGTTTGTCTTGGAACTGAACCAAGGGCATTCTTTCATTTTAGAGATTGCATCCAAGTACTGCATTTTGGACTCTTTGTAGATGTTTACAGATCTTTTCCATTTCCTCTTGTTGATTTCTAGTCTTATACCATTATGCTCAGAAAAAATAATTTTCATGATTTAAATTTTCTTAATTTTCTCAGGTTTCTGTCCTTTCATATGATCCTGGGGAATATTCCATTTAGCAGGATTTTCTATGTGTCTGTTAATCCCTTTTGTTTGTTCTTTACAGTTGAGGACTGGATAGTTTGAATAATTTCAGTGGGCTTTGGGCTATAGGTGTGGTCCCTTGCTGCCTGGTACCTGCACTGGTATGATTAAGGCAGAAAGTGTTTCCTCTTGGGGTTCATAGGCCAGATACAGCAGGTATGGTTCTGGATCAGTTAGCTTGAAAGTTAAAGACCTGCTTCAGCTGAGATCTTTGCTGTCTTTAATAACTAGCCAGTCCCAGGCAGTTTCTTTGGTGCCAGAAAATTTTCTTTTAATATGAAAACATAATGAAATGCAAAAGAGTTTAAAAATGATGACTACAGTATGCATTGCACATATATATGCATGCATGTATGCTAAGTCGCATGCAATCCCATGGACTGTACTCCGCCAGTCTCCTCTGTCCATGAGATTCTTCAGTCAAAAATACTGGAGTGGTTTGCCATGCCCTCCTCCAGGGAATATTCCTGACCCAGGGAGGGACCTGTGTCTCCTTCAGCTCCTGCCTTACAGGCGGATTCTTTACCACTTAGACACCAGGGAAGCCCACACATGTATATACATGTATGTATATATGCACACCTATATGTGTGTTTATGTATGTATTACTTAAATATCTATATATGCATACCTACCTGTGTGTGTGAGTATGTATATTCAGGTCATTATGTTCACAATACACCCTTTTCTTTCCATCTTCTCTATTGTCTCATATTTTCTTTTCCATACTGATTAATTCATCAACTAATTGATATTTCATTTATTCTTCAAGTTTTACCACTAATAATATATGACCTTTACCAATGCCACCAAAATTGATATAGTCCCTCTTTGAATCCATAGAACATCTTCATGCAACTGGTTTGACAATCTGATTTGAACAGGTATGATTAGGCATATATTGCCAGATAGATTTTGAGATCCATGAAAATTGTGGGTCTTGTAGGATTTCATTACTTTACTTATAGTAGAATCAAATTATTCTGTTTCGTGTCATGTTCCTTGGGATTATCTGTTGATTTTGTTTAACCTACAAAGGACTTGACCTCACCCAGACTATAACCCAGCCCCTGTAAGGACAGGTGTGGAAATATGAATTCTAATCAATATCTCTGCTGATAGTTTGACACAGTATATTTTTAAAATCATTGTTGAAGGCATTCATTATAAATTAAATAGTATAAATCCAAGTTATACCATATTTTTACTGGTCTATGTAACACATATAATAAATTAGAAAATGGAGCTCAAATTTTATTTCTAACCAGCACATATACCAACCGATTTTCTTATCTCTCTGCATATATTATTTTATTGAAACCATACCATAATCCACTAAAGTGGTTACTATTACTAATCATTTTACTGATGAAGGTAATGAAATAAAATACGAAGTAATTTGCCACAGAATACGTATCTTTTAAATGTGGCTGCTTACTGTGTTTTTAAATACATTTCAAGCTCAAACAAAAAGAGTTCAATTTTCACATGTCCACTTATACATGGATTTTTTTTTTTTAATACCAAATACTACAGTACTATACAATCCAGACTTGGTTGAATCTTTGAATGTGAAATTTAAGGATCAACACAGATACAAAGGGCCAACTCTAAAGTTACACTCAGATTTTCTACTGTGTAAAGGATCTGTACCCTTAACTGAAATATTGTTCAAAGATCATCAGTACTATATATCTTTTAGTGCAGCGGTCCTCACCTTCTTGGCCATGGACCTGTGCTGTGATATGTTAGGATTTGTGCCACACAACAGGAGGTAAGCAAGAGGCTAGGGAGCAAAGCTGCAACTGCGTTTACAGGTGCTCCCCTTGCTTACATTATTTCCTGAGCTCTGTCTTCTGTTAGATCAGGAATGGCATAATAAATGAAATATGCTTGAATTATCCTAAAACTATCACCAACTTCTTTCCCATCATATGGAAAAAGTGGTCCCTGGTGCCAAAACTTTGGGTACTGCTGTTATACTGTGTATAAAGAAATTAGATAGATGATTCATAAGTAGATGCTAAAGATAGCTAGGTAGATAGATAAATTATATTACCTGAAATTTGAAAATGTGATCAAAATTATAGCAGAACAAATAAAGGACATGAAGTGTCAGTCACATGAAAAACAAACACACTGTCTTCAGTCTTTTAGCTAATCCACATGCACACGCATATGACTGTATAAGATAGATAACCAAGAAGGATCTACTGTATATCACTGGGAAATCTGCTAAATACTTTGTGATAATTTATATGAGAAAATAATCTAAAAAGAAGGAATATATGGATACATATACATAACTGAATCACTTTGCTGTACATCTGAAACTAAGCCATCATTGTAAATAGAGAAAAAAAAATACTTCTTAATAATAAAAAACCTACTTATCTACAATAAAACCCAAAGTACTAGTTATATATATATATATATATATATATATAGTGTTTTCCTTGACTCAGAGCAAATAAATATTTCTGAGAATTAGACCTAAAATATTTCTCACTCCTAATAGTTTCTATACTAATTAAACTAGGGAAAATTCTAAAGCCAAATCTTGTCATAAATCATACTCATTGGCAGTTCATTTGGAAATTTTAATATTGAGGAGCCTATTCAAGTTAGCTTTAATGTATAATTCTGGATATGAACTCAGTCTCCAATAAATGTACAAGAAAATAACCAAGCTGTTCAGTATCTTATCTGAAAAATAATTTAATCCTAAGACTCATCCATGCAATTTTTAAAAACTTTATTACTGGTAAAAATTACAATAAACTCTGGCTTGAATTCATTTCCTATCACACATAAGCATCATAACAAACTGAAAAAATTAATAGTATTTAGAGATGAATGTACCAAAACCCAGAAAGTGAGAGTGAAAAATAAATGATTACCTTTGACCTAAATTCGGACACAAACAATATTGAAATCATAAAAATAATCCAATATTTCTTGCCCATTTGAATTTGCTGTGAACATTTTTCTTTTTGGTATGTAAATACCAGTCATTACACCAGAGAAGCTATAGTCCAGATATGAACATTAACAATTTTAACATAAAAAGTATTATGCTGTCACTCCTCTGAAGCAAGTCTAGATGGACACTTAAAATACCATGACTTGTGGAATAAAAAAACAGTAGCTGTGGATTCACCGAATTTAAAAATGTTATCCTAAGTACAAAAAGAAGATATCTATAGAAAAATTGGCACAGAATATACCCAGGAAGTCTACAATCTATTATTAGCAGTAAGAGATATGAAGTTTAGCCCTTCTGCTGACTTCAGGCATCAAACCCTGTTTGGATAGTACATTCAATATTGATGTATATATTTTTCTTTCATGGACTATCTTGTCTACAATGTACTTTTATATCTTGAGCTAACAAGTATTGTGAAAGCTGAACTTAGAATCTAGGGCATGTTGGACAAATCTATTATACGCAGAGACACAGAAAACTCTTTGCTTCCAAGGGAAAAAAAAATACATGATTTTATTTCATATGGAAAAAGAGATCTCTAAATGACTTTTACAAATGTGCCAAGGGGATGAGCATAAATATATATATTTTCCATTCTTTAGGCTTCAAGGTAATTGTTAGACAGCCTGAAGAAATAGGCTAAGCTGTTGCTTTATCTATCTACTTTAACTGGCATCCTCATGGATTCAGATATAAATAAGAAGGCCACTAGAGAGAAATAGATGAAAGTAAGTGATATAAGAACTGTCAACAGGAACTTCTGAGACTGCCTGACAAACTCAGCTGTTAAGTTACTTGCATCTGAAAACAAGCAACTTCTGCAGGACTTTTGCTTTAAATATTTATAGGAATGCAGATTCTTATTTGATGAAAACAAAATAATAGGTCTTGTGCAGGATTGGAGAGAGAGAAAATCCTTCATATTTATTAATTATTCTAATATTAAAGCTGAAAATTAGAAATAGAAGAACAAGATTTTGGCGAAGTTTTGATAGGGTATATGTGGATAGAGAAGGGCTTCCCAGGTGGTGCCAGTAGCAAAGAATCTGACTGCAATGCAGTGACTTTGGAGACTTTGAGTTCAATCTCTGGATGGGGAAGATCCTCTGAAGGTGGACATGGCAAACCAGTCCAGTATTCTTGCCTGGAGAATCCCATGGACAAAGCACCCTCCCTGGTGGGCTACAGTCCATAGCACTGCAAGGAGTCAGACACGACTGAGCGACTTAGCACACATGCTGATCGAGGCAACAAAAGGGGCAGAAAACAGAGCCAAGGAAATGAAATACCTGTAAAACTGCTACCCAGCTGGCCAGAAGCATGACATGGTTTCAATATAATGTTGAGGAAAGCTCAAAGAACAAAAGATAATGTACATTACAGGAGACAAATGTAATGACATAAAACTAATTTTACAGAACATTTCATAATATCTATGAAATTTTCTATAAACAATGGATTAAAAGGGGGATAGTATGGGGACGGAGGAGGGTGCAGGATGGGGAACACATGTATACCTGTGGTGGATTCATTTTGATATTTGGCAAAACTAATACAATTATGTAAAGTTTAAAAAATAAAATTAAATTTAAAAAAAAAAAAAAAGAAAGCAAGTAGTCTTGGGCAGTAGAAACCACAGCAAGAAGAGTCCAATCCTTATACTGAAATAAATTAATTCCTAACCATTTCCACTTCCTTAAAGCACTGGGAAATGCTAACAAATAATAACTAAAAAGCAAAACCAGGATGCAAAAGAATATGAGCCCAATTCTATCCAATGGAAGATAGAATGAAAGAGGGATATACAGAAACAATCCTAGAAGAAAATATAACAAAATGTTAGCAGTGTTTTACTGAGTGACAGAGTTATAGGCGATCTTTATTTTATTTAATGTATATGAATTACATTTGTAAGTATAAAAATAAATATTTTTAAAACCAATCTTTCCAAATCTAAAACAAAACTTGTTCCAATGCCAAAATTTTCAAACTCCTTGTTCACAATTCTCAGATCCTTCCTGATTTCATAAACTTTGATAATGAGTTTTTCTAATTTTTAGATGATCATTTAAGTTTCATATTACCTAAGGACTTTTGAGGCAATAAACATGATTAAAGCTCTTTTTTGCCTTTATGAATAAATGGGATATTATATATAAATCACAGTTCCAGTAAATTATTGACTCTAATGGCATACCAAATCCCTGTTGTCAGTAGCTAGTATAGTCATCACTAGTCAGTGCAATTAGTAGGATCTCATAACAAAGAACTCTAGATAATGCTTGCGGATAACTTGAGATAACTCAACTTCAAGGGTAATTTCACTTTTTTGAAACAAAATCGCCTCTATATTGAATTATTTAAAAAAATCAGGGTTAACAATAACAAAACCTCACAACACTATCCTAAATAACACCAGTCAAAAAAAATTAAAAAAAAAAAAAAAAGTATGGTGGTAAAATAGTCTTATAAATACTATGTTCAACAAAGATTGTTGGTGTTTAGATCAATGCCTAAACTACTTATGTATGTATTTATGTATTGGACTAAACTATTAAAGTTGGTCATTAAGCATCTTCTGGATGTATATGTAGATTATGCTTTTTGATGCCCTTCAGTCTGAAAAATGTTTTTTAATCATCTCAAACAATCAACATTATGGAAAAATGTCAATAAAACCCATTGAGCAAAAGCATTGTATTTATTAAAGCAATATATTTATTATAAAATATAGTACTTAGTAAAAGAACCCAAATCAAAGAAATATAGTATTACTTTAGTATGCAAGGAATCAAAAAAGTTGACAGCTGAATTTTTTCAAAGTACTGTGCAATAATAATTTAACTTTACAATAATAACAAAATATTTTACTACTTTCTTCAGGAAATACAGATGGACTTGCAAATATTTCTCAGTTTAGCACTGTATTTATTAACAACATGAAACATGATAATATAAAATATTTTTTATGAATATTCTGGTGATATTGAGTTGACAAACAAAATATTCCATTTCTTTTCGTGTCAGGGCATTATTTAATTTATTTAATTCTAAGCTGAACTAGAAATAAGATTGTAGAAAACATATAGTAAAATATATGTTTCTACTTCACACATGAAAAAAGGAAGGTTAAGCATAACAGTTATAACTTGTAAATTTGTAACTTCCAACTTATATTTTGGTTTTATATATATTAACAATTTATAGATTTATCAAAAAAATTCACCCAGGAATATTGCTTAGCTTCTAAAATGTAATTTATTAATTATTTTGAAAATAACTGTTGTTCCTAAAAATATCAAAACACATTATTCATTGTTTTTATAAATCTTGTTAAAATAATAAAATATGCATCTTTATTTTATTGCACAAATCTTCTGAAACCTGATGCTAAAATATCACTAACTTTATTTCTTTTCATTATCTAAGTTATAATGAAATTGGGACTTCCCTGGTGGTTCAGTGGTTAAGATGCCACAAATCAATGCAAGAGGCATGGGTTTGGCCTTGGTCAGGGAACTAAGATACTGCCATCTGCATGGTGCAGGCAAAAATAAAGAAAAAAGAAAAAGTAAATGCATCCTCCCCCCCCAAAAAAAGTAAACTTATAATAAAAATTATTCTTTAAATATTTATATTAACAGATCACCAATAAAAGCTTGATATTATAATTATTGACTGTATTAAATAAAACAGATAACCACTATGAGGTACCATTTCACACCAGTCAGAATGGCTGCGATCCAAAAGTCTACAAGCAATAAATGCTGGAGAGGGTGTGGAGAAAAGGGAACCCTCTTACACTGTTGGTGGGAATGAAAACTAGTACAGCCACTATGGAGAACAGTGTGGAGATTCCTTAAAAAACTGGAAATAGAACTGCCTTATGATCCAGCAATCCCACTGCTGGGCATACACACTGAGGAAACCAGAAGGGAAAGAGACACGTGTACCCCAGTGTTCATCGCAGCACTGTTTATAATAGCCAGGACATGGAAGCAACCTAGATGTCCATCAACAGATGAATGGATAAGAAAGTGGTGGTACATATACACAATGAAGTATTATTCAGCCATTAAAAAGAATACATTTGAATCAGTTCTAATGAGGTGGATGAAACTGGAGCCTATTATACAGAGTGAAGTAAGCCAGAAAGAAAAACACCAATACAGTATACTAACACATATATATGGAATTTAGAAAGATGGTAACAATAACCCTGTGTACGAGACAGCAAAAGAGACACTGATATACAGAACAGTCTTATGGACTCTGAGAGAGAGGGAGAGGGTGGGAAGATTTGGGAGAATGGCATTGAAACATGTAAAATATCATGTATGAAACGAGTTGCCAGCCTAGGTTCAATGCACGATACTGGATGCTTGGGGCTGGTGCACTGGGACGGCCCAGAGGGATGGAATGGGGAGGGAGGAGGGAGGAGGGTTCAGGATGGGGAACACATGTATACCTGTGGTGGATTCATTTTAATATTTGGCAAAACTAATACAATTATGTAAAGTTTAAAAATAAAATAAAATTAAATTAAAAAAAACAGGATTTGACAGAAACATAAAAAAAATTGATATTTACAAATTATTGTTGCAAGAAATCAAATTTTATTTTTATGCCTTATTTATTTATTTATTTTTAATTTTCACCTCATTTCTTTTTCTGAGCAGTTTTATTTTTTAATATAAATTTATTTATTTCAATTGGAGGCTAATTACAATATTGTATTGGTTTTACCATACATTGAGCAGTTTTAGTTTCACAAAAAATTGAAAATTTCAGAGATTACTTATAAACCACCTGCCTCTAAACATGTATAGCCTCCCTTGTCATCTGGATATTTTATAATGGCGATACATGTTTACAAAGAATAAACCTAATAATAATTACTATTATACAAATCCCATAGTTTATAACAGGGTTTGCTATTGGTGTTGTGTATTCTATGATCTTGACTAAATGTGAAATGACATATACCCATCATTATAATTTCTACAGAGATCTGATCTGTCTATTCATCATCCCTTCCTTTTCACAGTCCCTGGAAACTACTGGTCTTTTTACTGTCTCCAAAACTTTGGGAAAATTTTATCTTTTCCAAAATGTCATATCATTTGAATTATACTTATATTCTTACATATATTTATAGCCTTCTCATATTGACTTATTTTGCATAGTAATAGGCATTTAAGATTCCTCCATGTCTTTTTTTGTGTCTTGAGAGTTCATTTCCTTTTAGGGCTCAGTAATATTTCATTGTCTGGATATACCAGAATTTATACATTTACTCACTGAAGGACATCTTATGGCTTCCAAGTTTGGGAAATTTTAATAAGTCACTGTGAACATCATGTACAGTGTTTTGCAGTAACATAGAAAGTTTTCAAATCTTTTGAGTAAATATCAAAGAGCATAATAACTGGATCATATTGTCAAAGTCTATGGTCATATGGCCAAAGTCATATGGTCAAAGTTTTCTTAGAAACTGCCAAAATGTCTTCCGAAGTTTCTGTATCATTTTGCATTCCTACCGGCAACAAATGAGAGTTCCGTAACTCTGTCAGCACTAGATGTTCTCAGTATTCCAGATTCTGGCTATTCTAATAGGCATGTACACTGTGACATTACCATTTTAATTTCTATTTCTCTGAATTGTGGAGAATCTTTTAATATACTTATATATTTCTCTGCCATCTGTGTGTCGTCTTTGGTGAGGTATCTATTAAGGTCTCAAGCTCATTTATAATAGGGAAATTTGATGCTGATATTTCAGAGTTCTTTGTATATAACTGACTCAATGGACGTGAGTTTGAGTAAACGCTGGGAGTCAGTTATGGACAGGGAGGCCTGGCATGCTGCAATCCATTGGGTCGCAAAGAGTCAGACATGACTGAGTGACTGAACTGAACTGAACTGTATATTTTGGGTAACAGCATTTTATCAGATATATCTATTCCAAATATATTCTTTCTTTTTTTTTTTTTTCCATTATGTGTATTTTATAACTTTTGTAGTTGCCTCACAGTCCTTAAGTATTCTCTTCTGTTTCCTTTTTAACTTTATTCTCTTTGCTTTTCAGTTCCAAGGATTCTACTATATATCCTCTAGCTGGTAGATTATTTTATCAGTTAAGTTCAGTCTGCTAGTAAACTCATCAAAGATATGCTTCAATTTTACAGTAATTATGATTTTTAGGATTTCTTCCTCTTTCTTTCTTAAAATTTCCATCACTCTGTTTACATTTCCATCTTCTCTTGCATGCTATCAGTTCAGTTCACTTGATCTCAGTCATGTCCAACACTTTGTGACCCCATGGACTATAGCACGCCAGGCTACCTTTTCAACATCAACTCCCACTGCTTCCTGTACAATTTCATGAACCTATATCCATGGTTCTTCAGGCACTCCATCAGGTCAAATCCCTTGAATTTATTTGTCACTTCCCCTGTATAATCATAAGGTATTTGATTTAGCTCTTACCTGAGTGGTCTAGTGGTTTTCCCTACTTGAGCCACAGTCAGTTCCCAGTATTCTTTTTGCTGACTGTATAGAGCTTCTCCGTCTTTAGCTGCAAAGAATATAATCAATCTAATTTTGGTACTGATCATCTGGTGATGTCTATGTGTAGAGCAGTCTCTTGTGTTGTTGGAAGAGGGTGTTTGCTATGACTAATGTGTTCTCTTGGCAAAACTCTATTAGCCTTTGCCCTGCTTCATTTTGTACTCCAAGGCCAAACTTGCCTGTGACTCCAAGTATCTCTTGATTTCCTACTTTTCTATTCTAGTCACCTATGATGGAAATCACATCTTTTTTTTTGGTTTTAGTTCAAGAAGTTCTTATAGGTCATCATAGGACCATTCAACTTCAGCTTCTTTGGCATTAGTGTTTGATGCAGACTTGGATTACTGTGATATTTGAATGGTTTGCCTTGGAAACGAACAGAGATAATTCAGTCATTTTTGAGATTGTACCCAAATACTGCACTTTGGACCCCTTTGTTGACTATGAGGGCTACCCCACTTCCTCTAAGGGATTCCTGCCCATAGTAGTAGATATAATGGTCATCTGAGTTCAATACACCCATTCCCGTCCACTTTAGTTCAGTGATTTCTAAAATATTGATTTTCACTCTTGCCATCTCCTGCTTGACCATGTCCAATTTACTTTGATTCATGAATCTAACATTCCCGGTTACTATGCAATATTGTCCTTTGCAAAGTTCTTCAGCATTGAATTTTGCTTCTATCACCAACCACATCCATGACTGGCCATTGTTTTCACTTTGGTTCTATCTCTTCATTCTTTCTGGAGTTATTTCTCCACTGTACTCCAGTAGTCTATTGTGAAACTACTGATCTGGGGAGTTCATCTTTCAGTGTCTTATCTTTTTTCCTTTTCGTACTGTTCATGGGATTCTCAAGGCAATAATACTGAAGTGGTTTGCCTTTCCCTTCCCCAGTTGACCATGTTTTGTTAGACTCTCCACCATGACCCATCCATCTTGGGTGGCCCTGCATGGCATGACTCATAGTTTCTTTGAGTTAGACAAGGCTGTGGTCCATGTTATTAGTTTGGTCAGTTTTCTGTGATTTTTGTTTTTTTCTGTCTGCCATCTGATTAATAAAGATAAGAGGTTTATGGAAGCTTCCTGATGGGAGAGACTGACTTTGGAGAAATTGGGTGGACCAATTTCTCGTGTTGGACCATAGTCAGTAAATCTTTATTCCAATTTTTTTGTTTATGGTTGAGTCCATATTCCCTCTGGGTTTTTTGGCCTGAGGTCAAACTATTAACTGAAGCCTCCACTGAAGACTCCTAAAAACTCACAGGTAAGTCTGACTCAGTCTTTTGTGGGGACATTGCTCCTTTCTCCTGGTTCCTGGTGCACACAAGGTTTTTGTTGTTGTTGTTGTTGTTTTATGCCCTCCAAGAGTCTTTTCCCCCAGTCCTGTGTAAATTCTGTGATCAAATCCCAGTAGATTCCAAAGTCAAATTCTCTGGGCTTCTCAGTTTCTTTGCTGAATCCGCATGTTGGGAAAATCTGTTTTTGGTCCTAGAACTTTCTTAACAATGTGAGAATTTCTTTGGTATAATTGTTCTGCAGTTTGTGGGTTGTCTGCTCTCTCTATGTGGGCCTAATCACAACCTCCTCTAAGAGGGCTTATGCCACACACTGTGTGATCAAGATCTGTTGCTTCCAGAGCTCCTGTCTCTGTGGCTGGCCACTGCTGAGCCATACCTCCACAGAAGACACTCAGACACTTAAATATAGGTATGGTTTTGTCTCTTTTGGGCCTCTGGGTCATGGTGAGCACAAGGTTTTGTTTGAGTCCTCAGAGTGTCTCTGAAGGATATGAGATTTGATTCTAAACACGTTTCCCCCCTCCTACCATTTTGTTGTGGCTTCTCCTTTGCCCTTGTATGGGGCTATCTATTTTTGGTGGAATCCAACATTCTTCTCTTGATGGTTGTTCAGCAGCAAGTTGCAATTTTGGAGTTCTCACAGAAGAAGATGAGCCCATGTCCTTCTATTCTGCCAGTTGTTTTAAATTCCTAGTCTGATAATTCCAACATTCCTACAATGTCTGATTCTAATGTTTTCAAATCGTGCTCTTTGTCTTTTGATGTGTTTTATATATATATATATATATATATATATATATATTTTTTTTTTTTTTTTCCTGGTAGTCAGACATCTTGCATCAGCTACAAGAAATTGCTATGAATAGATCTTTAATAACAGGGTGGTGAGATGTGAGGGAAAATAAGATATAGTCCTGTAGTTTGATTCCATCTTTTAGTGAGCCTATACCTCTTAACTGAGAACTTCTTAAGTATTTCTTAGATTTTTCTTCTCTGTAGGTAGGACACAACAGATAGAGTGGCTGAAGTTAGGTATTCCCTAACCACTCTGGTTATTTACACTCTGATAATCTCTAACAGATAACCAGGGCTCTGGTCCATCTAGATTCCCTGAGGTCAATTATTAATAAGAATGTAGCAGTTTGTCATATTTCATAATGGTTCCTCTTCCTTCTTCCTGTATTACAGAATTTTTCTCCTGTATTTACTGGGGAATCTCATGATATTCAATCCTTGCTTGTTGTTGTTGTTATTGTTTTTCCCTCTGATTCTAATGGATAGCTTCTAAACATTTACAGATATGCTTACTTGTTACTGTGCCTCCCTGGTGACTCAGATGGCAAAGATTCTGCCTACAATGTGGGAAACCCAGGTTTGATCTTTGAATTGGGAAGATTCCCTGGAGAAGGGAGTGGCAACCTACTTCAGTATTCTTGTCTGGGTAATTCCACTGGCATGTTCCAGTCCGTGAGTCACATTGAGTCAGACAAGACCGAGCAACTAACACATGTTCACTTTCACTTTCTGTAGAAATGAGATAAACACATATAAAATTTATAAACTTAAAGACATTTAGCCATTAAATTTTTTTCTAAAAATTTAGATTTGTTAGAATAACACTTTTTGTTTGTTTGTTTGTTTGTTTAATTTTATTTTATTTTTAAACTTTACATAACTGTATTAGTTTTGCCAAATATCAAAATGAATCCCCCACAGGTATACATGTGTTCCCCATCCTGAACCCTCCTCCCTCCTCCCTCCCCATTCCATCCCTCTGGGTCGTCCCAGTGCACCAGCCCCAAGCATCCAGTATCATGCATCGAACCTGGACTGGCAACTCGTTTCATACATGATATTTTACATGTTTCAATGCCATTCTCCCAAATCTTCCCACCCTCTCCCTCTCCCACAGAGTCCATAAGACTGTTCTATACATCAGTGTCTCTTTTGCTGTCTCGTACACAGGGTTATTGTTACCATCTTTCTAAATTCCACTTTTGGTAAGTTCAATTGTATCTGATATAAATTTGGGGGCTTTATGCTGCAGTTGTTGTTTGTGGGTGTGTCTTCTTCCTTTGATTATAGTAAACTTGTATATATTTTTTTACTTTATTATTTTCTTCAGTGAATTAACATCTGACTTTGCTGATCTCTACATTTTATATTTGCTTTCTATTACTTTATTTCCTGTTCTTATATGTATTATTTCTTCAATATTACTTGGGTTAATTCTAAAGTTAGTTGCTTTATTCATTAATTTTTGTATGCTAAATTTATAATATAAAGCACTTGGCTGCATCCCATAAGCAGACTAAATTAATACAATCACTTTCATCCCATAAATTCTAATTTATAACTGTGAACTAGTAGTTTTACTCTTAAATATATATCTTATAGAAATACTTGAACACAAGCACTAAGAAAGATTTTAAGTAGTATCCAAGAATAAATGTTTTTAATTATCAATGTGTGTATCTCTCTCTTTATATATTTTACAAAGTTTATATATATATATATATATATACACACACACACACACACACACACACATACATATACACATATATGATATATGCGAGAGAGAGAGGTTTTTAAAAAGGAACTGGTTCACACAGTTATAGAAGCTACAAAGTCCAAAATCTACAGTGTGAGCTTGCAGGCTGGATACCCAGGGAAGAACCGATATTGTGGTTCAAGACCAAAGACTGCTGTTTTTAACTACCTCTTGTTAGGATGAGGTCAGTAATTGATTCTTTTCAGGCCTTCCACTGACTGGAGTTACCCACACTAGGGAGGGTGAACTATTTCACTTAAAGTGCACCAATTTAAATGTTAAATTTACATACAAACACCTTCACAGAAACATCCAGCATAGTATTTGATCTGGGGACCATGGCCCAGCAAAACTGATACATAAAATTAATCACCATACAAAAGATAGAAGGGAGAATGTATCCACTTATCATCACTTCCAATGACCTCCTAGAAGGCAATGTATTTCCTGTCTTCAAAACTTTGAAAGCTGCAGGTGTATATACTTTGATTCATATAAATTAGACCACTTTTGCTAAGTGTCATAGCAAGAACCTCAGTGAATTATGAACTATGGCTTCTTCCTGGTATTTTTGGCTACTAGTACGAAAGAAAGAGGCAGAAACAAGTCATTATCATACCATGACTGTCTTCAGCCATCAACAGAAATGCTATTAAACAAGAAAGGAATAATTTGTGTGGGACCCAGAAAAAAAGGCATCTAATTAGGTGCATCTTGATAATTCCTTACTCCATGTTGTGTTTTACAAGCTTATTAAACACAGCTTCAAAGAGCAAGCTGGCATAGGTTTAGATCACTGGTGATTAGGATTTGGGTTATATCATCAGTTAAAACCATGTCATGGGAGGGCAAGGGAAACTTAGAATAAATACAAGGAAGGAGAGATGAGGAATATCAATTGCAGCATTTAGTTGAGGTTTCTTTTAAAGGAGAAAACTCTAATCTGTGCAGTTCACATCTTGCTTCTAAGAAATCCATTTAATGAAAGACCTCTCAAACTCCAAGAGTACCTGTCTTTGTATATCAGTTAAACTCAGTTGCTCAATTGTGTCAGACTCTTTGCAACCTCATGAACTGCAGCACACCAGGCCTCTCTGCCCACCACTAATTCCCAGAGTTTACTCAAACTCATGCCCATTGAGTCAGTGACGCCATCCAAACATCTGATCCTCTGTCGTCCCCTTCTCCTCCACCTTCAATCTTTTCCAGCATCAGGTTCTTTTCAAATGAGTCAGTTCTTCACATTAGGTGGCCAAAGTATTGGAGTTTCAGCTTCAGCATCAGATCTTCCAAAGAATATTTAGGACTGATTTCCTTTAGCATGGACTTGTTGGATCTCCTTGCAGTCCAAGCGACTCTCAAGAGTCTTCTCCAACACCTCAGTTCAAAAGCATCAATTCTTCAGCGCTCAGTTTTCTTTATAGTACAACTCTCACATCCATACATGACTACTAGAAAAACATAACTTTGATTAGACAGACCTTTGTTGGCAAAGTAATGTTTCTGCTTTTTAATATGCTGGCTGGTTGGTCATAAGTTTTCTTCCAAGGAGTAAGCGTTTTTTAAATTTCGTGTCTTCAGTCACCATCTGCAGTGATTTTGGAACCCCCCAAAATAAAGTCTGTCACTGTTTCTATTGTTTCCCCATCTAGTTGCCATGAAGTGATAGGACCAGATGCCATGATTTAGTTTTATGAATGTTGAGTTTTAAGCCAACTTTTTCACTCTCCTCTTTAACATTCATAAAGAGGCTCTTTAGTTCTTCTTCGCTTTCTGCCATACGGGTGGTGTCATCTGCATATCTGAGGTTATTGATATTTCTCCTGGAAATCTTGATTCCAGCTTGTGCTTCATCCAGCCCAGCATTTCTCATGATGTATTCTGTATATAAGTTAAATAAGCAGGGTGAAAATATACAACCTTGATGTAGTCCTTTCCTGATTTGGAACCAGTCTGTTGTTCCATGTCCAGTTCTAACTGTTGCTTCCTGACCTGCGTACAGATTTCTCAGTAGGCAGGTCAGGTGGTCTAGTATTCCCATCTCTTTGAGAATTTTCTGCAGTTTGTTGTGATCCACACTGTCAAAGACTTGGGCATAGTCATTAAATCAGAAATAGATGTTTTTCTTGAACTCTTTTCTTTTTCTGATGATCCAACAGCTGTTGCCAATTTGATCTCTTTGTATATATATGCATATATATAAAGGAGAGTCCTTCTATGCAACAGTAGTGCAGCAGAGTGGATGATGCGCTTCTTACTTTCTCCACTAAGGAAGAATGTTTTGCCAGTTGTAAGTAGTGTGGTCAGCAGAAAGCATATACCTGTCAGCTCTTTCAGGGTCTGCCTCAGAAAACCAGCACAATGTCTTTCTAGGGATGTCCACATTCTGAGATTGAGCAAGGTGGAGCCTTAATAGGATGAGTATTTTAGACTAAGAAGGCATGACCCTGAAGAATAATTCTTATTCTGGAGCTCTCTGCCAGGTTGTCTGAGGTTTCAAACAGGCTGCATAACAATTTCATTTCTTTCTTTGCCCAAGCTGCTTTCCCCATCTTCCACAACATCTTCTCACAGAAATCTGAATAGTGGACAGAAATTATAAATGAGGGTATAAAACATAGCGTAGGAAACTTTATACACAACAGAAATAGATGCATTTGTTCAAACTTGCAATAAAACATACACCATTCAAGTATTTTGAACATGATACTATTAATATAGCTTGAAAACATCTTATCTGATAATAAAATTATTTTACAAACTGAATTAAAGGTTTAATTGTCATCAAAATTTGGACAAAATTTTGGACTTTAAAAATAGTTCTAATATTACTTTGATTTTGAGGGAAAATGATAATAAGCAAAATTTTCAAAATTAGACTGATGCGCATCAGTAGTATTCTATGACAAGTTTTACATGGACAGTTCATGACAAAACATGACAGCTCCCTTATTTTTACACAGAATATGCATAATGAAACTAAAATTCTGGATTTCTTGGAGAACATGTACAGTCAGGCACACACACGTGTGAACACACACTCACATATTTTATTATTGAAACTACCATGTAACACTTGACATCTAAAAACTTAAGCTAAATCATCAAGAATGTGTGTCAGACTAAAAGGCATTCACATTTGTGAAACTAAATAGCTCCAACTTGGAATGGAAAGAGAGTTGAGAGTTACAGAGGTCCATTTGGATAGTTATCCATCATGTGCTGTTAATAGAATCCATTGTCATATAATTGTGTGTCATCTGTCATACAAACGTATCAGAATAGTTTGTATATGTATGAAATATCTTCTTCCTTCATAAAATACATATTTGTTGAATTTCTACCACCAAATAAATTGTCGATGCTTGATTTGAATTAAAACAACAACAACAACAACAAAAAAAAAAAAACCAAAGTCAGTTTTCCTGCCTTGTGAATATAATCCACAAATGACTCCTGAGGACAAACTATTTTCAGCTCCATAGGGACGTTGTCCCCTCAAAGACTTGTAACTTCTCAACCTTCATTATTTCAGTCTAGGGTCATAATTGTTTCTTTTGAATCCCTTAAAAATCTTTAAAAACAAAATCTTGTGCCCATAATTTCTCTTGAGAATACAGTATAGCTGTATTGTGTAAAAGATCCACAATTGAGTGTAGTTTTCACTTTGGCTCCATCTCTCATTCTTTCTGGAGTTATTTCCCCACTCTTCTCTATTAGTATATGGGACACCTGGGGAGTTCATCTTTCAGTATCACATCTTATTTTTTTTTTTTAATGACTGTTTATAGGGTTCTCAAAGCAAGAATACTGAAGTGGTTTGCCATTCCCTTCTCCAGTAGACCGCATTCTGTCATAACTCTCCACTACGACCCATCAGTCTTTGGTAACCCTACATGGCATGGCTTATTGTTTCACTGAGTTAGACATGGGTATGGTCCATGTGATCAGTTTGGTTAGTCTTCTTATCTGGGTCCAATTTTGATTGACATCCTTTCATAAGTGCAACCTTTGTCATCCAGGTGGTCAAGACCGATGCCCATCACTGGTCCCATAGTAGGTCCCACACTGTAGATACCTCATCTTCTGGCAGATCAGCAGCAGCAGCACAAGCTATTTCCATCACCATGGATCTGGAAGGAGTATCAGTAGTGGATGAAGACTTGGATCGGCTGGACTGTATAACAGTTGCCATCTCCTGGCCAGATTTCCTGGTGATCTAAGGACTTCCTTTTGGGGTCTCTGGCTTGCCCTGCCTACTGTGCAGGCTCGTTCCTCTCTTCATCTTGAGTGGCACACAGATCTGCTGAAGAACACGATTCAGAGCTGTGGGGTGGTTGGGGACACCATCACTATCAGCACATGCGTTCTGGTTTCTAGATCTATTTCAGGCTCTGGGTCTGCCTGAATCTGTTGCACATCATGTGGAGATACTGATGACCTCCTGTGCCAGTGCTGGAAGAGATGCTTCCAGCCTTGGCTGATTAGATTAATGTTATTTGGCCAATCTTCAAAGCATTGTGGATCATTTTAGACAACTTTTGTTCTGATTCTGTTTGCTTTCTGGCTTCTGCATCTTAGGATTTGTCTCCAGGATCAGGGTCCTCAAATCACTGTTCACTTTTCAAAGGCTCCTCAATAGACTTAATACACTTACTTTCAAACTCAAAATTGCTTTAACACACCAAGACTGTCAAATTAGGTAGACATTGCTTTGACAGTAACTACACAAGCAGCTGTGAGAGGAAGGCTTCATGCCTATCTTTATCACTGTTCCTCAAGCACTTATAAGATGTTTAGGAATCCTTTTAGGGAAAGCTGATCAGTTAACTTCAAAATTGCTAAGGCCATTAAAAACAAGGGAAGTTTGACATATTGCCTTTATTTTGGACATATTGCCTCAAACAAGAGGAGCTAGGGAGACATGACTATTAAATGTAATGTGCCATCCTGAAATTTTGAACTTTGATGTTGGAGAACATTCTTGAGAGTTGACTCATGTCCAAGATGGAAGGCAGGAGGAGAAGGGGACAACAGAAGATGAGATGGTTGAATGGCATCACTGACTTGATGGACATGAGTTTGAGCAAACTCCAGGAGTTGGTGATGGACAGGGAAACCTAGTGTGCTGCAGTCCATGGGGTTGTGAAGAGTCAGACATGACTGAGCAATTGACCTGATGTCCATTGAGTCAGTGATGTCATCCAACAAACTCATCCTCCTTTCTCCATCTGTTGCCCCTTCCTCCTCTTGTCTTCAAACTTTCCCAGCATTTGGGTCTTTTCCAATGAGTCAGCTCTTTGCATCAGGTGACCAAAGTATTGGAGCTTCAATGTCAGCCCTTCCAATGAATATTCAGGGTTTATTTCTTTTAGAATTGACTGGTCTGATGTCCTTGCTGTCCAAGTGACTCTCAAGAGTCTTCTCCAGCACCACATTTCAAAAGTATCAATTCTTCAGTGCTCTGCCTTCTTTATGGTCCAACTCTCACATCCATACATAACTACTGGAAAAATGCTAGCTTTGACTATACAGAGTTTTTAATACATTACATTAATTATTTTAATATATTGCATATGTTTGTTTCACTACCCCTAATGTACTATAGAGAAGGGGCCTACTTACATTTGCACTTTTTTACTTCAACAAATTGCTGCCCAGGGTCTCTTCATTTCTAAAGATTATTCCATTTATATTACAGTTACTTGTTCAAAATAAATCATTAATAAGAATCACTATATTTTTCTTCAAAGTGAATGAGGAATTTTACCAGAGAAGGCAAAATCAAATTCTTTTCTGATTTCTTAAATTAAAATGATAGGCTCTGTGTGTGCTTCTTCATTGAATTGTTAGCTTGAAAGGGAAATTTTCTTTGATGTGATGCTAAGTACGGTAATAAAGTCTTCTTACAGGGTTGTCATGGTAACATGCATGCATCATTTGTCCTGCTCACATTTAAATTTTGTTTCCTAATATTATATATATATATATATATATAACCTGTGCTACATTTGGGCAAGATTCATCAAGTGTAGATTACAACTAAACTCAATAGTTAAATTAATTGATTTGCAAACATGCATGCATATGAATTTACTGAGTTCATATAAATAAAATTGAGGAAAAAAAGCAATTAGCACCGCATAGTTTAACATGAGGTGGCAAAATTTTAAAAATATGTATGTTTCATTGGTTTAATTCACTTCTGTTATGGTAAATTCATTTCTACACAGTTAAGTAGGAAAAATGATGTCTGCTAGAAGAGACTGCTTACAAGTAAATCAGGGCAACCTTGCTGCTGCTTCTATAGCTATTCTTATGCAAACCACTACCACTGCTACTATAAATATATAAGCTATTTAATGCTTACTGTATGTGATGTTTATGTGTTAAGCATCTAACATGTCCTTGTTTTATCAGTAAAACTACTCTGTGCCATAAGCATTGCCTTTTTTTTTGTTTGTTTGTTTTTAATAAAAAAAGTTTCAAGGTTAAAGTTCCTGCCAAATTTGAAATACAAAGCAAGCCTAAATTCCAAAATGCATGTTTTTAACATAGTGTTACATTCCTTTTCAGACAATTACTTGTGGAAATTTATTATGAAAGAAAGCAGGAATTGAGTTAGAAACCAAGAATTTCATAGTTCTCTCAGAAATGCTATTAACAAAAAGTGAAAAAAGAAAATGCCATGCCCAATTGAAGAAGCTGTGTCTTATTTTATTAGGTCATGTTTTGAGTCATGAGAATGTTAATAAACATAAAGTATATATAGCATATAAGTAATTTCAACTTGTATACTGAAAATTTCCTTGATGCATAATGTAATGTTAATTTCTCTTTGAACAAAAAAATCATGTCTAGCATTCAAAAAGTGCATGTGTCACAAAATCATTTTCCACTCAATGTCATTCTGTCTCAACCTGATCCTTCTGGTCGCAAGAGATTTCTTGCTTCTCTGTTTTTTCCTCTATGAAATATATTTCACTTTCTAAAATACCTAGTTTCTTCGGAGAACACCGCAGTGTTCTACCTAATATTTTCTTCAGGTAGAGTAAGATACTCATTGCCTAGATACTAGGAATTTTAGCTACATATTGATTATGGTTTCAAATGTAATGAGAAATGCTTTGGGTCAGAGCTAAGCCTAAAGATACATCCCCACTCAGCAATTAAACAATGTTCAGTGATATAGAAATTCAAACGCAGGCAGGCTTACTTCTATCTGAAACAACTCTGAGTGGCGTCCCTAACTCCAAAGCATTCTATATGATTGCCTGAGCCTCATGTGTGACCACTTACAGCACTTCACACTACTGCTGTCCACAAGCATTCAATGTTATATATTCTCCTAGAAGATTATCCAACAAACTTCTGCATGAAATATTTTATCTTAGAGTAGGAGATTTTTATATAAATATAGCTATGGATCAGGTAAACCCATGTGTTTTCCTTTGACATTGTAAAGAAATCTATTATTCTTCTCGATTCATGTATGCAGCCAGAAACACGTGGATCTAACCTAGACCATCCAACCAGTAACCACTGAATGAGACAGGTTATCACAGTGAAATAAGTCAGAGATCAGTATCATCTACAGTATCATCTACAAGTATGTCCATGATCGTCAGCCTGCCACAACAGAAGGGCTCACATATGGGTCACCATAGAGAATATATCTCAGGTCATAAGAAGGCAGTGTGCTCTTGAGATGGATAGGATACTTCCTACACAAAGCTACTTCCCCAAAATTGGGGAATAACAGCAATCAACCTAATATTTAGAAATAAACATAGAGTACTAGGCAAAATGAGAGACAGGTAAACATATTGTAAGAGAAGGAATAACACAAGACCACAAAAGAAGAACTAAGTGGAGATTAGAAATCTACTACAGGAGGGATTCAAGGTAATAATCATACAGGTTACTCATTGTACTTGAGAGGAGAATAGATGAACACATTTGCTTATCAAAGAATTAGAAAATATAAAAAGAAGAGCAAAACAGAGCTGAAGATTAAGATAAATAAAATGAAAAAACAATGTGTTAGAAGGAATCAACAAAATGTTAGATGATACAGAGAAATAGATCAGTGAACTGGAAAACAAAGTGTTGGTGGAGTGTATAATTTCCTCTGTTCTGTCTTGCTGCAGCAAAAATTTGAAGCAATGGGTGGACCAGTGTTACAGCTCAGTTTTGTTGGGCAAGCAAAGGAAAATACATTCTCAAGGCATGAGGGTGGGCTGACCCAAAAGACGTGAAGAGAAGAGAGAAAGAGCTCAATTTTGGCTCCTCATTTTATATGTCTTTTCTCCTCCCCCTGTGCCTGCCCTATGTAAATTGGGCTAGCCAGGAGGGCTGTTTGTTCCACCTGAGGTTTTCACTCCAGTGCTTGGACCATCCTTTGTTCTATTTCTGTGGGTTTGTCCCTTCTTTTTCTTTTAGACATCACAATTCTGGACTCCTTTTCCTATTCTAACTAATTAATATTCACCCCTCAAGAGATGAGAAGCCCAATTATTGGGAAATAGGGGTGTTGAGGTCTCTCTGGCTACTTCTTGCTGAAATGGAACAGAAAGGGGCATAGGGCCTCTCCCACTTGCTAGTCTCAAGCCTCAGAGTCTTTATAGCAGTGTCCATCTAAGGGTGAGTGATATTTTCCATGGTCAGGTGTAGTTTTATATATTCTTGTTGAACTGGCACTGCATGTTGTATTTTGTTGACCTGGGCAGAGACAAAACGGGTTAGACAATTGATAATTCATGGAACCATCATAAACAGCATCAAATGGTGATAACAGGGATTAGTAGGGGCACTGAGTTCAGTCGCTAAGTCATGTCCTACTCTTTGTGACTCCATGAATCACAGCACACCAGGCCTCCCTGTCCATCACCAACTCCCAGAGTTCACTCAAACTCATGTCCATCGAGTCAGTGATGCCATCCATCCATCTCATCCTCTGTCATCCCCTTCTCCTCCTGCCCCCAATCCCTCTCAGTATCAAGGTCTTTAGCCAACTCCAAATTCCCCCTCGCCAGGGGAAGGATCCCCCAAAGAAAGACTATAGCCAACCGAGAAAACTCCAACTTGTTCTTTGAGATCCTGTAGGATCTAAATGTTTTTCTTGAGGACTGTGAGACTTTCTTTACCTTAGCTGAAGGTATTTGTCCAGAAAAAAACGTCTCATTAAAGATGGCTCAAGTCTCCTTCTTCAGGGTACAGGAGATCTCTTTCTTGTCTGTTTTGGAGTACAACTCCTGCCAAGCTGCATTGGCTCTATAGAGCTATCCTGAGAAACCTTATCCCCAGAAACTTAATTTGGGGGGGGGGTGTTAGAATGGCACTCATTTGTAGTCCTGAATAGGTATCTGAGATCTCCCAGGGTCTCACAGGTGTATTGAGCATCCTCTTCTGTTTCCTTCCATGGATTGACATGTGAGTAGTGAATCCAGGAGTTGTGTCCTGATACCTTGACTGCTGCTGGGTTAGAAAGTCCTACAGGGTAGGGGCCCTCCCATGTGGGCTGGAGTTGAACCTTTGGGGACCCATCTTTCCAGACTTTAATTAGGATTTTATTTTTTAATTGTTTTTAATTGGAGGTTAATTACTTAACAATATTGTAGTGGTTTTTGCCATACACTGACATGAATCAGCTATGGGTGTACATGTGCTCCCCATCCTGACACCCCCTCCCACCTCAATCCCCATCCCATCCCTCAGGGCCATCCCAGTGCACCATCCCTGAGCACCCTGTCTCATGCATCAAACCTGGGATACTGATCTATTTCACATATGATAATATAAATGTTTCAATGCTATCTAAAATCATCCCACCCTCGTCTTCTCTCACAGAGTCCAAAAGTCTGTTCTTTACATCTGTGTCTCTTTTGCTGTCTTGCATATAGGGTGATAGTTACCATCTTTCTAAATTTCATATATGTGTGTTAATATACTGTATTGGTGTTTTTCTTTCTGATTTACTTCACTCAGTATAATAGGCTCCAGTTTCATTCATCTCATTAGAACAGATTCAAATGCATTATTTTAATAGCTGAGAAATATTCCATTGTGTATATGTACCACAGCTTTCTTATCCATTTGTCTGCCAATGGACATCTAGGTTGCTTCCATGTCTTGTCTATTGTAAACAGTGCTGTGATGAACATTGGGCACGTGTTTCTTTTAATTCTGGTTTACTTGGTGTGTATGGGCAGCAGTGGGATTGCTGTGCTGTATGGCAGTTCTATTTTCAGTTTCTTAAGGAATCTCCACACTGTTCTCCATAGTGGCTATACTAGTTTGCATTCCCACCAACAGTGTAAGAGGGTTCCCTTTTCTCCACACCCTCTCCAGAATTTATTGCTTGTAGACATTTTGATAGCAGCCATTCTGACTGGTGTGAGATGGTACCTCATTGTGATTTGATTTGCATTTCTCTGATAATGAGTGATGTTGAGCAGTTTTTCATGTGTTTGTTAGCCATCTGTATATCTTCTTTGGAGAAATGTCTTTTTAGTTCTTTGGCCCATTTTTTTGATTGGGTCCTTTATTTATCTGAAATTGAGCTGCATTAGCTACTTGTATATTTTTGAGATTAATTCATTGTCAGTTGCTTTGTTTGCTATTATTTCCTCCCATTCTGAAGGCTGTCTTTGAAAAAACAAATTAAGTTTAATTTGGCCCCATTTGTTTATTTTTGCTTTTATTTCCATTACTGTGAGAGGTGGGTCATAGAGGATCCTGCTGTGATTTATGTCAGAGAGTGTTTTGTCTATGTTTTCCTCTAGGAGTTTTATAGTTTCTAGTATTACATTTAGATCTCTAATCCATTTTGAGTTTATTTTTGTGTATGGTGTTAGGAAAGGTTCTAATTTCATTCTTTTACAAGTGATTGACCAGTTTTCCCAGCACGACTTGTTAAAGAGATTATCTTTTCTCCTTTGTATATCTTTGCCTCCTTTGTCAAAGGTAAGGTGTCCATAGGTGGGTGGATTTATCTCTGGGCTTTCTATTTTATTTATTTGATCTATTTTTTTTCTGTCTTTGTCCCAGTACCATACTGTCTTGATGACTGTAGGTTTGGAGTATAGCCTGAAGTCAGGCAAGTTGATTTCTCCAGTTCCATTCTTCTTTCTCAAGATGTTTTGGCTATTTGAGTTTTTTGTATTTCCATACAAATTGTGAAATTATTTGTTCTAGTTCTCTGGAAAATACTGTTGGTAGCTTGATATGGATTTCATTGAACCTATAGATTGCTTTGGGTAGTATACTCATTTTCATTATATTGATTCTTCCAATCCATGAACATGGTATGGTTCTCCATCTATTTGTGTCATATTTTATTTCTTTCATCGGTGTTTTGTAGTTTTCTATATATAGACCTTTTGTATCTTTAGGTAGATTTCTTCCTAAGCATTTTATTCTTTTTGTTGCAATGGTGAATGAAATTGTTTCCTTTATTTCTCTTTCTGTTTTCTCATTGTTAGTGCATAGGAATGCAAGGGATTTCTGCGTGTTAATTTTATATCCTGCAACATTACTATATTCATTGATTAGCTCTATTAATTAAAAGCCACCAACATATAGTGCTGGCTCTTTAGAATCGTTTAGGTCCACCCTAAACGATCCACTTGTAGGTCCACCCGACAAGTGTATGTCTTTTTGGAATTGCCCAATGGCCATTGTATAAGACCAGATGGACTAAGCCTCTGGATCTAGAAAGAGGTCATTGACATAAACAAAATGTCTCCCATAGAGCATCTCATAAAGTCTGAGGCCAGCCTGTTCCTTAGAGGCAATACAGGTGTAGAGGAGAGCTATTGGTAAAATCTCCTTCCACCCCAGGGAGGTCTCCTAAGTTCTCTTTTTTTATTACTGATTTTAAGAATTGATGGGCTCTTTCGACTTTTCTTAAAGACTGAGGCCTCCAGGCACAATGGAGGTAATAAATAATGTCCAATGCTTTAGAGACCACTTGGGTGACCTTAAAGGTAAATGATGGTCCATTGTAACTTTCCATGACCAAATCTTGGAATGATTTCATGAAAACAAAAAACAGTCTTTTTTTTTTTTTTTCACTTCCTCAGCTTTCTCAGTCTGGGTAGGAAAACCTTCAATCCATCCTGTGAATGTATCTATCATGACTAATAGGTATTTATACCCTTGAGAAACTGACATCTGGGTGAAGTGCATCTGCCAGTCTTCTCCTTGATAGGTCCTACGTCATTGAACACTCTGGGCCAGCTGGGGTCTTTAAGCTACTTGGGTATTGTTTAAAAATTGGCAAGTGGGACAAGAGGAGACCATTTGGCTTATACTCGTTTGAAGACCTGTTCCTCTGAAGGATCTTTCTAGCAATCTTTGGAAGGCCTTTTCCCCTAAATGAGTGGTGGCATGTAAGGAGTTAACCAGCTTCCACCGGAGATTCCCAGGCAGAAAAAGGAGCCCCTCCTTTTGGAACCATCCCATATGAACTTCTTGAAATCCCTCACTTTTAGCTTTAAGAGTCTCACCTTCAGTATATGAAAGAGTTTATGGCAAAATAGTCTGTGGGACTCAGGTGGTAACCCCTATTAGATCATTGTTCCATAATGCTGCTCTTTTATCTGTCTGATCAGCTGCTTGGTTCCCTCGTGCCACTTCCATGTTGCCTTTTTGGTGTCCTTTGCAAGGGCAGACTGAAACCTCAGTGGGTAGATGGACTGCCTCCAAGAGCCTAAGGATTTGATCACCATACTTGACTGGGGACACTTGGGTGGTCAAGTAGCCTCTTTCTTTCCAAATAGCAGCATGTGCATGTAGCACCAGAAAGGTATACTTGGAGTAAGTGTAAAGGGCTACTCTTTTTTTTACCTTTTCCTAGCTCTAAAACTCAAGTCAGGGTTATGAGCTCAGCTAATTGGGCTGAAGTAACTGGTGGCAAAGGTTTAGCCTCTATGGTCTCAAAATTGGAGACTACTGCATATCCGACTCTTCTTTTTCCATCAGAGACAAAGCTGATTCCATCAGTGTACCAGATTTCCTCAGGATTGATGAGAGGATCTTCTGACAGCCCCTCTTGCAATTTTGTCCAGAGGCTCAAAGTTTATAGGCAAGAGTGAAAGGGGAGAGAGTCCTCAGGGATAGGTAGAAGGGTAGCTGGGTTAAGAAGTTCACAGGAGGATATAGCCAGGCCTGGATTTTCCATCAGCACTACTTGATATCTGACAATTCTTTGATCAGACATCCATAAATGGCCTCTCCCATTCAGGAGTTGTTTCACTTGGTGGCTGGTAAAAATAGCTAGTTTGTCCCCAAGAGAGAGTTAAAGCATCTTCTATCAGTACTGAAGTAGCTGCAAGCTTTCAAAGGCAAAGAAAAATCTCTTCCCAAAAAGGGAGTAGGACACTCAGGGACTACCAGAAACTGGTGGGAAAATATCTGTCCATCTCAGTAACAAAGTACTCAGGCGAATCTTTTTGTAATTGTTTTTCCTGTAGTACCCAAAATAGTACAGGTTTGGTAGGAGAAGTCTCTGGAGTAGGAGGTTAGGAGAGAGTAGCCAGCCCCTGTGTCAACCTAGAAATTCTCAGACTTACCTGCCACGTCCAGGTACAGCCTTGGCTCCAGACCCGTGATTGTTATCTGTGGCAGGTGGGCTGACTGGTGCAGGCCACTCCAGCCCTGTTGAACCATCCTGAGGGAAGGATTGGCATTTGACCTTGAGGCTCTCTGGTCTTGAGGTCAGAGTGCTGCCCAAAGTCCCAATTGGTGGCATTTATATCAAGCTGTTTTAGGAGACTTGTCACGGTTTGGACACTCTTTGGCCCAAAAGAGTCTTACATCCAGCCTGTCTACAGATTAGGCATTTGCCTCTTGCCTTGTCCTTCAAGGTCTCAGGGTTTGCCATAGGGCTTCCCTGGAGGGCGGCCATGCCTTTTCTCTTTCCTTTACTTCCTTTCCTGGGCCTTGGCCTCCCTCTTCTGTTCTCTGTTATAAAAAATATCAGTGGCTGTCTGGACCGTCTCATCTAAAGAGGCAGCAGAGTCCTGCTGCTGTAGCTGTGGTAACTTTATCCTGATTTCTGATGCATATTGGGATAGAAATTTGTCCTTTAAAATAACCTGTCCCTCGTAAGACTCTAAGTTCAGATTGGTAAACTTTGGAGGACTTCTTTTATAGTTTCCAGAAAGGTAATGGAGTTCTCATTGGACTCCTGAGTTATTGCTGAGACTGAGCACAGTCCCACAGCTAATAGGCTTCCTTCTATTTTCACAGGTGGACTTCCTTAGGCGTGAGTCTTTCTGAAGCTTATCCTATCCAGTACTGTCGCAACCTGAAAGCCATGCATCCCTGGATCAGGGTGCAGATTCCCAGGCAGGCTGAAGCATGACAGCCTGCTAGAGATCAAATCCCCGGACAGGTCAAAGCAGTTTGGCCTCCCAAGAATTGGGTCCCTGACAAGTTGAGGAATGTTGACCTCTGGGATCCCTGGACTGGTGGATCCCCAAGCAGGTTGAGACATGACAACCTTCTGAGGACAAGACCTCTAGGCAGATCGAGACAAGTGTACTTCTTGGGACCCCCAGGCTGGAGTTGAGCATCCCCATGGTCTCCAGCATGACAAATGCTGGATAGAATTAAGGTGCTGTAATCTTAACTTATTGTTGGTTTTTCTACCACAGATGGGAATAGATATCATGATGTAAAGCAATCTGAGTCTGTACCCTGAGACAGAGAACCTGGTGAAATAGCCATAAGCCTTATCCTCTTATGGCTCTGAGGGAATTTAAGTCACTGATTTGCTCCCCTAGTCCTCCATAAGAGTAGTTTAGGATGTCTCCAATGGTAAGCATTTCATTGTCATAGACCCACTTTAGGGAATAAGAGAAGTAATGACAAAGGAGTGGGCTGAGTCGGTTGCCATTTCCTCCAATGCATGAAAGTGAAAAGTGAAAGTGAAGTTGCTCAGTCAGGTCCGACTCTGTGTGACCCCACAGATGGCAGCCCACCAGGCTCCTCCATCCGTGGGATTTTCCAGGCAAGAGCACTGGAGTGGGGTGCCATTACCTTCTCCAGTTAGGGGCATTAAGAATATTTTAATAATAAGCGGAGTGTAGTGATGTTGCCAAAGTACTGGAGTTTCAGCTTTAGCATCATTCCTTCCAAAGAAATCCCAGGGCTGATCTTCAGAATGGACTGGTTGGATTTCCTTGCAGTCCAAGGGACTCTCAAGAGTCTTCTCCAACACCACAGTTCAAAAGCATCAATTCTTTGCTGCTCAGCCTTCTTCACATTCCAACTCTCACATCCATGAGGGATTGGGGGCAGGAGGAGAAGGGGGCAACAGAGGATGACATGGCTGGATGGCATCACTAACTTGATGGACGTGAGTCTGAGTGAACTCCGGGAGTTGGTGATGGACAGGGAGGCCTAGTGTGCTGCGATTCATGGGGTCGCAAAGAGTCGGACACAACTGAGCCACTGAACTGAACTGAGTGATGTTGCCTACATGGGGGCAGTGTCCTGGTTGTAGGAGTTAGGAAGTAGCTTAAGAACAAATTGATCAGAGGCAACAGACAAGATGTTTCATAAAAGTGGAGTTGAGGTTTGATTCAGGGTTATGTTTGTAACTTTAGGAGAAGAGTGGCAAGGTTTGGGCCCAAACAGCCTTCAGGGAAAATTCCCAAAGTGGCAAACATTATCCCTGTAAGTCCAATTGCCCTTGAAGGGAGGCCACCAACAGATGGACTTCTAGCAGGCATTGTGTGCCTGTCACCCACCCTAGCATGTTCACTGAGAGTTGCTGTTCTAGCACATGTTGTAGGAAACTTGGAAGATGAAGGTCTGAATATTTAGAGAGATTAGATGTTATACAGTATTTCCCTCCCAAAGGCTAGCTATTTTCTGGTTATCCCTCCAGAAGATTGTAGAGGCAACATTTTGGGCCCAGACGGGGCTCAGGAGAAGAGCATGAAACAGGAGGGAAGGGGACAGGGAACAACTTTTGAAAGAATGACATAGCCCAAGAGCATAACATAAACTGATTAAAATCAAATGGGTCAAAGATTACAAGTCAAATTCAACTAAATTGTGATCCTCAATCTGCAAGCAAAATGACACACCCAGAGGTGCCAGGACTGTCCCAAGGCACTGGCAAAAGCCTGAGGAGTGGGTCGTTCCCCAATTGTTGGAATGATCCTCCCACTCATTAACATATAAAATCCCCTAGCTCCTGAAAACTAACCAAACCACATTCATGACCACTGCACTTGCCCTCTGTGATGGCCCACACTCTTGGAGTATGCTTCTCTCTCAACCCAAACAAATCTACCTCTTACCTATCGCTGTGTCTCTCACTAAATGTTTTGCAATGAGATATCACGAGCCTGAGCTTCATTAGGTCCTCAAACTAGGCATTGCAGGTTTTGGCTGGGCTCAAGTCCTGGGAGAGAGGAGCTGAAGGTTAGGAAGAAAAAGAAGTGGGAAAAACGTGCTGAGGAATCCCCTTCATAACCTGTCAGAAAATCTGCTAAATACCTGACCTGCACTCACAGTTCTCATATTCCTGATCCTTGGCACAAAGAAGATTAAGAACAAAAGAATCCCCACTCGTTTCGGCAACAGCTCCTAAGTAGGCCCTGCCTGAGTCCCTCAATTGCACCCACTGCCACTCGCCTATTCACTGAGGGGGTTGAGGAAACAAGAAACAATAAATTGTAAAGGAATTAAGATTTTGTTAGTCATATGTCCTTCCAGTCATAGGATCGAGGGCCTACTTCCTACCTTAACCAGAGGTCTTCTGGAATTTGAGATTGAGTCACATGAGCTTTCAGCAGAGTTTGTTTTAGCTGTCCTGGTTTTCAACATGCTAGGCTTCTTGTCACTTCCACTGCGCTGGGTTTTCTTCACATTCTGCTTCCACCACGGGAGCTTTCACTGAGTTGAGCTTCTACTGTGCTTGGCCTCTACCTCGTGGAGGCTGAGCCTAGGTTGTTTCAGCCAGGTTACATCTGAGAAATGACACCATATATGTCAGAAGAGTGTGTAATTTCTTCAGTTCTGTCTCACTACAGCAAAAATTTGAAGTGATGGATAGACTAGAGTTACAGCTCAGTTCTATTTGGCAAGCAAAGGAAAATACATCCTAGAGGCATGAGGGCAGGCAAACCCAAACAATGCAAAGAGAAGAAAGAAAGAACAAGTTCAATTTTCACTCCTCATTTTATATGCTTTTTCTCCTCTCTTGAGCCTGCCTTATGTAAGTTGGGCTAGCCAGGAGAACTGTTTGTTTCACCTGAGGTCCTCACTCTGATCTTTGGACCTTCCTTTGTTCTATTTTTGTGGGCTTTTCCCTTCTTTGTCTTTTAGCCATCACCATTCTGGACTCCTTTTCCTATTCTAACTACTGAATAAAATAATCAATTTACTTAAGCTGAACAGGAAAAAAAAAAAAGGAAAAAGAATAATTAAAAACAAAATGAGGATAGTTTAAGAGACTTCTAGATAATATCAATCATACAGATGTTTGCATTAAAGGGTCCCAGAAGAAGAAGAAAAAAAGAGAACTAAAGAACTTATTTGAAGAAATAACTGAAAAATTTCCAAACCTGAGAAAAGAAACAGATACAGATACCCTATCCAGTCTAGAAAGCACAGAGTTCCAAAGAAGATAAACTCAAAGAGATCCAACAAAGACATTATAATTAATATGACAAAAATTTTAAAAATATATTTAATAAAATTAAAGGTAAACATTAAACACAACAAGGGGAAAGCAAATAATTTTATGCAAGGGAAACACACAAAACTATTAGATGACTTTTCAACCTAAATTTTGCAGGTGACTAGTGAGTAGCCTGATATATTTAAAGTGATGAAATTAAAAAACAAAACAAAACAAAACTACAACCTGGGCTACTCTACCTGGAATGTTGATATCATTCAGATTTGAAGGACAGACAAAAAGTTTTACAGACAAATAAAATCTAAAAGTGTTCAGCACCACTAAATTGGATTTATGAGAAATGTTAAAAGGCCTTCTCTAAGCAGAAAAAAACACAACTAGAAATATAAAAATTATTAAAGGAAAGTGTCACTGGTAAAGAGAAATATACAGTAAATATAGCAGACCAACTATTTATATAAAATTACTATGGAAGCTTAAGACAAAAGTACTATCATCATCAACATATACATAAACCTTGTGGTAACCACAAACCATAAATCTACAATAGATGCACACACAAATAAGAACAAGGAGTCCAGGCATAGTACTAAGTTCATTTTCAAATCACAAATATTTCAAATCACAAAGAAAGTTATCAAAAGAAGACAGAAGCCAGAAGCAAAGAAAAAAAAAAAAAACTAAACTAAAAACAAACAACTACAACAACATGACAAAATGGCTAAAGGTACATAATTAATAAATACTTTAAATATAAATGGATTGAATGATTTAATCTAAAAACATAGAGTGGCTGAATGGATACAAAGATAAAACTCATATTTATGCTGCCTATAAGAGACTCAGTTCAGATCTAAAGAAACAGGAAACTAAATTGAGGGGGTGAGAAAAGCCTTCTTTATGCAAATGGAAAGACAAAGAGAAGTGTGATAGTAATAATCATATCAGACAAAATAGACTTTAAAACAAGGGCTGCAATGAATGAAAAGGAAAGGAAGGTCATTACAAGGGACTAAATTAAGAAGATATAATGATTGAAAAGATTTAACAATTGTAAAGATATATACCTGCAATAAAGAGAAATCTTCTCCAATGGCTCAGCAGGTAAAGACTCTACCTCTAATGCAGGAGATACAGGAGACAGGGGTTCAGTTCCTGTGTTGGGAATATCCCCTGGAGGAGGGCATGGAAACCCACTCTAGTATTCTGGCTGGGAATATCCTATGGATAAAGAGCCTGGTAAGCTGTAGCTCATGGGTTCACAAAGAGTTGGATGTGAGTGAAGTGAGTGAGCAAATCAGAAGATAACCTAAATGCATGAAGCAAATATTAGTAAATATAAAGGAGAAAAAATGAGAGTAGTACAATAGTAGTAAGGAATTTTAACACCTGACATCAAAGGACTGATCATCCACACAGAAAACAAAGAAATATTGGCCTTAAATAATAGTTTAGGTCAGACCAACTTGATAGATTGTTGTCATTCAACCACTAAGTCATGTCCGGCTCTTTGTAACCCCATGGACAGCAGCATGACAGATTTCCCTGTCCTTCACCATCTCCCAAGGTTTGGTCAAACTTATGTCCATTGAGTTGGTAATGCTATTCAACCATCTCATCCTCCGTCATCCACTTCTCCTCCTACCTTCAATTGTTCCCACCATCAAAACCTGTGCCAGTGAGTTAGCTCTTTACATCAGGTGGCCAAAGTATTGGAGCTTCAGCTTCAGCTTCAGCATCAGTTCTTCCAATGAATATTGATTTCCTTTAGGATTGACTTGTTTGATCTCCTTGCTGTCCAAGGAACTCTGAAAAGCCTTCTCCAGCACCACAGTTTGTAAGCATCAGTTATTTGGTGCTCAGCCAACTCTCATATCCATACATGATTTCTGGAACTCTGTTGTCAAAGTGATGTCTCTGCTTTTTAATACACTGTCTAGGTTCACCATAGATTTTCTTCCAAGGAGCAAGAGTCCTTTAATTTTATGACCTTCAAAAAGCAGCAGAATTCTTTTTTAAGTGCCCATGGGACATGATCAAGGATAGATCATATTCTCAGCCACAAGGTAAATCATAGTAAATTTAAGAAAATTGAAAACAAGTCAAATATCTTTTTTGACCACAATGCTATGAGGCCACATCAAATACAAGAAAAAGAAAACTATAAAAATCATAACCACATGGAGGCTAAACAATACACTCCTGAATAATTAAAGGGTCCCTGAAGAAATCAAAAAGGAAATAAAGTATCAGACATGAATAAAAATTAAAACAATTCAAAATCTATTGGACATAGCAAAAGCAATTCTGAGAGGAAGTTTAGAGTAATACAAACTTACCTCAGGAAACAAGAAAAATATCAAATAAATAACCTAAAGTTATATCTAAACAAGCTAGAAAAAGAACAAACAAAATCCAAAATTAGTAGATATGTCATAAAAATGAGAGTGAAACTGACAAAATAAACACTGAGAAAAACAATGAGAATATCATGAAACTAAGAACTGATTCTTTGAAATATAAACAAAATTTATCAGCCTTTAATTAGCCTCCTCAGGGGGAAAAAAAAATGAGAGTCTACATAAATAAGAAATAAAAATGCAATATTACAATCAATCACAGAAATACTAAGAAACATAAATTATATACCAATGAAATGGACAGGGTAGAAGAAATGGACACAAACTTAAAAATGTACAGTCTCCCAAGACTTAATTAAGAAGAAATAGAAAATATGAACACATGAAAAGATGCTCAACGTCACTTATTATCAGAGAAATGCAAATCAAAACCACTATGAGGTACCATTTCACGCCAGTCAGAATGGCTGCTATCCAAAAGTCTACAAGCAATACATGCTGGAGAGGGTGTGGAGAAAAGGGAACCCTCTTACACTGTTGGTGGGAATGCAAACTAGTACAGCCACTATGGAGAACAGTGTGGAGATTCCTTAAAAAACTGGAACTAAAACTGCCTTACAACCCAGCAATCCCACTGCTGGGCATACACACAGAGGAAACCAGAAGGGAAAGAGACACGTGTACCCCAATGTTCATCGCAGCACTGTTTATAATAGCCAGGACATGGAAGCAACCTAGATGTCCATCAGCAGATGAATGGTTAAGAAAGCAGTGGTACATATACACAATGGAGTATTACTCAGCCATTAAAAATAATACATTTGACTCAGTTCTAATGAGGTGGATGAAACTGGAGTCTATTATACAGTGTGAAGTAAGCCAGAAAGAAAAACACCAATACAGTATACTAACGCATATATATGGAATTTAGAAAGATGGAAATAATAACCCTGTATGCGAGACAGCAAAAGAGACACTGACGTATAGAACAGTCTTTTGGACTCTGTGGGAGAGGGAGAGGGTGGGATGATTTGGGAAAGTGGCATTGAAACATGTATAATATCATATATGAAACGAGTCACCAGTTCAGGTTCAATGCACGATACTGGATGCTTGGGGCTGGAGCACTGGGACGACCCAGAGGGATGGTATGGGGAGGGAGCAGGGAGGAGGTTTCAGGATGGGGAACACGTGTATACCTGTGGCGGATTCATGTTGATATATGGCAAAACGAATACAATATTGTAATGTTAAAAAATAAAATAAAATAATAAAAAAAAATTTAAATTAAAAAAAAAAAGACATGCAAACTTGGATTTTGATATTTGGCAAAACTAATACAGTTATGTAAAGTTTAAAAATAAAATAAAATTAAAAAAAAATAAAAAGCAAAAAAAAAAAAAAGAAAGAAAATATGAACATACCAATTACCAGTAATGAATTGAATCAGTATTAATAATAATAATAAAACTCCCAACAAATGAAAGCTCAGAACATATCTCCACAGATGAATTCTATTGAATATTTAAAGTATCAATAACTTTTTCTCAGAGTATTCTAAAATATTGAAGAAGAAGTAATACTGCCAAACTTATTCTATGAGGCCAGCATTATTCTGATACCTAAGCTAGATAAAGATAGCACAAATAAAGAAAATAGCAGGCCAATATCCTTAACAAATATAGATGTAAAAATCCTCAACAAAACATTAGCAAACCAAATTTGACAATACATAAAAATTATGCATCATGATTACATGGAATTTGTTTCAAGGAGGGAATGATGATTCAATACTGTCAAATTAATCAAACATTCATTTAGGAAAACAAAGGATAACAATCACATGATCATCTCAACAAATCCAGAGAAAACATTTTATCAAATTCAACATCTATACATGATAAAACCTGTCAACAAAATTAGAATAGAAGAAATAAACATTAAGTTAATACAGTTATTTATTACCAAATTACCACTAACATTATACTCAAAGGTGAAAAGCTCATCCTCCAAGATCAGAAACAAGACAAAGATGACCGCTCTTGTCACTTCTATTTAACATGATGCTGGAAATTCTAGCCATTGCAATCAAAGCAAAATAAATAAAAGCAATAAAAACTGATAGGGAAGAGTAAAACTTCACTGTTTACAGATAAAATAATGCTATATCTAGAAAACACTAACAACAGCATCAAAAAACTATTAGAACTAATTCATTAATTCAGTAAATATTCAGGATACACAATAAATATACAGAAACACTGCATTTTGAACAGTAATAATAAGCTAGAAGAAAGAAAAAAAATCAATTCCTTTTGCAATCATGAAAAAGGATAAAATGCTTAGGAAAAATTTAAACAAGATGATAAAAGATTTGTACTGTGAAAACTATAAGATATTTAAGAAAAAAAAAAGAGAAGATACAAATAAAGGGCAGGATATTTTGTGTCATGTTTTGGAAGAATTATTATTGTTAAAAGATCCATCTACAAATTTGATGTTACCCCTATCAAAATACCCAAGATATGTTTCTCAGAACTAGAACAAATAATCTTGATACTTTTAGGTAAACACAAAGAATCCTATATAGACAAAGCAATCTTGATAAGAGAAAGATCAAAGTTTTGAAACTTCAGTCTATACTGCAAAACTACAGTAAGGAAAACAGCATGATATTGGAACAAAAACAAATACATAGACTAATGGAATAGAATAGAGAGCTCAGAAATAAATCCAGGTCATTATGGTCAATCAAACAAACTAGGAGGCAAGAATATATGATGGGGAAAATCTAATCTCTTAAACAAGTGGTGCTGAGTATATCTAAATTATTACCTAGGCTAAATTGTGCCTTATTGATTTATTTTTATATGGTCATGACAATGCTAATCACAGAGAAGAAATGGAGAAATATGTATCTATACACAGCTTTGCAGATTGGATCCAGTATGCTCCACAGATATGATATACAGTTTGGGCAAAATGACAGTTTTTACTGGGGTTTTTGCTTGAATCTGGTGTAAACATGGCCAAAGTTTTATTTCACATTAACTCTTCCATCAGTCCCAAATAATCAAGCTAAATCTAGCTGCTGTATACATGTTTTGTGGCCTGGGTGATTCTAGACTTGCAGTTAGAATCGTTATTCTGGCAGGGAAGACAGGAGCAATAAGAGAACATGTTTCTCACTTGCAGGCTTCCAGGATCACCCATTTTCCACATCTTAATACCCAGCTGCATCTCCTTTCTGCCTTGTGAACTGATCATTACTCATCTGCTGCTGCTGCTAAGTCACTTAAGTCGTGTCTAACTCTGTGCGACCCCAAAGACGGCAGCCCACTAGGCTCCGCCATCCCTGGGATTCTCCAGACAAGAACACTGGAAAAGGTTGCCATTTCCTTCTGCAGTGCGTGAAAGGAAAAGTGAAAGTGAAGTCGCTCAGTCATCTCCGACTGTTAGCACCCCATGGACTGCAGCCTACCAGGTTCCTCCATCCGTGGGAGTTTCTAGGCAAGAGTACTGGAGTGGGGTGCCAGGGCCTTTTCCGATTGCTCATCTGACTAGGGCTCAAGAAGATTAATAGAACCTCTGTTAATAAAACTGTATTCCATTTGTATTTGTCCTCATTTAATGCCCACCATTTCAGAGGATGTTTCCACTAGTCTAATCCCCAGTTTGGTATTTGTTTTTCAACTTCTGCTAAAATGTTTCAGATCATTCTTGCCTCCTATGAGAACTATGTCCAGTGGAACTAATGAAGGAGTTAATTTCATCAAAGAAATAAGGAGGTGATGAAGAAAAAAGAGAGAACTTTGGTATACACAGTCAGCTGACATATGAGGAAAAGTAACTGATGTTTTCATATCATCTTCTAGACTGTGTTTATATTGCTTGTTCATATAAGAACAAGCTTTGTTTCAGGATAGTGCTTTGAAGTCTGCAAATATTACCAGAATATTTAAAATCTTATGCATTTATTGATATCTTCTGTCCCTGGAGGATGCCTGTTCAAAACATATGCACATTTTTATATTTAAATATTCATTTATTTCCCATTTAACTAACAAAACATGTGTGTGTGTATATATATATATATATATATATATATATATGCAATCTGTCCACCAATTTTAAATGTTGTTTATAATTTTTTGCTTGAAAAAAAAATTAGATTTTGATACAATATTTTTATGAGTAGTTCAGAAATATCTTTTCCATATCAAATACTAAATTTATTCATTTTATAGTATTTATTGCTTTCATTGTTTTATTTTAGAAAATAATACACTTTCTAATACTTTTTCTGACAGTTCTTTATGCTTAATCTTCATTATTTTCCAAGTAACAATCTATAAAGAAGAGTTTTGACTTTCACTTTTATTGAAATTAAAGTTACCTAAATTTATTTTCATAGAGTACTGAGAAAAGTCTCATATTTTCAGTTGGGTGTCCCCATAAACAACTTTATATAACTTAAATTCATAAAATCACCTTCACAAATTTGTTATTCAATATCAAATATCCATCTTCTTGTGGAATAGAAATATAGCTTTAATAGATGAAGAGTGAGGTACTTTCAATAAATATTTGTTAAGTGAATGACTTTATTAGCAAATAAATATAAAAATGGAAAATATTTTGCACTGATCCAGATACCGTGACCTGAGTGTATTCTGTTTAGAACATGGAGACAGTGAAGAAATATTGAAGAGACAATTGTATTTACTGAACATCAAGCAGAGTGCTCAAGTCTATACTATATTTATCATTTAATTTCTAAAACTATAGAGTCAAGGTGTTATTTCCTTTTGTTTTATGAACAAAGATAATCTTTAATTCAATTAAATAATATCAGAGAAATTGATTCAACCTATATCTGATTTCAAAATCAAGCCTCTTTCATATATAGCAATAAAGATCTGGTTTTTTAGATTTATATTATCCTTGTCCATATTTGGACCACAAATGCAATTTCAGATGGGAAGTAAAAAAATTCTATTTTTATTTTAAAATTAGCAACAGTTTTCTCACTGACATTTACACAGTCCTTAACATAATTAAACAATATGTTCCTATCTGTCCCATCAGTTCATGCTGTCTCCTAACACAATTTTGTTTTTGCAATAGATCAATATGCATTAAATGGCTGACAAAGAAACAAGAGGAAAGATGCTGCAGGAAGGTTTTAAATTTGAATTATTTACTAATTAAGTATATATTAAATATATGGCTCTACAGAATGGCCTTTGAAAATGGAAGCTATAATATCCAAGTGCCCCAGTTCAAATTTCAATTCTTCAAGTCATTAGTTACAGACTTGGAGAATGTGTTGTTAAGCTTTTATAAATATTAAATAACACCTATTAAGTTAAAAAAATAACATTAGCTATCTTGAGGGTATGAAGACTAAATGGAATAATGTATATGGGGATTCTTATACATAATTGGCAATGAGTAAATTTTAAACATGATGAGTGGTAAATGAAATGCAGTGATTTTACAGGCAGAATGTTAAAGGGCACCACAGACTGTCTACTATTTTCCAGTGAAGGGCAAAATCAGTGTTCAAGTAAAGTTGCTGGTTGAATAAAGTTGCCAAATTGAGCAAAAAACAACATGAATATCATAGGAGCAAAAAATTTCAAAGTAGCAGATGCAAGGAAAATTTATTCCAATTCTATATATATATATATATATATATATATATATATATATATAATAGCCTCCACACATATCAATATATCCTTCGCTGTCAAATTAAGACCTTTGAAGGAACAATCCAGAAACAAAAGAGAGAAAAATCGAGGTCATTTGATACTTACACCTAAAGATGTCACATCTAAACTTTGCATCTCTGCATTGAGTATGATAAACAATGATTTTTAATACATCTGGAAACATATTTTTTCATTTGTTATATGGGCAATTTTAAAGTTATATAATCTTTAGATTTATTTGAATCGTTCCAGAGATTTTTCCTTGGGCTTTGTTCTGATAGTTCTCAAAACGTTAGTATTTTATTACTGTTAGGTAGGAAGTTAGGCATGAACAATGAGTAATGGCCTAGCTGAATAAGATTCAAGGTCATCTCTAAATCCCTCCCCAGACACACCCCAGTGCTGCACAGGAAAGCCAGCAGATATGCTACAAAACAAACATAGACTTTTCCAACTCTGGTGCATATGTCCTAGGCACACAGCGAATACAAACCAACCACAGGGGCTTCTCCAACTCTGGCACATGTGCCCTTGATGTTTAACTGTGTTCTCAGTGATCTTAGGCAGTCAGGAGCCCATTCAGTTCAGTTCAGTTCAGTCACTCAGTCGTGCCCAACTCTTTGCGAACCCATGAATCGCAGCACGCCAAGCCTCCCTGTCCATCACCAACTCCAGGAGTTCACTCAAACTCACATTCATCCAGTGGGTGATGCCATCCAGCCATCTCATCCTCTGTTATCCCCTTCTTCTCCTGCCCCCAATCCCTCCCAGCATCAGAGTCTTTTCCAATGAGTCAACTCTTCGCATGAAGTGGCCAAAGTACTGGAGTTTCACCTTTAGCATCATTCCTTCCAAAGAGCAACCAGGGCAGATCTCCTTTAGAATGGACTGGTTGAATCACCTTGAAGTCCAAGGGACTCTCAGGAGTCTTCTCCAACACCACAGTTCAAAAGCATCAATCCTTTGGCACTCAGCTTTCTTCACAGTCCAACTCTCACATCCACACATGACCACTGGAAAAACCATAGCCTTTACTAGACAGACCTTTGTTGGCAAAGTAATGTCTCTGCTTTTCAATATGCTATCTAGATCGGTCATAACTTTTCTTCCAAGAGGTAAGTGTCTTTTAATTTCATGGCTGCAGTCACCATCTGCAGGGATTTTGGAGCCCACCAAAATAATGTCTGACACTGTTTCCACTGTTACCCCATCAATTTCCCATGCAGTAATGGGACCAGGTGCCATGATCTTCGTTTTCTGAATGTTGAGCTTTAAGCCAACTTTTTCACTCTCCTCTTTCACTTTCATCAATAGGCTTTTTAGTTCCTCTTCACTTTCTGCCATAAGGGTAGGGTCATCTGCATATCTAAGGTTATTGATATTTCTCCCCACAATCTTGATTCCAGCTCCTGCTTCTTAAAGCCCAGCATGTCTCATGATGTGCTCTGCATAGAAGTTAAATAAGCACGGTGACAATATACAGCCTTGATGTACTCCTTTTCCTATTTGGAACCAGTCTGTTATTCCATGTCCAGTTCTAACTTTTGCTTCCTGACCTGCATATAGGTTTCTCAAGAGTCAGATCAGGTGGTCTGATATTTCTATCTCGTTCAGAATTTTCCACAGTTTATTGTGATCCACACAATCAAAGGCTTTGGCATAGTCAATAAAGCAGAAATAGATGTTTTTCTGGAACTCTCTTGCTTTTTTGGTGATCCAGCGGATATTGCCAATTTGATCTCTGGTTCCTCTGCCTTTTCTAAAACCAGCTTGAACATCAGGAAGTTCACGGTTCACGTATTGCTGAAGCCTGGCTTGGAGAATTTTGAGCATTACTTTACTAGAGTGTGAGATCAGTGCAATTGTGTGGTACTTTGATCATTCTTTGGCATTGGCTTTCTTTACAATTCAAATGAAAACTGACCTTTTCCAGTCCTGTGGCCACTGCTGAGTTTTCCAAATTTGCTGGCATATTGAGTACAGGCGTATTGAGTACAGCACTTTCACAGCATCATCTTTCAGGACTTGAAAGAGCTCAACTGAAGTTCCATCACCTCTACTAGCTTTGTTTGTAGTGTTAATTTCTAAGACCCACTTGACTTTACATTCTAGGATGTCTGGCTCTAGGTGAGTGATTATACCATCATGGTTATCTTAGTCATGAAGATCTTTTTTGTACAGTTCTTCTGTGTATTCTTGCCACCTCTTCTTAATATCTTCTGCTTCTGTTACATCCATAACATTTCTGTCCTTTATCGAGCCCTTCTTTGCATGAAAATTTCCTTTGATATCTCTAATTTTCTTGAAGAGATCTCTAGTCTTCCCCATTCTGTTGTTTTCCTCTATTTCTTTACATTGATTGCTGAGGAAGGCTTTTTTATCTCTTCTTGCTATTCTTTGGAACTCTGCATTCAGATGTTTATGTATTTCCTTTTCTCCTTTGCTTTTCACTTCTTTTCTTTTCACAGCTATTTGTAAGGCCTCCCCAGACAGCCATTTTGCTTTTTTTGAATTTCTTTTCCATGGGGATTGTCTTGATCCCTGTCTCCTGTACAATGTCATGAACCTCAGTCCATAGTTCATCATGTACTCTATCAGATCTAGTCCCTGAAATCTATTTCTCACTTCCAGTGTATAATCATAAGGGATTTGATTTAGGTCATAACTGAATGGTCTAGTGGTTTTCCCTACTTTCTTCAATTTAAGTCTGAATTTGGTAATAAGGAGCTCATGATATGAGCCACAGTCAGCTCCTGGTCTTGTCTTTTCTGACTGTATATAGCTTCTCCATCTTTGGCTGCAAAGAATATAATCAATCTGATTTCAGTGTTGACCATCTGGTGATGTCCATGTGTAGAGTCTTTACTATGGACCAGTGCATTCTCTTGGCAAAACTCTATTAGCCTTTGCCCTGCTTCATTCTGTATTCCAAGGCCAAATTTGCCTGTTACTCCAGGTGTTTCTTGACTTCTTATTTTTGCATTCCAGTCCCCTATAATGAAAAGGACATCTTTTTCGGGTGTTAGTTCTAAATGGTCTTGTAGGTCTTCATAGAACCATTCAACTTCAGCTTCTTCAGCATTACTGGTTTGGGCATAGACTTGGATTACTGTGATATTGAATGGTTTTCCTTGGAAACAAAAAGAGATCATTCTATCATTTTTGAGACTGCATCCAAGTACTGTATTTCAGACCCTTTTGTTGACCATGATGGCTACTCCATTTCTTCTAAGGGATTCCTGCCCACAGTAGTAAATATAATGTAATCTGAGTTAAATTCACCCATTCCAGTCCATTTAGTTCACTGATTCCTAGAAAGTTGATGTTCACTCTTGCCATCTCCTGTTTGACCACTTCCAATTTGCCTTGATTCATGGACCTGACATTTTAGGTTCCTATGCAATATTTCTCTTTAAAGCATCAGACCTTGCTTCTATCACCAGTCACATCCACAACTGAGATTTTTTGTTTTTGTTTTTTTTTGCTTTGGGTCCATCCCTTCATTCTTTCTGGAGTTATTTCTCCACTGATCTCCAGTAGCATATTGGGCACCTACCGATCTGAGGAGTTCCTCTTTCAATATCCTATCATTTTGCCTTTTCATACTGTTCATGGTGTTCTCAAGGCAAGAATACTGAAGTGGTTTACCACTCCCTTCTCCAGTGGACCACATTCTGTCAGGCCTCTCCACAATTTCCCGCCCATCTTGCGTGGCCCCACAGGGCATGGCTTAGTTTCATTGAGTTAGACAAGGCTGTGGTCCTAGTGTGATTATATTGACTATAGTTTTCTGTGATTATGGTTTCAGTGTGTCTGCCCTCTGATGCCCTCTTGTAACACCTACCATCTTACTTGGGTTTCTTTTACTTTGGAAATGGTGTATCTCTTCATGGCTGCTCCAGCAAAGTGCAGCCACCGATCCTTACCTTGGACGAGGGGTATCTCCTCACCACTGCCCCTCATGACCTTGAACGTGGAGTAGCTCCTCTAGGCCCTCCTGTGACCACAGAGCCACCACTCCTTGGAAGTGGGGTTGTTCCTCTCGGCCACCGACCCTGATCTCGGATGGGGTGTAGCTTCTCTCGGCCATTAAGGGTTAATAAATGTTCTATATATACATACATCTGATTAAAACAGACTGAATTATGGGAAATATCACAGCTCAAAAGCATAAATTCTTTGGAGCTCAGCTTTCTTTTTAGTCCAACTCTCACATCCATACATGAACACTGGAAATATCACAGCCTTGACTAAACGGACGTTTGTTGGCAAAGTGATGTCTCTGCTTTTCAATATGCTGTCTAGGTTGCTCATAACTTTTCTTCTAGGAGCAAGTGTCTTTTAATTCCATGGCTGCAATTACCAAATGCAGAGATTTGGGAGCCCCCCAAAATAAAGTATGCCACTCTTTCCACTGTTTCCCTATTCATTTGCCATGAAGTGATGGGACCAGATGTCATGATCTTAATTTTCTGAATGTTGAGTTTTAAGCCAACTTTTGCATTCTGCTCTTTCTCCTTCTTCAAGAGGCTATTTAGTTCTTCTTTGCTTTCTGCCATATGGTTGTGTCGTCTGCATATCTGAGGTTATTGATATTTCTCCTGGAAATCTTGATTCCAGCTTGTACTTCTTCCAGCCCAGCGTTTCTCATGATGTACACTGCATATAAGTTAAATAAGCACAGTGACAGTATACAGCCTTGACATACTACTTTCTATATTTGGAACCATTCTGTTGTTCCATGTCCGGTTCTAACTTTGGATTCCTGACCTGAATATAGGTTTCTCAAGAGGCAGGTCAGGTCATCTGGTATTCCTATCTCTTTAAGAATTTTCCAGAGTTTGTTGTGATCCACACAGTCAAAGGCTTGGAATAGTCAACAAAGCAGAAATAGATGTTTTTCTGAGACTCTTTTGCTTTTTTGATAATCTAACTGATGTTGGCAATTTGATCTCTAATTCCTCTTCATTTCTAAAACCAGCTTGAATATCTGGAAGCTCACGGTTTATGTACTGTTGAAGCCTCGCTTGCAGAATTTTGAACATTCCTTTACTAGCGTGTGAGATGAATACATGTGTGCAGTAGTCTGAGAATTCATTGGCATTGCCTTTCTTTGGGATTGGAATGAAAACTGACTTTTTCTAGTCCTGTGACCACTGCTGAGTTTTCCAAATTTGCGGGCATATTGATTACAGCACTTTCTCACCATAACTTTTAGGATTTGAAATAGCTCTTTTGAATGCCATCAGCTCCATTAGGTTTGTTCTTAGTGATATCCCCTAAGGCCCACTTGACTTCACATTCTAGGATGTCTGGTTCTAGATAAATGATCATACCATTGTGATTATCAGCGTTGTGAAGATTTTTTTTTATATAGTTCTTCTGTGTATTCTTGCCAATACAATAAGATATTCTTCTTAATATATACTGCTTCTGTTAGATCCATACCATTTTCGTCCTTTATTGAGTCCATCTTTGCATGAAATATTCCTTTGGTATCTATAATTTTCTTGAATAAATCTCTAGTCTTTCCATTCTATTGTTTTCTTTTATTTCTTTGCACTGATTACTCAGGAAGGCTTTTTTAGTTCTCCTGCTATTCTTTCAAACTCTGCATTCAAACAGCTATATCTCTCCTTTTCTTCTTTGTTTTTCATTTATTTTCATAGCTATTTGTAAGGCCTCATCAGACAGCCATTATGCTTTTTTGCATTTATTTTTCTTGGGGTTGGTCTTGCTCCCTCTCTCCTGTACTGTATCATGAACCTCTGTCCATAGTTCATCAGGCACTCTGTCTATCAGATCTAATCCTTGAGTCTATTTCTCACTTCCACTGTGTACTCATAAGGGATTTTATTTAGGTCATACCTGAATGGTCTAGTTGTTTTCCCTCCTTTCTTCAATTTCAGTCTGAATTTGGCAATAAGGAACTCATGGTCTGAGCCACAGTCAGTCCCCAGTCTTGTTTTTGCTGACTGCATAGAGCTTCTCCCTCTTTGGACGCAAAGAATATGATCAATCTGATTTTGTTATTGACCATCTGGTGATGTCCATGTGTGGAGTCTTCTCTTGTGTTGTTGGTAAAGGATGTTTGTTATGACCAGTGCATTCTCTTGGCAAAACTCTGCTAGCCTTTGACCTGCTTCATTCTGTACTCCAAGGCCAAATTTGCCTGTTACTCCAAGTATATCTTGACTTCCTACTTTTGCGCTGCAGTCCCCCAAAATGAAAAGGACATCTTTTGGGGGTATTAGTTCTAGAAGGTCTTAGAGATCTTCATAGAGCTGTTCAACTTCAGATTCTTCAACATTACTGGTCAGGGTATAAATTTGGATTACTGTAATATTGAATGGTTTGCCTTGGGAATGGACAGAGATTATTCTGTCATTTTTGAGATTGCACCTAAGTACTGCATCTTGGGCTCTTTTGTTGACTATGATGGCTACTCCATTTCTTCTAAGGGATTCTTGCCCACAGTAGTAGATATAATGGTCATCTGAATTAAATTCACCCATTCCAGTCCATTTTAGTTCACTGATTCCTAAAACGTCGACCTTCACTCTTGCCATCATCTGTTTGACCACTTCCAATTTGCTTTGATTTCTGGACCTAATATACCAGGTTCCTACGCAATTTTGCTTTTTACAGCATTAGACTTTAATTCTACCACCAGTCATATCCACAACTGGGTGTTGTTTTTGCTTTGGCTCCATCTCTTCATTCTTTCTGGAGTTATTTCTCCACTGATCTCCAGTAGCATATTGGGCACCTACTGACTTGGGGAGCTCATCTTTCTGTGTCCATCTGGGAAGTAGTATAGAAGCATTATGTGATGGAAGTAAGAAGGGTAAGTATGTTCTGTGTGATAATATTCAAATACAGGAAGGAGAAAGGTGCTATGTAGAGAATGCACAGATGAATGAGAAATATTCCAAATGGCTAAGCATGAAGGACATCCATTCAGTTCAGTCACTCAGTCATGTGAGACCCCATGGACTGCAGCATCCCAGGCTTCCCTGCCCAACACCAACTCCTGGAGCTTGTTAAAATTCATATTGTTCTTTATTTTTACTTATTTTCATTTTCCTATTTGAAAGCTAAAGAAAATTATAATAACAAAAATAAAATTATGTAATCATGAAGAAGTAAACACATTCAAGGAAAACCATCTGGAACACAGAAAACTAATCTCTAGGGCTATAAAATCTGGAAAACCTTCTTATGTAAACTGTTGTTATTTTTTTAAAAGGAATTAATCTCTCTGCATTCGTTTTGTACTCCCCCCAAACTGGTAAGTAGTATAGAAGCAAATGGCAAAGCATGAAGAAGAACAGTTCAGTTCAGTCACTTGGTCTTGCCCAACTCTTTGTGATCCCATGGACTGCAGCATGCCAGGCTTCCTTGTTCATCACCAACTCCTGGAGTTTGCTCAAATTATGTCCATTCAGTCAATAATGCCATCTAACCATCTCATCCTCTGTCCTTCTCTTCTCCTCTTGCCTTCAATTTTTCCCAGATCAGGGTTTTTTCCAGAGTCAGTTCTCTGCATCAGATCTCCAAAGTATTTGAGTCATATAAATATATGACATATTTGCATAAGTTTTATATATATAATTCCTTCCCATGTTATAATGTGTGTATGTTTAAATGTTAAAGAGAGATATGAAATATATGTTGCACATATTGTCATACTCAAAGAAGTCAAGAAACACATGAAGTAACAGGGAAATTTGGCCTTGGAGTATGGAATGAAGCAGGACAAAGCTAATAGTGTTTTGCCAAGAGAACACACTGGTCATAAAAAACACCCTCTTTCAACAACAAAAGAGAAGACTCTACACATGGACATCACCAGATGGTCAACACCAAAATCAGATTGATTTTATTCTTTGCAGCCAAAGATGGAGAAGCTCTATACAGTTAGCAACAACACGTCCAGGAGCTGACTGTGGCTCAGATAATGAACTTCTTATTCCCAAATTCAGACTGAAATTGAAGAAAGTGGAGAAAACCACTAGACCATTCAGGTATAACCTAAATCAAATCCCTTATGACTATACAGTGGAAGTGAGAAATAGATTTAAGGTTCTAGATATGACAGACAGAGTGCCTGAAGAACTATGGATGGAGGTTCGTGACATTGTACAGAAGACAGGAGTCAAGACCATCCCCTAGAAAAAGAAATGCAAAAAAGTAAAATGGCTGTTTGAAGTGTCTTTACAAATAGCTGTGAAAAGAATGGAAGAGAAAAGCAAAGGAGAAAAGGAAAGATATACCCATTTGAATACAGAGTTGCAAAGAATATCAAGGAGAGATAAGAAAGCCTTCCTCAGTGATCGATGCAAAGAAGTAGAGGAACACAATAGAATAGGAAAGACTAGAGAGCTCTTCAAGAAAATTAGAGATATCAAGGGAACATTTCATGCAAAGATGGGCTCAATAAAGGACAGAAACGGTATGAACCTAACAGAAGCAGAAGATATTAAGAAGAGGTGGCAAGAATGCACAGAAGAACTGTACTAAAAAGATCTTCATGACCCAGATAATCACAATGGTGTGATCACTCACCTAGAGCCAGACATCCTGGAATGTGAAGTCAAGTGGGCCTTAGGAAGCATCACTATGAACAAAGCTACTGGAGGTGATGGAATTCCAGTTGAGCTATTTCAAGTCCTGGAAGATGATGCTGTGAAATTGCTGTATTCAATATCCCAGCAAATTTTGAAAAGAGCAGTGGCCACAGAACTGGAAAAGGTGAGTTTTCATTTGAATTGTAAAGAAAGCCTATGCCAAAGAATGATCAAACTACCGCACAATTGCATTCATTTCACATGCTAGTATAGGAATGCTCAAAATTATCCAAGCCAGGCTTCAGCAATACATGAACTGTGAACTTCCAGATATTCAAGCTGGTTTTAGAAAAGGCAGAGGAACCAGAGATCAAATTGCCATCATCTGCTGGACCATCGAAAAAGCAAGAGAGTTCCAGAAAACATCTATTCCTGCTTTATTAACTCTGCCTAAGTCTTTGTCTGTGTGGGTCACAATAAACTGTTGAAAATACTGAAAGAGATGGGAATACCAGAACACCTGCCCTGCCTGTTGAGAAACCTATATGCAGGTCAGGAATCCACAGTTAGAGCTGGCTATGGAACAACAGACTGGTTCCAAATAGGAAAAGGAGTACATCAAGGCTGTATATTGTCACTCTGCTAATTTAACTTATACACAGAGTACATCATGACAAATGCTGGGCTGGAGGAAGCACAAGCTGGAATTAAGATTGCCTGGAGAAATATCAATAACCTCAGATATGCAGATGACACCACCTGTATGGCAGAAAGTGAAGAAAAACTTTCATTTTTCTTGATGAAAGTGAAAGAGGAGAATGAAAATTTGGCTTAAAGCTGAACATTCAGAAAACGAAGATCATGACATCTGGTCCAATCAGTTCATGGCAAATAGATGGAGAAACAGTGGAAACAGTGTCAGACTTTATTTTTTTGAGCTCCAAAATCACTGCAGATGGTGATTGCAGCCATGAAATTAAAAGACACTTTCTCCTTGGAAGGAAAGTTATGACTAACCTAGACAGCATATTGAAAAGCAGAGACATTACTTTGTCAACAAAGGTCCTTCTAGTCAAGGCTATGGTTTTTCTAGTGGTCATGTATGGATGTGAGAGTTGGACTGTGAAGAAAGCTGATTGCCAAAGAATTGATGCTTTTGAACTGGGGTGTTGGAGAAGACTCTTGAGAGTCCCTTGGACTGCAAGCAGATCCAACCAGTCCATCCTAAGGGAGATCAGTCCTGGGTGTTCTTTGAAAGGACTGATGCTGAAGCTGAAACTCCAATACTTTGGCCACCTGATGCGAAGAGCTGACACATTTTAAAAGACCCTGATGCTGGGAAGATTAAGGCCAGAAGGAGAAGGGAACGTCAGAGGATGAGATGGTTGGATGGCATCACCGACTCAATGGACATGGGTTTTTAATGGCCTCTGGGAGTTCGTGATGGAAAGGGAGTCATGTCATGCTGTGGTTCCTGAGGTCACAAAGAGTCAGACATGACTGAGTGTCTGAACTGAACTGAATATATATATATATATTATTTTTAAAGTCTGCTAAAATTCTGAGTAAAATAAGCCCTTACAATATTCTAAAGACATGCTTTGTTAACATTATTTCCAAACAACCTCTAACTTATGATTACATACATAGATAGATAGTGAAGATGCTCAGTCATGTCCGACTCTGCGATCCTGTGGACAGTAGCCAACCAGGCTCCTCCATCCACGTGATTTTCCAGGCAAGAATACTGGAGTGGGTTGCCATTTCCTTCTCCAGGGGATCTTCCCAACTCAGGAATCGAACCCGGGTCTCCCACATTGTAGGCAGACGCTTTGCCATCTGAGCCACTAGGGAAGTCATCTTATGATTATATAACAGAGTTATAACATGTAGTTTAAAGGAGAAAATGACATAAACACATGTGATAGTAAGTATGATAATGTGTTGGTATTTATTGACAGTATTTTCTTTATACACACTTTATATATACAAAATTACAAAAATAAGTATGCATAGTACATAACCAGTGAAATGTGCTCAAGCGATTAAAATTTATTTTATTGACTTTTTTATGTGCTATGATGACACAAAAATGACAAAGTAAGCACCTTTCCTACTTTCCAACTCAAGGAATGTAAAAATATTTGGGAATAATTTTTATTAACATGCAAATAGCAAAGATTTATATCAAAGCATAATGAATAGTCTAGAACAGAAAAAGATAAAGTGTTCTATCCAAAGAAACAAACAGTTATAATTCTTGCAGATGCCATTATTTTTACTGTATTTCTACTAGTAATTTTATTGTCACTCATTTTTATTATAATCATAATTTTATTTTTACTTCTACTATTTGGCATGTTTTGCAATGAGAATAAATTACTTTTCTCTACTTTCTAGCTAATTAAGATAAAATTGAGTAAGGTTTTTCAATAGAAGAAAAGATTGTTATTACTGGAGAAAAAAAGCATAGTGGAAGGAAGGCACAGAATGGGTGGGAAAAATCTGAAGTTAAGTCTAACTGAAGCAAAGGAAAAAGTAGAGGTTAACTCAGTAAGTTGTCATTATTGTTAAGAAAGATCTTGGAAAGAGTTTTAGATGGCAATAAGAATGAAGAGAAGCTGAAGTTAATAAATAGAGAAACAATTTCAGGATGAAAGAAATCTTTTATTAAAAGGGCTTTGTATTTTAAAAAGTTAAAATGCATATGTGGCACAAATCCATGTGCATTTTCTGTAGATTTTTTCCTGTAATTCAAAATTGATTGTCCAGGTTTTACATATATATTTTTCATACACTTTTAATGATTTTATTAGAAATCACCTTTTGTTTGAAAAATAACAGTCACACCATAATTTGCCTTATCTAATTAGTAAAAGCTTGCATCAAACATTTACAACTGAGATAATTTTAAAACTTAAAATTGCAAAACATACTGCAGAAAAATATTATATTCATATAAATACTCTTTCTTTCCATTTTGACTAAAAATGCACTTTCAAAATGTTTATTATTATGCTATCAGGTCAATCATCATAAAAAACACTTCATGATTTTTTTTTTACCTGATATCTTACTTTCTTCAAAGATAATTTCATTCAAATTATTTGAAAGTATTTTTTTTTAACCTGGAAAGATAAATTATGAAGATTAACTTAACTCATTCAGTCTGATTTAAATAATAAATGTTTGGTGTAAACAGACTAATAACAAAAAGATACAACCACAAAGTAATCAAATAACAAAGCTGTTGTATAGCAGATACATTTTGAATGACTATATCTCTGGAAATGGTGGCAACCTGAAAAGAAGTGTTTGTAATTAATCTCAGTCTCATACACTTGCTTCTCATATGTCCATCTCTCTTAATATCTGCTCCATACTGCACTTCCCTAAGGGTCTGTTCAAGTAGGATCTTCTTGTGCCTAGTCATGGATCTTCATGAACATCTCTATTTCATGAACTTCCAACTTGAGTGTCACTTCCTGCTTTTAATGATACTTCCTATCTCAATTTCTCAACATCCCACTTGAATTTTTATTATGCTAATCTAAGCATTGTAGTTCATTTCACAGGAATTGTTTTTCTTAATGAGTTTACTCATAACTTAAAATTTTGCTGGTGCAAAAATATCACTTTATGGCTAGCAGTGAAGCCCTCCAGCAAGTTGCAAGTACCAAAGGCTTTTGAAAAGCAAGGTGTTGTCATCCACCAGATTGCTGAACAGAGAGTAAAATGATGCAGATGTAAAAGACTGTAGCTAGCTCCCTCTCAAAAGGCTTTCCATTTGGAGAAATTAGAAATGAGCCAACAAGAAATTATGATCAAGAATATATCTTAATTCAAAGACTGTTACAGAATACACAATCTTTTTTTTTTTTTTTTTAGAATACACAATCTTAATATCACAAAGGTCGCAGTGCAACTTTGTGTAGTGATTTGTTATCCATTCTGTGGCAACTGCAACTCTTGGAGGTTTTCTTCTTGTATGATGCCTGCATATGCATTATATATATATATATATCTCAGATCAGATCTCAGATGAGATCAGATATATCTCAGATATATATATATATATATATATATATATATATATATATATCAGATCTTGTATGATGCCTGCATATGCACTATATATATATATATAATATATATATATATTATATATATATATCTCAGATCAAATCAGTTGCTCAGTCGTGTCCCACTCTTTGCGACCCCATGAATCGCAGCACGCCAGGCCTCCCTGTCTGTCACCAACTCCCAGAGTTCACTCAGACTCACTTCCATTGAGTTAGTAATGCCATCCAGCCATCTCATCCTATGTCGTCCCCTTTTTTCTTGCCCTCAATCCCTCCCAGCATCAGAGTCTTTTCCAATGAGTCAACTCTTCGCATGTGGTGGCCAAAGTACTGAAGTTTCAGCTTCAGCATCATTCCTTCCAAAGAAATCCCAGGGCTGATCTCTTTCAGAATGGACTGGTTGGATCTCCGTGCAGTCCAAGGGACTCTCAAGAGTCTTCTCCAACACCACAGTTCAAAAGCATCAATTCTTCGGTGCTCAGCCTTCTTCACAGTCCAACTCTTACATCCATATATGACCACAGGAAAAACCATAGCTTTGACTAGACGAACATTTGTTGGCAAAGTAAAGTCTCTGCTTTTGAATATGCTATCTAAGTTGGTCATAACTCTCCTTCCAAGGATAAGCAACTTTAAATTTCATGGCTGCAGTCACCATCTGCAGTGATTTTGGAGCACAGAAAAAATAAAGTCTGACACTGTTTCCACCGTTTCCCTATCTATTTCCCATGAAGTGATGGGATCGGATACCATGATCTTCGTTTTCTGAATGTTGAGCTTTAAGCCAACTTTTTCACTCTCCACTTTCACTTTCATCAAGAGGCTTTTGAGTTCCTCTTCACTTTCTGCCATAAGGGTGGTGTCATCTGCATATCTGAGGTTATTGATATTTCTCCCGGCAATCATGATTTCAGCTTGTGTTTCTTCCAGTCCAGAGTTTTTCGTGATGTACTCTGCATGTAAGTTAAATAAACAGGGTGACAATATAAAGCCTTAAAGTACTTCTTTTCCTAGTTGGAACCAGTCTGTTGTTCCATGTCCAGTTCTAACTGTTGCTTCCTGACCTGCATACAAATTTCTCAAGAGGCAGGTCAGGTGTTCTGGTATTCCCATCTCTTTCAGAATTTTCCACAGTTGATTTTGATTCACACAGTCAAAGGCTTTGGCATAGTCAATAAAACAGAAATAGATGTTTCTCTGGAACTCTCTTGCTTTTTTGATGATCCAGCAGATATTGCCAATTTGATCTCTGGTTCCTCTGCCTTTTCTAAAACCAGCTTGAACATCAGGAAGTTCACGGTTCACATATTGCTGAAGCCTGGCTTGGAGAATTTTGAGCATTACTTTACTAGCGTGTGAGATGAGTGCAATTGTGCAGCAGTTTGAGCATTCTTTGGCATTACCTTTCTTTGGGATTGGAATGAAAACTGACCTTTTCCAGTCCTGTGCCCACTGCTGAGTTTTCCAAATTTGCTGGCATATTGAGTACAGCACTTTCACAGCATCATCTTTCAGGATTTGGAATAGCTCAACTGGAATTCCATCACCTCCACTAGCTTTGTTCGTAGTGATGCTTTCTATGGCCCACTTTATTTCACATTCCAGGATGTCTGGCTCTAGGTCAGTGATCACACCATCGTGATTATCTGGGTCGTGAAGGTCTTTTTTGTACAGTTCTTCTGTGTATTCTTGCCATCTCTTCTTAATATCTTCTGCTTTTGTTAGGCCCATACCATTTCTGTCCTTTATGGAGCCCATCTTTGCATGGAATATCCTTTGGTATCTCTGATTTTCTTGAAGAGATCTTAGTCTTTCCCATTCTCTTGTTTTCCTCTATTTCTTTGCATTGATCACTGAAGAAGGCTTTCTTATCTCTTCCTGCTATTCTTTGGAACTCTGCATTCAGATGTTTATATCTTTCCTTTTCTCCTTTGCTTTTCACTTCTCTTCTTTTCACAGCTATTTGTAAGGCCTCCCCAGACAGCCATTTTGATTTTTGCATTTCTTTCCCATGGGGATGGTCTTGATCCCTGTCTCCTGTACAATGTCACGAACCTCATTCCATAGTTCATCAGGGACTCTATCTATCAGATCTAGACCCTTAAATCTATTTCTCACTTCCACTGTATATTTGTTTCCTTTACACTTGATTTTGAGATTATCATTATCTAATTTATTTCCTTTCACATTATTTTCATTAAGTCATTATTGCAAGTGTTAAATGTAAATGCCCCTCACTATTCTAATCTTCGGAGAAGTCAATGGCACCCCACTCCAGTACTCTTGCCTGGAAAATCCCATGATGGAGGAGCCTTGAAGGCTGCAGTCCACAGGATCGCTGAGGGTTGGACACTACTGAGCGACTTCACTTTCACTTTTCACTTTCATGCATTGGAGTAGAAAATGGCAACTCACTCCAGTGTTCTAGCCTGGAGAATCCCAGGGACGGTGGAGCCTGGTGGGCTTCCATCTATGGGATCACACAGAGTCGGACACAACTGAAGTGACTTAGCAGCAGCAGCATTCTAATCTTAAAATTATTTAGAAAAGTTATAAATTTCTTGGTTTGTTTGTGTGCATAGAAAATTATTTGCAGCTGTGTGTTGGTTGTTTTACATCATGGTGCTAATATTTGTCTTATTTTAAAAATATTTTATAATCCTTCCTCCATTTTCTAAAAATAAGTTATAAAAAGACAAAAGATAATACTGAAAATTGTTGGTGAATTTGAGTTCCTCAAATTTAAAAATAAATCTAATGCAGTTTACATTCTAAATTAAATTAAAACACAAGCTAGATATTATGAAAAGGTGTGCATATAAAACTCACAAAGATAGCATGTTAATAAAGATTAAAATTATGTAAATATATGCAAAATAAAACAACTAGGAAGAGATATCAACAAAATGTATCAACAGACAATTACAAAGGGGATATAGAAAAGGCAAAAGGAATATGAAATGCTGTTTGACAAAGAGAAATTCAAATGACTGTCACAATGAGATGACATACACATCAAATAGATTGGCAAAATGTAAAGTATCCATTACCAAATGTTGTAAAATATGAAAAATTAAGAATCTTCATACCCTGACAGAAGAGTATGTGTTTTTACACTTATTTTGGAAGACCAATTGAAAATATCTAGTCAGTTTTGTCATACACCCACTTTTACTTCTGATCTTAAAGAGATATTTTAAAATCATAAACCATTGGATTTTATTGTGCATGTGTTGAAATGCATTGTAAACTTTTAAATTTCTCATTTAAAAATATGTAAATACTTTTATATATAAAAACAGCCTCTAAAGTGTGATTTTGTTTGAAAAACATGGCTTTACAATTTTTCCTTCACTGTTGTCCTTAGAGTTGTCCTCAGTTCCCTCTCAAATAATAAATAATATAAAATAACATCACCACCAACAAAAAAAGTGTGTGATTTTCGGAACACATATTTTTATCTAACATATTTGAAGGAATTATATCATTATTTTACTTTCTCTTCTTTATAGGTCCATGAGGAAAATGTAATGTTTCACATTTAACAACTGAGTCAATTGTGAATTAAATATCTTCTCAGAGTTTAAATAAAATTAGTTCAACCACAGAGTTAGTGGCCAAGATGTTCCTTGTCCCTTCCCAAAGGCCATGTTCTGAGCCACCTTGAAGATGGTCACCTCTATTATCTTATTAAGAGTTGACTTTTCACAACAGTCAAATAAAAACTCAGCTTCACTTTATATGTTAAGTCAAATGGCTAATGTGGTTTAATGTGGTCAACTACTAACACTGCTAAATTTCATTAAATTAGTTTTAAATGAGATGATACATGTAACATATTATAACATGCAACTATTATAACATGTAACCTTATAACAGTGCCTGGAACTGTGTAAGTGCTATATAAGTGTTAGATGGTACTGTCAAAGGTTTTCATAGCTATTGTGTGGTATTGAGTGTTATGAGCCACGCAAAGATGAAGATAACATCTATGACTTTTTTTCTTTTTTTTAATATAAATTTATTTATTTTAATTGGAGGCTAATTACTTTACAATATTGTATTGGTTTTGCCATACATCAACATGAATCTGCCACGGGTACACACGTGTTCCCCATCCAGAACTCCCCTTCCTCCTCCCTCCCCATACCATCCCTCTGGGTCATCCCAGTGCACCAGCCCCAAGCATCCTGTATCATGCATCAAATCTGGACTGGCGATTCATTTCTTATCTGATATTATACATGTTTCAATGCCATTCTCCCAAATCATCCCACCCTCTCCCTCTATGACCCTGCAATCCCACTGCTGGCATACACACCGAGGAAACCAGAATTGAAAGAGACATGTGTACCCCAATGTTCATCGCAGCATTGTTTATAATAGCCAGGACACGGAAGCAACCTAGATGTCCATCAGCAGATGAATGGTTAAGAAAGTTGTGGTACATATACACAATGGAGTATTACACAGCCATCAAAAAAATACATTTGAATCAGTTCTAATGAGGTGGATGAAACTGGAGCATATTATACAGAGTGAAGTAAGCCAGAAAGAAAAACACCAATACAGTATTCTATGACTTTTTTTTTAAATTTTATTTTATTTTTAAACTTTACATAACTGTATTAGTTTTGCCAAATATCAAAATGAATCCGCCACAGGTATACATGTGTTCCCCATCCTGAGCCCTCCTCCCTCCTCCCTCCCCATTCCATCCCTCTGGGTCGTCCCAGTGCACCAGCCCCAAGCATGCAGTATCGTGCATCGAACCTGGACTGGCAACTCGTTTCATACATGATATTCTATGACTTTTTAAATGGATAATTTAATGTATTTCAAATTCAAAGGCAAATAGAAAAGAATTGTATTTATAAAACTAGGTATTGTTTTAGAAGCTAAGTTGTGTTTGACTCTTTTGTGACCACAGGCTCCTCTGTCCATGGGATTTCCCAGTAAATAATACAGGAGTAGGTTGCCGTTTCCTTCTCCAGGGCGTCTTCTTAATGCTGGAATAGAACCCATGTCTCCTGCACTGCAAGGGGATTCTTAACCTCTGAGACACTGAGGAAGCACCAAACTAGCTACGCATCAAGGTAAATGAAATAGACTTCATAATAATGGTACAAAATATGACATTTTATATTAAAAAGAGGTTAATTTTCCTTTTGAGATTTGAGGCTTAAATGTGATAATTGGTTGAAAAACTAGTCTAACTTTGTACCAAGAGAATAGTTATGAGCAAGGCAGAAGGAAAATTATTTCAGGTTGAAAAAGATACTATGAGTAATAGGAAAAGCAGTGTATTCAACGGTGTGTCTTGAGGTTGGTGGGAGACTTATGTAAGAAGAAATGTGTTAGAGAAGTGGCTAAGAGGTCATCATGAGGAGTCAACCCTGAACTACTAGTTATAGAGTTCATTACAGAAGCAATGAGATAAGTATTTAAATGGTTTCCTCTATTAAAACCTTTATTTAGTGAAGTCGGTTAAATGTACTTCCTCTAGACATGATATAGACTGAAAAGTTCTCAAAGAAAAGGTCAGATTTTCATACTCTCCTTTTCCTGTGCATTTAAACATATACTCTCAAGTCTCTCTGAATTTACCGTACATATTAAAAGACCAAAACAGCTGTGAGTACCAGGCATATTTTTCCTTCACAAATTTAATAGGATTAGATATTTTACATCAGTGCCAATTTATCTTATTATTATTCTATTACCTTTATGTGCCTTTTTTTTTTTTTTTTTTTTTTTTGCATCTTAATGCATAAAAGCATTTCTGAACCAGTATCTCTCAGAGGATAAGAAATGTTCTTAATGACCATATTTTTTCATGTCTTGAGAATTAGAATGTTAGATAAAATTATCTCTCATGTGCCTGAGAATATAGGAAGACCTCTGAAAGACTGCACACTTAAAAGTTTCGGGGAAATAAAAAATACATTAGTAATTGGTAGTAATCCAAGTCTGACTTAATGACATAAGATTTCAGAGACATACCTTGCTCTGATCAAATTGGATTAAAATACTGCAAACTAAGCAGAATTCTGCCAGTTCTGAACTAGAATAACCTTGAAAATGTTGGTTTTCTGGTATGCATTTAATGTAAATTATTTAAGAAAATTTTCAAATAATTTTATTAATGTTATTACATTATAAGGAAATTATTATGGTTACATAAAGTGATCACAATTAACTCAAAACATTTAAATTTATAGTTATCATAGGACAACCTAGAAAATACAACTGATTTTCAAGTAAAAATTTTTGAAGAATAAATATGAACATTCATAGCAGTAAATAGTATTGATTTAGATTTTGTCCAGTTCAGTTCAGTCACTCAGTCGTGTCCGACTTTTTGAGACCCCATGAATTGCAGCACGCCAGGCCTCCCTGTCCATCACCAGCTCCCGGAGTTCACTTAAACTCACGACCATCGAGTCAGTGATGCCATCCAGCCATGTTATCCATGTCAGCAGGGCATAATATTTAATAAATTTACTTTTATTACTAAAGTTATTTGTATACCAATAATTCTTTATTTTTAACACTTTCTATCCAATCGCACCTCTCTCTACTGGTTACAGATTTGAAGCACCTTCTTTAATTTCAGATGTATTTAAGTACATTTTAATCATTTGGAAGACAAAAGAAATTCTAGAAAAATCCTTACTCCAAAATGTTTGGCAATCTCCTAAGAACTTGAACAGACTTGTATGATTAGGACATTATGGCATCTGTCAGGGACTTTTATTCCAACACTTTTCTAAATGTATCTTCATTTAATTAATTACCTTGAAGCAGTGTAAATATTTACTTCTAATTCTTTCTCTTTCTGTTTGGCTCATTTTCAATTCTATATTCTTATCTGCTTAATAATGTTTTATACATGGTGCAATGAGTTTTTAGAAAGAAATTTATTTCTAAGAAAGTTTAATAAATAAATGTAAGAATAAATATGCAAGCTCAGTTCAGTTCAGTCACTCAGTCATGTCCGAATCTTTATGACCCCATGAATTGCAGCAGGCCAGGCCTCCTTGTGCATCACCAACTCCCAGAGTTCACTCAAACTCACATCCATCGAGTGGGTGATGCCATCCAGCCATCTCATCCTCTGTCGTCCCGTTCTCCTCCTGCCCCCAAACCCTCCCAGCATTAGAGTCTTTTCCAATGCGTCAAGGCTTTGCATGAGGTGGCCAAAGTACTGAAGTTTCAGCTTTAGCATCATTCCCTCCAAAGAACACCTAGGAATGATCTCCTTTAGAATGGACTGGTTGGATCTCCTTGCAGTTCAAGGGACTCTCAAGAGTCTTCTCCAACACCACAGTTCAAAAGCATCAATTCTTCGGTGCTCAGCTTTCTTCACAGTCCAACTCTCACATCCATACAAGACCACTGGAAAAACCATAGCCTTGACTAGATGGACATTTGTTAGCAAAGTAATGTCTCTGCTTTTGAATATGCTAGTTAGGTTAGTCATAACTTTCCTTCCAAGGAGTAAGTGTCTTTTAATTTCATGGCTGCAATCACCATCTGCTGTGATTTTGGAGCTCAAAAAAATCAAGTCTGACACTGTTTCCACTGTTTCTCCATCTATTTGCCATGAAGTGATGGAACCAGATGCCATGATCTTCATTTTCTGAATGTCGAGCTTTAAGCCAACTTTTTCACTCTCCTCTTTCACTTTCATCAAAAGACATTTTAGTTCCTCTTCACTTTCTGCCATAAGGGTGGTATCATCTGCATTTATGAGGTTATTGATATTTCTCCCAGCAATCTTGATTTCAGCTTGTGCTTCTTCCAGCCCAGCGTTTCTCATGATGTACTCTGCATATGAGTTGAATAAGCACGGTGACAGTATACAGCCTTGATGTACTCCTTTTCCTATTTGGAACCAGTCTGTTGTTCCATGTCCAGTTCTAACTATTGCTTCCTGACCTGCAAATAGGTTTCTCAAGAGGCAGGTCAGGTGGTCTGGTATTCCCATCTCTTTCAGAATTTTCCACAGTTTATTGTGATCCACACAGTCAAAGGCTTTGGCATAGTCAATAAAGCAGAAATAGATGTTTTTCTGGAACTCTCTTGCTTTTTTGATGATCCAGTGGATGTTGCCAATTTGATCTCTGGTTCCTCTGCCTTTTCTAAAACCAGTTTGAACATCAGGAAGTTCACGGTTCATGTATTGCTGAAGCCTGGCTTGGAGAATTTTGAGCATTTTTACTAGTATGTGAGATGAGTGCAATTGTGAGGTAGTTTGAGCAATATGCAAACACAATGTTATAAAAATTCATGTTATATGACTTTATATTTAAACATATAAAAATTAGTGTAACATTAAATATATGCTGAAGTCAGTAAGAAGTAGTAGGAAAAAAATTTCCCTTCTCATTTATACTTCAATCCTTGTCACTAGAATCGATTAATGGTATGATAATTTCTGTCCTTTATTAAACTTTGTTATAAAGAATGAAGCACTAGAGTTTTTATACCCCAAAGTACTTAACAGTTATTGAGCCTGATTTTCCCAATGTAAAATATACTCCTTAGAACAAATGTCAGATATACTAGCTGAAACAACCAAAATGCAGTTTAATTTATCAGATGTGTTTCATCATTTTCCTAGTATAGGTGATCACAGTCTATCTACTTATACATTGTTTCTGTTAGGTCTTCCGTGGTCAATGTAGATCTTGTTTACTTTGATTGTTTTAAATCTTCCCATGGATTTCCACAGCAATCTGTTCAAATGCTCTATTTCTGCTTCTTTCAGTCAAAGAAACCTACCATATAGCTATATATTCAGCAGTATGTTTAAGGTAATTCCTAAATCTTTAATTTGCAATTACTAAATGATTTCCCCTGTGCAAAACAGTTACATCAATCAGGCTGTTTTGTGGATTATTTTAACAAGTAATTAAATATATATTTCTAGTTTTCTCTGTTCACCTAAAAGGAAAACAGGAAATTATGTCTGAGAAAAAGATAAGTTTAAGCCCCAAACCTGTGAGGATATTGTTTGTTGTAGTTCAGTCTCTGAGTCCTGTCCTAATGTTTGTGATCCCATGGACTGTAGTCAGGATCCTCTGTCTGTGGGATTTCCTAGGCAAGGATCCTGGAGTGAGATGTTTCTCCAGGGGTTCTTCCTGACCCAGGGATCGAGCCCATGTCTCCTGCATTGGCAGGCTGATTGCTTACCACTGAGCCACCAGGGAAGCCCCATATGTGGATATAGTTATAGGTAATTTTAGAAATTATAACTCAATATAACTTTCAATACTATCCTATTTTGTTATCCCTTTTTACAACTACATGACCTTTAAATTCCTAATTAAATTAAATTAATTAAATTCAGAGAAACAGCTCTCACCTATGTGAAACTATTTCAAAAAGATAAAATATTACATACTCAGGCACACAAATTTAACGTCTTTTTCCTATAGAATTCATACTGGTTTAAAGTCAAGTTTAAAGTGTTTCTTCTCGGAAATTCAAGATTTTATGTGTTTCTTCTCGGAAATTCAAAGTAACAGTCTAAATTATTTAATGCATATACATACCTATTCCTATGCTATGCATAGATTAATGTTAAATATTTATTAATTGATTATAATTACTAATGTCACATATCCTGAGTTAAGAAGCTAAAATAAAATAAACATTACAAATCAGTATACTGACATAGTCAATCAAATTCTAAATTATTTTGTGTGATTTCTCAAAATTGTAATGTGAACCTAGCAAAATTTGCAATATAATGACTTTATCTTTCACTATGTTTAACTCTCTCAGTGGAAGAGTAGAAATCCCAAGCCTTGAATTTCCATATGCTGTTTAAGATCTCAAATAATTTCTCTTGTCTAATTGATTTTTTCTAATTAAAGCTTAATTGTGCATATACTTTTTATATTTTCAGATAAAGAAATTGTCATCTGTTACTTTTTATTCTTTTTTTCAAGGCAACATTTTTTTTTTGTTTTTATTTATTTATTTTTTTAATTTCATTTTATTTTTAAACTTTACATAACTGTATTAGCAACATTTAGAAAGTGTGAATACTTTATCACATTTATTATAATTATCTGGAAGTAAAATTTAGCAACTTCTCTTCCAAGAATTAAAGGTACTTAAAAGAGACTGAAAAAAAAAAAAAAAAACCTACAAGCATCACTATTTGACATAATCCATAAATATTTCATGCCAGTAATACTTGTCATAAAATATTTTGCAGAGATCAGGACATTGACATTAAAAAAAAAAAGCCAGTCATGGCTAATTTCTAATAATGTTTTGTGTTAAGACTTATCAATTATTGAGATTTTTTGTGAAATTTAAGTATTAAAATGCATATTGACTTACTTTCTTGTATTACAGAAGTCAAGACTTACTTTCCTCCACTAATGAAAGTCAGTAAATAGAATTTGATAATGCCAATTAAGGGTAAGAAATATATTTCTGGCTAATCTGAAAAATGACTTCTAATGTATTTCAAAAGCAAATAATATTCTGATAATTTTCAAAGAAAATGCCTTTCTGTTAAGATCTGAGAAGTTAATATAAATACAATAGTGAAGGGCTTTCTCAGGTAGCACTAGTGCTAATAAACCTGCCTGCCAGTGCAGGAAACATAAGAGACATGGGTTTTATCCCTGGGTCTGGAAGACCCCCTGGAGGAGGGCATGGCAAACCACTCCAGTATTCTTGCCTGAAGACCTCCATGGACAGAGGAGCCTGGTGAGCTACTGTTCATTGGGTCACAAAAGAGTCAACTTAGCATTCACGCCTGCACAATAGTAAAGTCTATATCATATAAACCAATGCTGGTACTTGTGTATTAATGATCATCAGACACATATTTATATTGTTTTAATATGTTCCTTTGAAATCAATATTTTCTATTTGACTTATTTTCCCTAGAGCTATTATATCTTTGTTATTTGGATTTTCTGTGATATTGAAAACTATGCTTTGTTCTGCAATATTGCATTCTTATACTCTATCAGAGGCAGTGACCATGTAGAATTTGGAAAAGACGCAGACAGTGTAAAGCTGCTTTGATGATCCCTGATGATGGCAATAACTCAGAAATTCACACCTCATTTCACTCCCAATGCTGTCCATTGTCTGACTTCCAATATTTTCATCAACTCAGGAGGGTCTCTGACCCCATTCTCCATTCTTCTCTCGTGAATGTGTTATTGAATGTAAGTGACAGGAAATTCAGTTCTGTAAATCTTGTTGCAAGTTTCATTGACCCTTTCCCTTATTTGTTACTGTGAAATCCCCTTACTTCCACAAATGAGTGAAGTTCTTATTGGTCTGTCATGTAGATTTCTCATATCTGCTAATAAGCAAGTTTGCTGCTCTGTGTAGGCACCTTCTATGTGCTGCCTTCTGTGCTGTCTCTCCTCCAGCATGATGGCCATTAACAAGGGACTATTGTGTGCAAGACATTAAACACTGAGTAAATGCCCTTCAACACAAATATTTGCTGATATGTAATGTGAAAGAAAAAAAAAATAAGACAGTAAAATAGTAAATATTTCATGCAAAGTTTAGATTGACAGATCATGGAAACCATGAAGTGTTTAAACACTGAGATGTTGCAAATAAAGTTAATATTTTAATTTTCAAGTGTAAAAATTGGTGATGTCCCAAATTAGGAAAACAATATACAGGAGGAGCTATGAAAGAGAACCAGTCCTAAGAGGTAACAAGACATATTATACTTTCACCACAATTAAAACAGGAGCATGAATAGATAGAAAGCTTAATGGAGTAGTAAAGAAAGTCTAGAAATAGAGCCAACTACTGGTCCCATCACTTCATGGGAAATAGATGGAGAAACAGTGTCAGACTTTCTTTTTGGGGGCTCCAAAATCACTGCAGATGGTGACTGCAGCCATGAAATGAAAAGATGCTTACTCCTTGGAAGGAAAGTTATGACCAACCTAGATAGCATATTCAAAAGCAGAGACATTACTTTGCCAATGAAGGTTCATCTAGTCAAGGCTATGGTTTTTCCTGTGGTCATGTATGGATGTGAGAGTTGGACTGTGAAGAAGGCTGAGCACCGAAGAATTGATGCTTTTGAACTGTGGTGTTGGAGAAGACTCTTGAGAGTCCCTTGGACTGCAAGGAGATCCAACCAGTCCATTCTGAAGGAGATCAGCCCTGGGATTTCTTTGGAAGGAATAATGCTAAAGCTGAAACTCCAGTACTTTTGCCACCTCATGCGAAGAGTTGACTCATTGGAAAAGACTCTGATGCTGGGAGGGATTGGGGGCAGGAGGAGAATGGGACGACAGAGGATGAGATGGCTCAATGGCATCACGTCCATCGATGGACCTGAGTCTGGGTGAACTCCGGGAGCTGGTGATGGACAGGGAGGCCTGGCATGCTGCGATTCATGGGGTTGCAAAGAGTTGGACACAACTAAACGACTGAAGTGAACCGATTTTTCTTTGATGTATTATAAGGTAACAGATTCTATTTCTAATGACTGGAACAAAGTGTTTTGAAACCTAATAATGTTGGAAATGCTGAATATTTTCGGAAAAAATTAAACATATTTCACCATACAAGAAAAAAAAAAAAAGAGTGTCACAGGGATCAGTGATATGAACTTTTTATACTACAAGCAGAGTATATAAAAAGGAAGAGGGTATATAAAAGGTATATCCCTTTTTATATATAAAGGATATCCCTTTTATACATAAGGGTATATAAAAGGGTATATAAAAAGGAAAAGGATATATAAAAAGGAAAGACTTTCTTTTTTAATATGATATTTAACTTTTTTTAAAATAAACAAATATTTTTTTTAATTGGAGGTTAATTACTTTACAATATTGCATTGGTTTTGCCATACATGAATCCCCCACAGGTATACATGTGTTCCCCATCCTGAAACCCCCGTCCCTCCTCCCTCCCTGTACCATCTCTCTGGGTCGTCTCAGTGCACCAGCCCCAAGCATCCTGTATCCTGTATTGAACCTGGACTGGCGATTCATTTCATATATGATATTATACAAGTTTCAATGCCATTCTCTCAAATCATCCCAGCCTCGCCCTCTCAAACAGAGTCCAAAAGACTGCTCTATACATCTGTGTCTCTTTTGCTATCTTGCATACAGGGTTATCATTACCATCTTTCTAAATTCCATATATATGCATTAGTATACTGTATTGGTCTTTTTCTTTCTGGCTTACTTCACTCTGTATAATCAGCTCCAGTTTCATCCACCTCATTAGAACTGACTCAAATGTATTCTTTTTAATGGCTGCGTAAATCTCCATTGTATATATCTACCACCACTTTCTTATCCATTCATCTGCTGATGGACATCTAGGTTGCTTCTATGTCCTGGCTATTATAAACAGTGCTGTGATGAACATTGGGGTACACGTGTCTCTTTCCCTTCTGGTTTCCTCAGTGTGTATGCCCAGCAGTGGGATTGCTGGGTCATAAGGCTGTTCTATTTCCAGTTTTTAAAGGAATCTCCACACTGTTCTCCCTAGAGGCTGTACTAGTTTGCATTCCCACCAACAGTTTAAGAGGGTTCCCTTTTCTCCACACCCTCTCCAGCATTTATTGCTTGTAGACTTTTGGATCGCAGCCATTCTGACTGGTGTGAAATGATACCTCATTGTGGTTTTGATTTGCATTTCTCTGATAATGAGTGATGTTGAGTATCTTTTCATGTGTTTGTTAGCCATCTGTATATCTTCTTTGGGAGAAATGTCTATTTAGTTCTTTGGCCCATTTTTTAATTGGGTCATTTATTTTTCTGGAATTGAGCTGCAGGAGTTGCTTGTATAATTTTGAAGATATACTTTCTAACTATTGTTAAATTGTGATTAAAAGATTAATTAATTTCACTAGCCAAAAAGAAATTTTTAAAAATCCTGTGATTTCTATGGCAAAAAACACCAGAAGCAACATCAAAAGACAAGGAAAAAATATAGAAAATATTTGCACCAAATATCACAGCTACATGAATACTATCACTAATATATAGAGAATATTTTTAAAAAATGATATTAAAATATTTAAAAATCTAGAAAATAAGGAGAATACATTGAGAAACAATTCTTTAAGATATGAAATAAAATTCAACTTCCCTCATGAGAGAAATGTCATGAAAGTATGCTGAAATTTTGTTTCTCACCCACTACATTAACAAAACAGCAAAAGCTTGAGAACTGGAAAGGATGTGATAAGACAAACATTCATGTACTTTGTGTTACAAGAATAAATATTGATACAGTCATTTCAGAGAAGAGTCTGGCAATATCTAGCAAAACTAAGTTTGTGATATCTATCACCTTTCTACTCAGAACTTAAACTTAGAGTAAAGCATCTTTATGATACAATTCTAGTAATACAAACATAATATACATGGATAGAACACTATTTGTAATTCAAAATTTTGGAAGCTATCATAGGAGGTTGAGTAAATATACAATACTATGGTACATACATATAATTAACACATACAATTGTAATAAGCAGCTATACAAAAAGAATATTGGACTTCTCTGGTGGTTCAGTGGTTAAGACTGTGCTTCCACAGCAGGGGGCACAGGTGAGATTGCAAGTGAGAGAATATTTGTTCGGCTCAGTTCAGTTGCTCAGTCGTGTAGGACTCTTTGCTAATCCATGAACTGCAGCATGCCAGGTCTCCTTGACCATCACCAACTCCCAGAGATTACCCAAACTCATGTCCATTGAGTCGGTGATACCATCGCACCATCTCATCCTCTGTCCTCTCCTTCTCCTCCTGCCCTCAATCTTTCCCAGTATCAGGGTCTTTTCCAATGAGTCAGCTCTTCACATCAGGTGGCCAAAGTACTGGAGCTTCAGCTTCAACATCAGTCCTTCCAGTGAACACCCAGGACTCATCTCCTTTAGGATGGACTGGTTGGATCTCCTTGCAGTTCAAGGGACTCTCAAGAGTGTTCTCCAAAACCACAGTTCAAAACCATCAATTCTTCTGTGCTCAGCTTTTTTTTATTCTCTAACTCTCAAATCCATACATAATTATTGGAAAAACCATGGACTTAACTAGATGGACTTTGCTGACAAAGTAATGTCTCTGCTTTTTAATATGCTATCTAGGTTGGTCATGTCTTTCCTTCCAAAAGCAAGTGTCTTTTAATTTCATGGCTGAAATGACCATCTGCAGTGATTTTGAAGCCCCAAAAAATAAAGTCAGCCACTGTTTCCACTGTTCCCCATCTATTTGCCATGAAATGATGGGACCAGATGTCATGATCTTAGTTTTCTGAATGTTGAGCTTAAAGCCAAATTCTTCACTCTCCTCTTTCACTTTCAAGAGGCTCTTTTGTTCTTCTTCACTTTCTGCCCTATCTGAGGTTATTGATATTTCTCTAGGCAATCTTGATTCCAGCTTGGGCTTAACCTAGCCGAGTGTTTCTCATAATGTACTCTGTATGTAAGTTAAATAAGCAGGGTGATGATATACAGCTTTGATGTGCTCCTTTACCTATATGGAACCAGTGTATGTTTCCATGTCCAGTTCTAACTGTTGTGTCCTGATCTCCATACAGGTTTCTCAAGAGGCAGGTCAAGTGGTCTGTAATTCCCATCTCTTTCAGAATTTTCCACAGTTTATTGTGATCCACACAGTAGAAGGCTTTGGCATAGTCAATAAAGCAGAAATAGATGTTTCTCTGGAACTCTCTTGCTCTTTCGATGATCCATTGGATGTTGGCAATCTGATCTCTGGTTCCTCTGCCTTTTCGAAAACCAGCTTGAACATCTGGAAGTTCACGGTTCACGTATTGCTGAAGCCTGGCTTGGAGAATTTTGAGCATTATTTTACTAGCGTGTGGGGTGAGTGTAATTGTGCAGTAGTTTGAGCATTCTTTGGCATTGGCTTTCTTTGGGATTGGAATGAAAACTGACCTTTTCCTGTCCTGTGGCCACTGCTGAGTTTTTCAAATTTGCTGGCATATTGAGTGCAACACTTTCACAGCATTATTTTTCAGGATTTGAAATAGCTCAACTGGAATTCCATCACCTCCACTAGCTTTGTTCGTAGTGATGGTTTCTAAGGCCCACTTGATTTCACATTCCAGGATGTCTGGCTCTAGGTGAGTGATCACACCATCGTGATTATCTTGGTCATGAAGATATTTTTTGTACAGTTCTTCTGTGTATTCTTGCCACCGCTTCTTAATATCTTCTGCTTCTGTTAGGTCCATTCCATTTCTGTCCTTTATCGAGTCCATCTTTGCATGAAATGTTCCCTTGGTATCTCTAATTTTTTTTGAAGAGATCTCTAGTCTTTCCCATTCAATTGTTTTCCTCTATTTCTTTGCATTGATTACTAAGGAAGTCTTTCTTAACTTTCCTTGTTATTCTTTGGACCTATGCATTCAAATTGGTATATATTTCCTTTTCTCCTTTCTTTTCACCTCTCTTCTTTTCACAGCTATTTGTAAGGCCTCCTCAGAGAGCCATTTTGCTTTTTTGCATTTCTTTTTCTAGGGGATTATCTTGATCCCTGTCTCCTGTACAGTGTCATGAACCTCTTTCCATAGTTCATTGGGCACTCTCTCTATCAGATCTAGTCCCTTAAATCTATTTCTTACTTCCACTGTATAATCATAAGGGATTTGATTTAGGTCACACCTGAATGGTCTAGTGGTTTTCCCAACTTTCTTCAGTTTAAGCCTGAATGTGGCAATAAGGAGTTCATGATCTGAGCCACAGTCAGCTCCTGGTCTTGTTTTTACTGACTGTATAGAGCTTCTCCATCTTTGGCTGCAAAAATATAATCAATCTGATTTTGATGTTGACCATCTTGTGATGTCCATGTATAGAGTCTTCTCTTGTGTTGCTGGAAGAGTGTGTTTGTTATGACTAGTGCATTCTCTTGGCAAAACACTATTAGCGTTTGCCCTGCCTCATTCTGTACTCCAAGGTCAAATTTACCTGTTACTCCAGGTGTTTCTTGAATTCCTACTTTTGCATTCCAGTCTCCTATAATGAAAAGGACATCTTTTCTGGGTGTTAGTTCTCAAAGGTTTTCATAGAACCATTCAACTTCAGCTTCTTCAACATTACTAGTCAGGGCATAGACTTTTATTACCATGATATTGAATGTTTTGCCTTGAAAACGAACAGAGGTCATTCTCGTGGCAAAATCTTTCAGTCTTTGTCCTGCTTAATTTTGTGCTCCAAAGCCAAATTTGCCCGTTATTCAAGGTCTCAATCAAATTTCTCCAAGCCAGGCTACAACAGTATGTTAAGTGTGAACTAACAATGTTGAGGCCGGATTTTAAAAAGGCAGAGGAACCAGAGATCAAATTACCAACATCTGCTGGATCATAGAAAAAGCAAGAGCATTCCCCCCAAAAATATATATTTCTGCTTTATTGATTATGTTGAAGCCTTTGACTGTGTGGATCACAAGAAAGTGTGGAAAATTGTTAGAGGTGGTAATACCAGACCACCTTGCTTGCCTCCTGAGAAATCTGTATGCAGCTCAAGAAGAAACAGTTACAACTGGACATGGACAAGTGACTGGTTGCAATTTGAGAAAAGAGTACATCAAGGCTGTATATTGCCACCCAGCTTATTTAAGCCATATGTGAAATGCCGGGCTGGATAAAGCACAAGCTGGAATCATGATTGCCAGGAGAAATAGCAAAAACTTCACATTTGCAGATGATACACTCCTTATAGCAGAAAGTGAAGAACTAATGAGTCTCTTGATGAAAGTGAAAGAGGAGAGTGAAAAATTTGGCTTAAATCTCAACATCCAGAAAACAAAGATCATGGCATCTGGTCCCATCTCTTCGTTGCAAATAGATAGAGAAACAATAGAAAGAGTGAGAGACCATTTTGGGGGACTCCAAAATCATTGCAGATGGTGACTTCAGCCATGGAATTAAAGTATGTTTGCTCATTGGAAGAAAAGCTATGACTAGCCTAGACAGCATATTAAAAAGGAGAGACATTACTTTGCAAACAAACGTCCGTCTAGTCAAAGCTATGGTTTTTCCAGTAGTCATGTATGGATATAAGAGTTGAACTGTAGACAAAGCTGAACACTGAAGAATTGATGCTTTTGAACTGTCGTGTTAGAGAAGACTCTTAAGAGTCCCTTGAACGTCAAGGAAATCCAACCAGTTAATCCTAAAGGAAATCGGTCCTGAATTTCCATTAGAAGGACTGATGCTGAAGCTGACACTCCAATACTTTGGCCACCTGATGTGAAGAACTGACTCATTGGAAAAGACCTTGCTGCTGGGAAAGATTGAAGGCAGGATGAGAAGGGGACAACAGAAGATAAGATGGTTGGATGGCATCACCAATTAAATGGACATAAATTTGAGAATTCTCCTAGATTTGGTGATGGATAGGGAAGCCAGGTGTGCTGCATTCCATGGGATTGCAAAGACTCAGACACAACTGAGTGACTGAACTGAACCAGGTACCTGTTGACTGCCTATTTTTGCATTCCAGTCCCCTGTAATGAAAAGGGAATATTTTGGGGGGTATTACTTCTAGAAATTCCTATAGGTCTTCATGCTGCTGCTGCTGCTGCTAAGTCACTTCAGTCATGTCCGACACTGTGTGACCCCATAGAAGGCAGCCCACCAGGCTCCTGCATCCCTGGGATTCTCCAGGCCAGAACACTGGAGTGGGTTGCCATTTCCTTCTCCAATGCATGAAAGTGAAAAGTGAAAGTGAAGTCGCTCAGTCGTGCCCGACTCTAGCGACCCCATGAACTGCAGCCTACCAGGCTCCTCCGTCCATGGGGTTTTACAGGCAAGAGTACTGGAGTGGGGTGCCAATTCAGCTTCTTCAGCATTACTGGTTGGGGCAGAGACTTGAATCAGTGTGATATTGAACGGTTTGCCTTGGAAGCAAACAGAGATCATTACGTCATTTTTGAGATTGCATCCAAGTATACATGTTGGACTCTTGTTAACTATAAGGGCTACTCCATTTTTTCTAAGGGAGTCTTGCCCATAGTAGTAGATATCATGGTCATCTGAGTTAAATTCACCCATTGCAGTCCATTTTATTTCACTGATTTCTAAAATGTCAATGTTCACTCTTGCCATCTCCTGTTTGACCACTTCCAATCTACCTTGATTCATGTACCTAACTTTCCTGCTTCCTATGAAATATTGTTCTTTACAGCACTGGACTATACTTCCATCACCAGTCACATCCACAGCTAGTTGCTGTTTTTGCTTTGGCACCATCTCTTCATTCTTTCTGGAGTTATTTCTCTGCTTTTTTCTAGTAGCATTTTGGGAACCTACTGACCTGGAGAGTTCATCTTTCAGTGTCATGTCTTCTTTGCTTTTTCATTCGTTCATGGGGTTCCCAAGGCAAGAATATGTAAATGTTTTGTCATTTCCTTCTCCAGTGGATTACGTTTTGTCAGATCTGTCCACAATGACCCATCCGCCTTGGGTGGCCATACATGGCATGACTCACAGTTTCATTGAGTTAGACAAGGTTTTGGTCCATGTGAAAATTTTGATATTGTTCTGTGATTGTGGTTTTCATTCTGTCTGCCCTCTGAGTGATAAAGATAAGAGGCTTTTGGAAGCTTCCTGATGGGGGATACTGACTGTGGGGGAAACGGAAGTCCCACATCTTGATGGGAATCACAAAGGCAGAGTAGAACGATGTTCACTCATCTTCTTCTGAAAGAACTCAAAAATCATAATCCTAAAAAAAGACAATGCCAAAAGAATGCCTAACTATTGTACATTTGAGATCATTTCACATGCTGACAAGGTAATGTTCAAAATTCTTCAAACTAGTCTTTAGCAGTATGTGAACTGGGAACTTCCAATTGTGCAAGATGGATTTAGAAAAGGCAGAGGAACCAGAGATCAAATTGCCAACATCTATTGGAAAACATGAAAAGCAAGGGAATTCCAGGAATACATCTACCTTTATTTACTGACTATATTAAAGCCTTTGACTGTGTGGATCACAACAAATTGTGGAAAATTCTCAAAGAGAAGGTACTACTAAACCACTACCTGTCTCTTGAGAAATATGTCTACAGGACAATAAGCAACAAGTTAGAACTGAAAATGGAACAAGGGATTGGTTCAAAATTAGGAAAGGAGTTCACCAAAGTTGTATATTGTTACCCTATTTATTTAACTTCAATGCAGAGTACATCATGTGAAATGCTGAACTGGATAAAGCACAAGTTGGAATCAAGATTGCTGGGAAAAATGTCAACAATCTCAGATATGCAGATGACACCATCATAATGGCATAACAGGAAAAGGAACTAAAGAAATTCTTGATGAAGGTGAAGGAGGAGAGTGAAAAATTGGCTTCAAAAAACTAAGATTAAAAAAAAAAAAACTGATCAAACGAAAATTTGATCAGACTAAGATCAAAAAGCAGCATTTAAAAAACTGCAATCATGGCATCCAGTCCAATCACTTCATGGAAAATAGATGTGAAAAAAGTGGAAACCGTGACAGATTTTACTTTCTTGGGCTCAAAAATCACCGTGGATGATTACTTCAGCCATAAAATAAAAGACGCTTGCTCCCCAGAAGAGATGCTATGACAAAAGTAGATAGGATACTAAAAAGTAAAGACACCATTTTGATGATAAGGTCCATTTAGTCAAAGCTATGGTTTTTCCAGTAGTCATGTATAGATGAGAGAGTTGATGCAAAAGAAATCAGTCAATCCTAAAGAAATCAACCCTGAATATTCATTGGAACAACTGATGCTGAAGCTGAAGCTCCAATACTTTGGCCACCTGATGTGAAGAGCCAAGTCATTGTAACAGACCCTGGTGCTGGGAAAGATTGCAGGCAGAAGGATAAGGGCAGACAGAGGATAAGTTAGTTGGATGGCATCACCGACTCATTGGACAGCAGTTTGTGCAATTTCCAGAAGATAGTGCAGGAGATGGAAGTCTGGTGTTCTGTGGTCCATGAGTTGCAAATAATCAGATGTGACTTTGCAACTGAAGAAAAAACTCCATTTTAATGTAGGTATACAAATAATGACCCATAGAAGATATTAAGGAGTGAAGAAATCCCATCTCAAATCTCAAATTCAATTCAAATTTTCTGAATGTTTAGCAGGAGAATCGACCATAGTTAACAGAGAACTGAGGAACCAGGTAATTCTATTGGGTCAATGAAACAGAAGGAATATTCTCTAAACAGTATTGGAATGCATAAGGAGTTATTTTTACTGAGGATTTCAGAATAAAGGTTGTATCAGAAAAAAAGAGATGAAGGATTGACAAAATATAAATGAATATATGTGGTCATATTTAGAGAATACTTTAGTGATTACAGGGATGTGAGGTAGGGTGACACTAAATGTAAATGCCTCATGTTTTTCAGGATATACCTTTATCTGATGTGATTGTTATACAATGTGATGGTGGAGGATTCAACAGGACAAGTGAAAGATAGGAAGAATTGGCTACAGAACCTCTATTCTATTTCTTTCTGGACAAACACTCCTGACTCATATATCCCAGTGACCACCTCTTCTACAACGTCGATCCTTCTATCTGAAATTCTTCTATCCTTTGTACCTTATGCCCACTTCAAAAAGCACAATGTAAGATGTAAATATTGGGTAGATCCTCAGATACAGTCAAAGAATACATATCTTCTTTAGTTGAAATGCATCCTAATATGTATACAGTGTGAAAGTGAATAGAAAATATTTCCATTTTAATGTTGTATTACTGCTCAGATTCAATCCATTCAATCTGAATATCCATTTTTAAATATGGTTCTCTGTCTCACTACATTATTTCCTTCAAATGGCACCACTGTTCTTCAGATGTGATAGGTTAGTACTTTCAAAATGACCTTCAAATTGTCTATGATTAATTGGTTTCCAAATCCTGTAACTTCAAACTTAAGCTAAAAAAAAAAAAAACAAAAAACAAAAAACAAAAACAAAACTGAGCTCTTTTGCCATATGTATCACTTTGGGCAAATTATTTTACATTCTGGGCCTCTATTTATTTATTTATTCATTTTTCATTTAGCAAGTCAAATGAGTTTCTTTCTCATGGAAAAGAATAATCTAGTGAGGTTAGAATAAGAGACACCATACTGTACCAGTTCAGAGCATGGACTTTGGGGTCAAATCACCTGAGCTTGAATCCTAGCTCTACCTAGTACTGAAAAAGTGAAAAGTACTGAAAGTGAAAGTCAGTCGTGTCTGACTCTTTGAGACCCCATGGATTGTAGGCTGCCGGGTTTCTCTCACCATGGAATTTTCCAGGCGAGAATATTGGAGTGTGCAGTGATTTCCTTCTCCAGGGGATATTTCCTACCCAGGAATCCAACCAGAGTCTCCTGCATTGAAGGCAGATTCTTTGCCAGCTTATCCACCAGGGAAGTCCTGGTAATATATATGAGAATTCTATAGCATATTACTAGCGTGTGCTCTCAATGACTGAATGTCTTCACCTATAAAAGACAGACAAAGTATCTACCTCACAGAGGATGAAATAAGCAAACATTTACAGAGCTTGTAAGATTGTGCTTGACACACAGGAAGTGATAGATAAGTATTTATTAAATAAAGATTAAATCTACTGATACATATCTAATAAAGTGTAATTCCTAGTGCATTGTAAGCAATAAAACTTGCTAGTTATATGTCAAAAGTTAGCTGTAGCGGGTAACAAGATGGTGGAGGAGTAGGTGGACATGGAGTACATCTCTATCCATGGATACATCGGGAAAACAACTTCAGACATAGAAGTGCATGCAGAACACCAGCTGAGAGTGGACAGGAGTACCTACCCAGCAGAAAAGAATATATAGAACCACACAAAACCTGGTAAAGACAAAGGAACTAGGGCAAAAACAGGAGTGTTAGTAGCACTGGACCTGCCCTTGGCAGGTGGGAAAAATGAAGCAGAGGTCTGATCTCCACATAGGGGAAATTGTCTGAGTCAGAGGCGAAACATATAAGTCTGAGAGTGAAGCAGCTGATCTATGGCAGCCTGAATGGAATGAGAATCAGACAGTTCTTGCCTCAGCCATACATACCCTGGATAGGGACGCAGGTCCCCTGGAAGGTGCAGCAGCTGGGAGCTGGAGTTTAGGGATTGTGGAGGAATCCCAGGGCAAGGGCTGCTATTGACTGTGGACAGATTGAGGGGACGTGAAGGAGGAGATTGTGGTGGTTCATGCCTGTGGCAGAAAGCCAGGCAGTCATGGAAGCAAGGGGATAGTGCTGAATCAGCATAGGGGGTAGAACCATCACCACAGCTCACTCCATAGGGCAGCATCAACAGCTTAACAATAGAGAGGCTAGCCCATCAAATGCCTGATGCACTGAACTACAGAGTAGGACCCCACACAGGGTTCTCCTATAAATGACTGATGTTCCAAACTTCAAAGTAAGGGTGCCCTTTTAAGTGCCTGACACGTGTATCTACAGAGCAGGACCCCAGCCAGGGGAACTCCTCTAAGTGACTGACACATATGAAAAACAGAGAAGGAACCCAGGGATGGGAGCCCTCTAAGTGCTGAATGGGCAGAGCTACAGAGATAAATTGTCCAAAGAGGCCTTCTGATCACCAGCCACAAGAGGCTTGAGAAAAGACTCTGCTAGGGCCATAATTCCTGTGGAAGAGTCATTCTGTGTCCCAGCACACTTGTTGCTGCCAGGTTCCCCACAAATCAAGAAGCTGTGCCAATTTCATGCTCAATCCCCAATGGGGCAGAGCTGCCACAGGCAAAAAACAAACAAACAAACAAAAAACCACCCTCTTTTGTCTACGTACATAGGGTCCTTTGGGTCATGTCCAACTCTTTGTGACCCTGTGGACTGTGGCCTGCCAGGTTTCTCTGTCAGAGGGATTCTCCAGACAAGAATATAAGAGTGTGTTGTCCAATACTGCTTTCCATACCCTTCTAGAGCACTATAGTTACTGTTGCCCTAGCTGCCAACTACCCTGAATATCTGGTGCTGTCAAAACCCCTGTGACCCAAGCAGCTGCACCACCCCACACCTGGCCTTCACAGGGGCAGACCCAAATCCTCCAGGGCAGCCTCAGGAGAAAACCCCAGTGGACAACCCATGTGCAGAGGTGGAAATAAAACAGTTGAACCCCACATGCAGTGTCTCTAAAGAAAAACACCCAAAACCTTTCCAACAGCAATATAAGCTGCATATTCAGTCAGTTCAGTTCAGTCACTAAGTCGAGTCCGACTCTTTGTGACCCCATGAATTGCAGCATGCCAGGCCTCCCTGTAGATCACCAATTCCCGGAATTCACTCAAACTCATGTCCATCGAGTCGGTGATGCCATCCAGCCATCTCATCCTCTGTTGTCCCTTTCTCTTCCTGCCCCCAAACCCTCCTAGCATAAGAGTCTTTTGCAATGAGTCAAGTCTTCTCATGAGGTGGCCAAAGTTCTGGAGTTTCAGCTTCAGCATCAATCCTTCCAATGAACACCCAGTACTGATCTCCTTTAGAATAGACTGGTTAGATCTCCTTGGAGTCCAGGAGACTCTCAAGAGTCTTCTCCAACACCACAGTTCAAAAGCATCAATTCTTCAGTGCTCAGCTTTCTTCACAGTCCAACTCTCACATCCATACATGACCACTGGAAAAACCATAGCCTTGACTAGACGGATCTTTGCTGGCAAAGTAATGTCTCTGCTTTTCAATATGCTATCTAGGTTGGTCATAACTTTCCTTCCAAGGAGTAAGCGTCTTTTAATTTCATGGCTGCAGTCACCGTCCTCAGTATACATTCAACCAGGCAGACTCTGTGTCTATGGAATATATTAAAAGACATTGAGAGCGCCCCCCACTCCCCCCCCCAAAAAAAAAAAAAAAAAAACTAGTTCTGATAGCTGTGGACTTCAGAGGCAAGAACATACAGGAGTAGGGCCAGATTAGAATCTGAGCTGCCCCCACAGCAAGTCCAGAGACAAGCACAGTGCTAAAGGACATCCAAGGGAGGTGAGGTGGAATGTGACTCCCAGGGAGGGAAAGGACTCTGACAGCAGTGACTCAAGAAAAACATTTATTATTCTTATGTTTTGAATTGATCTGTAGATTCTTATGGATTTTTTGTTTGTTTGTTTTTCCCCACACACATTTTAGTTGTCAAATTTATTGGCACTAGAAAATCTAATTAAGCTTTTGAGCTTTTTTTCTTTTTTTTTTCTCAGTCACCCTTTTTATTGTTAAAAACCTCTGCCTTTATGTTGGGCTTTTGTAGTTCTATGGAGTTTTTAAATTTTCTTTTATCTTTTTAATTTAATTTTTTTTTATTTTAAAAGCATTATTATTTTTCTATATTTATTCCTAGGTTAACTTTTCCTACTGTTCTTTTCCCCTTGCATTTGATCTTTTTTTAATATAAATTTATTTATTTTAATTGGAGGCTAATTACTTTACAATATTGTATTTGTTTTGCCATACATCAACATGAATCCACCGTGGGTGTACACCTGTTTCCCATCCTGAACCCCCCTCCCACCTCCCTCCCCATACCATCCCTCTGGGTCATCCCAGTGCACCAGCCCCAAGCTTCCTGTATCCTGCATCAAACCTGGACTGGCAATTCGTTTCACATATGATATCACACATGTTTCAATGCCATTCTCCCAAATCATCCCACCCTTGCCCTCTCCCAGAGAGTCCAAAAGACTGTTCTATACATCTGTGTCTCTTCTGCTGTCTCTCATTCACGGTCATTGTTATCATCTTTCTAAAGTCCATATATATGCATTAGTATACTGTATTGGTGTTTTTCTTTCTGGCTTACTTCACTCTGTATAATAGGCTCCAGTTTCATCCACCTTATTAAAACTGATTCAAATGTATTCCTTTTAATGCCTGTGTAATACTCTATTGTGTATATGTACCACAGCTTTCTTATCCATTCATCTGCTGATGGACATCTAGGTTGCTTCTATGTCCTGGCTATTATAAACAATGCTGTGATGAACATTGGGGTACACGTGTCTCTTTCAATTGTGGTTTCCTTGGTGTGCATGCCCAGCAGTGGGATTGCTGGGTCATAATGCAGTTCTATTTCCAGTTTTTTTTTTTTTTCCTACCTCTATTTAACTTTGTTATCTATTTTTTATTTTCTTTCCTCTCAATGTATTTATTAGCTTTGTTTACATTGCTTTATCCCCCACTTAGCACCTTGCTTTAGTTCTGTTTTCCAGTTTGTGCTTTATTTAACTGGTAGATATAATTTTTGATTTCCTTTGTTCACCAGGTCAGTCTACTATATTTTATTTTTGGTGGACTGTTCCGATTTGATTTATGGGTGTATATGTATATGTGTATATTCCATTATTTTAATTATTACTTGCCTTATTTTGTAACTGCCATTTGTCTGGGGTTAATCTTTGGTTTCTCGTTTTTGGGTGTTTGTTTTAATCTTACTTAATGTCATAAGAAATCATTGGGTAATCTTTGTTCCTGGAGTGGAAGTACTGACCCAAGACCCTAGACTACCAGAGAATTAATCCTAGGGAGTATAAAATATTGAGAACTCAAAAAAAGAAAACCAATTGAATACAAGACCCAGGATCACCCAACCACAAATAGAACCCTGTGTAGGACAGGTTATCTAAACACCAAAAACAAAAATACAAACCCAATCATCAGCAGAAAGGATTACCACCACACTCAGCTTTATTTATCACAGAATAAACAATAAAAAAAAAAAAAATCAGCACAAAGCTCATCCTATATGAGCTTACACAAACCAATGTGCCATCTTAGAAGGGCAGAAATCAAAAGGAAGAACAAATTCAACCTTGAAGCCTGGGAAAAGGAGACCTCAAACACAATAAGTTAAATAATGATAATAATAATAATGAATACACAGAGAAATACTAAACAAATGAAGGAATAAACTAGAAACACAGAAGTCTAAATAAATGAAAAGGAAATACACAAACTACCTGAAAATGAATTCAGAATAATAATAGTAAAGATTACCAAAAACCTTGAAAACAGAATGGAGAAAATGCAAGAATGAGTTAACAAAGACCTAGAAGATTTAAAGAACAAACATACAGAGACAAATAACACAATTACTGAAATTAAAAATGCCCTATAAGGAATCAATGCCAGAATATCTGAAACAGAAGGATGATTCAATAAGCCTGAAGATAAAATGGTGGAAATAACTTCTGAAGAGCTGCTGCTGCTATCGCTGTTGCTGCTAAGTTGCTTCTGTCATGTCCGACTCTTTGTGACTCCAGAGACAGCAGCCCATCAGGCTCCTCTGTCCTTGGGATTCTCCAGGCAAGAATACTGGAGTGTTTTGTCATTTCCCTCTTCAAGGCATGCATGCATGCTCAGTCACTTAAGTCATGTCTGACTCTGTGCGACCCCATGGAAAGCAGCCCACTAGGCTCCTCTGTCCACGGGAGTCTCTAGGCAAGAATACTGGATCAGGATACCATTTCCTTCTCCATCTGAAGAGCAGGATAAAGTAAAAAGAATGAAAAGAACTGAGGATAGTCTCAGAGATATCTGGGACAATATCAAATGCACCAATATTCGAATTATAGTGGTCGTGGCAATGGCACCCCACTCCAGTACTCTTGCCTGGAAAATCCCATGGGCAGAGGAACCTGGTAGTCTGCAGTCCATGGGGTCGCCAAGAGTTGGACACGACTGAGCGACTTCACTTTGACTTTTCACTTTCATGCATTGGAGAATGAAGTGGCAACCCACTCCAGTATTCTTGCCTGGAGAATCCCAGGGATGGAGGAGCCTGGTGGGCTGCCGTCTGTGGGGTTCAGACACAACTGAAGCTACATAGCAGCAGAAGAAGAAGAAGAAGAGAGAAAGAAAGGGTATGAAAAAAATTTTGAAGAGATTATAGTTGAACATTTCCCCAACATGGAAAAGGAAATAATCAATCAAGTTCAAGAGGAGCAAAGAGTCCCATACAGGATAAATCAAGGAGAAACATGCCAAGACACTTATTAATCAAACTAAGATTAAACACTAAGAAAGAATAGTAAAAGCAGCAAGGGAAAAGCAACAAGTAACATACAAGGGAAACCCAATATGCTTAACAGCTGTTCCTTCAGCAGAAACTCTGTAGGACAGAAGGAAATGGCAGGATATATTTATAGTACTGAAAGGGAAAAAACCTACAACCAAGATTACTGTACCTGGAAGAATCTCATTGAAAATTGATGAAGAAATCAAAAGCTTTTCAGAGAAGCAAACCATCTTTACAACAAATGTTAAAGAGACTTATATAATCAAGAAATAAAAGAAAATAAAAAGAACTACAAAATCACCCCCAAACAATTAAGAAAATGGCAATAGGAACATCAGTTCAGTTCAGTTCAGTTCATTTCAGTCGCTCAATCGTGTCCGACTCTTTGCAACCCCATGAACTGCAGCACACCAAGCCTCCTTGTACATCACCAACTCCTGGAGTTCACCCAAACTCATGTCCATCCAGTCGATGATGCCATACAGCCATCTCATCCTCTGTTGTCTGCTTCTCCTCCTGCCTCCAATCCCTCCCAGCATCAGAGTGTTTTCCAATGAGTCAACTCTTTGCATGAGGTGGCCAAAGTACTGGAGTTTCAGCTTTAGCATCAGTCCTTCCAAAGAAACCAAGGAATGATCTCCTTTAGAATGGACTGGTTGGATCTCCTTTCAGTCCAAGGGACTCTCAAGAGTCTTCTCCAACACCACAGTTCAAAAGCATCAATTCTTCAGTGCTCAGCCTTCTTCACAGTCCAACTCTCACATCCATACATGACCATTGGAAAAACCATAGCCTTGACTAGACAGACCTTTGTTAGCAGTTTGTCTCTGCTTTTCAATATGCTATCTAGGTTGGTCAGAATTTTCCTTCCAAGGAGTAAGTGTCTTTTAATTTCATGGCTGCATTCACCATCTGCAGTGATTTTGGAGCCCCCCAAAAATAGTCTGACACTGTTTCCACTGTTTCCCCATCTATTTCATATGAAGTGATGGGACCAGATGCCAAGATCTTAGTTTTCTGAATGTTGAGCTTTATGCCAACTTTTTCACTCTCCTCTTTCACTTTCATCAAAGGCTTTTTAGTTCCTCTTCACTTTCTGCCATAAGGGTGATGTGATCTGTATATCTGAGGTTATTGATATTTCTCCAGGCAATCTTGATTCCAGCTTGTGCTTCTTCCAGCCCAGCATTTCTCATGATGTACTCTGCATAGAAGTTAAATAAGCAGGGTGAAAACATGGGCAGCCTTGATGTACTCCTTTTCCTATTTGTAACAAGTCTGTTGGATATGTATCAATTAAATACTTTAAATGTAAATGGATTAAAAGCCGCAACCAAAAGGCACAGTGTGGATTAATTGATACAGAAACAGGCTGCCTACAAGAAATCCACTTCAGACCTTAAGACACTTATAGACTCAACATGAGAGGATGGAAAGTATTTATTCCATGCAAATGGGAAGAAAAAAAAAAAAGGCTGGCTTATTAATTCTCATATCAGACAAAATAGATCTTAAAATCAAGAATGCTACAAGAGATAAGTAAGGATACTACATAATGATTAAGGGATCAATCCAAGAGTAAGACATAACAATTGTAAAATCTATGTACACAACATGGAAGCATGATCTTCCATGATAGCTCAGTTGGTAAAGAATCCACCTGCAATGCAGGAGACCCCAGTTAGATTCCTGGGTTGGGAAGATACATTGAAGAATGGATCATCTAACCACTCCAGTATTCTTGGGCTTCTCTTGTGGATCTACTGATAAGGAAACTTCCTGCAATGTGGGAGACCTGGGTTAAATCCCTGGATTGGGAAGAAACCTGGAGAAGGGAAAGGCTACCCTAACTAGTATTCTGACCTGACGAATTCCATGGACTGTATAATTAATGGGGTTGCAAGGTGTTGGAGACGACTGAGTGACTTTCACTTTCACCTTCATGAACCCACTGTAAGATCACCTTAATACATAAGACAAACCCTAAAAGATATCAAAAAAGAAACTGATTGTAACACAATAATAGAAGGAGACTTTAACACTCCATCCACACGGATAGACAGACCATCAAGAGAGAAAATTAATAAGGAAACAAGTGTCTTAAATGATACACTGGATGAGAGGGAACTCATTGATATCTTCAGGACATTCCATCCAAATGCAGAAGAACACACTTTCTCTGGTGCACATGGAATATTCTCCAGGAGAGACCACATCTTGGGTAACAAATCAAACCTCAGTAAATTTAACAAAATTGAAATCGTATCAAGCAGCTTCTCTGACCACAACCCTATGAGACTAGATATCAATTAGAAGAGAAAAAAATAAAATAAACACAAACACATGGAGATTAAACAATACATTATTAAATAACCAAGAGATTACTGAAGAAATCAAAAATTTGTATAAACAAATGACAATGAAAATATGACAAATCAAACCCTATGCTGCTGCTGCTAAGTCACTTCAGTCGTGTCCGACTCTGTGTGACCCCATAGACGGCAGCCCATCAGGTTCTCCCATCCCTGGGATTCTCCAGGCAAAAATACTGGAGTGGGTTACCATTTGCTTCTCCAATGCATGAAAGCGAAAAGTCAAAGTGAAGTCGTTCAGTTGTGTCCGACTCTGAGCGACCCCATGGACTGCAGCCTACCAAGCTTCTCCACCCATGGGATCTTCCAGGCAAGAGTACTGGAGTGGGGTGCCATTGCCTTCTCTGATCAAATCCTATAGGATGCAGCAAAAACAGTTCTAAGGCGGAAGTTTATAGAAATACAATCCTACCTCAAGAAACAAGAAAAACATCAAATAGACAAAGTAACTGTACAGCTAAAACAACTGGAGAAAGATGAACAACACCCCTTCAAATTTACTAGAAGGAAATAAATCATAAAGATGAGAGGATAAATAAATGAAAAAGAAGTGAAAGAAACAAAATTAAAGATTAATACAACTAAAAGCTGGTTCTTTGTGAAGATAAAGAAAATTGACAAACCTTTAGCCAGATTCATCAAAAAAAAAAAAGAAGAAGAAGAATCAAATCAGCAAAATTAGAAATGAAAAAGGAGAGGTTACAATAGACAATGTAGAAATAGAAAGGATGATATGAGACTATTATGAACAACTATATGGCAATAAAATGGATAACCTGGAAGAAATGGACAGATTCTTAGAAAAATTCAATCTTCCAAGACTGAACCAAGAAGAAAAAGAAATTATGAACAACCCAATTACAAGCACTAAAATTGAGACTGTGATCAAATATCTCCCAAAAAAACAAAGCCCAGGACCAGATGGTTTCACAGGAGAATTCTATCAAGCATTTAAAGAAGAGCTCATGTCTAACCTTCTAAAATTCTTTCAAAAGATTTCAGAGAAAGGAACACCTCTAAACTCATTCTACAAGGCCACCATCACCCTGATACTAAAACCAGTAAAGACAACATAAAAAGAGAAAACTACAGGCCAAAATCACTGATGAACATAGATGCAACAATCCTCGACAAAATTTTAACAAACAGAATTCAGCAACACATCAAAATCTCATACATTATCGTCAAGAAATATTAACAAATTTAAAGATAAAAAACATATGATAACTTCAATAGATGCAGAAAAAAAGGCTTTGACAAAATTCAGCACCCATTTATGATTAAAACTCTTCAAAAAATGGGCATAGAAAGAACCTACCTCAAAATACTAAAGGCCATATATGATAAGGCTACAGCAAACATTATTCTCAATGGTGAAAAACTGAAAGCATTCTCCCTCAGATCACGAGCAAGACAAGGGTGTCCACTTTCACCACTATTATTCAACATAATTCTGAAAGTTCTAGATATAACAATCAGAGAAGTACAAGAAATAAAATGAATTCAGATCAGAAAAGAAGTAAAACTCCCACTGCAGATGACATGATACTGTACATAGAAAATCCTAAAAATAGTATCAGAAAATTATTAGGCTAATCGGTGAATTTAACAAATTTGCAGGATACAAAATCAATACACATAAATCATTTGCATTTCTATATACTAACAATGAAAAATCAGAGTGAGAAATTAATGAATCAATCCCATTCACAATTGCTACAAAAATAATTAATTATCTAGGAATAAATTAACATAATGAGATAAAAGACCTGTACACAGAAAATTATAAGACACTAATGAAAGAAAAGCAGAGACATTATTTTGCCAACAAAAGTCAGTCTAGTCAAGGCTATGGTTTTTCCAGTGGTCATATATGGATGTGAGAGTTGGACTGTGAAGAAAGCTGAGCACCAAGGAATTGATGCTTTTGATCTGTGGTGTTGGAGAAGACTCTTGAGAGTCCCTTGGACCGCAAGGAGATCCAACCAATCCATTCTGAAGGAGATCAGCCCTGGGATTTCTTTGGAAGGAATGATGCTAAAGCTGAAACTCCAGTACTTTGGCCACCTCATGCGAAGAGTTGACTCATTGGAAAAGACTTTGATGCTGGAAGGGGTTGGGGGCAGGAGGACAAGGGGATGACAAAGGATGAGATGGCTGGATGGCATCACTGACTCGATGGACGTGAGTCTGAGTGAACTCCGGGAGTTGGTGATGGACAGGGAAGCTTGGCGTGCTGTGATTCATGGGGTCACAAAGAGTTGGACATGACTGAGCGACTGAACTGAACGAAAGAAATCAAAGATGACATAAACAGATGGAGACCTATTCCATGTTTCTGGGTAAGAAGAATTGCTATTGTGAAAATGACTATACTACCAAACACAATCTACAGATTCAATGTGATCCCTATCAAATTACCAATGGCATTTACCACGGAACTAGAACAAAAAAATTTCCGAATTCATATGGAAACACAAAAGACCATAAATAGCCAAAGAAGTCTTAAGAAAGAAAACTGGAGCTGGAGGAATCAACCTTCTTGACTTCAAATTATACTACAAAGCTACAGTCATCAAGACAGTATGGTACTGGCACAACAACAGAAATATAGACCAATGGAACAAGATAGAAAGCTCAGAAAGAAACCCATGCACCTATGGGTACCTTATTCTTGACAAAGGAGATAAGAATATACAATGGGGCAAAGAGAGCCTCTTCAGTAAATGGTGCTGGGAAAACTGGACAACTACATGTAAAAGAATGAAATTAGAACACTTCCTAACACCATATACAAATATAAAATCAAAATGGATTAAAGACCTAAATGTAAGACCAGAAACTATAAAACACTTTGAAGAAAACACAGGCAGAACACTCAATGCCATAAATCAAGGCAATCTCCTCTATGATCTGCATCCTAGAATAATGGAAATAAAAACAAAATAGACAGGTAGGATCTGATTAAACTTAAAAGCTTTTGCACAGCAAAGAATTATAAGCAAGGTCAAAAGACAGCTCTCAGAATGGAAGAAAATAATACCAAATGAAACAATGGACACAGAATTAATTTCCAAATTATACAAGAAGCTCATACAACTCAATACCAGAAAAACAAACAACCCAATCAAAAAGTGAGTGAAAGATCTAAACAGACATTTCTGCATAGAAGACATACAGATGGCAAACAGACACATAAAAAGATGTTTAACATCACTCATTATTAGAGACATGCCAATCAAAGCTAAAATAAGTTATCACCTCAGTCCATTCAGAATGGCCATTATCAAAAAGTATACAAATAATAAATGTGGGAAAGTGTGTGGAAAAAAGGGAACCCTCTTGTACTGTTGGTGGGAATTTAAATTGATACAGCCACTATGGAAGATGTTATGGAGATTTCTTAAAAAACTTGGACTAAAACCATCGTATGACCCCAAAATCTCACTCCTAGGCATATAACCTGCTGCTGCTGCTGCTGCTAAGTCGCTTCAGTCGTGTCCGACTCTGTGCGACCCCATAGACGGCAGCCCACCAGGCTCCCCCGTCCCTGGGATTCTCCAGGCAAGAACACTGGAGTGGGTTGCCATTTCCTTCTCCAATGCATGAAAGTCAAAAGTGAGAGTGAAGTTGCTCAGTCGTGCCCGACTCTTAGCGACCCCATGGACTGCAGCCTACCAGGCTCCTCCATCCATAGGATTTTCCAGGCAAGAGTACTGGAGTGGGGTGCCATTGCCTTCTCCAAGATATAACCTGAGGAAACCAAAATTGAAAAAGACACATGTATCCCACTCTTCATTGCAGCACTATTTACAACAGCTAGAACATGGAAGCAAAGTAAATGTCCATTGACAGATGAATGAATAAGTAACTTTGGTCCATATACATGATGGAATATTACTCACTCATTAAAAGGAACACATTTGAGTCAGTTCTAATGAGGTGGAAAAACCTAGAACCTAATATATAGAGTGAAGTGTCAGAAAGCAAAAGATAAATACCGTATTCTAATGCCTATATATGGAATCTAGAAAAGATGGTACTGAAGAATTTATTTACAGGGCAACAATGGAGAAACAGAGATAGAAAATAGATTTATGGACATGGGGAGAGGGGACGAGATGTTGAGATGTAAGGAAAGAGTAACATGGAAACTTACATTACCATATGTAAAATAGATAGCCAATGGGAGTTTGCTGTAGGGCTCAGGAAACTCAAACAGGTCCTCTGTATTAACCTAGAGAGGTGAGATGTGGAGGGATATGGGAGGGAGGTTCAAAAAGGAGAGGATATATGTATCCCTATGGCTGATTCATTTTGAGGTTTGACAGAAAATAACTAAATTCTGTAAAGCAATTATCCTTCAATTAAAAAAATAAAAAAAAATTAGCTGTATGTATTGTGATTTGTTCATCTTCTCAACTTCCAACATCTTTACTCTAACCCATGTTTTCATAAGCTTGCTGTGGAATTACACCTAACAAGAGTGTTGCCTCTAACCTTTGCACCGTTCTCACTATGTGCACTGGATTGTCTGTGATTAGCTCATCACCATATCTGTGTCCTTCTTTACCCTTGTAGTTCTCAAGATGTATTTCCCAGAGTCTCCTTCTGCTAAAGTTCATATAATGAGAAGCACTCATGCAAGAGCTGGTGATGACATGGAGCATTGCTAACAACTTCAGATCATCCTGCTTTGAGAATAACCCATTTAAGTGCTATTGGCAACAGAGGTCATGTCAACTGCTTTCTTCCCATGACTTTACTTCTAAAGTTCCTTGAAGTTCAAAATTATCTCCCTAACCTTTGCTCTTTTAGCCTTTCCAAAGTTGCTTATGCCTCTAATTCTATATATTGAAATAATTTCCTGTTCCAGGTACCTAATTCTTCTTTCCCACACACTTAATGATAACTTCATTTGTATAATTTCTATATTTTTAAACTGATTTCTTATGAAACCTGAATGGTTTTCTATCAGAAATGGCTTTCTAGACTTAGACTCTAGACTTAGACTCTTTATTTTAATAGATACTTCTACTGGTCTTTTCCTAAGTTGGTATAATTAAGGATTGGTTCAAATATTTCTAAAAATATAAACATCTCCTGAATAAAATGAAGTATTTGCAGTGTTCAGTACATTTACACCTGATTTTTTAATTTGAGTTTGGCTCTATTTTTGACTCAGCTATATAAATACTTATTGTCCTTTGTTTATTTTAATTTTCTCTTTCCTGTCTTTATAGGGGTCCCTTTCATGTATTTTATCAGCATGTTTAGTTCCCATTTCTTGTGTACCAATTTTTAAGAGAGGAAAATTTTTGCATTTCTAATTCCCAACAAGGAATTCATATCCATATCCTGGAGTAGAATTACATGTGAGAAAAACTTGATGTTTCATTTGTCCTACTTCATTAAGAGTCTTCTCTAAATATCAAAACATGTGTGTTTTATTCTTATTTATCTTTGGTTATAAGAAATAAGGAATCCTATATTCAATAAATATATTCTTTGTTCCCAAGTACTGAGCCCAAAAAGCTACTCCAGAAGGAGAAAAGATGATGGAGAGAATTTCTATTGGTAAAAAGCCCTTTTACCATTAAAACTTTCCACTCTGGACTCCTACCCTTGCACATGTGTGTCCTAAATCTCTTCAGTTGTGTTCAACTTTGTGCTACACTATGGACTGTAGCCTGCCAGCTTCCTCTGTCCATGGAATTCTTCAGGCAATAATACTGAAATGGGTTGCTCTGCTCTCCTCCAAAGTATCTTCACCACCCAGGGATCAAACCTGCCTCTCCTACATCTTGTCTCCTGCATTGACATGTAGGCTCTTTACCACTAGCACCACCTGGGAAGCCCTGATATCTAATGTGGTTTCTCCACTAGGGGACATAAGTGAAGGAGGATGGTGTTAGGGGATATCACCTACCTGTTCTGCTCTATAGTTCATTTAATTCCTAACTCGTGCTTGATGAACTGTTTTCCTGTAATTTAAGTCATTCTTTTTCTCTTGCCTTCTGGTCAAAACATGTTTACATAGTCCCAGGTTTCTTTGTTTTTATCCATTATCTAAGGGGAACTACTGCATGGAAAGGGGTTGAGTATGGCCCAGTGATTAGAGCATGACTGTGTGTGCTCCTTTCTCAGATCTAATACTCACTGAATGATTTCTTGGTCAAGGCATTTAACCTCTTGTGATTCAGATGCACCGGTTTTTAGGATAATGATAGACTTTCTTAATACTTTCTCACAATTAAAGGAATTAGTATATCTAAAGCACACAGGAGGATGTTATATGAATAATATATTTCAAAATATTAGGTTGTTATAACAGATATGACTATCAAATTAATTTTGAAGTATAGCTTTTGAACCAATATTTCAAATCCACAATTTATGTGTTTTCCAAATATTTATACCTCTAAAATCTGGTGTATCCAATATATCAGCACAATTTTCTATTTATTGTCAGAGTAATCTTTTTAGTCTAGTCAGTTTGAGTTCCCTATTTCTATGTGTGTGTGTGTGTGTGTGTGTGTAGTCTTAATAATAATAAAACATTAACATATATATGAGGATTTATAGTTTACAGATTCTTTGCTCATATACTAGTTTTCAATCCTACACTATCCCTTTAAGATAGGCAGTCTTATACTTATTTTTCAAAGGGAAAACAGGTTTAAAGTCAAATCATTTGTTCAACAGCACATTTCAAGTAAAGCATTCAAAAACAAATATCGACTATTTTTCTGCTTGTCTTCACTTAATGTCTTGTTTTATTCTGTCTCCATTACCTGAAATCCTCCAACCAATATTGTCTACATATCTATCTTACTTTGTGTGAAAATTTCAACTTAAACCGAGATTGTTAAATGATTATCTGATATCACAATGTGTTGATTTGTTTATATCTTTTCATTTTTTAAATTTTAATTACTACCATACCATTTAAAACTTTAATAAATTAAAGTGTTATTAATTAAAAAAAATTAAAGGCATAGCAGATTAAATATTTGCATACTTTTTTATACAAAAATTGATTTTAATATTACTATCACTTGATTTATTTATATTTTTATTTTATATTGTATTAAATATAAAAAAAATCTATATTTAAGAATCAACTGTGAAAGATGAAAGTAATGTTCCCTTATTATAGTGTACTGTTTTAGCATACATTCAAATTTATTTATATCTATGTATACATAAATATGATACATATGTATTACATTATATACACACTCACATTATTCTGCCTCACTACACAAATATGAGCCTTCTAAGTTACCAATATCAGTAATTTTTTAAAAAGCTATGTTTATCCAATATTATAAATCAAAGTTAATTTAGATCTTTTATCAGTTGATAAATTGTTCCTAACTTGGTGCTATTATAGCATTCAAATATCAAATATGATATGAAATTTTAAATTAGATTTTTTTCTCCCCTAGTGATTAAAGCATGTGTAGAACACCGTTTTACAGAATATATGACAGTGAGCTAAGGGTTAGTAGAAAGGCGGTCTCCTTTGACATGCTATGAAGAGTTGTGTAATTTTCTGCAGGTTGCATTATGTTTCTATTAATAATTTGAAAGCATTTTACCTATAAGTGGAGATAGTAGCAAAAAAAAAAAATGAAACTAGAAGAGTAAACATCTTGTTTAAACTGATCTTCAAAATGCTGGATATAAGACTGGCATTCCTCTCATGCATACTATGGCACCCTTTACTGGTAAGGGGCCTTATTCTTAGTGACAGATTTTGTGTAAAACTTGCTAAGCATTCAATACCTATCTTATGTGGAGTCTAAATTTTTTTATTTTAAATATTTACTAGTTTTTTCTTATAAAACATTCAGTCTTGAAATTATTTTAATACAATTATTAACAATAGATAAGTTTCATAATTGAATATAAAAGGAACATTAAATAATATTTGTCTTTGATGAATTATTTCAAGGTAATAGAGACTCTAATTAGAGAGATATGCATAATATCTTAAATACCAATGTTAATCTGATCTGAATTTAAAGTTATTTAAATAATTTTAAAATGTAATTACTTGTTCCTCATTTTCAGACTACTTAATTATAGAATAAGAAAAGTAAAGCATTTCCTGTTTCAAATCATCAGTCATTTTTATAACATATATTGCCAGCTAGTACAGAGCTCCTAATAGTAAAGGTGCCTTTGAAAAGACAGATAAAATATGTTTTCATCTTAACATAATTTATTTATCATCTTTAAACAGTGACTATTAGATGAATGCTAGCTTTAGCTACTAAAATAATTCTGAATTACTGATTTTTAAGGAGATGAAACATTATTAGATTTTAGAAGTGGAAATTGGAACTGTACATAGGGCTTGTAACATATAAAATATTTTGTAGAAATAAGATCTGTACACCATATGGTTGATTCAAGAGGGAGAATGCATGCCATTGAACTACATTTTTCCTAATACATTGAATGATTCACAATAAATTTCATCAATAGATTAAAAATGAACATTGGACAAAAAAATCTGGTACCTATAATATTTTGATCTTTTTTGTGTTTGATATATTAAATATTCTTGATCTTCCTTTGCTCTTTTTGGCTCATTTGACCTATATATAACTTTAAATAGCTCCCTGGCTGACAGACAGGCTATCTCATCATATGGTAAATGGTAATACACTCCATTACACAGTAACTTAAAAATCATAGACCCACTGAGAAGCTGCTCCAAGAGTTTAACTACTCTCCTGGCAGATATCAGCCAATATCTAGATACATTAGCAAGGGAGACTCTGCTGACCACAGAAGGATCTGGGAGGAAGTCAGAAACTTATTTCAGTTCTATAGAAAAGCCTCTGGAAGTTCAATCACTTAATCTATTTTTTATTGAATGCATACAGAAAAAAAAAAATTCAAACCTCTATATCAGAGAAAACTGCCATCAACTCTGTCCTTGAGCAGTCTATCTAAAGACTCCTGACTGCTTATATAATGAAGAAATTAGATATTATTAAAATTCATATTTTTGAAGTTTTGCTGGTTTTAAACCATAAAGGCTGTATATTATATAATATGGAAGTGGCAGAAATAAGAATGGCAATCACCAACTGATTAAGTATGTTCAAATACCCATATACTATTTTTAATCTTGCAGCGATTCCTAGTGCTGTGCCTGTGTGTGCTAAGTCGCTTCATTCATGTCCAACTCTGTGATCTTATGGACTGTCGATGGCCACGGTACCTGCCCATTAGATTCTCCAGTCCAGAATACTGGAGTGGTTGCCTTGTCCTCCTCCGGGGGATCTTCCTGACCCAGAGATCGAACCTGCATCACTTGCATCTTCTGCATTGGCAGGCAGGTTTCTTACCACTAGTACCACATAGGAAGCCCCCGCTAGTGGTGTGCTATTGTCTATTTCACAGTCACTTTACATTTAATGTGCCACTTCCATTTATTTAATTGTGTGACAATGCAAGCATCACCAATAACAGATTAGAGGATAAGTACTTCCTTGATGGCTCAGATGGCAAAGAATCAGCCTGCAAAGCAGGAGAGCCAGCTTTGATCCCTGGATAGGGAAGATTTCCTGGAGAAGGGAATGACACTGCCCTCCTGTATTCTTGTCTGGGAAATCCCATGGAAAGAGGAGCCCAGCAGGCTACACAGTCCATGGGGTTGCAAAGAGTTGGACAGGATTGAGGGACTAAGACTTTCACTTCACACTGTAATTGATCTTCTCTTATTCATACTACAGGGCTTCTCTCATAGCTCAGTGGGTAAAGACTCTACCTACAATGCAGGAGACCAGGTTCGATTCCTGGGTCAGGAAGCTTCTGGAGAAGGAAATGGCAACCCTCTCCAGTATTCTGGACTGGAGAATCCCATGGACAGAGGAGCCTGGCGGGCTACAGTCCATGGGGTTGCAAGAGTCAGACACAACTTAGCAAATAAACTGCCATTCCCAATTACAGAAAAACAATAGGGTGACTTGTAGCCAACTGCATGTTAATACATTTAACTTAGCTGATATATGTGCATGCATGCTAAGTCACTTCAGTCGTATCTGACTGTTTGGGTCCCCATGGACTATATCCTGCCAGGTGCCTTGTCAAGGGATTCTCAACGCAAGAGTACTGGAGTGGGTTGTCATGCCTTCCTTCAGGGGATCTTCCTGACCCAGGGATTGAACCCCAGTCTCTTCTGTTTTGGCATTGGCAGGCAAGTTCCTTACCACAGACACCAAAGCTGATGTGTAAATAAATTTTCTTCCTTTCTTCTTTTTTTTTTTAATTTTCTCTTTTAGGCATGATCTCTTTTTAAAGGCTCATTTTGGAAAGCAATGAGAGAGTTAAGTATGGGACTTTGAATCCCTTGAAGGAAAGGAAATATATATACAAACATAGATGAGTGGATTTATAAATAAATTTACTCTGATCTGAAACTGGGTGCAGTGTTGAGCTCCCTCATAATAATGTAATTATTATCCCTGTCTCTTATTATTAGTGTTAATACTGTAAAAGAGGAGGTTAGAACATTCTCATGGTGTATTATCAAAATTTCCTGGCCATAGTAAAGTTTCCTGTATTAAAATAATAGAAACAAGGGTTAGTCTTATTTTTTTTCACATTTTAATTTGAAAAAAAAAAAAAAAAACCCAACTGTGGAATTGCCTTTCCTTTGAGACATATGACTGCTTAGCACTGCATTATAGTTTTCTTGTGAATAAAGAGGCCTTCATTGATCATACATTCTAACGCTAATGCTAAGTCACTTCAGTCATGTCTGGTGATTTGAGACCCCATGAACTGTAGACTGCCAGGCTCCTCTGTCCGTGGAATTGTCCAGGCAAGAACACTGGAGTGGGTTGCTATGCCCTCCTCCACGGGATCTTCCCACCCAGAGATGGAAAACTTGTCTCTCTTATCTCCTGCACTGGCAGGTGCATTCTTTACCACTTGAGGGACCTGGGAAGCCTCAGGAGACAATAAGTCACTGTGAAGATTAAGGAGACATGAAAGGAGTGCCTGGGAAGAAGAAATGAAGGCTACACCCATGTGTCCTCCTAGAGGACAGTGGTCAGGCCCCTGTACAAAAAGCATTCAGCCAACACAGAAAAAGTTAAAACTTGAAGAACTGATACCAATTTATGTATCTCTTTTCCACAATTCCAACCTGTTTATGTTCCTGAATTATTTATGATACAGAGCACTTTAGAAATTGAAAATCATGATTTCAATATGTAAACCAATCAACTCTCATCCAAAATGGGAGAAAATTATGTTTCAACCTACAGAATAGTTTACAATCTTGCAAATGTGTAAACGATTGGGTAACGCAAAATAAATGTCTTTTTAACCCATTACTACTACTGGACAACAAAAATTATATACGAATATTGCATTTCTTCCAGCATATCAAAGTATTCCATACACTATTTATATACCTAGTCCTATATAAGATCATACTGGGTTAATTGTGCAGTGTGTGTGTGTGTTCATGTGTGCATCTGAAAAGGTTCAATATGCTGCCAAAAAGATAGATTCTCAAATTTAAAATGAACTCAATTATGGTGATAGCAACCCACTCCAGTACTCTTGCCTGGAAAATCCCATGGACGGAGGAGCCTGGTAGGCTGCAGTCCATGGAGTCGCTAAAAGTCGGACACGACTGAGAGACTTCACTTTCACTTGCATGCATTGGAGAAGGAAATGGCAGCCCACTCCAGTGTTCTTGTCTGGAGAATCCCAGCGATGGCAGAGCCTGGTGGGCTGCCGTCTATGGGGTTTCACAGAGTCAGACACGACTGAAGCAACTTAGCAGCAACAGCAACAGCAATTATAGTTAGTAGGGCACTTCATGTTAAATAAACCAAAATCCAATAGAATGTCATTCTCTAATTCAAAACTCTACCTTTTATTGAAAATAGACTTGACTCAGGTTTAAATATTATAAGCCCAACAATATATAAGGCAGTTCCAGTAATACATTACTCTATATTTATCTGGGAAAGTGTGTGGAGAGCATCAAAGAACTTAAAATGCTTTATTTCTCTCTATCTTATTATTTTGCATCGGTAGAGTTCTTTACAAATTAGAAAGTACTTTCCGATGCAGGTTTTCTAATCATTACAAAAACGATATTATGAAATCAATAGGGGAATATCGTATTCCAAGTCCTTCCGAGATCTGGGCAATTAAGGAAAGTCTCTAAAGTCAAACTAGTAGAGCCAAGATTCACAATAAAACCATGCTTATTGGAGGGAGAACATACTCAGATGCACTTCAAAATACTGTATTATTAGCTATGTTGTTGTCCTAACTAGGGTAAAATGATTAGATTTATCAGTATTGGATTTTGTATTGTTTCCTCTGCAGGAATATGGGCTTCAGAGATACAAAATACCAAGCCTTGTCAAATGTTGGTCGTCCTCATAGATTTCTACATCGTACTTGAGTATTTTCTTCTCTAGGGTGCTTGTTCATAATTTAAACTGGTTCCTCTTGAATGAAATGTTTCAAATTGTAGATACAGTGACCAATGAATAAAAATTAAAAATTTCAAAAAGTAAACAGGAACAAATTTTTTAAACTATCACAAAAGAAAAAGAAGGGTGAAAGTTAAGGATAAAAAAATATATATTGGAGGTATAGAAAGAGGAGAAAAAGAATATAAGAGAAAGTCATGACTCTGTCACCCATTTAGCATCATTTAATTGCAAAATTCATAGAAAAATGTTCTAAATGAGTTTCTGTATATTTGCCCTCTTAAGTGACTACATGTTTATGTTGTGCAACTAACTTCTACCTAGCAGAAAGGCAAGGAGTGCTGCCATGTCTTGTGCTTTAATTACTTTTAGCCTGTTTGAGTCTGTCACAAATCTGAGTTACCGCTTCTATTAACACCATTGTAACTGTCAGAGGTGTCACAGGTGGCAGTTACAATGGTATTAATAGAAGTAGTATTGCTGCAAATAGTAGCAATAATAGTATGCAGTATTTATTAAACAATTTTTATTAATGTGTTTGCTCCATCTAACAGGACCACTCTAATTTTATATAGTAATCTTTGGAAAAAAATATGCAACATCCCTGGGGATTGTGAAATCTAGGAGAGAGTTTTTTCTCACTCAATTCTTCATTTGCCCTGTCTGCCTGTCTCTAAATGATGTTGGTCCATTCTGATTGTCTATTTCCCTGTTAATAACCTCTGTTGACATATGTCAAGTATTAACCTATAAACCTACTGTTCTGAGGCACGAATATGTGAGTTGATGTGAATGAGGCAAATTCTTTACATGTTTCAATTTAATTGACGTTTTTGAATAACAGCTCTGTGCTTATTAAATTATATTCCACCCTTTCTTCTAGGTTATAAAAAGTAATATTTGGAATTCCAATTACTCACAGACTCACTCTTCCTATACCCTGTGCTGTGCAAAACCCTCTGAAGATTTGATAGTGAACTTAGCCATTCCACCTTCTTTATCATTTCTTAATTGGAAATTTTCATCTTCCAGTAGATGTTCTAGATTTAAAGACACCTTTTAAACATTTCAGAGGCTTCTGAAGAATAAGTCATCTATAACTGGATAGAAGCTTTGTTTCATTTTCTCATATTTTCCTTTTTACTTACTATATAGCTAAATCAGTGATTTTGTTGTAATTTATTTATCACAACATTCAAAGCAAAATGTTTCCTAGGATTCTTCTTGCTATATTTTGAGTAATTATTTTGAATTTGTATGTGTGGAAGGTTTTGCTTTATTTCGCTTTTCTATCTCCAAGAATTCAGTTCTGTTCAGTTGCTCAGTAGTGCCCAACTCTTTGAGAACCAAAGCCTGCAGCATTGTAGGCTTCCCTGTTCATCACCAACTCCTGGAGCTTGCTCAAACTCATGTCCATCAAATTGGTGATGTCATCCAACCACCTCATCCTCTGTCATCACCTTTTCTCTTGCCTTCAATCTTTCCCAGCATCAGGGTCTTTTCTAATGAGTCAGTTCTTCACATCAGGTGGCCAAAGTATTGGAGTTTCAGCTTCAGCATCAGTCGTTCCAATGAACATTCAGGACTGATTCCCTTTAGGATGGACTGGTTGGATCTCCTTTCAGTCCAAGGTGTCTTCTCCAACACCATAGTTCAAAAGCATCAATTCATTGGCATTCAGCTTTCTTTATACTCCACGTCTCACATCCATACATGACTACTGGAAACTTTTGTTGGCAAAGTAATGTCTCTGCTTTTAAATATCCTACCTAGGTTGCTCAAGGCTTTTCTTCCAGGAGCAAGCATCTTTTAATTTCATGGCTGAAGTCACCATCTGCAGTGATTTTAGGGCCCAGGAAAATAAAGTCTCTCACTGTTTTTATTGTTTCCCAATCTATTTGCCCAGGATTGATGGGAGTGTATATCATGATCTTAGATTTTTTAATGCCGAGTTTTAAGCCAGCTTTTTCACTCTCCTCTTTCACTTTCATCAAGAGGCTCTTTAGTTCTTCTGGTTTCTTCCATAAGGGTGGTGTCATCTGCGTATCTGAGATTATTGTTATTTCTCCCAGTAATCATGATTCCAGCTTGTGCTTCATCAAGCCCAGCATTATGCGTGATGTACTCTGCATACAAGTTAAATAATCAGGGTGACAATATACAGCCTTGAAGTACTCATTTCCCAATTTTGAACCAGTCTTTTGTTCCATGTCCGGTTTTAACTGTTGTTTCTTAACTTGCCTACAAATTTCTCAGGAGTCAGGTAAGGTCGTCTGGTATTCCCATCTATTGAATAATTTTTCACACTTTGCTGTCATCCATACAGTTAAAGGCTTTGGCATAGTCAATAAAGCAGTAGTAAATGTTTTTAGTCTAAAACTCTCTTGCTTTAGCAATGATCCAATGGTTCTTAGCAATTGGACATCTGGTTCCTCTGCCTCCTCTAAATCCCATTAGAACATCTGGAATTTCAAGGTTCATGGAGTGCTGAAGCCTGGCTTGGAGAATTTGGGGCATTACTTTGCTAGCCTGTGAGATGAGTGCAATTGTGTGGTAGTTTGAACATTCTTTGACATTGCCTTTCTTTGGGATAGGAATGAAACTCACCTTTTCCAGCCCTGTTGCCAATGCTGACTATTCCAAACTTGCTGGCATAGTGAGTGAAGTATTTTAATAGTGGCACCTTTTAGGATTTGAAATAGCTCAATTGGAATTCCCTTCCCTCCACTAGACTTTTTCATAGCGATGCTTCCTAAGGCTAACTTGACTTCCCTTTCAAGGATGTCTGGCTCTAGGTGAGTGATCACACCACTGTGCTTATCTGGGTCATGAACTTTTTTTTTTTTTTTTTTTTTTTTTTAGAACTTATGTGTATTCTTGCCACTTCCCCTTTTACTTTACAGTATTTTTTTTTTTTTATGAAGGATAATTGCTTTACCTAATTTTGTTGTTTTCTCTCAAGTCTCAGCAAGAATCAGCCATAGGTATACATATGTCCCCCCCTTCTGAACCCCCTCCCATCTCTCACCAGATCACACACCTCTAGATTAATACAGAGACCCTGTTTGAGTTTCTTGAGCCATAAAGCAAATTCCCATTTGCTATCTATTTTACATATGGTAATGTAAGTTTCCATGTTACTCTTTCCATATATCTCACCCTCTCCTCCCGTGTCCCAAGGTCAATATGTCTGTTCTCTCTGTTTGTTCCTCCACTGCTGCCCTGTAAATAGCTTCTTCAGTATCATTTTTCTAGATTCTATATATATGCATTAGTATACAATATTTGTCTTTCTCTTTTTGACATACTTAACTCTGTGTAATAGGTTGTAGGTTCATCCACCTCATTAGAACTGACTCAAATGTGTTCCTTTTTATGGCTGAGTTTTAGAAAAGGCAGAGGAATCAGAGATCAAATTGCTAACATCTGCTGGATCATGGAAAAAGCAAGACAGTTCCAGAAAAATATCTATTTCTGCTTTATTGACTATGCCAAAGCCTTAGATTGTGTGGATCACAATAAACTGTGGAAAAGTCTGAAAGAGATGGGACAACCAGACCACCTGACCTGCCTCTTGAGAAACCTATATGCAGGTCAGGAAACAACAGTTAGAACTGGACCTGGAACAACAGACTGGTTCCAAATAGGAAAATGAGTATGTCAAGGCTGTATATTGTCACCCTGCTTATTTAACTTATATGCAGAGTACATCATGAGAAACACTGGACTGAAAGAAACACAAGCTGGAATAAAGATTGCTGGGGAAAATATCAATAACCTCAGATATGCAGATGACACCACCTTTATGGCAGAAAGTAAAGAGGAACTAAAAAGCGTCTTGATGAAAGTGAAAGAGGAGAGTGAAAATGTTGGCTTAAAGCTCAACATTCAGAAAACTAATATCATGGCATCTGGTCTCATCACTTCATGACAAATAGATGGGGAAACAGTGGAAACAGTGGCTTACTTTATTTTTCTGGGCTCCATAATCACTGCAGATGGTGATTGCAGCCATGAAATTAAAAGATGCTTACTCCTTGGAAGGAAGGTTATGACCAACCTAGATAATATATTAAAAAGCAGAGACATTACTTTGCCAACAAAGGTCCATCAGTCAAGGCTATGGTTTTTCCAGTAGTCATGTATGGATGTGAGAGTTGGACTGTGAAGAAAGCTGAGCACCGAAGAATTGATGCTTTTGAACTGTGGTGTTGGAAAAGACTCTTGAGAGTCCCTTGGACTGCACGGAGATCCAACCAGTCCATTCTGAAGGAGATCAGTCCTGGGAGTTCTTTGGAAGGACTGATGCTAAAGCTGAAACTCCAGTACTTTGGCCACCTCATGCGAAGAGTTGACTCATTGGAAAAGACTCTGATGCTGGGAAGAATTGGGGGCAGGAGGAAAAGGGGATGACAGAGGATGAGATGGCTGGATGGCATCACTGACTCGATGGACATGAGTTTGGGTGAACTCTGGGAGTTGGTGATGGACAGGGAGGCCTGGCGGGCTGCAGTTCATGGGGTCGCAAAGAGTCGGACATGACTGAGAGACTGAACTGAACTGAACTGAATATTCCATTGTGTATATGTACCACAGATTCTTTATCCATTCATCTGTCAATAGATATCTAGGTTGCTTCCACATTCTAGCTATTGTAAATAGTGCTGCAATAACCAATGGAATACATGTGTCATTTTCAATTTTGGTTTCCTCAGGGAATGTGTCTAGAAATGGGATTCCTGGGTCATGTTGTGGTTTTATTCCTATTTTGTTAAGGGTCTCCATACTGTCTTCCATAGTGGCTGTATCAATTTACATTCCCAGTAACCGTGCAAGAGCATTCCCTTTTCTCCACACACTCTTCCTCATTTATTGTTTTTAGTCATATTAATGATGAACATTCTGACTGGTGTGAGGTGATAACTTATTGTAACTTTGATTTGCATTTCTCTAATAATGAGCAATATTGAGCATCTTTTCATGTGTTTGTTAGCCATATCTGTGTCTTCTTTGGAGAAATAAATGTTTAAGTCTTTCACCCAGTTTTTAATTGGGTTGTTTGTTTTTCTGGTATTGAGTTGTATGAGCTTTTTGTATTTTTGGAATTAATCCTTTGTCAGTTGGTTCATTTGCTGTTATTTTATCCCATTTTGAGGGTTGTCTTTTCACCTTGCTTCTAGTTTCTTTGCTATGCAAAAGCTTTTAAGGTTAATTAGGTCCCATTTGTTTTCTTCAGTTGTTTTTTTTTTTTTTTTTTTCCTATTACTCTAGGAGGTGGGTCATCGAGGATCTTCCTTTGATTTATGCCATCGAGTGTTCTACCTATGTTTTCCTGTAAGAGTTTTCTTCTGGTCTTACATTTAGGTCTTTAATTCATTTTGAGTTTATTTTTGTGTATGGAGTTATGAAGTGTTCTAATTTCATTCTTTTGCTTGTAGTTGTCTAGTTTTCCCAGCACCATTTATTGAAGAGGCTATCTTTGCCCCATTGTATATTCTTGCCTCCTTTGTCAAAAATAAGGTACCCATATGTGCATGGGTTTCTTTCTGAGACTTCTATCTTGTTCCATGGGTCTATATTTCTGTTTCTGTGTCAGTACTATGCTGTCTTGATGACTGTAGCTTTGTAATATAATATGAAATTAGGAAGATTGATTCCTCTAGCTCCATTCTTCTTTCTCAAGACTGCTTTGGCTATTCGGAATATTATGTGCTTCCATATGAATTGGAAATCTTTTTATTCTAGTTCTGTGGAAAATGCCATTGGTAATTTAAAAGGTATCACATTGAATCTATAGATTGTACAGTCATTTTGTATGACATTTTGTATGTATACTCTGTATAGTATAGTTATTTTCACATTTTCTTTCTACCCAGTAACATGGAATATCTCTCCATCTGTTTATTTCATCTTTGATTTCTTTCATTAGTGTCTTATAATTTTTTTGTGTACAGCTCTTTTGTCTCATTAGGTAAGTTTATTCTTAGATATTTAATTCTTCTTGTAGCAATGGTGAATGGGACTGATTCCTTAATTTCTCTCTCTGATTTTTCATTGTTAGTATATAGAAATGCAAATGATTTATGTGTATTGATTTTGTATCCTGCAACTTTGCTAAATTTACTGACTAGCTGAATTCTGTGCTAAAATTTTGTTGAATTTTTGAATTTAAGTTCATCAATGATATTGGCCTGTAGTTTTATTTTTTGTGTGTGTTGTCTTTGTCTGCTTTTGGTATCAGATGATGGTATTCTCATAGTATGAGTTTGGAAGTTTTCTTCCCTCTGCAATTTTTTGAAAGAATTTTAGAATGTTAGGCATGAGCTCTTTTCTAGATGTTTGATGGAATTCTCCTGTGAAGCCATCTGGTCCTGGGCTTTGGTTTTCTGTGAGATATTTGATCACAGCCGCAATTTCAGTAGTTGAATTTGGTTTGTTCATAATTTCTATTTCTTCCTGGTTCAGTCTTAAAAGATTGAAATTTTCTAAGAATCTGTCCATTTCTTCTAGGTTATCCATTTTATTGTCATATAGTTGTTCATAATAGTCTTTTATAATCCTTTGTATTTCTGCATTATCTGTTGTAACCTCTCCTTTTTCATTTCTAATTTTGTTGATTTGATTATTCTTTTTTTCTTGATGAATTTGTCAATTTTGTTTATCTTCTCAAAGAACCAGCTTTTAGTTGTTTTAATCCTTACTATTGTTTCTTTCCTCTCTTCTTCATTTATTTCTGCTCAGATCTTTATCATTTCTTTTTTTCTACTAATTTTGGGTTTTGTTGTTCTTCTTCTTCTTCTTTTCCCTGCTGTATTAGGTGCAAAGTTAGGTTGCCTATTCTATGCTTTTCTTGTTTCTTGAGATAGGATTGTATTGCTATAAACTGCCATCATTGAACTGCTTTTGCTGCATCACATAACTTTTAAATTGTCATGTTTTCATTGTCATTTGTTTCTAGAATTCTTTTTATTTCTTGAGTAACCTGTTGATTATTTAGAAATGTATTGTTTAATCTCCATGTGTTTTTGTGTTTTACAGTTTGTCTTCTTGCAATTGATATCTAGTCTTATAGTGTTGTGGTCAGAGAAGATGCTTGATATGATTTAAATTGTCTTAAATTTATTGATATTTGATTTGTGACCCAAAGTGTGGTGTATCCTGTGGTATGTCATGTGCAGTTGAGAAAGTGCATTCTCATTTGGAATCGAATGTCCTGAAGATATCAATGAAATCCATCTCATCTAATGTATTATTTAAGACTTGTGCTTCCTTATTGATTTTCTGTTTTGATGATCTGTCCTTTGGTGTGAGTGGGGTGTTAAAATCTCCTACTATTATTGTGTTACAGTCAATTTCTCCTTTTATGTATGTTAGTGCTTGTCTTATGTATTGAGGTGCTCCTTCGTTGGGTGCATAGATATTTATAATTGTTATGTTTTACTCTTGGATTGATCCCTTGATCGTTATTGAGTGTCCTTTCTTATCTCTTGTAATATTCTTTAAGGTCTGACTTGTCTAATATGAGGATGGCTATTACAGCTTTTTTGTACTACCCATTTGCATTGAATATATTTTTCCATCTTCTCACTTCCAGTCTATATGAGTCTTGAGGTCTGAAGTGGATTTCTTGTAGACAGAATATATATGGTATTTATTTATTTATTTTTCATTCAGCTTGTCTGTGTCTTTTGGTTGGGTCATTTAATCCATTTTGTTTGGGGTGATTTTGTAGATCTTTTTCTAATTCTTGACTATGTCTCTTTAACATTTTTTGTAAAGCTGGTTTGCTGGTACTGAATTCTCAACTTTTGCTTGTTTGAAAAGCTTTTTATTTTTATTTCTCCATAAAATTTGGATGAGATCCTTGTTTGGCACAGTGATACTGGTTGTAGGTCCCCCCCCCCTTTCAGTGCTTTAAATATATCCTGCCATTCCCTTCTGGCCTGCAGAGTTTCTACTGAAAGATAAGCTGTTAAACATATGGGGTTTCCCTTGTATGTTACTTGTTGCTTCTCCCTTTCTGCTTTTACTATTCTTTCTTTGTGTTTAGTCTTTGTTAGTTTGATTAGTATTTATCTTGGCATGTTTTCCTTGGGTTTATCCTGTTTGGGACTCTTTGAACCTCTTAGACTTGATTGACTATTTCCTTTTCCATGTTGGGGAAATTTTCAAGTATAATCTCTTCAGAAATTTTCTCATATACTTTATTTTTCTCTTTTTCTTCTGAGAGCCCTATAATTCGAATGTTGATGCATTAGATATTGTCCCCAGAGGTCTCTTTACTATCATTATTTTGAATTCTTTTCCAGGTAGTTTGCCTATTTCCTCTTCATGTATTGCATTTTGTGTTTCTAGTTTGTTCCTTCATTTGTGTAGTATTTCTCTGCATTTTCATATAATTTTTTTTAAACTTATTTTCTTTAAGGTCTCCTTTTCCTGAGCTTCAAGTTTGAATTATTTCTTCCTTTTGGTTTCTGCTGTCCAAAGTTTGGTCCAGTGGTTTGTGTAAACTTTGTATAGACTGAGATCTGTGGTGAGTTTCTTTTTTGTTTGTTTGTTTGTTTTTCCTCTGATGGGCAAGGCTGAATGAGATAATAATCCTGTCTGCTGATTATTTGGTTTGTATTTTTGTTTTTTTGTTGTCTTAATGAGACATCCTGCATAGGGCACTACTGTTGGTTGGGGGGTGCTGGATCTTGTATTCAAGTGATTTCCTTTGTGTGAGTTATCACTATTTGATACTCATGGGTCTTGGAGTCAGTGCTCCCACTCCAAAGCCTCAGGTTTTGATCTCTCTCTCTCTCTCTTTTTCCTTGTGGAATAAATATGCCAGGGGATAGGAGATCTTCCCTGATGGTTCACTGGTAAAGAGTATGCTTTCTGGGTCAGTTCCCACTGGCTCTTTTCCATTAAACCGTGATCTGATTTCTTAATGCTGCATGCTGCACAGGTCACACCTATCGTTGGCTCACATGTGCCACTGCAGCCAACATCTTCTTAATATTCTCTGCTTGTGTTAGGTCCACACCATTTCTGTCAATTATTTTGCCAGTCTTTGCATAAAATTTCCCTTGATATCTCTAATTTTCTAAAAGAGAATTCCAGTCTTTCCCATTCTATTGTTATCCTCTACTTCTTTGAATTCACCACTGAGGAAGGTTTTCTTATATCTCCTAGTGATTCTTTGAAACTCTGCATTCATAGTATATATTTCCTTTTCTCCTTTGCCTTTGGCTTCTCTTCTTTTCTCAGCAATTTGAAAGGCCTCCTCAGACAACCATTTTGCCTCTTTTCATTTATTTTTCTTGGCAATGGTTTGATCAGCACCTCCTGCACAATGTCTTGAACCTCTGTCTATAGTTCTTCAGGTGCTCTGTTTATCGGATCTAATCCCTTGAATCTATTTGTCACTTCCACTGTATAATCATAAGGGCTTTTATTTAGGTCGCACCTGAATGGCCTAGTGGTTTTCCCTATGTTCTTCAATTTAAGTCTGAATTTTGCCATGAGCTAATGATCAGACCCACAGTCAGCTCCTGGTCTTGTTTTGCTGACTGTATGGAGCTTCTCCATCTTTGGCTCCAAAGAATATAATCAGTCTCATTTCGGGATTGACCATGTGGTGATGTCTATGAGTAGAGTCTATTGCTGTTAGGCAAGGGTGTTTGCTATGACCAGTGTGTTCTCTTGCAAAACTTTGTTTTGCCCTCCTTTGCCTTTGTCTTCCTTCATTTTGTACTCCAAGGCCAAATTTGCCTGTTAATTGGATAATCAAGGGGAAAATAAATAAATATTATTTAAATTAGAAATTTAGAAATTATATATATCACTATAAATCTTATAGTTTTTGAAAGGATGAGTATATTAAGAACATATTTATGTCAATAATTTTGCAAGTAAAATAAAACTGACACTTTTTAAAAAGCACAACCTATAAAATAATTTCTTCCAAAAAGAAAGAAAAAAAAATATATATATATAAAACTTCACCATTTAGTTTCATCAAATATTTAAAGGAAAAATGGTAGCACTGTGATAGGTAATTTTATGTGTGAATTAAATTGGCTGTGTGGTATCCAAATTAAACATTATTTGAGTGTGTCTGTGAGGGTGTTTCTGAATGAGATCAGTGCTTGAATTAGTGAACTGAGTAAAATGAATGGCCCTTCACTCTGTGGTTGGAGTTCACTGTGACCCTGAGTGGAGCTAAGACCAAAGAAGAAGGAATTTGTGAAAGAAAGACTTTCAAATGAATCAAGGGAAAGTCATCAAGGAGATAAGACAGTTCTAGATACAGATGCACATAAAAACAGACCTTTACATGACATAAAAATACAACTAAAATATGAAATTGACAGATATATAAAGTGTTTGGATCTTTTAAAATACTACTATCTCAAAAGCTGATGAAAAAATGTCAAACCAGCATTTAAGAGAAGACTGGAGAGCACTATTAAGCAAAACACTATAAGTAAAAGTGACGGAATACACTTTCTTTTCAATGGCATACAGTTGCAGAAATAAAATTCAATAACTGATTTTATTAATATTCTCTAAGAAGAGACATTGTTGATTTCTTTAATTACTTTTAAATTACTCATGTCTATATTATAAACTTCAGAGTTTTGTTTACTAATTTCTTCTATTTACTTACACTTAATTTGCTTATCATTTTCTATTTTTTATGGCTGAAGCTTAGAACAGTGGTCTTTCACTTATCTTTTTTTATAAAGTAAGTATTTCACCTTAAAAATATCCCATAAACAACAGTATGAAAGTAAAAAACAAATTGTGATGTTTTGTTTTTGTTTCCATTCAATGTAAAATAATTTTATATTTCTCTTTTAACTTATCATAGGATCTCTCATTAACTAAGAGAGAAGGTAAGGAATTGCATAATTTCCAAATGTTCCTGAGTTTTTAAATTTATCATTTTTATAGATTCCTCTCTGAAACTATTGTAATAAGAAAACATACAATAGGATATTGGTCTTGGGAATTTATTGATGCTAATTTTATTGCCCAATTATTGAATTTTATTTCTGCAACTGTGTGCCATTGAAAAGAAAATGTATTCCATCACTTTTACTTATAGTGTTTTGCTTAATAGTGCCTTCTAAATCTTCTATTCTCTTAAAGACAGGTTTTATTTTTTTCATCAACTTCTGAGATAGTAGTATTTTAACAGATCCAAACAGTTTATAGATCTGTCAATTTCATATTTTAATTGTATCTTTATATCATGTAAAAATCTGATTTTATGTGCATCTGTATCTAGAACTGTCTTATCTCCTTGATGACTTTCCTTTGATTCATGTGAAAGCCTTTCTTTAACTCTAGTATAAATTGTTGTCTTATACTCTTTTTTGTTGCTGTTGTTATAAATAGAGTTGTACACTTTTTTATTAGTGTTTTCATGATACATTCTTTCCCAAACTTTTATATTGCACTAATTCCTTTTTATTTAAAATATATTTTCCTTTGTATTGTGGATATGTAAGTATATGCAAGAAAGTTTGGTATGCTGCAGTCCATGGGGTTGAGAAGACTTGGCTATGACTTGGCTCCTATACAATATATATATAAACTATATATATATATTTATATATAATAAACTTTTTTAATTTTAACAATTTTCAAATGTACAGTCAGTAACATCAATTACATTCACAATGTGGTGCACACTATCATCTCTATCTAGTTCTAAAATATTTCTATCATTCAAAAAAACACCACCTTATGCATTATAAAGTTTCTCCCCATTCTCTCCCTTCCCCTAGATCCTAGCCATAAACAGTCTGTGTGTTCTGTTTATACTGGATACTTCATTCAAATGCAACAATATGGTGTCTGACATTTTTTGCTTTGATTCCTTCTCAGAGAGAGAGAGAGGAAGTGAGGAAGAGAAAGATTAGACAATGATAACTTTATTTACTTTTGCCCATGTGTTTATTTTTTTTTATGCTCTTCATTTCTTTCTGTACACACAGAATTCCATGTCATATGATTTCTCTTCCATTTAAATATTTTTCTTTTAGCGTTTCTTGTAGCACAGGTCTCCTAAAGGTAAATTATTTCTGGTTTCACTAGTCTGAAAAATATTTATTTTACATATATTTGTACTTAATTTTCACTTGGTATTTAATTTTAGATTGCTTTTTTCTTCTTTAATAATACCCCAGTATATTTTGGAAGTCATTGGTCCTATGTATGCAATGTGTCTTTTTCTCTGACATTTTTTGTTTGTTTGTTTGTTTTTCATTTTCTTTGCTTTTAACAATTTTACCCTGATATGCTTAGACGGAGCTTTCTTTGTATCTTATTTCAGTTTCTCTCAACATTTTGACCTGCTAGTTTTACTTTTCATCTGTTTTAAAAAGCTTTTGGAATTATCTTTTTCTAAGTTTCTTCTCTCCTTTCCCTCAATTCTTTACTTCTAGGACTGCAACTAAGCATATGTTATATCTCCTCTCCCTAGAAATTTTGTGTGTATTTTTTTTAATGCTGATTTCTATTTGAGTCTTAGTTGGAATAATTTTCAATGTGATGTCTTCGAAGTCAATGTTTATATAGTTTTCATCTGTCCACAAAAATTTCAGATCTAATTGTGCATACTTACTTTTTATGAACTAAATTATTTAAAATATTTAATAAATATTTTATAGTTTTTGAACTTTTCAATTTGAACGTCTGAACTACCTCTGAGGTTTGTTTTTTTTTTTTTTTTCCTATTGATCCAGTATTATTTTTAATATGGTTGAAATTCTAGCTTCTTTCCAAGACTCTTAATTATTCACTACATTTCAGATAATCTAAGTGGGAAAGAAGTCGGCAATTCTTATACCTTGACAAAAAGAAAAATTGATTGTGGTCAAATAAATTTTTGTACCTGTGCCTATTCTATTTCTCTTTTTGAAAATTAGTGTGGTATGGGGTCATATTGAAGTGATTAAACTATTTCACCACCCAGACATATATTTAACTATCTTCAAGTAGAGTGTTCCAGCCTTATTTCAGCATACAACTTGAGAAAGAACGTGTTACATTAATGAGAAGTTTCATTTGATAAATATTAAATTAGGTTATTGAGAGAAACAAAAAACATAACTAAGCAAATTTTTATGTAGTCTCCAGTATTTAAATGTTAAAACGACTTTTTCATTATACATTACTTCACTAAAATGACTCTGAATAGGTAAGAAGAGCAGGAGAAGGCAATGGCAACCCACTCCAGTACTCTTGCCTGGAAAATCACATGGATGTAGGAGCCTGGTGGGCTGCAGTCCATGGGGTTGCGAAGAGTCGGAGACAACTGAACGACTTCACTTTCACTTTGCACTTTCATGCTTTGGAAAAGGAAATGGCAACCCACTCCAGTGTTCTTGCCTGGAGAATCCCAGGAATGGGGGAGCCTGGTAGGCTGCCGTCTATGGGGTTGCACAGAGTCGGACACGATGAAGCGACTTAGTAGCAGCAGCAGCAGCAGGTAAGAAGAGCAGTATACTTGAAATTAATAAGATAACTCTATAAACTATATGTTATTTTGGTAAATTAGCCATTTTTCAGGGTTATACATGATCACATAGATGCCATTATCTTTTATCTTGCCACAAAATGATTTAGATTAAATTGGGTTAATTTTAATGAAATGTATAAATAAAAATATTTCTCCATCCAATTTTAAGAAAAGTCATATGCCATTTCTACCTATTTCTGCATACTTCAAGAATATTAATTCACATACATGTGATTTATGTGGAATGAAATGCAATTAAGAATGCATATTTGATTGCTATACTCTCTTTAGGAATATCCAATTAAAGATAAAATTGCTGGTGACTAAAAACATTATCTTGAAGCCAGTAAAAAAGAGTAAAAGATCTTAGACAGACCTGGCTTAAATTATGCCACAATATTACTCAAATTATGGGAAGAGTTTTGGTAGCATGTGTGTAGTTTTAGTAAATTTGGTTTCCAGTTCAATGCCTAAGTATCTCATGAAATCTGAACAATAACTTCAAAGAAAACATTACCTTTAAAGAAAAAAGGAAAATAAATGTACAAATATATGTTAAATTATGTCTTTTGAAAAGAATTAAGAAGCTAAAAAGATAGTGAGAGTCTAAGAGCACCAAAATCTAAGAAAATATGAGAATGTAGCAAGATGATCCTTGTGAAAGCAGATAGAAAGAAGCTAGATACCAGGCATTTGTTCAAGCACTGCCTTTTGGGGCTGGAAATCTGAGGAAGGAAGAATGAATCGGAAGTAAGCAGTCTTCATCAACACTGCGGCCAACAGGCTTCCTAGGTTGCCCATAAAATTTCAAATCCTGAGATGGGTAATCACATGGTAAATTACTTCCAAACAGCAACAGCTTTAACACTGAAAAGGGCTACCAAACATAATTAAATTCATATACGATTTTTAAAATATGTTATTGATCAACAAATTGTTTTCCATTATTAATAGTATATGTATATTTCCCTCAAAAGCTATTTTTAAAACATAAAAATAGTATTTTAAAAATTCTATATGCATGTACAGTAAATGAACACATTATTAGGTAAATACTTAAAACTATTCTTGATTATATATGTTCATATACTTCAATGTTCAGTCAAAGCAAGCTTTAATATACATTTAGTAGTATTTTCTAAGGCTGTTTTCCCAGGGCTGTCTTATTAGCAATGACTTTTTTTTTTTTTTTTAATAAACATCAATTGTCTTTGAAGTTGCATATTACAGTGGAAATGAAGTTAAAATTTGGTCTAAATAATTTTTCTCTTTATATACAATTTCCCTAAGTTTATGAGTTTTTTAATTGAGAAGCCACTCTTTCTAGAGCTATCAATGCCTAGAAATCCCAGAACGAGTTCTGCTAAGGGAAAGTTATTCTCATTTCTACTTATTTTTCTTATTAAAACATGTAAATAAAATATAAACATGTAATAAAGCATGTAAATAAACATATAAATGAAAAGAGGCAAATCTACTTATTTTTATATTAAAATATGTAAGTAGTTCAAATAAAGTATTTTCACAGATAAGTTTTTTTTTTTTCTTTTGCCTTCAATCAGGATACTCATTTCAAAAAAATTTTTACAAGTCAAATCATTACTGAATGGTTTGACACTTTGATTGCTTTTTCAGTTTATGGTTCATCAGTGTTGAATATATATATTTATCCAATTAAGAGAAAATATTCATAAAAATTCCTACAGGTTGCAATACTTGAAATTTTGAATTTCAGAATTAAACTTTGCATACCATTAGAACTCCCAACTTCTGATTTTAATTGATTCTTGTTTGTATAAGGAAAGAATTGATAAATTAATACTTTAAAAATTTCCAGTTTGCAAATTTTAAGTAGATTAATTTAAAGGAAATTATTTTTTTTCAAAATGTTCCATTTTTTTTTTTTTTTTGCATTGTCTCTGTAAAAACAGGTAATCTTATCTTCAGTGTTGAAGTGTTAAGCTAGATTTACAGTAGCATTCACAATAACGTTGGATGTTTTATTTCAACAAATAAACTTCCAAAGGATCCATTTTATTCCATCTTTTGGTTAAAAATAATAATCACAGTACTATTAGAATTTACTGACTTTCTAGTGGAAGAATTTGAGGACACTGACATCAAAGAATAGCAGGATAAAAAAGATTCACTAATTCTTAAAAGTAAAATACACTCAATTTAGAGATTCAAGCTTAAGTTTGGTTTAATGTTACTCTATTTTTCATCTGAATAAGTTTGATATATAAATATAATTTGTGTATTTAACCTGTGGCTGTATCAAAATTATGGTGGTGCAATCAACTGAATAATAAAAATTTAGTTAATGAGCCTGTTTTCCATACTCATGTTTGTTTTTTAATTGTGAATTGACTGCTTTAGTATCACATATATATGTGAGTTATAAATACTAGTCAATACGGTGCTTAGTCATGGACAGAGGAGCCTGATGGGCTACTGTCCTTAGGGGTTCTCCTGGTAAGAATACTGGAGTGGGTTGTCATGGAATTTTCCCTATCCAGGATCACACCTAGGTCTCTGGCACTGCAGATGTATTCTTTACTGCCTGAACGGCCACTCGGTGGTAAAATATGTATGTATCGGGATGCGGCAGAAAATAAGAAAACAAAATAAAATAGATTATATTTTAATGAAAAAAAATATTTTTAACAAGGAAGTAAAGTGTCAGTTTCCTATTTTGCCCCCTCTGATTATACTGGATATGAAAACTCCAGTACTCTTGCCTGGAAAATCCCATGGATGGAGGAGCCTGGTAGGCTAGAGTTCATGGGGTCGCAAAGAGTCGGACACAACTGAGCAACTTCACTTTCAAACTTTCTTTCAAAGTGTCAGTTTCCTATTTAGCCCCCTCTGATTATACTGGATATGAAAACCAAAAATCTGAACCTGATGTAATACACTCAGTAAATTGAAGAATGTCCCCAGAGCAAAATCCATCAGGCATCAGCTCATTAAACAGCAAGGCCTCTGAGTTGCTGGTTCTGGGAGATGTTTAATGGCTGAACATAGGAGAGTTAAATGGGCCCAAACAGGAAAAGAAATATTTTCAGGAAATTATTCTTCACACAAATTGGGGGAAAATTTCTCCTCCTTTGTCTGGAGGGTATGGAGAATTCAGAGCCATTCGCAATGCTACAACCAACAATGCAAAGACAGATTTATTAAGATGAAGAGACAGTTCTGTAATTCTATTAAAGTTGGCATTCAGAAGTTCAAAGGAAATATTGAAGGGAAGCCAAACCTTGTACAGAAACTATATGATAGAGACTCAGTCCATAAAGACTCCTTCAAAATGATTTGCAAATGTTTGTACAGGCAAAGAACTCTGCATTTAGCAAAGAAGCCTGAAAACAAGAATCTTGCATCCCAGAAAGGAATACCTTGGCACGTACAAAGCTAAAGTGCAAATCTGGTGGGGGAATGACTTAAACTAAACTTGAAGCATCCCTTCAAACAAGTTTACACTCAAGATTTTCTGTATATCAGTATCACCTGAGAAATTGTTGAAACATGACATAAACAAACCTTACCCAACCCAGTTACAATACCCAGGTGCTTCTAATGGGCTAACTAATTGCAGCCACTGAAGTAGCTAGAATTTCTCACTAAATTACTATTTTACTTCAGTAAATCTGGATCATTGTAGAAGACAATAGTTTATATTCATTACAACTCAATGCATATGATTGATAAATCCCTGAAAACAGAAACAACAAGAACACATCTATAATCTAATAAAATGGGATTTATCAACTGCTTCATCCTGAACATCACACCCTATGTGCAACAATTCTGTGTGGTGTCTAAGGTTGCCCTGGGTGATTTGAGGGAGGGTTTTGGGGAGACAAAGTGTGTTCTGGGTTGAATGCTCTCAGAAGCTGGGATAATTTGATGTTTGACTTTTATCACTTTTATCTTAAAAGTTAAAGCAATAAAAGTACTAAATGTGCAATTTGTGTGAGGAGCCATTCAGTGAGCAAGAGAAAACCATACTGGGTTATTTTCCTGGTGACACCCTGTCCTTTTCTTTGATTTATGTTTGGAAATGAAGTCATATTGATCTTGTTTTTGAATGTGTCCAAATATTTTTGACATTCTGTGAATTTTTTGCTGTGCTCAGTAAAGACTATGGAACATTAAGATGTCAGCTTCTACAGGCTTTTATCTTTAAATGCTTATATAATAAAATAAAAGTGACTATTACCTTTTAGTCTATATTTGTTCATCTTCAAGAAATTTTATATGTGTCTAAAAAGTTTAAGACTAAAAAAAATATAGTTTCTAAGGTCTATACACATAAACTGGGGTAGAAAGACTTAGAGTTTCTATTATAGAACATTGATAAATAAGAAAACAGATACAACATAGGACATTACTTTCTCCTTTCATTAAAAAAAAATATCTTAAATGAAACTATATAAGCTTCTAGTGGCTATGTGTGTGTAGGTGCATTAGGGTGTTGGTGTAAGTGTATTTGCATATCAAAGAGGAAATGTTTGATCTTTATTATTAAGATACTGAAATAATCTTCTGATTACAGGGCACTAGAATTTCTAATACAAGTTCAGAAGGGGAAATACTAATTTATAATTACATCTAGGGTTGACTTCATGAAAAGAAACTGGTTTAAAAAGACAAATGAAATAATGCAGATATTATAAATGAGACTGCAGATATTACATATGAGACCAAATGCAGATATTACAGGTAAGACTGGTGTCAAAAATTGTATTCTTCATGTATTTTAGGGATTATTTTCCTGGGAAGTTAAGTTTTCCTTTCTTTTTTCTTTGTCTTCTTCTTCTTCTTCTTCTTTTTTTTTTTTTTTTTAATATCATGAGGATACTGAAATGGTAATCCAAGTTCTTGTTTGCACACCTGAAGAATGAACTTCACAGACACACCTACACTCATGATAGTAAGCAAATAGGGTTTATTTTAGAGGAAAGGAGAGTATGAAACTCTCATTATAAACACTGAGAGGGGATAGAGAGTCCCCGACAAGGCAGAACTTACAGCAGTTTATATCCTTACTAGTATTCATCTGCAAAATTTTGGTTGGCTCCAGTCCTTAAAATACATCCTTTATAACAAATCAGTTTAAAGGTTACAATGTTTAACTTAACATCTTTATGGCTTCTCTTAATCCAATTAAGTCACTACACTTTCTCATGTCCTCTGGCCATTTTAGAATGGATCAGATGTATGGGCTAAACATCAATAATCATCAGTTTTTGTTTCCCCCCCCCCTCAGGCATATGGAACAGAAGTTAATTACTGCCCTTCCCTGGATCTGAGTGCTGATAATTTGTCAGAACAAGTACACATTCCAGGAATTCAGGGTATAGCTTTAAGTTAGTGGAGCAAGATGTTTATTGAAAACAAGACCAAGGTCTCAGAGTCCTACACTGACTGACTAAGAATTTCTACCTCAAAACCACTCAACCCCAAAAAGCAACAGACATAAGCATACATAAAATAATATGAGAAAAGTAGTTGCCTATGATTTAGGAATGATATTTAGATGGCAAAACAGAGAAAGAAGAAAGCAATGTATTCTTCAAACAGAAAGTTTAGCATAAAAGGATAGGATAATGTGAAAAAAATAATTCTGTATAAAGAATGCTACAAGAATTTTTAACAAAAAGCATCAAAAATTAAATATTGAATGGTAGACAGTAAGAAATGTTCCCAGGTTCTGGCAAAAATAGCATTAAAAAAACCCCCAAAACCCTCAGTATAAACATTCTCAGATTAACATCAAAGGATGTCAAAGTCAGATAAGCATTTGTGGTGTTCCTACACCAGCAGTTGTAGTGTGAATTCCATAGTAATAATAATAGACTAGGTGGCTTTCCAGGTGCCACTAGTGATAAAAAAGCTGCCTGCCAATGCAAGAGATAGAAATCCAGGTTCAGTCCCTAGGCTGGGAAGGTCCCCTGAAGCAGGGCATGGAAACCCACTCCAGTATTCTTACCTGCAGAATCCCATGGACAGAGGAGCCTGACTGTCTACCATCCAGAGGATCACAAAAAATCATACATGACTGAGGCAGCTTAGTATGCACAATAGTAGACTAGGTCACTCTTCTAATGGAGATGTTGAGGCAACAGTCCAGAGGAAGCATGATAAACCTTAAATTCAAGGAAGGAACAGTGGGAAAAAATATGGGACAGAAGAGAAATGTAAAAGAGGTGAAGTCAACATGCTTTGTGTGCTGCCTGAGAGAGATGACTCTTTAGTTTTTGATTTGCTTGCCAAGGGAGAAAAATATCCTTGACTAAGACTGGAGATGTGGAAGATAGAGCAAGATAATGAATTGAAAAAATGATCAGAACTTTTTCAAGAGAGAACTCAGTGGAAATGTAATTTGAGAATTACCCAGAGATTCAAAGGGTAGCTATAGGAAATATACAACTCTGAATGGAGGGAAGCAGAGAGTTAGTACAAGATGAAAGTTACCAAGGTTAAAGTAGAAGGCAGAAGAAGTGTAGCAAACATAAATGATGAAGCACAGGTGGCGTCTCAGACATTTGGCATGTTCTGAAGAACTGTAGAGGGAGATAGCAGGAGCAGAGAGGGGTACACAGATTGAAACAGATCAGACGGCACTTGTGGTGAGACTGCTCAGAGCTCCCTGGATGTAGTCAGTGAAAGATCATTTCACATCTTTACCAGAATATTTTAGTGGAATATAGAAGTGAAAACCAGATTGCAGTGGGTGGAAAGAGCAAATATGATGTGAGGAACATAAGAGAGGAAATATGCTCTCTTATATTGGAAAAAACCACTTAAACATACAGAACAAACTTATTCTCTGCAAAAGAAAATTAAGGTGACACAGTGAAGAAAACTGATGTTTATAGAACAGTCTTTTGGACTCTGTGGGAGAGGGAGAAGGTGGGATGATTTGGGAGAATGGCATTGAAACATGTATAATATCATATATGAAACGAGTCGCCAGTCCAGGTTCGATGCACGATACTGGATGCTTGGGGCTGGTGCACTGGGAAGACCCAGAGGGATGGTACGGGGAGGGTGGAGGGAGGAGGGTTCAGGATGGGGAACACGTGTATACTTGTTGCAGATTCATGTTGATATATGGCAAAACCAATACAATATTGTAAAGTTAAAAAAAAAAAAGAAACAAACAAAAAAGAATGTCTTTTAATTTTTAATACAATAAAGAGTTTTATGTGTTGCTCATCAATGATTAAGTAAATTTATTGACTTATTGACTAGCTAATATTTATTAGGTACTTTATAAAATTGACATCATACTATATATGATATTGTTATGTAACATTTTATCCTTTACATTGAAGACTATCATCATATGTGATTAACTGAGTTTTGGAGATAGCTAGAAGTATACAGAGTTACAATTGTTAGCTGTTATTGTTTATGATAAACTTGTATAGATATTTTATATGCTTATGTTTCCTCAAATTTAAATATTATTAATAACATTTGACTAGCATATTTGCACATGTACTTCAGTACACAATTAAAAATAGTAATTTTTTGAAAAATGCATGAGGTTTTTTCCCCAAAATACTACAGAGCCCTGATCATCATTTTATGTTAGAATATTCCACAGTGTCTATAAGGCATTCTGATCTGCCTTGATCCCCTAAGTCCTAATGCCATGTTGCCAAGTCCTGAAACTCCTTACCTTGTAGCCTGCTGCTGCTAAGTCGCTTCAGTCCTGTCTGACTCTGTGCGACCCCATAGACGGCAGCCCACCAGGCTCTCCCGTCCCTGGGATTCTCCAGGCAAGAACCCCGAAGTGGGTTGCCATTTCCTTCTCCAACCTTGTAGCCTACAGAACACTTTATAACTTTTGGTCCCTACTAAAAATAGCATTTGGTAAAAATACTAACTATACACTATATATATATATCCCTTACTATATGCATGAGAAATCTTAACAGAGCTCTGGGTCCTCAAAAATTTCATTGAAGAAGCAAGCTATTGCATTTTTGTAGGATTCTGTCCCATGTTTTGACACTTATGTGTCGCCCAGGCACCTAGCTTGTCTGTTAACCCCTGTACTTCAGGACCTGTCAACATAAGGCTATCACTTCAATGGGTTATCCGGTTGCAGGATCAGTTCATCAAGTACTCTAGACCAAAGGCATAGCAGAAGATAATAATTTATGCATATTGAATATGGTTTAATTATATTTTATTTTTACTATTAAAGTATTCCATTGTCTTTTGGCTTTCAAAAGCTGATATGAACTATAATTGTATTCATTTTTATTTTCTATCTCTTTACGATATAGCATCTTTTTTCCCCTTTACCTTTGAAATTTTACAGTACCATACTTGTATACCTAAATTTAGTGCTTCTTCAATCTTAGGATTCAAATCATCCATTCTGAAAAATTATCAGCCATAATCACTTTAAACGTTTTCCAGCCCCCATTTTTTTCTATTGTGTCTTAATGGAGCTAATTATGGATTAATGTAGGACTTTCCCACTCTGTCCTCCACTATCCTTTTATCTTCTGAAACACATTTTAATAATTTCACATGATAACAGTTATCATTATTGTACACTTAATATGTGCCAGGAATTTTGAAAGCACTTTATACTTTAACTCCTAAAAATCATATTGGCATCTAAAACATATAGATTAAAGCATGTGCTGTTAGTTACATGTTAGCTCTTGTGTTATATTTGGGTGATTTCTTCCTCTCAGCTCTCTGCACAATTTAGCCAATTTTTTAATATTTAATTAATTATTAGACAGTTTTTAAATAAATATTTTTGTTTTGATCCTCTCAAATCATGATTTTTTTTTCAAATCAAGTATTCTTGCTCTACCATCTCTATCTTTTAATTTATCTTTTTGAGTATGTTAATATACATATTTTAAAGTACACCTCCCCTCCCAGGCTTCCAAGGTGGTTTGGTGATAAAGAATCTGCCTTCAACATAGAAGATACAGGTTTGATCCCTGTGTCAAAAAGATTCCCTAGAAAAGTAAATGGAAATCCACTCCTTTAATTATTACTGGAAAATTTCCATGGAGAGATGAGCCTGGCAGGCTACAGTCTATCGGTCCCAAGAGTCAGATATGTTTTTTTTTTTTTTTTAAACTTTACATAATTGTATTAGTTTTGCCAAATATCAAAATGAATCCGCCACAGGTATACATGTGTTCCCCATCCTGAACCCTCCTCCCTCCTCCCTCCCCATTCCATCCCTCTGGGTCATCCCAGTGCACCAGCCCCAAGCATCCAGTATCGTGTGTCAAACCTGGACTGGCAACTCGTTTCATATTTTACATGTTTCAATGCCATTCTCTCAAATCTTCCCACCCTCTCCCTCTCTCACAGAGTGCATAAGACTGTTCTATACATCAGTGTCTCTTTTGCTGTCTCGTACACAGGGTTATTGTTACCATCTTTCTAAATTCCATATATATGCGTTAGTATACTGTATTGGTGTTTTTCTTTCTGGCTTACTTCACTCTGTATAATAGGCTCCAGTTTCATCCACCTCATTAGAACTGATTCAAATGTATTCTTTTTAATGGCTGAGTAATACTCCATTGTGTATATGTATCACTGCTTTCTTATCCATTCATCTGCTGGTGGACATCTAGGTTGCTTCCATGTCCTGGCTATTATAAACAGTGCTGTGATGAACATTGGGGTACACGTGTCTCTTTCCCTTCTGGTTTCCTCAGTGTGTATGCCCAGCAGTGGGATTGCTGGATCATAAGGCAGTTCTATTTCCAGGTTTTTAAGGAATTTCCACACTGTTCTCCATAGTGGCTGTACTAGTTTGCATTCCCACCAACAGTGTAAGAGGGTTCCCTTTTCTCCACACCCTCTCCAGCATTTATGACTTGTAGACTTTTGGATCTCAGCCATTCTGACTGGTGTGAAATGGTACCTCATAGTGGTTTTGATTTGCATTTCTCTGATAATGAGTGATGTTGAGCATCTTTTCATGTGTTTGTTAGCCATCTGGATGTCTTCTTTGGAGAAATGTCTATTTAATTCTTTGGCCCATTTTTTGATTGGGTCATTTATTTTTCTGGAGTTGAGCTGTAGGAGTTGCTTGTATATCCTCGAGATTAGTTGTTTGTCGGTTGCTTCATTTGCTATTATCTTCTCCCATTCTGAAGGCTGTCTTTTCACCTTGCTAATAGTTTCCTTTGATGTGCAGAAGCTTTTAAGGTTAATTAGGTCCCATTTGTTTATTTTTGCTTTTATTTCCAATATTCTGGGAGGTGGGTCATAGAGGATCCTGCTGTGGTGTATGTCAGAGTGTTTTGCCTATGTTCTCCTCTAGGAGTTTTATAGTTTCTAGTCTTACATTGAGATCTTTAATCCATTTTGAGTTTATTTTTGTGTATGGTGTTAGAAAGTGTTCTAGTTTCATTCTTTTACAAGTGGTTGACCAGATTTCCCAGCACCACTTGTTAAAGAGATTGTCTTTAATCCATTGTATATTCTTGCCTCCTTTGTCAAAGATAAGGTGCCCATATGTGTGTGGATTTATCTCTGGGCTTTCTATTTTGTTCCATTGATCTATATTTCTGTCTTTGTGCCAGTACCATACTGTCTTGATAACTGTGGCTTTGTAGTAGAGCCTGAAGTCAGGTAGGTTGATTCCTCCAGTTCCATTCTTCTTTCTCAAGATCGCTTTGGCTATTCGAGGTTTTTTTGTGTTTCCATACAAATTGTGACATTATTTGTTCTAGCTCTGTGAAGAATGCTCTTGGTAGCTTGATAGGGATTGCATTGAATCTATAGATTGCTTTGGGTAGTATACTCATTTTCACTATATTGATTCTTCCAATCCATGAACATGGTATATTTCTCCATCTGTTAGTGTCCGCTTTGATTTCTTTCACCAGTGTTTTATAGTTTTCTATATATAGGTCTTTAGTTTCTTTAGGTAGATATATTCCTAAGTATTTTATTCTTTCCGTTGCAATGGTGAATGGAATTGTTTCCTTAATTTCTCTTTCTGTTTTCTCATTATTAGTGTATAGGAATGCAAGGGATTTCTGTGTGTTGATTTTATATCCTGCAACTTTACTATAGTCATTGATTAGTTCTAGTAATTTTCTGGTGGAGTCTTTAGGGTTTTCTATGTAGAGGATCATGTCATCTGCAAACAGTGAGAGCTTTACTTCTTCTTTTCCAATTTGGATTCCTTTTATTTCTTTTTCTGCTCTGATTGCCGTGGCCAAAACTTCCAAAACTATGTTGAATAGTAATGGTGAAAGTGGGCACCCTTGTCTTATTCCTGACTTTAGAGGAAATGCTTTCAATTTTTCACCATTGAGGATAATGTTTGCTGTGGGTTTGTCATATATAGCTTTTATTATGTTGAGGTATGTTCCTTCTATTCCTGCTTTCTGGAGAGTTTTGATCATAAATGGATGTTGAATTTTGTCAAAGGCTTTCTCTGCATCTATTGAGATAATCATATGGTTTTTATTTTTCAATTTGTTAATATGGTGTATTACATTGATTGATTTGCAGATATTGAAGAATCCTTGCATCCCTGGGATAAAGCCCACTTGGTCATGGTGTATCATCTTTTTAATGTGTTGTTGGATTCTGATTGCTAGAATTTTGTTAAGGATTTTTGCATCTATGTTCATCAGTGATATTGGCCTGTAGTTTTCTTTTTTTGTGGGATCTTTGTCAGGTTTTGGTATTAGGGTGATGGTGGCCTCATAGAATGAGTTTGGAAGTTTACCATCCTCTGCAATTTTCTGGAAGAGTTTGAGCAGGATAGGTGTTAGCTCTTCTCTAAATTTTTGGTAGAATTCAGCTGTGAAACCATCTGGACCTGGGCTTTTGTTTGCTGGAAGATTTTTGATTACAGTTTCAATTTCCGTGCTTGTGATGGGTCTGTTAAGATTTTCTATTTCTTCCTGATCGAGTTTTGGAAAGTTGTACTTTTCTAAGAATTTGTCCATTTCTTCCACGTTGTCCATTTTATTGGCATATAATTGTTGATAGTACTCTCTTATGATCCTTTGTAATTCTGTGTTGTCTGTTGTGATCTCTCCATTTTCATTTCTAATTTTATGGATTTGATTTTTCTCCCTTTGTTTCTTGATGAGTCTGGCTAATGGTTTGTCAATTTTATTTATCCTTTCAAAGAACCAGCTTTTGGCTTTGTTGATTTTTGCTATGATCTCTTTTGTTTCTTTTGCATTTATTTCTGCTCTAAGTTTTAAGATTTCTTTCCTTCTACTAACGCTGGGGTTCTTCATTTCTTCCTTTTCTAGTTGCTTTAGGTGTAGAGTTAGGTTATTTATTTGACTTTTTTCTTGTTTCTTGAGGTGTGCCTGTATTGCTATGAACTTTCCCCTTAGGACTGCTTTAACTGTGTTCCACAGGTTTTGGGTTGTTGTGTTTTCATTTTCATTCATTTCTATGCAAATTTTAATTTCTTTTTTGATTTCTTCTGTGATTTGCTGGTTATTCAGCAGCGTGTTGTTCAGACTCCATATGTTGGAATTCTTAATAGTTTTTCTCTTGTAATTGAGATCTAATCTTACTGCATTGTGGTCAGAAAAGATACTTGGAATGATTTCTATTTTTTTGAATTTACCAAGGCTAGCTTTATGGCCCAGGATGTGATCTATCCTGGAGAAGGTTCCCTGTGCGCTTGAGAAAAAGGTGAAATTCATTGTTTTGGGATGAAATGTCCTATAGATATCAATTAGGTCTAACTGGTCTATTGTATCGTTTAAAGTTTGTGTTTCCTTGTTAATTTTCTGTTTAGTTGATCTATCCATAGGTGTGAGTGGGGTATTAAATTCTCCCACTATTATTGTGTTATTGTTAATTTCTCCTTTCATACTTGTTAGCATTTGTCTTACATACTGCGGTGCTCCCGTGTTGGGTGCATATATATTTATAATTGTTATATCTTCTTCTTGGATTGATCCTTTGATCATTATGTAGTGACCATCTTTGTCTCTTTTCACAGTCTGTTTTAAAGTCTATTTTATCTGATATGAGTATTGCTACTCCTGCTTTCTTTGGTCCCTATTCGCATGGAAAATCTTTTTCCAGCCCCTCACTTTCAGTCTGTATGTGTCCCCTGTTTTGAGGTGGGTCTCTTGCAGACAACATATGTAGGGGTCTTGTTTTTGTATCCATTCAGCCAGTCTTTTTCCGAATAATGATAGTGAAATTGATCCAAAATCTTGAAATTAAAATGGAATCACAGATAAATAGCCTGGAGGCAAGGATTGAGAAGATGCAAGAAAGGTTTAACAAGGACTTAGAAGAAATAAAAAAGAGTCAATATATAATGAATAATGTAATAAGTGAAATTAAAACCACTCTGGAGGCAACAAATAGAATAACAGAGGCAGAAGATAGGATTAGTGAATTAGAAGATAGAATGGTAGAAATAAATGAATCAGAGAGGATAAAAGAAAACTAATTAAAAGAAATGAGGACAATCTCAGAGACCTCCAGGACAATATTAAATGCTACAACATTCGAATCATAGGGGTCCCAGAAGAAGAAGACAAAAAGAAAGACCATGAGAAAATACTTGAGGAGATAATAGTTGAAAACTTCCCTATAATGGGGAAGGAAATAATCACCCAAGTCCAAGAAACCCAGAGAGTCCCAAACAGGATAAACCCAAGGCAAAACACCCCAAGACACATAGTAATCAAATTAACAAAGATCAAACACAAAGAACAAATATTAAAAGCAGCAAAGGAAAAACAACAAATAACACACAAGGGAATACCCTTAAGGATAACAGCTGATCTTTCAATAGAAACTCTTCAAGCCAGGAGGAAATGGCAAGACATACTTAAAATGATGAAAGAAAATAACCTACAGCCCAGATTATTGTACCCAGCAAGGATCTCATTCAATAATGAAGGAGAAATCAAAAGCTTTTCAGACAAGCAAAAGCTGAGAGAATTCTTCACCACCAAACCAGCTCTCCAACAAATACTAAAGGATATTCTCTAGACAGGAAGCACAAAAGCGGTGTATAAATTTGAACCCCAAACAATAAAGTAAATGGCAACGGGATCATACTTATCAGTAATTACCTTAAACGTAAATGGGTTGAATGCCCCAACCAAAAGACAGACATGGTTTAATGACTGAGCACAAAAAGTATCTCCCATGTTATTATAGTATTTGTTTATTGGGCATAAAATCTCATTTTCATTTTATCTACTGGTTCATACAAGCTGATTGAAACCTGGACTCTGTTTCCTCTTGTGCTTTGTAGCTTAGATGGTTAAGTAATTTTTAGCAGATTTTCTAATAGTCTTGTCCTCTGACTTAGCTACTTGTATAGCTTCACATGATATACAAATAGGGGAAGTTTTGAGTTTCCCTTGCCTGAAATGCAACTCTCTTATGACAGTGTATATTTTAACTAGTTATTAGTTTGTCATTTCATGTCAGTAACATTTTTTTTTTTTTTTTTTACCACACACACAGACCCAGCATGAACTGGCTACTTCCTTGACATATCACTAGGACAAGGGCTGAAATTATTGTAGACTCTCTGCCATTCTCTGAAGTTTCAGCTCCAAACAGAAGAGCAAAATTTGGCTCAGCATTTACCATTTTATTATATTAACCATAGTCTTTCTCACAAGAAGTAAGCTTTGTGGCTTCATTTTTGTCTCTATAATACCATCTTTTTCTTAATTTGTAGAATGTTGAAATCTCCTTTGTTCCTGTAGAGCTTATATATGTATTTAAAATACCCCACTGTACTTTTTCTATGCATTAAACATGTTTGGAGTGAGGATAAGATGGGATAAGATCTCTTTTTCACAGAAGATTGACCTCTGGAATGGGATAATGGAAAGATAGTTTAATCATATCATCTTGGTTCACAGCTCAGGAAATACATGCAGACCTTCACTGTAGAAATGTAAGAGGACTCACTGGCAAGTCCTTTAACCAGAAAATCCTGTAATTGCTCACTTGCTTTGTGCTCTGCAGTTCTGACTCTATTGACTGGAAGAGCACTTCAGTCAGTTATAATTTTGGTACCTCTTTCAGGGAAAGAATGAGATGAATAGCTCCATTTTAAGAATGACTATCTCCTCAAAGAGACCATTGTTTGGACCGCCATGCTCTTCTTTCCATCCTTTCTATAAATGGCTGAGTGAACATTATGGAGAACTTGGTGTTGATGAAGTGGGATAGTTCAGCCTACACATAAAGGAATAAAATCAGAATTGAAAGAAGAAACATTAAAAGAGATGCCACAAAAATAAAATAGTCATTAAAATTATTATAAATAATGACATGCCAAAAATTGGATGGATCCCTCAAAAGATATATCCCACCAAGACTGAACCATGAGTTCATAAATATAATGCCAAAAGCATAGCCAATAAAAGCAAAATCAGATGAGTGGGACTATATTTGAGTAAAAAGCATCTGTACAACAACAACAACAACAACAAAAAGCTAACAAAAAGAAAAAAGAAAAAAATCAGCAGAGTGTAAAGGCCACCTATGAGATGGATGAAAATATTTGCAAGCCATGTATATAAGAGGTTAATTTCCAAAATATATAAGGAATTCCTACAGTTCAGTAGCCAAAAAATAATAACCCAATTCAAAATGTGCTAAATATTTCACTTCAGTTGGTGACAGCAGTCATGAAATTAGAACATGTTTGTTCCTTGGAAGGAAAGTTATGACCAATCTAGACAGCATATTAAAAAGCAGAGGCATTATTTTGCCAACAAAGGTCTGTCTAGTCAAAGTCATGGTTTTTCCAGTAGTCATGTATGGATGTGAGAGTTGGACTATAAAGAAAGCTGAGCGCTGAAGAATTGATGCTTTTGAACTGAGGTGTTGGAGAAAACTCTTGAGAGTCCTTTGGACTGCAAAGAGATCCAACTAGTCCATCCTAAAGGAGATCAATCCTGGGTGTTCATTGGAGGGACTGATGCTGAAGCTGAAGCTCCAATACTTTGGCAACCTGATGCAAAGAGCTGACTCACTTGAAAAGACTCTGATTCTGGGAAAGATTGAAGGCAGGAGGAGAAGGTGATGACAAAGGATGAGATGGTTGGAATGGCATCACCGACTCAATGGACATAAGTTTGAGTAAACTCCGGGAGTTGATGATGGACAGGGAGGCCTGGGATGCTGTAGTCCATGGGGTCGCAAAAAGTCAGATATGACTGAGAGACTGAACTGAACTGAAAGATTTCAATAAACATTTCCTAAAGCAGGATATATAAATGTTGATGATAAATAAAAATATGTTCTATGTTACTAATCATCAGGGAAACACAAATCACAACCCTAGTGAGTTATCACCTCACACCTGACAAGATGGATCTTATTAAAAAAAAGATGACTGTTGGGAAGAATGTGTGAAAATTACAATTGCTTACTGTTGGAGACAATGCAAATAGTTAAACTTTTATTGAAAACAAGATGGAGAGTCCCCCAAAAGTTAACAATAGAATTACCATATGATCTAGCACTTGTACTCTGAGTATTTACTTTAAAAAATTTCAAAGAATATATTGGATCATGCAGAGTAGTTCCTTAGTAAGTAATGTTTTAAATAATTTCAAGAATAAAAACTCATGTTAGAAAGGGTAACTTTGTACAATGAAAAATACTTCAGATCATAAGTCAATCTTCAGAAACACTGCTAGTAATTTAGAGATGACAAAAAAATCAGTATAACTTAAAAGTAATTATAAATCTTTGGAAAATGCATTTGGTCATGTTTGGGAGATGTAACATATTTCTGCTTCCAAGAATCCTCAGTGGGTACTGAAGCTTTCCAGCTTATATTAGAGATTTATAGCTTATTAACAGCTCATTAAAAATGCAATATTGTGAAGTAATTAACCTCCAATTAAATTAAATAAATTTATATTAAAATGATGTTTAATGGTGCAAATGAAATATATTTTGCACAGTAAAATATATTTTACTTTGTAAAAGGCATTGAAATATGAGCCAGTTTCAGCATTTCAGGAAGGATAAATATCTTTGCCTTGCTATAATGAAACACACACACACACACATACATGGTTAAAATAACAACAATCAGTTCAGTTCAGTTCAGTTGCTCAGTCGTGTCCGACTCTTTGTGACCCCATGAACTGCAGCACGCCAGGCCTCCCTGTCCATCAACAACTCCCGGAGTTCATTCAGACTCACGTCCATCAAGTCAGTGATGCCATCCAGCCATCTCATCCTCTGTCATCCCCTTCTCCTCCTGCCCCCAATCCCTCCCAGCATCAGAGTCTTTTCCAATGAGTCAACTCTTCGCATGAGGTGGCCAAAGTACTGGAGTTTCAGCTTTAGCATCATTCCTTCCAAAGAAATCCCAGGGCTGATCTCCTTTAGAATGGACTGGTTGGATTTCCTTGGAGTCCAAGGGACTCTCAAGACTCTTCTCCAACACCTCAATTCAAAACCATCAATTCTTTGGCGCTCAGTTTTCCTCACAGTCCAATTCTCACTTCCATACATGACTACTGGAAAAACCATAGCCTTGACTAGACAGACCTTTGTTGGCAAAGTAATGTCTCTGCTTTTGAATATGCTATCTAAGTTGGTCATAACTTTCCTTCAAAGGAGTGTCTTTTAATTTCATGGTTACAATCACCATCTGCAGTGATTTTTGACATTATCTGTAAACCTTCAATTCCCTTCAAAACATGCACTCTTCACTCATTCTAGTCTCCTAATTATAAAATTATTTCAAAATGTTGGAGATTGCTTGGAATTATTTGTCAATTGTTGTTGTTAAGCCACCCAGTCGTGCCAAACTTTTTGTGACCCCATAGGCTGCATCATTGGAGAAGGCAATGGCACCCCACTCCAGTAATCTTGCCTGGAAAATCCCATGGATGGAGGAGCTTGGTGGCTGCAGTCCATGGGGTCGCTAAGAGTCAGACAACTGAGTGACTTCACTTTCACTTTTCACTTTCATGCATTGGAGAAGGAAATGGCAACCCACTCCAGTGTTCTTGCCTGGAGAATTCCAGGGACAGGGGGGCCTGGTGGGCTGCTGTCTATGGGGTCGCACAGAGTCGGACATGACTGAAGCGACTTAGCAGTAGCAGGCTGCAGCATGCCTGGCATCCTTGTCCCTCATCATCTCCTGGAGTTCACCAAGTTCATGTTCATTGTACCAATGATGCTGTCCAGCCATCTCATCCTCTGATGCTCTCTTCTCCTTTTGCCCTCAGTCTTTCCCAGCATCAGGGGCTTTTCCAATGAGGCCTCTATTCTCATTAGGTTACCGAAATACTGGAGTTTCAGCATCAGTCCTTGTGGTGAATAATCAGGGTTGATCTCCCTTAAGATTCACTGGTTTAATCTCCTTGCTGTCTAAGGGACTATATTCACTCCACATTTCAAAGGCATGAATTCTTTGGCATTCTTCCTTCTTTATGGTCCAGCTCTCACAACCATATGTGACCCCTGGGAAGACCATAGCCTTGACTCTGTGGACATTTCCAGCAGAGTAATGTCTCTGGTTCTCAACACATTGTCTAGATTTGTTATTGTTTTCCTTCCAAGAAACAATTGTCATCTGATTTCATGATTGCAGTCACCGTCCACAATGTTTTTGGAGCCCAGGAAGAGGAAATCTGTCACTGCATCCACCTTTTCCCCTTCAATTTGCCATGCAGAAATGGGGCTGGATGCCATGTTCTCAGTCCATTTTTTTTTTTTTTAATATTTAGTTTTAAGCTGGCTCTTTCACTCTCTTACTTCACATTCATCTAGCGGCTCTTTAGTTCCTCTTCAGTTTCTGCTATTAGAGTAATATCATACACATATCTAAGTTTGTTGATGTTTATCCCTCCCAAATCTTCATTCTGGTTTGTAATTCATCCAGCCTGGCATTTCTGATGATGTGCTTAGCCTATAAGAAACAAACAGGGTGACAGCAGTCAGCCCTCTCTTACTCTTTTCTCGATCTTGAACCGATCAGTTTTTTTCCATATAGAGTTAAAACTGTTGCTTTTTGAGCATCACACATGTTTCTCAGCAGACAGGTAAGATGGTCTGGCATTCCCACCTCTCTAAGAGCTTTCCACAGCTTGTCATGATTCACAGAGTCAAAGGCTTTAGAGTAGTTGGTGAAACAAAGATAGATGCTTTTATGAAATGTCCTTGCTTTCTCTACAATCCAGTGAATGCTGGCAATTTGATCTCAAGTTCCTCTTCCTTTTCTAAACCCAACTTGAACACCTTTAAGCTCTTGTTTTGCATAATGCTGAAGCCTAGCATGAATGATTTTAAGCATGACCTTACTAGCATGAGGGATGAGTGCAATTGTTCAATGGTTAGCATATTCTTAGTAAAGAATCTGCCTGCAACATGGGAGACCTGGGTTCAATCCCTGGGTTGGGAAGATCCCCTAGAGAAGGGAAAGGCAACCCTCTCCATTAGTCTTGCCTGGAGAATCCCATGGACAGAGGAGCCTGGCGGGCTTCAGTTCACGGGGTCACAAAGAGTAGGACACGACTGTGTGACTACCACTTAGCATATTCTTTGGTACTACCCTTCTTGGGAATTAGGATGAAGATTGACATTAATAGTCCTTGGTCATTGCTGGGGCTTCTAGATTTGCTGATATAATGAATGCAAAACCTTGGTTAGGAGTTTAAATAATTCTGCTGGAATTAATTGAATTCACTACCTTTATTAACAACAATGCTTTAAGGCCCAATTGACTTTGCACTCCAAAATGTATGTCTCTGGGTGAATAACCACAACATTGTAGTAATCCAATTCATTAAGATAGTTTTATGCAGTTCTTCTATGTTCCTTCTATCTCTTTTTGATATCTTCAGCATCTACCATGTCTCTACCATTTTTATCCTTTATTGTGCCCATCTTGGGTGGAAAGCTCCCTTGATGTTTCCACATTTCTGGAAGAAATTTCTAGTCTTCCCCCTTTTGTTGTTTTCTTTTATTATTAAGCCTTGTTCATTAAAGAAGTCTTTCTTGTCTCTTCTAGCTATTTTTTGCTACTATGTATTTAATTGGATATACCTTTCCCACTCTCCCTTGCTTTTAATTTCTCTTCATTCTTCCACTATCTATAAAGTTTCCTCAGATAACCACTTTGCCTTCTTACTTTTATTTTTATTTGGGATGATTTTATGTGCTTCCTCCTATAAAATATTGTGTACCTCTGTCCTTAGTTCTTTGGGCACTCCATTAAATAGATCTAGCCCCTTGAATCTATTTGTTACCTCTACTGCAAATTCATATGGCATTTGATTTAAGTCATATTTGTCAATAGGTAAAGCCAAATCACTTCTTATGAGTACATATTAAATGAAGATATGTTAAAGTTTTTTAAATAAAGAAAAATTATTACATAGTTTAAAAAATGTCCATATTTATGCTTTGAATATGATTTAATTTCATAGAATTAAATGGCAGTCTTAGGCTAGAGGTGGGCTTCCCAGGTGGCTCAATGATAAAGAATCCCCTGCCAATGTAAGAGACACAGTTTTGATTCCTGGGTTGGGAAGATCCCTTGGACAAGGAAATGGCAATCCACTCTGTTATTATTGCCTGGGAAATCCCATGGACAGAGGAGCCTGGCAGGCTACACTCCATGGGGTCATAAAAGAGTTAGAGGTGACTTAGCAACAACAACATGGCTGCCTTCATGCTAAAACAATAGGATGCAGTAGTTGCAAAAGATACTATTTGGACCATAAGGCCTAAAATATTTACTGTTTGGCCTTTACTATTTTTCTGAACCTTGATTAACTAAGATAATGTTATATTTATCTTGATTTGTGCCTTCAACTTATAAAAGAATATATTGATGAAGGGAATATTTGTTCGGTTGGAAAGCCCCCAAATTTGGACACCTTTAAATTTTGACACCTTTATAACTGTTTCTATGAATAAATTAAAAAAAAAAAGTTGACTGCAACAGTCTTGCATAAGTCTTTTTGAAGGAGGTAACCATTACCTCCCTTACCCCTAACATGGTTTGGCCTCAGGCCAAAATACAGGGAGGAAATGCTGGCCTATCATTGGCAGAAAATTGAATTAAAGACTTACTGAGCATAGCCAGAGAAAGACCCAGTTTTCCCAACAACCAGTCCGTCTTATCATGAAGCTTCCACAAGCTTCTTACCCTCATACATCCAAAGGCAGACAGACTGAAAACGACAATCTTAGAAAACTAACCAAAGTGATCACAAGTACCACAGCCTTGTCTAACTCAATGGAACCATGAGCCATGCTGTGTAGGATCACCCAAGACAGACAGATCATGGTGAACAGTTCAGACAAAATATGGTCCACTGGAGAATGGAAGGGGAAACCACTTCATTATATTTGCCTTGAGAACCCCATGAACAGTATAATAAGGCAAAAAGATATGACACTGAAAGATGAACTCCACAGTTAGTATATGCCCAATACGCTACTGGAAAAGAGCAGGCAAATGGATCCAGAGGGAATGAAGAGGCTGAGCCAAAGTGAAAGCAACACCCAGTTGTGAATATGTCTGGTGGTGGAAATAAAGTACTATGCTGTAAGAACAATATTGCATAGAAACCTGGAATGTTAGGTCCATGAATCAAGAAAAAGTGGAAGTGGTCAAATAGGAGATGGAAAGAATGAACATCAACATTTTAGGAATCAGTTAACTAAAATGGAATGGAATGGGGGAATTTTATTCAGATGATCGTTATAACTACCACTGTGGGCAAGAATCCCTTAGAAGAATTGGAGTAAACATCATAGTTTAAAAAAAGAGTCTGAAATGCAGAACTTGGGTGAAATTTCAAAAGTGGCAGAATGATCAAGGTAAATCATTCAATATCACAGTAATCAAAGTCTATGCCCCAACAACTAATGCCAAATAATTTGAAGTTGAGTAATTTCTGAAGAACTACAAGACCTTCTAGAATTAAAAAAAAAAAAAAAAAAAAAAAAAAGATACTTTTCATCAGGGGACTGGAATACAAAAGTAGGATGTCAAGAGATATATGGAATAGCAGGCAAGTTTTGCTTTGAAGTACAAAATGAAGCAGAGTTTTGGAAAGACTAGCAGAGTTTTGCAAAGACTAGAAGAGTTTTGCAAGAGAACACACTGGTCATAGCAAACACCGTCTTCCAACAACATAAGAGAAGACTCTACACATGGACATCACCAAATGGTCAATACGGAACACAGATTGATTATATTTTTTGCAGCTGCAGATGGAGAAGCTCTCTACAATTATCAAAAACAAGACTGGCAGCTGATTGTGGCTCAGATCATGAACTCCTTATTCCCACATTCAAACTTAAATTAAAGAACATAGAGGAAACCACTAGGCCATTCAGGTACAACCTAAATCAAATCCCTTATGGTTATACAGTGGAAGTGAAAAAAAAAAAAAAAAAAAAAAGAAAGAAAGAAACAAAAAAGAAGGGATTAGATTTGATAGACAGGATATCGAACGGACTATGGACAGAGGATTATAACACTGTACAGGAGGTGGTAATCAAAATAATTGTCGAGAAAAAGAAATGCAAAAAGGCAAATGGTTGTCTGAGGAGGCCTTACAAATAGCTGAGAAAAGAGGAGAAGGAAAAGACAAAGGAGAAAAGGAAAGATATACCCATCTGAATGCTGAGTTTCAAAGAATAACAAGGTGAGATAAGAAGCATTCCTCAGTGATCAAGGCAAAGGTTTAGAGGAAAAACAATAGAATGGAAAAGACTAGAGATCCCTTCAAGAAAATTAGTGATACCAAGAAAACATTTCATGCAAAGATTGGTGGGCACAATAAAAGACAGAGATGATATGGACCTAAAAAAAGCAGAAGATATTAAGAAGAGGTGGCAAGCATACACAGAAGAACTATAGAAAAAAGATCTGCATGACCCATATAACCACAATGATGTGATCATCCACCTAGAAAGCAGACATCTTGAAGTTTGAAGTTAAGTGGTCCTTAGGAAGCACCACTAGGAACAAAGCTAGTGGCGGGGGTGGAATCCCAGTTGAGCTATTTCAAATCCGGAAAGATGATGCTGTTAAAGTGCTGCACTCAATATGCCAGCAAATTTGAAAAACTCAGCAGTGAACACAGGACGGAAATGGTCTGTTTTCATTCCAATCCTAAAGAAAGGCAATGCCAAAGAATGTTTAAACTAAAACACCAAACCACTACCCCATTCAGGTATGACCTAAATCAAATCCCTGATGACTATAGAGTGGAAGTAAGAAATAGATTTAAGGGACTAGATCTGACAGACAGAGTGCCTGAAGAACTATGGACAAAGGTTCATGGCATTGTACAGGAAATCGGTATCAAGACCATCCCCAAGAAAAAGAAATGCAAGACAAGCAAAATGGCTGTCTGAGGAAGCCTTACAAATAGTTGTGAAAACAAGGTAAGTGAAAAGCAAAGGAGAAAAGAAAAGATATACCCATTTGAATGCAGAGTTCCAAAGAATAGCAAGAAAAGATAAGAAAGACTTCCTCAGTGATAAATGCAGAAAAATTGAGGAAAACAATAGAATGAGAAAGACAAGAGATCTCTTCAAGAAAATTAGAGATACCAAGGGAACATTTTATGCAAAGATGGGCTCAATAAAGGACATAAATTGTAGGGACCTAAAAGAAGCAGAAGATATTAAGTAGAGGTAGCAAGAATACATAGAAGAACTGTAAAAAAAAATAAATAGATAAAATCTTCACGGCCCACATAATCACAATGGTGTGATCACTCACCTAGAGCCAGACATCCTGGAATATGAAGTAAAGTGGGCCTTAGAAAGCATCACTACGAACAAAGCTAGTGGAGGTGATGGAATTCCAGTTGAGCTATCTCAAATCCTAAAAGATGATGCTGTGAAAGTGCTGCACTCACGATGTCAGCAAATTTGGAAAACTCAGGAGTAGCCATAGGTCTGGAAAAGGTCAGTTTTCGTTCCAATTCCAAAGAAAGGCAATGACAAAGAATGCTCAAACTACCGCACAATTGCACTCATCTCACACTCTAGTAAAGTAATGCTCAAAATTCTCCAAGTCAGGCTTCAGCAATACATGAACTGTGAACTTCCAGATGTTCAAGATGATTTTAGAAAAAGCAGAGGAACCAAAGACCAAATTGCCAACATCCGCTGGATCATGGAAAAACAAGAGAGTTCCAGAAAAACATCTATTTCTGCTTTATTGACTATGCCAAAGCCTTTGACTGTGTGGATCACAATAAACTGGAAAATTCTGAAAGAGATGGGAATACTAGACCACCTGACCTGCCTCTTGAGAAACCTTTATGAAGGTCAGGAAGCAACAGTTAGAACTGGACATGGAACAACAGACTGGTTCCAAATAGGAAAAGGAGTATGTCCAGGCTGTATATTGTCACCCTGCTTATTTAACTTATTTGCAGTGTACATCATGAGAAACCCTGGGTTGGAGGAAAGACACGCTGGAATCAAGAATGCTGGAGAAATATCAATAACCTCAGATATACAGATGACACCACACTTATGGCAGAAAGTGAAGAAGAATTAAAGAGCCTCTTGATGAAAGTGAAAGAGGAGAGTGGAAAGGTTGGCTTAAACCTCAACATTCAGAAAACTAAGATCATGGCATGTGGTCCCATCATTTCATGGGAAATAGATGGGGAAACAGTGGAAACGGTGGCTGACTTTATTTTGGAGGGCTCCAAAATCACTGCAGATGGTGACTGCAGCCATGAAATTAAGAGATACTTACTCCTTGGAAGGAAAGTTTTGACCAACCTAGACAGCATATTAAAAAGCAGAGACATTACTTTGTCAACAAAGTTCTGTCTACTCAAGGTTATGGTTTTTCCAGTAGTCATGTAGGGATGTGAGAGTTGGACTATAAAGAAAGTTGAGTGCCAAGTAATTGATGCTTTTAAAGTGTGGTGTTGGAGAAGACTCTTGGAGTCCTTGGACTGCAAGGAGATCCAACCAGTCCATCCTAAGGCAGATCAGTCCTGGGTGTTCATTGGAAAGACTGATGTTGAAGCTGAAATTCCAATACTTTGGCCACCTGATGTGAAGAACTGACTTATTTAGAAAGGCCCTGATACTGGAAAGATTGAGGGCAGGAGGAGAAGGTGACAACAGAGGATGAGATGATTGGATGACATCACCGACTCAATGGACATGCGTTTAGGTGGTCTCTGGGAGTTGGTGATGGACAGGGAGGCCTGGCATGCTGCCGTTCATGGGTTTGTGAAGAATTGGACACGACTGAGTGACTGAACTGAACTGAACAGAACACATGCTAGCAAAGTAATTCTAAAAATTCCCCAAGTTAGACTTTAAAAGTACAGGAACCAAGAATTTCCAGACCTACAAGCCTGATTTAGAAAAGGCAGATGAACCAGAAATCAAATTGCCAGCATGTATTGAAACATATGTAAAGCCAGGGAATTCCAGGAATATATTTACTTCTGCTTCATTGACTGTGCTAAACCTTTTGACTGTGTGGGTCACAACAAACTGTGGGAAATTCTTAAGGAGATGGGAATACCAGACCATTTCACTTGCCTTTGAGAAACTTGTTTTCAGATCAAGAAGCAACACTTAGAACCAGACATGGAAAAACAGACTGGTTCCAGATTGGGAAAGGAGTACATCAAGGATGTATATTGTCACTCTATTTATTGAATTTATATGCAGAGTACACCATAAAAATATCAGGATGGATAAGCACAAGCTAGAATCAAAATTGTCAAGATAAATATCAATAACCTCAGATATGCAAATAACACCTCTCGTATGGCAGAAAGTGAAGAACTAAAGGGTCTCTTGATGAATGTGAAAGAAGAGAGTTGAAAAAGTTGGCTTATAACTCAAGATTCACAAAGCAAAGATTATGGCATCTAGTACCATCACTTCATGGCAATTAGATGTGGAAACAATGAAAAACAGTGATAGGCTTTATTTTCTTGGGCTCCAAAATTACTGCAGATGTTGACTCAGCCATGAGTTTAAAAGACCCTTGCTCCTTGGAAGAAAAGCTATAACAAACCTAGACAGCATATTAAAAACCAGAGACATTATGTTGCTAACAAAGGTCCATATAATCAAAGCTATAGTTTTTCCAGTAGTCATGTATAGATATATGATTTGGATCATAAAGAAGGCTGAGTGTGAAAGAATTGATGCTTTTGAGCTGTGCTATTGGAGAAGATTCTTGTGAGTCCTTTGAATTGCCAGGAGATCAAACCAGTCAATCCTAAAGAAATCAAGCCTGAATATTCATTGCAAGGACTGATTCTAAAGCTAAAGTCCAAATCAATAAATCTGAAGTCCGTCTCATGGGAAGAGCCATCTCATTGGAAAAGACCCTGATTCTGGGACAGATAGAAGGCAAGAGGAAAAGTGGAAGACAGAGGACGAGATGATTGGATGGCATCACTGACTCAATGGACATGAGTTTGAGCAAGTTCTGGTAGATGGTGAAGGACATGGAGGCCTAGTGTGCTTCAGTCCAAGGGGTCACGAAAAGTCAGATATGACTGAATGACTTAACAAATACAACAAACATAGAGTAAGATTTAAATCTGAATTATATATATATATATATATATATATATATATATATTTTTTTTTTTTTTTTTTTTTTTACTTTATCTCTTTTTTCTCATAACAGAATGGGATCTCACCACATGTTGAATGCTCTGTTATAATCTGATAGTTGTTCTTTTCTGGCTTTACTTACTAAACCACACATGATTCCAAAGCTATCCAATAGTTTGCATATTTTATCATCATAATCCAGGCAGTTTATCATGATACATTGATATATCTTTCAAGTCTTTCCATGTCTATTGGATGTTACTTTAATTGCATGCCATCTTGTTCTTCCTTTGACATTCTGTGTAAAGAAATCCCTATAGCTCCCACTTATCCTTACTCTGTAACATTTTCTTCTGGATATTCTTGCAGCCTTCTTGTGACTCAGCCTGAGATTTGGGAATAGAGATATTTTCCTAGAACATACCCTAACCCTTATCATTTCTGCTCCATCTCCTTACATGCAGTGTACTCAGGAAAATTCCAAATTCTCAAGACTCATTTGCCCAGTATATTTATTTATGCTCACCATGCATTTCGTTTGAGACATGATGGCCTATAAGGAAAAACAAACTTACAAACAAAAAACTCAAAAGGAGAGCACATTTCACTTGCCATATCTCTCTTCAAAATCAAGGGACACAAAATTGGAAAATAAAAAGTCTGTTGTTATTATCTGAAATACTGTTTCAGTGTTTGTTATTGTCATCTCAATTTTAAATATTAATTTAATATATCAATAACTCAGTCCAGGTATGTGGTTAGGATAGGCTAGTTCAGGTTAAAATGACAATTACCTTCAAAATCTTAGAGATGTAATGTAAAATGCTGATGCCATTTTAGCTGAGAGTTGGTGTAGGTTCCTGGGCCACAGTGTCACTCAGGGCTTCAGTATGACTGAGGCTTCATTATTTTGATATTTTCCCTTTGAAATGTGAATCCTTTTCCACCAATTAGAAGGGGGATAAGGAAACTTTTCTCAGTCTCAACTACTTTAGCTCAATTATTGTTGACCTGGGTAAGCCACGCAATTCCACTGACATACAAATAGGCCAAAATTAAGTCTTTTTTTATGCTCAGGAAATATTTGAAATGAGATATTGTAGTATTTCTAACACAGATGATATTATGTGATGTTAAATTCTTAATTAAAAAAATGTGTATAGGAAATCTCAAGGGTTATATTTTCAAGCCATCTGACAAAGCATATCACAGTGCAAGAGAGCAATTCTATTTTGGAAAAAAAAAATAAATAAATAAAAGGGAATGAACTAAGATAACCAGCTTTTCTAGCCAAGAGAGGATATTTCATCCTTCTAAAAGAAACTAGTGAAGAGGCACCAGGCTTTCTCCTCCAGTGTGTTCCACAAACCATAACCTAAAAAAGCATTTGAAATTTAATTTATTCCTTCACTTGTAACCATAAAGGAAAGATAAGAGTTCAGTCCGTTTTCAAGTTTTATTTTTGCCACATTAATAAAACATATTCTTCAAAAAAAAAAAAAAAGAAAAGTTATAAACATAGAATAATTTTAATAAATTATATCTTCACTATTGGTGATTTTTTCTCCATATATCCTTTATATAGCATATAAAATGCAAGAGTGTGGTTATTTTCAGATAAAGTAAGACAAACCAAAGTAAAATATTAAAGAGAAAATGGTAAATTTAAAGTTTATGTTAACAATATTTTTTCCAGCATATGTATTTAGGATAATGATAAAGTGCTGATTTTTAAAAATATTTATTGATTTGAATTAAAAGACATGACAATTATTTTTCCAGAAAAAATGCTTTTGTAAGTACTAGAAAAGCAAAAATAATTTTTATATATAATAATATATCTGGAGTTTTCTGCTTTTTCAACATAATTCTATCAGAATGTATGTGGAGGAGAGTTTAGTTGGAAAGAACATGTAAAACATAATAGATCTGAGTCAGCAAACAGGCTGCATGGATTTGAAGTTCTGATTCACTTCCTTTCATTAGTTCCCCCATCAGGTAAACTGAAGTTTAAATTACCATTGTAAAAGTTTTATTTATATTCTTAGTCAAGCAGTTAACCATATTTGTAGAAACCTGGCAATTCTAGGAGGGAAAAATGCTGATAATAGCACCAACATGGGGAGAAAGGAATTTTAAAAATCTGTAAATCTATTTTAAATGATAATAAAATATTTTTATAAAAATACATGCGATTTTAATCTACCAAATTCTTAAATTTTGTAAGAATTTAAGTGTAAATGCCAATTTATTGGATTTTTAGATATAAGCTCACTGATGGGGAAAACAAGGAATATTCTTAATCCATAGGCAGATGTCATTCTTTTTGTGGGTTGTTCATTGTCCCTAGTCCTTTTCTTTCATGGACCCTCACACCAGACTGCCTGGTGGGCTTCCATGGTGGCTCAGAGGTTAAAACGTCTGCCTGCAATGCGAGAGACCTGGGTCGGGAAGATCCCCTGGAGAAGGAAATGGCAACCCACTCCAGTATTCTTGCCTGGAGAATGCCATGGACAGAGGAGCATGGAGGGCTACAGTCCACGTGGTCGCAAAAAGTCGGACATGACTGAGCGACTTCACTTTCACACCAGACTCCCAGTTTTAACCTACAAACACTGAGTCAAACTATCTTTAAACTCAAAGTGGCTGAATTCTTCTCAATACATTGATCACAATTGATGCCCACTTCCTTACTTGGCCACAGGCTTGAGCTAAGGGAAACCTCGTGGTGTAATAATGGTTAATCATACAGAATTCTAGGCTACCAACTTTGTACAGCTTGTTTCTGAATTTAGAAGCTTTGGCATATAACTTTTATCTTAGAATGGATTTCCACTGGGCAACAAACTTAGTAGAATTGACAGAACCCAGACCATTAGATTGTTCTGGCTTCTTATTCGCCAGAATATGGACAGTCTTTTTTTTTTTTTTTTTTCTCTCTCTCTCTTTCTTCAAAGAATCTGTAGCACTCTGGTACCTGTATTATAATGGGTGCAATTTGTTTTTGTTTTTTTTTGATTGACAAAGTGATTTATTTTTTTAAATTTTATTTTATTTTTTAATTTTACAATATTGTATTGGTTTTGCCATATATCGAAATAAATGGGTGCAATTTGAATGGCTGAGATTTGCTTTAAGAAACTTTCTTGGTCTTCAGTTCAGTTCAGTCGCTTAGTCATGTCTAACTCTTTGTGACTCCATGGACTGCAGCATGCCAGGCCTCCCTGTCCATCACCAACTCCTGGAGCTTACTCAAACTCAAGTTCATTGAGTCGGTGATGGCATCCAACCATCTCAGCCTCTGTCATCCCCTTCTCCTCCCACCTTCAATCTTTCCCAGCATCAGGGTCTTTTCCAATGGGTTTGTTCTTTGCATCAGGTGGCCAAAGTATTGGAGTTTCAGCTTTAACATCAGCCGTTCTAATGAATATCCAGGACTGATTTCCATAAAGATGAACTTGTTGGATCTCCTTGCAGTCCAAGGGAATTTCAAGAGTTTTCTCCAACACCTCCGTTCAAAAGCATCAATTCTGCAGCACTCAGCTTTCCTTATAGTCCAACTCTCACATCCAGACATGATTTCTGGAAGCACAATAGCTTTGACTAGATAGACCTTTGTTTCCAAAGTAATGTCTGTGCTTTTCAATATACTGTCTAGGTTAGTCATAACTTTTTTTCCAAGGAGCAAGCATCTTTAAAAAAAATTAATTTCTTTATTTGAATTGGAGACCAATTACTTTACAATATTGTAGTGTTTTTTTGCCATACATTGACATAAATCAGCCATGGGTGTACATGTGTTCCCTATCCTTAATCCCTTTCTATCTCCCACTCCATCTTATCCCTCAGGGTCATCCCAGTGCACTGGCCCTGAGCGCCCTGTCTCATGCATCAAACCCGGACTGGCGATCTAGTTTACATATGATAATATACATGTATCAATGCTATTCCCTCAAATTATCCCACCCTCGCCTTCTTCCACAGAGTGCACAAGTCAGTTCTTGATATCTGTGTCTCTTTTGCTGTCTTTCACAGAGGGTCATCGTTCCCATCTTTCTAAATACCAACTATATGCCTTAATAGACTGTACTGGTGTTTTTCTTTCTGACTAACTTTACTCTGTATAATAGGCTCCAGTTTCCTCCACCTCATTAGAACTGATTCAAATGCATTCTTTTTAATAGTTGAGTAATATTCCATTGTATATATGTACCACAGTATTCCTGTCCATTCATCTGCCAATGGACATCCAGGTTGTTTCCATGTCCTGGCTATTGTAAACAGTGCAGCCCTGAACATTGGGGTACACGTGTCTCTTTCAATTCTGGTTTCCTTGCTATGTAGGTCCAGCAGTGGAATTGTTGCGTCATATGGCAGGTCTATTTCCAGTTTTTTAAGGAATCTCTAAATTGTTCTCCACAGTGCTTATAGTAGCTTGCATTCCCACCAACAGTGTAAGAGCAAGTGTCTTTTAATTTCATGGCTGAAGTCACAATCTACAGTGATTTTGGAGACCCCCCCCCAAAAAAAAATAAATAAAGTCTCTCACTGTTTCCATTGTTTCCCTGTCTATTTTCCATGAGGTGATAGGACCAGATGCCATGATCTTAGTTTTCAGAATGTTCAGTTTTAAAACAACTTTTTCACACTCCTCTTCCATTTTCAACAAGAGGCTCTTCAGTTCTTCTTCACTTTCTGCCATAGTTCAGTTCATTCACTGTTTCATGTCTAACTTTTGCAACCCCATGAACTGCAGCACTTCAGGCTTCCCTGTCCATCACCCACTCCCAGAGTCCACCCAAACCCATGTCCATTGAGTCAGTGATGCCATCCAACCATCACATCCTCTGTCATCCCCTTCTGCTCCTGCCCTCAATCTTCCCAGCATCAAGGTCTTTTCAAATGAGTCATTTTTTTGCATAAGGTGGCTAAAGCATTGGAGTTTCAGCTTCAACATCAGTCCTTCCAATGAACACCCAGGACTGGTTTCCTTTAGGATGGACTGGTCAGAGCTCTTCACAATCCAAGGGACTCTCTAGAGTCTACTCCAACACCACAGTTCAAAAGCATCAATTCTTCGCACTCAGCTTTCTTTATAGTCCAACTCTCACATCCATAGCCTTGACTAGATTGACCTTTGCTGACAAAGTAATGCCTCTGCTTTTTAATATGCTGTCTAGGTTGGTCATAACTTTCCTTCCAAGGAGTAAACATCTTTTAATTTAATGGCTGCAATCACCAACTGCAGTGATTTTGGAGCCCAGAAAAATAAAGTCAGTCACTGCTTCCACTGTTTCCCCATCTATTTGCCATGAAGTGATGGGACCAGATGTCATGAACTTAGTTTTCTGAATGTTGAGCTTTAAGCCAACTTTTTCACTCTCCTCTTTCACTTTCATCAAGAGGCTCTTTAGTTCCTCTTCACTTTCTGACGTAAGGGTGGTGTCATCTGCATATCTGAGGTTACTTATATTTGTCCCAGCATTCTTGATTCCAGCTTGTGCTTCATCCAGCCCAGCGTTTCTCATGATGTACTCTGCATATACATTAAACAAGCAGGTGACAATACACAGCCTTGATGTACTCCTTTTCCTATTTGGAGCCAGTCTTGTTCCATGTCCAGTTCTAACTGATGCTTCCTGACCTGTATACAGCTTTCTCAAGAGGCAGGTCAGGTGGTCTGGTATTCCCATCTCTTGAAGAATTTTTCAGTTTATTGTGATCTACACAGTCAAAGGTTTTGGCAAGGTCAGTAAAGCAGATATAGAAGTTTTCCTGGAACTCTGACATTATTTTGCCAGAAATGTCTGTATAGCCAAAGTCATGGTTTTTCCAGTAATCATGTATGGATGTGAGAGTTAGACCATTAAGAAGGCTGAGTGCTAAAAAAAATGATACTTTTGAACTGTGGTGTTGGAGAAGACTCTTGAGAGTCCCTTGGACTGCAAGGATATCAAATCAATCAATCCTAAAGGAAATCAACCCTGAATATTCATTGGAAGGACTGATGCTGAAGCTGAAGCTTCAATACTTGGTAACCTCATGTGAAAAACAGACTCATTAAAAAAGACCCTGATGCTGGGAAAGATTGAGGGCAGGAGAAGGGGATGACAGAGGAGGAGATTGTTTAATGGCATCATGGACTCAATGGGCATGAGTTTGAGCAGGCTCCGGGAGATGGTAAAGTTATGGGGAAGCTTGGCATGCTGCAATCCATGGGATCGCAAAGAGTCGGGCATGAGTGAACCACTGAACAACAACAACCAAAAACTTGACAGAATTGAGTGGAATGCCTTTTTTCAACTGGTATTCTAAGCCTTTCCAACATCATCAAGGATGTAAAATTGCCTCTGTGCAAAATAAGATTTTACAATTAACGAAGCCAAAAATTCAGACAAAGATAAAATGCCTCCTAAAGCCTCAGGGTCCCCTTCCTTGTCTTCTTTGTCCAGGCCCCTCCTCACATTTCATTTCATCTCTCTCCTTTGACCCTTCATGGACAGACTCCACTTCTGTTGCCATCTTACTTCTTCCCATCTACATTGTCTACACCTCCACTATACCATTAATTTTGGCATACTAATAATTTGACCAAACTTGTCCCTTTCTCAGAATCTGCCTGCACTCCCTTTTCCTATGAAATATGTCCCTTTCAAAGAAGCCTCTGAGGATTAGGAGGCTAAATCTTTAATTTCTTATATTCCCTTGACTAAAGTTGAACTGTGAACTGACAAAAAATTTTCCAAAGTAATTGAAACTTCTCACATATTGGCTGACAAATTTAATATAATCATTTAAATTTATCAGCCTGGATTCTCTGATTTATATCAGCTAATCCATACGTTTGTCAGTGAAGGCCAGACCCAACATTGTTAATTGGGAAAATTCTGAAATGTTTCTAGAATTACAACATGGAGACACTCCAATAACATATTGTATGAGCAAGCTCAGGCAGTCACTAGGGGACTCCATTGAGAAAATTCTGTGTCTTTGCAAAAGACTTGATTAGAACAAAATTCACAATTGTATACAAAAATCTGATAAGGTTATTCATGAATATTTCAATTGACTACACATTATTAAAAAAAAATCTGGTTTTCCTTCAAATTTTATTTCACACCAATAGCTTTTACTTGTGTATATACACTGACCTGGAATCTTTCCCTTCAAGTAAAAAGGACCACAATGGAGTTTTGTGTGTTCCAGTTATAGTTATTCTTGCAAGCCAGCTCTTTCCTACTCTAGATGTCACATCAAAGGAACGTTACCAAAATTGTTAATCTTTAATTATAGAAAATAAAGGCCTCTGAATGGAACAAACAAGCAAAAAAAATCTCTTAGGTTCTACCATTATTGCAAAGAAACAGAACTTTGAAAAATAGGTTATTATAAATTTAAGCAATTTAGAAAACTTCAGGTATCTAATCAGCCTTTCTGTCATCTTCTCAATTCTCAATGATGAGGCCTCAAGGATCTTCCCAATTCTCTTCCTAATCAGCTTGGAGAAACATTTCTCTAGATTGGAGATGAATACCTCTTAATTCTTATTAACACCAGAGCCACGCTCTTAGTATTCAAACTCAGGATTATAAAACAATCCCTGCCTCGGAGTATTAAACAGTTCCAATAGAAGTGCTCTTTAATAAACTTCAAAACGTTCCCATCTTGGAAACTATCTCTTTTTTCTTAGGCTGTTTGAGAGATGTAAACATTTACCTACCTAGTTCCATTGTCCCTACCTATTTATTAGGCTGAGATGCTTTAGGAAAGAATTATGCCAGATTTTTATTTTCCCTTAAAATGAAAATATAAATGTAGAAATTAATAGTTATCAAATTAACCACCAGGGGTAAATTAAAAGTCCCTTTGATAGGTTTTCTTTCTTTTTTTTTTTTTTTTTTTTTTACTTACCTAAAGGTACTGGAGCAGATTTTGGAAATACTGATATTTTTATCCCTATCGAGTCAGTTATCACTTTCCTTATGTGGAAAATCTCCAACTCATGTTGGCAAAATTTATAACACATCTTAAAGAAAAATTGAAGCTGATCTTTTAACCTCCTCTAAATTTCAGATCCACCTCTTTTGGAACTCATAAACTCTTATCCTTTGAAATAGTAACATGACACATAGTGCACTTGCCCTCCAGCGTCTTTTTACCCACAGCTAATCATAGGAGAGATATTCCAAAACAGGAAAAGCATAGCTGTTTTTATTTTTTTAAAGGTGTCTATGTCTGGTAGAGCAATCTTTTCAATGTTCTCTCTGGAGATGAAGACCTTAAGCATCACACTTTACAAACTGAAGATGTTGTCTATTGGAAAACAACTCAGAAGAACTCCTTTTTACCTTACTGGAGAGGCTCCTATCAAGTACTGCTAGCATCAACCTTTATGCCACTGAATGCCAAGGAGTAGACTCTTGGATTCTTATGACATGCCTAAAGATCATACCAAAAGCTGACTGAACTGCAAATCATCTGGTGACCTGAAGATTTCCTGGAATTGAGAGGATGAAATCTAATGACAGCTTTCTCATGATACAAGACCCAGGCGTGTTTGAAGCTTTTCTGCAAACTTTTGATGATGATGCAAGTTTTCAAATGCTCTCCAATATCTATGATCTTGATTATATATGGATATTAGATAAAAGTTCCTCTTATTGATAGCTTATGGTCAACGGTGTTAGATTTGTGATCTCCAAAAATTTAGCTTCAGGACCAGGGACCAGGCTTAATCACTCAAGAGCTTTTGTGTAGCAAAGTTTTATTAAAGTATGAAAGGGGACAGAGAATGCTTCTGACATAGACATCAGAAAGGGAATGGAGAGTGCCCCCCCGCCAACCCCACTGCTAGTTTGAGCAGCTGTTTTATGTCTGTTAGAAAGTTATTAATCAGATAAGAGAGACACCTCATGGCTGATGGAGTTTCACCAGGCCCCTCTTCCACAATATGCATTTTTGAGATAGGATGACATGAGATGTGCATTCCCCCAGCCATAAAACAATCGACATGAATACTGGTTTGTTGAGCTATTATTGGCCCAAGGTTTGAGAAAAGAAGAAAATGTTAGTCTTGTTGAAACCATTTTGAAGAAAGGCAAATTCCAAAGCAAATGCATAGTTTCATTAACGTAGCTTAAGAAAAACATTTCCATAAGAAAAATGCACTGCTCAAAGTTTCAAAAAAGTTAAGTTCTGGTGGAACCAGGTGTCGTCATGGCAACACAAAATTTTAAGAGACACTTGCAGCCTATTTTCTCCATTTGGAGACCCCTGACCTTCTTGCCTCTTACCCTCTCACTATCCTGCCTTATTCCTTGAATGTGATCTTAATAGGTTTCCAGTCTGCACATTTTCCCTCCAGTGTGAGACACAACACACAAGAAAGTGCCTTCCTGACACTGATGGACAAAAAGCTGCTGAAAAAACTTGAATATTGATCAATGATGCTTTTGGATAAAAGTCTTGATCAAAAAGGGGAAATACAGAAAATTAATGAACAGAAATTCCAGTTAAATAGCACTGGGAGACCAGAAGAGGCAGATTTCATATCCTGCAATGATGGCAAAGACTAACAGAAAGAAGAAAGACTTATTTTCTTTCTTGAGAAGAAATCTGACAATGACAAACCGTGGACTATTTTTCTATTATAGCCCACCCACCTTTCCTTTCCTTTTCTTACCATGCAGATGTTTGCATATGTCTTGTCATGTTTGCAGATCTGAAATTGCAATTGTATGCTGGTTCTGAATAAACCTTTTTTTTCTGAAGAAAAATCTAGTACTCTATTTCAGGTAAACAATTTCCATTCCAATTTTCCAGCATTCTTCCCCCCATCCCGCCCCCCCGCCCCCCGCAGAGGATTTTTTTTTCTTTTTTTTTATATTTTATTTTATTTTTTAACTTTACAATATTGTATTGGTTTTGCCATATATCAACATGAATCTGCCACAGGTATACACGTGTTCCCCATCCTGAACCCTCCTCCCTCCCCATACCAATTTTCCAGCATTCTTATTTACATTATTCATCATATTGTGTAGTATTTTGTCTCTTACACAGAGATGCACACATGTGGCCTTGACTATAACTTAATTACACCATATAACTGACCAAGAGTATTTCAAATCATCTGTTTTCACATTTTTACCCTTTCAGTTTCAGAGCTTATTTTACTCTCTTAGGTCCTGATACTTCCTCTAACACAATCTCCATATCTGGCACAATTATAAGAGTATAGCTCTATATGATCTTATATTTTAAAACTTAGAGGAGATTTGAGTAAACCCATGAATTAAAATTTTAGAATTACATGTTTATAAACACTTTATTCTCTCATGATTTCTCATTCCAAAATTAGAAAAATTGAGTGCTTGTACAGAATTTGAGAAAATATCAACATTGAAAATTTAATATTTAATACATAAAAAATTTTTGAGTTCTTCAAAATTTTGGAACCACAGTGTATATGTGCCTTCAAAGAGTTACAGCTATTTTTTTCTTTTTTTTTTTATTAAAAACATTTCCATGAACAGAAGACATTGTTTTTAACAGTTCACAAGCTTATGCTGTTTTTATGCTCTCTGAAGGCTGTATCGTCTTTTAATGTCAATGCAGTTGGTTGCCATAGAAATTATAATGATGTCACTCACTAAGTCTAGAAATAAACAGCAGGGACAGATGGGCATTTGCGAATGAAGAGCATAGATTTAATGCAAATGTTCTTGAAAATAAAGAATGATAGATTAAAAATCACATGTAAAAAAATAAAGCTATCATCTCCAGCATTAAAAATTAGGATGTGTCTCTATATCTAGCTAAGATATTGGGTTGAAGTAAGGGGCAAAAGAGCAGGAAAAACATTCTCACAGCAAAGATTGAAACACAGTCTGATCTACAGGATTTAGAACTGGATCATAGTTACAATATATGGATATGGAGGTTCAGTAATACTAAGCAGGGATGGGACAGAGACAGTCTAAGAGATATGCAAACTTAATCTCAAAGAATTTTGAATCAGGTGTAATGATAGTTAAAATAGCAAAGCCAGTAACGTATTTGAGGACAGACAGATAAATATTTTGCATTTATGGCCAGAAAATCAAAGAAGACACAAGGATCTAGGTCTAAAATGGCAACAAGAATTGTTTTTAAAATGCATAGTTCCATAATTATGTGACATTTATTTATAGGAAAATATATACTACTGTACCTATTATTATTTATTTTGCTAAAAAATTCTTACTCCAAAATATAAAATTCACTAACTATTTAAAGTATAACAAAGTACTCTGGGTTCCAATACAATGAAGGTCAAACTAAAATCAAACCAACTAATCAGCAAAAGAAGGGAAATACTATCAACTTAAAATTAAAATAATTTAAATAGGAGTGAAACATACAGAATTTTTAGACATTTTTCTTTTTAAAATAAAGGTTAGTAAAAAGACTAAGGATGTTTCTAATTGCAAGCTTTTTTTTGTTCTGCTTATCTGTGTAAAAAAATAAAGAAGGGAAACCATTATTAAATTAAATTTGAAGACTAGAAATGGGAACTCTTAACAACTTGTGGAGATAGCTGAACCAAATAGGAAGTATAAAGACATTTCTTTTCTAAAAAGAACATGAAGAAACATGAACACTTAGTTCACTTTAGTTTTCCTAACTTTATTTCTCTCTCTCAAAAGTTTTCTTATTTTTTTTGTTACATAGGACTTACATATGGCTCACCATGATTGTTATTCAGTCACAAAGTCATGTCCAACTCTTTGTGACACTGGATTATATCACACCAGGCTCCTTTGTCCTCTACTGTCTCCCAAAGTTTCCTCAGATAAGTGTCCATTGAGTCAGTGATACCATGCCATCAGTCCATTTTATCCTCTGTCACCCCCTTCTCCCTTTGCCTTCAATATTTCCCAGCATCAAGGTTTTCTCCAATGAGTTGGCTCTTCCCATCAGGTGGCCAAAGTACTGAGGCTTCACCTCTACCAACAGTTCAGCCAACTAGTATTCAAGATTGATTTCCTTTAGGGTTGAATGTTTTGATATCCTTGTTGTCCAAGGGACTCTCAAGAGTCTTCTCAAGCATCACAATTCAAAAGCATCAATTCCTGGTGACTTCCCTAGTGTCTCAGATGGCAAAGTGTCTGCCTACAACACGTGAGACCCAGCTTCAATCCCCGGGTTGGGAAGATCTCCTGGAGAAGGAAATGGCAACCCACTCCAGTATTCTTGCCTGGAAAATCCCATGAACGGAGGAGCCTGTTAGGCTACAATCCATGGGGTCACAAAGAATCAGACACGACTGAGCGACTTTACTTCAATACTTCTTCTTCATCAGGTGGCCAAAGTATTGAAGCTTCACCTCTACAGTTCAGCCAACTAATATCCAAGATTGATTTCCTTTAGGGTTGAATGTTTTGATCTCCTTGCTGTCCAAGAGACTCTCAAGTCTTATCCAGCATCACAATTCAAAAGCATCAATTATTTGGTGCTCAGATTTCTTTATGGTCCAATTCTCACCTCCATACATGACTACTGGAAAAGCCATAGTTTTGATTATATGGACCTTGGTCAGCAAAGTAATGTCTCTGCTTTATAATGTGCTGTCTAATTTTGTCATTGATTTCCTTCCATGGGGCAAGTATATTCTAATTTCATGGCTACATTCACTGTCCACAGTGATTCTGGAGCCAAAGAAAACAAAATCTGTCACTCCTTCCACTTTTCCCCTTCTATTTGCCATGAAGTGATGGGACTGGATGCCATGATCTTAGATTTTTGAGTGTTGTGTTTCAAGCCATCTTTTTCACTCTCCTCTTTCAACCTTGTCAAGAGGCTCTTTAGCTCTTTTAAATTTCTATCATTAGAGTGATAGAAATCTATCATCTGCATATCTGAGGTTATTGATATTTCTCCCAGCAATCTTTATTCCAGCTTGTGATTAATACAACCTGGCATATTGCATGATGTACATGTCATAGAAGCTAAATAAACAAGGTGACAACTTACAGCCTGTCATACTCCTTTCACAATTTGGAACTAGTCAGATGTTCTATGTCCAGTTGTAACTGTTGCTTCTAGATTCAAATATAGGTTTCTGAGAGAATTAAGGAGGTCTAGAACTGTCAACTCTGTAGGAATTTTCCATAATTTGTTTTGATCAACATAGTCCAAGTTTATAGCATAGTCAATGAAGTAGAAGTATATGTTTTTCTGGAATTCCCTTACTTTCTCCATGATAAAATGGATGTTAGCAATTTGATCTCTGATTACTTTGCTTTTTCTAAACCCAGTTTGTACATCTGGAAGTTCTTGGTTCACATAATACTGAAAAATAACTTGAAAATTTTTGAGCATAATCTTGCTAGCATGACTCATTTGAAAAGATGCTGGGAAAGATTGAGGGCAAGAGGAGAAGGGGAACAACAGAGGATGAGATGGTTGGATGGCATCACCCACTCAATGGACATTAGTTTGGGTAAACTCCGGGGGTAAGTGATGGAAAGCAAGGCCTGGCATGCTCTGGTTCATGGAGTCGCAAAGGGTCGGATATGACTAAGTGACTGAACTGAACTGAAAGGAGCACATTGTACAGTTGTTTGAACATTTCTTGATTTTACCCTCCCTTGGGATTGGAATGACAACTGACTTTTTCCAGTCCTGTGGTCACAGCTAGGCTTTCAAATTTTGCTGACATAATGAGTACAGCATCTATCTTTTGGAATTTTGAATAGTTCAGTTGGAATTTGATCACTTCCAGCTTTTTCCAAAATAGTTCTTCCTCAGGCCAACTTGACTTGACACTCCAGGATGTCTGACTCTAGGTGACATACTACACCATCATGGTTATCTGGGTCATTATGCCTTTTTTGTATAGTTCTTCTTTGTATTGTAGCCACCTCTTCTTAATCTCTTCTGCTTCTGTTAGGTCCTTACCATTTCCGGTTCTTTTTTGTGCCCATCCTTGCATGAAATTTTCCTGTGATGTCTCAAATTTTCTTGAGGAGATCTCTAGTCTGTCTCATTCTATTGTTTCCTCTATTTATTTTCATTGTTTATTTAAGAAAGCCTTTGTATCTCTCCTTTTTCTCTGTATCTCTGCATTCAGTTCATTATATATTTCTGTTTCTCCCTTACCTTTTGCATCTCTTTTTTCCTCAGCTATCTGTAAAGCATCAGACAACCACTTTGCCATCTTGCATTTCTTTTTATTTGGAACAGTTCTGGTCACTGTCTCCTTTACACTGTTATGAACCTCTGTCCATAGTTTTTCATTCACTCTGTCTACCAGATCTAATCCCTTGAATCTATTCATCCCTTCTACTGTATAATCATAAGGTATATGAATTAATTCATACCTGAATATTCTGGTGGTTTTCCCTATTTTCTTCAATGTAAGCCTGGATTTTGCAACAAGTAGCTCATGATCTGAGCCACTTTCAGGTCCGTTTCTTGTTTTTACTGATTGTATAGAAAGTTTCCATCTGATCCAGAGAACATAATCTGATTTCAGTATTGATCATTTGGTGATGTCCATGTATGGGGTCATCTCCTGTGCTCTTGGACAAATGTGTTTACTGTGACCAGCATATTATTTTGACAAAACTCTGTTAGCCTTTGCCCTGCTTCATTTTGTACTCTAAGGCTAAACTTGTCTGCTTTTCTGGGTAACTCTTGACTTCCTGCATTTGCATTCCAATCCCCTTTGATGAAAAGGACATTTTTGCTTGCTTGTTTTAGTCATGGAAGGTGTTGTATGCCTTCAGAGATCCAGTAAGCTTCAGCTCCTTTTGCATCAGTAAGTAGGGCATAGACTTGGATTACTGTGATATTGAATGGTTTGCCTTGGAAACAAATCAAGATCATTCTGTCATTTTTGAGGTTGCACCCGATACTTCATTTTTGACTCTTGTCAAAATGGAGGGCTACTCCACATTGTCTAATGAATTCTTGCCCACAGTAATAGATATAATGGTCACCTGAATTAAATTCATCTATTCTCATCCATTTAAGTTCATGGATTCCTCATATATCAATGTTCAGTCTTTCCATCTCCTGCTTGACCACTTTCAATTTGCCTTGATTCATAGACCTAACCTCTCAGGTTACTATGCAATATCATTCTTTATAGCATTGAATTTTACTTTCACCACCTGACACATCTACGGTTGAGTGTCGTTTCTGCTTTGACCCAGCTACTTCATTCTTTCTGGAGTTATTAGTAATTTCTCTCCATTCTTTCCAGGTAGCTTATTGAAAATCTTCTGACCTGGGGTCTAGTCTTCTTGTGTTATGTTTTTCAGCCTTTTCATACAGTTTATGGGATTCTCACAGCAAGAATATTGGAATTGATTGCCATTTCCTCCTGCAGTGGACCATATTTTTTTAGAACTCTTCATTATGACCTGTCCTTTTTGGGTGGCCCTGCACAGCATAACTCAAAACTTCAAGTTATGTAAGCCACTTTACCAGGACAAGGCTGTGATCTATGAAGAGGATTACCATAGTTACTGACCCTGAAAATCTCTGCTGATTCCAAAAAGAACTCATTTCTGCTGGTGAAATATCTGGCAGTCCATTTACTTCAGTTCAACATCTGGCTTGAAAACTTACCTCAATTGTCACATATATAACTAGGAAAAAATACTATCTTCCATACATACACACTGAATCAATTCTAAGTGGAAATAAACATAAAAGTGCAACACAAAATTTGGTACTGATGTATTTTAATCATAAGCTATATTGAGTCCTGAGCTGATGGAAGCAACATCCTGGATATGGATTATGAAGTGTCCTTAGAGGAAACAGAGCCCCTATTGTATCTCTTATTCACCACCTGTGCATATTATCCCTTCCAGTTAGTCTTAAATACCTTACTAAACCAGGTTTGTTTTGCCTGACAGGCAGCAAGACAGAATGCTGAGATGCTGAGGTTTGCAGCAATGAGAGCATTTATTCATAAGGCACCTAAGCAAGGAGATGGGAGAACAAGTCTCATATTCACCTGCTTGAAGGCAATGGACTTGAGTATTAAGGGGGTAAAAAATAAAGAAACAAGATGGTATGAGTTAAAGGGAGCAAAATGAAAAAGGGGAAAGGTGATTGGAGAAAGGTGTGGTAACTGTCATTCTGCACAAGTGTAACTAAGCCACAAGCATGTTCAAAAATTGGACACAGCGTAATATGAGAGTGTAGTTTTTGTCTCTCTGACTTCAAAAGCTCATCAAGTGGACACTCACACATACAGAGTTGGAGGATCAGTGGTCTTATCCAGTCTCAACCATTTGATCTCAAACTAGACTTGACTGACTCCAATTTCCTAGAAAACAAGTTGGGAAAACACCTCATTGTTTAGACTACATGCTGCTTTGGAGGACATGCAAGCCTGTATAGCAACAGTTAAAGTGGCTTTGAGTAGTGAAGGCAAGTTACAGATGAAGTGGATTTTCCCAATGATTACACATGTTTTCACATATTTGTTGTGTTTCTTTAAGGAGTGACAAAAATAGCTAGAGGCAACAATTAGGGACCCGTTTTTAAGAAATGCTATTTTCTTCAGTAATATTAATTCTTTTAGAAAAGATTTTTAAATGTGGATAAATTTTAAAATCTTTATTAAATTTATTACAATTCTGTTTCTGTTTTGTGTTTTGTTTGTGTGTTTGTTTGTTTTTGCCTGCAAGGCATGTAGGATCTTAACTCTCCAACCAGGGATAATACTGGCACTCATTGCATTGAATGGCAAAGTCTTAACCACTGGACCAACCACCAGAGAAATTCTAGTAATATTAACTCAAAATGAGTTGAATGTTTTTTATGTCAACTCTGTTTTATGATTTCAGTATTTTTTGTAACAAAATTAAAAAAAGAAATTTATTGTTTTTGCTATAGACTGATGATTTTTGTACCCGAAGATTCATATGTTGAAATCCTAACATCGAATGTAATGTTATTAATGAAATAAGGCCTTTTGAAACTCATTAGATCAGGTCTCATGAATGGGATAAACACCTTTATGGGAGTCTAGAGAGCTTTAAGCCAACTTTTTCACTCTCCTCTTTCACTTTCATCCAGAGGCTTTTTAGTTCCTCTTCAATATGTGCCATAAGGGTGGTGTCATCTGCATATCTAAGGTTCTTGATATTTCTCTCAGCAATCTTGATTCCAGCTTGTGCTTCTTCCAGCCCTGCATTTCTCATGATGTACTCTCCATATAAGTTAAATAAGCGGGGTGACGATATACAGCCTTGAAGTACTCCTTTTCCTATTTGGAACCAGTCTGTTGTTCCATGTTCAGTTCTAAATGTGGCTTCCTGACCTGCATACAGATTTCTCAGGAGGCAGGTCAGGTGGTCTGGTATTCCCATCTCTTGAAGAATTTTCCACAGTTTACTGTGATCCACACAGTCAAAGGCTTTGGCATAGTTAATAAAACAGAAATAGATATTTTTCTGGAACTCTCTTGCTTTTTTGATGATCCAGCAGATGTTGCCAATTTGATCTCTGGTTTCTCTGCCTTTTCGAAAACCAGCTTGAACATCTGGAATTTCACAGTTCACGTATTGCTGAGGCCTGGCTTGGATAATTTTGAGCATTCCTTTACTAGCGTGTGAGGTGAGTGCAATTGCGTGTGGTAGTTTGAGCATTCTTTGGCATTGCCTTTCTTTGAGATTGGAATGAAAACTGACTTTTTCCAGTCCTGTGGCCAGTGCTGAATTTTCCAAATTTGCTGGCATAGTGAGTGCAGCATTTTCACAGCATCACCTTTCAGGATTTGAAATAGCTCAACTGGAATTCCATCACCTCCACTAGCTTTGTTCATAGCGATGCTTTCTAAGGCCCACTTGAATTCAAATTCCAGGATGTCTGACTTTAGGTGAGTGATCACACCATCATGATTATCTTGGTCTTAAAGATCTTTTTTTTACAGTTCTTCTGTGTATTCTAGCCATCTCTTCTTAATATCTTTTGCTTCTGTTATGTCCTTACCATTTCTGTCCTTTATCGAGCCCATCTTTGCATGAAATGTTCCCTTGGTATCTCTAATTTTCTTGAAGAGATCTCTAGTCTTTCCCATTCTGTTTTTTCCCTCTATTTATTTGCATTGATCACTGAGGAAGGCTTTCCTATCCCTCCTTGCTATTCTTTGGAATTCTGCATTCAGATGCTTATATCTTTCCTTTTCTCCTTTGCTTTTCACTTCTCTTCTTTTCACAGCTATTTTTAAGGCCTCCTCAGACAGCCATTTTGCTGTTTTTGCATTTCTTTTCCATGGGGATGGTCTTGATCCCTGTCTCCTGTACAATGTCATGAATCTCTGTCCATAGTTCATCAAAAACTCTATCAGATCTAGTCCCTTAAATCTATTTCTCGCTTCCACCGTATAATCATAAGTGATTTGATTTAGGTCATACCTGAATAGTCTAGTGGTTTTCCCTACTTTCTTCAATTTAAGTCTGAATTTGGCAATAAGGAGCTCATGATCTGATCCACAGTCAGCTCCAGGTCTTGTTTTTGCTGACTGTATAGAACTTCTCCATCTTTGGCTGCAAAGAATATAATCAATCTGATTTCGGTGTTGACCATCTGGTGATGTCCATGTGTAGAGTCTTCTCTTGTGTTGTTGGAAGAAGGTCTTTGTTATGACCAGTGTGTTCTCTTGGCAGAACTCTATTAGTCTTTGCCCTGCTTCATTCTGTACTCCATGGCCAAATTTGTCTGTTACTCCAGGTGTTTCTTGACTTCTTACTTTTGCATTCCAGTCCCCTATAATGAAAAGGACATCTTTTTGGGGTGTTAGTTCTAAAAGGTCTTGTAGGTCTTCATAGAAGCATTCAACTTCAGCTTCTCCAGCATTACTGGTTGGAGCATAGACTTGGATTACTGTGATATTGAATGGTTTGCCTTGGAAACAAACAGAGATCATTCTGTCGTTTTTGAGATTGCATCCAAGTACTGCATTTCAGACCCTTTTGTGGGCCATGATGGCTACTCCATTCCTTCTGAGGAATTCCTGCCCACAGTAGTAGACATAATGGTCATCTGAGTTAAATTCACCCATTCTAGTCCGTTTTAGTTCACTAGCAGGCATCATATTGATAGGTTTTGGGCTTCCCACATTACATTAGTAGTAAAGAGCCGATCTGCCAATGTAGAAGACATAACAGACGTAGGTTTGATCCCTGGATCAGGTAGTTTCCCTGTAGGAGGGCATGATAGCCCACCCCAGTATTCTTATTTGCAGAATTCCACGGACAGAGGAGTATAGCTGGTTACAGCCCATAGGGTCCCAAAGAAACATGACTAATGCAACTTAACCCACACACATAGGTGAATCTTGTTATTTTTATTCAATTATTCACTCTATATTGGAGCATTTAGTTCATTTACATTTAAAGTGATTATTCATAGATCTTTATTTATTGTCATTTTCTTACTTCTCTGTTTTGTAGTTTGGTAAGTGTTTTCTTTTGTGATATGAAGTTTTCTTTAAAGTAGTGTGCTGATTCTTTTTCCTTTTTTGTGTACATATATTAGGTTTCCAATGTGCTGTTATCAAAAAGTTCATATGTATCAAATTATAACTATATTTACTTATTTGAAAGTGGTAGTTACTTAAATTCAAATAGATTATAAACGATTTATATTTTTACTTCCAATACCATTTTACGTTTATGATGCTATGTTTTACATTTTCATGTATAATCTTTAACTGTTTAATGCAGCTGTAGTTGATGTTACTATGTTTGTGTTTTAACCTCTTTACTAGTTTATTTTAGTGATTGTTCTACTGAGTTTATGTTTGCAGTTACCATTGAAAATTTTCCTCTCATACATTTTCTTATTTCTTTTTATGACTTTTTGGTTTTCACCTAAAGACCCTTCAATTTTTGTTTAAGAATTGTGAGTGGTGACAAACACTTTTAGTTCTTGATTGTTTGGGAAACTCTTCATCTCTTCCTCATTTGTAAATGATAACCTTGTGGAGTAGAGTATCCTTGGATCATCTTTACTATCATTACTCTGAATTATTTTTCATGTACTTTGCTTATTTATTCTTCATTAATTTTTACTTGTGGGTTTCTAAGTTGTTCCTTCATTTGGACAATTTTTCTCTGTCTTTTCTTTTTAACTCAATGTGTTTGAAGCCTCTTTTTGCCAGGCTTCAAGGTTAAATTCTTTTTTTCCTTTTCGTTTCTGTCCTCAGTAGGTAAGGTTTTCCAGTAGATTGTGTAAGCTTTGTGTATAGTATCACTTGTACTTGTGGGAAAAAGTGAGGTTGTGTTTTTGTTTTTGTTTTTGTTTTTATGGACAAGGCTGTGTGAGGTGGTATTCCTGTCTGCTGATGATTGAGGTGGTATTTTTGTTTTGTTTGCTTTTTGGATCAGGCGTCCTTCACAGAGTGCTGCTGGCAGTTAGGTGATGCCATCTCTTCTATACAGGCGGCTGCCTTTAAGGGAGTTGTCACTAATTAACAGTCCTTAGGGTTAAGAGTTCTCTGGCAGTCTAAGTTTTAGAGTCAGTACTCCCACTTGGGGAATTGAGATTCCACAGGTGGTTTGGTATGGCATTGCTGGTGCTGCTGCTAAGTCACTTCAGTCGTGTCCGACTCTGTGCGACCCCATAGACGGCAGCCCACCAGGCTCCACTGTCCCTGGGATTCTCCAGGCAAGAACACTGGAGTGAGTTGTCATTTCCTTCTCCAATGCGTGAAAGTGAAAAGTGAAAGTGGCGTCACTCATTTGTCTCCTCTTAGCGACCCCATGGACTGCAGCCCACCAGGCTCCTCCATCCATGGGATTTTCCAGGCAAAAGTGCTGGAGTGGGGTGCCATTGCCTTCTCCATGGTGTGGCATTAAGTGGGATTAAAACAAGTACACAAAAACAAGAAACAAAACACACACCCCAGACAAATGCAATTTAAAAAATCATGCAAATAATTACTTAAATAATGGAATATACACATATATACCCATGAGCAAAACCAAAACAATTCAAAAAATAAAAGTAAAATGTACAATAGATTGACCCAGTGAACAAAGGAAACCAAAAATGTTATCAACCAGTTAAAAGCAAAACTAACTATACCACAAATTGGGAAAAAAAAAAAAAAAAAAAAAAACTAAAGCAAAGTGCCAACTGGGCAATTAAGCAGTAAATACAAAACAAACTAAAAATACATGGTGAGAAAAAGAAAAGAAAGAAAAGAAGACTAGAAATGCAATGGTAAACACAGATAGATAAAGAAGATATATATATATATATATATTAAAGAATAACTACAGTTAAGAAAAGAGCAGTAAGAAAAGCAAACAAAAGAATAAATGTAGAAAACTAATAATAAATTTTAAACAATTAAAAATTAGAATTAAAAGAGGGAAACTTCATAGAACTGCAAAAGACCAATGTAGCAGCAGAAGTATATAAAAGAGCCTAAAAAGTGTGATTAAAAAATTCTCAAAACTGAAATTAATAATACTAATAAAATCAACAACTACAGCAAGGTGAGGGGGGAGGGAACAAAATAAAAGGAAAAAATCCAGAAGCAATTACAGAGCATGTCAGATAAAGTCAAAATACATGAATAATAAACATTTTTCTTAAGTCTCCTTGGTCAATGTCCTTTCCTTTGCTGGGAGTCACAATCTACCTCACCTCCCTAGGATGCCCTCCAATACTGGACTGCTCTCTGGATCTTCTGTAGGGGCAGCTTACTACTCCTGTGTGACTTGCCTCCTATGGCCACTTCTGTCAGAACTAGTGCATTTTCTTTTGTTGGAATTCTCACTGTCTTTCTATATATTCCATAGGTACAGATTCTGCCTAATTGATCATGAGTGGGAAGTTTTGTGTCCTCTTCCTTAGCCACATTGCCCCTGGGTTTCAATTGTGGTTTTATCTCCACCTCTGCATGTGAGTCATCCACAGGGGTTTGCTCCTGAGGCTGCCCTGGAGGACTTGAGTCTGTCCCAGTCAGAACCAGTGGTTCCTAGGGCAGCAGGAAATTTGGTGCTCTAGAAGGACATGACAACCCACTCCACTACTCTTTCCTGGAGGATCCCTTGGACAGAGAAGCCCACAGGCTATTATCCACAGGGTCCCAAAGAGCTGTACATGAGCAAAGCAACTCCACACATACTCGTGCAGGACTTTTTTTTTTTTTTTTTTTTTTCCTTTCCTCTGGCAACTCTGTCCCAGTGGGGATCATGCATGGAGGTGGCATGGTTGCTTGGATCAAGGGGACCCTGGCAATATCAGCCATACATGAGTTCCAACAGTTATTGTCACAGGAGATATGGTGACGTAGAAGATATGGTTACACAGAAGATATGATGATAGGGCTTTTTCTAGCCTGTGACAGTTCTGTCCCAGTGAAGACTGAGCGTGAAGGTGCAGCTGCTTGGGGTGCAGGGACTACGGCAGCACCAAGGGTGCAGGGACACCAATTGTCTCAGCCACAGGAGCAATGGCCCTAACATAATCTTTTTTCTAGCCTTTGGCAACTTGTGATCAGAGGGCCTCTTTGGCCCGTCCCTCTCTGTTGATCTGCTCATTCAGGAATTTAAATGACCACCCTGGGTAGGATCATTCTCTTTTGCTCGGCACATCAGGCACTTAAAGGGGCCCCCTGACGGGGTTTTACTCTGTTGTTCAGCTGTACATCTGTCACTTAGAGGCCAACCTCTCTATTGTGCAGCAGCCAGTGCCATTGTCTGGGGAGACGGAGGCTACAGTGATGGCTCAACAGTATCACCTTGCCTTCATGACTGATTGGTTTTTCTCCACAGGCATTTTCCACCACAGTCTCCTCCCTCACATCCCCTTGGACCTCTCTCTGCACTGTAATCTATATACTCTTGCTCCCAGGTGCTGTGCTTTTTAGGGGACTTGCGTCCTTGTTGGGGTTAGGTATGGCTGCAGCAAGGATTGTCTGTGTGATTCTTACTCCATTTAGACTGTCACAAGTCAGCTACTTCACTCTCAGCCTCAAATGTTTCTCCTCTGTCCCAAACAATTGCCCCACTGTGGGGATCAGACCCTTGTTTCAGTTCCCCCACCTGGCAAGGGCAGGTCCAGTCCTGGAAACTCTCCTCTTTTTCCCCCTACTTCCTTCATCCTACTGAATTTCTCATGGTTTCCAGTGGTCTGGTACTCTTGTTCACCCTCAGCTGGTGTTTTTCAAGATCTTCTGTGTCTGAAGGTGTAGTCCTGATGTATCCATGGAGAGAGATGTACTCTACATCCACCTACTCCTCTGCCAGCTTGTTTTCTGCCAGGAGTATCCTTGGTTTTAGGTCTTCCCTTTTCATTATTTAAATATAGAATGTCACTTCCTTCTGGACTATACGTTTTCTGCTAAATTTTTTTGCCAATAGCCTTATGTGGGTTCCTTCATATGTGATTCTTTACTTTTCTCTAGCTGTCTTTATTTTTTTAAAAAACTTTACAATATTGTATTTGTTCTGCCATATATCTATCTTTGAAATTATCTATCTTATTTTTTGATATTTTAATTATGATATGTCTTGTGTAGGTCTCTTTGGGTTTGTCTTGTTTGAGACTCTATGTTTGAGAACCTAAGTATACATTTTCTTTTTTCAGATTAGGGGTGAATTCAGCCATAATATTATCAAATACATCACTGTCTCTTTTTTTCTTTCTTCTTCTGGGACCTCAAGAATCTTAGTGCATTTGATGTTATTCTAGAATTTTCTTAAATTATCTCTCAATACTTTTTCTTTTTGTTATTTTGATTTGGTAATTTATGCATTCTTCTGTATCACTTTATATACTGTTAATTCCTTCTAGTGTATATTTCATTTTGGTTACTGTATTGTTTAATTCTAATAAGTTCTTTTTATGTTTTCTAGTTTTTTGTTGAAGTTCTCATTGTGTTCCTCTATTTTTCTCCATGTTCAGTAATCATTTTTATGACTAGTGCTTTCAAATCTTTATCAGAAAAGTCATCTCCATTTCATTAGTGATTTGTCCTTAGGTTTTGTCTTATCCTTTCAATTGAAACCTATTCTTCTGTCTTCTTATTTTATTTTATTTGACTTTCTCTATGCATCTCTATGAAATTAGGCTAAGCAGTTAGATATCCTTATCTTCTTGGGTTCAAGTTTCCACATACAGTTTCTATGTGCTTAGTGGCTTTGGCAGGAGAGCTGGATGTGCAGTGAGAATGAGCTATGTCTGCTCTTGGAGTGTACTGTCAGTCATCTTACTGGTTGAAAATACCATTGGAAAGGGAATGTCTAGAGCCAAAGCTAGGTGTGAGCTAGGGCTTCTCCCAGGGTCAGTGACTGTCATTCCCTGTTAGGCTGATGGGGCATGAGCAAGAGACCTAAGGGAGTTGGGCTTCTCCCTTTCATGCTGGTAGTCTCTGCCTTGGTTTGGGGTAGATTCAAGGCCTAAGTGCTGAAGATGTACTTCTGAGCTGGCTTTGCATTGTCCCCAGTGTGCCTGCGAGTGCGCACAAATGACAATGGCAGTTTCCACCTTGGCTAGACTTGAGGGGTTGGAGCCACACTCCTGATATGACTCTGATTTTCCCTGTGTGCATGCACATACATAGAACAATAATGGCAGTCTCCCTCACTGGGAAGCAGTGCTGTACAGGAAGGGCTGATCAAGAGTCCAGTGCTGGCCAAAGGAGTAGGGAATATGGTGCTGGCCTAGCAAGATGGCCAGAACACCAGGAAACTTTCAGTTTGCTTGGTATAGACTGGGACTTTGAAGAAGTAAGTCTGTGTACACACTCTTCTAGAGTGAAATTTCAGCTTATTTCAGCCCTCTGGTAAGCCCCCTTGCCTTTCAAACTAACAAATAGTGTTCATCTTAGTGGTGCCAGAACCTGGAATTGGTTACCTAATAAGGAGCTCAAACCCCTGCTGCTGAGGGAGGATCCCCAGCCCTGTGAAATGTCCCTTCTCTTCTGGACCAGCTGATGGAGGTTTGGGTCCCATCTAGATCGCTTTTTCTGCTTGCTTCCCAGACTCCGTGTAATTCTTTAACATCAAGTTGTAGGAAAGTTCTTCTGCCGGTCTTCATGTTGCTCTCAGTAAGAGTTATTCTATATATAATTGCAATTTTGATGTGTTGTGGGAATATGTGAGCTCAGGGTCTTCCTACTCTGTCACCTTAATTCCACCCTTATATATTTCTTTTGAACATTTCTCAAAAAGAAAATGTATTCATGTCTGGAAAGGTATGAATAATGTCTGTCCTCAAACTTTTCAAAGAAAATAAACAAGAGGTCAATTCTGACCTCTTATTGATTTCCATTGCCATCTGTAAACTTGCTTCAACCCACCAATGTAAGAATTTTATTTTAATACTCATCAGCACATTTGTTAATTAAAAAAATACATCTTTAAAAATCAGCTGAGGTTATTTTGCATAGCTTTTATCCTTACTTGACATTTTACTAGACATTGGATGATAATTTTACTTCTGTTTCATGTTTGAAGTAAAGACTTCATTCCTTCATTTAAAACCTTTTATCTCCAAACTCTCTATAAATTCCAATCTACTCTTAGTGGAAATGGTGGATTGCACTTAAAATTTTCACTCCTAATTTCTCATTTACCCTTCCTTGATACTGTTTAATGATGTGACAAAGACAAAATGATCCACTAGATCACTAATAATTATTCTGAGAATAAATTTGTGAGATGCATCTTTGGCTTTAACTTATTCAGGTTTTCCTTCTGTGACATTATATTGCACTTCCTGAATTTTGAAACTTATTTCCCTTTGATTCTAAAAAATCAGAAAAAAAAATTTTGATTTTAACAAAAAGTTTTGTTTTCCTCTATCCTTTTTGTTCACTGCTTTGAAGTTTCTCTTCTCTCTCTTTCTCTTTAAGCCTCTTTTTTTCCTTTCTTGCCTGCAGAATGTTTTCTTTTCAGGTTTCATTCTTAGAGATGGTTTTACTCACCCATGCACTTTTTATTTCTTTAAATATTTTGCTGTGCTATTTATATTAAAAATAAGTATCTAGAATTGATGATATTAATTTTTTTTCTTATGCATTTAAGTCAGAGAATTTTAACTTTGGTGTATCATACATACTGTACTTATACATGTTAACATTCAATTTTCATCTCTCCTTTGGCATCACTGTGTTCTCCAAAATTTTTACATCAATAGTCTAGCCATTTATATTTGGACACTGAGCTGCAGTAGTGCTTTGTGAATTTTAGGCACTACATTCTTCTTAACTGTACAGTTTGCAAATATTTGCTACAAATCTATGCATTCTCATTGTATTTTGGTTTCCCTTGCTATGCAAAAGCTTTTGAGCTTAATTAAGTTTCATTTGTTTATTTTTGCTTTTATTCTCATTACTCTAGGAGAAGTATTGAAAAAGATATTGTTGTAATTTATGTCAAAGAAGGTTCTACCTATATTTTCCTCACATATTTTTACTATACAGCCTTACATTTAGGACTTCATTTCATTCTGTGTTAATTTTTGTGTATGGTATTAAATAATGCTCTAGTTTCATTCTTTTATATGTAGCCATCCAATTTTCCCAGCAACATTAACTGTAGAAACTATCTCTCTCCATTGTATAGCATTGACTCCTTTTTTGTAGGAGTCATATGTGTTGTGGGTTTATTTCTAGGCTTTCTTTCCTATTTTACTGAACTATCTTTATGTTTTTGTGCCAGTACCATTCTGTTTTGACTCCTGTTCCTTTGTAATTTAGTGTGAAAACAGGGAACCTAAATGTCAAGAGGCACATGGAAAGATGTCCCACATTGCCAATTACTAGTGAAATGCTAATAAAGCCTACAATGAGATATCATCTCACACCAGTAGGAATGGTCCTTATCAAAAAATCTACAACAAATGTAAGAGACTGCATTGCATTGCATGCGTGCTTGGTAATATCTGACTCTTTGCGACCCCAAGGACTGTAACCCACTAGCTCCTCTGTCCATGGCATTCACCAGGGAAGAATACTGGAGTGGGTTGTCATTTCTTTTTCCAGGGGCTCTTCCTGACTCAGGGACTGAACCCATGTCTCCTACATTGGCAGGTGAGATCTTTATTGCTGAGCCACCTAAGCCATCTGAGAAATGCTGGAGACAGTGTGGAAAAAAAAGAACTCTGTAGGAGGGTGGGGATATAAATTAGGGCAGCAACTATAGAAAACAATGTGAAAGTCCCTTTAAAATCTAATATCCAGAAATCCCACCCTTGGTAATATATCCGGAGAACATGGCTTGAAAGCATCCATGCACTTCAATGTTCATTGCAGCTCTGTTTACAGAAGCCAAACATGGTATCAACTTAAATGTCCATTGACAGAGAAATGAATAAAGAAAATGTGGTTTGTATATAAAATGAAATATCACTGAACTATTGAAAAGAATGTAATAATAATAGTTAAAGCAGCATGGATTGACACGGAGATTATCATACTGAGTGAAGTAAGTCAGACAGAGAAAGACAAATATCATATGATATTTCATACATGGAGTCTAAATATATATATATATATATATATATATATATATATATATATATAATGATATACAAAACAGAAACTAAACAAACTCAGTCTTAGAGAATGAACTTATGGTTACCAGCAGGGGAGAGATAGACTGGAATATGGGTATTGATACGTACACAGTTCAATTCAGTTCAGTCACTCAATCGTGTCAGACTCTTTGTGACACCATGAAATGCTAGGCCTCCCTGTACATCACCAACTCCTGGAGTCCACCCAAACCCATGTCCATTGAGTCGGTGATGCCATCCAACCATCTCATCCTCTGTTGTCTCCTTCTCCTCCTGCCCTCAATCTTTCCCAGCATCAGGGTCTTTTCAAATGAGTCAGCTCTTCGCATCAGGTGGCCAAAGTACTAGAGCTGCAGCTTCAACATCACTCCTTCCAATGAACACCCAAGACTGATCTTATTTAGAATGGACTGGTTGGATCTCCTTGTTGTCCAAGGGACTCCCAAGAGTCTTATCCAAAACCATAGTTCAAAAGCATCAATTCTTCGGTGCTCAGCTTTCTTTATAGTCCAATTCTCACACCCATACATGATTACTGGAAAAACCATTGCCTTCACTAGACGGACCTTTGTTGACAAAGTAATGTCTCTGCTTTTTAATATGTTGTCTAGGTTGGTCAAAACTTTCCTTCCAAGGAGTAAGCATCTTTTAATTTAATGGGTGCAATCATCATCTGTCGTGATTTTGGAGGCCAGAAAAATGAAGTCAGCCACTATTTCCCCATCTATTTCCCAAGAAGTGATGGGAACAGATAGCACGATCTTAGTTTTCTGAATGTTCAGCTTTAAGCCAACATTTTAAACTCTCCTCTTTCACATTCATCAGGAGATCTTTAGTTTTTCACTTTCTGCCATAAGGGTGGTGTCATCTGCATATCTGAGGTTATTGATATTTGTCTCAGCAATCTTGATTCCAGCTTGTGTTTCTTCCAACCCAGCATTTCTCATGATCCACTCTGCATATAAGTTAAATAAGCAGGGTGGCAATATATAGTCTTGACATACTCCTTTACCTATTTGGAACCAGTCTGTTGTTCCATGTCCAGTTCTAACTGTTGCTTCTTGACCTTCATACAGGTTTCTCAAGAGGCAGGTCAGTGGTCTGGTATTCCTATCTCTTTCAGAATTTTCCACAGTTTATTGTGACCCACACACTCAAAGGCTCTGGCATAGTAAATAAAGCAGAAATAGATGCTTTTCTGGAACTCTCTTGCTTTTTCAGTGATCCAGCAGATGCTGGCAATTTGATCTCTGGTTTCTCTGCCTTTTTGCAAACCAGCTTGAACATCTGGAAGTTCATGGTTCACATATTGCTGAAAACTGGCTTGGAGAATTTTGAGCATTACTTTACTAGTGTGTGAGATGAGTGCAATTGTGCGGTAGTTGGAACATTCTTTGGCATTGCCTTTCTTTGGGATTGGAATGAAAACTGACCTTTTCCAGTCCTGTGGCCACTGCTGAGTTTTCAAATTTGCTGGCATATTGAGTGCAACACTTTCACAGCATCATCTTTCAGGATTTGAAACAGCTCAACTGGAATTCCGTCACCTCCACTAGCTTTGTTCATAGTGATGCTTCCTAAGGCCCACTTTACTTCACATTCAAGGATGTGTGGCTAGGTGAGTGATCATGCCATCGTGATTATCTTGGTCATGAAGATCTTTTTTGTACAGTTCTTCTGTGTATTCTTGCCACCTTTTCTTAATATCTTCTGCTTCTGTTAGGTCCATACCATTTCTGTCCTTTATTGATCCCATCTTTGTATGAAATATTCCCTTGGTATGTCTAATTATCTTGAAGACATCTTTAGTCTTTCCTGTTCCAATTTTTTCCTCTATTTCTTTGCATTGATCACTGAGGAATGCTTGCTTATCTCTCCTTGCTGTTCTTTGAAGCTCTGCATTCAAATGGTTTATTTTTCCTTTTCTCCTTTGCTTTTCATATGTACACTCTGCTGTATTTAAAATAGATGATGAACTAGGACCTATTTTTTTTATATTTATTTATGTATTTATTTTATTTTAATTGGTGGATAATGACTTTGCAATATTGTGATGGTTTTTGCCATACAATAGCATGAATTGTTCATCAGTATATATGTGTCACCCCCATCCTGAACCCCCCTCCCACCTCCCTCCCACCCTATCCCTCTGCCCCAGAAGAAAAGCCAGAACATCATCTTTGGCTGCCCTGCTTCATTCATCTAACTTGCAATTTTCATCCATTTTACTCATTGTAACATACATGTTTCAATGTTACTCTCTCAAATCATCCCACCCTCAACTTCTCCCACTGAGTGCAAATGTTTGTGTTTACATCTGTGCCTGTTTTGCTGTCCCACATGAAGAATTGTTGGTACCATTTTTCAGAATTCCATATACATGTGTTAATATACAGTATTTGTCTTTCTCTTTCTGCCTTACTTCACTTTGTATAATAGGCTCTAGTTTCATCCAGCTCATTAGAACTGACTCAAATGAGTTTTTTTTTATAGTTGAGTAATATCCCATTGTGTGTATGTACTTCCTTTACCTTACAAAACTTACAAACTTCCTTACCCATTCATCTACTGATGGACATCTAGGTTACTTCCATGTCTTAGCTATTGTAAATAGTGCTGCGATGACTATGGGGTACATGTGTCTTTCAATTCTGTTTTCCTCAGAGTATATGCCCACCAATGGGGTTGCTGGGTCACATGGCAACTTTATTCCCAGTTTTTTAAAAGAATCTCCACACTGTTATCCATAGTGCCTAAACCAGTTTGCACTTGTAACAGCAGTGTAAGAGGGTTTCCTTTTTTCCAAACCTTATTCAGCATTTCTTGTTTCTAGAATTTTTGATGATGGCCATTCTGACTGGTGTGAGATGACACCTCATTGTGGTTTTGATTTGCATTTACCTAATAATGAATGATATTGAACATCTTTTCATGTTTTTATTAGCTATCTCTATGTCTTCTTTGGAGATATGTCTATTAGGTATTTTACCCAGTTTTGTATTGGATTTTTCATTTATTTGGTATTGAGCTGCATGAGATGCTTGTATGTTTGGGGATCAATTCTTTGTCAATTGTTTCATTTGTTATCATTTTCTCCCACTGTGAGGGCTGTCTTTTCACCTTGGTTATAGCTTCCTTTGTTGTGCAAAATCTTTTAAGTTTAATTCGGTCCCATTTATATTTTTGTTTTTATTTGCATTGCTTTGGGATGTGGGTCATAGAGGATCTTACTATGATTTATGTCTGGGAGTGTTCTGCCTATGTTTTCCTCTAGGAGCTTTATACTTCTGGTCTTACACTTAGGTCTTTAATCCAGTTTGAGTTTATTTTTGTGTATGCTGTTAGAAAGTGTTCTATTTTCATTATTGTATACATAGTTGATCAGTTTTCCTAGCACCTCTTGTTGCAGAGACTATCTTTTCTCCATTGTATATATTTGGCCTCTTTGTCAAAGATAGGAGTACATGAATTTATCTCTGGACTTTCTATGTTATTCCATTGATCTATATTTCTGTCTTTGTGCCAGCACCATACTGCCTTGATGACTGTAGCTTGGTAGTATAGTCTGAAGTTAGACAGGTTGATTCCACCAGTTCCATTCTTCTTTTTCAACATTGCTTTGGCTATTCGTGGTTTTTATTGTATTTCCATACAAATTGTGAAATTATTTGTTCTAGTTTGTTAAAAAATAATGTTGGCAGTTTGATAGGGATTGCAGAAAAATCTATATATTGCTTTGGTTAGGAAACCCATTTTCACTAATCAATAGGATTGTTCCAATCCAAGAACATGTTATATTTCTCCATCTATTTGTGTCATTTTTTTTTTTTTAATCAGTGTTTTAAAGTTTTGCATGTATAGGTCTTTTTCTTTCTTTTTTTTTTTTTCTTGAGGTAAATGTATTCCTAAGTATTTTATTCTTTTCATCACAATAATAAATGGGGTTGTTTTCTTAATTTCACCTTCTGGTTTTTCATTGTTAGCATATAGAAATGCAAGGGAATTCTGAATATTAATTTTATATCTTGTGACTTTATTGATTCAGTGATTAGCTCTAGTAATTTTCTGGTGGCATCTTTAGGATTTTCTATATATAGACTCATGTCATCTGCAAACAGTGAGAGTTACATTCTTCTTTTCTAGTCAGATTATTTTATTTCTTTTTATTCACTAATTGCTGCAGCTAGGACTTCCAAAATCATGTTGAATACTAGTGGTGAGAGTGGCACCCTTGTCCTGTCCCTGATTTTAGAGGGAATGCTTTCAATTTACCGTCATTGATAAAAATGTTTGTTGTGGGCTTGTTTTATATTGCTTTTATTATGCTAATATATGACTCTTCAATGCCTATTTCTGGAGATTTTTTTATGATAAATCGGTTTGAGTTTTGTCAAATCATTCTCTGTATCTATTGAAATAATCATATGTTTTAATATCTTTCAATTTGTTAATATGGAGTATCAAATTGACTGATTTGCAAATATTGATTAATCCTTGATTCCCTGAGTTAAAGCCCACTTGATCATTATATATGTTGTTTTTAAAATGCTATGAGATTCTGTTTGCTAGAATTTTCTTGAGGATTTCTGCATCTATGTTTATCAGTGATATTGGCATGTAGTTTTCTTTTTTGTGTGGCATTTTTGTCTATTTTTGGTATCAGGGTGATGGTCTCCTTGTAGTATAAGTTTGAGAGCTGTCTGTCCTCTGCAATGTTTCTGGAAGAGTTTGAGGAGGATTGGTGTTAGTTCTACTCTAAATTTTTGGTAGAATTCATCTGTGAAGCCATCTAGACCTGGGCTTTTTTTGTTGTTGTTGCTGTTGTTTGTTTGTTTTTTTGGAAAATTTTTGATTGAAGTTCCAATTCCCATGCTTGTAATTGGTCTGTTCATATTTTCAGTTTCTTCCTGTTTAGTTTTAGAAGTTTATACTTTTCTAACAATTTGTCCATTTCTTCCAAGTTGTTCATTTTATTCGCATACAGTTGTCCATAGTAGTCTCAAGATTGTTTGTATTTCTGTGTTGTCTGTTGTAATTTCTCTGTTTTCATTTCTAATTTTATTGATTTGAGTCATCTTTTTTTACTTGATGAGTCTGGCTAATGATTCGTCTTTTTTTTCCCTATCATCCCAGGGTACCAGCTATTAATTTTATTGATCTTTGCTATAGTCTCCTTCAATTCTTTAACATTTATTTCTGCTCTGTTTTTGTGATTTCTTTCCTTTTATTAACTTTGGCACCTTTTTGTTCTTTTTCTAATTACTTTAGGTGTAAAGTTAGCTTGTTTATTTGATGTTTCTTTTGTTTCTTGAGGTAGTCTTGTGTTCCTATGAACTTCCCTCTAATCACCATTTAAACTGAATCTGATAGGTTTTGGGTTGTTGTGGTTTCATTATCATTTGTTTCTGTGCAGATTTTGATCTCCATTTTGATTTATTCAGTGAGCTGTTCGTTATTCAGAGGCTTGGTGTTTAGCCTGCATATGTTTGTGTTTCTTTATAGTTTTAATTTTTCTTGTAGTTGACATGAAATCTTACAGCTTTGTGATCAGAAAAGATGCTTGAAATGATTTCAACTTTTTAAAATTTATCAACGGAAGATTTGTGGCCCAGGATGTGATCTATCCTGGAAAATGCTTCATGTGCATTTGAGAAAAGGTGAAATACATTTTTCTGGGTGAAATGCCCTTTATATATCAATTAGGTCAAAGTAGCACAATATATCATTAAAGCTTGCATTTCCTTGTTAATTTTGTGTCTGGATGATCTGTCCATTGGTGTGAGTTGGATATTAATGTCCTCTACTATAAATGTGTTCTCATTTTCTCTCCTGGAGAAAATCAAAGATATAGCGATTTGAATTCAAAGTTCCAAAGGATAGCAAGGAGAGATAAGAAAGCCTTCCTCAGTGATCAGTGCAATGAAAAAGAGAAAAAAAAAACAATAGAATGAAGAAGACTAGAGATCATTTCAAGAAAATTAGAGATACCAAGGGAACACTTCATGCAAAGATGATCTCAATAAAGGACAGAAATGGTATGGACCACCTTTATGGCAGAAAGTGAATAAAAACTAAAGAGCCTCTTGATGGAAGTGAAAGGAGAATGAGAAAGTTGGCTTAAAGCTCAACATTCAGAAAGCTAAGATCATGGCTTCTGGTTCCATCACTTCATGGCAAATAGACGAGGAAACAGTGGAAATAGTAGCAGACTTTTTTTTTTTTTTTTTTGCTTCAAGGTCACTGCAGATGGCGACTATAGCCATGAAATTAAAAGATGCTTGCTCCTTGGAAGGAAAGTTATGACCAACTTAGACAACATATTAAAAAGTCAGAACATTATTTTGCCAGCAAAAGTTCATCTAGTCAAAGCTATCTTTTTTTCCAGTAGTCATGTGTGGATGTTAGAGTTGGACTATAATGAAAGCTGAGCACCAAAGAATTGATGCTTCTGAACTGAGGTGTTGGAGAACACACTTGAGAGAGGCTTGGACAGCAAGGAGATCCAACAAGTACCTCCTAAAGGAAATCAGTCCTGAATATTCATTGGAAGGCCTGATGGTGAAACTCCAGTACTTTGGCCACTTGATGTGAAGAACTGATGATTCATTTGAAAAGACCCTGATGCTGGGAATGATTGAAGGTAGGGGGAGAAGGGGACAACAGAGGATGAGATGTTTGGATGGCATCACCGAATCATAAGTTTGAGTAATATCTGGTAGTTGTTGATAGATAGGGAGGCCTGCATGCTGCAGTCCACAGCGTTGCAAAGAGTCTGGCATTACTGAGCAACTGAACTAATCTCATTATTGTGCTACTGTCAATTTCTCCTTTATCAGTTGTTAACACTAATATTGAGGTTTTTATGCATATATATTTATAATTTCTATATCTTCTTCTTGGGTTGGTTCATTGATCATCATGTAGTGTCCTTCTTTGTCTCTTATAATGGGCTTTGTTTTTAGATCTATTTTATCTGATGTGAGTATTGCTACTCCTGCTTTCTTTTTGTCTCCATTTGCTTGAAATATCTTTCTCCAGCCCCTCACTTTCAGTCTACATGTTTCCCTAGGTTTGAGATGTATCTCTTGTAGGTTCTTGTTTTTTTTTTCCATTCAGCCAGTCTTTATCTTTTGATTGGGACATTTAATCTATTTATGTTTAAGATAATCATTGATAAGTATGATCCTGTTATCATTTACTTTATTGCTTCAGGTTCATTTTTATAATTTTTTTCTGTGTTTCTTGTCTAGAGAAGATCCTTTAGCATTTGTTGAAGAGTTGGTTTGGTGATGCTGAATTTTTTTAGCTTTTGCTTTTCTGTAAAGTTCTTGATTTCTTTTTTGAATCTTAATGAGATCCTTGCTGGGTAGAATAATCTTGACTGTAGAATTTGTCCCTTTCATCACTTTAAGTATCTACTCTTTTGACCTACAGATTTTCTGTTGAAATATTAGCTTTTATCCTTATGGGCATACCCCTTTATGTTATGTGTTGGTTTTCCCTTGCTGCTTTTGATACTTATTCTTTATGTTTAATTTTTGTTAACTTGATTAATATGTGTTTTGGTGTGTTTCTTGTTGGGTTTATCTTATATGGGTCTCTCTGGGCTTCTTGAACTTGGGTGGCTATTTTCTTTTCCATTTTAGGGAAGTTTTTGACTATTATCTCCTTAAATATTTTTTCATGCCCTCTTCTTTAGTCTGCTTTTTCTGGGATGCCTATGATTCGAATGTTCGGGCATTTAACATTGTCACAGTGGTCTCTGGGGTTGTCCTCCTTTCTTTTAATTATTTTATAATTTCTCCTATCTGCTCCATTTATTTTCACCATTTTATCTTCTGCCTCAGTTACTCTACTGTCAGTTCCTTCCAGAGTGTTTTTAATCTCAGTTATTGCATTGTTTATTATTGATTGTATAGTATTTATTCTTTCTAACTCCTTGTTATACGTTTCTTGCAACTTCTCTATCCATGTCCCTAGTGTATTTTTCTTTTTTTAATTATATTTTATTTTTAAACTTTACATAATTGTATTAGTTTTGCCAAATATCAAAATGAATCCGCCACATGTATATATGTGTATTTTTCTGTATCTCCATTTTGTTTTCAGCTTTGGGGCCATCTTTACCATCATTATTACAGATTCTTTTTCAGGTAGACTCCCTATTTCCTCCTCTTATGTTTGGTTTGTTGGATTTTTATCATGCTCATTCACCTGCTGGGTATTTCTCTGCCTTTTTATTTTGTTTAGTTTGCTATGTTTAGGATCCCCTTTCTGCAGGCTGGAAGGTCATAGGTCCTCTTGATTGTGGAGTCTTCTCCCTGTGGGTCGGGTTGGACCATTGGCTTGTGAAGGTTTCCTGGCTTGCAGAACTTGTGTCTGTGTTTCTGGGGATGGAGCTGTATCTTATCCCTCTGTAGGGCAGTGCAGTGTCCAGTGGTGAGTTATGTCATCTATGGGAGTGATATGGCTTTAGGCAGCCTGTCTTTTAATGTTCAAAGTTTGACGTTTGCTGCAGGATTAGCATGGGGTGTCTTGCACTGGAGCTCACTAATCTTGGGTGGAGCTTGGTCTCTGTAGGTTTGGAGGCTTTTGGGTAGGCTCTCATCTATTACTGTTCCCTGGAGTCAGGAATTCCATAATGATCTTAAGTTTAGGAGTTGAGCCTTCTGCCTCTGGATTTCAGTCACCACCTCTTACAGTAGCATCAAGACTTTTCTGTCCACAGAGGGCAAAAGGCAAAACCCCTAAGGTAATGGTGAAACAACGGTCCACAGTCACAAATACCCAAAGAGGTTCACAGAGTTATATGGAGAAGAGAGAAGAATGAGATAGAGGTGACCAAGAGGAGAAAAGGGAAAGCCGAGAGGGTAGAGATAAATCAAGCTGGTAATCAAATCCCTAAGTGAAATTGGATATTAAAAATTAAATATCATGTATGAAACGAGTTGCCAGTCCAGGTTCGAAGCACGATACTGGATGCTTGGGGCTGGTGCACTGGGACTACCCAGAGGGATGGAATGGGGAGGGAGGAGGGAGAAGGGTTCAGGATGGGGAACACATGTATACCTGTGGTAGATTCATTTTGATATTTGGCAAAACTAATACAGTTATGTAAAGTTTTAAAGTAAAATAAAATTAAAAAAATAAAAATAAAAACTGAATCAACTAAAAAAAAAAGAAAAAAAAATAAAAATTAAAATCTAAAAAGCAAAAAATTAAAAACTAAAGAATAAGTAGCAAAAATTAAAAACCTAGAATAAAAATTACACTTTCAAAAGTAAAAAAAGAAAAGAAAAGAAAAAAAGACAAACTCATTTTGAAGAAATTGATTTGCCGTCCTGGGTATCTAGGGTTTTCTGCCAGTGTCCAGAAGTTATTTTGTGGAAGTTGCTTCACACGCAGATGATCTTTTCTTCTGATGTATTTGTAGGGGAAAATGAAGTCACCCCATCCTATTCCTCTACCATCTCAGGACTGCCCAGAACCTAGCATTAAAAATGTCTAGCCATTTATACCTGAAATCAGACATCACTCTAAAGATTCTCTTCCTTTAGGGAATGAGATATTCCCTTTCCCACGCTTCTCTTCATCCCATTGGTCAAAACACACAGCTACAATATTTTCTAAATTTCTTTTCATGATACTACTTCCCCTCTATTCTATTATTGACTATTTCACCTTTACCATGTTCATATTGCTTTTTTTATCTTAAAAGCAAATTAACTTCTATTTATTCTAAGTAATAAAGTAAATAAGTTCGTTTTAATCTAAGTGAAAACAAAATAAAATACAAAAGGCCCCTTCAGTTTTACTTCATGCTACTTAAATTTGCTCTATCATATTATGTTCATTCATATATTCTTGTCTCTGTACATATCATTCTGTTTTTTTTCAGCGTATTTCAATTCTCTGATAGTATGTGTTACTAGGAAGTCATGTTGATTCCATAAGATTTACCTAAGCAATCATTCAGGAAATTTTCTCCAGTATGCCCAATGTGACTAAATTATATGTTTCTCTCTTTCCCCTCTTAGACTATCTGTATAAAAGATTTATCATATTTAGATCTATTTGTTTATTCTTCTGTGAACATCACAAAGACAGTCATTATGTACTTTGGAATTGTGTCATAAATTGAATGGTTTCCAAATATCTCAAATAAATTAATGAAACCATGAAATTAGAGACAATGTAATTGTTTAAATGTTTAATTGTATGATTTGGATCTTTTATCCTAGTCCTAGTTTTTTTTAATGGATGACATATATGTATATTTATGTGTTTGCAAGGTAGATATGCTTGACACCTAAGTACTAAATTTGATCTACTATTAATACATATCAATATCTATATGATATATATAATCAACATCAATATATCAATGATATATATATATATGTATATATATATATGTCAACATATATAAGCTACCAATATATATAAACGTCTTGCTTGCTTTCTACACTGCTTTCCTGTGCTCATATGCTTTTATTTATTTTTCAGATTGAGTTTGTCTCTCTTCTAGGTTTTCTGGTTCATTGATAATCTTCTGGGGTCTCCACCTGTACAAAGTTTTAACAGCATAATTTAATTGTATCACAAAATAAGCCACATAAATGTGTTTATATCTACAACTATTATAGGCATCAAAGGATTTACATTAAAAAAAAAACACAAAAGACTCTTTGAGGAGTGTGAAAAGAAAAACAGTTTAAGAACTGAGATATTTTGCTAAAATTGTTATTCATATTGAAAATATAAATATGAAAATACGCTTACAATCTTAGGAAAAAAAAATCTAATTAGAAATCATATCTTTCAGAATGCCTGACATTATTTCTAACTTCATCAATTTTCAGCAAAATTTAGAAAAACTAGAACTCTTGTGATATTATAAATTGATAAGAATATTTTGAGAAATATATCATTCTGTTAAAAAACATAAGCTATACTCGGGATGTCTCTGGTGTTCCAATGTTTAAGATCTGTGTTCAAATGAAAGGGGTATGGATTTGATCCAAAGTTGGGGAGCTAAAATTTCACATGCAAAAAAACAGAATACATAAACAGAAGAAATACTGTAACAAATTCAATAAAGACTTTAAAAATGGTCTATACAATTTTTCTAAGCTGTATTTAACTTATGATATACATATATGGTATATACTACAGTGATTTATTTGCACTTATACACTAGAATATATATTAAGTGATATTCAAAGCTTCACTGCTTATAGTAACTTACAACTGAAAACAACCCAAACTCTTCAAATAATTGTATGAATAAATCAATTACAGTATATTCAAACAATGGAATATTACACAGCAGTGAAAGTGAATGTGCATCTATAAATATAACCTCCAAAATATAGTACTGTGATAAAGCAATCAAAGATATATATTTAAGGATTTAATGACATATTTCTAAAGAAGAAAAATACAAAATGATTGTATATCAAATAAAAATAACAGAAAATAAAAAATGGAGAAAGAACAGGAGAAATAATGTAATGAAACATAAAATAATTTCTAAAGAAAAATAAAATAGTAAAATAAAAATTTACAAAAAACCACAATGAATTTTTATTAAAAATATAATAGCATAGATATGTCATGTCATAAAAGTACTAGGTTGAAACATTAAGAGTGGGAAAGAAAATATAATGTTAATATCATACAAATATAGAGAATTAAGAGATAATAATTTGTTTATCCCTGGAAATCAATTTGAAAGCAAATTGACATATAAGAGCTAGTAAATTCTCAATGCATGATTTCTTTCTCCATCTCACTTTCTCTCATATACACAAGTAAATGCAAGGCACAACTATATCAAAGTAAATTTGAATAAATTTCTCAAAACAGAAATTTTCAGTTATTTAAAATATTTTTTGGAAACTTCTTTGAAAATTTTACTCTTGAATCAGCAACATCAACATTACATGATGCTTGTTAGAAAGGCACAATCTCAGGCCCTGGATAGACCTACATAAACAGAGCTTGGAAGTTTAGCAAGATTCACCGAAAATTTATATGCACATGAAATTACCAGAAGTCCTGTGTGAGAGCAGTTGTTCTCACTTCGTTTACACATTAGAATCTCCCAGAAAACTGTAAAATGAACAAAAAGTAGGAAAAAGAAAACATTATAAATCTCAGATTCACAATTGTAATTAAATCAGTATGGAGTAGGTCCCAGGCAATAATAATATTGTTTAAAATATAGTTCTAAAAGGAGAAACAGACAGTGGCTTATGAATCAGATATGAACAGTATTTAAACACAATATATTTGCTTTTTTTAATAAGTGATATCATGTACTAGACAACTAAAACAATTTCTATTCTAAAGGATGTGTGAGGAAACAGAGTCCTATGACAGAAACTCTTACAGAGTTCAAGTTCATACTGATTAATGCATGACAGGCCACTAAACTGAGATAAGGAATTGGGCCAAGAAATAGTGACTTAATTCAAAAGCCCGCAGACTAAGATGGTGGACTAGTATCCCAAGAATCATCTTGCTTGAGTTAGAATCCAGGCTTTTTTTTATATACTAAAAAGGAATGGGATATGGCTGGTTGTTGCAAACTTCTTGGTACAGTGATGGTTTGTTCTTGTGTCTTTCAAAGTAGGTCTGGTAAAAAAGTTACTCTAAACCTGTAACAAGACAATTATCATTTTCTGTTCTGCAGCTTTATGTCTCTATGTGAATGGAGAAGTGTTAAGAGATCTGAAATTTTATATATGCTATCTGATATATTTCAGATTATCAGTTCAGTTCAGTCCCTCAGTCATGTCAGACTCTTTGTGACCCCATGAATCGCAGCACGCCAGGCCTCCCTGTCCATCACCAACTCCCAGAGGTCACACAGACTCATGTCCATCGAGTCAGTGATGCCATCCAGCCATCTCATCCTCTGTCGTCTCCTTCTCCTCCTGCCCCCGATCCCTCCCAACATTAGAGTCTTTTCCAATGAGTCCACGCTTTGCATGAGGTGGCCAAAGTACTGGAGTTTCAGCTTTAGCATCATTCCTTCCAAAGAAATCCCAGGGCTGATCTCCTTCAGAATGGACTGGTTGGATCTCCTTGCAGTCCAATGTACTCTCAAGAGTCTTCTCCAACACAGCAGTTCAAAAGCATCAATTCTTCGGTGCTCAGCTTTCTTCACAGTCCAAATCTCACATCCATACATGACCACTGGAAAAACCATAGCCTTGACTACAAGGACCTTTGTTGGCAAAGTAATGTCTCTGCTTCTTAATATGCTATCTACGTTGGTCATAATTTTCCTTTCAAGGAGTAACCCTCTTTTAATTTTATGACTGCAATCACCATCTGCAGTGACTTTGGAGCCCCCAAAAATAAAGTCTAATGCTGTTTCCACTGTTTTCCCATCTATTTGCCATGAAGTGATGGGACAAGAAGCCATGATCCTCGTTTTCTGAATGTTGAACTTTAAGCCAACTTTTTTACTCTACTCTTTCACCTTCATCAAGAGGCGTTTTAGTTCCTCTTCACTTTCTGCCATAAGGATGGTGTGATCTGCATATCTGATACACAAGGCCCTCTAACCATTTCAAACTTTTTTGCTAATATATCTATAGTAATATCTATACACTGTGGTGGGAATACACAAATTGATGGAAAATAATAGTCTCTCATTAAATGATAAATGTAGTTCTTCACTGGAGAAGATAATGACAACACACTCCAGTATGCTTGCCTGGGGAATTTCATGGACAGAAGACCTTGGCAGGCTATGGTCCATGGGATCCCAAAGAGTTGGACACAACTAAAACAACTTACCAGAAGTTGTTCACATTATTGGGGAAATGATTAGTTTTATAATACATTTTTTCTAACTATTGGGTAGTTATTTAAAATAGTTTACATTTTCTATTACAATAAGATAAAATACAAATGTAATCAAGGTTTATATGTTAAAAAACAAAACAACAAAAAAAACCCACCTCACTGTAAAAGCACTTCCCTGGTGGCTAAGTGATAAAGAATGCACCTGTCAGTGCTGGAAATGTGAGTTCCATACGTGATCCAGAAAAACCCCACATGCCACAAAGCAACTAAGCCCAGGTGCAGCAGCTATTGAGCCTGTGCACTAGAGCCCTGAAGCCTCACCTACTGAGCCCATGGGCCACAGTTATTGAAGCCTGCATGCTCTAAAGCCCTTTCTGCACAACAAGTGAAGCCACCTCAATGAGAAGCCATGGCACCAAAACTGGAGAATAACCACCCCCCAATGCCTCAACTAGAGAAAAGCCTGCACAGCAATGATGACCCAGAACAGCCAAAAACAAATATATAAAATTTTTTAAAATGTGTTTGAAAAAATTATGAGAATTTTAAAATATAACATTGGAGTAAAGAAAGCTTTTGTTTGCATTATTTGAAAACTGGCAGTTAAAATGAAAATGATAAATGAATACATTTAATATAATATATTTAATAGTTAATATAAAATACTTAATATTTGCAATGATTAGCTAGGGAAATTTTTTTCTACAAGCAAATTCTAACAACAAATTGGAGAACACACCTCTGCAATGAATGACAAAGAAATAAATCCAGCAATATACATTTTATAATAAATAAGAAAAATATTAACAAAAATGGTGAAAGATGGATATATGGAGCAAAGAAAAAGAAAGAAAAATTAAACATTATGTAACCTCTGTCATAATAAAATACCTACATATAACAATTAATAATATATCATTTTCAGAACTCAGATTGGCAAAAATTTGGAATAAATCAGTTAACACAAATATTTGAATATTTATATGATGTGATATTATGACACATTATTAGTAAGAATATAAATTGACAAAAACTATTAGGAAAGTTTCCATGTTTATCCAATATGGAAATTCATATCCTTTAATGTATCAATTCCATTTTAATTAATATATGTTACCTAAATACTCACATACATGCAAAATTATTGATATATAATTTATTCTTTGTAGCACTGTTTAACAGAAAAAAATAGTATTTAGAGCAACAAAACCTCCACATATATATACATTTGGAAAAACTATATCTGGTAATGGAGCTTGGTGTGAAACTAATAGATGAGTTGCTTTGGTTGATTTTGATTTAACGTTAGGATTACATTGATCTTATGCCTTTATAACAGAAAGATTCTTGTGTTTCAGTATGCTATATTTAATCCCATTTCACTGCTAGTTTTGAGGATGTATTTTTGTTTGTCCTCTTAGACAATTTTTACTGCCAAAAAATCATCCAGGATAGTCATAGCAATTATGCTCAAAGAATGTCTTGGTTTCCACTCTTTGCTTTATTTACTCCTGCCACTAGGTAATCCTTGTGGAAAATAGTTCTTAAGACATGATGGGTAGATACTATACAGAAAATCTGGTTAGTCATTATCCCAAGACTAGTTAGAAAATAGATAGGAAGCCCATTCATTGTTTCTTGATATACCACACATCATGAAGGATTCTAGCACACTAAAGCTACCTGGGGAGATGTTAGTTTCTCTTGTGTTGAACTCTTTGCAACCCCATGGACTATAGCCTGACAAAATCCTCTGTTCATGTAATCCACCAGGCAAGAATACTGGAGTGGGTAGCCAGTCCTTACTCCAGAGGACTTCCCAACCCAGGGATTGAAACTGGGTCTCCTTTGTGTCAGGCAGACTCTTTACCATCTGAGCCACCAGGGAAGCCCACACTAAGCTAGGCTATTAGTAAATAAGAAGATTCCTTGATGATGTATAAACAGTGATGTAAATTATTTTCTACAAAAAAGATATAAACATCCTGGCTGTCAGAAGTAAGATAATTTACTTTAAATATGCAGTGTTTCCTCAATGATGCAAACTTCACAGATATCACAGCTCTTATAAAATGAACATTTGAAAAACTTAGAAAAATACTGATGACTCCTGGGAGATATTTTGGCATTCTGAAGGCTGCTGTCTATATGCCAGATGGCTTACCAGGCTACTTTTGTGTGCAAAGAATGTGCCCTGGGTCCTGCAAGCAAAGAGAGTTAGCATACTTCCAACAAATGTGGGACTTTGCCTGGGTAAGATGAAGTCAAAGGCATAGTGATAGATTTTAATAAGTGTAAAGTGAACATCAATTTTCTGCTCTGCATACAGAGAGAAATTGCTAATTGAGGGATTTTCCAAACATTCACTAAGGAAAATTAGTGTTTATATGTGGGAGGTAAGACCATGACTCAACTCACCTACTGAGACCTGTGCCTCAAAATTCCACATGATCATCTCAATTTTCAGCATTATTGGATGCAAAATGGTATAAAATTATTCTCAGTTTTTAACTGTGTAATAACTTTGGCCCACAGACATGAGTTGGATCTATTATGTGGCTGACTCAACTTTCTGCAATGCTAATTCATTATAATTGATAATGATTTAAAAATCCATGTAAATAGTGCATCTAATTCTCCAGTTTAAAAACTTCTTCTCTCCCTCTCCACCATTGATCATTGCCTAAACCCTGGGTCATTATCCATCTTTATCATTACCAATACGTGAGCCACTATAATCTCAACATCAACCCTTTATTCTCTAAACACCATCTCCATGTTTCCAGGACATGCGGTTTGGTATCCCATTTCCAAAATGTTTTGAATGCCACTAGAACATTTGATTTGTTGGTTCAACTACATGTGTAATGTCTAGAGACTCTAACGTCTTTGTTCCTCTCTTTACACAGGTTGGATTATGTGACCCACATTTAGCTTCTATCTTGTATTTTCCCTCAAATTCCTCTCCATTTTCTGGCAAATGATCTCCCTTTATCATTGCCATCTACAAAAATCCAACCTTTAGTTTAATCCAAGCCCCACCTATATTCCATCTGCAAACCAGTCCATGACCATAGCTCTCTCAAGGTTTTAATTTAAATTTATGACCATCTGCAAGGAGGACATTCAAATCAGCAAATTTTAGATATTCTCTCTCCTTAGATTACCAAGATCCCCTTTTCAATTTCCAGAATTAACTCATAATCTTGTCCTTCTTTCCCACAGTGGAAGTTAAAGACATAAGCAAATAAATTATTTATCTTCCTACATACATAGATCTACTTGCATTGGAATAAAAACTTTTCTTTTTTGGATGAATGGTTCTTGCCATTATAAGGCCAACTCTTCACCTCTGTATTAGATTTTCTCTCCTTTTATCCAGATAAGACAAGTCACTCTGTCAATGGTATCAATCTCATGCTCTATCATTCATTAAAAAAAAAAAAAGGTTATAAACATATAACAATGTTGTCTAAAACCAATCTTGAAAAAAATTATCACTTTTAATATCATCTTACTTTCCCTGCCTCATTTCCTGTCACCATTCATCACACAACTCCTTTAAAGGGTTGTCCATGGGCCTAGGTTTATGTCCTGACCTAGTTTTCCACTTCCTCTCATCCATTTGCTTATGAAAGTGAAGTCGCTCACTTGGGTCCAGCTCTTTGCAACCCCATGGACTGTAGCCCACCAGGCTCCCCCCGTCCATGGAGTTTCGCAGGCAAGAATACTGGAGTGGGTTGCCATTTCCTTCTTCAGGTGATCTTCCCAACCCAAGGATCAAACCCAAGTCTCGCACATTGCAGACAGATGCTTCACCATCTGAGCTATCAGGGAAGCCCCCATTATCTTATGAAGATACATCAAATCAAATTTGCGTGTTTACCACTGTGCTCAAATTGTATTTCTCAGAGTTACAAATGGTAACATCCATTCTGCCTAACCTTGTGGTTGATGTCTGGAACTTGAAATATTGCCATAATCAGCATCATTTAGTATGTTTGATCACTCTCTACTTCACCAAAATAAAATAAAATAAAAATAATAATACTTTTTTTCCCCATAAGATATTTTTAATACCTTCTTATTTTGTGAGGTCTTCCCTGATCTGTCATTACATGCTTATATAGAACACTCTTCCATATTTTCTTAGTATCTTTTGAATAATACATGAATTTCTTACTGAGAATGTAACCTTAAGGACAAAATCCTATCTGTTTATAGTACCATAATTGCAGTGATTAACATCCTGCTGGAGGTTGCTCAATAAATATGTTGAAGTGAATAAATGAATGCATGACTATTTTAGAAGATATTTCCTGTTTCTTTTCTTTGGTATGTCTAACACCTATCAGTTTTATTCTGATAAAAATGAATGGAGAGCTCCAGAAATACTTCATGCATTTTGGCTTATCTTCCTATCTAACTGTGAAATCAAATAACACAGGGATCCAACATAATTCTTATTTACTTTACTTTTGGAGTAGGGATAAGACAAATGATATTAAAATAACATTCCACAGTATTATCTGGCCTTGTGTAAGTTGTTGTTTTTTTTTGTTTTTTTTTTTTTTTTTGTATATAAACAAATTTAATACTTCCTGTGTGGAAAAAGTATTTTTTTTTTAAATTTTATTTTATTTTTTAAACTTTACATAATTGTATTAGTTTTGCCAAATATCAAAATGAATCCACCACAGGTATACATGTGTTCCCCATCCTGAACCCTCCTTCCTCCTCCCTCCCCATTCCATCCCTCTGGGTCGTCCCAGTGCACCAGCCCCAAGCATCCAGTATCGTGCATCAAACCTGGACTGGCAACTCGTTTCATGCATGATATTTTACATGTTTCAATGCCATTCTCCCAAATCTTCCCACCCTCTCCCTCTCTCTCAGAGTCCATAAGACTGTTCTATACATCAGTGTCTCTTTTGCTGTCTCGTACACAGGGTTATTGTTACCATCTTTCTAAATTCCATATATATGCATTAGTATACTGTATTGGTGTTTTTCTTTCTGGCTTACTTCACTCTGTATAATAGGCTCCAGTTTCATCCACCTCATTAGAACTAATTCAAATGTATTCTTTTTAATGGCTGAGTAATACTCCATTGTGTATGTTAAGGGTTGTAATTTGTTTGGAATAAATAATTTGAAATCTTATTCAATTTTTCTGTTTATGAAATAAATACATTGGTTGGTTGAGGTAGAACTTTCAAATTTGATGATATTTTCATCAAGAGGAAACTGACTGCAAGGCAGAATCATCATTTGTGATCACAGACTTCCTCACTTCTTCTGGAACATCTAGGTTGGATTAAGCCTCAGAGAGTTTACATGTATGTATATCTTGACTCTTTACACAGATTTTTGTATGATTTATGTCTTCATCTACATCTTTTCTCAAATTAAAACTGCACTCCCTTACCAGTTTTATTTACCTCAAAGCACTTATTACCTGTGTATTTTACGCATTTATTTCTTCCTTTCTATCTTTTTCTCTCTACCAGATTTCAATCATCATATGGGCAAATATTCTTGGCATCTTTATTTGCTGTGATATATGTAGTGATTTAAAAAATTATCTCACATAGAAAATCACTCAATAAATACATATTTAAATTCATAATCTTTAGTTTTTAGTGTTGTTCCTCAGAAAGTAATACCCGCAAAGACCACATTTTGCTTTAAAAAAGGTCTATGCTGCTTACACTAAAATTAATGAATATTAAATTCAATTAAAATGAATTAAGGTTTTTCTGTTTAGGGAAAGTTGCATCTCCTTATCAAGATATCTGTAAATTTAGAAGTGGTACCATGTTTACATTTTTATCAGTAGCTTTCTAGAATTTCTTCATCTCTTCACTTTGTCCAGTTTAGAAGGTCTGAATCCATCCCACCATGGTTTTTTCATATTATTTTTATCTGAACCCAGTCATCAACACAGCATTATTCTTGAGATTTACCAAACAAAATCATAATATTCATGACAGACAACTTTATTGTGTGACTGGTGGGTTTCATTAAACTTTTAGTGATCAGGAGTACTCACTTCCCAACACAATGACTTAAGTCCCTGGGGAAATTTTGCCTCAAATTTTTCTGGCCACCCTCAACCTACTTCTGTCACTTCTTCGCAACCCCAAAGATGCTTTTCTACTAACATGTTGAACAAAATAGTTTTTGTTTTTGAATTGTTAACTTTTTTTTTTTAATTTTATTTTATTTTTAAACTTTACATAACTGTATTAGATTTGCCAAATATCAAAATGAATCCGCCACAGGTTTACATGTGTTCCCCATCCTGAACCCTCCTCCCTCCTCCCTCCCCATTCCATCCCTCTGGGTCGTCCCAGTGCACCAGCCCCAAGCATCCAGTATCGTGCATCGAACCTGGCGGCAACTCATTTCATACATGATATTTTACATGTAACTTTAATCAATGTAAAGCCTAAAGGTATTTCTCAGTCATGTGATTTATTAAGATAAACTACTAATAAAGTAACTTCTCACCTAGGTGAAAATCTGGGGTGTGTGTGTGTGTACACGCTGGTATACATTTTTAAAATTTATTCAGCACATAGTCTTGTAATACAAACTCAATCAATGTGGGCTGTTTTGCTCTTTTCAGTTGTGCTTCTCTTTAAAATATATACCCTCACTTGCTTTGCTGAAACCACCAAGAGACAGCTGTGTGGACAGATGGCCTGGGTTGACTGCAGTGTAAGAAACTATATTAAAAGCAATTAGCACATTTTCTTACTTCTAACTGGAAGTAGTTGAGTGTCATCTATTTCAGACCAGACTACCTTTCGGATGAACACATGTATTCATAAACCCTCAAATGCCATGAAATTTTTCAGTGAGCACTTCAGCCAGCAATTATAAAAAGTTCTCTACTTATTTATTATAATTACTGCTAATTACCAGAAAGAGAGAGAGGAAAAAAAAATGACATTGATTTGCTAAGGCTACAGACTGAATAGAAGTTTTACTTCATGATTCATAGTTTTTGTTTTTCTTATTAAATGAAAAATTTGGTCACTCAGTCATGTCTGACACTGTGAACCATGGGCTGTAGCCTGCCTGTTTCCTCTGTCTATGGAATTCTCCAGTCAAGAATATTGAAGTGGGTAGCCATTCTCTTTTGCAGGGTATCTTCCTGACTCAGGGATCAAACTCATGTTTCCCACAATGCAGGCTCATTCTTTACCATCTGAGCTACCAGGGAAATCCTCTTGTTGAATAGCCTTTAAGAACTATGTGGTGGTGGTGGTGGTGGTTTAGTCACTAAGTTATGTCTGATTTTGCAACTCCATGGACCGTAGCCCATGAGGCTCCTCTGTGCATGTGATTTCCCAGGCAAAAATACTGGAGTGGGTTGTGATTTCCTTCTCCAGGGCATATCCCCAATCCAGGGATTGAACCCATGCTACCTGCATTGCAGGTGGATTCTTTATCACTGAGCCACCAGGGAAGACCTTAAGAAATATAATGGCTAATTAATTTATATCACACAATTAAAACAAAGAAAAGAAATATTTTTATTTTTCTTTGTAGAAAAATTTCTATATAAATGATCTAGTACAACTTACAAATTGCACTTTTATGGCAGAAAGTGAAGAAGAACTAAAGAGCTTCTTGATGGAAGTGAAAGAGGAGAGTAAAAAGTTGGCTTAAAGTTCAACATTCAGAAAACAAAGATCATGGCATCCGGTCCCATCACTTCATGGCAAATAGATGGGGAAACAGTGGAAAGAGTGTCAGACTTTATTTTGGGGGGCTCCAAAATCACTGTAGATGGTGATTGCAGCCATGAAATTAAAAGACACTTATCCCTTGGAAGGAAAGTTATGACCAACCTAGATAGCATATTACAAAGCAGAGGCATTACTTTGTCAACAGAGGTCCATCTAGTCAAGGCTATGATTTTTCCAGTCGTCATGTACGGATGTGAGAGTTGAACTATAAAGAAAGCTGAGCACCAAAGAATTGATACTTTTGAACTGTGGTTTTGTAGAAGACTGTTGAGAGTTCCTTGGCCTGCAAGGAGGTCCAACCAGTCCATCCTAAAGGAGATCAGTCCTGGGTGTTCACTGGGAGTACTGATGTTGAAACTTGAACTCCAATACATTGGCCACCTGAGGCAAAGAGATGACCCATTTGAAAATACCCTGATGCTGGAAAAGATTGAGGGCCTGAGGAGAAGGGGGCGACAGAGGATGAGATGGTTGGATGGCATCACCAACTCGATGGACATGGCTTTGGGTGGACTCTGGGAGTTGGTTATGGACAGGGAGGTCTGGCGTGCTGTGGTTCATGGGGTCGCAAGGAGTCAGACATGACTGAGAGACTGAACTGAACTGAGCAATTTACAAAAATGCAAAATGAAAAGTTTAAATAAATCTCTGGGTAATAAAACATTATTTTTTAAAAAAATAATAATTTCAATCACTAAGTAGCTTAAATTATGAATGACAAGTTAAATTTTCTACATGATAAACATTTTTATTTTATTAATGCCATTCAACTGAATATAAAATTTGGCTCATTTCCTCTTCTTCTTCTTCTTCTTTTTTTTTTTTTTTTTTTTTTTTTGGTGGTTCATTCTCCTGGTACAAGATGACAATGATGATGATAATAATAAATCATCTGATTTCTTAAGTAAATTTTTTAAAAATATATTATTCTGATAATTTTCTGACAATCACTGCTGAATCCCTTTTGTCCATATCCCACTTCAGTATTTCCAATGCTATATTGGGCTTCTGAGGTGGAACTACTGGTACGGGACCCACTTGCCAATCAGGAGTTGTAAGAGAACATCCCCTAGAGGAGAGCATGGCAACCAACTCCAGTATTCTTACCCGGAAAATCCCCATTAACAGAGGAGCCTGGCAAGCTAAGGCCACAGGGTTGCAAAGAGCCAGACACGACTGAAGCAACTTGTAACAAACAGCACGTACACTACTTGACACCATGATCCACTTATAAGATTAACTGCTTCTCAATTTTAAGGTCTTATTTTTAAGCACTCCTTAACCAGAGAGATATTTTCTAAATAGTTATAATAATAGCCTCCTTTTGCATTTTGTCCTTACATAGTTATGGGAAACATAATAACATCACTTAGCAAGATATTGTTATTAATTGTATTTAATTTCATGTTTTCCACCCATCTCCATTCAGCATGATATGTCCCATGTGCTACCCTATGAGTGGAACAGAGTAAGTGCTCAGTACATGTTTGCTATATGAATAGGATAATTCTAGTTATACTATTTTGAGTTATACCATGTTTAGGATGGAGAAGGAAATGGCAACCCACTCCAGTGTTCTTGCCTGGAGAATCCCATGGACGGAGAAGCCTGGTAGGCTGCAGTCCATGGGGTCGCACCCAGTCGGACATGACTGAAGCGACTTAGCAGAAGCAGCAGCAGCAAGTTCAGGAAAGATGTGTCGCCTTGATCAGTTACTACATTTAAAATAATGTTTTGTGACAGATGTTACTGTAGGTATGGATTTAAATGTTTTTCTGTGGCTTCTTAAATCTACACAAAATTATCATTCTACCTTTTAAACATTCTGGGAAAATACCTGGAATCCACTACCATTAGAAAAGAAGCATCTGCCTCCTCACTTGTGCTCCAAAATTATATGTTTCAACCTGCAGCTGAGATAATAGAAAATTGTAAAGGAGTGTTTTCCCCCAGAAATAAAATTAAAAAAAAAAATGCATCTGCATTAGTTTTGTGGTTTTGTTCCTTGAGCTTTTCTAAATCACTGGCTCAGGCTTGCTGAAGCTTTGGTTTTCCCCTCATCCTTGTAATGCACAATGCATTAAAAAAATATAATTCAAGGAAGAAGATAAACAACTAAATATAATAGTCCTCAAAACAACGAATTATTGGAGGAAGTGAAAATAGGAAACTGATACAGGGGAAAATCTCACAAACCCAATCCATCTCCTATGAGAATGTTCTTTGAATGGTGATGACAAGCAACACTACGTTGAGCAGTTAATCCATCTTTCCTATTAATTTTATAGCATCACCAAAATAGGAGAGAAAATATATTTTGAAGCTCAAATTAGAAGGGAATAATGGCATTTAATTTGTCAAAAAAAAGCCAGAAAGTATTCATAAAATATAAATATTTGTATCATGAAATATAAATATTTGTTAACGTGAAAAGAAAATGACTTTTGTCACAAAAATTGCATAAGATTCTTTTTCCACCCTATTTGTCAATTTTAGACAGTATTAGAAACCGGTGGTTCCTCAGATTTAACATATTTGTGAATTGCTTAAGAATGTTGTTAAAAGATATATTTTGAGTCAGATTTGCTGATTCAGAGCCTATTTGTTATTTCTAACAACCTTCTGGTAATGTTAATGCTGGATCATGGAAAGAGCAAGAGAGTTCCAGAAAAATATCTATTTCTGCTTTACTGACTATGCCAAAGCCTTTGACTGTGTGGATCACAATCAACTGTGGAAAATTCTGAAAGAGATGGGAATACCAGGCCACCTGACCTGCCTCTTGAGAAATCTGTATTCAGGTCAGGAAGCAGCAGTTAGAACTGGACATGCAACAACAGACTGGTTCCAAATAGGAAAAGGAGTACGTCAAGTCTGTATATTGTCACCCTGCTTTTTTAACTTATATGCAGAGTACATCATGAGAAACACTGGGCTGGAAGAAGCACAAGCTGAAATCAAGATTTCTGGGAGAAATACCAACAGCCTCAGATTTGCAGATGACATCACCCTTATGGCAGAAAGTGAAGAGGAATTCAAAAGCCTCTTGATGAAAGTGAAAAAGGAGAGTGAAAAAGTTGGCTTAAAGCTCAACATTCAGAAAACGAAGATCATGGCATCTGGTCCCATCACTTCATGGGAAGTAGATTGGGAAACAGTGGAAACAGTGTCAGACTTTATTATTTTGGGCTCCAAAATCATTGCAGATGGTGACTGCAGCCATGAAATTAAAAGATGCTTACTCCTTGGAAGGAAAGTTATGACCAACCTAGATAGCATATTCAAATGCAGAGACATTACTTTGCCAACAAAGGTCCATCTAGCCAAGGCTATGGTTTTTCCTGTGGTCATGTATGGATATGAGAGTTGGACTGTAAAGAAGGCTGAGCACTGAAGAATTGATGCTTTTGAACTGTGGTGTTGGAGAGGACTCTTGAGAGACCCTTGGACTGCAAGGAGATCCAACCAGTCCATTCTGAAGGAGATCAGCCCTGGGATTTCTTTGGAAGGAATGATGCTAAAGCTGAAACTCCAGTACTTTGGCCATCTCATGCAAAGAGTTGACTCATTGGAAAAGACTCAGATGCTGGGAGGGCTTGGGGGCAGGAGAAGAGGACAACAGAGGATGAGATGGCTGGATGGCATCACTGACTCGATGGACGTGAGTCTGTGTGAACTCCGGGAGATGGTGATGTACAGGGAGGCCTGGCGTGCTGCGTTTCATGGTGTTGCAAAGAGTCGGACACGACTGAGTGACTGAACTAAACTGAACCGAATGCAATTAGCTTACTAGTCCACGTTTTTAATCACAAGGATGTCAGAGTATAATGACTATTTATTAATAGATTTAATTTGCAATAATAAGACAATTTCATTGAAAAGTATTTTAGCAGTTTTAAAGACTTTAAACCTTTCCCTTGTCTAATCCTCCCAGAAATGCTGTGAATACTTTCAATATGTTATTATAATTCTAATTTTAACAGGCTAGAAAATGAGTCTCAAGTATGTTAGAAAGTTTAACCAAATCTACAAGCTAAGACATATATATATAATATTCATTTTATAATTGTACTTTATTTCATTCTCTCTGAAAGTGAAAATAAATTAAAACTGTGACATATATTCAAATTGATTTATCCATGTGAGAATTCTTTTTGAGGTTGTCAATATAAGGTTTTTCTTTTTTTTTCTATTCTTCTTTCTGTGGTATAGATCTGGACAACTTTCTCTTATTTTTACAAAATAAAAATAGCATCTGATACTTTAGCATGTGTGTTATGTATATACCTATATAAAATTTTAAATACTGAACTTATTTACATTTTTTAACTATTAATTCTCACTTACAAATGTACTTTTTCAGTCAATATTTATTGAATCTACTTTTTGCCTGATATTTCACTTGATAATAGGATACATAACATTTAAACATTTATACTAATACTAATATTCATAGCGGTAAGCTAGAAATATAAAATTGTGTTGTAGACATTCTCACAATATAGCAAAAAAGAATAATTTTAAAAAGAGAGATAGTAATGGCTTTAAAAATCGGTGCTTGGCCAGAAATGTTTACTGGCATCTATCTGAATGCAGGAGAGGTAAATACAAATCTTACTATTTCTATACATTGGATTAAGGATTTTGATATATTCTAATTCTACTTTTTGAAGAAACTAGCTTATGAAGAATCTAAGTTGATGTAAAATTTTGTTGCATACACAAGAGCAAAATGATGAAGACTTCAGGGACCAAATTAAAAAAGGGACCAAATTAAAAAAGAAAACAGAAGAATAAAATTGGAGAGGTAAAGATGGTGGACAAGGGAAAGTCTAGTCTCATCTCCTCCCATAGACACACCAAAATTGCAACTATTAAGGTGGTTCAGATGGTAAAGGATCTGGCTTCAATGCAGCAGACTCAATCCCTGAGCTGGGAAGATTCCCCTGGATAAAGAAATGGCTACCTAGTCAAGTACTGTTGCCTGGATAATTCTATAGAGAGAGGAGCCTGGCAAGCTACAGTCCATGGGGTTGCAAAGAGTTGGACATTACCAAGACTAAACTCTTTTTTTTTTTTTTTTCACCCAGAAACTATTGATGAAAATGACCTGAAAATTACAGAAAAATATATACAGCTAGTGAAATAAAGAAGGAATGACAAGGAGGGGTGGAAACACAGTATAGTCAAGACCCATATCCTCAAGTGGGTGACCCACAAGTTGGGGGATAATCATAACTGAAGAGACTCTCCCCCAGAACCAAGGGTAGTGGCACATCAAGCTTGCAGGCCAGGGCGCTTGAACTAGGAAGATGAACTTTGAGAATACTTGACTTTGAAGACCAGCAGGGCTCACTTTTAAGAGACCCAGAGGGTTGTAGGAAACAGAGACTCTGTTGTTTAAGAGCACACACAAAGTCTCACAAGCTCTGAATCCCAGTCTAGGGGCAGTAATTTGAAAATAGTCATGCCCTACTCTTTGTGACCCCATGGACTGTAGCCTATCAGGCTCCTCCATCCATGGGATTTTTCCAGGCAAGAATGCTGGAGTGGATTGCCATTTCCTTCTCCAGGGGATCTTCCTGACCCAGGAATCGAACCTGGGTCTCCCACATTGCAGGCAGATGCTTTACCGTCTGAGCCACAAATAGTCAGATTCAATTGCTGATCTTGAAACGATCTCCGGAGAGGCAAAAGGAAACTGGGACTAACCCTGGGGACACAGATATTGGTGGCAGTCATTTGAGGGAGCTTTCTTGTTGTTTTTCAGTCACCCAGTCATATCTGACTCTTTGCAATCCATGTACTGCAGAATGTCAGGCCTCCCTGTCCCTTACTATCTCCTGGAGTTTGCTCAAGTTCATATACATTGCATCCTAATCTACCTAGGCCTAATCTGGAGACCCCAGGACCTATTTACATTCACCAGTGAGTCAGTATTAGCCCCACATCCTTGCCACACACACCATCAGGCCCAAGTCAGGTTAAAGAACTCTGGACATGATAGCCAGCATTGCCAAAAACTGAACCCACAAATCAGTGGATGTCAATCCCCACAATCAGTTCAGTTCAGGTCAGTTCAGTCACTCAGTCATGTCCGACTCTTAGGGATCCCATGAATTGCAGCATGCCAGGCTTCCCTGTCCATCACCAACTCACGAAGTTGCCTCAAACTCACGTCCATCGACTCGGTGATCCAACCAGCCATCTCATCCTCTGTCGTCCCCTTCCCCTCCTGCCCCCAATCCCTCCCAGCATCAGTCTTTTCCAGTGAGCCAACTCTTCTCATGAGGTGGCCAAAGTACTGGAGTTGCAGCTTTAGCATCATTCCTTCCAAAGAATACCCAAGAATGATCTCCTTTACTATCTTTTTTTTTAATTTAAATTTATTTATTTTAATAAGAGGCTAATTACTTTGCAATATTGTATTGGTTTTGCCAAACATCAACATGAATCCACAACGGGTGTACATGTGTTCCCAATCCTGAACCCCCTCCCACCTCCCTCCCCATATGGTTGGATCTTCTTGCAGTCCAAAGCACACTCAAGAGTCTTCTCTGACACCACTGTGCAAAAACATCATTCCTTTGGCGCTCAGCTTTCTTCACAGTCTAACTCTCACATTCATACATGACCACTGAAAAAACCATAGCTTTGACTAGACGGACCTTTGTTGGCAAAGTAATGTCTCTGCTTTTCAATATGCTATCTAAGTTGGTCATGACTTTCCTTCCTAGGAATAGGCGTCTTTTAATTTCATGGCTGCAATCACCATCTGCAGTGATTTTGGAGCCCCAAAAAATAAAGTCTGACACTGTTCCCACTGTTTCCCCATCTATCTGCCATGAAGCAATGGGACCAGATGCCATGATCTTCGTTTTCTGAATGTTGAGCTTTAAGCCAACTTTTTCACTCTCCTCTTTCACTTTCATCAACAGGCTTTTTAGTTCCTCTTCACTTTCTGAAAATATTAAATGTGGGTAGTAAGGAATAAAAAGAGCATCTTTAAAAATGCACTTGAACTTAAGATATCTGCAAATCAAACACTGAGACAGAGACCTCATGGTAGCCACAAGTCAAAAATCTATACTACTTATTTAAAAAAGAAACAGGAATCCAAACATAAAATGAAAATTAATGACAACCATCATACCACAAATGAAGAGAGCTGAAGAAGAGGATAGAAACAAAGAACTACAAAACCATCAGAAAATTATAAAAAGACATTCATATCAATAACTACTTTATTATAAATTATCTCATTATTAATATTAATTTAAAATAGACTAAATGTGCTAATTTAAAAATATAGACTGGTCAGATGATTAAAAAAAAAAAACAACTCAATTATACGCTGGCTACAGGAGACTCATTTGTGTACTAAAGCAATGCACAGAAAGTGAAGAGGTAGAAAAAAGTATTCCGTGTAAATAGACACAGAAAGAAAGACAGGACAGTAATGTTTGCATCACACAAAGGATACTTTAAGACAAATACTGTAACAAGAGATAGATTATTATAAAACCAACACAAATATCCCATAATGGTTTAGAGGTCTAGTAAAAAAAAAAAAGTAACAATTCATGTTGATGTATGGAAAAACCATCACAATATTGTAAAGTAATTATCTTTCAATTTAAACAAGTAAATTAATAAAAAATATAACAATTGTAATATATATTCACTCAACATAAGATCACCTAAACACATGAAGTATATGCTAGCAACTATAAAATAAAGTATTTTCAGTAGCACAATAATACCTTGTATGTTTATCACCCCAATTACACAAGGGATTTTCTCCAGGGTAGATTACAAGCTTGGACACAAAACTACTCTCAGTAAATTTTCAAAAGTTAAAATCACATCAAATACATTTTCTCACCATAATGATATGAAACTAGAAATCAAACACAAGAAGAAGAAAACAAACAAACAAATAAAACCAAACACACACACACACACACACACGGAGGTTCAACAATATGGTCTACAGAACAAGTTGGTCACTAAAGAAATCAAAGAGGAAAAAAAATATCTGGAGACAATTGAAAACAGAGACTCAAGTATGAAAAATCAACAGGATGCAGCAAAATAAGTTCTAAGAGAGAATTTTATAGTGATACAAGTCTATATGAATAAAAAAGAATAATCTTAAATAAAGAACATGACCTTAAACAATGAAACTAGAAAGACAGAAAGACAACACATAAAACCACTAGTTGACAGAAGGAAAGAAATAATAATGATCAGAGTAGAAATAAAGGAAATGGAGACTAAAATAATAGAAAAGGACAATGAAACTAAGGACAGTTTCTTTGATAAGTAACATTAATAAACCTTTAGCCAGATTTATCCAAAAAAAAGAGGATACCAGTTAAATAAAATCAAAAAGAATAAAAGTTACAACTGATACTGCAACCATTCAAGTTATCATAAGAGATCGCTATGCACGATTATATGCCAACAAAATGGTAAACCAGAAGAACTGGACAAATTCTTAGATGTGCACAATTTCCCAAGATTGAATCAGGAGTTAACAGAAAATATAAGCAGACCAACAATTCATAACACAATTGAATCAGTAAATTAAAAACTCCCAACAAACAAAAGTCTAGGTGAATTTCACCAAATATCTAAAGAGGAATTAACATCTATAACTCTCCTATTATTCAAAGAAATTGTAGAGAAAGACAACAAAAGAGACACAAATGTATATAACAGTCTTTTGGATTCTGTGGGAGAGGGAAGGGGGATGATTTTGGAGAATGGAATTAAAACATGTATAATATCATATAAGAAATGAATCACCAGTCCAGGTTCGATGCAGGATACAGGAAGCTTGGGGCTGGTGCACGGGGATGACCCAGAGGGATGGGATGGGGAGGGAGGTGGGAGGGGGGCTCAGGATTGGGAGCACATGTACACCCATGGCGGATGCATGTTGATGTATGGCAAAACCAATGCAATATTGTAAAGTAAAAAATAATAATAATAAAAAGGAAATTTCTGAACTTACTCTATGAGTAAACATTAACCTGATACCAAAATCAAGTAAAACACACAGAAAAGGAAAGGAAAGAAAATAAAATATAATTACGGGTCAATATCCCTCATGAATACAATTTTAAAAATCCTCAATAACATTTTGGCAAACATCAGAAAAATCCTACAATATGATCAAGTGGGATTTACCCCCGGGATGTAAAGATAATGCAATATCTACAAATCAATCAATGTGATGAACCATATTAAAAAAGTAAAGAATAAAAATTACACAATCATCTTAATAGATGCAGAAAAAGTTTCTGACAAAATTCAACATCTATTTACAATAAAAAACTCTCAAAAAAAGTGGTCATGGAGGCAAAATATGTCAACATAATAAAGGCTATAGGTGACAACCCCACAGATCATCATACTCTATGGCCATAACCTGAAAGTGTTTTCTCCAAGATCAGAAACAAGAGAAGAATTCTCACTTTTGCAACTTTTATTCAACTTAGTATTGGAAGTCCTAACCATGTTTTTGAACTGTGGTGTTGGAGAAGACTGTTAAGAGTCCCTTGGCTTGCAAGGAGATCCAACCAGTCCATTCTGAAGGAGATCAGTCCTGGGTGTTCTTTGGAAGGACTGATGCTAAAGCTGAAACTCCAGTACTTTGGCCACCTCATGTGAAGAGTTGACTCATTGGAAAAGACTGATGCTGGGAGGGATTGGGGGCAGGAGGAGAAGGGGACGACAGAGGATGAGATGGCTGGATGGCATCACTGACTCAATGAATGTGAGTCTGAGTGAACTCCGGGAGTTGGTGATGGACAGGGGGCCTGACCTGCTGCGATTCATGGGGTCTCAAAGAGTCTGACAAGACTGAGTGACTGAACTGAACTGAACTGAACCATAGAAACCACGCAAGGAAATAAAAGGCATCCACATTGAAATTGAAAGAGTAAAACTGTCTCTGTTCACAGAGGATATGGTACCATATATAGAAAATACTAAAGATGCTACCAAAAATTTCTAGAATTTACAAAGAAATTCAGTAAATTTGCAGACAGGAGCACTGAACTCTCACATTTTATGTTCTTATACCTTTTTGGGTGGACTCCGGGAGTTGGTGATGGACAGGGATGCCTGGCTTGTTGCAGTTCATGGGATTGCAAAGAGTCAGACACGACTGAGCAACTGAACTGAACTGACCTTTCAGGAAGACAAATTATGAAAAAATATTTCAAAACAAGTAAAATACTTAGGAATGAGTTTAAGGTGACAAAAGTCCTTTACTCAAAGGAGAAAAAAAAAAGAAAGACTAACTGGCCAATTCAAGTTAATGCATGGTAAAAACTGTCAATATTCTGTAAATTAATTATCCTCCAATTGAAACAAATGAATTAAATTAAAATAAAAAAAAAAGATGTATTGTGCTCATGGATTTAAGAAACAACATTTAAATTAACATATGACCTAAGACAATTTACATATTCAATGCAATGCCTATCAAAATACCAACAGCATTTTTTCACAAATATATTCAAATACTTGTTTGAAAACAGTAAAGACTCTAATAAGCAAAACAATCTTGAAAAAGAGGAAAAAAGCTAGGTGTTTCATATTCCGTGATTTTAAGCTATAGTACAAAGATTCAGCAGTTCAATGCATTATGGTGCTGACACAAAATAGACACATAGATGAATGGAATAAAATAAAGAGTCCAGAAGTGAATCCAGACTTATATAGTCAGTAAACATTTGACAAAGGAGGCAAGGATATACACTGGGAAGAAGACAACCTCTTCAATAAAAATGTTAGGAAAACTGAAAAATCAAACTGAACTACTTTCCCTCACCTCATCCAAAGAACTCGTATAGCTCAGCATTGAAAAAAAGAAAAGAACAACATGATTAGAAAATGGCAGAAAGCATGGATAGACATTTCTTCCAAAGAAGATATGCAGATGATGACATGACATGCAAAAAATGCTCATCACTAATGATAAAATAAATACAAATCAAAACCAAAATGAGATGTCAACTCACACCTATCAGAAAGACTAATGTAAAAATATGACAAATAACAAATGTTGGTGAAAATGAGGATAAAAGCAAACATTTTGCACTATTGATAGTAAGGTAAATTGATGCAGCTACAGTATAAACAGTATGGTGTTTCCTCAGAAAGTTAAATGGGGCTTCCCCAGGAGCTCAGTTGTTAAAGAATCTTCCTACAATGCAGGAGATACAGGAGACAGGGGCTCAATCCCTATGTCAGGATGATCCTTTGGAGGAGGGCAGGGTAACTGATATTTTTGCCTGGAGGATCCCATGAACTGAGGAGCTTGGCAGGTTTAGTCCATAGGGTCTCCAAGAGTCACAAATGACTGAAGCAACTGAGCACACATGCACTCATGCATGCACTGTATAAACAGTATGGTATTTCCTCAGAAAGTTAAGAATAGAACTATCATAGGATCCATCAATTCCACTCCTAGGTATTTATCCCATATGTGAAACAAATCGCCAGTCCAGGTTCAATGCATGATATAGGATGTGCAGGGCTGGTGTACTGGGATGACCCAGAGGGATGGTATGCAGAGGGTGGTGGGAGGGGGGTTCTGGATGGAAAACATGTGTACACCAGTGGCAGATTCATGTTGATGCATGTATGGCAAAACCAGTAGAATATTGTAAAGTAATTAGCCTCCAATTAAAATAAATAAATTTATATTAAAAAAACAAAATATATATGCACCCCAATATTCACTGCAGCATTGCTTACAATAGCCAAGATGTGAAAGCATCCTTAGTGACTGTGATTGAATGAATGAATACAGAAGATATGGTATGCATATACACATAAAGGGATATTACTCAGTGATGAAAATGATGAAATATTACTATTTGTGAAAACATGGATGAGCCTAGAGGTTATTATGCTAGTGAAATAAGTCATATGGCAATAAGCAAAATGTTGTATAACTTCACTGATAAATGAATTTTTAAAACAAAACAAATTAAAAAACACAGCAATGTAAACAACAGATCATACATACAGAGAACAAACAAGCAATTGACAGAGAGAAGGTTGAAGCAGAAAAGAGAAAGTGAGGGAGATTAAGAAGCACAAAACTAATACAATTATGTAAAGTTTAAAAAATAAAATAAAATTAAAAAAAAAAAAGAAGCACAAACTTCCAGTTACAAAACAAATGAGTGAGAGTTCTGAAAGATACAGTGTGAGAAATATGGTCCATAACTATGTAATACCTTTGTATAGTGATAGATGGTAAAATAAACAAACAAAAAATCCTATAAAAACAGATCAGGATTTTGGTTACCAAAGATGGAGTTTAGAGGAAAGGGAAACTGAAGGAAAGTAATCAAAAGGTACACATTTCTAATTATAACATAAGCAAGTACTAAGGATGTTATGTACAACATGATAAATATAATTAATATTGCTGTACATTGTTTATGAAAGTTTTTTTTTAGTAAATCCTGAGTTTTCATCACCATTTTTTTTTTTCATTTCTTTAGTGTTGTGTATATATAACATATATATGGATCCAACCTGTCCATTCTGAAGGAGATCAGCCCTGGGATTTCTTTTGAAGGAATGATGCTAAAGCTGAAACTCCAGTACTTTGGCCACCTCATGCGAAGAGTTGACTCATTGGAAAAGACTCTGATGCTGGGAGGGATTGGGGGCAAGAGAAGAAGGGGACGACAGAGGATGAGATGACTGGATGGCATCACTGACTCCATGGACGTGAGTCTGGGTGAACTCCGGGAGTTGGTGATGGGCAGGGAGGCCTGGCGTGCTGCGATTCATGGGTTAGCAAAGAGTCAGACACGACTGAGCAACTGAACTGAACTGATATATGACATTATGAAATTTCACTAAATATATTGTGGTAATAATTTCTTAAGTTATGTAAGCCAGTCATTATGCTTTTTAAACTTACACAGGGCTATGCCAATTATATCTCAATAAAACAGGAAGAGAAGCTAAAAATTAAAATAATGAAAGCTAATTAGAAAAAAGAACAAATAGAGTTAAATTAGGGAATTAAAAAACGTCTCATTGGTAATTAATTTCTACCTGATAAAAGAAAATATAGAAAATAAATGCATTAGTGCAGAATGAATGAATTCTTAATTCACCAGAATTAAGACTCTTATCTGAAGTATTTGCCAGATTTTCATAGGCAGTACTCCATGTTATGGCATCATTAGGCAAGCTGAATACAAAATTGATATGCTATACGAAAAATTTGGGAGCTGAATCTCCTGTCATTTTATATGCATCGTTACATACCTTTTCTGAGCTGGAAGAGCCTGCCAAATCATCACGAATGATGAGTTTATGAAGAGTGATATGTGGAAACAGGAAGGGGAAGACAAGTCGGGTTGTGTAATCAGACTTTAAACATCTGGACGTTTCCAGTTGCTGTAGTCATCCAGTAACAAAATTTTTAAAATATAGCATCAAGGTTGTCAGCAAAAACTTTTTTTTCCCCTTTTTTTTATAAATTCTTTTTTTCTTGTAATAGCTTCGTATGGGATTGCCACCAATACATTTTGTTGCTAATTTTTGTGTAATTATCAATTTTTTAAAACCATTTATCATTTCTTTATTATTATTATTAAAAAAACTCTAATGAAAATAAAAATTGTTTTGGTGTGAAGCTGGACTTTCAAAATATGACAGTTTTATTATCTGATTTAGAAGTTGTGCTCCTGGAAAGAATAAAGACCCTTCATTTATAAATGTAATTTTTATACTTCTGACCCATGCAGTATTTGAGCTTGATAGCTAAGTTTTAGATATAGGTTAAGTTCAATCTTAGTATAGAGTACATTTCCTTAAAAGTAAACATTAAATAGCCTCAAAAAGATAGAAAAATTGCTTTAATATATACTATTTAAGATAAAAGAAACTTTCTTTTTGTCTTATTTTAAATTATTACAAACACTACCCAGAATAGAGTGGACTTGTCACTTGTTTATATACCATTTTGGTATAAACTAACTAATTTAAGGAATTAGTTCAAGCAACCAAATTCTTTATTCAATACTAAAATGTGTTAAAATATGAATAGGATATCAGAATGCAAGCGTCCACACACCATAATAACAAGGAAAGGATGTTTTTCTAATCAGTTCTTAACTTTTAAGTAAAGTTTTTCTTTGATAAACATGACATCAACCTATAAATTAGAATTAAAAGAATATGATCTATTTCTGGATGTGCTTTATAAATTCTCTCAAGCATTGCTATAGGTCTAGATTTTTGTGACTTCATTTTCAATTTTGCTTTCTTCTAATGTCATTGATGATACAATTTCATTATAGCATTTTAGAGTAACTTATTATCTTAAGAAGGGACATTAATCACTCTCAATGCATTAGTACTATTTCTAGTTCTTTGCATATTTGTTCATTAGAATGTTTGTCCAAATAATTATCTTGTTATATACTTAGTTCTGTCGGTCCTCATCTTTTAAGTTAAACATTAAAATACATTATTGAATTTTTTATTTTCTATTAAATAAATTTACATTTGATTGTTCTGATAAACTTCCAGAAACTTTATTGTAGGCATTATTCTCTTCTTAACCTTCACTAGTTCCATCAATATTCTTCTTACATTTCAGCCTGACATTAAAAATTTTAATCTATAGGTGGGGTTTCCTACTTTCAGATAAGGCTATACATTCTTTATACATAAATGCACTTCAAATGACCAGTTAAATTAAAAACTCATTCTGGGAAATTGGGTGGAACTATTTTATTGCACGGGAGGTTAATATCATGTCCTTATTGAGAAAATGTCAGAGTGGAGAACATTCTTTTACAATCTTTATTTTGGTCAGCATGCAGGCCCAGGTTTTACTAATGAACATCTGCAGGTGGTGGTGCAGTAAACCTTGGCATAGGATATAAAAGAGTCAACCTTAATCTTAATCCCCATTACCAAGAAAATAATATCTATTACAAAAAAGAAATGGAAATGATAAATACATTGACTCATGTACATCTTCAAAAATATTTACTTAGTACTTAATGACACCAGCTGGCCTCATGATTCACTATTTTACAGTTCATATGAATAAAATAAAGGATAGAATAGAAAATAATTTAAATATAATGTTCACATATAATTTCAAGCTGTACAGGACTTTAAAGATCATTTTTTGTTTAAGCAATTGAATAAACAATGTTGTTGCTGTTCATGACCCAGTCATGTTCAACTCTCTGGGACCCCCATGAACTGCAGCATGACAGTCTTCCCTGTCCTTCACTATCACCCTGAATTTGCTCAAACTCATATCCAGTAAGTCTGTGATGCCATTCAAACATCACATTTTCTCTTGTCCCCTTTCCCTCTTGTCCTCAATCTTTCCAGTATCAGGCTATTTTTCAAGTGAATGTGTTTTTCTAATGAGGTGGCCAAAGTATTGGAGCTTCAGCTTCAGCATCAGTCCTCCTAAAGAATATTCAGGGTTGATTTCCTTTAAGATTTACTGGTTTGATCTCCTTGTTATTCAAGGGACTCTCAAAAGTTTTCTCCAGGACCACGGTTTGAAAGCATGAATCTTCAGTGCTCGGCCTTCTGATGGTCCAAATCACATATCCACACACAAATGCTGGAAAAACCATAGCTTTGACTATACACACCTTTTTCAGCAAAGTGATGTCTCTGCTTTTTAATATGCTGTCTAGATTTGTCATAGCTTTTCTTCAATTAAAATATTTTAATTTCAACGCTACAGTTACTGGCCACAGTGATTTTGGACTCCAAGAAAATAAACCTGTCACTCTTTCCAGTTTTTCCCCATCTATTTGCCCTGATGTGATTGGACTGGATGCCATGATCTTAGCTTTATGAATGCTTAGTTTTCAGCCAGTTTTTTCACTCTCTTCTTTCACCTTCACCAAGAGGCTTTTTAATTTCTCTTCATTTTCTGTCATTAAAGTGGTATCATCTTCATATATGAGATTGTTGATATTTCTCCTGGCAATATTGATTCCAGCCTGTGCTTCATCCAGCCATCATTCTGCATTATGTACTCTAAATATAAGTTAAATCAGCAGGGTGACAATATACAGCCTTGATATACTCCTTTCCCAATTTTGAACCCATCTATTGTTCCATGTCTGGTTCCAACCATTGTTTCTTGTCCAAGGTACAAGTTTATCAGAAGGCAGGTAAGGTAATTAGGTATTCACACCTCTTTAAGAATTTTCCACCATTGTTGAAATTCACAGAATAATTATACAAAAAGATTTTCATGACCCAGATAACCACAATGATGTGACCACTAACCTAGAGCCAGACATCCTGGAATGTGAAGTCAAGTGGGCCTTTGGAAGCATCACTATGAACAAAGCTATTGAAGGTGGTATAACTCCAGCTGAGCTATTTAAAAATCCTAAAAGATGGTGCTGTTAAAATGCTGCACTCAATATGCCAGCAAGTTTGGAAAACTCAGCAGTGGCCACAGGACTGGAAAAGGTCAGTTTTCATTCTAATACCAAACAAAGTCAATGACAAAGAATGTTAAACTACTGCACAATTGCACTCATCTCACATGCTAGCAAAGTAATGCTTAAATTTCTCCAAGCCAGGTTCCAACAGTATGTGAACTGTGAACTTCCAGATGTTCAAGATGGTTTTAAAAAAGGCATAGAAACCAGAGATCAAATTGCTAGCATATGTTGGATCTTAGAAAAAGCAAGAGGATTCCAGAAAAGCATCTACTTCTGCTTTATTGACTATTCCAAAGCTGTTGACTCCGTGTATCACAACAAACTGGAAAATTCTTACAGAGATGGGGAATACCAGACCACCTGACCTGCCTCCTGAAAAATCTGTACACAGGTAAAGAAAGAACAGTTAGAACTGAACATGGAAAATGGACTGGTTCCAAATTGGGAAAGGATAATATCAAGCCTGTATATTGTCACCCTGCTTATTTAACTTATATGCAGAGTACATCATGAAAAACGCTGGGCTGGAAGAAGCACAAGCTGGAGTCAAGATTGCTGGGAGAAATATCAATAACTGCAGATACACAAATGACACCAGCCTTATGGCAGAAAGCAGAAAAGAACTAAAGAGTCTCTTGATGAAAGTGAAAGAAGAGAGTGAAAAAGTTGGCTTGAAATTCAACATTCAGAAAACTAAGATCATGGCATCCAGTTCCATCACTTAATGGCAAATAGATTTGGAAACAGTAGAAACAGTGAGATACTTTATTTCCTTGGGCTCCAAAATCACTGCAGATGGTTACTACAGCCATGAAATTAAAAGATGCTTGCTCCTTGGAAGAAAAGCTGAGACCAATCTAGACAGCATATGTTCTGTCTAGACAGCACAATGTTCTGTCTAGTTAAATCTATGATTTTTCCAGTAGTCATGTACGGATGTGAGAGTTAGACTATAAAGAAAGGTGAGCACCAAAGAATTAATGTTTTTGAACTGTGATGTTGGAGACTCTGGAGAGTACCCTGGACTGTAAGGAGATCAAAGCAGTCGATCCTAAAGCAAATCATTCCTGAATAGTCATTGGAAAGACTGCTGGTGAAGCTGAAACTTCAATATTTTGACCACTTGAGGAGAAGAACCAACTCATTGGAAAAGACCCTAATGCTGGGAAAGATTGAAGGCGGGAGGAGAAGGGGACTATTCAGGATGATATGGTTAAAGGGCATCACTGACTCTATGGTCATGAGTTTGAGCAAGCTCTAGGATTTGATGATGGACAGGAAAGTTTGGTGTGCTTCACTCCATGGGGTCACAAAGAGTCAGACATGACTGAGGTACTGAACCTAACTGAACACAGTCAAAATCTTTAAGGTAGTCTATAAAGCAGAAGTAGATTTTTTTTTTTAATTCCCTTGCTTTTTCTATGATTCAGTTGATGTTGGCAATTTGATTTCTGGTTCCTCTGCCTTTTCTAAATGCAGCTTGTACATCTGGACATTCTCAACTCACATACTGCTGAAGCCTAGCTTGAATGATTGTGAGCTTTATCTTGGTAGCATGTGAAAAGTGTGCAATAGTTTGGTAATTTGAATAGTCCTTGACATTACCTTTCTTTGGGGTTGGAATGAAAATTTATCTTTTACAGTCTTGTGGCCACTGCTGAGTTTTCCAGATTTGCTGGCATATTGAGTGCAACACTGTGACAATATCATCTTTTAGGATGAAATTGTTCAACTGGAATTCCATCAGCTTTGTTTGTAGTAATGCTTTCCAAGGCCCACTTGACTTCAAACTCCAGAATATCTGGCTCTAGGTGAGTGACCACACCATCATGGTTATCTGGGTCATTAAGAAATTTTTTGTACAGTTCTTCTTTTTGTAATATTGCCACCTCTTTTAATCTCTTTTACTTCTGTTAGGTCTTTGCCATTTCTGTCCTTTATTGTGCCCATCTTTACATGAAATATACCCTTGGAGTCTCTAACTTTCTTGAAGAGATCTCTAATTCTTCCCATTCTATTGTTTGTCTCTATTTCTTTGCATTGTTTACTTAGAAGGCTTTCTTATATCTCCTTGCTATTCTCTGGAACTCTGCATTTAGTTGGGTATATCTTTCCCTTTTACTTCTCTTCTTTTCTGAGCTATTTGTAAGGGTTCACACAACCACTTTGCCCTCTTGTATTTCTTTTTTTGGGGGTGGGGGGCGTGATTTTAGTCACCATCCCCTATAGAATGTTATGAACCGCTGTCCATAGTTCCTCAGGCATTCTGTCTACTAGGTCTAATCCCTTTAATCTATTTGTTACTTCCATTGTATAATCATAAAGTGTTTGACTTAGGTCATACCTGAAAGATCTAGTGGGTTTCCCTACTGTTTTCAATGTATGCCTGAATTTAGAAGTAAAGAGCTGATGGTCTGAGTCACAGTCACTCCAGTTCTTATTTTTGCTGACTATATAGAGCTTCCCCATCTTTTTCTGCAAAGAATATAATCAATCGGATTTCAACATTGACCATTTGGTGATTTCCATGTGTACAGTCATTTCTTGTGTTGTTAGAAGAGGTTGTTTGGTATGACCAATTCATTCTTTTTAAAAAATTCTATAAGTTTTTGGCCTGCTTTATTTTGTACTCTTAGGCCAAACTTGCTTGTTTCTTCAGGTATCTTTTGATGTCCTGTTTTTGCATTCTAATGTCATTTGATGTCATAGACATCATTTTTGGTGTTAGATCTAGAAGGTGTTGTAGGTCTTCATGGAATCATTCACTTTCTTCAGCATTAATAGTTGGGGCATAAACTTGGATGACTGTGATGTTGAATGGTTTGCCTTGAAAACAAACCAAGATCATTCTGTCATTTTTGAGACTGTACCCAAGTACATTTTGGACTGTTGTTGACTATGAGGGCTACTCCATTTCTTCTAAAAAAAATATGCCCACAGTAGTATATATAATGATCATCTGAATTAAATTGGCCCATTCCAGTCCATTTCAGTTCACTGATTCCTAAAAGGTTGATGTTCACTCTTGTGATTTCCTATTTGACCATATCCAATTCACCTTGATTCATGGACCTAATAATCCAGGTTTTTATGGAATATCATTCTTTACAGCTTTGGATTTTACTTTCATCACCTGACACATCCACAACTGAACATCCTTTCTGCTTTGGTTTAGCCTCTTCATTCTTTCAGGAGCTATTTCTCTGCTATTTCCCAGTAGCATATTGAACACCTACAGACCTGGGAGGCTGATTTTTTCAGTGTCATATATTTTTGTTTTTCCATATTGTTCATGAGGTTCCCAAGGCAAGAATACTGAAGTGGTTTGCCATTCCCTTCTCCAGTGGACAACATTTTGTCAGGCTCTCCCTGACTGGCAGGCTCATTCCCTTCAGCTGCTCCATGTAGCCAGAAAACTTCTCTGTGCCCTGGTTATCCAAGAGTTGATTCTCTTGAGTGTGTAAAGACTCACTGGCTGCTTGTTGCTGGTCAACGTGCTGCCCAGTGGCTTGGGATAAGTCCCTGCTGGAGTTATTGGCTGGAGCCAATCGACATTGGAGGATGCCCAGAAGTGGAGGGCTCCCCAGCATCATCATATAACCAATACTCCAACATAGTACTTGCTACTTATTTCAAAGTCAGAAAAAAGGTAAAACTGGTTTTCTTGTTTAGTTATAACCAATTCTGCTTAATACTCTCATTTACTCTCTTAATCTCTCTTTATTTCCATTATTTTCTACTAAGGTTAATTTAACACTATCTAGGTTGTTTTATTTTTTATTTTACTTAACTATTCACTTTGACTTCATTGCTGTCTGTTTTATATACTTTTTTGGTCCTTTTTTTGCATTTGTTAGAAAAACAACTTTTTTAAGGGTTTAGAGATTTTAGGCAGATTTTAGTTTAAAAATTTTCCTTGGTCAATTATATATTTCTTCTAATATTGAAGAAATAATATCATACTTTAAAAAATGTTTTCAAAATCACTCTTATTATTTCATTGAGGCTAAGAACTGTTAGCAGTTTGAATAAAGTGCTGTAATCTCACCAGGGAAGCCTATGGTTGCCTGGTATATTAGATTTCATCACACAAGTATTGAACAGTCAATGCCCCTTCTTAGCTACCACATATTTCAATCATTCATATACATTTTTAACAATAATGGATGCTTGACTGAATTTCAAATTAAAAAATAGAAAAGAGGAGATGCAATTTTTGATGAAATAATAGCTAGTAAAGAAGTGAGGCGGCTGTGACAGACCACGCAGATGCATGGTGGCTGCAATGGACCATGCAGAGCACAGCCGATAGGAGCTACCCCCACGTTCGAGGTAGGGGCGGTGGCTGAGAGGAGCTATCCCATGTCCAAGGTCAGGAGGGGTGACCTCATCCAAAAAAAGGAGCAGCCGTGAAGAGATACCCCATGTCCAAGTTAAGAAAAACCCAAGTAAGATGGTAGGTGTTGCTAGAGGGCATCAGAGGGCAGACACACTGAAACCATAATCACATAAAACTAGCCAATATGATCACATGGGCCACAGCCTTGTCTAACTCAATGAAACTAAGCCATGCCGTGCGGGGCCACCCAAGATGGACGGGTCATGGTGGACAGGTCTGACAGCATGTGGTCCAACTGAGAAGGGATGGAAAACAACTTCAGTATTCTTGCCTTGAGAAGCCCATGAACAGTATGAAAAGGCAAAATGATAGGATACTGAAAAAGGAACTCCCTGAGTGGGTAGGTGCCCAATATGCTACTGGAGAACAGTGGAGAAATAACACCAGAAAGAATGAAGGGATGGACCCAAAACAAAAACAATATCCAGTTGTGGATATGACTGGTGATAGAAGCAAGGTCTGATGCTGTAAGAGCAAATTTGCATAGAACCTGGAAAGTTAGGTCCATGAATCAAGGCAAATTGGAAGTGGTCAAACAGGAGATGGCAAGAGTGAACATCGATGTTCTAGAAATCAGCAAACGTAAATGGACTGGAATGGGTGAATTTATTCAGATGACCAGTATATCTACTACTGTGGGCAGGAAACCCTTAGAAGAAATAGCCATCATGGTCAAAGGAAGAGTCTAGAATGCAGTACTTGGATGCAATCTCAAAAACAACAGAGTGATCTCTCTTCATTTCCAAGGCAAACAATTCAATATCACAGTAATCCAAGCCTATGCCCCAACCAGTAAAGCTGAAGAAGCTGAAGTTGAATGGTTCTATGAAGACCTACATAGACCTTTCCTGGTGGCTTAGAGGGTAAAGCGTCTGCCCACAATGCGGGAGACCCGGGTTCAATCCCTGAGTCGGGAAGATCCCCTGGAGAAGGAAATGGCAACCCACTCCGGTACTCTTGCCTGGAAAATCCTATGGATGGAGGAGCCTGGGAGGCTGCAGCCCATGTGGTTGCAAAGAGTTGGACACGACTGAGTGACTTCACTTTCACTTTCATGAAGACCTACAAGACCTTTTAGAACTAACACCCAAAAAAGATGTCCTTTTCATTATAGGGGACTGGAATGCAAAAATAGGAAGTCAAGAAACAACTGGAGTAAGAGGTAAATTTGGCCTTGGACTATGGAAAGAAGTAGGGCAAAGGCTAATAGAGTTTTGCCAAGAGAATGCACTGGTCATAGCAAACACCCTCTTCCAGCAACACAAGAGAAGTCTCTACACATGGACATCACCAGATGGCAAACATCAAAATCAGATTGATTATATTCTTTGCAGTCACATTTGGAGAAGCACTATACAGTTACAGAAACAAGATCAGGAGCTGACTGTGCTTCAGATCATGAACTCCTTATTGCCAAATTCAGACTTAAATTGAAGAAAGTAGGGAAAGCAACTAGACCATTCAGGTATGACCTAAATCAAATCCCTTATGATTATACAGTGGAAGTGAGAAATAGATTTAAGGGACTAGATCTGATAGAATGCCTGATGAACTATGGACAGAGGTTCATGACATTGTACAGGAGACAGGGATCAAGACCAACCCCTTGGAAAAGAAATGCAAAAAAGCAAAACGGCTGCCTGGGGAGGCCTTACAAATAGCTGTGGAAAGAAGAGAAGCAAAAAGCAAAGGAGAAAAGGAAAGATATTCCCATTTGAATGCAAAGTTCCAAAGAATATCAAGGAGAGATAGGAAAGACTTCCTCAGCGATCAATGCAAAGAAATAGAGGGAAAAAACAGAATGGGAAAGACTAGAGGTCTCTTCAAGAAAATTAGACATATCAAGGGAACATTTCATGAAAAGATGGCCTCAATAAAAGACAGAAATGGTATGGACCTAACAGAAGCAGAAGATATTAAGAAAAGGTGGGAAGACTACACAGAAGTGTACAAAAAAGATCTTTATGACACAGATTATCACGGTGGTGTGATCACTCACCTAGAGCCAGACATCCTGGAATGTGAAGTCAAGTGGGCCTTAGAAAGCATCACTATGAACAAACCTAGTGGAGGTGATGGAATTCCAGTTGAGCTATTTCAAATCCTGAAAGATGATGCTGTGAAAGTGTTGCACTCAATATACCAGCAAATTTGGAAAACTCAGCAGTGGCCACAGGACTGGAAAAGGTCAGTTTTCATTCAATCCCAAAGAAAGCAAATGCCACAGAATGCTCAAACTACCACACAATTTCACTAATCTCACACACTAGTAAAGTAATGCTCAAAATTCTCCAAGCCAGGCTTCAGCAATACATGAACTGTGAACTTCCAGATGTTCAAGCTGATTTTAGAAAAGGCAGAGTTACCAGAGATCAAACTGCCAACATCTGCTGGATCATGGAAAAAGAGAGTTCCAGAAAAACATCTACTTCTGCTTTACTGACTATGCCAAAGACTTTGACTGTGTGAATCACAATAAACTGTGGAAAACTCTGAAAGAGATAGGAATGCCAGACTACCTGACCCTCCTCTTGAGAAACGTGTATGCAGGTCAGGAAGCAACAGTTAGAACTGGACCTAGAACAACAGACTGGTTCCAAAGCGGAAAAGGTGTCTATCAAGGCTATATATCGTCACCCTGCTTATTTAACTAATATGCAGAGTACATCATGAGAAATGCTGGGCTGGAAGAAGCAAAAATTGGAATCAACATTGCCAGGAGAAATATCAATAACCTTAGATATGCAGGCCACACCATCATTATGGCAGAAAATAAAGAGGAACTAAAAAGCCTCTTGATGAATTTGAAAGAGGAGAGTGAAATAGTTGGCTTAAAGCTCAACATTCAGAAAACTAAGATCATGGCATCTGGTCCCATTACTTCATGGGAAATAGATGGGGAAACAGTGAAAATAGTATCAGACTTTATTTCTTTGGGCTCCAAAATCACTGCAAATGGTGATTGCAGTCATGAAATTAAAAGATGCTTACTCCTTGGAAGGAAAGTTATGATCAACCTAGATAGCATATTCAAATGCAGAAACATTACTTTGCCAACAAAGGTCCATCTAGTCAAGGCTATGGTTTTTCCAGTGGTCATGTATGGATGTGAGAGTTGGACTGTGAAGAAAGCTGAGCGATGAAGAAGTGATGCTTTTGCACAGTGGTGTTTGATAAGACTCTTGAGAGTCCCTTGGACTGCAAGGAGATCCAACCAGTCCATCCTATAGGAGATCAGTCCTGAGTGTTCATTTGAAGGACTGATGCTGTAGCTGAAACTCCAATACTTTGGCCAACTCATGAGAAGAGTTGACTCACTGGAAAAGACCCCGAATCTGGGAGGGACTTTGGGCAGGAGGAGAAGGGAACAACAGAGGATGAGATGGCTGGATGGCATCACCAACTCGATGGACATGAGTTTGGATAAACTCCGGCAGTTGGTGATGGACAGGGAGGCCTGGCATGCTGTGATTCATGGGGTCTCAAAGAGTCAGACACGACTGAGCAACTGAACTGAACTGAAAGAATCATGGCACTCGTATTAGGTCTATCAGGCAAGTTAAGTAAAACTCGCAACATATAAAAATAATGACCATAGCAGTTGGTGAAAATGGACTGTCTATGTAAGCTTAATGAAAGCATTGACCTAGAAAACTAAGTGGAATTAATTTGGTTACGTTGAATATTTGAACAATGTAAATGTTTCTTTGTTAAGGAACTAACTGCACCATCTAGAGTTAATCCGATCCAGCTTATTGTGCATTTCCAACTGATCAATTAACATTAATATAACAGGACTTTTACCTCTGATCTTTGGTCAAAATACTGGTTCTTTTGTGTCTTTAATCAGTTATCAAATTAATTCTGAGGAGCTTCTATAAATGATACAAGAAGCCTCATTTGTTTTCCTTATTTGTCCATTTGGTCCTTGGCAAAAAGTCTTCCTCTATTAATCATTAGAAAAATGTTAACTTTCCTTGGCAGAGTTGGCTTTGGAGTATATATACTATAAATATATAAGGTATGGAAATATATACTTTATGGAAAAGTATGCAGATGAAGAAGGATTAGAATAATAAAAATGCAAGAGAATGAATACTCAGGAAATGCAAAACAAGAGCACTGGGGACCGGGCATCAACGGGCAGATGTGAAGTAGTGCTTCAGTGAAAGGAGCTTATAAAAGGGAACCTTAGTTCCAGCCAGTACGTCTGATCAAAACACAAGAGAAGTGGCCCCAGCATATAAACCTCACAGGCTTATTGTGTCTAATTTTCATTTCTAGAAGTTTAATTATACAGAACCTTCACTGCTAAAATTTGAGACTAATATTTTTAATATAAGTTGAATAAGTCAATAAAAAGGTACATATATGGAGATTTTTCAAGGACTATATAATCATAGAATATGTATTTAAATTTAAAGAAATACCAAAAAGTTTTAAAATTCCAAAAATTTTAAATTTAATGAAATCCCAAAATAATTAGTATCTTAATTGATTTCCTGAAGAAAGAATATGCATTATATATATTACATTTAATATATATCAAATGTTGAACATATATACATGTCCAACTCTTTGCACCCCCATGGACTGTAGCCCACCAGGCTTCTCTGTCCATGGAATTTACCATGCAAGAATAGTGGAGTTGGTTGCCATTTCCTACTCTAGGGGATCTTTTTAAGGCAGGGGTCCAGCCCGAGTTTCTTTGTCTCCTGCATTGGCAGGTGAATTCTCTACCATTAGTGCCATCTATTCTAACACCTGTACTTTTCACTGTTCTCAATAAAAATGGTGGAAATACTGCTTTCAATTGGATAATCCTTTGCCATTTAGAGGCTTTGGGAGCATGAGGGGTGTTTCTAGGTGCTGCAATTACTGAATGGTGATACTGTAGCTTGCGGCCCATCCCAAGTGGCAGTGTTACCTTTGTTACTGGGAAATACTAGATGACACATTATCAGGCCAGAATTCCTTTTTATGTAACTCTGTTTATGTGGAGGGGAATGAGTGGGGTGGCAGTTTGACTTAAATAGCTCTGCTTTTAGTTTGCCAAAAGTCAGTTTTTGGAATTCCTGTTTTGGCATATCTGCATTCTATCTTTAGATAGAAGAGGAAATTTATGTTGGGTACAAGTGGGAAATACAGTCATCTTTAGATGACTATATACATCTTTTCTAAAGAACTGATTTCCAAAACTAGAGTGCTCTTAAAAAGTATAGTTGTGAAATATCACCTTTTAGGTCTGTTCACATTTTTTGAAACTGTATTTCTATTCAGACTGTGACATAATATACACTTCCCCCATGATATTAATGATAAACAATTGACTGGAAACATTTCAATCATCAACTCCAAGTTTTTGGGTATCTGGTCATTACATCTCGCCTATTCCCATGATTTATAAACAAAACTACAAATGATACAATGAAAAAACGGCAAAAAAGAAAATTTACCCTATAAGTTATAAATATACTCTATGTAGACTAAGAACAATAGCAATGAAATGATATTCTAACATGCCAAATACTCTAAGAGCTCAAACGTAGTACCATATTTAATCCTGACAATGATAATAAGAATGTAAATGCTATCATGTTACTTATTTTGCAGGTAGGAATGCGATACAAACAAAAATTAAGTAACATCATATAACCACCATAAGATAGAATATAGTCCCAGACAAACTAACTTATGTAATAAACTCCAATGTTCTCTCTCTACAACTTTCTCTGAATCATACACACCCACACACACAGCACTATACATTGTCTTTCTAAAACAAAGCAATTCAAGATAAAACTTACTGCTAGAATTTTCAGAGATTTTTTAATGTAAAAATGAGTAAAAAAGAAAAAAATAACATTTCTAATGGACAAAAAATAAGGGAAATATTTAAAGCTATTGACTCAATCAAGAATTACAATGTCCTTGTTTGATTTCCACTCTCTAGGGTATGAGAAGAAAAAGAGAGAGAGAGATGGAGGAAATAAAAATCAGAGAAAGAATGATTAATTCAGATTTCCTACAGTCTAGAAATGTAACCATTATGTATAATTAGTATAATACCATTTAAGATGTTAAAATTGGATTGACACAGTAGTCTAAAATATGAAATATATTAAGTAATTTTTAAAGGGTCCTCAATAAAAGCTCCAAAAATATGTATTTCATAGGCTCATTTTATTTAAAACTTTAGGGTTTATAACTCATCTTCATCCACTGAAAGAATAACTCACTGAAGAAAAAGCTTTTTACAACATAATTTCTAATATTGGTACATTCTGCATCCAAAATTTTTCAGAATATATTTTTGTACAAAAGTATACCCCTTCAGGGTTTGTATTCTTTCTTATGATTCACGTCAATGATTTATTGCTCATTATTATCATGCACAGTTAATCATCCCCTTCTTTGAATGCATTCTATCCTGAGTTCTGTTATGTCAAACTCCACTCTTCCTTTCCCACGCTGCGGCATGCCTCTACAGTATCCTCAGATTGACCTTCTTCACCTAAAGAGCCCTAAAAGGGCTCAGTTTCTTTTTTCCTCTTTCTTATCTTTCCTCAGCTTTCAATCTGCAGTTTTTCTTCAGTCAACCTACTTAGCTTCTTGATGTCAATTCCATCTACATACTGTACACCCTCCCTCCTTAAATGAGCTAGAGTTCTAGGTTCACACAGGCATACTAATTAGTATAACAACTTTAATATTCAATTACATTTATAAAACATTTCAAACTAAATGTCCCCCACCTCCTTACTATAATCTTCTCCAGCCTTCTCAGTATCAGGAGATCATCAAACCCCAAACTAGCAGTCACCCTTAACAATTTTTATTTCCCTGATACCACTTAATCAAAGCTAATTGTAATGTTATTGATCTTATCTCCAAAGTATAATCCTTCACCCCATTTCTTGTGCCACCATCCTAGTCCAAGATACTTTTTCTTCTTCCCTAGACTTCTACAATTACCACCTCTGGTGTCCCTGCTTCAACTCTTACCCATGGAGGAACAGATAAGTGCATTTCTAAGGGTTTCCCTAGTAGCTCAGGCAGTAAAGAATTTGCCGGCAAAGCAGGAAACCCAGGTTGGATCCCTGGATCTGATTGCTGGGTCAGGAAGATCCCCTGGAGAAGGGAATGGTAACTCACTCCAGTATTCTTGCCTGGGAAATCCCATGAACAGAGGAGCCTGGTGGGCTACTGTCCATGGAGTTGCAAAGAGTTAAACATGACTGAGCAACTAAGCACAGCACATGGTTGAAATACATACCAGGGTTAATTTTTGAGTCTATGTCTTTTTGTGTAATACAAGCGCTTTATTCATCTTTTTATCCCTATGGGGAAAACTGCTTATCATAAACTAGCTACTCGAAAGTTTGATCTGTAACATATATATCCTTATATTAGTGTAATCACAAGATAAAAACATCTTGGTGGTGTAGCACAGTTTGTATCAGGAAGGAATTCCCTTACAATTATTCATTCAGGAATAATAAATAGTATTCTTTCATTTGTGTCATTGCTAATTTTAAGGTGTTGCTTCCATGATCCTCCCCTTTTATTTTTATTTTTTTGCATCAAACCATAGAAAGTAGCCTGGAAATGATATTTATACCTTCTCAATTCCGTTGACTATGATTCAATCACATGGTAACATTTAGCTAAAAGAGAGGATTAGAAATGAGATTTAGCTCCATGCCTGGAGAAAGGATAAAACAATTGGTGAAGAGATAGAGATAGTCAATATTCTTTATCATCAAAAATCTATTTAATTCTTTATTCCATAATTAGAATTCCTTATCCTCTCTTACAAAGAGGGCAAACCCAAGTGATACTTAATCATTTAATACACAAAAACTTGACATACTTGTTGTCTAACAAAATACTGTCCTATTTTGGAAGCCATGCAAACCTCCACTTTAAAAAATATATTCATCATTATAGAAACTTTTTTTTTTATCATGATGCTTTCATTTATATGAAAGTATTCTTGATCTCTATCCTGGTTTCTTATGAAGAAACTTAATAGAATGCACATGCACTTAATGTCTAGCCTATGTTTAATCCGTTGTTATCAAGATGAATTATCTGACTTTTAATATAAAAGCCAGGATTTGTTGCAATCAATGTGCAATCTAATTTTCTGACATAATTATTCTAGTAGCTATTATAACTTGTTCTTTATCTTAAAAAAATAAATAAATAAAATAAAGAGGTAATAAACCCGGAAAGCAGAGGCTCCACAATTTTTTCTATTTTGTTCTGGAGAAAATCCATTTCATGTTGAAAATTTGTTACCAAAAACACTTATGTTGCTTTCACATTTAACATTTCCTAAGCATATAATTTCCTTTTCTTTGTTCCTGGAAACATTGTTACTTACAAAAGAACCAACAAGACACTGAGGAAAGGTTCAGTAAATATTATTGCACCAACATGTATGTTTTTTTAAAATGAAATTTTCTGGAGAGAAGGAAAACCAGAAATTTTAAAACATTAGGACTACTTGTTTTTTCTGCTGGTCTCAACTTGTGTACCTCTTGGGATAGTCTATATTTTCCAATATCATAGCTTTCCACTATTTCCCTTAAATGCCAAAATAGTTTTTTTTAAAAGAAATTGTGTCCATTATAGTTTTGCTTATTTATTGGTAGTACTTACATAAATTTAAATATAGCCATTATTATAATTTTCACCCTCCAAAACCCATTTCCAACAAATTCAATAGTCACTGAAATGTGATGCAAATCTGCCAAATGGTACTTCTGCTTCTCTGTTTTCTAATTTACATAAAATGCTATTTTTTCAGAATATTCCAACATTTGTAAAAAGAAGAAACAATAAGAAATGAAGTTAAGCTCATAGTAAACATTCAACTGTAAAATGATTTCTATAGTTTTTTTTATGAATACACACTTTTCCTACTGAATTGCAAAAAAAAAAAAAAAAGACTTATTTAGGGTTTCCGGGTATCATAATTATGAAGAATCAGTTTATTTTTCTTTAAACTTGAAATATGATTATCCAACTTCCATCATCAAACAGCAACAAATTATTTGAGTTGCAGAAAACATAATTCAAATCATATGTCAGAGACTTATTTTATCTTTTGTGAAAAAGAGCTGACAAAAGATTCAACTGACCAAAATAAGAGGGATAAAAGTTTAATAAGTAGTGTCTTTTTCTGAGATTTAAGTGCATTTGTGATTTATGGATATTTCAAAATTTGATATGCTGCTGTTTAAAAAAAAAAAAGGAAATAAGGTGCCTACTTTAGTCCCCACTTAAAAAAAAACAGTACCTATAAAGAGGAACACACTCTATCTGGAGGTGAGATACAAATGATGGTAGTCTAAAATTTATTTCATGAGGAACCATTGAAGATATGACAGTAGGAGAAGAGAGGCATATTAATACCTCAGACAAGTTGATTTGAGCCCTATGACAAACAGGCAAAACAGCCATACAAGAGAAAGAAGTTCACATAACTGTGGTTCTGGAGCTGCATCTTGAAAGATGAAGAACTGATGAGTTCATTTGAGTAAGGAGTGAAAAACCTGGCCAGGCTGTGTGAGGGTATTGATCAGAGCCAGAGGAGCAAACACATTGTGTTTTAGGAATATGAGATACAGTATATCAGATCAGATCAGTCGCTCAGTCGTGTCCAACTCTTTGCGACCCCATGAATCGCAGCACGCCAGGCTTCCCTGTCCCACCAACTCCTGGAGTTCACTCAGACTCACGTCCATCGAGTCAGTGATGCCATCCAGCCATCTCATCCTCTGTCGTCCCCTTCTCCTCCTGCCCCTAATCCCTCCCAGCATCAGAGTCTTTTCCAATGAGTCAACTCTTCGCATGAGGTGGCCAAAGTATTGGAGTTTCAGCTTTAGCATCATTCCTTCCAAAGAAATCCCAGGGCTGATCTCCTTCAGAATGGACTGGTTGGATCTCCTTGATGCAAAATGTGAGATGTGTGAGAGGGATTTGCAGATGGTTAAGTCCTTGTGCAGTGGCTTTCTCCCTTCTGGGTGCCCTTATATGCATGCTCATTCTGGCTGAATCCTCTCACTCAGACTAATCCAAGAGGTGGGTACCACTCTCTCTTTCTCGGAATTAGAGTTTATACTCCTCCAAGTTAGAGATTATACTATGTGTCTTCTTTCATCATTCTAAGCCATTGTTAACTCTAGATTAACACTGTGTGCTTTAATATTGTATTATATACATATTCTTTTTCCTCCAGCTCTTTAAACATATTTTAACTGACCGTAGGGAAAGAGCAAATTAACCAAGAAGGCATGGTCAGGATCTCTTGCCCCGTGGACTCTTGCTCTTGCCCCACATTTTGTGAATAATGATTATGTAACTGTTGACCATTTATAGCACTGGGATGCATGTCATGAGATACTTGCTTGGTTATGGGCTACTTTGTGCAGTACACTTGTATGAGCTTCACCATGAAAGCCCCGACTGCTGCTGTTTTGCGGCTACACTGGAGCAACATCATGGCTATGTTATGTGAGGTTATGTTATGGCAGCTGCTATGGCGTCTCCATCAGCTGGAGAGAGGCTGTGTTACGGCTGCTGTGCCAGCCAGGAGAGCATAAATATGTCTGCAGTTCCTATAACTCCTCCAGTCTTCTCCCAGCCTCCTAGCTCAAGTCTTGCCTACCCTGGGTTCAGTGAACAGTGAGCACAGTATGAACAGCAAGACTCTGACTATACTTAAGTTTTTATCGCTGCTGCTGCTGCTGCTGCTAAGTCGCTTCAGTCGTGTCCGACTCTGTGCAACCCCATAGACGGCAGCCCACCAGGCTCCCCCGTCCCTGGGATTCTCCAGGCAAGAACACTGGAGTGGGTTGCCATTTCCTTCTCCAATGCATGAAAGTGAAAAGTGAAAGTGAAGTCGTTCAGTTGTGTCCAACTCTTAGCGACCCCATGGACTGCAGCCTACCAGGCTTCTTCGTCCATGGGATTTTCCAGGCAAGAGTACTGGAGTGGGGTGCCATTGCCTTCTCCTTATCACTGCTACAAACTGTTAAATGCATAGCAGTGGTTTAATAAAGTTTGACTAACTTTCATAATCTAGAACTTCTTGTTAGCCTTTCTGATGGTAGAATAGAATTACTATAAAAACACAGTATCTGATTGCCTTCTTAGGAACAATATCTATTAACTTTATTATTACTATTGTAACAAATTACCACAAATGGAAGCTTAAAACAACACAGGCTTATTATTTTATTGTTTATGGAGGTTAGAAGTCTCACAGCTTCACCCAGCTAAGATCAGAATGTTGACAGGGATGCATTCCTTTCCTTTCCTTTACTTTGCCTTACCTTATCTTACCTTTCTTTACATTACTTTACTGGAGGATAATCGTTTCCTTGCCTCTTCAGATTCTAGAGGGTGTTTGCTTTCTTTTGCTCATGTTCCCCTTCCTCTATCATCAAAGTAAAAAAAAAAATGGGCAGAATTCTTTTCAAATTGCATCACTGTAATCTTGATTCCACTGTGACATCTCCTCTGGCGTGTCTGTCTCCCTCTTCCGCTTTTAGGGGTGTTTGTGTTTTATTGAGCCCACAGAAATAGTCCCTGACACTCTCACATCTTCACTTCAGCTGATTAGCAGCCTGAATTCCACCAAAGACCTTATTTCCACTTTTTTCTATAACCTAAATATATTCATAGATCTGAGGACTGGGAAGTGTATATCTTTCATATTCTGCCTATTATGCGAACTTTTGGTGAGTTTTTATTTCAGGATCAATTCCAAATGATATTTAACTATTTTCCTTTCTAGAAGATTTTCATGTTTAGATACTATGGTCAAATGTTAAATAAATACATACCAAAAAAAACCCTCTGATTCTTCTCATTATTGCTTTCTAATCATTTATCTTCTTGTTGAGAATGTATAATCAATTTTAAATACATAATTTATATCTAATGTAGACTTAAATTTATTATTCATACATTTCTGATAGTTAATCTCTGGCAATAAAAACGTGCAAATTTGTGAAACACATAGGCAGACTCTCTGCTGCATCAGACTAATTCCAGATATTTTAATTGATTATTCCACTGTTTTCTATAAAGCAAGTCACCTGTGAGCCAGACCTGTTTCTAATCTTATTTGGAAATTAAAATCAAGCTACAATGAAAAAAATTCCATGTCCTTATATATGAGTATCTGAAGTAAACAACCTACTACCTCATTTTATGAGGTTTTTAATAGTCTGACAATTTTTGTATTTTGATTGGAGAGTTTAACACTCTTGCATTACACGTGAATTGATTTTATCCATCTTATGCAAGCATCATTTTAATATATTTTAATCTGATTTTTAAACATTCCTGTGTTCTTTGAAATATCTAAATGTTTTTGGCCCCTGACAAAAATTTTGGATTTATTTAACTGTCTTATATAAGCAGTCTCTTATTATGTTTTTCCCTCATTTTTTTTTACATTCATGTATTCTTTAAAATATTTTCAAATTTTTTTTGTACTCTATCTCATTTCTATTTTTTTGTTGTTTTTGAGATGCATAATGCTTGTGAACAACTTATTCATGGATTTTGTTTCTGTTTTGTTTGTTTGTTTGTTTGTTTTAAAAAATAATTGAAATGCTGATTTTTAAGATCTTATATTTGTATTTGTTATTCTATACTCTTAGTAAGGTAAGTCTGGTTACATTTTTTTAATTTAATTTTCTTTAACTGCAATCACTGAGCTTGAGTATCTTTCATTGACTTTGGCAAATATTAAGCTATAATAACCCATTTCTTTAGGATTGTGCCATCTTTTCATAGGCTTGTGTCAGAACTGCCATCTCTTTCCTCATACTTGCTTTTGAATGATCACACCCAGCACTGCCTGACTTCTTCACTGCATTCTAGGTAATTATTAATATGCCCCAATTAGTTAAAAATTTCTTCCACTATTTAAATATTACCTTGATTTTTTTTTTTTAATTATGGTGTTTCATTTTATTTCTGAAAAATTTCTTCAAAAGCTTTTCAGATCAGTTTGCTTAGTCTTACACCTCCTGTTCAGTTGAGTTCAATCTCTCAGTCGTGTCCGACTCTTTGAGACCTCATGGACTGCAGCATGCCAGGCTTCCCTCTCCTTTACCAAATCCCAAAGCTTGCTCAAACTCATGTCCATTGAGTCCGTGATGTCATCCAACAACCTCATCCTCTGTCATCCCCTTCTCCTCCTTTCTTCAATCTTTCCCAGCATCAGGGTCTTTTCCAATGAGTCAGTTCTTTGAATTAGGTGGTCAAAGTATTGGAGCTTCAGCTTCAGCATCAGTCCTTCCAATGAATATTCAGGATTGATTTCCTTTAGGATGGACTGGTTGGATCTCCTTGCAGTCCAAGGGACTCGCGAGTTTTCTCCAATACCACAGTTCAAAAGCATCAATTCTTCGGCACTCAGCTTTCTTTATGGTCCAGTTCTCACATCCATACATAACTAATGGAAAAACCACAGCTTCGACTAGAAAGACCTTTGTTGGCAAAGTAATGTCTCTGCTTTTTAATATGCTGTCTAGGTTTGTCATAGCTTTTCTTTCAAGGAGCAAGCATCTTTTATTTATTTATATTTTTTTTTGGAGGGGGGGACTCCTCAGGCTTGATTTTATTTTATTTTTAATATAAATTTATTTATTTTAATAGGAGATTAATTACTTAATTTCATGGCTGCAGCCACCATCTGCAGTGACTTTGGAGCCCAAGAAAATAAAGTCTCACTGTTTTCATTGTTTCCTCATCTATTTTCCCTGAAGTGATGGGACTGGATGCCATGATCTTAGTTTTCTGAATGTTGAGTTTTAAGCCAACTTAACACCTCTTGTACTTATACATATTTTAACAACTTTTTTTTTACTTTTAAAAGCGTATTTACTTTATAGTCAATGATTTATAATTACCACATATGAATATTTACCAAGCTCATTTCATTCTTCATTCTACTTTCTATTTCTCATGGTCCTATATTTTATCTGTTTTTGGCCATTCTTGACTGTGAGTTCATAATTTTGTTACCTTTGGGAATGTGGCCTGATTGATGATGATTTTGAATAGTAGTAGTGCAAGCCATTTTTTGATGGGCTTCTCCAACACAGGAAAACATTTACAATACTTTTGGGGTTTTCCCAGAAAAAAATAGCATGGATTTGGGATGCAAAACTGCATGGTATCTAGTCTGTGCTTGTAATTTCTCAAAAATAATTTCTTTTCCTCCTCACAAAGCTAAATTCAAGTTAGGTAGCTCTTAATTTCACTCCTTCCCAGGAGTAGGTTTATCCTTAGTTCTCTCATTCACTACAGGTAGAAACAATTCTATAAGACTCCTAGGGGACTCCTATTTAGGGTGAAGTGCTTAGGTTTTTCTCCTGTCTTTTGTATGCCAGTTGTCAGTAGAAACAGAAACCAGGTTTTGAGGCCTTCTCCAAAGCAAAAAGCTTAACTCTTTTCTTAGGTTTCAGGACTAGTGTTAAAATTTGCATTTATTTTCTGAGAATCCCTTAGTTTCTGGTCAACTCAGGTCTACATATACAATTTTATCCTGCATATTTAGTTTTTTGAATGCAAGACTAGTTAATGTGCAGGTTACCTAAATTCACATAACACCAGGAATAAAAATACCCTTATAGTTTATCTTGCTTATATCAAACTATGCACCATTGAAAACTCTTCATTGTAGTATCCTTTTCCTCCATCTCTTCATTGGCATACATAGTCACTTTAAATAATACTTTCCAAAGCAAGTGTACATATTATAAGTATGTGTAGTACACACCAGTATGTGTACTAACAACAAGTATTTGAAATTTATACTACTTAAGCAGACAAAAAATAAATCAGGAACCACTAGAAACAATTGCTATCCTACAATCTTTTTGTTTGTTTTATTGTTTGTATTTCATTTGAAATATTATTGATTTACAATGTTTGGTCAGGAAATATAATGTAAATATTACTTATTTACAATGTATTAATTTATGCTATTTAGCAAAGTGACTCAATTACTCAAATATATATATATATAAACACATTATTCTTCATATTATTTTCCAGCTATAATGTTTTATTTTCATTTAATTTGCTTTAATTGACCAAAAGTCAGTAAGAATCTTTAAATGAACAAAAATTACATCAATAGTAATAGACTGCTAAAAATCACCAGGTAATTGCTTTGTGTATCTTAACGACAAAACTAGTTATCATATTGCAGTTTCTTACCGATTGATATAAAAATATCAATAGTGACAGGTATTCATATTCTGCGATATACAGATGAAACATAGCAGAAGTGTAGATCTGTAATCTTATACCTCCTGACCAAACAAATCAAATAGCAAAAAATGTTAAAGGAGTCAATTCAGCAGCCAATCATTTTGCATAAATTTTGTCTCTCTAATCCTAAAATAGATTAGCTTTTAACAACCACAATGATTAACATTTTTTGAATTAACTTAATATATTCTACTCTGCTTATACATTCAATCTTAAACTTAAGTTTTTAATCCTTAATATAGAGGGGTTATTTAGATGCTGACATTGAGCCCCTAAAGATTGAGAGCCATCATTCTTTCCTATGAAGGATGTTTGCTGGGGCTCCTCATCTTGCCCCCATCAGCTTCACCCTTTACCCTTCCATTCTGCTCCCCAACCAAGGAGTTTGACCTGCATAGATGAGACCAATGAGTCTTCCTGGTCCCTGGATTCCAGGTGGATTCCATCAATGGGAGCCCTAGGACAAAACTTTTGGGAGAGCGGTGGTGTGATTAGGTGTTTATTTCTATAGGTCACCCTCCCTATAGGGTGGCCCTAGACTGGAAGCATCTTTCCATCAAAACTCACAGCTCCACACACAGTATTCTTCTCCAAATGCTCCTTTTTGCTGGTTCCATTAACTGTGATCTTCTCCAACCCCTTTTAGAAAGAATGGAAGTAGTCTATTTACTATTCCATGTGTTTTCTCTTTACTTTGGACATACTTTGACTTAGCTCCTTTGTTAAACTCTTTTTAAATTGCTGTAACTTGAATGTGCATTTTGTTTCTTTTTGAGAACTATGTATGACGGATGCATGACTAGAGTTGTGCTAGGGTCCTTGGGGATAAAACTAGTATAGAATATATTGTTCAAAGATGGTAAAGTAGAAAAACTCTGAGCTCATATATTCCCACATGCACACTGAATTTATAACTGTGTAGAGAGCAGCAATCAGTGAGAATGACCTAAAGATCAGCAGAAAAGATATGCAACTAAAAATATAAAGAAGAAACCAAAACAAGATGCATGGGAGGATTGCAGACACAATATAGTCAAGATCCACAAACCCTAATGGGTAGCCCAAAAATGGCAGAATAAATAATTGCAGAGGATATCTCCAAGAGAGGGATCCAAGTCCCATATTGAGCTCCTCAGCCAAGGTGATCTGTACCAGAAAGACAAGCTCCAGAACATTTGGCTTTGAAGGCCAATGGGGATCACTTTTGTTGGACCCAGAGAGCTATACCAAGTAGCTACTTTTAAAGGATATACACAAAATTTTGCTTTCTCTAGTACCCAGGGCAGAAGCAGTACTTTCAGAGGAAAGGATCCACTTGCTAACGTAGAGAGCCTCCCAGAAAGACAAGGTACACATATGACTCACTTGAGGTACATAGACACTGATGGCAGCCACTTTGGAGATTTCATTCTACCACAAGGGCACTGATGCTGACAAGTGCCATCCTGGAATCCTTCCTCTAGCTATTAGCATTAGGACCTACCTGTATCCACAAGCTATTTCACATCAGTCCTGAGACCTTCCTCCCACCACAGACCAAGTAGCTATCCAAGTGAGATCTAGCCCTATGCATAAGCAGATCAGCTGTTATAGAAACTTCTAAGCATCCATCAGCCAGAGGACCCTATTCCACCCCAAAGAGGGCCTAGGACTCAGCCTCGCCCATCAGTGTGGCAACACTAATACTGAGACTACCGGGCCCTGACACTAGAGACCTCAGAGCATGACACCAACAATCAGCATGTCAGCACCAGCTCTTCAGTATTCCCAGGACTCCAACTCGGCCTAGCAGCAAGCCAGCACCAACTTTGAGGCTGTTTAGACCCTACTGACAAAAACCCCAGCAATTATAGCCATCCACCAGTGAGCCATAAACCACCGATCAGTGGCCATCAGCCCCAGGATCCCGTGAATATCTATATCTTCCCAACAGGCCAATACCAGCCCTGTCACCTCCTAGGATCCAGTCCCATCTACCAATGGGGCAGCATCAACTCCTAGAATCCCTGTATCCTACAACTATCCATGTCAGATAATAGCCCCACACACAAGGTGGCTGAAACTAGTTCCAGGACCTCTGACACCGAAGTCAATAACCTTAGGATGTGACTCCACCCACAAGTGGGCTAGTACCACTTCAGGGCTCCCTGGGCTATGCAGCCATGTGTGCTAGGAATCAGGTCCCCCTCCAATCAGGGGATGGCAGTCATGCACTAGGAAAATTTCATAATCAACTAGATTGGGGACCAACTATGCCTACTTCACCCAAAAGAGCCAGCCCACCACAGCACAAAGGCCTACACAGCCCACACTGAGGTCACTTCTACAACATACAGCTCTGGTGACCAAAGGGCAAATGTCATTGGGATGTATAGGACACCTCCTACATAAGGCCACCACTCCAAGTTGGATTAAGAAGCAACCAAACTTATATTATAAATAAACACAGAGAATTAGACAAAATGAGGCAAAAGAGAAACATGATCCAAGAAAGGAAGAAGATAAAGCCAAAAATGAACTGAAGTGAAGTGGAGGTAAGAAATTTACCTGATAAAGAGTTCAAGCAGTGATCATCAAGATGCTCAAAGAAGTCAGGAGAATGAATAAACACAATGAGAAGTTAGAATTTTCTAAGAGATTTGGAAAATGTATAAAAGAATCAAATAAAGATGAAGAATATAGTAACTGATACAAAAAGTGCCCTGGAAGAAATCAACAGTATATTAGATGAGATATAGGAATGAATCAGCAAACTGGAAGACATAGTAATGGAAAAGTCAGGCCGAACAGAAAAAAAAAAGAATAAGAAGAAGAAGAAGAAAAGAGAATAGTTTAAGAGATCTCTGAGAAAATATCATGTATACTAACATTCACATTATAGGAGTCCCAGGGAAGAGAGAGATAAGAGGGGAAGGGATATATTTGAAGAAATAATAGACAAACATTTCCCTAATCTGATAAAAGAAACAGACATCCGGGTCAAGGAAGCAGAGAGTCCCAAACAGGATCAACTCAAAGAGGACCACACCAAGATGCTCTGCAATTAATTTGGTGAAAATTAAAGATAAAAAGAGAATATTAGAAGAGCAATGGAACCACACCTAATTACTGCAGAACAATGTCAAGCCTATCAACTGTCTTTCAGTAAAAGTTCTGCAGGCCAGAAGGTAGTGTCACAATATATTTGAAGGATAAAAGGAAGAAACTTACAACCAAGAATATTCTACCCATGAAAGATACTGTTCAAATTTGAAGAAGATATTACGATTTTTATAGGCAAGCAAAATCCAAGAGTTCAGCACCATAAAACAAGCTTTACAAGAAATGTTAAAAGGACTTTTCTAAGTAGAGTAGAAAAGACCACAACTAGAAATATCAAAGCTATGAAAGAAAAAAATCTCATTGGTAAAGGCAAATATACAGAAAATGTAGTGCATCAATCACTTATACAGCTAGTGGGAAGATTAAAAGGTAAAAGAAGCAAAATTGCTGATATCTACAATAAGCAAAATGATACATAAAACAAAAAGTTTTAAACTATGATGACAAAAAAACTTAAATATGTATGGAGGGATAAAAATTCAGGATTGTTAAAATGTGTTTGAACTTAAGAAATTAGCAACTTAAAGGAATATATATATATATATATATATGTATATATAGCAATACATGTATGTGTATACATATACTCATCATGGTAGCCACAAAGCCAAAATTTATGATAGATACACACAAACAAAAAGAATCTAAACATATACAGTAAAGATAATCATCAAATCATAAGGCAATAGTAGAAGAAAGGAACAAATAAGAACCACAGAACAACCCCAAACCAATTAACAAAATGTCATAAATGCATACTTATCAACAACTCTTTTAATGTAAATGGGCTAAATGCTCTGGAAAAAGACATAAAGTGTCTGAATAGATACAAAAACAAAATTTACATATAACTACTTAGAAGATGTTCACTTTATATATAAAGACACATAGACTGAAAATAAGAGGATAGAAAATGGTTTTCCAAGCAAATGGAAAAAAAAAAAAAATCTGGGTAGCACTATCAATAGCAGATGAAATAGCCATTAAAACACACTGTAACATGAGACATAGAAGGATATTAAATAATAGTAATAAAGAGGTCAATTTAGGAAGAACATATAACAATTTTAAACATATGCATCCAACACAGGAGCAGCTATGTATATAAAGCAAATATTAACAAATATAAAGGAAGAAATTGATAGTAGCACAATAATAGTATTGGAGTGTAACACAGCATTTATACCAACAGACACATCAAACAGACAGAAAATGAGTAATAAATATTAGCTTGTTTGCAAATTACATGATACTACACACAAAAAAAATCCTAAAACTATCATGAAAAAAATTACTAAAATTAGCAATGAATTTGATGAGGTTGCAAGATACAAAATTACTATACAGAAATTTATTTTATACACTAAAAATGAACTATCATTAAGAGAATTTAAGAATATAATCTCATTTAGTGTCACATTAAAATAATAAAATACTTAGTAACAAGTATAACTAAGAATGTAAAATCCTGTCCTCAGAAAACTATAAGATGCCAATGAAAGAAACTGGAAGACAAAAACAAATACATGTGAGGATATGCTGTGCTCATGGATTGGAAGAATTAATATTGTTATAATGATTATACTACCCAAGGCAATCTACAGATTTAATGCCATCCCTATCAAAATAGCAGTGTTCCTTTTCACAGAGCTATAACAAATAATTTTAACATTTGTACAATATCATAATAGACCTTGATACCTAAAAAAATCTTATGAAAGAATATCAGTGCTGGAGGTATCACAGTCCCTGATTTCAAACTTTACTACAAAGCTACAGTAATGAAACAGTATGGTACACACACACACAAATAGATGCATGGATCAATGGAGCAGAAAAGAAAATGCAGATATGAATCCACACTTACATGGAAAATTAATCTATGACAAAGGAGGCAAGAACATACAATGGAGGAATAAGATGGGGAAATCACCTTCCTCCCTACAATAATATAAAAAATGCATCTGCATGTGGAACAACTCTTACAGAACAATTTTTGAATGCTGGCAGAAAATATTCAGAGCATGAGGTAGGGCAAAAAATATAAGAAAATAAAGGGGCAAACAATTTGAGATGGGGACTTTTGCTTCAAGGGGGGAGCCATGAAAAAGAACAAGTTTTCACACACTTGGAATCTCTGTCATTGGTAGGGATAGGATGGCGTGGGGGGTGGGGTGGGGGCTTCAGAACCTTAGAGGGGAATACAACAGATGCTCAGAAGATAAAATGGAGATAATTCATTACAAGGATCATTGTTGACCAACACTTCCCAGCTGAGACAATGCTTGCTGCACACCCACCATGGTGAGTGGGGATTGGAAACTGAGGCTCAGGCTTTGGGTATTGGACCCCGTGGTGAGGATTGTGGTTGACTGTCATGAGATGCTCTGCAGGGACTAGTACAACATAGCTAAGGGAGTCCAGGGAAAAGCAGGAACCTGGCAGAAAAGCAAGATATCACTGCACGAAGACCCTCTAATTCCCTGTGCTTGCAGACCACAGGGCCTTGCCTTTATGAGTGGCATAGGTGGGGTGAGCTACGATTGTGGACTGTGACCTCAGTGGTAGATATGCCAAAGCCAGCGGGAGTGCTAAAGTTGGGGTAAAAATTGCGGCTGCAGTCGCAGAGGTAATGCATCTGCTCCAGAGTTGCCACCAAGCTGTGAGCAAGTACAAGTCATTGCCCCCGCCTTCCCAGGAGCCTGGGCAACGCGTCTCTGCTGAAAGACGCATGATCTGGGGCCATCTCCTCAAGGGGAGTGCACAAACTGCCTCAGTCAGTCAGTTCAGTTGCTCAGTCATGTCCGACTCTTTGTGACCCCATGAATTCCAGCATGCCAGGCCTCCCTGTCCATCACCAACTCCCGGAGTTCACGCAAACTCATGTCCATCGAGTCAGTGATGCCATCTAGCCATCTCATCCTCTATTGTCCCCTTCTCCTCCTGCCCCCAATCCCTCCCAGCATCAGAGTCTTTTCCAAAGGGTCAACTCTTCACATGAGGTGGCCAAAGTACTGGAGTTTCAGCTTTCGCATCATTCTTTCCAAAGAACACCCAGGGCTGATCTCCTTCAGAATGGACTGGTTGGATCTCCTTGCAGTCCAAGGGACTCTCAAGAGTCTTCTCCAACACACAGTTCAAAAGCATCAATTTTTTGGTGCTCAGCTTTCTTCACAGTCCAACTCTCACATCCATACATGACTACTGGAAGAACTTGACTAGATGGACCTTTGTTGGCAAAGTTATGTCTCTGCTTTTGAATATGTTATCTAGGTTGGTCATAACTTTACTTCCAAGGAGTAAGCGTCATTTAATTTTATTTTTTAACAAACTGCCTCAGACTGTAGCAATTTCCCACAAGCCTCCCCACACATCCCAATTGTGGCTACAAACGCCACCCTCTCCCCAGCCTGACTGAGCAAGTGAGCCCTAGTAAGCTGCTATCATTGTCCCTTCTTATTTGGTCAGGAAACAGACCCTAGAGGGTGACCTACAAGCAGAGGTGGGGCCAAAATCAAAGCTGAGCACCAGAGGCTGTGTTACTGAACAAGCAGAATGAAATTCACTCCTCAGTAGCAGGTGCAACAGAGAAAATCCCTGCAGTTAGACTGAGACCTTGGAGTCTGGGGTAAATTGTGGACTTTGGAAGCAAGTACAATCTGGAGTAAGACCAGATCTGAAAGACTGACTTGACCCCACAGCACCCACAGGAGGTCCAGAGCCTTCTGAGAAATATTGGAGGACTTCCTGAGTAGGCAGATGGCCTGGCACTCAACTGTGGGGTGAGAAAAATGAGGGACACAGGAGGACATTCTTATCAGTACCATTCTATCTCTCTCTGTCTCTCTATCTACACACACACATTCACACCTATGAACATACCATATACATATATAGCATTTTTTTTCTTTTTCATATTATTCTACAGTTTATTTTTATTTATTTAATTTTTATCTTTAACTTACATTTTGGAGAAGGAAATGGCAACCCACTCCAGGACTCTTGCCTGGAAAACTCCATGGATGGAGGAGCCTGGTAGGCTACAGTCCATGGGGTGGCAAAGAGTTGGATACGACTGAGCGACTTCATTTTCTTTCTTTCTATAGTTCCTTTTGGAGAAGGAAATGGCAACCCACTCCAGTATTCTTGCCTGGAGATGCCCATGGACAGCAGGGGCTGGTGGGCTACAGTCTATGGGGTTGCAAAGAGTCAGACACAACTAAGCAACTAACACACACACACACACACACACACACACACACACACACAAACACACACCCCTTACATTTTCCTTTAAAATAAAAAGTTTTTTTTTTTCATTTTTAAATAAATATTTTTTTCTATTTTTACAGTACTCTAGTTATACTGCATTTTCCATGTTTTCAATATTGCATTTTTGATAGTTTACTTTTTAGTATTCATGTTCATTTCATTGGATTGATAGCTCTTCTTTTTTGGTTCCTATTTTTTATTCTTTTGCTCTTTTTTATCTCTTCTATTTGTGAATGTGTGAATTTCTTTGGGTATTTTGTCTGCTGAGTGTTGCTTTCATCATTTGTCTTGAGGTTTTTTCTGTCCATTCTTTTATGTTTGTTTGTTTATATGTTTTTTGCCTTCCTCCCCACCCCACCCCAATCTTTTTCTTTCTGTTCTCTGTTGTGTGGATGTGGGGTGTTGGTGCTACAATAATGGGTCAGGGTTGAATCTCCAAGGTAGGAAACCTGAGTCCAAGATATTAGACCACCAGAGAACTCTAGAACCCATGGAACATTAATTGGCAAGAGCTCACCCAGAGACCTCCATCTCAATACTAAGATCATGTCCCACCCAAAGCCAGCAAGCTCCAGTTTAGAATACTTCATGTTAAACCACCAGGAAACTAGGAACACAACTTTGTCCATTAGCAGACAGGCTGCCCAAAGATATAACAAGCCCCTAAACACCTTAAAACTCATCAATGAATGCTTCATTTCCTTTCAGACAGAAAAAATTCAGCTCCACCAATCAGAACAGGCACCAGTCCCCCCAACCAGGAAACCATCACAAGGCACTGGTCCAACCACACCCAATGGGCTCAGATTCCATAAATAAAAGGAACTATGACCATGCATCCTGCGCAAAGGAGACCCAAAGCACAGTAAATCAAACAAAATGATGAGAGAGAAACATGAACCAGGTGAAGAAACACGGTAAAAATCCACAAGAACACACAAAGAGTCAATAGGCAGTATACCCAAAGAAAATTTAAAGTAATGATAGTAAAGATGATCTAGGAGGCACAGATAACTAGAATGAAGGCACAGATGAAGAAGGTACAAGAAATGTTTAACAGGGACCAAGAGGAAACAAAGAATAGACAATCAGCAATGAATAACACATAATTGAGATTAAAAAGAAATACACTAGAGGGGATTAATAGCAGAATAACTGATACAGAAGAACAGAAAAGTGAGCTGCAAGATAGAATGGTGGAAATAACTGATGCAGAACAGAAAAAAGAAAAAAAGAATGAAAATAAATGAGGATAGTCTCAGAGACCTTTGGGGCAACATTAAGTGAAATATTTGAATTTTAGGGCTCTCAGAAGATGGATTTCCCAGGTGGCTCAGTGGTAAAGAACCCATCTGCAACTGCTAAAGACACAGGGGATCTGGATTTGGTCCCTAGTCAGGAAGATCCTCTGGAGGAGGAAATGTCACCCCACTGCTGGAAAATCATATAAACAGAGTAGCCTAGTGGACCAAAGTCTATGGGATTACAAAGAGTTAGACACAACTGAGCAAGGGAGCACATACATACACAGAGGAAGAGAAAAAGAATGGGAATGACCAAAGATTTGTAGAGACTATAGTCAGAAACTGCCCTCACATGGGAAAGGAAATAGCCATCCAACTTCAGGAAGCCCAGAGAGTCCCATGCAAAGAGAAACAGCCATGATAATAGGATCGTACATATCAATAATTGCACTAAATGTAAATAGGTTAAATCCTCCAACCAAAAGACACAAACCTGATTAATGGATACAAAAAAGGCAAAAATAATACTGCCTACAAAAGGCCTACTTCAGACCTAGGAATAATACAGACAGAAAGCAAGTGCCTGAAAAAAAAAAAAAAAAAAAAAAAGTAGCCCATGCAAACAGAAATCAAAAGAAAGCAGGAATAACAGTATTCATATCAGTTAAAATAAATTTTAAAATAAAACCCATTATAAAACGCAAAGAAGGATACTGCTGCTGCTGCTGCTAAGTCACTTCAGTTGTGTTCGACTCTGTGCGACCCCATAGATGGCAGCCCATCAGGCTCCCCCGTCCCTGGGGTTCTCCAGGCAAGAACACTGGAGTGGGTTGCCATTTCCTTCTCCAATGCATGAAAGTGAAAAGTGAAAGTGAAGTCACTCAGTCGTGTCCGACTCTTAGTGACCCCATGGACTGCAGCCTAGCAGGCATTTTCCAGGCAAGAATACTGGAGTAGGGAGCCATTGCCATCTCCAAGGAAAGACACTACAAAATGATAAAATGATCAATCCAAGAAGAACATCTAAAAATTACAAATACATATGCATCCAACATAGGAGAACCTCAATACACGAGGAAAATGTTAACAAGTATTAAAGGGAAAATCAAAAGTAACACAATAATAATGGAGGTCTTTAACACCCCACTCACACCAGTAAACAGATCATCCAGATATAAAATTAATAAGGAAACAGGAGCCTTAAATGACACATTGGCCCAGATATACCTAATTGATATCTGCAAGATATTTCATTACAAAAAAAAAAAAAAAATAGAAGTCACTTTTTTTCTCAAGAGCACATGGAACATTCTCCAGGATAGATCACATCTTGAATCACAAAGCAAGCCTTGGAAATTTAAGAAACTTGGAATTCTATCAAGTATTTTTTTTTTGTTTCTGACCACAATGTTATAAGATTAGATATCAACTACAGGGAACAACAACAACAACAACAAAAACTGTAAACACACAAACACATGGAGGCTAAACAACACACTTCTGAATAACCAAGGGGTCATTGAAAAAATCAAAGAGGAAATTAAAAAAAAATCAAGAAGCAATTAATAATGAAAATACAAGTCAAAATCTGTGGGATTCTGTAAAAACAGTGCTAAGAAAGGAAGTTTATAGCAACATAAGTCTAACTTATTTAAAAAAAATCAAATAAACTGCCTAAACTTACATCTTAAGCAACTAGAAAAAGAAGACCAAAAAACCAGAACAAAATAAAGTTATTTGAAGGAAAGAAATCATAAAGATGAAAGCAGAAGTAAATTTAAAAAATAAACTGAGATAATAGCAAAGATCAATAATGCTAAAAGTTGGTTCTTTGAGAAGATAAAACTGAAACACCATTAGCCAGATTTAAATCAATAAAATTATAAAGGAAAAGAAATTATGACATACAATGCAGAAATACAAAGGATCATAAGAGACTGCTACAAGCAACTATATGGCATTAAAATGAACAACCTGGAAGAAATGGACAAATTCTTCAAAAAGTATAACCTTCAAGACTGAACCAGAAAGAAATAGAAAATATAAATATAGCAATCACAAGCACAGAAATTGAAACTGCGATAAAAAAAAAAAATATTCCAACAAACAAAAGTCCATGGCCAGATGGCTTCATACGTGAATTCTACCAAATTTGTAGAGACTAGCTAACATAGAGAGCAGAGTCTGACACTCTGTGATGACCTAGAGGGGTGGAATCCAGGGGAGTGGAGGGGATGGAAGTTCAAGAGGGAGTAGTTGTGTATAGATAGATAGATAGATATTACTCATCCATAAATACGAATGACATTTTGTCATTTGCAAAAACTTGGATTGACCTAGAGGGTAATACTCTTAATAAAATAAGACAAACCAAAAAAAGACAAATACTGTTTGCCATCAGTTAAGGCACTGAGAATCATGCTCTAGTAATAACTGAACTACAACTTTTTACTTTCCAGATGTGTATTTTATTGAAGACATTAATTTTTGCCCAACATGCTATGAAATTTTTCTCAAAAAAAGGTTTGCCTTTCATGAAAAAAGTGGGAATATAAAATCTTTTATTTTCTTATTTTATGTTAAATATATGTGCACTTGATATCTTATTTACTATGGAAAGGCAAGGAAAACAGAGTAAGGAAAGCACTTAAGAATTAAAGTCTCATAGAAGTTTGGTTTGAATTTGTAAAAAGTACATATTATTTTTTTCATATGAGAGAAAAATGCATACTATATATATATATATATATATATATATATATATATACAGAAATACACACACACACACACACACACACTCATTCCAAAGAGAAGGTACAGACTGTATGAAGACATCTAGAAGAAAGGAAACATAGGTCATCCAATCATGATCTTACAATTTGCCTATTGTTTTCCTGAGGCAGAACAGAGGGGAGAGGAAGAATTATTGATGGCAGATTCTAGAGCCAGAGAACCTGGATTCCAATGCAGACTTTGCCCTTTAGTAACTGTGTGATTGTGGCTGAGTTATTTTACTGCTCTGCCCTTCCTCAGCTGTCTAAAAGGAAATAATGGCAGTGTCTGCTTATAGGATTGGTATGGGTAAAGCATTTAGAATTGTACCTGAATCATAGTAATCACTATAAAAGTATACCTGTGGGGGATTCATTTTGATGTTTGGCAAAACTAATACAATTATGTAAAGTTTAAAAATAAAATAAAATTAATTAATAATAATAAAAAAAAAAGAATGGAGCAGGAGAGGACATTGGGGCAAAATCAGGAATGACTTTAATATGGGGATTAATTTTACTCTGAAGAAAATGGAGGAGCTCTCCAAGATGTTTACTGATGAATGTGTTAGTATTAGATATGAAAATGTTTGAAAAGTCACTTGTGACTCATGGGGTAAATGAATCTAGAGGAGGAGAAATTTTAAAATGTTCCCCATTTGGGAGATTATTGTAGAAAGAGGGTGGAGATAAGGAATGGGTTTTATATACATTTAGAGAACAGATTATGTTATCTAGTAATTGAATAGCCATAGTGGGTGAAGGAGAAAGGGGTGTGCATATCTAAGCTGTCTATAGGGATACTGGTGTGAATGCCTCAGAGGATGGTGGCAAGGTGAATAAAGCGTGTGAGAGTAAGCAAAGGCACAGCCTACCTGGAAAATATGCAGTGTATTGGCCTCCAAATAAAAAAGCAAATCGGCACTGAATTCTTTCTTTCCAATTTAATGAATTAAAGGTTTATTGTAAGTACATTTTTTTATTTTCAAGAGGTTGACACTATCATGGAAAATACTGCATATTAAATAGTTTAAGATAAACAAATCATAAGTTCATACATTTAAGCAACACTAATGAATAAAAGGAGATTGTTTTAATTGGTCCTTTTAAGTTATAACAGATGTTTTAATTTTCTTCTGCTTTACTCTCAAATTTTCATAATTTTTGTTAATATAAATGGAAAGTAAAAAAAATATAGTTTTGAGATCAAATTTTTTGACAAACCAGATTTAAAAATGAAAATAACAATTAATTTTAATAAGGCTTATGAATATGGCATTACTTAAATTAAATCAGAGTTCCATATGTACAAGTAAGAAAGGGAATTAGTATTTAGCTTTGATTAATATTCCAACCTCTAGGAAGCAGCATTACAAAAGATTTTCTTGTAGACCGTATTTAGATATTCTCTTTGCATTAAAGTATTCCAACTTTTTTTCTTTCTGTTAAGATTTCTTATTATTCAGTTTGGCAGTTCTCAAAACAGATGTGTGCAGATTGCTATATCAGACAGCTATATCAAACAGTTTATGACAAAGATCCTGGTTACACAATATGATTATTTCTGTAAATATTTAAAGTGCAGCATTGTTTTAAGAGGATATATATATATATATATATATATATATATATAAATCATCTGTATATATATATTTATATCTGTATGTATATCATCTGTATATATATACAGATGATATAAATTCTATATGGTGTACTGTATCCATAAATATATATAAGCTAAGGTATAATGAATATGCACTAATATTAACCACAAATGTATCTGAAATATAAAAGTGTAGGGAATGGAATCATGTGGCAAATGTTCTGTGGTAACTGAATGGGAGTAATCTTTGGGAATTATATAAAAAAAATAAATAATTAATTAAAATAAAAATAAGAGTTGTGTTTGATGTAGCCACAGGAAGCATATCCAAGAATATAATGGCAGTTTAATAATTTATTTTTTTCTTAAAAATACAATGTATTTTCAAGCAGCAATGGGTACACTCCCCTATTAAGTACATTTAATGCCATTAAAAGAGCTGCTGTGAGAAACCATATAGCTGGTGAGCCTATAGATCAAATGACACATTATATGAGATATAACCAGTTCTCAAAATATTGCATATTACCCAAACTGTCAGAGACATTTTAAATAACTTTGTGCATACACTGAAAACAGATATATCAAAAAAGATATTTCCTAAATGGAGTCAGATTTCACAAATCAAGTGACTCAGTATTAGAATAAATTTGTAATTCTAGCACTCTGTAAGAAAGTATACCTAACTAACATCCTTAAACTTTTTGATGATCACTGAATAGTCTTTACATTATTCTATGACAAGCACGACATCACTTTACCAACAAAGATCTGTATAGTCAAAGCTATGGTTTTCCAGGTAGTCAAGTAAAAATGTGGAAGTTGGACCATAAAAAAGACTAAGCACTGAAGAATTGATGCTTTCAAATTGTGGTGCTGAAGAAGACTCTTGAGAGTCCCCTGAACTGCAAGGAGATCAAACCAGTCAATCCTAAAGGAAATTAATCCTGACTATTCACTGAAAGGGGAGAAGGCAATGACATTCCACTCCAGTACTTTTGCCTGGAAAATCCCAATGGATGGAGGAGCCTGGTGGGCTGCAGTCCATGGGGTCGCTAGAGTCGAACACGACTGAGCGACTTCACTTTCACTTTTCACTTTCATGCATTGGAGAAGGAAATGGCAACCCACTCCAGTGTTCTTGCCTGGAGAATCCCAGGGATGGGGAAGCCTGATGGGCTGCCGTCTCTGGTGTCTCACAGAGTTGAACACAACTGAAGCGACTTAGCAGCAGCAGCAGCATTCATTGAAAGGACAGATACTGAAGTTTCAACACTTTGGCCAGCATATCTGAAGAGCTAACTCATTGAAAAAGATCCTGATGCTGGGGAAAGATTGATGGCAGGAAGAGAAGGGGGTGACAGAGAATGGGATTGTTGGATGGCATCACCTACTCAATGGACATGAGTTTGATCAAACTCTGGAAGTTAGGGAAGGACAGGGAAGCCTAGCTAGCGTGTTGCAGCCCATGGGGTTTCAAAGAGCCAAACATGACTTAGAGACTAAACAACACAACAATGTGACAAAGACACTGAAATAAAGATATAAAAAAAAATTAGAAAAGTTAATGCTCTTTCATATAAAATTGATACTCTGCATCCTCAATTCAAAAGAGAAAACCAGTCTTATAAAAGAATATATAACATATACATATAAGCAAATACATTTGTATTCATGTGAAAAAAAAAATGTTAGTCGCTCAGTCGTGTCTGATTCTGCAACCCCATGAACTGTAGCCCCCCAGGCTCCTCTGTCCATGGGATTTTCTCAGCTGGAGAAATTACTGGAGTGGGTAGCCATTCCCTTCTCGAGAGGATCTTCCCAACCAATGGATCAAACCCAGGTCTCCTGCATTGCAGGCAGATTCTTTATTGTCTGAGCCACAGTGGAAGCCCTGGGTATACATGTGTATATCTGTAATTTTGGTCAAGATAATAGTGAATAACTTATGCAGAAATTCACTCATAACAGCAACTGTAATTTTTTTTAATTAAAAAAAAAAAACAACAACAACAACAACTCCCTGTGGACCTTAAATGAAACAAACAGATAAAGCAATTGTGGAAGTAGAAACCAGAATAGAAAATGGACAATGATGTCCTGAAGTTTAACTCTTGTGAAGGAAAGATAATTTAATTCTTCTGTGTATGACCAAGGATTTGACCTATATTTACCACATGGACCAAAGATTTACAAAATGCATACACTGCTTGAGACTGTTACTTTCTACTTGTGACCAGATAGATTGACACAGCCTCTCACAATGTGATAACAGAGCACTGGCTCATGGAATAAATATTCAATAACCCTCCATGATATTGCAATTAAGTTACCGATATATTAATGTTTTCTCCATGAGACTTGATAGGAAAGGCAGAGAGAAGGTGAGAATGAAAATAAAGTTGTTATGCAATGGAGCTCTACTGTTTGTGGTTGCTGTTGTTCAGTCACTCAGTTGTGTCTGACTCTTTGAGACTCCATGGACTGTAGCACGCCAAGCTTCCCTGTCCTTCACTATCTCCCAGAGCTTGCTCAACCTCATGTCCATTGAGTCGGTGATGCCATCCAATAATCCCAGTCTCATCCTCTGTTGTCCCCGTCTCCTCCCGCCTTCACTCTTTCCCAGCATCAGGGTCTTTTCCAATGAGTCAGTTCTTCACATCAAGTGGAAAAAGCATTGGAGCTTCAGCTTCAGCATCTGTCCTTCCAATGAATATTCAGGGTTGGTTTCCTTTAGGAATGACTGGTTTGATCTCCTTGCAGTGCCTTTGATCTCCAAGGGACTCTCAAGAGTCTTCTTTTCTCCAGCACCACAGTTAAAAAGCATCAATTCTTTGGCACTCAGCCTTCTTTGTGGTACAACTCTCACATCTGTACATGACTACTAGAAAAACCATAGCTTTGACAATACAGACCTTTGTCTTCATCCTGCTTGGCATTTCTCATGATGTACTCTGCATATAAGTTAAATAAGCAGGGTGACAATATACGGCCTTGACATGCTTGCTGCTTATAAAATCAGTATACACAAACATTGATAGAAAGGCAAGATGCCTTTAATCAAAATACTGGCAATCTGTAAGATGGTGGACTCAGCATCCTCCAAAAACACTGCCATGAAAACTTTTAAAGGGAAACAGGGATATAACCTCAGTTGATCATTGAGATGGGGAGTCAAAGTCATCACTGTTCCCTACCATATGTAGGCTTGTGTGCAAGCTTGTCAAGTTCTTATAATCTTTCTCTAGATGCTATCTTGTTTGCACAGTCTGTGAGATTACCGAAGGGGATCTCTAGGGAAGAGATCTGGTTATCTCTTAATTACCTATCCTTCATTTCTACTTCTTCAATCTGTTGGAAAAAAAGCAATAAGTCAGGCAAAATTGAGTAGACCCTGTGGGTGCCTGGTTTAAAGTTAGACAAAAGAATAGCTCTGGCAGAGATTTGTTGCCCAAAATTAAAAAAAAAAAAAAAAAAAAGGCTAACAAACACATGAAAAGATGCTCAAATCACTCATTATCAGAGAAATGCAAATCAAAATCACAATGAGGTACCATTTCACACCAGTCAGAATGGCTGCTTTCCAAAAGTCTACAAGCAATAAATGCTGGAGAGGGTGCAGAGAAAAGGGAACCCTCTTACACTGTCAGTGGGAATGCAAACTAGTACAACCATTATGGAGAACAGTGTGGAGATTCCTTAAAAACTGGAAATAGAACTGTCATATGACCCAACAATCCCACTGCTGGGCATACACACTGAGGAAAACAGAATTTAAAGAGACACATACATCCCAGTGTTCATCGCAGCACTGTTTATACTAGGACATGGAAGCAATCTCCATCAGCAGACGAATGGATAAGAAAGCTGTGGTACATATACACAGTGGAGTATTATTCAGCCATTAAAAAGAATATATTTGAATCAGTCCTAATGATGTGGATGAAACTGGAGGCTATTATACAGAGTGAAGTAAGCCAGAAAGAAAAACACCAATACAATATACTAACACATATATATGGAATGTAGAAAAATGGTAATGATACCCCTATATGCAAGACAGCAAAAGAGACACAGATTTATAGAACAGTCTTTTGGATTCTGTGGGAGAGGGCGAGGGCAGGATGATATGGAAGAATGGCACTGAAACATGTAAATTATCATATGTGAAACGAATTGCCAGTCTAGGTTCGATTCATGAGATACAGTGCTCAGGGCTGGTGCACTGGGATGATCCAGAGGAATGGGATGAGGAAGGAGGTGGGAAGAGGGTTCAGGAAGGGGAACACATGTACACCCATGGTAGATTCATGTCAATGTATGGCAAAACCAATACAGTATTGTAAAGTAATTAAATACATAAATAAAACTGAGGAAAAAAATAAGTAAAACATAAAAATAAACAAAAATAATCATAGTAAAAAAAAAAAAGGTTTTCCCTGCCAAAAGCCACTTACAAAGTCACCAAAAAAAAAAAAAAAAAAAGAGGAGGTGGAAGAAGAGAGGATGGAGGAAAAAGAAACTACCAGTAAAGATAAATTTGTAAACTAAAAGAGAAGGAAATTAAAAAAAAAATACAATTTTATGAAGGCAGTTTATAAATGTGCTTAAGTTATTCAGAACTAAAGGAAATAATTACATCCATGACCAAAGACAGGAGCTTATGAAAAAAGCAAAAAATATAAATAGGAAACATGAATATGAAAAATAAATAAATAAAAATGAAAAAAAAATAAAAATAAAAAGCACATCAATAATTTAACTATTCTGTAGAGTGAGTTCAGTAAGGCAAGGTTCAAGCACACCTTTCATAGTTACTCCAGAAGTAAGACCAACAGGAAATAATGAAAAGGTAATGTGCTTCCCAGGTGTCACTAATGATAAAGAACTCACTTGCCAATGAAGGGGACATAAGAGATGTAGATATGATCCCTGGGTGAGGAAGATACCCTGGATGAGGAAATGGCAACCCACTCCAGTACTCATGTTGGGATAATCCCAAAGAAAAAGGAACCTCATGGGCTATAGTTCATGGAGTTGCAAAGAGTCGGACATGACTGAGCATCTGAGCAGCATAGCCAATATTCAAATAGATACAATCTGCAAATTCTCTTAAATTAAGAAAGATATATGAACTTCAAATGAAAAGGCACATAAAGGAAACTAGTTTTGAAATAATATAAAAAAAGTTACAAAGAACCTAAAAGCAAAATATATGAGAAAATACTAAAGGTAACTAAAAAGAAAATTTAGAACAGTTTATGAACAACAAAAATAGATATATAAAAAAAAATTCACACTCAAAAATAATTTCCAAAAGGCACTAAAATACCAGCTTCAATTCTTATGGAAAATAAAATATATATCTTTCAAAACTTAAACAAATATATACAAATGTGTGTGTCCTTTGATATTGTGGCTGAAACAAATTTGATCAAAGAAAGTATGCTTAGCAAATACTTAGTACAATATGATAACAAATATAATTAATTTAAAATGATAATGATTAACTTACAGTTTAGTTAAGAATGGCAAATCTAAAATACTACTCAATGATAACAAATAAGATCTAGAAAAGGAATCAGCCTAAATGTTCATTGACATGTAAATGGATAAAGATGTGGTGTATATATTATAGAGCACTACTCAGCCATAGAAAAGAATTAAATATTGCCATTCACAGCAACATGGATTGACCTAGAGATCATCATGATAAGTGAAGTAAGTCAAAAAGAGAAAGACAAATATCATATGATATCGGAGAAGGCAATGACACCCCACTCCAGTACTCTTACCTAGAAAATCCCATGGATGGAGGAGCCTGGTAGGCTGCAGTCCATGGGGTCGTGAAGAGTCAGACGCGACTGAGTGACTTCACTTTCACTTTTCACTTTCACGCAATGGAGAAGGAAATGGCACCCACTCCAGTGTTCTTGCTGGGAGAATCCCAGGGACCTCAGAGCCTGGTGGGCTGCCTTCTATGGGGTCGCACAGAGTTGGACATGACTGAAGCAACTTAGCAGCAGCAGCAGCATTTATATATGAAATCTAAAATATGATACAAATTAACTTATTTACAAAACAGAAACAGACTTATTACCATAGAAAGCAAATTTATGGTTGCTGCTGCTACTGCTGCTAAGTCGCTTCAGTCGTGTCCGACTCTGTGCGACCCTATAGACGGCAGCCCACCAGGCTCCCCCATCTCTGGGATTCTCCAGGCAAGAACACTGGAGTGGTTGCCATTTCCTTCTCCAATGCATGAAAGTGAAAAGTGAAAGTGAAGTCTCTCAGTCGTGTCTGACTCTTCACGACCCCATGGACGGCAGCCCACCAGGCTCCTCCATCCATGGGATATTCCAGGCAAGAGTACTGGAGTGGGGTGCCATTGCCTTCTCCGAACTTATGGTTACAGAAGTATAAGTGAATCACTTTGCTGTACACCAGAAACTAACACAAGATTGTGAACCAGCTATACTTATTTAAAAAATATTTAAAAATCCAGAAAATAATATAGATATATTAAACTTTTTTTTTGGTGTAGAAAGCTGTTCAGGTAAATTATTAAAGAAGGAAATCATCATAGGGAAAAGCACATACTAACAGATACAGAGAAAACATTTAAATACAAAATAACACTTAGAAATGATTCAAATATATTGTTATAGCAATTTTTACAAATTAATAACATTAAAAGCATAGACACAGATTTTAAAACAAACTATAAATCGAGTTATTTCACTCTTAAAAGAGAAAAATAAGAAACAGTAAAATTTGAGCAATACCTTAGAAATATACAGGTTAAAAAGATTGTACCATATTTTAGTGTCTTATTTTATTTATTGAAGAAATTTATGTATGTATGTTTTTATATTGTGCTACAAGCCTAACTTGCTTAATTTCTCTAACTCCACCTCAATGTCCATTTAAATTTCTTGTCTCTTTGATGCTTTTTAGTCAGTTATTTTATCATATTGTTTCCTTGGCTTATCTTTAACATAATAATGTTTAGAGGAAGATTAGGAAGACAATTATTAACTTTTTATTATTTATTTATTTATTTAGGAAAAGAAGTATAAACATCTAGTCTGGATGAATATTAAAAGGAAAGGTAAAATCTGAGAAGTAACCTTTAAAGAAATGTAAAGGTTTACAAAAACTAAGTTTGAAACATATTTTAGTGTCTTGTTCTTTTATTCAGTGCAGAAATGTTCTGTGTCAACTAGGACTTCATTTAAACCGTAGTCACAATATTAATACCATCAAAGGAAAAATATTACTCATGATATTGATTTTTATCTTGCAGTATAGTTTATCATCATGTTCCATTTATTTTCTAACTTATATTAATGTCCTATTTATTGTATAAAAAGGTTGTTTTTATAAAGTACTCTGGTGGTCTATAATGTACTCTGACAGCCATGAAATTAAAAGACACTTGCTCCTTGGAAGAAAAGTTATGACCAATCTAGACAGCATATTAAAAAGTAGAGACATTACATTTCCAACAAAAGTCTGTCTAGTCAAAGATTTGTTTTTTCCAGTAGTCATGTTTGGATGTGAGAGTTGGACTACAAAGAAAGCTGAATGCCAAAGAATTGATGCTTCTGATTGTAGTGTTGGAGAAGACTCTTGAAAGTCCCTTGGACAGCAAGGAGATCCAACCAGTCCATCCTAGAGGAAATCAGTCCTGAATATTCATTGGAAGAACTGATGTTGAAACTGAAACTCCAATACTTTGGCCACCTGATGGGAAGAACAGACTCATTGGAAAAGACTCTGATGCTGGGAAATATTGAAGGCAGGAGGAGAAGAGGACAACACAGGATGAGATGGATGGCACGGACTCAATGAACATGAGTTTGAGTATACTCCAGGAGTTGCTGGTGGACAGGGAAGCCTTGTGTACTGAATTCCATGGGGTCGCAAGAGTCAGAAATGACTGAGCAGCTGAACGTAACTGAACTGAACTGGTGGCCTAAGGGCCCCTATAATTTTTCTGATAACACTATTAAACTGCAAATGACAACATAATACATTTCAATTTTTCAGTATGTCAAGTTTTTATGCATATTTGTGTTACTTCAAACAATTGGATTCTATCTGCAGATATCTATATGTCTTCAAATAATGAAAATTTTATAAAATTACATAAAATATGCAAATAAATTGGGAGTAATGCATTATTGATTTATAGTATATCCCATGCTTGTTTTCCTAATATCCCTTGCTTGTTTTCCTAAAAGTATAAATATGTCTGTGCTTAGTTTAAGCAATTTATATCACATAATATATATTAACAAATAGTAGAAATGCCATATAATGTACAATGCATAGTGCTATATGAATCAAGGCCAACTAACTGGATCTAAATTGCTAGTATCTTTTTCAAAATGAGTATGGTAGCAATATTTATGCTATGGCTTATAGAACTAATCCACAGAAGGTGGTCTCCAGAGAGGAAGCATCAGCGCCACTTAGGATGTTACCGTAAATGCAAATTTTCGGGCTCCACCCCAGACTTAGGGATTCAGAAACTCTGGAAGTAAGACTTCACAATTTGTATTTTTATCAGTTTTCCAGTTAATTCTGGTGTGTGATAAATTTAAGAATCATTATTTTATCCATCTTGTGGTCTTAAGATAATGTAAACATAACACTAGGCTTAACCAGAGAGCTCAGCAAGATTCTTAGAAAGGCATGATACTAAGAAGGCCTTATGTTTTGGTTCCATCAAATGCAACAAAACTATAGTATAAGATAAGGTTCTACACCTGAACCGTTATTTCCCACAAAACAATGTTGTTGTTTTTTTTTTCCCCCCCTCGGAAATGTTCTCCAGTCAAGAGCATTACAGCTACTTAAGTGGATAAAAAGCTTGTCTGTTTTCTAAAATAATGTTGGCAGATAGTTCTCTCGAAATCAAGATTCATTTTAACTGCAAGTTCTGAAAATATAACAATATAATGAGCCAGAGTAGAAGTGAAGACATAGCACGTTACTAGATCTTCATGGATGCAGATGTTCTCTTTGGTGACAGAAATCTTTATTAAACCACTGACTCCATGTTTTCTCACTTCCTGTTACTTCTAAATGTAACATTTCTCTACTTATTTACACTTTTCTGTACTATTCTTTTGCTTTGTATAATCCCTGGTGGCTCAGATGGTAAAGAATCTGCCTGCCAAGTTCAATTCCTGGGTTGGGAAGGTTTCCTGGAGAAGGGAATAGCTATCCAATCCAGTGTTCTTGCTTGGAGAATTCCATGGACAGAGGAGCCTGGTGGGCTACAGTTCACAGGGTCACATGACTAAGTGATTAATACATTTAATTTAATTTTTTTTATTTCTCAAAGTGTAGTACATATGCCTTTTCATGTACTGTCACTAGTCACAGAGGAGTCTTTGAATAACCAGTACAGATCAGATAAATGTGTATAAAACTTCAGGCTTAAAGCCCCCAATGAATAGGAAACATTTTCTTGTCCCTTAATTTGACTTCAAGTTTCCCCATTTAAACTTGAAATCAATAAGCTTAATTATTCAACTTATTTCCCTTTATGAACTTATTTAAATTTCCTAACTAATGGAATTTCCAGGTGGAGCTTGTGGTAAACAATCAGACTGCCAAGAGATGCATGTTCAATCCCTGGATCTGGAAGATCCCCTGGAGTAGGGAGTGGCAACACACTCCAGTAGGCTGGCTAGAAAATTCCATGGATAAAGGAGCCCGGTAGACTGCAGCCCATGGGGCATTAAAGAGTCAGATACGACTGTGTGCAAACACATAATTGATAAATAATCATTTTCTACCCATATTTTGGTCTATGGATTTTAAAAGTTGACATAGTAAATTCTGATTCCTTCTTAATTGTATTTTACTTGCTGACTTAGTCCCCACTTATTTATTGACTTTTATGCAAAAAAAAAATATATATAGAGGAAAACAATAGAATGGGAAAGACTAGAGATCTCTTCAAGAAAATTAGAGACACCAATGCAACATTTCAAGCAAAGTGGGGTGAATAAAGGACAGAAATGGTAGGGACCTAACAGAGGAAGAAGATACTAAGAAGAGGTGGCAAGAATACACAGAAGTGTACAAAAAAAGATCTTCATGACCCAGATAATTATGATGGTGTTACCACTGACCTAGAGCCATACATGCTGGAATGTGAAGTCAAGTGAGCCTTAAAAAGCATCACTACAAACAAAGCTAGTGGAGGTGATCACTACAAACAAAGCTAGTGAAGGTGATGGAATTCCAGTTGAGCTATTTCAAATCCTGAAAGATGATGCTGTGAAAGTGCTGCACAAAATATGCCAGCAAATTTGGAAAACTCAGCACTGGCCACAGGACTGGAAAAGGTCAGTTTTCATTCCAATCCCAAAGAAAGGCAATGCCAAAGAATGCTCAAACTACCACACAATTGCACTCATCTCACACACTAGTAAAGTAATGTTCAAAATTCTCCAAGCTAGTCTTCAGCAATACGTGAACCATGAACTTCCAGATGTTCAAGCTGGTTTTAGAAAAGGCAGAGGAACCAGATATCAAATTGCCAACATCTGTTGGATCATCAAAAAAGCAAGAGAATTACAGAAAAACATCTCTTTCTGCTTCAGTGACCATGCCAAAGCCTTTGAGTGTGTTCAGTTCAGTTCAATTCATTTGCTCAGTCGTGTCTGACTCTTTGCGACCCCATGAATCGCAGCAGGCCAGGCCTCCCTTTCCATCACCAACAACCGGAGTTCACCCAAACTCATGTCCATCGAGTAGGTGATGCCATCCAGCCATCTCATCCTCTGTCATCCACTTCTCCTCCTGCCCCAATCCCTCCCAGCATCAGAGTCTTTTCCAATGAGTCAACTCTTCAAATGAGGTGGCCAAAGTATTGGAGTTTCAGCTTTAGCATCAGTCCTTCCATAGTACACCCAGGACTGATCTCCTTTAGAATGGACTGGTTGGAGCTCCTTGCAATCGAAGGGACTCTCAAAAGTCTTCTCTAACACCACAGTTCAAAAACATCAATTCTTTAGTGCTCAGCTTCCTTCAGAGTCCAACTTTCACATCCATCCATGACCACTGGAAAAACCATAGCCTTGACTAGACAGACCTTTGTTGCCAAAGTAATGTCTCTGCTTTTGAACATGCTATCTAGTTTGCTCATAACTTTCCTTCCAAGGAGCAAGCATATTTTAATTTCACGGCTGCAGTCACAGACTGTGTAAAATTCTGAAACAGAAGGGGATACCGGACCACCTGACCTGCCTCTTGAGAAACCTGTATGCAGGTCAGGAAGCAACAGTTAGAACTGGACGTGGAACACCTGATTGGTTCCAAATAGGAAAAGGAGTATGTCAAGGCTGTATATTGTCACCGTGCTTATTTAACTTCTATACAGAGTACATCATGAGAAACGCTGGGCTGGAAGAAGCACAAGCTGGAATCAAGACTGCCAGGAGAAATATCAATAATCTCAGGTATGTAGATGACACCACCCTTATGGCAGAAAGTGAAGAAGAACTAAAGAGCCTCTTGAGGAAAGTGAAAGAGGAGAGTGAAAAAGCTGGCTTAAATAAGCTTAACATTCATAAAACTAAGATCATGGCATCTGGTACCATCACTTCATGGTAAATAGATGGGGAAACCGTAGAAACAGCAGCTGACTTTATTTTACTGAGCTCAAAAATCACTGCAGATCGTGATTGCTGCTATGGAATTAAAAGACTCTTACTCTTTGGAAGGAAAGTTATGACAAATCTAGACAGCATATCTTTGCCAACAAAGGTCTGTGTAGTCAAGGCTATGGTTTTACCAGTGGTCATGTATAGATGTGAGATTTGAACTACAAAGAAAGCTGAGCACCGAAGAATTGATGCTTTTGGAGAAGACTTGAGAGTTCCTTGGACTGCAAGGAAATCCAACCAGTCCATCCTGGAGGAGATCAGTCCTGGGTGTTCATTGGAAGGACTGATGTTGAAGCTGTAACCCCAATACTTTGGCCACCTGATCGGAAGAGCCGACTCATTTGAAAAGACCCTGATGCTGTGAAAGATAGAGGGCAGGAAGAGAAGGGGACGGCAGAGGATGAGATGGTTGGATGCCATCACCGACTTGATGGACATGGGTTTAGGTGGAATCTGGGAGTTAGTGACAGACAGTGAGGCCATGGGGTCACAAAGAGTCAGACACAACTGAGCGACTGAACTGACTTGATTCAAATCCATGTATATCTTCCAAAGAGTATTTCTATTTCTTCTTTTCTGTATCCACAATATAAAAGTGAACAAGGTAAGTATGATAATAGGCAAAACATTATCTCTATATGATCAGAAAAAAAGTAAAAGACTTTTTTGAAGATTTATTATTTATGATACAGAGTTCATTATGGTTATGTTACAGGTGTTTGTATTAGTACCTAAGAACTTCTGTCTCATCAACCCTGGGACTGCAAACAAGGAAGGCAATGGACTGGCAAGTTTACATTTTAATCTGAAAACTACCTTGCAATAATAGGATTTTCTTTTGAGATATAAAAATATTTCAAGAGTCAGGCCTACAGAGCCACACCATGACCAGAATGAGCCAAATCATCCTATTGTATCGAATTAGATATGGTAAAAATGATAAATATAACAAATGAGCCTGTGAAATAGGTGAACAACTTCAAGGAGAAAAATAGGTTAGAAAACTGATAATTACAAGTGAGAGTTGGTACGTTTGCAAAATATTTAGTAAACTTGCAATCATATTTTCAGTGGTAAAGAATCCACCTGACAGTGTAGGAAATGTGGGTTTGATCCCTGTGTCACAAAGATCTCCTAGAGAAGAAAATGGCAACTCACTCAAATATTCTTGCCTGGGAAATCCCATGTACAGAGGAGCTTGGAGGGCTACAGTTCATGGGGTTACAAAGAGTCAGACATGACTTAATACACACACAGAGAACCACACACACACACACACACACAATATTATTATTAATGTTTAGAAAGTAGTTTCAGGTAGAGTCAAATATTCAACTTTTTCAAAATGTGATGAAAATATTTTGCTTGCTATTGTTTAATGAATCTATATAATTTCCTTCTGTGTCATTTCACTTCTTTTATATATCTTTTCTTAAACTTCTCATTTTTTTTTCTTTTGTTTTGTTTTGTTCAGAACTAAGTTGTGTCTGAGTCTTCACATCCCCATGGACTGCAGCATACCAGGCTTCCCCATTCTTCACCATCTCCTGGAGTTTGCTCAAACTCATGTATATTGAGTCTGTGATGCCATCCACCCATCTCATCTTCTGTCATCCCCTTCTCTTTCCGTCAGTCTTTCCCAGGATCAGGAACTTTTCCAATGAATCTGCTCTTAGAATCAGGTGACCAAAATATTGGAGCCTCAGGTTTAGTATCAGTTCTTCCAAAGAATGTTCAGGATTGATTTCCTTTAGGTTTGATTGGTTAGATCACCTTTCTGTGCAAGGGATTCTCAAAAGTCTTCTCCAGCTCCACAGTTTAAAAGAATCCATTCTTCATCACTCAGCATTTTTTACAGTTCAACTCTCACATCCATAAATGACTACTGGAAAAATCATAGTTTTGACTCTATGGACCTTTGTTGGCAAAGTGATGTCTCCTCTTTTAAATATGTTGTTGAAGTCTGTCATATCTTTTATTCCAAGGAACAAGCATTTTTAATTTCATGGCTGCCATCAAAATACAAGATGATTTTGAAGCCTAAAAAAATAAAGTCTGTACTGTTTGCATTTCTTCCCCATCTATTTGCCATGAAGTGATGGGACCAGATACCATGATCTTAGTTTTCTGAATGTCGAGTTACAAGCCAGCTTTTTTAATATCCTCTTTCACCTTCATCAATTGGCTCTTTAGTTCCTCTTTGCTGTCTGCCATTGCTGCTGCTGCTAAGCCAAGTCAGTTGTGTCCGACGCTGTGCGACCCCATAGACAGCAGGCCACCAGGCTCCTCTGTCCTTGGGATTCTGCAGGCAAGAATACGGGAGTGGGTTGTCATTTCCTTCTCCAATGGATGAAAGTGAAAATTGAAAGTGAAGTTGCTCAGTCGTGTCCGATTCTTCGCAACCCCATGGGCTGTAGCCTACCAGGCTCATCCGTCCATGGGATTTTCCAAGCAAGAGTACTGGAGTGGGTTGCCATTGCCTTCTGCTCTTTCTGCCATTAGGGTAGTGTTATCTGAGGTTGTTGATACTTCTCCTGGCAACCTTGATTCCATCTTGTGATTCATCCATCCTGGCATTCTCATCATGTACTCTGCATACAAGTTAAGTAGGGTGTCAATATACAGCCTTGTTGTATTCCTTTCCAAATTGTCATACTCCTTTCCATTTTACTAGCATTGTCTTTTAGGATTTAGGAGAAGGCAATGACACCCCACTCTAGTACTCTTGCCTGGAAAATCCCACGGATGGAAGAGCCTGGTGGGTTGCAGTCCATGAGGTCACTAAGGGTCGGACACGACTGAGCGACTTCACTTTCACTTTTCACTTTCCTGCATTGGAGAAGGAAATGGCAACCCACTCCAGTGTTCTTGCCTGGAGAATCCCAGGGATGGGGAAACCTGGTGGGCTGCCGTCTATGGGGTTACACAGAGCTGGACACGACTGAAGTGACTTAGCGGCAGCAGCTTTTAGGATTTAAAATAGCTCACTGTAATTTCATCACCTCCACTAGCTTTCTTCATAGTAATGCTTCCTAAGGTCTATTTGACTTCACACTCCAGGATGTGTGACTCTAGGTGAGTGGCCACACCATTGTGACAATCTGGGTCATTAAGGCCTTTTTTGTATTTTTTTTTTTCTGTGTATTCCTGTCGCCTCTTCTTAATCTCTTCTGCTTCTATTAGGTCCTTACCATTTCTGTTCTTTGTTGTGTCCATCTTTGCATGAAATATTGGCTTGGTATCTCTAATTTTCTCAAAGAGTTCTCTAGACTTTCCCATTCTATTGTTTTCCTGTATTTCTTTTCAATAAAATTTAGTTGGAATGAAGCAGTATATACTGTTGGTCAGAAAAATAGTAAAACAGTGTGTTCTATGGAATTTTGCTGAAAGTTTGCTGAAAAATATCTGGTGATTGGAACAAGAGAATAATGGTTACTCTTATAATTTCTGTTCAACATAGTACTGGAATTCTCAGCTATTGAAATTGGATCATAAAAATAAATAAAAGGCACCTGTATCAGAAAGGAAAAAGAAAAAATCAAAGTGATCTCTGCTTGTAGATGGCATGATCTCATATAGAGAAATCCCTGAAGACTTCACTAAAAATGCTAGAACTAATAAATGATTTAGGTAAAGTTACAGGATGCAAAATTAAATACAAAAATCAATGGGGTTTCTAAACACTAACAATGAATTATTTGAAAGATAAATCACAAAGCAATGTCATAAAAAACAATAAAATAACTAACAATACATTTACCTAAGGATGAAAAAGACTTGGACACTGCAAACTATGAGGTATTGATCAAAGAAATTGAAGATGATATAAATAAATGGAAATAATTCCTGAGTTATTGGACTGGAAAAATTAATATTGTGAAAATATCAATACTACCAAAACTGATCTAAAGATTAAATATGATTATTATCAAAAATTTACTGGCATACTTTTATAGAAATGGAAATTAAAAACTGTTAACTTTTTTGTGTGTAACCATGAAACATTCAGCAAGATGGTAGGTGTTGGAGCAGTGGCTGCATGGCACCATAGAGATTTTGAGGAGATATCTCATGTCCAAGGGCAAAGAAGAAGCCCCAGCAAGCTGGTAGGAGGGTGCAAACCACATTTAGAATCAAATCCCATACCTGCCAGAGAGGCTCAGAGGCTCAAACATAGCTTGTGTGTAGCAGGACCCAGAGACCCCCAGAGACTGAGACAGAACTGTGTCTGAGTGTCTCCTGAGGAGGTTTAGGTAAGAAGTGGCCTGCTGTAGAGGTAGGGGCTCTGGGTGCAGTAGACCTGGGTATGGCATAAGCCCACTTGGAGAAGGCTGCCATTAACCCCATCATAGAGCCACCAGAGCTTACACAGGACTGGGGAAACACACTCTTGGAGGGCATAGACAAAATATTGTGTGGACCAGACCAAGGAGAAAGGAGCAGTGACCCCACAAGATATAGACCCAGACTTGCCTGTGAGTGTCCAAGGGTCTGCAGTGGAGGTATGGGTCAGTGGTGGCATGCTGCAAGATTGGGAGAACTAAGTATAGCAGTGTCTTCATGGGTTTTTCATTAACTTCATTACATCCACCATAGTTTGGCCTCAGGTCAAAAATCAGGGAGGGAACACAGTCCTATCCTTCAACAGAAAATTGGATTAAAGATTTACTGAACATGGTTCTGCTCATCAGAATAAGACCCAGTTTCCTGCTCAGTCAGTCTCTCCCATCAGGAAGCTTCTGTGAGCCTCTTATCCTTCTCCATCAGGGGGGAGACAGAATGAAAACCACAATCACAGAAAACTAACCAATCTAATCACAAACTAATCTTTCTGCTAAGAAAAAAGAAGGAATGCTACAGAAATTTGGAGACTTCTTACAACATTCTCCAACCATTCTTCAATCAAAAGCAAAGAAGATAATTGAAACGATGAGCTCTTCAAAGTTCTCAAATGTAGAAGTAAGTAAAGATAATGTGTCTCGACCAAAACGGGCCAAACAAAAATTATATACAAATGAAATTTCATCTCCTATTGATATATCTGGCCAAGTGATTTTGATGGACCATAAAGTGAAAGAAAGCGATCATCAGATTCTCAAATGACGACTTCGAACCAAAACAGTCAAATAAATCACTTATGGAGACTATTTTAATATAAATTTTATATTCATAATCATTGTAACTTGTAACTTTTTAAAGATAATTGTATATACTGTGTTGCATCAAATCCCTTTGTATATACATTGTTATTTTGTACTGGTATAATTTTAATTCAGTAAAGAAAACATGTCAACAATAAAAAAAAAAAATCTAATCACATGGACTACAGCCTTGTCTAACTCAATGAAACTATGAGCCATGCCATGTAGGGCCACCCAGGGCGGATGGGTCATGGTGGAGAGTTCTGACAAAACATGGTCCACTGGAGAAGGGAACAACAAATCACTTCAGTATGCTTACCTTGAGAACTCCATGAACAGTATGAAAAGGCAAACAGATAGGAAACTGAAAGATGAACCCCCAGGTTGGTAGGTGCCCAATATGCTACTGGCTAGAGATCAGTGGAAAACTAACTCCGGAAAGAATGAAGAGACAGAGCCAAAACAAAAGCAACACCCAGTAGTGGATAAGACTGGTAATGGTAGTAAAGTTTGATGCTCTAACAGCAATATTACATAAGAACCTGGAAAGTCAGGTCCATGATCAAGACAAACTGGAAGTGGTCAAACAAGAGATGGCAAGAGTGAACATCGACATTTTAGGAATCACCAAACTAAAATGGACTGGAATGTGTGAATTTAACTTAGATGACCAACCATATCTACTGCTGTGGGCAAGAATCCCTTAAAAGAAATGGAGTGCCCATCACAGTCAACAAAAGAGTCTGAAATGCAGTACTTGGATGCAGTCTCAAAAATGACAGAATGATCTCTGTTTGTTTACAAGGCAAACAATTCAATATCACAGTAAATCAAGTCTATGCCCTGACCAATAATGCTGAAGAAGCTGAAGTTGAACAGTTCTATGAAGACATACAAGATCTTCTAGAACTGACACCCCCAAAAAATGTCCTTTTCATTATAGGGGACTGAAATGCAAAAGTAGGAAGTCAAGAAATACCTGGAGTATCAGGCAAGTTTGGCCTTGGAGTACAGAATGAAGCAGGGCAGAGGGTGATAGTGTTTTGCCAAGAGAACACACTTGTCATAGTAAACACTGTCTCCCAGCAACATAAGTAAAGACTATATACTTGGACATAACCAGATAGTCAACACTGAAATCAGATTTATTATATTCTTTGCAGCCAAAGATAGAGCAGCTCAATAGAGTCAGCAAAAACAAGATTGGGAGTGGACTGTGGCTCAGAACATGAACTCCTTATTGTCAAACTCAGACTTAAATTGAAGAAAGTAGGAAAACTAACAGACCATTCAGGTATGACCTAAATCAAATCTTTTCCAAATTTTCTTTGGAAAAGACAAATAGATTTAAGGAACTAGATGTGATAGAAAGAGTGCCTGAAGAACTATGGATGAAGGTTCCTGACATTGTACAGGAAGCAGTGACCAAGACCATACCCAAGAAAAAGAAATTCAAAGAGGCAAAATGGTTGTCTGAACAGGCCTTACAAATAGCTATGAAAAGATGATAAGCAAAAAGGCAACAGAAAAAGGAAAGATATATTCATTTGAATGCAGAGTTCCAAAGAATAGCAAGGAGAGATAAGAAAGCCTTCCTCAGTGAGCAATGCAAAGAAATAGAGGAAAACAATAGAATGAGAAAGACTAGGTATCTCTTCAAGAAAATTAGAGATATAAAAGGAACATTTCATGCAAAGACGGGCTTGATAAAGGACAGAAATGGTATGGACCTAACAGATGCAGAAGATATTAAGAAGAGGTGGCAAGAATACACAGAAGAACTATACAAAAATATCTTCAGGAGACAGATAATCACGATGGTGTGATCACTTACCTAGAGCCAGACATCTGAGAAGTCAAGTGGGTCTTAGGAAGCATCACTATGAACAAAGCTAGTGGAGGTGAGCTATTTCAAATCCTAAAAGATGATGCCATGAAAGTGCTGCACTCAATATGCCAGCAAATTTGGAAAACTCAGCAGTGGCCAAAAGACTGGAAAAAGGTCCATTTTCGTTTCAATCCCAAAGAAAGGCGATGCTAAAGGATGCTCAAACTACCATACAATTGCTCTTATTTGACATGCTAGCGATGTAATGTTCAAAATTCTCAAAGCCAGCCTTAACACAGTATGTGAACCATGAACTACCATATGTTCAAGTTGGATTTACAAAAGACAGAGGAACCAGAGATCAAATTGCCAACATCCATTGGATCATAGTAAAAGCAAGAGAGTTCCAGAAAAACATCTACTTCTGCTTTATTGACTATGCCAAACCCTTTGACTATGTGGATCACAACAAACAGTGGCAAATTCTTAAACAGATGGGAACACCAGACCACCTGTCCTGCCTCTTGAGAAATCTGTATGCAGATCAGGAAGCAATATTTAGAACTGGACATGGAACAATAGACTGGTTCCAAATCGGGAAAGGAGTACATCAAGGTTGTATATTGTCACCCTGCTTATTTAACTTATATGCAGAGTACATCATGAGAAACCCTGGGCTGAAAGAAGCACAAGCTGGAATCAAGATTTCCAGGAGAAATGTCAATAACCATGCAGATGACACCATCCTTATGGCAGAAAGTGAAGAAGAACTGAAGAGCCGCTTGATGAAAGTGAAAGAGGAGAGTGAAATAGTGGACTTAAAACTCAACATTCAGAAAATGAAGATCATGGCATCTGGTTCCATCACTTCATGGCAAATTGATGTGGAAACAGTGAATATAGTGGGAAACTTTATTTTTTGTGGCTCCAAAATCACTGCAGTTGGTGACTGTAGACATGATGTTAAAAGATGCTTGCTCCTGGGAAGAAAAGTCATGACCAACCTAGACAGAATATTAATAAGCAGAGACAGTACTTTGCAAAGGTAATCTAGTCAAAGGCCCATCTAGTCAAAGCTATGTTTTTTGTTTTTTGTTTTTTTTCCAATAGCCATATATGGATGTGAGTTTTGGACTATAAAGAAACTGAGAACTGACAAACTGATGCTTTTGAACTGTGATGTTGGAGAAGACTCTTGAGAGTCCCTTGGACTGCAAGGAGATCTAACCAGTCCATCCTAAAGGAAATCAGTCTTGAATATTCATTGAAAGGACTGATGCTGAAACTGAGAGTCCAATACTTTGCCACCTGATGCAAAGAACTGACTCATTGGAAAAGACCCTGATGCTTGGAAAGATTTAAGGCAGGAAGAGAAGGAAACAGTAGAGGATGAGATGGTTGGATGACATCACTGACTCAATGGATATGAGTTTTAGTAAGCTCCGGGAGTTGGTGATGGACAAGGAGGCCTGCCGTGTTGCTCTCAATGGAGTCACAAAGAGCTGGACATGACTGAGAGTGACTGAACTGAATTGAAGTGAACTGAATGGAATGAAACACTCTGAAAAGTCAAAGTAGTTTTGAGAAGGAAGAACAAAACACAGTATTACACACCCTGATTTCAAACTATATTATAAAACTATAGCATTCAATACAGTATGATATTGGGATAAAATAGACACAATAATAATGAAACAGAAAATGAAGCCCAGAGACAAACCAATGCATATTTGACAAATTAATTTATAACAAATTAGCCAAAAATATACAATGGCAAGTGATGACCTTTTAAAATAAATTTTGTTGGGGAAACTGGACAGCAAACTGGAAAATAATAAAGTCAAGCATATATCTTAAACTATACACAAAAATTACCTTAAAATTGAATTTACAGAGTTAAGTATAAGATCTGAAAGCATAAAATTCCTAGAAGAAAACATAGACAGTGTGATTTTTGCATTTGTTCTCACAATATTTTAGTGTCTGTCTCCTCAGGCAAGAGAAACAAAAATAAAAATATTCAATTGAGACTATGTTAAACTAAAATGCTTCTTCAAATTGAAAAAGGCCATCAGCACAATGAAAAGGCTGCCTACGGAGTGAGTTAAGATATTTGTAAATTATATATGTGATAAGGGGTTAATATTCAAAATATACAAAGTACTCATACAACTCAACACCATAAAAATGAACAACTCTGTTTGAAAACCAAGCTGATGACCTAAATAGACAGATGGCCAACAGACACATGAAATGATATTGGATCTCACTAACCATAGTGGAAGTACAAATCAAAGCCACAGTGAGAAATCACCTCACAGCTGTTATTATGGCTACAAAGTCATAAAGAAGCTTGAGCAGGGTATGGCAAAAAGGGAAACATTGTACACTGGTAGTGGCAATGTAATTTGGTTTAGCTATTAGGGAATATAGTATAGTGGTCCCTCATAAAATTAAAAATAGAATTGCAATATTATCCAGCAGTCATGCTCCTGGATATATATATGAAGGAAAATAAATCAGGACCTTGAGCAAATATCTGTACTCCTATGTTCATTGCACATTATTCAAAATAATCAAGATTTTAAAACCACATTTTGGACTAAAATAAGTAAATTGCCATTTATTTTGCCAGTGAAAATGAGTTTGTTCAGGATCAGCAAATATTTGCAATTCTGGTCTGCAACAATGGTGAGGTCTCTGCAAGTCCCCATATGCAGGAGGAGGGGAATGTTTTTAAACCGAGGGAGAAAAAGTAGGGAAGACTATGGCAAACAAAGGGTCCATGACCTTTCATTGACTTAGTTCTTATCAGGTAAGAAGAGGGACTCTTTCTTGTTTCTGTTGGCCTCTGCTATATTTGCAGGGCATGAGAGCTCCCTGTTTTGTTCTCCTGATTTTGTCTAATTAAAGCTTCTATTCATTAATATTTTTACATTCCTCTTTTGATCAACATTTTTTTCTAAAACCATTGCTGATCAGGAATTAGGTTTTCCAGTATTATTAAAATTGTAATTATTGGAGATATTCTCAAGCATTATATCATCATCAAAGCTTTAGCAAGCTTTAAACAGACCTCCTGAACCAGATATCTTGGGAAAACAGATACATCTGTTTCAATTCTTAATTTTTTTTTTCTTTCAGATTACAAGGTGAATGGAGGTCCAATCAGAGTTTGATACTTTATTTAGGTGTGCCACATAAATCCAAGGGTCCTTAGAGTTTGGTGGCACAAGTGTTAGATAGCAGTACTTAATGGGGGACTTCCCAGTGAGGTAGAAGATAATTCTTCTAGAGGTGTCTTTCCCAATAGATGGAATCTCCAGGTTTCAAAGTGTGATGCTTAATGTCTTTATCTCCTAAGAGTAAACTCTGAAAAGATTGCTCTACCACACACACACACACACACACACACACACACACACACACACGCACACGTTGTCATTGTTAAGTCACCCAGTCATGTCCAACTCTTTGTGATCCCATGGACTGCAGTATGCAAGGCCTCCCTGTCCCTCACCACCTCCCAAAGTTTGTCCAAGTTCATGCCCATTGCATTAGTGATGCCATCCAGCCATCTCATCCTCTGATTCCTTCTTCTTCTGTCCTCAATCTTTCCCAGAATCAAGGGCTTTTCCAATGAGTCAACTGTTCAAATCAGAGGACCAAAATACTGGAGCTTAAGCATCAGTCCTTCCTGTGAGTATTCAGGGTTGATTTCCTTAAGATTGACTGGTTTGATCTCCTTGCCGTCCAAGGGACTCTTGGGAGTCTTCTCCAGCATCACAGTTCAAAGGCATCAATTCTACATTGCTCTGCCTTCTTACAGTTCAGATCTCACAACCGCATGTTACCACTGGAAAGACCATAGCCTTGACTATATAGACCTTTGTCAGCAGAGTGATATCTCTACTTTCAACACACTCTCTAGGTTTGTCATAGTTTTCCTGCCAAGAATATATATATATATATATATAATTTACTTATTTATTTATTTTAATTGGAGGAAAATTGTTTCACAATGTTGTGCTGGTTTCAGCCATACAAAAACATGAATCAGCTACAAGGATACATATATCCCCTCCCTCTTGAGCCTCTCTCCCACCCCTTGACCTCATTCTTCTAGGTCATCACAGAGCACCAGGCTGGGGTCCCTGTGTTATATAGCTGCTCCTCATGAGCTATCTGTTTTAAACTTGGTGGTGTTTACATGTCAATGCTACTCTCTCAATTTGTCCCACCCTCTCCTACCACTATGTGTCCGTAAGTCTATTCTCTATGTCAGAGTCTCTACTCCTGCCATGAAAATAGGTTCATCTATACATTTTTCTAGATCCCATATATATCTGTTCATATATGATATTTGTTTTTTTTTTCTTTCTGACTTCCTTCACTCTGTGTAACAGATTTTAGGTTTGTCCACCTCAGTTCAACTGATTCAAATTCATCCCTTTGTATGGCTGAGTAATACTCTACTGTATATATGTACCACAACTTCTTGATCCACTTATCTGTCAATGGACATCTAAGACCCCTCCGTATTTTGCCTATTGTAAATAATGTTGCAATGAACCTTGTGGTACATGTATCTTTTAAAAATGTAGTTTTCTCAGGGTATATGCACGGTGGTGGGGTTGCTGGGTCATATGGTGTTTTATATGTAGTTTTTTTAAGGAATCTCCATTCTGTTCTCCATAGTGACTGTATCAGTTTACATTTTCAAGAAGGCTACCTATACTCCACATCCTCCTGAGCATTATGTTTGTAGAATTTCCTGATTATGGCCATTTTGACTGGTATGAGATGATACCTTATTGAAGTTTTGGCTTGCATTACCCTAATAATGAGCAATGCTGAACATTATTTCATAAGTTTGTTGGCCATCTGCCTGTTGTCTTTGGAAAAATGTCTGTTTATATCTTCTGCTTACTTTCAATTGGATTTTTTGTTTTTCTGATATTGAGTTGCATGAACTGCTTTTTTACTTTGGGTATTAACCCTTTGTCAGTTGATTTTTTGAAAATATTTTCTCCCATTTTGAGGACTGTCTTTTCATCTTTTTTTTTTTTCTGTAGATATATATATATATATATATATATATATATATATAATCTTTGTTGTGTAAATGCTTCTAAGTTTAATTTGTCCCACTTGTTTATTTTTATTTCTATTTGTATTATTCTAGGGCAGTGGGTCAAAGAGAATCTTGCTGAAATTTTGTGTTAAAAAATGTTCTGCATATGTTTCACTTTAAAACTTTTATGGTTTCTGGCCTTAAATTTAGATCTTTAATTCATTTTGAGTTTATTTTTGTGTATGGTATCAGGAAGTGTTCTAATTTCTTTCTTTTATATGTAGCTCTCCAGTTTTCCCAGAACTGTTTATGGAAGAGGCTGTCTTTTCTACACGATATATTACTGGATTCTTTGTCAAAGATTAGGTACATGGGTTTATCTCTGGGCTTTTTGCCTTGTCCCTTTATTCTATATTTCTGTTTTTGTGCTGGTAGCATACTCTCTTGATGACTGTAGGTTTTTAGTATAGTCTTAAGTCAAGAAGGTTGATTCCTCCAGCTCTGTTTTCTTTCTATTCACAGTCTTTTGTTTTCCATACAAATTGTGAAACTTTTTGTTCTCATTCTGTATAAAATGCTGTTGATAATTCTATAAGGATTGCTTTGAACTATATAGATTGTTTTGGGTTGTATAGTCATTTTCACAATATTGATTCTTTCAATCCAAGAACATGTTATATTTCTCCATCTGCTTGTATTGTCTTTGATTTCTTTCATCAGTGTTTAACAGTTTTCTGCATACAAGCATTTTGTCTCCTTTGGTAGATTTATTCTTAGGCTTTGTTTTCTTTTTTTTTTAATTTTTGTTGCAATGATTGTTTTCTTAATTCCTATTACTGATCTTTCATTCTTAGAGCATAGGAATGCAAAGGATTTCTGTTTATTAATTTTAATTCTTGTAACTTTACTGTATTCATTGACTAGCTCTAGTAATTTTCTGGAAATATATTTAGCATTTTTTAAGTATAGTATCCTGTCATCTGCAAACAATGAGAATTTTACTTCTTCTTTTCCAATATAAATTCCTTTTATTTAGTTTTCTTCTCTCATTGCATGGGTAGAGCTTCCAAAATTATTTTGAATAATAGTGGTGAATGTTGAATAATAGAGGTGAAAACTATGTTGAATAGTGGTGAATACTGATGAATGGAATCATGTTTGCTTTTTTTCCTCATCTTAAAAGGAATGTTTTTAGTTTTTCACTGTTGACAATAATGTTTACTGTGGGTTTGTCATATATGGCATTTATTATGTCGAGGTAAGTGCCTTCTGTGCCCATTTTCTGAAGAGGTTTTTTTTGTTGTTGTTTTTCTGTTTTTAATCATAAATGAGTGTTGAATTTTGTCAAAAACTTTTTCTGTATTTGTTGTGATTACCATATGGTTTTTAGCTTTGCTATTTTGGGATAGCTCTCTTTTTATCAGTTCTGGGTCAAAAGAAGCAGGAACTACATGCATGGAACATTACATGCCTATTACAAATGATGAGGGTTTATGAATTCCAGAAGGGTGAATCTGACACTTAGAAGGCCCAATGGTGATGCTTTGGGTCATAGTATTTGAAGAGCCTCTACAAGTCTTGTCATTGAGTCTTAATAATGCCATTAGTGCATGTGACTAAACCAGAATAAGGAGGGTGGGAAGCACAGTATAAATGTTATAAAAACAGCCAAACAGCACAGATTTGTAAAATCATCTGGCAGATAAAATGTGTTCCTCAATCACCCGAAAGTTTGCATCATCTCCAGGAAAGGATAATCTTTCGCAAAAGGACTTAAGGCACAGAAGAGGCCTATCTGCAAGGTAAAGCTTCAGTCCTATATGAAAATATGCAGATCATAATTAAATTCTATAGCTTATTTAAGTTATGTGTAGAGTGCATCATGAGAAACTCTGGGCTGGAGGAAGCACAAGCTAGAATCAAGATTGCCGGGAGAAAAATCAATAATCTCAGATATGCAGATGACACTACCCTAGGACAGAAAGTGAAGAAGAACTAAAGAGCCTCTTGATGAAAGTGGAAGAGGAGAGTGAAAAAGTTGGCTTAAAGCTCAACATTTAGGAAACGAAGATCATGGCATCTGGTCTCATCCCTTCATGGCAAATAGATGGGGAAACAGTAGGAACAGTGGCTGACTTTATTTTTCCGGGCTCCAAAATCACTGTGGATGATGATTGAAGCCATGAAATTAAAAGACACTTTCTCCTTAGAAGGAAAGTTATGACCAACCAATATGACAGCTTATTAAAAAGCAAAGACATTTCTTTGCCAACAAAGGTCCATCTAGTCAAGGCTATGGTTTTTTTCCAGTAGTCATGTATGGATGTGAGAGTTGGACTATAAAGAAAGCTGAGCACAAAATTGATGCTTTTGAACTGTGGTGTTGGAGAAGACTCTTGAGAGTCCCTTGGACTGCAAGGAGATCTAACCAGTCCATCCTAAATAAAATCAGTTCTGAGTGTTCATTGGAAGGACTGATGTTGAAGCTGAAACTCCAATACTTAGGCCACCTGATGCAAAGAGCTGACTCATTGGAAAAGACCCTGATGCTGGGAAAGATTGAGGGCAGGAGGAGAAGGGGATGGCAGATAATAAGATAATTGGATGGCATCACCTACTCAATGAACATGGGTTTGGGTGGACTCTGGGAGTTGGTGATGGACAGGGAGGCCTGGCATGCTGCGGTTCATAGGGTCGCAAAGAATCGGACACTATTGAGTGACTGAACTGAACTGAATATGTGTGTGTGTGTGTGTGTGTGTGTGTGTGTTTATGTATGTATCTCCATGAGATGGAGAAAGCTGTATGAACTCAGTATATCAGACCTCAAGTGAGCCATTAGATGGCCTAAAATGTATGAGAGAAACATGACTGAGTTTGCTCATTTATATTTCAGACAGCCAGAACATGTGAGATAGGAAATTTTTGCAGCTTTACTAATATTTCCCCATCAATACTGATTCATGAAATCTATAATATTTTCTGTAGACCAATATTTCAATATACACACAGTGGTGAGGAGTGGGAACTTTATAGTTCCTAGTAGGACTCAGTTGTTATTTTGTTAAAGCCAGAGTTTTCCCCTTTTTATCAAACCAACAACTGTTGAAATTTTACCTTGTTTTTTCTTTACTGAGAACAATGATGGACTTCTCCAGCCATTTTTTTCTAAGATGTCAGTTGGAGAAATATTCCCTTGAAAAGAGATTTGGATGATCTGGGTTTCTTTTAGGTACAGCTCTTTGAAGAAATGTTAGCAAGATATTTACTTTAGCTTCCAGAAAGTCAAATTTAAGAATGCTTTGGAATCTTAATAATAGTTTAAGTGACAAGTGTAAGTACTGCCTGTAGTAATTTTATTTTTATATAATTTTTTCTGCCTGAAGTAAGGAAGACATGTTGCTTCCACAATATTTCAAAATAAACAGCTGCTATGAATATATCTATTGCTGCTGCTACTGCTGCTGCTGCTGCTAAGTCGCTTCAGTTGTGTCTGACTCTGTGCGACTCCATAGACCGCAGCCCACCAGGCTCCCCCATCCCTGGGATTCTCCAGGCAAGAACACTGGTGTGGGTTGCCATTTCCTTCTCCAATGCATGAAAGTGAAAGTGAAGTCACTCAGTCGTGTCCGACTCTTAGTGACCACATGGATTGCAGCCTATCAGGCTCCTCCATCCATGGGATTTTCCAGGCAAGAGTACTGGAGTCGGGTGCCATTGCCTTCTCCGAATATATATCTACTATCAGTATAACTTCTGGCTGTTTTGCCCTCAACTGAAGTGCAACCCCATGAAAAGCATATGATTCAGCCTGTTAAGCCAAAGTGACCATAAGTAATGATGCTGTCTCAACTATGTCAAAATGATTTGCAATTACACACCCAGCATAATATTTGCTATTGCCGCCTTTTAAATAAGAACCATCAATGTGTGATGAAAAGTCAATATCACTGCCCTAAATTTTCTACAGTTAATCACAAGGAGTCAGGAGGTGTTAAGCATTCATGATGGGCTTTGCTGGTGACAGACAGGAGAGAAGTAGCAGGGTTAAGGTTACTACAACATGAAAATGCTGTGTAAGGAGCATTTAACAAAAGGATTTCATAGGAAGTGAGGTGGGCTTCTAAAAAATGTTGTGAATGATGCACGTATATGCATGCCAACTACAGAAAAAAAGCTAGGATTTAACCAAATTGCTGATCTGTGTTGATTAATTTATATTATTATTTATTTTTCCTTCTTGGAATTATTGATAATAACTTAGTCCTATTTACTTGTTTCTCGGTGTTCAATTATAGGAGAGGCTGAAATTCAATAAAGGTACTCAGATTAATTTATGGTTTTGACATCTGAGGAGAAAAAATGCATTTCCTCTGGTGTTTCTAAGCTTGGAGAATATAGGTTGCTGACAATCATCAAGTTCATGTGCAAAAGGACTTTGCATTTTAAATGAAGGCCGACATAGACAAAGGAGCTTATAGATGAATTAGAGCCTACTTGGTATTCCTTGAGACCTAAAATCCAATACTTCTTAAAACTAGAACCATTCTCTGTCTTTCCAGTTAAATGAGCCAAAGATTTTTTTTTTTTTTTTTCTTATCGATGTTTGAGTTAGAAGTATGTCTGTTTAAACTATAAGAATTTAATAGTGCTTTTTTGACTCATATTTTGCTTTGGTTTTTATGACTTACTAACCATCTCTGTCTTTCTGATAATTAATGTCTTTGATGTAGTAGTACTGAGTGCCAAATAATTGATGCTTTTGAACTGTGATGTTGGAGAAGACTGTTGAGAACCCCTTGGACTGCAAGGAGATCCAACCAGTCCATTCTGAAGGAGATCAGCCCTGGGATTTCTTTGGAAGGAATGATGCTAAAGCTGAAACTCCAGTACTTTGGCCATCTCATGCGAAGAGTTGACTCATTGGAAAAGACTCTGATGCTGCGAAGGATTGGGGAAAAGAGGAGAAGGGGACGACAGAGGATGAGATGGCTGGATGGCATCACTGACTTGATGGACGTGAGTCTGGGTCAACTCCGGGAGTTGGTGACGGACAGGGAGGCCTGGCACGCTGCGATTCATGGGTTCGCAAAGAGTCGGATACGACTGAGTGACTGAACTGAACTGAACTGAACTGAACTGAATAGTACAGGTAACTAGTTTGCAGCCAAAGTTGATGCCATCGTAAGAAATACTTTGTGCCATTAGTACAAATTTACATATCTTCAATGATTCTATATGTTCCATTTTAATATTTAATCTGATAAAACAGTTTCATTTATCTTAATTTTAAATCTGCCCTGCTGCTGATAGTCATTCCTATGCACTTTCTTAGTGTCCTAATCTTCAGCTCTAAATATTTACTTTAGCAAATAATAGAAAAGATCTTCTATCAACTCTTTACAGTAATTCTCCAAATACTTTCTGGAATATACAATGTTTTTTCATGTAACCTTTCCTCATCCTAAGGAAAGTTTCATTTGTTCCACATTTGGTATATTATCATTGATCTTGGCTATGTGCTCTGCTTTCTTCGGGTTACATTCCAGATTTTCAGTTTCTCTTTTTAAGTATTATATTAAATATTTACTAAAATCCATAATTTACATGGATAATAGAAAGTAGCAATGTCTCTCAACTGTTTCAGTTTACACTCATTTCCTCCAACTCAAGCTATTATCTCATGTGACGAGACATCATCTGACTATGTTTGAACTATCCCTATATATTTTATCTATGGCCTTCTTGGTAGCTCAGTGAAAAATAATCCATGTTCCAAAGCAAGAGACTTGGGTTTGATCCCTGGCTCAGGAAGATCCTTTGGAGATGAAAAGAGAAACCCACTCCAATAACCTTGCCTGGGAAAGCCCTTGGACAGTGGAGCCTGGGCTACAGTCTATGGGTTCACAGAAGAGTCTGACTTTACTTAGGAACTAAAAGAAACAAAAGCATTTTATCTATGGATTCGATCACCCAGAGTCAGTAAACTTTGATATAACTAGTTAAATTCAGAAAATGTGTTTTATGTTATTAATCTTTATTTCAGTAAATTATGAACACATTTTCTACAATAAAATCTCTGATGGATATGATGAGTCCTTCATTTAAATAATTGGAAATCATACTATTCTGGAAGAATAAAAGCATATATATGTGGCAATAGGTGAATCTGTGAGGGATGCTTCCTCATGTCCCTCACCCAAATTGAGCACAAGAGTCTTAGCCTGTGACTCTATTCTTTCCTAACTTGGCTGATTTCTCATCTCTTTTGGTCACAAGCTGGCCCATCCTCAGAAGCACAGGCACCTTTTCAAGACAGGATTACAGTGCTTATCTAAACTGCTATGATGCTAGCAACAACTTGAGGTTTTACCTTCAAATGTATGGCTTTTATATCTACAGATAAAATTTTCAACAATGGTTTTGATTTGGTTCTAAATCAATGAAATGATAGTGGAAGCCTGATAGAGTGTACTTGGATGAGGTTTTAGAAAGAAATCATTTTCCTCCACTGTACATCTAATAAAACCATGTAATAAATTCTTTCTTTGCCTTGCTGACAGGGTCATCTTCCAGAAAATTGGGAACATAACCAGGGAACTTCAATTTTTACTTAACTTTAACAAAAAAGAAGTTCTGCCTACTGAAGAATAGGGATGAGAATTTTGGAGAGAAATATATTACCTTTGTGTGTATAGTCATCAGTACTATGTGACTACTATAATGGTAGCATTACTATTATACCCTGCAGAAAATGAGAATTTTTTTTTTAAGTTTTAAAGAGATAATGGAATAATTCTATGGTACTGGGATATAATAAAACATAAAAACATAGGATTATCAGAAGCAAGAAGCAACATAAAAGAGCCACCCTTATGGCAGAAAGTGAAGAGGAACTAAAGAGCCCCTTGATGAAAGTAAAAGAAACGAATGTAAAAAGCTGGCTTAAAACTCAACATTCAAAAAGCGAAGATCATGGCATCTGGATCCATCACTTCATAGAAAATAGATGGGGAAACAATGGAAAGACTGAGAGACTTTGTTTTGTTGGTCTTCAAAATCACTGTAGATGATTTCAGGTAACTGTAGCCATGAAATTGAAAGATGCTTGCTCCCTAGAAGAAAAGCCATGACAAACCTAGACAGCATATTGAAAAGCAGAGAAAATAATTTGCTGACAAAAGTTTGTCTAGTTAAAGCTATGGTTTTTCCAGTAGTCATGTATGGATGTGAGAGTTCAAAGATAAAGAAGGCCCAGCACCGAAGAACTGATGGTTTTTATTTTTGGTGTTGGAGAAGATTCTTAAAAGTCTCTTGGACTGCAAGGAGATCAAATCAGTCAGACCTAAAGAAAATCAGCTCTGAATATTCATTGAAAGGTCTGATGCTGAAGCTGAAGCTCCAATTCTTAATGTGAAGAATTGACTCATTGGAAAAAACCCTGATACTGGGAAAGATTGAAGATGGGAGGAAGGAGGGGGTGATAGAGGATGAGATGGTTGGATGACATCACCAACTCAATGAACATGAGTTTGGGCAAACTCCAGGAGATAGTGAAGAACAGGGAAACCTGGGGTACTGCAGTCTCAGTACTGCAGCTGGACACAGCTGAGTAACTGAACAACAAAAAAGTAAAGGTTGGAGGTGTTAGTTCCTCATTCTTACCCAAATCTTTCTGATCCCATGGACTGTAGCCTCCAAGGCTCCTCTGTCTATGGAATTCCCCAGGCAAGAATACTGGAGTGGTTTGCCATTCCCTTTTTCAGAGGATCTTCCTGACCCAGGGATCAGACCCAGGTCTCCCATATTGCAGGCAGAGTTTTACTGTCTGAGTCACCAGGGAAACCCCTAAGAACACCTAATCATAGCCATAACACTTACCAATGATACAACGCTTTACATTATTTTAAACTGAGAATAATATTATATATCCCAAGGAATTATTGGGAGGCTTAAATACATTAAAATATGCAAAATGTTTAGTATAGTACCTAGTAAAGTATCTTGCTGAAATATTTTGATAATGAAAATTTATTATTTCAATACATCAAAAAATAATTTGAAAACGAAGGAAGAGTATAATCATGAAAGAGTCCCTTGGACTGCAAGAAGATCAAACCAATCAATCCTAAAGGAAATCAACCCTGAATATCCATTGGAAGGAAAGATACTGAAGCTGAAGCTCCAATACTTTGCCACCTGATGAGAAGCACCAACTCATTGGAAAAGACGTTGATGCTGGGAAAGATTGAAGACAGGAGGAGAAGGAGATGACAGAGGATGATATGGCTGGATGGCATTAATAACTCAGTGGACATGCTGCTGTTGCTAAGTCACTTCAGTCATGTCCGACTCTGTGCGACCCCATAGACGGCAACCCACCAGGCTCCTCCATCCATGGGATTTTCCAGGCAAGAGTACTGGAGTGGGGTGCCATTGCCTTCTCCGCAGTGGACATGAGTTTAAGCAAATTCCAGGAGATACTGAAGAACAGGAAAGCCTGGTGTGCTGAGGTCCATGAGGTTGCAGAGTCAGACATGACTGAAAAATTGCACTGAACTGACTTGATAGCAGTTCATATATATCTCTAATAAGGCTATTTGTATGTATTTTAATATTTAAAGGAAGGATGCTTAACTATGAGTAAACACATCAATGAATAAAAGTGTAATGGTCCTGCTGCTGCTGCTGCTGCTAAGTCGCTTCAGTCGTGTCCGACTCTGTGCGACCCCATGGACGGCAGCCCACCAGGCTCCCCTTTCCCTGAGATTCTCCAGGCAAGAACACTGGAGTGGGTTGCCATTTTCTTCTCCAATGCATAAGAGTGGAAAGTGAAAGTGAAATCTCTCAGTTGTGTCTGACTCTTAGCAACACCATGGACTGCAGCCTACCAGGCTCCTCCGTCCATGGGATTTTCAGGCAAGATACTAGAATGGGGTGCCATTGCCTTATCTGGTAATGGTCCTAGTGTTTCTATTATTAAAACTATGCTGACATCTGTAAAATATATCAAAAAGAATAAGTACACTTATGAATATGAATATTCTCACTATTTTAGGCAAATCTTAGCAAAAAATATAAAAGGACTACTAGATGTAGTATGTTTGCCTTTCTTCTTTCAAAGAGAAAAGAGCTAGTGGAAGTGAAAGTCAGTCAGTCATGTCTGATTCTTCATGTTCTCATGGACTATACAGTCCATGGAAGTCTTCTGATATTCCCAACCCAGAGATTGAACCCATGTCTCCCTGATTTCAGTCATATTCATTACCAGCTGAGCCACCAGGGAAGCCCAAGAATACTGAGGTGGGTAGCTTATCTCTTCTCTAGCGAATCTTCCTGACCCAGGAATCAAACCAGGTCTCCTGCATTGAAGGCAGATTCTTTTACCAGCTGATTTACCAGACAAGTCCATTAGTGGAAAATGTTAGTGATTTATGGCAGAGTCATCATTGCCTTGTGGCAAATGAAAGGAAACATTAAATGAATCATAATTTATAGACACTGGGGATTATAACTATGACTTGATAATTTAAAATGTGATTCTGCAATCATTGTTGGATGTCTACAAAGCATGCAAACAATATCATTAGGGTCAAAATTTAAAAACAAGAAAAGACTACTTTATCTTTTAAAAATGAGAAATTGATATGTTTTGGAACCTACACAAAATACACTAAAAGTCGTTCCTGTGAAAATTTGGGTATTAATTATAAAATTAAGCAGTTGTTTTGTAAGAAAATTTGTAGTTGACAAAGAATCATAATGTCAAAATTCTAAACCTTATCTTTCAAATCACTTATTCTGTAACCCTAGTCAAAATACCTCATTTCCTTGATTTATGATTCATCCTATGAAAAGTGAAAAAGTATATTAGAAATGACTGAAGTTCTCTTTTAATGAGAACATTCTATAAATCTATGACAATGTGATTCTGTCCTTGACAAGAGCAAAACATTTCAGGCAAACACACACTTCATTGTTTATCCAAAGAAAACATGCTTATAATTAAAAGAAGTTATCAACATTAGTATCATCAAACAAAAACAAATCTGGACTTCAGAAAAGAAAGACTTTATCTGAATCGAGTACTGCAATAAGAGGAAGACAATTTCACAACAGGAGGAGCGGGAACATGATAATGGGAAGAATACTATGAGGTCTGAAATATCTCATTGCAGGCAGAGAAGAACTTCCCTTTTACAGAGAAGAGTAAACAAAGTGACAGGGAAAGGATCTGAAGAAATGAGAAGAGTAAATGCAGGTGATGATAGGACAATTGTTACAGAAAGCTTTACTCTGCCATCAGCCTATTCTATCTTTGGCAGAGGTTGTTAAGCAAAGTTTGTATGCTGGCTCAAGCTGAGGCTGAGTCAAAAATCTGGAACCTGGGAGTAAAGAGAGAAGTTTAAAGTTTGAACAAATCAGATATATGGGCATTTTTTTTCTTTTTTCAATTGAATTTTGGGGACAAATATTAGCAATCATTTATGAGACACAGAAAGGCATTTTGAGGAGAATGTAACTGGTCATTTCATAGTTTAACAAAGAGGGAATCTCTGAGCAATATAGTAAAGAGAGATTCAGTAAACCATTCCCTGGAACTTGAAAGAGATTTATTAAAAAAAAAAAATACTAGCTTTCTACAAGCCTTGGTAAAGTTCAACATTATCAATGTATGTATCTTAATGTAGATATGTTTTTATTTTTTCTCTGATAATTAGCTAGGGATGGAATCTCTGAGTCATATAATGTCAAAGAAAAATTGCACCAGACAGTTAAATCAGCAGAGGTAGATTTTATCTGAGACTATGACAATAAGGTTTTGTTTAGGCCATTCAAGTATAAGCTAAATCAAATCCCTTATGATCATGCAGTGGAGGTGACAAATAGATTCAAGGGATTAGACATGGTACACAGAGTTCCTAAAGAACTATGGACATATAGCCATAACTTTGTACAGGAGAAATTGACCAAAACCATCCCAAAGAAAAAGAAATGCAAGAAGGCAAAGTGGTTGTGGAAGAAGGTTTACAAATAGCTGAGGGAAAAAGAGAACCAGCAAAGAAGAGGGAAGAAGGGAAACGGAGAAACAGAAAAATATACACAACTGAATGCAAAGTTCTAGCAAACAGCAAGAGGAGATAAGAAGGTCTTCTTAAATGAACACTGCAAAAAATAGAAGAAAACAATAGAATGAGAAAGACTAGAGATTTCTTCAAGAAAATTGGAGGTATCAAGGAAACATTTATGCAAGGACAGAAATGACAAAGCACAGAAAAAAACTTAAATATTGACCTAACAGAAGCAGAAGAGATTAAGAACAGGAGGCAAGAATGCACATAGAAGCTGTACAAAAAAGGTCTTAATGACTTAGAAAACCACTATGGGCAGGGGGTTACTCACCTAGAGCCAGACATCCTGGAGTGTGAAGTCAAGTTGGCCTTAGGGAAGCATTACTATGAACAAAGCTAGTGGAGGTGACATAGTTCGCCTGTTAAGTGCTGCACTTATGAGGCTGTTAAAGTGCTGCACTAAAAATGTCAGCAAATTTGGAAAACTCATCAGTGGCCATAGGACTGGTGAAGGTCAATTTTCATTCCAATCCCAAAGAAGGGTAATGACAGACAATGTTAAAATCGCTGGACAATTGCAATCATTTCACATGCTAGCAAGGCTATGCACAAAATCCTTCAAACTAAGCTTTGGCATAATGTAAACTAAGAAATTCCAGATGCACAAGTTGTGTTTAGAAAAGGCAGAGGAATCAGAGATAAAATTACCAACATTCATTGGATCATGGAGAAAGCAAGGGAATTCCAGAGAAACATCTACTTCTGCTTCATTGACTACACAAAATCTTTTCACTGTGTGGATCACACTTAGGACAATTCTTAAAGCGATAGGAGTACCAGATCACTTCACCTGTTTCCTGAGAAACCTGTATGAAGTTCAAGAAGCAACAGTTAGAACCAGACATGGAAAAACAGACTGGTTCACAATTGGGAAAGTAGTATGGCAAGGTTGTATATTATCTCCCTGTTTATTTTAACTTCTATGCAGAGTGCATCATGTGAAAGGCTTGGCTGTATTGTTCACAAGCTGGAATGAAGATTGCTGGGAGAAATAACAACAATCTCATTTTTGTAGATGATACCATTCTAATGGCAAAAAATGAAAAGGAACTAAAAAGCTTCTTGATAAGAGTGAAAGAGGAGAGTGAAAAAGCTGACTTGAAACTCAATATTTAAAAAACTATGATTATGATATATGTCCCATTACATCATGGCAAATAGAAGAGGAAAACATGGAAGCATTGACAGATTTTATTTTCTTGGGCTCCAAAATCATAGTGCACAGTGACTACAACAATGAAATTAACAGATGCTTTCTCCTTAGAACGAAAACTATGACAAAGCTAGACAGCATATTCAAAAGCAGAGACACACTTTGCCAATCAAGCACTGTATAGTCAAAACTATGTTTTTTGTTTTGTTTTGTTTTTTCCCAGTAGCCATGTATGGATGTGAGGGTCGAACCTCAAAGAAGGCTGAGTGCTTGAATTCATGTTTTCAAATCATGGTGCTGCAGAAGACTCTTGAGAGTCCCTTGGACTACAAGGAAATCAAAGACGTCAATTCTAAAGGAAATCAACCCTGAGTATTCATTGAAAGTTCTGGTGCTGAAACTGAAGCCCCAATATTCTGGCCACGTGATGCACAGAGCTGACTCACTGGAAAAGACCCTGATACTCAAAAGATTGAATGCAGAAGGAGAAGGGGATGACAGAGGATAAAATGATTGGATGGCATCACCAACTTAATGGACATGAGTTGAAGCAAACTCAGGGATAGTGAAGGATAGAGGATTCTGGTGTGCTGCAGTCTTTGGAGTTGCAAAAAGTCAGACAAGACTTAGCTACTGAGAAACAGCAACATTTCAGTAAGGAGAGACATTAAACTGATCTCTAGTGAATTAAAAGACAGGAACGGTTTTAATCATTGTGATGAACTCTTGGAAAATTATGGTGGGGAGGTTAACAGGGGAGGTTGGTCAATGTGAATAGGCTATCTGTGCTTGTTAATAGGCTTACATTAAAGTCAGGTGCCTACTCTTCTACAAAGACTAGGCTTTATCTTTTTTGATGGCTACATTTCAAAGAGATGACCCCATATTTTATAGAAAAAGTTTTCCATGGATTTCCCTGGTAAGAAGCTAAACTAATTCATCAAGGGCAGAGGAAGAATTTTCAATTGAAGTTTTTCTAACACAAATGCTCTAAGGAAAAGCAGAGCTTTATGCCAGGAAGAAATCTTTCTGAAGTTAAGTCATGCTAGGGGAACATTAAAGCCGTCCGTGGTGTTAACTTATAGGAAACTCTCAAATTGCTTTCTAATGTAATCTTACCATTTTGCATTTTTACTTTATTTGAAAAAAACTAGAAACAACACAAGTATCCATCAGCAGGTGAAAGGATAACACATTGTGGTCTAAGCATTGGGATAATGCTCAAGAAAAAAGATGATCAGTGATATATGCAGAAATACAGGTGAACCTCATGATCTATGGATTGATAGATGCCATATAGGAAAGTGAAAGTGAAGTCGTTCAGTTGGGTCCGACTCTTTGCGACCCCACGGACTGCAGCCTACCAGGCTCCTCTGTCCATTGGATTTTCCAGGCAAGAGTACTGGAGTGAGTTGTCATTTCCTTCTCCAGAGGATCTTCCCGACCCAGGGATTGAACCCCAGTCTCTCGCATTGTAGGCAGACACTTTACCATCTGAGCCAGCAGGGAAGTCATATAGGAAAGAGGGTTTCTAGATGATTCCACTTACATAAAAGTAGGAAAGGAGAAATCAGATTTACAGAGACAGAAAGCAGATCAGTGTTTACCTGCAGCTAGGAGTAAGGCTGAGTTCTAAGTCACAATAGAATTACTAAACTTTTAGGTAGAAGGAAGATTCACATATTAAATAATTTCCATTTTCAACATACAAGCTAATAATTAGGTTCTGGCTAAGATAAGGGAAACAGAGTGATGGTAAGAGAAAGGAGGGGAAAAAAATCCCAAGATATTCATAAGCGATATTATATATTCCCTGACATATTTAGTCAGAGAAGGCAATGGCACCCCACTCCAGTACTCTTTCCTGGAAAATCCCATAGGCAGAGGAGCCTGGTGGGCTGCAGTCCATGGGGTCGCTGGGAGTTGGACACGACTGAGCGACTTCACTTTCACTTTTCACTTTCATGCATTGGAGAAGGCAGTGGTAACCCACTCCAGTGCTCTTGCCCGGAGAGTCCCAGGGACAGAGGAGCCTTGGTGTGCTGCCGTCTATGGGGTCACATAGAGTCGGACACAACTGAAGCGACTTAGCAGCAGACCTATTTAGTATGCTGTCTTTTAAAAAATTCTCCCTATAAACAAACTCTAACTTCAAAGTATGAAAAACTACAATGTTCAAATAAACTGGAGAATGTTTATTTTAATGTTAGTTACTCAGTCATGCCTGGCTCTTTGCAGCTTCATGGACTGTAGCCTATCAGGCTCCTCTGTCCACGGAATTTTCCAGGTAGGAATACTGGAGTGCATTGCCATTCCCTTCTCCTGGGGATCTTCCTGACCCCTGGAATTAACCCAGGTCTCCTGTATTTCAAGCAGGTTTTTTACCATCTGAGCCACCATGGAAGCAACATTTATTTTAGGGAAAAGGATTTTTCTTTTCCTACCTAAGTAGTAAAGGAACTTGAATAGCCTTGCATTTTACCTATACTATATATATATATATATACACATACACATACATACATACTTTTTGAGACTTTGATCAGAATAGCAAAATAAAGAAGACAATTTATGCAATTATAGTATAGGTAAAATCTATGTATACTATAATTACATAAATTGTCTTTTTTATTTTGCTATTCTGATCAAGGTCTCAGAAATGATATATCTCCTCTTTCTCCTAGCATTCTTGCAAGATAAACATAACTACTTGAGATTTGAACATAAAATCACAAGTGAAGCCTGACTTCTTTTATGGGGTTACTGTTCTCCTTGGTAAATAAATAGCTACAGATGACATCACATACTTAATGCTGCAAAATTTCAGTGTATGAGTTTTTGTGGGCAAGATGAAGAAATGTTCTTTGAAAGAAGCATTGGTATTCACTGGTTAATCACATTAACAAAGGTAGTCTTCAGCCTGGATTCAATCATTCGATATAACTTTTGCACTTTCCAGGTGGTACTAGTGGTAAAGAACACACCTGAAAAATGCAGGAGACAAGAGAGGAGCAGGTTTTATCCCTGAGTCAGGAAGATACCCTGAATGAGGTAATGACAATCCACTCCAGTATTCTTGCCTGGGAAATCCCATGCACAGAGGAGCCTAGGATCACAAGGAGTTGAACAAACTAAAGTGACTTAGCATACCTCTGAAGTACATACCACTTTTACTTATTTTATGATCTTGGATAAAGTTTTGATTTATCTTTGCCTCATATTAATCCTCTCTAGAGAGTTCCAGAAATATATCTACTACTATTTTAAAACTACACAAAAGACTTTCACTGTGTGGATCACAACAAAGTGTGGAAATATCTTCAAGAGATGGGAATAGCAGACCACCTTATCTACCTCCAGAGAAATGTGTATGCAGGTCAAGAAGCAACAGTTAGAACTGGACATGGAACAACAAACTGGTTCCAAATCAGGAAAGGAGTACCTGAAGGCTATATATTGTCACCTTGCCTATTTAACTTATATGCAGAGTAAATCATGTGAAATGCTGGGTTGGATGAAACACAAGCTGGGATCAAGATTGCCAACAAAAATATCAATAACCTCAGATACGAAGATGACATCACCCCTATGGCAGAAAGTGAAGAACTAATGAGCCTCTTGATGAAAGTGAAAGAGGAGAGTGAAAAAGTTGGCTTAAAACTCAACATTCAGAAAACCAAGATCATGGTATCTGGTCCCATCACTTCATGGTGAATAGATGGGGAAACAATGGAAACAGTGAGAAACTTTATTTGTGAGGGCTCCAAAATCACTGCAGATGGTGACTGCAGCCATGAAATTAAAAGACACTTACCCCTTGGAAGAAAAGCTATAACTAATTTAGACAGCATAATAAAAAGCAGAGACATTGCTTCACCAGTTAAGGTCCCTCTAGTCGAGGCTATGGTTTTTCTAGTAGTCATGTATGGATGTGAGAGTTGGACTGTAAAAAAATCGGAGTGCTGAAGAATTGATGCTCTTGAACTGTGGTGCTGGAGAAGACTCTTAAGAGTCCCTTGGACTACAAGGAGATCCAACCAGTCAATCCTAAAGAAAATCAGTCCTGAATATTGGAAGGACTAATGCTGAAGCTGAAACTCCAATACTTTGGCCACCTGATGTGAAGAACTGACTCATTGGAAAAAACCTTTATGCTGGGAAAGATTGAGATTGAGAGGATGACGAAGATGAGATGGTTGGATGGTATCACCAATTCGATGACCATGAGTTTGAATAGGGTACGGGAGTTGGTGATGGACAGGGAAGCCTGGTATGTTGAGGTCGTGGGGTCTCAAAGAGTTGGATATATCTAAGCAACTGAACTGAACTGAAAATGGAATAAAAATAGTATCTACCTCTAATGGTTAACATAATATGTCAACTTGACTAGTCTATGTCTGACAGTTATATGGCCAAATATCAATCAAGATGTTAGTTTGAAGCTGTTTTTGGATGTGATTAACTTTTACATCAGTAGTTCAGTTCAGTTCAGTCACTCAGTTGTGTCCGACTACGCGATGCCATGAACCGCAGCACGCCACGCCTCCCTGTCTATGACCAACTCCCAGAGTCCACCCAAAGCCATGTCCATTGAGTCGGTGATGCCATCCAACCATCTCATCCTCTGTGGTCCCCTTCTCCTTCTGCCCTCAATCTTTCCCAGCATCAGGGTCTTTAAAAATGAGTCAGCTCTTCACATCAGGTGGCCAAAGTATTGGAGGTTCAGGTTCAACATCAGTCCTACCAATGAACACCCAGGACTGATCTCCTTTAGGATGGACTGGTTAGATCTCCTTACAGGCAAAGGGACTCTCAAGAGTCTTCTCCAACACGACAGTTCAAAAGCATCAATTCTTCAGTGCTCAACTTTCTTTATAGTCCAACACTCACATCCATTCATGACTACTGGAAAAACCATAACATTGACTAGACTTTGTTGAAAAGTCATATCTCTACTTTTTAATATGATGTCTAACTTATTCATAACTTTCCTTTAAAGGAGCAAGAGTCTTTTAATTTCATGGCTGCAATCACCATCTGCAGCGATTTTGGAGCCCAGAAAAATAAAGTCAGCCATTGTTTCTACTGTTTCCCTATCTATTTGCCATGAAGTGATGGGACCGAATGCCATGATCTTAGTTTTCTGAATGCTGAGCTTTAAGCCATCATTTTTACTCTCCTCTTTCACTTTCATCAAGAGGCTCTTTAGTTCTTCTTCTCTTTTTGCCATAATAGTGGTGTCATCTGCATATCTGAGGTTATTGATATTTCTGCCAGCAATCTTGATTCCAGCTGTGCTTCCTCTAGCCCAGCGTTTCTCATGATGTACTCTGCATTTAAGTTAAATAAGCAGGTTGCGAATAAACAGCCTTGACATATTCCTTTTCCTATTTGGAACCAGTCTGTTTTTCCATGACCAGTTCTAACTGTTGCTTCCTGACCTGCATACAGGTTTCTCAAGAGGCAAATCAGGTTGTCTGGTATTCCCATCTTTTTGAGAATTTTCCACAGTTTGCTGTGATCCAAAGAGTCAAAAGCTTTGGCATAGTCAATGAAGCATAAATAGATGTTTTTCTGGAACTCTCTTGCTTTTTCAATCATCCAGAAAATGTTGGCTATTTGATCTCTTTCTCTTCCTTTTCTAAAACCGGCTTGAACATATGGAAGTTCACATTCCATGTATTGCTGAAGTCTGGCTAGGATAATTTTAAGCATTACTTTACTAGTGTGTGAGGTGATGTCAACTGTGTGGTAGTTTAAGCATTCTTTGGCATTCCTTTTCCTTGGGATTGGAAAGAAAATTGACTTTTCCAGTCTTTCAGCCACTGCTGAGTTTTCCAAATTTGCTGGCATATTGAGTGTAGCACTTTTACTGTATCATCTTTTAGGATTTGAAATAACTCAACTGGAATTTCATCACCTCCACTAGCTTTGTTCGTAGTGATGCTTCCTAAGGCCCACTTTACTTCATATTCCAGGATGTCTGGCTCTAGGTGAGTGATCACACCATCATGATTATCTGGGTTGTCAAGATCTTTTTTGTACAGTTCTTCTGTGTATTCTTGCCACTTCTTCTTAATATCTTCTGCTTCTGTTAGGTCCATGCCATTTCTGTCCTTTATTGAGGCCATCTTTGCATGAGAGGTTTCTTTAGTATCTCTAATATTCTTGAAATTATCTCTAGTCTTTCCCATTGTATTGTTTTCCTCTGTTTCTTTGCATTGACCCCTGAGGAAGTCTTTCTTATCTCTCCTTGCTATTCTTTGGAGCTCTGCATTCAAATGCTTATATCTTTCCTTTTCTCCTTTGCTTTTTGCTTCTCTTCATTTCACAGCTATTTGTAAGGCCTCCTCAGACAGCCATTTTGCTTTTTTGCATTTCTTTTTTCTTGGGAATGCTCTTGATTCCTGTCTCCTCTACAATATCATAAACCTCCATCCATAGATCATCAGGCACTCTGTCTATCAGATCTAGTCCCTTAAATCTATTTCTCACTTCCACTGTATAGTCATAAGGGATTTGATTTAGGTCAAACCTGAATGGTTTAGTGTTTTCCCCTACTTTCTTCAATTTAAATCTGAATTTGGCAAAAAGGAGTTCATAATCTGAGCCACAGTCAGCTCCCGGTCTTGTTTTTGTAACTGTATAAGCACTTCTCCAAATTTGGCTGCAAAGAATATAATCAATCTGATTTCGATGTTGACCATCTGGTGATGTCCTTGTGTAGAGTCTGCTCTTGTGTTGTTGGAAGAGAGTGTTTGCTGTGACCAGTGCGTTCGCTTGGCAGAACTCTATTTGCCTCTGCTCAGCTTCTTTCTGTTCTTCGAGGACAAATTGGCCTATTAATCCAGGTGTTTCTTGACTTCATAGTTTTGCATTCCATTCCCCTATAATTAAAAGGACATCTTTTGGTGTGTTAGTTCTAGAAGGTCTTGCAGGTTTTCATAGAACCGTTCAACCTCATCTTCTTCAGCATTACTACTTGGGGCATAGACTTGGATTACTGTTATATATATATATATATATATATATATATATATATATATATATATATTTAACTTTACAATATTGTATTGGTTTTGCCATATATCAACATGAATCTGCCACAGATATACACATCTTCCCCATCCTGAACTCTCCTCCCTCCTCCCTCCCAATACCATCCCTCTGAGTCTTCCCAGTGCACCAGCCCCAAGCATCCAGTATCATTCATCAAATGATTTGCTTTGGAAATGAACAGAGGTCATTCTGTTGTTTTTGAGATTGCACCCAAGCAATGCATTTCAAACTCTTTTGTTGACCATGATGGCTAAACCATTTCTTCTAAGGGATTCTTGCCCACAGTAGTAGATACAATGGTCTTCTGAATTAAATTCACCCATTCCAGTGCATTTTAGTTCACTGATTCCTAGAATGTCGATGTTCAGTCTTGTCATCTCCTGTTTGACTACTTCCAATTAGCCTTGATTCAAGGACCTGACATAGGTTCTTATGCAATATTGCTCTTTACAGCATTGAACCTTGCTTCAATCACCAGTCATATCCACAACTGGGTGTTGTTTTTGCTTTGGCACCATCCCCCTATTCTTTTTGGAGTTATTTCTCCACTGCTCTCCAGAAGCATATTGGGCACCTACCGACCTGGGGAGTTCATCTTTCAATGTCCTATCTTTTTACCTTTTCATACTGTTCATAGGGTTCTCAAGACAAGAATACTGAAGTAGTTTGCCATTCCCTTCTCCAGTAGACCACATTCTGTCAGACCTCTTCACCATGACCGATTCATCTTGGGTGGCCCCGTTGGCATGGCTTAGTTTCACTGAGTTAGATATGGCTCTGGTCCATGTGATCAGATTGGCTAGTTGTCTGTGATTGTGGTTTCAGTCTGTCTGCTCTCTGATACCCTCTCTTAGCGCCTACCGTCTTACTTGGGTTTCTCTTACCTTGGACGTGTATTGTCTCTTCACGGCTGCTCCAGAAAAGTGCAACCACTACTCCTTACCTTGGACTTGGGGTAGCTCCTGTCAGCCACTGCCCCTTACCTTGGACGTGGGGTAGCTCCTCTCTGCTCCCTCCCCTGACCTTGGACATAGACTTTGAGTAAAATAAATCACCTTCCGCAAGATCTTTGGGCCTTATAGAATCAACCAAAGGCCTCCAGAGAAACTCTCTGCAGAGGAAGAAATTCTGTTTTCAGACTGCCTTTAGATTCAAGATTTTAGCATCAGCTCTTACTAGAATTTCCATTCTGCAGCCCTGCCCTTTCCATATCATACTCACAAGTCCCTACAATCATGTAAGCCTATTACATAAAATAAATCACACTCAATATGTATACTTTCTATTGATTCTCTTTCTCTGAAGAATTCTAATAACATCATCTCATGGGATCCTTATGTGGCTTAATTATATTGGGCTGTAGCAGAGTGCTTGACAAACAGTAAGGACACCATGAGTTAAGTGAGTTATTTATTAATAAAATGTTTCTATTAATTTCCAACTTAAAATTGTGAATTATCTTAACTATAAAATAATTATTTATCTATATAATTATATAGATATATATGAACCAAAGCATACTAGTCATTCTTGAAATTTTTAGTTCTGCTAAAAATTAAAACATGTTATCTTATACATGAAAGAATATGTTCAATTTTTGCTGTTTTTATTATAGTCCCTAGATACTTCATTTTACCCAGCAAGTTTCTGAAAATTTATCATGCAGATTACAGTATAATATTAACCACCTTTTAGAAAACTGTAAAATGCACTCCATGGTGTTTCAATACATGAAGGTACTTTGTGAGTGTTTTATGTAGCATAATCCATTTGGTAAAACTTCAGTGCCCCTTGTTTTATGAGGTTCTGCAAAGATGACAGATGTTTCTTAATGTTTCACCCTGGGAATCCTCCCTCAAAAAAAGTCATCTACATAGGAAACTATGAATATAGAGTCACTTGTTTAGAGGAAGGAAATTTTCCAATTATAACACTATTTATTATGAGTTTCACAAGAATATTTGCACTAAAACAAAATGTACTGGAGTAAGATGAGTAACTCAAGCTATCTCTTAATTGTAATGCAAAAAAGTTATGGCAATTTTATTTTTTAATCCATAGATATAAATGTCTGGCTGCCTGTGTAAGGATGATATGGAGAAATTGTTCTAATACAGATTTCTATATTTTATCCATGCTTACTGGACAGGCCCTGCATCTCTACATTTTAACAATGGACTATATTTCTGATCCACTGTAGTTTAAGATTCATTAAATCGTATTGTCACTAAATAGGTTTCAGAATCAACTTAGAAATATAATTGAATAAAATAGCTATTTGACTTTAAACATAAAATTGCTTTCTTTGTTTTTATTAAAAAACATAGAATTGAGTGTTTTGCTTGTGTTTTTACATAGACAGTGTCACGAAGCAAAACTTTATTTTTTATTTTTTTTTAATTTTATTTTTAAACTTTACATAACTGTATTAGTTTTGCCAAATATCAAATTTGATATTTGGCAAAACTTTATTTTACAGCATGAAATTTTTGTCACCATAAAATATTTATATCAATAAATTTTGAAGTAAGGGCAAACCTATATCTTCAACAGAGAGATCATTTCTTTGAAAATTATTGAAAGTTGCCATAATATTTCAGACTCAATAAACAAGTAATTAATCTTGAAATTTGATTATTTTGGTGTAATCATGTAGATTCCCCAAAGCATTTTCACTTCCTCATATAATATTTATTAATCTAAACAGCCGTTGTACACCTGCAGAACTACAAATCAACAAAAGAATGAGATTTAATGTTGCATTCAGGTAATGGATGAGGAAATAACTGATTGTTTTCTTTTTCAAAAATCTTTTCTTTTTTTTTTAGTTCAGTTCAATTCAGTCGCTCAGTCGTGTCTGACTCTGCGACCCCATGAACCACAGCACGCCAGGCCTCCCTGTCCATCACCAACTCCCAGAGTCCACCAAAACCCATGCCCATTGAGTCAGTGTATGCAATGATAAAATGTTTATCCATTACCTGTCATGTACTAGCTACTATTTATCAGTAACAACCACATAGATTAATAAACTCATCTTTGTCTTGAAACAATTTAAAATATTAAATTTAAATTATTTATTCATGCTTTCTTAACAGTCCCATTTTGTGTTATGTTATTTCACCTACAACTATAAAATATTATGTTCACCTACAGAAAGAAAGGACTGTATTAGTTTTATGTTGCTGTTATAACAAAGTGCCACAAACTTGTAACTTAAAACACTGAAATTTTCTTATAACTCTGGAAGACAGAAATCTTAAATCAGTTTCCTTAGGCTCAAGTTAAGATGTTGGCAGAGCTGAGCTCCTTTTGGTGAATCTAGGGAAGAACGGGTTCCCTTGATTTACCCTGGTCTCTAGAACTGCATTCTTTGGCTCATTGTTTCTTACTGAATTTTCATACCAGCGGCTCCTGAGTAGCATCTATCTCAACAATCAAATATGATTTACCACCCTTTTTAAAGGCTCCTTTCAATATAATTAAACCTATTCAGACAATCTAGAATAACCTCCCTTTCTCAAAATCCTTAATCACATCTACAAAGTTACTTTTACAATATGTAAGGTAATATTCACATGTTCCAGGCATTAGGACCTAGTTACTTATCAGGACCAATATGCAGGCTACCACATTGAAAACAGTGGCTTAAGCAAAACTGAACTCAATTTTTAACATCCTAAAAGTAGAAGTCCAGTCCAGTTCAGTTCAGTTCAGTCACTCAGTCATATCCAACTCTTAGCAACACCATGGACTGCAACATGCCAGCCCTCCCTATCCATTGCCAACACCTGGAGTTTAATCAAACTCATGTCCATTGAGTGGGTGGTGCCATCCAATGATCTCAAGCTCTGTTGACCCCTTTACCTCCCACCTTCAATCTTTCCCAGCATCAGGGTCTTTTCAAATGAGTCAGTTCTTCACATCAGGTGGCCAAAGTATTGGTGTTTCAGCTTCAGCATCAGTCCTTCCAATGAATATTCAGGACTGATTTCCTTTAGGATGGACTGGCTGTATTTTCTTGCAGTCCAACAGACTCTCAAGAGTCTTCTCCAGCACCACAGTTCAAAAGCATAAATTCTTCAGTCCTCAGATTTTTTTTACAGTCCAACTGTTACATCCATGTGTGACTACTGGAAAAAGCATAGCTTTGACTAGATGGACCTTTGCTTGCAAAATAATGTTTCTGCTGTTTATTGTGATGTCTAGGTTAGCCATAGCTTTTCTTCCAAGGAGCAAGCGTCTTTTAATTTCATGGCTGCAGTCACCATCTTCAGTGATTTTGTAGCCAAAAACAATTATCTCATTGTTTCTATTGTTTCCCTATTTATTTGCCTTGAATAGATGGGGCCAGATACCATAATCTTAGTTTTCTGAATGTTGAGTTTTAACCCAACTTTTCACTCTCCTCTTTCACTTTCATCAAGAAGCACTTTAGTTCTTCTTCACTTTCTGCAATAAGGGTGGTGTCATCTGCATATCTGAGGTTATTGATATTTCTCCTGGGAATTTTGATTCCAACTTGTGTCTCATTCAGCCCAGTGTTTCTCATGATGTACTCTGCATTTAAATTAAATTACCAGGGTGACAATATACAGACTTGACATACTCCTTTTCCTGTTTGGAACACGTCTGTTGTTCCATGTCCATTTCTAACTGTTGCTTCCTGACCTGCATACAGATTTCTCAAGAAGCAGATCAGGTGGTTTGGAATTCCCATCTCTTTCAGAATTTTCCACAGTTTGTTGTGATCCACACAACAAACAAGATTTTGGCATAGTCCATAAAGCAGAAATAAATGTTTTTCTGGAACTCTCTTGCTTTTTCTATGATCCAATAGATGTTGGCAATTTGATATCTCATTCCTCTGCCTTTGCTAAATACAGTTTGAACATCTGGAAGTTCACAGTTCACATACTACTGAAGCCTGGCTTGGAGAATTTTGAGAATTACTTTGCTAACTAGATCCCAATCCCATATTCCTGTCTAGCTGTATAGAAAGCTAGGGATAAAACTGTTTAGATAATTACATTGCTGCCCATATAAAATTGGATTATTGAAGCGGAAAATAAGAATTTGATACTAGGATCAGCTGTTATATATTAACACTTATTATAAGCCTATATTTTTTGGTATATCTGCATACATGTATTATTAAGTTAGTAACTGTATCATCTGTTAGTACGACCATTGCTAACACAACAAAATACCAACTTTTGCTTTTGAAATACATCATTTTTAAAAATAGAAGTCTTGCTGTTGGTGCTGTCTGGGGAAAAAAAAAAAAAAAGGAGATTGGATATGTGGCAGTCATCCTGCATAAGAAATACATAGTAGTTGTCACTGTGTCATATAATATAGTCTACAAACACTAAAATTAGAATGAAAATGTTGGAAATGAAAATGTTGAAGCATTTCTGTACATGAAGATGATTCACATTATTTGTTCTTCCAAAAGATTAGAGAATTATTCTGCCAGGATTTTTGGCAAAAATTTGAAAACAGTATATCTATTTTAGTTCTATCTCCTAGTAAGATGGCTAAGACCTGAGTGACAATTCTAGCACAGAGACATTTCAAATACATTTTTTTCTAACAAAATATACTTTTAACATGGGAATATATTAAAAAATTATGTTTAGGAGAGACACAAAAACTTCTGAAAAATTCTAAAACAAAATGACTTTTCATGTTTGGGTTTTTCTTAAGATACCCTGAAATGACTTTGTTTTCTTTCTCACATTGTCAGTGCTACTTATTGTGAGTCAGACCTAAGTGATCTCTTGTTTTTATACTTTTAGTTTTCTAGAGCTATTTACAGTAAAAATTGCATCTAAACAGAGTTGCTTCTGGGTGGCAGAAACCACGTTGCTTTGCTTTGAGGTTTCAAACATCAGAGGTAACTCTAAATTGTTCAGCTAAGTGCCTTGCTGAACAGCAAAGGGTCACTCTTCTCTATAGCTCTCCACCTCACTTGCTGCTCCTTCGCAGGTGCTTTTGGAATATCTTTCTCTCTGATTCTTCTTAAATGTTTCTGTTTATCACAGTCAGTTTTTCTCCTCTCTTTTTCACCGTCTCCCTGGGAGTGTGTATTTTCTTTATCTTGCTTATGACTTCCATATCTGTATCCCTACTCCAAATCTCTCCTGTAATTTCCAGTCCTGTAGGTTTATATGTCTACTAAAATTTTCCACTTAAATGTCCCACAGGTACCTACAACAAAGTCAGTTCTAGGCTAAAGACTCCCTTACTCCCTACAAATATGCTTTTCCTCTATTGTTTCTTTTATTACTAAAAAGCAGCATTATCCACTTGAAGGCTGAGATAGGAAATCAGGGTTCACTCTATGTCTTATCATTTGTGTTCTCACTACTCATCACAAGGTGTCAAATCACCATGCTCTGCAAACCTTCATTCCAAAATATTTCTAGAATCTCTACACATCCAAATGCATCTACACATCCAGCTGATATTTTGCAGTAAGCAACAGCTTTGCAACTGGACTCAAAATCAACTGGATCACCCTTCTCCTAGTCCCCTCCCTGCATTGCAAAAACATATTCTTCTGAAAACTCCTATCTGACCATGTGTGTGCTCTCTTAAAACTCTTGGGTTAACATCTGTTAAAAAAAGCGTTCCCTAATTCAGCTTCTGTTTTTCCCTCCAGATAAATCTCTTTCTTCTCACTCTAATTTCAATTTACTAAACAGTTTTAGTAAATTCCTAAACATGCTATGTGCTTTCTTAAATATATGTATTTAATGTAGAAATAAAAAGATCTGTTCTTTTACCTGAGCATTCCTTTAATTAAAATATTTGTCCTTTGGTGTCATTTTAATTGTTTCATCCCTTACTATTTTCTACAACGTAGTAAAATTTAATACACATATTTGTTATACTTTAGTGATACTCTCTTTTCTGTTCTACTCTCAGACAAAAAGCTTCACACACAGCTTCTAAATGATAATATAAATTAATATAGTTAACTTATGCTTATCTCTTCTCTTACTTTTAAGAGATGTTTCTGACAAAATCTATATTTAGGTGATTAAAAAAAAATTAATGCCCAGTATATGAGAGTTGAGGTGTATATTGGGGAAGAGTGAACATAAATGGAAATGATAATGAAGATTCCTGTGTGTATTCCTTAACTTTCATTCTTAAAAGTGGCCTGAGAAGAGGAAAAAGATGGGGAGAGTGATACTCCTCACACTTTAGGTTTCTTTGATTCAGGAAACAAGCAGAATGACCTTGATTGTAGTCTTTCATTTTGGGACTGTTCCATATGAAGTAGAAAGTCTCCTCAAATTGATTAGTTTATCTTTCATAGGAATATTAATTCATTTTCATCATTGTCCAAAGCGACTTCTGAATTTTCATTGCTTCTCCTTTATACACTTTTCTGATTCCGTCTCTATCAGTTCTGTTCAGTTCAGTCGCTCAGTAGTGTCCATCTTTTTGCAACCCCATGAATCGCAGCATGCCAGGCCTCCCTGTCCAGCACCAACTCCCGGAGTTAACTCAGACTCATTTCCATCAAGTCGGTGATGCCATCCATCCATCTCATCCTCTATCGTCCCCTTCTCCTCCTGCCCCCAATCCCTCCCAGCATCAGAGTCTTTTCCAATGAGTCAACTCTTCGCATAAGGTGGCCAAAGTACTGGAGTTTCAGCGTCAGCATCAGTCCTTCCAATGAACACCCAAGACTGATCTCCTTTAGAATGGACTGGTTGGATCTCCTTGCAGTCCAAGGGACTCTCAAGAGTCTTCTCCAACACCACAGTTCAAAAACATCAATTCTTTGGTGCTCAGCTTTCTTCACAGTCCAGCTCTCACTTCCATACATGACCACTGGAAAAACCATAGCCTTGACTAGATGGACCTTTGTTGGCAAAGTAAAGCCTCTGTTTTTCAATATGCTATCTAGGTTTGTCATAACTTTCCTCCCAAGGAGTAAGCATCTTTTAATTTCATGGCTGCAGTCACCATCTGCAGTGAATTTGGAGCCCAAAGAAATAAAGTCTGATACTGTTTCCACTGTTTCCCCATCTATTTCCCATGAAGTAACGGGACCAGATGCCATGATCTTAGTTTTCTGAACATTGAGCTTTAAGCCAACTTTTTCACTCTCCTCTTTTACTTTCATCAAGAGGCTTTTTAGTTCCTCTTCACTTTCTGCCATAAGGGTGGTGTCATCTGCATACCTGAGGTTATTGATATTTCTCCCGGCAATCTTGATTCCAGCTTGTGCTTCTTCCAGCCAAGCATTTCTCCTGATGTACTCTGCATAAAAGTTAAATAAGCAGGGTGACAATATACAGCCTTGATGTACTCCTTTTCCTATTTGGAACCAGTCTGTTGTTCCATGTCCAGTTCTAACTGTTGCTTCCTGACCTGCATACAAATTTCTCAAGAGGCAGATCAGGTGGTCTGGTATTCCCATCTCTTGAAGAATTTTCCACAGTTTATTGTGATCCACACAGTCAAAGGCTTTGGCATAGTCAGTCAAGCAGAAATAGATGTTTTTCTGGAACTCTCTTGCTTTTTCCATGATCCAGCGGATGTTGGCAATTTGATCTCTGGTTCCTCTGCATTCTCTAAAACCAGCTTGAACATCTGGAAGTTCATGGTTCACTTATTGCTGAAGCCTGGCTTGGAGAATTCTGAGCATTACTTTACTAGCGTATGAGATGAGTGTAGTTGTGAAGTAGTTTGAGCCTTCTTTGGCATTGCCTTTCTTTGGGATTGGAATGAAAACTGACCTTTTCCAGTCCTGTGGCCACTGCTGAGTTTGCCAAATTTACTGGCATATTGAGTGCAACACCTTCATAGCATCATCTTTCAGGATTTGAAACAGCTCAACTGGAATTCCATCACCTCCACTAGCTTTGTTCATAGTGATGCTTTCTAAGGCCCACTTGAATTCACGTTCCAGGATGTCTGGCTCTAGGTGAGTGATCACACCTTCATGAATATCTTGGTCGTGAAGATTTTTTTTGTACAGTTCTGTGTATTCTTGCCACCGCTTCTTAATATCGTCTGCTTCTGTTAGGTCCATACCATGTCTGTCCTTTATCAAGCCCATCTTTGCATGAAATATTCCCTTAGTATCTCTAAGTTCCTTGAAGAGCTCTGTAGTCTTTCCCATTCTGTTGTTCTCCTCTGTCTGTTTAACATACATTATTTTTGTCTATTGTCTTATGTATGGAATATATTTCTTTTTATTGCTTTATTTGTTATATATAACTTCTTAAATGTAAGAAAGCATTTTCACAGATTAACCTTTACTGGATCAAAAGTGTCTAATGTGAAAGAAATTTAATAGATTGAAAGGGACCAGATTCCAAGGACTGGACTGGAATGAATTCACTTCAGAAAACCTGTATCATAGAAATCATGGAGAGCTGTTTTCTTAACATTGAAATAAAAATGGCAATAACAGCAACAATAATAATGATAAGGGAAGTAAAATTTGCTTTACCTTGTTGTTTGAAATTCATGTAGAAGGCAAAGAGCATTCCAAAATATTGAAATATTCAGTGAGAATTGCCTCACAACACCCACTGGAAATGTGGAGAAATTGGATAAAGAAATACCACGTGGATCACTATAAGATAATATATCCACAGATCAGTTTCAAGTAGCACAATTATTAAAGGTGAAAATGCAGTTCCAACAGTAAGTTGAGCACATATGCCCTATAAACCCATCTTCTAGACCTCTAAATAAAGCAACAGGAGGAAGAAATGAATATGCTAAAAGAGAGATAAGTACGACAATAATAAATTAAATCCAAGTCTGGAAGAATAAGGAAAAGTACCTTCTAGGTAGGAATATTCAACTAAAAGAGTTAAATATGAACTTGTTCCTTTTTTTTTTTTTTTTTTTTCACAAATTGTATTGGGCTTCCTTAGTAGCTCAAGTAGTAAAACATCTGCCTGCAATGCAGGAGATCCAGGTGAGATACCTGGGTTGGGAAGATCCACTGGTAAAGGAAATGGCAACCCACTCCAGTATTCTTACCTTGAGAATTTCATAGACAGAGGAGTTTGAAAGGCTACAGTCCATGGGACTACAAAGAGTGGGACACAACTGAAGTACTAACACACACATTCTGAACTCAATGATTTAATATCTCTTGCTAAAGAAATCATAAAGAGCAATACCATTACATTAATAATTAATTCAGTCAAGAAAAACAAAGGACACTAAAACTAATAATAAAAGTTAAAAGAATAATGAAATATTTATATAGTTTTCCCCAAAATATTTACTGATTATAACATAAAAAAGTGTTTGACTGCAGTGAAGTCATCAGACAGGTCTTTAGTCAAGGGATCAATGTTAATGTCACCAATAATGGGGGAAATTAAATTGTGTGCCATATAATGGATGCAATAAGAAGAATCCATCATTATTTCTGACTTCTATGATATTTTTCCAAATAATCATTATCAGAATCAAAGCATGAGGAAACATTAAATAAAGCCAAATAGATCCCTATTCCTCAAAATAATGGCTGTAATCATCAAAAGTTTCAAGATCATCAGTATCAATACTAGACTGTAGAGCTGTTCTACATTGAAGGAAGCTGAGGAAAGAGTAACAGAATGAAATAATTATCCTGGATTAAATCGTTTGGTTAAATCACTGCTGAAGGTGACTGCCGCCATGAAATTAAAAGACACTTACTCCTTGGAAGGAATGTTGTGACCAACCTAGACAGCATATTAAAAAGCAGAGGCATTACTTTGCTAACAAAGGTCTGTCTAGTCAAGGCTATGCTTTTTTCCAGCAGTCGTGTATGGATGTGAGAGTTTGACTATAAAGAAATCTGAGGGCCAAAGAATTGATGCTTTTGAACTCCGCTATTGGAGAAGACTCTGGAGAGTCCCTTGGACCACAAGGAAATCCAACCAGTCTGTCCTAAAAGAGATCAGTCCTGGGTGTTCATTGGAAGGACTGATGTTGAAGCTGAAACTCTGATACTTTAACCACCTGGTGCAAAGAACTGACTCATTTGAAAAGACCCTGATGCTGGGAAAGATTGAAGGAAGGAGGAGAGGGGACAACAGAGGATGAGATGGTTGCATGGCATCACCTACTTAATGGACATGAGTTTGTGTAAACTCTGGGAGTTGGTGATGGACAGGGAGGCCTGGCATGCTGCAGTCCATGTGGTCCAAAGAGTCGGACATGACAGAGTGACTGAACTGAACTGATGAAGGACATTTTTGGGAACATGATGGAATCATAAATGATAATTATAAATTATTATAATATTATACAATTATGTTAACCAAGAATTTCGGTAGCAGAGACCTGCATGAGGCAAAATATATTTAATGTGGTTCAGGAGACAGGATCCAGGGAGACACGCAGTAGTAATCTCGAGCTTCTTCAAGGTCATGAATGGTACATACATGCAACCACTGTGTCTAGCCTTTTCTTCAATTATGTCTGGGCTACAGGGTAAGTCCCTCCTTGGATTCAATGTCCCTTAGAAGTTATATCTATTTGGATATTTCTAGATATCGACTTTCATCCTCTCTTCATCTGGGGAAGAGGATTCTGTCTCTACCATAGAGTAGGCAATCTAGCTTTGTTTGAAGATTTCCATCTCCAGCAGAGTATATTTGAGTTTTGTCCTGGATGATTTCTCAAATAATGGGAAGCTCTTATATTAAAGTTTCAAAGGAATATGACCCCCCATCCCTCAGTAACAAGAACCAGCTTTAGGTTTAGCATCTATGGTGAGTGAAAGTTGTTCAGTCTTGTCTCACTCTTTGCGACCCCATGGACTGTACAGTTCATGGGATTCTCCAGGCCAGAATACTGGAGTGAGTAGCTGTTCCCTTCTCCAGGGGATCTTCCCAATCCAGGGATTGAACCAAGGTCTTCTGCACTGTGGGTAGATTCCCACATTCTATGGTACTCATCCTCTAAATATCTACCTAAATGAGTCCAACTCACCTGAGGTGATTTAAGGTTACATTGGTCAAAGTGGGAAAGTTCCAAAATCCCCAAGTTAATTTACCTCTGTGCTCAATTAGAAAAAATGCGTAAGAACTAAGCAAAATGAATAGATTTATTTTAATAGATATTGAGAAGCATCTAAACATAACACTGAAACAGTCATCTCTCTCCAGGTTGTAAATGAAAACAATGACTCAAATTGTTTCCAAACCTGAAAAACCAACTGAACTCTCTCCCTCCCATCCTGCTCCTGCCCAGGCAGTGTCTTCTCCTTGTGTTTCTTCCCTTCTGAGTGTTCTTCCCCTTCCTTTATCCTTTTACCCATCTCTTTCTGAATTCACCATTCTCCCACTGCTGACTCTCTCCCTCCACCATCAGTTTGATTCTACTGGACTTAATGTGAAAGTGAAAGTTGCTCAGTCCTGTCCAACTCTTTGTAACCCCATGGACTATACAATCCAATGAATGTTCCAGGCCAGAATACTGGAGTGGGTAGCCTTTCCCTTCTCCAGGAGATCTTCCCAACCAAGGGATTGAACCCAGGTCTCCCTCATTGCAGGCACATTCTTTACAAACTGAGCTATCAGGGAAGCCACTGAACCTAAAGCCCCCTCTCAAAGCCCTTCCTCTAAAAGCCTTTTAAAAAACCAAACCCACAGGGTAAGGAGAACCCTCATTTGTCTAGTCCCATGGACTAAAGCTGAAGAGACAGAGCTAAACAATGTCCTGACCCTCTTCTAGACCCTATCTCTTTTGATGAAAAATTAGATACAGTGATCTAGACTTATTGGTCCAACCATACTGACCTGTGTCTCACATATATGTCAGTGAGAAAAGAGAGCAAAGAAATGGCTCAAGAAGATAGGTTGGAAAAACCCTACAGATTTACAAAAGGATATAGTGGAATACCAAGAAAAAACCCAAGTGTTAGCTAAAACCCTTCCCTGGTCATTCCAGAAGTCTTCCCTAAAATTACTGGTTGAAAATAATTAATTATACATCCAAAACTTGATCAATCTATTCTTTAATTTTTGAGATGTTTGAGAAAATTTTCAAACAGCACTCAGGGATGGAAAATAACATAAACCCTTTTCAACTCTTTCCATATGGATTTGATAAAGACCTTGCCCATCCCCCTGCCTCTGTTAAAAGGTACCAGCTAAATTTAGCTACCATGGCTGCTCATAAGTTAGTTAACCTGGCAATTGGATTTTCTAAAGTTATACAAAAAATTGTCAAGAAAAAGATCTACTCAAATAATGAATTTACAACATCAGTAATTAAGCAGTCAAGCTAAATCAATGACAGGGAATTTACTGTTTGGCTCAGGAAACTCAAACAGGGGCTCTGTATCAACCTAGAGGGGTGGGATGGGGAGGGAGATGGGAGGGAGGTTCAAAAGGGAGGGGATATATGTATACCTGTGGCTGATTCATGTTGAGGTTTGACATAAAACAGCAAAATGCTGTAAAACAATTATCCTTCAATTTAAAAAAAATAAAATAAAATAAAAGATCCTCTAACACTTATGGCTCTCAGAGGAACATTTGCTTTTACTGCAAAAAATTTGTACATGTCAGAAGAGATTTCCCTAGATTAAAAAATAAAACCCTTCTTATTTCCCCCCAGATTATAAACCTAAACCACAGTAAAACTCTGTCCACCTTTATTCCCTTCTTCTTCAGTATTGTTCTGAGGAAATTATGGGATTTTTTTTTTTTTTTTTTGGTCTGTTTGTTTTCTCTTCAATAGCATTTTTGGAGGGATTGAATTTATTGTTTTGGGGAAAAAGACTAAAGATTTAATTGATATTGGTTGATATCAAGACTTAATTGATAACTCTTAATTGATAAGTTAATTGATAACTCTTCTCAACCCACTGCTTTAAAGCACCTCCTTCTTCAGAGTTGGTGGACATGAGTTTGAGTGGGCTCTGGGAGTTGGTGATGGACAGGGAGGCCTGGTATGCTGCAGTCCATGGTGTAGCAAATAGTGGACAAGACTGATAAACTGAACTGAACTGAACTTCCTCAGAGTACTGGAACTATTTCAATGGTGGGGGTTTCTTATTGCCCTATGACCATTTTTAAATCTTAACTCATGCCACTTCAACTTGGGCTCCCTTTCAGGAATATTATTTTCTCATGTCTTCCACTCCCATGCATCTCTTGAAAGAGATGTTTTAGAAGTCTTTCCTCAAAAGAGGAAAATGTTTTAAAATCTAAAGGATAATACAAATCAACAAAAGTATGAATCTAATAATTTAAAGTTTAAGCTTTTGCATGGAGCTCCCATTTTCTTTTCAGAAGGAAATGGCCACCTGCTCCAGTATTCTTGCCTGGAAAATTCCTTAGGCAGAGGAAAATTCCAATGGCAGGCTACAGTCTATAGGGTCACAAAGAGTCAGACATGACTGAGCACACATATGCACCTTTCCTTTCCTTATACTCATTGCATCCCAAAGGATGACATTTCACAAATGTTACCAAACCATCTATGATCTCAATCTTCCACAGATATAGGGAAAAATTCATTCAGCAGCCCCAAGTAAAATAGAAATAGATAAATAAATACACCTGGTCCAAACATTTAGCAACCTTCTTTCAGAAAGGGATCCAGTATACTGTTATCTTGAATATTTAAAAAAAAAATGGTATGATAGTTTCTTATAATACTCCCATCCTCTCAGTTAAAGAATAGAAAGGAAGAAGACTGTAGTTTGTCCGTGACTCAAGAGGCATTAACAATGTTATCATACCATTCCACCGAATCTTCATACCCTTTTACCTGCAGTGTCTGAAGCAGTAAAATTTTGGCAGTGCCTGATATGTGCAAGGTTATCTTTAGCATCCCTGTGGACCCAGACAAACAAGATTTGTTTGTTTTCAATGGAAATGACCAAGAACATACCTGGATGGTAATGCCCCAGGAAGCCTTACTTATTCCCAAGCCCTAAAATCAGATCTTGCACATATTGTTTATCCAAAAGGCTACTTTACTATAATATGTAGAAGATCTACTCCTTTCTTCCCCAAATATGCAGCCTTTCACCTGGACAATCTCTGTCTTCTTAAACAGTTAGTTATAAAGGGTCCTAAAGTTTCCAGAGACAATTATTGTTTTATCAGTCTCAAGTGAAATACCTAGGACATCTGAAGTTACTAATTGACCTAAACAGAATTAAAGGAAGCTCAGCCTTCCCAATCACTAAGACTTAAAACAACTCAGAGGATTTTTAGGATTAATTAGTTACTGTAGAAACTGGATTCCAAACTCTTCTCTTATGGCTTAGTCATTATAATTATTACTAAAATTCGGTAATCCAGATCCCTTTCAATGGACTGAAGATGCCATTTAGCTTTTAGACAATTGAACAGCTTACTAAAGTCCAAGACTTCAGGCAAACTAACTCAAAAATGCTTTTTTTATTGAATATACATGAATAATAGGAATTAGCTTTAGTAGTATTAATTCTGAAACAGTGATCAAAATAGGTCAGTAAGTTATTATAGTCATCAATTAGATTCTGTCTACAAAGGCTTGCCCCACCGCAGCATGGGAGCTATTTTCAGTACATCAGCCTTACTTAAAATTGCTAAAGGTATTGTTATGGAGTCTCCCCTGACCATTTACATAGCCCATTCTGTTGAAGTTCTTTGAAGTTTTCATCACACTCAATGCTTTTGCTCTAGTAGATTGACTTCCTATATAATTCTTCTTTTGTCTCCCTCAAATGTCACTATATGTCAGTGTCACATTCTTAATTTTGCTACCTTTTTTCCTTTGCCTTGGACTAAAAACATCATGACTGCCTTGATTTGGCCTATCATTTACTGACTTCTAGATTAAGCTTCCCAGGTGGCACTGTGGTAAAGAATCCACCTGCCAATACAGGAGATGATGATTTGATTCCTGGATCATGAAGATCCCCTGGAGTAGAAAATGCAATCCCCTCCAGTATCCTTGCCTGGAAAATTCCCTGGACAGAGGAGCGTGGTGGGCTAAAGTCTGTAGGGCCACAAAGAGTAGGACAAAACTGAGCAAACAGCACATAGCACACAAATTGAATGTAGAGGAAACTTCTTTGCATAATCTGGACTTGATGTTATTTACTGAATGCTCTTCTCTGAAGGCTGATCGAGAAAAATTCTAGGCTGGATATGCTATGGTGTCCTTCCATGAAATTATTGAAAGTATTACTTCCTTTAGTCATGTTGGCCCAACAAGCTGGAACAATGACTTTAGCCCAGGCTTATATTATAGCAAAAAATCAAACTTCCAGTATTTATACTGATAGTTGATATGCCTTCAGTGTCACCCAGAATTGCCGCATGCTATGGAAGCAAAGGGGCTTTTTGACCTCCAAAGAGCAACCAATTAAAAATAACCAATGTGTCTTTTACCTGCTGACGACATTAAATAAACAAAACTTGTGGCCATTATAAGATCTCAGACCATTTAAAACTAAACTCAGAAGGAAGTAAAGAAAATAATCTGGCCAATACAATGGCAAGAGCCGCTTCTGTGGCACTAGTGGTGCAGGAGACATGAGATGCGGGTTCAATCTCTGAGTCTGGAAGATATCCTGGAGGAGGGCATTGCTACCCAGTATTCTAGCCTGGAGAATCCCACGAGCAGGGGATCATGGTGGGTTACAGTTCATAGGGTCACAAAGCGTCAGACATGACTGATATGATTTAGCACCTGCATGCACGCTTTTTTTTTTTTTAATATTGTTTTACTTTAGGTAAAACCTCAGTTTTGATCACTAAATCTTTTATTAACATGTAAGATTTATTGGCTGAAGCCCCCCAAAATTTATTCCAAGAGGAATAAAACAAATATCTTCAAAAATATTGTAAGTTTCGGGACGATCATAGCCTATATATATATATATATATATATATATATATATATATATATATACTTAATAATAACCTAGTTCTGCCTCAATGTTTTCAAGAACATATTCTATCAATTGTCCATAGGGTCACCCACAAGGCCCATACATAATTATATTGTGGGAAAAGCAATACTATTGGAAGTCTCCCACTAAATAGCAAGGAAGATGTAAATGTTATGACCAACTTAGACAGCATATTGATATCGATAGCAGAGACATTACTTTGCCAAAAAAGGTCTGTCTAGTCAAGTCTATGGTTTTTCCAGTGGTCATGTATGGATGTGAGAGTTGGACTGTGAAGAAAGCTGAGTGCCTAAGAATTGATGCTTTTGAACTGTGGTTCTGGAGAAGACTCCGAAGAGTCCCTTGGACTGCAAGGAAATCCAACCAGTCCATTTTGAAGGATATCAGCCCTGGGATTTCTTTGGAGGGAATGATGCTAAAGCTGAAACTCCAGTACTTTGGCCACCTCATGCGAAGAGTTGACTCATTGGAAAAGACTCTGATGCTGGGAGGGATCGGGGGCGGGAGGAAAAGGGGACGACAGAGGATGAGATGGCTGGATGGCATCACCGACACGATGGACGTGAATTTGAGTGAACTCTGGGAGTTGGTGCTGGACAGAGAGGCCTGGCGTGCTGCAATTCTTGGGGTCACGAAGAGTCGGACATGACTGAGCGACTGAACTGAACTGAAGATGTAAATTCACCTTTGCTCAATACATAATTTTGTAAAGCTATTCATTCTTCCAAAGGCCATTTCCCTTTAACTTTTGGACCCTTTGATGAATAGCAGATGGATTTTATCCAACTGCCACTTCATTGAACATATAAATATATACTTATATTGATATGCATGTTTTCTAACTGGGTTGAGTCATTTCCATTTTGGAGGGCTATCATATTTACAATGGGTACAATTAAAAAATTAAACCCCACATGGGGTATTCCCTCTGAGCTTCTCAGAAATTGAGTAACCTCTTTCTGGACAAATTATTCAATTTATAACTGAGTATATTTTTTAACATTTTCATTTTCACTGCTGGATTAGTGTAACATACCAATTGTACAGTTAAGACTCACTTGACTAAATCAGTTGAACCTTTCAATTACCCTTGGCCAAAAGTCCTGACCTTAGTATTATTTATCTAAGGTCTACTTCTTTTGGAAAACACCTATATACTCCTTTTGAAATAATTACTGGTACATCAGTGAACATATATAGTAAGTTATATGAGCCCAGTTTGATTAAAGAGGAAAGTTTAATGTACTGACAGGAACTGTCCAAATTATTAAGGATAAATATCTCACTAGTATTGTTTAATCATAAAGTCATGTCCAAATATTTTGCAACTCAGTGGTTTGTAGTCTGCCAGGCTCCTCTGTCCATGGAGTTTTCCAGACATGAATACTGGAGTGGGTTGCCACTTTCTTCTCCAGGGGATCTTCTTGATGCAGGGATTGAATCCATATCTCCTGCCTTGGCAGGTGGACTCTTTAGCATGGAGTTGACAGAGAAGTACCCACTAGTATAGAAATATTTTAATAGCAGCCTTCTGGGAGATGGAGACCACAAAGAATATGATTTACAGTCAGTTGACTATGTTTATGAGAGAGAGAGAGAGAGAAAACAAAAAAAAAGCCTTCACAACCTCAGTTGTTACTGTTGTTCAGTTGCTAAGTCCTGTCTGACTCTTTGCAACCCTATGGACTGCAGCACACCATGTTCCTCTGTCCTACACTTTCTCCCAGAGTTTGTTCACACTTATGTTCACTGAGTCAGTGGTGCCATCTGATCATCTCAAACACTCCTGCCACTTCTCCTTTTGTCTCCAATGTTTACCAGCATGAGAGTCTTTTTCAATGAGTTGGCTATTTGCATCAGGTGGCCAAAGTATTGGAGTTTCAGCTTCAGCAGCAGTACTTCAAAGGAATATTCAGGGTTGACTTCCTTTAGGATTGTTTGATCTCCTTGCAGTCCAAGGGACTCTCAAAAGTCTTCTTCAGCACCACAATTCAAAAGCATCAGTTCTTCCACATTCAGACTTCTTTGTGGTCCAACTCTCACATCAGTACATGACTACTGGAAAAACCATAGTTTTGACTATACAGAACTTGGTCAGCAAAATAATGTCTCTGCTTTTTAATATGCTGTCTAGATTTGTTGTAGTTTTTCTTCCATGGTGCAACGGTCTTTTAATTTCATGACTGCAGAAAAAGGACCATATAAGGAATTGCTAACTCACCCATGTGTAGCAGAACTCGCTGCCATTGAATCATGTTTCTCATTTAAAAAGTGTTCCCAATCCTGACTGGGGGCTTCCCTGGTGACTCAGTGGCAAAGAATTCACCTGTAGTGCTGGAGATGCAGGAGACCAGGGTTTAATCCCTGGGTTGGGAAGATCCCCTGGAGGCAACCCTCTCCAGTATTCTTGCCTGGAAAATCCTGTGGACAGAGGAGCCTGATGGGCTACAGTTCTTAGGGCTGCAGAGTCAGACACAACTGCAGGGCTTAGCATAATCCTGACTGGATCTCTCAACCCATTGGTGACCTCCAACTGAAACTAACCAGAAACAAGCAAACAACTATTTTCTGGATCAGAAGGAGGCAACATCTGGAACAGACAGCTCTTCCGAGGATCCAGATCAGGCCAGTGTACTTTATGCCTGATATCTATGATATTGGAGAGTTCTATCTAATTTTTGTGAGGCAATGTTTGCTCCTAGTCCTATTACTTTCTGTGGGACTGGTATAGTGGTGGTTTTGGTGAAACTCTTGAAGGAGTTAAAATTGTAGTGAATACCTAAGTGTTTATTTTCTTCATATATATTCTACTATTGGGCTTCCCATGTGGCACAGTGGTAAAGAATCTGCTTGTCAATGCAAGAGACATGGGTTCAATTTCTTGGTGGGTAAGAGCCCCTGGAGGAAGAAATGCAACTCACTCCCATATTCTTGCCTAGAAAATCCCATGGGCAGGGGAGCCTGGTGGATTACAGTCCATAGGGTCACAAAAAGTGGGACACAACTTAGCAACTGAAAATATATGCATAATCTACTATCAATCATAGTAATCCTACACATTCTCACTAACAAATATTATTATTTTTTAAATGTCATACTCTTGTCACCTGAAAAACTCACAGAAACCATCTGCCTAATTCTTTTATAGTCATAGTCAAATGGTCCTCAATATAATTTAAGACCTTTTAAAATCCCTCTCTGTAGTTCTATTGTTTCCTGTCTTTTCCATTCATTCATGTACCTGGAAAGACAATGACATTTTCTAAATATCTGTTTCTTGCAACTTCAGGAAATTTATCTGATTGTTGGACATGTTACCACTTCCTTACAGGGTATTTTGCAAAAAATAAAGACCCCATCATTGTGACCAATTTCACCAATGCATCTAACTTTACCATAGCTCATAAAAGAGAATTCTCAGAGATCGCTTGCTGTGTTCAGATTTTTACCCAGTCCTAGCCTGTCCCTTGTTTCTTCCTGACTCCACAGGAAACAATTCCAAGGGACACTGGGAGACCTAGATCTAACCAGTCTAACGCTTATGACTATGATAAGAGTCAAAACATTTTTTGGAGGGGTCTGGTGCACTGGGACGACCCAGAGGGATGGTACGGGGAGGGAGGAGGGGGAAGGTTCAGGATGGGGAACATGTGTATACCTGTGGCGGATTCATGTTGATATATGGCAAAACCAATACAATATTGTAAAGTTAAAAATAAATAAAATAAAAGGAAACTAAAAAAAAAAAAGAAAATATCACCATTTGCACGGTAAATACCAATTACTTCTCTTCCCTACCCTCTATATCATACTTACTGACCATGTGCTATAATAAGGACAATATAAATATTACAGACAAAATATATAATTCCACTTTATATGTGGAAATTAGAATCCAAACTGTTTGGGTTAATGTAGGACACACTCCTCTTTCTACCTGTCTGCTCAATTTGACTGACTGGAAACTCCCAAGTACTGGCCCATGATTAGAAAAGTGGTTACTCACCTACAAAAAGAAAAAAAAAAACAAAAAACAAACAAACAAAAAAACGTCAATACCTGTGAGAAAAGGCAATGGCACCCCACTCCAGTACTCTTGCCTGGAAAATCCGATGGACGGAGGAGCCTGGTAGGCTGCAGTCCATGGGGTCGCTGAGAGTTGGACACGACTGAGCGCCTTCACTTTCACTTTTAACTTTCATGCATTGGAGGAGGAAAGGGCAACCCACTCCAGTGTTCTTGCCTGGAGAATCCCAGAGACGGGGGAGTCTGGTGGGCTGCCGTCTGTGGGGTTCCACAGAGTCGGACACGACTGAAGCGACTTAGCAGCAGCAGCAGCAGCAATACCTGTAGTAGGATGTGCCCCTAAAGTGGTTATATTTGCTTATAGGTACAACAACTAATCTTGAGCACATGAGTGTTTAGATAATTGTAGAATAAGAGGGCTTTATGTACTGGGATATTTGACTGGAGTCACTATTTTAAAACTGCTTACTGGGACGACCCAGAGGGATGGTATGGGGAAGGAGGAGGGATGGGGGTTTGGGATGGGGAACACGTGTATACCTGTGGCAGATTCATGTTGATGTATGGCAAAACCAATACAATATTGTAAAGTAATTAACCTCCAATTAAAATAAATAAATTTATATTAAAAAATTATTTAAAAAATAAAACTGCTTACGAGCTTAAATTCTAACCCTGATAGTTAAAATCTTAAAAAAAAAAAAAAAAAAGGAGGGGGGAGACCTCACAATAATTGACTTCCATGAAGACGATTTCTATGAAGATAATAGCTGTACTCATTCTCAAGGATGTGACCTCTCTGCAGGATATTTAGGGGATCAATTCAGTTGCCTCCTCAGAATTTGGGGTTCCTGCTTTGGAACATGTTCCACTGATCTAGAGGTTAAAAGATATCTTACTCATACTGTCAATAGGATTATTAGAGCTCTGCAAGAGCTATTGGAGATCAGCAAAGGTCCTTCTCTTGCTCACATAGTATTTGATAACCATCTTGCATTAGATCATCTCCTTGTTGCCCAGTGAAGCATCTGTGCTAGTGTTAATACTTCTTGTTGCACTTGGATCAATACCTCCTCTAGGTGAAACCTGAAACAAGTAAACTATACCTGCCAAAACTCTTAAAGAATATTCTAACTTTGCACTCAGAGGGCTTAATAATAAGTTTTCTGACATTTTTAGCTGGCCTCTCTCAGGTCTTCAGACTACAGACCATTCTTCTTTTGATTTTCATTATTGGTTTTGTCTTAATGGTATTCAGACTTGTTATGCTGTGTGTAACCAGCTTGCTTAAGACCAAAGTTTCCACCAAAGTTATGATTGCACAATGGCTTGAAGTTTCACTACATCTTTCCTCTTGGGGAACAATCAGCTCATCCTGAAACACTGAGATATGACTTAGAAGGGACCATATCCTTGAAACTTCTCTGTTACTCAAATGTGACCCAGTTCTGTAATCTACTTCTCTTCTCATTCTCCCCTTCAACACAGATCTCCTAGGGTAAACCAATCCCAGCTCCAAGAGACGCTGTGAATCTAGAGCAAATTATTACTCCCTCTGGCAACAAAAAGGAACATAATTAGACGAAAATTGATAATCAGTGCCTTCCAAAGGAAAGATTTTGATCATAAGGGGGAAATTCTGATATATTTAAGATGATTTTAAAATAAAAATTGAGTAACTATGCTTGCATCCAAAATGGAACCTGGTGTCCATTGTGGATGTTTGGTTTTAGGTATGTTCCTGCATCACTTAGAAAGAAAAACACCAATACAGTATACTAACACATATATATGGAATTTAGAAAGATGGTAACAATAACCCTGTGTACGAGACAGCAAAAGAGACACTGATGTATAGAACAGTCTTATGGACTCTGTGAGAGAGGGAGAGGGCAGGAAGATTTGGGAGAATGGCATTGAAACATGTAAAATATCATGTATGAAACGAGTTGCCAGTCCAGGTTTGATGCACAATACTGGATGCTTGGGGCTGGTGCACTGGGACGACCCAGAGGGATGGAATGGGGAGGGAGGAGGGAGGAGGGTTCAGGATGGGGAACACATGTATACCTGTGGCAGATTCATTTTGATATTTGGCAAAACTAATACAGTTATGTAAAGTTTAAAAATAAAATTAAATTAAAAAAATAAAATAAAAATAAAACAGACAACCAACAAGGACCTACTGTAAAAAAAAAAAATGTTAATAAAAACAAAAGTACTGGTGATAAGGTTGAAATGAAAAAAAAAAAAAAGAACTTGAAATTTCTCTAAATTGTATCAAACTTAAGGACATCACCAGCTATTTTCAAAACAATATCTGCTAGCAGCTACCACCTGCAGCTTGTTTCAAAGCTCCCCCTTTTGCAATTATGTAATTAGTCTGAAAACTGACCAATCCTTGCTTAACAAACACATTTTGTGACAGCGCCAATCCTAATTCCTGACAAACAACTCATACTCATGTTAATTTCGTGGCTTTTTGTCTTCATAAACCCTTCCCATTTTCATTGTATAGTTTAGCAGAACACAATTCAAGCATCTTCCTGGATTTGTACTTTTTCCAGTCTTCACAAACCCCAAATAAAAGCACTTTCTGCCTCAACCAATCACTTGGAACTTTGAGTTAACAGTGTAACTTAGAAGATTACATCATTGTTAAATTACTGATTTGTTTATTTGTTTATTTCTTTGGTAGGAATAGTCTTCACTTGAGATTTCAAATTGGTGGGCATCTTTGCCCAGAAAATGGTCAGAAATTTGTTCTCAAATGTCTTAGAAAAAAAGTTATCTTATTATACTTGTTATTTCACTGTAAACTTGAAATAACCTCAAAATAAAACAAAAGATAGACTATGTTTTTAGAAGTATCATATGTCCCTATTTTATTACTTATAAACTATTTATTAATGTTTATAGCTATATTTTTAATAATTAATTGGTAAACTTTTAATTTTTTATGACGTACAAATCAATTCTCATCTGTACCATTTAAAATATCTTCTCCACAGTGTCTCAAATTACTTACTTGAGGCTTCTAATTAAAAAAAAAAAAAAAAGGAGACTCTTAGAATTAAAACAATTAAGGTTGCTCTTAATTTTCAGTTATTTTTTTATTATTAAAATTAAAAGACTACATGCCTACAGTGCACCCAAGGATGAAATGTAATTGGTCTGAGTGATACATGAGCATTGACATTTTCTCTATTAGCCAAGGAGAGAAACATGGACACCACCAGAACTGAGAAACATCAGAGTAGAGATATTGGTAATTATGGCCAATTTATTGCTTTCTGTACATCAAGGCTGTATATTGTCACTCTGCTTATTTAACTTATATACAGAGTACATAATGAGAAATCCTGGACTGGAAGAAACACAAGCTGGAATCAAGATAACTGGGAGAAATATCAATAACCTCAGATATGCAGATGACACCACCTTAATGGCAGAAAGTGAAGAGGAACTCAAAAGCCTCTTGATGAAAGTGAAAGTGGAGAGTGAAAAAGTTGGCTTAAAGCTCAACATTCAGAAAACGAAGATCATGGCATCTGGTCCCATCACTTCATGGGAAATAGATGGGGAAACAGTGGAAACAGCGTCAGACTTTATTTTTGGGGGCTCCAAAATCACTGCAGATGGTGATTGCAGCCATGAAATTAAAAGACACTTACTCCTTGGAAGGAAAGTTACATCCAACCTAGATAGCATATTCAAAAGCAGAGACATTACTTTGCCAACAAAAGTCCATCTAGTTAAGGCTATGGTTTTCCCTGTGGTCATGTATGGATGTGAGAGTTGGACTATGAAGAAGGCTGAGCACCAAAGAATTGATGCTTTTGAACTGTGGTGTTGGAGAAGACTCTTGAGAGTCCCTTGGACTGCAAGGAGATACAACTAGTCCATTCTGAAGGAGATCAACCCTGAGATTTCTTTGGAAGGAATGATGCTAAAGCTGAAACTCCAGTACTTTGGCCAACTCATGTGAAGTGTTGACTCACTGGAAAAGACTCTGATCCTGGGAGGGATTGGGGGCAGGAGGAGAACGGGACAACAGAGGATGAGATGGCTGGATGGCATCACTGACTCAATGGACATGAGTCTGAGTGAACTCCAGGAGTTGGTGATGGACAGGGAGGCCTGGTGTGCTGCAATTCATGGGGTGGCAAAGAGTCAGATATGACTGAGCGACTGAACTGAACTGATCTGATTCTAGGATGAAATGTGAAACTGATTGAGAAAATAAGATTGATGAGTCAAGGCTGTGTCTTCTACTCTTGGTGAGTAGAAAAGACCTTATTTTTTATACAAGAGAATTAGTAATATAAATATAAATAAAGAAATAAAATAAAATGAATATAAATAAAGAAATCTGGAACATTAATTTAAATATTCTTAAATTTGCAATTTTAGATAAGTTAGCTTACCTGTTGTTTTCCTCTATTTCTTTGCATTGATCGCTGAGGAAGGCTTTTTTATCTTTCCTTGCTATACTTTGGAACTCTTCATTTAGATGCTTATATCTTTCTTTTTCTCCTTTGTTTTTAACTTATCTTCTTTTCACAGCTATTTGTAAGGCTTCTCCAGAGAGCCATTTTGCTTTTTTTCATTTCTTTTCAATGGGGATGGTCTTGATCCCTGTCTTCTGTACAATGTCACGAACCTCCACCCATAGTTTATCAGGCACTCTATCTATCAGATCTAGTCCCTTAAATCTATTTCTCACTTCCACTGTGTAATCATAAGGGATTTGATTTAGGTCATACCTGAATAGTCTAATGGTTTTCCCTACTTTCTTCAATTTCAGTCTGAATTTGGGAATAAGGAGTTCATGATCTGAGCCACAGTCAGCTCCCAGTCTTGTTTTTGCTCACTGTATAGAGCTTCTCCAAATTTGGCTGCAAAGAATATAATCAATCTGATTTCAGTGTTGACCATCTGGTGATGTCCATGTGTAGAGCCTTCTTTTGTGTTGTTGGAAGAGGGTGTTTGCTATGATCAGTGTGTTCTCTTGGCTAAATTCTATTAGCCTTTGCCCTGCTTCATTCTGTATTTCAAGAACAAATTTGCATGTTACCCCACGTGTTTCTTGACTTCCTACTTTTGCATTCCAGTCCCCTATAATAAAAAGGACATCTTGTTTGGGTGTTAGTTCCAAAAGGCCTTGTAGGTCTTCATACAACCGTTCAACTTTAGCTTCTTCAGTGTTACTGGTTGGGGCATAGACTTGGATTACTGTGATATTGAATAGTTTTCCTCAGAAATGAACAGAGATAATTCTGTCATTTTGAGATTGCATCCAAGTGCTGCATTTCAGATACTTTTGTTGACCATGATGCCTACTCCAATTCTTCTAAGGGATTCCTACCCACAGTAGTAGATTTAATGGTCATCTGAGTTAAATTCACACATTCCAGTCCATTTTAGTTCAATGATTCCTAGAATGTCAACAGTCACTCTTGCCATCTCCTGTTTGACCACTTCCAATTTGCCTTGATTCATGGACTTAACATTCCAGGTTCCATGCAATATTGCTTTTTACAGCATCGGACCTTGCTTCTATCACCAGTCACATCCACAGCTGGGTATTGTTTTTGCTTTGGCTCCATCCCTTCATTCTTTCTGGAGTTATTTCTCCACTGATCTCTGGTAGCATATTGGGCACCTACCAACCAGGGGAGTTCCCCTTTCAGTATCCTATCATTTTGTCTTTCCATTCTGTTCATGGAGTTGTCAAGGCAAGAATACTGAAGTGGTTTGCCATTCCTGTCTCCAGTGGACCACATTCTGTCAGGAATGTGGAAATAGAGGAAAACAATAAAATGGAAAAGACTAGAGATCTCTTCAAGAAACTTAGAGATATCAAGGGAACATTTCATGCAAAGATGGGCTCGATAAAGGACAGAAATGGTATGGACCTAACAGAAGCAGAAGATAGTAAGAAGAAGAGGTGGCAAGAAAAAAAAAAAAAATACAAAGAAACACAGAATAACTGTACAAAAAAGATCTTCATGACCGAGATAATCATGATGGTGTGATCACTCACCTAGAGTCAGACATCCTGGAATGTAAAGTCAAGTGGGCCTTAGAAAGAATCACTATGAACAAAGCTAGTGGAGGTGATGGAATTCCAGTTGAGCTGTTTCAAATCCTAAAAGATGATGCTATGAAAGTGTTGCACTCAATATGTCAGCAAATTTGGAAAACTCAGCAGTGGCCACAGGACTGGAAAAGGTCAGTTTTCATTCAATCCCAAAGAAAGGCAATGCCAAAGAATGCTCACACTACCGCACAATTGCACACATCTCACATCCTAGTAAACTAATGCTCAAAATTCTCCAAGCCAGACTTCAGCAATACGTGAAACATGAACTTCCAGTTGTTCAAGCTGGTTTTAGAAAAGGCAGAAGAGCCAGAGATCAAATTGCCAACATCCGCTGGATCATGGAAAAAGTAAGAGAGCTCCAGAAAAAAAAATCTATTTCTGCTTTATTGAGTATATCAAAGCCTTTGTGTGGATCCCAATAAACTGTGGAAAATTCTTCAAGAGATGCGAATACCAGACCACCTGACCTGCCTCTTGAGAAATCTATATTCAGGTCACGAAGCAACAGTTAGAACTGGACATGGAACAACAGACTGTCTCCAAACAGGAAAAGGAGTACTTGAAGGCTGTATATTGTCACCCTGCTTATTTAACTTATTTGCAGTGTACATCATGAGAAATGCTGGGCTGGAAGAAGCACAATCTGGAATCAAGATTGCTGGGAGAAATATCAATAACCTGAGATATGCAGATGACACCACCCTTATGGCAGAAAGTGAAGAGGAACTAAAAAGCCTCTTGATGAAAGTGAAAGAGGAGAGTGAAAAAGTTGGCTTAAAGCTCAACTTTCAGAAAACTAAGATTATGGCATCTGGTCCCATCACTTCATGGGAAATAGATGTGGAATTAGTGGAAACAGTGTCAGATTTTATTTTGGGAGGCTCTAAAATCCCTGCAGATGGTGATTGCAGTCATGAAATTAATAGATACTTACTCCTTGAAAGCAAAGTTATGGCCAACCTTGTTAGCATACTCAAAAGCAGAGGTATTACTTTGCCAACAAAGGCCAGTCCAGTCAAGGTTATGGTTTTTCCAGTGTTCATGTATGGATGTGAGAGCTGGACTGTGAAGAAAGCTGAGTGTCAAAGAATTGCTGCTTTTGAGCTGTGGTGTTGGAGAAGGCTCTGAAGCTTCCCTTGAACTGCAAGGAGATCCAACCAGTCCATTCTAAAGGAGATCAGTCCTAGGTGTTCATTGGAAGCACTGATGCTAAAGCTGAAACTCCAATACTTTGGCCACCTCATGCGAAGAGTTTACTCACTGGAAAAGTCTCTGATGCTGGGAGGGATTCGGGGCAGGAGAAGAAGGGGACGACAGAGGATGAGATGCCTGGATGGCATCACCAACTCGATGGACATGAGTTTGAGTGAACTCCGGGAGTTGGTGCTGGACAGGGAGGCCTGGCATGCTGCGATTCATGGGGTCGCAAAGAGTCGGGCACGACTGAGTGACTGAACTGAACTGACTAGCTTACCTACTAAGTTTTGTATAAAATTCATAAAACATGGACACGTTCATTATGTGAAATACCTTTAATTCTTCATGCTCAACAGAACCTATCACTATCCAACAATTTACAATTTTCCAAATAATTTAGAGCTCATTACCAAAATAATTGCTGAATTATTAATTCAGATTTATTAAAATCAAGATAATCACTGTTTCATATTTTGGTCTCTATTGAAATAAATATTATTAATAATGTTCTTGAAGCTGTTTACCTTTTACCAGTCACTTAAGATGATTTGATCAGATGCCTTAAGGTCAGAATTTAGGTTTTATTTATGCCTGTATCCCCAAGGCCAAGTAGAGTGCCTGATCAAGTCAAGTGACTGAATGAATAAATGAGATGCTCAAATGAGAGTAGACATCTTTGGGTCTAATAAGTTTTTTCTCCAAATTATACTGTTGCTCTTTTCATCCCACATATAAAGTTATTCCAGCTCCTATGGGTTATATTTTACATTTTCTTCTTTTTTTTTTTTTTTTTTACAAAATTTCTTAAAATAAATTTGAATATTTTGAGAAGATATCTAAGCCAAAGTTCTTGAGATGTGGTTAATAATTTGCAGTTGGATGCTTCTACAAAAATAAAAAAGAAGTTTCAAATGTGGCCTGTTTTTTTGTTTGTTTGTTTTTAATGTGGTAAAAGTCACATAATATAAAACATACTATCTTAACCATGCTTAACTATACAGTTCAGTAGCACTGAGTACATTTGCATTGCTGTGCTATCATCTGTTTTCTAAATTCATCATCTTACTGACACTCTGTAGGACATGTATAAAATTTAACCTTAAAAATGCAGTCCAATACATTAAGTATAGACAGACACTGTTTGACTCTACTTATACAGGACAGCTAGAATAGTCAAACTCATAGAGTCAGAAACTACATTAATAGATACCAGGGGCCAGGGGATGGGAGTACCTGGAGGGGGAATGGGAAATTAGTGTCTAATTGGGAAAGAATTTCAGTTTAAGAAAGTAAAAAAATAATTGCGACACAGCCTATCTTAATACATAGACTTTATGTATGAAATGAAGCATAAGTAAATGGCTCTATATCCATGTGCACTTAACTTTTTAGTGGGAGAAGATCATTCTATTTAATAGGCTCCATTTTTTTCTGTGTAAATAAAAATGAATAAGCACAAGTTATGAATGAAAGCTGTTTGTCCTATAGCATTAGTTTTCTTCTAACATTGGTGTCTTGCTCACCTTCCTCCTTTTTAAAGGTGACTAAGTTGGCCAATTACAGTGTGCTGCAGTCTTTGGTTTTATACCTCTCTTTGTCCTTGGCATTCTCTTTGCCTCATTATTGTAATGAGGCTAATCCTCTCTTCAGTGGACTCCCGTGGGGCTGTAGCATCAAGGCTCTCAATAAAAAGCTGAACAGTTCAACAATTTTTATAGAGTCTTGATTGAACAGCCCTTAGGGAGAAAAGAAGAGATGGGGAAAGTAGTCAAGACTTGTAATAGCTTTGGTCTAAGTACGTAAAGCATCTATCCAGCAGACCTGACGATGCTTACAATTTAACAGCTTGGCATCAGTTCATATCTCCTGGTGCCAAATAAAGAAGCATGGAGAACTGAAATAAAAGTGTCATTGTAGTTGCATTCTTATCATTGTGAAATACTTGAAATTACAACAGAATTATGAATGGTTACAAGTCACATTTGCTTGTTTCTTTTAAGTGAAATGTTGATATTCTAAAAATAAGAAACCATGTTATGTTATATAACAGAGACTAGAAATCTGCTGCTTTGCTGAAGTTTTTTCACCACCTCTTAGCTTTTCTCACCAGGAGAAGGCAATGGCATCCCACTCCCTTACTTTTGCCTGGAAAATCCCATGGACAGAGGAGCCTGGTAGGCTGCAGTCCATGAGGTCACTAAGAGTCGGACACGATTGAGCGACTTCACTTTCACTTTTTACTTTCTTGCATTGGAGAAGGAAATGGAAATCCACTCCAGTGTTCTTGCTTGGAGAATCCCAGGGACGGGGGAGCCTGGTGGGCTGCGGTCTATGGGGTTGCACAGAGTCGGACACGACTGAAGCAACTTAGGAGCAATGGCAGCAGCAGCTTTTCTCAGTCCTGCCTATCCCTGCTCTTGTAGTACTCTTAGCTCCTCTGTCCAGCTGATTGAGAAAAATAAATAAATACATAAATAACACAGAGATGGAATAGAGTGCTTCCCCCACAGAAGATGAAAGAAAGCTGTAAAAGTGGATATAATTCTAAAAACAAAACAAAACAAAACAAAACAAACAAACAAACAAAAAAAAACTTCTAGTACTTACGAGACAGCAGGATCTAGAACCTAACATTATTCATTATTCCGTGAGGTGTTAAAAGAAAGCTCATTGAAGGCTTTTGCTTGTATATTGTTGTTCCCTAAGATAGATAATGTATGTTGCAAAAAGCTGGCTTAAAGCTCAACATTCAAAAAACTAAGATCATGGCGTCTGGTCCCATCACTTCATGTCCAATAGAACAGGGAAACAGTGGAAACAGTGACAGACTTTATTTTCTTGGGTTCCAAAATCACTGTGAATGGTTTCTGCAGCCATGAAATTGAAAGACACTTGCTCCTTGGAAGAAAGCTATGACAGACCTAAAGAGTGTGTTAAGAAACAGAGACATTACTTTGCTGATAAAGGTTCATATACTCAAAGCTATGGCTTTTCTAGTACTCATGTATGGATGTGAGAGTTGGACCATAAAGAAAGCTAAATGCCAAAGAATTGATACTTTTGAACTGTGGTGCTGGAGAAGACTCTTGAGAGTGTCTTGGACTGCAAGGAGATCAAATCAATCAATCCTGAATATTCATTGAAAGGAATGATACTGAAGCTCCAATATTTTGGCCACCATATGGGAAGAGCCAACTCTTTAGAAAAGACCCTGATGCTGGGAAAGACTGAAGGCAGAAGAAGGGGATGACAGAGGATGAGTTGGTTGGATGGCATCCCCGACTCGATGGACATAAGTTTGAGCAGGCTCTGGGAGATGGTGAAGGACAGGGAAGCCTGTCCATGGGGTCCTGTCCATGCAGTCCATGGGGTTGCAAAGAGTTAGACATGGCTGTGTGACTGAACAACAACAACAAAATTTGTTAAGTAAACAGTTTTCTATGGTCAAGTAAATTGATGGGATTCCAAGTGGAAAAAATTGATATTGAGCTTTATCAAACTCTCAGTACTACATAGTGTTGTAAACTTTCAAGCAGGAGAAAGTATGTAATATTTACTGAATTACATTTTTATTTTTCAAAGTATTTTGAACTTAGAACATTGAAAATGATAGAGAATACAAAGGTAGAAAGAAAGTGAAAGTGAAGTTGTTCAGTCATGTCTGACTCTTTGCGACCCCATGGACACCAGGCTCCTCCATCCATGGGATTTTCTAGGCAATAGTACTGGAATGGGTTGCCTTTTCCTTCCCCAGGGAACTTCCCAACCCAGGGATTGAATCAAGGTCTCCCACATTGTAGACAGACGCTTTACTATCTGAGCCACCAGGGAAGTCTAGAAAGGTAGACTTACCTCAAATAACTCATTAAACAGCATAACATTTTTCTATTATATAATAATTTTAATAATAGGCTTGTGAATTATGTGAACCTTGATATATCATAGTACTTTTTAAGAGATGAGGAACCTGAAGCTAAGAAAAGTGATCCAGTGAATGGTATCATTGTATCAAAGACAAAAGTATAAACATGTTGAGATTTCTTCCTTTGATTTCTAATTTCCAGGAGAAACAACTCTTAGAGTTATATTGGAGGGTAATGTTCCTTCAAAATTTATTTTAACAATTACAGGTTTGGAGCTGTTTTTACTCGAAATAGATATAAGGCATCCCTCAACTCTGCTGCTCTGTAAGGGATACCCACTGTATCTACACCTGGGGATCTATACCCTATTGAATAAAAAATAATGAGTCTGAAAGTTTACCTCACACACACACACACACACACACATGCATATTTGCTGGCAGGAGGATGAGTCCCCTTGTTCAGCCCTCAGCATTAAGACAGCAGACAGAATAAACTGGCAGCACAGTTCCCCCATGAAAATACCCTACAAGTGGTGTTATGAAAGTCACATATCACTCACTACATGTACAGTATGAAAGGATCAAACTAGGAGGGTGATGTAGAAAGATGAAAGTCTCCACAAACATGGAATTGGAAATATTTACTCTTCCCTGGTGGCTCAGAGGGTAAAGCGTCTGCCTGCAATGCAGGAGACCTGGGTTCGATCCCTGGGTCAGGAAGATCGACTGGAAAAGGAAATGGCAAGCCACTCCAGTACTCTTGCCTGGAAAATCCCATGGAGAGAGAAACCTGGTAGACTACAGTCCATGGGATCACAAAGAGTTGGACATGACTGAGTGACTTCACTTTCTTTCACTCTCCTAAGAGACAAGGAAGAACTCTGGGGGTTTAGAATATAGATGTATTTCTCCTTTGGGAAGAAGAAACTGTCTCTGAGATTCTACCTTTTTAAACTGTGATGTTCTAGATTCTTGAAGGTCTGTTAGCTATTCAGCCATTTTTTTTTAACTCAATATTTTTTAAATGTATAGGCATGTGAAACAATGAAGAACCCCATTTAAATCAGGTCTTCTAATCTAATTATATGGTTAGTCCATACTCACTTTTTCTCATCTGAGTAAAGCTGCAAAGGAATAAATGGTCGAGTTAATAATAGATTGAGAAGAACATGATGATTCCTGTGAGTGCCATACAGAAAATGCCACACAGTTACCAGTCTAATTGGAATAATTTTTGATGAATCATAGACAAGATGGTCATGTTGTTTTCAATCACTGTTGTATTTAACAGAGAGTAAATACAGTTTATGTCAATGGCATACCCAGGGGTCTTAAAGAGATAATCAGCACTTTCTCCTGTGACACAGGAAGAAGAAACCACCAATTGATTTAAAGCAATAAAGCGGAATGATTATCTTGCTGTGACTCCTTGGGTTTTGGTGTGTCACTAGGGAAAACAATAGAGACTAATTTGGGTTGACTTATTGAGGCCTCTCACTAAACTCATGTGATAAGAGAGCCTCCATCTGCTCCTGATTCCAAGAAGGACACATAACCATTCTGAATGAGCAGGAAAGATGTCATAGGATGCCTTTCACAGAATATACATTGATGTACAAAACTGATCTACAAACTCTAAGATCAGAAAATTATCAGGATATTTTTCTGTTTAGAAAGGGTAAGTTCATGAATAAAAGAGGCAAAAGGCTAGTTCCTTTGTTTGATGTGTGGCACTTTAATTTTTAAAATTATCAATTGAAAATAGTTCCACTACAACTTCTACTTTACTGTTTCCTATGCAAAGTGAAGGAGAGGTCATTAAAAGTAAAGAAATTGAAAAACAAAAAGAATAATGAGAAAGGGACGTTTATCATTCAAAATTTTCTCATATTTAGAAGTGGAGAAAAAAAAGAGAGAGAGGGAATTCTCTTGTCTAAGCTCTTAAACAGTATTTAGATCTTTTGTCAGATCTTTATGGAATTAGATTAGGGGACTATAAGTCCAGGAAAAGCAGCCAGCCAAGCAGGGAATTAAACACTTGAAAGATTGTTGTATATCATTTTATTAGAGTAATATATTGCATTCAGCATTATCCAGACATCCAAAGGTATCAGATGTCTATTCATCTTTATTTCTTGCCAATGTCACAATGACACAGAGTCTTATATTTTTTTTTCTTTTTTCTTTTTCTCCTATTGATACTATTTTTCTTGGCTTTTTAAGACAGTACTACCCATATTGATTTGAAGCCTAGTTTGAAACATGTAAGATGAAATAGGATAGATTAAATCTATTTCTGTTTAAATTATAACAATATTATTCCAAAGAATTAATTTTAATCTAAATAGTTATCTATGAGAATTGTATTGATTTATACTGACTTTTAAAACTTTGTAATTAAATTCACAATTTTAGATTTATGGAAATTCATGTCAGATCAAAATCTAATTCATTTTATGGATAGAAATCCAAACAAACTGGAACAAATGAAAATATGTTACAGGAAGTTCAAGCTTTGTATATTTTTTTCCATTTTATCTTATTTTACAGATGTTTAACTTCCATCTTCTCATCTTCTTACAAATTACATTCATGACTCCTAAGTTACAAACTACGGTTTCAATATAAATAATTCTCAAAGCTATACATCAAAGATGTGAGAGTTTTGATAGTAGTTTCCCACTTCAGAATTCAATTTTAATGTTCAACAAAATTAAAACTAATGCAAAAGTTGGAACAAAATTGATATAGTTTAAGTAATTCTTTCTCCTTTACTTGGATATATTTGGGGGATAGACATTGGATCTGACTGGAAAAATATTCCTGGGAAATAGAAGGCATGTAAACCTGCCTTTCAAGAACTGGCAACTGGACATGCTAAATGAGAACAGGAAAGTTTTCCTTAGGCCATGGAGTGTGGTCTAAGCAAAATGGTTGTCTGAGGAGGCCTTACAAATAGCTGTGAAAAGAAGAGAAGCAAAAAACAAAGGAGAAAGTGAAAGATAGACCCATCTGAATGCAGAGTTCCAAAGAATAGCAAGTAGAGATAAGAAAGCCTTCCTCTATGATTAATGCAAAAAAATAGAGGAAAACAATAGAATGGGAAAGACTAGAGATTTCTTCAAGAAAATTAGAGATACCAAGGGAATATTTCATGCAAAGATGGGCTCAATAAAGGACAGAACTGGTAGGGACCTAACAGAAGCATAAGCTATTAAGAAGAGGTGACAAGAATACACAGAAGAACTGTAAAAAAAGATCTTCACGACCCAGATAATCATGAAGGTGTGATCACTCACCTAGAACCAGACATCCTGGAATGTGAAGTCAAGTGGGCCTGAAGCAACACTATGAACAAAGCTAGAGGAGGTGATGGAATTCCAGTTGAGCTATTTCAAATCCAAAAGATGATGTTGTGAAAGTGCTGTACTCAATATGCCAGCAAATTTGAAAACTCAGCAGTGGCCACAGGACTGGAAAAGGTCAGTTTTCATTCCAATCCCAAAGAAAGGCAGTGCCAAAGAATGCTCAAACTACCACACAATTGCACTTATCTCACACACTAGTAAAGTAATACCCAAAATTCTCCAAGCCAGGCTTCAGTGTGAATCATGAACTTCCAGATGTTCAAGCTGGTTTTAGAAAAGGCAGAGGAACAAGAGATCAAATTGGCAATATCTGCTGGATCATGAAAAAAGCAAGAGAGTTCCAGAAAAACATCTACTTCTGCTTTTTTTACTATGCCAAAGACTTTGACTGTGTGGATCACAGTAAACTGTGAAAAATTCTTCAGAAGATGGGAATACCAGACCACCTGACCTGCCTCTTGAGAAACCTGTCAGGAATCAACAGTTAGAACTGGACATGGAATGACAGACTGTTTCCAAATAGTTTCCTATTTTGTAAAAAAGGAGTAATATACGTATTTGGCAGTATGTCAAGGCTGTATATTGTCACACTGTTTATTTAACTTATATGCAGAGTACATCATGAGAAACGCTGCAGTGGAGGAAGCATAAGCTAAAATCAAGATTGCCAGGAGAAATATCAATAACCTCAGATATGACACCACCCTTATGGGAGAAAGTGAAGAAGAAATAAAGGGCCTCTTGATGAAAGTGAAAGAGAGCGAAAAAGTTGGCTTAAAGCTCAACATTCAGAAAACTAAGATCATGGCATCCAGTCCCATAATTTCATGGCAAATAGATGGGGAAACAGTGGAAACAATGGCTGAATTTATTTTCCTGGGCTCCAAAATCACTCCAGATGGTGATTTCAGCCCTAGAGTTAAAAGACACTTACTCTTTGGAAGGAAAGTTTTAACCAAACTAGACAGCATAGTAAAAAGCAGAGACATCGTTACTTTGTCAACAAAGGTCCATCTAGTTAAGGCTATGGTTTTTCTAGTGATCATGTATGATGTGAGAGTTGGACTATAAAGAAGGCTGAGCCCCGAAGAATTGACGCTTTTGAACTGGGTGTTGGAGAAGACTCTTGAGAGTCCCTTGCACTACAAGGAAATCCAACCAGTCCATCCTAAAGGAGATCAGTCCTGGGTGTTCATTGAAAAGACTGATGTTGAAGCTGAAACTCCGATACTTTGGCTACTTGATGCGAAGAGCTGACTCATTGGAAAAGACCCTGATGCTGGGAGAGATTGAGGGCAGTTGGAAAAGGGGACGCAAAGGATGAGATGGTTGGATGGCATCACCACCTCAATGGACATTGATTTGCGTGGACTCAGGGATTGATGATGGACTGGATGGACTGGCATGCTGTGGTTCATGGATTACAGTGTTGGACATGACTGAGCAACTGAATTGAACTGAACTGATGGCATGTGGAATCGAAACTTCTGTAAATAAATCTGTTTGACAGCACTATGTAGACAGAGACTAATGCCTGTTAAAAAAAAAAAAAAAAAAAAAGTCCAAGGACACCTTCAACTGGTATTTGTACTAGAGATTTTCTATTTGAGGGGCAAGTTCCAGTTTGACATAAAGACATTAATTAAAACTACTCTTATAACTCAAGGTCATAAAAATTTTTTGAAAACTAAAACCCTTCTGATATTATGGAAGATGTCCAAAAAACATTCTAATGTGGAAAGTAATGATCAGAATTCCCTAATACAAAGAAAGCAGTTTGTGAAGGATCATGCCACTGGGGGGCTGTAGGGAAAATATATTTATGAGTAGGGAGCCTCTTTTTCCCTAGGGCTAACTTTGTAAATGCATGAAATATTGCCAGAATCTATCATCACTAAGACAGAGCCATATAAACAGTTTCAGTTGACCAACAAAGAGTTGCTTGTTTGTGGACAGCAGTTCTGAGGTAAATGGACAACAAAATGTTTGGAAGCTCATGACTCTGATCAAAAAAGGTAAAAACATTTGAATCAGTTCTAATGAGGTGGATGAAACTGGAGCCTATTATACAGAGTGAAGTAAGCCAGAAAGAAAAACACCAATACAGTATACTAATACATATATATGGAATTTAGAAAGATGGTAACAATAACCCTGTGTACAAGACAGAAAAAGAGACACTGATGTATAGAACAGTCTTATGGACTCTGTGAGAGAGGGAGAGGGTGGGAAGATTTGGGAGAATGGCACTGAAACATGTAAAATATCATGTATGAAACGAGTTGCCAGTCCAGGTTCGATGCATGATACTGGATGCTTGGGGCTGGTGCACTGGGACGACCCAGAGGGATGGAATGGGGAGGGAGGAGGGAGGAGGGTTCAGGATGGGGAACACATGTATACCTGTGGCGGATTCATTTTGATATTTGGCAAAACTAATACAGTTATGTAAAGTTTAAAAATAAAATAAAATTAAAAAAAAAGAACTAGATGTTTGCTGGTCCAATTAAGATTTAAAGTTTGATATTTGGCAAAACTAATACAATTATGTAAAGTTTAAAAATAAAATAAAATTAAAAAAAAAACAAACAAACAACAAAAAAAAAAAACAAATCAGCTCAGTGGACTGAATTGTATACTCCTTAACATGAGGGTTTAACTTTAACCATCTTGTAGAAACTGGCCAGTGACATGGCTATTTGGTCACGTAGCAGGGCAGTGGAAACCTGGCCTATAAAAGTGTATCTGTGTAGAACACAACTGTATGGAAATCACTCTAGGAACTTGAAGGGGGGATTAAAATAGGACATGTCACCATCCATCAAGAATCCCTCCAGTACTGAAAGATGATTGGAGTAAAACAAATTATAGTTAATATATAAACAGTTCCCAAAGTTATGTACTAAAGACGTGAACGTTTTGATAATAATATTCTGTTTCTGAATTTAATTTCAATGTTCAAAAAATAAAACTATCATGTTTAAAAATTAATTTTTCTCCAAATTAACATTACAATTGATTGTAGACATATGAAAATGGAATCACAGGAGAGTTAGAGGGCTAATTTAAAGTAACTAAAATGTGAGTCTCAAGGCCGCTTCAGTAAAAAAAAGCAAGGTTTAGGAAACTAAGTAATTTCATATTTGGTTACCAGGTGCCATACTTGGCAGGAGTTATTCATCATTAAATGAAACAAAAGTTCTTATTTTCATAGAGTTTACATTCTAGTGGAAAAGCTTTTAAAAGTTCAAATGAAGGAAATTGAAACATATTTCAAATTCAGGACGTGAAAAAGAGATGTATACAGCAAGGGAGTTTTTTTTTTTTTCAGAGATTGAAAAGCGGTTGTAACTGGAATGGCATGGCTAAGAAAGTTCTCATTCAAAGTATTTGAGCAAGGACATAAAGTGTTGAGGGAATATATTCTGCAGATATCTAAAGCAGAGTATCCCAAACCAAGGAAACAGTGCAAAGGCCCGGAGGCAGAAGTCTCAGAAACAATGAGAAATGTGTAAGTCTGGAGAACAGTAAACAAAGAACAATGGAAACAGAAAGGCCATAAAGAAACAGACCTGTTAAGCTTTATTTTTTATGGTTGGTGATACAGTGTACAAAATGGAAGGCTTCACCAGAAGAGTATATATGTCTCTTTTAATAGGATCACCCTGGCTACTGATGTATGAAAAAAATACAGAGGGAGAGTAACAGAACTAAGAGTTTCTTCCAGTAGTCTTTGCAAGAACAAGTGGCCCACAGTGGTATACCCAGACAGAGCAAGTCCTTTGATTCTGGAATTTAAATACTAAATAAATAAAACTGACTGGCTTTAAGACAAATTTCATTTTAACATCTTTGTGAGTAACTACAATATATTAAGTATCTTTCTAGATCCTGAAGATACATCAATGCATAAAACAGACAAAATTTCTTCCTATTGCTTATATTCTAGAAAAAGAGGATCAATTTCAACTCAGGAGTTACTTCGGTACTTGTCCTGAACAGCAGAACGTGGGGAAGCTCTTGAGTAAAACTGGAAAGATTGTAGGTAGAGATCATTTGGAAAGGCTCTCTTTCTGAATGATCTATATGGAAAGGGCTATTGTTTTCAGACATAATAATTCTGACATGCTATGAAATGTGGAAAAGGCAGCTCAGTATAAAACCTAGAAGCCTAAGTTCAGGATAGAAGACCAGGTAAAGTATTAAAATTCATAAGTTATCACATGTCATTCATGCAAATAAGGCCATCAGTCAGAATAAAAATACCAAAACAAAACAAAACAAAAAAAAATCACACAGAAAGAGAAAAGAGGTTAAATCACTGAGCCATGAAAAACTGCTATACCAGAGGCCTGGAAATGAGTATTCACAGTACAATGAGAAAGAAAGAAAGAGCAGTGGTAGCAGAAACAATGGAAAAGTGTGGGTTCCTAGTAGCCAAATGGATAAAGTTTTTCAGGAAACAGTGATATAATGCATTTGTGAAGTTAAATAGGAAAATGGACTGAATGAGTTTCAGAGAAAATGGGAAGAGAGAAATTTCACAGAGTGAGAATGGACAGTTCTTTCAGTTTTGTGGTAAAAATATGAAGTAGATTGAAGAGGAGACAGAGGCGGGACAACCTTTCACTTATCTTTATTTTATATCTTGTTTTACAGATGAAAAGTCAGCATATTTCAATGGAATAATCCACTAGAAAGGGAAAACATGGTGGTAAACAGGAAAGATGGGAAAATTGCTGTTAATCATGTATTTTTTGTTGTCAATTCTCCTTGACTCTCAGAGCTTTCCTCACTCTTCCTAAGAGCCTTGCCGTTGTTCACAATGGTTGCTAAGAAAGTTTCCTAAATTAAGAGCATCCTAGCTTTGCCCTTCAATGTATTCTCTAAAACTCTGCTTATTCTTCCTAGTTATGCTCATACCTCTCCAGGTTTCTTCCATGTTTGTGTTCTTTGTAACCTCCTGAAGGAATTCATTGACTTCCAGAGCTTATCACAATCTGTCCACTACATGTTTCTCTGGTTTCATGTCTTGTTGCTCATTCCCATGGCACCCTTATCAGCATTTGATATATTACAGTCAACAAAATTATTAGCAAGTACCTGTCCTTTTGTTTTATTTTTTTCATTCCTCAATGAACTTGCTCATATTATTTTTGTCTAACAAGATTATTTTTTTTTCTCTTTCTTTTTTGGTTAGACTAACTCAGCTTCAGGTTTTTTGAATAGTTGGAGAATATGTAATGTGCTCAGTTGCTCAATATTAGGTTTCTTCTATTATAGCACCCAGTGCAAACTTCTGTTAAAACATATGTGGTGATAAAATGAAACTTTCCCTTCAGGTTTAGCGTCCCCTAGTAAAGCGTGCATTCTTTGATGAGGATGTCAATAACTGATTAATGGATCAATGAGGAGAGCTAAAAGCTACTAAAGAAATCATTCCAGAAATCATTCAGGACCTCTGGCTACCCTGAAACCTCAATGATATGCCCCAGAGCAGGAGAATTCAGACTCTGATGGAATTCAAGTTCAGTGAGGGTACATTATTTCTCATCAAAGTCTGTGTTGAACATCATATTAAAATTTGTGGTTGGCCCTTATAGATTAAAAGTTATAAAATCTTATCAAGATATATGTACATCTTGATACATGTATCAAAACAACACATATATGTATATGTAGACATGCTTATACATTATTCACCATTACATGTGCATATGTTTTACTAAAGAGTTATAGTCAATAAAAAAAATAATAGATATATCAGAACTGAAATGTGTACTTTAAAATATGTAACATAGGAGAAAAGGTACAGAACTCAGATTACAAACGTTGTGGTACTTCAAGGGAATAAAGCATGACTGTATTTAGACTTAGAGAAGGAAATGGCAACACACTCCAATGTTCTTGCCTGGAGAATCCCAGGGACGGGGGAGCCTGGTGGGCTGCCCTCTATGGGGTTGCACAGAGTCAGACACGACTAAAGCAACTTGGCAGCAGCAGTAGCAGTATTTAGACTGGGAACAATCTTCCAGACAAAATAATAACTTGGTATCATTCTGAACCAATAATTTTTAAGCAAAAATATTATTTTTGTTTACATAGCTTATTTTCACACCTTTTGACGTTTCCCCAAAATCAGTGTGTTAAGTTGCACAATAAAATGTTTAAAATTTATAAAAGAAAACAAATCACTCATTTACTGTAAGCATCATTAAATGATGACAAATTCTTTATTCTCAGGTTTCTTGGGACTTGTTATAATTACAACAAGCTTTAGCATAGGTGATTAGAAATTACTGTTTTTTGTTTTTGTTTTTTTTTTGAATGGCTGTTACATTATTGTTTTTAACTTTGAAACACACTGCTTGTTTCAGTGGCATCAAGCCCACACAGACATTTCAAGCCATGTGAGGCTCTGTATGCTGTAACTTGAGAGCACCATAAAGTTGCTCCTTGTTCTTGCCATTGTTGCTGAAGGTGGTCTCCTATCTCAACAATTGGGGCTGGTGTGATGGGATGAGCCAGAGGGATGGCACAGGGAGGGAGGAGGGAGGAGGGTTCAGGATGGGGAAAATGTGTATACCTGTGGCGGATTCATGTTGATATATGGCAAAACCAATACAATATTGTAAAGTTAAAAAAGAAAAGAAAATTAAAAAAAAAAATAATAATGCAGGTGACTGCCTCTTGCTCATTTGGTTAAGGAAACATAATCAAATGTTTCCTTCAGAGAAAAGAAGCCTGAAACATTGATGAGAAAAAAAGTTTTTAAAAAATAGGGAAGATCAAAGTGTAGGAGAAAAGGTGTACATTTTTTAAGAAAGAGAGATTGAGGGTAAATTTTGTTCAAAATGGCCTAGACCCAGGCCTTCTGGGACTCCATCTCTTTTGTAAAATATTGTGTTTTAAGTGTAAAAATACATAGCAGGACTTGAAATAACTTGGGTAAAGTTAAAAAGACTCACCTTTTAAGAGGGAACTTTTACTTATTTATTTTTAGCTTTTTTTTTTTTTTTTTTTTTAAATTGTGCTGGCTCTTTGTTGCCATACACAGGCTTAGTTGCCCCCAGCATGCCAGTTCTTAGTTCCCCAACCAGGGATGGAACCCACAGTCCCTTCACTGGAAGGCAGTTTCTTTACCATTCTTTACCACTGAAGCACGAGGGAAGTCACCAAAGAGGAACTTAAAAAAAAATTTGATTTATGAAACTTTATTCAAGTAATATTTTCATTGTAAAATGCCAGGGTCCAGCCCCGGCTGATCCAGGGTATTCGAAGGAGAGATGGCGTAAGCGACCTATTTATTTAAATATTTATCAAAGATATAAAGAGTAATAGAATGAGGATAGCTCAGTAGGAAAATTCAGTGGAGAAAAGAGGCTGAGTAGCTTGGTTTACGCGGGAGACCAATAAAACTTCAAGACAAGAAGTTTGCACCACTTACGTAGGCCACAGGCGTCCTTCCGTCCTCCTGAAGGAGAGGAGACACTGAGGCCTCCCTGGTCGGATCTTAGAAGCTCAGGCATAATTAGGAAGCATGGCGGGTTCCGTGCTCCTGATGGAGACTCAGCCAGAATTTGAGAGAGAGAGCGACATGGGGAGGCCAAGTTTCTGTGAACAAGGCCCGCACTTTATTTTCCAAAGTAGTTTTTATACCTTAAGTTGTGCATAGAGGATAATGGGGGAAGGGGGGGGAGTCATGCAAGGACAGCAGTTCCTGATCCTAATCGAAGCCAGGCTTTCAAACTTACCATATGCAAAAGTTCAGGTGATTTACATCATCTTCTGGCCAGGAGGCCTGTTAACATTTTAAGAAACTTATTTTTCTCTAAAGATGATTATTCTAAAGTCAGGCACCAGCCTCCAAAAAGCATTGGATAGAGTTGCATTCCTATAGGGCAAAGGTGAGGTGGGCTCAATCAAGAAAAGAATTAACTCAAGGGTCCAAGGTTACAAACATTGAGGCTACTACTTACATTTCTATACACCCATTATATCAATCAATACACTGCCAAGGACACAGTACGTAAGGAGTATGGAGACTTAGCAGCAAACATTGGCCCAATAAGTGAAAAACCCTTCACCAATACAATTTCTAATCAATCTTTTAACTACTCAAAAGAATCTGTGTTTAGACAGTTGGAACATCTCCTGCCTCTCACAGTTGGGAGGCTCTGAACAATCACATGTGGCCAGAAAAACCTATTCAGGCAGGCTAGAGGATTTCCAAAGGAGTTTGTAGGTTGAAACACTGTCACACCCAGGAATTATTAACTGGAGCTGTAAGCTAACTCTTTTTTCAGAGAGAGGTAGTTGGGGACAGCCCCCTGTAAAGTCAGAGGTGTAGGTGAAAGCACAAAGCAGAAAGTAGGCAAACTCTGGTTTGGGGGATAGATGTTCGAGAATTTCCAGGGGGACTCCTGAGGCTTGATCCCGCCTTTGCATATGCCGAGCCTCCTTCCTCATGACCTTTGTCATGGGTGGAGCTCCTCACGCTGGCTCCCGGCAGTGATAGAATTCCAGTTGAGCTATTCCAGATCCTGAAAGATGATGCTGTGGAAAGTGCAGCACTCAATATGCAATATGCACTCAATATGCAATATGCCGGCTCCTGGCAGTAAAATACACAAAATTTTAGAATATCATAAAAAGCAAAATTTATGCAGTAGCATTTGGATACACAAAGTCTAATTCTAATGATAAGCAAAAATATGATTAGCAATGTATTCAACTCATTTTAAAAAATTAAAAGACCATATGATGCAATATAATGTGATATTAGACAAAAAGTTATTTTTTTCAACCTCATTAATTTGACCTCTTCAGAGGTATATACAAGAAAAAAAGATCTATCTTCCAATTTGATGTATGGAATTGGCCTGGAGCAACTTCTAATCCAATGTTGTAACCCTGTCTTTCATCTGAAAAAACTGAGAGCAATTAACATTAGCAATCCAGGAGCAATAGCTGTATTAACAGTCATCTGCTTCTGGTAAAAAGATACGTCATCCTGTCCTTTAGTCCATAGCTCACAATGGAGAGAAATAAGAAAGAGAAAGTGTCCTCTGTCCTTTATCCTCTGGGTGATGAGCGAAGCACTGGACTGTATATATCTTGTCCTCATTAGCATCTGTAAGCATCATTATCAGTTAATTTTGCACATCTCTGAGAACTACACAGCAGTATCATGCTACAAATTTGTTTTTCTGCTTCAGAAGAATTAATCTCCTTGAAATAAAACAGTGATCCATGGCAAAAGATGCTTCCTATAGTAAAATAACCCAAAATCATGGCTGTTTTATTCAGTTGCAATCATTCAGAAAGAGGTTAGCATCCTCTGCTCATCCATCAAAGGGAAAATAAAGATGCTAAAATTACCTGTATCAACAATAAATACCTTTGATTTACTGCCTGTGAGATGTGTGGCTGAAAAGCTGGGCCCTTGCAAGTGTCAAACTCGAGATATTTCCCCATGTGAGGTTCTAAACAGAGAGGCAGAAGGATGCTGAAGAGGAGAGAAAACAGTCAGTACTTTTCTTTATTGTGCCTGTCAGTGGAAGTTGGAGAGAGTAACCAGAGAGCGAACTATCTGTAACTCTCCCTGCCATTTGTCCATTGGTCCTATCTATCTATCAATCCATCATCTGTCTATTACCTATCCTCTATCTGTCAATGTGCATGCATGCTAATTTGCTTCAGTAGTGCCCAACTCTTTGTTACCCTATGGAATATAGGCTCCTCTGTTCATGGGGACTCTTCAGGCAAGAATAATGGAGTGGGTTGCCATGCCTTCCTCCTGGGGATATTCCCAACCCAGGGATTGAACCTGAGTCTTATGTCTCCTTCATTGGCAGATGGGTTCTTTACCACTACCCCCATCTTGGAAGCCCAGCTGTCAATAACTATCATCATCTATCATCTATCTATATTACCTAATTATCCATAATCATCTATGTATCTTCTATTACTGTCACCTATCTATAGCTATCATCATATTTCTATCATCTATGTATTTTATACCATTTATCTATTATTTACCTATCTATCATCTAGCTAGCTATCATCTGTCATTGTCTGTAATCCCTTTTTCTCCACCCCAATTCCCTCCCTTTTCATTTTTCCCTTAATGTATATTTTAATATGACATCTTATATGTTAAGAGCACAGACTCTGACTAGATGGTCTTGGTCCTATTTTAATAGATATGTTTCATTGTGTAAATTATATAATTTCATTTCCCCTGGTTTTCTTTTCTTTAAACTGGTACTAATTAAGGGATTTAAATAAATATGTTAAGTGCTTAGAGTTCTGTAAGAGCTATAGAAGTGTTTGTAAAAATAAAGAGCTATAGAAGTTTAAACCCTGCTACTCATTGATACACAATAAATCATCATTCCTCTTACTATTTTGCCATAACATCATGACTATAAAATTCAACCTTTATATATGGAATAAATAATCTCAAGATTATCATTAAATTTTGAGAACTGGAATTTGCAAGGAAAATGATATATCCTAATGATTTTTTTGAACAGTATGTGAATTAACATTAGATGCGGATTTTATTTCCATAAAGAAGTTAAAACTTTCTTTACAGAATTTTAAAAAGTACTTTTTTAAGTACTATAAAAAGAATTTAGGAGCATAGTAGAATCCACAATTCTTTTCTTTCTATCCAATTCAGCCTGTGGCTCCCCAAACCTTGATTTTGCCTCCAAGTAGTCAATCATTTTTATTAATACAGTACAGATATGGAAATAGAACACCATGTTATGCTCTAAATTGCAATTTTCAGTAATTTCATATAATCAAATCTATCTGTCTCCTTCTTTGGTTTACCACTATATATGAAACACATTTTTATTCTCACAGTTTTTTTTTTTTAATAGTTTATTTTCCTTAAACATTTTGTCTTTCTTTAAATGCTATAATATCCCAGATGTATTGCAAAATATATTAATCAGTTCAGTTCAGTCGCTCAGTCATGTCCGACTCTTTGCAACACCATGAACCACAGCACAGGAGGACTCCCTGTCCATCACCAACTCCTGGAGTAAACCCAAATTCACGTCCATTGAGTTGGTGATGCCATCCAACCATCTCATCCTCTGTCATTCCCTTCTCCTCCTGCCTTCAATCTTTCTCAACATCAGGATCTTTTCAAATGGTCAGCTCTTCCATCAGGTGGCCAAAATATTGGAGTTTCAGCTTCAGCATCAGTCCTTCCAATGAACACCCAGGACTGATTTCCTTTAGGAATCATATATATAGATAAACCAGAGAAGGCAATGGCACCCCACTCCAGTACTCTTGCCTGGAAAATCCCATGGGCGGAGGAGCCTGGTAGGCTGCAGTCCATGGGGTCGCTAAGACTCGCACACAACTGAGAGTCTTCACTTTCACTTTTCAGTTTCACGCAATGGAGAAGGAAATGGCAACCCATTCCTGTGTTCTTGGCTGGAGAATCCCAGTGATTGGGGAGCCTGGTGGGCTGCCGTCTATGGGGTCGCACAGAGTCGGACACGACTGAAGTGACTTAGCAGCAGTAGCAGCATATATATAAACATATATAACATAAATATGTTAATAGATCATACCAATAATGATTATAATAAAATACACTCTCCAAAGAATAAATGCATAAATGTATATTTTATCATGGTGTTGTCTCATATTTGCCTTTACAGTTTCCATTGGCTATTTGTAAGACAAGAACTATTAGAGAAATCTGGTCATCATCATCTAGGTTTTATTGTTATTCCTTTTGCTAGACACAAGTTACCAAAATTTTTAAATAAATAAATAAAATAAATTATTTAATTTATTCTGAAATGTATTACTTCTTGGGAGTAGCAACCATATATCAATCTCATTTTTCTATTTTGCATCTGCTATAGTTAATTCATCTACTCTCTATGCACCTGAAAACTGATATGGGAAATTCAGTGTTTACTTACAATAATATGTCGTTTGAGAGAGGCCAAATAAAATTCTGGGTACAGGACATTGAAATAAGTGATGTACTAAGATTTATATGTTTTAGTGCTCTGATTTGTGTTTTCTCTTCTTTCCTCTGTGTTACACAGAGATGCATCAGGTTTTTCAACTATAAACATTAAAGAATTTTGGAAGTTAAAATTGTCCACAAAAATGAAGAAATATATGATCAAATGATGTAATATTATTCAACATTAATTGCACAAAGACTCTTTTTCTTGCTGTTTTTTTTTTAATGACTCATTTTTTTATTTAGAAGCACAGATATTCCATTGAATTATTTGAGCAAAAAATTATTGTAAATAACTTTTGCTGTTGTCTTTTGTCAAATTTAGTTGCTTTTGTTTTTGAAAAAAAAGAAAATAGCATAAAGCAAAATCTTCTAATACATAAATTTAGCATATCTGATTTATTAGCATGTCTACATATCAGCATTTATTTAACATATGTGATTTTATTATGAATATTTCTGAAAATTAAATTATCACAATTTTGAATAAAATTTATTTTAAAATTTACAATACAATTGCTACCCATTGTAGGTTAACAAATATTTGTTCCCTGAATGATAATTTAATAAACTATGTGATGCTGCATATATTTTAAAAAATCAGTAACTTTAATCTGTTGCTCTATTAACTAGAAAAATAAGAAATGGAAAGAACTAAAAGTTTTCTTCATAGAACTTTAGTTTATGTATTATTATGCACATGGAAGAAAAAAATAACAATACCAAAGTCTTTAGCCAAACCTTTATTAAATCATTGCAAACTGGCAACAACTCTGAAATCATTGTTTAGTGAAGAGCAAATAATTTAAAGGCTTTATGGCACAGAGAAGGAAAACTCAATCACAATACACTGTTCTGAAAACTGTTTACTGTTGACGTCCTCAGAAGATGGAAAGAAGGTGAGGTTATATCTGAGACAGTATATAGAGATAGCAAGAAGAGAGTCTCAGTTTAGCAGACTTTGCTGAGGTTAACTATGAGGTTAACACAGAGTTCAGTTCAGTTCCATTCAGTTACTCGGTTGTGTCCGACTCTTTGTAACCCCATGAACTGCACCACGCCAGGCCTCCCTATCCATCACCAACTCCTGGAGCTTACTCAAAGTCATGTTCATTGAGTCAGTGATGTCATCCAGCCATCTCATCCTCTGTCGTCCCCTTCTCCTCCGCCTTCAATCTTCTCCAGCATTAGGGTCTTTTCAAATGAGTCAATTCTTCACATCAGGTGGCCAAAGTATTCAGCATCAGTTCTTCCAATGAATATTCAGGACTGATTTCCTTTAGCATGGACTGGTTGGATCTCCTTGCAGCCCAACAGACTCTCCAGAGTCTTCTCCAATAGCAGAGTTCAAAAGCATCAATTTTTTGGCCCTCAGCTTTCTTTATAGTCCAACTCTCACATCCATACATGACTACTGGAAAAACCAAAGCTTTGACTAGACAGACCTTTGTTGGCAAAGTAACGTCTCTGCTTTTTAATATGCTGTCTAGGTTGGTCATAACTTTTCTTCCAAGAAGGAAGCACCTTTTAATCTCATGACTGCAGTCACCATCTGCAGTGATTTTGGAACCAGAGTTTGGGATGAATAATTGGGGGCTGCTAAGTAATGAATATTTGTATCTCTCCTCAGATTCATATGTTCAAACCTAATCAATAAGAGGTGGGATTTGGGGGAGGTTATGAGGTAATGAAGTAGGTAATCCTTTCACAGTGGGATTCAGGTATTGAAATCTGATCAATATTAGAGGTGTGTCTTTGGGAGATGATGAGATCATGAGGTAGGCAATCCTTTTATAATGGGATTAACCCCCTTATCAAAGAAACTCCAAGGAGCTGGCTTTCTCTCTCTGCCCTCCTACCAGTGAGGAAGCTAGGTGCACATCTGCAGACCAGGAAGTGAGCTCTGATCAAACATCACACCTGATAGCACCTTAACCTTGTGCTCTCCAGCCTCCAGAACTGTGAGGAATAAGCCCCTGTTATTAAACCTCCCAGTCAATGCTAATTTTGTGATGCCAGGCCAAACTGACAAATTTTAGCCAGGGCTAAAATTTTCCAAGTCTCAATGGGGAACTGCCGGTCCTTCAAAGTGGCTTCAAGGTCAACAAACTTAAACAAAAGTCGGAGAACTGTGATAGTTCTCAGTCTGAAAAACTAATGGGGTCAAGAACTTAAAAGATAGTTGAGTCTGAGTAGGATCATTATTTTCCCATATAATTTGTTATATATGTGTGTGTTGACTTCAATCATATATGAAATTAGTGGGTTTATAGAAGTTTATACCAGAATGCAATACAGAACTAAGATGCCAATGATAGAGAAAGATGATTTGCTAAAAGGCTCCACAATGCTTCCCTCAGTCAACCGATATATAATGTGGTGTCCCCAACAAAGAAAATCAAGTCCATCTTTCATCTGAATTTCTTAAATCCAGTGACCTAGAGATTGGCACAGTGTTCAGTTTTACAAGTTTAATAATAATTTTCATCTCAGTCTTCATCTTATTTGTAAAATGCTGACAAAACATCGAGGATTAATCCTTGAAAACATTATCGGACTTAAAGTTTTCTTAAAAAAGCCTGCAAGTTTCTATTTTATCCTTAATATTTAATAATAGGAGAAGGCACTGGCGACCCACTCCAGTACTCCTGCCTGGAAAATCCCATGGAGGAGCCTGGTAGGCTGCAGTCCATGGGGTCACTGGGAGTCGGACCTGACTGAATTAATAATGTATAAATCTAAACTATAGAAAGCTTTAAAGATACCTATAAATTGGAGGTGATAGAGACAAAGAAATTGTGTGACAAATAGTGGCTTTTAATATTGAAGCATCTTTGTGAATCTTAGGTGAAAGCTGACTACATATGGGAAATGGCTGCTTAATTTGAAGTTCTTGGGAGTGTGTTTTCTTCCTGATGCCATCTGTTCTTGAAAGAGCTTTAGTGGTGAATTTGTAAGAAGTAAAGACAGTATGCTACTGGGTCATGTGTGGCTCTAAGGATTTATGTCTTATAACTCAAATAATTTTTAATACATAAAAGCTTCTGATATGATTAATTCCAATATAGTTCAACAGTCTTTCATTAGAGTCATCTCTGAAAGTCAGTGCTAAGGACTAATGGCATAAAATAATTTCTATACTTAAATATGAAATAAGCTATCTATCTTCTCAGTAATATATTTGTGTATGTTGAATTAAGACTTTTTAATAATGCTTCAAATAAACTTATAAGTTTGCTTTTGTGGAATCATTTGTTCTCTCATTTATTGATGACCTACAAAGATAAGGTTAATTCAAAGCTTTCAAAGCTTATTGATCATAGTTTCAATCAATAGGCAACATTCTTACATGATAAGTTAATTGGTATTGTAGACCTAAATTTAGAAATAAATAGAAATAAGCTCAAAGTGGCCAGTTTTTTCAAGAACTGCAGAAATTGCAATCAGGGACATGCAAGCTATAGATGGCTACAAATAAGTTGGGGCTTTCCTGGTAGCTCAGTAGTAAAGAATCCATGAGATCAACCCCTGCATTGGGAATTTCCCTTTGAGAAGGAAACGGTAACCCACTTCAGTCTTCTTGCCTAGAAAGCCCATAGCCAGAGAAGTCTGGTGGGCTACAGTCCCTGGTGTTGCAAAGTCAGACAAGACTTAATGACTAAAACACCACCACCACAAATGAGTCCACTAAGGATTTGGGGTAGGCTGTATTTATAGGAAGAAAATGTAAAGAAAAAAAAAAAAAAGAATTCAATAAGACTCTGTTAAAATCAAACAGACAGCATATTTGAAAATTCCTGGGGCACATCAAACCAAGCAATCATTCAAACAAATCTGAATTCATCTCACTTCGTGAGACCACTCTGACCTAGATAATTTCTTGCTCATGTCTCTAAAAACCTTAAACAAAATTTTCAATGTTGATATAAAGCAACCCCTGAACAACTCCCCATCATTTAAGGAATTCCAACATTATCAATTTTCTATAAATAAGACATTTATGGGATATCAGTCTTTCGATCAGTCAAGTTTTAGTCTCCTGAGTGCAAACGCATGAGATTTTCCATTTTATATTCTGTAGTTTGATTTCAGATTGAAATTAATTCATGGTATAATAGAAGTTGGAAACACAAATTTTAGAATTTTTATTTTTTTTTTACAATTGTATTTGCCTTGTTTAGTTGTTGCTTTTTTTTTTTTACTAATTATACAGTTGTTGTTTGGCAGCAAAAATCTTCTAGCCATCCTAGACAATGGCAAGAACATATCCATTCAAAGAAGTAATTATTAAAAAAACAAAACAAACAAACAAACAAAAAAAAACCTACATGCAAAAGTTTAAATAGATCTTAAGGCTTCAGTTCTTACCCATGTCCCACTTTTATAATTTGTCTGGGGTTATTGAAGAAAGTAAGCAAAATCACTAGACCACTCAGGTATAACCTAAAAGTGCAAAATAGATTTAAGGGACTAGATCTGATAAAGTCCCTGATGAACTATGGATTTAGGTTCGTGACATTGTACAGGAGACAGGGATCAAGACCAACCCCATGGAAAAGAAATGCAAAAAAGCAAAATGGCTGTCTGAGGAGGCCTTACAAATAGCTGTGAAAAGAAGAGAAGTGAAAAGCAAAGGAGAAAAGGAAAGATATAAGCATCTGAATGCAGAGTTCCAAAGAATAGAAAGGAGAGATAAGAAAGCCTTCCTCAGTGATCAATGCAAAGAAATAGAGGAAAACAACAGAATGGGAAAGACTAAAGATCTCTTTAAGAAAATTAGACATACCAAGGGACCATTTCATGCAAAGATGGGATCAATAAAGGACAGAAATGGTATGGACCTAACAGAAGCAGAAGATATTAAGAAGAGGTGGCAAGAATGCACAGAAGAACTGTACAAAAAAGATCTTCATGATCAAGATAATCAGATGGTGTGATCACTCACCTAGAGCCAGACATCCTGGAATGTGAAGTCAAGTGGGCCTTAAAAAGTATCACTACGAACAAAGCTAGTGGAGGTGATGGAATTCCAGTTGAGCTATTTCAAATCCTGAAAGATGATGCTGTGAAAGTGCTATACTCAATAAGCCAGCAAATTTGGAAAACTCAGCTGTGGCCACAGGACTGGAAAAGGTCAGTTTTCATTCTAATCCCAAATAAAGGCAATGCCAAAGAATGCTCAAACTACCACACAATTGCACTTATCTCACACACGAATAAAGTAATGCTCAAAATTCTCCAAGCCAGGCTTCAGCAATACATGAACCATGAACTTCCAGATGTTCAAGCTGGTTTTAGAAAAGGCAAAGGAACCAACGGTCAAATTGCCAACATCCGCTGGATCATCGAAAAGCAAGAGAGTTTCAGAAAACATCTATTTCTGCTTGGTTGACTATGCCAAAGCCTTTGTCTGTGTGGATCACAATAAACTGTGGAAAATTCTGAAAGAGATGGGAATACCAGACCACCTGACCTGCCTCTTCAGAAACCTATATGCAGGTCAGGAAGCAACAGTTAGAACTGGACATGGAACAACAGACTAGTTCCAAATAGGAAAAGGAGTATGTCAAGGCTGTATATTTTCACCCTGCTTATTTAACATATGCAGAGTACATCATGAGAAATGCTGGGCTGGATGAAGCACAAGCTGGAATCAAGATTGCTTAGAGAAATATCAATAAGCTGAGATATGCAGATGACACCACCCTTATGGCAGAAAGTGAAGAAGAACTAAAAGGCTTCTTGATTAAAGTGAAAGAGGAGACTGAAAAAGTTGCCTTTAAACTCAACATCAAGAAAACTAAAATCATGGCATCTGGTCCCATCACTTCATGGGAAATAGATGGAGAAACAGTGGAAATAGTGTCAGACTTTATTTTTGGGGGCTACAAAATCATGGCAGATGGTGATTGTAGCCATGAACTTAAAAGACGCTTACTCCTTGGAAGGAAAGTTATGACCCACCTAGATAGCGTATGAAAAGCAGAGACATTACTTTGCTCACAAAGGTCTGTTTAGTCAAGGCTATCATTTTTTCCAGTGGTCCTGTATGGATGTGAGGGTTGGACTATGAAGAAAGCTGAGTGCTGAGGAATTGATGCTTTTGAACTGTGGTGTTGGAGAAGATTCTTGAGAGTCCCTTTGACTGCAAGGAAATTCAACCAGTCCATCCTAAAGGAGATCAGTCCCAGCTATTCATTGGAAGGACTGATGCTGAAGTTGAAACTCCAGTACTTTGGCCACCTGATGCAAATAGTTGACTCATTGGAGAGACCTGATGCTGGGACGGACTGGGGGCAGGAGAAGGGAACAACAGAGGATGAGATGGTTGGATGGCATCACTGACTCCATCGACACAAGTTTGGGTAAACTCTGGGAGGTGGTGATGGACAGGAAGGCCTTGCGTGCTCTGATTCATGGGGTCACAAAGAGTCAGACATGACTGAGCGACTGAACTGAATTGAACTGATGAGTTTCACACATGGAACCTGAGCTAAATTCATCCTCAGTAAAGTAGGTTTTAATTTGATGTAATTTAATCTTTGCTATGGAGATAAAACTGAAGAGTCCTGGACAATATGTTATTTTAGCCAAAATTATTAGAATGCAAGTGATCGGAATACACTCATAAGGGCTAACACAGTCAATGTGTAAGAATTGAGTTAATGATTATTCAGTGAGAATATTAGCAATTCTTCAGTGACATTTGATTTATATGAAAAGCATATAACAATTGACTCTTATTAACTGGCAAGTGCATTATTATACAGAAGCAAAGGCAGTTTGTAGATAGTTATTATATTTGCAGACAACTGTATGCTACTTTGAGTACATGTATTTAATGTAGAAACAGGAAATTATGTCTATATGTAAATACATATATTCTGCTTGTGCTTAGTTGCTTAGTCACGTCCAACTCTTTGTGACCCTTTGGACTGTAGCTCTCCAGGCTCCACTGTCCATGGGATTTTCAGGCCACAATGATGGAGTGGGTTAACATTTACCCCTCCAGAGGATCTTCCCTGTGTCTCCTATGTCTCCTGTATTGCCGGCAGATTCTTTACCCCGTCCCACCCGCCTAGGTCATCAGAAGACACCAGGTTAAGCTACCTGCATCATACAGTACATTCCCATTGGTTGTGTATTTCACATACAGTAATGGATATGTTTCAATGTTACTCTCTCAATTAGTCCCACCCTCACCTTCTCCCTCTGTGTCCACAAGTCTGTTCTCTATGTCTGTGGCTCTATTGCTGCCCTACAAATAAATTCACCAGTACCATGGAAAGGCCATATATATGTATTAACACATACTAATAGAGTAAAACTATGAAGACTGAAGTTTCAATATGTCATTTTTATAATCTTGTCTTATTTGGATAAACAAAGATTGTTCATAGTAGTGATTAGTTAATTATCACTTAGGAAATACCACAAAATCTAAAAATGTTTATTGACCTTCATTCTAAAAAATGAAGCAAAAAATATTGTGTTGATTGGTAACCAGTCTAAGAAACACAAAGAAGATTTTAGCAAAGAATACATCTTAATTTTATGATTAGAATGGGAAACTTTAATTATTTTAGCTATATTTTTGTGATAATATTAGACTTACAATAAAGTAACACAAGTACAACACAGAGCTCCCAAATAGCATGCACATAGGTTCAGTTTCCCCTCTAGCAGTTTACATAATAATAGACTTATTACTAAAATTAGGTAATTAACTATGGTGAAATATGTAAAAGCAAACAAGAAAATTTATCAGATTTTACTTTTTTCCCCTAGATATTTCCTATTTCTCTTCCAAGACTAGGGGCTGGATTTGAGAAAAGCAAAATCAATAAGAATTGATAGAAAAGAAAAGTATGACTAAAGGTAATCATTTTTAAAAGAAAAAAGTAGTTAATAAAAAGCTACAGCAATCAAGAACAACTATTAGTAGATACATAACTTTAAAAAAGGAAATTTTGTTATTTTGACAAGGAATACATTTCTTATTCCATGGAAATAATCCAGATTCAAAAAAAATTATATTTAATATTTTCTTTGTTTTTTAATGTAATAATTGGTGTAATCTTTATGAAATAAATCAATTAATGGAGTCAATTTTTTCAAAATGTAGCATATTGCCATTTCTTTGATATGTACTTTCATATTCATAGGCTTTATAATCTTAAAAAAAAAGTATGAGTGTGTTGTTATGGATACATAAACACAAAAAAAACTACATGAAAAATGGAAATAAAATTTTTCATTTTACCTTCAAAATATAATTAGTTTAATAAATATATTTAACAAACTGTAAATTTTATAACAAATTCCTATCTTAATAAACTTTATCAATCTCTTTAAGAAACTAATCATATTAACTATTTATATATATTCATATACCTGCTAAGTATTACATCTTGAATAGTTTCAATCACTTTTACAAATTTTAAGGTAGAAGAAAAAATATATATATATATAAAATGACCTAAATTTTTGGTACATCCTACTAATCTTAGCACATTGATAATGATAAAAATAATAGTACAGATAACTATAATAAGCAAAATGTGTACCAGTTCAGTTCAGTTGCTCAGTTGTGTCCGACTCTGCGACCTCATGAGTAGGAGCACCTCAGGCCTCCCTGTCCATCACCAACTCCAGGAGTTCACTCAGACTCACGTCCATCGAGTCAATGATGCCATCCAGCCATCTCATTCTCTGTCATCCCCTTCTCCTCCTGCCCCCAATCCCTCCCAGCATCAGAGTCTTTTCCAATGCGTCAACTCTTCGCATGAGGTGGCCAAAGGACTGGAGTTTCAGCTTTAGCATCATTCCTTCCAAAGAAATCCCAGGGCTGATCTCCTTCAGAATGGACTGGTTGGATCTCCTTGCAGTCCAAGGGACTCTCAAGAGTCTTCTCCAACACCACAGTTCAAAAGCATCAATTCTTCGGTGCTCGGCTTTCTTCACAGTCCAACTCTCACATCCATACATGACCACTGGAAAAACCATAGCTTTGACTAGACGGACCTTTGTTGGCAAAGTAATGTCTCTGTTTTTCAATATGGTACCTAGGTTGGTCATAACTTTTCTTCCAACGAGTAAGCATCTTTTAATTTCATGGCTGCAATCACCATCTGCAGTGATTTTGGAGCTCAGAAAAATAAACTCTGACACTGTTTCCACTGTTTCCCCATCCATTTCCCATGAAGTGGTGGGACCAGACGCCATGATTTTTGTTTTCTGAATGTTGAGCTTTAAGTCAACTTTTTCACTCTCCTCTTTCACTTTCATCAAGAGGCTTTTTAGTTCCTCTTCACTTTCTGCCAGAATGTTTGTGTTATCTGCATATCTGAGGTTATTGATATTTCTCCCAGAAATCTTGATTCAAGCTTGTGCTTCATTCAGCCCAGCATTTCTCATGATATACTCTGCATAGAAGTTAAATAAGCAGGGTGACAATATACAACCTTGACATGCTCCTTTTCCTATTTGGAACCAGTCTGTTCTAACTGTTGCTTCCTGACCTGCATATAGATTTCTCAAGAGGCAGGTCATTTGGTCTGGTATTCCCATCTCTTTCAGAATTTCCCACAGTTTCTTGTGACCCACATAGTCAAAGGCTTTGGCATAGTCAATCAAGCAGAAATAGATGTTTTTCTGGAACTCTCTTGCTTTTTCGATGATCCAGCAGATGTTGGCAAAATGTGTATATATTTTTATTTAAAAAATTTTTAAAAGATATCAAAAGTTTATTAACATAATTTAACACTAATATCCTAAGCTTAAATAAGACATAGAAGTTGTAGACATTAAGCCCTCATTATTGTAGCATTAAAAGTATGCATGAAATCCAAGCCTTTAAAACATTATATTACTACAAATTAATTTATCTACTTTTATATATTTTAAATATTAACCTTATTTAGGAAACACTTATGACTTATCTTACTTGTAAAATCAGTGTCCAGTCCAGTTCAGTCACTCAGTCTTGTCCAACTTTTTGCCACCCCATGGACTGCAGCATGCCAGGCCTCACTGTCCTGCACCAACTCCCAGAGTTTTCTCAAATTCATTTCCATTGGGTCAGTGAGGCCATCCAACTGTCTCATCCTCTGTTTTTCCCTTCTCCTCCCACTTTCAATCTTGCCAGCATCAGAGTCTTTCCTTTTTTTTTTTTTTTCCCGTCCTTTTATTTATTTATTTATTTTTATTTTTATTTTATTTTTTAACTTTACCATATTGTGTTGGTTTTGCCATATATCAAAATGAATCCACCACAGGTATACATGTGTTCCCCATCCTGAACCCTCCTCCCTTCTCCCTCCCCATACCATGTTTTCAAATGAGTCAGTTCTTTGCATCAGGTGGCCAAAAAGTATTAGAGTTTCAGCTTCAGCATCTGTCCTTCTAATGACTATTCAGGACTGATTTCCTTTAGGATTAACTGGTTGGATCTCCTTACAATCCAAGGGACTCTCAAAAGTCCTCCAACACCACAATTCAAAAGCATCAGTTTTTTCACACTCAGCTTTCTTTCAAAAGCATAAGGTGCTTGAAGAATGAAGTGAATTAGTGAAGCATAGGACAATAATACACTGATATTCACTGATTAATTTATCGATAACTTGTTCGGCATACAAACGTATAAACAGGCACATCTTAGTGATGTATTTTCAGAGTACAGAGGAGATAGTTTGGAGATGATTTCCATCAGAAACAAATCCATACTAACAAAAACATTGCTAACTTGAACAATTCTATTATACTAGAGTCTTGCCTCATAAGCATTTGTTTCAGAATTTTACTGATATATAACCCACATTCTAGAAATTTTACCCTTCTAAAATGTATAGTTCAGTGGGTTTTGCAACTGTCACTGCCATGTGACTTAAAAAAAAATTTGTCACCCCCAAAAGAAACCCTGCATCCATTAGCAGCTGTGGCTCAAATTGTATTGATATGATTTTGTGACTGGCTTCTTTACTTAACACACTGTGTAAAGTCTTACCCAGGTAGGTACATATAACAATATGCAATATTCCATTGTATGGGTGTACTATATTGTATTTACCAATTCATCAGCTGATGGACTTTTAGGTTGTTTGCCCTAGCTGGTGCTTAAATGTTTTCACAATATTTTTTTTTCTTTTTTTTTTAATTTTATTTTATTTTTTAAACTTTACATAATTGTATTAGTTTTGCCAAATATCAAAATGAATCCACCACAGGTATACATGTGTTCCCCATCCTGAACCCTCCTCCCTCACAATATTTTTAATGCATCTTTACCTTGGGTTTTTTCCCTAATGTTTGAAATTTGAAACATCAGAGCTCACTCTCTCTCTCTCTCATGCATGCACACACACACACACACACACACACATAATGTTATAAAACAGTCTGTGAGAAGTTCTGCTCTGATATGATTCTTGCGTGATTGGAGCAGGTTCTGTTGTTCCAATATCTATGATTTAACATTTGTGTGGTGCTTCCAAGCATGAATTCCTCTTATAATTGTTACACCACTGTGAATTTTAGATAAGCCTACTATTTAATTGCATGCACATCTCTCTAGACTGGTGAATTATCAAGAAAAATAAAGTATAACTCACATTGGAGGAAAAACATGCCATCTAAAAAATGGAGATGACTGCCTCTTTCTTACATGCTGTAAAAGCCAAATTTGTTTTGATGTATGTATTGATTTTTTTTATATCATTTGAGAACCTCAGGAACAGTACATAATCACTACTACCTTTCAGTTGCTCTTCCCTTTGTTATTCTACGTTAGTCCATAAATGACCATGGAAAACAGACAAACAGAAAGGACTTTGATATAGTCCCAAATTCTTCCAGTTACATTTGAATAAATCATGAAAAACTAAGTACTCATGGGAATTTTTGAGTTAAAATGATTAGAGTTCATTTTATTTATTCTCTATCCAATAATTAAACTTTAATACTATTGTATCTCATGATATATTGTTTACTCATTTAATATTTTTGATACTGAAATATACACTCACCTAATCTAGTCAATAAAATCACAGCACAAATATGGTTCTTGCCTATATTAAATGTACATTTGTATGGGAAAGTTAATTCCCCATATAGGCTAAGTTAAGAAATAAACTGTTGGTTTTGATAACTGCTTTTAAGGAATAGAGAAAGATGGCACAGCCAGGAAATGCACATGGAGGAGACTTCTAAGCCGAGTGATGAGTGGGAAAAGAACACCTGGCAGCTGGGCATCCCAATGGCCTACACCAGGAGGAGATGGGCAAGTAGATACTGTGAAGTGCAGTGTAGCAAGTAGAAAAGGACAGTGTGGCCCAGGATGAAGATGAAGAAATGACAGAGAATCATACAGGGTCTGGTGGAGAGTCTGGATTCCTTCTAAGAGAACTTGAAAGCACTGAAGTACTTTTCAAAGGGCATAAAATGACCCAATAACTTTATAAAAGACCATTCTTGCTGCCATCTGATGCATAGTTTAAATAATGGGATGTGTTTAGTGGCTTTTAGAGTCTTCCAAGAGGAAGGTAATCACCGTTAGCGCTAGTGGAGATGGAAAGTAATAGCTGCCAGTCTTACTTGAATACTCCTGGAAACAATGCCTCCAAAGTTCTTCTTTTCATTTTGAGACAGTTAGGTTGTTAAAAGGCTTTTCTAGAAAATGTCAGTTTTTTGTTTATAATAAGCACTCTCAAAATCTCAGTGCAAATCTTTATTTTCTTCTAACTGGTAAGCAGGTCAGCTGTGACTTTCCTGGATTTGGATGGTTGGCTTGAGGCTTTGGACTAGGATCAGGTTTGCTCACTGTGTATCCCAGTCTTTGTGACAATGGCTACTCAAGAAATATTCTTCTTATAGCAGTGGAGGGACGTGCCCGAGTCCAAGTCAAATGATGCAATGTGTTGAATGTTTCCTTGGAACTGGTACCCTGTCCTTACTTTCAAACTCCATATTTTCCAAAGCAAGTCAAGTGACCATACACGTATAATGTAGCAGAGAAATATGCCATCTACTTTCAGTGGAAAGGATACATGGACACATACTTAGGGGTATGGATATATAATTATTATGCAGATGGAAAAGTAAACAATTGCAAACAATATCCAGACCTACATATCTACGTGCTTCAACTTTTGCCTGAAAGTGAAAGTGTTCATGGCTCAGTTGTGTCTGACTGTTTTCAACCCCATTGACTGTAGTTCACCAGGCTCCTTTGTCCTTGGATGCTCCAGAAAGAATACTGAAGTGAGTTGCCATTTCCTTCTCCAAAGGGTCTTCCCAACCCAGGGACACAACCTGGGTCTCCTGCATTGCAAGTAGATGCTTTACAGCCTAAGCCACCATGGAAGTGCCCCCAAATTTTCTTTGTAGCCACATAAAAAATACCTATTTCTTTAATACAACATTTAAATATTTACAGTCTGTTACTGTATACAACCTCCCATGTATTTTATCTCTTTTATCTGGTATTAGAATAGTATTGAGATAGTAGATATTGTAGTCCCAATTATCCTTTCAAGTCTTATCTCTTTTTTAAATATAAATTTATTTATTTTAATTGGAGGTTAATTACTTTACAATATTGTATTGGTTTTGCCATACATCAACATGAATCCACCACAGGTAAACACGTGTTCCCCAAGCCAAACCCTTCTCTCTCCTCCCTCCCCATACCATCTTATCTCTTGAAACACCCAAACTTTTGTCCAGTTCTTCCATCAGACAGTATATTTGTGACTTCTTAAACACATCATGAACTTTCAACTTACCATGTATTTATTCTATCTTTTTTCTATTAGCTAAAATATTTCACCTCCACCATGTCAACCTCATAAAATCTTTTTTTTTAATACCAAATTAGAATGTCAAATCTTCTGTAGTCTACCCTGACCCCAGATGCATGATGCATTTTCCTCTGATTATATTCTTAATGCCATTTGTAAAGTAATCACTAGGGGTAGAATGTCTCTTTCTCTCTTAACTTTTCAACTGCACAAAATATAGAAATTTCTTCCCATTTATGGCATTAGGGAGTATCCATCCCTCCAAACACAGTCATTTAACATTCGCTGAAGAAAACAAAAAGAATTTTAATTTTTCAGACAGAAAATATTGGTTGTATAGGGAGAATTAGAGCATAGTGACTACAGCCATGAACTTAAAAGGTGCTTGCTCCTTGGAAAGATATGACAAACCCAGACAGCATACTTAAAAGCAAAGACATCACTTTGTCAATAAAGGTCCGTATAGTCAAAACTAGGGTTTTTCCAGGAGTCATGTATAAATTGAGAGTTGGAACAAAATTTAGACCCAGCAATCCTACTACTGGGTATATACACTGAGAAAACCACGATTCTAAGACACCTGTACCCTAATGTTCACTCCAACTTTACTTATATTAACAAGGACATGAACCAACCTAGATGTCCATTGACAGATGAATGGATATCAGCAGTGGCCTCAGGACTGGAAAAAGGTCAGTTTTCATTCCAATCCCAAAGAAGGCAATGCCAACAAATGTTCAGACTACTGCACAACTGTGCTCATTTCACATGCTAGTAAGGTAATGTTCAAAATCCTTGAAGCTAGGGTTTAGGAGTACATGACAAAAAAAAAATTCCAGATGTACAAGCTGGATATTGAAAAAGCAGGTGAACCAGGGATCAAATTGCCAGCATCAGTAGTATCATAGAAAAATCAAGGGAATTCCAGAAAAACATCTACTTCTTCATTACGCTAAAGCCTCTGATTGTGTGGATCACATCAAACTGTGGCATATACTTAAAGAGATGGGAATACCAGAAGACCACCTTACCTGCCTCCTGAGAAATTGGTATGAAGGTCAAGAAGCAACAGTTAGAACCAGACATGGAACAACAGACTGCTTCCAAATTGGGAAAGGATCAAAAAAAGGCCGTTTATTGTCACCCTGTTTATTTAACTTATATGCAGAGTACATCATGTGAAATGTTGTGCTGGATGCCTCACAAGCTGGAATGAATATTGCCAGGAGAAATATCAACAACCACAGATAAGCAGATGACACTGCCCTAATGGCAGAAAGTGAGCAGAAACTAAAGAGCCTCCTGATTAAAGTAAAAGAGGATCGTGATTTTGATATTTGGCAAAACTAATACAGTTATGTAAAGTCTAAAAATAAAATAAAATTTAAAAAAATAAAATAAAAATAAAATAAAATTAAAAAAAAAAAGAGGAGCATGAAAAAGCAGGCTTTCAACTCAATATTTTCAAAACTAAGATCATGGCATCTGGCCCCATCACTTCATGACAAATAGATGGGGAAAAATGAAAACTGACAGACTTTATTTGGGGGGCTCCAAAATCACTGAGCATAGTGACTACAGCTATGAACTTAAAAGGTGCTTGCTCCTTGGAAAGATTATGACAAACCTAGACAGCATACTTAAAAGCAAAGACATTAATTTGTCAATAAAGGCCCATATAGTCAAAACTATGTTTTTTCCAGGAGTCATGTATAAATTGAGCATTGGAACATAAGACTGAGCACCAAAGAATTGAGGCCTTCAAACTGTGGTGCTGGAGAAGACTCTTGAGAGTCCTTTGAACAGTAAGGAAATCAAACCAGTCGATCTTAAAATCAACCCTGAATACTCACTGAAAATACTGATGCTGAAGCTGAAGCTCCAATACTTTGGCCACCTGATGTAAAGAGTGGACTCATTGGAAATGCCTCAAATGTTGGAAAAGATTGAAGGCAGGAGAAGGGGACGGCAGAAGATGTAATGGTTGGATGGCATCATCAACTCAATTAACAAAATTTTGAACAAACTTGGAGAGACAGTTAGGGACAGGGAAACCTGGTATGCTGCAGTCAATGTCAAAAACAGTCACATATGATTGAGTGATTGAACAATACCTTTCAAACTGCATCAGTGAATTTAGTTGTGAAAGTCAATTTATACTCATATATTTAATCACAAGGGAGTCAAAACAATCTTGTGTTTAGCTATGGGAATTGATGCTGAGTACCAAATATACCATATATCTAATAGTTTATTCCACTTTGTCTCTCCTCACTTTAAGAGAAACAGACAGTAATCTGATGGATGAGCTAGGTCAAATTTCACAAATAGTGCTTCACATTTATCTGACTATGTACCCTTAAGATATTAAAACAGTGAGAAAATGAAATATCACTCTTCTGTGGTCATGAGTCTTTTTCACTTAACAGGGCACAAAACAGCAGCTATCCAAATAAGCATTTTTCTTGTATATATGCCCTTTCCCTTCATCCAACTCCAAGTTTTGGTTCAGAAGAGAATATTCCAGATCTATTTTGCCTCATATTTATGCAATTTTTTTTCAATTCTATCTGTATGGGGAGAAAAAAGACAAAGTGAAACAACAACAACAAAGTATACTCAAAGAGGAGTAGAAAAAGATTATATCATCACTCCTAAATCCAGAATTTATATATTTGGAAGTCAGACTATAGTGTAAGATCATGGGCTTTTCAACATAAAAAGTATTCTTAGGGACTAGAGCCTGATATACTTTCAAATATTCTACTAAAGTTAAACAAACATGATGTGCTTTTAAGTTTCTTTAATTTGTCTAGTAAAGGGACAGCATAATAATGTCAATAACAAAGTTGCTGACAGTCAGACAGATACAAATTCAAACTGGATTTAGCTCTTACCAAATTTATGACCATTACTGGTCATCTCAACTTTGTATATCTCTGTTTTTTAACCTATAAATAAGATAAAGTATTACCTGTTTGTATAGGGAACATGTAAACTTTATTTTTTTAATATAAATTTATTTATTTTAATTGGAGGTTAATTACTTTACAGTATTGTATTGGCTTTGCCATACATCAACATGAATCCACCACAGGTATATACATGTTTCCCATCCTGAACCCCCCTCCCTCCTCCCTCCCTGTACAAAAATGCTATTGATGAGAAAACATGGTAATGTGTAGATAACCAGTGAATGTTTTTTGTTTTTTTTTTCTCCTTCCTTGTCTCCTCCCTCCTTATGATTCTTGTTATTAATCTCAGGACAAAGTCACTGCGTCATACCTCTTCTCAATGTGTCCTGCCTAGAAATGAACACAAGATTCCAGGTGTGGTTTGTCTAACATGTCTGTAGAGGAGAGGCCTCCACAATAGTTCTGATCAGAAGTGCTTGTAACATCATTAGGTTATTTGAAAAACAGTTTATACCATTGATTTTTATTGCATTTAATCAATTCCTTAGGTTTTGTTTATACCAACTATTTTAGAAGAGTGTTTACACTCTTACTGTACTCAAAGCAAATAATATACATTAATCTCTATTATATTCCATTTATTAAGTTTGACATAGTGCCAGATTTTCTTTTATGCTGATTCTCTGCTTGTATATACTTGTGATATTTCAAAACTTTGTCATTTATAGTCCTTTTTCTCACACCAACAATCTTCATTGATGTATATAAATGCTATTGGTTAGGAAAAGCCTGAGGCAGGGACTTTCATTTCCCACTAGGAACTACTTTCCAGGTTGATACCAGCTATAAGGCTACTGATTATCTAGTTCATCAAATTATTGATTCCCTGAATTATACATATTTGCCTTTCACACTTCAATCTATTTCATAAGGATGTCATGACATACTGTGTGTAATAATTTGAAAAACATGATGCTGTAGTTGACATTGTAAAATAGTTATCATCCTGTTCAGAGAAAAGAAAAAAACACTATAACAACTCAATTGACAAAATATTGATTTGAATTTGTTATTCACATAGCTTGCATTTTCTGTGCTGGGAGAGCTTAGATTTTCATAAGCCAACTATAGTGGTTTAGAAATCTGAGTTTCCCCCTTGATACATAGTGTGCTTCCAAAATTTAATTATTCAGCTGTTACCTTTGAGCAAAGTGCAATTCTTGGACTTTCTTTGTAACTCAGGCTGTTAATTAGATGAAGCCACTTTTGTCATTAGTTATCATTATTTGAAAATTGCTCAGCTCTATGAAATTTTAAGGGCTTCGAATTTTAAAGTGAAACAAAGTAAAATATTTACAAAAGTGATTTGCTACCAATATTTAATCCTGTATAAGATAAAGAAAACAAATAATGATTTAGAGCACAATGCAAACTTCCTAATCACTTTAAAATTAAACTAATTTTCTACTGTAAGTCCAAATTTACTCCACTGATCAAATTCAGACATCATAATGTATATTTGATGAACTTAAGGAACAGGTTAATCATGAAGAATCTATTTCAATAAATTAATTGTAAGAGTTTAAAAATCTGTGTCTTGAGGGAAGAAAAAAGGAAGGAAGAGATTGTCTGTCATATTAACTATGTCCCAAACACAACTCTATAACTTGTAACCGCCTCAGGAAAATGAGCTGTCAACAGAACCTGAAATGGCTTTTGTCACATTGCACCTTTTTGGTTGCCCTGCTGCTTTTGCATGGTTGGCTGACTTGTGAAAAGGCCCAGCAGAGCTTGAACATACTGAGTATGCCAAAATATGTAGTGACGATTTGGTAGTTTGAGAGGTACCAGCGTTATGTGTTGGAGAAGGCAATGGCACCCAACTCCAATACTCTTGCCTGGAAAACCCCATGGATGGAGGAGCCTGGAAGGCTGCAGTCATGGGGTCGCAGAGGGTCAGACATGACTGAGCGACTTCACTTTCACTTTTCACTTTCATGCATTGGAGAAGGAAATAGCAACCCACTCCAAAGTTCTTGCCTGGAGAATCCCAGGGACGGGGGAGCCTGGTGGGCTGCCGTCTCTGGGGTGGCACAGAGTCGGACACAACTGAAGTGACGCAGCAGCAGCAGCAGCATTATGTGTATAGAGACACACCACCTGTGTGTACGCATCCCCGTTCATAAAATCAACAAAAGTTCCCATTAAAGAGCTGAGGACATTCCAGGCAATGAACTTAAATGAAGGACTGGAGCAATAGATTAAGACTATGTTATATACTGTGCTAGGATCACAACTGTTTCCTGTGGGCACAAGAGGCAGCATTGGAAAATGTTCAGAAATAACCAGGTAAGATTCTGAAGGTATCCAGAGATAATGTTTTGAATGTAGGTGCAGCCAGAAACCACCAACATTTGAATATAAATGTTAACATGATAAATTAATTATTCATAGGCCATCAAAATCAAGGTAAACCAAGTTTAAATGTAAATTTTTATTTACCCTAAAAGAAAATTGCCATACTGCTTGTTTTTCCTTTAAGGTTATATCTTCTGTTTCAGCCTCCAATGCCCCTAAAATATTAACAGTTAATGCATTTGAACAAATGTAATACAGGCTGACATTCATTTTTGATCTTCTTTAGGACAGGGGCCATATTTTATTCACATTTGTTTCAGCCCTTAGTATATTGTGAAATATAGCATATGCTCAATAGCACCTTTTTAATTGTAAATATTTAATTTGTGACATAAGGTGTTTGAATTAAACTAATGTGCTTTGGTTGAACTTCAGTAAGTAACTCCAAAATAAGCTAATGCCCCTTTACACTGAGTCTTTTTTGAGAGAGACTACATTTGCAACGGACAGAAAATTTAACCCATAGTCAAGAAATGAGCAGAAATCCAAGATTTTGCACATAACAGAATTATCATATTTTAGAGATAATAAAAGTGTGCAGTCAGAACTCATTTAAAATAAGTCTATGGAAACTGACTTGCTAGTAACACACACTTCAAGTTTGAAGGTTTATATTTCAGAAAAAATTTTGCCTGCTTTGAAAATAAATGGAAGTCAATTATGCTGAAGTAAAAATCTACATAAAATTATTGAAAATAAATAAAATCAAAAGGCCTTAGCATTTTAGGACAGGATTTTTAGTTTGATGGATATATCAGTAGTGGAAAACAGATTATCTCCTATTTGTAAATGTTCTGTTATGCTGAGTCAGTTTCTATGATCCTTCCCTAAATGTCCAAAAATAGACAATACCTCATATTTATTTGTACATGCTCAGTCCCTTCAATCATGTCCAGCTCTTTGCAACCTATGGACTGTAGCCCTTCAGGCTCTTCTGTCCATGAGATTCTCCAGGCAAGAATACTGGAGTGGGTAGCTGTGCCCTCCTCCAGGTGATCTTCCCAACCCAGGAATACGAACCCATGTCTCCTGTGTCTCCTGCATTGCAGGCAGGTTCTTTACCCACTAAGCCACCTGGAAAGTTCTCTTCATGTTCATACCTACCTACATTTCTCCATTGGTATATTTATTGGTTTCACCTTTTTATTAACCAAACAAAACATGCCTTTTCTAAATTCTTTTTCTGTTTGTTTTTCCTTCTATTAGTTATGAAATCACATAGGCTGTCATTTAGCTGAGCAATATTTTCTCAACTGGGAAAAGCATGGTAAGATTAAACCAAATGACAAAAGATAATCATTTTCTTCTCTTTCTGAATCTTATGTTTTATTTTTGTCCTAGGCTTTCTCTGCGATTTTATAAGACAGATGATCATTGAAAGCTAAAATTAAAAATATAATATCCCAGATAGATGATGCTTTCTCAATGTAACTTCTGCTTAGAATACTCCTTTAAAAAAACTAAACATCTTCTTATATAATATCAAACCATTTAAAATACATCTCAGTCATAACAAGATATTTTAAATGACATTTCAGCAAATTCAATTAAATGTATTGATAGAAAAATACAGTAAAAACAAGTTTCTGGAAGGTACTATCTCAAATCAGAGAAGACACTGAAGAAATTAAAGTTCTGATAGTGGGTGTAGTTAGTGAAGTATACTATCAGTAAGGCAGTGATGAGCAAAATGAATTAAAAGAGAAAAAAAAGAATTTTGAAATCAAGACAATTGAGACTAGGCTGCAGTTCACCTCATAGATTTGTAAACAGTTTACATGTATGAGAATGGTGTTCTCAAACATTCAGTATTTCTTTTCACTTTGAATTTCATCCTTTAAAGAGGATTATGAAACTTTAAACTAGCCCTAACTTATCTAATTGAAATTCAGTATTGTTATACAAATTATCTTGGAGACAGCAGTTTTTAAGAGTAAAAAAAAATACCTTATAAAGTATGATAAATTATTCAGTAGTTATAATTAAGGTTGTAATGCCAACAGAAAAATATGATACAAGGAAATGCCCTTATAGATGGAGCTTACAATAGTAAAGAAGCATATTGACAGCTTAATTTGTTAAACAGTTCAAACTACTGTGCAGGAGTGAATTAATAGTGAAAACAAACAAACATAAACTAAATATTTTTCCTGTCATTTATAGAATTTCACATTGAGTTTTATCTATGTCTCCATGCATATATAGTATTTTTGTAAATGTTTTGAATGCTCAACATGTTTAATTTTGATTTAAATGATATCCAAATTATTCAGATTGATCCAGTACACTTGTTTGGTATAAATATTAAAAGGCATCACTTTTTAATGTGTTGAAGCTATATTTAAAATATATGGAGAATGATTAAAACATGAAAAAAATTGCTGTTTATATGGCAACTAAGGCTGATGCCAGAAACTGTAAAGGCCAACTTCTAAAATGATATTAAGAGGTATAGTGGGAAAATTACATAAATATTTGAATCATGTAGAAGCTTTAAGACCAATGATTCTTGATGTTTCAATGCCATTACACTTTACCAATATTGTCTGAAAAATGTGCTCTGTTTCAACGGTGAGAAAGACAAATTTGGAAATGAATTTGATATGTCAAAAGTGATGTTGCTTCTTGGAAATCTAATAAGGTAAATGTGCTCCTAACTTCTCATAATTGCCAGTGATTCTTGACTTACAGAATATACTTAATGAAAAACTAACAATAATGAACATTTTAAGAAAATATTAAGAAACTAACAGAAGAGATATGCAAAAGTAATGATTTCCATTACTTAATTTAATTTAAGTAAATTAAATAAGTAAGTAAATTAAATTAAGTAAAAAAAATAAAGTAATTTAAGAGTAGCTGTTTCAGAAACTTGTCTTCCAGGGTAATGGATTTTGACTGAAGCCACCCCAGATTCACAGGGTCATAGTTTACTGCTCAACAGTTTTGATGTCTGTTATAAAAACTAAAAAAGCTGGACATTAGTTAGTGTGATTAGAAAAGCTTTTAGTGTGCAGCATAAGATTGTGATCATGTTGCTGTTCAGTTGCTAAATTATGTCCAACCATTTGTGATTCCATGGCATGTAGCACATTAGACTTCTCTGTCCTTCCCTATCTCCCAGAGTTTACTCAAATTCATGTCCTTTGAGTTGATGATGTCATCCAACCATCTCATCCTCTGTCACCACCTTCTCTTCTTGCCCTCAATCTTTCCCAGCATCAGGGGCTTTTCCAGTGAGTTGTCTCTTTGCATCAGGTGGCCAAAGTACTGGAGTTTCAGCTTCAGCATCAGTCCTTCCAACAAACATTTAGGACTGATTTTATCTTCTTGGTATCCAAGGGACTCTCAAAGTCTTCTCCAGGACCATAGTTTGAAAGCATCAATTCTTGAACACTCAGTCTTCTTTATGGTCCAATGCTCACATCCATATGTGCCTACTGGAAAAACCATAGCTTTGACTATACAAACCTTTATAAGTAGTGATGTCTCTGCTTTTAATATGCTGTCTAGGTTTGTCATGGCTTTTCTTCCAAAGAACAATAATCTTTTAATTTCATGGCTGCAGTCACAATCTGCAGTGATTTGGGAACCCAAGAAAATAAAAGCTGTCATTGCTTCAGATTTTTCCCTTTCTATTTGCCATGAAGTGATGACATTGGATATCATGATCTTAGATTTGTGAATGCTGTGTTTCAAGTCAGCCTTTTCACTCTCCTCTTTCAGCCTCATTAAGAGGCTCTTCAGTTCCTCTTCCCTTTCTGCCATTAGGGTAGTATCATCTCCCTATCTGAGGCTGTTTATATTTCTCCCAGCAGTCTTGATTCCAGTTTGTGATTTATCCATACTGACATTTCACATGATGTGCTTTGCATATAAGTTAAATAAGCAGGATGACAATATACGGCTTTTTTATACTCCTTTCCCAATTTGGAAACAATCAGTTTTCCATGTCCAATACTAACTGTTGCTTCTTGACCTGCATACAGGTTTCTTGAGGTTCATGCATAGTATTCTGGTATTCCCATCTCTTTAAGAATATGCAACATTTTGTTGTGATCCACACAGTCAATTATAGTCAGTGTAGCAGAAGTAGATGTTTCTCTGGAACTCCCTTGCTTTCTCCGTGATCCAATGAATGTTGACAATTTGATCTCTGGTTCCTCTGTCTCTTTGAAACTCATCTTGTATATCTAGAATTTCTCAGTTCATATTCTGCTTAGGCCTAGCTTTTACACTTTTGAGATAATTTGCTAGCTTGTGAAATGAGCCTGATTATATGGTAACTTGAACATTCTTTAGCATTGCTCTTCTTTGAGATTGGAATGGAAACTGACCTTTTCAGTTCTGTGGCAACAGATGAGTTTTCCAAATTTGCTGATCTATTAAGTGTATCACTTTAACAGCATCATATTTTAGGATTTGAAATAGCTCAGCTGGAATTCCATCACTTCAACTAGTTTTGTTCATAGCAGTGCTTCCTAAGACCTACTTGACTTCACCTTCCAGGATGTCTGGTTCTAGGTGATTGACCACACCTTGTGGTTATCTGGTGACTAAGACTTTTCCTGTATAGTTCTTCTGTGTATTCTTGCCATCTCTTAATCTCTTCTGCTTCTGTTTAGTCCTTACTGTTTCTATCCTTTACTGTGTCCATTTTTGCATGAAATTTTCCCTTCATATTTCTACTTTTCTTGACGAGATCTCTAGTTTTCCTCATTCTATTTTTCCCCTCTATTTTTTTTTAGCAATGATTTCTTTTTTTTTAATATAAATTTATTTATTTTAATTGGAGGTTAATTACTTTACAATATTGCATTGGTTTTGCCATACATCAACATGAATCCACCACGAGTGTTAAGAAGGCTTTCTTATTGCTCCTTGCTATTTTCTGGAATTCTGCATTCAGTTAGATGCATTTTTCCCTTTATCCCTTGCCTTTCACTTCTCTTCTTTCCTCAATTATTTATAAAGCCTCTGAAGAAAACCACTTTGCCCTCTTGCATTTATTTTTCTATGGGATGATTTTGGTCATGATGGTGTGGTCACTTTAATCTATTTGTCACTTCCACTGTCTAATCATAAAGGACTTGACTGAGGTCATACCTGAAGGACCTAGTGGTTTTCCCTGCTTTTTTCATTTTAAGCCTGAATTTTGTGATAAGGAGCTTATGATCTGAGCCACAGTCAACTCCAGGTCCTGTTTTTCTAACTGTATAGAGCTTCTCCATCTTTGGCTGTAAAAAAGATAATTACTCTGATTCTGCTATTGATGTCTATGTGTAGATGTCTATGTCCATGATGTCTATGTGTAGAGTTGCCTCTTTGTTTGTTGGAAAAGGGTGTTTGCTATAACCAGCTTGTTCTCTTGACAGAAGCCTAATAGCCTTTGCACTGCTTCATTTTGTATTCCAAAGCTATAGTTGCTAAACTTGTGACTCTGAGTATCTCTCGAATTCCTGGTTTTGCTTTCTAGTCCCCTATGGTGAAAAAGATATCTCTTTTTGGCATTAGCTCTAGAAGATGTTGTAGGTTTTCATAGAAATAGTCAACTTCAGCTTCTTTAGCATTAGTGATTGGATCATAGACTTGGGTTATCATGATATTGCAGACTTTTTTGCTGACTATGAGAACTAGTCCATTCCTTATAAAAGATTCTTGCCCAGAGTAATAGATATTGGTGATCTGAATTAAATTTGCATATTCTCATCCATTTTAGTTCACTGATTCCTAAGATGTTGATGTTCGGTCATTCCAATTTCTGCTTGTCCACGTACAATATACCTTGATTTATGGACCTAACATTTTCAGAACTCTTCACTATGGCCAGTCTGTCTTGGAGACTCTGCACACTCAGCTTGTATCTTCACTGAGTTTTGCAAGTCCCTTCATCATGACAAGGCTGTGATCCATGAAGGGCATTATTATCTTTATTATTACTATTATTATTGTGTTACTGAATGCATGTTTGTGTGTCCTATGCAAAGTCAGGCCAAACAATACCAAAACATCAGACTTTTGAGAAGAGATCGGTTTATTGCATACTAGGACATAGGTAACTTCATTTCTCCCAAACCCCAAACTCCTCAAAGGGTTTCAGCAAAACACTTAAAGACAAGGTGACGTATGGGCATGATTAGTTGTTGCAAATTTCTTGGTGTTGGAATCCTTTTTTATTGAAATTGTCCCCATAAATCAGGTCTTGACATTCTTGCAAACCTCCAGCAATATATCTATGCATGATTAAGCACAAGCCACAGAGCACAAAGGTGAAAATAGATAGAGCCAGATTTGTTCTTCTCTATTACAATTGTCTTCCCTGATGTCAGTGGTAAAGAATCCACCTGCTAATACAGGAAATGTAAGAGACACAGGTTTGATCCTTGGATCGGGAAGATCCCCTGGAGAAGGGCATGGAAACACATTCCATTATTCTTGCCTGGAGAATCCCATGGACAGAGGAGCATGGAAGCCTATAGTTCATAGGGTCACAAAGAGCCAAACACGATTGAAGTGATTTAGCACAATTACAAAGGTAACAGTGAACAGAGTTCAGCATGAACTGAATTAAGCCTTAATTTTTATAGAGGTAACTGAGCATTTTAAAGAAAGGACGAGGGAGTAGGAAAAAAGGTGAGCAGAATCTCTATGGAGTCAGAGGAGGGAAAACTTAAAAAAAAGTAGGAAGTGAGTGTTGGTTCAGGGCTTCCCAGGTGGCTCAGTGGTAAAGAATCTTCATGAAAAGCAGGAGATATGGGTTCTGTCCCTAGAGAAGGAAATAGCAACCAACTCCAGTTTTCTTGCCTAGAGAATTCCATGCACAGGAGAGCCTAGTGGGCTATGTATCATCCATGAGGTCACAAAAAGTTGGACATCACCAAGAGACTGAGGTCTGGTTCACAGGAAAACCTTCTGGGTTTGTTGCCTTATGGAATTTAGGAAGCACTTATGGAAATTCATTCCAATTCCAAAGAAAGGCAATGCCAAAGAATGCTGAAACTACACACAACTGCACTCATTTCACACGCTAGCAAAGTAATGCTCAAAATTTTCCAAGCCAGATTTCAACAGTACCTGAAAACTTCCAGATGTTCAAGCTGGATTTACAAAAGGCAGAGGAAACAGAGATCAAATTGCCAACATCCATTGGATCATCAAAAAAAATGAGACAGTTCAAGAAAAACATCTACTTCTGCTTTATTGACTATGCCAAAGTCTTTGACTGTGTGGATCACACACAACCAACTGGAAAATTCTGAAAGACATGGGAATATCAGACCACCAGACCTGACTCCTGAGAAATCCGTATTCAGTAAAGAAGCAACAGTTAGAACTGGACACAGAACAACAGACTGGTTTCAAATTGGGAAAAGAGAATGTCAAAGCTGAATATTGTCACTCTGCTTAACTAACTTATATGCAGAGAACACCATGGGGAATGCTGGAATGGATGAAGCACAGGCTGGAATCAAGATTGCTGGGAGAAATATCAGTAACCTCAGTTACACAGATGACAAAACTCTTCTGGCAAAAAGTGAAGAACTAAAACCCTCTTGATAAAAGTGAAAGAGGAGAGTGAAAAAGTGGGCTTAAAACTCAACATTCAGAAAACTAAGATCATGGCATCTGGTCCCATCACTTCATGGCAAATACATGAGGGAACAAATGACAGACTTTATTTTGCGGGGCTTCAAAATCACTGCAGCCATGAAATTAAAAGACATTTGCTCCTTGGAAGAAAAATTATGACCAACATAGATAGTATATTGAAAAGCAGAGATATTACTTTGCCAATAAAGGTCCGTCTAGTCAAGGTTACGGTTTTTCCAGTGGTCATGTATGGATGTGAGAATTGGACTGTGCAGAAAGCTGAGCACTGAAGAATTGATGCTTTTGAACTGTGATGTTGGAGAAGACACCTGAGAGTCCCTTAGACTGCAAGGAGATCCGACCAGTCCGTGCTAAAGGAGATCAGTCCTGGGTGTTCTTTGGAAGGACTGATGCTGAAGCTGAAACTCCAATACTCTGGCCACCTTATGCAAAGAGTTGACTCATTGGAAAAGCCCCTGATGCTGGGAGGGATTGGGGGCAGGAGAAGAAGGGGAAGACAGAGGATGAGATGGCTGGATGGCATCACTGACTCAATGGATATGAGTTTGAGTGAACTCCGGGAGTTGGTGATGGACAGGGAGGCCTGGCGTGCTGTGATACATGGAGTTGCAAAGAGTCGGAGACGACTGAGTGACTGAACTGAACTGAACTGAATCTGAGTCTGAGGTGGGAATTTAAAAATGACAGTCTTTAAAAATTACTTTCACATTATCTCTTGCATTCTCAATGTTTCTTATATAAGAGTTGCTAATATCCTTTCTTTCTAGTGCATTTAAAAGACACACTGCTACTTTTTTCCATATCCAACATTGTGATGACAAGAATTATTGGCATGTCATTTAATTATTTATAGTTAGTGACCTGTATTTGTTTTGTTGTTAAGTTAGCAGTAACTTCCAAAGGGACCTGGAATAAAATTACAAAAATGAGCTATACTATCAGTCACCACTAAATAAATTCCACCTTGGACTAGTGCCTTAACTTCCATGGGCTTTGGTTTTCTAATTTAAGCCATGGAGATCTTATAATCATGATATATTTTTATAATCTTCATTATCAAAATTCCTGATAAACTGAGCAAGGATATATCTTCATAAAAGTTATATTATTAAGTGAATATAATATTTTAAAGAAAAGTAAACTAGCAAAACTCAAATTTTATTTGTATCACCCAAGTTTAATACTTGTATTACCTGGCTAGAGCCTTTTGCTCAATGTGTCTCTGTGTTTAGTAGCTAGTCATGTCTGACTCTTTGCGACCCCATAGACTGAAGCCTGCCAGGCTCCACTGTCCATGGAATTTCCCAGGCAAGAATATTGGAGTGGATTTGTCATTTCCTTCTGCAGGAGATATTCCTGACCCAAGGATCGAACCTGCATCTTCTGCTTTGGCAGGTGGATTCTTTACCACTGAGCCGCCAGAGAAGTGCTTTTTCACTCCATATATAACTTTTAAGTGAAGCATATACTTTCCATTTGTATTATGTAGAATAAAATCTTACAGATAATTGGAGACTTACCCAAATGTTGAAGAGCTAAAAGTGATAGGATTAAGAAGCTGTCTTTAATGGTCTTCATATCTACAAGATACAAAGTGGGTGTACTAAGCGGGTGATTCTCAACATGTTTAAAAGCCATAAGCAAAACTCCAGGTCTGCATGCATATGCTTCCAAGTGATGAAAGATAGCTAGAATTCTGATTCCAAGTGAATTCTGGGAAATCTAATTTATAGGTTTTTGCATCTGAGGTGCAGAGCAGAATATGGAGGAAAAACATCCAATACAGTACATTCTTTTGGATACTCATTGTTCAGGATCTCTGCATATTTGCTTTCCAAGCAACAACAAAAAGAGTGTCATATTGCCTCTGTCTAATATTACATATCCATCCTTACTCAAAATACCTTCTCTGTTTCTCTCCCAAAATGGAAGACTAGGAGTTATATATATATATATCTTAGTGATAGTCATTGCTCTTCTAATTCAAACTTTTCCTTTGATATAATTTAAGGATAAAATCAGTAAAACCACCATCAATGTACTTTATATAGTATTACATGAAAGGTAGAGTAAAAGGAGTTAACATAAAAAATTACATACATAATAAAGAAGAACAGTGTTCATAGCCATTACTGCTCATATTTCTGCAACTGGACAACAATCTGTAATAATTGTTAAGTGAAATGCTCTTCCACTATCTGTCCATATTGTCTTTGGTTTCAGTCAACAGTACAGCTGGATGTGGTTCTTGTGCTCAGTCAATGATACAATTCCATTTCATTCCATAAGTGATCTACCATAGAAATGCTAATGGGCAACCCAGGGAATCCTCTGAGTTCCATCTTGCTATTACATTGTAGCACTGTAGTCAGGGAATAAATATCTGGATCCCAAGAAAGTGCCCTCTCTATAATGGAAGATTCTGATGTAATCAACCTATCATTAGTTATGGCTGGTTTGCCAGAGAGCAGTGTCAGAGCAGAGACTCAGTATCTGTTCTCTTAATTTCACAGGTTAGGAATACACTGCTGGGGCAGACTGGTAGGTCAGAAATGGTGAGGAGAAACCTGGATTGTTGAACTATTCCATAACATTCATCTCATAATTCCATTATTAATTTGCCTACTAGACAAACCTTGGGGTGGTCTAGAGAAAAGTTGATTGAGTTCCAGAATGAGTCGTCCAAACCATCTGATTATTACAAAGACCCTGTGGTTGCCCTTTATTAAACATTCATGTCAGTCGTAGATATTCTTACATATTGTGCCATTCCTTTCTCCAGAACTCCTTGTTTGTAATCCTCCAAATCTTGCTTTTCCTGTGCCACACTTTATGTATTTATATACTTCATGCTCACCCAGGGGTTCTAGTGCAAGAACATCTTGCTATCACAGTGTTGTTTTCTACAGAAATTTTATACCAGACGATTGCAAGAGATAATTTACTTTTGCCATTTGTGTACATTAGACTCTAGTGTTCCATTTTGCATGAGCAGAATGATCATTACTTTCTTTAAATCTGAGCATCTTAGAACAAATTTCATTATCTAATGCTTTAGTAGCTGGTCAGGGAAGCAGAAGGCACTTAAGCTATTAAAGTAAGATGTTTAACTCAGGGAACAATCAGTTTGCACCGAAGTCCAAAGGCGGGGATGGAAATACTGGGAAGCCATCTCCAAGGTTCTCATATGCCCAGAAGTAACAAAGTGATACTTAAGTGGTGCTCAAAAATGCCTTGAAATCAATTCCAGAAAACAATGGCATAATTTTTCCTTTACCTTCCAGATATAGCATATATGATATATGAGTATACATCAGTGACTTTTATTGGAGGATATCAAGTTAATTAGGCTTCCCTGGTGGCTCAAGTAGTAAGAATCTGCCTGCAGAACAGGAGACCAAGGTTTGATCCTTGGGTTGGGAAGATTCCCTTGGAAGAGAGCGTGGCAGCCCACTGCAATATTCTTGCCTGGAGAATCCCATGGACATAGGAGCCTGGCAGGCTACAGTCCATAGGGTTGCAAAGAATCAAACATAACTGAATCAACTTAGCATGAAGGCATGCACATCAAATGAATTGTGCTGGCAGTGAGTTTACGGGAAATGTAGTTTCCAGGTTGCACTTCCTTGGGTTACAGGAGAAGAGATAGAATAGCAGAGGAGAATCGAAATATTTTCACACTGTATCTGACTACCATGATAAATCTAACCCAACTATCTCAACATATACTTATCAGAATCATAGGCAAATATGTATTTTAAATTTATTTTTCATATTAAACTACTTTGTTGCCCTTTAATCTAAATATTTACAATTTATTTAAAAATTAAGCAATTATGAAAATATACTGAAATTGTCCCCATGAAAATTTCTATTTTTATTTCTTCATTAAATTCTACACGTTCCCAGAAAAGCTATTTTTATTTTCCTTTATACACTATATATACAGAATATACATTGCCAACTAAGGAAAGGAATTATGTTCCCTTTTCTTTAAATTATTTTAATATACAATATAATAAAATATTTAATTATAGCAGATTCCTTGTTTTTAAGAAAATGAAATTAGGTTCATTTGGGAATAGAATTACATTACTCTTTCTATGGTGTTATATAATTTAAAGATGATTAAGATAATATTTACAGCAGTATTTCACTATTACTGATCCTAGGTTTTATGTGTGCTTTAGGAGTAATCTGTCTGATTTCTCAGTTTCAATGATATATTTTTCCTCTGTAATTAATAAAAAACATGTCTTCAATGTATCTTGCTCTTTGTAGTAATGCAATGGGAAGAACAGTATATTTTTAGTATCTGTACCTGTAACTCGAATCTAGCACTTAGGACACAATATAGACATGTGTCCTGAACTCTTTATGGTATCAACAGCAAGAACCGCTTAAAGGATAAACAATAAAAATCAATGAAATTGTTCTATATTAAAGGAATATAAAGAGCTCTGATATCAAATGTCATGAAAAATCCTTGAGGGAATCATGGATTGGAAAATATAAAAATTAAAAAATGGACATGACTATGATAGAAATCAAAATTCAAAATATATGAGTCTATAATGGGAAACACTACTCTATGTGGGAATAATGGTATAAGATTATATTGAAGAATTCCCCTGTTCATGATACTTCATAATGTGCATGTTTAAGTAATGGGGAATAAAGTGTCATGATGTCTACAACTTTTATTTAAATTGTCCAGCAAACACACACACACACGTACTTTTATAAGAAATAAAGCAAATATAGCAAATTTTAGCAGTTGTTAAATATAAGTTTTAGTTATACTGCTGTTCTTTGTTCTAGTCTTTCAAGTTTTCTATAGGTGCCATTTTTTTAAATAAAAAATAAAGAAAAAAAATGAGTCATTGCCTTATGCACTAAAGTAAAAAGATACCCAATATATATCATTTAGTGAAAGAAGCATTCTTTATAACAGTGTGTGTACAGTATGCCACTATTAGTTTAGCAATTTGAAATATGTCAATAATTAGATGTTTTCCATATGAATTAGGTATAATCCTTGCCTTCAAAGAACATATACATAAACTGAGGGAAAAATAAATATAGCAAAATCACAAGATAGCATATTTATTTAGAATTGAATTATTAATACTGTTGGTAAATTTAATTTAAAAAAATGACATTACAAATGTTGGGTTGAAAGATGTCAACAAATTTAGTTTTTGGGGAAATAAAAAAGTTATTTATTATATTGTAAATTTAGATTAATAACAATAAAAGCAAAATAATAGCAATTAAGTGTTACATGCACACTCATTTCAGATGAGGAAACTGAGCATACAGGAGTTAAATAACATGTTCATACTACACAGCAGTATGAAATTATTACAGAGGATTCTGGTTCAGAGAGTTTGACTATGATATTAGTATTAAATCAGAAAAGCTAAAAGAATGAATTAACTATTTGCTTAACAACCAATTCACAAATTATCATATGATCAAACTGTTTGTATTTAAAATATTTTTAAAAGTTTCAAATTGATAAAACTCCAATGAATAGGAGCAGTCATTACAATTGACACATGAAACTGAAATAAGACACATGAAGAACTTAGGGGTCTATTAGGAAAAATATATATAACATAAAATGAACTACATATGTATGTTTCAAATTATGTCATTTATTCTTCAAAGATATCAGTGCTTCTAACATACAAGTTTTGTGTGATTTCAGTATCTCTCCCTGATGCTTCTATTGTTGAAATAACATGAGTGTGAAAGAAGCTATTTGTCACACACACACACAAAACTGCCTCTTTATAATGCTATATCTTTAAATAATAATGTTAAACAACTTTATTAATTTCTTCAACCACTAATAATTAATAACCAATGTTTAGAATAAAATGTAGCCCACCAGGATGGGATTCTCCAGGCAAGAATACTAGAGTGGGTGTCTATGCCCTCCTTCATGTGATCTTCCCAACCCAGGGATCGAGCCTGCTTCTCTTCTGTCTCCTGCATAGGCACGTGGGTTCTTTACCACTAGCGCAACCTGGAAAGCTACTAAGAAAGGATGTCTTCAAAACAGAACCACATGATATGAACAAACTCTAGGGTATGAAGCTTGAATGTTTATTTAGAATTTATGACAGTTGCTGAGTGTTTACTCAAAGTCCAATCCGTCTTTTCTTCCTGCAAGTGAAGTAGAGATCACATTGATGAGTCTCTCATGCATTTTGCTGTGTTCTTAATATTACATTTTAATTAATGTTCAAGGAATCAAGAATACCCAACTAGCACTTAGTTGGGGAGAAGGCAAAAGTTGCTCTGAAGTGAAGCTTGAGACTGTGCTTTAAGCAGTCTATAGTCTTCCTTCATAACCATGAAACCAGATGCTGAAACATGTTTTTTAGTTGTACATTTTATGGAATGATGGTAAATGCAAACTCAAATCCCTTCCATATGTGCAGTAGGAGAAAGTGCTATGCATCATGATTAAATATGAGGAAGTTCATGAGATAGCCCAGTACCGTGAGTATCAGTTAAAAGACTCAACAAAGAGTATCTTATTAGAAGGAATGTAGAATATAAAGCAATTGACTTAAAATCACCCAAAGAAATAAAGAAGAAAATTTTAAACAGCAATAAAATAAATACGTAAAAATGAGAACAAATATGAAATTTCAAGAATAAAATATGGACAACTTTCTTTTTCTTTTTTGTACATTTAATGGTTTGCCTAAAACTGTAGACTGGATGAAGTTGAAGAGAATATCTAAGTCAGGACTTAGTAGAGGAAAAAAGGAGACAAAACATTTAAGTGTTAATAAAGAATCTTAAACTTAGGTACAATTGTTACTGGAGTGGGTTGCAGTTTCCTTCCCTAGGGGATCTTCCGGACCCAGGTATCAAGCCCAGGTCTCCTGTGTTGCAGAAAGACTCTTTATCATCTGAGCCACTTGGGAAGCATTTCATAAGCACAGCTTGTAGAAAATCATGCTATAAAGTTCTGATATGAGCAACATTTGTGAATATCTTTAATTTTCCAAAGTTTCATTAGTTTTATTAACCTTACAATATACCTTAAATGATATATATCTCACCAGGTACTAAAGGTTTTATACAATGACCAGACAACCTTATTGACTCTTGCATTTTTCAAAACTAACCAAATCCTCTAGGGAAGTCCTTATCCATTCTTAACCTATGTAAAATCAGAATTTAAATTTAGATGTTTTCGTGTAGTTAGAAGCATGTATGTTTATCTTCAGGTTGTTGTCACAATTCTAAATCAAGACATTTAACTAATAGATTATAACTTTTATGTTATTGTTATCTTCCAAGCATTGAGGTATAGTACTCCCTTTCTTCCTCTGTCCCTAACTCTCCCTTTCAAAAGTGCAGATGAAAGTGAAAGTGAAGTTGCTCAGTCATGTCTGACTCTTTGCGACCCCATGGACTGTAGCCCACCAAACTCTTCCATCCATGGAATTTTCCAGGCAAGAGCACTGGAGTGGGTTGTCATTTTCTTCTCCAAGGGATCTTCCTGACCCAGGGATCGAACCCAGGTCTCCCACAATGCAGGCAGACACTTTACCATCTGAGCCTCCAGGGAAGCAGGTAGGACAGATATGTACTGGTATACACTCAAAGTCTGTGTCACCTATGGTCCTAACTTGTCTTCACTACAGGGAGGACACTGCCAACTTGAGTTTACATTGTGGTTGTTTCAGGGGTCTGAATGAAGCAATGTCTCTCAAATTATCTCAGAAAACTAAAAACTGAGAGAATGAAAGCTTAGGTAGGTTGATAGGAAGTCCAGAGCCCTTAAAGAAGGAGGAGACAAGCACTCTTTTATACATTCGTTGGCCTTTGTCACATAGAACTTGTTTATTTTATGTCCTGTATTCATATTGCAACAACATATTTCACTTGAGACTTGACCTTTCCTTGGGTCTGGAGCTAATGATTACACAGCACAATAATATATCTTACTCATGGGTATGCTTCTTTTAGGCTCTATGTTAATCATTATAATTGTAACAAATCTTGCCTGGGATCCTGATTCTTAGCAACAGTATATCACATCCAGAGAAACATTGCCCAGAACACGTTCCTTTTGGCCAATCTTGTATTGAACTGGTCTCAATATGTATGTCTTGGAGAAGGGTCTGGTGGAACTTTTACAACCTTGAGGCATTATTTTTATATCTTCTCAGCAGCTAGTTGAAAAGTATATGATGTCCTGCTTAAATTAGTGAGATGGGTATTCTTTCTACCCCCTTCTGATGTCTATGTTAGAAGCTCTCCCTATCCTTTCACTTTAATAAAATCTTTGCTGTACAAAGCTCTGAGTGACTGAGACTGCGTCTTTGGTCCTGGAGTGAAACCTTCTACTTCAGAGGCCACAAACCCAACACCAACCACCCTAAGCTATCAAAACCACAAGCATTCTTGGACTATGTCCTAAGTTGATGGTGTCTAGCTCTTGTGAATGAGATGAATAGTATACAAATTATTGTCCTTGTTTAAGACTTTGAGTAACTGAACTTCATCTACAAAATTTGATTGAAAGAATAGTTTCTTAAGTAAAAGCATAATCTTCATTATACTCTTGTTATATCACTTACTACAAAATAATTAACATGTTACCTGAAATGTAATCTTTATTCTCAAGATTTTAAGAGATATTTTTCTTGAATTTTTTCACTTTTTAAAAAAAAATTATTATTATTATTATTTTTACTTTACAATATTGTATTGGATTTGCCATACATTAACATGCATCCACCACGGGTGTACACGTGTTCCCCATCCTGAACCCTGCTCCCACCTCCCTCCCCATGGGTTAATCAATTGGCTGATACATTTTGAGATAATGGAAAAGATACTTAAACTGCATCACAGGTCAGTGGTCAATATCTCTTCCATATATTCCAGAGCATGTCATAAAGTGATATTCTTTCCAAAAAACTCACAGGGGGCCCTAATTCTCCTTTTTTCTAATCTGCCTTTCTAGCCATATTATTCTTGCTACATTCTGTCCATTGGTATTTATGAAAACCCTGTCCACCTGTTGCTAAGTCCACCCTAACTGTTTCCTCCACTCAGCCCACAGAGGTGAATGCAATATGCTCCTCAAACATGCAAGACAGATTCCTCAGTGCCTGTAGTGCCTCTGTTTGCTCTTTCAGTATGTGTCTGTTTTGGAGTGACCATGGTACTCTCGATTAATGCAACATCTTTACCATATGGACAACTTTCTGTGACTTTATAGATGATATTTGAGTTTTCTAACAAGAAGTGTGTGGCTGGGCCTGACTTGGATTTACTGATTTTTCTTTCTATGCTTTTCTTGTTTGATATCATATTTCTTAATCTGACATTCTTGTTCAACTTCTGTTCTCAAATAGAAATATTGAATAGACAAGACTCTAGGTCACATATCTGGATCTTTTAGCACAAGTGTATAGTAAATAATATGCCCATGAATGAGAGTAATAAAAATAGAATTGAGTTTCTGCTAAATTCTAATTAATGAGTCTAATTAGGTCATGCATAAATCTCCTTCCAAATTGAATACTATGTCTATTGTCTGTAAACATGAAACATCATGTGGTATGCTTTTGGGGAAAAAAATAGAAATGTGTCACAAGTAAGAACATTTTGGAAGAAAGAATAGTCTTAAAAAATCATGTGTCAAAGTTATGGAAATTCTTATAAAGGAAAAGGTGGCATGAAACAGATCACTGAGGTCAACAAGACAGATTCTTGACAGATTAGAGTTTTGATTTATTTAACTCTAGATTTTCTAATACATATATATTTCATAATGCTTACTGTGTATGTCAGAAAATTTATGACTTAAATATTATTCTGCTTAATTTATTTTGGACTTTCAGAGTATTTTATTTGTCAAAAGAAATATAATGTACTTACTTACATATCTTTAATATTTGTCTATGCTAGAAACAGACAGCATTTTTCTTCTTTTGGAACTGCATTAACATTCACCATCCACCAACATCAGTTTGTTTTTTCTCCATTTCTTTTGTAATACATAAATTGAAATTCTAATGAAATCTGTGTTCTTGAAAGAGACTCATCAGATTACATAACATGAAACTATTTTCCCTTCCTCTCCCCAATGCTGTTACCAAGTGTTTTCAGTTTAAAGAAGTGTGAGGTTCCTTGACTATTAGATGTCAGATAGATCTTTACACTTGGCAGGTGTATCTGGTGCACAATTTGGCAGTACATTCAAAAATGTTAATCAAATATTTTACAGGTTTTAGTGGTTAATTATGAAGTCATGAAATTCACAGCTCATTTTCAGTGTTATATTTAAAAAATGAAACAAACTGAAAGAAAAGGTAGTGTGGTAAATAAAGACAATGCTCTTAGCATTGTTGGATCTTTGCACACAATGTTTTTAGTGGGTAATTGTTCATTAATGAGAAAAATCTGCCTCAAGAATTTATTCATTTTTCAAAGTGTACACATTTTCTGAGGAAAAAAATAAGATTTTTCATACTTCACTAAAAAATATGCACTGTTAATGCATCTCATGATGATCAACTACACTATTGCACTTGGCAGAGTTCACAATTAATTAGCAAAATGCTCCATTGCTTTCCTAGTTGATTGTGTTGATAGTTAACAGTTTTCGCTAACATTGGAGAACATTTTAAGTACCGAAGATTTTTGAAAAGCATGTGAAATTCAAATTTGGAAAAGAAAATAGAAAGCTAAAAATCAGGATATATTTCTTATTAACTTTTGCTTTGGAAGGAAAACAGATGGTTGGAAAATTAAGGCCTTATTTATATCTGTTCACAGGAAGAGCTCAAAGCAAATTCTGAGTAAATGTACCAGCATCCATGTCCTTGAGTATAATGACAGCTTTGGGAGAATGATTCAGAGCCCCTGAGGAGGTGAACAAAAGATCCTTTTGTCTTTCATTTATTGCACAGCAGAGAATGACCACAGATGGAAAAGAGAGCCATGTCTTTCCTGCAGGGTAAAGAATTCAAAAGCCATAAAATTCATTAATGCCCCACAAGACCCACAACTAGTACTTAAATTTGGGCAATATGAAAATGAAAATCTTAATATAAAAAATAAACTGTTCATTTAACAAAAGTATATTGAGGCAAACACATGTGTGTGGGCAAATACACAGACACACATACACCCAAAACTGAACAAGACTGAAAAGTTTTCATTTATTTTTTTTTATTTATTAAAAGGGTTTTGACTTTATTATTTTTTAATTTAAATTTATTTATTTTAATTAGAGGCTAATTACTTTACAATATTGTATTGGTTTTGAAAGTTCCCTGTTTTGTTGAAATCATTTTTTTAGATTAACATACTTTGAATACACAACTACATTTATAAATTGAAAGTAAGATGCTGATGGTACAAAAGGACCAGCTTTCCTTTTAGAGACACCTTGTGCAATAATTTTGTACCTCACTTTCCAAACACAAGCATGTTCAGCAATTCTTAAATATCCTTCTGCTTAAATCTATGGCTTACCCTCTATTCCTAATGCACCATGTTTGTAAAGGTTTCCAATTCAGACATTTTTAGACATTGGCACCCAAGGGGTCTGGCATGGTTTCAATCTTAATGAAGCAATGACGCAGCTGGCAAACCCATTGATCAAATTCCATTGCTTCATTTTCTTTTTAAATAAGATGGCTAGAGTTCTGCAGAATGTATCCCTTCAGATCAGTGGCTTTGTGATGACTTGCAGACATTAAGACTTGATTTTGAATCTGTGACATTCAGTGTGTAGAATACATTTTCTTAGGTAGTAAATTTACCTCAGTACCCTCCGAAAACTTGGCATCTCCCATGACAGTGAGTGGCTAAATGAGCGGTCTCGACCTTTTGTGTTTAGGGGGACTCACTGTATTCTGTCTTTATGTTTAAGAATCCTCTACAGAATCCCATGGACAGAAGAGCCTAGCAGGCTGCAGTCCATAGGATCACAAAGATTCAGACATGACTGAGCATACACATATGAACAGAACATCAACATGCATGAACAGAACATCAACGTGCATGCTCAGAATGCCTGTAAGTCAAGATGCATACCCCTTTGTGCCCATAGACCTGTGTGACATTTTGGTGATGCCCACGGATCTGTTCTCATAATAATACTGTAAACGTATTTAAAGAAAAACAAAAGAAGCCCAAAAATATTCAAATACATTATCAAAATATTCTAAACAAAATTTGTGGTATGTGTTATGGATAATTTAACTACAGTTATCTTGAAGTAGTGATAACCATGAAGATTAAGTTGTAGTATATGCAACAACTGTAATGTGACATGCTGCTGCTGCTACTGCTAAGTTGCTTCAGTCATGTCCGACTCTGTGGAACCCCACAGACGGCAGCCCACCAGACTCCCCCGTCTCTGGGATTCTCCAGGCAAGAACACTGGAGTGGGTTGCCATTTCCTTCTCCAATGCATGAAAGTGAAAAGTGAAAGTGAAGTCACTCAGTCGTGTCCGACTCCTAGCGACCCTATGGACTGCAGCCTACCAGGCTCCTCCATTCATGGGATTTTCCAGGCAAGAGTACTGGAGTGGGGTGGCATTGCCTTCTCCGGTAATGTGCCATAAGTATCTGTAATTTATTGACATACCTTTGATATACAATATTATGTAAGTTACAAAGTATACAGCATAATGATTCACAAATGTTGAAGGTTATACTTCATTTATAATTATTATAAAATATTGGCTGTATTTCCTGTGCTGTGCAATATATCCTTGAGGCCTATTTACTTTATGCATAAGGGGAGGGGCAAGACAGGTGTAAGGGATTAAGAGGTAAAAATCTGTAATTTCTATGGATAACAAAATCCCAGATACTGTTCCCCTGTTGGGATTTTTTCACTTTCTTCATATTGAAAATAAAGAAAAAAAAAATAGAACCTATTGTGGAAAAACAATGTAATGTTTTGTGCTTCTGTTCACACAATTGCTAACTTCTTGCCTTTGGAACACAAGTTAAGGGTTTTACCAAATGCAGGAAATATCATAAACTCCTGTTGCTTCATCTTGTAATTCTGAAAATATTATTGAGGCAAGGTATCACAAAGCCTGATTTTCTGATTAATCTGTAAAAAGAGAATTTCAGTGAAGACAAAAGCAATTTAACAGTTCACTATATATTTTCATTGGAATATGATTCAACCCACTGTTCTACTCTCAAAAAATAACTTTTCCATAGTATAGCACTAACTTCTAAAAAATGCCAGACACATAGAGGAAAATATGTCTTTAGAAATGGTCAAGGAGACAGTGTTAAGCAATCCTCACTTGTCACAGCACTGTTGAATAAATCATCAAAGTTGCATGGCTCTCCATTTTCTTTAAGTTCTGGTTTCTCACAGGGTTTCACACATAGTTCTTGTAAGATATGTTTTGTCTCTGCTGTCAGAATACTTGTCACCTGCTCCTTCTTATTCTCCCTGCGCCTGTATAGCTCTCTGATGTAAAGAGGTGCCAAGAGAGGAAGATCAACTACCATTAGGAGCTTGGCATTAGTCGGATTCAGATCAGGGAGACCCTTGCTTTTTATCTTCTCCTTCTGGTTACATTTCAACTGTCTGCACATTTAGATTAGTTTCTAAAATGTATTGCAAGGTCCTACACTAACAATGACCTTGGGAGTTCAATTTGTGGCTTGTAACATAAGCATGGTAATAGCTTTGAATGCTCAGAAGCCTCATTCCCATCTTGGTGTTCTACACAACCTATAATAATCAACATGACTCTTCTTCCCCACTTGGCTATATGGAAGGACAGTGTCATCACCATCTGGTTTTTGAACTGAAGAGTTCTAACCGGGAGGTCTCCACATCCATCTTCTACCTACATCAAATGTTATTCTAATTTTCTATTTAAATTGACATTCCATGACAATATGTATGATTTTCTCTGAATTGTAGATGGGAGTAGAGTTTGATGTGGACTGAACTTTGTGTTATGGGTTGGAGTCAGAAAGAGAGAAAAATGATATCAGAAATATTAATAAGAATTATCAAGGCAAGGTACTTTTTTCCATCAAATATTAATGTGAAGAAGTAGAGACTTGATTTTGGGGGTATTTTTAGTGATTAGATAATGACTCATTTCTTGCTATATTAATTAATTTCAAGTCATCACAGAATCAACAGTGGAGAGTTTTAAAATAATATTTTAAGGGTTTTGCCAAATAGACAATAGAAACTTATGCATATCACTGTCACTGAACTAAGCAACACTGGGTGAAGAAAATGGACTTGATTATAGAAATAATAAATGAGAAAAAATAAAATCAAGAGACAGTCAAATTACTGATTATTTTACACAAAGTCGGCTAAACAATATCTTAGCCTTTAGTCACTTTATTTTTATTTTCTTTTTTTTTTAAATTTTATTTTATAACTTTACAATATTGTATTGGTTTTGCCATATATCAAAATGAATCCACCACAGGTGTACATGTGTTCCCCATCCTGAACCCTCCTCCCTCCCCATATCATCCCTCTGGGTCGTCCCAGTGCACCCGCCCCAAGCATCCAGTATTGTGCATCAAACCTGGACTGGCGACTCGTTTCATATATGATATTATACATGTTTAAATGCCGTTCTCCCAAATCATCCCACCCTCTCCCTCTCTCACAGAAACCAAAAGACTGTTCTATACATCAGTGTCTCTTTTTCTTTCTCGTATACAGGGCTACTGTTACCATCTTTCTAAATTCCATATATATGCATTAGTACATTGTATTGGTGTTTTTCTTTCTGACTTACTTCACTCTATATAATAGGCTCCAGTTTCATCGACCTCATTAGAACTGATTCAAATGTATTCTTTTTAATGGCTGAGTAATACTCCATTGTGTATATGTACCACTGCTTTCTTATCCATTCATCTGCTGATGGACATCTAGGTTGCTTCCATGTCCTGGCTATTATAAACAGTGCTGCAATGAACATTGGGGTACATGTGTCTCTTTCCCTTCTGGTTTCCTCAGTGTGTATGCCCAGCAGTGGGATTGCTGGATCATAAGGCAGTTCTATTTCCAGTTTTTTAAAGAATCTACACACTGTTATCCATACTGTACTAGTTTCCATATCCACACTGTACTAGTTTTCATTCCCACCAACAGTGTAAGAGGGTTCCCTTTTTTCCACACCCTCTTCAGCATTTATTGTTGTAGACTTTTGGATCGCAGCCATTCTGACTGGTGTGAAATGGTACCTCATAGTGGTTTTGATTTGCAGTTCTCTGATAATGAGTGATGTTAAGCATCTTTTCATGCGTTTGATAGCCATCTGTATGTCTTCTTTGGAGAAATGTCTATTTAGTTCTTTGGCCCATTTTTTGATTGGGTCATTTATTTTTCTGGAGTTGAGCTGTAGGAGTTGCTTGTATATTTTTGAGATTAGTTGTTTGTTAGTTGCTTCATTTGCTATTATTTTCTCCCATTCTGATGGCTGTATTTTCACCTTGCTTATAGTTATTTTTATTTTCTATAGAATAATTATACTTTTCACCCTTTAGATTTTTGCCAGTTTTTATGCCAAGCACCAACAAACTTCCTTTTACATACAAACTTAATTAACTTTAATCCAAACTACAAAAAGGAGATGCTAGGGATATCACAGATGTATTTGATGGTTGATTTAAATAGCGTTTCTATGATATATATGAAGTGCTACAAGCTAACCTGCCAATGGGGCTTAAAACAGTCTGCGGTTTTGCTTCATAAAAACAGACATGATGGATGTGGACAATATCTTTTTCAAATTGTGCCTTTGAATTTTTTAATACAAAAAAAATAGAAATAAATGAATGGAAGTGCAACAGAGCACTATTGCCAGACAAATGTCAGACATCTGAGGTGATTATGATTCGGCAGTTATAAAGCAGTATGTCCAAGAAACTATGACAGCTAATAACAGAGCCATGTAGAAATAGATCCCTAGAGATCAAATTCATGTCCTCTGCCCCCAAGTAGTTCACTCCACTGAGCTGAAAATTATTCCCCCCAATAAGTATGTGACTAAAAACATGAATGAATTTTTTTAGAAGGCTAAACTTATAGCTATTTAAATTGCTAGAAATAATGACATTTAAAATGATAGCAGTGATACTGCATTTTTTTTTAATTTGTCATTTCTACTTAGATATAATAACCAGAGTTAATACAAGGGTACTAAGAACAATTTCATTATCTGTCAATGCAAATTGAAAGATAAAATTAAAGAGAGTTATCACTATGAGGGAAGAATAAAACACTTCATAAGTCAGTCCTACATAGATTCTGCTGAATTAAACTGAAAGAAAAATAGAATGGATTAGAATTTATACCAGTAATTTTTAACAAGTTCTGGAAATCACACACCTAACATTAATTAATAAAAGTCAATATTACCTCTGAAGTGGACATTTGTAGTAGCATAGAAATCATAAAAACACTTCACTGATATTAAAACAATTTTCATCAGTGATATCACCAGTAACATTATCAAATGTGGTAAGTTTCAAAATATAGGCATATTTTGCAAATAAATCTGTGAGAAGTGAAATGTAAGAACTAAGAACATATTAAAAAATATGATGATATAGAATCCAAAGTATGTCCTGTTTCTTTTCATTCCTTCTTTCCTTCCTTCCTTTCTCATTTTCTTCTTGTCTTCCATTCTCCCTGTTGCTTCACTCTCTATTTCTATTTAATTCAGAATACATCCATCAGTTTTTTTATTATTATTTTTTTAATATATTTTATTTTATTTTTTAACTTTACAATATTGTATTGGATCCATCAGTTTTATAAGGCTAGGCTCAATAGTCTGGTCCAGCGAAATATAAGGTTCAGTACTTATCTGTGAATACTTCAGTGTTTGGGGAGAGAAAATTTTACAGAAGAATGTTTATAAAGTTCTGTGTGTTGTATCATGGAAATTTATAGGAAGCTCTTAGATATAGAATATAGAAGACTGATAATATCTGAAGGTATCAGGGAATGATTATTTTAGGTAATGATTAAAATAGTGGTTTGAGATGCCTCTATGTAGGCAGACATTTGAAGTGCATTTTTCAGAAAATTACCAGTTTTCAGAAAATTACCAGAAAAATACCATATCAAAAATGTTATGTAAATAAGGACTTATGTTCAACAATGATGAGAGAGGAGAGAGGATGCCTAGTATCAGAAGATAACTGAATAACTGAGGTATTTTAGAAACAGAAATGCATCATCAACTGTATTAAGTAAATGATTCCAGTGGAAGGTCCGTTTTATTCAAAATGATTATGGGTCCCTCTTACATCCTTTCCCATTATTTTCTCTCAAAAAATGTGGTTATTTGTTCAATATCCATCTATCTACTAAATGATGGACTAAACTCAAAAATAGAAATAACATATCTGTATTATAATATTATAATTGCTGTATTACCAATGAAAATCACAGGGTAGGTGTTCTATGCTTATTTAATAAGTGAATAAACAAAGTACTTTAGTCTGAGTAAATGAGGAATCTTGTAATTAAATATTTTCATAGTTATTACTGTAAGACATTGCATCCAAACATTTGGCTATGTGGATGACAGTGGTTATGTGGAAGGCAGACCCATAAATAGATCTTCCCAAGAGCCTCTTCTCTGGGTTATTCAGTTAAACACAAATCTAGAAAATTCTGTAAAAAGACTTTGCAAATATAATTAGGCAACTAATTAGCTGAATTTAGGAGATTATTCAGAGTGAAACAAGGGAGCTAAAGGCAATCTCAAATACTGTAGTGAGAATTATACTCTGTCAAAATCCTAAGGTCATTGCTTCTCAATCAAGACTACATTGGATCTAAGATTATCAAGCAGATTGTTTATTGAATAAAAAAAGGGAAAAGGAGAGTTTGGGGAGTGTATCTCTCCAGTTTGGAGAGGAGTGTAAAGAGGAGGGGGAGATCTTGGGTGGTCTCAGTGGTAGTGGTGAAGTGCAAAATTTCCTACTGAGCATGAAGCAGTCAGGGATTAAGTGAGGAATTTGAGCAGAATCTGTAGAAATAATTAAACCATGACAGTAAATAAAAGTTGCTGAAAGTTCCAGAGAGCATAATTGTGACAGAGTTTTTACCTATTATACTTGCTGGCTCTCTATCAGCTCAGAAAGTTCAGGTTGGGTCATTTAAAGAATGTTCTGCAAAGCATAAGTATTTTTTAAATTTGTTTTTGATTTTGTTTTGCTTTGCTTGCTGCTGCCAAGTCACTTCAGTCGTGTCTGACGCTGTGCGACCCCAGAGACGGCAGCCCACCAGGCTCTCCCATCCCTGGGATTCTCCAGGCAAGAACACTGGAGTGGGTTGCCATTTCCTTCTCCAATGCAAGACAGTGAAAAGTGAAAGTGAAGTCGCTGAGTCTTGTCCGACACTTAGCGACCCCATGGACTGCGGCCCACCAGGCTCCTCCATCCATGGGATTTTCCAGGCAAGAGTACTGGAGTGGGGTGCCATTGCCTTCTCCGTTGCTTTGCTTAGGCAAGTGGAAAAGAAAATTTCTTCGAGCTTTTTGTTGATTTAAATTATTTGGATCAATAAGTAGCTAGAACAGGCCTGAAACTAGTATTCAATTTGAATGTTTAATGTATTAAAAATTATGGAACCATATACATTTTATAAGTATATATAAAAACATATAAAACAAATACAAAATAAACTAACGGCAACACCTGAATGTGACTAACCATGCTATTTGCTGAATAAAGTAATATATTGAAAAACAATGCTGACCCCTTTGTTCCCTGGTGGCAGTTTTGGAGTCATCCTGCCTGTGTGCTGGGCACTGGGTAAGTTAACTCACACACCTCTTTTCAATCCTCTGTGGTTCAAAAGCTTTGTGATCCTAAATACTTGACTGAATATGCCATTTGAAGATTATCTTATTTTTTAAAGAAAAAACTATTTTTATTTTTTATTAGTGTATAGTTGATTTACAATGTTATGTTAGTATCCTGTGCACAGCAAAATGAATCTATTATACATATATCCACTCTTTTATACATTCTTTTCCCATATAGGTTATTACAGAGTATGGAGTAGAGTTCTCTGTGCTATACAGTAGGTCCTTATTAAGTATCTATTTTATGTACAGTAGTGTGTATATATAGTAATGTCTCTTGGATTGCAAAGAGATCCAACCAGTCAATTCTAAAGAAAATCAATCCTGAATATTCATGAGAAGGACTGATGCTGAGGCTGAAGCTCCAACACTTTGGCCACCTGAAGAACTGACTCATTGGAAAAGACCCTGATGCTGGTAAAGACTGAAGGCCAGAGGAGAAGGGGATAACAGAGGATTAGATGGTTGGATGGCATCATTGACTCAATGGGCATGAATTTGAGCAAGCTCCAGGAGATGGTAAATGACAGGGAAGCCTGGTAGGCATGCTACAGTCCAAGGGGTCCCAGAGAGTTGGACATGACTGAGCAACTGAACAACAACAGCAACAGTATGTATATGTCAACCCCAATATCCTAATTTATCTCCATGACCCCCTGGTAAGATATATGCACCCCAATGTTCACTGTAGTATTATTTACAATAGCCATGACATGGTAGTAACTTAAATGTCCATCAACAGAGGAATGGATAAAGAAGATGTGGTACATATACACAATGGATTACTACTCAGCCATAAAAAATAACGAAATAATGCCATTTGCAGCAATATAAATAGATTTACAGACTGTGACACTGAGTGAAGCCAGTCAGAGAGAAACAAATATCATACAATATTGTTTATATGTGTAATCTTAAAAAAGGTACAAATGAATATACCTACAAAATAGAAATAGTTATAGATGTAGAAAATAAGTCTCTTATTTCTTCCTATATTATTCTATCATAATTAAATTTAGGCTACTTTATACCAACATGTTTGTTAAAGGACAGGCATTGTGTCAGCTGCAGTTTCTACATATGTTTATATTAATTTTTAAACAAATGCTGTATACTTTTTTGAAAAATTTCTATTTTTATTTCAGCTAATGACAATTTATTTATTTATTTATTTTTGATTCAAGCAGTTTACATGTTACTTTTACTTAAAAATTTAATAAGGAGTATATGCAAATGATTAAACAAATGTGGAAAACAAATGAGCATCAGAAAGACTATAGAATGACTGGTCAACCTTCCTGCTGCAGGTGACCCGCCAAGTTCCTTATCCACTGCACAGTCAACCATGGTTACCATTTATAGATTACAATTCTAGGCCAACCATGGTCTAGAATTTGACCATTCTAGAAACCATTTGGTTATGTATACACTTGTACATTCCTTTATTATACCTGTGAAAATTGCTCTGTACCTTGCTACCGCAATATTATGTTTTAAATTCTTTTTTCTTGTTTTCTTTATTATTTTAGTGACTAAACAATATTCCATTTTTAAGGATATGTAATTTTTTAAAATTTTCTATTGATAATCATCATTTGTTTATAACTACTAACTGCTGCATTGAATATCTAAATATATATGTTTAATATTTCACACTTCCTTTATTGAATAACAATTTTACAAATAGATTTTGAATAATTTTAGCTTCAAGCAAAATTTAATGCAAAGTTTAGGGATTTCCCACATACTCTGGGCCTGACTAATGAGCAGCCTTCCCCATTATCAGCATTTTCCACCAAGAGGTACATTTGTTACATTGATAAACCTACTTGGATGCATTATTATAACCTAAAGTCCATACTTTACATTACAGATCACTTTTAATATGCATTCTATGGTTTGGACAAGTGCATAGTGACACATATCCACTGTTATATTATCATATAGAGTATTTGCACTTTCCTAAAAGTACTCCACATATTGATTCTATATCAATTTCTAATTCATCCACAGAATGCAAAAAAAGAAAAGAATTATAGAGCATTTTCACAAACGCTTTTACAGGTTCTTCAAAGCAGGAAGTGTAATCTCAATTTCAATTTAGCAGATTCAGGTTGCTACAGAACAAAATGACAGAACATAATGATTTTGGTTGTTTACTCAACTGAGAGAGGGCAGAGAGAAATGGAAATGCAAGATTGGCACTAAGGCTCTGGGCTTACTCATAGGTGGACCCCTGTTAGATGCCACAAGCCACAAATAATCTGGAAGAAACAAGGGGGTATATAAAACTCTTTCCTGGTAAGCACCACTAAAGACAGAAAAACATTTATTTAGAAGCTTTTATTTAATGTCAACGATGAAAAAATTAGATGGAAGGAACATGCAATGAAGAGGATAAACAGCAGCTTGTTATTTTTTTTTTTAATGGCTAATGGTAAGAGGAAGGAGGACTAAATAAAGAAATAAGAGGAAGATCACAAAAAATTGGATTAGAAAATTAAGTTCAAAGCAGTCTTAGAATTGGTTGGCATTTGGGATGGTAAGGGGAGGGAGGAGGAAGGGGGGTTCGGGATAGGGAACACGTGTATACCTTTGGCGGATTCATGTTGATGTATGGCAAAACAAATACAATATTGTAAAGTAATTAACCTCCAATTAAAATAAATAAAAAATAAAAATAAAATAAGAAGAAATAGGAAAACATTGGTCAGAGTTTAATATTCAGACAGCATCAATAGTTTTAACTTACACTTTTCATAAAAGTTATAGTTTGAATTCAATATCTTCTATAATTTGTCTGCAACAGTTTTGAGTATTTAATTTCCATTTAACTTTCAGGTTTTTAAAGTTGGCAGTAGAAATCGGTTCCCAAGCAAAACTCAGACCTACCAAAAGAATTAAACAAATTTTATGTACTGTCAAGACAGTTTTATCTCTCCTCAAAAAAAAAAAAAAAAAATGTACAGTATTGCTAACCTCCTACATGGTAAAGATGGAAAACTATTTTGAATTAAATCATCATGTATGTCATATGCCCTTTAGCAAAATAAAATAAGTATTTAACCAGACTGAGATACTGATGCTTATAAGGAGCTTCATCTATGCTGATATTTTAGTTGTTTTTTATGATATGTTCATAAATAATAGATCTATAACATCCAAACATACTGTTGAAGAGTATTTTATAAAATACTTGGAAAGAGATGCTGTGAATTTTAACATATGCTGTGAATTGTATTAACAATATCTAACATATGGTTAACCACTTATTTTCTGCTTTATAGAGGGCACTTCCTGGAGATATTTTATTCTTAATATACATTCACATACAATTCATAGTTTGTGCACAATAGAGAGTGTAGCAAGCCATCCTATTTTATTAATGTTGATTATATTAAATTAATAATATTTATAAATAAAAAGGAAGATAAACATATTTAGATGACAGATGTACAAAGACATAGATTTATGTAAGTATTGGTCAATATATACAGCATGGCATTCAGATTAAATGTAACATACTGCATTGACCATGTTTGGCCAATGTATATTCTAGTAAATACTGTGATTCAACAGTGTTTTATTAAAACTTTTTAATTCCCTTTCAATTTCCTTTACAATAGGAATTTTATACGACTGTATATGCATTCTAAGTTGCTTCAGTCATACCTAACTCTTTGCAACCTCATGGACTGTATGTAGCCTACCAGGCTCCTCTGTCCATGGGATTCTCCAGGCAAGAATACTAGAGTGGGTTGCCATTTCCTCCTCCAGGGGATGTCCTCATGCAGGGATCAAATCTGCATCTGCTGTTTCTACTGTATTGGCAGGTGGATTCTTTACAATTAAGCCATCTGGGAATCCCAACTTATTGGCTTATATGCACTAATTCAGGATTTTCCACGTAGAGTTTTCTATGCTCTTTGGTAAATGAAAAAAAATATATATATATATATGTGGATAAATATTCTATGCTAAGAATGAATACATATATGTTTTAATAGGCTTTGAAGTCTATAACCAAACTGACCAAATTTTGGGAACTCTACTTTAATAATTCAAAACAAAATAATGTTTTATGTGATCATTAAACAGAGGTGTTTTTGTTTGTTCTTTTTAAATCTATTCATAATCAAGTCCAGTTCAAAAATAACCAGCTGTATATTTCAAAGATTATTTTAATTATTTCATTACAAAATTATGCATAAATATCATGTAAACTACATAAAATCTGAAAATAAAAGCAAAAAGTTAGAAAAAAAAAGTGGTAGCCTACCAAAATGCAAATATTACTGACATTTTGCTTATATGTACTTTCTGTTTATATGTTTCTGCATGCTTTTTAATAAGGTTGAAGTGACCACTTTTGGCAATGTAGAATTCTTTTGATTTCATATAACAGAAACAGAGGTACTTTTTCAATGACACAAAATTAATAAAATCATTTTATTTCGAATATTAGTAGATACCTAAAATTAGAAAACTTCAAGCAGAATTATAATGTTTCATATGTGACTATCTCTAGAATTAAGTAAGCTTGTATATTTTATGTTTTTTCTGATATAATTAGTGAAAACTGAATCTTACTGCAAATTCAAAACAATTCGTTTTTTAAATTTGAGTGACATGAATAATTTCCTATAATCTTTAAACATTTATCTATTAACTATCTTATGTGACTTGCTCACATGTTTTTGCCAAATTATCTTTGGAAAAATTGGACAGAGGAAGTGAAAAGACGTGGAAAATTGCTCAACATCAACAATAATCAGGGAAATGTGAATCAAAATTAAATCAATGATCAACTCATAACTGTTAGGATGACTGTAATCAGAAAAAGCCTAAAGATAACAAGTATTGGTGAGAATGTGGAGAAAAGGGGCCCTGTGTCCTGTTCAGTTCAGTTCAGTTCAGTTCAGTAGCTCAGTCGTGTACGACTCCGCAATCCCAAGAATCGCAGCATGCCAGGCCTCCCTGTCCATCACCATCTCGTGGAGTTCACTCAGACTCACGTCCATCGAGTCAGTGATGCCATCCAGCCATCTCATCCTCTGTCGTCCCCTTCTCCTCCTGCCCCCAATCCCTCCCAGCATCAGAGTCTTTTCCAATGAGTCAACTCTTTGCATGAGGTGGCCAAAGTACTGGAGTTTCAGCTTCAGCATCATTCCTTCCAAAGAAATCCCAGGGCTGATCTCCTTCAGAATGGACTGGCTGGATCTCCTTGCAGTCCAAGGGACTCTCAAGAGTCTTCTCCAAAACCACACTTCAAAAGCATCAATTCTTTGGCGCTCAGCTTTCTTCACAGTCCAACTCTCACACCCATACATGACCACTGGAAAAACCATAGCCTTGACTAGACAGACCTTTGTTGGCAAAGTAATATCTCTGCTTTTCAATATGCTATCTAGGTTAGTCATAACTTTCCTTCCAAGGAGTAAGCGTCTTTTAATTTCATGGCTGCAGTCACCATCTGCAGTGATTTTGGAGCCCAGAAAAATAAAGTCTGACACCGTGTCCACTGTTTCCCCATCTATTTCCCATGAAGTGATGGGACCAGATACCATGATCTTCATTTTCTGATTGTTGAGCTTTATTTTTTTTTTTAGAGGAAATTAGTTATTTTATTTTATTTTTTTATTTATTTATTTTTTTTAATTTTATTTTATTTTTAAACTTTACATAACTGTATTAGATTTGAGCTTTAAGCCAACTTTTTGACTTTCCTCTTTCACTTTCATCAAGAGGCTTTTTAGTTCCTCTTCACTTTTTGCCATAAGGGTGGTGTCATTTACATATCTGAGGTTTTTTATATTTCTCCTGGCAATCTTGATTCCAGCTTGTGCTTCTTCCAGTCCAGCATTTCTCATGATATACTCTGCACATAAGTTAAATAAGCAGGGTGACAATAGACAGCCTTGACATACTCCTTTTCCTATTTGGAACCAGTCTGTTGTTCCATGTCCAGTTCTAACTGTTGCTTCCTGATCTGCATATAGGTTTCTCAAGAGGCAGGTCAGATGATCTGTTAGAGGGAATGTAAATTGGTGCATTGGAGAAGGAAATGGCAACTCACTCCAGTGTTCTTGCCTGGAGAATCCCATGGACAGGGGAGCCTGGTGGGCTGCAGTCCATGGGGTCGCAGAGTCAGACACGACTGAAGTGACACAGCAACAACAGCAACAGCAAAATTGGTGCAATCATTGTGAAGAACAGTATTGCAGCTCCTCAAAAGAATTAAAAATAAAACAATTATATGATCTTGCAGCTCCATTCTGTATATATACTTTTAGATTATATTTCTTTATAATATTTTTAATTTTCCAGGAAACATATCTTAATTGAAAAAAATGCTGTCTTATATAGATGTAAAATTAAAAAATTAAAGAAAAAAAACCTCCATGTCTTAATGAGGTCTTAGATTAATTAGATTAAATCCAGTTCTTTGCATGATATGCTCATATTATTATGCTCCCTAAAACATGAGTTAGAGATAATTGTTCCATAATGAGTAATTGGGTGAAAATACATTCATGGTTATATTTAGTAATATTTAAGTTTTTAAACTATTTAGAGTTCATAATATAATTAACATTTTATTAAATTTGAGTTGTTTCATGGAAAAAATGTTATTTTCTGTTTTTTCATCAAACTTAATTACAGTAATTTTCAAAATTACCTGTGATATTGTTTTATTAATTTTTAGATACATAATAATTTTTCTCTTTTGTGGTCTTTTTTATTTTCATAAATTCTGATTATTATCACCATTCAATTTGTTCATTTGTTTCATAACCAGCCACTTATTAAACTTTCTTATTAGCTTTAATATCTTCAGTTTCTCTACTAGAAAATCACGTCATTACAAAAAATGATAAAATTAACTTATTTGCCATCATTTTATAATTCACAGCTATACTGCTTAACTTACTGAATTATGTCAAACTTCTATTAAATTGTTAGATAATAGTATTAGTTAGCAATTTTCATATTATCATTCTATCTAATGCTGGCTACCTCTAGGTGTTCAACATTACATATTACCCTAGAGGCTGATTTTAAATAATATATACTATATTAAAGTATGACCCTAGAGGTTAATTTTTAAATAATATAAACTATATCAAAGATGTATCAATTACTAATTTTCTAAAGAAATCCTTTTCAAATCAGAAAAAAAAATATTAAAATATTTTTCCATCTATTACAAATGACCAACTGGTTTCATTTACTTAACCAGTATATACATGTATATTAAACTCTCTAGTGCTTATTTTGAGGATAAAATATCACAACAGTATTACTCCTAGTGTCTTACACTTGCCTTTATTATCAGTGCTGTATTATATTTTACATGTGATTTTGTAATATTTTATTTGTTTACTCATCTGTATTCATTAAGATTTTACTTATAAATATATTTCTTCATATTATTCACATGTCATGATTTATAGATGTTGTAAATTTTTAATATATAGTATTTACAAGACTTATTTTACTGCTACTTTTAAATATTTCAGTATACAGCTTTTTATGCTACCATTTTCTGTCCATATTTATATAGTATCTATGTAATTCTTAATTTGTCTCCATATTTTCTCTGTTTCCTATTTTTCAATTGTTTATGAATGTGGTATATGTTTATCACTATTATCTAAGAATGATCACATTCTGTAATTCATATTCCAATAAAATCTTGCATTTTACATTTAAGTAAGTGCTTACATTTATCTGAAGTTTTATAACAGTTGCTATAAAATCACTTGGTACATTTATTTCTTATTTAATTTATCTTCATTTCATACTTATGCATACATGAAGTCTTTTATGTTTAATTTTTGGAGGATGTACAGTTTATTAAGATATTATAGAAAATACAGAACCAGAGATCAAATTGCCAATACCCACTGGGTCACAGAAAGCAAGGAAATTATGGTAGAAACACCTACTTCTGCTTCATTGACTATGCTAAAGTCTTTGTGTGAATAAAACAAACTGTGGAAAATTCTTAAAGAGATGGGAATACCAGACCACCTTACTTTCCTCCTAAGAAATTTGTATGCAGGTCAAGAAGCAACAATTAGAACTAGACATAGAACAATGGACTGGTTCAAAATTGGGAAAGGAGTATGCCAAAGATGTATATCGACAATCTGATTATTTAAATTATATGCAGAGTACATCATATGAAATGCTGCACTGGATGACTCACAAGTTGGAGTCAAGATTGCTGGCAAGAAATATCAATGACCACAGATATGCAAATGAAACCACTTCAATGGCAGAAAGCAAAGAGGAGCTAAAGAGCCTCTTGATGAAGATGAAAGAGGAGAGTGAAAAAGCTGGCTTAAAACTCAGTATTCAAAAAACTGAGATCATGGCATCCAATCCCATCACTTCATGGCAAATAGATAGGGAAAATGAGGAAATACTGTCACGTTTCATTTTCTTAGGCTTCATGTTGATGTGTGACAGAACCAATACAATATTGTAAAGTAATTAGCCTCCAATTAAAATAAATAAATTTAAATTAAAAACAAAAACTCTAAGACAAGAAAAATTAAAAAAATAATAAACTGACATCAAAATCACTGAGGATAGTGACTGCAGCCACAGAATTAAAAGATGCCTGCTTTTTAAAAGAAAAGCTATGACAAGCCTAAGTTTTCAGTAATTCAGTCATGTCCGACTCTTTGTGACCCCATGGACTGCAGCACATCAGGCTTCCCTGTCCATCAACAACTTCAGAGCTTGCTCAAACTCATGTCCATTGATTTGGTGATGCCATCCAACCACCTTATCTTCTATCATCCCCTTCTACTCCTGCCTTCAATCTTTCCCAGGATCTGGGTCTTTTCAAATGAGTCAGTTCGTCACATCAGGTGGCCAAAGTATTGGAGCTTCAGCATCAGTGCTTCCAGTGAACATTCAGGACTGATTTTCTTTAGAATTGTATAGTTTGATCTCTTTGCCATCCAAGGGACTCTCAAGATTCTTATCCAACACCACAGGTCAAAGGTATCAATTCTTGAAAAGCAGAGACATCGCTTTGCCAAAAAAGTTCTGTGTAGTCAAAGCTATGATTTTTCTGGTGGTCTTGTATGGATGTGAGAGTTGGATCATAAAGAAGACCGAGAATCAAATAACTGATGCTTTTGAACTGGGGGCACTAGAGAAGACTCTTGAGAGACCTTTGGAAAGGAGATCATACCCATCAATTCTAAAGGATATCAACCTTGAATATTCATTGGAAGAACTGATGATGAAGCTGAACCTCCAATACTTTGACCACCTGATGTGAAGAACTGACTCATTGAAAAAGACCCTGATGCTGGGAAAGATTGAAGGAAAGAGAAAGGGGCAATAGAGGATAGATATTTGGATGGCATCACTGACTCAATGGACGTGAGTTTGAGCAAGCTTAGGGAAACAGTGAAGTACAGCTTACTGTAGTTCATTGGGTCACAAAGAGTCAGACACAACTTAGCCACTGAACAACAGTGAAGATATTATAGAGTGAACAGTAGCCTATAAAAGTCTACTCTGAATTTATATTTTTTCTTTTCAATGTATTAATAAAAATATACATAAGGCCTAATTACAATAACGAACACAAGTAAGGGTCTTGACACACATTTCGAATTGACTTCTAAAGTTAGATTACTTTTATATTACACAAGCAAAGCATAAGAGTTTTCCTTTCATCATTTCATCACATTTTATTAACACATAACAATTTTTTGCAAGTTGAAGACATCAAAAAGATAATTTTATTATTAGTATCACTTGAATTATAAATTAAATAAAATTGTTTATTAAAATTTTCTATTCATTACCTTTTTAACTTTCATTTTGCATCACAATTGTCTTTTTGTTAGCTGTATATGCACAGTGTACCTTCTGTAGGAACTAGTCCATTCTCTTTAGGATGACATTCATAGAAACCTCACAGTAGACAGATCCATGTCCCGGTCCTGCATACATATACAACTGTCTGTGTAGTAGAAACAGTAGGGACCTACTATAAAGCAAGGCTAATGGAAACTGTCCAAGGGACTCTCAAGAGTCTTCTCCAACACCAAAGTTTAAAAGCATCAATTCTTCAGTGCTCAGTTTTCTTTATAGTCCAACTTTTACATTCATACATGACTACTGTAAAAACCATAGCTCTGACTAGAAGGACCTTTGTTGGCAAAGTAATGTCTGTGCTTTTTAATATGGGGTCTAGGTTGGTCATAACTTTACTTCCAAGGAGAAAACCTCTTTTAATATCATGGCTGCAGTCACCATCTGCAGTGATTTTGGAGCCCTCCAAAATCAAGTCCTTTGGGCAAAAAAATGAAGCCCCTTGAAAGTCCCTTGGACAACAGAAGATCCAACCAGTCCATCCTAAAGGAAATCAGTCTTGCATATTCATTGGAAGGACTGATGCTGAAGCTGGAACTCCAATACTTTGGCCACCTGATGTGAAGAACTGACTCATTTGAAAAGACCCTGCTGCTGGGAAAGATTGAAGGTAGAGGAGAAAGGGACAACAGAGGATGGGATTGTTGGATTGCATCACCGACTCAATGGACATGAGTTTGTGTAAACTCTGGGAGTTGGTAATGGACAAGGAGGCCTGGCATGCTGCAGTCCGTGGGGTCTCCGAGTCAGAAATGACTGAGTGAACGGACTAATGGAAACTGATCCATGGAATTAACATAATGATGATAAAAACGACTTCACAGAGGTTACAAAGCCAAAATAATGTAAAATGTGGTGCTTTGGATGGCCATGTTTCCTGGTCAAATGGAGGAAAGTATATGTACTGTAACATGTCAGGACTATGCATAGAAGGAAGCCAAGCTGAGAGAGGAGGAAGGGAGGGGCTAGGCGAGAAGGCAGGGAGGAAGGGAGAAGAGGGGGAATGTAACCATGATTCAATATTCATGCTTTGGATTCTTCTGTTTATAAGCCTATATTCACTGCTGCCCTTTCAGTTAGAAGAATCAATGAAGAATGAGTTCCTCCTGTCTGGAATGAATTCTACCTGAGTGCAATATATATGTAATAACCAGTGTCCAGAAAGGTACAGAAATTGGTAACAGAAGCCAAATATTCTAAGTGTAAGTCACTAAGTCCTGTGAATGCTGTGAGTCCTCTTTGCGACTGCATAGACTATAGCCAATCAGATTCCACTGTCCATGGGATTCTCCAGGCAAGAATACTGGAGTGGGTTGCTGTTCCCTTCTCTAGGGGATCTTCCTGACCTAGGAATCAAATCTGGGTCTCCTGCATTGCAGGCAGATACTTTTTTTTTTTTTTTTAAACCATCTGAGTTACAGGGAAGCCCCAAATAGTGTAAAAGCAAATTCTAAATTGTAAAACCAGAAGATTCAAGTTCTGAAAAGTAGGGGGAAAGAAGGATTTTCTTATATGATTTGGATTATGATAATACTTTTTTATGATATTATACATGTTTTAATGCCATTCTCCCAAATCATCTCCCCCTCCCTCTCCCACAGAGTCCAAAAGACTGTTCTATACATCTGTGTCTCTTTTGCTGTCTCACATACAGGCTTGTCGTTACCATCTTTCTAAATTCCATATATATGCGTTAGTATACTGTATTGGTGTTTTCCTTTCTGGCTTACTTCACTCTGTATAATAGGCTCCAGTTTCATCCACCTCATTAGAACTGATTCAAATGTATTCTTTTTAATGGGTCAGTAATACTCCAATACTTTTTATGTAACTGAAAATAAGCCAGAAAATTCCTTAGCTTTTACATCTTAAAATTTAAATGACATTAAGCTTTGAGGGGAATGAAAAAATTAAAGGCTTAGAATTTGGGAATATATCCTTTTTGTTTTTGTTTCTATATTTTTAAAGTTTATTTTCAATTAAAGGATAATCTCTTGACAGTATTGGGTTGATTTCTACCAAACATCAACATGAATCAGTCATGGGTTTACCCGTACCTCATCCAACTTGAACAACCCTCCCAGCTCGCTCCCCATCCCACCCCTCTAGGGTGTTATGGAGCCCAGTTTTGAGTTCTCTGAGTCATACAGCAAATTCCCATTGGCTATCTATTTAACATATGACAAGAATAAGAGGGTGGGATGCATCCCACCCTCTCACTCTTCCCCCTAGCTGTGCACATAAGTCTGTTCTCAATGTCTGTGTCTTCATTGCTGCTCTACAAAGAGGTTCATTGGTACCATCTTTCTAGATTCCATTATATAGGTATTAGAATACAATAATTGTTTTTCCCTTTCTGACTTGACTCTGTATAATAGGCTCTCAGTTCATCCAGCTCATTAGGACTGGCTCTAATGTGTTCATTTTTGTGGCTGAGTAATAGTCCATTGTATTAGATTTAGCATCAGTCATTCTGGTGAATGTTCAGGTTTGATTTCTTTTAGGTTTGACTGGTTGAATTTCCTTGCAGCCCAAGGGACTCTAAAGAGTCTTCTCCAAAAATACAGCTCAAAAGTATTGATTCTTCCATGTTCAGCTTTTTTATAGTCTAACTCTCACACCCATACATGACTACTAGAAAAACCATAGCTTTGATTAGGCGGGCATCTGTTGGCAAATTAATCTCTATGTTTTTTTAATATGCTGTCTAGGTTTGTCATTGCTTTTCTTCCAAGGAGCAAGGATCTTTAAATTTCATGGCTCCAGTCAGCATCTGCAGTGATTTTGGAGACCAAGAAAATAAAGTCTGTCACTGTTTCCACTGTTTCCCCATCTATTTGCCATGAAGTGATGGGACCAGATGCCACTATCTTAGTTTTCTGAATGTTGATTTTAAGCCAACTTTTTCAATTTCCTCTTTCACTTTCATCAAGAAGCTCTTTAGTTCCTCTTCACTCTCTACCATAAGAGTGGTATCATCTGCATATCTGAGGTTATTGATATTTCTCCCAGCAATCTTGATCCCAGCTTGTGCTTCATCCAGCCCAGCATTTCACATGATGTACTCTGCATATAAGCTAAATAAGCAGGGTGACAATATGCAAACTTGATGTACTCCTTTCCTGATTTGGAGCCAGTCTGTTGTTCCATGTCCAGTTCTAAATGTTGTTTCTTGACCTGCATACATATTTCTCAGGAGGCACTTAAAGAGGTCTGGTATTCCCATCTCTTGAAGAACTTTACACTGGTTGTTGTGATCCACACTGTCAAAGGCTTTGGCATAGTCAATAAAGCAGAAGTAGACATTTTTCTAAAGTTCTTTTGCTTTTTCTATGATCCAACAGATGTTGGTAATTTGATCTCTGGTTCTTCTGCCTTTTCTAAATCCAGCTTGAACATCTAGAACCCCAGGAATTCTCCAGGTCAGAACACTGGAGCAGATAACCTTTCCCTTCCCCATTGTATCTTCTCAACCCAGGGATCAAACCCAGGTCTCCTGCATTGCAGGCGGATTCTGTACCAGTTTAGCCACAAGGGAAGCCCAAGAATATTGGGGTGGGTAGCTTATCTTTTCTCCAACAGATGTTCCTGGCCCAGGAATTGAAATGGGGTCTTCTGCATTGCAGGCAAATTCTTTACCAACTGAGTTTTGAGGGAAACCCTGGTAGAGGTTATAGCTTTTTAATATGTTATATCCAATGATTAAGACCTCAAATACAACCTGAGAATTTCTGATTTCTAATCAGGGCTCATTTTACATATTTCCTTACAGACAAATTCCCCATTAGGCTTCTGCAGTCTTTTCTTGTTTAATAAAAGAGATTATGTTCTTTACATATAAATGCTGTTCATTTGATGACATTCCTCATAGTAGCTCTACAGTGCAGGTTTCCAAGACCTAATATGCATTACTACTTTAATTATCTAAATATCCTAAAGCTACTTGATTTTCTTCATAGGCCTCTTCATACTCCTCTAGAGAAAGGTACCTGTTACGTATAATAGAAGCCTCTGTAATCCATCAAGAAATATACACTATTATCATGGCCTACACAAGACCATTTCCAGTGGTTCTCTTTTTCATATTGGCCACTGACCTTCAATTAACACATTCACTATTTAAAAGTCACATAACTTTACTGGTTAGTATTCAGAAAAGGATAATAAAAAGGCTTCAACAAGTAAACAGTGCATCCAATTCTTACCAATTGTTGTACATGCAGAATTTTTTAACCTAAGCATATTTGTTTATATCTATTCTTGTTAAATACAATCTTCTTAAATTTTATACATCAGTCTATTCTGATAAGAAATTCCTGAATCTTAATTTGTCATCCATCATTTTATTTATTTTTATGCTTCAGTCATCCACACAACTGATAAATATAACTTCTTTAGTTTGATCCACATTGCTTGAAAAACTATTTCAAAAGACAAAGCTGTGAATTTTAGATACATATCTCTGAACCTTGGTTTACATATGTCTAAACTGAGACACTTGAGCTAGATAAACTCAGTGGTCTCTTCCACCTCTAAAATTCTACATGACAAGCAAATAATAGCATATTGTGATAAATTAATATTCTTTAGAAGACATACTCACATATGGTGTTTAAAATATTTATATCTCTAGATCTTTAATAATTTTATCATTAATTATTTTTAAAATTCAAGATGTTGAGATAGTTCACTTAAGCAGGTTTATAGGTAGTCCAAAGTTGCCTTATGTTTTCTCCACATTTTTTTGCCTTAGTTATGTAGGACATGTTTCCCTTCAGCTTTGTGTTAATTTTGAAGCAATCTATTTTATTTGAGAACTGGCCTGTCTTTAAACAGAATATATCTTATGAAAAATGCTTTTATTAGGCTTCGTATTAATGATTATTATTTTAACAGATCTTGCCTGGGAGTCTGTTTTCCCGTATCACTGCTTTCTCATTTGGAGACACAGAGCTCAGAGCCCTTTCTCCATGGCTAATCTTATATCTATATTATCTCAAGTTGTATGTTGTGGGAGAATAGGTATGGCAAAACTTTCACATTCTTGAGGCATTCTTTTTATCTATTGTCAGAAGTCAGTTGAAAATTATATAATGCCCTGCTTAAACTAGTGAGGTGGGCACTCTCCTACCTGCTTCCATTGTATTTTCTGGAAGCTTTCTCTATCTTTTCACCTTAATAAAATCTCTGCTACACAAAACTCTGAGTGACTGAAACTACATCTTTGGTCCCAGAGTGAAATTTTCTCCTTTGAAGACTACAGACTTGGCACTGTTCACTGTAAGCTACCAATGCGTACTAGAAATTCTCAAGTATAGAATTATAACTCACCAGTATGTTTTAATGACCCATAAAACATTGCCAATTAATTGGTTGATACTAACAATTAAGTATCTATGCCATTTTTATTAAAAAAAAAAATTGTAGTATGTTTCGCTCCAAGAAAGTTTAACTCTTTGTTAAATTGAACTGAACATGCATACATCCAACCAACCACTATGTTCAAACACTGTGAATTGATAAAAATCAAAGAATGAATAGCCAATAAGCATGTAAGCACTTACACTGATGAATTGAAACAAAATATAACTTGATTATGCATATGGTATATAATGATCACAGTCAGTGAGCAAGTAACTTAGTCTGAAGATAACTTAATGCATGTGTGGGGGTTAGTGTGTGTGTAATTTTGTGAAAAAATCTGGGAATTATACATGGATTGGATGAGAATTATTTAGAGTTTTAATGAATATTAATGTTAGCCAAATGGATAACAAGAAGTGGTAACATTTTATCTGTTCTGAGTGAGAAAAAGTTTGATCTAACAGGAACTCTGCAATTTCAGACTTAATTAATTTATACTATGAGATGGGGGAGAGATCAGTAGACTAGTAGGTCAGAGGAGGATTCTTTCTGGAAATGATAGTTAAGCTAATTGATGAGAGGATAGTTGCTTTGTAGCAGTTCCAGGATCTGTGTGAAGGTAGAGAGTGCAGTATTTCAGGTAAAGAAAACGAAGTTCAAGGTGTTGGAGAATAGGGCAAATGTGGTTCTGGAATAGTGGTGACGAGAGTGGTAAGCATGAGGTCATAGAGTCCAACAGGGCTGTAAAGTTAGTTTCTAAATATATAATCAGTCAAAGATTTTAATTAAAAACAAAGTAAAAACGAACAAACAAAAAATCTCTGAGAAAATAGGGACATTGTAGGACTACATGAATCAAAGGAGGGAGAGAAGTTAAGAGAGCACTGCTGTGGTCCAGACAAGAGTCTATAGGGACTATGATAATAGTGAGATAGGGGAATGAGGCAATTTTGATTTAATTTGAAAACATATTTGTTAGTAGCATATTTTATTTCTAATGGATGGAACTTTTATTTATTTAAAAGACAAATAAATTTGATTAAGAAAAATTCACCTTTAAAATGAGAAATTTATAAGTTGATCATAATATATATGATAGTATTTGAACATGAAATGATAGATGACCATGTTAACTTAACATTTTTGGAAAAATAAAACAAAATTTGAAAAATTTTGATATTTCATAAAAATTTCCCCCAAAATTCTTGAGGGATCAAATAAAAATATAAAATAAAGTTTTCTGCTATAGAATAGAAAGTTTGTATGAAATCATGATAATGAGATGAATCTTCCAATTAAATATGAGGATAATGCATTAGGTATAAGATTCAATTTTAGATCATCAACAAAACAATTTCTTTGAGCTCTATTTTTTTGTATATTTCAGTGAAAGAGTCTAACATCTCCTGTGATCACGCTTAAAAACAATCACTTTTGCCAGGATTACTATATAGAGAAAGTGTCACTTATACATGTATCCCCAATTTTTAGTACAGTGATAGGTTTTGGCTGAAAATGGTAGGATCACATAGAGTTGGGGAGAATCTGGTCTCAAAGAAAATCCTTCCTATGTCAATGCACCCCTTTTCCCTAAAATACAATTTAAAAAAAAGCATCCATCACAAAGCCGTTGCTCCTTCTTAACAAACAAAAAGATGATAATTTATCTTCTTGGAAAATATACACAAAGTCATACCTAAGAATCAAATTCTAATCCCTCTTTAAGTATCCAGTCATTACCCTTCTTAACAAGAATAAATACATCTATTGTAAAGTGGCTGAATGAAAAAAAATCACCAAGATAACAAACAATTCTCATTTGGAAGGGGAAAAAAAAGAAGTCAAATACATTTGGTTGACATTTTCCTTGACAAGAATAGCAAAAAATGTCCTAAGAAGTTAAATAAGTCTTTTGTCAGTTTTTATTTCCCTAAACTATGCCCATGGAGCATATGAACCATAGCCCTAAATTGTCCTACAGGGTTGTTACAGTGGGTTGTAATTTAGCCAAGTTATCTGATTATGTTAATTGACAGATTATGAGGTTTTTAGTAACTTTATGAACTCATAAACTAAGCGAGTAGTTTTGCTGTGATATGATATTTGAATGTTGAACTTGTCCTGTGAATTTCTAATTCAACAGCAGAGTAACACTGAAAACTTTAACTCTGAAAATTATGGCTTTCATTTTTGTAAATACTTGGGGACAATATGAACTATTTTTCTCCAGGCTATATTCAAAATTTTGCTGTAGCTGTGGTTCAGGGGCCTCATAGAGATCAGGCATCTTCCACTTATTTGGTTGTCCCTCTCTCATGCTCAGTTTTCCTATAAACTGCCTTTATTTGAAATAAGTATAGTCTTGCTTAGATAATTCAGGTTTTTTTCATTTCTACAAAGTTAATGCTTATTTGACTCTCAGTCAATTTTTGTTGCTGAGTGAAGGGAGAAGGGACTTCTTTTAACACAATGCATGTTAATGTCTCTACTTTCATACTGGTCAATTTACATCAAAATCATAAAAAAAAAAATCATAAAAAAATCCCAATGTTCATTTCAACTCTATTTACAGTAGCTGGGACATGGAAGCAGCCTAGATGTCCATTGACAGATGAATGGATAAAGAAGCTGTGTTACATATATACAATGGAATATTCAGTTTAGTTCAGTTGCTCAGTCTTTTTCGACTCTTTGTGATCCCATGGACTGCAACACTCCAAGCTTCCCTGTCCATCACTGACTCCTGGAACTAGCTCAAACTCATGTCTATGGAGTCAGTGCTGCCATCCAACCATCTCATACTCTGTCATCTCCTTCTCCTCCCACCTTCAATCATTCCCAGCATGAGGGTCTTTTCAAATCAGTTAGTTCTTTGCATCAGGTGGCCAAAGTGTTGGAGTTTCAGCTTCCAGAAAAACATCTACTTCTGAATTATTGATTATGCCAAAGGTTTTGACTGTGTAGATCACAACAAACTGTGGAAAATTCTTCAAGTGATGGTGATACCAGACCAACTAATCTGAATCTTGAGAAACTTGTATGCAGGTCAAGAAGCAACAGTTAGAAATGGACATGGAACAAAACAGACTGGTTTCAAATTGGGGAAGGAATACAACAAGGCTGTATATTGTCACCCTGCTTATTTAACTTATATGCAGAATACATCATGTGAAATGTCAGGCTGGATGAAGCACAAGTTGGGATCAAGTTTGCCAGGAGAAATAACAATAACCTCAGAAATGTAGATGCTACCACCCTTATGGCAGGAAGTACAGAGGAACTAAAGGGCTTCTTGATGAACGTGAAAGAGGAGATTAAAAAAGTTGGCTTAAACCTCAACATTCTGAAAACTGAGATCATGGTATCCAGTCCTATCACTTCATGGCCAAATGGGAAGCAGTGGAAAAAGTGACAGATTTTGCTTTGGGGGGCTCCAAAATCACTGCAGATGGTGACTGGAGCCATGAAATTATAAAAGACCCAAACGTAAGACCAGAAACTATAAAACTCCTAGAGGAGAACATAGGCAAAAAACTCTCTGACATACATCACAGCAGGATCCTCTATGACCCACCTCCCAGAATATTGGAAATAAAAGCAAAAATAAACAAATGGGACCTAATTAAACTTAAAAGATTCTGCACATCAAATGAAACTATTAGCAAGGTGAAAAGGCAGCCTTCAGAATGGGAGAAAATAATAGCAAATGAAGCGACTGGCAAACAACTAATTTCAAAAATACACAAGCAACTCCTACAGCTCAACTCCAGAAAAATAAATGACCCAATCAAAAAATGGGCCAAAGAACTAAATAGACATTTCTCCAAAGAAGACATCCAGATGGCTAACAAACACATGAAAAGAAGCTCAACATCACTCATTATCAGACAAATGCAAATCACAACCACTATGAGGTACCATTTCACACCAGTCAGAATGGCTGTGATCCAAAAGTCTACAAGCAATAAATGCTGGAGAGGGTGTGGAGAAAAAGGAACCCTCTTACACTGTTGGTGGGAATGCAAACTAGTACAGCCACTATGGAGAACAGTGTGGAGATTCCTTAAAAAACTGGTAATAGGCCTGCCTTATGATCCAGCAATCCCACTGCTGGGCATACACACTGAGGAAACCAGAAGGGAAAGAGACACGTGTACCCCAATGTTCATCACAACAGTGTTTATAATAGCCAGGACATGGAAGCAACCTAGATGTCCATCAGCAGATGAATGGATAAGAAAGCTGTGGTGCATATACACAATGGAGTATTACTCAGCCATTAAAAAGAATACATTTGAATCAGTTCTAATGAGGTGGATGAAACTGGAGCCTATTATACAGAGTGAAGTAAGCCAGAAAGAAAAACACCAATACAGTATACTAATGCATATATATGGAATTTAGAAAAATGGTAACAATAACCCTGTGTACAACAAAAGAGACACTGATGTATAAAACAGTCTTATGGACTCTGTTGGAGAGGGAGAGGGTGGGAAGATTTGGGAGAATGGCATTGAGACATGTGTAATATCATGTATGAAATGAGTTGCCAGTCCAGGTTCGATGCACGATACTGGATGCTTGGGGCTGGTGCACTGGGACAACCTAGAGGGATGGAATGGGGAGGGAGGAGGGAGGAGGGAGGAGGGTTCAGGATGGGGAGCACATGTATACCTGTGGAAGATTCGTTTTGATGTTTGGCAAAACTAATACAGTGTTTGAGGTTTAAAAATAAAAAATAAAATTAAAAAAAATAAAAAATAAAAATAAAATAAAATTTAAAAAAATAAAAAATAAAATATCCTTTCTCCTTGGAAGAAAAGCTATGACCAACCTAGACAGCATATTAAAAAGAAGAGACATTAATTTGCCAACAAAGGTCCGCCTATTCAAAGCTATGGTTTTCCAGTAGTCATGTATGGATGTGAGAGTTGGACTATAAAGAAACCTGAGCACTGAAGAATTGATGCTTTTAAACTGTGATGTTGGAGAAGACTATTGAGAGTCCTTGGATTGCAAGGATATCCAGCCAGTTCATCCAAATGAAATCAGTCCTGAATAGTCATCCGAAGGACTGGTGCTGAAGCTGAAACTTCTGTACTGTAGCCACCTGATGCAAAGAACTGATTCATTGGAAAAGACCATGATGTTGGGAAAGATTGAGGGCAGGAGGAGAAGGGGAGGACAGAGGATGAGATAGTTGGATAACATCATCACCTCGATTGAAATGAGTTTGTTATAGCTCTGGTAGTTGGTGATGGGCAGGGAAGCCTAGCATGCTGCATTCCTTGGGGTCACAAAGAATTGGAAACAACTGAGCGACTAAACTGAACTGAAAGTGAAAGTGAATTCGCTCAGTCGTGTCTGACTCTTTGCAACCCCATGGACTGTAGCCTACCAGTCTCCTCCATCCATGGAATTTTCCAGGCAAGAGTACTGGAGTGGGTTGCCATTTCCTTCTCCAGGGGATCTTCCCAACCCAGGGATTGAACTGAACCTCTACCAACTCTCATTCTATCAGACTGGAGACACTAATATTCACCTTTGCTATTTCAGAGTTTAACACAATACCATAGTGGGGCAAAAGCCAAAATTTACATGTCCAGGTTGTTCTGAAAGGGAATCTTTTCCAGACAATGCAATGTATTAGTGGGTAACCACGATCACTGCTTAGTTGAGAATCCACATTCTCAATTCAGATGCAATCAGCTAGAGCAGTTCCTCAGAATTTTTTTTCTGTGCATCCTCAAAGATTTCAATGATAGTTCAGTTCAGTCGCTTAGTCGTGACCCACTCTTTGCAAGCCCATGGACAGCAGTATGCCAGGCCTCCCTGTCTATCACCAACTACTGGAATTTAGTTTAAGAAAACTCATGTCCATTGAGTCGGTGATACTATTCAGCCATCTCATCCTCTGTCGTTCCCTTCTCCTCCTGTCATCAATCTTTCCAGGCATCAGGGTTTTTAAAATAAGTCAGCTCTTTGCATGAGGTGGCCAAAGAATTGGAGTTTCACCTGCAGTGCTTGCAATGAACACTCAGGATTAATCTCCTTTAGGATGGACTGGTTGGATCTCTTTGCAGTCCAAGGGACTCTCAAGAGTCTTCTCCAAAACCATGGTTCAAAGTATCACTTCTTTGGTGCTCTGCTTTCTTTATAGTACAACTCTCACATCCATACATGACCACTGGAAAAGCCACAGCCTTGACTAAATGGACCTTTGTTGGCAAAGTAATGTTGCTACTTTTTAATATGCTGTCTAGGTTGGTCATAACTTTCCTTCCAAGGAGTAAGCATCTTTTAATTTCATGGCTGCAGTCACCATTTGCAGTGATTTTGCAGCCTGAAAAAATAAACTAAGCCACTATCTCCACTATTTCCCTATCTATTTGATATGAAGTGATGGGACTGGGTGCCATGATCTCAGTTTTCTGAATGTTGAGTTTTAAGCCAATTTTTTCACTCTCTTCCTTCACTTTCATCAAGAGGTTTTTAGTTCTTCACTTTCTGCCATAAGGGTGGTGTCATCTGCATATCTGAGGTTATTGATATTTCTCCTGGCAATCTTGATTCCAGCTTGTGCTTCCTCCAGCCAAGCATTTCTCTTGATGTACTCCACATATATGTTAAATAAGCAGGGTGACAGTATACAGCCTTGACCTACTCCTTTCCCTATTTGGAACCAGTCTGTTGTTGCATGTCCAGTTCTAATTGTTGCTTCTTGACCTGCATACAGATTTCTCAGAGGCAGGTCAGGTGGTCTGGTATTCCCATCTCTTGAAGAATTTCTCACAGTTTATTGTGATCAACACAGTCAAAGACTTTGGCACAGTCAGTAAGGCAGAAATAGATATTTTTCTGGAACTCTCTTGCTTTATTGATGATCCAGTGGATGTTGGCAATTTTATGTCTGGTTCCTCTGCCTTTTTCTAAATCCAGCTGGAACATCTGGAAGATCATGGTTGACATACTTTTGAAGCTTGCTGCTAAGTCGCTTCAGTCCTGTCTGAAGACCGCAGCCCACCAGGCTCCCCCGTCCCTGGGATTCTCCAGGCAAGAACACTGGAGTGGGTTGCCATTTCCTTCTCCAATGCATGAAAGTGAAAAGTGAAAGTGAAGTCACTCAGTCGTGTCTGACTCTTCGCGACCCCATGAACTGCAGCCTACCAGGCTCCTCCATCCATGGGATTTTCCAGGCAAAAGTACTGGAGTGGGGTGCCATTGCCTTAGATTGGAGAATTTTGAGCATTACTTTACAAGCATGTGAAATGAGACCAATTCTGCAGTATTTTAAACATTATTTGGCATTGAGTTTCTTTGGGATTGGAATGAAAACTGATCATTTCCAGTCCTGTGGCCACCTCTGAGTTTTTAAAAATTTTCTGGCATATTGAGTGCGGCACTTTCACAGCATCATCTTTTAGGATTTGAGATAGATCAACTGGAATTCCATCACCTCTACTAGTTTTGTTGATAGTGATGCTTCCTAAGGCCCACTTGACTTCACATTCCAGGATGTCCGGCTCTAGGTGAGTGATCACACAATTGTGACTATCTGGGTTGTGAAGATCTTTTTTTGTATGGTTCTTCTGTGTATTCTTGCCACCCCTTTGTAATATCTTCTGCTTTTTTTAGGTCCCTACCATTTCTGCCCTTTATTGAGCCCATCTTGAATGAAATATTCCCCTGGTATCTCTAATTTTCTTGAAGATATCTCTAGTCTTTCCCATTCTATTGTTTTCCTCCATTTCTTTGCATTGATCACTGAGGAAGACTTTCTTGTCTCTCCTTGCTATTCTTTGGAACTCAGCATGCAAATGGGTATATCTTTCCTTTTCTCCTCTGCTTTTGCTTTTCTTCTTTTCACAGATGTTTTTAAGGCCTCCTCAGACTGCAATTTTTCTTTTTTCCATTTCTTTTTCTTGGCGATGGTCTTGATCCCTGTCTCCTGTACAGTGTCAGAAACCTCTGTCCATAGTTCTTCAAGCACTCTGTCTATGAGATCTAGTCCCTTAAATCTATTTCTCATTTCCACTGTATAGTCGTAAGGCATTTGATTTAGGTCACCCCTGAATGGTCTAGTGGTTTTTCCCACTTTCTTCAATTTACATCTGAATTTGGCAATAAGGAGTTCATGGTCTGGGCCACAGTCAGCTCCCGGTCTTGTTTTTGCTGACTGTATATAGTTTCTCCATCTTTGGCTGCAAAGAATATATAATCGATCTGATTTCAGTGTTCACCATCTGGTGATCTCCATGTGTAGAGTCTTGTGTTGTGTTTTTGGAAGAGGATGTTTGCTATGATCACTATGTTATCTTGGCAAAACTCTGTTAGTCTTTGCCCTGTTTCATTTTGTACTTCAAGGCCAAATTCGCCTGTTAATCCAGGTGTTTTCTGACTTCTTACTTTTGCATTCCATTCCTTTATAATGAAAATGAATTTTTTTTTTTTTTTTTGGTGTTAGTTCTAAAAGGTCTTGTAGGTCTTCATAGAACTGTTCAACTTTAGTTTCTTCAGCATTACTGGTCAAAGTATAGACTTGGATTACCGTGATATTGAGTGGTTTGCCTTGGAAATGAACAGAGATCATTCTGTTATTTATGAGATTGCATCCAAGTACTGCATTTCAGACTCTTTTGTTGACTATGATGGCTAATCCATTTCTTCTAAGGGTTCTTGCCCACAGTAGTAAATATAGTGGTCATCTGAGTTAAATTTACCCATTCCAGTCCATTTTAGTTCACTGATTCCTAAAATGTTGACATTCACTCATGCCATCTCCTGTTTGACCACTTCCAATTTGTCTTGATTCAGGACCTAACATTCCGGGTTCCTACACAATATTGCTCTTTTCAGCATTTGACCTTGCTTCTATCACCAGTCACATCCACAGCAGGGTGCTGTTTTGGTTTTGGTTCCATCTTTTCGTTCTTTCTGTATTTATTTCTCCACTCCTCTCCAGTAGCATCTTGGGCACCTACTGACCTGGGGAGTTCATCTTTCAGTGTCGTATCTTTCTTTCTTTTCATACTGTTCATGGGGTTCTCAAACCAAGAATACTGAAGTGGTTTGCCTTTCCCTTCTCCAGTGAACCACATTTTCTCAGAACTCTCCACCATGACCCGCCTGTCTCAGGTGTCCCTACATGGCATGGCTTAGTTTCATTGAGTTGAAAGTCCATTGTTGTTTATTAATTGCAGATGTTTTAAAGTCTGAGACACTTTTTATAAGGTATATGAAAGTATATTTTATTTAAGCAGAAACACTATAAATAGCATATCTCTATATATTTCCACAGTGGGTTTTTTAAATTGTTCACTTACATTAAGTATCTATCTACTATTTTTCCTTTCTCCCTTCTTCGCTCTCCAGTAACTACTAAATTCCAATAATATAAATTTGTCACCAGTGCCTGAGCCAGCTCAGATTAGCTTAATGAAACTTTAAGAAAGCAGTCAATTTCTTCTTTACTTTCTTTTCTTTTCTTTATAGTGATTCAGATTTAATTTTGCATATGTAGTGAAATGACTTTAAAATAATCTCTCAGAAAAAGTATTTTGTTGAGACAACATAATTTTGATATAAGAAGATAAAATAATATTTGCAAAGGAGCATCCTACAAGCAAATTGCTTTTGTAACAATTATTTCTTTGTTTTTAAATATTGAACCATTTTTATGACAATTTTAATTTAGTGGTTTTATTTATAGATTTGAGTTTTTCTAGATGAGGATATTGACACTTGTGACACATATGTGATTTCTTAAATTATAGTTCCTGTATCTTTCCAGCTAAAATATGAAAAAAGTAGCATTTTTTCATATTTTAGCAGAATTTTAACAGAATCTGCAAAAAAATACGGCTTTTTGACAATTATCATTTTGAACAAACTTAAAAATAAAACAAATTACATTTTCCATATATATATATAAAAGGAAAACATTTCATTTAATATACTTCACATTTTAACATACAAAGAAATCATATCATAAATAAGATAAAATATCTTTAATTATTTGAGTAAAATGTGTATGTATTTAAAATGTTAAGACATTTACATTTTCTTTATAGATCATTTGTATTACATGCATATTTTTGTTAAACATATATGTAATCTCTTTTCAAAAAATGTAAATATTGCTCCAAAAAGGAACATTTATTAATGATATAATGCATATGTCAACATTGCTGCTACTGCTGCTGCTACTACATCACTTCAGTAATGTCCAACTCTGTGCAACACCATAGATGGCAGCCCACCAAGCTCCCCTGTCCCTGGGATTCTGAAGGCAAGAACACTGGAGTGGGTTGACATTTCCTTCTCCAATGTCAACATTAGCAGACATACAAAAACATGTTGTCAATTTTAGGTAAAATGTGTTAAGCTAATTTTGTTCTACTACAATAAACATAATTGAAAACATAGAAGATTATAAAACTATTTTTTGAGTTTAATGAATCCAAAATGCAAAATAGGTTCCATTCAAGATCAAAGATTGAGGGTTCTAAACTATTTTAGTGGTTAAGAGGTGAATAGTATAAGTCATGGGGACATAAGCATTGAGAAGAGAATTGGGGAAAGATAATGAAAATCATTAAAAAGAAGTAATGCACTTTCATACTTTTAAGGTGTTTGTTCATATGAGGACACTTTAGCCTTTAGTCAAATCACCAATACAATAGGTTCTCTTCTGACTACAGAACTCACCTAAAATAAAGCCACTCATTTTTATCATCTTATGTTTCTTGACATATTTCACATATAGGTGGAAATGTTGTATTTAAGAAAAGGCAAAAATAGAATAAAATATTTGAAATTCCTGTTTCTATCTACCATGTATCTAGTCATCCTATGACAATGGCTAGTACTGGATACTTTGCTCTATGCTAAAACTCAAACTATTTTACAGGAATCTACTTAGTAAAGTTTGCCATTATTGTCACTCTATGGATAGAAATTTTTTTTTTTTTTTTGGATAGAAAAATTATACAACTGGTTAGTTTCATGGATTTGGAATACAAAGCCTGGATTTCCGGTTTGCAAACCTGTGTAAAGTTCTATGATGTTCATGAATGGCCCAAAACACTTTCAGCCTAAGAAAGATGTTGCAGGTGAACTGATGAGATCTATAGTTTAGTGATAGCATATGAATTGTTCCAGCAGTTCTGGCTATTGCAACAGGACAGTGGAGAGTTGTTGGAAGGCAGGGCTTGAATGTATAGCTTCCAGTTTGATTATTTTGCTTCAAACCCTCACTCCTCAACTTACTAGCAAGTTGATTTATTTTTCTATCTCATATTATCATATACAGAATGAGGTAATATGGTGTTTATGGCTAAAATAACTAATCAAATGTAAAAACTTTATATCTGTAAAGCAATTTTTAGGTTGAAATTCCATTAGATTCCATAATATGTTCAATGTTTGTTTAGTTCATGCTGAATAAATAAATAAGAAGAAATAAATAATGGTTCATTGAAAAAGACTGATGCTGAAAAGACTAAAGACGAAAGGAGAGAAGGGCAGCAAAATATGAGATGGACATGAATTTGAGCAAACTCCAGAAGAAAAATCAAGTGGGCCTTAGGAAGTATCCAAATTCTAACACACGATGCTGTTAAAGTGCTGCACTCAATATGCCAGCAAATTTGGAAAACTTATCAGTGGCCACAAGTCTGGAAAATGTCAGTTTTCATTCCAATCCCAAAAAAGACAATGCCAAAGAAGATTCAAATCATCGCACAATTGCACTCATTTTACATGCTAGCAAGGCTATGTTCAAAATTCTCCAAGCTAGGCTTCAACAGTATGTGAACCAGGAACTTCCAGATGTTCTAGCAGAATTTAGAAAAAGCAGAGGAACAAGACAGAAAATTGCCAAAATATGTTGTCTCATAGAAAAAGCAAGAGAATTCCAGAAAAACATCTACTTCTGTTTCATTGACTATATGAAAGCATTTGACTGTGTGGATCACAGCAAACTGTGGAAAATTCTTCAAGAGATGGGGATACCACACCACTTTATCTGCCTCCTGAGAAACCTGAAAGCAGATTAAGAAGCAAAATTTAGAACTGGACATGGAACAATGGATTGATTCCAAAATGGGAATAAAAGTACGTCAAAGCTGTATATTGTCACCCTGCTTATTTAACTTATATGAGGAGTACCTCAAAAGAAATGCTGTGCTGGATGAAGCACAAGCTGGAATCAAGATTTCTGGGAGAAAAATCAATAAGCTCAGGTACACAGATGACAGCACCCTTATGGCAGAAAGATAAGAGGAGCTAAAGAGACTCTTGATGAAAGTGAAAGAGGAGAGTGGAAAACCTGGCTTGAAACACAACATTCTAAAGAGGAAGATGATGGCATCCAGTACCATCAATTTTGGAGAAGGCAGTGGCACCCCACTGCAGTACCCTTGCCTGGAAAGTCCCATGGATGGAGGAGCCTGGAAGGCTGCAGTCCATGGGATCGCTGAGGGTCAGACATAACTGAGCAACTTCACTTTCACTTCTCACTTTCATGCATTGGAGAAGGAAATGGCAACTCACTCCAGTGTTCTTGCCTGGAGAATCCCAGGGACGGGGGAGCCTGGTGGGCTGGCGTCTATGGGGTCGCACAGAGTCGGACATGACTGAAGTGACTTGACAACAAAATGTTGGGGGCCGGCGTGAGGCACTCCGCCCATGGCAAAGGTCATGAGGAAGGAGGCTTGACATACGCAAAGGCGGGATCGAGCCTCAGGAGTCCCCCTGGAAATCCTCAAGCATCTACCCCCATAACCAGAGCCTGCCTACTTTACTACTTTGTGCTCTCACCTACACCTCTGACTTTACGGGGGGCTGTCCCCCACCACCTCTTTCGGAGAAGGAGTTAACTTAGAGCTCCAGTTAATAATAATTCCTGGGCATGATAGGAGTGTTTTAACCTACAAACTCCTCTGAAGGTTCTCTAGCCTGCCTGACAGGCTTGTCCGGCCACATGTGATTGCTCACAGCCTCCCAACTGTGAGAGGCACAAGATGCTTTAAACCTTCTAAAAACAGGTTCCTTAGAAAAGTTAGAAAATTATTAGTATAAGTATAATGGGCTGATTAGAAATCATATTGGTGAAGGGTTTTTCATTTGTTGAGCCAATGTTTACTGCTAAGTCTCCACATCCCCTGCCCTTACACACATTAATGAATATATAAAAGAAATAAGTATTAACCTTTGATATAAATCACGTTAGACCTTAGGCTAGGTGGATTCTTTCCTTGACTAAAACCCACTACACCCTCACCCTATAGGAATGTAACTTTATTTGGGTGGCGTCTGTTTTAAGAATAATCACCCCTGGAGAAATAAATGTCCTGGTTGACTGACCGCTGTCACAAGGAGAGGGTCATAAATTGTCAGCAGGCCCCCTGGCCAGAAGATGATGTAACACCCCTAAGACCTCTGTATACATTTGTATGAAGCACCTGACTTTGATAAAAGTCAGGACTGCTGACCCCACGTGACTTTTGCATAACATCTCAGTGTATAAAAGTAGACCATGGAAAATAAAGAATTGGGATCAGTTCCTCGAAAGACTGGTCTCCCCATGTCTCTCTCTCTCTCTCACTCTGGTTGGGTCTCCATCTGGAGCGTGGAACCCACCATGCTTACTAATTATGCCTGGGCTTCTAAGATCCGACCGGGGAGGCCTCAGTGTCTCCTCTCCTTCAGGAGAACGGAAGGACGCCTGCGGCCTACGTAAGTGGTGCAAACTTCTTGTCTTGAAGTTTTATTGGTCCCCCGCGTAAACCAAGCTACTCAGCCTCTTTTCTCCACTGAATTTTCCTACTGAGCTATCCTTATTCTATTCCTTAATTAACGTTTAATTAAGCAGTTGTTTCCTGACCCTCGCCTATGCCGTCTCTCCTTCGAATACCCTGGATCAGCTGGGGCTGGACCCCGGCAACAAAAACCATCAGTTCAGTTCAGTCTCTCAGTTGTGTCCGAGTCTTTGTGACCCCATAGACTGTAGCACGCCAGGCCCCCCGTCCATCACTAACACCCAGAGTTTACCCAAACTCATCTCCATGGAGTCGGTAATGCCATCCAACCATCTCATCCTCTGTCATCCCCTTTTCCTCCTGCCCTCAATGTTTCACAGCATCAGGGTCTTTTCAAATAAGTCAGTTTTTCACATCAGGTGGTCAAAGGATTAGAGTTTCAGCTTCAACATCAGTCCTTCCAATAAGCACTCAGGACTGATCTCCTTTAGGATGGACTGGCTGGATCTCCTTTCAGTCCAAGGGACTCTCAAGAATCTTCTCCAAAACCACATCAAAAGCATCAATTTTTCAGTGCTCAGCTTTCTTTATAGTCCAATTCTCACATCCATTCATGACTACTGGAAAAATCATAGCCTTGACGAGATGAGACCAGTCCCATCACTTCATGGCAAATAGATGGGGAAACAATGGAAACAGTGATAGACTATATTTCTTAGGCTCCAAAATCACTGGAGATGGTGACTGCAGGAACAAAATTAAAAGATACTTGCTCCTTGGAAGAAAAGCTAGACCAACCTAGATAGCATATTAAAAAGCAGAGACATTAATTGCTGACAAACGTCCATATAGTCAAAGCTAAGATTTTTCTACTAGCCATGTATGGATGTGAGAGTTGGACCATAAAGAAGGCTTAGCACTGAAGAATTTATGGTTATGAACTGTGGTGTTAGATAAGACTCTTGAGAGTCCCTTGGACTGCAAGCAAATCAGACCAGTCAATCCTAATGGAAATCAATCTTGAATATTCATTGGAGGGACTGATGCTGAAGCTGAAGCTCCTGTACTTCTGCCATCTGATGTGAAGAACTGACTTTTTAGAAAAGACCCTGATGCTGGGAAAGATTGAAGGCAGGAGGAAAAGGAGATGACAGAGGACTTGATGGTTGTATGGCCTCACTGATCCAACGAACACAAGTTTGAGCAGGTTCCAGGAGATGGTGAAGGATAGGGAAGCCTGGCATACTGTATGTAGTCCATGAGGTCACAAAGGATTGGACATGACTTAAGAAGTGAAAAACAATCAAGAGGTAGTGAAAGACAGGGAGGCCTGGCATGCTGAAGTCCATGGGGTCACAAAGATGACAAAAATAGAGACAAAAATAGAGACAAAAAATAGAGACAAAAAAAAAAATTAGAGACAAAAATAACAAAATAAATAGATCAGTTTTAAAGTTAAAAATTTGGCCCTGGACAAATATCAATATAAATAAATCTGAGAAAAAATATTTTAAAGGAATACAATTTCTGAAATATCTGTAAGCATTACAATTTGACCCTACCCCACTGCAAGTAACTGGTCTATTGGACTTATCTAAATGTTAATGGTGCTAAAAAACAACTAATCAATTCAAAGTTTGTGTATTATTTCCAGTGAGTACTGCAATTTCATTCCTGGCCTTCATCTGATGTTATTCCTTACAATCAATATACCTGGCTATATAGAATATATTAAAATTTTAAACACCTGTACTCAAATGTGTTAGCTCTGTAAGTTAGTATATGTAGATAATGTTACATCTTACCTTTACTAAATGCCCTGTTTGATTATAATGTGTCAGTGGAATAAATACTCAATATATAAAATAACTGTTAAAGTATATAAATGATTTTCCCTGTAGCTTAGACAGTAAAGAATCTGCCTGCAATGTCAGAGACCAGGGTTTGATCCCTGAGTTGGGAAGATCATCTGGAGAAGGGAATGATAATCCACTTCAGTATTCTTGCCTGGATAATCCCACAGACAGAGGAGCCTGGTGGGCTACAGACCGTGATGTCACAAAGTATATAAAACCTTGATGTTCAAATTTAGAATAGAATCTATTTCATACTTTTACACACTGAAGCATATCATGTTTAATGGTCCAACCTCAGAAAGTTATTCTTTTTCGATTCAGTTCAGTTCTGTCACTCAGTTGTATCCGACTCTTTGCGACCCCATGGACTGTAGCATGCCAGGCTTCCTCATCCATCACCAACTCCCAGAGCTTGTTCAAATAACTGATTTCCTTTTGGACTGTTCAGTTCAGTTCAGTTGCTCAGTCATGTCTGACTCTTTGCAACCTCGTGGACTGCAGCACGGTCAGGTCTCCCTGTCCATCACCAACTTCCAGAGTTTACTCAAACTCATGTCCATTGAGTCAGTGATGCTATCCAACCATCTCATCTTCTGTCGTCCCCTTCTCCTTCCACCTTCAGTCTTTCCCAGCATCAGGGTTTTTTCAGATGAGTCAGTTCTTCACATCAGGTGGCCAAAGGATTGGAGTTTCAGCTTCAGCATCGGTCTTTCCAATGAATATTCAGGACTGATTTTCTTTAGGATGGACTGGCTGGATCTCCTTGCAGTCCAAGGGACTCTCAAGAGTCTTCTCCAACACCACAGTTCAAAAGTATCAGTTTGTCAATGCTCAACTTCCTTTATAGTCCAACTCTCACATCCATACCTGACTACTGGAAAAACCATAGCTTTGACTAGATGGATCTTTGTTGGCAAAGTTCAATTATATAATCATTAATCATACTTCCATTGTATAGTTACAAAATACACTATTAAGAAAGATGAATGAACATTAAAATCTAACCTCCACAATTTCCTCTTGAGTTTCCTATAAATATTTACCACTATTTAAAATATAATATTTAATTGACTTTTGAAAAATTTAAGGAATAAACATTATAGTGACAAATCAAATAAGCTATGTGTTAGCAAAGAAAATATTTAATAATGAGGCCAAGGTACTAAAACACAAAGGAGAACACAAAAACGTAAGACAAAAGTCTATCCTAAGTAAGTGGACTTATTTCAGCCTCCAAAATGCAAAGTAAAATGTATAGTCAAGGAAGTTTCTGTTTTTATCCTGAACCCACTGTAAGTTCAAGTTCTGGATGTTTATATTGAATACAAGTTTCTTTAAAATGTAAATTTTACTTTCTAATATGAAAATCTCATGATAATTTGCAAATAATGCATTCATAGAAATTGGTTAGCAGTCATTAGTTAAACTGAATTAAAAAAAATTTTGATTAGTTACAATATCTGTTCATTAATTAAATTTACTGTTTGAAAATCATAAATCAATAACTTCTTGTAACCTCAGTGCTTTCATGTAAATAGAAGCATGCATTAGCATACCTGTTCCTGGATATCAGAAGTTTCTTGTGAACACATGATGGACTTAGTCTGGTTAACCTGTCAGAAAGACATTGACATGAAACACTTCATTTTCTGTTTCTAGGCACAATTTCTTCCAACTTTTGTAACTTAGAGATTTCTGAAAATATACTTGAAAATACTGTAGAATTAAAGTCTAAATTGTTATTTTCAAAATTATATTCCTCAGGTATGATGTAATTATTGTGTGATTGGACTGTACTAATTATTCAACTATTACTATTAGTATAAAATATCTTTATGTATGTTATGTGATATATAAATCATTGCTGCTACTGCTGCTAAGTCGCTTCAGTCATGTCCTACTCTGTGTGACCCCATAGATGGCAGCCCACTAGGCTCCCCCATCCCTGGGTTTCTCCAGGCAAGAATACTGGAGTGGGTGCCATTTCTTTCTCCAATGCATGAAAGTGAGAAGTGAAAGTGAAGTTGCTCCATCATGTCCTACTCTTTGCGACCCCATGGACTGCAGCCCACCAGGTTCCTCTGTCCATGGGATTTTCCAGGCAAGAGTATTGGAGTGGGGTGCCATTGCCTTCTCTGATATAAATCATTATTGATATACAAATCAATAAAGTAGTTGGATTATTGTTGCTGTTACTATTATTTTTCTTATTATTATTGACAAAGGAAATAAATGGTTATGGCATTTTCCCTATAAAAATAGATAACCTTTGTTTACCAGAGATTATTTCCAGAAATGAGAAAATAATGATGTGGCATATTTATTCTAAGCTGTCTTACACACATATCTACAAAATAAGGATATTACCTCAAACTAAAACAGCATTAACTAATTTTTAAATTTCGCTTTGGAGAAGTAAGAACTTGTATTTATTTTTCTTCTAAGATTTGGATTTTATTTTTAGACTAAAATTCTGTACATTTCCCCATTGTCATTTTCAAGAAAAATCTTTATGCTTTCTTTACCATATGTAAAATATATAGCCAATGGGAATTTGCTGTATCACTCAGTGAACTCAAACCAGGGGACAGTAACCAACTTGAGGAGTGGATAGGGTGGGAGAAGGGAGCGAGGTTAGGAGGGAGGGAGCATATGTCTATCTGTAGCAGGTAGCTCAGCTGGTAAAGAATACACCTGCAATTCAAGAGACCTCGGTTCTCTTCCTGGATTAGGACAATCACCTGGAGAAGGGATAATCTACCCACTCCAGTATTCTTGGGATTCCCTATAGTCTCGGTTGGTAAAGAATCTGCCTGCAATGTATGAGATCTCACTTTGATCCCTGGGTTGGGAAGATCCCCTGGAGCAGAACAAGGCAACTCATTCCAGTGTTCTTGTCTGGAGAATCCCCATGGACAGAGAGAATCCTGTCAGGCTACATGTAGCCTATGGGGGTCTCAAAGAGTCGGTTGGACATGACTGAGCAACTAAGCACAGCACCACACAATTCTGTAAAGCAATTATCCTTCAAAACAAAAATAAATGCATTAAAAAATGTTTATGTTTTATTACTGGATTTGTACAATTTAAAGACTAGCAAGATTAAAGGAATCATTAATCTTAAACCTTTAGCAAATAGCACATTGGTGTGATATCAATAAAATTAGATATACACTTTTTAAATAAAATTAATTAAATAAGAGCACTGCATACTAATTTAGAAGTCCTCTTTTGTGAATATGTACTAAGTATAAGTCTATTAAGAACAATGAGTCCATTACTGATTGAGACAGAAAATTTACATAATACCTACTTCAACACTGTTTAAAATTCACAAAATGTTTCTACATCTAGTACTTTCTTCACTCCTTAAAACAAACCAATGAGATAAGCTTTACTGTATTTTTTCAATATGGATTATTAGGGAGGCTGCAAGTTTTCTAGCTTTTTGCAATGAGGAAACAACAAACTTCTTCTGGGTTCTTATATCCTACAATGAAACTTTTCTTTCATAATTTTTAGGATTCATAATACAAAAAGATTTCCTCCAAAAAATAAGTTATGGAAAAGCCAAAAGGATCTTAAATGTTGGATGGAAAATTATTATCAGTGACTTTTAAGGGCATATTAAACAATGATTGATACAATTATAAACCCTTTATAAAGCTATTATAACAATAATAAATACAATTCTTATCATGAAAAATAATGAAGATATAACCTTATGATTATGTAATATTCAAAATTTTGTATGTGGCAGTCAATCATCATGGGGGGGGGGGCTTCCCTGGTGGCTCAGCTGTAAAGAATCCACCTGCCAATACAGGATACTAGGGTTCGATACCTGGGTTAGGAAGACCACCTGCAGAAGGAAATGGTGACCCACTCCAGTATTCTTGCCTGGGAATTCCCATGGACAGAGCATCCTGGCATGCTATAGTCCATGGGGTTGCAAAGGGTCAGACAATACTTATTGACTGAATAACAACAACAACTAAGCAATCTTCATACTCACATTAGGACATAGTGGACATATTAAAGAGGGTTCAAAACCTCAAGTATTTTCTTCATAAGTATAATTTCTACAACCTAATTACAATTGATAAATTTAAGTTTTAGTAAATGCTGTTCACATTCTGTTTTCATTAATTTAATGTCCAAGAATCCTAAGATGCCTAAGCAGGCATAGACTAAAATAAATGAATGGGAAGGAACAAGCCAAATCTGTGTTTGCCAACCTCTTTTTAAATTATACATGCAGTTTTCTATGTATAGGTCTTGAGTTACTTTAGGTAGATATATTCCTAAGTATTTTATTCTTTTCGTTGCAATGGTGAATGGAATTGTTTCCTTAATTTCTCTTCTATTTTCTCATTATTAGTGTATAGGAATGAAAGGGATTTCTGTGTGTTGATTTTATATCCTGCAACTTTTCTATATTCGTTGATTAGCTCTAGTAATTTCCTGGTGGAGTCTTTAGGGTTTTCTATGTAGAGGATCATGTCATCTGCAAACAGTGAGAGTTTTAGTTCTTCTTTTCCAATTTGGATTCGTTTTATTTCTTTTTCTGCTCTGATTCCAGTGGCCAAAACTTCCAAAACTATGTTGAATAGTAGTGGTGAAAGTGGGCACCCTTGTCTTGTTCCTGTCTTTAGAGGAATTGCTTTCAATTTTTCACCATTTAGGATTATGTTTGCTGTGGGTTTTTCATGTATAGCTTTTATTATGTTGAGGTATGTTCCTTCTATTCCTGCTTTCTGGAGAGTTTTTATCATAAATGGATGTTGAGTGTTGTCAAAGGCTTTCTCTGAATCTATTGAGATAATAATATGGCTTTTATTTTTCAATTTGTTAATGTGGTGTATTACATTGATTGATTTGCAGATATTGAAGAATCCTTGCATCCCTGGGATAAAGCCCACTTGGTCATGGTGTATGATCTTTTTAATGTATTATTGGATACTGATTGCTAGAATTTTGTTAAGGATTTTTGCAACACTTGTGAAAGAAATCAAAGAGGACACCAATAGATGGAGAAATATGCCATGTTCATGGATTGGAAGAATCAATATAGTGAAAATGAATATAATACCCAAAGCAATCTATAGATTCAAATGCAATCCCTATCAAGCTACCAACAGTATTTTTCACAGAGCTAGAACAAATAATTTCACAATTTGTATGGAAATACAAAAAAAACCTCGAGTAGCCAAAGCGATCTTTAGAAAGAATGGAACTGGAGTAATCAACCTGCCTGACTTCAGGCTCTACTACAAAAGAATGAAACTAGAACACTTTCTAACACCATACACAAAAATAAACTCAAAATGGATTAAAGATCTAAACGTAAAACCAGAAACTATAAAACTCCTAGAGAATAACATAGGCAAAACACTCTCCGACATACATAACAGCAGGATCCTCTATGACCCACCTCCCAGAATATTGGAAATAAAAGCAAAAATAAACAAATGGGACCTAATTAAACTTAAAAGCTTCTGCACAACAAGGGAAACTATAAGCAAGGTGAAAAGATAGCCTTCAGAATGGGAGAAAATAATAGCAAATGAAGCAACTGGCAAACAACTAATCTCAAAAATGTACAAGCAACTCCTACAGCTCAATTCCAGAAAAATAAATGACCCAATCAAAAAATGGTCCAAAGAACTAAATAGACATTTCTCCAAAGAAGACATACAGATGGCTAACAAACACATGGAAAGATGCTCAACATCACTCATTAACAGACAAATGCAAATCAAAACCACAATGAGGTACCGTTTTACGCCAGTCAGAATGGCTGCGATCCAAAAGTCTACAAACAATAAATGCTGGAGAGGGTGTGGAGAAAAGGGAACCCTTTTACACTGTTGGTGGGAATGCAAACTAGTACAGCCACTATGGAGAACAGTGTGGAGATTACTTTAAAATCTGGAAATAGAACTGCCTTATGACCCAGCAATCCGACTGCTGGGCATACACACAGAGGAAACCAGAACTGAAAGAGACACATGTACCCCAAATTTCATCACAGCACTGTTTATAATAGCCAGGACATGGAAGCAACCTAGATGTCCATCAGCAGATGAATGGATAAGAAAGCTGTGGTACATATACACAATGGAGTATTACTCAGCCATTAAAAAGAATACATTTGAATCAGTTCTAATGAGGTGGATGAAACTGGAGCCTATTATACAGAGTGAAGTAAGCCAGAAAGAAAAACACCATTACAGTATACTAACGCATATATATGGGATTTAGAAAGATGGTAATGATAACCCTATATGCGAGACAGCAAAAGAGACACAGATGTATAGAACAGTCTTTTGGACTCTGTGGAAGAGGGAGAGGGTGGGATGATTTTGGAGAATGGCACTGAAACATGTAAAATATCATATATGAAACAAATCGCAAGTCCAAGTTTGATGCATGATACTGGTTACTTGGGGCTGGTACATTGGGACGATCCAAAGGGATGGTACAGGGAGGGAGGAGGGAAGGGGCTTGCGATGGGAAACACGTGTATACCTGTGTCAGATTAATGTTGATGTATGGCAAAACCAATACAATATTGTAAAGTAATTAACCTCCAATTAAAATAAATAAATTTATATTAAAAAATAAATCATACATGCAGTTGAGACATACATAAAAGCTTTAAACGGACATCCCTAGCAACTGTTTTTTTTTTTTTTTTTTTTGCATAACACTATTTCTCATGCAACCTTAGGCAAGTATTATTAATCAGAGCTGTTTAAAGCATTTTTGGTCTGAATTGTGCATCAAACAGCATTGCCATTTTTTTTTAAGAACTTTGCTTAAATGTAAGTGGCTTATTGTTACATACTAAAAATCGTATTTCTTTTTTATAAAAGTGAGAAATTATACCATTAAAATATTTATATTTGGAGTTAACAGTTGCATGCTCACAAAACAAGGACCATCAATAATATTCAATTTGATTCTTTTTATGATAATACACAGTAATTGGATTCAGCAGTAAATCTAAACACAGCCCTGAGGCACTGATTTTCCAAACAGTTCTGTCAAAATTATGTAAGAAGAAATGAAGCAGTGGCTTGTTGAGGCATATCATGGAATGATTTTAAAATATGCTTATTGATCAAAAGAAACTAGGATGTGTTTAGTTTGTTTCTTTCAAAAATTTTGGCAGTAATACCCAGAATTTAGCAAGAATAGTTGTCATTTCTTTATCGATCACAATCCTGATGTACCAGGTCTAAATTTAAGCAAAAAAGTGATCAAACTAAGTTACCAGAAAATTACAACATGACTTCAGTCTCATCTAGCATGTTTTCTTTTTACTTCATATCCATGAGATACATTATATCATGCACAGAGAAAAATAGCATTTATATTTGAATTTTAAAAATGTGAAGATTGTGGGTACTTCTTAAATTGTCTCACTCATTCACTGTCTTTGAAAAAGCAATTTGTCTACTTAATATTTCAATTATCTTTAATAGGTATTTGAAAACTGCGTGATAAATTCAAGTAAGTAGCTAATATCAGTCAGTGAAGGAAAGTGAAAATCATTCAGTCATATGCGACTCTTTGTGATCCCTCTGGACTATAGAGTTCATGGAATTCTCCAGGCCAGAATACTGGAGTGGGTAGCCATTCCCTTCTCCAGGGGATCATCCCAAACCAGGGACTGAACCCAGGTCTCCATATTGCAGGCAGATTCTTTACTAGATGAGCCATAAGAGAAGCTCAATATCAATCATAGTACTTAAATTTTAGTGAAAATAACAACATTGTTTTTAAGATGACCTATAATGTCTGGATCTAATCTCATGGAATTTCTTATTCATTAAACAATAAAAATAAACAGATAAATGTCAAAACTTTATTTGAACAAACTAAGACATCAATTGCATTAAGAATATGTTATATTTCAATATGTTTAGCCTCAAGGAGATTCATTAAGATTTTGCTTATAACACTGAAAATATGAAAACAGTTATATTATCAGGAATCATTGATTAAATAATGTGACACCTTTGTGTCCTATTATTTAATAATATGAAAGAAGAAAATTCAATGGCATGAAAAATGTTAAGGGTATAACATGAAGCAAAAATTTTATAAAAGAGGATAGTGGGATAATGGGTAATACTTTACATGACACATTGTTAGAAGAAAAATTCTGACTTATTTAAGTTTATGTAGATAGCACTTCATAAGGGCTAAATTCAATGTTCAGTATTTGTGTTCTTAAGATATGGGGAAAATAAGCTATTAAATATATGGGGAAAGTAAGCTACCCCCTCGTCCAAGGTAAGGAGCAGCGGCTGCACTTTCCTGGAGCAGCCGTGAAGAGACAGCCCACGTCCAAGGTAAGAGAAACCCAAGTAAGACAGTAGGTGTTGCAAGAGGGCATCAGAGGGCAGTCACAGTGAAACAATACTCACAGAAAACTAGTCAATTTAATCACACTAGGACCACAGCCTTGTCTAACTCAATGAAACTAAGCCATGCCCTGTGGGGCCACCAAGACGGGCAGGCATGGTAGAGAGGTCTGACACAATGTGTTTCACTGGAGAAGGGAATGGCAAACCACTTCAGTATTCTTGCCTTGAGAACCCCATGAACAGTATGAAAAGGCGAAATGATAGGGTACTGAAAGAGGAACTCCCCAGGTCAGTAGGTGCCCAACATGCTACTGGAGATCAGTGGAGAAATAACTCAAGAAAGAATGAAGGGATGGAGCCAGAGCAAAAACAATACCCAGTTGTGGATGTGACTGGTGATAGAAGCAAGGTCTGATGCTGTAAAGAGCAATATTTCATAGGAACCTGGAATGTCAGATCCATGAAACAAGGCAAATTGAAAGTGGTCAAACAGGAGATGGCAAGAGTGAATGTCGACATTCTAGAAATCAGCAAACTAAAATGGACTGGGATGGGTGAATTTAACTCAGATGACCAATATATCTACTACTGCGGGCATTAATCCCTTAGAAGACATGGAATAGCCTACACGGTCAACAAAAGAATCAGAAATGCAGTAATTGGATGCAATTTCAAAAATGACAGAATGATCTCTGTTTGTTTCCAAGGCAAACCATTCAATATCACAGTAATCCAAGTCTATGCCCCAACCAGTAACACGGAAGAAGCTGAAGTTGAACGGTTCTATGAAGACCTACAAGACCTATAGAACTAATGCCCCCAAAAGTTGTCCTTTTCATTATAGGGGACTGAAATGCAAAAGTAAGAAGTCAAGAAACACCTGGAGTAACAGGCAAATTTGGCCTTGGAATACGGAATGAAGCAGGGCAGAGACTAATAGAGTGTTGCCAAAAAAATGCACTGGGCATAGCAAACACCCTCTTCCAACAACACAAGAGAAGACTCTACATATGGGCATCACCAAAAGGTCAACAACGCAATCAGATTGATTATGTTCTTTGTAGCCAAAGATGGAGAAACTCTATACAGTCAACAAAAACAAGACTGGGAGCTGACTGTGGCTCAGATAATGAACTCCTATTGTCAAATTCAGACTTAAATTGAATAAAGTAGGAAAAACCACTAGACCATTCAGTATGACCTAAATCAAATCCCTTATGATTATACAGTGGAAGTGAGAAATAAATTTAAGGGCCTAGAGAGATAGAGTGCCTGATGAACTATGGATGGAGATTCATGACATTGTACAGGAGACAGGGATCAAGACCATCCCCATGGAAAAGAAATGCAAAAAAGCAAAATGGATGTCTGGGGAGGCATTACAAATAGCTGTGAAAAGAAGAGAAGTGAAAAGCAAAGGAGAAAAGGAGGGATATAAGAATTTGAATGCAGAGTTCCAAAGAATAGCAAGAAGAGATAAGAAAGCCTTCCTCAGCGATCAATGCAAAGAAATAGAGGAAAACAACAGAATGTGAAAGACTAGAGATCTCTTCAAAAAATGTAGAGATACCAAGGGAACATTTCATGCAAAGATGGGCTTGGTAAAGGACAGAAATGGCATGGACCTAACATTAGCAGAAGATATTAAGAAGAGGTGGCAACAATACACAGAAGAATTATACAAAAAAGATGAAGATAATCAAGATAGTATAATAAATCACCTAGAGCCAGACATCCTGGAATGTGAAGTCAAGTGGGCCTTAGAAAGCATCACTATGAACAAAGCTAGTGGAGGTGATGGAATTCCAGTTGAGCTATTCCAAATCCTGAAAGATGATGCTATGAAAGTGCTGCACTCAATATGCCAGTAAATTTGGAATACTCAACAGTGGCCACAGGGCTGGAAAAGGTCAGTTTTCATTCCAATCCCAAAGAAAAGCAAAGCCAAGGAATGCTCAAACTACTGCACAATTGCACTCATCCGACAAGCTAGTTAATTAATGCTGAAAATTCTCCAAGCCAGGCTTCAGCAATACGCGAACCTTGAACTTCCTGATGTTCAAGCTGGTTTTAGAAAAGGCAGGGGAACCAGATATCAAATTTCCAACATCTGCTGGATCATGGAAAAAGCAAGAGAGTTCCAGAAAAATATTTATTTCTGCTTTATTGACTATGAAAAAGGCTTTCACTGTGTGGGTCACAAGAAACTGTGGGAAATTCTGAAAGAGATGGGAACACCAGACCACCTGACTTGCCTCTTGAGAAACCTATATGCAGGTCAGGAAGCAACAGTTAAAACTGGACAAGGAACAACAGACTGGTTCCAAATAGGAAAAGGAGTACATCAAGCCTGTATATTGTCACCCTGCTTATTGACCTTATATGCAGTGTACATCATGAGAAACGCTGGGCTGGAAGAAGCACAAGCTGGAATCAAGATTGCCGGGAGAAATATCAATAACCTCAGATATGCAGATGATACCACCCTTATGGCAGAAAGTGAAGAGGAACTAAAAAGTCTCCTGATGAAAGTGAAAGTGGAGAGTGAAAAAGTTGGCTTAAACCTCAACATTCATGTAAAATATCATGTATGAAACGAGTTGCCAGTCCAGGTTCGATGCATGATGCTGGATGCTTGGGGCTGGTGCACTGGGACGACCCAGAGGGATGGAGTGGGGAGGGAGGAGGGAGGAGGGTTCAGGATGGGGAGCACATGTATACCTGTGGTGGATTCATTTTGATATTTGGCAAAACTAATACACTTGTGTAAAGTTTAAAAATAAAATAAAATTAAAAAAAGAAAACGAAGATCATGGCATCTGGTCCCATCACTTCATGGGAAATAGATGGGAAAACAGTGGAAACAGTGTCAGACTTTATTATTTTAGGCTCCAAAATCACTACAGATGGTGACTGCAGCCATGAAATTAAAAGACTCTTACTCCTTGGAAGAAAAATTATGACCAAACTAGATAGCATATTGACAAGCAGAGAGATTACTTTGCCAACAAAGATCCACCTAGTCAGGCTATGGTTTTTCCTGTGTTCATGTATGGATTAGAGAGTTGGACTGTGAAGAAAGCTGAGTGCTGAAGAATTGATGCTTTTGAACTGTGGTGTTGGAGAAGACTCTTGAGAGTCCCTTGGACTGTAAGGAGATCCAACCAGTCGATTCTGAAGGAGATCAGCCCTGGGATTTCTTTGGAGGGAATGATGCTAAAGCTGAAACTCCAGTACTTTGGCTATGTCATGCGAAAGTTGACTCATTGGAAAAGACTCTGATGCTGGGAGGGGTTGGGGGCAGGAGGAAAAGGGGACGAAAGAAGATGAGATGGCTGCATGGCATCACTGACTCAATAGACGTGAGTCTGAGTGAACTCCGGGAGTTGGTGATGGACAGGGAGGCCTAGCATGCTGCGATTCATGGGGTCTCAAGGAGTCGGACATGACTGAGCGACTGAACTGAACTGAACTGTAGCTATTAAAATTGTCCAATCATCAATGTATGTAATCTTCTATAACAAACTCTAACATTAGGATATCAATGAAAATGAACAAATATTTGCATAGATTTTATTGACAATCATGCTATTATTTTTTAACCTTGTGAAAACTACTCATTTCTCTATTGTTAGAAAAAGGGGGAACTAAATCTGAGAGATATTACCACATATGGCAAAAGTCTCTCAAAACTTAGCTCAGAGCCTAGACTTAAACTTGCAGAAGGTGGCAAGAGAAAAACTAACATCCACATACAAAGGGACTCCCATAAAGGTGTCAGATGATTTTTCTGCAGAAAATTTGCAGGCCAGAAGGGAGTGGCATTATTTATTCAATGTACTGGGAAAATAAAAAATTCAATTTAGGATAATCTACAAAGCAAGGTTTTCATTCAGAATTGAAGCAGAGTTAAAGACTTCTCAGACAACAATGGCCAAAAAAAGAAAAAATAGCTTCTCAATATTGCACTTATAGTAAGAGAATTGCTAAAGGGTCTTCTCTATGTGGAGGACATTTCTAATGGTAAATAATCCACCTGCCATGCAGGAGATGCAGGTTCAGTCCCTGGGTCAGAAAGATCCCTATATAAGGAAATGGCAATCCATTTTTGCTAGGAAAATCCCAGGGAATGTAGAATCTGATGGGCTACCTTCCATGCGGTCACAAAGAGTCAGACACAACTTGCAACAAAACAACAACTGTGTGGAAAAGGAAAAGAGATAACAAAGATAAGGACGTATAGAAAGTGAAAAATCCCACTGGTAAAGACTGAAGATTAACCACTTGAATAAGCTAGTACAAATATTGGAAGACACAAATTATAAAAACAACCATAACACAATAAATAGTTGACACATAAAATGGAAGATGTAAAATATAATAGCAAAACACAAAATAAAGAGGAGAGGAGTAAAAAATGTAGATAGTTTAGAATGCTTTTAAATTTTAATGAATATCTGCTTAAAACATGTAGCTATAGTTATTAAGCTAACATATATTGATCCCATAGTAACAGGAAATAAAATACCCATAATAAAAAAAACCCAAAAACTAGAGAGAAAGGAGGACAAGCATATCACTAAAACAAATAGTCAAATCTCAAAGGAATAAACTAAAAGAAAAAAATAAATAAAATGGAGAACTGCAAAAACAATGAGAAAATATATAATAAATAGCTATAAGTACATACTTATCAATAATCACTTCAAATATCAATGGACTAAATATTCCAATCAAAATATATAGGATAGCTAATCAATAAACTTAAAACAAAGTCTTATAACAACAACAACAACAACAAAGACAAAGAAGGGCATTATATAATAATAAAGGGATAAACAAATAAAAAGCCATAATAATTAACATATATGAACCAAAAGTGGAACATCTAAATATATAAAGCAAATATGCATAGACATAAAGGGAGAAATTGGCAATAATATATTCACAATAGATGACTTTAACAACCCACTTATATCTAAGGACAAACCATACAGAGAATTTAAAAGGAACAGTGATCATAAATGGTATATTAGACCAGTTGAACTTAATAATGATCTATAAGACATTCCATGCAAAAACAGCAAAATAAACATTCTTTTGAAGTGCACAAGAAATCTTCGTGACGATAGATCACATGTTAGGTTAGAAAACAAGCTTCAATAATTGTAAGAGAATAGAAAGTATATCTAAAAAATAGAAAATAGAAAGCATTTTTGTTCCAAACAATGGTATGAAACTAGAAATCAAGTAAATAAAGAAAAAAGGGAAAAGAACCGACGTGGAGAATAAATAACATGCTACTATAAAAGCATTGGGTCAATGAAGAGATCAAAAATAAATTCAGAAAATTCCTGGAGACAAATGAAAGTCTTCCAGGGGATGTGGCAAAGGAACTTTAAGATGGAATTTTATAATGATACAGATCTATCTCGTAAAACAAGAAACATCTCAAATAAACAGCCACACCTACCATCTAAAGGAATTAAACAAAGAAGAATAAAGCCTAAAATCAATAGAAGGAAGTAAATAAAGATCAGAAACGTTATAAAGAAGGATTCCCCTTCCCCAAAATGAAAAGAATTAGTGAAACAAGAGCTGATTTTTGTTTTTCCCCACAAGATAAAATTCAGAAGTCATTAGCCAGATGACTTTATAATTATCAAGAAATAAATATAGGGCTCAACTACATGAGCATTCTTTGGCATTACCTTTCTTTGGGATTGGAATGAAAACTGATTTTTCCGGTCTTGTGACCACTGCTGAGTTTTCCAAATGTGGTGGCATACTGAGTACAGCACTTTCACAGCATCATCTTTTAGGATTTGAAATAGCTCAAATGGAATTCCATCACCTCCACTAGCTTTGTTCATAGTGATGCTTTCTAAGGCCCACTTGACTTCACATTCCAGGATGTCTGGCTCTAGGTGAGTGATCACACCATCGTGATTATTTGGGTCGTGAAGATTTTTTTTGCACAGTTCTTCTATGTATTCTTGCTACCTCTTCTTAATAATTTCTGCTTCTGTTAGGTCCATACTATTTCTGTCCTTTATTGAGCCCATCTTTGCATGAAATGTTCCCTTGGTATCTCTAATTTTCTTGAAGAGATATCTAATCTTTCCCATTCTGTTGTTTTCCTCTATTTCTTTGCATTGATCGCTGAGGAAGGCTTTCTTATCTTTCCTTGCTATTCTTCGGAACTCTGCATTCAAATGGGAATATCATTCCGTTTCTCCTTTGCTTTTCTTTTCTCTTCTTATCACAGCTATTTGTAAGGCCTCTTCAGAGAACCATTTTGCTTTTCTGCATTTCTTTTTGATGGGGATGGTCTTGATCACATGCTAATAAAGCAATCCTCAAAATTCTCCAAGCAATGCTTCAACAATACATGATCTGTGAACTTCCATATGTTCAAGCTGGTTTTAGAAAAGGCAGAGGAACCAGAGATAAAATTGCCAACGTCTGCTGGATCATCAAAAAAGCAAGAGAGTTCCAGAAAAACATCTATTTCTGCTTTATTGACTATGTCAAAGCCTTTGACTGTGTGGATTACAATAAACAGTGGAAAATTTTGAAAGAGATAATACCAGACCACCTGGCCTGCCTCTTGAGAAACCTATTTTCAGGTAAGCAAGCAACAGTTAAAACTGGACATGGAACAACAGACTGGTTCCAAATAGGAAAAGGAGTACATCAAGGCTGTATATTGTCACCCTGCTTATTTAACTTATATGCAGAATACTTCATGAGAAATGCTGGGCTGGAAGAAGCACAAGCTGGAATCAAGATTGCTGGGAGAAATATCAATAACCTCAGATATGCAGATGACACCACCCTTATGGCAGAAAATGAAGAGAAACTAAAAAGCCTCTTGATGAAAGTGAAAGTGGAGAGTGAAAAAGTTGGCTTAAAGCTCAGCATTCAAAAACTAGGATTATGGCATCTGGTCCCATCACTTCATGGGAAATAGATAGGGAAACAGTGGAAACAGTGTCCGACTTTATTTTTGGGGGCTCCAAAATCACTGCAGATGCTGATTGCAGCCATGAAATTAAAAGATGCTTACTCCTTGGAAGGAAAATTATGACCAACCTAAATGGCATATTAAAAAGCAGAGATGTTACTTTGCCAAATAAGGTCCGTCTAGTCAAGGCTATGGTTTTTCCAGTGGTCCTGTATAGATGTTAGAGTTGGACTGTGAAGAAAGCTGAGTGCCGAAGAACTGATGCTTTTGAACAGTGGTGTTGGAGAATACTCTTGAGAGTCCCTTGGACTGCAAGGAGATCCAACCAGTCCATACTAAAGGAGATCAGTCCTGGGTGTTCATTGGAAAGACTGATGCCGAGGCTGAAACTCCAGGACTTTGGCCACCTCATGCGAAGAGTTGACTCATTGGAAAAGACCCTGATGCTGGAGGGATTGTGGGCAGTAGGAGAAAGGGATGACAGAGGATGAGATGGCTGGATGACATCACCGACCCAATGCACATGAGTTTGAGTGAACTCCGGGAGCTGGTGATGGACAGGGAGGCCTGGCGTGCTGTGATTCATGGGGTCACAAAGAGTCGGACATGACTGAGTGACTGAACTGGACTGAACAACTATATGAAAGAAGAAATAAAAGAAGAAAAATAACAACTGATATTACAGGTATACAAAAATTATGAAAATGTTACCAAAAAGGCATAAATGCAAAACAAACAAACAAACCAAAAAAACATGAGAGAGAGAATCTAAAAAAAAGGAACAAGTTTCTAGAGACATGAAATTTCCCAGGACAGAATCAGGATGAAATATATTGAGCACTAGTAATGAAATTGAATTAGTAATCTAAAACTTCCAGCAAATGGAAATCAAGGACTGGATGGTTTGATTTCACTAAAATATGAGAATAACTCACACCTATTCTTCTCAAACTATTCCAAAAAAATAAAGAAGAAACACACCCAGATTTATTCTCTGAACCCACCTGTATTCTGTTACAGAAACCAGACAAAAATCTTACAAAAAATAAATAAACAAAAAGCATGTTAATGTCTCATAAATTTAAATTAAAAATTCTTAGAAAAATATTAGTAGTCATCATATGAGGATGGGAAATGTTTGATAATAGAAAAAAGCTTTTGTTTGCATCACTTTTGTATGTGTATACTTCTGTTATTTAAAAGAGATGTTGATATTATTTCCTGGATGTTTCCTAAACTTTTTAGCTCATGGTACAACAGTAGTAACAGTCAGAAGCAGAGACAAGCTCTCTGATTAGTTTTCTCTACTTTTATTTCCTCATCTATCTGGGAGTCCCATTAAACTCATGGTGTCTATCCCTCCATATCCTTTGCAAAATATAACAGTCTTTATTCCTCTTGTTTGGTTCCCACCATCCTTCAGCAACACATCTGCATCCTATTTGACCTTGCCTTTTAATGCCTCACTTCCTCCATCCTTAAGTTCTCTCTGTCAAGTCTTTTTTTTTTTTTTTTTTTTCTGACATCCTGATCTCATTGCTTCTTTATCATTATTACAGTCTCCATTTCTATTTTTTCCCCTAGGGATCCTGAGTTCAAAATGGTCTTCTCAGAGTTTAATGATCTGTGTTTGCTGTTGTGAAATAATTACGTTTTGGACTGATGTTTCCTAAGAGAAGTCTGACGACGCCCTGGTGTAAGCCCTAGTGGTAGGGAGCCTCCATTCTTGGTCGGGGAGAAAATTTCCTACCACTATCATTAGACCTATTCTGAGTTGCCCATATTCCAACATCTTAGTAGCTCAAACTCAACAAGGCCCTTTTCTTCCTGCTCTGACTCTGGGTCCAGGGTCTACACATGGATGTGGTCAGGTCAGGGTAAGGTTAGTGCACCACTTCTAGTCTTTTGTGGAGGAGGTCATTCCAAGAACCTGATTGCCGGGAGCCGGCATATTGCATATTGAGTGCATATTGTGTGCAGCACTTTCCACAGCATCATCTTTCAGGATCTGGAATAGCTCAACTGGAATTCTATCACTGCCGGGAGCCAGTGCGAGGAGCTCCACCCATGACAAAGGTCATGAGGAAGGAGGCTCGGCATACGCAAAGGCGGGATCGAGCCTCAGGAGTCCCCCTGGAAATTCTCGAGCATCTACCCCCAAAACCAGAGTCTGCCTACTTTCTGCTTTGTGCTTTCACCTACGCCTCTTACTTTACGGGGGGGGGTGTCCCCCACTACCTCTCTCTGAAAAAAGAGTTAGCTTACAGCTCCAGTTAATAATTCCTGGGTGTGACAGTGTTTCAACCTACAAACTCCTTTGGAAATCCTCTATCCTGCCTGAATAGGTTTTTCTGGCCACATGTGATTGTTCAGAGCCTCCTAACTGTGAGAGGCAGGAGATGTTCTAAACTGTCTAAACACAGATTCCTTTAAGTAGTTAAAAGATTGATTAGAAATTGTATTGGTGAAGGGTTTTTCACTTATTGGGCCAATGCTTGCTGCTAAGTCTCCATACCCCTTACCTACTGTGTCCTTGGCAGTGTATTCATTGATATAATGGGTGTATAGAAATGTAAGTAGTAGCCTCAATATTTGTAACCTTGGACCCTTGAGTTAATTCTTTTCTTGATTGAGCCCACCTCACCTTTGCCCTATAGGAATACAGCTTTGTCCAATGCTTTTTTGGAGGCTGGTGCCTGACTTTGGAATAATCACCTTTAGAGAAAAATAAGTTTCTTAAAATGCTAACAGGCCTCCTGGCCAGAAGATGATGTCAATCACCTGAACTTTTGCATATGATAAGTTTGAAAGCCTGGCTTTGATTAGGACCAGGAACTGCTGTCCTTGCATGACTCCACCCCTTCCCCCATTATCCTCTATGCATAACTTAAGGTATAAAAACTACTTTGGAAAATAAAGTGCAGGCCTTGTTCACAGAAACTTGGCCTCCCCATGTCGTTCTTTCTCTTACCTTCTGGCTGAATTATTCAGCCTGTTTTCTTCACTAAATTTTCCTACTGAGCTATCCTTATTTCAGCCTCTTTTCTCCACTGAATTTTCCTACTGAGCTATCCTCATTCTATTACTCTTTATATCTTTGATAAATATTTAAATAAATAGGTCGCCTATGCTGTCTCTCCTTCAAATACCCTGGATCAGCCGGGGCTGGACCCCAGCACTTGATGACTGGTTAACCAGAAAACTAGAACCAGATAATTGAAGACATTCTAGTTCCTCTTCTGTCCTTGAAATGAATGTGTTATATAATGACTTACAGGCCTTGAGTAAAATGACACAAATAATAGCCATATTTTCTTCTTTCTTAGCATTCTCTCAGTTCACAAGACTTTGAAAATGCCTAACTCAAGGCCATTTTGCATTTTGAACCAAGATGGTGGCCTTGATGTACCCTAAATTCACTACACAGTAACATTTCCTTCTTGAAGGATAGCTTTTCAGGCATCCAGCCCTGTCAAATCCAAGAATACGTACAGTCTCCCTTCATTTCGCTCCATCTCCACCTTTCAGGGAATTGTGGTAGAATGTCTATTCATATATAATCCCACAGATTATGTATTAAGTGGTTTTCAGCCACATGATTATCTTTAAAACAAGCTGTCTTACTTTTTTCAGCATACATAGACTAAGAATTTTCCAAGTCTTCAAGCTATGGTTCTTTTATTCTTTTTCCATTAAAAATTCCTTCTTTATCTCTCTTTTTTTCCAGATCTTACTTTAGGATGTCAGGATGAACCAAGCCACTCCATCAATACTTTGCTTAGAAATATTCTCAGGCAAATGAACTCATCTCATCACCCACAAGTCCTACCTTTCACAAAACACTAGATTGCAGGTCAGTAGATTCTTTACCACTTTATAAAAAGGATTTTATTTTCCTTAATTTCCAGTAATATGTTACTCATTTTGTCTGGAATTCCCCAGAATCACTGTTAACATCTGTATTTTTAGTATGCACTCAAAACTATTAACCAGTTCTAAAACAACTGTACAATTCAGATGTTTGATAAATCACCACCCACTTTTTAATACCACATCATGAGCTGACATAATGAAACACTATCGATTGGGTGGCTTAAGCAATAGAAATTTATTTTCTTAAAGTTTGGAGTGTGGAGATCCTAGGTCAGGGTGTCAGTATGTTTGAGTTCTTGTGAGAGCTTTCTTTCTGAGTTTCAGAAGGCCAGCTTTTCACTATTCCTAATATCACATGCACACACACACAGACACATACAAGCACAGAGAGACAGAGAGGAGAGAGAAAGGGAGAGGGAGACTGAATGCTAGTTCATCATATAATTAGTTAGTTAGCTTGTGTCTCTTCTTATAAGAACACTATTACAGTCAGAAGAACCCCACCATTATTATTTCATCAGAACCAAATTATCTTCCCAAAGACCTCTCTGCAAATACTATCACTCTTGGGGTTATGGATTCAACAGGAATTTGGGAAAAGAGATATAATTCAACTTATAGCAAGCACTGCGCTAGATTTTCTTTTTATTTTATTGAAGTATAGTGAATTTATAATATTAGTCTTTGATATACAAAACAGTGATTCAATTTTTTAAGATTTTAATGCAATTAATGTTATTATAAAATGTTATATTTCCCATTGCTGTGCAATATATTCTTGTTGCTTATTTACTTTCTACACAGTAACTTGTATCTTTTAACTCCATATTCTTATATCGCCCCCTTCCATCTCCTACTGATAATTGCTGGTTTATTCTTTATATCTATGATTCTACTTTTTTTTTTGTTATATACATTTGTTTGTTTTATTTTTTAGGTTTCCAATATAAAGGTAGCATACAGTATAAACCTTTCTCTGTCTGACTTATTTCATTAGGCATAATAACCACTAGATCCACTAGACCCATTGTTGAAAATGACATTATTTCATTCTTTTTATGATTAACACTTCATGGTGTATATATACCATATTTTCTTTGTCCACTCATATGCTGATGTAAACTTAGGTAGTTTCCATATCTTGGTTATTATAAAGAACACTTTCTGAACATTGGAGTATATATTTGGTTTGGAATGAGTGTTATCATTTTTTAAATATATATGCAGCAGCAGAGTTGCTAAATTACATAACACTTCTGTTCTTAACTTTTTGAGAAAGCTCCATACTGTCTTTCATACTGGCTGCACCAATTTACATTTTCACCAACAGATAACTAGTATTTCCTTTTCTCCACATCTTAACCTGCATTTGCTATTTAAAAACTGTTTATCTAAAGCTCTTCTCACAGGTGTGAAGTGATACCTCATTGTAGTTTTGATTTGCATTTCTCTAATAAGTAAAGATGCTGAGCATATTTTCATGTACTTATTGAACATCTATATTCTTCTTTGGGGAAATGTTTGTTCAGATTGCCTGCTCTTTCTATCCAACAGAAATATGCTCATTCTTTTCAAGTGCACATGGAACTTTCTCTAGGAGAGATCACATGGTAGGCCACACACACAAAAGAAACTTCCAACACATTTAAGAAGATAGAAGTTATGTCAAGCATGTTTTCCTGACCACAACAGTATGAAATGAGAAATAAATTACAGGAATAAAAATGTGATGGATTTTCTTATGTCTATAAATGCAAAATAAGATTTGAAATGAATGTATATTCTTCATGGCACAATACCTCCAGAGAATTGTTTATATTCTCTCAAAGCATCCCAACCTCGCCTTCTCCCACATAATCCAAAATTCTGTTCTTTACATCTGTGTTTCTTTTGCTATTCTGCATATATGGTCATTGTTACTATCTGTCTAAATTCCATATATATATGTGGTAATGTATTGTATTAGCTTCCCTGGTGGCTCAAAGGTTAAAGCGTCTGCCTGCAATGCAAGAGACCCGGGTTAAATCGCTGGGTCAGGAAGATGCCCTGGAGAAGGAAATTGCAACCTATTCCAATATTCTTCCCTAGAGAATCCCATGGATGGAGGAGCCTGGTAGGCTACGGTCCACGGGTTGCAGAGTTGGACATGACTGAGCAACTTCACTTTGTTTCTTTCACTTTATCGGTGTTTCTCTTTCTAACTTACTTAACTCTGTATAATAGGCTCCAGTTTCATCCACCTAACCAGAACTGAATCTAATGTGTTCTTTTTTATAGCCGAGTAATATCCCATTGTGTATACGTACCACAACTTCCTTATCCATTTGTTTGGTGATGGACATCTAGGTTGCTTCCATGTCTAAGCTACTGTAAACAGTGCTGCAATAAACTTCATGGTACATTACTCTCTTTCAATTTTGGTTTCTTTGCTGTGTATGCCCCAAAGTGGGATTGCTGGGTCATAAGCCAGTGACAACCCACTCCAGTACTCTCGCCTGGAAAATCCCATGGATGGAGGAGCCTGGTAGGCTGCAATCCATGGGGTCGCGAAGAGTCCAACATGACTGAGCAACTTCACTTTCACTTCTCACTTTCATGCATTGGAGAAGGAAATGGCAACCCACTCCAGTGTTTCTGCCTGGAGAATCCCAGGGACGGGGGAGCCTGGTTGGCTGCCGTCTATGGGGTCGAACAGAGTCAGGCACGACTGAAGTGACTTAGCAGCAGCAGCAGCGAGGCAGTTCTATTACCAGTTTTTTTTAAGGAATCTCCACACTGTTCTCCATAATGGCTGTACTAGTCTGCATTCCTACAACCAGTGTAAAAGTGTTCCCTTTTCTTCACCCTTCACACTGTGTTTGTTGTTTGCAGACATTTTTATGGGCTTCCCTGAAAGCTCAGTTGGCAAATATATATATATATATATGTATATATATATATATATATATAATTTTTATTATTATTTTAATGGAAGCCATTCTGACCATCATGAGATGGTACCTCATTGTGGTTTACATTTGCATTTCCCTGATAATGAGGGATGGTAAGCATCTTCTCATCTGTTTGTTAGCCATCTGTATGATTCTTTGGAGAAATGTCTGTTTAGTTATTTGGCCCACTTTTTCATTGGGTCGTTTATTTTTCAGGTATTGAGTTGCATGAACTGTTTGTATATTTTTTGAGATTAATTCTTTGTCAGTTGTTTGTTTGTTTGTTATTTTCTCCCATTCTGAAGGCTGTCTTTTCACCTTGCTTAGAGTTTCCTTTGTTGTGCAAAAGCTTTTATTATTATTATTATTTTACTTTACAATATTGTATTGGTTTTGCCATACATCAACATGCATCTGCCACGGGTGTACACGTGTTCCCCATCCTAAACCCGTCTCCCACCTCCCTCCCCATACCATCCCTCTGGGTCATCCCAGTGCACCAGCCCCAAGCTTCCTGTATCCTGCATCAAACCTGGACTGGCAATTCGTTTCTTATATGATATTATACATGTTTTAATGCCATTCTCCCAAATCATCGCCCCCCCCTCCTCCCCAGAGTCCAAAAGACTGTTCTATACATCTGTGTCTCTTTTGCTGTCTGGCATACAGAGTTGTCATTACCATCTTTCTAAATTCCATATAAAAGCTTTTAAGTTTAATTAGGTCCCATTAGTTTATTTTTGTTTCCATTACTCTAGGAGTTGTGTCACTGAGGATCTGACTGTAACTTATGTCAGAGAGTTACCTGTCTATATTTTCCTCTAAGAGTTTCATAGTTTCTGGTCTTACATTTAGATTTTTAATATATTTTGAGTGTATTTTTGTGTATAGTGTTAGAAAGTGTTCAAGTTTCATTCTTTTATAGGTGATTGACCAGTTTTCCCAGCACCAGTTGTTAAAGAGACTGTTTTTTCTCCATTGTATAGCTTTGCCTCCTTTGTCAAAGATAAGGTGTCCAAGGTGCCTGGATTTATCTCTGGGCTTTCTATTTTGTTCCATTTACCTATATTGCTATCTTTGTGCCAGTACCATAATGTTTTGATGACTGTAGCTATGTAGTGTTTTCTGAAGTTAGGTAGGTTGATTCCTCCAGTTCCATTCTTCTTTGTCAAGATTGCTTTGGTTATTCGAGCTTTTTTGTGTTTCCTTACAAATTGTGAAATTATTTGTCCTAGTTCTGTGAAAAATATCATTGGTAGCTTCATAAGTATTGTGTTGGATCCATAGATTTTTGGAGGGTGGTATACTCATTTTCACTATATTAATTCTTCCAATCCAAAAACATGGTTCATTTCTCCATCTGTATGTATCATCTTTCATTTCTTTCGTCAGTATTTTATAGCTTTCTACATATAGGTCTTTTGTTTCTTTAGGTAAATGTATTCCTAAGCATTTTATTCTTTTCCTTGCATTGGTGAATGGGATTTTTTCCT